>NC_137461.1:33016462-35956909 GCF_964235325.1 Thermobia domestica
TTATCGTCAATGTTATTTTGATGAAGAACATACAATACATATACATGACTCACATTACGAGTTTAGGTTGCTTGCTTGTATCGCACACTGTGATCTTTTTTAACGACATAGAGGATATCTTCTGTGATTTATAAGTGTCAGAGCTAAAATTATCGCTCTTAATTTAAAGTTGTCGTTTCCAATGGCCCGTCTCACACTGGGAACGATATAAACCATCAAAGGTTTATGCTGGAACTACGTCCAAGCTTAGGAACGTACAGTTGTATAAGATGCAAACCAAGGAATGAGGTAGCACCTATATCCAGGCTGATATTCACTTAGCCGTCGCTGCATACAGCCACAATCTATGCCACACTTCATTCCAAAATCTCGATACCGTCGAAGCACTGTTGGTAATCTATTTACGCATTGCTATCGTAGTCCGCCCAGGAGCTATGTGTTTTCTCTCTATGATTCTCCAACCGTTTTAAAGAAAAATTTGTGCACATCTATATCTCATTGCATTTACCGCACATGACTTTGTATGTACACTTTAACTCTACAGCAATATGGTTCTTCCTCCCTTAAATATTTGACATTTTACAAGAGCTTTTGTCATTTCAAATGCTTCTAATATAAAATCGGTATCCTTTCAACTCATGTTCTTTAAACATTTTTGGGCTTAATTTTATTTCTACTATGAACGTCGTCAAATTATCCATATACTATGTTTCCAACATGTATACCATGGTTTTTCGATATTTTTGATCTCCATAAATTTACAAACCTATAAACTTATCTTGTATTTGAGAAATCAAACTATCCCGTATCATCACACCGTACCTCTTTATCTAATACTTCCACTTACTGTTACTACGGTATTCCATAGAAAGGTTTCTACTGCTCCAACACCAATAACATTCTTGTTCGTTACTTTGAAAAACACTACAGCCAGAAAATAATCATATTGTGTTGTATGGTATCATGAAAGTCCATTGTATATAGGTGTATGAGATTGTCGTTGATGTTGTAGTACTATTCATTGAAACATATTAAACGTAATTATCAGTAAGAGAATATTGATGCTTCAGTACTATTATCTTTTTAGTATCGAGAATGAAAATGAGTGTTGATGAATTTCTTGACAACAAACATCCACATTAGGAACAAACTATCCAAATCAAAGCACATGTCTCATAATATAAATATGCTGAGTTCTTGTAGAACGAAATCATTATTTATATATACTTCACATTTTCAATAGTCTTGATATCCATAAAGTTATAGTGTTGCATTTGAAAAGTCAGTTGTTATAGTGTCGTAACAACATACTTATTATATTCTCACAATAGCTTTTCTTCTAGTATATCGGTATGTTGTAGAAGAGCCTGGTGAATCATCTATAACATATTTCTTCATATATCTATTTTTTAAAATATTCCACAATAATACGGTTCATATTGTAATTTTTAAGTTTTTATACAAGGTATTTTTTTTTAAAAAAGTGATTTAATGAACTTGGAATTTATATATAACTTGTAGAAGGACTTTCTATTCAGTTACATTGCTTCTTACAAGAATGCAAAGCTTATTAGGCACTAAAATGTGTTAGACGTATTTCATGGTTGCATAAGTGCTCTGAATTAGCTTGTATAATTGAGCGGCTCGGGAGTAAAACGTGATAACCCACATTCCGGTCGAAATTGAGTAATAAAAACATCCTTGCTCTGCATGAAATTCTGGTGGTGGTGAATGGAACAAGAAGTTCATTCGGTTGACGGAAGTTGGCCGAAATGCATGAGCTAATTCATGCAACTTATATCACCCTGCAAGTAAAACCTGATAAGCCACGTCAAGATGGCGGAAAGTGTTGTGTCGCAAACTGCGTCCAGTGATGTTTCAGAAGACTTGGAAGCACATTCTTTGATTATGGACTTTAGGACGACAGTGACGTTGTTCCGAATTATATTTCCGACTAAAGTAGCTCATCTGAGAAGAATGTTGAGAGCCAGATAAGTGATTATGAATATTGTAAACAATAAATCTGAGCTGAGTGCTTGTGTCTGTTGGTTTTCAGGTTTTACGTGCACACCGTACGGGTGCGAACTGAAAGTTATACTGGGTCGTTGATAGAGGAGTGGCGTTGATGAAACAAATGTTATGAACAAAGGAAAAGCTAAAATACATGACTATGTACAGATATTTGTGATATTTGTGAGATACATGGTATTTATCTAGAAACGACTTTGTGCGTTGTCGTGTTTACGACGCCCAATCCACGCAAGCAAATTTCAGGACGTGCAAGGTTGTTGGAAATTAGTAACAGCGCCGATTTCTCTGTAACTTTAGAGGGACCCTTTCAGATGTAGAAGGCATATATGAGTATTTTAAGACAAATTGAATTCAAATTATGCCAAATATTGTATACTCATAAATAAAATGCCGGCTCCCTGGCCTCCCCATGATCGGCGCCCTTGGCAATGGGTGCTCCTTCTATGCTGAATTCTATAAACAATTTGAAGCTGACAAGAGCGACGAACATGAATTTCTCGATGATTCTGTTTAAATACTCATTTCAGGAAATGTGCAGTGTATTTCCATTCAGATAAAACATGATAACCAACATTTTGAACGGTTATACTTCTAAAAGACTGAGTTTTCAACAATAATGTGCTCTGAATTATGTCGGTAGCAGTGTCGATTTTGAAGAGGAAATATCAACAATTAATAAATTTGTATTTGTGTGTAATATTTTCATTGTGTTTTTAGTACAGATTATCACAAAATTTCGTTTCCGTTTTTCTCGATTTCAACCCTTTGTGGGTTATCACGTTTTACTGCCGAACCGGTAAATAGTTTCAGCATAGTTTCATTGCTGGACATTAATACAATGAAGTTCGTTATTTCGTTTGACCAAGGACCAAGTTATTTGTTGGAATCTAAAATTGGTCATTTAGTTTTCGTACATAGAACAATTATTGCAGGGGCGTCATTTAGGGAGGGCAGGAGGGGGCAATTGCCCCCCCCAAGAGTTTGAGTAATACATATACTTTAATCGATTGACTACTAATATACTTCTACAAAACGTGAAAGTCTTCTTATGCCTGTGGTGCTCTTGCCCCCCTCAAGCGAAGTCTGAATTGACGCCCCTGAATTATTGTGACACTATTTTCTTTGTATCCACGTATTATATACTTTACAAAATTGCCGAAGTGACTTATACTAAAATATCACACTTTACTTGTAGTAAACTTCTTTGATTCTTGTCTTGAGGTGGTTAGCTGATCTATCCTACCCCTTTCATTACTTTTTTTTAAATTTACTTGAAACTAAGGAACACCAAGCAAAGGCTAAGACTACATTAAAGTGGACATTAAAACCAATTTGGCTTTACATTCACATATATTATAAATTTGGGTTTATAACGATGATTCATATACAGTTGCACAACTTTATATTTGAGAAATGAAGCTATGTCTTCATTAAATTCTTGATATAACTAACAGACAGTTAAATTAGAAATGTTTTATTTAATAAAGGAATAGTTAAAGCAAGTATCAAGATAACATTTGAAAAACGTAAAACATGTTTTAAAGAGTTACACCATTTTAAATAAGAACTCTTTGACCAGAGCAATATACTTATTTACAACACTAAAAAACTGTGTAACATTTACAACAACTAGCATTGCCCTTCTCCGACACTCAATCTCTGTAGAATCAATCTCTGAAAAATACTTAGTCTCTGAGAAAGATAACGGTAAGTGTATGAAAATGTTATACATTCTTTTAGTTTTGAATAAGTATACTACTCTTGTCAGAAAGCTTTTATTTATTTGGTAAGTTCTAGAATCGATTTTTTTTCCATTAGCAATTAATTTACTGCTACAGTTGTATAACTCTTCAGTTGTAACACAATACCACTATTATCAATCTTAGCTTATTTTTTTATTAGTTTACTATATTTCTATATGAATAACGTAACTAGTATCCATTCACTTATGATTTTAATAAGTTACACATTTTTCTTATTATTTTATACACATATCCCAATTCTGCTAGATTGGTATAAATTTTCTTTGGATAAATTATCAATATTTCAAAATTGTCTCTTGTGAGTGACTCCTTACTAGATGTGAGCGCCGAATAATAAGTTAATTAGTTTAACACATACACCAGATATATATATATATATATATATATATATATATATATATATATATATATATGTGTGTGTGTGTGTGTGTGTGTGTGTGTATAGTCTTTGTATATACTGATATTTCAGTACAACAGTTAAATATACCCAGTAGTGTGTAAAATCTGTATCAGTACATCACACATAAGGATATTTATATAGAGGATGTTTCATAACAACACCGACAACGTTTGGGAGGTGATTCCCGATTCCAAGGTGAAAGAAGAAATATAGACCAACCTGGGTGGACAAATGCTTCCTTTCGGTGTCATAGGCTGCCGAAAACATGAAAAAATTAATTTTAAGGGTCCATAGCTTCAAGACTGTAGGACCTACCGTACTCATGTCAAGACTTTACTTAGGGAGTAGTATGTGTCCTATCCAAATATCCAAGTTTCACAATCCTGCGGTACTTCCGCAACCATTTTATAGAGATAGTTGGTGAGTACTTCAAATTATATGCTCGCAACCAAACTTCCTCTATAAAAATTGCTGAGTGAGTACCTTAGGATTTTGAAACTTGTATTTTTGGATAGCACACATATTAGTGTCTTAAGTGAAGTCTTGATCCAACTACGGTAGGTCCCACAGTTTTGGAGTTATAGACTTTTAAAGTTCATTTTTTCATGTTTTCGGCAGCCTATAACTCCGATAGAAAACATTTGCACGCCCAGGTTGGTCCATACTTTTTGTCTTATCTTCGTGTGAGGAGTCACCTCCCAAACATTGTAGGTATTGTTTTGAAGCATCCTGTATATTGTAGGAATGCATACATTTACGGCTTTACATCAGATATGCATGACATATTTTACTCAGGCTATTCAAATTATTTTCTCCTTTAAAAATGTTAACAGCTGACACGTATTAGCACATTCACTAAATTTCCATTTTAATCTGCATTATTACATTAAATGTACCAAATCTGACTTGAGGACACCAATATCGATACCATATACTTTCACACTTTACTTATATACCACCAACAAGATACTTTTCTATATGTAGTCGTTAATTCATGAAAAATTCATTCCCTTCCTCATATGAAAGGAATGCTATATAATGCAGTTGTTGATTCCTTGGAGAAATAAGACGTGATGGCAAGGTAACCACTTTAAAATGTAACATGATATTCAAATAATTGACTTTGGTGTTACAGTATTACCCACGACTGAGTATCCACTAGGAGTACCTAACATTGATGAATTATTTGAAAGAACAACTAAAAAGTCCCGTTTAAAGAAAAAGCTTCGACCACGTAAGTATATGAGAATTATAATAACAAAACTAATTTTCTATCACACACAATGCAGTTCTAATCCACGAGTTGATAAATACGGACTTACGTACTATTGTACCAACACTATGAGGCAAAATCTTACAGTAAGTTATCTGCACTTTTGTTTTAGGTGATAATACGACGAAACTTTTGTTACCCTACTTGGATATATCACATCATAGTAATATTTGATGAAATCTAGCGATATACGCAAATGCACTGTATGCTATTGTATTATACAAAATAATGCAAAATTTTATGTTTAAACTGAACACATTGTAATATACACGAATACACATTATGCTATTGTAAAGCACACGTGTATGTTATTGCACATGCAAACTTTCCATGTTTTGCACTAAATCACTTTTGTATGCTTCCTATAAATGTTTATTTCTATTAATATGGAGTATTATTATTTGAAAGTAAGTTATATTTTTATGTCATATTTTCAGGGATTCTTTTATTTTCTCTACATTATTTGAAACACATTACTCTTCCCATATAACATTTGTTAAATTGTTTTGTGTATATCGCACCTTTTCGACAAAAGTGACGTAAGTAAAAAACCCCTTAAGGTCCAAGCTTGTATCCCTCGTGGGAAAAGTGGCATAACTCATAATTTGTTTTAAAGTTATTTTATAATCACAATGGTTTGTTCTTATTATAAATGACGAATTTCGCGCTCTGTCACTTTTCTCCTGAGAGATACGAGCTTGAACCTTAAGATGTTTTGACTTGTGTCACTTTTGTCGAAAAAGTGTGATATATATACGAAACATTTCAAAATATATAAACATTTTCATTTTGGACGATATTAATATTATTGCTGTAATTTCTGAATTTCTTATTTCTATACTGTTGCACAAATTGAACAACCCTATTAAGTAAATATTAGTACTAAATTTATAAGTTTATGGATATTTCAAAGTGTAGTACTTTAAAAATATATTTTCCTTGAATATTTATTAGTATCTTAATACTTTCCTTAAGTATAGAGAAATATTATTATGAAAGTAAATTTCGACACTCTGTTTGGAAACATAGCATCTTACATCTGAGAACTTTGTAGAAATCTGACTGCAATTTTTTATTATTTTTACTGTCAGTTTTAGAGAAATTAAGTGCAAGAATTATTGGACTTTCAATTGACATGTACATTATATTTCACAGTTAAAATCAAGATAGAAGAATGACCAATCTTTAAACCGTAATATTTGAACCTTACAATGCATTTGGTATATTTAAATGTACTTATGTAAAGGTTCTAGTACACTAGATATTAAATTCTTTTTTTTACTTATACTAATTATTTACTACTTATAAATAACATAAGATTACTGGGAGAAGTGGAATAAAATTTAGTATTAGGTACCTTGTGACTTTTGACTTGATCACGTGACACAGTCTGCTGCTTATGACAAACTGGACAGGCCCGAAAATTAAACAGTTATAAATATAATTATATATATTCAACGCAGTTTGTAGTAATGATCATATAATACAATTAATTAAGAAAGTTAAAAAACTCAAATTTATTAGATAGTTTTTCATAACATTAGAGAATGTACAAGAAACATTAAAACTTCATGTGGTTTGTAAATACAGCAACTATTTCTAAAACATGAAATGTTTTCAGAATTTCCATTTTATCAAGTAACGCACCTTCACCTTAACAAAAATAAATTAATTTTGGTAATTTATTAGTTAACAAAGACGGATGCTTAAGTTATTATGTTGGCCGGTATAATCACAGTCTAGATATTTCGAATTTTTAATTATATTGTTTTGACACCTCTCCCACATTATCATTAAGTAAATATTATTGTTTCAATTGTTGCTATTTCTTACAAAAAAAAAGTGTAAAAATAATAAGTTGTATAATTTGATTCATATTTGACAAAATACAGACGGTATATCTTGGTTATTTAGCCAGAAAGAAGAAAGATACTCAAAATCAAACTCCATTGTACGTGTTTAAATTGCGTATTTAATATTTGTGTTACTGTTAATTGTTCTATATTAACTATATTGCGACAAATGGTATTAAACTCTATAAAAGTCCACTAAGAGTCAATAGACATTTTTCTGTATAAAGAATTAAAATCTAATGTTTGAACTATAGGATGTGAATTTACTCTTAAAATTATATATATGATTTGAAAAAGGTCAATACATTTACTGAACATATAATCAACTTAAATTGATATACGAACAAGCTGGACACTTTCCCCAAGATATTTCTCTTAAACCACCAAAGGTTCTACTGCTATATATTTAATAATATAAGCAAACAAATAGCAGAAAATCATTTTATCATTAGTATGGTGTGGAGTGCTATTGTCGTAATATAAATATTTATTATGTTTTGATCATTATATATATATATATAGGTTTTACAAAATGTGTCAATATTTTGGGGACATATTTTGTACATCAAAATAAGAAAACATTTCTTATGGATCTGTGCTCAAAAGTAGATAGTTTCAGAGTTATAGGGTGTCGAAAACGTGAAACAAGTGAAATTTAAATCTTCATAGCTCCACTACTATCGGACCTGTCATAGTCGGATCAAAACATCACTGAGAAACTGGTATGAGAACTATCCAAATATTCAGGCTTAAGAATACTCCAGTACTTAAACATCAATTTTTTAGAGAGATAAGTGGAGAGTGATCAAGTATTCCAGAACAGCCTTCCTAAAAATGAGTATGCAAGTACCGGAAGTTCTGAAACATGGATATTTGGATAGTTCACATACTAGTTCCTCAGTGATATCTTGACCCGACTACGATCGTTCCTATAGTAGTGGAATTATGGACTTTTAAAGTTCATTTTTTCACGTTATAGCACCCTCTAACTACGAAACTCTGAACTTCCGATCATAAGCCATGTAAATTTTTTTCTTACATTGAAGTAAGGAATCTCTTTCCAACATACTGTGACACATGTTTGTAACACCCTGTATATAGATATAGAAAATGATTTATCTGGTAACTTTGTAATTTAAATAAATTGTATACGGTGAAAACTTATTCCTATAATATTTGTGAAATCGTACAATGCCCCCACAATAATTTTGTAACATATGATTAATCTACTTACCTAACTGGACTAGGTTTGTACTAATAAAACTGTAAAATACCAAATAGAGTTATTCTACATCATTGTTGTCTAATTACGTTAACTATGTAACTTTTCAATTAAATGTAATTACTTCTATGATTTTGATTATTAATCTGTTAAATATAATTGTGAGACTTTCAAGATTTTTTTTGGTTTTAAGGTTGTTAATACGTTTCAAATGTCAATAACATAAATAGTTCGTAATTATACTAAATTTAGGCATCTTGATAACTAGAAAACCACATTAAGACATTTGAAGAGAACATATCCCATATTTTTCTAATAACGTTTGCTATTATAGAAGTTTTTAAACATTTTCCAAGCAAAAGTTTCAGTGAATTAAATGTTTCGTACAGTTTAGTTTATGAAACGTATAACAAAACATTTACTAAATTGCGAATTACAATATGCAATATGCCCTTAGTTCTGTCTCAAAGAATAAATTTAAAGAAAAACTTTTGCTAACACATAACATGAGATCACACAATTACGATTGACACTGATTGCACTTTAGGTATGACTGACTAATTTCTTTATGTTTTTATAAACTGTTTTTATTATAAAAAAAGCATAGTTTAGAAGTTATAGGGTGGCGAAAACGTGAAACAAGTAAAGCTTAAAAGTTAATAGCTCCACTACAACGAACCTATCGCAGTTGGGTCAAGACAACACTGAGGAACTGGTGCGTGAACTATCCAAATATCCATGTTTAAGAATAGTCTAGTACTTACACACCAATTTTTAGAGAGGTAAGTGAAGAGTGATGAAGTACTCCCAAACAACCTCTCTAAAAATGATTGTGCTAGTACCGGAGGTTCTGAAAAATGGATATTTGAATAGTTCACATACCAGTTCCTTAGTGATATCTTGACCCGATTACTATAGGTGCCATAGTGATGGAGCTATGAACGTTTTGACGTTCATTTATTTCACGTTTTCGGCGTCCTATATCCTCGAAACTATGCACTTCTGACCACAGGTCTATATGAACTTTTTTCTTATTTTGATATGAGAAATTTATTCCCAAAATATATGATAAACTTTTGTAACCCGCTGTATAGTATTTTAGAATTATTTACCAGTCTAACTATATATATATATATATATATATATATATATATATATATATATATATAGGGTGTCCCAGGAGGAAGGGGCAATATTTTGGGAAATGGTGATATGGGTGATTCTATGCAAAAAGTTCATTTGAACATAGGTCCTAATATCAACGGTTTAAGAGTTGCAGGTTGTGAACCATTCTTACATTTTGTTGTGCATTGATCACCCCATATTTACTCTACAAAGGTGAGACATAGCGAATTTGAAAGGTGATGGAATTTCTTTTTGAACGGTATGCAACACGTGGCAGTGATATCTTTGGAAGGGAAGCTATTGAGGGAAATTTGGGAAAGTTAAGGTTATTTAATGAAATTGGATGGCAATATTGATTCCCAAATATCCGTCAGTAATTTCACTTCCAAAGACATTACTGCCACTGTTGGATACCGTTGGACAGGCCATATCAACATCTTTCAAATTTGTCCCTGTGTTATCCCTGCAGAATAACTACAGGGTGAACTATATGCAATATAAAATCAAAAATGGTTCACAACCTGTAGCCCTCAAAGTGTTGAGATTAGGGCCCATGTTCATATATACTTTTTTGCTTAGAATGACCCATAATACTATTTTCCGAAGTATTGCCCCTTCCTCCTGGGACATCCTGTTGTTTCTAAAACATTCCGGAATGATTTTACTAATAGTAACATATTTATATCGATTCTAAGAATTGGTTTAATAAATATTAAAAAATGTTTTAGTAACATATACATATTTAAATAGTTTCTAAGAAATGTTTTGATAGATAAGTAATTCGCTAACTTTTGATAATATATAATTTTAAATGTGTTAATACTGTATGTTTGCTAATATGTTACTTAACTCAAGTAACTCAAGTATTCATCAATATTTTGGTAATCAATCGTTTCTTCAAACATTTACTATTATATAGAAGTTTTGAAATATTTCCCAAGCAAAGGTTTTTGTTAACTAAATATTTCGTAAAGCGTTTAGTTGATTAAACATATAACACAACATTTACTAACATATCTTGCTACTGAGTCTGAAGTAAGCTTACCTCTTTACTCTTTGATCTACTAATTTACGAAATATATTTCTTGTTGGCAAACTTATGGTAGTATCATGCGTCAGTTGCGAAATGACGAAAATAAATTAAGAAAAATTAGAAAGAAGAATAATGAAATACAATGGAATACAATCTAAAATAAAGATGATAAATGAACAAATCATTCTATCTACTAATTCTTGCATTGAAATGTAGAAGAAAGTTGTAAATTGTATTTATCTTTCGAAAAGGAAAAAAAAAAAAAAACTTTTAATGATCTGAATGAAGCAAACGTGAATTTGTTTATTTTTCACAAATCACACTCCAACGTAAAAATTAACAATTGTCAGCATATTTAATTTTAAGTTATAGTATGTGATTATTCTATCACAGCCTAAGTTAATATATTAACATATTTCAGTGACTTATCAATATACTTATGTAATTCTTACAAAAGACGTGTATGAAAACTGCCACTAATTTTATGTGCAACCTTTGTTAACTAAGTTTTTATTTTCAAAGATTCTCACTGTACTTCCCACAACTCATTAGTTTCTGAACTAAGTTGAATGTAGCAAACAATGTTTTATTTTTATTTTTTTATTTTTTTTATTTTTTTTAATGAGATCATTTGATAACTTACAAAATGCTACAAAATGGACTTATATGCTATTTAGAAACCTTTCATATAGCTCACAAATTTGACATTTACTGATAATAAGAATTGTTGATTTACAAGAAAAAATATCGATGTATTTATTATTTACTGCTTATTTGTTATTCTTTATTTCTTGAACTTTAAAATTAACATTGGGAATACTCTTAGGGACTTCAGGGAAAACCGTTAAGTTAAATTTACTTTGATGCACTTTATGTAGAATACTTGAAATCACTTTCTCTGTTCAGGAATAGGTATTCACTAATAAGTGAGATTATGGCCATGTACTATACGATTAATAATGGTGTTGTCGATTGAAAAGAAATATTATATTGTTCCATAAAGGTAGGAAATTATCGAGTAATTTAGGCCTAGAATTTTGAACTGCCCAAGTGTTTCATCCCAAATTTTATATAATTCAATAGGTATAGGTATTTCTCAACTACTGCGCTCTGTCTCTAAAATAGCATTATCAGTATTTATTGTAGGAAACACTAGGCCTTGTTTCGAGATATAATATCTTAACAAAATATGTACAAAATAACATCTTTCAAACTACGCCCACCCTAGGCAGCCCAAAGCCATATCGTAATACTTAAAATCCATTTTACTTCCATAGTTTTGCGTTTCCTTGTAAATATGTAATGATTTCCAACACAAATCCCAGGTCTTGCTGTCTTCGAAAATATATGTATCCTTGAACGTCATTTCTAGTACAAGCGACGTTACTTCAATATTTCTAACTCTTAGAATAAAACATTTCCAAATAATTAGCACTCCCCATTGTTTTCTCATGAGATTCAACATGAATTCAATTACTACGCACACTTTCGCGTACTAATTTCGCGGCTGAACGGGAACGGCGAATATATATTGTTATTATTAATATTTATTGTTTTGTTAATTAATAAATAAATTATCTTTTTCATATTTCAGTTCCCAAGTCAAGTGAAGAAATAACAACGGAGTCTTGTAAGTTGTGCAAATTTATATTTTTTTCTGCAACTTCCAGTTGAGCTGTCAGAAGGCAGACTAAACTACCGACATTTTCGTGCTGTGCGAAATAGATTTTATTGAAACAGCGACAACTTGATATGAGCTGCTGCAATAGGTACCGATACTTAAGTATCATGTGATCGTTGCATCGGTTTCTACAGTTAGTTCATCGTGGCATAAAGTTTGGCGTCAAATACACATAACTCAAAAGATTTCATGTTTAAACTCAAAAATCGACGAAAATGTGGTTAGTATAGTCTGGTTTCAGACAGCTCGAATAATAATACTATAATTGAGTGTTAACGTTATTACTTGCATAATTGATTTCTGTGCGTATGAAATAAGTAGCTATGGACAAAAAAGATGCAACTTTACTTTGGACCGTTTCTCAATGTTTGTGGTAGTTGATAAAATATGTACAATGACATCAAGGTCAGAGACTGGAAACTTCAAGGTCAGAGATAGAAAAACAAAAAAAAATCTTGTATAAATGAACTTTGAGAAAGATAAATAGAACTCAACCATCTTACTTCAAGTTGGTGAGTTGATTTTCACTTTAACGTCCCTTTCAGCAGCGAGGCTATATGAGACGGAACTTACTAATAAGCGTGGAATCCGAACCAGATCAGATACCTCCAGAAATCGAACCCGGGTCTTCCACGCCAGAGAGGCGTACGCCAACCGCTTAGCCATGAAGGAACTCGCATCTTACCTCTAGTATTAGCTATGCCAGTTTAAGCTACAGAGATCTACAAATTTCTTAGGGTTCTCTGGTTTTCAGTTACAGTCTAATTCCATAAATTCGTTAAAAGCTTAAAGCTAGAATATAAACATGTCATGCTGAAACTTCCATTATGAAATTTTCTTTTGTATTAATTTTTGAAAACATTCACCTAATTTAACAAAAAAATTGGTTACTTACCAATACATCCTCTCGTGTGAAAACTATTCTTCAGACGTATCGGAACATCAAGCTAGTTCCGTTTTCAGTGGTAAGCTAACAAGGGTAAAAATGGATAAGAAAGTGAAATGGAATCTTTAAGTTTTACGTCCCACGTTTATGCCGTCTAGGCTAAAAAGGACGGTGAATATTGAGAAATGAATGAAATGGTGGAATGAAGAAAGTGGCAGGAAATGGGAGAATCTCGAGACAGCCAACGGACACGGTGTTTGTCCAAAACAAATTTCACTTGGTGCGAGCTGAGATCGAACCAAGAATCCCATGCACCAGAGATGAACCCATGCTTCAAAAATGGATAAGAGAAATAAGGTATAGGAATAGGAATATATAAAACTAAATGAATGTAACGTAAAAGAAATGGTTACTGAAAAGAATGAGCAGAGCACTGTGGGAAAAAGAAAAAAGTTGAGTTTGAAAGAAGCATGGTGTTTGCGCTACGTTACTGTTGCCAGATCCAAAATACACATCAAAGTTAGGTAGCCAGATTTTGTCTATGTTGCCAAAATCCAGATTTGAATTCGGTTTATATTTATGAATAAAGAATAATTCTTTAACCTTCTTCTTCTTCTTCTTTTTTTTTCCTGAAGCTACTACATTAACTTGTTTCATATTATCTGAATGTTGTTTTAGGTGAAGTGACAATCTCGACATACCCTCGTCTTGTGACATTTTTCACTGTGTAATGTGTTCTTTAGTTCGGGTGTTAATATTGCGTTTGGTTTGACCTATGTATGAAGAGTCACATTCCCATTGAACACAATAAATGCCTGAACCATTTAGTGTATCAACAACAAAATAACTTTTAAAGCCGGTTAGATAAAGTTATTTTATTTAAATAACATTTAAATAACTTTTGATTTAAGAATACTTATTAAATCTAGAATTTGGTAACATTGATAAAATCTGGTTAGCTAACTTCGGTGTGTATTTTGAATCTGGCAACAGTGACTTAGCATAGACAACACGTTTCTTTATTTCACTTATTGTACTCTGCTCGTGTTTTCTAGTACCCATATATCACGTTATATTTATTGGTGGTACGTATTACTTTTTCCATACCATATTTCTCTTATCCTTTTCTATGCTTGTTACCTTACTAATGAAGACTGAACTAGCTTGTTGTTCCGATACGTCTGGAGAACCTTTAGTTTTTCTACGGGAGAATATTTGATAACTAACCAATTTTTTTGTTAAATTCTGTTAAGTTCGCAAAATTAATGAAAAAGAGAATTTAACAATGAAAGTTTCAGGAATTTGTACTTTTAATAATTACACCTTTATATTTTACCTTTAACCTTTCAAGGATTTTATGAAATGAAACCGTGGGAAGAAATGAGGAAACCTCAAGAAACCTTATTAACATTATTATGTCCAACACAAACTAAGATAGTCAGGAATCGAACCAAGATGCCTTTGCATTAAAGCTGTATCTTCTACCACAAAGCTACCCTACCGCTCAAAAGTGTTTTAAGAATGGGTGTGAAAACATAGGTGCAGGAGTTCTGTAAAACTATAAAGGAAACAGCTCCTTTCCATCTGTCCACTTACTTCATGCAGCAAAAGAAAATCGTCAAGTTAGAGACAATAATAAGCGAAAACTCATAAATAACTAGTGATATTATCCATTGTTCGGGACTCCCGATGGCTCAGTAATAGAGCGCTTACCTCTGGTGCGTGGAGTCTCTGGTTTGATCTCCAGTGAAATAAGTTTGTGGGGGACAACATCCTGCTTCTTTAAACTATTCCGATACCTGTCCTGAATCATAACAGAGTCTATCTGATATCTTCCGCCGTCTATTGGTAATTTCCATGTATATCTTCTTCTCTTGTACTGATTGAACCAAGTGTTCCCAATTACTAGTGGATTCTGTCTACAGAAATTCACCAGTCCCTCTCCCCTTTCATTTCTTTCACCTAAACCATATTTGCCTACGATACTACCTTCCTGTTTTTCTCCCACAACTGCATTGAAATCTCCCATTAGAATTATCCATGCACCCTTCTTCTCCCTATCTATAATTTCTTCTATTTTCTCATAATTTTCCTCTACTTCTTCAGTTGCATGCGAAGTCCTCGGTACATATGTCTGTATAACCACTAAATCCTTCGTTTCCCCTTTAAGTCTTAACATCATAACTCTATCATCAATAAATTCTACTTTCACTACCTTCTCCTTTAAGCGCTTTCCAAGAATAATTCCTACGCCATTATGACCGCCCTTTTCATTACCTGAGTAAAACATTCTATATCCTTCGCTGTTCAATACCCCGTTACCTTCCTATCTAACTTCACAAACGCCTACCAAATCTAAATTATTTTGTTTCATTTCTTCTTTAAGATTTTCTAATTTTCCTCCCTGTAACATAGTACGTACGTTCCATGTCCCTATCCTAAACCTTTTGTTCTTCCTTGTCTTTCTTTCTGTGTCTGTCGTCCCCCAATTATTACTTGCTCGTCCAATAGTCCTTCCCAAGCCATCCTCCTCCCGGAGATCCGAATGGGGGGATATTTTACCTCCGGAACTACATTTTGACCTGCGAAAGACCATTGTTCATATGTTCTCTTTTTGCTGCCAGCAAACTAGGGAAAATAGTGTGGTGGTTTCCCGTTGCCTTCCACCCCGCAGTATGTCAGCCGTTAAAGTCACTCTGATCACGCTTGGGACTAATGTCCAAGTTGCCATACCAATCACTATGATTTCCGCCAACTTGGCTCCTGGAGAACTGCTGCCTTCTCCCAGAACACTCTTCGTCTGGCTACTCCATTTAGACCAATTCGGTAGGGGTGGCTCTTCTGGTAGTGAACTACCACCGACACAGCTCTAAATTTCACTGTAGCACGCAATCCTCCCCACCCGACACATAAGTGTCTTCGTAAACGTGGTGTTTATCGGGAAGGGCTTCAAATCATGATGCTGTATCATGATGAAGCGAGCGATCTTCCTTCCTGTTGACTTCAAACTATATGAATACGTCTGTGAATTTCAACAAAAAATACATGTACTATGTACTATTAAAGTCATTTATAAAAAATCCAATGCTTTATTTAAAATCGGAGCAAATGAATCTTCAGATATATCTCTATGCAATTATTTGCAAATGCAGTAAGAGAAGAACTGTCTCAAATAGATATTTTAAAGGCGAAAAGGTAATGTGAAAAAATTTAAAGTGCCCTGATATTATTTATCTGCACAGACATTTTTACTATATTTAAGACATTCCTTAAACGTAAATTGATTTCTATAGTACCTTTCAAAGCGAGGTAATATTACCCCTAACTTCTAAAAAATTATGTGTATTTCAATATGTACTGATGTAATAATTAGATCTATAAAACATTTTAATGCACATCTTCTATTACCTAGGTAGTTCGAATTAACAAAAATATATATTTCCAATTTTCTACTTAAATCTATATCTTTATTGAAATGTTGCATTTGTAAGACTATAACAAATGCCATAAAGGTATCCCTATTTTATGAAATGTATAATTGAATTACGTCCTTTTATTACAAAAAATAAATTTACATCTTCATTTATTATATCATTTTAAAAATATGTGTCAAGTTTCATTTAATGCATTTGAAATGTATGTTTCCCAGCATTATTTTTCTAATATGTAGCAAAAAAATAACAATAATAATAATAATAATAATAATAATAATACCTGGTTTCATCCAACGTCTTATTGATACTATATCCTGTTCTTTTGTAGTAGTCTAAGATTTAAGCTATTCAAACTTGATGAACGTCAGTCTGTGCAGCGTTGCCAAAGTCACAAAACGCAAAAGCCAAACAACAGCATGGAAAAAATTATCTATACATCTACCATCAGAACTGAAGTCATTAATTTCCTACCTGCATTACCTTAAGGTACATTGTCACACTCTGTTGAATACGAATTTTGTTCTATTACACAATGCTACTTCCAATGTACTTTAACTCACTTTACAATGATGTGAAACTTAGCATAGTGTGTCAGAACGGAATACATTTTACAAAAAGTTATCATAAAATTCCTTTTCCAAAATCAGGAGAGTGTAAGTAAATACATTCTTTGTTCATTACTTATCGTCCTTCAACACTCTTAGGAAAATATTATTGCGAACCGCAAGGGAAATATGTACCATATTCCCTCAAAACAATTTTTTTTTCTTTTTTTCTTTACGAAACTTTTGTGGAATATGTTTTAATCGGGGCTGAGCGGGTTTATTCTTACTACATAAGGGGACTAAATTGATCGTTTATTTTAATCCCAAGCACAGAGGATTACGGAAAAAGTTAAAGAAAATAAACGTATTATTGTATCAAGACCGAATGAGTTTTATATAAGTTATAGTAGAACTCCACAAAATTGACGGAGGTAACACTACTAAGTTATACTTCATTGAGCTCAGCTCTATGTAGAGTGAATAATTGATAAATCTTAATGAAAATATCTAATATATTACACCAAAATGGAACAATTGTAAGGGAAATTATCTAGAAACATATATATGGAGGTTGTTAATGAACCATACCGACAAACTGAAAGAGCTGGTTCCTTACATCAAAATAAGAGAAAAGTTCATATTGACGTATGGGGAAAAGTACATAGTCTCAGAGCTAGGGCTGTCCAAAATCGCGAAAAAGCTAAATTTCGAATTCGAGAAACTGTGGATTGTGGTAGTTATCAGGGTAAAGGGAGTCACGCATGTACAATCCAGAAATGCATATTCCATCAGTGTTCAATACGTGTACATGGTATTCCGTGCAGGATGAAATTCCCAGACATACCGTTAACCGAATTTTCAGATGTGCTCTAACTTTATGCTTGGTCCAAAGTAGGTAAACGATAAGCTTTGACAATATTGAACATGGAATCCTTTGGTGGGATGTCAGAAGTGTTAAGGAGCATGGTCCCTCGTGTTCGGGAAAGGGCGTGCTGCGAAGTTATCTTTCACGCTTAGAAGTGCAAATACGTGAAATATACCGTGATGAATTACATCACAGTACACGACACAAAAGAAAGTAGAGCTGCGGATACCTAAAACTTCCGACTTCCCTCAGAAGCACTGGATGTTCGTTGTTGTCAGTGTTTACATCTTGGCTATTTGGATCCACCTTATAATCAGGGCATATCTGAGAACACTGTTGAGAGCATATGTAAGTAAAGCGCCCTGTAGAGAATGCTTTGCACACCCATTGAACATTGATTAAATATGTATTTTTGGATTGCGTATGAGTGACTTCCCTTATGCTGATAAGGACCACCATCTACAGTTTCTCGAATTCCAAATAGAGCCTGTTGAAATTTAGCTTCTTCGTGATTTTGGACAGCCCCAGCTCTGAAACTATGCACTTTTCCCCATAGGTCCATATGAACTTTTTCTCTTGTTTTGATGTAAGGAACCACCTCTTAAAGTTGTCGGTATAGTTCATTACAAACTGTATATATATATATATATAAATTGTGGGCCTAACCTATACCGCATGTGGAAGGTGAATTCACCGTTCATTCTTGAGTAATATTAAATACAACCATTGTGGATTACGAAAAATAATAAAAGAAAATGCATTATATTCTACCAGAACCGAATCAATTTTAGAAAATTTGATGTCGAACTGTGGGGACGTAATGAGAAGTTTCTTTCTTCTTCACTGATTTTAACTTTCTGGAGATGGAATGACTTTGAAGCGCATACAAAATATACGACATATTACGCCAAAGTTTAACATTTTACACGAAAATAATCGTGAACACCTTTTTGAAGTTGAGGGGTTGGGTGACTTCATACCTTTGTTCTTCGCAGATCTTTTAGACACCAAAGCTAGCTGGATATTCGCACTGTCAAAAAGAAAATATACATTCTCTTGTCATAATCGAAATTTCTTTACGTGCTTTGTGGTGCTTTGTGTTGGAAAATTGTCTCCCATGTACTCGTGACTATTTGCTACATGGAATGAATTTTATCCCTCCCCCTCCTTTTTCTCCTTATACTTAAAAGATTGTAACCGCAAACAACATGGTTATTTCTGCAAGTAGAAAAATGGTACATTCCAGGTTTCATCAAAATCGTATAAGTATTAACGAGAGTTATTGTGGAATGGAAGGACGGATTTATGGAGAGACATACAAATGCCAACCAAGGTGAATAGTAGAAGCTTCGAAAACGTTCGTTTCAATTAACAGATAACTTTTATGCAAATGTTCTGAAATCGGAGTGTTTTGTGGCTGTCAAGTAATTAGATACGCTTTATAATATATTAGATTACAATTTATTAGATATATGGAAAATGGTTAAACCAAAAATTACACACAATATATCCTCTGTAATTTTAGAAAAGAATTGCAAAGAGTACTCTAAAGTAGTAGGGATTATCTTGTTACCAGCCCAATGTAAGTGTACAACTAATAACAATAAGTGAAGCAAGCGCTAGCATAGCTTCTACTACTTGGCTCGATTGGCATTTCTGTATTCATTCATCGGTCTGCTCCACGATAACTCTCGTAAAACTTGATCAATTTTGATGAAACTTGGTATGAGTCTACCTTCCAGTTGCAGAATTTACCCTACTTGTTGGGGTTGCAATTCATCAAGCATGATGTGTTAAAAGGGAGTAAACTCAACCCCATGTTACAAATATGCTAATGAAAGGAGGAAACATAGCAGAATCCTCTATAGTGCAAATTCTATAACACACAAAGAGTAAAAAAATGGCCGACTGGACCAAGACTCGAACCCGGGATCTCCAGTAGACTGGGTGACGTTATGGTTAACGCATCGGCACGGTATGCCGCAGATCCCGGGTTTGAGTCCCAGTCCAGTTAGTCACTTTTTTATTCTTTGTGTGTTGCATATGTGGCCCATGTGACAAGTTTACACAGCTCTAACAAAGAGAATTTCCCAATATAAATCAGGTGAAAAATGTTCCATTATGACAAATCTTAATATATACTTTCTTTAGAGCATTGTAAATACTCGTCCCCCCCCCCACACACACATACACACACACACACAAAAGAATTGATATTAAAATCTACCAGGAATGACAGTTTACATTAATCTCTTTTCCTCCCGAATTATATATATGTATGTACTATGATAATCTTCGTTAGAAAGTGTTTAAGTTTGACATAATGTGTCACACATTTTCTTAAAGAATTCCCAATAATTCCCTCTGTAATGAGTTGAAATCAATGAAGTATAAAGTAGTGGATTTATCATCCTGACCCTCCACCCTCAATTTCTTGCAGGCTTTAACGATCAATTTTCCAAAATTCATTCTGGCTTTATACAACGTAATGAACATTTTCTTGACTCATTTCCTTAATTCCCAGTGTTTGCGATTGAAATTAGTAAAGGTTGTACAGTAAATTCATTCATTCTCAAGTGGTATGGATTACTACACCTTCTCCGAATTAAAAAAAAAGAAAAGAAAGAAAAAAACGTATGTTTCTCGATTATTTCCGTTCCAAGTATTCGATTTTGGTATAATATTGTACTTTTTCCGCTTCTAAGATATTTACCTTACATGAAACTAATATAAGTAAAGAATAAGATACTGGTATTGCTCCTCCCCTCTTTCCGAATTTAGAGTTCTAACATAACTTACATAAAATTCATTCGGTTTTGATACAATATTATGTATATGTTCTTTGACTTTTTTCTGTAATCTCTTGCGGGTTAAAATTAATCAAGAACGACCGGTGAATTTAGTCACCTCATATGGTATGGATCACCCCTCCATTAAAAATATATTTCACGATAATTTTCTGAACGAAATATACTTGGATTTGAAGAATTACGATGTATGTTTTGTGAGAGCTACGCAATGATTCCCTTTGAACAGTGTTTTAGAAATATCAGTGCAGAATAAAGTGTGCATTTAACTCCTGTGCCGATTTTAAGTTTAAAAATTTCAAAATATTTTTATAAAATTCATTCCATTCTGACACTCTACGATATACTGCATATATGTATATGACAATTTCACAACATTCTAAAGTAAGTTTACATACCAAGTTACATTATGTATAGTTCAAACACAATTTGTATTGAACAGAGAGTGACAATGTCAATTTAAACAATGTAGTAACTTCAGTTCTGATTAAAGATATGTAGAGAACTGATTTTTTTTTCTATTCTGCGGTTGTGTTCCGTGAATCTGGAAGCGCTGCACGAGATGGAGTTGATCGAATTTGAACAGTTTCAATTTTCGTTTACTACAAAAAAAGTATGTATTATTGACAAAATAAAGTTTCAAGCAAGGTGTTATTGTTTTACTGGAAATCAGAAAAGTAATGCTACAAATTCTATTAGGTAATTGAAGTAAAATCAAAGTAATAGTAGACATGAATTGAAAAATTTTATGAATCTAATTATAATGTCGGTGGATACTCAATTATAAGCACTTATTTGGAAGTTAGGGTTAACATTATCTCACCTAGAAACATGAGCAATAGAAAGCAGTTTGTTTCCCAAATGTCTTAAGTGTAATGAAATTTCTCTGCGGATAAACAAGATAGGGACACTTCAAAAAAAATTTTCATACTATTCTTCTTGCTTTCAATACACGCATTAATATAATCTATATAATTATTTTTTGACGCATGCGCAAATAATTATAATTGCTTAGAGATATACCTAACATGTTTGCAGATTTATATGTTGCCCGATTTAGAAAGAATATATATTTTCAGTGGAAATGAAAAAAAATCTATTTTTATAGTACACGATAAATGTTTTGTTGCAATTTACAAATATACTCTGTAGGTTGTTAGTGGGAGCGACGAGAGAGGATCGCTCGCTTCAACAATGTAGAGGAGCTCCTTCGTGGCTAAGTAGTTAGCGTACGCGCCTTTCGCGCGTGAAATCCGGGTTCGATTCCCGGCGGGAGTTCATGTGGTTTGGATTCCACATTAATCAGTAGGTCCACCTCTCATATAGTCTCGCTGCTGAAACGGACGTTAAACTGAAAATCAACTCAACTCAACAATGCCGAACATCACTAGCTACGACTCTTTGTAAGCCACAGAGTATTCTATCCAGTGTACTCAATAGTTATTGAAAAGCTAATATTCTTGTTTGTTACAACTATATATGACGTTTCCAAATACTATGGTCGATTTTTGCCACCCACCTTTCGCAATTGCTTTTTCGTTTCATATGCATTTTAGTGATTGAGAGGAGAAAAAATAATAACAGAGTGCAACATTCATGAGATTTTAAAAATAGGAGTATTTTTGAGCTACTTATTTCATATAAGCCACAACTTTAAATGTAGGTCCCAATATAAAACGAATTTTGATAGTTTTATTGCTTGTAACAAACTCTTCCACTAAAACTTTCAAGTTGTTGCTTGATGCTACACAATGGGTTAATATTTTTCTAGCCTGTAAATTTAGCTTTGTTGTTGTATACGTAATTTACTTACCATGAAACATTTTTGCAGTTGAAATTCCAGATGAAATAACAGAAGAGCCAGGTAAGTATTTCCCATATATAGTGGAATTCTTTTTTTTTTTTTTTTTAAAGTTACTTAATTGTTTAGTTAACATGATATATAGTAAAATGTAGTACTCAGACAGACAATCCTTTTCAGAATTCAAAGTATATTCAATTAGATTATTTTAAGAAAATACTAGTTACTTATGCAAATAAATATTGTCTATCGGTGTTATAACAATAGGATTACTTATGTATACTTTCAGTTTTATTTCATAGTCGTTTCTAAATCAATATATACGTAGAATTATCTTTACTGTGCGTTCAATAAGTTTTGGGATTATCCTGAAATAATTTATTTAATTACGTCAGAATAATTTATTGCCACGCTACTTATAAATACCTTCTCACGCTGGACACTTACGTAATCGATCATAGAGGCTCTGGAATGTATTCAAAACATATTCACTAGAATTCTGTTCATTACTAGCTTGAATCGAAGCAATATCCTCGAAACGCTCCCCTTGTGGACAGATTTTAGCTTAATAAGCTTTAGATAAAGCCTTCTATACCCAAATCAGTTGAATATGTGGGTGTTCAAGGACTGTGATCCTACTTTTGGACAAAAATTGACACACAAAAAAGCTGGTATGAGTCTCCACATTGTCGTGCAGAAGACACCATTCACCGACTCGCAAAATCCATGTCGGATACGACGAATTCTGACGACCAGACGCTTAATGATTTACACGCACAATGTCTCTGTCACAGACTGGCCAGGGGAACTAACTCCTAGAGAATTGGAAAAAAATATTTTGCATTTTGCGTTGGATTTATGGGGAACAAATTCTTCATACAACTTTCGCTTGTGTAACTCCTCACTCCTGATATTGTCTAGAAAAATAACGAGTTCACCTGTTATCTCCTTTATGCTCCTTCGTTGAATAACGAGAAGTACTGTACGTGCACAGTTTGCATTTACCTCACTTTGACTGCTCACCAGCTTACTCGCACGAGGATTGTGTTCTAGAGGCTAATAACCAATCTTAAAAGACTGCTCACAAGTCTACTCTACGAGGATTGTGTTCTAGGGGCTAATAACCATTCTTAAAAGACTGCTCACAAGTCTACTCGTACGAGGATTGTGTTCTAAGGGCTAATAACCATTCTTAAAAGACTGAAACCAATCAAAAACTTGCATCGACTAAGACAACCATATCCATATGCGTCATTTTGTGTGTTTCAGTCGTGGTTTATCGCATTCAACACAAAATTTGATCACTGCGAATTGCTTCATTCTGTCGATACTGAAAACTAAAAAAGAAACATTTACGACACATAAAGAAACAAACCAATTAAAGAACATATTGGTGGTGCTGAATAGCATTCGAATCGACGACTTTCTTAGGACAACACAGAACCTCTACGACCGATGCCGCGAGTGTGTGACAGAGGAACTGGTGTTGTAGAAAACTATCAAGAATTATTTTCTGTCATCGTTAATCATTTCATGGTATTCCTGGAACTCGTTGAACGCACGGTGTGTGTATATATTACTTACTATTTTACGGTCAGTATTTTGGTATTCTTAAATAATACTGCAAATAAATATTTTAATGCATTGTAATTCCTTTGTCCTACAGTGGAAATGAAGAGAACGGAAGTGTACCGAGACAGCGTAAATAATACAAAATGAAAATGAAATGAAACGAAATCTTTGAGTTTTACGTCCCACGGTTATGCAGGCCAGGCTAAAGTAGACGGTGATGGGAAATGAATCAAGTGGTAGAATGAAGAAAGTGGGAGGAAACATGAGAACCTCGAGGAAACCCATACACACGCTGTTTGTTCACCACAAAGTTCACTTAGTACGAGCTGGGATCGAACCAGTGATCCCAAGCACCAGAGGTGAACGCTCTACCACTGAGCCACCGCGGACTCTAGCGTAAATAATACGTAGACAGGGAAAAGTGGAGTAATAGTGGCTTTCGTATTGACGTTTAACTTTCCACAACTTCATATCTCTATTAGCCACATTATTTATTAGCAATATCTACCTGAGAGTGGTGACGTGGTCAATAATCTAGATTTCTTGCTGGCAACATAGAGTGGTGGGGAACAACTCATAAGGGTTTAATCCCAGCACTGGCGCAAATCCCGGGGCATGAGGGGGACATGTTCCCTCAAATCTTGGAACTGGGGAGACGGTCCTCTTCAATAATCCGATTTGAAATGTCTTTTTTTGGGAGAAATGTATGATTTGTGTCCTATTGCCACAAAAGAAAGTAAGATGAAATTGATCTTCCCAGATTAAGCCTCAAATCTGCCCAAATCTTGAAGACAATTCTGCTCCTCTGGTCCTCCACTGCATTGTTTTTCAATTTCACAAATATTTTGAACATCGCAGTATATATATATATATATATATATATATATATATATATATATATATATATATATATATATATATAATGGGAACGGTTTAACTCTTCCCCCCAATGTTGAAGATAGATTTGCGCGGCTGGTCCCTAGCAGGACCAAGAGAGGGCTACAAAGTGCCACATTTTGAAATTTGGGATTTGAAACGCAAATATGTGTGATTTCGGATTCAATATTTTTATTTTGTGTTAACGAGTTTATAGAATATTTGTTTCCATGGGACAAACCTTCAAAAATTGTATCTCACAATACGCTGACGGTTGTTATTGTAAAGGGTATCTTGTATGATGTATGTTCAAGAACCAACTGTACTAAATATAAACCTCATTCGTGGTTTGCAACCAACGTCAGTAATAGGTCCTGTCTTTCATAATGTAAAACACAAACACTCAACTGATCTAAGTGATTATGAGCTACGCAGCAAGCAAACACAAATAGTATAGATCGTGGATCGATTATATCGAACCATTAAGTATCGATTATATCGAACCAAATGTACAGTAAATAGAATGACCTTTAATAATGAACAATTACATATTATGTGAATTAAGAGAAAGTTATGTAACGTCGATTGTGATGAATCTTGCAACTTTAATGAGTAAAATCAATTATATTCATTTGACTTCTTTATCTAGCAAAAGCAAGTTCACTCCTGTTAGACTTCTAAACTGCGATTTGTACAAGTACGAGGATTCATCTGAAAAAACACCGTCCGTCTGTCTACAAGTATCAGGGCAAAAACAATGAGACATTGCGACAAATGTTATAAATTTAGTATCTCAGGAATAAGTTAAATAAAATCCCTTATCACTATATGAAAACCGGAAGTGGTAAATTTGATATTTTTTTACATTCAGGAAAAACGATAACACATAGAAAGAAATTGTCTTTGGTATGAGTTCAGTGTACTCGGAATATATTTCATGTGGACATTTATCAGCTGTCAGAAACTATAAATTTTCGATATCAATAAAGTGAAAACGGCAGCAAATAGAAAGCAATGTTATTGTATCTGTTCAGAATTTCACAAAGAGGTTTTCCATATCCACTCAAAAATCGCATAGTTATGAGAACTACTGTAACCTGACAGTGTCAAAGAACACTAATTTTATTCCAGTAAATTGTTCTTGTTAATTGTTATAATAGAACAGTTTCAGATTGACACTCTATGATCTGATTTTATTAGCTCCTGCCAAGAATTCAACCTAAATATCATGTACTAAAGTCAAGACTGCCATTGTTTATCTATAAAGAAATTAAGTACCTTTTTAAGAGAAGCAGAAGCAAAATCATTTTTTTCAGAGGCGTGTCACCAAATTGTATTTCCAGTACGGTGCTAGGCTCAGATAAAATTGTCAATAGTGGTACGATCCTAATTTTAGTGATAGATATAATCTCATTTAGCATAGATGCTATTATCTCCTTTAGCCTTAAGAGTACAGCCGTGGACTGCTAAACAAAAAAGTTTTTGAAAACGAAGTTAAATTACATTAAATCAAGTCAAATCAAATATTACAAAAGGTGTAAAATGGCACAGAATTATATATCGCTAATTTTTCAGAAGATAACCGACAACGAAAATAAATATTTAATAAATTCAAACTATAACACCGCATATAAACTTTAAAACGTTATTTTTTATCATATTTTTTAATATTAAAGAATAAACATTTTCTGTAGCATTCAAGTCAAACAGGTGAAGCAAGTAACAGAATGCAGACATCTACAATAGTTGTAAGTAGAGACCGGATGTTTAGGCACTAAAAACCTGGAAAATATACAGGCAAATAGGCACTAAAAATTTAAAAAGTAGGCAGTAAAATAGGCACTAAAATGTAACTCTAGATAACGAAGATAAACACTCAATACAATTATAAAATAAATTCAAGTCATAGATAATGTTCAAAGAATATAGAAACACACCTGTTTGTTAATATCTTCTAAACAAACCTACGAAACTAAATATTGCATGTATATTTGGTAAATACATTTTCTAAGCGCTTTATCACTACAAATTTTATACACACAGCAGTCCAACGTTTTACAGCACTTTATCAGTACACATAGCAGTCCAAAGTTTTACGACATCTTATCACTACAAAAAGCATAAATTTTTCAGAAGAAGCAGAATCCTTTCATGAATCATTAGATTATATATACTTCCCCAATAAATTCTTATTTTGAAGCAAATGCATAGAATAGGCAACATTGAGCACTGAATCAATTATTGAGGCGGATTGGGAAAAATAGTCAAAACAAAATTGGCTTAAATTCAAAATATAACACCGCATATAAACTTTAAAACGTTATTTTTATCATATTTTTTAATATTAAAGAATAAACATTTTGTCTAGCATTCAAGGCCATATCCAGAAGTTATTTGGATGAATGAGAAAAAAAAAGTTCAAAATAAGTAAGAAAATCGCCCTCAAAAATAAATTAAAATGCAATTTAAATGGAACAGGTTACTAATTAGCACATGGATATAAGATGTAAATAATGAAGTCCAGAAATTCCATAACACTAACATAATATACTTCTCATATAAAAATACTAATAATGTACAAAGTTTACGAATGAAGATTGTGAGAAAAAGAATATTGATAATTCAGGAAGAAATTGAATAGTTAATATGTTTATTCTCTAAACAAAAATTCAGATATAAGTATAAATTATCAGTTTACTGTCAAACGTAAAACTAAATTTTTAACAAAAGGCAAGAAGTTGACAGGACGAAAGCAAATATATATATATATATATTCAAGTTCATATAATACATTTGCTAAGTATTGCATTGAAAACTGATTTTTTAGTAAAAATGATCTCCGTCGATAGAGGTTGGTTATGTACTGGTTTCCTTATCAGCGTCCTCATTACAACGGTACATAGTATATTTGTACTAGGCTGGCTGATTTTAATATCAGAAGAAGAGAAAGAAAATAGATATAATGTTAATGTATGATATTCAAATGTTTAAATAATAAGACTTTGGAACGCCTTTGTCAAGACAATATATAAATAAAATAAGTGGAAGTATGACATTGAAAGTTTGCGTTATGGAGGCTCAATTTTAATTTAAATAAAAAGCGAACCGTTCTATATTTGGTGCCGAAAGCCGGGAAGGAAGGAAAAGTTAAACCGTTCTATATTTGGTGCCGAAACCTCGGAAAAGGAAGTGTATCCTTTGAAGAACAGTAAACCGAGCACCATTGAGCCTTAAAAATGAGCACTACGAATAATGAAACCTCGGTTCAGGCCGAAGTGTGGGTATTCTAAGAGGGATATCACAACAAATTAAAGACGTTCAAGATCAGTCATAACAAATTAAGGACCAAGCTAAGCGTTTTGAGGAAAAGCTTGAGCAATTGCAAGCATGCAATGACGATAAATGGGACCGACTACAGGAACAACTAAATCAGGTGAACCAGATAATTACAGTCCAATTCGGACATCATGATAAAGAAATTGACCAGAAGAACATCATAGAAACCACGGAGGAAGCAAATTTCGAATCTGCATTGGTGGAATTTGCGGAGTTCCCACAGAAGCATACTGCCGTATCGGTTGTATGAGATTATCCTAAATTCTTTCCTCATTAGAATGTTTTTGACGGCTTTGCTGATACTGTGTACAATGAAGATTCTGGTATGTATCAGTATGCGAAAAGTTATGACCATTCTTATCTTGAGAACGCTATTAACTGTCTGCGTTACCCGTATATTCAACATGTTATTAATCCTATGGTTCATCTAGCAAGAGGTAAGTTGATTCCAATATTCGTGAACTGCAGAAAGAAAACATATGTTCCTATTAGTGCTTGTGTTGATTGGTCGAGTGAATTAAATCTGTTGAATTGTACATTCAACGAAAAGAACCTAATGATGTTAGTAAACAATCCGATGACGCTTTCACAGAATGTGATGAGGTGCGTTGGTTTCCATCATCCAAGTGTGATGTTGCAAAGTTTTGAAAATCCTTCAATGGTTCAATACAGTACTAGCTTGCATCAAACTAACCTTCGTAACCAAGCTCAAAGTGTCCATGTGAGATTAAAGTGTGATTCCAATGTGAAAGGTTATGTTAAATCCATATGTACCGGTAATGTAACCGAGCCTAATTACAGAAGAAACAGAAACCATGCCAGGACAGACTACCGTGGATGTCATGTAAAGGATAAATACAGATCGATTAGGAGACACAATATTTCATCACCTGTGAAACGAAGAAGAACTGAATCTGATTTGATCGATAACACAACACCATCTAATCAGAGTCGAAATAATACGATTTGTCAGAAACGCTGTTCAGATGGCAGGAATTACGGCGAAAATTCTCAACGTAAGAAACTAAGAACTGTAGAAGTAAAGAAAGCGGAAAACCATATTCCGCTTTGTGACTTTCAATGTGACTTGAATGAACTCATTGGTCATGTAACTTAACCTAATATAGAGACGTCCCAAAAGATCTATCAAATTGATTATTAATATGACCATATATGTCTTATTGTTACGTGTTTTCTTTGATATTTGTGTTTCATACCATTTATGTGTTTTTATATGATTGCCAAAATGCAACATCAATCACATTATTCATGTTACGATGTTAATTATTATATTATGTCCTGATTTTTATCAACCACATTATTCATGTTATGATGTTAATAAGACGTTAATTATTATGTTATATCCTGCTTATTATCGATATTTCAATCTTAACCTATATTTTGTTTAATCATATCTTATATTTCATCATGTTGTGTTCAAAGAATAACTATATAAATATCACATAAATCTTTCTCCAAATATTTTTCATGAAGCGTAAGTAAATAATTAATAGTTTGTAACCAGCATTTAATGGACCCGAAAAAGGACTTAAAATTAAACAACTTGCAAATAAAATTTCGAATGTGCCTTATCGTCGTCGTTGAAATGTATAAATAAATGAAGATGATGATAAAGTATAAATAAATGAAGATGATAAAATAACTATGATAATAATATTGTTATAGAATTAAATATGATATATATGTATGCACAATTATATGAATTGTAATTTTCAAGAATACGAGGTGCATTCGAAAACTCGAATGATTGATATGTAAAAGTAAACGGTCCAGAATTCTTTTTCTCTTTATTAAATAAAATGAATAAAAAGAAAAGTCCATCGGCGCCATGATATACAACGGTACATTGTATATTTGTACTAGGCTGGCTAATTTTAATATCAGAAGAAGAGAAAGAAAATAGATATAATGTTAATGTATGATATTCAAATGTTTAAATAATAAGACTTTGGAACGTCGTTGTCAGGACAATATATAAATAAAATAAATGGAAGTATGACAGTGAAAGTTTGCGTTATGGAGGCTCAATTTTAATTTAAATAAAAAGCGAACCGTTCTATTATAGCCACTGGCATTGTCGAATTACAAAGAATGGTGTATCAATCTAATAAAATGTGTAAGTATACGAAACGTGGATGATATTCAACAATTTGATCAAGAATACAATCTAATGACGAGTTTTCGTCGGTAGACAATCGTTAGTTAGATATTCGACATATCTGAGGTAAATCCAACCGGCTTGAACAGTAGTTAAACAAAATTGTGATGTCCATGGAGCGACGTTTCCAAACCACTTATGAAAATAATACATCATCATGTACTATATCAAGCGTATAAATATTATGTTGTGTATCAAAATTTAGAAACTCACATATACAGCTAAAACACATATCGGATTGTCTAAAAATTATTTAGTCTATACAAGTAAATACGGATCTGCAATATCAAAATACCATTAGGAAACCAATTTTGCACCATTTTGTTCCATTTTATTCGATGGTCTGTCATTTTTCTAGTATCGCCATAATCTGGTATCGCTATACAATTTCTGTAGTTTCTGGTCAAAAATTTTGAATTTGATTTCCAGAGGTCTCTTTTCAAATTAACTTCATACCATTGACAGAGATCTGCAGAAACGACTAAAACAAATTATTTGCTTGATAGTAGCAAGTTCTGTTTATACACGATGGTTGCATTAAAACCCACCAGCCTAGTTCTCTCAATTTCTGACAGAAAGTTGAAAACGTATACGGTCTTCCTTTGTCAGCATGGTAGACAAGAATCTCTCCTTTTAACAGTTTCTGTCATTCATTTTGAAATGTTAAATGCTTTCGAACCAGCTATTGAAAGTACATGTCCGAGTGTATCGTTCTGACTAACCTTTCCAATTCCATTAAGTGAACAGTGTAATCTTCCTGGGCGTCAGTGTGAACTCTGTCATATAATAAAACGTCTTCACGCTTCGTCCATGATCTTATCTATACATTGTTGTAGCTTATCCAATTTTTATCACTTGTGATCAACCGCTTCAGAAAGGACTCGAGCTTTTTCCGTTTTAATAGTGATTATTAGATAGAAATTCGATCGAGTTAATGTTTCTAGTCAAATCATAGGGCATTGAAACGTTGAGCGTTTGTTTTATCCTGCTTTTTCCAAATTGTTTAGCACTATTTAGTGATGAATGTTTAGTCGCTGGTGATGTCCTGACTACCCACGTCCCAGTCTTACTCGATGTTTTCCAAAATATCATCAAATTTTACTGAAATTTCTAGAACGAAACCGACGTAATCATTTTTTCCTATTGCTTTTGAAAATATTTTGTCATAACAATAACTAATTTGTTTATAAGTCTGCGTTGCATTTCTGCCTTTACTGACATAAAATTGCAAAATCCAGAATCAGTTTTGTTAAAAGTTCATTTGTTTTCACTATGCAATACCTAATCTCTGATTATAAGAAACCCGACACTATTTTTCTGCATCAACTAGCTTCAACTGCCACATGTCCAGTAATGTCAGACTTATTTCTCTGGAACTCATATACGGTAAGCTGTGGGACACTAACACTGTCTCACGAGCATAAGGCTCAATACTCTTTAGAATACCTGTATGAAGTTACAGAAATTTCACTATATTAAAAAATCGCAAAAGATATTTCATGGAACACCTAATTTCATCCAAGATTTCTGCCTGAATAAGATTAACATCTACGTTTACAATGAAATATTATTTATATAGTAAGAAGGGGAAAATCAGTCCACGACTAAATTTGTTCGTTATTTCTGCTAGTGTTACGAGAATTGTCAGCTGTTGTAATACATGAAATGTTGAAAGTCTTGAAGCATATTTTTTAATGCTTAGTGCTATGGGATAAGAAATATAATTTACATTTCAGTTCAAGAAACAAGGAAAATATGTTTTCCCTTTACGAGGAAAAGTCCTATCTAAAATTCACTATCTTGAACACCAGTGACTTAAGTAAAAAAGAAAATTGTTCATAATAATAATTAATAAAAAGAAAATTGTCCATAATAATAATTAATAAAAATCGTAAGAATATTAAATTTTAGATGGTATAAACATAAAATATTTTTCAAAAAAAATTACTTAAATTTATTCCTCTTCACATAATCTTATTAAACTTGTCGTTCATTTCTTCCAATAATAAATTTTCTATATTTATCACCCCTGGAATAACAGTTTTAAATAATTAATGTAATTAATGAAAATGTAATTACTTTAGTATTTAAAAACTGGAAATATTTTACCAGCAATTAAAGTTTCTTTTTAATTAATTCTATTCTTTTACTTATGAAAATAACTTTTATTGCAGGAATAATGTTGTATACAAGATACAAAGTCACGAGATAAAGATTTTTAACTAGATATTTTTGTAGGGAACATTCTACTCAACACGTTTCTTAAAAGGGAAATATTATGCTGTAACAAAACCGCCTCAATAAATCCTTACAAACTATAGTATACTCACGATCTATAGTATACTATTCTAAAGGTCCGTTTTGAAACCCTACTTGCAGCATAAGTGATGATGTTGTTACCAAATCGGCAGCGAGAAAGAAGAAATTCATATTTGTTTTGAAACGTTTCTCAGATGTTTAATATTTGCCTTTATAATTTTAATGTTAGATATTTTTTTGTTCATAAATGCATGATCTCTTTTATATTTTTTTGCAAATTGAAAAAATAATAAGATAAGCATTCAAGCCAAAAATGCCTTGAAACCACCAACGAATTTATTCATATTACATTGCGAATTGTAGCCTGTACAAATATTATCATTCACGAAACGAAATTCATTCAATACCATCCTAATCACTAAGAATCCATCATTTTTGTGTCTTTCAAAAAGATATACATGTCTTTCTTTTTTGACACTCCGCACTCTATACAACATTATTCTGGTGAATGTTTCCCCCAAATATTAATAATTATTTACACAATTAATATACAACACATACAATACAACATAACAACACAATTTGCGCAATAATATTAATATATGATTCCATAAGAATTATGAAATTAATATTACAGAAAATAAAATAAAGAGTAAATACTTAATAAAGGATTGCTAACCTATTTTAAATAATACTTAAATAATACTATACTAATATAATGCAATAATATGAATATGTATATCAATAAAATATAATTATACATCCATATTGTATGCGTAACTTAAATTCATGTTTTGATTTATGCTATTTATATAAACAGATCCCAATAACAATGAGGAGGATGAGTGTTCTGAAGATACAAACAAAACGGAAAACAATAAATGGCCTGTGGATCTAAACATGTACCCAGAAGACATTATATATAAAATTTTAGGCATAGATCCAAATAACAAAGGTGGACCTGAGATCTGAAATGTAAATCCAAAAGATATATTGCGTGTTGTGTTAGGCATAAAAGAAAGTGTAAACCCAAATATAAATCCAAATGATTTGATAAGTGAGCTAATAGGCATAACACCAAGCAATAAAAACAAACATGATAGTTGGCATCAACTTATAAACCCAAGTGATAACGAACCAAACGTCCCAAACATAAACCCAAAACATAAGATTCCTGGCACATTAACAGACGATACATCGATTGAATATTCAAATCCATATGAAAATAATGAAACGCCATGGAATGCGTCACCAAATATGCAAGAAAACAAAATATTGCATCAAGTCCCAGACAAGTTAACAAACGACAAATTGACAGAGAATTCAAGCACGAACCCGATGGAGGAAAGACCGCAAACTTCAAATGAAAATATAATTGGTAAGTTGACCAGTAAAGTAGACAAACTTCCAATTTATGTTTGGCCGTATTATCTACATATAAATACACATAAAATACCTCACGATTCAAACATGAACTCAAATGATAATTTAACTAAACCATACACATATTCACAAGAAATAGACCATAATTTGAAAGAGACATTACCGAATGAAAATTCGTATGAAGATTCAAAATTTGTACAAAATAAACCAGCACTTGACGTCTCCATCGAACAGCCAATAGACAAATTCCTTGAGAAGCCAGACAAAAATATTAATGATATTAGGATAAACAAAAATCTTTATAAAAGCCATGGAGATATCTGGGATCAAATTGTAGAAACATACACCGCTGAAAATTCGCCTGAGATATTCAACGGAAAACTAAAACACAAAAATATAGATACGTCATATGACACACAAATCGACAAAATGAAAGGAATTTCAAATAAAAATACAGATGAATATTGGATACCAAATTCCAAAGAGAGACCTGAAAGTAATTATAATGACATTTTAGGCACATTTCAAGACAATGAATGGTCTCAGACCTTAAGTAAAAAACCAAAAATTGAAAATCAAGTTAGTTCTAACGAAATAGTGACTTATGAACTGTCTGATATAAGAAACAAAAATCAAAGTGATAACTGGATAACAAAATCGAAAGATAAAAAATATGATTATTTAGATCATATTTTAAACATTTTTCCCAGTATTGAATTGTCTGAAAGTTCAAGGGAGAAGTTGAAAGCTACAAGAGAGAATATCTCATATGGTAACGAAATCAATGGATTGAATAAGTTAACAAATACAAAACCGAATGATAAGTGGCAAACAAATTCATTCGAAAATCCTAGAGATATAGCTAATCAAATTTCGGAAGAGTATTCTACTAACAAATGGTCGGATATTTCAAACGAAAATCCAAAAGTTAAAGATTTAGATTTCTCAGACGGGAATAAAAAAGACGAACTGTATGAGCAATTTAATACTAAAGTAAATAATAGATTACCAATAAATTATTTCGAAAATAGTAAAGATATTTACGATCAAAATTTAGGAGAGTTCTCTGGTGATAAGTGGTTTGGATATACAAGAGAAAATTTAAAATACAAAATTCAAGCTATCTCAAACGAGAACCCAATTTATGAGCAGCCTCACTATTTAAATCACAATAGGCCAAAATATCCTTTCGAAAATGAGAAAATTGTTTCTGATCCAATTTCAGACGAGTATTCTGGTCATAAGTGGTCTGAGAATTCAAACGAAATTTTTAAAGATAAATCTCAAGATTTCTTAAAGGAAAACACAATCGACAGATTTACTCAGAAACCAATAATCTATACGAAGGATAAATGGTCATGGAAACCAAGTATGAAACCGCAAGGGGTTTCAGGTGAGAAGACAAAAGATAAACATCAACGTATCTCAAAGGCGAATGCAACTGATGAACTTAGTTCAAAAGACAATTTATCAATGAAACCAAAGAAGAAATTGAAAGGTTTAGAGAAAATTACAGGTATTTCCTCTCTTGATAAATGGTATGTTATTTCAAACGAAAACCTTGAAGATAAGGGCGGCGATATACTGAAGAAGAATAAAAACGAGCAATCAAGTAGCAAACAAAATAACTATTGGCAATCGACTAGTTTAGAAAATAGTAAAGATATATCAGCTCAATTTGCACTCTCCAGTGATAAATGGTTTGATAACTCAGATAAATATCTAAACTATGAAAGTCAAGGTATTTTCATCAAGAACATAACTGACGATTTGCACGAGAAACCAGCTAAATATCCGCTAAACAATTTGTCACCGAAACCAGACAAAGAACCAAAAGGGGTTACATATGAAATTTCAGGCATATCTTCTGATAATAAGTGGTTTGATATTTCGAAGGAAAATCTAGAAGATAAAAATGAGAATATCTTAAACAAGAACAAAATAGAGGAAATGAATACGCAATCAATTACTGAACCAAATGATAATTTAGAAATGTATTTACCCAAAAATCGTAACAATATTTCCAGTTACATGTCAGGCATATTCTCTGGTGATAAATGGTCTGATATTTCCATCAAAAATCTAAAAGATAAAAGTAATAGTTTTTCAAACAAATACGATATCAAGAAACAACCCTATAAAGTAAAGAAGAAAAGGCCAACAAATATTTTTGAAGTTAATAAAAGTATTTCAAACCATGATTCAGGTATTTTCCCCGCTGATAAATGGTCGGAATATTCAAGAGAAAATCTAAAAGATAAAAATCTAGGTATGTTTAACGAGAATGAAGTCGACGAATTGCCTCAGACACCAATCAGATACCCAAATGATAAATGGTCTTCAAAGCCAAAAAAGAAATTGGAAAGGGTTTCAGGTGAAATTTCAAGTATATCCTCTGAGAGTAAATGGTTTGATATTTCAACCGAAAATGAAGAAGATAGAAGTAAGGATATCACAGACGGGAACAAAATTAACGAATTTCCTTATCAATTAATCCCAATCCCATTTGAACCAAACAATAAAGTCGTAAATATCTGGGATCAGGTTTTAGACCTCTTTCAAAGCGGTAATTCTTACAAGACAAACTACGAAAATCATGATATCTCTCATGAAAAATTTGTCAATGTATCACCTGAAAATGAACACCAAAATCCAAACTATAATTGGCCAACTACGCCTGAAAATAATGAAAAAGATATTTCAGATAATATTTCCGAGTTGTTTTCAACTTCTAATTGGTCTGAAAACTCAAAAGAGAACTTAAAAGATAGAAGTCAGGACATCTCGATGAATCAGGAAATTGATAATTTTTCCGGACAAACAAATACAAATTCAAACAAGAATTGGTCTATGAATTCTCTAGAAACTCATGAGGGCATTTCAGATCAAGTTCCTGGTATATTCTCTGAAGATAATTGGTCTGAAAATTTAAGTAAAAATGGAATAGATGATATTTCAAATGAAAAACAAGTTGGGGATTTGTTTGAAGTACCAAACAAGATTCCAAATTATAATTGGTCAGACATAGACCCTGATATCTGGAATAAGACCTTAAACCTATTCCAAGGTAATGAATCTTCTGAAAATTGGGAGGAGGAACTAAAACATACAAGTCACAATATACCACACGAATCTCAAATCGATGAACTTCTACAACAACAAAACGAAATTGCAAATAACAGTTTGTTAAAGAAACCAAACGAAAGTAATAAAGATATTTCAGAGCAAAGTTCTGACATAACCTCGATTAACAATTTGTTTGAGAAATCAGACGAAAATATAAAAGGTGATAAGTCTGATATTTCTATCGAAAAAGAAATGAACAAATTGCTTGATAATTCGAGCGAAAACCCAAAGACTACTAGCAATGCTTACACAGGTATTTCTGATGAAATTTCAAATATGCTTACAAGTAATTCGTTCGAAAATTCAAATGAGAAACTTAAAGGTGAAAGTTTGAAAATCTCAAATGAGAATCAAGTTGTCGAATTACTTAAGGAGTCTAACATAAATCAAAATTATAATTGGTCCTCTATACCAGACACAAATGACAAAGATATTTCAAAGTATATTTTAGAACATATTTTTAACATAATCTCCGATAATAAATTTTCTGAAAAGCTAAAAAGAAAACTAAATGATAAAAGCCAGGACATGTCAAAGGGAAATGCTTATGATCGCCATCAAAAATATGAAAAGAATATATCGAAGAATGCCACACAACTACTAAATATAAGCTATAAATTGCATCATAGCCCGAGAGATAAATGGTATCGAATCTCAAATGTTAATAACAAGAAGAAATGGAATAAGATGAAATATAAATGGGCTCATAGACTTAAAAATATTAAGGGAAAAGTTATTGGAGATAACCATCCAAATAAAACATTCAGTAAGTACACACTACTATCTTCTTTAATCATCTTGACTACTAAATTTCACTAGAATAATCTAACAGGAACTAAATACATTAATGAAATATGTAATATTAATACTTAACAAACTAATTTGCATTTTACAAAATTTCAATTTTAAGATCATTAAAGTGAAGAATACGCCTAATGCTTGTGTATCTTGCTAAGTCTTCCAGTGCCTATGCGGTGAGTTAGCTTACCATATTACGATAGATCATTATACAAATTAGGAACATAGTTGTTTGCTTTACACCAAGAAACAACACAACAACTTTTGTTGCAATACAATATTCACGATTAAGAAACTGAATTCATGAACGGAGAAGTAAATTAACCTAAATTTTTAAAGAATTATTTATTGCCTAGGTCTACTTGAGTATGGTGCCATGTCATAAAAGAAACTATTCCTAGCCCATGGCGTCACTTAAAAAAATATTTGGATTTTAAAATTTAGCCGTTTTAAGTATGAGTTACACCGTTTCTTAGTTTTCCCTGAAATTTAATTTTTAATACTCTGATTTTCAAATGAGTAACACAGTGCAGTTTTAAAGATAAAGAAGATGATATGTTTCAAAGACATTGGTAGAAATTTAAAATTGCAAGCTTACAAAGTATCTTAAAATATAAAGTCTTGAGATAAAAGCAAACTATTTAGTAACCGAATTTGTGTAATTGATTGACATTTTTAGGATTCTTTGTAATGAGATTTTGTTTACGAGAAAACCATAACCATGCCTTAGAAAATGACATAAAATAGGTCTTCAGACAAACGAATTTATAAATATTACATATTTTCAAAGTTATAGGGATGGTTGCTCTCTGAACAGCCTTCTGTGAAGGTGAATAGAAATTAAAATTAAATTTTAAAAAATCTCGTATGAGTAATGTTAACCTATTTGCTTACACACGAACATCATAAGATAACAAAAAAATATCGAAGAGCCAATTAATTTAATAGACTCATTATTATTGGAGCATTATTTCAAAAAGGCCGAACTTTTCTCTATACGTTTTCGAGAAAATTGACTGTAAACTTTGGCGAAAATTTGAGATATTTCTACACATCTCATGAAGCGGAACGAAATTGGTGTCGGGTCGAAAGATTACACAGAAAGTTATTCTTGGCAGATACTATGATTTAAACAAAGAAGCAAAATGTTTCCATGCAACGGGGATACCCACAGAAAGTTGGGGAGCCAAACTAAAAGGGAGGTATCAACAAAACCAGTAAAAGAACACAATGCATGGTGACATTCATAAATAAGAACATTGAAGAAAATTCTACAAGAAATTTCGCCAGAAGGATTCCTGGAGGCAGCACAGTATCCTTCTGAGTCAGGAAAGAGAAATCGGTCATGCTACCGAGATACAAGGTTTACTAGCCCTGACCAACCAATACACTGAACAGGAGCAGTGTAAAACAATTAACGTGTAATGTGTAACTAGTGTTCGAAACTGAATGCAAAACATAGTATATAGCTCCTTAGCAAGTTGCAACAGTACATGCAGGAAATGGTATAAGAAGCAGTACATATACATTGTCGCCGGATTGAGAGGAGAATGACTTGACAGAGAGAGAATGTTTGTTGTTTTGAAGGTATCCTCCAAGAGATTTCACTATGAGCTGGGCATGGGCATGAAAGCCATTTGTCCCTGTTGTGTATCACCATAGAAACAATAAATATCCATACTACGAAACCTACAAGGTGTTTAGAATTGTTTGTAGCATAACTATATACTATTCAAAGGATTTTCTGGTTAGTTTTAGAATTATGCCATCAACGATGACGAATTGCATGAACCATGATTTTTCCACTTTCGATGAATGAAACGAAATTTGGTCGCGATGTATCTCCAGTTTCCATATATAATTCCAATATATGGGGAGAATAATCCATATACAAGGCCACAACCACCAAAAATTTTGTATTAATATTTGGACACATGTTAGGTGACACTATTCTTGAGTCATATATGCTACTGCAACGCCTGATGGACAAGCACTATCTATATTTTCTGCATTATGTTATCATTTCTTGTGGATAACTGCACATACAACGACTTATATCATTAATACAAAATAGCGTTTCAGCGTACTTTTGTTTGCAAGTTTATCAGAATTTAAGACGGATTATCCTCATAGATATCAAGAAGACCCTCGCACTTACTGCAGTTTAATTATTGTGCGTGGTCTTATATACAAACACTAGTGTGCGCCGAAAAGGTGCTACATCAACAGAACCTTCATTGAACTATGTTCGGTGTGTGTGCTAATATTCAGATACAGACTAGAATCCCCGTACATGTACATAAATTGATGATGTGACATTGCATGAAAACACTTCGAATCTGAGATAAAACTTCAATATCAGTGTGTTTGTTTTTATTATTCATAAATCAATGTATCATTGCAGTTTTTGGTGCTCCTTTGTGAGCCAGTTCTCAACCTTATCTGTACCGCACTGTTTCAATAGACCTGCTTCCATTATCTACGTCTTATGCCTTATTCTATTCCTGTCGCTAGGTCCAATAGTCGAATTGCTTGGATATGCTATCGTACCCTGGATTCTCATGGCTATATAATAAGTTATACGTCTTTGGCGTGGAAACTTATTAGCTACTGTAGTTCGAATCCAATGTTAAGCCGTACATCCATGTCTCATATGGGGACGTTATACTCAACTCAACCCCCAACCAAGTTATCGTACCCTGACCAAGTCTACGTTACTCTGTGTGCGTTTGGAAAAGTGGCTACACGTTTCTGGTACTTTGACAGTTTTGATTTCACCTGTGGTATGTATTTTGGGATTTATGATTTAGATTTCTGGACTTTCGGCATCTAAGGCCATTTAGCTCTTCACGATTTGTGTGACAACGTCCCTCGGCGACCACACAATCCGGGGAAAGGGAAGGAACAAGGGATTGGGAAAGGAAGGAAGCGACTTGGAACCTAGGTACCACCCCGGCATTTGCCTGGTGTGAATGAGGAAAACCCAGGAAATCCTCATTCAGGGTGGCTGGCCTGAAAGAGCGTGTTACACTTTTTCGACCGAGTGATCGCACTGGAAATCGAACCCGGGACCGCTCCTGTGGTATGTATTGTTGTTCGAGGATGTTAAACCTTAACACAATCAATCTTCTTATTTGCTTCAGAATGATATTGTGCTGCCTCCAAGAAATCGTCTACGCACATCTGTTGGGTGCTTCTCTTTCTTCTTTGTCGCTATTTATGCTTATCATCACGCGTTGTGTCCTCTTTTTCTATTTCTTTCTTGGCATCTATTTTCCGTTTGAGGTTCTTCATCATTCTGCGGGAATCTCCGTAGTACGATGACTACCCTGTTGGTTGTATATATATCAAGCACGATATCTAAAATTTAAGGTATGATCTCATCTCAACCTTCTACGTTCTGTGCTCTTTTCTCTTTCACCGGAATAACGCAGGACTTCGTGTATCGAGAGCACACACGTTAATCACAACATCAACATGATATAATGACATAATGATTAATTTCAGCCGTATAATGGACACGACAAAATTAGTGTAATAATAATAAAATTAAAAACGTAGATAAGTGTTCCGCGTCTCTTGCCACGTCTCTGTGCCAACCAGTTTGTTTGAAGGTCATAACTCCGTTCAAGCTTCTAAATTTATCTAATTTCAAGTATTTGTACACGTATAATGGCAAATGGTAATAATATGAAAATATTTATTTTTGCATAATATCTTGCTCAAGAAGAGATTGCAAGCCAGAACCAATCTTGTGCAACGGTGCTGACTTTCCCAAATGTATGTGGGTGCGCATCAATGGCGGGTCGTGTTATCTTTCCAAGGGAGTTTCGGTACTTTTAGTTGATTTCCTTTTAGTTAAAATCTTTTATGAACACTGTCATAAAAGGCTGTGCTGTGATAAGGTAAAATATACCGGTACTATAACGATAAGTTGGGGCTGCACTAGCTTTGTCGGTAACATGGCTGACTTAAACGCAGAGAAACGGGTTCAAACTCGATACCAAGGTTAAGGATAAGTTTCTGTAATGAATATTCTCAACATATGTAATCGTAACATTAAGTGTATACTTTAAACAACTTATGTGATACACAATGAGTACAAGAGGCAATGATATAACCAACATGTTAATTAAAGAAAATACCACATTCATTCAAATTAAAATGATAAAACAATCTTCATAAAAACAAATAATTTTACTTGTATTTCGGAAAGAAGGATTTTGTTATGAACATAAACTACACGTGACTAACTTAAAGTATTGCTTGGTTGCTTTTCCACAAACACATTTGAAACAAACAATTATGTTTTAGCGGTTAGAAATTTTTACTTATATCTCAATATTTTAATTGCGTATTATTGTTTGATAATGGCAAGTGAGAAATATTTATTTTATATTGTTTCTGTCAAAGTAAAATTCTTGTAGCTGCTGGAGTCTCGGAGCACACACGTAGTCGGTGCGCATGTTCTTGTGTACACCACTGCTGAAAACAGTTTTAGCAACCCTTTCCTCCTGCGCCAGAATAAATAGTGGAAATTAAATCCAGAATTTGTTTTAAAAATTAAAATTGAGAGCAGTTTTAGTATATCCGTTTATGTACGTATATTCATTCGACCCCCGCGAGTTGTCCTTCATATCTTATGCCTTTGGGTGTTAAAATTCGTAACCCTTTACGTAGTAATAGCCACTCTGTGTTTCCGTGATAATAACTAATGTATTTGGATCGTGGTAATTTCAATCATTATAACATATTTGGCTGGGAACATGTTTAAGATTAATTGATCATGGTAAAAACCAAAAATGCTAAGAAAGATGAATTAGGAGTAGCTACAAAAATGTTAAAAAATACAGGAATAAATGGCTGAGTAATAAAATACTAAGAAAAACCTGATAACATAGAAGTCCGCAAATTATCAAACATCACGTGATGTAAAGTTAAGAAATGCGTGTTACTTGTTGGGACAAATACATGAAGTATAATAATTATTCTACCTTGATAAATGAAGAAAGAAGTATTAGCAAGAGTAACCATTGTGTAAGGAATTGAGATGAAATATTAACAAGGTTTTTAACTATAGTTTAGATGACACAGGAAGACCTCTTCAAAGCTTTTGCTTGTATTTCAATGAACCTTCAATTATATATATAATTAATGGACTAAATAAAGTTGTATATAATTTCCAATACTCTGATTTCACTATTATTCACAAAAGCAACAGTATAAACTGGTTGTATAAAATTAACAAGTCATTAAGCATTTCACTTACAATAATTTACTTATGCATATGTCGTAACATTAACCGTGTTCGTTCTTTAAATAAAGTATGTCTAATTTTACTATAAATTTAACCAATTACACGTGTAGATAAGTGACTCTATTCTAATTGCATTTACTTATAAGTAAAGTAGTCTAATAACTATTCTAATGATACTACATGCTTATTAAAATACCTAACCAAACTAACTTTACAGAAAAAGAAGAGTCAACTGTAATAAATATTAATTTTCTTTTATTAGGGGGATTAGCAAGCACACACTTGATCTTGATTCCAGATTGGACTTTATCGTAAGGTCTAGATATTATAGCCTACACTATAGAACTGTGTGTTTGAAATGTTAATACAAATCATAAACTGTTGGACGTTTGAAATGCAACATCATGAAAGAGAAAAATTAGCAATCCCAAACGTGGCAGCTTAAAGTTAAAGAGGTTGAGACCTTGGATGTCTTTCTTAGATATGACATGCCGTATATCTGCAATAAGTTGCCACAGTTTATTAAATAGAGTTATAACACAGAGCACGTGTGTGTATGTGTATGAGAAATTGTGCAACCATGGATCATATATGTTTAATCAGTGAGTGATCATGTGGGTATGATGGTCAAAGAAGCAGCGGAGTATTGTAACTATCAAACATGTAGTCCCTCGTTATTTTGTTTAAATATAGGGTCAAATTTTATTTTAAACTAAGAGACAACAACTTCTTCGAATACCTTAGTGTACAGTTGGCTATTTGATGACCAGTAAGTACTTATTATATGTGTGTGAATACGGGGTCAAATAATGTCGTCGCCGGATTGTTGTGGGTGTGCCAAATAACGGCGCCGTCATACGTACTGCTGTCAAGAATTTTCCAGTTACTGATTAGCTACAATGATGATCCAGGTAAAATCGGAATTCGCCAAATAAGACGGTGTCATGATATTCCGTTTTTCGTGTATTATTTAAGGCACTATCTCAGCCACATACATGTTGCCTGTAAAGTTAACGGAAGTCGCTGTAGTTCGCGCAGTACCAATATGTCGTTATGTGTTCGTGGACACTATTCGTTGCCAGAAACCAGGAATTCGTTCAAAAGTAAGTGTTCAGGATGCGGCTATCTGATTTATCATAACCATACACATAATAATGTGATCTTCTTGGTCCGTAGTATAAGCTGGCCATTAGTATACTGGTATGTTGTGAATTGCATCTCTAGTAAAGGACTTCATATTCAACTAACTATTACTTCTTTGCGTCCAACTTAGACATTAATACCATAGAAGGGTAGTTCGGAATTCTTCGTAATCAAAGAAAAAACCCTGCTGGAATGCTCATTCACTGACGAACCATTGCTTGATAGTCCTCATAGACCCATGTCACTCAAATATTCAGCTATTAACAAACTGTGTATTTGTGGCTACATGGAATTGTTATAAGACCGTGCACATGATAAATTGTGTACCTGCAATGTTACTTATTTCACTATCCTGCAACTCTCTGAAAACATTCTGAAACTGTAAAATAAATCGTGGTGGCTTCTCGGTGTTACATTATTAATATCCAACAGGTAGTTTAATTTCAGAGAAGCTTAAGTGAGCAGCTAAGCTTTTTCTTCATAATTATAAAGTCACTGCTTGGCATCTCCTCGCCAAACATTATCCTTATATTCTGTTCTACGATAACTTGTGGTGAATAGATACTCATAGATACAGGCAATGAGTGACTGTCTAAAAATTCGTGCTTGCCTGCTTGCGTGCTTGCCTGCTTAACATAAAGTGATCAACTCCGTTTGAATCTCAACATTCATTGACATATATCATATTTTTATTGTGTAATTCTCATCCGGGCAATAGACTGACTATGTTAAATGTTTGTTTCAAATGTATTTGAATAATACATCTAAATGAAAAACACGTTTTAACAATTACCTACTGATTCTCATGGGCTGAAAATATGTTACTTAAGAAAATATTAAAACTAACAAACTAAAGTGATATGTGTAACCATAATACATTTATGAAATTTTCATACATAAAATAAGCATAATAGAAATGCTCGTGCATTTTATTAAGATATTACTAACTTCATTGGTTTGAATCATTTATGAATGCCACAATCCTGTTGTATAATTTTATTCCCTTTTTTTTAAATAATTTAAAATTGGATTTCTTTCAGATGAACTGTCGACAGATGACGAGCCAAGTGTAGAAAACAATAGAAATTCACACGAAGAAAGTACACAGGGTAGGCGTAATGTGGACTCTTTAATAAAAGAACTGATAAATGCTTTTTCTAAATAAACGTAGTTTTAAAACCTCGTGTAATAGTACCAAAAAAGGATATAATTTAAATAGTGTTTACACTTCAAGTGCTATTTCATTTAATATTCTTTGAATATATACTGATTAGTTTATTTCGTGGTAAGCACAATTTCTGATTTAATTCTTACTAGTCTACTTGTAATTTCATTTATGAACATTTCTTTTTAAATGTATTAGCCTGTAGATACTTGTTTGGTTTAAACTTCATGACATCAATACAAAACAGTACCTCGTAAGTTGACTTCCGCATAGTAGTGATAAAAGTAAAGAAGTAAATATTAATTACATTACATTCCTTATTTTTCAAAGGTGTTCAGCAAAATCTTTACAAAAATTTGAACTTTTCCCTTGTTCTTCATTAATTCATATATGATTTTGGTTTACCATATATATTTAAAGTTTCCTCTTCAATATGCCAAACACAAATGCAGTATTAGTCTCTAGTTTCAGCTACACGCTCCATGATAACCAAATATTGAAATAAACAAACAATTCTTAAATAACTCCTACTACCATTTGTAAGAATAGTGTATAACACACCAACAAGAAAAACTAAATTATCTATAGGTTGCAAGTACTTCACACACAAACATAAGCTCCATTAACTTTCATTTTTCAGATTATAATTTTAAAAGTTTTACCTGGATAGTAAATGGCATGACAAATGTTCTTATTACTCTGCTTTGTACGACTGTACACACTGCCCCAGGAGTAGAGTATATAAAGAGAACTGTTGATCAATTATGTTGATTTGTTTACGATAGAATCAAAGCAGTTATTTTGTATATTAAATGAAATAGATGATAAATTAAATTATCATTGTGTAGTGGAACGGAAATGATAGGGGAAAACGATATAAAACTAAAGAAACTCATCTTCTTGTTTTCACTACTCAAAACGCACATGGACTGGAAACGACCCAGTATCCTTTCACTGTAGAAGTACAAACTATTAATCTATGATAATCATAATATTGCCAGAAGTTTATTATTAACGCTTTATATTTTAAAATTTTGAAATTTATTTCGAAACATTTCACACTTATTAATTTACCTCAATAAAACTTGGCAGGAATATTATCCATAACATGTATGTAATAATGTTTAGGACGTTTGATGATTTACCTCGGACAGAGGCTACATCAGGAGTGCACAGATTACTAAACAACATTTTTTTTAGAAGCTTCAAAAAATTTTCTGGGTTTCAATAAATTTGTTGATCCTGAGGCATGTGTATAGTATCATTATAAAACACAATTCAATACAAAAATAATAATGTACTACCATAAATCTGAGGTAATTAAGATAGGAGCTGAAGCTTTATAAGCGAAAGACTAAAATTTACTTTTAAAGGAAATGTGACTTTCAAAGAACTAGTACTATTACTGGAATTATTTCTAAATTATATTCTGGAAATTATTAAATTCAGATTGATTGCAGCAGCTCGAAAAAAAAAGTACTGTTCGAGGAACTACTGATGGAAATATAGACATTGTTTTTATTTTTTCACGATAATGTACACTTTCTCTTTTAAAAACTAAATTTCTCCAAAGCTTTCAAATACGCTAATACACACAAGTTAGATAGATTTCCATCACGTTTTAAATTTCTGTAGCACTTCGCCTCTAATTGCTAGGAGCATCGGGTAAAATAATAAGCTCCAAATCTCATTTGAATATAGTTTCATCTCAAATAATATTAATGTTTTGCTGTTTAGCAGTAGTTTCTGCTTACTATTAAACTTTTGGCCAAAGCTGTAAAAATCCTATATGCATTAATAGCAGTGTCTGACGTACCAGTTTTCACAACAATGTGCAAATTGAATTTATAATCAGTAAATAAATCAGATTCTACCTTTGAGCTTACAGAACACGTAATCAATTCCTCAAAGCAGGCACAGTGTTTGTCTGCTATTGCTAAATATACTTTACACAACTGAACCCTACAACTAACAATATGAGTGAAATTTCCTTCGGGGAAGAGTTTATAACAGCAAAATGCATCGAAAGTAATATTTTTTCTTCAAATAGTGGAATTTAACTAGTAATAGTATTTGCTTTTGTGATGTAAAGTTGTTAAATTTATAGGAAAAGCGGAACCAAAAGTAAAATCATTATGTATAAAACACAAACAGTAACAAATGAATGGATAATAGGTTTACCTCGATCACTTATACTTTCGACGACTATTTCAATACAATTACATATTTGAAGTGAATGTATTTTAGTTCATTCTAAATTTAGTTTCGATTGTTCTAATATTGATTCTGTTTTTTTTTACTTGTTTGTACTTTATAATAGACAAAAATATTCTTCTTGCCTAAGACTTAAATGATATGTAGAAATTTTTAATTGAAGATTAAAAAGCAGAGAAATATTATAGTGTTCATTTTTTTCTGCAATGAAAAGAAAAACCATTTGAGGAGAAAAGGGCAAATTATTAATATTTTGTATTATCGTTTCGGTTGTTCGGTTTAAATCATCCAACGCGCAACACAACTGCTACCTGTGTAGTAGCCTCATTAACATGAAACCGCCGTTCCTAGTGTGTTGTTTCATCTTACAGGTGTCAGAGTTCCTTGTTGGTACTAGTAAACTAGAACCTGCTGTATTTCGTAGCATTTTCCCTAGCATGTCTGGTCCGATTGCAGCGCCGTGGTGTGTTAAAAGAAAGCGAAAGATTTTGTGCCAAATATCTATGCTGTTTGTTTTGTGTGGGAAACTAATTGTAGTAAAGAAAAATGAGTTGGAATAGGGATGCTATTATTATGCTGATTACAAAATATGAGGAGCATCCGTGTTTGTACAAAGTTTAAAGTCCTTTGTATTATAATAAGCATATGCAACAAAGGGCTGCAGAGGAAATAGCGACTGAAATGTCCCTTTTTAGTTTTGGTGCCGTTATTGTGCTCTTCTCCAGAGATTTATTTGCTACGTCACCACAAGATGCTTATCAAAATGCTATCGTGTAAAAGAACCATATAAATTTGTTACCATAGAATATTATACGAGATTTTTGGCAGCACGTCTGCTACGAGAAACGCTACGATAAATGCTTCCGTCTAAAACTAGTCTAATTGACAACCTCTGTAAATTCAGTATCCTCAGGTGCCAAATTTTAAACATAAGACAGACTACCGCAAACTGTACGGAAGATATTTTGAAAGGGTCAGAATGGAAGACACTCAAAGAAAATTGTGCTTCAAACTATATTTTCCACACCGTGAAGCATGGTTGCAACCCAGTAATGATATTCTTTCGTGGTATTCCGTGAGTTGTGTGAATACTGTCAGAGAAAGCATCACATTCAGTAGTTAAGTGATGTATTCATTTTAGTTGACCACATGCACACAGTTGTTCAGATGTTATTTCCGGCCAACGATGTAATTTTCAATATAGCAATACGCAAGTTCATTAACAATGTAATCAACTACACCTTTACCACCCACACCGCAGATTTCGATATGTGATCTACAATTGTTGAAAACCTGGGTCTCTTCTATGAATTCTGTCTTCGAAGCAGATAACCCCTTTCAGCCTTGCTGAAAGATTGAGTCTTGTACTATAGGTTAAATGGTACAATATTCCTCTGGAAATGAAGCATGATTTATATAACTATATTACAAAGAACAAAATCTGTTATGTTTGTTAATGATGGTCCAAAATCTTGATATATAGGAAAGTTACATTTTCCTTGTGTACAGGGTGTCCAATATATAATGCGACCCGGAGTTTGAGATAGTAGAACTTTTGAACCTGAAGTGATACACAAATAATGGTTATACCAAAATGAAGCCTTGTTCATGCATATATTTTTAAACTAGAAAGCGATGATTGAAGTACACTAGGAACGACACAGTCTTGCCAGATGTAACCGAAGGTGTAAATCAATTTTTCTGCAAAACATGTAAATTGACTTATAACTCATACGTATGGATGTTCTGTTATTAATTTTCAGTTTGCTCAGTTGGAGTAGCTTGAAAAATATGGAGCAGAAAAAAGAATTTTTCATTTCCACCGATAACTAATCGGATGGGGCGTCTGTAAAGGGGAACTAGAGAAATCGTAGTTTTCACAAATTAACACTCTGAATTGGCAATTTTGCTGAGGTTTCAGTGCATCAAAAGGTGTGTTAACGATCTGTCTACATTACGAAATTCCTGAAAACAATGAAAATCAAACTTTGAAATGATCATGATAAAATTTTTACTTACATGCACCTACAACACTGCTATTCATTTCTACGGGGCTATAGAAGAGATATACAAGAACAATTCTCGAACTATTCAAGACCTGGAAATGAACATTCGCAGTGACAATGAGAACATTACCACGTCTAATCTTCGTAAAGTTGCTGGCAACCTGGTGAAACGTGTGAACCAGTGTTTGAATCTAAGCAGGGGACACTCCCAACATCTACTGTAGAGCTAGTAACTCATTTCTAATAGTAGCAGTTTTACCGGGTGCATATAAGTAAACGTTTTATCATAATAATTTCAAAGTTTGATTTTCATTGTTTTCAGGAATTGCATAAGGTAGACAGATCCTTAACACACCTTTTGATGCACTGAAACATCAGCAATATTGCCAATTCAGAGTGTTAATTTATCAAAACTACGATTTCCCTAGTTCGCCCTTACAGAGACCCCATCCGATTAGTTATCGGTAGAAATAAAAAAATTCTTTTCTCTGCTCCATAGTTTCCAAGCTACCCCAACTAAACAAGCTGAAAATTAACAACAGAACATCCATTCGTATGAGTTATGAGTCAATTTACATGGTTTGCAAAAAAAATTAATTTACACTTTCGGTTACATCTGGCCAGACTGTGTCGTTCCTATTGTACTTCAATCGTTGCTTCCTAGTTTAAAATATATGCATAAACAAGGCTTCGTTTTGGTATAACCTTATACGTGTATCACTTCAGGTTCAAAAGTTCTACTAACCCAAACTCGGGCTTGCATTGTACAGCGGGGGACACTTCTAAATGGTACAGTTATATGGAGATTTACGGCTAAGATGTACCATTTAGAAGTGTCCCCCGCTGTAAATTGGACACCCTGTATTTCCCTTGTTTATTTGACCGTCTACAGGTACTCGGAATTCTGTATTTCAGTGCCTACTTATCTTGTAAAGTTCTTACAAATGTAATCAAACCCAATATTCCATGTAACTCTATCCATCTTGACTCTGAAACTCATTACACTTTATTTTAGTTCAAATTAACTGTTGGAATACTTGTGACAAGAATGCTCACACGGGATAAAGATGTAGCTCATCAGGGGTTGGGACTGAATAACAATGAACTCCTTTAACTTGTCAATTACATACTAATCGCATACTAGGATAGTCGATAGAAAGGCACACTCATGTCCAAAATTATTGTCGCATGTCATTAAATATGTTGTTGTAAAAATATAATTTGATAACGAATTCGCCCGGTATTTCTTAAAACGTTAGTGTGTGTATAGTGTGGAAAGTTTCATGTCAAAAGAGTAGTAAATAAGAACAATAAAACGAAAATAAAACTTTCTTGTCTATTTAGCAACATTTTGTTTTACTCATTCTAATTTTCGTATTTATAATTCTTTTCCTATGAAATTTCTCACAAATATACATTTCCCGATTATACACATAGTATCAGTATTAAAAGTACCCTGCAACTGCATTTCTCACAACTGCCCGCACAGTACGATCTCTTAATAAAACCATGCAAACAGCTATTGATGCATTCGTGCGTTGGTGTCATATATGGAGGTTGAACATTAACTCTTCCAAAACACAAGCCATAGTTTTCTTGCCACGTAGACGCCGCTCTCGAGTCCATCGAAATCCGAATCTACTTCGCCTTCAGGTTGATCTTACGCCTGTTCCCGTGTCAACTACTATTACGTATCTCCGTGTCATTTTTGATACTCATCTTACCTGGACTCCACATCTTACCAAACTCATAAGCCAAGCACAAAACCGACTTAATCTTCTGAAACGGCTAGTTGGCACAACTTGGGGACTACGAGCACGTACCGTAATCAATACATATAAAACATTCATGCGGAGTACGTTAACGTACGGACATACAGCTTGGATATCTGCACCGTTAAAATTCTACCAAAAACTTGCTATTCTCGAGCGCCATGCTCTACGCCTAGCATATCATATAAGTCTGCCGCATCCAACGAGATTACTTTATGAGATGATCGACTTTCCGCCATTACTAAATCATCTTGAACAACTTCGTATACGTTATATCCGCAAACGAATTGCTCAGCACCATCCCCTGATGCTTGAAATTGTCCGCTACGACCGTGATAATGATGCACCGCCGAATTACGTTGACAGTCCCCTTCAGCACTTCATGACACTATATCATTTACAATTAGATAACGATATGCTGGACCCCGAAATCTTTGCAGTTTATCGCCCGCATGAACTTTCATCTCATATCTATCCATCATACGCACAGTAAGTACCTATTAACAAGGGCCCCCTTCGTCCTCATCAGTTCCTGAATCGCCCCAGGGACAGAAGATAACTTCATTCGTCTGAACTAACATAACCCAGTGATGTGACGTCCATAGCACTTCATTTCATCCATTCCACTAATTACATTTGCACCTTTATTTTTGAGTCCTCAGAAACCTCCATGCTTTGTGTTCATGTAATATCTGGCAATTTTAACATATTAACTTATAGCACCTAAAATATTATCATTCATGTATGTGTTTCCTTTTATATGTATGAATGTCTATGGTTATATTAATATGATGAATAAATAAATGATGTATAAGAAACCTCTTAGACCACCTACATTTCCTTCAATTCAATCAGTCAAATTAATGCACTTACCTGAAGAAAGGGCACAACCCTTTAACCGGGATGACGGACAAAAAACGTACCCTGCAAAATCATTATACAATTATATTCTTGCAAGAAGACAGTTATAATTATGCGACAATTATTATGGACATGAGTGTATATAGATATTCATTGTGTTAACATTCCAAACTACTGTGTTTGCAAAGAAAATAATAAGGTTGGGCTAGAATAGTAACCTGGTGTGCACTGAAGGTTTACAAAACAAATAAAAGGTGAAACATAAAGGATTTTAAATGTATAATGTAACAAATTAGATCACACTTGTAAGAATGTTTACCCATTATCAATGTCTTTCATTTTTTAATGTAGGTTTGTGTTCAAATATATAATCAGTTATTGCTGTATGAGTTGCGTTTGTATTATAGGTCTGAAATATAAATTCAATACCCTCCAAAATTCAACATAGAAACTTTATAGCATCACATGTTTTCGTTTTTTTTTTTTTTTTTTCTAATGGGAAAACAGTTCTTGGTTTGGGTGAGATTAAACTCTATGTAATTAACTGATTTCTAAAACTCATAATTATTTTCCTAAATGTTGGAAGTAAAAAAGTCATTGGGTACTTAAGAAGTTCAACAATAAATATATTTGGCTTTAGCAACGTGCACAATACAATAACCAGATATTGTAGAACTTTCCCGAGTTTATGTCGATGATGTTATTCAATTAATTTAAGTTGTTCAAGTTAATTGCTACAAAGGCTTTCCAGAGAGTAAAACTTTATTGTTTTTCTTCTCCGCAATATTGCTCGTTAAGATTTAGACTACGTGACAGTTTCAAACAAAAATAGTCAAATGCTATATAATGTTGATGGACAAGAGTTGTTCTGATTATAAAGCCGTTTCTCATGAATTTTCCAGTGCTTTTGGGACGTTTTGAAAGACATTGAAAGCATGAACAAAAATCAAAAACTCAAATTTACTGACAAATCTTATCGTTTCAATATATATATATATATATATATATATATATATATATATATATATATATATATATATATATATAGCGTGATACGGAAGTGGGTGTACTCCTAATTGGTGTTTCCTGGCGGTTTTTAGATTTTAAACACATTGTTTGGTAACATTGCTTGCCATTGTCTGACAACATTGCTATCTATGTTCGTTTGTTTTCTGCTTGGCAACAGTTTTATGTAGTGAAGTTGGAGTAATCAACAATATGTTATCGAAGTCCATATGATATTGAAAAAAGATTAGTTGTTGCGATTTGGCTTAATTAAAGACGTTACAAAGGTGACAGCATTGAAAGTGTTAAAACGAAATTTACAGACCGCTTTTTTATTAATCCACCAAGAAAAGCAACAATGATGGTTTAGGGAAAAACGTGAATTTTGCTACGGACAGTGTGAAAGACCTTGCGGAGGACTGATAAAACAGAGGACTTAGCGCAGTATTCAGCTGTGTTACGTCATTGATGGTGATCATACCCATCTCTATAACTCTTAATACTCTTAAAACTTCAAGGTAACTGTATACAGGCGTTCTATCATAACCAACACTATACTGTTGAAACTAAAAGGGGCGTACTCTCACTTCATATATATCTTCAAGTAAAATACTTCGAAAATAATCTCGATCGTTGAGCAAGTTCCTCTTTAAAATAAAAATTTAATAAGCGATATTAACACGTTCGCTGCTGAGGACGCCTATCGGCGTTCAGTACTGAATTTGGCATATGCGCCGGACGCCTCTCGGTGGTTGTCCCTGCAGTTGATTCACTTTCCTGCCAGCGCTAGTGGAGGTATTGGCGAAAAAGTGAATCAGCTGCAGGGACAAGCGCCGAGCGGCGTCCGGCACATATGCCAAATTCAGTACTGAACACCGATGGGCGTCCTCAGCAGCGAACGTGTTAAAGTTGATGCACGTGAAGGAGTTATTTTAAAATGAAGAAATGCTACACCATACGTTTAGTCTAAAGTTTATGCTTACTTTGACTTCGTTTATTTTTTACAGCAATACCATTGACTACAACAAGACGAGTCAAATATAGAACTACAGAACGAAGTAAGTGAAAATATATTGTAAAATATGTTAAACTTTATTAAAACGACTTGCCTATTCATACACAATGTCAAATATTCACAAGCTATGAAAGAAAAGACCATCTCTTGTTTCTTTCTATGTACCCAGTGCTCGTATATAGATTAACCCTGGAATACACAGCGGGGTGCTGGAGCACCCCAGACGTTATACTCATCGCCATTATGGCTCTGTTCTCAGGCACAGTGGTTGGTGCTTCCGTGTATTCTCTTTTTGGAGCATGACATTCACGGTGGTGGGTGTGAAGCAAATTGTCTCGTTTTAGAACAGAATATATTCAAGGGGTGGGGTTCTCCAGCACCCCATCTGTGTATTTACGTATGTGAAATTCAATTTTTGACGAAATTCCTTTTAGATACTTTGCATGCATATTTGTTTAATTGCATGATGACGAAAGTGTGTGCAGGTTCAAGCAAGTTTATAGACTTTGTACTGAACACATTAGAAGAAGATTATGATTCTGAAGATAAATTTAGTGAGCCTGATGACAATATTGAAGTATGATCGGAAGTCGATGATGAAATTAGTGGAAGTGACACGAGTGTCTCTGAGGGTAACATCAAAAATGATCCAGCTGTAAGGGAGCCTCTATATTAGGAAGAAACGGTCATAAATGGACTTCTCAACCATCCGTGGGGAGTTTCTAAAAAAAACTTGGGTTGCAGTTAGCTAGACCCTACATGCTTGAGCGCCTCAAGAAGAATCTTCCGACTAATTTGTCTATTGGTATCAGAAATATCCTTAGAATTCAAAAAGGACTGTAACCTGTAATTGATTAAACATCTAGTCTTCCAGAGCAAGCATGTTGTCGAATGTGCCCTAGGAATAAGGACAGAAAAACTAAATCTTTTTGATTAAGATGCAAAGAGGCTGTTTGTGTTGAGCACAGAAAGGAAGTCTGCATTTCGTGCAGTAAGAAATAGCTGTGTCTGTTCAAAAATACATACAAATTCCTATTGTGTATTCTTGTAACTGATAAAGTAAAATAAATATATTTAAGTTCGTGTATTATAATTTTAGTAGCGTTTAATTATATGGGATGCGCTGGCACCCCACCTGTGTATTCACGTAAGCTTTTTTTTTTTGTCTGTGTATTCCAGGGTTAAAAAAGTTATCTCAAATAATGTCGTGTAGGAAAATCTCACTGAAACATATTAGTTTAAAGCAAAGTGATATACAGCCTCTTCAGTAATAATAAAATCTAAATTTTCAATAGTGTTGTACTTGTGACAAGTAATTTCAATATAAACATATTTAATTAAGATAAAAAATGAGATTTGTAAATAATTCCAAAATTGGCTGCAATCATTTAGGTTTGGGGGCAACTCTTTGGTAAAGATTAGAAATTTTCAGATTGCCAAACACACTTCGAGAAGAGTATAAAAGCATTGCATATTTTACAATGGAGGTATAAGAAACCGTCACTAATTGCCAAAATTTTTAAAGCACGTTCATGCCAGAGGCGAATTCCAACGTATGATGTACTCCAATGTTTTGTGCAAATAAAAACTGTAAGCGAGAATGGTGACCGTTCTCGTTTGTGCACTAGTGGCATTCAAAAAGTGCAAATCGTGCCACTTTTTATGAGACTAACTCTCATTGCCATTTCTACTAGTGTTCGGACACATTGTAACGAAACAGCTCATTCGTGGCTAAGCGGTTAGCCTACGGGCCTTTGGCGTGGGAGACCCGTGCTTGATTCCCGGCAGGATATCATGTGGTTCGGAATGCACGTCAATCAGTATGTCCAGTTTCATATAGCCTTGCTGCTGAAAGGGACGTTAAACTCAAAATCAATTCAACTAAACATCGTAACGAAAGAAATTAAATAATTAGAGACTCACCTTTAGATCATAGATCTTGTTCGTAACATCTCTGGAAAAATAACCAAACCATTAAGTGGAATGTTTCCTTCCATTCCTGTGTCAAGTGAAAGCATAAAGCAATATCCTTCTTGACACATGGTCCCGACAGTGGAATGGAGACATTTACAAACAAAGTGTTCGAAAAGATGTCGGATATACATTAATTAAAACGTCGCTTTAATGCAAATCAAATGTATCTTTAAATTTACTACAGCTACGTTGATTTTATATAGATTATCAATGTGAAGTTGTTGCATTTGTAAACTGAATCTTGTTTTTTTTCAGTTAGTACGCATACCGACTCCATACAGATGAATTACATCACAACTTAGAATGAACTACATAATATTTCTGTATATGGTTCTCTTGGTCATTTGAACTCTCTAATGCTTTGTTCTTAATGTGAGAAAAGAATTTGTTTCGAAATGAACAGCCCGCAATTATGCTCGTTAGGCTAAGGAAGACGATGATTAAAGCAAGTAAATGATAATAGAAAATGGTGGAATGAGAAAGCGGAAGGAAACGGGAATCCGCTCAAGAAAAGCCACGAGCACGGTGTTGTCCACCACAAACTTACTTGGCCAGAATCGAATCAGGAACCCCATGCACTAGACGTAAGCCCTCTACCAATTTTCCCATGAACTTCCTTATCTACTTATTACTAGTTTTTACCTAATTTTACTCGCTTTATACTTGTTCAACTTGCGTTACCAATAACCTAGAACGACAGAGACACGAACAGAGAAACATCGAGGATAGTTAGAATTCCAAAGGCTCTCCCAGCAGGAATCGAACACGGAACCCTGTATACCAAAGGCTCACCTGCTAGCCACTAAACCATCAGGGAGGGCACTGAGCCAACGTGCACCAAAGTATTTTTTGTACCTTGTTCAGAACTTAAATGTAACCTTCATACTTTAACATTATTTGTTTAATTTTCGTATTTTGACGATAACTCGAATGCAAATCAAGTTTTTTACTATCCCACAAAGTTTTCTCGAATGTAAAAAACAAACGTTAGAAAAAATAGTTGCAGTGAGTAAGACTTAAGCCTTGATCGGCTCCGTAAACATTCGGTACTTTAACCAGAAGGAAACGGGAAGAACTGTTTTGCGATGTGAATATTAGTAATTTTCACATTACTCTCTCTTAATTTGCTTCAATATTCTATGATATTTTGTCCAAAATATTTTGATATGGGAAGTATGTTATATCGGTTTGGAAACTATTGTATTCCGAATATTCTTTGCAAAATTAGTGCATATATTTGTGTACTTGAGATTAGGAAATTCCTTTTCGGAACTACTTTCGTCTTGAATCATTACTTGTTCACGTGTATTTTGTAATCTGTGGATCATAGCTGTATCAATCAACTTTCTCAAATATCTCTTAAAATTTACTACACTACTTTGTACTAGACATATGTTTGTGTTTACCATTATACAATAATCTTTTATACTTAATTACATGACCAATTGCCTAATAAAAGAATGAAAATGATCTTAATGATTTGGCAACACTTCATTACCTGTCACATAGATGATAATTCTATTGGATGTCCTATACAGTGTATATCTGGGTTTCTCAACCTGGGAGTCCTTTGGTGTGGGAGACCCGAGTTCGATTCCCGGCGGGAGCTCATGTAGTTCGGAGTTCACGTTAATCAGTAGGTCCCACCTCATATAGCTTCGCTGCTGAAAGGGACATTATACTTAAATCAACTGTACTCAACCAGGGGGTCACGAAGATAAGCGAAAGAGAGAAATATAATTATAATCTACTGTAATGCCGGAAAATATTTTAAATATTATTTAGAATTTATTTTTACTGACAGGCATATTTTTATTTTTATACATACTGTGAAGTACAACAAATTTATAGGTCTACTAAATATTTTCAACCTATGCAGAGTTGTTTGGAAATCAATTTTAATGAAAGAGGTACGATATGAAACTAATGAGAACTGCATATTGAAATACCAGAAAAATACAAATACATCAAAACCTGCATATTGAAATACAATTAAAATTGAATGCTAATGAGATACCTGAGTATGTTGTGATAGCACTAGTGTGGCAATGTCTGGTTCAATCTTCATAACCTACATTATCAAGCCATTTAAAATACTCAATAACTTTTTAACAACTATCCAAGCTTTTTAAAACCAAAATTAGAAATCATTTTTTATCATATAACTCAAAATTAAGGGAGTTATGAAGTTTTACAATTTTCAAACGGCCTCTATTCTGAAACAGTGTGACGGATCGGATTCGATATTTGTAACATGAATGAATGGATCAAATTTGGTTTTCATCCATTTGCTTTCATCCATATGCAAGAAATGGATTCTACTTTTTTAGAAATAGATGGATATATCCAGATCTCCGGAATGGGTATATTTAAAGTCCCACACGAGCTTAGTACAAACCGGAAATTGTAAGCGGGTGGCTGGCAAGAGTATTTGACAGGAATGGGGAAAATGGGGGTCGTGATAGGAATTACGTTGAGAAACACTGGTGTATATAATATTATAAAAATTCTTATAGTTCAAGACATTTCAAGTTATTTGAATTTGTCTGTTAATGAATATCACTGTCTTGGTTCACTTTTCCCAAATCATATCCCCAGTTGATATTACATAACTTCATTACATAACTTCATTATTTATGCCCATTAGAAGCTGAACCTTAGAAAAATAATTCACTTTTGAAGGGGCTATCTAGATCAGTTTTCACATTATGTAAGACGCATTTTCCAGAAGGTCAAATCACTTACTCACGACAATGGATTGCAAATGTCTTCAATGATCATTTTCTAGATAGTGTACCATTACCTGACCCCATACAAGCGAGTTATGACGACTCGATGAAATTTCCAATGCATTCACACACGATTTTTTTAATTCCAGCAACAGTAGAGGAGTTATGGAAAATATTGAGTAGGATGTCTAATTCGGGATCTTCAGGTTTTGATGAAGTTCCAGTGACTGTTATTAAATTTTGTTTTCCTTTCATTGTAAATTATCTCTGTTATTTAGTAAACCTATCTCTTGAGAAAGGATATTTTCCATCAGTGTTAAAAGTGGCAAAAGTAATTCCTCTCCATAAAAAGGGGAGTATGCATGATGTAAGAAACTATCGCCCAGTCTCCATTCTTTCCACGTTTTCAAAAATTTTTGAATATGTGATGAAGTCACCACTCTGCAATTTTTTGAATTCATGTAACTTACTATCACCATCACAACATGGCTTCCAAAATAAGAAAAGTATTGAAACAGCCTTGTTTGATTGCATGTCCAATATAGCTCTTGAATTAAAAAACAGTAAATATGTTGTTGGTCTATTCATCGACTTATCCAAAGCTTTTGATACAATTGATCATGCTATTCTTTTAAGCAAGTTGTATGCTTATGATATTAGAGGAGTAGCTCACAACTGGTTTCTGTCTTATTTATCCAGTAGGCAACAAGCGGTACAAATATCAAAATTAGCTGCAGATGGGTTTCAAACAACTTGTTCGTCTTTATCAACTGTAATCAGAGGTGTTCCTCAAGGTTCCATTTTGGGTCCTATTCTCTTCCTGATATATATAAATGACTTGTTAGAATTTATGCATCCAGCAAAATGTATTCTATATGCTGATGACATCAGTATGATAATATCAGGAAAATCAATAGAAGAAGTTGAGAGGAAATCTGACATTTTTACGGACAAATTAGTAAAATGGTTAACAGCGAATAGGTTAATTATAAATCATGATAAGTCGATACTCTTACATTTTCATTTTCCAGGAAAACCGCGTATATCACCTAGAATAAAAATATCTTCTAACTTACTCCAATATTCTTGCATAACAAAGCTTTTAGGTGTAATCATAAGTGATGATCTTTCATGGTCTGCTCATATCTCCACTTTAAACAAGAAACTAAGTAGCGTGTGTTTTGCCTTATACAAACTTCAAGGTACTGTATCGAGAGAAGCACTTCTTAGCTTTTACTACGTCAAGTTTAATTCATTAATTAACTTCGGCATAATACACTGGGGATCTGCTGAAAATAGTTTAAGCACTTTCCGATTGCAAAAGAAAGCGATTAGAATAATTTTTGGGTTACCCACAAAATCGACATGTAAAAAGGTTTTCAGAGAATCAAAAATTTTAACACTCCCCAGCTTATACATCTATAAATCTATTCTTTTTTACTGTAAAAAACAAGCATCTTTTTATCTTTAACAAAAATGTTCATGGCCATAATACAAGACAAGGTAGTGACATATTTGTGATGCATCAAAAATATGCTAATATAAGCAAAACCGTGTACATGAATTGTGTCAGATTGTATAATAAACTTCCTCTGTACTTGAAAAATATGACCAATGTTTCCACTGAAGCAGTGCGCGTCGAAGGTGTGTGAGGAGAATTGTAGACCACACTGCTTGAAAAGCTTTCCAGAGCCCCGCTATGGTGGTGGGAAGCCTTCGCGCAAAGCCTTGTTTCAGAAGGCCAAAGGCGCAGAAATCCATCTGCGACGCATCTGGTGACTTGACAGGTATGGACGAGAAGGGTATAATAGACACACCAGTCTCCGTGGCCATACGCCGATCATACGTGACAGAACAGCGAGCAATGTGACTGGATGCTTTGTCTATGTTGATCCATACTTTTCGGATGTCCCTGCCATACAACTGGGGATATCCGTTGTGTATAAGGATTCCGTGATATTCGTTTGAAAGTAGGCTGCATTCACCTTGTCCTTCGAATCCACACGATGCATTGGCAACTTCTCAGGGCTCAGAAACCTGTCACCACCATGAAACCTTTCGAAAACTTCTCGCGACATGCACGGACGAACTCGCCGCGGCCCTTCGCATCATATGGTGAATAAAAATGGCCCTGAGCTTATTGGTGTAATCAAGGTAGATCCAGGCTTCATCCTGAGTGACAATCCATTGCGATTTGTCACCTGAGAGGTACTATTCATACAACTTTCTTTCGTTCGTGAATCTCTCTTGAATGTGCCTTGGTGATAAGTTATGCCCCATCGTCTTATGACGTTTCTCCGTCCCAAATCGTCCTTTATGATTTGACACACTGTGCTCTGTGATATCCTGCATGAGGTGGCCAAGTTGCTTTGGGTGGGTGGGTTCTCCTTCCCAACTGATGTTCTGATGTTTCTCACAACGCGTAGTGTCCTGACTGGACATGCCAATTTCCTTTTCACTCTCACTACGGTATATTTAGAGTTGTTGCTTTCATAGCGCTGCCTTACCGTTGTTACTGTACGACTGCTGATATTGTTGCCCGTTGCCGCATACATTTTCACAATCACACGCACTGCATTGTGCATCGGAAAGTTTACATATGTACCCTTCCCAATAAGGTTTTACTTTATAAGACATAATAGCTGTTCACCACAACAACTTCCACACAGCGATGTACGTGGCTCACTACTGAATTCACCCTCTACTGACTTCTGGTTTCTTTTCCTACGCCGTGCTCGTCATCATATCTGTACAATTGGCCACCTTATATAAATTAACCTTCTGCACAGTTGGAAATCATTCCTGGTTGGTTCGAGGATCATAGCATAGAGGATGTTGTAGGCTGCAGTTACGAGGCAAATGGAGGGCAGTAATGCGATAAAGTATGTTAAAACTTCTGATGTTAATGCTTCTCGATTTTTCAAGATCTTACATTTCTAATCAAATTTAATACTGCAATCCTTCTAGTAACTGTTCTCATTAACTTTAAGTTTTCTTTAAAATCATTCATAACTAACCAAAGACATGAAACTCACAAGGAAAGCTCCAATGCTTCGTATTCTTCCTTTCATTCTTTTATTGTAATTTTTGTGTGATAATATTCTTTTAATGAATGAGATTACCTCCAAGTTACGTCAAAATAGACTCGAAAATGTTTATAACAAATTACTATCCAGAATTCATAATATAATTAATTTTTGGCAATGAGAATTCTTCTGCGATGATGAAATTAATTGCAATACAAAAAATGTTGCAAGGAAGAGTCCATCTTTGGACTATACGTCGTGGCTTTCTTAGTCATACCAAGAGTCAATCCCAAATAAATAAATATCAACTAATGTAATGGCAATGAATTTTGAAGCTTATTATTGACAAATATTACATTATTTTAAAAATAGACAAGAAAATTAGTGTTTCGTATGAGTTTTCAAGGAATTAACATAACGAAACAAAATTTCCACATTTCATTCTCAAAGAAGAGTGTCACTAACGATATACAATATAAGATTATAAATTTCAGAGTGCAGTTAGGTTATAAATTACAATCAATTTTCCTGTAACATTTCAACGGTGAATCACTTTAAATGAACTTGAGCAAATTAAAAGTTTAGGTTCTCAATTTAAGAATTTTCTCCTGTCTACATTAATAAACAATACTGAAACCTGTTAACTTAAGAAGAGCTTTATCATATGAAATAGGAGAGCAGCAAAGTTTTAGTACAATGAGTTTAAGTTATTTTAATTATACTTACTCTTTTCAGCAACACCAAGGACTACGACCACTAGACGACCAAGAACTACAACTACAGAAGGAAGTAAGTCATCAAAATACATTTTCAAATATATTAAAAATTAAGAAAATTACTTAAGTTTTTTATACATAATTTTAAATATTTGTAAAATAGAAAAGCTAAGGAAACTTCATGTTTTTATATGTACGAACAACGGAGATATCAAATGAATCAACTCAAACAAGCAATGTGGAAAAATTCCACAAAATAATTACAAATCAATCTTTGCTAGTTCCTTCAGTAAAATTTAAATATAGTTTATTCAAAGTGTTGTATTTCTGTTACTTGTAACCAACTATCTTATTCAATTACGTTACATTAAGCATGTCCAATCTTTTCCTATGCCCATTCAAAATGTAATGACATTTTATAAGAAAGTTTGAAAAATGTTTTGTTAATGACATTTAGGAATTTGTTCAAATGATTTTGAAATCATTTTCTTAAAATTAAAAGAGCTTATGAAATTTGATGAAGTAATATTTGAAAAAAATATTAGACTTATATAGATATATTAGAAAGAAACTGGTGTAAATGTTACTAAATACCAATAAGAATTTGCTAAAAAAAAGTTTTACTAAATTTAAAGTAGAACTTCCTCAAATATTTCGGTTAATTACTTTCTAAGTCCTACTAAGGATATTCAAAGCATTTTGGAAAATTTTGGACACTTCTGATTACAGAAACGTATACTACTTTCCAGAGTCCTTGTAAGTCCGATGAAAGCACTAACCTTAGATAATAACGAATTCTTTTAGATTTGAATCCATTTTCCGTCATTTTTGCCACTGACAGCACTGCAAATTGTATGACAAGTAGTATCACATGTATACTGTAAATTCGATGTCTATAGAGTGTACGATCATATCATAGCTACCACTCTGGTAAATACTTAAATTTTTGAAGTTACATATTTAATTACGATTTATATTTTAAATTTAAAACTATTAAAGAGAAAATATAGAAGCAACATCATAATTAGAAATAAGCTTCGATGGTTATCCATCTGCATTACGTGTTTTCTTATCGAATGTTCCCATGACATGTGGTTGTTCAGTGACATTCCTTGGTTCCAAAACGAACATGTACCTTATCAAAAACACACAAAAATCGGCAGACTACAACAAGCAAGAAAAATTGAAAAACATTCTACTGGTTTCTGAGAATGTCACTCATCCTATACAGCTTTTGTAGAGGACGTTGACAGGAAAAGCATTATTTTTTCTGAAGGGATTGAAGATGTTAAGAAACTAAATACATTCAAATTTAGTTCCAATGTCTATTTCGTGACACAGTAAAACTACCTATGTTAGAGTATAACACCGCTGAGAGTAAATCAAAATTGATACGCCGATATGAGTTTTATACATTTTGCCGCGGATAGTGCGAGTTTTGTTCTTTTTTAAAGTCTATAACTTAATACAATCATTCTTTCAACGAGGCATCTTAAAAAGCATATTTTATTTTATGTTACGTCGAACTTTAGTAATTATTGTTAAATAATATTTGAGATATTGAACAGCAGGTAAATCCGTGATTAGTACTTGAAAAAATCATGTTAAGTTATGTGAAAAATCATTAAAATAAAGAATATATATGGGGGCTTGTGTGGTCTGATAATCCCAAGAGCTACACCAGAGATAGCTTTGCTATCTGAGAGCTTCTCATGCAGGACAGGTCTTTAGTGGTAGGAGCCAGGCAGAGAGATATTGTGGTAATGGGAGCAGCTCTACCATTACAATACTGAGGATGAAGATGATTGATATCAGCAAGGCTCAGATGTGGACAAAAACAGGCAGGGACAAGATGAGTTCTATTGCTATTTCACTGCGAAGTGGAAAGAGTTGTGACACCACCACCTCTACTCAGTTCCTAGGAAATAACATGAAAAGGCAAATAAGAACAGCACAACGTCAAGAAAAGTTTTAAAATTTAATGCTGCCTACCAACCTATGGCTAAGGTGGGAAATAAGATATATATATATATATATATATATATATATATATATATATATATATATATATATATATATACAGAGTGTTAATGAGTTATAACGAAAAACTGTCATAGGTATTTTCCTCAAATGAAAATAACTTTTAAAACGTTCATAGGGATTGTATAAAAAGGTCCATAGTTCAGAACTAGTGTTATTCAAAATAATCGAAAATCTAAGTTCCAACACCTGCTATTTGGAATTCGAGAAATCGTGAAGTGGCAGTCCACATCAGAAGAAAGCAAATCATACATAATGCAACCCAAAAATGTATATCTCATTAATGTGCAAGGAATTCCCGACAATTCCAAGACATGCTCAACAGAATTCCCAGATAAGGCCTGGTTTCAAGGAGAGTGTAAAGTAGGCAGGCAAATGTAAGCTTTGACAAAATTGAACACGGAATGCATCGTCGATAAGTCGGCAGTGTTACGAGACGTCAACTTTACAACCCCTCGTGTTTGGCATAATGCGTGTTGCTATGTTTCGTTTCACACTTATACATGAAAAAACATGAAGTATTTTGAGACAAAATGCGTGTAATTTTTAAAATATTATAGTGTGAGTATTTTTACTTTTCTTTAATTTTCTAAGTTTGATAATTATTACTTTTCTACTTTACAACTTACACTAAAACGATTGAGTAAGTTGCAGAAAAATCTTTACTTATGTGGATAGAGTACTGCAAAAATTGTTGATTTTGCAAAAATTCTTTATTATTCAAGCTCCCATTATCCCCGGTCTTTCAGGTTCACATTGGGTCTACTGCACCTGGAAATAATATATTAGCTGTGATTGCAAGATGGAAAAAAGCTGATCGTTTAACATGAATTTTTGAATGTATTTGTCACCTACCTCGAAATTGGTTCTTATTATATCACTTCAGATGAAAAGCGTATCTCAAGGTGGCATGGGGAGTCAAAATTATGAAAACAATATGTCATCTCATAAACCCGTCAAGTTAGGAAGACAAAACGCAGTGTATAAACATTTCATAAATAAGCAGACACGTGTTCAGAGCATGGGAATTGGAGATTTGAAGATTGAATGGCAGATCACTAACAAGATCAGATATGCAGATGATACGGTTATAATAGCTAAAACTTGAAGGAGGACTACAGAAGATGATTACTGGAAAACTTTATGGAAAGGAAATCAGCATCGAAAAGTCGAAAGTCATAAGAATATCCCGTGGAAACACGCCCTTATGAATCAGAGTAGAACAAAGAGAACTTGGAGAGGTCGATTATTTCAAGTATCTAAGAAGTACTTTTTACGGGAACCGCTTACTGCACCAAAGAGATAAAGTCAAGAATTGCTAGAGCTAAAGAAGCATTCAACAAGAAAGATCACTCTTAACTAGGAGGCACAATATTGGACTTAAGAAGAAGTTGGTCAAAAGGGCTATATATCGAGCATTGGACTGTGTAATTCAAAGACTTGGACGTTACGGATGTTAGAGAAGAAATATTTGGAGAGCTTCAAAATGTGGTGTTGAAGAAAAATGGAGAAGACAAAATTGACAGAAAGAACAGTCAGATTTCAGTTTTTTTTTTGTAAGATGACAGGAAAACTTAAGCACCAAAATTGCATCAAATTTTGACAATTCGGCGATACCCAAGCAAAAACTATGCAACAGGATTGGTACATTCAATTTTGAACGAAATTTGGGTATGAAAGAGCATCCGCGAAATTTAATTGAGGCTTTCATCGTCAATCACAACATTCCTGTGTGTCGTTAGTTACCCGACATGGCTCTGTGTGACTTTGAGATTATTTTCCAAACTGAAAATGGAGCTAAAATGAGCTGATTGGAGTTAAGAGACGACATCATGCGGAATGTGACTGCACGGTTGCTCACCATTTCGCAAACTGTGTTACAGAAGTGTTTCCAACATTGGCGGGATCGCTGGGAGAAGTGTGTGCATTACCAAGAAGACTACTTTGAAGGGGATTAGTGTTTCAGATTTCCAAATAAATACGTGTATTCTTAACAACCAAAGGTTTGTTACTTTTCACCTAATATACGCTTTTCTTAATTGGGATCAGAAGTTTGGATCGCAATAAATATAATTTGTAATAACTTTTTTGTGCAAATGATACAAGAGACTTCCGACCGGAGATCAGAGAAGAATATTTAGGTCATCCTTCCTAATTTGTACGTTATTTGCAGAAGGTATCTTGTTTTATCCCCGGAGGAAAACACGAAACACTATGCTGTTTCATATTCTGTTTTAAACTATACATTTCCTTCTACAAAGCCTTATTGATCAGAAAGTGCATAAATGTTTATGAATTAACAAATGGAGCAGCCAAAGTTAGAATTATTCATAATGGAAAAATTGGAAGAGCAATCGCCAATTTAGAGGTACAACAAACTGATTGATAAGAAAAATATGGGCGTAACGAAGGACTAAAATATTTTATTTGTGAGTGCCCACTTCATACTGAAAATTTGAAAAAATAGAAGAAGTGTGCAAACGAAATAATGTAGTGAGAGACGGGGCACGAAATATTTATGTCTGAATCTATTAGTCGGATCAGAGTTTGGTCACCATTTTTCCCCGCAGAAACTCAATCTACGAAGAAATTTTAAAAATATCAGATTTAATTTTCATATGGCAAAACGATGTAATATATCTAGAAGTGAAAAAATGAACTACAGTAAGTAAAGGCCAAATGCGTATCACCAAACTAAAATATTTGAGTGTCAATGACGAACAGAACTTGTGCTCACTGATTTAAAGTACCTGAAAAGAATAAGATAAAATGAAAGAGAAGGAATTTAAAACAACACAGTTCGAAATTTCGTAGTAGGAAACGGGAATGCAAAAGGGAAAATATTATATAAGGAAAAATATTGTGAAAACGAGTTGCTATTCTAGCATCCAGAAAGAAAAAGGAGCTGAAATTATGGAAAAATACTCCTCTGTAAACTATGAATGAATATCAACTGGCCCGGTTTATTCAACGTAGATCATTTTTTGTCTACACGCAGATTTTCCGGATGCAGTAATCATGATATGGCTTCTGGAAATCTTGACTGCTGAGGTGTCCGGAGTTTTGGTCACCACTTTCTAGATAGTGATAATACCGTAAAGAAAGTCTTCTTCTGTGGTGCTTCTAATTTGGTGGGAAAGAAAATTGTAGTTCCCTTTGCCCCTTCCTCTCTTTCCTGATACCATACCCTTAAAATGGCTCTCATGATACAGTTCCTTCTTAGCAAATGTCCCAATCAGTTTCACTTCCTCTTATTAGTAAAATCTAAAATTCTTGTTTTTCTCCTCTGCCATTTCTAACATCCTTTCATTCGTTCCTTGCTCGACCATACTAATTTTTTCCATTCTTCTCTACACCCGCATTTAGAGTTTTGAGTCGTCTTTCATCATTTTTGTTTACTGTACATATTTGTGACCCACACAGCACAATTTGCCACACGAAACACTTTGTGAGTCCTTTTTCTCAACTCTTTGTTCAAGATCTCACAAAGTAGTAATTTCTTCCTTCCAAAGACTTCTTTTTTCATTCCTATCCTTGTTCTTATTTCACGTTCACACTTCATATCATCAGTAACAAATCTACCCAGGTATCTAAAACTATTTTCACCTGTTCTATTTTCTCTCCTCTTACGTATATAAATATATAGAAACAAATAAATCAAAACACTTCTGACTGTAGTAATTGTATTCATAATTAAGGATATGTGGTATTGCCATATTTTTATGTAACTTTTGACATGAATAAAAATGAAATAACCTAATTAACAATAACTACAAGGTTACATACATGAGATAAATATCGCTCTGCCCGCTAGTACAGTGCATAGTACGTGTGTCCTGGGAGTACGTGTTCGTGGTTTCGATTTCCAGTGCGAAAGCACAAAAAAAGTCACAATCAATCACGTTCATAAATCATCCGTCTCCTTCAGCATAAACGTGTGACATTAATTTAAAAAAAAATCATTTTTCATCTTCAGTTAAAAATAATTTACTTCAAAATTTATTAATGTATGTTGTCGTTTTCAGCTTCAAAATTTTAAATTTCCTATATAATAATTCCATGTTTTGTTTAATGATCACTACTGTGTGAAATATTAGTATTGATGATTTATTTTCTATTTATTCATTTATTTACATTTATTATAAAATATTAATCTAATGACAATACACAGAATTAACAGAATTCACCAAGTATATTTAGAAGATACAATACTTGACGACAGTTACATCGACAGCATGAAATAATATATTAGAAGAATTGAATATCCCGGAACTTAAAAAAAAACTATTACTTTTATGTGACAGCACTAAGTTTTGAGTGTGTTATTTATCAAGGTTTCTCTACGATTTATACGACTAATGTTATTAGTAACAAAAATCCAACTTTTTAAAATAAAAATTACTACTTTTACTATAAATTTTAATTATTCTTATTAACCGTTTATTTGGTCTTGTTGCTTACAAGCAACAGCTCCTTTTATTGCATTGTGCTCACAAACAATAACTTCAGTGGTCATACAATATATTTCATATTCACATTCATACATTCTTTCATAGGATATTCATGTATGTGATTTGCATATGTCTTGTTTAGATAATTTCCGTCAATAGGGAACAGTCAATCGAGTACTGCATAAGCTTTATTTTCTGCTAAAGTTTGATTCATTCGTGGTTTCTTGGTCAGCAGGAAGGTACTGCAGCAAAATCACGAAAATTACAATATTTCTAAATTTACGAAATCATGGTCAGGAAGCCACGTTTCAACCATAGAAATAAAATAAAACTTTTGTGCGGGAATTTCTTAATGCTTGTCAATTAAAATGTTAATTCGTGTGAACTATTCTAGTATGTGCATCAAAAACATTGATATTACATAAAAGTGGTGACAAAGATTAGTGGTTTTTGAAGTATGGGAAAGAATGGAGAAAATCGGCTGGGTCGAAAGGAAAACAATGAAAAGGTGTTACAAATAGTAAAGGGAAAAGAGATGCTTTAGAAGTAATCGAGAAAAGAAAGATAAAATGGTTTGGTCGATTGCTGAAAAGGAACTATATTATATGGGCTGGGCTAGAGAATGTGCTGGCAGGAAAGACAGAGAGAAGGCGTTGGATTTTACATGAGTTGCTCTGTATTAAAATAGAATATTTATTCATGAAGATGCAGAGATTAACTAAAAGCTCTGGTGCATCAATCGCTCTCAGTTGTTACCAGTCACTAGCCAATAATGACAGAATACCTATGATAATGATATTAAGAATGTCTCCGTTCGTGTGAAAACTATTATAATGAAGAGTCTAAAGCTCGAAGGATTGATGTTTTCTATTGACAATTAATGCGGAAATAAATTTAAAACTTCCTACTAAACCGTTAATCAGTTCCCACGAAAAGTATTTGACTACTTAAAGACTTTTTAATTATACTGAATTGTACTTAAATTTCTGTAATATATTTCGATGGACTATACTAACGCTGCCCTTGTAAGTAATATAAAATTGTAATATTGTGATATGTTAATTTAATTAAGATTAATATTTATGTAAAAAAAAGATACGATACAAAACTATTACAGCTATTAATATGATAATAGTAACATTACTAATAAGAAAAGAACTATATATTCAAAGAGTTCTAATTTTATAATCACGTTTTTTATAATTATGTGAAAACTGTGGCCTGATATTTCCCCGAAAAGTTGCATTGGATGCATAGATTAGTAATTATATAAAAATATCTTCGATTAGTCATCTAATTTTACTTGTATTTAAGTAATTTTATCTATTGTGTCTATATTAATATTCTTTTAAAATTTTCCTAAAATTACAAATCATAACTATATTTAGAATGTCGCTAGCAAGGAGAATGGAAGTTGTCAATATATTTTCATCAAGATTCAAATAACCTGAATTTATTATAATATAAGTACAAGTATAATACGAATATATTGAAATTATTTTTGTGCACTGAAGTCTAAATTTTAAATAATGTGTTAAGACTTTCTACTTGACTCATGCTTAAAAATAAATATGAAGTGTAATATGTATGAATTAATATATAGGACAATGATTTGGAAATGAATTGTAATTGTACACCAGATTTGATATTTAATACAAACTCTTTCTACTGCAGTGGTAGAAGGTTCTTCAAACCTTCCAGAAAATAACAATTACTCTGGTTTTCCGCTAAATTCGCATTGTAGAGTAATGTCCCATATGATCTGATGCACATAACCTAAAAAAAGCACGCATAATCTGTAAACCGGACTGTACTATCAAGACTTCATATCATTATTTTTCTATTTTGGTCAACCAATACATTTTCTACTCGGCGAAACACAAGGGTAACGTTCGTGTTGTAATATTCAATACTAAAATTAAACCGTATTAACAATCTCTAATCTATATCATGCTCCTTATTATAAGAAGTAGGTTAAAAACAGTAAATGTGCAGTGTATAAGATATTTTACAATGAAACACCTTCTGAAAGTTTCTCATGTCTGACGTGTTGTAACACTCTTTCTCTTGTTGTTGTTGTTTTTGTTTGAAAAACTAAAAACTCATAACCACTAATTTTATCAATTCATAAATGTTAACCCAGAAAAACTAAAATCTTTAATTGCAGAGTGCATATTTTGCCGGTGGGTTGTAACCACGTAGTTTCAATAAAGTTTTCTTCTATAATTATACTTATTATGTGATAAACTTAAAAATGTAATATTAAATTTAATTCAGTATAATTTACTAACCGTTTGAAGCTGTCCTATTAACATCTCAATTAAGACAATTAATGTCTGTTTGCAGTGATCGGATAATGATAAACGTTCTGTCCTCCTTATAGGGAGTTTCAATGCCAAATAAATTATCAGTTCCTTATATTTTCCTCAGTTCAATCAGAACAACAAATTTGGGAATTTTCCAAACAAAAGGCTCTGTGTTCACACAAAACTGTTTTGCAAAATATACATTCTTCTAATAAGGAAACGAAAACAAGTATTATGTTTAAATGAAACAATTGAGTAAATCTGTTTGGCAATGAGAGATACTAACGAACAGGCAACTAAAGTCCATCCGCGCTAAGCAATTGAATCGGGAATTTATGGCCATTCCTACGCTAAACCCGAACTGCTGACAGGCTGTAAACGGTGCATTTATATTGCAATATTGCAACCTTTTCTGAAGAAGAACATTATGAATTTAATACAGTTCTACAGCCTATAAAGAAATTTCCGTTTCGCTAAACTAACCTACCAAACTTATCCTAAACTAACTTACACTAACAAAACCAACATAACTTAACAAAGCACAACCCAACGATGCCACAATTAAGGATGTTTCTAATTGCAAAAAAATGTAAATAGGTACACCTGTACCCCTGTCAGAAATACGAAGTTAAAAAATATCATAGGTATCCAAGGGTTAAGAAAGAGAAAATAATGTATAGATATTTGAACGACAAATTAAGAAAAGAAACAGTCTAAGTTAGAGAAAATACACACAAGATATTGATAAAGAATAAGTAGAAAGAATAGGTAGTATTGGGTAATTTATAGAAATTTAAATTCAATGGAAAGGAAGAAAGCATAATAAATGTCTAGGACAACAACTGTAGATATAAGGATTGAAAGACCTTTCGTGGGAAAAATTAAATTCTAGGCAGATGACAAGGATACGTCGATGATTTGTATCACAAAAGGAATCAATTGTGTGTTTTGAGTATTAGATAAAAAACGAAGTATCCAAAATGACGAAAGGATTGTAATATTGTGATATGGGTTTGATAAAACTTTATAAAGGATGAAGATGGAAAAGACAACTTTGGTAAACTTTAGTAAAACTAGTAAGTTGCCATAAGATTTCTTAGATAGTTAAGAAATTAAATACAGAAATATGAGAACTATGGACTTATTAGCATCACAACTTAAGCATTCCTTCAAATATTTCAGCGATTGCAGAAACAAACAAAGGAGGAAGTAGAAGAATAATAACTTCATGTTAGGAGGGCAAATCCTCTCGAAATGCAATTGGCTGCATTGGATGAAACCGAAAAATGTTTACACACACTAAAGAAAGTGAATGTAGTTTCATTGATTTAGAAAAAGGTTTTTAACTATTTGATCCAGTCAATTCCCATTAAGAACTAAATTAGCTTGAGATGAAATAGAAATGAAATGAAATTGTTAAGTTTAACGTAACACAGTTATATCGGCTATGCTAAAAAAGACGGTGACGACGAGAAATGAAGTTAATGGTGGAATGAAGAAAGTGAGAGGAAATGGCAGAACCCCCAGGAAACCGACACACACAGTGTTTGCCCACCACAAAGTTCACTTGGCGAGAGTTGGATTCGAACCTAGGGTCCCATGTACCAAAGATGAACGCTCTACCACTGAGCCACCGCAGCCCCTGAGATGAAATAAAAGTAAACAAATCAGTAAAAATTATAATGAAAGAAGATATGACATGTAACGTAAAATTGAAAGAGGGGCTTAACAAAAATATTTCTACTTATCGATATCATTCAAAATCTACTTAATGATATAATTTTAAATGATTTGAATAGAAAAGTTCTTATTGCAGCATCTAAATTGAAAATAGGCGTAACCGTATAATACATGAGGAAAAGGTTGCAAGGAACATGACATAAAAATAAATACAAAGAATATGAAAGCAATAGTAAATGGACCAAGAGAAGAAGTGATAATTGTGGAAGTAAGAGGGAGGAAAAGTAGCAGAATGTGTATTGTCAATAGAAATAGAGAACAAAGATAAAAATTCTGAAAGTTTTTTTTCAAAGACAATGACGATTGATAAATGTTATATTAGAAAGATATTACACGTAAAGAAAATTGACATTATGTAGGTCACCGAATGAAAAATAATAAAAAAAGGTGCATGAAATATTTATATTGCCCTATAAGAAACCGAAATATAAACACTAAAATTTACAAAGAAAAGGGCTAAAAATATATATTGATTAGAAAAAGAAACTAAGATGGATGATAGGATGAATTGATAAGATGAATTATAGGCTAGGACTTTATAGAGGGAATACAATTAATGAAAACTAGTAAAGAGATAATCCCTATACCAAGACAAATACTGTATATTAGCTGAGTTCCAAAGTATTGAGAAATTGTAAATTTATCAGTAGTTTATGTATCAGTAATAACAAAAAATTATGGTGATGATTTGTTTTGCTGAGATGAAAATATGGTATTCACTACTCTTAAGTCAAGTAGCCCAATTACCTCATAATTTTACCGTAAATTTAATTAAACTAAGAACCATTCTGCATTCTTGTACTTAACCTCAGTTTTATTTTGCCAAAGATATTCATCGCTATTACCTATCGAGATAAGCACCTTGAGTTTAACTTGTACTTACTGCATTTAGTGTGTGAGTTTTTTCTATATTTGAAATTGGTTTGGTTCTGTTTTAAGGGTAAACTTGTAAACTTGATTGCAGATCAAATAACAGGTAACGTTGAGATTTGTGTGTGTGGTTGTGTGTGTATTACGTATAATATGTATGCTTATAATCAATTGTGAAATATTATGTTTGTATGCTGCATATATTTACATGACCTAAGAAAGAAATGCCTAACATGAACGAAATGCGTCCATTTCAATTTCCTTTTTGCTTAATCGCCTCTTGAATGGAATGCGCTATTCTTGCAAGGAAACTGTAAACGAAACTCAGGCCCGTAGCCAGCCCAAAAATTATTTATTCTCACAAAGATAGAATTTAATTTTTATTTCTTTTTTACTTTTCAGCAACAGAACTTATTGACTCCTTTGAAGTTACCGAATCTGCGGAGATGAGTAAGTCATACAGTTTATTATTGTTGTTCTCATAATTCGAAAACTAGCGTTTTCTTTCTATATCGTAAATTATAGTTGTAATAAAGTTGGAATAGAAACAAAACTATTAGGAAAATAAAACTGTTATGGATTAAATCTTACAGGGAAATTAACAATAAAGATTATTCAGAGTATAAGACATGTATTTTTAAACTTACTGTTCATGTATTTTAAAAGTAAGAATACAATTTTAATATATAGAGTGGTACACAATGATATGTCCACATTTCAAAAAGTAATCCCTCTCCGAATAGACAACTGCAACATTTCGCTGCAACTGCAACTGAAATATATATGGTACTCAAGAATATGCTCACTTGATGACAGGATGCCAAAGCCCCATTTAACATAACGTGTTATTGTGCGCATGGTGATCATTCGAAATTTCTTCTAAAAACGCTGCGTTCAGTGTGACGCTATATCCCTGATTCCTCTCGAAACACTATGTCATTCCCAAAATTACAACAATTAAATGTTGTTCCTAGTGCTAGTAGATACTATTACACCTGCTCCTTAGATAAGCCTAGGACACGCTTATGACTGTCTCTAGTATATCAATGTGTCTCTCAGACTCACCGAAGGAATGCCCTCCTGTACTTTCATAACCTTTATAATGGGACTTGTCTTCTAGCTCACCACGTATATCTCCAAAATGTCGAGATATGACTATACTCTGGTGTAATCTTTCTTTTTGCTTGTCGTTAGAGCAATCATTTGCTGAAGTTTGTACACACCTTTACACATCGAAGATATATATAATCAATCTTCTATATACATGCAAAATTAAAGTATATTTATTTTGTACTGACACGATGTGCAAAATCAAAATTGTTCGGAAAGATGAAAGGAAGGTTGTAAGCTCTTATAGGCATTACATACTGGATAAGAGCACCCCAGGTAGCATGGCAGATGTTCACTCGATAATTCAGTTCTTGCCAGAAGCATATCAATATATTTTGGATTATCATATATATTGTACTAAAGATGCAATGCTTTAAACCTTTCAGGTTCTATTTCCATAGGGCGTAAAAATTGCACGAATTATGTACGAAAATGTCTCTACACTATCACGACCGACCATGCTAATTCAAATTCTTTCATGCAATACGCATCCTGTACCTTCATGGTCGCCATTTGTATGTTAACTCTTTAAAAAATAACTATAACCTTTAGAGGTTTGATGTAAACTACAAACATAGGCGTTTTTTTCTTTTTTATTTCCGCCTACTTTTGCTTTTATATGTCGTTCCACTACAAAATAAATACGTTTTAGTTTTGCATCATTCTTTTTAAATAATCCTATATACGCGGTGCAGAAATGAAATACGAATTTTTAGAGAAAAATAGAATACTTGAGTTTTGGAACAATCATTATCGCATTTTTTTTAAGTTTTCTGGAATTTTTTTGTAAATGGACGAGAGCCGTTTTGGAACTAGATGACTCAATTAGAGGTAAATGGTATGTATAACGAGAATTTAATTGCGTATTCTAACAGACTATTTCATTTACTTTATTGTACTACATGTATGCGTAAAATTTCTTCACTTAGCTATATTCTTCCGTAGTTTAGTAAATATAAGAATCACTATACGAATCATTTCGCTGGTTCAAAGTCTGCTGCACATCGAACCATAATACAAGTTTTGAACATCATTGATCAAAACGTGAGGAGTGGTTGGAACGGTCAATGAACTTATCACATTGCTGCTTTAATTAATTTATTCGAACTCTTCACCTCTGATACCGCTCATCACTTGCGTTGTTCTTCCTCTTCGATAATTACCGCCCACTGTACCTTTCCATCACATTCTTAGAATGATCCGTTCGAGTGAATTTCGCTTTCTTTGTCATAGCATCCAATATTTTTTCTTTACATAGTTATATATGACATCGTTTTTCGTTGTGTTTCTACTTTACCTTCAAATTCTATAAGTTAAGTATGTTCCTTTTTCTTCATATCTGCAAACATTAAATAACTTAAAATATTTTCTAATATTTTTTTTATTTTCTTCCTATCGCTACTTCATATAGTGTAATACTTTATACTAAATACGATGAGTTTCTTCCCAATACTTAATTCAGGGGTCTCTCAAGCATGAAGGTTTCTTTCTTCTTAAAAGTTATATATATATATATTCATTCTTCCAATCATATTCACAAAATTTTAAACTCTTAACCCAAAATTACAATATTTTACTGGCACAAAACGCTTTAAAATGTACGTCCATATTTTTTTTTACAAAATATTAGAATTAATCTCTTTAACTACTTTACTGTATTTACGACTGGATTGTATTTTTAATGCCAAATCTAACGCCACTTCACTTTTACCATAAATATAGTTACAAGTAAACGTAATGACAGTAAATAACTCTTAACATAGTTATGCTGTTCCAGTAAATACAGATGAAGAGGAGATTCCAAATGAAGGAACATACACATCAATATATACGCCGGAAGAAATTCGTAAGTAAAATATAATACATAGATAATATTAGTGAAGGTCCCAATTTGGTACAATAATATTTCAAAATTACTGCAATTAATAATACTTTTATTTGTACTTAAAGTGGAAAATATGCATATTATGTGCACTTGTTCTTAAACAAAACAGAATGAGTAAAAATGTATAATTTAAAAATAAAGAAATTCATATTGATATTAAAATACATAACATAAATATACCATAAATAGTCAATAAACATTCATTACTCAAAATAATATTGTAGATGAGGTTAGATTAGTCTAGGGGAAAGAACATAACCAAAATCTGCAATTTAATATACCTTGTACAAAGGACGTTTGAAAAATATCTGTATGAACTTGTGTTTGAGGATCCTTACACCAAATGAAAATTTTAAAAGATCCTAAGAAATACGGGATTGCTTTCACAATGTCGGAATGTTTAGAATGCTACAGGAATTACTAAAAATACCGTGGAAATCAGGAACCACAAATACATACAGTCTACTGTTCGAAAATGAGATAAAACCTGTCTTCTTTAATAAGAGATTTTGCACTTTCCAAATCCAAATATAAGACTTCATCCAATATAAGAATTCAATAGACGTGAAATTCTAATTTTGAACTTAATGTGTCGATGTTTTTCATCTCCAAATGTACGCTTCCTTTACACAATGCTAGAGAATCCACTTTAGAATTGGGTATGAAAAGTGTAATAAAGGAAGCATGGCGTGATTCTCTCTATTAAACGTGTACTAAGGGTGTCTTTTGCAACGTCTACTAAGGGTAGGACAGCCTGTACTGTTACTTAAATTTTCTTTATACCTTTTCTTTCTGCAATGATTGAAAAATCAAAAACCTTAATATTACAATTCGTTTCTATCAAATATTTTTAATTGATATCGAACTATAATAAAAGAAGTAAATAATGAATGGAATAGTATACAATAATATTTTAAATAATAATTACTATCCTTTTTACAAATCCATTCTAAACACCAAGGTGTGACATTCAAGGAAAATTACACAGGATGGGGCAAATAAAAGTGTCCCGAACAATTGGCTACAATTGGACGTGAATGTATACATGGAACCGCACCACGTGTAAACACAACACCGATCCAGATCTTAGTGTGAGCTATTACAGTGTGAGTTGAGCAGTGCACAGGTGAAGATGGTAATCAAAGTACAACAGAGGGTGTTTCGTTGTGGAAAGTTACGTGAAAACAAACTCGTAGAAAGAGTATGGTGAGTTGTTTGCTCATGAATTTCATGGTGTCAAAGTGCCAGCCAACAGTGCAATGCAACGATTAGTAAGAAAATGGCGTCAGACAGGATATGTTTTGAACAAGGCAAAAATCGTTCCGATACAATCTCCAAGCATATGAAATTGTGGTCATTTTCATTCTTATGATCATTCAAGAAACGAATGTTGGATATTTTCCACATCTGCTATAAGCATCCTTTCCTTTGCTGTGTTTCTTTTTACCCTGGAACCCTGTTCTCCGGGCCACTTTTATTTGCCCCACTCTGTATATCTATAGGTATATTCGCGACAATTCTTTGCCGCAGTCCCATGACGCTTTCCATGAGATCAAGAAAGTCAAGTAGTGCCAAGTCAGAGCAGAGAAAAGTCAAGTAATCGTTTGTTCACAGATGGTATTGCCATTTTGTTGTTACCTAGCATTATGAGAAAAATTTGGAACCTATTTGAAAACATAAGTATCAAACTCCAAACTATTTGGCTAGCATTAGGAACGAGGGAGCTGATGTACTTACCACATTTGAGCCCAAAGCCGCGGATGAAAATCAATTGCTGTACTCTTCCTTCCTGTTGCACTAGAAATTTAGCTTTTAGTATAAGCGCATCTAAGAAAACCGCCGACTTCTTTCGATTCCAATGAAATTAGCATGATTGAGTTTGTGTCTACAGCAAACGTCCTCCCAGTTTGAAGCACATAGTGCATAGGTCACCATACAAAGCCGATACTGCAGTAGGAGACATGTTGCTAATAGCTTGAATGAGATAAACACAGTTGTACGCAAATGCGATTGTTTCTCTTTGCAATGCCTCAATGATACGTAAACGCCTTCTGTGCAATTACTAGTTTCGAGCATAGTTATACTGTGAGTTTGTGAATGGCCATTGGTCTTTCAACAGGAATGCCATTCACGTGAAATGTAACGTGGCATTGGCCTATTGGTGCTGTTCACAGTGGCAGGTAACAGCAGACTGGTCGCAATGCCAAAGCATTGCAAACAAGAAATCCGTGACAGAAACCATTTAGGAAGATCTATCTTACAGTATTGAAACAATCAGTAAAATTAGATCATGTTTGGTTCGCTGTAAGAGAACATGACTAATAGAGAATTATTTATAGAATTAACATCTGTATTCCACACGCATGATTAGGTATTATATTACATAGTTGCCACGAACGTCTGCAGTGAGAGTATTCGTTTATAGCCTACATAGGTGAGTAAAAATTCACAGATCTTTATACTTTTCATAAAAGATTTGTAATCACCCTTCTGATTTGTCCTCCTCTGATCTTTATTTTGTAAAATATTACGAATGCGTCGTTTACTCATGAAGTCATTAGCCCTTTCGAGAAACATACCTGGATAGTTTGAAGGATCCCTGTCAAGTGACAAAACGACGCCTGATCACAATTTGGCTTCGGCAATGACAGCTGTCATCTTACAAACCATCACAGTGTAATATCGTATACCAGACATTTTCGCTGTAGTCTAACTGCTCAAATAGCTCATTGTGTAATACTCAAGGAAGTTACAGTACACCTACTAACCATGTGCAAAGTGTATGTCTTTAACACTCTTTAGAGCAGGTTAGGGATCCATGAAGGGCAAAATTTTGTGATCACTGGTACCATCCGTCAACTTCTTCCTATTTACTAACTTTGGGTCAAGAACATTAATTTATTTCTGCAGGGTGTTCTTAAATGTAAATAATGTAAATATTTCTATTGTAAAATGACAAGTGACTTCATAATCTCTTTCAAAAAGCAATTGCAGCATTTATCCTTCAGACTTAACATGTTAATATCTTGAGCGTTAATCCCGAATAAAGAATCGAAAGAAGAGAATATATTTCGCATCGCCCATTCTGGTCGCTGCTATTGAAACACAGCGATTCGTAATATCTTTAAGACAGTAAAATGTAGTTCCTTCTGATTTGTGCGTATTCCTAAGGCCATGTACAAACAAATGAAATCCATCCATAAAAAGCGATTCTGTTCCTGCAGCACCACCCCTATAGTGTGCAATACTGCATCTCAAAGTATATCATGTCAATCAACGCAATTGCAAATACTATAGATCTTCCCAATTTAAATGTCGCACAGGAATATTTTAGAACGCTTTATATACACTTATGTCCAAAATCATTGTCGCATATCTATAACTGCCTTCTTGTAAGAATGTAATTTGATAATGATTTTCCAGGGTACTTTTAATACTGAAACTATGTGTATTATCGGGAAATGTATGTTTGTGCTAAATTTCATGGGAAAAGAATTATAAATACGAAAATTATAATGAGTAAAATAAAATGTTGAGAAATGGACAGGAAAATTTTATTTTCGTTTTACTGTTCTTATTAACTGCTCTTTTGACATGAAATTTGCCACATACATGTCTTTGCCGATTATACACATACTAACATTATAAGAAATACTGGGCAAATTTGTTATCAACTTATACTCCTAGAAAAACATATTTATAGACATGCGACAATAATTTTGGACATGGGCGTACGTGACAGAAATAACGTTATTTTCCTATACAAATAATTCTTAATTTGGTATATTATTTAATGATTTTCTTGAACTAACATATTTTTTGTTTTTATTAAGTCAGTTAAAGAAACATAAATAATGTTAATTAATCTAAGTACAAACATGTCAATACTCTTAATTTACAGCATATGTGTTAGAGATAATACAACAATGCGATTTATCTAGTAAAATCTAGTAAGGAAGTCTGTAATTTTCGATTTATCAACAAGCCGAAACTTTTGCAAACCGGGGATGTTTCGTTCTTATAAAAATCGAAATATACCAATATAATAGTCAGCATTCCAAAAACATACAAATATAACAGTATTTATGCAAAAACAAGGTTCAGATTAGATGTTATAAATTTACACTGCAAATATATAAATTGAGTAAACTTTACAACTAAAGTACACCAAATAACTTGAACTAAATATTTTAATATACGTATCAAATTTGCATAAACAACAGTTTGAAATTATATCAATCTCAACATAATTAGTAACATGTTCTTGGAAACAAAATGTTGATTGGTTTATTTTTATTCTCGTCGTCTACATTGTTGGCTATACTGAAACTTGCTTTAATCTAACTACACAAAATCTAAGTTCGAGGAAAACAAATAGAAAAAGAATAGAATTAGACTAACAAAATAACTTTACGTCTAATTTGCTTATAAACAATGGCGTTCAAATTAAAACGTTATATAAATATGTCAAAAGACAACGTGAACAAGAATTAGTTGAAAATTGATTTTCTGATTCAGATATTTGGTAAATGTTAGTATTACCTCTTCAACTCATCCCTCCATTTTTAAAGTACGAATTAATTATGTAATAATACTATGAAAATAAATTTCCTATGGTCTTTTCTAATGCTCTAGTGACTATCCAACCCATATTTAGTTTATAATGTCTCGAGTTTTATTCCTGTTAGAGTGCCAAACTGCAATAGTTCATTAACTGCAGTTCGATGTTCCATATAGAAGCGGTATCAAAAAGAATGCTAAACTTTAATCAACCAACTGATCGAAACGAAAAATGTTGTTCAGCAGCAAAGCACATAAATCTGTTCATAGACTCCTGGTTTAGTCTCAGATCATGTTAACTTGTTACGATCATCTTTTTCTTGAGTTTCATTTTTCTGTACAGATTTTATGATGTTTTTTTAGATTATTTTGTGTTTTACTTCTCTTGGTGTTTGACAGTTTCCCACATTATTTTCATTACATCATTTTCATGATTATTCATAATTGTTAGTTATCTCCTATAGTCTACAGATCAAAGCTTTGGCATATCAGTCTCAAGATTATACTTCATTTCTTTGTATGTACTCACTTAATAAGAAAATGCTACAGGTTTCTAAACGATTACACAAGGAATTGAAATATTTCCTCTGTTTCTTAAATCTACAATCATCACGTCTTTTGTTGAAACACAGAGTACTCAATATTGCTGAAGATCGTGCACTAAAATATATTGTGTTCTTTTACTTTGGGCTGAACTTTCTTTCTAGTCGGAGATACAGATGACACGCATACTAAAATGTGACTGGCAATCTAAAGCACACGATATCAGAGTGTATATATTCTCATATATCTGTTCTATTATCTATCGTGCTTTTCTATGTTATCCAGGAGTGAAGTCGAAAGCGTGCTTACCTCAATGATCTTATATTATTTTCCTAAAGGTAAAACGAATAATAATTTTAGATTCTTCTGTTAATCCGTTACGTGCTTCCCTTATGAAACACAGATCTTGAAATAGATATAATATTCTTTCAGCAGAAAAAAATATATACAGGCACGTTTTGTTTTAAAGAAAATAGTATATATATATCATAGTGTTAACGAATACCAATAGCGAAGTAGTTTACTGGGGGATTTTGACAATGATATGTGAAATTTCTTATTTTGTATAGACTTTCACACTCACTAGTATTAATTAGCTGTAGTACTGAATTCACAATTATATGGACTTTGATTAACAGAAAAGTAATTGTATGATTTTCAGTTAGTGTTTCAGGAGAATATATTGTAACAGATGAACCATCTATTGAAAGTAAGTATTATATTTGGAAATTATTTAATTGACTTCTTTTGTATTAGTATAGAATGAATACGCTTCACAAACACTTTAAACGATATTAAAAATCTGATTATTTATTAATTTTTGTTTGATAGGTGATTGCAACGCTATTCATTATTCTCTCAAGGTGTAAGAAGAAATTAATTGACATTTTCATTTCTTGACGACTGTAGTTGCTTAATTTTTAATAGTGAAATTAGTTATTTTTTGTTATTTATTGTTCTTATTGAATGCTATGAAAAGTTTAATAGTTAAATGTATTTGTGTGTGAAGTATTAGGAATTTCAGTTTAAATCTATTGTCGTCGCAAATTTGAAGCTTAATATATATGAAACGATAATCATTTTTGTTGTTCTGTATAGTTGCGAAACATGCTCGCTTACTCTGAAGGAAGAACATAGACAGAAGGTATTTGAACAAGATTCTAAGACGAATATTCGTACCCAAGAGGAACGGGAATGGGGAATGGCGGAAACTTCATAACGATAAACTACAAAATTTATACGGTTTACCAAACATTGTTAGGATCGTCCAACCTAGTAGGCTTAGATCGGTAGGTCATGTAGCCAGAATAAAAGAAAGTAGGAATACTTTCAAAGTCTTAATTTGAAGACCAATTGAGAAACGACCATTAGCAAGATTGGAGGTCAATATTAAGATAGATCTCGCAGAAATAGGAATTCAAAGTAGAAACTGTATCGTGTTGGCTAAGAATAGAAATTAATGGAGAGCTTCTGTGAACGCGTTGTTGAACCTTCGGGTTCCATAGGCCATAGAGAGAGATATTATTAAGAATTACGTAGTGTTGTTCTATACGGTTACATAGTACGATTCAAAACTTGGAAATCTTTTGTATCTAAATGTCAGTTTTCCTCGCTAGATCCAATGTACATGTTTATTATTGCGGGATTGTCCTTCATACTTAGGGAGGATTGGACATACGATAAACAATTATATTAGGGAAAAAATGCTGTCAAGTAACAAAACAAAAATATTCCAACGGTGCTTCCTGCGGTAGAATATTCTGAAGTTAAAGTACTCTCCAAGTAGGAACTCCGAACCAGGATTACAACAGAAGATCTGAAGTGATCGTACTGGAAACGTGGAATATGGGACGTTTACTGCACACATCAGAGGAGTTTGAAATATTATGGGAAACGTTAAAATACTAACGTAGCGACTATGGGAGTAAATTGAGTGGGGAATAATCTTGTAGAAAGGCGATACAAGTTTTTATTTTTTTATAAGTAAACCGAAGTTGATAGCGTAGAAACTGAAATTTCAATTAGCAATTGGATACTGCTTACACTTGAAAGATTGAATTCTTGTATGATAGTGTTAATAATTTCATTTAATGTATAAATTTAAATCTAGTGTTTATAAATTTGCAGGTATCAAAGGAAAAGAACAAAAGATATAGCTTAAGATAGCGTCGTCTAAAGAATTGTGAAGAATAATTTATAAATTCTGAAAATGCAATTGTCAGTGATGTCAATGTAAACTTAGAGAGTTCGATCAACAATTAGCTAGAAAAACGCGCATAAAATGCAACAACCATAAAGAAAGATTAATAAATATCATAGTGTCTAAAATTTAATGGTCATGTTTTCAATAAAAAGATATCCATGTTTAGCAAGTAGATTTCCCCAGTTGGAAGAGAAATCAAATTAGCAATGACTGAATTGAACAAAAGAGGTACGCCCTTATAATTGACGTCCGTGTTAGTAGAGATAAACTGCACTACTACTATCCTCGGTTGAGAACACTTTTGTGCCCTGCATCCTTGGCTCAGGGACCATGATCCCTGTTGTAGAGGCCATAGTTTAGTTGTGTCATAGTTAAATTCCTATGTATCCCTTTAATTAAGAAAATATTACTTTAAAAGATCGAAAAATATACCAAAAGAATCAAGAATAACGAACCAGTCACTAGTAGATGATTTAATTCCTGAACAAACTGCTCAAACTAAGGGTGATAAGAGCCCACCCAATCTAATTTGTACATAGACTCTTCTGCCAAATATTTTAGAAACAAGAAATCCTGCAAAGCAATTAATGGTGAAAATAAGAATATGGAAGAACAAAGGACTGTAAATGTTCATTATCATGCTTGATTTAAGGAACAACAAATAAATAATGATAGTATTACGAGAGAATTTCATTTCTCGAAACTGCCTCCCGATTTAGCAAATATTCCTTATCGGTTAGCTAGGGTTAGTCCCTCACGCTGATCATGTAATTGAAGATATTCTTTCTATTCCAAGGTGCGCTAAGTCAACATAAACCAGATTTTCTATATAAGACACATATTTCAACATAATTGGAATTTTCTTATCTAGTTTACTAAATTGTTACAATTATTACTAAATTTACTAAATTATTAGTAAATTGCAAAAATTAGTAAAGGTCTGTCTTAAAGAAATTAGTACTATGCTCAAAATTTGGAAGAAGTTTGTCAGGCTCCTTAGCGATTTGCAACCGCTTAGAGCAACAAAATGTCATCTAACCATTATAATTTAACATTAGTTTCAATTACTTGATCAAGAAAATTAAATATAGGAAAAATAACTAACGTTAAATTATATTAATCAAATGTCATTCGACACAAATGATATATACCTCAAAAAATTTGATGTAATATTAGTGAATGAAAATTCGAATATCCCGTTAAAAGCGTAAAAGTTCAGTAATAAATTAATCATGATGGCAACAGAAATTCAATGAACATGTTATCAAATCAAAACTATTGACGGAAGCATTGTAGTTAAGGAAAAAATCAATTTAAAATTAAACATTTTTAAGAATATGTAGGCGAAGCTTCAACAAATAAAATGAAATTAGCGAGAGAACATAAAAGTAGATTGATCGCGAGGAATAGGTGCTACTAGTTTGTATAAAAATTCTTATCATCGCGACTTATATAGAGCAACTTAACATTGAAGTCTTATGTAAGAATGATGCTGCCTGTAATTCGCTGTTGGTACAAAATTTGGTCATTAATATGAGATGATATTCACAAGTTAAAACTTCCTAACAAAATTTGTGATACCAGAAAGAACAAGTATACAAGTACGCGGCGAAGTTATATACAGTTTATTAATTTGTAGCATGGATCACCTTATCATTTTAGTAGAATAATAGTTCTATTATTTGAAGTATAGAAAAATGTTTTATTATGGTTTACACAGTACAAATGCTTGTGTTAATTGAACATAATGACCTTGTGTTACTCTATTTGCTTTTCATTCTGATATCTGACTACAGACTTCAAACCCATTGGATTGCAGTAAATTTCTAAATCTTCGTAGCTAATTCAACTGCCTGGTATGGTTTTCAATAATTGAAATCAATCTGCAACAAGTATAAAATCATCTAAGAAATTGCACACTTATAATGTATATTTTGTTAGAAAATGCATATGCGTAGAAAACTATTTATGTTAAAAGTGAAATATAATATAACACGTTGATCGTTATTACTGCAATTATCAAATACACCACGTAAAGCTTTGCTCATAGTAAAACATTAAAAAAATCACAGTATCAATGGTTTACACACACACACACACACACACACACACATATATATATATATATATATATATATATATATATGTATTATATCGTTGAAGGCAATTGCAAGCTTAAATGTTACAATATAGGAGTGGATATCTGTAACATGTAAATTTAGGAATGGTAGGTCGTTCTCGTTGTTCTTAGCAAATAGAAGGTTAGGTTGATCACTGACGACTAAAACAATTATCAATATTATCACCTCGATGGCTCATGTTCACCATGCTATGTGTATCTAACTACTTATTATACCTATTGAATAATCATTGTAACGTAGTTCTTGTATTTGCGCTCCATCGTTCATGCACCTAGTTCTTTAACACAGCCGCAGTGTTGTTTTCAGACTACTCTGTATCAAACCGTTAACACAAGGTTTGTGTTAACATTAATACCAGATACTTGGCGTTCAAATGACACACTACAGTGGTAGATACGGGGGAATAACTTTTCCTGTACAAAAATTGCATTATACTGGCATCGTTATCTTTTGTTGTGTAATCTACAAGGTTCAGAACATATATTTACCGTCTATAATTTAGAAGAAGAACTCATAATTAATTACTTAATATTCTAAGGTAGTTATTTTAAAAGTTGTCCTGAAACTGCTCTGATTTATAACTTAATAAGAGTTTCAAATCCAACAGAATACGGATTACTGGCTAGGTTATATGGAATAACTACGTTCCTTTGAAGAATCCCTCGCACACCTGTTGCGGAGGTATGAGACAAACATTTCTCAATCGATTAGGTATGACTTCGAGTGTCATGTTCTCCACAGCACTCTCTACGTTGCGTTGTTTCTGAATTACAACACGCTGAAGTTCATTTTCCCATGCTTTTGGCACCTTATATCGCCGAAACTGTCCCTCACTGCCTAAAGTTCTAGAGGACCTTTTTGCTTGTTCCGGTGTCAGGAATCAGCTCCGAATAATTTCTTACCTCCCTGGATATATATATATTCATTTTTTATACACACAACTCCCTCAAGTCTACATGTTAAGCTTCATACTATTGTTATAATCAGTGTAGAGTTAAATATGTAAAACAGTGCAAAATGTAGATATAAAATTAATTAATTTTTTGATGTACAGTAGTTCCTGGTAAGAGCACAATGATTTGGTGTTCATTCAGCATCATAAGGTATTACGGTATGTGCGCCATGACAAGATTTAATTTAGGGCTATAAAAATTCGATATAGAAAACAAAAATAATTAGTTCGGAAGAAGATAGACTGACAATGGTCCTCCATGTTGTATGTATTTAAACTGGACTTGACTTTTCGCTAAAAAGAAATGACATGGACACTGTAAATCGCGTGAGTTCAATCGAACTCACCAAATCTGGATGAAATTTTGTATGGTAGTATAACTTGGCCTTCTACATAAGCTTAATATTCATTATGGTATCCAAACTCTTAAGTCTTTAAGATATATGTAAAACAAAATTCAAGTACAGAACAATTTTTACGACATTAAATTAAGTTCATTAATTAAATGATCTTGTTCTATTATTTCTAGCGAGTGAATTTATAACGGAAACACTTAGATACGACTCCAATGGTGAGTATTGTTATTTCTATTCATGTTGCTTTTAAACTCTATTATCACTTAATCATAAAAAAGTATATGTTTGAGACTATAATCATATAAAATATATGATTTGCTATAGATGAACCATGGAAAATCGCATATGATTTGTGAAATGAAAATATTTAACCTCTAAATTACACTAGTCGACAAAAAAGTACCTTTTCTCTGGTACACGGAAGAAAATACCTGATTTTAATAGACCTTTTAACCTAGAATTCGAATCCGCAATCAGTTTTTCTCCATTGCCCTCAGTTTTCCCGTGACAGAGGGATTTTGGGGAAATTTCCCTCAAATTTCCTTTTATTTTTACCATTTTTATACCTGTAGCTCGGGTACCCTTAGGTAGATAAACACACAAATTATATTGTATGTTAGCTTCATTTATATTTAGTATATCCTCTAACTTTCATAAGAATCGCATTATTCTTTCTAGAGAAATAAACATATTTATAAAAAAATATGCTATGTGTACTGTTCATTTTACCATATTCATTAGTGCAGATAAAGTCACATATAACTTCCACGAAAATTACAATATGAGTACGGTTTAAACCTCATTGGATCTGAAATAAAACATATTTTTAATTATGTATACATTGTGTCACCATTTTATGTCCACTTAATAAATAATACAAAAGAACTGGGAGATATCTTCTTAATAAATGAACACTTACTTAAATTAACTAAAATATTTTAGTAGTCGACTTTCTTCTGTGTTTGGCTTCTGGAACATCTCTTTTGAGTGTCCAACAGTTATCAGCTAGCATTTGTGAACTCCACCGTCCCTGGAATCTCTTCTCCATGGAGGAAATGTTCTGTTGAAAACTTTCCCCATGCTCATTAATAAAACAGCACCAAGGTTTTCAGGAAATAAACCCAGGTGGAGGGCTGGAAAGTGAACTTTAAGGGACATGTTGCAACCCATTTCTTTGAATGATTGCAGGAAATCACTCACAATTTCACGGTAATTTGGGGCTTTCTGGTTTCCTAAAAATTTCTCTATTAAACATTTAAATGAACACTAAGCTGCTTTCTCAACCGAAGTTAAGAGATACTCAAATTTTTGGTCATGAATCAAACATCTTATTTGGGGGCCTACAAAAATCCCTTCCTTGATTTTAGCGTCACTAACCCGAGGAAAGTTTTCCTTGAGGTAAAAAATCCTGCATTACTTTTGTCTGCAACTTGCCTTAACAAAGTTTTTGAAGAGCCCCAACTTTATGTGAAGAGGAGGTAGAATTATCTTATCAGGGTTCACCAGAGAGGAATAAACAACATTCTTCTGTCCAGGAGTTTATACACGCTTTGGCCATTCCTCCTTGATATAATGTTCCGGTTTGTTTCTGCTGTCCCATTCGGAGAGGAAACAACATTTCGTACAACCAGGCTGCAAACCAATTAACAAAGAAATAACTTTTAAATCACAGCAAACGGTCCACTTGTATTTCTCATACTGAATTCTCTCTAACACAATCTTGATGTTTTCAGAGGTTTCCTTCATATTAGTTGCATAAACCAAAGGCACTGAAGCAAATTTGTTGCCATTGTGCAAAATGAAAGTCTTCAAACTAGTTTTGGAAGAGTCAATAAACAATCTCCACTCTGTACTTATATGTGCATGTCCGAGTATCCATCACAGCACAGACATTATTACAATACACTAAATCATTTTCTTGAGAATAGTAGTTTTGAAACTCTGTATGACGATTTCGAAAAATACATACTTTAGTGTCACGATGGAGCAGATACCAGCCTTTAAGTCTAGAAGCAAGAAGTTCTGCCTGTATCCTGGAGAGTTTTAAATCCCGTACGAGGTTATTTATTTCACCCTCAATTATCAGATGGAGACCCAATGTAAATGAAGATCATCTTCATAACATAAGTAGGATGATCTTCTTCATTTCGAACTTCAGTAGTTGCCTCAAGTACGTAATCCTCATTTATCGTAAGATGAGCAGGAGATACTGGTACAGGTAATTCTGCATGTGTGGAACCGGCCTAATTGCTGATTGCAAATTAGGGTACTGTACTGTGTGCTTAGATTTACTGGTTATTCCTTTTATCTGTGTCATACAAAAGTAGCACTCTGAAGAATGATCTTTTGGTTCCCTCCAGATCATCGGTACTGCGAAGTTCATGTTTTCGTTCACCATTTGCCCACCCAGTCAGACGTTTCAGGCAAGTACAACAAATGTAGTGCGGAGATCAATTCTTATCTTGGTCTCCTACACAGCAACCGAAATATGACTGATAACACTTCCTCACAAGTGGAGTAAAACATCGACGTTGCGATTTAAATGCCAGCTCCCCACATACATAACAGAAATTGTCGGGGTGATTTACACACTTCCTCGGCATCTTGTATCCTGTAGGTAAGGTATCACACATACATACACACATGAATCTACACTCCATAAATCATGGAGCAGCACAAACATAATCTAAGTCAGTGCATCACCACACAACACAATCTATTCGAAATCCACAATGCACAAACACTTCAACTTACATGCGGCCACATCTAAAACACGTCCAGCTTGGACCGTCACTCAACGCTATTTGGTCTAGGAATTAATTCGTGCGGTTTTACAAAAGATGGCGTAACTAGCTTATTGTCCCATAGTTTCGTTGATCCAAACATGCGTTGAAAACTACTGTCATTGAGCATCTTGTTTAGTATATGTCAGTTGCTTGAATCGAAAACAACATTTTTTCTTCAACTGAAAATGGCGCATTTTGTGCCTGATAAAGTGTTTTTGCGGGGAGTTATTCTTCATTGCTTTAACATGAAGAAAAGTGCTACCGCAAGTCATCATATTTTAGTGGAAGTGTTTGGTGACCATGCTCTAGCTGAGCGAACGTGTCAGAAGTGGTTTGCACGGTTTAAAGGTGGTGATTTCAGCTTGGAAGACCAAAAGCAATTTGGACAGCCAAAAGAATTTGAAGATGAAGAATTGAGAGCATTGCTTGATCAGGATTCGTGTCAAACGCAGGACGAACTTGCAGAAGCATTTGGAGTTGAGCAAACAACAGTTTCCAAACGTCTCAAAGCCATAGGAATGATTCAAAAGATGTCTTATTGGGTTTCACATGAATTGAAAAGAAAGACGTTGAAAGAAGAAAAACCGTTTGCGAATTGCTGCTTCAAAGACAGAAAAGGAAGGGATTTTTGCATCGAATTGTAACTGGTGATGAGAAGTGGATTCATTACGAGAATCCTAAACGAAAAAAGGCCTGGGTGAAGCAAGGTGAACCAGGTCCTTCACAACCGAAACGAGATATTCATTGTGCAAAGGTTATGCTGTATATATGGTGGGATTTGAAACGTGTGGTGTACTATGAACTTCTGAAACTTGGTGAAACTATTAATGGACACCGCTATCGACAACAATTAATGCGTTTGAAGCAAGCTCTGGCCTGAAAACGACCAGAATGGAATAACAGGCATAATAAACTTATTTATCAAGATGATAACGCTCGACCACATGTCGCAAAACCGGTCAAAACCTATTTGGAAAATGTCGGATGGAAAGTGTTACTCCACCCGCGATATTCACCAGACACTGCTCCGTCTGACTACTACTTGAGCGATTGCATGAATAACGATTTGATTGGACAGCGGTTCACTTCTTCAGAAAATATCGAAAAATGGATCTTTGATTAGATTGCGTCAAAAGATGAGGAATTCTTTCGACACGGAATCCGTAAATTGCCTGAAAGATGGGAGAAAGTAGTGGCTAGCGATGGACAATATTTTTGTTAACGTATTCATTTACTTTGTTTTTGAAATAAAGCTTCAATTTTTATTAAAAACCGCACGAATTAATTCCTAGACCAAATACTTACAGTCATCAGGCTACGTGAGTCATCAATTTTTCATGCATTGTTACCAGATCAAAATATTAAAAAGTGACTTATTTTCCACAGAAAGCATGCGTGTTTGTGCTTGTATTTGAGTATCCATCTATGTGCCGACAATAATACGTCAACGTTAGGTTTTTGTATTGTAACAAAATTTATCAAAGGACGAATTCTGACCCGGCCAGTGAGCCTAGAGCAATAAAATACTCAAATGCCCACCACTCAATTATTATTTAATACTCTCGGGTATAGTTTTACTAATACCAATAAAGGTGAAATGCGAATGTGGGAGGAATTCTTGTCCTATATCTTATCTCATATACGTTGCTTAAATTGCTCCTTAGAATACTGCCTTCCATATACGTAATGAAATTTAAATTCCTTCCTACAAATATTGTTTCTCAACCTAATAAAGTGACTTGAGGTTTTATACTACAGAAAGAAATAAAATTTTATGAATTTAAATGTATCTTCTTTATGATAGAGAATCTTTTCAATTAAATACAAGCCATATACACAATTTCCCAAATATATAAATTTAGGGAATAAGTAATTTTCTTACAAATCAAAACTATTTCAGTTATTTTTTCTGAAATTGACTTCAATAAGTATAATATGAACCCACCACATACAAGCATAAGATTCTAACGCATTTTATGTTCGTTATTTGAAACAACCATTATTTAGCATTTCACCAATTGAGATAATAACTACAATATTACAAAGTAAGTCTGTAACTTACCTAATACGATATTGTACTCCAGCATACTCCGTGCATACTCCAGCGCGCTTCCTCCTTCCAGCCAAACTTCGGTTTTCCACCACCCCTTACAAGTGGTGCTCTAAGTAGCATTATCATTAATAGCGCGCTAGTCTTCCGATTAGTTAAAATTTGTAAATAATACATTTATGCGCAGGAGGTTAGGTGAATCCCCCTTCACATAAATGTCCTATTATCTCTCTCTCTCTCTCTTATTTTTTATATATAATAACGAGAAATAGTTACAGTGTTTGGTAAAAAGTCTTGCATAGTATATTCTTTATTAGCTATAAATAGACACAATAGTTTATATCTCTAGAAAGAATAATCCGATTCACATAAAATTAACATTATTTATTAAGTAGACATAAAACTATGTTTTAGTGCAGTTCCTGTTTCAGTATCATTATATATAAATTACAAGTTGAGACAAAAAAATCTTATGAACTACTTTTTAGAGGGAATTTCCCCCAACATCCCTCTAGAAATTCCCTCATACAAAAATTTCGACATGGTGTACACATCATTGAAAATACGTTTTATTAGAAGTTTAATGAGTTATAAGCCGTGCTTATATTGCAATTTTCGTGCAAGTTATAAGTGTTTTTATCTGCACTAATGAATATGGTAAAATGAACAGTAAAGATAGTATAGTTTTATATAAATATGTTTATTTCTCTAGAAATAAATAATGCGATTCTTATGAAACTTAGAGGGCTTACTAAGTATAAATCAAGCTAACACACAATACAATTTGTGTGTTTATATACCTAAGGATACCTGAGCTACAGGTACAAAAATTGTAAAGAGAAGATAAATTTGAGGGGAAATTTCCCGACAATCCCTCTGTCACGGGAAAACTGAGAGTGATGGAGAAAAACTGATTGCAGATTCGAATTCTACGTGAAAAGTTCTATTAGAATCAGGTGTTATCATTTCTGTGCCAAAATCCTGTTGACTAGTGTTATTTATAGAAGTAATGATTCTTCAGGGAGGTATCATCAGTAAAAAAACATTTAAGGTTCGCCGCCCAAAACTATAGTAAGAAACCTTATGTAATGTAATGTTCCTCGTACACAACTTTGGAAGCTTCATAAAGTTTTTCCGCTTACTTTGTAGCAATAAAATATAATTTTTACACAGATGTTACTTCTGTAAGTAGACCATCGATTTAAAGATACAGTAACAAAAGTGATGAAACAAAATATTGGATTCAAAGTAAAATCGTGTAGTGATCCAAGGGCAAATACAAATTAATAACTTAAAGTGAATGAAAATATTTCACTTGAGGCATAATTGTCAGAAAACACAGCAAGAAAAAATAACTTCGAAAGTACGTTGCTCAGAACTCTTTGTTTCTGCGAGATGTTAGTCTAAGAATTACATAGAAATTAGCATGTTTCAATGTTTGAAAGATATGTTGATTTATCACAAAAAATTTGGTGAGGATAGTGTACGATTAGAACACATGTACAACTAAGGTAATGATTTAAATGACATCTCTCTATTAGATGAATTGTTTTATACTTATATTATTTATTGCAAAGTAGTAGGGTCACTTTTAATTTTAATATAACAACATACATACGAGTATTTTCAAGTCCAATGCAACCACTCACAATACTTTTTTTGTATTTTTACATCAAAGAAATGTCATTGTTCCATGACATTACCATTCCGAGTTAGCATCAAGTCTAGACACTATGCGATGTGCATTATAATTTAATGTAGCATAACAGTCGTTAGCTTTTTTCGAATCCCGTGTTTCACAACAAAGCTGAAAACCCTGAGTTGACTAAGGTGTTTCTTTGGAGGTCAAAATTGATATTACGTCTATTGTCATTACAAAATAATAACACTAAGAAACGATATGTGTACCTATTTGTTCGATGACCTGTTGTTTTTATCAGTAAAATAATAATCTCACCTTGCTATGTACCTTCAATGCTTCGTAAACAAAAACCTCCGAAATGTGATTTTCATAAACCTCATTCGAAAACTAACTTGGCAATTTAAAGAGTTTTGTACAAATACTAAACAAATGATAGACTGGAATATACAGTTATTACATTAAACTCTCATATAAGTTCTCTGTTTATGATAGGTCGTTAAAGATGTATGTTATGGCGTTGTCAACTTGGTATATGACATCATTACTTTTAACCAGTTTCGCCTGTTTCTATTGACTTGCTAGGTGCAGTCGCACGAACTGTCGAGTGTTGAGTTCGAGAGTCTTCGGGAGCAGCTCGAGATTCACATGCTTGTCAAATTTCAACACACAGAATAACTTTTCGGGGCGATAGAGTGGACTTTGCAACAGACTGAGGGCTTCGTCTAGCTTGGACCAAAATCTTTTTCACACATTATTGTTCTAGATTATCTACTTTTCAACACTGGTTATCAACGTCTTGAAAAACGACTCGAATTCGTTATGTTTCAGTAGAAACTTGCCGATATAATTTCGGTCTAGTAAATGTATTTTGCTTCAGGATTGTCGCTTCCATGAATTACTTATTTTGCAAAGACATATATGAGGCCATCAAGTTTCTCTTCAAAAGAGATTCAGATTATATGACTCCTAAGACTCGAGCTACTTCTTGTAGTTACCTTTCGCCAAATGTTGTAACACTGTTCGGTAATGGATAATGGCTATGATTGTATCATGAATGCTTAAATGTAGGTGTTGCTCTACTTGTTCCATAATATTATTCCCATTTTCTATCATTGGTCGTCCACTGTGAAGAAGGATTTTGGACATCAAAATTTCAAAACGAAAACGACTGAACCATCTTTTGGCTCTTGTTTTTGATAACGTATCTTGCTCATAAACAGCACAAATTTCTTCATGGACGTACAATCAATTATGATTTTATCAAAATAAGGTTCTAAAATGGAGTACAGTTTTGTGAATAGTTCACTCATCTTCACTGCGCAATACCTTATGTCTAATTATAAGAATTTCAACAGCTTTTACACACCCACTAAAATTAACTGAAATCAGTACAATTATATCCCTCTCGAAGCAATCGGTAAATATGGCAGAATGCTATTTAAATGCCTACGGTAGAGAACAGATACTAGGTACTTTACATTCAAATTTATAAATATTGTGAGAAATGAGGCTTTTCTCGTTCCCAATAGTCAAGAACATAAGAAGAGTACTTAGATAGCAGTAATGGAAGAGAGATCAAATAAAATACAAAGGTCAAGCGACCTGAAATGTTGGTGACTTCTGAACACTCGAAGGTATCGTACCACTAAACCTAGTGCCATCAATCCTTAACAGAGATAACCGCCTAATAAAATTAGCCGTCCAATCGGACAGCCAGTAGAGAACTGTCAAACCATAACTTGTGTGTGTAGCGCTCGCTTCACAGGAGGAACGTCAGAAGCCAAACAACCCCTGAATATCATTTTTCACTGTACGCTACTGTGCCTGCAGACTTTCATGACCACAGAACATCGTGACTGAAGCATCAACTGTTGAAAGGGAGTAGCATGGATTCCGACAGCATCATGCTAATGAAATATACTGTCGTGCCTATTCAGGCATACCTAGTTGCGTCAAGTTGTAACTGTAACCTTTCATGTGGATTCGCGATGTTTGACATGTGTTATCTCTAGGCAATGTTTTGTACCTTGGTGCACATACCGTCAAATTTCAACACATCGAAGTACTTAGATCTGATGGGCAATAACTTACACCCCATTATGGTTTTCTGTTACCCGGAAGCAGATGGACTATACCAACAAGACAACTGCTTCTACAACAGATTTCGGTTGGCTGCAAAAAGAATCAAGGAGCATTCCACTTATTTATTGTTCCGGAAACGGAGACCTAAAAGCCCATGCCCTGAAAGACCATCAATATCATTTGTGTAATCTAATGAAACCCTTCCGCAATTCACTGAAAAATATGAATAGCCAAAGAAGTCTACTTCTTCACTAATCAGTTATCCCTAATTTAGTGACACTTCAGTGTATATTTTAGTGCTCATACTGTCTGGTAGATGTTAGTCTTTGTTGAATAATAACGACGCCACCAAATATAATTTCTGTGCAAAGAATGTACGTATTTTATCTTTTATTTAGTCTCTAAGAGTGGCTGTCATATTGACAGAATCGAACATTATCCTAAAATTATTTATATATTATATTCATATTCTACTGATGGTCTTGTCGACAATTCCCATAATGCAGCCAGATGAGAATTAAAGAAATTGCAGATAATTAGTTCATAGTAGATCTGTAGATAGTTAATCGTCTGATTTAGCCTAGCCAGCATAATCGTGGGACGTAAAACTGAAAGATTTCATTTCATTTTCCATTTCTGTTGATAGTTAGTTTATAGTAGGATCGAAAGGTAACGGTTCATAGAGGGTGAGGAGATAAATTGAAGGTATAAAGTGTTCCCGGATTCTTACACTATGTCCTGTTTTTGTTAGGAAATAACATCTTTTGACGCTTTGATCGTTTTGAAGTTCTGACATTGTTTCCTGAAGTATTCTAGACCCCACACCATCAATTTACGGTGATGAATTCTATAGCTATTAGCACTCGATTGTACTATGACAATTTTTAAACCTTCTTTTCACTGATAGCCCATCTGCTTGTCTACTCAATCTTGAAGGAGGAACAGAATGTATAGCTCGTACATGACTTGCATTGTTGATGTAAAATATGTTACGCTACATCCATACATAAACTTTGCTTTAATAATATTTCTTCCTAGTTTTAAAAAATAAAATATTACCTTAGAAGAACATGTGAATGATTAATTTCGGATATGTTAAACTCTGATACATAATCCTTCTGAAACGCGAATTCAAGAAACTTCCCTTCCTGAGCATAATAGTCTAATAAAATAACTATTTGAGGATAATAGTGTTAAGACGATAAAATAATTGTTTCTGAAGTTTGAAATTTAAGATAAGGATATTGTCATTCTTCTTACACAGCTATTAATCAGTCTGTAGTAGCCATTTACTACTCATCAACTTCTAACGAAGGACCAGGTTTTCACCATAGAATGGGTGGAACAGATTGAAACATATATTGGAAGTATTGAATTAGCAATGAACCCATGAGTAATGTATTTACAAAACGATCGAATATACTTTCTTGTCTTTAACCAATGTCATCTATCAATGATGCCATTGCTACCACATCACTATTTGCTCTGCAATTTACTGTGAATATGAACAGCAAACTCTGATATCATATAACATTGGAAATGGCTGGTGTCTTGTGTTTCACTAGTATCTAATGTATGTACATATTTAAAACGTACTTTATTTTTATACATTAGAACAGTCTTACGTTTGCCTAAAACAAATATCTCCCTTTTCTTTCTTATTTACGTTTCTAATTGCTATATTACAACTCGAGGCTGAAAGAGACGAAAATCTATACCTAGCTGTTATGCATTACAATCGACTGGTGTCAGCTTCAAATCCCACGTTTGTTCATTCTATATTTTTATCAAATATTTCCTAGCCCTACTATTCAAATACTAGCATGGAACGTTTAGTCTTTATACGGCCACCATTTTAATGAGATACATTTCTCTATGTATATGTAAGGTTCTAAAATCTGAGAAACCTCCATTATGAAGTAAACACAATCTACATTTAAATCAACAGATGCTTAATACAGTGCACAGTTACGAATATAGCATCACCATGACTCATAAAAAAGGAAAATAAACTACGTAATGTAGAAAATAAATAGAGTGCAAAATCAGTTATGAAAGAAACTTACTGTTTCTGCATTAGATCTCTCTTTGCTGGTATTACAGGAGTTATATGGCTTTGGTAAATTTTCTGTCAAATTTCATTTACGTTATCCATTGATTCTTGTATCTGAAACAAAATAACGTAACAGCTATGACCATCACATATGACAGTACGAATAAATGAAACGAAATACTGTTAATGTCTTTAAAATTGCTTTTCAGAAACAGAAACCGACTTTTCCGTCCCTGGTAAGTTGGTATAACTAGATACGTATCATATGTTACCATATCCTATTGAATACTTTACTACTGTTTTCTTTTTAAAGTAACTATACTTTAGTAGTAAATAATTATTTTTCTTGGCCATGATTCTTTTTCTTTTAACAAGTGTTCTTCAAACTCAGTACATGCACAATGAGTATAATTGATTGATGTATGATGATTACAAAATAATGGGTAAGATCTGGTCTGCAAATCAAAAATTATGAATGAGCAAGGTGTTTGGCTGTGCGAAAAGTAACATAATCGTTTATGAGTCAATCCATTCTAAGTGATCAAGCATGTGCCGCTCGATCATCTCCAAAAAAATGATTTTTTTCATGAATGTTTATACCATATCAAGGTACTTCAAAACCACAATTAATTATTTTTTACAACATCTCATGGCGACACATGGGCTGGCGCCATTTTGCGTTTTTTCGATTTTAGGTGTTTACGTTGTTTGGAATATCTAAGCATGTACATGTCCTAACAAATTGAAAATTGATCGACGTCCACAACTCGTGTAGAGCTAAAACTGTGATCTCTTAACATTTTTGCCTAAAATCATTTGAAGAGGGTGAAATCAGGGCCTACAGTAGTAACATTTTTGGACATTGAAAACATGTTTGGGAAGAGGGAACAACTGACGTAGAGATCTGAACTTGTGTTTGCATGTACTCCGGTTACATAAGTTAATACACAAAAATTTACAAACCTGTAGCTGCTCCAAAGATCTAAAAAAAAAATTGTAAAGTTGGGAAATTATGCCAATTTAGCATATGTCACTGTCAATTAACTCCAATGGGCCTGAATAGAAAAATTTGAAATTTTGTGAATAGTTAGTACTTTAGTATACCATAACAAAACGCAGTATGTGTTTTTGAGCAGAAGGGGGTCAAAGTACTAAGTAATGACCTCATACTCTAGGAGGTGTTTTTTTCATAAAATATACTGCAAACTTCTCAGTGTTTACAGCGAGTAAGTGTTCACTGAGTTCAGAATGTAGATCAAAAAAGGACAACAATCTCCTGCATGAGTTAACAGTTCAAACAAGAATGAACATGATTGAGTATCATTGATATAGCAAGCAGCAAGAGCAAGGAATACCTACGGACTTTTTTTTGTCAAGGGTGCATATGACTTTCCAGTGCTGCTTTGGGTCTAATAAGACAATATTACAACTACAAGAAAGAAACGATCTTATGAGCCTTGACTAGAATAACCATTCATCGTACTTTATTTTACTTCACAACAACAAATTTCCAGTAGATTTTCTGAACAAAACACCTCCTAGAATATGACGTCATTAATACATTGACCCCCTTCTACTCAAAAACACAAAACGCGCTTTCTTGTGTGATATGTTATATTACACGGCTAAATATTCCTAAAATTTAGGATTTTTCTATCCAGGCCCATTGGAGATATTGGACATGGAAATATGCTAAATTGGCATAATTCCCCAAATTTACGATCTTTTCAGACCTTTGCGAGCAGCTGCAGGACTGTAAATTTTATTATATTAACTTATAACCGCGGACTACGTGCACTCACAAATTCAGACCTTTACATCAGTTGTTTCCTCTTCCAAAGCATGTCTTCAATGTCCAAAAATGTTGCTACTGTAAGCCCTGATTTCAACCCCTTCAAATAGTTTTAGGTAAAAATGTTAAGAGATAAAAGTTTTAGCTCTACACGAGTTGGGGACGTTCAGCAATTTTCAATTTGTTAGGGTACGTACATGCTGAGATATTCAAAACAACGTAAACGCCTAAAATCGAGAAAAAGCAAAATGGCGGTAGTCGCTGCGTCGCCATGGGATGTTGTATAAAATGATTAATTGTGGTGTTGAAGTACCCTGATATAGGATAAACATTCATGAAAAATTAGTGGTCGAGCGGCATTTTTTCTTTTTTCTTGATCATTTTGCATGGATTGAATCTTATGTTTTAAAAATGATAATAACAGAAAATCCATAGTTGAGTATTATATACGTGAAAAGTTGATAAGTGCACATCTCGTATAAAGGATTTAGAATTTAGATTTCTGGGTTTTCGGCATCTATGGCCATGTTAGCCAGTCACATATGAGGGATGACGTCCCTCGGCGAACACATTATCCGGGGAAAGGGAAGGAAGAAAGGATTGAGGAAGGAAGGAAGCGACCTAGGACCATGAAGTAGATATCCAAATACTTCAAATAATAATGGAAAATGCAAGACCTCAAATGCTAATGGAACCATTAATGTTGACTACACTTAATTTATGAGATACCAGAAAATGAGTTCGTGTAGGTTTTAAGATCTAGATTTCTGGGCTTTTGGCATCTATGGCTATTTGGCCCGCCACGATTCGAGGGATCGTGTTCTCGGCAAGCACACTATCCGGAAAAAGGGGAGGAAGGAGTAAGAGACCTGGGACCTGTAACTTAGGTCATCCAAGAATTTGCCTGGTGTGAATGAGAAAGACCCAGGAAAATTTCATTCAGACGGGCTCGAATAAAAAATCTTTTTACTCTTTTTCAACCGTGTTCTTACCGGGAATCGAACCGGAGACTGCTCTCATCGAAGGCGAGAGCGTTCACGACTATGCTAAGCGAGGCCACACCTTGAATAAAATTTGGCAATTAGATATATATTTTTTTTTCTTAAATTTGTAATTCGAAATAAACGTATATGTGAAGAACATGATTGTAACTAATCATATACAATATATTTTATTATAGTTTTTCGAATAATTCGTGAATTACAAAATTTGGTACATCTACAAGGAAGAGAATGTCATGCCGTGCAGGATACGAAACTCTATCAAAGAGAAAATCAGTTGTTTTGTTTGTGGCTGAGATTTTTTTTAAATTTAGACGATAGTATTTTAATCAGTAAGTACAGTATTAATCATATGTTACCGATGTTTGGCAAGTACACTACTATCCTTACCGCGTTTGTGTACAATAAAATTACCAGTATGTTAAATTCTAATATTTTTACTTTGGAGACAACGTAACGTGGAGTGGCTGAGAAGAAGACGTTTTTAGGTATTACCATCTCGGTATATTTAATAAATCCCTCGGAATAATTTGTTTCCTCTGAAAGATTAAGCTTTCTTAGAAGCTCACTCACCAGTATTTACCCCTTGTCATTAATGGTGTTAATTAAAAGTAAATACACAATGTTCTCGACTGTCCTGCTTGGGATTATCGGGCCTCCGTACTATACGGCGTAACTAAAATAAATCCCTAATAAAGTGAGGAAGCGTTTTGAACGATTTACTTGATTTATAACGCCTTCTTGAAAACGTAACTTTGCCAAGAAAGAGAAGTAATCTATCAAGAACTTGTCAAACGCTAAAAACTGTAAGTTTTGACTCTTCTTTTATCTTAGGCTTATCTTTTCACATTTGTGTAATCATTTACCAATGAACATAAGTTTAAATAATTTTATAATAATTTAATAAAAGTAAATAATAATTTCAAATATAAATTTAAACTTTAAATACGTTTTAATCACTTTATAAAATTATGGTACATATTATGTTAATGTTTTGATTAACTCAAATTGTATGAATATATACCGTATATCATATATTTTCTAGAATTAAGCTAAACGTTATAAAAATCACCTTAAAATGTGTACAATATTTTTATTCTTTTACTTAATTTTTGATTCGACTTTTAAAAAAGAGTAGTTCTTCATTCGACCAGATTATGTATATGGGGATGTTCACACATAAGTGCATCTAGTTTGCTTCAAGACATTTTTTAAGATCAAAATTGATTTTTAGCTCAACAGCAAATTTTTTTGGCTTTAAATCTGATTTCCTATAATTCCAGCAAAGCTGATTTCAATAGGGGATATTTTTTTAATTATTCACTAAGTTTCATGCAGCACAAGACCATTTGGCTGAAACTGGACAACATTAACATTGAACACACAAATATAAAAAGAAGAAAGAAGAACCTTAGTGAACAAATAAAAGAACGTTCACCGCTAAATTTACAATATTCTTTTCAGTTGATATCTAAAGTTTCGTTCAGTTGAAAAAATGTCGAAATCTGCTGAAACTGTGTCATAATCTTGAGCTAGTCTACAAAACAAAGAGCGCTGGATAAATGATAAAATAGGAGTCTCATATGTTAATAAATTTAGAGAACGAGTTTGCCGCAGAGAAATTCGAAGGTTAATCTGCAATAATAAGAATTCAAAATCCACTATATGATTGATGATCTTATATAGGTAAAGTAAATCAGGTGCTGGGCGTCGTTTTTCAGGGAAGCAGATAGCGTTGAAACATTAGTGAATATGTTGAGGATTAGCGTCTTTTATTTACAATATGATGGTCCAATATTCTAACTTACTTGATTATTCAGTTTCACCAGACATATTCTGCCATGCATTCTTGGAGATACAAGTTCAGTTTTACGAAGAAAATGTCTGGAAAATACGAAAAGAAGACCAAAAGCACTAGTGATTAGCCCATTTACTTCACAATTTAATGATTTAGCATCACATGTAAATTCATTCCTTAGTTTCAGTATTCGAATGCTGGGAGGGCATCTGAGTTGCAAGATTCAATTCTATCAGACGAACGTCGAAAAAAAAACATCATAAAAATTTCCCAAGACAAATGTTGAAGAGAATTTTCTGGTACATTGAGCAAACTTCAGATGTTCTTACTTGCACCAGTCAAATGTCAAGGTCAATTTCATCAGACAAGTGTTTCAAGAGTATCGATAGTCAAATGTTTCCAACAAATAAATCTTGAGAGGATACCAACTCAAACGTTTTCCAACAAAAAAGGTGTGAGAATTTATAAACATAGCCCATTTCACCTTTTGCTGTCGTTGATTACATCTAACGTCTGAGAAGGGTTTGTGTGGAATGCAAACAAGGCGAAACTCATAGATTTATGGATTACTAAAAACAAACGTAGAGAATTTGAGCCTGGAATGTCTGTATCTTAAATTTATGAACAAAAACCCTTAACTCTGCTGCTGGAGTTTCTGTTACCCTATACGAATTCCTTTTTCATCTAGATCGAAATTTTGCAGATAGATGGACATGAGCCTCTGTGTACTCCTCTACGCAATTGCTGATTTCTATCTCTTCCCAAAGTGGGTTAATGCTAAATGAGTCACTGTTTGGGTCTAGAAGATTCCACCATCATAATAATGGAACGTTTCTGAGAAAATATACTACCATATATATTCGTTTTAACTATACTTTTTTGGCGTTATTGTTTGTTTGTGTATGCACATCATGCCAGGAAAGACTGAATTTTCCTTTGACGAAATTGATATTAAGCTTAAAGAGCCTATGTCGGAATATGAAGAGTTTTTGTTATTAAAAGGACAGTGAAAATAATGAAGACACACATACAGCCAGTGACCACAATTCAAGTTCCGAAGAAAAAGGATCCAAAACTGAGAGTGAAAAACGTGAATTCTGGCAATTTATTAAAAAAAAAAAAAAAAAAAAAAACAAGTGCATCAAATAATTGAAAAATGTTCTTATGCTCACGTTTGTCAAATTACATATTATTGTCTGTTTAACAGCACAAAGAGAATAGTGCAGCAAATTCCTCCTGGTGATCAGAAATCTACCTGGGTGTTTGCTAACAGATCATATATCCATACGGAAACAGTAAAACGTACTCGCGAACTGACAGCAGTAGTTCACAGAGAGAGATAAACATGTGACAGTAGTGTGATCGACATTCCACATGTTACCATGGGAAGGTCAGTGTACTTTTAGTACAAGGAATAAGGATATGAAAATAAAGGCTGTTGCTCGAAATGTAAGATATGTCTGTATTAGGAACATGGAAACGTCTTTTTGCCCCAGCTGGCTACGAGAATTTGTTTTGTTACTTACATACGATCTTTCTTTTCGCATAGTGGATTACAAAGATTATGTACTACTCTTGAAAATTAGCAGTTCTATCACATTTTGCTGTAAACCCACTCCTTGGTATTTAATCTAAAAATATATTTCTATAAATGTGTCATTGAACAAAACAAATGCATAAATTTCTTGTCTAAATTTGTTTTGATATCTATATTCACATTTCTTGTTGTAAACCAGACAGTAACATTTATTTGTATTACATATATCCTGTTGTATGCATTTTGGACAAATAAAACGTAAAATGTACAAAACAAATTGTGCGCAATAACGTCATTTAAACAAAATAAATCATAAAAAATTTATAAATTTAAAATTGATGTAGGGTCTTATGAACCTCACTTCACAAGCACGTAAACATCAATTGAAACTACTAGCATAGATAGATGTTAACCTGTTTTCGTACATCGTAGATGATAGAAAAAAGCGAAGTTAGCCGTAAACGTAGTTAAAAAATAATATTGAATCAGTCCTTGCACTTATAAAATCTTCAACAAAGATGTTTCCGCTTAAGTAAATCAGGAACAATTAACTAAAATATTTACACTTTTGGTATAAAGCACGGCATAATACCTCCCCTAATTTAAAATATATTTAAGAAAAAGATTTCATCATTAGTCCTAAATCAAAATTCTGAATGACCTACGTTACTTACACACAATCTCTACGAAAAATTCGAATTAATTATAAAGTGAAAGTGTGGAAAATGTTTGAAAGCATAACTAAGATCGTTTTCCTCAAAACTATTTTCAGTACCTTGAACAACTTGACGAAAGTACTTTAGGTCACAATTATTTAAAGAAAGAGGTAAGATTTCAGTATGAAATTTTATATGATGTCGGTATAAATATAATGTCGGTATTTTAACCCACTAAAATTTATAATAGCATCTTCATGAAATATTTTGTACTTAGGTCAACAAGATGTGAAACAAGATGCTATACCCCAATTACTGATGTCCAATATTCCTTTCTTAAAAAGCTTTAAAAATGAAATTTCGATTTACAATTTCAAAATTATACCATCTCGAACTATAAAGCGTAACATTATAGAAAAGTCAATCTGGCAAATCAATCAACCAAGGAACTTGAGTGACTTATAAACAACTCTAAAGAGGTCCCTAACACGTGACCAATTGCCAGAAATAACTTAAAATTGGTTTAATATTCTTTAGAAGATTATAAGCGTCCTTAAACTAACCACAAATCTTTGAAGAAATTAGGCCCTTCAACGTAGTCAATTGTCAAGCACACTATCAAGGGGATGGGAAAGGAAGAAAGGATGGAGAACGAAGAAAGCGGTTTGAGTCCTGAATGTTAGGTACCATACCGTTATTTTCGTAGCGTGAATAAGGAAAGCTCAGAATGGCTCGCCTGGAAAAGCTGTTGTACTTTCTCCATAGTGTCTCCACCGGAAATTGAACCCAGGACAGCTAAGCCAGAAGGAGTACAAGTCATGCGCCGTAGAAGTACCTTGCACAGGGTAAGACCATTAAAAGTTCATTTTTGGAACACTTCGCAACTCTGCACAAAATTGCCTGATTTAACAGTTACTTGAAAAAATTGCCTAAAACTCAGCTACTATTGCTACTACTTTCACGTCAGAATTAATTGATCTGAAACAGTAAACGAGAATCAAGAAGTGATAAGTAAATCATATAATTATGTACCATACCAAATGATTGAGATAACATAATTGCTGTAGTACGTAAAACTCTTTACAATAATTAAAGTAAAACTTAATTATTTTACACTGATTGTAAATTGTACACAGAACTTAAGAAATAAATTGAAATTATTGCATAGCTCTGAAGATTAATAACATTATATATATTACGTCCGTATATTTTAATGTGATATATTGATATTATAGTTCTCTTTCTGAAACATAGTCGAAAGATGACCTATACTTGCTGGCAGGAATCGAAAAGTGATTGTGATAAGATATAACCTAGCAATATATGCTGTCAAAGGATACGATTTAATAAAGAAAACAAAATAATTTAATCAAACTAGAAAAGTGTATTATAACATGTTTACTGTTTCCTATGAACTAAGTAATATGTATGACTTGTAATAGGAAAATTAACTTCCTTTAAATACCTACTTGATTAATATGTGTATGAAAGAAAGGGGTAATTGAAACATGACGAAATTTTATATATGGTTTATTATGTGGCGTATAGTGTATTGCCACAGATAACCAACTGCACCTTCAAACTAGCACGTTAAATGTAGATCCCATGTACAGTAGAACAGTAAAGTATCTTGAAGCTTAAATCATAGGCTTCACATCTATGCAAGTAAGTAATATACTTTGCTTTCTAAGGGAGTGTTTCTGTTTTACGTAACTAAAGCAGTGCACATGAGTATTTGAGAGAATTAACATACTACTTGGAACAAGAAACAACAAATTATTTTCTAACTGAAACCAAATGCAAAGGAGTAATAAATGATTATTTTATCTTATAGTTCTATACTTGAATTTGTCATTTTAATTACTTATGGTTACTTTTGAAGAAATTTCTACAGAAAAGGAAACAGTTCTCACGAGAAGACCACCAGTACGGCCGCCAATCAAGCCACCCAAGCCACCCAAACCACCCAAGCCAACTAAGCCACCCAAGCCAACTAAGCCACCCAAGCCAACTAAACCACCAACAACAAGGAGAACAACTAGGCCACCATCAACAAGGAGAACAACCAAGGCAACAACTACAAAAAGAGCAACGCCTACTACTACTACTCCCAAACCAACAACCAGGAGAACGACACCAACAACAACAAGGAGAACAACTGGGCCACCAACAACAAGGAGAACTACCAAGGCAACAACAACAAGGAGAACAACTAGGCCACCAACAACAAGGAGAACAACCAAGGCAACAACAACAAGGAGAACAACCGAGGCAACAACAACCAGGAGACCGAAACCAACAACAACAACCACAGAGGAATTTGAAAGTGAACCTAGTAAGTAAAAGCAAATGTTAAGAGTCAAAGTCGCTATTACTAATGCAACGTATATCCAATGTTAAATTGGATAGTATTCAATTCTCGTAGTGCTACAAATGTACAGTATAGGAATAAAAGTAACTAGTATGTTTATACATTATTGCTGTACATAAACTATTATCTCAATGTGCTGTTTGTATAAGTGTATTATTACTGTCAGTGCAAATGTGTGTTTGATTACGTTCAAACGAAATGGTTATTAGACTGCAGATAAAAGTACAATACATCAATTTTAGTATTATATAAAATGCTACCAACGATATGAATCCACAACCTAATTAGTTACACGAAACAAAATACACATACTAATCAGAAAATTGTAAGTAATAAAACGCAATGCATCAAAAGTTGCTTACTTAATGAAGCTAGTGTGATACTAATACATTTATCATAATACATTTATGAGAAAATCATGGCATAATATGAATAAGCAAGTCATGTATAAGTGAAATATTAATATAATAATACCGTTAAAAACCCCGGTTTCTATTTCCGACGGAATTAAAGGGAGTGCCAGCTAATTGTTTTTGTTATTCACTATATGCAATTATGAGTCGTAAGTCTTCTAATATTTTGATACACAATATACCTGCATGTATTACACCTGAAAGAAAAACTCATTAAAATTTAAAGTATAGTCTCTCGTGTTGGACTATCTGCAGCCACCTTCGTACCTGTTTCTCGATTCCATGTCAACACAACACTTTCTGGAATAGGCGACACGGTTTCTATTCCCGACGGGAGTTGATGTGTCCGGATTCCATGTTAACAAGTAAGCCCACGTCTCATATAGCTTCGCTCTTCAAAGGGACGTTAAATTTAAAATCAACTCTACTCAACCACACCTTGTGCTTAAGAGCAAAGAAATCAACCACTACAGTTCCGAAATTCCTTGTTGTTAGAGAAGCATCATGTTTGGACCAAACATGTAATTCGAAGTGCAAGATTAGAACTATATATGTTTGTGACATCACTTTGGTGTCATCAAATTCCTGCAATTTGTTGCGTTTTTTTTTTTTTTTTTTTTTTTAGCAAGGTGTGCTTTACGTATTGCTTAATGTAGCATGCATCCTCTTTAATTGTTCTGAATATTGGTCGGCATTGATGGTAGTAACCTAAGGAATGAACTCAAAGTGAACTACCCTCTCGTGGTTAAACCAGACACTGAGCATGACTTTATGATTAAAGCGGATGTTTCACGAGCAGTTCTTTAAGTAGCCTCTCGTTGAGTCATGATTTTGCATGAAAAATTCACTTTTGACGCATTTAACAATTCGTTTTAAGAAACTCATAGGATGCGGATTTTGAATCAGGTATCGGTACACATTAGTTCTCCTTTGGGAATGATATGGGGTTAACTTATATAGCACAATGCGGCGGCTCCTAATGTTTTCCCGAATTCGTGAGGGTGATAAACTACAATGGACTCAAATAAGCAGAATTGGTTTGACAATCGTGATAAGTTGGTGGATGAATTCTTCCGAATGGTGCGTCGTATGACCTCCAAATCTTATGTCTTAAGGCGGACAAGATTTGGCTGATATTACCTAGGTAGTAATTTTTAAAACTTGCACAAAATTTCAGAAACTAATAAGTTGTTATTCTGTGGTTCATTGTGGCTTCTCCTTCTACGTGACTACCATTCTGGGATGGCGTCACAGACTTATGACCGAGTCCAAACACATTACATAACAGTTCCAGAAATCAGACGTTGTTCAACACTCATCGTTAATGGCACTAAAGATTGTTTGAACATAATGATAATAGTCAAGTTGTTACATCTCTAACGCTAGTTTAATCTTGTGTTTACGGTTATTCATGGCTTATACACGCGCCTAATGTTTGTATTGTGGAAATATTAAAAGACTTATGACTTCATTACATAATATTGCTGTAAATAATTGTTTCAATGTTCTACTGTGTTACTGCAAGTATATAATGTTCTGCAATCAGTACGAATGTACTAAAAATGCAGGATGAATCGCTAAGGTATTCCATGTAAAATGGAAATTACAATACACAGTACACACTGAAGGGTATGGAAGTTCAGGGAAGGTATCATCGGTAACCTCTAGAAACATTTTAGAAGCAGTAGAAATTCATCACCGTGCCGTAAGCGTAATTAAGGCAGAAGGTGGAATTATGGCAAAGACTACAAGTTGCAACACTTAATTATTGAAACCTTGGAAATAACACTCTTCTCCGGAGTGGGTATGGACTGGATCCATCTCTGGCGTGGTGTTCTTAGGCAAAATGTCTAAAGTAGCAACCATCTGAACGTGGGCCGTCATCTTATCTTCAAAATGTGTCCACCTTCAAACTGAAAAATGACATTTGTCCTCGAAACGCTTTGCCAGGCGTGCGAAATTAATGAAGAACGTCACGGTATTCATAATTAATCTTATGATGATCTATATTGTTATGTTCTTTCCCTTTTGTAGGTAGAAGACCAATATTTTCTTAAAAAGTTCTGTAAAGAAAGTGTTGTCTGCCTCAGATCAGCTGTCCAACAAAACTTTGCAGCATTAGGGTGCACAACACAATATCATATGTGGAAAACAAAATCAGTTTATTGATAAAATGAAGTTCATAAAAATAAATTATCCACCGCAGGCTGTCACTGACAGTGAAGAGGAATGTCAGTTTACACCACCTGCATTTCATTTGTTATATTGCGCGGAATTGGTGCTTCAAACTAATCGCGCTGCACCAGAGCAGTTCGCTGCCGAGTGGTTCTCCGAACACTGTCAAGCTATGATTATGCATTTCAGAAGACAGTGTTTCAATAGATTCTGTTTTAGTTTTCAGCGAATTGAAATGCAGCTTATGGGAAAATACAGATCAAACTCCAGCGAATATTTGAAGATATTCAGCCACAAAATAGACCGAAAAATTAAGAAAGAAAATGATTATCGGGAATGTGAGCTGAAAGCTGTGCAAAAATGTTTCTTTTATTCTGGAGGAAACCGATGTTGACATTCATTGTTGGTAGCCGATTTTTGTTTTTGGCGACATTTGGCCGATTATCGTAAAATATTCCCTGAAGTTTGGTCATTATTTTCCAACAATCGTCATTAAAATCCTTTGACAAATTGTAAAAAGGCTAGAGAGGAAATATTAAAACACCGTCTTTCACAGAAGTCAACTGGCTTCGGAGTCTCGTTCACGTTAGTTCCGCAGCCAAGTGTTTCAGAGACAAACGTCCGTTCAATTTGAAGGTGGCCATACAGAAATGTGCCATTTGAAAGACAATACAGTCGAACGGTGGTGACAAATACGTGTTATCAGCCTATCGACCCACTGTGACGAACAGAAGGAATTTTGCAAGTTGGAAGACACCATGACCCTTCACCTCCTCTATAGAAGTGTATATATCTTACAAAATGCGTACGTTTTGACCTCATCATTATGCTCAGCAGCCAAGAAAATCCCCCAATACTAAAAATGAAGCATGTATATAAAGTAAATGGCTTCTTCAAACCTTAAGAAAAATCTGTTCAATTTTGATCTTTGAACGCTCGTAATTCGAACGCACTTTGGGTCAAGGACTTCTCCGTTTGTGTAACTCTTTCATATGTAAAAAGAACTCGATTGAGCATAATATCAATATGAAGTCAGAGTAACACCTCGTGACTTTCCCTAGTAAGTTTAGATATATTTTAGCGATTCACCATGTATTCCTTTCAAGTTGTAAGTAACATCAAAACTAATATTAAAATGTATTTTGTTCTTTACGGAATGGATAAAACTTTCAGTCCGGATATACTAATTTCTAAAAGACAAAATTGTAAAATATGTCATATACACAAGATAAGGATACGTATTATCACCAGAACTGTTAGGTAAACAAATATTTACATTTTAACCACTTTAAATCGAATATGTTAAACCTCGTATTATATATTACTGGTATTTGATACACTTTCCGAACTCTCTAAATACAATATGTTAATATGAATATGGTGTTATGCTAGTGTGGTTTAAGTAAAGGTGTGTATATGTTGCAGGGATATATATGTAGTTTTCTACAACATATGACAAAGTTAATCTTGAGTATAACCAGAATATTAAAGATAATTTAGTTCAAATGATTAATCCAGTTCATCTGATGTTCTGTATGAAATAGGAGCACTAATATATCACATAAAAATGTCATTCAAACCAAAGTAATCATCATTATGTAAATCCTCATTCACAGAAGAATTAAAGATTTTTTAAACTTATATGTTAATAAATTCTTTGGTACAAATAATATGAACGCTTCCGTCCGCTACAGTAAATTTCCAAATAATAATATTATTCAGGCTTCCTAAAATGAATGTATCTGTATAACTTTCATCTTTTATTCTACTGTTACTAGAAGACTAGTTGCTTAGGTACACAGTATGATAATAAGTAGATTACTTGTTTTCTTCTCTATATGCGAGACAAAAAACGAAGTAAAATAACACAAAACAAATATAGTAATTAGAAAAAAAAAAAGTAATTAGAAAATTAAGAATATATAAGAATTAAATTTATTAATTATATAGAAATAAGTATTTGATATGATTTAGTTAGCATTCCTTTCAGCAGAATTCTATATGAGACTTGTGCCTACAGCTTAACATGGATCCAAACCACGTGAGCCCTAGCCCGAAATATAATCTGGGAATCCAACGCCTAGAGTGCGTGCGCTAGAAATATAGGATACAGAAGAACAACATCATCGTATTGAGTCCATTCCAAAAAGCTGATTCTCTATGTTTAATATCGTTCTTGTTCTGATATTTGTCTTCAGAGAGGGAGAGATATGGACCGACATATATCTATATATATATATATATATATATATATATATATATATATATATATATATATATATATATATATATATATATATATATATATACATGGTAGGTTGGGCAGAATTTTACTTTTTCCGAAAATCGGTACTGTGAAGCGGTTAAAGAGTGTCTTTTAGTGGGCAAAATGTAAGAGATTTTTCTTAGAATTTTTAGTCAACAACTTCATGTGCCGCATCGAGGTTTTATGGAAAACATATGCAACACACAATACACGGTACCATATTATACGTTTTTGACTGTGTAAAATGCACATATTCTAGCATTTTTAGATCCAACTTTAAGAACAGTTTTAACTATATGTAATTCACCTTCCCAAGCCAACTTATGTGCAGTTCTTCTTTTACATTTCAACGCTCAAAGCTACAATGTTGTGGCTTTTATATGTATGTATAAAAATGGATATTTTTAATCTAAGAGTAGTGTTTATTTTTTTGCTGCAATACAATTTATTATCAACATCATTGTTTACTTATTCTTTCGCCAAAAGATCTCAGAACTTATCATGAGGAGGTGACTGCACTTCGAGTTCCGCCCTCTTTAATTTTCTGCCATGGCCTTGTTGTGTCCTCACTTACTTGTTTACTTTTCCAGATGGCATAGCCTTTTCACGACTCAAATGTTGGTATTTCTTTGCGAGAAAGCATGGCAGTAGTAGTCCCCCCGTTATATCTAGTCGAGTCAGCAAAAATTTTTGTGACGTCATAGGTCAAAGGTCAATGACCTTGGCCCGGGGTCAATGACCTAGGGGTACCTAGGACCACCCCCTCTAAATTTTGCAGGGGTACCTTGGCCCACCCCCTAAATTTTGGCAGGGGCACATAGGACCACCCCCCTTAAATTTTGGAAATTGCCAAATTTAAAAATTGGGTGTGGTAGCCTAGGACCATAGTATGTACCTCTATCAGTATTGGGTGTCTATGTCGTTCCCTTTTATGTGTAAAAAATTGCCAAAAATTTAAATTTCGGGGGTTTTTGACCTAATTTATCCCCTTTGATGAGGTATTATTACCCTATATAGTTATATGGGCGTATACAGGGGTCCATTACCTTTCATAAGACATGGGTATATTAATGCACCCCTTGAAAAATTTGGGAGGGGGTACGTTGGCCCACCCCTTAAATTTTGGAAATTGCCCAATTTAAACATTTGGTATTATAGTACCGGACCCTAATATGTATCATGATAAATTTGGGTGGTCCACCTCATTTCCTTCTAGGGGTACAAAATTGCCAAAAATATAAACGTAAGCAATACGTTATACCACGTGTTTGGTTTTTGGCTCAATTTATCCCCTTTGATGAGGTGTTATTACCTTATATGGTTATATGGTCATGTATAGGGGTCCATTCCCTTTCATAAGATGTGGGTATATTAATGCACCCCTTGAAAAATTTGGGAGGGGTACCATGGCCCACCCCTTAAATTTTGGAAATTGACCAATTTAAACATTGGGTATTATAGTACTGCACCCTAACATGTATTATGATAAATTTGGGTGGTCCACCTCGTTCCCTTTTAGGGGTACAAAATTGCCAAAATATAAACGTAAGCATTACGTTATACCACGTGTTTGGTCTTTTGGCTCAATTTAACCTCTTGGATGAGGTGTTATTACCTTATATGGTTATATGGTCATGTATAGGGGTCCATTCCCTTTCATAAGATGTGGGTATATTAATGCACCCCTTGAAAAATTTGGGAGGGGTACCTTGGCCCACCCCTTAAATTTTGGAAATTGACCAATTTAAACATTTGGTATTATAGTACTGCACCCTAACATGTATTATGATAAATTTGGGTGGTCCACCTTGTTCCCTTCTAGGGGTACAAATTTGCCAAAATATAAACGTAAGCAATACGTTGTACCTCGTGTTTGGTTTTTTGACCTAATTTATCTCCTTGGATGAAGTCCTATTACCTTATATGGTTATGTATAGGGGTCTATTCCCTATCATAAGACATAGGTACATTTGTGCACCCCGGGAGGGGTACCTTGGCCCACCCCTTAAATTTTGGAAATGGATCATTTTATATATTTGGTATTATAGTACTGGACCCTAACATGTATTATGATAAATTTGGGTGGTCCACCTCGTTTCCTTCTAGGGGTACAAAATTGCCAAAATATAAACGTAAGCAATACGTTATACCATGTGTTTGGTTTTTGGTCGATTTTATCCCCTTTGATGAGCTCTTATTATCCTATTTAGTTATATGGTCATGTATAGGGGTCCATTACCTTTCATAAGATATGGGTATATTTGTGCACTCCTTTAAAAATTTGGGAGGGGTACTTTGGCCCACCCCTTAAATTTTGGAAATTGCCCAATTTAAACATTTGGTATTATAGTACAAGATCCTAATATGTATTATGATAAATTTGGGTGGTCCACCTCGTTCCCTTTTAGGGGTACAAAATTGACAAAATATAAACGTAAGCATTACGTTGTACCACGTGTTTGGTTTTTGACCTAATTTATTCCTTTGGATGAGGTCCTATTACCTTATATGGTAATGTATAGGTGTTCATTCCCTATCATAAGACATAGGTACATTGATGCACCCCGGGAGGGGATTCGGTATCATAGTACATGACTCAACATGTATCATGATAAATTTGGGTGGTCCACATCGTTCTCTTTTAGGGGTACAAAATTGCTAAAATATAAACATAAGCAATATGTTGTACCATGTGTTTGGTTTTTGGTCCAATTTCTCCCCTTTGATGAGGTTTTATTACCTTATATGGTTATATGGTCATGTATATAGGTTCATTTCCTATTATAAGATATGGGTACATTGATGCATGCTTTAAAAATTTGGGAGGGGTATCTTGGCTCATCCACTCGGTTTTAGAAATTGTTTAATATAAGCATTTGGTATCTTCGTACAGGTCTTCAATATGTACCACTATAAATTTGGATGGTCCACATCGTTCCCTTTCATGGGTAAAGAACTACCAAAAATCAAATTTCGGAGGTTATTGACTCCTATTTAGCACGTTATATGGTTTATTACCTCTATATGTTTATGTTCTCTTTTAAATTTGGGAATTATAAAATAACATAATTTGGTAAACGTTTTCTAGGACCCATGGTGTTTCTCTTATGGCCAAATATTCAAAATTTAAAGGTTATTAACCTGCTTTATTGTTAAATGAGTACATGATTTATTACTTTTTCATAAGACACAGGTGTATTTGTGTACCAATCTTAAATTTTGGGAGGGGTACATTTCTTATTGTCATATCAATAATTGGTAATTGTTATTTGGGTAAATCATTGTGAAATATTAGTATGATCACGTGATCAGTTATTGACCTATGATGGGATTAGGAGTCCAGGACATTGGTACATTTAAACTTTGTAGGATAATTTGAGAATGCGTCATTGGTATTGATTATTACAGCCAAATATAAACGTAAGCAATACGATGTACCACGTGATTGACCTTGATGAGGTAGTGTACAGGGATACATAGCTAACCTTATTGAATCTTATGACTCATAGTCTTAAGGGAATACATGCTACAACACTGGCAAAGTTATTGTTGATGTAATTTGATTGGTTGATCACTATCTTTCGTGCAATCTGATTGGCTGATCACTATCTTTCGTACAATCTGATTGGCTGATCACTATCTTTCGTGCAATCTGATTGGTTGCTGATTTTCAAATCTTTGCTGCATTCAGTTTTAAGTTTTGTTTAACATTTAAAAATCTTGGTTTCGTTCAACATTTTGCACTCACTGATAACTATGATCAAAACCGTTTATTTGTTAATCGAATAGTTAAAAACCGGATAAAGTTTGACGGTTAACCGTGAAACGTAAAATTTTTTTAGTTTGAAAATTTTTTGTTTGAAAGTTTTTGTTTGAAAACTCTTGTTTCAAATTTGTTTGAATTTTTTTGTTTCAGAATTTTGTTTGAAATTTGTTTCAAAATTTTTGTTTGAAAATTTTTTGTTTGAAATTTTTTGTTGCAAAATTTTGTTTGAAATTTTTTTGTTTAAAATTTTTTGTTCGAAAATTTTGTTTTGAAATTTTTCGTTTCCAAATTTTTTTGTTTAAAATTTTTTTGCTTCAAAATTTATTTCAAAATTTTTGTTTGAAAGTTTTTGTTTGAAAACTCTTGTTTCAAATTTGTGTTTGAATTTTTTTGTTTCAGAATTTTGTTTGAAATTTGTTTCAAAATTTTTTGTTTGAAAATTTTTTTGTTTGAAATTTTTTGTTGCAAAATTTTGTTTGAAATTTTTTTGTTTAAAATTTTTTGTTTGAAATTTTTCGTTTCCAAATTTTTTTTGTTTAAAATTTTTTTGCTTCGAATTTTATTTCAAAATTTTGTTTAAAATTTTTGTTTGAAATTTTTCGTTTCCAAATTTTTTCGTTTCAAAAATTTTGTTTCAAAGTTTGGTTTGACATTTTTAAAAGTTTGTGCACTCATTAGTAAAGAACCGGAACTGTTTAGAGCAAAAACCTCTGGCAACATTGTGGTGCACGTCAGAACATGATAATGCAACGTCATCAGTTTTGCATCATCGTTCGAGTTAGTATTCATGATAACATCATCATGGCTACTTGTCTGCAGTTTCTAAACACGCGTGATGTGATGAAATCATTTACCAAGATTACTGATTTACAACAGAATGTACCTTATAGAATCTTAGCTAGCCAAATGATCCCTACAGAGTTTGGATTAAGAATCGTAGTGAAGCTTGAAAATGATAAGAATATAATTTTACCAGCAAGATATTTACCCATGGAAGCATCAAAACAAGAAGAACTGTTACGTTTCTTAAATACTGGATCTGTATCTTTATGCTATAAAAGACTCTTGGGTCGAAGTCATCAATTTGAATTTAGTACACAGCCGGATTCGTCAGCAATTGTGATGAAATCATGAATCAGCACGTCAGCCGTAGTTGTATGAATTTGGTTGGTCAGCATGACGTCAGCAACTGTGATGAAACCATGAATTCAAACGTCGGCACATTCCTTACCAATGACGTCAGCAATAACTATAAACCAGCAAATACAGTGTCATCCCACGAAATCATTTGAGCAAGTGCTTTTCAGGAGGAAAGATGCGTACTTCTAACGATAAAGAATTCATCTTCGCAAGCTATTATCCAATAAATATATTTCAAACAAAACATGTGATGATTGGTATCAGTGCTAGAACATTTGAACCTGTGATTCGATTGGGCAAAGCAGAACAATTTGGTGTACAACTGACCTGTGAAGAATGGCACGAATCGACCAAATGAATGATTATTTTCATGATGAGCTAAATGTGACCATAGTCAAATCATTAGGCTCAAATCATGAAGTGGTGCTGCGTACAGTCCTCGAAGAGAAGATGGTGCTGTTACGTAAAAAGAGTACATTCCATGTCCCTCGCAACATGGTGTATCTAACACAAACGGAATGGAACAAATTTATCAGCGTATTTCAGTGTGCGAAACATGCAGTGGAAGTGTGTAACAAAACAAGTATATTCCTGAAAAAGTACTATTTTGAAAAATGTGTCATGCATATTGTACATCATGTATCTAGATATTGTGATGGTTGTCAACATCGTTCGTGGGTGCATAACTGTATTGATAAACAGTTTATTTGTGATCAAATGGACATTGAGTTTCCACCAATTGATATTGCATTAGACCTTAAAAGACTTCAACTGGAATTAAAATTATACGCTAAAGACAAACTAGTGCAAGAAGTTCAAAATACATTGTATCGACAATATCCAGAACCAGTATCTGGTATGGATGTATGTGGAGTGTAATAAAGTGATCCATTTCAATGAATTGTGTTTTTTTTTTCATTTCAAGTACAACCCCAGGTTCTGACGTGTACTATTGCACCACAATGTTGTCAAAGGTTTTTGTTCTAAACAGTTCCGGTTCCTTACTAATGAGTGCACAAACTTTTAAAAATGTCAAACCAAACTTTGAAACAAAAAATTAGAACAAAAATCTTTGAAACAAAATTTTGAAACGAAAAAAAAATTCAAACAAAAAATTTCAAACGAAAAAAATTCAAACAAAATTTTGAAACGAAAAAAATTTCAAACAAAATTTTGAAACAAAAAATTTCAAACAAAAAATTTGGAAACGAAAAATTTCAAACAAAAATTTTAAACAAAATTTTGAAATAAAATTCGAAGCAAAAAAATTTTAAACCAAAAAATTTGAAACAAAAGTTGTCAAAAAAAATGTCAAACAAAATTTTGAAACAAAAAATTCAAACAAAAATTTGAAAGCAAGAATTTTCAAACAAAAAGTTTCAAACAAAAAAATTTCAAACTAAAAAAATTTTACGTTTCACGGTTAACCGTCAAACTTTATCCGGTTTTTAACTACTCGATTAACAAATAAACGGTTTTGATCATAGTTATCAGTGAGTGCAAAATGTTGAACGAAACCAAGATTTTTAAATGTTAAACAAAACTTAAAACTGAATGCAGCAAAGATTTGAAAATCAGCAACCAATCAGATTGCACGAAAGATAGTGATCAGCCAATCAGATTGTACGAAAGATAGTGATCAGCCAGTCAGATTGCACGAAAGATAGTGATCAACCAATCAAATTACATCAACAATAACTTTGCCAGTGTTGTAGCATGTATTCCCTTAAGACTATGAGTCATAAGATTCAATAAGGTTAGCTATGTATCCCTGTACACTACCTCATCAAGGTCAATCACGTGGTACATCGTATTGCTTACGTTTATATTTGGCTGTAATAATCAATACCAATGACGCATTCTCAAATTATCCTACAAAGTTTAAATGTACCAATGTCCTGGACTCCTAATCCCATCATAGGTCAATAACTGATCACGTGATCATACTAATATTTCACAATGATTTACCCAAATAACAATTACCAATTATTGATATGACAATAAGAAATGTACCCCTCCCAAAATTTAAGATTGGTACACAAATACACCTGTGTCTTATGAAAAAGTAATAAATCATGTACTCATTTAACAATAAAGCAGGTTAATAACCTTTAAATTTTGAATATTTGGCCATAAGAGAAACACCATGGGTCCTAGAAAACGTTTACCAAATTATGTTATTTTATAATTCCCAAATTTAAAAGAGAACATAAACATATAGAGGTAATAAACCATATAACGTGCTAAATAGGAGTCAATAACCTCCGAAATTTGATTTTTGGTAGTTCTTTACCCATGAAAGGGAACGATGTGGACCATCCAAATTTATAGTGGTACATATTGAAGACCTGTACGAAGATACCAAATGCTTATATTAAACAATTTCTAAAACCGAGTGGATGAGCCAAGATACCCCTCCCAAATTTTTAAAGCATGCATCAATGTACCCATATCTTATAATAGGAAATGAACCTATATACATGACCATATAACCATATAAGGTAATAAAACCTCATCAAAGGGGAGAAATTGGACCAAAAACCAAACACATGGTACAACATATTGCTTATGTTTATATTTTAGCAATTTTGTACCCCTAAAAGAGAACGATGTGGACCACCCAAATTTATCATGATACATGTTGAGTCATGTACTATGATACCGAATCCCCTCCCGGGGTGCATCAATGTACCTATGTCTTATGATAGGGAATGAACACCTATACATTACCATATAAGGTAATAGGACCTCATCCAAAGGAATAAATTAGGTCAAAAACCAAACACGTGGTACAACGTAATGCTTACGTTTATATTTTGTCAATTTTGTACCCCTAAAAGGGAACGAGGTGGACCACCCAAATTTATCATAATACATATTAGGATCTTGTACTATAATACCAAATGTTTAAATTGGGCAATTTCCAAAATTTAAGGGGTGGGCCAAAGTACCCCTCCCAAATTTTTAAAGGAGTGCACAAATATACCCATATCTTATGAAAGGTAATGGACCCCTATACATGACCATATAACTAAATAGGATAATAAGAGCTCATCAAAGGGGATAAAATCGACCAAAAACCAAACACATGGTATAACGTATTGCTTACGTTTATATTTTGGCAATTTTGTACCCCTAGAAGGAAACGAGGTGGACCACCCAAATTTATCATAATACATGTTAGGGTCCAGTACTATAATACCAAATATATAAAATGATCCATTTCCAAAATTTAAGGGGTGGGCCAAGGTACCCCTCCCGGGGTGCACAAATGTACCTATGTCTTATGATAGGGAATAGACCCCTATACATAACCATATAAGGTAATAGGACTTCATCCAAGGAGATAAATTAGGTCAAAAAACCAAACACGAGGTACAACGTATTGCTTACGTTTATATTTTGGCAAATTTGTACCCCTAGAAGGGAACAAGGTGGACCACCCAAATTTATCATAATACATGTTAGGGTGCAGTACTATAATACCAAATGTTTAAATTGGTCAATTTCCAAAATTTAATGGGTGGGCCAAGGTGCCCCTCCCAAATTTTTCAAGGGGTGCACAAATATACCCATATCTTATGAAAGGGAATGGACCCCTATACATGACCATATAACCATATAAGGTAATAACACCTCATCAAAGGGGATAAATTGAACCAAAAACCAAACACGTGGTATAACGTATTGCTTACGTTTATATTTTTGGCAATTTTGTACCACTAGAAGGAAATGAGGTGGACCACCCAAATTTATCATAATAGATATTAGGGTCCTGTACTATAATACCCAATGTTTAAATTGGTCAATTTCCAAAATTTAAGGGGTGGGCCAAGGTACCCCTCCCAAATTTTTCAAGGGGTGCATTAATATACCCACATCTTATGAAAGGGAATGGACCTCTATACATGACCATATAACCATATAAGGTAATAGAACCTCATCCAAGAGGTTAAATTGAGCCAAAAGACCAAACACGTGGTATAACGTAATGCTTACGTTTATATTTTGGCAATTTTGTACCCCTAAAAGGGAACGAGGTGGACCACCCAAATTTATCATAATACATGTTAGGGTGCAGTACTATAATACCCAATGTTTAAATTGGTCAATTTCCAAAATTTAAGGGGTGGGCCATGGTACCCCTCCCAAATTTTTCAAGGGGTGCATTAATATACCCACATCTTATGAAAGGGAATGGACCCCTATACATGACCATATAACCATATAAGGTAATAACACCTCATCAAAGGGGATAAATTGAGCCAAAAACCAAACACGTGGTATAACGTATTGCTTACGTTTATATTTTTGGCAATTTTGTACCCCTAGAAGGAAATGAGGTGGACCACCCAAATTTATCATGATACATATTAGGGTCCAGTACTATAATACCAAATGTTTAAATTGGGCAATTTCCAAAATTTAAGGGGTGGGCCAACGTACCCCCTCCCAAATTTTTCAAGGGGTGCATTAATATACCCATGTCTTATGAAAGGTAATGGACCCCTGTATACGCCCATATAACTATATAGGGTAATAATACCTCATCAAAGGGGATAAATTAGGTCAAAAACCCCCGAAATTTAAATTTTTGGCAATTTTTTACACATAAAAGGGAACGACATAGACACCCAATACTGATAGAGGTACATACTATGGTCCTAGGCTACCACACCCAAATTTTAAATTTGGCAATTTCCAAAATTTAAGGGGGGTGGTCCTATGTACCCCTGCCAAAATTTAGGGGGTGGGCCAAGGTACCCCTGCAAAATTTAGAGGGGGTGGTCCTAGGTACCCCTAGGTCATTGACCCCGGGCCAAGGTCATTGACCTTTGACCTATGACGTCACAAAAATTTTTGCTGACTCGACTAGATATAACGGGGGGACTACTACTATGGCATAACGTATGAATCCGTCGTGACTTGCCGGCCCGCTAATGGATTAAGAAGCTTACGTCACCAAACGCCCCCTTTCTCTACGGTTTGGGTGCGGCACGGAAACGCAGTCATTCCTTCTCCGGGCAGTGGCACTAATCGCTAATGCAGCACTTCAAAATGCAGGAGTCATTTCAACGGAGCGTAAATACATTATTATTCATAGAGATAAAAGATCAGATTGGAAAAGAGAAAATTCCGTGCAGCTGTTCAAGAAAATGGGGACATAACTGAAAAATCTGTTAGAAGAGTCTTCTTTGATGGAAAAAAGACCAGATATTAACGCATTAACAAAAGGGAAAGCATTAGTATCGACGGGAAATCGAAGAACACTAAACAATAGTGGAAGAATGAGGCTCAACATAATTGTGCCGAAGACTAGTAGTGAAGAGGACATCGCAGCGTTCCTTCACAAGTTTCTGGTTGAAAACGGAACTGATCCGTTAATGTTGGTAGCAGCTGGCTGCGACGGTACACCAATTATCACGGGAACATTTAACTTGGCTCTACCTTGTTTGAAGAAAAAAATAAATCGAGAAGTTCAGTGGATCGCGTGTCTTCTTCACGCTAATGAGCTAACGCTTCTTCACTTAATAACATCGGATCCAGAAACAATTTCGGGAGCCATCGGAAGAAAGCTCGACAACTGCGAGGAAGCACACTTGGTAAAATACTAAGCAATAACTGATGACTAATTGGATGAATTCGCAAACATTTGAAGAGCTCAGTGCGGAGCAACAATCTTTACTAACAATATGCAGAACAATTCTCTCGGGATACTGTTCTTAAAACTTGGCGAACAAAAAACCAGGTCCAGTGGTCTAGTCAGTTGGGCTCAACACTCCATACCGCATTCTTCGTTTGTACATTAGCACAGCGTGACCTTGCGAGGCATTGCACAGTGGTTCCAATTATCCTAAAACACGGTCAAAATTATTTTTTTTCTACATTTCGTGTTCTGGTTGAATATATTCTAATTCATTACTTATAGTACGAGATAAAAACCATATCAAGGTACTTATAAGTGCAGAAAATCTCATTTGAATGACAGACAGACATACTCGTTTAACTTTGTCACTGTCATCGCTACCAGTTTCAAGTATAGAGAATCCAATCTGTGGCTTGATTGCTGAATTTAGAAGACCAATGACCTCTTGAAGAAGACTTCGGCTTTTTGGTTTCATCTGGAGTTGCAACTTTAGTGAGGAAACATGGGGACTGATGCTTCTAATAGGCGATGCATGATGTCAATATTTGTTGCCTCTTTTGAAGTTTTTCTTGAGTGAAACTGCCTATATTCTTTAAAATGTTTATTCCTGACATCTTGTGGTTCTTCTGACATCTGTCCCATGGGGAGCACTTTTGCAGAAACAATGACTAGACCGTGAACTAGAACTTTGTGGACGGAGGTAGGCATATAATACCAAGAATATAGGGAAACGAAGAGTTCGGCCAATTTATTACAATAATTATTAAACGCATCAACTTTGACGGAAAAGCCACTTGACAGTGAGCCCAATATAACATCGAACATGTGAATCAGTTCATGGTCTGTTCAGCTGAAACTTATTATTTCCCAAAACAATGTCCTGGCGGTATTACTGTCATTTGAAGAACCACTTCCTACTTTTTTTTTTTTTTTTTTTGGTCAAGGATGATACCTAGATCTCTTTTGAAGTTTTTCTGGATTGCTAGTTTTCGCCTATGAAATAGCGTTTCCTCTTGTTTCCTACTGCTTGCCCTGCAGTCTATACGAAATATGAGGTAAACGTTCAAAAAATCGTATCCAAATATTTAGAATTTATCTATGTCTTTTCCTGTCAGAATATCCAATTGGTTCATCATTTCCGGGTAGCTCTGCACATATAGCAATTCTGGGTGGAAGTTGAAGTTATGGCACTACATACTTTTCCATCTACCATTGTTAATGAAACTTGATGTTCTATTTGTATTATTTTGCCCTTAATTGCATATTCAGTTTTGTTCAGATTCTTAATTTGCGGTTCGAGCTTCTTTTCTGACGAGGTCCTGGGACTCTTTTCGAAACTCAAATTTAATAGGTCGAGGGTAAATTTGTGGAAGAATATGCCATTATCAGAAAATTCATCTTTTCTGCCATTTGCGTGTACTGTGACTGGCCACTACTCCCATCAAATCCCCATTTCGACAAAAGTATCATTGACCCTAGGTAGTTTTGGGGGGGGGGATTTGTTCCAATACTATTTCTTGCACTTTTAGCAGTCAATGTGTGGTATAATCTAGTCAAACTTGAATATTAACTTCAGAGTGTTCTTCTGATGGTTACATTTTGTGGACAACACAGTTTCCTAGCAACCAGAAATCTTTTAATATGTATGATGGATAGATGTCAACATTTAGAATTCGCCCCTTGCCTGCCTCAAGGAACAGAGCTAATGCGTTATCTTTTGTGTAGCTTCCAATAGGTCGGATTTTCGAAACAGACTGCTAATCTCTCCTAATTTTGATTGCTAACGTAGGCGATTTCTGCATTTCGTCAATTAGTTTTGCAGAGTCGACGTTGCCGTTTCTCTTTCCTTCATAACTGCTACTGATGTTAAAGATTCTGCAGTCTTGAAAATTTGCAGGTGCACAGTTTCCCTTCTTTTCGTTCTAACGCTGCTGTCATCGAAGTCTCCTTCATTCGTCCTCTCTTACAAGTAGAAGATGGAATTTCAACATTAATTTTGGAAGTAGCGTCTTGGTCCAAGCAATTTGCGTGGTTTTTCAGAAATGTCTGTGAATTCCTTCCCGCCTTGTTCAGTCGGCGAAATAACTCGCTACAAAATCGTGAAATGTCCTTATTAATATTTTAAGACAGCTTATATTCAATTGGAAACGGAGTATAACAACCGTGCTTACATGACAATTAATAGAAATGACTTTGTTGTTTTGCTGCGGAGCTAATCTCTTCTACTGTTTCATTTGACATAGGCAGATACTATTTACAATATAATTTAAAATCGTAGGACACCGCAATTTGTTTCTAGGAGGCAAATCTAGAATAATCATATAATATATAACAGTAGAGTTCAGCTTCGGGAAATACCGAGAAAATTTTACAGCTCTGCACATTTACAAGAATATAATTTCAAATTAACTTATAGTCACATTGCTATATATTAATTCATCAAGAACCAACTGTGTACCTTAAAATTCATTATTTTATGGATATAACTAGAGAAAATATACAAGTCAATTTACATAACACAATATTCACCAGAAATAATAACCACGGATGACAATATCTTGTATTGAAACAATGGGTATTTTACCACATTAACGCTGGAGAGCAAACCACACACACAGAAACGACTACCTCAAACTATTAATACTCTCTGACGAGAGGTTTATCTCTTCTTGCACTTCAGTTTTATTACTGCCACACGTACTAGAGAAAATATAGAGTTAAAAACGGGGATATTCGTACTTTAAAAATTCAATTTTGTCCGGGTTTTGGGTCTGTTGGAACCACATGTCTTGTATCTACAATACATCGTCAAATTGTACGAGTCACCTAGTATCTTCCGTTTGCAGCCGGAAGTGGGTACCGACTGAGTAAATTGGCCAACGCGTTATTTTTGTAGCGGAGGTGTTGAATCCTAAAAGAAAAGGCACTGAACATATCTCTCTACTGTTGGAGTTTGCCACTGAGGTATTCAGAGCTTTTCAGGGCCGAAACTGCCGTAGAATCGGTGTAGATAATGAATTCCTGTCGATCCCGGCTCCTTTCTGGAGGTCTTAGTATTCTTACGCACAGGAGGATGTTGCCACCCATGCGCTCAAGAAGGACATTATTCACGTGCCTCTCGTGTCTTGTGCCAGCTGTTATGCCGCTGGTTATAACTAGGGAAAAGCAATTTTGCACGCGGTGTCTGTGGAGTGAAGAAGTGTCCACAAAGTGTGATTTTTAAATATTTGAATTAAATTGTAATTGGAGGTTGTCTAACTTTACAATAATTTCCGAAAATGGATCTGACTGAAACGTAGGTTCCGATGGAGTTCTGTGAACCAGGGGAGATGCAGCTTACGACGCAACTGCTGTGAGTCTGGGGACGGTCACCAATGACTCATGCTGTTCACAAATGCGATTTTGAAGCGGAAGATCTGCTTTCTGCCATGTGAATGTCTTCTGTATTAAAGCCTTAAAATTCTTCAGTGAAAGGTGATGCATGTGCGAAGGAAGCATGGAAACTACAGCATCTACTACAAAATCTCTAAATGAGACGTTGGGATTGTACTTATCTGCTAGGAATTTCTTCTTAAATACAAATGAGTTAGTAGTTCTCCCGGGACTTGAACACAGGGAGGTCTGTAGGCATTATATGTATTTAAGGAAAGCTGTGATGATACAAACTGTTCCTTGAAAGCTGGTCAAACCTTCCCAATATTTTGTGCGTAACGACCTTTCCTTTGTTTCAAAAAGCATAGGGGCAGTTCATTAAGACAAGTGGGGAAATCGCTTTCATTCGATCTAGGGACCAGGTGATAATCTCGGCTAAACGTTCAAAGTCAACTAAGAATCTATCCACACTTTTCGTCGGTCCATCAGAAAATACATCAAAGGAAACAAAGGGGATTATCACAGAAACGGAATTAATACTATTGGATCTACTACTAGAACGTCTATTAGCCATCTAGTTAGCATATATGAGTAAAACATTCAAAGTTATATTCAACTTTATATCTCAGTCTGTCCATTTTCATAAGTTTCTTATTAATGTTACTTCAAACATTTTCTTTGGAAACTTTGTGTCAATATCTTTTAATACAAAAAGTTAGCATATCTTTCTGGAAAGTTACGAATTTCATGACACTTTAAATACTGTTACAACATTGCAAATGAAGTTTGTCAATATTTCTGGATTGCCTACTTTTATCACTACAATAAAGCTGAGGAAAGTATTAAGAATTTAAAGCAGTTCACTAAGTTATTTATGTTTATAAAATAAGGTCATTAGTGCGCAATGAACACAATTTATGAGATTACTTGTAATCCGTATGCAGATCCTATTTTGAATATCTTTCACTATAGTCATATAGTGGACATAGCAAATTCCCTCCCTTATGTTAGAAAATGTTCTTTATATATTTTAAACCACTCAAATAAATTTTTCCCTTTAGTGATAGTAACTGAAACATGATTGTATAAATTCATTACAATAGTGATAATTTGAACTTGTCACCTTCGTGACTGAGAAGAGTTCGTGAATGTTATTATTTAAGCATAATTTTTTTGTATAAAGTCATATTCAAGTATTTTTGTAATTTTTAGTTATTTTAAAATAGCTTTATATGAAGGATGCGGAAAAATAACGCCATCGACTTTGCAAGGTCAATCTTTATATCAGACCAACGAGAAAGCTCTAGTGAACATTTGTTAGTAAACGCACTCTTTGACCTATAAGCTGACTATTCTTTGGAAAATATATTCTCAAACTCTGTAGCTAAACGTCAAAGTAATTTCAAATTCTAAAGAACTCTGTTGATCAATATACTTTGCACAGAGTATGCTCCTTTAACAATTCGGGCATTAGATATTCGTAAGGAACATAGATTTTATAGCAGAGATTATCAAGATAATATCAGTCTTTAAAAGTCATTGGCTTTAAGTCGTTTACTAATTTTATGAAATCCAGACCAGCATACTTTTCACGTACTGACGAGTGGGGTATAAGACATCATTAGCACAAGTTTCAAGGGATAACGAAATATTTATGAAATATTTTCAGTGATAGTTTGAAGTCGTGAAGTTACAAAAAAGAAAGAAAAAGTTTAATTCACTCAATTAAGTCTTCGATTGGCTCAGACAGTAAACTAAAGAAATGGGTGCTGTAACGTCAAATTGAAAAGCTCTTTGTTTCTTTACACTTAGTCTATAAGAAAATATGGTTTCTTCTATATTAATAGATTCTTCAAGTGAATAACATGAAGATATACAATTTTTCTACATCTCTGATATATATTTAGTCTACCAAAAGTAACAGGTCATATGGCAAATACATATAATATGAACATTTACCATCTACCTATATAACGTAAATTCATCTTTCCCATACACTTAGCTTATTGACATTTTGAAATTTTTCACATTTACCTAGTACAATCCGAGGACTTGTAGCTAATGCAATTTATATGCAAATATCTACAGTGCATATCGTGCGTTAACTATATAATACAATCTAGAAGGACTGCCAAAATAATTTTGAGTAGTTACTCAACTGCAGTTTGTGTAAGGACTGATAGTATACGATATTTAGATGTTGTAACGTTAGTAGTTTTGTTGGTGTTGAACAAACCATTTTCACCCCTCTCTCAAAGAACCGCAATTGCTAGCCATTAGATCAGCTGGAATGGTGCATAGAACCTATTTACAAATATGAATATTTTCGAATATGGTTCTTATGAAGCTTATGGATATTTTTGATTTCTTTTATCTGGATGATATAGTTTTTGAGAAAGGGAATTTTACATTATTTTCTAAGACTCTTATCATACGTGTTCTGATAAAACATGTTTAAAAACTCTAAGCATAGCTCTAATTGCTGATTGCCAGGAACAAATGGGCTTCTTTACCTATACTCCTATAATCATTAGTATCCGCTTTTCGTTTTATAACATGATTAACCTTCCAGACTTTGATCTCGCTATTTCTTCAGAAACTTGTGAAAGAGAATTAAAACACTTGTGTTGTAATAATGAATGTATAGTGTCACATTAGTTCTTTCACTCATGAAGCTAAGTACAAAGCTTCTACATTAATTGTGAAATGATGATATTCGATTATATTCATTATTTCTAAAATTCAAAAGCAAGAAATGTGATTATATTAAAACATTCTTTGTGACTTAAAGATTATGTGCTCTATGTGTCTCCTAGTAGATAATAATTCATTGCTTCGGAAATATTAAATTAATTAGTTCACAAATAATGTGCCTTTTTATATTTCAGCCACGGAAACGACCGAAATATCTGAAGACGGGAATACAACTTCAGAGATAGGCGAGTAAAATTTGATTTGAAACATTTTCATTTGTTCGTAAAATTCACAAGCAGAGATCAGGCCTACACCCAAGAACAAAGTTTAGGGAGACGTTATAGACATAAATATGAGAACTCAGAATTCCACTTCTAACTTGTTTGACATATTTATTTGTAATAAAAATTGTGGTTTGTACCTGATCTATCTAGACACTTACATCTACTGACATCTTTGTATGTTCATGCAGCTTTTTCAAAATAAGTTGAATGTTTAATATAGCCATAGATATTCACCGATAAAGCTGCATTAACATAGCTCTTCTTTACATTGGGCTTTTGTGCCATTTAGAAGAACAGCTCTTAGTTTCAAGATGTATAATCATGTTTGTGGCTATGCTAAACTAAATATCTTAATGCTAGTTGTCCCTAAATCTGCTTCCTCTTAATGCTTACCAAAGCCTCATCAGGCGTTTTCTTTCTTATTATTGATTCTTCAGCCACCTGGGTTACAAGGATACAAACCCTGGAATCCGGGAAGCGGAAAACTAGTTGAGCTTGTTTGAGGTTACTGTGAAGATTGTGTAGTGTGAGTTGGGGAGCTTTGATTGATTGTCACGTTTTTCTCTAGTCAGCAGTAGCTTTCTAGTGAGCCCCCACGTCTTCCGTTTACCGTCTGTCTTCACCACGTCTTCGCATAAGTGCCAGTGCACCCCCCGAGAAACATAAGAGACTGTTTATATTTTTATATGTGGGACATTATAATTTTATATGTGGGACAATCCTGTTGCTGTTCAGTGTCAACCCAAGAGCAACTGTCATCATCGCAGACACCAACGACACCTCATATTCCTCCTGTAGTGCGAACGTACCCTCCTCCACGTAAGTGGCATATTTTCCCTACGGGAGCAGTGCGTGCTCCAAGTGTTCCTCAATTACATCAAACCAAAATTAAGTAAGTGTATCCTAACGTCGTAAATACATCAGTTAAAAATAAGTAACTTATGTAATACTTAAAAGGTATTTTCGAGTTCTTTTAAAAAAAAGGATTCCATTAAGAAGGTAAACATTATGTCAGTGAATACGTAAAAATTTTACAGATAACATACATACAGATGTACGTCAAGTGATTAATTTCATCTATCAAATATGTGGTATTACTTTGTTTTTTGGCAATATTATTTTAACTTGTAATTTTTGTGTGTAGCAGTCACTCAGGGCTACACTCAAAAACCAAAGTAATACCACATACATTACGAAACAGGAAATGTTAAAAGATGAAACGAAAGCAAAAGAGTATAACCTCCAGAACAATACAAATGCAAACAAACGTATTTTGTAAATATTGATAAATATTGTAATTTGCTGTGTGTTTTCAACGAACGGTTAATGGAGTCCAGGAGTCATTAAAATTCCATTTTACGTACACACATTGTATAAGCTGAGAGTCATCCTATAGCAAAACCACAAAGGAAGCAACTAATCCAAGAATGGGGGAACAATGACATAAGGAAGCGTCGAACCCGTGTAAAATATTAAGAGTAGAATCTTTCAGGCTCTCTAAAATTCTGTTTGTCTATCATCCATCATCATGCTCCGTCTGTTTGTGCTCAGAATCTTCCTGTCCAGTCTTTTAGCTGCTAGTTTTTACTCTCAGTCTTAGTTTTCCATCTGGAGTCTTAGCCGATCATCTATTGACTGGGAATTTTATTAATAAGTTTTACTCTAGAAAATTGATGATAATGACAACAATAAATATGCTGAAGTTCAAATGACTTTTGTTCAAGTGAAAACCGACCCTTCGTAGAAGAAATGTAAACGGACATTGTGTGCACCTGATTTTAGCAATCTGTTTGTTCTACTTTTATAAATATAACGTTCTTTTAAACTCCGGCTATTTTATGCGATTATAAATATATCCTTTACAAATGAACTACGGTCTTTTCACCTTAATGATACATATGTGACTCTTAATGTACTATTTACGTACTATGAAATAAATTTGCAAAGTTTGTTTTTTGTTTATCTTATTTGCTAACGATATGATTAATTGTAATTCTATATCAGCCTGGAACCTTTGCAGGACGTATACAACATTGAAATTTATGTTTTGAAACTTATTAATCTTATAAGCATTATCATAATACATTTATGAGAAAATCATGCCATAGTAATATGCCATAAATCGTAGGCTTATTTATGAACCTGTGCGATCCAATTACATACACAAACAGAAATCAAACTTTGTGAAGAAAGTAAACGTTTATTTTAGTTACCCCTAAATGCTATTTGATAAGCCTTATGCAGTGTCTTTATCGATTATATATGTACTTTAGGTACGCATATCAAGACAATAACTTCTAGCATTATATATATATATATATATATATATATATATATATATATATATATATATCAATTATGTCCATAAATCACATATTTCGTTGCCACATCTTTAATCCTAGAAAGACTAAGGGAGTCAATTTTGCCCACGACTTTTTATGTAGTTCATACGGATTAATATGTATTCGGAATTCTTTGTTTTTTTGTTATTGTTTCTTTTCATGAAAGGTTCGCTATTTTTCAACTGCAATATACTATTTTTTTTAAAAAAAAGTCATTCATATTGCAGATGCGAGCGTTGTCTTTCTGGGGTTAATTCAGAGACATTTTACATTACTTAAATCCATTGAGGTTCGTGTTCAACTATTTTAAGACGTTGATTATTTCAGCTAAGTAGATTCCATCAGAGGTGTAGACAAAATTCTACTCAAACACTATATATAATAAAAAGAAACTAGTAAGATATTATTTGAAAGAGTTTAAGGAAGGAAATAATGCAGCACAAGGTTCGATAGAGTTACAAATGGAGAATTCTTCTACTTTGCGTTGCACGTTTTCTGTTTCTTTAAGTTGGATTTGTGATGGGACTACAAACCCTGGCAAAACAATCATTTAATCTTCTCGTTAGCGTTTCTATGCCTTATCAAGAAAAAGAGTTTATTTTGACCTTTGAACTTATGCCCTGTCGAAAGTACAACAAAGATATGGTGTTTCTGTACGTTGCTTCGTGTAGAAGGAGTTTCTGGATACAGCTTTTCGAAGCTATTTTTGAGCTGAAACTGCTTCCCCACTTTTCGTGTTTGTTCCATGTATTCTTCGTAAAGACTGGTTAACAGCGCATTTCATGGATTCCATAGAGGTTTAGCAGTTTTCTAAGTTATAGAGCTGTTAACGGAGTTTGTCCACACTTGTCAATAGATCCCCTCAAGCAATTAAAAATTTGCACCACATATCTTTTCCCTTAGTCTCTTTGGAATGGTTGATTTACATAATACCTTTGTTCTTTAAAATATATATATTTTGCTATAAACAAATGCTCTGCGTACGCCACTGGTAGAATCTACTTAGTTCAAAATATTAATTTTGTAGGATAATGGTAAAATAGTGTTGGTTTTGTTCCCAAATCTCAACTGGTTTGGAATTAAGGCAGTGGCAGCTAATTGTATTGTTATTCACTATATGCAAATATGAGTCGTAAGTCTTCTAATATTTTGATACAATATACCTGCATGTATTACACCTAAAGGAAAAACTCATTAAAATTTAAAGTCTAGTCTCTCGTGTTGGACTATCTACAGCCACCTTCGTACCTGTTCTTCGATTCCATGTCAATACAACACTTTCTGGAATAGGCGACACGGTTTCTGTTCCCGAAGGGAGTTCATGTGTCCGGATTCCACGTTAACAAGTAACCCCACGTCTCATATAGCTTCGCTCTTCAAAGGGACGTTAAATTCAAAATCAACTCAACTCAACCACACCTTGTGCTTAAGAGCAAAGAAATCAACCACTACTGTTCCGAAATTCCTTGTTGTTGGAGAAGCATCATGTTTGGACCAAAAATGTAATAATTCGAAGTGCAAGTTCATAACTATATATGTTTGTGACATCACTTTGGTGTCATCAAATTCCTCCAATATGCTGCGTTTTTTTAGCAAGGTGTGCTTTGCGCTATGCTGTTGCAACAGAACACCAATTCAGGATACGTATTGCTTAATGTAGCATGCATCCTCTTTAATTGTTCTGAATATTGGTCGGCATTAATGGTAGTAACCTAAGGAATGAACTCAAAGTGAACTACCCTCTCGTGGTTAAACCAGACACTGAGCATGACTTTATGATTGAAGCGGCTGTTTCACGAGCAGTTCTTTAAGTAGCCTCTCGTTGAGTCATGATTTTGCATGAAAAATTCACTTTTGACGCATTTAACAATTCTTTTCAAGAAACTCATAGGATGCGGATTTTGAATCAGGTATCGGTACACATCTGCTCTCCTTTGGGCCTGATATTGGGTTAGCTTATATAGCACAAAGCTGCGGCTCCTAATGTTTTCCCGAATTCGTGAGGGTGACAAACTACAATGGACTCAAATAAGCAGAATTGGTTTGACAATCGTGATAAGTTGGTGGATGAATTCTTCCAAATGGTGGGTCGTATGACCTCCAAATCTTATGTCTTAAGGCGGACAAGCTTTGGCTGATATTACCTAGGTAGTAATGTTTAAAACCTGCTCAAAATTTCAGAAACTAATAAGTTAACATTCTGTGGTTCATTGTGGCTTCTCCTTCTACGTGACTGCCATTCTGGGATGGCACCACAGACTTATGACCGAGTCCAAACACATTAAATAACAGTTCCAGATATCAGACGTTGTTCAACACTCATCGTCAATGGCACTAAAGATTGTTTGAACATAATGATAATAGTCAACTTGTTACATCTCTTAGGCAAGTTTACTCTTGTGTTTAAGGTTATTCATGGCTTATACACGCGCCTGATGTTTGTATTGTGGAAATATTAAAAGACTTATGACTCCATTACATAATATTGCTGTAAATAATTGTTTCATTGTTCTACTGTGTTACTGCAAGTATATAATGTTCTGCAATCAGTACGAATGTACTAAAAATGCAGGATGAATCGCTAAGGTATTCTATATAAGAAGGAAATTACAATACACAGTACACACTGAAGGGTATGGAAGTTCAGAGAAGGTATCATCGGTAACCTCTAGAAACATTTTAGAAGCAATAGCAATTCATCGCCGTGCCGTAAGCGTAATTAAGGGAGAAGGTGGAATTATGGCAAAGACTACAAGTTGCAACACTTAATTATTGAAACCTTGGAAATAACACTCTTCCCCGGAGTGGGTATGGACTGGATCCATCTCTGGCGGGATGTTGTTAGGCAAAATGTCTAAAGTAGCAACCATTCGAACGGTGGCCGTCATCTTATCTTCAAAATGGAAATCCCAGAATCTAGTGATTACATCCACTAACGCCTCGCTTATCTCTGTAACAATATGGTATTAACTATATGTTTATATAGACTCGTTTGTTGTTTGTATAATAGGAAGTACCTGTTTAACTAGAGAAGTTTGCGAGGTGTTATTCTAACTTCATAACGATAGTATACTCAATCGACTCGTTTTTACATATGAAACAATTACACAAACGAAGAAATCCTCGATCAAAAGTGTGTTCGAGTTACGAGCGTTCAAAGTTCAAAATTGAATATATATACGAATTGTTTGAAGTTACCACTTTCTGAGATAGATGCTTCATTTTTGGTATCGGGAGTATTATTGGGTACCCAACACAGTGGTAAGATAAAAACATACTATGTTTGGAAGATAAGGGCACTTATTGGGGAGGAGGTGAAGGGTAATAGCGTCTTACAACTTGCAGATTTACCCCTGTTTGAGACACAATATAAAATGCATTTGCTACACCTATTCGACTGCATTGTCATTAAATATTAGTTTCCTGTGTGGCCACCTTCAAAAAGAACAATGACATTTGTCTCCGAAACGCTTTGTCAGGCCTACGTCTCGGTATTCATAATTAATCTTGTGATGATCTATATTGTTATGTTCTTTCCCTTTTGTAGGTAGAAGATCAATATTTTCTTAAAAGGTTCTGTAAGGAAAGTGTTGTCTGCCTCAGATCAGCTGTCCAACAAAACTTTTGCAGCACTGCGGTGCACAACACAATATCATATGTGGAAAACAAAATATGTTTATTGATAAAATGAAGTTCATCCAAATAAATTATCCACCGCAGGCTGGCACTGACCGTGAATAGGAATGTCAGTTTACACCACCTGCATTTCATTTGTAGTCTATTGCGCCGAATTGGTACTTCAAACTAATCGCGCTGCACCAGAGCAGTCGGCTGTCGAACTTTTCGGAGTGGTACTCCGAACTCTGTCGAGCTATGATTATGCATTGCAGAAGACAATGTTTCAATACAGTCTTTTTTATTTTTCAGCGAATTGAAATGCAGCTTATAGGAAAATACAGATCAAACTCCAGGGAATATTTGAAGATATTCAGCCACAAAATAGACCGAAAAATTAAGAAAGAAAATGATTAGCTGGAATGTGAGCTGAAAGATGTGCAAAAAGGTTTCTTTTATTCTGGAGGAAACCGATGTTGTCATGCATTGTTGGTAGCCGATTTTTGTTTTTGGCGACATTTGGCCGATTATCGTAAAATATTCCCTGAAGTTTGGTCATTATTTTCCAACAATCGTCATTAAAATCCTTTGACAAATTGTAAAAAGGCTAGGGATGGAATATTAAAACACCGTCTTTCACAGAAGTCGACTGGCTTCGGAGTCTCGTTCACGTTAGTTCCGCAGCCAAGTGTTTCAGAGACAAATGTCATCGTTCAATTTGAAAGTGGCCACACAGAAATGTGCATTTGAATGAGAATAAAGTCGAACAGTGGTGACAAATACGTGTTATCAGCCGATCGACCCACTGTGACAAACAGAAGGAAATTTGCAAGTTGTAAGACACCATGACCCTTCACCTCCTCTATAGTAAGTGTATATATCTTACAAAATGCGTACGTTTTGACCTCATCATTGTGCTCAGCAGCCAAGAAAATCCCCCAATACTAAAAATGAAGCATGTATATAAAGTAAATGGTTTCTTCAAACCTTAAGAAAAATCTGTTCAATTTTGATCTTTGAACGCCCGTAATTCGAACGCACTTTCGGTCAACGGACTTCTCCGTTTGTGTAATTGTTTCATACGTAAAAGGAACTCGACTGAGCATAGTATCAATATGAAGTCAGGGTAACACCTCGTGACCTTCCCTAGTAAGTTTAGATATATTTTAGCGATTCACGATGTATTCCTTTCAAGTTGTAAGTTTATAAGCGGACATACATAATATAAAAATGTAAATTAGATGACAAACCAAATAACATAAAATAAATTAGACATGTAAAACATTAAAAGAAATTTCCTCAACCTGTCATAGAGAAAAAGTTAACCGAAATAAACAAAATGATGTACAAAGAATCAATGCATTACATAGTTGTAAGTAACATCAAAACTAATATTAAAATGTATTTTGTTCTTTACGGAATTGATTAAACTTTCTGTCCGGATATACTAATTTCTAAAAAACAAAATTGTAAAATATATCATATACACAAGATAAGGATACGTATTATCATCAGAACTGTTAGGTAAACAAATATTTACATTTTAACCACTTTAAATCGAATATGTTAAACCTCGTATTATATATTACTGGTATTTGTTTCACTTTCCAAACTCTCTAAATACAATATGTTAATATGAATATGGTGTTATGCTAGTGTGGTTTAAGTAAAGGTGTGTATATGTTGCAGGGATATATATGTAGTTTTCTACAACATATGACAAAGTTAATCTTGAGTATAACCAGAATATTAAAGATAATTTACTTCAAATGATTAATCCAGTTCATCTGATGTTCTGTATGAAATAGGAGCACTAATATATCACATAAAAATGTCATTCAAACCAAAGTAATCATCATTATGTAAATCCTCATTCACAGAAGAATTAAAGACTTTTTAAACTTATATGTTAATAATTTCTTTGGTACAAATAATATGAACGCTTCAGTCTGCTACAGTAAATTTCCAAATAATAATATTATTCAGGCTTCCTAGAATTAACGTATCTGTATAACTTTCATTTTTTATTCTACTGTTACTAGAAGACTAGTTGCCTGAGTACACAGTATGATAATAAGTAGATTACTTGTTTTCTTCTCTATATGCGAGACAAAAAACGTAGTAAAATAACACAAAACAAATATAGTAAATAGAAAATTAAGAATATATAGGAATTAAAATTATTAATTATATAAAAATAAGTATTTGATATTACGTTGTTAGCATTCCTTTCAACAGGACTCTATATGAGACATGTACCTATAGCTTAACATGGATCCAAACCACGTGAGCTCTAGCCCGAAATATAATCCGGGAATCCAACGCCTAGAGTGCGTGCGCTAGAAATATAGGATACGGAAGAACATCATCGAATTGAGTCCATTCCAAAAAGCTGATTCTCTATGTCTAATATCGTTCTTGTTCTGATACTTGTCTTCAGAGAGGGAGAGATATGGACCGACATATATATACATAGTAGGTTGGACAGAATTTCAACTTCTTCCGAAAATCGGTACTGTGAAGCGGTTAAAAAGTGTCTTTTACTAGGCAAAGTGTAACAGATTTCTCTCATAATTTTTAGTCAACACCTTCATGTGCCGCATCGAGGTTTCATGGGCAGCTTATGCATCAGACAATACACGGTACCATAATACATATTTTTGACTGTGTAAAATGCACATATTCTCGCATTTTTAGATCCACGTTAAGGACAGTTTTAACTATAAGTAATTCGCCTTCCCAAAGCCTACTTATGTGCAGTTCTTCGTGTACATTTCAACGCTCAAAGCTACAATGTTGTGGATTTTATATGTATATATAAAAATGGATATTTTTAATCTAAGAATGGAGTTTATTTTTTTGCTGCAATACAATTTATTATGAACTTCATTGTTTACTTATTCTTTCGCCAAAAGATCTCAGAGCTTATCATGAGGATTTGACTGCACTTCGAGTTCCGCCCTCGTTATTTTTCTAACATGGCCTTGTTGTGTCCTGACTTACTTGTTTACTTTTCCAGATGGCATAGCCTTTTCACGACTCAAATGTTTGTATTTCTTTGCGAGAAAGCAAGGCATAACGTATGAATCGGTCGAGACTTGCCGGGTCACTCATGGATTAAGAAGCTTGCGTCACCAAACGCACCATTCCCTCTACTGCTTGGGTATGGCATGCAAACGCAGTCATTCCTTCTCCGGGCAGTGTCACTAATCTCTAATGCAGCACTTCAAAATGCAGGGATAATTTCAACGAAACCTAAAGACTTTATTATTCTTAAGATAAAAGATCAGGTTGGGAAAGAGAAAATTCTGTGTAGTTGTTCAAGAAAATAGGGACTTAGCTGTAAAAGCTGTTCGAGGAGTCTTCTTTGACGGAAGGAAAGACCAGACATTAACGAATCGAAAAAATGAAAACATTTGTATCGACGCTAAATCGAAGTATACTTAACAATAGTGGGAGAATCATATTCTACATATTTGTGCCAAAGACTAGTATTGGAGAGGACATCACCGCGTCCGTCCACAAATTTCTGGGTGAAAACCAAACTGATCCGTCAATGTTGGTAGCAGCTGGCTGCAATGGTACACCAATCAACAGGGGAACATTTAACTTGGCTCTACCTTGTTTGAAGAAAACACTTAATCGATAAGTTCAGTGGATCGTTTGTCTTCTTCAAGCTAATGAACTACCGCTTCGTCACTTAATAACATCGGATCAAAAAACAATTTCGGGAGCCATCGGAAGAAAGCTCGGCAACTGCGAGGAAGCTCACTTGGTAAAATACTAAGCAATAAATCTTGACTAATTGGATGAATTCGCAAACATTTCAAGACCTCATTGCAGAGCAACAATATTTACTAGCAGTGTACAGAACAATTCTCTCATGATACTGTTCATAAAACTTGGCGAACAAAAAGCGTGATCCAGTGGCCTAGTCACCTTGGTTCAAAACTGAATATCACATTCTTCGTTCTTACCTTAGCACAGCGTGACCTTGCGAGGTAATGCACAGTGGTTCCAATTATTCTATAACGCGGTCAAAATTACTTTTTGCTACATTTCGTGTTCTGGTTGAATATATTCTAATTCATTACTTATAGTACGAAATAAAAACCATAATAAGGTACTTATAAGTGCAGAAAATCTCATTAGAATGACAGACAGGCATACTTGTTTAACTTTGTCACTGTCATCGCTGTCAGTTTCAAGGATAGAGAATTCATTCTGTGGCTTGGTTGCTGAATTTAGAAAACCAATGACCTCTTGAGGAAGACTTCGGCTTTTTGGTTTCATCTGTAGTTGCAACTTTAGTGAGGATACATGGGGTCTGATGCTTCTAATAGGCGATGCATGATGTTAATATTTGTTGCCTCTTTTGAACTTTTCCTTGAGTGAAACTGCCTATATTCTTTAAATTGTTTATTCCTGGCATCTTGTGCTTCTTCTGATATCTGTCCCATGGTGACAACTGCTGCAGAGACAATGACTACACCGTGAAGTAGAACTTTGTGGACAAAGCTGGACATATAATACCAAGAATATAGGGAAACGAAGTGTTCGGCCGATTTATTACACTAATTATTAAACGCATCAACTTGGACGGAAAAGCCACTTGATAATGAGCCCAATATAACACCAAACATGTGAATCAGTTCATGATCTGTTCAGGTGATACTTATTATTTCTCAAAACAATGTCCTGGTGGTATTACCGTCATTTGAAGAACCACATCTTTTAGGTTTTGGAAAGTCAGCCTAGATCTCTTTGAAGTTTTTCTGGATTGGTTGTTTTCGTGTATGAACTAGTGTTTCCTCTTCCTTGCTACTGCTTGACTTGCAATCTATATGAAACATGAGGTAAACATTCAAATAATCTTATCCAAATATGGAAAATTTATCTGTCTTTTCCTGTGAAAATATCCAATTGGGTCATCATTTCCAGGTAGCTCCGCAAATATAGCTATTCTGGGTGGATGTTGAAGTTATGGCACTACATGGTTTTCCATCTACCATCGTTAATGAAAATTGATGTTCTATTGGTATTATTTTGTCCTTAATTGCATATTATTTTGCTGAGATTCTTACTTTGCTGTTCGAAGTTGGAAGCTTCATTTCTTTCGAGGCCCTGAGATTGTTTTCAAAACTGAAATTAAATAGGTCGAGAGAAAATGTGTGGAAGATTGTTTAAGATTGTAACATCTTACTGTTTGATCAAATTCGTCATTTGTGAAGTATAGTTGTAGTGGGAATAATGACGTCAAGAATATGTTGTTATCTGAAACTTTATTTTTCTGCCATTTTCGTGTACTGTGACTAGCTACTACTCCCATCAAATCCTCATTACAACAAAAGTATCGGTGACTCTAAGTTGTTTTTTGGAATTTGTTCCAATACTATCTCTTGCACTTTTAGCAGTCAAGGTGTGGTATGATCTAGTAAATCTTGAATATTAATTTCAGAGTGGCCTTCTGATGGTAACATTTTGTGGACAACACCTTTGTTTATCAACCAAAAATCTTTTATACTGTGAGATAGATAGATGTCAGCGTTTAGAATTCACCCCTCGCCTGCCTCAATGAACAGAGCTAATGCGTTATCTTTTGTGTAGCTCCCAATAGGTCGGATTTTCGAAACAGACTGCTAATCTCCCCTAATTTTGATTGCTAACTTAGCCGATTTCTGCATTTCGTCAATTATTTTTCCAGAGTCGACGTTGCCAGTTTCTCTTTCCTTCATAACTGCTACAAATGTTAAAGATTCTGCAGTCTTGAAAATTTCCAGGTGCACAGTTTCCCTTCTTTTCGTTCTAACGCTGCTGTCATCGAAGTCTGCTTCAGTCGTCCTCTCTTAGAAGTAGAAGATGGAATTTCAACATTAATTTTGAAAGTAGCGTCTTGGTCCAAGCAATTTGCGTTGTTTTTCAGAAATGTCTGTGAATTCCTTTCCGCCTTGTTCAGTCGGCGAAATAACTCGCTACAAAATCGTGAAATATCCTTAACAATATGTTAAGACAGTTTATATTCAATTGGAAACGGAGTATAACAACCGTGCTTACAAGACAATCAATAGAAATGACTGTGCTGTTTTGCTGCGGAGTTAATCTCTTCTACTGTTTCATTTGACATAGGCAGATACTATTTACAATATAATTTAAAATCGTAGAACACCGCAATTTGTTTTTAGGAGGCAAATCTAGAATAATCATATAATATATAACAGTAGATTTCATCTTCGGGAAATACCGAGAAAATTTTACAGCTCTGCACATTTACAAGAATATTATTTCAAATTAACTTATAGTCACATTGCTATATATTAATTTATCAAGAACCAACTGTGTACCTTAAAATGCATTACTTTATGGATATAATTAGAGAAAATATACAAGTCAATTTACATAACACAATATTCACCAGAAATAATAATCACGGATGACAATATTTTGTATTGAAACAATGGGTATTTTACCACACTAACGCTGGAGAGCAAACCACACAAACAGAAACTACTACCTCAAACTATTAGCACTCTCTGGCGAGAGGTTTATCTCTTCTTGCCCTTCAGTTTTATTATTGCCATACATACTAGAGAAAATATACAGTCAAAAAACGGGAATATTCGTACTTTAAAAATTCAATTTTTTCCGGGTTTTGGGTCTGTTGGAAACACTGTGCATTGGTGTGTCTTGTATCTACAACACATCGTCAAGGTGTAAAAGTCACCTAGTATCTTTCAGTTTGCAGCCATTTATAAGAACTAAAATGAATTCCGATTTTCCAAATGACTGGAAATCGAAAGTAGATAAGTGAGTCGCTTTAACAGTATCTCATGTAAAATAATATTGTCTAGCGAGCCGTTATTCTACTTTTCGATTATTTTTTATCTAATTGAAGATTTCATATAATTGCAGTAAAATTAGAAATATTTTAATTTCGTCGTGATGAGGCCGCTTAAAAACTAAACATTAAATGCTTACATAATTAAATAATACAAGTATTTCCACATTCGAAATTAACACATCGGTATTTTGAACAACTTTCGAAATCTTCTCAAAATATCATATAACGTTCCTGAAATATATTCGAATTTTAATTTGAATATTATTTAACTATTTTTTCTGTGAATAAGGTTTCGACATTCCAAGTGGTAAGTAAAGAAATAATTATCATGGATTTTTTACAGCTAAAAGGTATATTCTAAATATAAACATAAATTTAAAAAAAACTTATTAATTATTAAATCTGAGAACGCACCAAACACTACTAAGTTACAATCAGGTGCAAATCAGAAAAAAAAACTATCTACAGGTATAGGAAGAAAGTATGTGGTACGCATATTGAATGTTTAACTCTTCCAGCTCAAATAATTATTTCAGAGATTAAAACAAATGTCTGATTATGTTACATCCGTATAATATTAATATATGTGATCTAGTATAAAATTATCTTAAAACTAATTATAATGTTATCGACTATATTAAATATAAAGTTTAGTAAAATCATTACTTATTCTCATATGTCTGTTAAACTCTTGCCGTAATTAAAAATTTAATGTCATGATATCTATTTTACCTCAATGTTTATATGAATGTTATGTCAATGTTTATATGAATGTTCATCCATCGTTGTAAAAACCCTTTTGTTACTTTTTTCTAATATAATCAATGTATACGCTTAAAGGCATCGAGCCTTATATACAATACATATGTTTGTATGTTCGTGTGTTTGTGTGTGTGTGTGTGTGTTTGGCTACGTGTTTATTTTTATTACAAATTTTATAAATACAAGTAATTATTAAAAGTAATTATTAATATATAGTTACTGATTCAGTCAGGTTTCATTTATTCTCAATTAGAAATAGTTTTAAAAGCTGGTATGAACTGCAAGAAAATCCTTTAATTTTAAAATTTCTTGAAAGAAAAGTAAGTTATTTTATATTTCTGATATTAAAATTATTAACTATTTTCTTTCAGATTATAATAAATAGTCAGTGCTTTTGAGAGTACTTTCATAGCTGAAAGTTGTAATTACACTGTACTTAACGAATTTCGCATAATGTATCTAATAACTGCTCTGGATTCGAGGAAGTCGATTTCTCAAATCCATTTTCCGGCATTAAGTAGACTTCCTTTTGATTACTTATATTTATTATTTATGACTCATTTACTCTCAAAATGCTCTTGTACTTAACGCTTTTATTCGAAAACGTGAAATTACAAGTTTGCACCTATATATTGATGAATAAGTAAAGATTGAAAATCATATATTATTAAGTATAAACTATTATTTTCTTATACCAGCGAGTTCGATTTCTAATGTTGGAGACTCCCTTTATATTTCAATTACTCTCATGAGTCACCTGAATAATTAGAAATCCCATACGCATTTTATTTGTTAATTTATAAATATCATATTCCAAGGAAAACATTAGAACTGATAAATATGTTAAATGTATTCATATTATATTCAAGCTATAATATATCGTAATCAAAATATAGTAGAAAAGTAATGAACCACGGCATATGATATAATAAAATGTTGCAAATTATGCATAACTAAAATCAAACATGAACATCTAATTTTCGTGAATCTCCTTTCAAGTTTGAAAAGGTTCAACAAAGTAACAACTGCTACTCACAATTTTAAAAAGTGCTCATTTATTTCATAAAGATTTTTTGCCGATTTCTGTGAAAGCATACGCATACAACGTTGTACATATTTTGATTTGTATCTGTGTAACCATGTCACTAGAGATTAAAATATTAATAAAATGTCTTCTCTTTAACCCTTTCCGTTCACATGATTTCTACTCTTTCTACCCTTTAAACTCGTAGGTTCAAAATCTTCTCTAGTTAGTACATAACATTCTCGATAGATTCCAGATATATCGTAGTGGTAGCCGGAAACAAGAGCTACGTGAATAGAAAACTTCGGGCAGGTCTCATGCAATGCAAGCACTATGGAATATTTAGGATGTCAGGGATGCGCTACAGTTGAGCGGACAGGTTTAAGCAGTGCAGGCTACAATTAAGAGTTCAAATACAGTAGTAGTGTATGTTGATCAATCATTTTCCTCTCAGTATTCTTTCACGTTATAGTCTCCTTGTCCCGTACTGTCAACTCAAAAAGTAGTCATTAGAAGCAGATCGAACAACATGCACATTATCAATGACATTCAGATATTTGATACTTCCTATGTAGATAATAATCACAAGTTTTACGTGCTTGAGTTAACCGTTCGTGGTTTAACACAAGATCAATTGTAAAAACAGGCTGAATCCCAAATAGAATTGAAAATGGACTCATGCTGATTTCTCTAAGAGGCGCCTTGTTAACACAAGCATTGGCAATGTGGAAGAATTTAGGCCAGGGTGCACGTTGATCCCTTGCGAGAAAGCGTAGCGCATTCTGAATATCTCCAAATCGACTATCAGTATGATTTAAGGTCTGGTGGTCGACGTTGAGGTCATACTTGACCTTCACACCCGTGCTCTCAAGAAACTGCTTGGTCTTCGTAAAAGTGTGAGAGGATTGCCTGTCCATGTAGACCGCGGCGGGAAGAGAGTAAGGTCACAATGTTGTTCATGAAAAAATTGATAAAAGCGTCTGATGAGGGGCACTTAAAAGGAGACGTGCTGACGTGATCACTGGCTTGGTCTGTAGCTAGGTAAAAGTATTGATATTTCTCTGGTTCGGATTGAATTAACATTCCAGCCATTCCTATGATAAACATCGCATGGCAGTATTCTGTGGTAATTGTTGAACAGTCTCCACAGATGGTTTACAAGACTATTTAACTAACGAGCACTCATGGCTTTGGCACAACTTATTATGCAGCCACTTTTTATTTTTTGAAGTAATACTTCGCCTTCACTAATAGATAAAACTTCGTAGAGTTAAGGTGGATAAGTGACTGCGAATGAATTTCTGTGAATATGAAATCCTATAATTTGTTAGGGACTCAGAGCACAAGTCTACCCCGTGGGATGGTTTTTATCTTCCTATATAAAATGCCATTAGAGATAACAAATTCTTTTTGCCATTACATATATTTTCGGCATGAGGTATCTTCCGGCTGCAATGAACGTATAACTCTACATAGAAAAGTGTCCTGACGTTGTAAGTAACCAACATTAACTCAAGAGCCAATATGTGATAACCTTGCGAAGGTTCTTCAGCGTCATCAATGGTTTCTTCAGAAACTGAAAATGGTTACCGACTGAGTAAATTGGCCAACGCGTTATTTTTGTAGCGGAGGTGTTGAATCGTAAAAGAAAAGGCACTGAAGACATCTCTCTACCGTTGGAGTTTCCCACTGAGGTAGTCAGAGCTTTTCAGGGCCGAAACTGCCGTAGAATCCGTGTAGATAATGAATTCCTGTCGATCCCGGCTCCTTTTTAGAGGTCTTAGTATTCTTACGCACAGGAGGAGTTTGCCACCCATGATCTCATGGTGGACATTGTTCACGTGCCTCTCGTGTCTTGTGCTAGCCGTTATGCCGCTGGTTATAACTAGGGAAAAGCGATTTTGCACGCGGTGTCTGTGGAGAGAAGAAGTGTCAAAAAAGTGTGATTTTGAAGTATGTGAATTAAATTGTAATTGGAGATTGTCTAATTGTAAATTCAATCTTTCCCATACACTTAGCTTGTAGACATTTTGAATTTTTTCACATTTAGCTAGTACAATCCGAGAACTTGTAGCTAATGCAATTTATATGCAAATATCTACAGTACATGTCGTGCGTTAACTATATAATACAATCTTGAAGGACTGCCAAAATGATTTTGAGTAGTTACTCAACTGCAGTTTGTGTAAGGACTAATGGTATACGATATTTAGATGTTGTAACGTTAGTAGTTTTGTTGATGTTGAGCAAACCTTTTCCCCCCTCTCTCAAAGAAGCGCAATCGCTAGCCATTAGAGCAGCTGAAATGGTGCATAGAACCTATTTAAAAATATGAATATTTACGAATATGGTTCTTATGAAGCTTATGGATATTTTTGATTTCTTTTATCTGGATGATATAGTTTCTGAGAAAGGGAATTTTACATTATTTTCTAAGACTCGTATCATACGTGTTCCGATAAAAAAATGCTTAAAATCTCTAACCATAGATCTAAATGCTGATTGCCACGAACTAATGGGCTTCTTTACCTATATTCCTATAATCATTAGTATCCTCTTTTCGTTTTATAACATGATTAACCTTCAAGACTTTGATCTCACTGTTTCTTCAGAAACCTTGAAAGAGAATTAAAACACTTGTGTTGTAATAATGAATGTATAAAGTGTGACATTCGTTCCTTCACTCATGAAGCTAAGTACAAAGTTTCTACATTAATTGTGAAATGATGATATTCGATTATATTTATTATTTTTAAAGTTCCAAAGCAAGAAATGTGAGTATATTGGAACTTTCTTTGTGACTTAAACATTATGCTCTATGTGTTACCTAGTAGATAATAATTGAATGCTTCGGAAATATTAAATTAATTAGTTCACAAATAATGTGCCTTTTTTATATTTCAGTCACGGAAACGATCGAAATAACCGAAGAAGATAATACAACTTCAGAAAATGGCGAGTAAAATTTGATTTGAAACATTTTAATTTGCTCATAAAATTCACAAGCAGAGATCAGACTCACACCCAAGAGAAAATTTTAGGGAGACGTTATAGACATAAGTATTAGAACTCAGAATTCCAGTTCTAACTTGTTTGACATTATTTATTTGTAATAAAAATTGTGGTTGGTACCTGATCTATCTAGATACTTACATCTACTGACATCTTTGTATGTTCATGCAGCTTTTTCAAAATAAGTTGAATGTTTAATATGGTCATAGATATTCATCGATAAAGCTGCATTAATATACCTCTTCTTTACATTGGGCTTTTGTCCCATTTAGAACAACAGCTCTTAGTTTCAAGATGTATAATGATGTTTGTGGCTATGCTAAACTAAATATCTTAATGCTAGTTGTCTCTAAATCTGCTTCCTCTTATAGCTTACCAAAGCCTCACCAGCCATTTTCTTTGTTATTATTGATCCTTCAGTCACCTGGGTTACAGGGATACAAACCCTAGAACCCGGGAAGCGGAAAACTAGTTGAGTTTGGTTGAGGTTACTGTGAAGATCATTTAGTGCGAGTTGGGGAGCTTTGACTGATTGACACGTTTTTCTCTAGTCAGCAGCAGCTTTCTAGTGAGCCCCCACGTCTTCCGTTTACCATCTGCCTTCACCACGTCTTCGCATAAGTGCCAGTGCATCCCCCAGGGAAACAAAGTAGACTGTTTAAATTTTTATATGTGGGACAATCCTGTTGCTGTTCAGTGTCAACCCAAGAGCAACTGTCATCATCGCAGACGCCAACGACACCTCATATTCCTCCTGTAGTGCGAACGTACCCTCCTCCACGTAAGTGGCATATTTTCCCTAGTTGAGCAGTGCGTGCTCCAAGTGTTTCTCAATTACATCAAACCAAAATTAAGTAAGTGTATCCTAACATCGTACATACGTCAGTTAAAAATGAGTAAATTATATAATAGTTAAAAAGTATTTTCGAGTTTTTTTTAAAAAAAAGAACGACTCCATAAAGAAGGTAAACATTATGTCAGTGAATACGTAAAAATGTTCCAGATAATATACATACAGATTTACGTCAAGTGATTAATTCCATCTAGGAAATATGTGGTATTAGTTTGGTTTTTGGCAATATTATTTCAACTTCTAATTTATGTGTGTAGCAGTCACTCAGGACAATAAATTAGGAAACAGGAAAAGTTAAAAGATGAAACGAAAGCAAAAGAGTATAACCTCCAGAACAATACAAATGCAAACGAACATGTTTTGTAAATATTGATAAACATTGTAATTTGCTGTGTTTTCAAAGAACGGTTGAGTCCAATTTTTAAGAGATTTCAATGAGTCCACGAGTCATTAAAATTGCATCTTACGCACACACTTTGAGTATTATTTTCTAAGACTCTTATCATACGTGTTCTGATCAAACATGGTTAAAAACTGTAACCATAGCTCTAATTGCTGATTGCCACGAACAAATGGGCTTCTTTACCTATACTCCTATAATCATTAGTATCCGCTTTTCGTTTCATAACATGATTAACCTTCAAGACTCTGATCTCGCTGTTTCTTCAGAAACCTTGAAAGAGAATTAAAACACTTGTGTTGTAATAATGAATGTATAAAGTGTGACATTCGTTCCTTCACTCATGAAGCTAAGTACAAAGTTTCTACATTAATTGTGAAATGATTATATTCGATTATATTCATTATTTTAATGTTCCAAAGGAAGAAATGTGAGTATATTGGAATATTCGTTTAGACTTAAACATTATGTGTTCTATGTGTTTCCTAGTAGATAATAATGCATTGCTTCGGAAATATTAAATTAATTAGTTCACAAATAATGTGCCTTTTTTTATATTTCAGCCACGGAAACGATCGAAACCTCCGAAGAAGAGACTACAACTTCAGGGATAGGCGAGTAAAATTTGATTTGAAACATTTTCATTTGCTCATAAAATTCACAGGCAGAGTTCAGGCCCACACCCAAGAGCAAATTTTAGGGAGACGTTATAGACATAAGTATGAGAACTCAGAATTCCAGTTCTAACTTGTTTGACATATTTATTTGTAATAAAAATTGCGGTTGGTACCTGATCTATCTAGATACTTACATCTACAGACGTCTTTGTATGTTCATGCAGCTTTCTCAAAATAAGTTGAATGTTTAATATGGTCATAGATATTCATCGATAAAGCTGTATTAACATACTTCTTCCTTACATTGGACTTTTGTGAGATTTAGAACAACAGCTCTTAGTTTCAAGTTATATAATGAAGTTTGTGGCTATACTAAACTAAATATCTTAATGCTAGTTGTCTCTAAATCTGCTTCCTCTTAATGCTTACCAAAGCCTCACCAGTCGTTTTCTTTGTTATTATTGATTCTTCAGCCACCTGGGTTACAGGGATAAAAACCCTAGAATCCGGGAAGCGAAAAACTAGTTTAGCTTGGTTGAGGATACTGTGAAGATCGTGTAGTGCGAGTTGGGGAGCTTTGATTGATTGTCACGTTTTTCTCTAGTCAGCAGCAGCTTTCTAGTGAGCCCCCACGTCTTCCGTTTACCGTCTGTCTTTATTTATTTATTTCGGAAAACAACAGGCGGATGCCTAATTACAGTTTTCCATCATGATAATATAATTTAAAATACACATATGATAACAAAATAATACGATAGCAAAATACTTTAAAATACATTTAACATGATCTACACCTTATTTATTTAGAGTAAAATTCTGTCTATAGCTACAAATGTCTATCTCTGGGTGCTGGTCTGACATCTTATTATACAATAAACACATTTTTCTGACAGGCGATACATCCAATGCATCAGTCCTTTGCGCTGAGAGATGGAATATGCTATTATGGGGTCTGGTTGCTCTATGTGGGACGTGAAGTTTGATTTCTGATAGTAAATATTATGAATCTACTGTACTATGAATTATTTTATGTAAGAAGGATAAAATGAAGAGAGTCCTTCTGCTTTCAAGTGATTGTAATGATTATTTGCTTCGAAGATCTTCATACTTCTCAAATTTCGGATATATCCCTGTTTCTTTATATATTAAAAAGCGCACAAATTTATTTTGAATGTTTTCAATTTTATTTATATATTTCTTACTATCAGAACCCCATATTATTGCTGCATATTCCACCTTAGACCTTACATAGACAATGTATAGTGTTTTGAGGACATCGGTGTTAGAAAAATCACTTCCTAATCTCATCACAAAGCCAAGATTCCTAAAGGCCTCACCAACTACTCTGTTGACATGAATATCAAATGATAGGTTTGACTGCAGAGTGACTCCAAGATCAGTTGATTAATCCACTCTCTCAATTGGTGTTTGATTAATAGTATACATATTGCGGACATAGTTAATTTTCCTGGTGTATGATACTACTTTACATTTTTTAGTATTTAACAGCAATTTGTTTGATTCACACCATTGGAAAATAGAATTTATGTCGCTTTGCAAAGAAATAGCGTCTAACTCCGTGGAGATATTACGATAGATTTTTAAATCGTCAGCAAACAATAATTTGTGGGAGGATGTTATTACAGGTGGTAAATCATTAACAAATAATATAAATAATAGAGGTCCTAAGTTCGATCAATGAGGCGCACCAGAGTCTGCGACATATTCCTCAGTTAAAATATTTTTGTATCGAACGAGATGTTTGCGTTGGCAAAGATAGGACGCTATAAATTGTTGAAGGTTTTGTGAAAAATTGAATGTCACAAGTTTGCTTAGAAGTATATCGTGATTAATTACGTCGAACGCCTTGGAGAAATCTGTATAAATTACATCTACTTGTTCCGTTTTATCAACTTGATTAGCTATAAAATGTGTAAGTTCTGAGAGATTAGTTACAGTTGACCTCTTTGGCATGGAACCATGTTGAAAGGGAGATATTACTGACCGTACATGTTAGTAATTTTTTTCATATATAATGATTTCAAATACCTTAGATGGGGCAGATAGCAGTGTTACCGGTCTATCATTTTTTATTAGGTCAGTAGGACAAACTGTCTTGGGAAAGGTACAGACGTCACCAATCTTCCATTTCATAGGAAACGTAGAAGAAGCTATTGACTTGTTAAAAATAACCTGTAGGGCATGTTTCATTATTTCTGAGCAGCCTTTAATGATATACGGTTGTATTTTATCCGGCCCACAAGATGACCGTGGTTTAAGTTTTTAAGTAGTATTCTCAACATCTTCGATGTTTATAAACTTAATATTTAATTTATCCAGAATTTCCGAATTATTGTATTGCTCCATAGGAATAAGATTATAACTTGATTTATTGTGTGTTACTTGAAAATTTGCCATAAATGCATTTGCAGTAGCAGCATCGTCACTCAAAGTTTGATCGTTATAGTGAAACAAATTACTTCCCGAATTACTCTTTTTATTCTTAACATACGTCCAGAAAGTCTTAGGATTGCTTATAATATTGGCCTCACAGTTGTTTAAGTATGCATTGTATGCATTGGAAATTTCTTTTTTCGAAAGAGCTCTCAATTCTTTAAATTTGTTGTAGTGATACAGTGCGTCCCAAGAACCCTGCTTCCATTTCTTATTGTGATATGATTTGCTCTTAATTAATCTAATTATGTCACTTGAAAACCAAATAGGATAATTTAATTTAGATCTTTTTTCGGGATGCACCGGTCAAAAATAAAGTAGAGTATATTATAGAAAGAATCCACAGAGCCGTCCACAGTCAAACTATCTGTGATAGGTTCCCAATTTGTTTGTGATATTTCGCGGTACAGTTTATCAAAGTCAGTTTTTTAAAAAAATTATAATCTCTTACTTCGCTTTTGGTTGTACACTTAGCATTTCTAAAGTTAATATATTTATATTCAATTAGTAGGGCAGGATGGTAGGCATACTCGAATACAAGGTGTTTGTGTATGACCTCTACGCTAGTAAGGTTTTTAAGAGTATTAAGTCAAGCGTTTTTCCGTATGAGTTTTTAATATTATTGAGAGTTCGCAAATTATAAAAATTCATTTAATGAAATAATTCTTGACAGGTTCCAGTAGATGCTAAGAAATTAAAATCAGTTCTCGTGACCTGTGAGAGATTATAATTGCCTGTCAGAAAAATGTTACTCCCTGGTTGTAGTACGCTAAATATGTATTCAAAATATTATCTATATGTTGATTGATTTGACCCAGGTGCAATATACACAAGACATATATATATATATATATATATATATATATATATATATATATATATATATATATATACAAGTAACCGTATCTACAGAAACTTTTACTATAATACAGTCCACACTAGGAAGGTTTGGGGGAGGAATTTTCTGTACTCGACATTTTTTATTTACTACTGGTACAACACTACCGCACAATTTCTTTTACCAGAAGTAATACTATTTCTGTCAGCTCTTAACACGACATACCGCGAATCAAATAGCTCAGTCATTGTGACTGTCAGTAAGCCAAGATTCAGTTAATGCAATTGCCATATAGTTGTTACTTACTACATTTTCAGTCAGTATTTTTAGCTTGGTACAAATTCCTCTTACATTTTGAACATATATATTAAAATTACTACCTTTTCCTCTAACTATGTTGTCACTTTCACCTCTAACTTCGAATGTTTTTGTACTTACGCAGATATATTTCTTCTTACCTTGGAATGTTCAGATGGAGGGTTTGGGGAGGGAGTGGATGCTTCGTTTCCCTGTCGCAAGTTCTGTCCAGATTTTCCCTGTTCTTTATTGACAGGTGCCTTAGGCGATTCAGATGGCTGATTGTAAACTCCCTCAGCCTGGTCAGTTTCTTGGAAATACCTCTCTTCATTGTTCTGGAGTTCAGTAAGCGTGAATCTTTTTGCTTCAATATACCAATATCGGAAATTAATATTTGCATATTTCCCTTCTTTGCGTGCTTTCATTACATAGTACTATAGTTGTTTACGCTCTTGTCTTACTGAACCAGAGTAATCCTGATCCACGTAAATGTTTGTTCCACGAAGTTTATTTCTATTTTTTAAGACGTATTCCTTTTTCTTGTCACTCAAAAACTCACACACTATGGGTCTTGTTCTGCCTTGACACTTTCTTCCAACGCGGTGAGCTCTCTGTATAAGTTCATCAGTTCTTAATTACAGTCTATCACTTAACAAATCACACACTTTTTTCTCTGTAGTCGCCCAGTCTTCATTTTCTTCTTCTTTCACCCCGTAAAACATAAATTTTGTCTTCGTGATCTGTTCTCGAGGTCATCAATTTTTTGTTCTAACAATGCATTATATAGATGTAGTTCACTTAATTCACTTGTCACTTCCAATAATTTCGTCTCAATGGTATCTACCCTATCAACCAATTTCGTTACAGTTTCCCACAATATCTTGATTTCCGATGTTAAGCGTTCCTTAGCACCACAAAGGGATGCAACTTCGGCCACTACTTTTTCATTGGACTCGCGTAGAGATGATACCATGTCTTTGATTTCTGCAATATCACAACGTTGAGTGCTTGGAGGACCGGGATGCAGTTCTACACCCCCGATGATTAATAAATTAAATATTATTAATCCGTATTACTTCACCACGTCTTCACATAAGTGCCAGTGCATCCCCACGGGAAACAAAAGAGACTGTTTACATGTTTTATATGTGGGACAATCCTGTTGCTGTTCAGTGTCAACCTAAGAGCAACTGTCATCATCGGAGACACCAACGACACCTCATATTCCTCCTGTAGTGCGAACGTACCCTCCTCCACGCAAGTGGCATATTTTCCCTAGTGGAACAGTGCGTGCTCCAAGTGTTTCTCAATTACATCAAACCAAAATTAAGTAAGTGTATCCTAACGTCGTACATACGTCAGTTAAAAATGAGTAACTTATATAATAGTTAAAAAGTATTTTCGAGTTTTTTTTTAAAAAAGAAGGACTCCATAAAGAAGGTAAAAATTATGTCATTGAATACGTAAAAATGTTCCAGATAATATACATAAAGATTTACGTCAAGTGATTAATTCCATCTAGGAAATATGTAGTATTACTTTGGTTTTTGGCGATATTATTTCAAGTTGTAATTTATGTGTATAGCAGTCACTCAGGACAATAAATTAGGAAACAAAAAAAGTTAAAAGATGAAACGAAAGCAAAAGAGTATAACCTCCAGAACAATACAAATGCAAACGAACATATTTTGTAAATATTGATAAACATTGTAATTTGCTGTGTATTTTCAAGAAACGGTTAGTAGAGTCCACGAGTCCTTAAAATTGCATCTTACGCACACACATTGAGTAAGCTGAGAGTCATCCTATAGCAAAACCACAAAGGAAGCAACTAATCCAAGAATGGGGAAACAATGAAATAAGGAAGCGTTGAACCCGTTTAAAATTTTAAGAGTAGGATGTTTCAGGATCTCTAGCATTCTGTTTGTCTATCGTCTATCATCATGCTTCGTCTGTTTGTGCTCAGAATCTTCCTGTCCAGTCTTTTAGCTGCTAGTTTTTACTCTCAGTCTTAGTTTTCCATCTGGACTCTTAGCCGATCATCTATTGACTGAGGATTTTATTAGTAAGTTTTATTCCATAAAATTGATGATAATGACAACAAAAATATGCTGAAGTTCAAATGACTTTTGTTCAAGTAAGAACCGACCCTTTGTAGAACAAATGTAAAGGAGCATTGTGTGTATCTCATTTTAGAAATATGTTTGTTCTCGTTTTGCAAAAATAACGTTCTTGTAAGCACTTGTTATTTTATGCGATTTTACATATATCCTTTACAAATGAAGTAGGGTCTTTTGACCATAATGATACATGTGTGACTCTTAATTTACTATTTACGTACTATGAAATAAATTTGCAAAGTTTGCTTTCTGTTTATCTTATGTGGTTAAGATGTGGTTAATTGTATTTCTATGACAGCCTAGAACCTTTGCAGGAGAGATACAACATTGAAATTTATGTTTTGAAACTTATTAATCTTATAGAAATGGACATGAAGTCCATATCGTAATTAACCAAACTACTTCCTATACTTATTACCTAAAATTGCCCTTATCTTTTGTGTATTACAAATAATGTGCCCTTGTTGTATTTCAGAACCGGAAGTGAATGAAACTTCCGAAGGAGAAGAAACTGCACCTCCTTTTGAGCCAGGTAAGTAAAATTTAAATTTAAAACAATTCCATTTGCTCATAAAATTCACAAGCGAGGATCAGGTCTGTACTTAAGACTAAAGTCTAAGGAAATAATATAGACATTAGTATGGGAATTCAGAATTCCAGTTCCAACCTATTTGATATATTTGTAATAAGAAAATGAAGCTGTTATCTGATTCATCTAGATTCTTACATCTTCCTGCAATCATAGACTCGATCATAATAAAATCTCAAATTATTATTCAGTAATATTTGCTGAAAGCACTGGAATTCATCACAGTGCCTCTTGAAATACAAAAAATGTAATCAGTGTTTCACACTAATAATTTTCGGAATTTGAAGAACAAAATTAAAAAGAATAAATAAAACGCAAGGAGATGCATCTTCATTCAAAGAAGATCTACTTTCAATTTTTAGCTTTATCTAATATATCGCTAATTTTTCAATGATATTATTAGCTATTGTTTATTTATTTTAGTTTTAGTGTCCATATTTAGCACCGGAACTGTATGAGGTGCTATCTGTAGCGATAGCAGCAATACCATCCCTTTCATAATTTTACTAGAAACTTTCAACATGCCCAGGTAGATAGTTGTAGTTGTAGATAGACGTGTGATTAGTAACAGAAACAATGGCTGATGTGTGTTTGAGTGATCATACGTATATCTCCATACAATTGTGAACCTTTGGGACTGTTTCTTTGTATTCTTTCCCTCAGTGGTTACAGTTACAGCCAAATAAGTAAACAGGTATGACGAAAGGCGTAAAATAAAGGTTCAACGCCGTATTCGGCACGCTACTGTGGATAAGTTCTTCAATATTGGGTATCGTAATTACCAACGGTTGAGGTCGAACCTGAATGTAGTGCAACAATTGCGTTCCTTGGTGCGACGAAACAAACCACCATCTCTCAATATATTACCGAGAACAGTATAACATTTTTCCTCGACCGTAACTCCCATAATTCTGTAAGATTTTCTCAGGTAAAAATATACAGCTTGAATTCATATACTACGTTCCTCATATATTACAATATAAACAGTCTAAAGCTGTATGAACGTCATCTTTCAGGAAAGAGCTGGAAGAAAACTGCGAGTGAGGCATGGTATATAAGCTGAATTGTAACACGAAGTCCATTGTGTTACCAATCTTCCCTTGTTGTGATTCCAACTCTTATTCTAATTGGGACTTTGAAAGTGTAGAGAGCTTTCTATGGCAGCTTTACGGTTTTTCTGTGGTTGCTACTGTAATGGAAATCTTAAGCTGTTCAAAGTGGGAGAAAAGGCTAAACCAACATAGCCTGTTACTAAATAAACATTTTGGAGCTAGTACGCCGTAATTGTATTTCATATCTAAGTGAAAACTACATATTTTGCGTAGTCACACTTCAGGACAAGACGTTTATGCATACGGAGAAGTATTTGGAGCTTAAAATGTGAATTCTGGCAATCTCTTTTTAAGTCATTTTGTGGAATTCCCTGATACATTTTTGATTATCTTTGTGTCCCTACTGCTGAAACTGGACCGTCAGACCATCTACTACTGTGCACACTGCAAAACCTTTAGAAATTATATCAAGAGGAATGGATCCCATTTGACCAAACTATGATTCCACATTATCTCCTTGTGGAAACTAAGTTATGATCTTCAGCGATAGCAAACAGACACTTCTTGTACATGAAGCACAACCGTTAATGGCATCGAAATAATTCTTAAGGTGGTATCGGTGCCAAACTTATTACCGTAAATCTGAAACAATCTTCTATGCTTTGATTTAATGACTATAAGAGGCATGTGACGCAAGAGTTGTCTATGTTACATTTTTTATTTAATTTTTCTTTTGAGATATTGCAACCCACAAGTCCGAAAAGTATAGAATTATTTGTTGGAAAAGTAGGATATATATGTATCTCAACTAACTGAGAAATTATACACAAAAGTCTTATTCCTGCCTTCATAAGATAACATGAGATATGTACAGATGAAGCTAGTTTCCTCGAAATATTACTTTTGTAACGCAAACCATTCTTGCTTTTAACGCCTCATATGCTTTATTAGAATGGGTTATATCTCGAGTGGTTTAAGTGAACAGATGAACAGGAGTTGTATTCACCATAAATGTAACGATTTACATGGGCTCGAATATTGAAAAAAGTCTTTTTAAGGGCTTTTGGGAATAGAAACAAAACAAAAAGGAATTGCTTCTACCAAAGGGAAAATTTTACATAGACACCTACGATTAAAGAGATAGTGCCTTAGGTTTTAAATAATTCAGATATGCTCTTGAATGGTATTCAGAAAGCTTTTGTCCGCTGAGTTACTTTTAAAATAGTTTCTACTGATAAAAGTTAATATGTTCTTTATCTTTCAAATAATACATTGGACGGTAGGCTCCTCATTTGTAGAAGAGTTAATGCTATCAAATCCACGTATGGAAAAGTATCTTTCATTGAATCTTGCCATTACGTGTTCTAAAAACACAAACATTGTCTGCCACAATTTTAACATTCAGATTTCATCATTGATTGTACTTAAAAGTGATCAACTTAGAGAATAGACATTTGTCCAATTTATATAAAATAAGTTTAGTTAAAATTAAAACTGTCATAAATCATAATGTACACAGTTTTACTATAATAACTAACAATTACCTACGTACTAATTTGTATCAAGTAAATAATGTGTAGCAAACGTTTGGTGAGAGATATTCGAATTCGATTCCCACTATGAATACATGTGACTCAGATTCAATATTAATCTTTAAATCATGTATTATACAGCCTCATTGTTCAAAAGTGAGTTAGACTCCAATCTAACTAAATATACAACTATTTTCATTTTCCATGCGCCTACCGACATAAGTGTTGTAACTTTAATATCACAATTAATTACAAATTACTAAACAGTTTCTTTTCCTCCTTCCGCCTATGAGAATAACTGAAGATAAGATATGCTGTGGATACATGTTACATTATTTTCACTTTCCAGCATGATTTTGATCATTGCCCTCTTTATAATAGAAAACATATTAGTTTGTGGGTAAGCTAATATGCAAACTCAAAACATTGAAGAGTTGTGGGTTGCATAAGTGCCTAGGGGAAGCATTTACATATTCTTAAACTTTACTATGAAAGCAAGAAGTCTTAGACTATCAGTCAAACAAAATTTCAACAGTTTTATGTTGCTGGCAACGCTATCTCCTACCTGACGCCAAAGGATCTCGCTGTCGTGCATGAAACTTGTAGACGGTGCTGAAGGCTTTAAGGTAACAACCAGCTTCTTATTAATTTTCTGCATGTAATTTTAGGGAATCGTTTAACACGTGGCGGAAACAAGGATACAGGTAGCTTACTAAATATGTCTGCAGCAAAGAATACAAATGGCGCTGATCTATTCATGCACTCGCAGACAAAATACAGAAGAAGCAACGAACAGCATAATTGTCTCCTGTATTTTGAAAAGTTAACTATTCAAAGATTTCAGTTTTTCTTTATTGGATATATTGACCTTCCGAAGCATAACAACAGGCAGCATGATAACTAAGAAATGAAAACTATTACTACACACTCACGATGTAGCTGTTGTCCAATATGTAGAGGTAATTTCAACATTAACAACATCCTAATTACATTACTACAATGCAATCAAGTTCCAAGACAGGTAGATGATAAACGTACAGAGTAAGGAGTAGTATATATCTCAAATGAAAATGTAAATTTATCAAACTTGAGGCTACGTTAGGTAGGTGACCAAATTAACAAGATTCACTGTAGTTAAATCTTCTATGTGAATTTGTTTTTTTTTTTTTTCGAATATTTGGAAAGAAGTCAAGATAAATAAAAAATATCTATGTTCTAAAGTTTTCTGTCTTTTAAGCTAAAGCTAAAAGATGGTACACGGGAGTTTGGACTTTCCCATAACCTTTTATTATAAAAGATTTCCTCTTGAATACAAAATGTTACAAACAAGTACAAGTGCCTCTAATTACTTTAGATTTTTGTTAGTGAAGTTTAAAGGAGCCCAGCCACCATGTGTCTTCGTGAGTATTGGTCAGATGCTTCTCAATAACCCTCTAAGAGAGGAGAGTTGGAATTCTCAATGATCGGGCGTCTTAGAGAGGTACAAAGGAGCTCAATGAGCAGGCTTCTTAGAGCATAATTATACGAAGGGTAGCTTCCAATGACCAGGTATCTTGGAGAGTTGGTGGTTTGATCGACCGGGCAAGATTTAAATTTTCTCTAGTGTCCAGTCTCCTTTTATACTGAAATGTTGCTGACAGCTTGCCTCTGCCTGCATCATTTGCCTAATGTTGGCGATGGTAGTTGGCACCTTCTTCGTGGCTGTCGTCTGAAGATTGTTTACTTTAAGCACGTGGTGTAGAAATACATCCATATGGTGTGAAAAAACGTGGAATCTTAATATACTCTTTCCAAGAACGATCATAGTGTCAGTATTCTTCGAATGAAAATGAATGTAACACGTTCAATTGTTTATGATTCCATAAAATGAACAAACTTCAAGGAATACATTCGTTGGAACAGGGACACTCAGTTTTTCAAACAAGGAAATCAAGATCGATATTAAAGCACAGTTTCGAATATATACCTAATGCACGCATGTACATAATACTTCCTGTAGATCAATAATTATTGACGCATATTTACAACTTTATTAATTTCAGAAAGAAAGATACTGTAAAGATACAGTATTTAATATCAACATAATAAATAAGTACAGTAGTGTATAAAAATTAAATATAACATATTTTGGCCAGTGTTTCTTCCAGACACGTTTCTGGGGGTCACTGCCCCCAGAATCTCTTAGAGTGCCCCCGGAGGAAACCGAAATAGTAGGTATTTAATACAATAATAAATAGAATAGTATCAGCAGTGCTCCCCGGAATACTAAGTATGCCCCCCGGTACATTGTTTCTGAAAGAAACACTGATTTTGACATGTATTTTGAAGAACAGAATTTCTTCCAAAATGCAAGGAAGCCATTACTTACTTACTCCTTCTTCTGGAAGCGTCCAACCCTTAAAACATTGAACCTTCTGTATGCGTCTCTAATACCCAAACAGATTCTTATTCTTTTGTCAGTTCAAACTTCTACAACTTCTAGAACACGATTCTACATTTCCAAACAAAAAGTTTTATAATAAGAAAATACGATGTTTTCATTATCTTCAACAAGAAACAAATTTGAAATACGCCATTAATCACAACACGGAGTTAATAGGGCTAGTTTAGATGTGATTTGGAGTTCAGAGAGAATGGCAAAAACAGAAAAGTTATAAATGACGCTATAAATAAACTGAAATTTGACCTAATATTATCTGCTAGATTTACACTAGATTTTAACATCACTTTACTTGCAGAAACAGAACTTCCTGAAATAGAATCCCCGGAGATAGACGAGCCTTGTAAGTAGCACTATTTTGTTCTTTAATTTTATTCAGGTAAATAGCATTTGTGTCATTAAGACTTGTAGTACGTGTAAAACAATCTTATTCAATCCAAAGTTTCAGCGACAAATAGTAAACTGAACCATATTGGTAAAAGTAACAAATTAAACATTTCAACGAATTAAAGTTCTCTAGAAGTTGGTAAATTTATTTTAGTATTCCTCTAGGTGGAAATTCATCCATGTGTGCACCATTTCAATGTATCCAGACTGAGGTTTAAGTTTAAGATGTTGATGATACAATGTATATTTCTCCTTTACAGCCTCAAAATTAAGAATAGCATTCCTAATTAACTGGTAACTAAAAGTATTATACCGAGAGTTTTATCAAAATTAGATATTTTCTTTATTCCACTTCATAAATAAATATTACATTAATCTTCCATGGTACTCTTCTTTTCTAGAAAAAGAAATATGATTATGAAAACGATTTTATTTATGGAAGTATAATGCCTGTGGTATTGCAGAAGAATTTGGTTACTAATTGAAGCTGAGCAAGAAAATATGGGATTCTTTCTTCTTTTAAAGTTTTGGAGACTTTTTTTGTCATTGTACATTACTGATTATTTTATATGTTGTACGCGTCTATGGATAATTATTTTTTAAAAAAAAATGCTTGTAGGAAAGATGTTACCATTACAAAACAATAGTCAATGATGAATGCTAATCTGCTATGAAACGATATAAAATTACAGAAAACGTGAATAAAAGTTTAAAAAGAAATGAAACGAATGACAGAAAAATTCAATAAAAACGGTTCGCCAGAGTAATTTGAAGTTAGATATACAGGGCCCACCTGAAAGATGTGCATAAACTCCGGGAAGTGATTCGCGACATCAAAAGAAGACAAAACGTTCTCTTGCATATTGTCGAATTCCGCGTCGTGTAAGAGTGACAGGCGTGACAACCTGGAATCGAAACTCGAATTGTGACAATTGGAAAGGAACAGAAAGATGTAATAGGTATGAATCCCTACGCTAAATTGAGTTGGGAGTTACCATGTGTGTAAAAATGTGGCCACGACTGCAGATTCAATTCTTGGGTCATATACGCAAACAATAGAAGGGGGACCAAACTGGCGTTCCACTAGATTGAGAGTTATGGCGTCATCAACATGGCCGCCCGCGAAATTTCTAACAGAACTTTTAAACGCGTATAATTTCCCACAGAATACAGTGAAAACCGTCGCTTATGTCCCAAACTAAAGTAAACTATCCGCAATTATACATAGCTAGTTACGGTATTTGTGTGTGGTGCCATGTGTAAGATACAGAGCGTTCAAAAAGTCTCTATACACCTGAATTGTCACATATTCAAAACAACGAGAAAATTATTTTACTCAAAATTTATTATATTTTACGGCATAAAAGCACTATGCACAGGGCGTAGCATATACACACACATTTTCACAGCAAATGTTGGAAATATTCCCCATGAGCCTCCAAACATGCTTGCACACGTTTCTTCTTGTTCTCAAATACTCACAAGTTGTTCATGTGGAATGCTATGAGCAAAATCTCGAATAGCTGTTTCGAGTTCTTGTAGCGTGTGGGGGTTCCCTTTAGAAACAGAATTGTTTGCATAACCCTAGAAGTAAATATCCAGAGGAGTCAAGTCAGGAGACCGAGGTGGCCACAATCCCTTTGAAATTATTCGATCTCCAAAAACCTCTTGCAGTAATCTCATGAATTGGCGAGCTGTATGTGTTGTAGTGGCATCTTGTTGTATCCAACCATTACGAATTTCGTCTTCCGTTAGTTCTCCCATGAACTGTTGAATAATTTCACAATAATGAGTTGAATCTATTGTTTGTCTGAATAATATGGGGCCGACTATTCTTCTTCTGGATATTGCAATCAACACCCCTACCTTCTGGTCATGCATGACATGTGGGTTTTCTGCACACCTCAAACTTGAGTTCTGGTCATTGACGTAACCTGATGAATGGAGTCAGGCCTCTTCAGTAAAAAAAATCCAAAACATCCTCAGACTTGTCCATAAAAACGTGTAAACCATTCACAATACTGCACTCGTTTTACACTGTCGGCAGGAAGTTACTGCTGTACCGCTCTCACCTTATACGGGATAAGACGCACTTTCTTACGAACAGCCTTTTGTGCCTTACCAACACTTATTGCTTCTTCCTGGGCAAGTTTTCAAAGTGGTTTATGGTGGGTACGTTGCATTGCATCCGATATGTGTAGCATGTTTTTCTTCATCGAGCACTGACGGTCTACCACTTCGATCATAGTACATTACCGTTTCAATGCCTCTAAATTTATCGATCAGTGCCCTTACAGTGTGACGATTCGGAATAGGTGTATCCGGAAACCTAGCTGCAAACTTATCTTTGACTGTCTGTTTGTACTCACCTTGTTCACGGAACACATGTTCAACCAGAAATATTCGTTGTTCTAAAGTTAACACCATTGTTTCAGAGAACGTTAACTAGATGCAACAATCACTTCAACGTCACTTTGTCGACTGGAATCTAAGAAAGGAACTTCACGCAAGGCGATAATATAGCAGTGTTGCAAACCTTCGCATAAAATTTTATTTCATGTGACTTTGAATGCGACTTTGACATGCCACGATTCAGGTGCATAGAGACTTTTTGAACGCTCTGTATATCAAAGCAAACTCGGAAACAGTATTTTTTGATAGTCGTTTTAATTTGAAATCTGAATAACTCCGTAATTATCAAGAATTCTAAAAATATTGTAGTAACAAAAATATAAGACGGTGCCAATATATTTTTGTATCATATTATATACGGTAGTTCTGTGATTTTATATAAGAAATAGTGTGGTATATTCGTAGCTGTAATTTATAGGTATATTATATTTGTATCATTAAATTAGAGTTAAAAATGCTCCACCACGACAGATTTAGTCTTCAGGTCAGATAGTTGATAATATAGAGTGGGAGAAGTGAAATATTAATAGACTGAAACTTATGAAGTCATCAATATGGCCGCCCGTAAATATTCTAGTAAAATATTTAAAACCGTATCACTTCTCAGGGAAAGAAGATAGAATCGTATTCTTTGCGCTAAAGTAAAGCAAATTAATTATATTTATACAAAATGAATTTGTAGTGTTGAAAATTCGGTATGTACTGTTATCTATGAATTTTGGATACCGTTTCAGAGTTTAAAGTTAAATAATAAATGCAAGTGTTGATAACGTTTTATTTTTACAGAGTTAAGTTTCATAGTATTTCAGTTAGCAATACTGTTTTGCATTGTAGTTAATTGTATCTAAAATCTAGCAAATGTTTCTTTTTGGTTCAAATGTGCATAGCAACACAATCAACAAAAGGTAATATAGACGAAATCTTTGCTCATGGATTTCAAGAATACCCTCCTTCAATTGCAAATAACGCTAACAAGATATTCCGTTCCAAAAACTCTGATGTTCTTATATGCCTCCAAAATGAGGTTCAGTTCAACGAAGCAAACCGATGTCATTTCCGACTCTTTAAATTATCATGCTATTGTTTGTGATATTAGAGCCTTAATTCATTTTCTAACTCATGCGGTCGGTCCTATAACATTTGAAGACCACTTTTATATGTGTGTTTCTTGAGCCATGTTAAAATTTAAATGAGGAAAACATTGGCATTACTTGTTGTCTGGGATACTTACTATGAAGCTTTCATTAAAAACGAGACACGTGAAGATCAATTTCATGGAATGAGACAGAAGGTAGGAAAAAATATAAGGATACCCATAGATTGGTCAATGCTTCTGCGTCACTCACAACACAAACAAGAATTATTTAAATATCTAAGTGACGAATGTGTACAAAGTGATTTCTACATAACTGCAGAGTTTACTGTTTACCATGTTGGACCTACAAAAAAATGACAGAAAGATACAACCATGAAGAAGCTGACATCAGAATTATGTTACACTTATATAGGGTGAAAGCGATTGCGTGTTAGAGTGAAATTTAGAGCTATGTCATTGGTAGTTTGCTACAAGAAGATACAGATACTAACAGATAGTGAGAGAATACTAAACGCTGCAAATAGCAGGCCGCCAAAGAAACAGTAGCTTGCTGAGAACTTAAAACAGCTCAGAAATCATGGGTTACAGAAAATGAAGGAAAGGAGGGCGTGGAAACATGCTAATTCAGAAGACTGCAGAAAGAAATACAGGAAGTTAAGCAATGAGTTACAAAGAGAAACAGACAGACCAAGGGAAAGATTTTGCAAAATAAAACGTAAGGGCAGGGGTGTAGCCAGCAGGTTTTGGTAGGTGGGGCCGTCGTTTATGAAGGGGGGACAGCTGCAGTGTACAAAATTTTTAAAAAAGTGTTGCAGCTAGTGTTTCTGAGCCCTGAAAAAAACGGAAAATTTTGGTTAGGAGAAAGAAAATTTTATTTTGTGGAATCTTGAATAAGAAGTTGAGGAAAAGACTCGTGCTTCGTGTGAAGTATTGTACTGTATGCGAGAGAAACTTAGACATTACACAAAAGTGATTAAACACGACTCCAAGTTTTCGAAATGTGAGTGCAGAGAAGAACTGACAGAACTAGTTGGTTTGAGCGGAAACCGAATGATGGTGCTAGAGATGGTAGAGGAGAAAAGAACAATTTTAGATATCATGGAAAAGAGAAAAAGAAACTGGTTGGGACGTTGGCTAAGAAATAAACTGTATCATGCGTGACGTACAAGGAGCTATGGTAGCAGGAAAGAGAGGGAGGAGGGGAGGCTCTAATTGATGGAGGGCATCAAAACAGGAAAATCGTACGTGAAGACGAAGAGGTTAGTAGAAGACCGTGGTACATGGAAGCTTCTCAGCTGCTGGGAGTGGAATGATGGCAGAATATCTATGATACTGATGATGATATTACTATGATATATATACAATTATATCAATATTGTATTATCATACCTTGATTTGTTTAGCACGACAATGTTATTGTAGATTCGTAACTTATAAGCTTTGTCATGGCAAACAAATTTATAAAGATATTAGAATTTCATTACTTTCGTTTTTTTGATATATTCTAAACGCTACAGTTCACAATACATTACTTAAATGACAAAATGATGAGAAAAAGCATTACACGTGAAGAAACGACAAATAGAATAATAAATTAAGCGATATGTAGTAAACTGAAAGTAAAAATTATGCATTAATAATATTTGACGTAAAATGTTGGAAACAATTTAATAATAAGTTAATACTGTTATTCTTCAGAAATGGTAAGAAGTAAGTGTTACAGCCCAGCCACAGCAAGCAAATGACAGCAAATCGTACCATTCACTCAAATTCTCAAATTATTTGGTGATAGTCCCTAAAAAGAGAAAGAAATATTGATTATATTTCTGAAATCCTTTTATAATAGGTATACGCAAATGATATAACATAATTAGGTAGTGTTAGCAATTCTGCGTCACTAATAATCTCAGTATTTTCAAACAAGTGACTAATATTTACATAAATAAATATTTCCCCTAAATTTAATGATAAAATTTGAAATGAGAGGAAAAAGTAGTTTCAATGTACTTTGCAAATTCTTAGTGTAAATCTTTTTCAAGTAGTTCAAGAATTATTTCTTAAACAAAAAAGTATGCTAAGAAGACCCAATCGTTTTACTTTTCGAAGTCTTCGAAGCTAGTCACAAGTGCGTAGTGTCCTTTCACTTAATAATAAATGTTGAAAATGAAATAACTAGTATCATTTTTTTCACATTTATTGCTAATAGACGATGCGTTCACCTTCTACACCTGACAGCAAGTAAAATACCAGGGGTTACCCAAAAGAAACCGAGCTTATTTTTTAAAACTAATTTATTCACATTTTAAGCACAAACTTTCAATCCACCTTCAAAGTACTCTCCACTTGTACTAATACATTTGTCTAATCTTTTAATCATTTTTTTCAAGACATTGTTTAAATTCGTCTTTTAAGATGCTTGACTGCACCTCTGTCGTTTTTTTCTCTTCATCTCAGTAACATCAACAAAACGCTTTTCTTTTATGTCTTTCTTCATTCTAGAAAACAAAAGCAAGTCTGGATCATTTCGGGGCTCTTCTTTCAAAGCACAGTATGCTTCTACAAGACCTTGTTTTTATTTAGCAGTCGTGGCACGAATTTGGTAGCCACCCTTTTCATTCCCGAATCTTCTGTCAAAATTCGCTAAACTGAATCGAAGTCACTCCCGGTAGGTTCACGATTTCTTTAATGATCCGTAGTTAATCATCATTGATGATTGCATAATTTTTTAAACATATTCGTGCGTTCGGGCCATGAAAGGACGACAAGAACGAGATTTGTCATCAATTAATATTTTGCCATTTTTGAAACGGAAAAATCACTCAAACACTAGGTCGCTTTTAACATTTCAAGAGTTCCTGTTCTACTTTCTCCTAGCAAAATGCAGAATTTCACCACCTCACGTTGTTCACGAAAATCAGCCTTTGCGAAAACGACTATCACACAAAAACAGTTGCCACTATAAACTCTGCTGAAACTTGTCCTGACCTTCTTCAGCGACGGCACTCAGCTTACCGACTCAGAAAGGTTCGTTCTATGAGCTCCTAGCGACAAAACTTGGTACTACAAAAGCTCTGCCCACCAAAAAGCTAGTTAGGTTTCTTTTGGATATACAAACGTATTATTGGTCCCTGACATACGATGGCCCATAATTACAAGATCCGCGACTTCTGTGTTCAAAGGAAAGGAACCATTAATATAATATTGAAATTTCCCTTTCTTTATTCAAACACCCAATTCTAAAAAATAGTTTAGTCTTGAGATGTCAAATTCGCTTTGCAAACGCTCAATTAAAAATAAGAGTCTAGGTGTTTCAGCACGTTCAAAAATATTGATCCTAAAGGGAAAATTAAAAATGTTTACAGTATTCTCGATTTCGAATTTATATTTATTTCACTTTATTTAAACGCGAACAACGTGAACGTTTGCTAATTCATTGATATATTCATAAATCAGATCAATTCGTTAACTTTCTCAAAACTCACTAATTAATCCTTGAATAAACACATTCCATCAATTCTTTGTTTACATACAGGTGGAGCACTACAAGATTTAGAGTTATGTTCTTCTGCTGTATTTTTAGTTGATATCACAATCTACTGAACTTTTGTTAACCTTGGGTTGTCCCAATCAGTGACGGCGTAAGGCAAACTGGGGCCCGGGGCCAGTGAAGTAGGTTGGGGCCCCTTTTCAAACAATCGTGATTTATACACTTCCATTTTTGACATTCATTTACATAATCATTCTTTCTGTTTTCTCCTCCCCATTTCCCGTTGGTGTGTGTGTTTAGATCATTAAAATCTGGGATATATTAAACAAATAGGGCTGACATTCAGCATCCCTGTCTATTTTTTAAATGCTTAGAACCACCTTCAGGCTGGTATCTACAAATGAAACGACCACGATTATCATTTCATATTCTTTTCTTTTTTATTCATTTTTAAACAAATGACACGATAGAAAAAGGATTAGTTATACAAGTGGAACGAAAACTACAACCCACAACAGAAATAACAATCTTAAGAACAAACAAAACGTAACAAGCAAGAATCCAGAATTTATCCTACACCTATTTGGTCTAGGAATTAATTCGTGCGGTTGGTACGCACACATTGAAGCTGTAGTACAAACACAAAATACATAAATACCTTAAGAAAAATATTGTCCATCGCTAGCCACCACTTTCGCCCATCTGTCAGGCAATGTACGGATTCCGTGGCGAAAGAAGTCCTCATCCTTGGAAGCGATCCAGTCAGAGACCCATGTTTCGATATCTTCTGAAGAAGTAAACCGCTGTCCAATCAAATCGTTGTTCATGCAATCGAACAAGTAGTAGTCCGAAGAAGCAACGTCTGGTGAATACGGCGGGTGGGGTAAAACTTCCCATCCGACATTTTCTAAATAGGTTTTGACCGGTTTTGCGACATGTGGGCGAGCGTTATCATGTTGAACAATAAGTTTATCATGTCTGTTCTCCCATTCTGGTCGTGTTCTGGCCAGAGCTTGCTTCAAACGCATTAATTGTCGTCGATAACGTTCTCCATTCATAGTTTCACCCGGTTGCAGCAGCTCATAGTACACCACACCTTTCATATCCCACCTTATGCACAGCATAACCTTTGCACAGTGAATATCTCGTTTTGGTTGTGATGGACCTGGTTCACCTGGTTTCACCCAGGCCTTTTTTCGTTTAGGGTTCTCGTAATGGATCCACTTCTCATCACCCGTAATAATTCGATGCAGAAACCCCTTTCTGCTCTGTCGTTGAAGCAGCAATTCGCAAATGGTTTTTCGTCTTTCAACGTCTCTGTCTTTCAATTCGTGTGGAACCCAATGTGACATCTTTTGAATCATTCCCATGGCTTTCAAGCGTTTGGAGACTGTTGTTTGATCAACGCCTAATGCTGCTGCAAGTTGTTCCTGCGTTTGACACGAATCCTGCTCGATCAATGCTGTCAATTCTTCGTCTTGAAATTTTTTTGGCTGTCCAGCTCGCTCTTGGTCTGCCAAGCCGAAATCACCACTTCTAAACCGTGCAAACCACTTCTGACACGTTCGCTCAGCTAAAGCATGGTCACCATACACTTCCACCAAAATACGATGACTTTCAGTCGCACTTTTCTGCATGTTAAAGTAATGCAGCAGGACACCCCGCAAAAACACTTTATCAGGCACAAATTGCGCCATGTTCACTTAACTACAAACTGGTGTTGTTGACGCTTTAATCCACTGCACTATACTACGAACGATACGCGATGACAGGGGTTTGCAACACATGTGTGGATACACGGAACTGTGGGACGCTCCTTTCGTTGCGCCATCTCTTGTCCACCCGCACGAATTAATTCCTAGACCAAATATACTATCGTAGTATCAACGCGTACTGGAATTAGGTGGAATAGTGGAAGTAATGCTCCTAATAATACAGTTAGAGACAAATTTACGTACAAAACGTAGCAATGAGCTGATATTGCAAAAATTGCAAATAATAATATAACCGATGTGATTTTTAAGTGTAAGCTCTATGTTTTCTAGGATATTTTTGTTCGGTTCTCGTCTTTGGTGTTTCTCCTGCGCAATTTCTCATATGGTTATGTTTATTCATGGTTTCTCTCCTGTCTGAATTTACGTTAGATGGGTTTTATTTGATTAGATTTTTCTTCCTACAATTAGCCCCATTCACTTTAACATTCAGTTTCTCTCCAGTGATAATGTACGATCTATTCAGTCCCGCTGCTTTTGCCGAAATATCAATGAATAGTTAAGCACTAGAATATTTCTCTCCTTCTTGTATTTTTTTACTATTGTTTCCAGATTTCGCACTTGTTTTATGATTATATTATTTTGTATTTAATAATTCAGTCAGGTTTATAATCTGTCACTTATGACTATTTCCATTACCACTTATTAACATAGTATTAGAATATATTACAACAAAAAAAATCCTGAATATATTGAATAATTTGTGATACTATAGATTAAATATGTGAGCACCGAATTCTACTACGGGTTATACCATCCTACTTTTCATTACCACCTAACACCAGTCAATTGACAATCTGGACAGTTTTTTATTACTCTTTTGGTACTTTTGGGGGCACGGTGGCTCAGTGGTGGAGCGTCATCTCCGGTGTTTGGGGTCCCGGACTTTGTGGTGGACAAACATCGTGATCGTGGGATTTCTCGGGGTTCTCCCGTTTCCTCCCACTTTCTTCATTTCACATTTTCATTCATTTCTCATCATCCCCTTTAGCTAACCGGCATAACCGTGGGACGTAAGACAAAGATTTCATTTTCTTTTGGTACTTTTGTATTTTTATTGCCTTTACTTGAAACTACTTTCGACAGTAGTTCCACTACCATATTAGCCTATGTTCCACCAACATTCAGAATGATATCTTCCTTGCTTTGGTAGCAGCGAAAGTCTCAACTATATTACCATAATCCAGTGGATGCTACTCCATTTTCGATAGAAAGATTGGCTAGATTCGTGAATCTTTCCTGACTCATTGTGGAACGCAAGTGTGATTTTATCAATTTCATTTTGGTGAAAAACCTTTCACATGATGCGACAGAAACGGGGAGTGTTATCAAAATCTGAAGAGCGGTTGCCAAACTTTAGTAAATTTCAAGCCCCATTGAAGATACATATTTCAAGATACCTTGTGGTGAAAAGTCAAGTTCTTCTTTAGCTTTCTGAGCACACCTTAGTGAACGGATTAAATCCTTACAATCCTGAAATAATAATAAGCCATCCAGATCATTCGGGTAGAACAAAGCCAAATCACATCAACATGCTTTTAGCCTTTCCATGCTCTCACACTTCGGCCTGTGTAGTCATATTTCATTCTTTGATTCTCCAGGCATGCATCTCCTTCTACTGTGTGTACCCACAGTTATGTTCCATGTCCTGCAACTTCTTTTAGCTGTGGATATGATTTCCTTGCCTAACTCAAGTCTCCAGATATTAAAGGTGTTAACCAGGCTCTGTAACTGAATAAGAGTTTGATTGAAACTCATATCCTGAGATTGAAGGTATTTTTGAATCCGATCAATATAGAGAGATTTGCAGACGAGAAATATACTAAAGCGATGAAGTTAAATGACTGGATGCTTGCAAGAAGAAGACCAACATCTCTCCTAGTATCAAGTGTTTCAATCGAAGTGTCACGCAGATCTTCTAATACATCAATTACTACATCCAATTGACTAGTGCCTTTAAAGCTTCTGCTTTTGAACTCCATCTAGTGTCATTTTCACGTTTCAGACCAATCTTTACGTGATTTTGCAGCACATTCCATTGGTGAGTAAATCTAGAGAAGAATACCAACAAACGTTTCATTGCTCCCAACAAAGTCACCGCCAGAACGTTAACGTGCGCAGCATGTAAGCCACAAGGTTCAATGAATTATTGTTACAAGGAACGAAAATGGCCAAAGGACTTATATTCTGTATCAAAGTTTGAACTCCAGAATATTGCTCTGCCATTGTAGCCTGCTTATCACAAGACTGGCCTCTGGAATCTTAATACCAAGCTTATCACACTGAAGTTTCTTCAGTATTTCAGCAGAAATAATCTCAGCAGTCTTTCCTTCGACAGAGATAAAATCAATAAACTTACCGAACTTGAACAGAATCACGTTGTATGTCAACAAATCGAATGATTTCTGACAAGGATTCCATATGACAGCAATCAGGAGTTGAATTAAATATAATGCTGAAGTATTTTAATTATTTGAACACTTGTTTTCTTATTGAACATTTTATTCACTTTAATTTTGTGGACTGAAATGTAAATTCATACGCCAAAAAACAAGAGCAGAAATGGGGAAACCAGCTAAGCAAAAGGGTTTCGCTCGCTAAAAATTCGACTTGTAAAGGACAAAAGAAAAAAGACAGAAGGAAAACAAGTGAATCAGTGACTATAGCGTCTGCACCAAGAGCTTTTAATTAGGAACAGAATGCTAGTAACCTAATAAAGCATTATATACGTTGATCCCTTCTTTCTACCCTTCTCATGAGCTGATATATGAATAAATAAATAAATAAATAAATAAATAAATAAATAAATAAATAAACAGTGATAGTTTAGGAAGCAGGCTAGCAGACGGGGCCCCATTACTTGCATCATAAGACCTTAGAATGTAAACAACACAATATACTTTGACTTTCATTATATTTTAATCTACACTCAGTTTTTCCTTTAAATTTCTCTGAGGTTATTGAACAGAGTGAAACATTTATTTTATTCATATTTTAATCCACATACATTTTTTCTTTAAATTTCTTTGGGGTTCCAAGAGAGTAAAACTTTTATTTTATTTATGTTTCCGTATAAGCTACCTTCAATTTTGAAAAAATTTTCTTGGGGGCCCCAAGAAAGTGAAACATCTGTTTTATTTTTTTCGCCTGCATTTAGCCTTTTCCTTTCAAATTCTTTGGGGGCCCCCCAAGAGTATGAAACATTTGCTTTATTTTTCACCTATATTCAGAGCATTTTCCTTTAAATTTCCTTGGGAGCCTCCAAGATAATGAAACTTTTAGTTTATTTATTTTTAATCTACATTCAGTTTTTTCTTTAAATTTCTTTCGTGTGCCAAAGAGAGTGAGGCCCGAAGCTTATAGTTTGTTTAGCTTATACGGAAATCCAGCACTGATTAGCTTTATTAGACAGATATTTCTGTTGTTTCATCCGTTATTTGGTGTAATATTGATTGACAATTAATTGCGTTTACATTTAGGGAAGGTGTGGATTATAAACCTTGACGGCCCTTGTACGGCTCATGCTAATAAGGTTTCTTAGTAATTATTTTTTACCTACCGTCGGGGCCCCCCACAAAGCGGGCCCGGGGCAGGGGCACCGCTCGCCCCGCCCTAACGCCGCCACTGGTCCCAATGCAGACCACTTAGAAAGAATTCTTAATAATTTTGAAGATGTCACCTAAAATTGTTGTTAAAGTAGTTGTGGCAGTTTTAAAGGTGTAAATGGAATTATTGGTAACACCAATATTCCGTCCGACGAAATTCAATTCAGAATAAGTTCAATATTCGACATTTATATTTCTTTCTAAACTATTAGACTAATTAAGTAATGTTAGCAACAATTGTGTTTTAATTAACAATCATAGTCATTTCCAAACATGATATTAATATTCAAATATGGACATTTGTGATAAATTTAATGAAATACGTCAATTAAATATAGCGAATATGAAGTAAGTAGTTAGGACTCTCCAGCACCCCATCTGTGAATTAAAATGTACAGAAATCTGGTTTGCATTCCAGCGTTAATATTCATTGCAATTCTCTAGTGCGGTTTATTTAATATTCCATTAGTTATGAACTGTACGGTCGTAAAACGAAACGGCATGCACGAAATGAAATTGGCTCGAGTTATACATTGAATATACGAATTCAAATTTTGTTGTCTAAAAGTTGAAGCAATAAAAGGTATATCGTAAGTGTTATTCGTGCACTTTTAAAGTATTTCCAGAATTATTTCAGTTTTGGACTACGTCAGCAGTACACAACATACGGAACTATTAGGATGTCAATACGCGTATCACATCACTATTTACAGTTAGGTTGGTAATAGTTTAAAATTCTTCATTTTCACAATCCCTGGGTTTTATTTTGATTTATTTTGATTATATCACCGAACAAAATTTAACTAAATTAATATAATTTACAAAAGGATGCAAAGGAATAATTTACACACCTGGGTAAATCTATTTTAGAATTCAATTCTTCTCTGTAATAAACTCAGGGCCGCAACTAAGGGGGGGCAGAGGGGGCACGTGCCCCGGGCGCGTGGTTGGAGGGGGCGCCAGAAAGAAGATAGTATATCAATTGTTTTAAAAATCGCACCCTTTCCCTTGAGAAACTTATTGTAGAGGTTAAAAGAAATCAAAAGTTTACTTGGCCTTTTCCATGGGACCTCTTTTAGAGAGAGAGAGAGAGAGAGTCTCATCTAAATAGGTGTAATGTCATACATTAAAAGCTAATATTGCATTTATTTGTTCCCTTGGGCGACCACAGAGAATCCGCCCCCCTTTCCTTTTCCTACCACAAGGAGCTGTTTGTCTGTATAATTCCATTGAGTTGAGTTGATTTTAAGTTTAACGTCCCTTTCAGCAGCAAGGCTATATGAGACGTGGACCTACTGATTAACGTGGAATCCGAACCACATGAGCTCCCGCCAGAAATCGAACCCGGGTCTCCCACGCCAAAGGCGCGTACGCTAACCGCTTAGCCACGAAGAAGCTCTATAATTCCATTGAGAACAGCTCTGAAGTTTAAAACGCTGTTATCAATCGGGGCGGGGGCGAAGAGTTACCGATTTTTGTTGCTTGCTGGTGGTTAAAGAGTTTAGCTCAGACGCGCCCCTGTAATGTTACGCAATTGCTGTAATGTTTTTAAGCTAGAGGGCAGTTTTGTGGCGGAAAAGATAAGTTACACGCCTCGGTGTATTTAATTGTTTCTTGTACGCCTACCAAGGGATTTTGCGAGTGAAGGCTGTATGAAGTTTTATCTATTAGTTTTGCTTGAGAGCTTTTCGAGGCATTTTGAATTGTTATCTATCAGTCCAACTTATGCTTTATTATGCTTTATTGTTAATTTCAATCATTGTTTTACATTAATCGTGTATAATGTATAATATTTACTATACATTAAATAATCTAAATATCTTGATCTATTTATTAATATTTTATGAAGCAATTTCTTTCATATTTAATGAACTTTCTAGTTAATGCACTGTAAAGAGATATGCTTTGATCGAATCAGTTTTTTCTATCACTTGTGTGCACCTTAGAGGTGCATATATACAGAAAGAGAAAGTATACAGAAAGGTGCACAAAAAGTACAGAAAGTGCTCAAGTTCGAGAGGTACACATAACAATATAGTGTGGAGTTCTTTTGTGCTTCATTGTTGATGGAAAGTTTTCTTCTTTTCTCCACATCAAAGGATTACACCGAAAAATTTACAGAAATGAAAATAAGGTTTTCATTGTTGCATTGTTATGTTCTCAATGATTTTGCATTGTAAATATTTTTTAAAAAATATTAATATAGTATATGTTAAACTTGCAGTTAAATAGAATTTCCAAGAATTATGCTATATATTTTAAATTATGCTTTATTTTCTAAAATTATGCTTTATTATTCTTTAAAATTAGTTTCTTCTGGACCCTTAGACAACCACACCCATGTTCAAGGTACCAACCATATGTCTAAATTGCTATTATGCTTTTTATGCTTTGGGGTTGCTCTATTTATAATATACCAGATATTTTCAAGTTTATTTTGTATTGTTTTTATATTTTTAAATGAAAGCTTATGTACAAAATTATTTTTGGGTTTATTAGAACTAAATGTTATTTCAATTATAACTTTATGATGTACTAGAAATTTTCTAGTTTATTTTGTATTAGTTTCTTATTTTAATATGAAAGCGTATGTTCATAATTATTCTTCGGGTTATTAAAACTAAATGTGTTATTTCAATTAATAACTGTATAATGTGGCAGATATTTTCTAGTTCATTTTGTTTTTATTTCTTCTTACAACATTAAAACCCATTAAAGCCGAAATTATTTTTTGTTTTTATTTTCTGTGAAATTTGTAATTTTGAGTTATTTAGGTGTAAAGACCATTCACGAGAAATTTTGAGTTCGTGACGTAAGCGGTTTTGTTGGGGTGCCTCGTGATCATATGAACACGCTAGGCGTTTAAGTACTTTCGTATATCATGATTAAGTGGATGCCCTGTTAAATTATTAACACATATGGAAAAGAAAAGAGACATTTATTGTCTTAGAAATTGTTACACTTTAGAAGACAAAAATAAACACAGTATTTGGACTATGGAATTGTCAGGTTATGGAGCCCAATATCTATGGGACTTTATGGAAATTGAAAAAAAAAAGTTGGTAGGCGCACAAACCCATGCTACATTTGAAACATTTCGTAGGTACTGTGTTTGAACTCAGTGTAGTTGCACAACGTTTACGCTTAGACCGAACCACTAAGTGGTTTCTCTCATAAAGACAAACGTCATCCCTTACATGGTGTTGTTGACTGTTGGACTTAGAAATGGCTGGAAGCCCTGCATCTAATAAAATGGCTTTATAATTTTGTAAATAAGTTTGTACAATATGTCTTGCAAATTCTACTGTAAGATACGTATTTTGGTTTTTCTCAATATTAGCCATGCGATTCGTGCGATACATCAATCATCCAAGAGAGAGGCGCCCACCACCTCTTTTTGGACTTGATTCTAATTCTATAATATGAGATATTCTGGTCCATTTAATCAGTAAGTTTCATGTGCTTGCTAATATTCTCCGCATTCATACGAACGAGTACTTTCTGTTTTCATTTTGGAAATTTTGTTCGACATTAAAAACAGGCTGAACCCCGTTACACGTAACGCAGTTGTAACGACAGAGCTGTCACATCATCTTCACCAAGTCGAGTATTATTTGTAAAAACAACTTCAGCATGACTGGTAAGTTGGCACCCTGTAAGGTTGTCCATTTCCATCCCCTTTAACCGATTCTTGATCCGAAATGACGTTAGGTCTCGGAGGTTCAGCATGTCTTGCATGTCATGCACGTCATCCGATTCTAAAATATCAAGAATTTGTTGAAGTGAAAGACCTCTGTATCTAAAGGGAAAAACCATACAATTACCAGTAACAAGAGTTGCAAAAGTCATTTCAAATAATAATAATAATAATAATAATAATAATAATAATAATAATAATAATAATAATAATAATAATAATAATAATAAAAGAATAGAGTAAGTCAACTGAAAGCATGTACACACTATTCTAAATTGATATATCTGCAAAATTTTACTGTATTATTGACACCTATACGTACGTATGTAAGAGAGAAGAAGCTACTTAAACGCCTTGCGTGTTCATATGATCACACTGATGGAAAACGTCAATAACCATGACCCATATATTTTCAGATGAGTGAAATGTAATCTGTAACAACTTTTGACATCTCTAAAACATGAGCCAGCAGAAAATAATTTGAAAAAATAAGACATAAGATTGTTTTTTAATACTTACTGCGAGGACGATGCCATTTTTCTTGTATTTCTGGCGCGTTGCGGATATCTGTACCTCTAGGATACATTCACGCCGCAATGTGGAATTTATTTTGTCCGAATATCGTTAACATAACCTTCTCCTAGTAGTCAACACACAAAGCGTAAAGAAACCATGAAAGTATGTTATATAAGGCATATTTTCATAAATACTAACTGCTGTGATCATATGATCACGCACGGCGCTAATGGGTTAAAACAAAATGTATGTACAAAATTATTCTTAAAACTTGTGAGCACATAACGAATGTAATATATTCTTGTGGTTAAAGTAAGTTTGATTAAAGTACTTAAAAATCGATATAACTGGTTTCATTAAGAATGTTATTTACAGTTGCAATCCATAAGTAAGTGATACTTTTCGACTAAACCTGGGGGGGGGGGCGCCGAATTCTGTGTTTGCCCCGGGTGACAAAAACCCTAGTTGCGGGCCTGAATAAACTATATGTTAATTTAGATGTTCAATCTTTTCAAGCAATCGGAGAAGAGAAAGCAATGGTTAAAGATAATTATTACACAAACCAGTACAAAAATTTAGATTATTTAGACATTGACCATATTGAAGTTTTAAAGTTAAATGAAATTTCATTTAGATCATAGTGGATTTTCAAGAAATTATTAGATTACCTACGAATACATCATAGATATACAAAATCAATAGGATCATCAAGTATAGATAACAAATGTAGGCAGATGTAAATAGAAAGGAAAGAATCACACAGTACTAACTAACAAACCGTATAAACTATGGAGCAAGGAGGTTCAATGCCGAGTTCACAGAAGCTCTCCACTGACTTCTATCGTTAGCAAATTTGATCCAGTTTCTATTTTGTATTCCTATTTCTGCGAGATCCATCTTAATATTGTCATCTCATCTGCGACTAGATCTTCCTAATGGTCCTTTTCCGGTTGGTCTTCCACTTAACATTTTTAAAGTGTTCCTACTTTCTTTCATCTTGGCTACATGACCTGCCCATCTGAGTCACCTAGACTTGATGACCCTAACAATGTTGAGTAACCCGTATAAATTATGTAGTCACTCCTTAGAAAGTTTCCGCCGTTCCCCATACCCGATTCTCTTCGTTCCGAATATTCGTCTCAGGATCTCGTTCTCAAATACTTTCAATATATGTTCTTCCTTCCAAATAAGCAACTATGTTTAGCAACCATACAGAACAACAGGCATGGTTATCGTTTTATATATTTTAAGCTTCAAATTCCATGACAGAATTCCCGACGACAAGATATTTTGAACTGAATAATAACACGAATTCCCTGCTTTTAGTCGACATTTAATTTCTGTATGAATATGGTTTTCGTCTGTTAATATTAATCCTAAATATATTTGAAAGTATCACTTTATCTAAAGTATTATTCGATATTTTAACGCATTCATGATTTGCCGTATTATGTTCCCGACGAACTTCCATATATTTAGTTTTCTATGCATTTACTTCTAAACCCATGAACCTGCAAGCGTTTTATAAGATTTCTGTATTTCCTTCTATTGTTCTCCTATCATCCCCTATTAAATTTACATCATCAGCATATGCCATAACCTGGTGAATACCGTTCAACTCTAGGACCTGGTTGCTATCTTTGATTTTCCTTATAGCGTATTCCAGAATAAAGTTGAATAATAATGGCGACAACGCATCTCCTTGTTTCAGGCCATTTTCGACCTGAAAGCTAGTGGACAAAAATTTTCCTATCCGGACTTTGCTTTGGTATTCATTTAAACATATCTTAATTAATCTAATTAGCTTTTACGGTATTCCAAATTCTGTAAGAATGTTGTACAATGCTTCTTTTCTAACCGAGTCGTAAGCCTTTCTAAAATCAATAAATAGTTGATGTGTCTGGATATTGTATTCTCACTTCTTTTTGAGTATCTTCTTTTCATCCGCGTATGGGGTCAATCTTAACTAAATAATGTCAGAAATATTTTCAAGTATAACTTTCCAGAGCATTGCAATTAAGCAAACAAAACATTAACGTATTGAACAAGCATTTTGCGGGCTCCTTCGTAGACACAAATGGCTTTGCAATTCTAAAATTGTTTCTTAGTAGTCAAGAAAACTCAAATTTGCGTCTTTGTTCAAACGAATTGTAAGAAAAATTATGTTCAATTTTATTCTCAACGTTACCCGCTCATAGTTACTCAAATTTTAAAAGGTTCTTCCTAACTAAGAAATGATCATCAAAGACAGCTACTATTACATCGTTTTTCTAGATGCTATTTCTTAAAATAAAAGTTGATTTACGTTGTTTTAATATGTACGAGTAACAATGTGATTTTGCCAGTGTATGAAGACTATATTTTTACTAAGAAACAGAAACCCTTGTGAACCAATAAAAACCATATAATAGCTATCTAAGAAACAAGACAATTTACCAAATCAAACAGTAATCCTAACAAAGGCACTAAGCAAAATATTTAGATAAAAGTTTCAATCAGGGAAGAGAAATTTATACATAAAGACATACCGTATAACAAACAAATGAAACTACAGAGAAGTCAAACACATTCTAAAAAGTTTTAACACTGTTTCCAAGAAAATTAAGTTTTAAGTAGGTTAATCTTATAAGTTTCTAATAAAAGTAGAACTACAAACCAGCTTATCTCTGGCAAATAACAATAACTTTCTTAGGTATCTTTGTTTCATGAACTACCTTGTGTTTAGTTGTAAATTATAAATTGATGTCAATTTTGATTATAATTTTGTTTCTTATATCATAATGATTTTCAGCCATTGATATATATACATTCGTGTTGGAATATGTATATTCCAACACGATGGACAAGTTTCTAACTATAAAATAAAAGTTAAATTTTAAAAAAATAACATTGCTTAACAAACAATGAATATTATAATGTTTCAAAGTAAACAATCAGCCCAAGAAAAACTATATAAAAAACATAAAAAGAAACTGAACTGAACGTACTCCTTTGACTGAAGGGAAACAGTTTTTCAAGTATAAATATATGAATAAAACCAACAAATAATACGCCTATGTTCATTTCACATTTATAACTATATTTATACAACAAGCAGCGAAAATATATCATATTTTATTGTTTCAATTTTTGTATGAGCGTCTGCGTATGATGGCGGCGTATAACTAAACAAAATGTTGATATTACGACATGCGTTTGCACCAAGTCATGTGTTGCTAAACATTAGTTTAACTCTCGATGTGATTTCAGATGAAGGAATATCACTGGAAACATCATCCTCAGAGGAAAACAAACCATCAGAAATGGGATCTGACGATGATGAATCAGGTTTATCTGAGTATTATTTGCTTTAATATTCTTTGTGTACACGGTAAGATTTATCAATAAAAAAAATAATACGACCTAGCTGTTAACTTTAACGTCGGTAATTCAAGTATTTCATATATTAAACATCAACTTATCAAGAACAATACTGTTTGTTTTAAACTAATAATGAAATAAGTTGAATAGCAATAATAACCATTAAATCTTCGTCGTATTCTTTGTATTATGTTAGTATTTTATTTAACCAGCAATGTAGCGGAAATATTTCTAGTAATTTAAATTTTACTGATAAAATCTTATTGTGTATACCTGATTATCACTTGCAAAGCTGACTTCTGATTTGAAAAGCACAGATTAAAAGAAAGATCATCATATTCAATGGCGCAAAATTGGTAGGCAAACTAATGCAACTAAGGCCACAGAACAATACACGCTTCTACATATGAGGAATCAAATTAAATCATAGTGCAGGTCAGTGGTGCCCAACCTATTATGTCTCGTAGTGAATTTACTGAACACCTGTTACATCGAACTTACTTGATTGCTTGTTAATAATAAGTAAATTATAACAAAGATTATTAGTTTGTACGAAGTAGTGACTATATAGTATTGAGTATTGTTGCAGGCGTTGAGGGGTAAACTCATCTCGAAAATTTGTGTCGCATGTCCTTAGAAATTACATAAATAAAAATAACTCTCTTCTTTATGAGAGTAAATTTAATATATTTTCTTATCTATGATTATTAGCGTTGTGTTATACGTATAGTAACTAACATTGTGAAAGATTTACGTTGTATTTTAATATAGTATTTTCTCTATGTAAATTTCGCTGCACGTTTGCTACGTTTACGAAAATTAACGTAACATTTGGCAATGAAAATTTCCAAAAGTTGTTATTTCTTAATTGTTTGTTAAATATCTTTTCGCAAATATGTGTTTTCTTCTTCTGCACGTTTCCAAGAAGACAAATAAAGTTTTCTTCCATAAGAAAAAAAATTATTTCTATTTATATAATTTCTAAAGTCATGCGACACAAATTTTGGACAGGAGTGTATATTCTGCTTCAATTGTTTTTAACTAATTATTAAATATGTCATAATTTTTAAATTCTATAATATGGGACAAACTTAAATGAGACTCCGCGACAAATGGGTTGAGGACCACTGATGTAGGTAACAACTTTGGGAAACACCTGACACAAAATGTTTATATGTGCACAAAAGTAATAACATGCAAATTTGATACCACACACTCAACAAATAGCTATACGTGGGTTGGAACTTTAATAGTACCAGTTATTTATTTACATTAATACAAAAAGATATGTCTATGAAACTTCTCCTGTTCTTATATTTTGTCTCGAGTTTGAGAGCAAATTGTAACCAAAAATGTAAAAAAATCGTAGTATATCTGAAGCAGTGCCTGTTATGTTGATGGTTCCAATTGAGTGAGCTATGGCTTGGAGAATCTCTGGAATACTGAGAAACCACTAATTTGGAATTAAGATTGGTATAAATTGGTTTCTTCATCTTGGGAATGAAATTACTGTTACAAGAGTTTGATATCGGTGAGTATAGTGGTTGATAAAGCTCTTGCCGGTTCCCTCGAATGAGTAGAAATTTTAGACCACCAACTCACATAGACTATTTTTCTCCATTATTTGTTAGTAAAGATACCCTACTTACTGAGAAAAAAGAATACTCAGTATCAAACTGAGTAGTGGTAAAAGTAATAACCATTGTTTCCACCTTGTGATATTTATGTAGCAGTACTCCTACGATTAAATTTTCAGCCCTCATAATAGCACTATGTACTACATTTTTATTATTGGTTCCTTGCACAGTTGTGCACCAAGGGTAATACACAATTGAACACGATAGGAGAAATTTCACTATCCGCACATAATCACATGACACTTATAAACTCACATACTACTGGTATAAAATGTTCCAAAAATGAAACATTTAATATTGAAAATAAAAGAAGATGGTGAACCCCGAAGTATGTGTATTTATGGAAATAAATAGTTTAAAGAATGCAATTAATTGTACATATGTTAATTATTCACAGGACGGCCTTCAGGTTTTGAAGATGGCATGAGGGAGATGCCTACCAAATGTATGTGCATATCTCAAAATCTTCGAGATAAAGCGTTCATTTCTCGATGTAAAATGTCTACGAGAATTCAATTAATTTCATGTGTTCAATTCTTAAATTGTTACCTAACGGTATCCAAAAATCACTGTCCTTAGGTAGTCCACCAGATATCAGAGCCGCGAGATAAAAGTATCTCGGAAGCAGTGGGATATCACCAAATAAGTGCTCGATTGGCATTTGGTAATCGAGTACAAAATTAATTTAAACTTATTAACATTACAGCTGGACTCACTGAAAACTACAGCAATTATATAAGATTGCAATTTTGTGAACTGCAATGAGCTGCCTCGTATTCGTTACTTTTCTTTCAAATATTTGTTGCATTCACTTGAGAATGTATTTAGTCGAGAAAATATATCAAACAATATCAAACAGGGAGATCTTATAATTGATTCATTGTTTGCAAACAATTCGAGGTAGTAAGAAACAGAGGTTTGAGTAGTTTTTAGAAACTAAAATATGGTAAAGTTTCTATTCAAGCTTCTGAAGAAGAATCGCTATCTTCATTCACATTGCAGTATCCCTAGCACATATTGTTTTAACAAATGCAACATCAACTAAAATACAATTTCTTTCTTGTTATATACGTTTGAACATTTTATTACGGAAATGTACTGTGTAATCACGTGCTAAAATTAGTGTTATCCTAATTATTGTGTTATTCATATTCCATCCTATGCTCCTTTATACGATGCATGACATCACCGCGAGACCGTAGTAGAGGCAAATAACATGTGAGTCAACCATGAGCTTCTTGAATTGTTACGACATGAATTGGCGTAGAAAGAACGAGAACTAGGATGTCCATCTAGAACGAGACAAGCTATGACGCTGTAACACGCTTTCAGACATTATCAACAGTATTTAAGGGAATTTTCTGATGTTTCAATTCTTGGACAGTTTTGGACGTTACGCATTCAATCATAAGATCATTGTGATCATCCAGGAACTGTAGGTCATTCAGTGTCACATTCACTATCTTGTTGTTCTGTTAGAAAATTACTCTTAGCATGAATTCCAATAAAGGAACAAAAGCAGATTCAATAATCTTTGACTGATTAATAACCCACCAAAACATTATTAACATGAGGAATCTAATTGCACCCAACACTAGTTGACGGAGTGGTTTAACGAATGACAATAAATGCGTCATTCAGCTTGTCACAGCACCATTAGGTGCGGATACGGTCATCATAATCTGCAAACAAAAATGAAATTCATCCCAGAAAAGGAACATCGTGCTATTCTGCTCTCCATGTACTGTACACATCTACTCTTGTAGACTAATCACCTTGCAAATACAGAATATCTCGTCAAGTTAGAAGATATCCAAGTGCTTTCGCCAGTTTTCGACATGTGACTATATGATATGTAGCATGTGCTATCTTTTATGTCTGGGAATCATCTGGATTGTTTGTAGTAAAACATTGAATCGGACGGAACTATGCACATTATGCACTCTCAAATTTAAAATTACAATCAACATTAGTTGCATTTAAAATTTTCCCAATTTCGTTAAACATGTTATATATTCCATTGATGATTAAAAATCATCCCTTTACCTTACAATTAAAGTCAAGAAGTGATGTGGAAGCTGGTTTAAACAAACTATTTTTTTAAAAAATGGGTGCTCCACGATAATTTTTATAAAGATTTTTTCATTTTCGTGAGAACACGACTTGTTCGTTTGTTTGATGTATAATATTTATATATTTTCTGAACATTAAAAGAGATCACTAATAAGGAGCTCCTAAGTAACTAAAAATAGCTCGCGCCGATCTATAGTTAGTTAATTTTTACCTTGTCTATAGTGGTATTCTACTGGTGTAAAATTGTAAGCGTTTTCACTTCTTAATTTTATATATTGGTAGATGTATTGATATTTGTTACTCAGAAGCACGTTCTAAATTTAATTTTCGGAAACAACTGATCTGGCAAAAAAAATGTCCTTGCTATTAACAACTCAGAAAGACTAGTGGCTTAGGTTATGTTTATAATGGAAATTTGATTTTCAAAATGTATAATACATTCGTTGCCTTTGCGGCCACTGTCACAGAAAAAGCAGAAAACATCTCCCTTTACATTTCTTCTCATCTTATGTATTGGCAATCATCTTGGAACAAATTTAGTTGTTTGGAGATGAACTGCTGAGAAGCAGTGCACAAATTTTGTTCAATATTTCATAATAAGATATTGTAGGCGTTTACAATGACGCATATTGATGATATCTGATTTTTATTTTTAAAATATCCACGAGCATCTCTGGTGGATATGCGACCTGTTTTGATCTTCAAGGAAATATAGAATTTTGTATTGTTACAGCATCGTACAGGAACTCGAAAACTTTCACAACTTAAATATAGGGTTTTCTGGTCTAGAAAACCAACATTCACTGACACGAAAGTAGTTATGTTCACCAGAACCATCTAATTACAGTATTACTGTTTAGTAAGCTGTATCGTCTGATATTTGGTTGCGATTTAGTTTCTTGTATACATAAAATATCTTAGTAGTGCAGACACGACCAAACTTAACATACCATTCGTTTGTTATACTCTAAGTAGTAATTTTATACTAATATCTAATTTTTACTTGAAAAACGACTTCGATTACTGGTAATTCAAGATCAAATAGATTTAACCTTTCTAAAATGATATGTCAATGTATGTACTAGTGAATTCACTTCAAACTGTTACATTTAATAATAATAATCATTGTCGTTTTGTAAATAACGTTAAACATAACCGCATGTTACGGAGAGTAATATTATATGTTGTGTTCTCACCTACTTAATTTATTGACTATACTTATGTATTTGTCTTATTATATTCTAATTACTAATTACTCATGCTAATTTATACCCATACAAATTGTAGTTTTATTTCTTTCTATAGCTACTGAAGAATTTACGATGCCACCTCATAAACCATTTCCAACAGATCGCCCCAGTAAGTATAACCCATATTTATTACTTCTGCACAAAATTGTTCCTTCAAGTAAATTAGAAATTCTACCTGCAAAACAAATGATCAAAACAAGTTATAACAATAACCTAAAAATACAAGACAAATTGATAGTTTTAATTGACTTTCTTTAAAATATATTATACCGAAACCTTTCCATAATTGACTGTTCTCAGCTGAATTAAAAGAACAAAATAATGGATGGAAATACGTATTAAAATATATATCCTCTACCAAATTAAAAAGACAAATTTTATTGTATAGTCCAATACAATAGTGTCCCTAAAACTCGGTATTCGATAATTCAGCAGTGAGAATAAATCAATCACACTCTGACAGGACGAAAAAACCGTCCGCAGACCCGTTTGTGCCATCATAAAGTATTGTCTGAGGTCTCTCTTATTAGGTAAATTCCGTATAGTGTGTATTCATTAATTTTAATTACCATGTATAATAAAGATTCTATGTCCTCATAAAGTATGTACTTTTCCTTTATTTAAGGGTAATTAGGCAGTTCATTGTCTGTTGTATTATCAAGCAAGCAATACATAGAAGTACAGTACTGTATCTTCTGAGGATGGTTATTCATTTTTAACCCCATTCCAGATAACCCGCCATTTTCATAAACTCGGCCACCCTTTGATTCACATTAGGCCGAGTTTTCGCGACTCTACTATACATCAAAATAATCTCGATAAACCAGAGTTTATTTTCGTGGTACGTAATACTTTAGAACTACTACAGACATCAAACTATTAAACGTGTGCATTATACAACACGACAAGTCAGGAGAAAAGTAAGACTGTAGAAAGTATAGCTATTCTACTAGTGAGAAGAATTCCCGGTTTTGCAGTCACGAAAACAACATCGCTGAAAAGTGCGTTACGAGCCTGCAATAAATTGTATCAGTGAAAAAGAAGTGTCAGAGGCCATAAACGTACCTAGAAGTCCAAGCGTCAATCGTAAATGAACAGTACTTGCTATATTTTGGACTTCGTACTAAATCTTAAGAATTCTCTCCCATCTTCTTTTGTTCAAATACAGAAGCTTTTCGAATGACAGTGAAACTGTAAAATGAACAGTGAATACTTAGGGAAATAGCATTATGTGTAGCTATTTAACAAGGTGATTCCACAGGGAAATCGGATAAAATGAACCATAAGGCAATTTTTATTGGAGAAAAATATATATCAAAATGATCAAACAATATGTGGGAAAATCTTTTAGAAGCCGGAAACCAAGGATCTTTCTAAGGCCGTAAAAATACTTATTACACCATTTAAACCTGTGTTCTTCTCCATCAGCAATGATTCACACTGCTTCAAACAATACAGAGCCTGGGCCTGTGAAACACATATGATGCACAGGACTCCACGAAGTAAATCCATTGCGAATAATCGGCGATTTACATGGCGGTCAACGTGTTAATATAAATTTGTCAGTCAATAGTACGCAATGTACTCAGATTTATTAAGTTCTCGTTCTAATTAAACAGGTCAATGCGAAGTCTTTGGAAATCTGATTGATGAAAATTCGCGAATGTTAGAAATTTACTAACATCCGGTTATATTTGTTCTTTCATAAGTACTTACCTTTAATAAATATTTGTGTATGGTAGATATAGATTTTAAAATACCTCCAGACACATGAAAAAAACATTTAAAAAAAATAGAATTTACGTATTATCGTTTTAGGTTTATGGTAAGAAATTTGGAACCCTTATCAGCCTTAGACATACCTCGGTGCCCAAAACAGATGTTCTTGAAGTGCAAGCCGCGTCTGTTACCTATTACCCAACATCTAAGTTTCCACTGAACAAGATTGCTTAGAAGCACAGTTTATTAAAGTCTGCTCAAATTCCTAATTCCTCCTAACAACCTTTCCAAAGACCGTTGATAGGGTGCGACTGTTGACGACACAACACTCACTTCAACAACAGGAACTAACAAAATACATAGAGTATGCTTTAGGAAATTTCGTTGCAATTTCTTTAAAAGTGATTCGATTAATCTCTATTTCCTGTACCCTGTACATCACCATTGACTTCGTGGTATACCTGATCATCTTCTTGTAGTGAATGGCAGTGCTAGATGTATCTTTGGAAGGAACGGTAAACTATTAACCAACAAAATGTTATGCTATGTCCGGGTAGGCCCCGGTATGAAAACTTTTGTCCACGAGCTAAACCCTATGTCCGGGTAGGAAAACTTTTCTCTACGAGCTTTCACGTTAAAAATGGCCTGAAACAAGGAGATTCGTTGTCGCCATTATTATTTAACTTTGTTATGGAATAAGCTATAAGGAAGATAGCAACCACGGCCTAGAGTTGAACGGTATTCACCAAGTTATAGCATATGCTGATGACGTAAATTTAATAGGGGATGATAGGAGAACAATAGAAAAAAATAAAGAGATCTTATAAAACGCTTGTAGGAATATGGGTTTAGAAGTAAATGCAGAGACAACTAAATACCTGGAAGTGCGTCGGGACCGTAATACAGCAAATTATGGATGCGTTAAAACATTAAATAATAATTTTGATAAAGTGAATAGTTTCAGATATCTAGAATGAATATTAACAGACGAAAATCATATTCACGAAGAAATGAAATGTCGACTAAAAGCAGGTAATTCGTGTTATTATTCAGCACAAAATCTCTTGTCGTCGCGAATTCTGTCGAAGAATTTGAAGCTTAAAATATACAAAACTATAATCATGCCTGTTGTTCTGTATGGTTGCGAAACATGGTCATTTGCTCTCAGGGAAGAACATAGACGGAAAGTATTTGAGAACAAGATCCCGAGACGAATATTCGGACCGAAGAGGAACGGGAATGGGGAATGGCGGAAACTTCATAAAGGGAAATACATAATTTATATGGTTTCCCCAAAATTGTTAGGCTCGTCAAGTCTCGAAGGCTTAGGTGGGCAGGTCATGTAGCAAGAATGGAAGAAAGTAGAAACGCTTTCAAAATCTTGACTCAAAGACCAATAGGAAAACGACCATTAGGCAGACCTAGTCGCAGATGGGAGGACAATATTAAGATCGATCTCGCAGAGATTGGAATACGAAATAGAAACTAGATGCAGTTAGCGAAGGACACAAGTCAGTGGAGAGCTTCTGTGAACGCGGCATTGAACCTCCAGGTTCCATAGGCCATAGAGTTAGTTAGTTTTAAACCTTATGCTTCTTTAGCAAATGTAAATATTGCTCAATTACAAATTATTAATTTTAGCTATGGAAAATTCAAAATTGCTAATTGACTAAAGCAGTAAATATATTTTAAGAGTGTTACAGTTTCGGCTACAGACACATTATAAGAGAAATATCTAATTTTGATAGCCTACATACAATCTGAATGCAAGACACGTCCACTCTCTCTTAACAAAACGTTAAGTTTTAATTGGTTCTAAAAAGTAAATTTTTAATTAAATATTGACACTTTCTCTTCTTGAACCCCTGTTTTACACCTGTTATGAAACTTTTAAAAGCTAAGCTCTTAATTAAGTACTTTACACTTATACTTTCTTTTCGCTATTGTATTCCTGCTGTTCTCCATTATCACACTTGATTAACATTGTACACCTGTCATGCAAGGGAAAGGATTAGAAAGGGAAAAGGGAGTGTGATAAGGAAGTAGAAAGAAGCCCAGTGGACTAAGAAATATATGAAGGAACAGCTCTTACATTGTCTAATTGACTCCTGATACATGAGTTATGGGAAAAGATGATTGACAAAATAGAATGAAGGAATTAAAAGAATTAACACGAACTATTAGGACAGGTGTGCAACAGAAAAAAGCAGGTGCAGAATAGTGAACAAAAAGTGTAAGTAACAAACACCTAATTAAGAGTTTAGTTCTTAAAAGTTTCATCACAGCTGTAGAAAGTTATTAACAGATGCACAAGAAGAGAAAGTGACAACATCTAATTAAAATTTTACTTTTTAGAACCAATTAAAATTTTACGTTTTGTAAAGAGAAAAGGGCATGTCTTGCGTTCAGACTGTATATAAGCTATCAAAATTGAATATTTCTCTCATAATGTGTCTAAGGAAGACTATGTAAAATAGCTAAAACTGTAACACATACACATACCGACTGTCTCATAGTTCCTGCGTAAAGTTTAATTTCATAGTACTCAGAACTCGTAAAAGCTAGAACTGTGAAATTTGCATGCAATTTACAGGAAGGTCAGAAGAGTTGTTTGATAGTAAAACGAGATTACGAATGTTATTGTTTGCGGAGTTACAGGGTCAAAGGTCAAAATGCGATTTTTTAATGGGATTTCAATGTTAAATAGTAGTCACACATGTCACCTCTGGTAGCAAAAATTGTTATATCGACATAAATTTTAATCGGAAACAATGCGATAACGAGAAATGTGGGCATTCGTGATCCGGTCACCTCTAGCAGGTCACCTGTGACCCTTGAGGAAAAAGTTCCCTTTTGAACAGCTTATTGCACGACAAATATCCTACAATACAGGTCTACACCAGTATAAAATATTAAATGAATCAGACGATATTAAGTCGTTCAAATGATATACCTGTCATTGGGAATGGAGTTTGAGTTTCAGAAGAGAAATTGTTAAGTCCATATTCGGGAGCAGATGTTGTTAAGTCAAATTCGTTCTGCGTTTATTGTACCAGTGGCGTTGCTGCTTTGGCTTGCTGCATATTGAAAAAATGGCTATGAGACTACTATTTAACATTGAAATCCCACAAGGAAAAATCACACTTTGACCTTTGACCCTGTAACTCCGCAAAAAATAACACTCGAAATCTCGTTTTACTATCAAACAAATATCCTGACCTTCCTGTAAATAGCCTGCAAATTTCACAGTTCTAGATTTTACGAGTTCTGAGTACTATGAAATTAAAATTTACACACAAATTATGGGACTATTACTGAAACTGCCACATTTAATAATAATATTCATTGTTGCTTTGTAAATAACATTAAACATAACCGCATGTTACGGGGAGTAATATTATATGTTGTGTTCCCTCCTCTTCATTGAACTCATACATGTCAACCTGTTAATTCGTATCATGGAAACTTAATTTATTGACCTAACTAATGTATTTGTCTTATTATATTCTAAATACTAATTACTGATGCTAATTTATACCCATACAAATTGTAGTTTTATTTCTTTCTGTAGCTATTGTAGAATTTACGATGCCAACTCGTAAACCTAAAGTTCCAACAGATCGCCCCAGTAAGTATAACCCATATTTATTACTTCTGCACAAAATGACTCCTTCAAGTAAATTAGAAATTCTAACTGCAAATCAAATGATCAAGACAAGTTATACCAATAATCTAAGAATACAAGACAAATTGCTAATTGTAAGTGGCTTTCTTAAAAAATATATATTATACTGAAAACTTTCTATAATTGACTGTTTTTAGCTGAATTAAAAGAACAAAATAATGGATGGAAATACGTATTAAAATATATTTCCTCTACCAAATGAAAAAAGGACAATTTTTATTGTATTGTCCAATACAATAGAGTCCCTAAAACTCGGTATTCGCTAATTCAGCGGTGAGAATAACTCGATCACACTCTGATAGGGCGAAAACACCGTCCGCAGACCCGTTTATACCTTCATAAAGAATTGTCTGAGGTCTCTCTTATTAGGTAAATTATGTACAGTGTGTATTCATTAATTTTAATTCCCATGTATAATAAAGATTCTATGGCTTCATAAAGAATGTACTTTTCCTTTATTTAAGGGTAATTGGGCAGTTTATTGTCTGTTGTATTATCAAGCAAGCAATACATACAAGTACAGTACTGTATCTTCTGAGGATGGTTATTCATTTTTAACCCCATTCCAGATAACCCGCCATTTTCATAAACAAGGACACCCTTTGATTCATATTAGGCCGAGTTTTCGCCACTCTACTATACATCAAAATAATCTCGGTAAACCAGAGTACATTTCCGTGGTACGTAATACTTTGGAACTACTACAGACATCAAACTATTATACGTGTGCATTATACAATACGACAAGTCAGGAGAAAAGTAAGACTGTAGAAAGTATAGCTATTCTAGTAGTGAGTAGCATTTCGGTTTTTGTAGTCACGAAAACAGCATCGCTGAAAAGTGCGTTAGATCTTGCAATAAATTGTATCATTGAAAAAGAAGTGTCAGAGGCCATAAGCGTACCTAGAAGTCCAAGCGTCCATCGCAAATGAACAGTATTTGCTATATTTCGGACTTCGTACTAAATCTTAAGAATTCTCTCCCATCTTCTTTTGTTCAAATACAGAAGCTTTTCGAATGACAGTGAAACTGTAAACTGAACAGTGAATACTTAAGGAAATAGCATTATGTATAGCTATTTAACAAGGTGACTCCACAGGGAAATCGGATAAAATGAACCATAGGGCAATTTTTATTGGAGAAAAATATATATCAAAATGTTCAAACATTATGCGAGAAAATCTTTTAGAAGCTGGATACCAAGGATCTTTATAAGGCCGTAAAAATATATACTACACCATTTAAACCAAGGCTCTTGTACATCAGCAACGATTCAAATGGCTTCAAACAATACAGAGCCTGGGCCTGTGAATCATATATGATGCGCAGGGCTCCACGAAGTAAAGCCGTTGTGAATAATCGGTGATTTACATGGCAGTCAACGTGTTAATATAAATTTGTCAGTCAATAGTACGCAATGTACTCAGATTTATTAAGTTCTCGTTCTAATTAAACAGATCAATGCGAAGTCTTTGGAAATCTGATTGATGAAAATTCGCGAATGTTAGAAATTTACTAACATCCGGTTATATTTGTTCTTTCATCACTATAAGTACTTACCTTTAATAAATATTTGTGTATGGTAGATATAGATTTTAAAATAACTCCAGACACATGAAAAAAACATTTAAAAAAATAGAATTTACGTATTATCGTTTTAGGTTTATGGTAAGAAATTTGGAACCCTTATCAGCCTTAGACATACCTCGGTGCCCAAAACAGATGTTCTTGATGTGCAAACCCCGTCTGTTACCTATTGCCCAACATCTAAGTCTGCTCAAATTCCTAATTCCTCCTAACAACCTTTCCAAGGACCGTTGATAGGGTGCGACTGTTGACGACACAACACTCACTTCAACAACAGGAACTAACAAAATACATAGAGTATGCTTTAGGAAATTTCGTTGCAATTTCTTTAAAAGTGATTCGATTAATCTCTATTTCCTGTACCCTGTACATCACCATTGACTTCGTGGTATACCTGATCATCTTCTTGTAGTGAATGGCAGTGCTAGATGTATCTTTGGAAGGAACGGTAAACTATTAACCAACAAAATGTTATGCTATGTCCGGGTAGGCCCCGGTATGAAAACTTTTGTCCACGAGCTAAACCCTATGTCCGGGTAGGAAAATTTTTCTCTACGAGCTTTAACGTTAAAAAATGCCTGAAACAAGGAGATTCGTTGTCGCCATTATTATTTAACTTTGTTATGGAATAAGCTATAAGGAAGATAGCAACCACGGCCTAGAGTTGAACGGTATTCACCAAGTTATAGCATATGCTGATGACGTAAATTTAATAGGGGATGATAGGAGAACAATAGAAAAAAATAAAGAGATCTTATAAAACGCTTGTAGGGACATGGGTTTAGAAGTAAATGCAGAGAAAACTACATACATGGAAGTGTGTCGGGACCGTAATACAGCAAATTATGGATGCGTTAAAACATTAAATAATAATTTTGATAAAGTGAATAGTTTCAAATATCTAGAATGAATATTAACAGACGAAAATCATATTTACGAAGAAATGAAATGTCGACTAAAAGCAGGTAATTCGTGTTATTATTCAGCACAAAATCTCTTGTCGTCGCGAATTCTGTCGAGGAATTTGAAGCTTAAAATATACAAAACTATAATCATGCCTGTTGTTCTGTATGGTTGCGAAACATGGTCATTTGCTCTCAGGGAAGAACATAGACGGAAAGTATTTGAGAACAAGATCCCGAGACGAATATTCGGACCGAAGAGGAACGGGAATGGGGAATGGCGGAAACTTCATAAAGGGAAATACATAATTTATATGGTTTACCCAAAATTGTTAGGCTCGTCAAGTCTCGAAGGCTTAGGTGGGCAGGTCATGTAGCAAGAATGGAAGAAAGTAGAAACGCTTTCAAAATCTTGACTCGAAGACCAATCGGAAAACGACCATTAGGAAGACCTAGTCGCAGATGGGAGGACAATATTAAGATCGATCTCGCAGAGATTGGAATACGAAGTAGAAACTAGATGCAGTTATCGAAGGATACAAGCAGTGGAGAGCTTCTGTGAACGCGGTATTGAACCTCCAGGTTCCATAGGGCATATAGTTAGTTTTAAACCTTATGCTTCTTTAGCAAATGTAAATATTGCTCAATTACAAATTATTAATTTTAGCTATGGAAAATTCAAAATTGCTAATTGACTAAAGCAGTAAACATACTTTAAGAGTGTTACAGTTTCGGCTACAGACACGTTATAAGAGAAATATCTAATTTTGATAGCCTACATACAATCTGAATGCATGACAGATCCACTCTCTCTTAACAAAACGTTAAGTTTTAATTGGTTCTAAAAAGTAAATTTTTAATTAAATATTGACACTTTCTCTTCTTGAACCCCTGTTTTACACCTGTTATGAAACTTTTAAAAGCTAAGTTCTTAATTAAGTGCTTTTCACTTATACTTTCTTTTCGCTATTGTATTCCTGCTGTTCTCCATTATCACACTTGATTAACATTGTACACCTGTCATGCAAGGGAAAGGATTAGAAAGTGAAAAGGGAGTGTGATAAGGAAGTAGAAAGAAGCCCAGTGGACTAAGAAATATATGAAGGAACAGCTCTTACATTGTCTAATTGACTCCTGATACATGAGTTATGGGAAAAGATGATTGACAAAATAGAATGAAGGAATTAAAAGAATTAACACGAACTATTAGGACAGGTGTGCAACAGAAAAAAAGCAGGTGCACAATAGTGAACAGAAAGTGTAAGTAACAAACAATTAATTAAGAGTTTAGTTCTTAAAAGTTTCATCACAGCTGTAGAACGTTATTAACAGATGCACAAGAAGAGAAAGTGATAACGTCTAATTAAAATTTTACTTTTTAGAACCAACTAAATTTTACGTTTTGTAAAGAGAAAATGGGCATGTCTTGCGTTCAGACTGTATATAAGCTATCAAAATTGAATATTTCTCTCATAATGTGTCTAAGGAAGACTATGTAAAATAGCTAAAACTGTAACATATACACATACCGAGTGTCTCATAGTTCCTGTGTAACGTTTAATTTCATAGTACTCAGAACTCGTAAAAGCTAGAACTGTGAAATTTGCATGCAGTTTACAGGAAGGTCAGAAGAGTTGTTTGATAGTAAAACGAGATTACGAATGTTATTGTTTGCGGAGTTACAGGGTCAAAGGTCAAAATGCGATTTTTTAATGGGATTTCAATGTTAAATAGTAGTCACACATGTCACCTCTGGTAGCAAAAATTGTTATATCGACATAAATTTTAATCGGAAACAATGTGATAACGAGAAATGTGGGCATTCGTGATCCGGTGACCTCTAGCAGGTCACCTGTGACCCTTGAGGAAAAAGTTCCCTTTTGAACAGCTTATTGTACACATCTAATTCGGTTATAGATAATGTCAAAAAAGCATATGCACAAAGGATCTACTGAGGATCCTTTTTAGCAAAACGAAAAGGTCAGCAATATCATCAGAGGTTAAAGGTCACGTAGTAAAATGTCACATTTGATGTATTAACAAATAAGAAACTGTGACATTGGAAATTATGCTTTGAAGTGTCATAGAACACATGCATAAAGATCCTTCCAACGAGTGTGTATGGGCATAGGGAAGAGGTCATCATAAGAGATCAAAGCTCACGCAGTTAAAATTTCATGATTGGTGTGTTAGCAACTATGCAACTGCGACGTTTGAAAAATGATTTCAGCTACCATGGAACACATGCATAAAGGTCCTTCGAATTGACGCACTGATAATCAGAAGTCGTTACGTCATTTTTTTAAAGAAATCTTGTTTAGTGCACGACAAATATCCTACATTACAGGTCTACACCAGTATAAAATATTAAATGAATCAGACGATATTAAGTCGTTCAAATGATATACCTGTCATTGGGAATGGAGTTTGAGTTTCAGAAGAGAAATTGTTAAGTCCATATTCGGGAGCAGATGTTGTTAAGTCAAATTCGTTCTGCGTTTACTGTACGAGTGGCGTTGCTGCTTTGGCACCAGAGGGCTTGCTGCATATTGAAAAAATGGCTATGAGACTACTATTTAACATTGAAATCCCACAAGGAAAAATCGCATTTTGACCTTTGACCCTGTAACTCCGCAAAAAATAACACTCGAAATCTCGTTTTACTATCAAACAAATATCCTGACCTTCCTGTAAATAGCCTGCAAATTTCACAGTTCTAGATTTTACGAGTTCTGAGTACTATGAAAGTAAAATTTACACACAAATTATGGGACTGTTACTGAAACTGACACATTTAATAATAATATTCATTGTAGCTTTGTACATAACATTAAACAAAACCGCATGCTACGAGGAGTAATATTATATGTTGTGTTCCTTCCTCTTTATTAAACTAATACATGTCATCCTGTTAATTCTTATCATGAAAACTTAATTTATTGACCTTACTAATGTATTTGTCTTATTATATTCTAAATACTAATTACTGATGCTAATTTATACCCATACAAATTGTAGTTTTATTTCTTTCTGTAGCTATTGAAGAATTTACGATGCCAACTCGTAAACCTAAAGTTCCAACAGATCGCCCCAGTAAGTATAACCCATATTTATTACTTCTGCACAAAATGACTCCTTCAAGTAAATTAGGAATTCTAACTGCAAATCAAATGATCAAAACAAGTTATATCAATAAGCTAAGAATACAAGACAAATTGCTATTGTAAGTGACTTTCTTAAAAATATATTATACTGAAAACTTTCTACAATTGACTGTTCTCAGCTAAAATAAAAGAACAAAATAATAGATGGAAATACGTATTAAAACATATTTCCTCTACCAAATGAAAAAAAGAACAATTTTTATTGTATTGTCCAATACAATAGAGTCCCTAAAACTCGGTATTCGATAATCCAGCAGTGAGAATAAATCAATCACACTCTGATAGGGCGAAAACACCGTCCGCAGACCCGTTTATACCTTCATAAATAATTGTTTGAGGTCTGTCTTATTAGGTAAATTATGTACAATGTGTATTCATTAATTTTAATTACCATGTATAATAAAGATTCTATGTCTTCATAAAGAATGTACTTTTCCTTTATTTAAGGATAATTGGGCAATTTATTGTCTGTTGTATTATCAAGTAAACAATACATACAAGTACAGCACTGTATTTTCTGACGATGGTTATTCATTTTAACACCATTCCAGATAACCCGCCATTTTCATAAACTTGGCCACCCTTTGATTCATATTAGGCCGAGTTTTCGTGACTCTACTATACATCAAATAATTTCGATAAACCAGAGTATATTTTCGTGGTACGTAATACTTTTTAACTACTACAGACATCAAACTATTATACGTGTGCATTATACAAAACGACAAGCAAGGAGAAAAGTAAGAATGTAGAAAGTATAGCTATTCTACTAGTGAGAAGCATTTCGGTTTTTGTAGTCACGAAAACAGCATCGCTGAAAAGTGCGTTAGATCTTGCAATAAATTGTATCAGTGAAAAAGAAGTGTCAGAGGCCATAAACGTACCTAGAAGTCCAAGCGTCCATCGCAAATGAACAGCTCTTGCTATATTTCGGACTTCGTACTAAATCTTAAGAATTCTCTCCCATCTTCTTTTGTTCAATACAGAAGCTTTTCGAATGACAGTGAAACTGTAAAATGAACAGTGAATACTTAGGGAAATGGCATTATGTGTTTTTTTTTTACAAGTTGAATCCACAGGTAAATCGGATAAAATGAACCATAGGGCTATTCTTATTGGAGAAAAATATATATCAAAATGATCAAACAATTTTTGGGAAAATCTTTTAGAAACCGGAAACTAAGGATCTTTCTGAGGCCGTAAAAATATATATTACACCAATTAAACTTATGTTCTTGTGCATCAGCAATGATTCATACGGCCTCAAACAATACAGAGCCTGGGCCTTTGAATCACATATGATGCACAGGGCTCCACGAAGTAAAGCCGTTGTGAATAATCGTAGATTTACATGGCAGTCAACGTGTTAACATAAATTTTCAGTGAATAGAACGCAATGTACTCAGATTTATTAAGTTCTCGTTCTAATTAAACAGATCAATGCGAAGTCTTTGGAAATCTCATTGATGAAAATTTGGGAATGTTCGAAATTTACTAACATCCGGTTATATTTGTTCTTTCCTCACAGTAAGTACCTACGTATAATAAATACTTTTGTATGGTAGATATAGATTTTAAAATACCTCTTGACACAGGAAAACGACAAGTTTTTTTTTTTTTCATGAAACGGAAAGAATTAGAAATGGAAAAGGGAGTGCGATAAGGAAGTGGAAAGAAGTCCAGTGGACTAAGAAATATATGAAGGAGCAACTGATACATCGTCTAATTGACTCGTGATACATGAGTCATGTGAAAAGATGATTGACAAAATAGAATGAAAGAAATAAAACGATTAACACGAGCTATTAGGACAGGTGTGCAACAGAGAATAGCAAATGTACAATAGTGAACAGAAAGTGTAAGTAACAAACAATTAATTAAGAGTTTAGTTCTTAAAAGTTTCATCACAGCTGTAGAAAGTTATTAACAGATGCACAAGAAGAGAAAGTGACAACATCTAATTAAAAATTTACTTTTTAGATCCGATTAAAATTTTACGTTTTGTAAAGAGAAAATGGGCATGTCTTGCATTCAGATTGTATATAAGCTATCAAAATTGAATATTTCTCTCATAATGTGTCTAAGGAAGGCTATGTTAAATGGCTGAAACTGTAACACACACACACACACACACACATACATACATACATACATACATACATACATATATATATATATATATATATATATATATATATATATATATATATATATATATATATATATATATATATAGGGTGTTCATTTATTATGTAGCCAAAATCTACTGGTACCTCTCACCTAAACAAATAAAAAGGTTCATATGAACATACGGCGAAAACCGCGTCGTTTCAAAGTTAGGTGTTGCCGAAACCAAGTAAGGTGTAATTTTGAGGTTGCCTACCTCAAAAACTATAAAACATATTAAAAGCGGTTAAAGAAATATCACAGAAACTAGTACACTTTCTATCTCAATATTCATGTTTCAGAGTTAGGTCGTACCGGCGCAACGAATTTTACAGAGTATCGAAATCTTGATTTAAGCACAGATAGGAGAAAAGAAGATATGTTTTGATAGAAAATGACTAATTATCGGTTTATTAAGCTGTTATGTCGTGTACATGAGTATTATCTTTTGTAAATTTTACATTATCACTAATTTTAATACCTGCAATTACGCAACCACACATAACATAGTTTAACGTCAAAGAAAAGTTACAAGTTGCACTTGCACTTGTACTTGTACAGTACTTGCAAACCAAGTTCTAACACTAAATATCATTTGATAACGGTGATCTAAGCAAGGTAAATGTTATGGGAACAAACGATGATAAACAAATAATTGCAGAGATACAGAAATCAGAAATACTGTGAAAACGAACATTAGTGCAAAGGATTCGAAAAAACTATCGAAGAGCGGGTGTAGGATGGCACATTCACTAACATCTCATTTTTTGTATTTAACAGTAGATACGGTATATTGCGAGTAAATGGTGATGAAAGAAAAAATAGAATGAAAACTTGGAAGAAACGGAAGATCTCAAGTAAACCCATTAATACAGTGTCGTCCACTACGAATTTACGTACTTTGACGTAATAGAGTATATATCTTTTGTGTTCTGCGTACTACGCTGAACAAGAATTCAGATAACAATAATAATTATAACAGATGCTCAATGTGCCCATCGTTCGCCTCAATACAGTACTCAGAACGAGTTGACAGTGATTCACAGACATAATTGATCTCATAGACGTATTACGAATCACTACAAATCTATTACGAACTCTTTGATCCAATTCGTGCTTTTCGTTTATTTGTGTTTTATGTACAGTATACTTTTGAAGTTTTCCCACAGACAAAAATCCAAAGATGTAGGTCAGGGGACCAAGAGGCCACTGTATGGGTCTTCCTAGCTCTATTCGTTTGTCTTGTAAAAATGCTGATCAACAAATACAGGAATATCTCCCAGAAAGTGTGGTGGAGTACCATCGCGCTTAAACCAACGCTAAGACTCTCGAGAAAGGAACATTTTTCAACCGTTCCAGAAGATTTTGTTGCAGGAATTGCAGGTATGTTGCACCTGTGAGGCGTTTTGATAAAAAATTATGGCTCTAGAAGTTCGACCTCCAATATGTCTACCCATCCATTAATCGGGAATTGATGTTGGTATCGGGTAGGTAAATTTGCGTTCGGATTTCTTTCTGATCATTGGTGTTCGTTGTGGTTGTTGACAACACCATCTCGCGCTAATCCAACCTAATCAGTAAATATGATTAATGAAGGAGACATAGGGTTTTCTACACACCGATTAAGATATTATTCGCGAAAGCGTCTTCGAGAAAGATAATCTCTTTCTTCTATTCTTTGCACATGATGCAAGTGGTAGGGATGCAGTTGTTGTTCGCGAAACACTTTTCACACGGTTCCGTGGGAAATACTTTCAAGCATCTCTAGAATTTTTGATACTGGTACAAGGATCTTCCTTAATTATCTGAAGAATTATCTCTTCGTGATTAGGACTCAAGACTGTCCGAGGGTTCCCAACTGAATCATATGTAACACGCATATGCCGTATCAGTAGCAGCAAAAGTATTACGGTTAGGAAGAACACGATTTGGAAAATATTCATGATATAGTCGTTCTGCTCCATGTGGGTTCCCATAAACACAATCATACAAAAGGTACATATCTGCCATTTCATTTAAAATGTACGACTACATTGATCCCATTTGAGTAATACCACATATCAGAATTTTAAAAAAAAACATCAAAACATCTAACGAAACGCAATGCGCCGTGTGTTCTATTCAACTAAACTGCCTACGAGAATTATAGCGAAACTAAAAACACGTCTACCACAGGACGACACCAGGTAAATCTATTCAAATGAAACAAGTGCAAGTGTGTGCACCAATACAAGAATACCAGATTTGTTTACCAAACACAAGGTTTGTTTACTATGCTTATAATCTCTGTACATAAATTGCTTAACTTTGGCTTGCATAACTTTTTCATTTGTTATTCAGAGTTCAATGAGGTTTCGGAATCTGCAAGTTATTTTTATTTGATCTTGAAAGGAATAGTGTACAATCGAACGATCTTAACGTGTTAGAAAATGTGTCCATTTAAAGAAATGAAATTTAAGAAAACGAAACAATGGGACTTTTCTCTAAAGCTGTTAATCTGTATTCAAATCTAACCTTACCTCACAAAATTACCAATATCTCGTCTTCACCTCATTTCACTTATTCCCTTTCGTCATATTTTACTATTTTACATGCTTCCGTAACTTTAAAATCCCGGCTTTTTAAAAGATAAATTATAGACTTTTAGTCAAGCGGCTACAGTATCATCCTTATTTATCGTGGGACTATGGTTCATAACTGTTTTCTTTAGCAATAGATCACCTTTTTAAATGATACTATTTACATTTCTTTATCATGCACCTAAGCCAGAAAATTTGGAGAGAAATCGTGATTTTCCTCTGATTATTTTATAACAATTTTGAATTCTCTGTGTTAATGCAGATATCCGAAAATCAGCCAAAAAATACTAAGGCGTGTACTAAATGTATGTACAAAATTTTAATCTTCTATCTTGAATAGTAGAGGCGGAAAAATACAGAGATTTCATAAAGTATGGACGGATTTAATTCGCTTATAACTTACATAAAAATGCTCATATTGAAATCAAATAAAGTGCAAACTGTAGCGGAAGGATTAAACTTTTACCTGTAATCTGCACCAGCTTAGTTCATTCATCGCCACACCTCCAACTGGGCACCATTTACGTCCACACATTCGCGTAGGCGGCGCTGGAATCCACTCACAGCGTTTCGCCGTGTTTGATCCGAAATGGCAGCCACAGCCAGATTTTGTCCTTTAAGTTCTCCAAACCACTTGGCTTCTTTGCATAAACTGCCGTTTTCACATGACCCCAAAGCCAGAAGTCGCAGGGGGTATGGTCGGGTGATCTTGGCGGCCAAGCGGTCGGACCACCGCGGCCAATCCATCGGTTAGGGAATTTCTCGTCAAGGAACTGTCTCACCTTGATTGCATAGTGAGGGGGTGCCCCGTCCTGTTGGAACACGATGTCGTTCTGGATTCCACGTGCCTCCAGTTCCGGAATGAGGTATTTCTGCAACATATCCAGGTACGAATCTCCATTGACGGTCTCCTCTTCAAAAAAGAAACTGACCCTTGCCCTCCCTCTCTCAACGTGTTCAGAGTTGCCGCTTATCTAACAGTGTTGCCAACTAAAAATTTAATCCTTCCGCTACCGTTTGCACTTCATTTGATTTCATTATGATCATTTTTATGAAAATTATAAGCAAATTAAATCCGTTCAGACTTTATGAAAACCCTGTATTTACAAATGATCCTCACAATGGCCCAGATTACCCCAAAAGACCCTGATCTTAGGTTTTAAGAAAATCCTGAGATCCCTATTTACTCTAGAGTAATGTTTTGTACCTCATTCTCTTCACAATAGAACAGACTTTCAAACGGTAACATTCACATGTCTCCATCATGTATCTGAAGCGTAAAAATCGCGAAAAAGTGCTTTTTGGTTAAAATAACTTTTTTATATATATTTTTGTCCCTCTGGAACTCCTTTTCGTTAACACAGAGATCTGAAAAAATCTGATAATTACTACTTGGTGGACTGAATGTTTGTGCAAAGTTTCAGTCTTCTAGGTGCAAAAGTAAGCCCGCCATAAAATAGTAAATAAGCCTAATCTCAAAAAAATTCACGGTCTCAGGTAAAAATTTCCTGAGATATCCCAATTTATTTCAAAATCATGGTTCGTACCTCATCCCCTTCCTAAGGGAACATCCTTTCAAAGGGTATCATTCACATGTCTTCATCATGTACCTGAGGCGGATAAATCGCAAAAAAAGGATATTTTTGTAAAACAAAATCCCTTTTTTAACTTTCTGCCCCTCTGGATCCTTTGTGTTAACGCACAGATCTGAAAGAAATCTGATAAATACTACTCGGCAGACTGAATGTTTGTGCAGAATTTCAATCTTTTAGGTGGAAAGATAAGTCAGCCAAAATAATGAAAATAAGCGTAACCACTTTTTTGTATAGTTATGTCGTCATCACTCCTATGTCTCGATGCATAAAGGCGCGAAACCATACCTAACGTGTTCAACAATGCTTTTGGACTTGAGAAAACAAAAGAAAAAATACTCGAAGTATAAAGTTTTATTGGTTCTTTTTTAATTTAATAATGAAGACATTACTTTAGTACCTAAAAATAAGTACCAGAATTCCAAACGGATAATCATTCACTTTTAACATTCACTTAACGTCTGAACCTTAAGGGTAGAAACTGATATTAAATTTAAGCTTTCGTTTCTTTCCATTTACATCGTTCTAAATTGTATTTACATACTCACACTAATAGAACCAACTGTCATCTTCAGTACGCTATTTTCGTTTTTGTTCTTAAATAATTTCTCAATGCTCATTTTGGCTCGTATGCACATGCATACTTTCTAAACATAAATGTAACATTCTTCAGAGTTACAGAACCTTCACTCTTCGCTAAATAAGTTTATCAAATCCTTTCTCCTGACGTACGTTTTGACAACAATTTAGATTTCTGTATCTGTGAAATAATTTGTTCATGATATTTTATTGGTATGACGATTTTTCCTGTTTAGATGACCGTGATCAAATGATTTTAACGTTGAAACTTGGTTTGCAAATGTTATCAAAAACTTTTCTTTAATGTTAAACTGTGTTATGTGTGGTTGCATAATTACAGATATTAAAATTAGTGATAATGTGAAATTTACAAAGGATAATACTCATGTACACGACATAACAGGTTAATAAGTCGATAATTAGTCATTTTCTATCAAAACATATCTTCTTTTCTCCTATCCATGCTTAAATCAGGATTCCGATACCCCAGCTCCCTCTATAAAATTCGTTGCCCCGGTATGACCTTTAATCTGAAGCGTGGATATTTAGATAGAGAGTGTACTAGTTTCTGTGATATTTCTTTAACCGCGTTTAATATATCTTATAGTTTACGAGCTAGATAGGCAGAACCAAAATTACACTTTCCTCGTTTTCGATATCGCGTAACTTTGAAACGACGCGGTTTTCGCCGTATGCCCATATGAGCTTTTTATTCGTTTAGGTGAGAGGTATTCACCAGTAGATTTTGGCTACATAATAAATGAATATATATACCTAAAATATATTTGTTTTATTAGCAATGCTCAATTGTGCTATTTACATTTCCGGCAGAGCACAGTGCTTTCTATTGTTCCTTGAAATCGCAGATTCTTACGTTGTACGAACGAATACAGTTCTTGTACCATGCTGAATGTATTTCTATATCTTATACAGAAGGTTGATATGCATATATGTGTTCGATTCTAAACCTGCAGCCCTGCTCGCAGAATTGACCAATAGGAATGATTGAAACAAGAGTAGAAAGTCCAGATCCTCTAGCATCGCGCGAAGTTTGCGTGTGTATAGTGTGTGCACCATAGCTATCAAGTTGAACCGGTTTGAGGAAGGCTACGTTGTAGCACGTTTTCACCTGAAGTATTCAGTGACACAAATTCAGAAACAATGCAGAGAAAATGGATGTGTATTGGGTCAATGATGGTGGTCCAATGTCTTTTCCTGAGGAACGGGAGACGTCAAAACTGGACGCATGTAGATGGATCAAACTTCTATATATCTAAAATGCTCGTTAATTAAAGATCCAGCAACAACCGCGTGCCCAATTTGTGCAACTAAACACAGTATTAATCCTGCTCTGACACATAAATACATTTTATTAAGTTGATTTTGAGTTTAACGTTCCGTTCAGCAACGAGGCTACGAGGCTATATGAGACGTGAATCTACTGATGAACGTGAAAACTGAACCACATGAGCTCCCACCGGGAATCGAGCCCGGATTTACCACATCATTGGTGAGTACCCTAACCGCTTAGCCACAAAGAAGCTCATAAATATATTTTGTCATACACCCCTAACGTAGTAGGATATAGTTATTACCAATGTCGGAAAAGACCAGATGTGTCTCTCACAGTAAGTCATAGTTTTTGGACCGATACTTACACTACAGCCGTTCTCTCCCCATGTCAAAACACAGTAATTAAAACTACCCGCAAAAGCTTCTGGTGGTGTTCTAGGTGAACTTTTACCTAGCGAACAAATTCATCACCGTAAACCTTGAAAGAATCTTTTGTACACTATCACTAGAATGTTTCATTCTGTATACTGCAAGAAACGTAACAAGCCACTTTTTGTACATTCATATTAGCATCACTGAGTAATTAAGAGGCCCCATCACGGTGAAATTAAAATACCGCTAATTTTACATTAATTATGAACTAAATAAAAGATAATCAAAAAGTGGAACAAGTGCGCTCTAGACAATATTACTTTACATGTGATACCGTTATCACGACTAATGTATCTGCTTTCAATTTCTATCCATTTCGAAAATCGGCATTTATTTACGCGTTTATGAATGGCTTCAAACGGAAAGCTACTAGGTGACTCGTAATATCGGTATCAGATGTAAAAGAATACTGTCTAACAGGCTCTTGTTCCACATTTCGATTATTTTGCATCTATTTGAAGATATCACATGAATACTGTAAAATTAGCGGGATTTTAATTTCGCAATGATTAGGCCTCTTAACCACATGAACAAGAACAGAAGGGTTGTACTTTAAACCAAGTTGTATGTATTGCATTGTCGTTGAGTGAGTAATGTCAAATTTTCCTATCGTTTACGAGTAGATTTCATAGGAAAATTTAACGCAGATCTCTTAAACAGCGTCATATATTTCCCTTTTGTTTGATTGTCTGCTACCTTGACAGAAGTCTCTCATGTTTGCGTTTCAAATGCGTATTTCTCTTCCGCAACGTTGTTGCTTTCCTTGGCAGTTCTATACCAAAACGTTCACTAAATTTTACTTTTACTGTCATGCAGCTCAACAGCTATTACTAATCTTTGTTCGATAGTGAATGGACTACGGTCACTCAGTTTTCTCTCTTCCTCGGTTTCGGTCTCGTCCTATTATGAGAAATAAGACTTACACATTACACATTAACCAAGCGAAGTTCGACTATATCATTAAAAATTGTCATAAAATAATATTTGTAGCCCAAAATGGCCCATCCAATATGAATGATTAACCAGTTGAAATTGAAATTGTTTTTAACTACTTATGATGTATTAGAGAGATAAATGCGGCTCCATACATATAAAAAATATCTGTAAAACGTTTTAAAATTGAAATAAACAAGAATTGTTGTAAAGTAAAAAATTTAAAAAGTAAAAATTGAATTTAAAAATGAAGAGAAAAGCACCCATAGATATACTTATCAGAATTGCCGCCATCTTAACTCTCCTTCTTTCTTGTTTCTTACCACTTTAAAACGCATTGGTGTTACCATGGGAACATCGGAGGCAGCGTGTGAGAAAAGAAAAAAAGTAAAAGTTATAGCATATGCCAAACAATTAAAATTTAACAATTCAACATGCGTACAGCATATGGTGCACATAAACTACGGATCTACTTTGAAGAATGGATGTACAAAAATGTTAGTGCTAACGAGTAACAAAATTGATTGTTCTAAAAAGTAGAGTTGAAAGATATTTAACACACAGACTGCCATGTGTATGGAGTTCCATACATACGGCTCTCTCGAGCAGCGCCACGTTTACGGTTTTTAATACACAAACAATATTTTTTTTTCTTTTGCGTTTATTTCATAGGTGTGCATGCAGTTACATACACATGGCTTAAAAGTAAAAATTTAATGTCCTCGCCGCATGTATGGCAAATAATACAAAGAGTAAAGCATACATCTATGAGTTTACAATAAAGGTGAATTAACATAATTACTGGTGAACTGTTGCTGGTGGCGCACAGGTGATAAAGGTTTATAAATACATGAAATAGACATCTTTTAGTGTCAGATAATGGAACTACTGAAAATACAAAAAAAAAAAGCCTTTCAACTCTACCTTTTAAAAATAATATGCTTTGTTACTCGATAGTGCTATGATTTTATCTACAGTATTTTCTATCAAAAAATTCAATATATTTCAGGCAAATTTTTTTGTAGGCCTTATATCTGGAGAACTACATACAATGAAGCCAAACTCAAACTATCAATTAACTCAACATGATGTGCTTACTCCGTAAACAGGATACGAAAACTCGATTTAGGGGCCGTTCAAAAATTTTTGTGGTCCCAGATCCAAAAGTGCATCAAAAGAGCCAATATATTTCAATCAAAAATTTTCTTGTACACCTTATATCTGGAGAACTACATATAGTGTAGCCAAACACAAAATATCACTTAACTCAGTACGATGTGCTTATTCCGTAAAAAATACGAAAATTCGATTTTAGGGGCCGTTCAAAAATTTTGTGGCCCCTGCTCCAAAAACTAATTATTGGCCAAGATCGCAATCTTTTGATCCATTTTTTTGGGATCATTCCTAAAATTCTTCTTTTTAAAAGTTTGCCTAGAGTTTGTTTACACCATGTACTTTCCTATGTAAATCAAGGCTTACCTCCACTTTCTCCTCCCAGTAATAACATGCATCGTATGAAAGTTGTTATTTACTTCAATATAACTTTTATGAGTTCAGTATAATTGAGATTCTCATTTCATTAACACTCTTTTCTTTGGTAATGAATTAAATTGAGTTGATTTGGAGTTTAACGTCCCGTTCAGCAGTGAGGCTATATGATATGTGGACCTACTGATTAACTTGGAATCCGAACCACATGAGCTCGTGTCGGGAATCCAAGGCGGGTCTCCCATAATGAATTAAACTTAAGAAAGGCACTGATTGCATTACTTAAGCATTTCTTTAATTATGAGTTGAAAGTAAGTGGCTCTATTACTTCAATATGTTTTTTTATCACTTTGAGATGAGTGTAAGAGAAGTTACAATGCCAGGATTACTTGGACATTTTTTTAGTCGAAAATTATTAATCATTACGAAGTTGCGACATGCGTAAGAATGTTACTCAAAATCCAAGGCACGTTGACTTTCGAAAACCTCACATAATAGACAATAATTCTAAAAAAAATGCATCAATATTTTAATCAAATAAATAAAATCTATCATTTCAAACACACAAATTTGAATTAGGTTCATCTTGACTTTGAGAAAACAAAATTACGATATATTTGCAGAAGTTCCAGCGAATATTAAAATGTGCATTAAAATTTAGCCCAAAATGCTACCCATTTCGTATTTGTTCAAGCAAAATGATCTAGTCCAGTACTCTCCCACAATCTTATTTAGAGCCAACTTTGTTGATCAAGCTAAAGTTATGCATGTTTTAATAAAGTCATTAACTTTATTGTCTTGTTTGAAATATGATTCCTTGATTTAAACAAATATTATTTTTTTCCGTTGGAGAGTGAGAAAGCAGGATCGTTAATTTTTACTCTTAAGAATATTCCTATTTGCAGTGAATTTTTTTTTTCAGTTTGTTACAATATATAATAAATGTACTGTATTTAATCTTATTTTATCAATTTTTATCTAAGTTACCCTTCTTACCAGGTAAATCTTTTGACATAACTCAAATAGCTATAACCGAAACTGTTTTAAGATTTTGATTACTATTGGAAATGACTATAGAGGTATTAAAAATGTTTTGTAATTATGACGAAAGTGCATTATTCATATTTTGAGATTTTACTGATATTTTGATATTTCATTTGATCTTTACAGAGGAAACGGAACTGCCGACAATAAGTAAGTACTTTGGTAAGATTATATAGTTCTTGGGTAGACAGGCAGATGAAATATTAACTCAACTACTTCCAAGAGTTCGCAATGAAGATTACAATCAACGCCACTATTTCTATACAATAAAATTAAATAATGATTCCTAGTTATATTTTTGCAATGTATATAAAATAACAGGTAGCCCAGTTCGCGTTTAGCCTTCTGATCGGCTCCTTGTTCGTGACGTCATACGGAGGGACTTTTACCCATCTTAAAGCAGTATACCGACTAGCGTTATTGCGTGTGCAGTATTTCACTTGTTCTCTTGAACGATACCTCGCGATACCCAACGATGTTATAAAATTGAGGATCTGTCCATATGTACACAGCAAAAAATGAAGTGTTGAAACAACACTAAATGACTACAACTTTAGCGTGTTACTTGTGTATCAATTCAATATCATGTCATCGTCTTCAGAGCATATCAAAAATACCTCGTTACTAGCTGTGAGTATTTGCATCGTTTTTACTGTTTGGTATGAGTAAAGCTTCGCGAAATACATTTCGCATTTATAGTAAGTGACTAATAACATTCTATGTTTCTTGTAATCGGTCACAATAATATTGTTGTAAACCTGTGAATCATCTGACAAGAGTTACTTCCATCTATTTTCTTTATTTGTTATTCTTGTGTCTTAGGACGTATGAACAAAAGATGGCAGAGCTGTTGCTTATGTAACTGTCGTTAGACGATTTACAGGTTTACAACAATATTATTGTGATCGATAACAGAAAACATAGAACATTATTTGTTACTTGACACAAGTGCCAAATATATTTCACAAAGTTTTGCTTTTATTAAACGATAAATACCAATGCGAATTCTCTCAGGTAGTAACGAGTTATTTCTGATATGCTTAGAAAGCGATGTGCTTGGTGCTGAATTAAAATACGGGTAAACGTGCATTTCAATCCCGTGTTTGGAGCACATTGACCACGTGGGGAAAGATAATTCTCCGGTCCGTACCGGTGGTAACTCAGGTTACTACTAATTACTATTTTACTATCATTGTTGTCACATTGGAATTGAAAAGTTCAATACATTAATAGCTGCTCTCCTAGAAGCACGGACATCTGTCTGCTTATCAAACATGTAAAGTATGAAATGTGCTAAAATTATATACTCCGTAACATCTAAGTAAGCTTTAGGGAGAACAGATAGGAGTGTAATAGCTTATACGGGCTCGAAGATTAGTTTCCTCAATATTTCAAAGCGACTGCTGAAGCCGTTAATTTTCCACTGGAGAAGTTCTATATTAGAAATATCAACGTTAAAGTTAAACCTTACCATATGGGTCACTGTGTATCTGTTTATACTGCACCACATGTGAATAACCAAATTTCAGTGAAATCAAAGATGTCTTGTGAATTGATGAAGGTTTTGTTTTTTTCTGGGGAAAAGGTGGGATCTTAACGTGCCGATATATATGTTAGTTCTAATTTAATGCCAAGAATGTGACACAACAAACAACATGAAGAATTTAGAAGCTTCGGAAATTGATGTAAGAACTGAAGTTGTATGTTCAGCACGTTTCGATACAGGAATCTCAGTTTGAGTGGAAGTATGAGATGTTTTGGTCGGCCGCCGATTTGCAATACGTAGCAACAACAGAGACGAACAGATAAGGAAGGTAAATTAGAACTGCCTCTTTAGTACGATTTTCTACTGCAGCAACAGATGTCTTCTAAAGAACCCTAAGCTCTCGGGTACGTCTCTCTAGATGGAGGACTGATACACGCTCAATCAGGCTGAACGTTCACCATTGGAGTTTGACGTTGAACAAGGATCCGTGCGGTTACTTTCCTTGCCGTAATTCGTACACGAGTGAACGTAGGGTTACACGATGTGCTAATGTATTGGAATGCTGACGCTTAAAACAGCGAAGAAAAATAGAGATATAAGGGTGGTAACACAGACGATAGTATCCAGCCTTAATACATTCTGGTGGCCTGGACAACTTAAAAGAAGAATCAGTGAGTGAGTTGGAAGCAGTTCGCGTAACACCTTACTTTTAATTCGAACTAATTTATATCTAGAACTTACTGGCAAGAAAATTCTGACTTAATCTCCTCTTTTCCACAGTTTAAGAGATTTCAACATGAAATAACTCCCATATTGACGCTCAGTAAACGATAAAGTTGTACTTAGACGGGAAGTGTTCCAATATTATCTAATTTATATAGTTTCTCCTTTTGTTTCTAATCTAGCGTTTCCACTGAGAAAATCACTCCGTAATTTCATGATTTTTTAAACTTGGCATTATATTGCTAACTTTGCAATATATCGACCTATAAAATCACAAAACTCCAAACATGATCTCGAAATCATTGCCTTATTAAACATAAGTGAAATGGTGTAATTTAAAATTCATATTTTTGGTTGCGGCAAGTTCCCATTGAAACGTTTACGAGAACTATTGGTACTCCTCTACTAATCCCGGAGGCACGCTCTCAGTGAATAAGCACACAGAAAAATAAGCGGTAACCTACTGGAGGTTAATGGCTAATTTGGCTTCTAGAGCCTTTCTGTTTGAACTGTGCCCCCGCTGTCGCCACTGTCGTTGTTTGTTTCCCGTACCTCCCTCGAAAGAGGAGGGACAAGTTGCTGCGGCAGACATCTTTCAATTGTTGAATGCGGAAGCGTTGCCACACTGAATTATTTCACGGACTTCACTGTGCTCCGTCTTGCTAGCCACACTAAATAGCCTATGATCTTCACTCGTCAAGAACAAGAGACTGAATGATAAATTGGCAACACAGCTGAGGTCATTCGCTTCTTTTACCTAAGCTAAGAAAGGGTTTCATCCGCCAGAGGGTGGCGGGGGTGGGGCCGAAGTATAGTTCGCATAGTTTCCGAGGGCACAAGTGAAATAGACAGGCTCTATATAATTTGCAACCAGTTAATAATTTGCAACAACCCTTCTGAGATAAGAAAAATGTTAATTTCACGAGGTTACCGGTAATCAATAGAAAAAGGTTACTGGAAAATGAGTAGAAACAATAGTGATTGATTGCTATTAACCGATAGAGTGGGTTAGAAACAGGTAGCCAATTCAAGAAGGTTAATTTAATTTTCAAACACTTTGTTGGTTTCATCCGATTTTCACACAAGGTAAATTTAACCCTCCAGAACTTGTTTACTGGTAACACTGCATTACTAAAAGCACAAACAGGAACGTCGCAATTTACAATTTTACGACAATTTGCAATTCCGTAACAAGTTCGAAGGAATAGAAAAACAGTTATTAAAATATGGATTCTACATGAATTAATACAAAAATGTAAAAGAAAGTTTATTTACGGAAGTTTATGCATCTTCTGATATTCAAATGAATATATTATTATAAAGTAATGTCTTAGTACAAATAATGACGCGAGATAAAAGCACTACTAATCATAGAACTGCCGTCAAAACATTCACACACTCGTACTAATAATTTCATGGTGGATAATAGGAAATATAATACATTTTACGTTGCTTCATTGTAAAATATTAAATATACCGAGTAAAGCTTTGTTTATAGTAAAGAGTACGCGCTGTAAATTGTTATATTTTTCTGATAGGGGCACAAGGGTAAGACAACATAGTACATTAATACAACACTTCCCCGAAGAAAGGTCGCAACCCTTTAAACGGGTAGACGACAAAAAACTTACATCTGAATGATAACCTTAAGGAGTTGTCAATTATTTTCATATTGCATTTTTCTGTGTATATTCACAACCGTCAAAGTTGTGTTTGAAGGAACAATTCCAATGATTTTAACCAATTGAATTTGTTATATTAAGCAGAATACTGGATTACTATAGTTGAAGCACCTCTCATTAAACGAGTAGTCGGTTGCTCCAACTTGCTAACTACGTGACGGGTTACACACTGTGGTCGGTGGTGGTAAGTACGTGGTCGGTTAGCGTACCCTGTGAGTTATTACACTGTAACCTAGCAATATTAACCTGTAACGCAAGGTTGTAATCACCTTCCCTCGTTAACCTTTTTGGTTTGGTTGTTGGGACACATGGCTTTGTTGTCCATATATTGACAAACTAACTTGGTTACTCTCCACCTTTTTCTAGTTTACTAGTAACCTTTCCTTTTTTGCGTGCAGTGTGTAACAGATGTGATCAAGCACAATGGGAGATACACCAAACCTCTATTCTCGTTGACAAAAGCACTCTGTAAATTAAAATTCAAAGAAACACGAAAAAAGAGTACACAAAGAGCGAACAAAGAGCACACAACATTAAACCAAACAACATTTAAGACACTGTACTATACTATGCGAAAAGTGTTTTTATATTTTTATTTCTTTTCTATAGGCAGTGATGAAAATTTTCCGATTCATAAAAACATACTACGCTTATTCCTACATCGATGTTTAGTTGAGACGTGAGGTGGAAAATTTTCTTATATATTTTTCCGGAAAATTTTCCGTTCTTAACAAATATCAGTGATTAAGTAACAATTCGTCACTATTCATAAAACTGATTGAATTTATATATAGAAATGTTAAAAAGTGAAAGATCGTTTAAAGAATCTGAAAATTTTCATGGCTTAGACAATTTTCAGTACTATGTAGGAACAAGTGGAACAATTTTTCATGAATCGAAAAATTGTCTGTCCGCTACAGTGATGAAAATTTTCCGGGAAATTTTGAAACGGAAAATTTTCCGATTCGTAAAAACACTCCACTTATTCCTACATTGTTTATTAGCCGTGATGTGAGATGGAAAATTTTCCGTTCCTAACAAATGTCAGTGATTAAGTAAAAATTCGTCAATATTCATAAAATTGATTGAGTTCATGTATAGAAATGTTAAAAAGTGAAAGGTCGTTTAAAGAATCTGAAAATTTTAATGGCTCAGACAATTTTCAGTACGATGTAGGAACTAGTGGAACAATTTTTCATGAATCGAAAAATTGTCTGTCCTGTACAGTGATGAAAATTTTCCGATTCATAAAAATATACTCCACTTATTCCTACATCGTTGTTTAGTCGAGATGTGAGGTGGAAAATTTTCTTATATATTTTTCCGGAAAATTTTCCGTTCTTAACAAATATCAGTGCTTAAGTAACAATTCGTCAATATACATAAAATTGATTGAATTCATTTATAGAAATGTTAAATAGTGAAAGATCGTTTAAAGAATCTGAAAATTTTCATGGCTTAGATAATTTTCAGTACTATGTAGGAACAAGTGGAACAATTTTTCAGGTTTTCCATGCCAAAGGCGCGTATACTAAGCGCTTAGTAACGTAGGAGCTCGAAGGAGCTTAGAACGAAGAGAGAGAGAGAGAGAGAAACACTGTAAAATTTTATTTCCCAACTTGGAATAGAAAATTTTCCGGTTCCCGAAAGCTAATTGGAAAATTATAATTTGTTGCTGTTTAACTTTCCTCTACTGAAATTCAATTTTGTAGCTCTATGTGCAGTTAAATATAATGGAAAATTTTCCACCTAACATCACTATACATAATATTCAAAATTGTCAGGCCTATGAAAAGTGTTTTCCACTTGTTTCTACATCGTGATGAAAATTTTCCGATTCACAAAAAAAGTTGCTTTACTTCTTGCTTCAAAATGATGAAAACTTTCCGACTCATAAAAAGTTCTTCAATTTTTCCACATAAGGCAGAAAATATTTCGATTCGTGAAAAATTGTTTAACTTGTTCCTACATAGTACTGAAAATTGTCTGAGCCATGAAAAGTTTCAGATTCTTTAAACGATCCTTCACTTTTTACATTTCTATACATGAATTCAATCAATTTCATGATTGCTGAGGAATTGTTACTTGATTACTGATATTTTCTTAGAACGGAAAATTTTCCGGAAAAATATAGCGGAAAAATTTTCCGAAATGGAAAATTTTCCGCGGAAAATTTTCCACCTCACATCAGTATTTGTAGGGCCCGCGGTGGCTCAATGGTAGAGCGTTCACCTCTCGTGCATGGGGTCCCGGGTTCAAACCCTGCTCCCGCCAAAGTGAACTTTATGATGGACAAACATCGTGTGCGTGGGTTTCCTCGGGGTTCTCCCACTTTCTTCATTCCACCATTTCATTCATTTCCCATAATCACCGTCTCCTTTAGCCTAACCGGCATAAACGTGAGACGTAAAACTAAAAAATTTCATTTCATTTTCTTTTCTGTCGTTTTTGTCATTTTCTACTTAAACCAACAAAGATTAAACATTGTACTCATACAAAAGTAGGTCACAATCAGTATATATATATATATATATATATATATATATATATATATATATATATATATATATATACTGCAGCTGGAAGTTGTCAAATGATCATCATCCTTAAAGACTCCAACAATGTCCGACCAGTCCAGCAGTGGTGCTAGCAATTGAGAGGGTAGACAAAGAACATCCAAATGAAAGGACGACCAAATAAAACAAGAAACGAAGCTACCTCCGCAACCATACCCTATTCTCCAAGTATTCGATAGCTACAACACTGAGAGCTGCTGTTCTATCCCGTCACGATCATCTGTTATCTCCGATAACAGCAAAACTTACACCTTTAGTCGAAGCGGCATTTTATATGTTGATTGACCTATTACATGTTTCTTTGTTATCTCGTTTTTATTTCTAATTAGAGCCTGTCTATTTCACCTGTGCCCTCGGAAACTATGCAAACTATACTTCGGCCCCACCCCCGCCGCCCTCTGACGGAGGAATCCCTCCTTTTGCGTAGCGAAAACAAGTGAATGACCTCAGCTATGTTGCCAATTTGTCATTCAGTCTTTTGGTCTTGACGAGGGATGATCGTAGGCTACCTAGAATGGCTAACAAAACAGAGCACAGTGAAGCCCGTGAAATAATTCATTGTGGCAACGCTTCCGCATTAAACAATTGAAAGATCTCGGTCGCAGCAACTTGTCCCTTCTCTTTTGAAGGAGGTACCGGAAATCACATATTGACAGCAGCGCTAGCAAGGGCATAGTTCAAATAGAAAGGATCTAGTGTATGTGTTCATTGTTGGTGCCACTAAGGCTGATTGATAAATTTGTAATCCAATGTCCTGTTTCAGCACCGAGACCATATGAGACATAGGCCTACAGTTAGATTCCACACGGAATTTAACAGACGAACGCATCTGCTAACATATATACTCGCAAGAGAGTTCTCTTGTCACCTAGGAATATCCTATGAGGAATTACCAGTATATTCATAATTCTGCACTGGCTTCTGTTGTAATACCATAATTAATTAAATACATTCACAATATTCATTAAACATACAGTAAGTGATAGAGAATTGATTATTTTTGTTAATTGAGTATGGATGACTAATAAAAGTTTATTATTCAATATCACATGAATGATATTATAACTTATTCTTTGGAGGAAATCACAGTTTATTTGGGATAACTAACAATTTCTGAGAGGACAGATGATATATATATCTGAGGTTTTTCCGGCTAAACCGAGAAACATTATAGTCCTACCTACAATTCGGCTCAAACCTCCTTACGTTTAAAGTGTGTCCTCCTTTTCACAATATTCAATGCAAGTTGGGCAACGTTATTTAATAGCTTCCTTCCTGGATTAACCTTTAAACGTCGGCCACGGATTTTTAACGAAATCGTAGACTCTCGCGTTAGGGGCCGTAGTGACCCCCCGTAATTATCACAGATTCATCGTTGGAAAGCTTAAGAATCGCAGATTCCAGCGAGGTAATACTTGTACAATCCCCTCTTTATTCGGGCAAAAAGAAGAAGAAGAAAGTGAAAAGATCCGGAAAAATATGAAAAAGTAGAATTTGGGAGGCCCTGGCAACCCTCAAAATCACCTTACGCTGACAAAGTGGAGCTCATTTGTACGCGATATGCAAAAATGGTAATTAATTGCTTCAACACAATCAGAACCAAATTCCTAATAAAACGCCAAGTATATTATTTTCGAAGGGCAGTTCCAGACCTTCGTGTTGCTATCCCAGCTGACGTCCCAAATTATCACAGAGCCATGATTCATACATCGTTGGATCACAGATTCCAAAGAAGTAACACATGTGCAATTCCCGCTTTATTCGTAGAAGAAGAAAGAGAAAAATCCGCAAAAAAATATATGAAAAAATAGAATTTGGAAAAAATAAAATATGACTAAAAAAATTGGTCAACTTGGCCCCTCCCCTATTCCACACACACAACTAACAAGTACTTTTGCAGTGTATTGGCGTGTAGTGTACTACTTCATTGTTTTGCATGCCAATTTTTATGACCTTATTCCCAAAGGAGGAGGGAGGATGCCTCTCAAAAGAAACATTAAAAAAACAAAAAAGACACGAATTTTAACCTCCCTTCCCTCCGCCGTGGTATCCCTCCACATACATAAAATGCATATATTCTTGGAAAGCTTCATACTTCGGAAACACATTGACATCAAATTTATCTTCGTGCCTTAATTAGGGGCCGAGCTATGGAGATTTAAAGCCATGACGCAGGGTTACGTCAATAGGCATTTAAAGGTTAAGATACAAAAATTTCAAAGGTATGTCCTTATGATAAGTTACTATAGCGTTAATAAAGGTATAAGAGAAAAAAAATTGTTTTTACAATATCATATTTTCTCGCGTTATTATTTCAAGTTATGCTTGCACATGAAAGGGAGCGAAAACCGACACCATCACACATGCACAACATTGGCTTTCGCCAGATGTCAAGGGGTTTGGGCCAGACTTTAGAACAGATTTTTAGTAGTGGCAATTTCGTATGAACCTTTTCTGTTTTTATCGTTACTGACAATGTCGTTCAAATACTATATCGTCATTTTTTATATCAGAATAATGTATATGAATACGTATGCTCCGTGCATCCTGGTTCCTTTGAGTTACAACAGACGCTACAAATACTAGCATTGCATTTTCTTTGGGGTAAGAAAATTAGCTTAGATAATTACACTAAATGACTTGTATTTTAAATATTTTAAACATCTGCATATTTTAAATACCACTACTTTTAACATTTGCAGGAATTAATAAAACAATCTGGGAATATTTGTGGAGAACAACTCCTAGTTATAAGCCTTTCACTAAACGACCAAGTAAGTATATATAACATACAAGAATTGTAAAGAAAATTAAACATGTTTCCAGTACTAATGTATACTTCTTTATTACGTAGCTTAAATCCACTCAATTAGTGATTTTAAACAGAAATGTGGAATGAAATTTAGTCAGAAAAATCATAAGAAATCACAACTATTTACAGACAACTTTCTATAATTGGTTTAACTTTAAATGGGATACATTCCATTGCTGGTATGATATGATTAAATATGTTTCAACTCTAAAATTTCAACATTTCCAACAAGACAGCACGACGATTTTTACTTAAAATCACAAGTGTAACAAACAGCGTTCCACTTCGTTGACAATTTGGTAATACATTTTGCATAGGATAAGATTTAACCCTATCTTTCAATTTAATGGATGTTTTATTGAATTTTCAAAAGAAGCCTCGTAACAGATTATAGTTTATAAACTAAATGGCAATTTCGATTGGTTTTATATTACGATTCCAGGAATAAATTGTAAGTGTCCGTACTACATTCAGCATAGATGTAATTTTCTTGGAAAATATTATTAATTTCTGATTGTATAGGGTGGCCAGAAAATCTCTTTACACTTGAACTAAATGCTTGAAATAATGTGAGATTTTAAGATATTTAAAATTTGAACCTCTGATCCTGATACGTGATATGGCAGCAGTGCTCCTCACGTAAATTACCACATGATTGCCGCGTAACTGCCACGCGGTTACCCGCGGAGGGAGGGAATGAAGTCAATGCGTTGACCAAATTCATTGTCTCGCCTATCTGCGTTTGGTGAATAACAATGGCAGATATCAGTGATTTCACTTTGAGGAGCGTAGTGGCCAGGAGGGTACGCAGGGGGTGGGTCCTGGGAGTCCCGACTCGCCCCCCCCCCGAAATCCCGACTTTTTTGTAAATGTAGTCTACTTTTAGGGGCAATTTTAGAAATGTTTATATAATTTAGCCTCAAATTGTATTTGGAATCCCCCCGAAATGCTTTAGACCCCTCCCGAAATAAATTCCTGCGTACGTCCCTGGTAGTGGCGAGTGTGTGAGTCCAGATGCACAGAAGCACAACAACGAAAATATGCAGCAGGTAGTGGATAGCGTTCGTGAACTATTCGGTAGGGAGCTACGAAGTCGTCAGACTTTGATCGCGAAGGAGAAGAAAGGTTTTTGTCTGGGAAATGATTTAGATGCCCTTCGTTTTGATCGCCCATCAATCCGAAAGGAAGCATGTGCAGAAGTTAGTGCGTCAGTGATGCTTTCAGCCTCCAAACAGACAAGAAAATGTTGCAAACATTACGCAAGGAGCATGAACTTGGAATTCCAAGTAACACAATGCAGCTCCACGTGGAATTGTAAACAGTTCAATTCTAAAAAGACTTTCTGGCCACTCTTTGAGGTAATTCTCCTCATTTTCTGACTAATGTTTAAAGGAAATTAACGATATTGCTACAGTATATTATTATACGTAACCTCATGTTATTTTTCTGTTCAATCTTCTTTCACTGCTATGGCCTTATGCCACATTGAAACAAGGACATACAGAGGCCCTGCATCAGCTAACGAGTTCTATCTTCAAATATATATTTATAGCTCTAAGCAGAATCTTATTTTCTTCAAATTAAAACTGCATATTGCATTCTTCATTGCCTCCACTCCCCAAACAAAAATAGATAAAAATGGAAAGGGACCAGATAGAACCATATGGAAGATATGGGAGTACAGTGGATCATAATGTGCCAGATTGCATTATTGGTTTTAAGGTTCGTGTGTGGTTTTGCATTGGCATGCAAAAATAGTGGATTTCGCATTTCTGTCTGTTCACAGTCTCTTGTCTGTCAGAACTTACTGTTTCCCTTTGGGCCGAAACATTGACCAGAACAATCCCAAATACATTGGTGTGCAAACAAGGACGAAAATAAGTTATACATGCTGTATCATTTTCACAAGATTGGTAAAACTTGAATCATAAGTAGACACTAGTACTACAGTATGGTACAGGAAAATATAGCAAGAAATAGAAAAAGAAAAGTGACAATTTTATGCAGAAGCAATAGCTTACACTGAAATCATTGTGAGTCCCTCATGCAGTAAACGTCACCAACACCTAGTGGACCACTTGCGGATAAATCTCGATCGTCAATACAGCAGCGCGTCGAAGGATTGCCGCTAGTATGCCACTGGCAGCAGGGTTTCGTCGAGTCGAAACAGATATCTAGAGTCGGTGTGTTGAAGTTACTACCATGTAGCAGCGAGGTCCGCGCTTCTTCGATTCGTTGCTGAGAATCGCGGAGGGACCAACACAAACTATTGCCAATCATGTGCATGCTGTTATTATTATATACCGAGTCCATTATAGAAGTAATGCCCATTTTCTGAGAAAAATTGATTTATTGATCGAACCTGTACAAATGCTTAAAATATTTCTAAATACTCTCCCCTGCATCAATACACTTGCAAAGACATGTCTGCAAGGCCTGGAATTCAACTTAAAAGTCATCGACGGGAATATCTTGTGTAACGTGTTTTTAGATGATTTCCACAGTCTCCCAATGCTATCGTTTCAGCTTACTCTCGATTTGGGAAAACAAAAAAGTTGCACGGAGCCAAATTGAGACTGTAAAGGGGATAGGGGACCACCTGGGCTTAGCTCCGGACCAGAAAATTCGTAACGATGAAGGACATGTGGCTGGGGGTATTGTCATGGTTGCAGATCCTCGGTCACTATGCCATATACCGCAAATGTGGACATGTGTAGGGTATCAGCAATTTGCTGGATGCTCGATCCACGGTCAGAACGCAAAACATCGCGCACACGATCCACGTTTTTGTCGGTTCTGGCGGATGTTGGTCGTCCAGAACGGCGTTCGTCGTCAAAAAGTTGATGATGACAACTACTGGATGATCCTTGGTTCATCCAAACGTGCTAAAAGATGCCTGTCCATAATATCCAAACGTACTCGATGAGATTTTGTCGGGGGAACGAACAGGCCAGTTCATTCGCCGAATATCCTCTAGTTCCAAGAGCTGTGACATCTTCGCTGTTCAGAGCCCTGGTGGCCCAATGGTAAAGCCTTCATATCTAGTGCATGGGGTATCCGGTACGATTCCAGCTTGCGCCAGTGATGAGGTAAATTAGCAACAGTATCGTAATAAGGTTGACCGGTGAGTGTACGGCGTTCAGACGTTTGGAGGTCAGTATGTCCATGCAACATTATTTCTTACCGCAGAACGCCATCCCACTCCTTTCAGGTCCAGTCTTAATGTTCTTAACACCACCGCAAACGGTACCACGAACGTAGGGTGACAACGGCACATAACGTAATAACCGTCGGGCAAATACATCACTCTCGTGAAGTTAATGTGTTTGCAATTGTACACGTTGTATAATTTCGGTCCCTTCTTACCTGTTTTACAATGTAGAGGTCGTCCTCTGTGCCAGGCCGTACAGTGTGCCAGTTATTTAAAAATGTCCAATTAGATAATGTACTTGATTGAAAGTTGAATTTTGTATTGTTCCTCTGTCTCTTGTGGTGTAATTGGGAATGCTAGCCACTGCACACTAAATATCAGAAATATCGACATCGTCCCGCTATTGGCCCGTTTTAGTAAGTTAAAAGGAAAGATCAGTGTTTCTAAATTTTTAAGACGCTGGCCTCTCAAATAAATTTTCTCTGACAGAGCAACTGAAAGAATATTTGAGTTACTCCTGTTCTTTTTTGCGGGATTCATACATACATACTGCTTCCAGAATGTTACTTCAAGTTTCTTGTAGTTTCATGTCCCCTAGACTAAACTTTGATGCAGATTAAGCTTGTTTTTTGAAACCTTCAGTATGACTTCAGGGTTAAGTTTTTACTTGAAATGTTGTTAGTCATGTGGGTGAATCCTTATTAAAGTGCTGCTTGTACTGCGATTTCACCTTAGTCGTTTTTTGTAACTTTCAGCATGACTTCAGATTGAAGTTTCTCTTTGAAGGGTTGGTCTCTTTTGTGCTATTGAAGCCGTATTAGAACTAAGTGCGTATGTTTAAACTCTATACAGTTATTTTTAAGTCTATAGTTAAATAGATTTATACATATTTCTGTTGTTCCAAATGATAAATGTCTGAGTCTGATGAAAACATACAATTTTGGCTTATATATACTTTTCTAAGAACGATGTCTCGAACTGGAATTCAACTTGGAAATTTTGTACTGAATGTACACGTGTTACTTATTTAACTGCATACAAAGGCCCATTAAAAAAATAATGCAAAAGATTAATAATGAAAGCTTCCTTCGTAAAATTAAAAAATATCGCTTTTCATGTAAAACTATTCAATTTAGACATGCTTTTATATCATTGACATAAATTTTTCTTTCTAGTGCGCCCCGAACAAGTAAAGCATATTAAAAGTAAGTATTTAATGTATAGTTTGAAGATCTTGTCAATGTATTGAAATACTCTTGTATTGTACTGTATTTTTGAATATTAAGTACCAGTCTTTAGATTAAGAGAAACGTTGGAAAGTTTATATGTATGTAAAAGTTCACAAATTGTTTTTTAGATTTGTAGTGAAAGTGAATTTGGGTTGCTTTTCGTGTAAGAACTATAGTCAGTTGTTTTAAAGCAAAAGCATTAAATTCTATAATATATGATTTTAATAAAATCTTCATGTTAACTCCAATATCTCTACAATTAAAACTGTTTCAGAAAATTCTAGTTTCTAGTAATGGTGGTTTCTAGAAAATGTTATGTTTAAAACAAATCTTAGTATTTTTAGTGGCAGTTTTCGTAAAGAAAAAAGAAAGGATGCAAAAATAATTTAATAAAGGCACCAGAAAAGCATTATTTCTCTCAATTATTCTCACAGCTGCTATTTTTAAAAAATAAGAATAACTTAATATAAAGCACATACTTCTCTTTAATATACAGGGTGTTTCAAAACAACACCAACTACGATTGGGAGCTGATTGCTGACACCAAGATAGAAGAAAAAGTATATACCAACCTTTGTGAAGAAATCCATCATTTTGGAGTTATAGGCTGCTGAAAACATAAAGAAAATAATTTTAAAGGTCTGTAGCTCCAATACTATGGACCTACCGTCGTCGAGTCAAGACTTCGCTTAGGAACTAACATGTGCGCTATCCAAAATTACATGTTTCGAGATTCTACGGTACTTCCGAAACAATTTTCATAAAGGTAGTTGGTGAGTATTTCAAATTATATGCCCGTAGCCAAACTCCCACTATAAAAACTGTTGCGGAAGTTCTGCGGAATTCTGAAACATGGATATTTGGAAGTAGGTTATGTATGTATGTTCTGCAGACAACTTTCCCCCTCCCAATATTTTTGATCAGCACACAGGAAAGCACAAAGCATTTACAGAAGCGTCCAACTAACTATACATAGCGCAAAGTATTTCCATAACTATAATGTTAAAGTGAGATCGCATAGGCTTTTATGACATTTAAAATCATAAAAACTTACAGCTAAAACTACACTACATTACACTACACTAAACTACACTACATTACACTACACTACACTACACTACACTACACTATACTTAATTATATTTTTACTTTATCTTATAATGACCCCAAGCTAATGTGTTTACACCATCTCTTAATATATATCTTTTATCATCTGAAGAATCTAATGCTAGCTTATGAACGGTTATACTATATACATCATGCTTATAACTTCTAATGAGGTTTATATCTTTATATGTTTTAACATTTTTAAATAAGCTTTCTTTACAATCATTAAACTGCAACTCCTTTGATATTACAGCTTTAGTTAATTCTTTATCCTTTTTCTTTTCTTTCTTTTCTACTTTAAAAGCATACATCTTCGCTCTTAACTTAATAAACTCCGTCATTATTTTACCCTTATTCTCATCTTTCATCTTACCTATTACTTTCTTGTTTATTAGTGGTAGTCCATATATGTTATTTTCTTCATATTCGCTCGTGTCAAATTGGTCAAATATTTCTACCATATCTTTGTAAAAGTCATCAGTCTCAATCTCATATATAAAGCTATCAGTATCCATGTAACATAAATCTATATTGTTTCCATATTTCGGTTTCATAGTGTTATAGTGAAAATCATACATTAAAAGTTTTGATAATTCTAATACACTCATACCAACAAAAATTGGCTTATTAAATATCAATCGCTCTTTTTTCATATGTACAGCACAAAAATTCTCTGTAAATATTGTTCTGTAATCAAAATTTGGTTTTGCAATTAATGTTTCTACTTTTTCAGGATCACATTCTAATTGTATGGGCTGTCTCTTTCGAATACTTTCCATTGTTTTTCCGAATACTGAGTTATTCATGAGCTTATAAAAATCCTTTTCAAACTCATTTTTAGCTTGCGTTCTCATATTTGTATTTAAATCAATGTATTTCTTTAACCAGTCTGATTGATTGAATTCTAATACTCTATGCACTTTCTTTAATTTTATTGCAAGCGACATATATAGTTTTAAGTTCCTGTAGTGAATTACATATATTTCCTTATTATAAAGTGTTGTTAGTAGTTTTGATTGGTTAGGTTCTGGTGGACACATGTTTTCTGGAGCTAGTGGTAAATCAGAATGTTTGTTGTGTAAATACCTCAGATATTCTAAATCTACTTCTAATATGTAACCAGTTTCTGAGTCATCTGAAATGTTCATTATATCTATGTAAGGTTTAACCCACTTAGTCTTTACAAGGCATGTATTGACTCATCGCCCATCCATATAAGTTATTTGCGTCTAGATATGCTAGGTATGATGAATACTCATCTTTATTATAATTTGCCAAGTATTTGTTGTTAGCTTTTACATATCTTTTACTACATTGTGAGATTCCTCCTCGTATACCCTTTTCTAGCATTAGTATTTTATCATAATCAGTTAACATTTCTAAGTTAATTTTAGTCATCTTTAACATTGCATCCCACGATAAGCCAGGTGCTGTATAATACCATGCAGGATCTAATCCATATGCCTTTAAACGCATATCTTTAAAGTTTTCAAATATATCTGCTAATTGAAGGACATCTGTTTTGTTATAATGTTCAGTTAAGTCCCTCACTAACTTCAGATTGAATTCTTTACAAACTCATACATGAAGCTTATGACGTTCAGGACTCATTTTTTCTCTTGTTAATCTGTTTGTAAATTTGTCTATAGATAATGGAACAGGTTCTTCTAATTTTTCAAATGAATCAACATAATCAAATGGATAATCACCTTTAGTATTAACTAGATCAAGTTTATCAATCGGGAAAAACTTTAATGTTTCTCGAAATTGTTCTGGCTTTAAATTGCTAGTTAACTCTGCTAAACTCTTTGACATAAATCTAAATGAATCAACAAATCTTAAATTTATTCCATCTTTTGGTCCTGCTTTTATATATTTTTCATATGTTATGTACCTTTCTTCATTATTTGCGATCAGTTTAATTTTGTGCGTATCATAACAAATTGAACAAATTTGTATCATAGCCAGTTAAGTTATGACGAAATACTGAAACAAAATTAGGATTTTTATAGTTTAAATTGCAATAACTGTGAGCTGCACCTCTAAGCTTTCCAGTTAAATGATCATGATTTCTTACTTTTGCTTTATTTTTATTTATCTTATACAAACATTTTCTTAATTCATATTTCCATTCTTTTATTTTTCACTCATATCATCTCTATCCTTGTAGAACCGTATTTTTCCCTTTAATATATTTAATTTTTTTTCAACGCCTGGTGGTAAGTCATTCAAGTTTTTCTCACATATATGGCAAGTATCCGAACTGTTATAAGCTTCTATTTCTTCCTCGGTAAGCGGATTCATATTAACTATCCTTTTATATATTTCCATAATTTCTATTGCTTCTTTTTCTAACATTTCAATAAATACTTTTGCAGCATCTGGACCTATATAACTAACAGGGGTTTTATAGTTTTCATTTGAATATTTGACATAGTAACAAAAACTCATTGGCTCATGCTTTTGATATTTTACTGTTTTGCTACAATTATGTTCTATTTTTAACTTACATAAGATACATTCAAAGTCAGCAATTATCACAAATGGAACTCTTAATGATCGATTATAGTTTTGAAACTCTATTTGATTGTCATATGATTTAGGAAGTTCTATTCTAATAGCCTCATGCTCTTTACAATATAGCTCATGGTTTTCCAACTGCTGCTCATTTCCAAAGTACCTTGTTAAACATCTATCACTAAAGTATAACTTCAAGGTATGTTTTCTCACTTGACTTCTTATTAATCGTGATATGTCTTTTATCCAGAAAAAATGATTATTATTTTGATCATCTTTTACATATAATATATTAAATGTTTCTCTTGCTTTGTTTTTGTGATTTGAAGTGGTTATGCATTATAGTTCTTGTCATAGCTGAAAACATTGATAGAAATATTACTTCTTCTTTCAAATTTTGGAATATCTTTTAATTGTACTGGAAATTCAATGTTATCACAATACTTCTTTTGCAACTTATTAACAAGCTGTTTATAATGCGAAGGTCTTTGATACTGAGAACATCTGTCTATAGGTTTTAAGTAACTTGCAATAGAGTATAAGAAACATTTATTGTCTTTATTTTTAATATTAATCACCGCTTTCTTATCTTTAATTGGTTTAGGAAGTTCAATACAGGAAGAAGCTCTTAATAGTACATATTTGTTTAATCTGATTTGTAAGTATTTAATTTGGTGTAATGTCCATCCTGATCCTCTACCTTCCAATTCTTCCATTTCTCTACGAAGTTTTTGTTTTGCATGAGATATATATTCTTGTTGATTCTAATATTCTCTCGTTTGATGTCTTGTATTTCTTTATCTTTTATATAATCACAAATGAAAACAAGGTTAACTTTAACAGGGTGAAATTTTAATTCTTCTTTGATTTTGCTAATAGCAACTCTTCCACTCGTATCTAAAAATTTTATTGGGTCTTTATATCCACCTGTATTTTCAACTTTAATAGTTTGTGAACGTTTTTTAAGTGCTGTTTCTTCTAATTCTACTTTTATAGGTATACGTGTTGGTTTTGGTTCTTCAATCACAGCATCTTCAAATGGAAATATCCTTTTTAAATGTTTGCTTTTTACTTTCGGTTCTTGTTGTTCTACCTTTGTATTTTGAAAAACGTCTTTGTTGTTTTTCTTGTTTAGTCTTCTTATAAATTGATCTTTTCTTAATATTCTGTAGTTTCGTATATTTGATTTCTTTGCTTCTTGTTTAAGCTGTGTTATATTAAAATCACTATAGTTATTAACATTGTAGAATGGTAATTGCATAAGATTGTCGTGATCAATATGTCTGTCAATAAGTTCTGCTTTTCTTAATCGGGAATAACCTTTTATTCTATTCTCTTTACATTGTCTTCTTAACTCTATTACAGTAAATCTATTATAATTACTCATCTTATTTATTATATAGAAAATCAGCGGTCACTCTTCAATTTTTTATCTTCACCAAAAATTTTTAATCATTTTCGTACTATTTTTATTTTCATTTGTTCTAATACAACACTTAACATTGTACACTCCTGCCATTGTCCACACATTACCCGTTGTATTGGAACATGGCTTTCATGGGAATAACCCATCAAAGTTACTATTGATCTAATGAAAACTAAATCATTTTTAACAATCAGCTGCATCAAAAACAGTTTTAATTCCGCTGTAATAGAAATCTAATCCATCATCATCATCTTCTCAAGGGTTAACGTTTATTATGGAGTGATGTCTTCTATATTCTTCTGCTAAATCACACCAAAGGTCAGAATTGTAATAATAATCTACACCTCCTAATAAATCATCAAGAAGCTCATCGTCTTCCTCTTCTTCCAACGAATCGGTAAGACCAAGTTCATCTTTATAATCTCTTTTAAACTCGTCCGATAAAGTTTGGCACTGTGATATTATATAGAAGGTTATTTTATCATCGTAATATCTCATAAAATCTTCTGATAAATTTTGATATATAGAGATAATTTTAAAGTTAATCTTGTTATCATATTTTCTCATAAATGTTTCGGTCAATTCACCTTCACAAATTTGATTCCATTGTTCTTTAGTTAAACTCTTTAAGACTCTATCAGATAGCATCATACCATTAGATTTTAATAAGTCATCCTCTAACTCCTTGCAGTTCTCTGTTGTTGATTTTTTAAATAAATGATCTAGCATGCCTAATGATTTACTAAAATTAATTTTGTCTTCAATATTTAAATAATTGCACACATTGTCAAATATAGGTTTAACGGTAAGTATCGATGCCATCCTCGTATTATAGAAAATAGGAAAAAATTAATCATTTTCATATCTAATACAACAGCTAATACTCATTATGACAAGAAAATTTCAATATCTATTAGTATATTATATTAAGACGGGGCTTTCATGGGAATAACCCATCAAAGTTACATATACACATTTTAAAACTGAATCATTTTTGTAAATTTACTCATCGTCATAATCATCACTATCATATTCGTATTTATCACTACTCAAATCAGGTGTTTATTGTTCTGTTATTAATAATTCTTTTCCCTTTAACTTTATTTGTTTCTCTATTAACAGAGCTTGCTTCTCTAGTAGTGTTGCTAAGAGTTTAAGATCATGATGAATTAGTTTAAGTCTATCATGTAATAAATCAAAATGTTTCTCCATATTTATTATATAGAAAACCAAAAATGAAATAAATTTTAAAAAATCTAAGAATAAAAACGAACAGGTGAATATGACTAGTGCTAAGGAAATATTATCTTACAAACCTATATTTGATTGTGTATGTAAACATTTAGATATTGGTGGCTATAATGATGAAAACAAAATAAATTTTAGCGTGTCCATAGGTATGTTAGATCATTTGTTCAAGAAAGCTACTAAAGAAAAGAACTCATATCTTATTCAAAACACTCTCTATGCAAACGTTATGAACTTGTCCGATGAGATGCTAGATTCGCTGACTGATGAACAATGGTTATCTATAGGTTATGATGATTATGAGGAGGAATATAACTATGATTATATTACAGAAGATTCCATACGCAAATATGAACAGAAAGTTAATTTGAGTGAAATATGTTCATGGAAAAAGTTATCAGAAGAGTTTATAAGAGAATAGGCTGATAAAGTTGATTGGGAGATTATTTCGGAAAATCACGACTTATCAGAAGACTTTATAAGAGAATTTGCAGATAGAGTTCATTGGAGAGAAGTATCGTTTAATCAAAACCTATCTGAAGAATTTATTAATGAGTTTATAGACAAAGTTGATTTTGATGCCATATCTTATGGAAGCAAACTCTCTGAAGTTTTTATACGAGAACATGCAGATAAACTTTCTTGGTGGCGCTTATGTGGGACCCAGCAATTATCAGAAAACCTTATAAGAGATTACGAAGATAAAGTAGATTGGGCAATGATTTCGATGTTTCAAAATTTAACAGAAGGATTTATTGCAGAGTTCAAAGATAGTGTTCATTGGCATAACATTTCAATTTATCAAGACCTCTCTGTAGAGTTTATATATTTATTTAGACATTTCGTAGATTGGAGAGTCATAAAAAGAAGATATCATAATAATTCTGATTTAGGTAGTATATTGAATTTAGCATTCGATGTTACAACAGATGGTTTGTTTAATGCTTAACTAATTACCGTTTATGGCTATTATACCATAAAAGTTGTAACCTTAATTATCAGATATTAACCGATCATATAAACAATCTATATCGTTAAACAATTCTTCTTCTGGTAGGGATGTCCAGAACTCATTACCCTTATCTTTACAAATATCTAACACAAAACTTATTGTCATTTGTCTCTTATACATAAAAACAAATCAATAACAAACCAATCTTCTCCATCTGCATTCTTTAGGTCTACATGACAACTATGCGAAATAACACAATCATATGTTTCTTTTACCTCATTTAGAAGGTTAATCGAGTTTGGGTCTTTGGTTTTAGACAATATAGTCACGTCTGGATATTTTTCTTGTAGACATTGTAATTTTGTTTTTATATTACACTCTTGAATTCTTCCAACCCAATATCTGTCACTCTCATAGCTCTTTACTTGTTCTCTTTTGTCTGTTTCGTACTTTTCTAATATCTTTTGTAGTTGAATAGGGGAAAGATTATTTTTAATAATAACTAGTTTGTGTACTTTCCCTGGATCTTCTGTATGTTCTGCAGCTATTGATTTTAATTTAGTTATTTCTTGTTCTTGTTCTTCATTTTGAATTCTCAATCTTTCCATTGTTTGTTCTATCTCTTCTACTCTTCTTTGCAACTCTTCTTGATCTTCTTGAATCTGTTTAAAGCTAGAAACGAAATAGTCTTCGATAATATTATAGCATTTGTCATAGAAGTCTTGTGATATCCATAAAGAAATAGCAAGAAATAATTTTCTATATACATATGTTCCTGAGGTAATTGATGTTGTTTCTTTGTCTCCTCCTTTTACTAGATATGTAGAGCAACAGCCGAAATTCCAGCGGTTAGTTTTCTCTATTATAATCAGTTTAAAATCGCCAAAAATACCATACCAGTAATTATCTTTAATCTGTTCCTAGCAAATATCATTTAAACTAAGAGAAATATCCATAGTACTCATATTTATTATAGAAAATCATTATTTTTAACTTTATTTCATTCATTATCCTTATCTCATTCAAACTAGCCTACCGCCTTTGATAATCTTAAAGTCATCCCCACGAATTCGATTCAATGACTTTATATATGAAATTAACTCTTTAGATTGTTTATTTTCTAACCATTTATAAAATTTCTACACCCGGAATTCTGGCACTGGAAATATACGCTATTAGTTCTTTTGTTGCTTTATTTTCTAACCAGTGATCAAACCTTTTAGGTCTATATAATACGTTAAATTTAGCTTCCTCTAATTGTAAGAAGCTAATTTTCTCATGCTTGTAACATATCTCATTCAAACTAATGTTTTATGGTTATTATTCCATAAAAGACAACATTTATATTTACATTACAACATTACTTTTATCTATCCAGCTATTATGTAAATCATCAAATCCTAGCCATTTAACGTATACTTTATCACCTTTCTTTCTCAACACTTTTCCACCAAGTATTGATCTTTGTGTTTCGTCTGTAATAGTTCTGGTTCGTAAAATCTACCTTGTACATCCTATTCTAAATCTTTAATTCTATACATAGGTGGATTAGATGGAATAACTTCGCTCATAACAAATACTTCTGTTGACCAATAAAGATCCTTTCTCAAATACTTCTGTTATCCTTTCTCAAATAATCCTTTTGATTTCCTTATACGAACATGATCACCTAATTTGTATTTGGGTTTAACACGCTTATAGTCTTTCTTATACACTTTTTCCAATATTGTTCGCTCATTTTCCTTGTTAACTTCTATAGGCTTTAAACCAATTGTTCTGTGTACTCTATTATTATATTCACTAACCAATGTTGGTAATATTTCTATCCATTTGTAATTCCTTTGTGTTGTAAACTTCTTCCACATGTTTTGTTTAAGTGTTCTATTAAATCTCTCAACAACAGAAGCTTTCTTAAAACTATAGGTTGAGTAATGAATAATCCTATTTTCCTCCATTAACTTCTTAAATTCTTTTTTATAAAACTCTTTACCTTGATCAGTTTGTAAGTTATTAGGTTTTCTCGCTCTTAATATGGATTCAAACGCTTCTGTAACATTCTTACCGCCCTTATCTTTAACAGGAACAGCAAACGCATATTTCGAAAACACATCTATAATCGTTAGCAGATACTTATAGCCTTTGTTTAATTTGGAAACACCTTTTAATACTCCACTATCCATTTCTACAAGATCAGCTTGCCAAAGATCATTGATACCTTTTATAACCACACTTAGTCTGTCAAAGTTTTTTCTAGATGGTTTGTAAATTTCTTCTATAATGTCTTCTCTAACACCTTTATGAGATGAGATCATTAAAGATGGATTAAAAATCAAATACACTGGTCTAAAAGATAATTATCCAACTGTTGAGTTCTGTACGTAAATTTCGAATGGGAAGCGGTTTTATGAATTTTTTCATAAAAACGAACATTTTCCTTATAACAAATAAGAAACAATGGAAAATTATTTGAATAAGAAAAATGACGTTGAAGCATTGAGATTCCTTCGCATAGATGAGTTAGAAAAAGGTAAACCGTACGAGATAAAATTATGGAAATTGATTCAAACACAACGTTATGGTCAAAGAGTTTTAGTACATTTAGATGAGAAGTATAAGACGTTATTACCACAAAGGTATAATGATGATACTGAGCAAGTGTTGAAAGACATGAAAAAATATAAGCTGTTTGTTAAGTATCAAGGTTTGAAAGATTTAGATAATGGTTATAAAATACATCAGTTTTACTTTAGAAATGAATCCAAAAAATAACAAAAATGATTTTTAAAAATTTTCTAAAGTAAAAAATGGAGTGGTTAGTATGGACCCCCAAAAGAAGTTTATACTTACTAATAATTTCAATGTAATTGTGAAAAATGTGCAAACCGAAGTCCAAATAGTTTTTCATATTAATGGTTGTTTATTCAGCTTAAACTATGACCAATGGACTGAGTTTAAGAAATCATTGTTTCCTATAGAGAACGAAGTTAACAGAAGATTCCATTATCAGTATCCAAACTTGTAATATTAAGTATGTCTAAGTGTATAAGTGTTTTTATGGTTACAAAACTATAAAAACTGAGATCTTTAGACATACACATAAAAACAATGTTATTCGATTTTTTAAAGTTCTATACATAAATAAGAGATTTATTTGAGTTTTGTAATAATATCCTTAGAGTTATACTATCCTCAATACATTCAAAAAATTGCCAATTTATGTTTCTATTGGTTGTCGTTTAAATTTTGAAAATCAGTTAATAAACAACGGAGCTATAGCGATTTGAAAATTTCGGGAATTTTTTACAGGTTTACCTTTGAGTTTTCGGTGAAATGTTATTCTTTAAAGAAGTCTTAGAATTTTATGTAGATTATGCTAGTATTTTTTTATTTTTCAAAAGTGACAAAAATTAGTAAAGTTATTAAAAATTAAAATAGTATCCTTAAAGGTAGGAAACCACTTAAACACTCAAAAATTGCGGATTTATTTCCCTACCGGATGTCGTTTCAATTTTGAAAATCGGTTAATAAACAACGGAGCTATAGCGATTCTAAAAATAGCATCCCTTCAATACACCACTGATGACAGGGTTGCTTATTGTGTTAAAAAATTATCATGTTTATCTTATTTGGTCGTAATTCATTGGTAATAGTTTCAAGGCTTAATTCGTAATTTTATCAATTCTGGAAAAACATGTTAAAAATAATTAGTTTCCAACCCTGTTTCTATTTAAGCTTTAAGAATATTGACTTTAGCTGACATCTGGTGGGGGTTTCTATAATCAGTTTCTCTTTCACGCAGCTAAACCTAGCATTCGCAGTCAAAGTTGTCCGCTCAAAAATTTTCTGTGCTGACGGTCGTGATTCTATTTTAAGCAGAAAGACACTCCGCCAGAGAAAAGTGGAGGAGATAAGTTTTCTCAAACTAACCAGGAAGAAAAGCGTGAGATACATCTGGTAGAGGTCCAAAAGCTGCTAAAAAAGGAGAAACATATTGCAACTGCTGTAAGACTGTAGGCGTTTATGTGAGTCATGCATATGGAAGAAACATTGATATATCTATATATGTATGTTGGCGTGAGAAGGAAAAAGAAACTGGATTGTTAATCACGCCTCAAAAAAGAAAAGAAAGAGAATGATCATAAATCTCATGTACATTTATGTCATTGCTTCTCTCAACTGAATGCATGTGTGTGCGTGTGTGCAATGAGAGCTAGAGTGTATATACATATATACCTGTAACAGCTGTATGCAATATACTAAACTTTAAGCTTTTATAATTCAGTTATTTCTGAACCGATTTGCACCAAACAAAAACTATTTTTTCAACCAAAGACAGCACTATAAGTTATAAGTTTTAGATGTAAGTTTTTATGATTTTAAATACTATAAAAAGCCTATTCAATCTCACTTTAACATTGTAGTTATGGAAATACTTTGCGCTATGTATAGTTAGTTGGACCCTTCTGTAAAATGCTTTGTGCTTTCCTGTGTGCTGGTCAAAAAATATTGGGAGGGTGAAAGTTGTCTGCAGAACATACATACATACCATACTTTTGTATAGGACACATACTAGTTTCTAAGTGAAGTCTTGACCCGATTTCGGTAGGTTCTATAGTATTGAAGATATGAACCTTTAAAGGTCATTTTTTTATGTTTTCGGCAGTCTATAACTCCCAAGTAACAGATTTCTGCATTCCGGTTGGTATATACTTTTTGTTTTATTTGGTGTCAGGAATCACTTCCCAATCGTTGTCGCTGTTGTTTTGCAACACCATGTATATTATAGACTGCATGCCTTAGGGAGTTAAATATAATGTTGTAGTACTGTAAGAATATTAAATATCTCGTAATGTAAACGCTTATCTACTTGAAGATAAAATGTTTTTGTGAATGCTTCTTTCCATATCTACTGACTATTGGAACAAACTAAGTATTCATTCGGAATGGCATCTCTGTAGATGTTTAAAATTCGACCATATTAGAATTCTGTTCCAAATATTTGGTGGAAGCCATTGTGTATTTGTAAGCAATAAGTACAAAAATAGTCTGCTCACAAATCATGAATTTTCTTTCACCCAAGAAGCTTCGGAAATTGCTTTGGAAATTGCACATGGATAGTTTGGATTCAGAGAAAACTAACAAACTGCTTGATTTTGTGAAAACTCTTGCACAAGGAATAGCTCCCTTAATCCAGATTATTCTCCGATTGTTTGAAGTATTCAACGTGACCTTTCGAGTTTACGCTGAACTCGTCAACCGTGATCGTGAAAACGCAAACACGTGTAAGAAAAACTACGATTAATTTCATTCTAAGACTACAGTGGGAAAACGTTAAAAAGCGTTGTGATACAGGGCGTTCAGTAGCTTTCTATCCGTAGCTATGCTGCTCTGTAAGTGTACCTATTGCACCATATTACGAAGGTCATCCAGAAAGTAAAGAATTGTTGGCGTGGTTAAATGAAAACAAAAAATGTCAGCACAAAACTCTATTTACAAAGTCACAGGACCTTACTCTACTTCTCTATGTAATCGCCATAGTTATCAAGATACGCCATAGTTACAACGTGGGACTAGTTTTTCAATGCCGATGTTATACTCATTTGCCGCCAAAGATTTGAGACATGCTGTCATTGCTTAATTGAGTTCCTCATCGTTTGCGAACTGTTTTCTACTATTTTCCTGTGAAAAAGATTCGTGTAACGTGCTTAAAGTGAAACGTCGGTTTTCCTAAATTTTTTCTTTGACTTTTCCTTCAGTTCTTCCATAACAATTAATGGCCTTCAACTCCGATCATCTTCATGAACGTTGGTCCTTCCTTAATTAAACATAATACACAATTTCCTTACTGATGGCTCGTTCATGGCACTATCAGCATAAACATTCTTTATCTGCATGGAAAATTCAATAGGCTTAAATTTTGCGCGTTCAGAAAAAGAATGGTACTCCGTACTTTACATTTGGCAGGATTCTCGTTTGTCGGCGCCATTTTAGATCGCTGCAAAAACAAGTAGCGTATCCGCACAGTATTGACACTTGAATCACATTGAGGTAAAGGAAAGAGCTAACTGCTCCGCACGTTATCGTTTTTAACTTTCTGAATGGCCTTCGTATACTGGTCTTTCTACACACTACTAACAAGGAGGGTGTCCGAAGTGTGAATCTCAAATTTAAAAAAATGTTTGTGCAGATCGTTACGGGGGCTCATAGAATAAAGATCGGCACAATAAATTTCGGCGGAACCCCATATTTGGGTGGGGCAGTGCACCATTTGCCATTTTCGGCTTTCGTAGTAAAAATAAGCCTTTTGATTTGAAAATTGACTTCTTGTTGTCGACAATCATTATCATTCGTCTTCATTTGCGTAAAGATACTTCAATTGTTGGTCAGGGATCCCTGTGTTTGAGGGGATCCCCAGTGGCGGATTTAGAAGGTAAAAACTGGGGGAAGCCGACTCCAGGCTATGATCTATATCATGACTTTATTATAAACTTTCAAGAATATATAAATAATAGCTTCAATTATTTTTGTCACTAAAAAAATGGGGATCCGCCACGGGCTAGATCCACCACTACAGGTCCCACTCACAAGTGTGATACATGTTACCCCTTCATTTTGACGAGCTGAATTCAAACGTCATTAATTTTTTTTTTTTTTTTTTTTTTTTTTTTTTTTTTTTTTTTTTTGAGGAGCACATGTGCGACACAGGTTTCTACGTAGTTTCTGGGATGCTAAATCACAAGTTGAAAGATAACTGAAGCGCTTGAAATAGAACTGAAGGGCTGAAGTTTGGCAGAATTCCTGCTTACGTTATGTATTGTATGTTTTACAGAAATGAAACTGCTCGGAAAAGTGTTCCGCGCAATGACTTATAAAGCACCAACTACGTTTCTGGAGTGCTATATCTTCGCACTCATCACATATTATAGTGTAATTTAAGGAAAATGAAAAACTCACTGGATTAACAAACTCTGTCGGCTTCGCATCTACATATCCGGATTTATACCAATATATTTGAACACATCATGGTACCTTGGCGATGATACTTGTTCATAAACTAGTGATTGCAATTTTATAATGTTGTTACGTTGTTGAAGTTGTATATCAATTTGGTGTAAAATTACGAAATCTCTTATTTTCCGTACAAAACTCTTCCATATTCTAAAGCCCCAAATATCGAATGGTTGTACAGCCCAAGTTGTTTCCGGTGGAATCTGTTTACATAATGTTTTTTCATCCAGAATGTGTTGCTGCATCTCTTTCTCGTTAAAAGATGATCATGAATCTAGGAGCAAGACACTTTTGTCTCCTATGTTAGGAACCAAAACGTCACGGATCCACTCCTCCAAATGCAGCTTACCCATCTTTCCAGATTTTGATGCAGAAACCTTAACATTTGAGGACTGGAATAAAGTTTTCTTGACCTGTGCTCGAAATTTTCCCTTCAGTTCTGGGAATACAATCTATAATTGCCCAACTATTTTTCCACTGGCAGACATAAGGGGTATTATTGTATAGCTATGAGATAAGGCATTTTTGGATTCTGCAGAAGCTTCTACTTTTTTTGACATTGTATGCCTAACATACAGACGGTGATCAGAAAAATGGAAACACCTGAACGAAATTGCAACTTACAAGATTAATATGGTGTCAGGCCACTTTTCGCCTTCAGAACAGCCTTGGTGCGACGTGGGATGGAGGCATAGAGGTCGTGAATGGTAACAAGTGGAATTTCACACCATTCCTCGTGCAGGGCATCGTCCAGTTCTGTGAGAGAGGATGGAGGTGGAAATTGTCACCGGAGTCGTGTTTCCAAGACCGACCACAGATGTTCAATTATGTTGAGATCTGGAGATTGGGCGGGCCAGGGGAGGTGTTGAACTTCATCCCGATGTTCCTCAAACCACGATGCATCAACGCCAGCTGTGTGAATGGTGCATTATCATCCTGGAAGATGGCGTCATTGTCCGGGAACAACATCCGGACCATAGGATGCAAGTGGTCTCCTAAAATTGCGACATAATCGTTGGCAGTGATTCGTCCGCTAAGTGTGACCACAGGACCCAATGAAAGCCATGATATGGCGGCCCACAGCATCACCGAGCCGCCGCCATGTTTCACAGTTGGGCGGAGACACTGCAGATCATAAGCTTCTTTGGGCGTTCTCCACACATAAACACTGCCCGTGGTTGAGAATAGGGTGAAGGATGACTCATCCGATCATATCACACGTTTCCAGTCCTCAACGGTCCAAGTTGCACGGTCGCGGCACCATTTGCGGCGTGCGAAAGCGTTATGGTCCCTGATGAGCGGTTTGGCCCGTTCAACACGACCCTGTAAGTTCATGTCATGTAATTCGCGGCGGACTGTAATTGTCGAAAGAGGGTGGGGGAGGTGCTGATTGAATTCCTCCGTCACTTGCTCCGCAGTGATACGACGGTTCTGCGTGACAATGCGCTTTAATACCCGGCGTGACCAATGAGTTCTTCCGCCCACTGTTCCGCTTCCCCGATGTGGTTTTTCCGTGTGTTGTGTAGGCCATCATCACCTTCAACACAGTAGCCACTGCCGTCACACTCACTCCACATAACCGCGAACCAACAATTTGCCCTTTTTGAAAATCTGAGAGGTCTCCCATTTTACACTACCTCCGTCTGCTGCAGCCACTGGACACTGCTGTTCCACTGCGCCTGATGTAGTATGGAGACCGACCTAACACACCACCACCAGCGGCCCGGCTCTGCGGGCGCCACGACACCACTGCCAACCCATACATCTGACGTGTTGCCAACTACTGGTGTTTTCATTTTTCTGATCACCATCTGTACAATTATAGTGCAAAACCACTTTGATCGGAATTGTAAGTATTGTCTATATCGAATTCCGGTAACGTATCCCTGACTTCTAACTGGAAAGATATGGCCGAAGTTTCTATTTGTTCTGAAGTGTCAACGTCTACTCGCTACACGAATTTTGTTATTTCTCGCAACACAATATTATGTTTCCTTTTAAAACGGGTGCATCAACTTTTAGAACCCTTAAAGTTTTTAAGATTAATTTCTTTCGTTTTTCAATTGCCCATTTCCGAACATCCATGTAATGTACAGACATGAAATCTCTTTTGGCTGCAATTCATACAGTATGTACTGATTCTGCCAAACTTCTATTTCAAGCCCTTCAGTTGTCTTTCAACTTGTGATTCAGCATCCCAGAAACTAGGTAGAGACCTGTGTCGCACATGTGCTCCACAAAGAACTTTTAATGACGTATTTGAATTCAGCTCGACAAAATGAAAGGGGAACATATATCACACTTGTGACGCGGACTCCCGCATACACAGGGATCCCTGACCAACAATTGAAGTATCTTCACGCAAACGAAGACGAATGATAAAGATTGTCGACAACAAGAAGTCAATTTTCAAATCAAAAGGCCTATTTTTACTAGGAAAACCGAAAATGGCAAATGGTGCACTGCCCCACCCAAATATGGGGTTCCGCCGAAATTTATTGTGCCGATCTTTATTCTATGAGCCCCCGTAACGATCTGCACAAACATTTTTGAAATCTGAGATTTACACTTCGGACACCCTCCTTGTAAGTATGATTTTACCCGTAGTTCTTATTCTTCCTTGTAGTTTTCGGAACATTCTAGTTGATAAGTTATACGAAGCGAAAAGCTCGGAACATTCTACTCGAAACGTTGTGTTGAACATTTCAAAGGACTTTATGATAAGTACTGATTCTTTTCCTGTAATTTTTTTGAAGAAACGTTCATATCTTTTAAAAATCAAGGCTGCTCTCTACTCCATATTTAAATAATATTCATTTTAAGTTTCAAGTTTGGTATGTCCAGAGAGATATATTACTATTGGTAAGATTTTTACATTGAGAAAAGAGCTTTATACTCTATGCAGTATTTCCTGTAGTAATAAGAGAAACAAGAAATATTTTAATGCTATGCTTCTTTTTCATGATATTTTAAAACATTAATTAATGTTTGAGTGTTTCTTTAACAGTGATAAAATATTTATACAAACTCTTCAAGTCCCATGGTGAGTACTATCATTCTTTTATTGTATACTGCACTTAAATCTTATGTACATCTCTTAAATAATTAATATGTTTCTTACCAAAGTATATAAAAACCAGAGTTGACGCATTTATTGAAAATAAAGTTAGGCGTAACAGTTTCAATAAGTTAAAGTTATCTTCATCAAACGTTACTTGGAAGGGCTTTTGGCTTATTTATTGAAGTTAAAATTAGGCGTAACAGTTTCAATAAGTTAAAGTTATCTTCATCAAACGTTACTTGGAAGGGCTTTTGGCTTATTTATTGAAGTTAAAATTAGGCGTAACAGTTTCAATAAGTTAAAGTTATCTTCATCAAACGTTACTTGGAAGGGCTTTTGGCTTATTTATTGAAGTTAAAATTAGGCGTAACAGTTTCAATAAGTTAAAGTTATCTTCATCAAACGTTACTTGGAAGGGCTTTTGGCTTATTTATTGAAGTTAAAATTAGGCGTAACAGTTTCAATAAGTTAAAGTTATCTTCATCAAACGTTACTTGGAAGGGCTTTTGGCTTATTTATTGAAGTTAAAATAAGGCGTAACTGTTTCAATAACTTAACACTAGAAGGACGGAACCGGTCAATTTGACCGGTGAGCTTTGTTTAACATTTAATAAGTAGCGTACGTTTTAATTTTGAGGACCCATATTTAATTACTTTTAACGCACCTAGGTAGTTTAACATTTCTCTTAAAGATAAAAGTGTATTTAAAAAAATTAACGAATTATAAGCATTTTTACCTTAAAGGACTGCTGCCGGTCATTATGACAAGTGACATTTTTCTTGCGTCTTATGTGTGTAAAGCCGCGACATGAAGTTTCTATAGCTATTGATTATTTGTAGGATAAGCATAATGCAGTATTAACCTATAAACACACCCTACTGAATTAACTTAAGAGCTTAAACTAAAAAAGAAAGAAAGAAGAAGAAGGAAAGACGTCACCTGACCGGTGACAGTCCTTCTAGGTAGTTCACTACTGCCATTTTCTCGTAATTTCCACTGCAGTTTATGTCAATTTTTCTTTGAATTTCATTATATATTATATAAAACCTGTTGGGGCTTCCATTGAAAAAAATCATAGAGATAAAAAATATTATATATGTTTACTTGCATCTGTAAGTATAGTTTCAATGCATTTTGTATTTATAGTGTATTCTTTACTTTGATCAGTTTTTCTTTAATTAAATGCAATTTCTATAGCCATTGATTATTTGTAAGATAAGCATAATGCAGTATTGACCTATAAAGACACCGTACTGAATTAACTTAAGAGGTTAAAATGAAAAGAAAAGACGTCATCGGTCAAAATGACCGGTAACAGTCCTTCTAGGTAATTCACTACTGCCAGTCCTGCTAGTGTTCAAGTTATCTTCATCAAATGTTACTTGGAAGAGCTCTTGGCTCATTTATTGAAACTAAAGTAAGGCGTAACAGTTTCAATAACTTAACATTATCTTCATCAAACATTACTTGAAAGAGCTCTGGGCTTATTTATTCAAATTAAAATAAGGCTTAACAGTTTCAATAACTTAACATTATCTTATGAAACGTTACCTGGAAGGGGATCAAGGACATTTTATAACAAGGAACTGCACAATGTATACATTTTATATAACTTTGCTATGATGATTAAGTCTAGGGGCCTCAGTGGGCAGATCATGAAGAAATGTGAAACAGTAGGAGCTCGTTCCAAATGTTAACTAGAAACAATTAGAAAATTACCATTAGGAAGACCTAAGTGCAGATGGGAGGACAATATTAAGATGATTCTCACAGAAACAGAATACAAAGTACAAGCTGAATCCAGTTGGCTAAGGACAGAAGTTAATGGAGAGCTCTTGTGAATGAGTCATTGAATCTCCGGATTCCATAGCCCATATAATTAGTTAGTTAGTTATAGATGCAGGCAAATAATAGTCATCGCGTTAAGTTATTCTATGTTATCAGCTACCAAAAATTCGAACAGTTTGACCAGTTAAATAGACACTTTGTTTCCAGAAATAAACAATAATTTACATAAATAAATACTAAAAAGCCAAGTTATCTAGCACTGGTATTCAACCGAATTCAGTACATCACATGAAAGGTTCCCAAAGTAAAATAAGGTTTTATTTGGAGAGAAAGCAAGAGTATGAATATCCAGACTATGAACGTAATATATCAGTTATAATGTCAGAGAGTATGATCCCTCCTGCCATACCTTTTAACACTACTACTCTTTAAAATTATTAGGGGTCCCGGATTCGACCCCAGCCTCCGCCAAGTGAACTTTGTGATGGACAAACACCGTATGCGTGAGTTTCCTCGGGGTTCTCCCGTTTTCTCCCACTTTCTTTATTCCACCATTTCATTCATTTCACATCATCACGGTCTCCTTCAGCCTAGCTGGCATAACCATAGGACGTAAAACTCAAAAATTTCATTTTTTCATTTCTTTAAAATTATCCAAGGAATTTAAGGGAGAATCGGCTAATGGCATTCGGAGTACAAGCATGGTATTGAAGTCTGACATGTGCCAACATCTAAAACCCAGTACTAAGAGGCACTAGAAAAAAGAAAGTACATGTGGGGTTGGCGTCGGCGAAGTAACATGAGAAAAATAAATTCTGCATTATTTGTTATGAAATTGAGAAGAAAACATGTGCAAGAAAAATGGATTCAACATTTAACGTAGAGTATTGTCATTTTTACATATATAATAATAGTACCTCTTATTTTTCTTCATTATTAGAAGCTAAACATTTGCCCTGTTTCACGGGACAAATAAAAAAAAAAGTAATATAAATGGCGCCTATTAAATAATGACGCTCAGGTTGAGCGGAATTTCTCTACTGTGAGCACAATTTTACAGCACAATATTATTAAACATATATTTTAGATTTGAATTTATTTCGATCTGTAGGCTATTACATTATAATCAATCATACAAAAGGTTTACGATTTATGGTATAGAACACGTTAAATACATGAAGACGAAACTTGAGCAACAAGGACGATTAATAATTTTGAAAGCCACGCCAATGAAACCCAAATTGAAGAGGAAAGGAAAGTCATCACGAAAGCAAAGAACGCAGGAAAAGGAGATAAGAAACCAGAAAGGTATTCAATTAGGAGAAAGGAAGGGAATGTGTTAAAGAGGAAGAAGTATCTTCATGATGATGAAAATTATTCTAATGATGTTTGTGTAATATGTGGGCAGTTTAAAAAAAAAAAAGAGCTTTGGTTTAAGTGTGGATATTGTTTGTAGTGGCCACACTCTGCGTGTAATGTGCTTTCTAATACTAAAGAATATGTTCGTGAATTTTGTGATTATGGAGATGCATAAAATTCTTCTCTTTCCTTCCATACAGCAATTTGAATTTTTCCAGTTGTTTTGTGTCTGGTTATTTGAAACCAAACTCAGGATTTTAACACACTCCATAATTAATATATTGAGATTATGTTATTGTAGTTGTTTCTGAAGATTCCTTCAGTGTTTATTTTTCATTATTATCATTAAGTTTTGTGCCTTTTGGCAGGTCCTGGGATTAATGACGATTTTTTTTCAACTTTAGATTTGGGCCTGGAAATGTTTCTTCCACGTTCCTCAATTTTCAGCTTCCTCTTTCAAATCCTAATATTTTTTTTTTTTCAATTTTTCAAATCATCGATCAGCTGTGTTCTTCTTCTTTCTATTCCTCGCTTCCCTTCCATCTTTCCTTCTATGGCGGTGTGAAGAAGACAATTTCTTCGCAAGATGTTTCCAATCCAATTGGCCTTCCTACAAAGGATGGTAGCTAGAAGTGTCCTCTTCTCTCCTATCCGTTTTAAAACATCTTCGTTTGTTGCTCTCTCTGTCCATTTTATCTTCTCCATTTCCCTCCAACACCCCATTTTGTAGCTTTCCAAATATTTCTTCTCTAATTTCCGTAATGTCCAAGTCTCTGAACCATATAGTCCATTGCTCCATATATAGCACTTGACCAACTTCTTCTTAAGTCCAATATTGAGCCTGCTAGTTAAGAGTTATCTCTTCTTGTTGAATACTTCTTTAGCTATGGCAATTCTTGATTTGATCTCTTTGGTACAGTATCTAGTCAAACTACTTTCCAGATACTTAAAATTATCAACCTCTTCAAGTTCTCTTTGTTCAACTTATTTTTCTCATGAATATAAATAGAGAACATCTCACTACACAAAAGAGCAGGTTTTGAAATTATGTTTCAATTTCATTATAGCTTCTATAATGTTTGTTATGGTGTTTCATTTAATTTCTAATTTCTTCATATTAATAAACATACGTTCAGAAAGATGTGCTTTCTCTATAGTACAAGAAATGGCACTGATTTACTATCAGGATGAATACTGAGCGCCATTATCCTACCGGTAGAGAAATTGCTTTCGAACTTACGTGATTACTTTTTGACGTTTGCGGAAATAACTGTTAAGGATAGGCAACAAAGTAATATGCGAAAATATACTATATTTCGTTTCATACAACTTGTTCCTGCTGACAGTTGCCTTAATCTGTCTTTTCTTTCCTGCACGTGGTCATAACAATCAGGCAAGAACAATTGTTTCTATGGCAAGAACACGTTCAGCAAATTATAGTAGGTCATTTCTCTCGCTCCGCAATGGTAAACATTCTACCCTTTCCGTACGTACGTTGTCAATTTGAATATAAACAAATGCAGATTGTTTTAATCGAATGTCAACTTAAGTAGTGGATCTGATGATTATTGACAGCATTCTTTTCAGTTCTCTTTGTTGTCATTTAATTTTACTGAGATTTACTTGCAGTGAATAATTTCATGTTTTAATACCCGACGCAAAAACTGGCAACACAGCATTGAACACCGTGCGCGCGCAGCGAGCTGTCAGAAGGGACAAGTAGGATCAATTGCAGTGTACAAACATTGCTGTTTCAAACATACGTTTTCTTTTTTATTTTACTCCGTATAGTTTTTGAGATTTTAAAATTTTCTCTTAAGTGGTCACCATTCCTCCATTTCTCCTTAACTGCTTTCTGAGTATTGGCGATCACTTGCTTCTTTGTTTCAAATTACTCATTTCTTTGCTAGTATGTTTACTGTTTAACAGGAAAACAGTCCTTCTGTTGAAAATGTAACATGATGTTCACTCAGAAAGCAAGGAAGTTTCTGATTGACGCAATTAAAATAAAGTGCAATTGATTATAAAATATTTTTAAAATGGCATGAAATAGCAATATTTAACTGAACAACTATGTAACAACAATGAGACAACAATATTGTTACTAGCCTACGTCCTAAAGTGATTGCTAAGGAACAAAGTTCTGAACAACGAAATAGTTTTCTTTTTCGATGTCCCGTTATGACCTTTTTCGTTACAATACACACTAAGTCATGGAGTCCAGAAACAATATATTGCAAATCGAAGACTTGCTCTGGGAAATAAATTATCAACTATCCACTAATGATATAATAATTCAAATGTCTTCTTTGCAAGCAGCTAGGGATTTAATTACATTACAGAATAACCCATTCTATCAATGTGTGGTTATAGACGAAATGGTACAAATAGGGCTGGTGTCAAAATGCGTCAAAATGATGTGTTCTGAGGACCAAAATTTGCAATTTCTAACTGTAAGCATTCTGGCACATGCGACAGCAATACATATAAATAGTATTAATGTAATCATTAGTACTGGAGCAATCCCTATTCTTGTTGTTCTTTTAAAGTCAAACAGTCAAGTTGTGCAGCAAACTTTATTGTGTTTGGGAAACATAATCAGAGGCAGACCTGAAACCACAGAAGCAATGTTTAGAGCTGGAATTTTACCTGGACTGCTTAATCTTCTACATGAAAGCCCTTCAATGGATACAATGAAAATTATCATTTTGTTGGTACAAAGCATGTGCCGTAAAGCGGATATAACTCGCCAAGAATATCATTTACAATTAATATCACAATTGGTACAGTTGCTTGACGCGCAGGATCCTGAAGTAACCACAGGAGTTTGCTGGGTATTGTCTTCTCTTACTTCTAAAAAGGACAACTACAAAACAAGGATGATAGTTGAAGTCGGAGTTCTTCCACGTTTGATAAGATTATTAACCAGCGAATATACAAATATTTCTGTCATATTAAGCATACTCTGTAATGTGTCTGCAGAAGACGACGGACAGGTGAATGGTTTGATACAGGCCGGTTGTTTATCTTGCTTGGCCAAACTAATACAAAATACAGACTATAGGGTTAAATACCTGATAACAACTATTATTTCGAATATTTGTGCTGGACCAGCTGAACAAATACAAGCAGTTATTGACACTGGCTTCCTATCAACGTTAGTTGACGCCTTAGAAATACCTCATTTGAAAGTACGGGACAGGGCAATTCGAGGACTTATCAACTATACGTATGGCGCAAATGAAACACAAATCAATCTCTTATGCCAGCAGCACAATTTCTTTGAAAGATTCTGTTCTTTTCTTCTACACGGTAAATCCGAAATTGTGCTAGGAATTATTTTTGGGATTGAGAACATTTTTGCAACTATTACCAGTGTTGATAAGAGAGAAAAAGTAGCATTAATGATAGAAAACTGTGGAGGATTACAAAAATTGGAATTGATTACAGGACTTTCTAATACTGCAATTTCATTAAGATCTTCAGAGTTGATCAACAATTGTTTTCCTACAATGGGCGCTTACTACTTCTAATCACGTAATATGTACAATAATGAAATGACTAATAAAATAAATCATGTAGACCCTACACTAATTTCAAATTAATTTCATCCTTGAACAAATAGTGAGATGCACAGTGGCTCAGTGATAGAGTGCTTACCTATGGCGTGTGGGGTCACTGTTTCGATCCCCGACCAAGTAAATTTGTGATGGACTGGACAATGTCGTGTCCGTGGGTTTTCTCGAAGTATTTCCCTTTTCTTCCACTTTCCCATTCTACCAATTTTTCTGTCACCATTCGCTTGCTTTAATCATCGTCTCCCTTAACCTAAAGGGAATAATTGTGGGACGTTAAACTGAGACATTTTATTTCATTTTATTTCATGAGTAAACGTCTAAAACAATTCTAAATATGGGTAGAGTAGAGGACGAAGAAATTCATTGAAAAAGTAAGGAATTATTGAAAAAGTTAAAACGAAAATATTTATTAGAATCATATATATTTTTTTTAATGTATCCCTAAGGGTACGATGTAAGGAGAAACTAAAATGATTGGCAATGATACGCAATATTAAACTAAATATTTTCAATACCACTAACACCAATACAATTTCTCATTCATAAGTAATCAGTCAATGCCTTTTTAGTCTCTCATTCATATGCACACTCATGTCCAAAATGATTGTCGCATGTCTATAACTGTCTTCTTCTAAGAACATAATTTGATAATGATTTTGCAGGGTACTTTTAATACTGATACTATGTGTATAATCGGGAAATGTATATTTGTGGTAAATTTCATAGAAAAAGAATTATAAATACGAAAATTAGAATGACTAAAACAAAATGTTACTAAATTGACCAGAAAGTTTTATTTTCGTTTTATTGTTCTTATTTAATGCTCTTTTAACATGAAATTTGCCACACACATGTCTTTGGCGATTATACACATACTAACATTATAAGAAATACAGTCGAATTCGTCATCAAATTATATTCCAACAAAAATATATTTATAGACATATGACAATAATTTTGGACATGAGTGCACCTCAAATATGCCGAATTTTGAATTTCCAATTTTGCAAAAAAAGAAAAAAAATATTTGAGTTTAATGTCCCATGATGATGTTTGGGACGATGACGTTTGGGAGACGATGATTAAAGGAAATGAATGATGGTGGAGCAACTAGTGGAATGTTAAAGTGGGAGGAAACCTGAGTACCCAGAGAAAACCCACGAGCACGATGTTGTCCAGCACAAACTTACTTGGCTGGGGATCGAACAAAGACATCACGCACCAGAGGTAAGCACTCTACCACTAAGCCTTCCTAATTTTGCAGTACCTCATGAAATGAAATAATATATTGTCTCCAAAAAGAAAAAAAAGTATCCGGAATTCCTCAATTAAACATAAACTATCTAATTAATCACCGAAATTTTATTTTGTTGGCTTCAAAATATGCTCCATTTGAAGCAATATACATATGCGAACGATTAACTCATTAATCAAAACACTTTTGTAATCAACGTTAAACTGAAAATTATTCTATTTATTTATTTATTTATTTATTTATTTATTTATTTATTTATTTATTTATTTATTTATTTATTTATTTATTTGTAGTCATCTTACGAAATAGCTACCTGTTACCTCCTTAAGCGAAATTCGTTCAATGGATTCAGTTGAGTCAAAATGCCTTTCTCGAAGTATGTATTAATTTGAGTTTTGCAAACTGAAATAGTCAACTGGGGATAAATATCCAGTGAACATATGACTTGATCAAGGACATTCGTTGAATTTTTCGCCAAGAATTTGGTCACAATAATCGCCTTGTATGATATTGCGTTTTCAAAGTGTCCAATCCATGAATTGTTCTTCTATAGTTTAGGCCTTTTGCATGAATATTTGCACGTAAACACCTCATAACGCCCAAGTATTATTCTTTGTTGATTGTTCGTCCCTCTGGCAAGAATTCTCCTCAATGCACAACATCGTATTAATCGAATATAACAGTCAGCATTTCCTTGCTTTTGGAGAGACCTTGGCAATTAGCCTGTCACCTAAGGAATAAACATCGTTATATTTGGTATCCGAACTCGGTCAGGGATCTGCTCGGCCTGGTTTGTGTGAGTACTTTATTTCTCACAAGGAACGGACATGAACGTGTCATCCGGACATCCGAATCAAACCTAGTATATTCGATAAACATAACAAAGATATGTTCATGCACAAAGATTAGGTGCCATGAACAATGGAGTAAGTCCCTAGGGCCCATTAACCCTGCTAGTATAAAGAAAATCATGGACTCATAGTAAAATAGCTATTGCATCAATACTGTACATTGGAAAATCATGGTGTATAGTTCGTTCTCTTCAGTATGAAACAAGCTTTCCAGAGGTGCTATGTATTGGGGCTCATAACGTACTTGAAAAGGGAAAATTTTGAGAATGTTTGGAAAATTTCTTCCAGAAATCCCTCTCACGAACTTTGGACCTATCTCGAGGGGCCCAGGATAAAAGTACACAATTCAAATGTTGTCAAAATTTTTCCTGTTAAAATGAATTATAAGTCCCAATACATAGCACCTCTGGAAAGCTTGTTTCATGCTGAAGAGAATGAACTATAAATCATGACTTTTCAATGAACAATGTTGATGAAATAGCTATTTCACTGCGAGTCTACGATTTTCTTTATACTAACAAGGTTAATGGGCTCCAGGGACTTATTCCGTTATCCATGGCACTTAATTTTTTGTGCATGAAAATATCTTTGTTATAGCAGTTTCTAGCAACGGCAAACGGTAAGGACGTAGTCGTAAGCGTCTCATTAAAATTCTCCACACAGACGATTGCACTGTAACTATAGATTCTGTTTACGGATTCTGTTCACTAGCTGCCATCTTTGCTACTAGCGCTTTCTAACGGCAGACAGAGAAAACATGCGCATGCGTGCCTACAGTTGTTTTTTCTTTTAGTTGGTCCTTCATTTGATGTATTATTTATAATTGTAAGTTAATTATAACAAATACTAAAATGCCTCAAAACCCGATATTCATTTTTGAAACAGGCTGTATTTACAGTTATAACTATAATATTTGAGAATTCTGTGATGTGAAGATGAAAATAGACATTTATGTTAAGGAATTCGTTCATTTCACAATTGATCTGTCATGAAAGCTAGGTGTTGGTTTTATTAAAATCTGCACTGATAATTTTATTAACTGTCTACAATTATCTTTTATATCCAATTATTCAACATGTGTTTTGTGTTTCATGAAAATATTTGTAAAGAGCTTTTTTTTTTTTTTTTTTTTTTTTTTTTTTTTTTTTTTTTTTTTTAAAGCCAATTTTAATGAGAAGATATAAAAGATATCGCCATACCATTGATTCTAGTTTTGGAACTGTTTGTATAAAATGAAAGAGACATTTTGACCAGAGTATACAGTACTCAATAAATAATATTGTTACAGCCTCGGCAAAGTATCTTTGCCTTCATCAGACAGATTATAAAAATACAATCTCCAAGAGTACAGCTTATATATCTCAGAAAGGGGTCATATCTAGCAACCAATTAGATCCGTCCTTTCATTTTTAACATTTTTTACTTGATTACATATTTGAAACTTTTAATGATACAACTTTCACTTGAAATCTTGACCTTTTAAGTTGTACACCTGTGTTATTTTAATGAACAACCTTCCCTTTTGTGAACCTTAAATTTTTAATTGGCTATCTGCTATTCAATACACCTGTGTTACCTGTTTTTTTTTTTTTTTTTTTTCCTTTTCTGCTTTATCCAATACTCTTCTCTATACATCATGCATACTTAGTCCAATATTCCAGTTCATAAGTTCCTCGCTTTCTTCCTTTCGTATGCATTCCACTTCTTTCCATTTTCTTACAATGCTTCTTCTCCCCCTTTCCAACCCCTTTATACCTTCCCAGTCTTGTTCATGTCATGTCTCCTTCACATGTATATATATTGCGTTACTACCCGTATTAAGCAACGTAAGGACGGCGTTAGACTAAAGAGGAATAATAGTTATGTTACATAATAATAATAGACTCCTATACGGAAATACTTAACTGACAAAACGACATCCTGTCTTCGCTGACAGTCGTTTTTTCTCCTATCACTCTAGGGGCAAGAACCATAACTACCCAACAGCTTTACCAGCTATTGAATTAATTCCATTTATACCATTCTCATATATCTTGGTGTTGTTAAAACAGATTTGTTCAGATTTGTAGTTGACAAGATCATTTGTACCTAGGTAATAACACCGTGTTTATTATTCCATTATTTAGCACATAGCTGTAAGAGCAAAAGGAAATTACAATATTCTTATGTTTAAACTGTGTACACCTAATTCAAATCTAATAACGATAACCATGTAATGTGTAACTATATTTTGGGAATTGTTTTATTAGTATCTAAGTAATCCTAACATTTGCTTATAGAAATAAAAGCATGCAATTATTCTCTGTTAATGTATCTCAAAATATAAAATCCATTTAATTTTCTTTTCTTTTCCATTTGGGCATTATTTGCCATGCCAGATATTTTGAAGGGTAAGTAGAATGTATTTATTTTCTTAATACGTATTTCATCTACTAATGTTCTTATTTTCCTATTATTTCCTACTTTCTGATCTTTTGTGTCTTATCATTTTAATCTTGTTTTACTGTTTTTCTATACCTCCTTGTTTTGATTCTATTTTTTTTTTTCTGATTTACACTTGCGAAAACAAACATATCATTTTACTTGTATATTAAGTCGTGTCGTGTCGTTTCGTCCCAATCCCACCACGTGTCGTATCGTTTCGTCCCAAGTAGCATTTCGTCTCAGTAGCGTTTCGTGTCAACTCTACATATTCATTAATCAATAAAAATAGCTCGAGATGAACTGCCACGGATTTACATTGGGACGAGACGCTACTGGGACAAAACACTACTACACCAGGACAAAATGCTATGGATTTTGCCTTAGGACGAACTGCTACTGGACGAAACACTACGAAACATATCAAGTGTGCATTCAATAACCGTTTTACAGTTGAAAAATTCTATGCTCAAGTGACGATGTTTTGCCCAACGTAGTTTGGTTTCGTTAGGTAGTCTTAGGCTCAATGAAGATGAGTAATTCAAATGCTTGTTTCAGCACTTATTTAGAGGTTTCTGTATTTTTTTAAGGATTGTTAATTTAATTTCACTATCATTCAAATGTTATTGCTTCTGCGGTTTACACAGTCGCTTCATAATTGATGTTCTTTTGTATGTAAGTATATAGGTATTTCAGTGTCCTAGCAGAGGATCTACGTTTTCAATGATGGTAACATTTATATGGAGTTTTGGTAAATACGCAATGGTTACAGATTGTTTACATCTACCCTAAACTCATTTTTCTTCTTTCTTTGTCAAGAGATACATTAGACCTTATAATATTACTTTAATAACCTAATCTTAATCGAGGATTTCTTCCATTAATTTCATAATGTGTAAAATGTTAATTAACACCTTTAAGTTATTAAATAAAGACTTATTCTCTTTTTAGCTTACCAGTACCTATATCTGTTCCTTATTCTTTTCTATTAGCTTCAAATTTCCTTTCCTTATATGCGTTTAATAATATACTTTTAAATCACTAACATTTTCTTTTTCAGAGCCTTCTCAAAGTATACAATAATTCTAAATACACTGTTATTACAATAATTTCACTGTTATTACAAGGTCCTTTCATAGTCATTTCTAAACACTAATGATAATACCTCTAATTTGTCATGATTTTATGCGATATTCAGTTGTAAAGTGTTTAATAATGAACAATTTTACACTGCTATTATAAGACTAGTAGTTTTGATAAATAGACACCAGGTTGAAATGTTACATCACTTCAAATAATAAACATAATTTTATTTTGTATTATCCATACAAATCCTTTAGTACTAAGCTACAGACTTTAAAATAAGACAATATTTTGAATAGCTGCAAGAAAGATTATAATACAATTTTTAAACTATCATCAAAAAATCATCAGTAAGGTAAAAATCTTGCAATTTTTCATCTTAGTTATTTCCGACGAATCTCACGTTTTGAAGTAAACGATCTGAAAGTATAAATGTTAACTAATTAACCATGTTCAAATATTCTAATTTCGAGCTACATGATATGCTAGAACAGTGGTTCTCAAACAATGTGTCGCGAAACACTGGTGTGTCACGCAGTTCCCTAAGGTGGTTCCGAAATTTTAGAATTTAAAAAGTATTGAAGAATTTAATAATAATTAGTTAAAATCGAGATAGACTGTACCAGTTAATACCTCCAGGGGTACCAATAATGCTCAGCACTATATAGAGTCATTATAAAAACTTATTGATTTCACTATTATAATAGATAATACTACTACTACTACTACTACTACTACTACTAATAATAATAATAATAATAATAATAATAATAATAATAATAATAATAATAATAATAATAATAATAATAATATCAAACAAGTGTGTCGTCAGTCAGAAAGGTTGAGAAGCATTGTGCTAACAACAAAAGAAATATAAGACAGCACGCAGTATTATTTTATACACAAATATGTAACATCCGGAACCTATCCGCCCGTTACAAACCCTGCCTTATTGTGTGTTATATTTGCTGTTGTGATATATGTCGTTATATTCCTTCTACGTTTATTATTTGGCCAGTAATATGTACTCTCCAAATTATAAAAAATTTGAAATCCTCTTGGATGTAGCATTCTTTAGTTATAAAATATTTGTAAGAAGGTGGTAAATTGGTAAACAATCTAAAATCTTATTTCACGCTAAAATTTATAAATTAACCGAACTGTTTGCGAATCATACAATTATCAACTAAATTTGCTATGAAACTGACTCTATAGAAACTAGAGTAACTAAATCTCATATAACTTTGATGCTGCAAATGAACATTAAATATCAATTTAATCACTCGTTATCTCATATTTACTTTGTGAACGAGATTTACTTTGAGAACAGTAATCGTATTTGAGTAGATTTTCAGTTCAAATTACTTTTCAACAAATTTATCACAATATACTAATGTTATATATATCTCAGAATACGCAATGCCTTCATGGTTTCTACTGCAGAGTGAGGAACTTTATGTTTAATAGTAACTTTTTTTTAAAAAAAATCAATATTTACTTACAAAACAGAGAGTAATTTTCAGACAAATATAATTTTAGAAACTTCAAACTAACTCGGTATATTTACTAGGAAGAGGGCACATTACGAGTTGGACTCAAACCCTTTCTCCAACACACTTATTCATGTGTAAACTTTTCGTCATCAGTATATCACATTTAGTCCAGCCACCACAATAAGGTAGCAATAGTTTTACCCTGTTGATTACTATATGATTCTACTTTGTTATTCTATTTCTGTCATTAAGAAACGATTAAATGCTTCACGAAAGAAAAACTAAGCAATATATTGAACTACATGTAAGTAGACCACTTATTAATTTATCAAACAATGGATGAAACACATGAAAAGTTGCAAAGTGCAAGTAATGCTACCGCAGCCATCTTGTAAATATCTGGAGAATTGTTTCAGTCTTGATCGGACTTTCTTTTTTTAGTTTCAACCATTTTTAATGGTCAATTTGATTCTTCATTACATAATGAAAAAATAGAAAAAAAAACATGACACTAGAACTTCTATTTTAGACGCATTACCAGAGTAAAATGAAGTTGTATGGGTAATGACAACTCATTCTCCAATTAAGGATGGAATTCCCAATAAAAAGGGCGGAAACAGACGATAAACCGATCAAGATGTTAGATTAGGTTATCAACTCAATGATACTCCCAAAATGGCTCTTATGAATTATTACAATAACTTCCCTTTGTTCTAAATATGACTGCAATGATCTGCCATTTAACGAGAAAACTAAAAAAAAATAAATAAATAAAAATAAAAGGTAAATCTGCTTTAATTTGTTGAAAAATTATGATACCTTAAGGAACACCACACTCGTGTATCTAGTTACCTATCTTTGCTAGTTGCTTTTGTGCTTGATTTTAGTTTGGTAGAATAATTTTCAGTGTTTTGAAAAGTGTAAAAATACAATATGGAATAATACAATTAACAATTTTTAACAAGTAGATATATATTATACAATTTATTCTGTACAGTATAGTAATAATTACTACTTTCTTTTATACCTATAGGAGTTCAGGTGATAAAAGAACAAAACCTACATAAAAGTAAGTATTCTCAATATTAAATTATTATTAAAATATGTTTCAATGTTAAAACTGTATACTTAATCACCAACAAATTAACAACAAGTAGTCCCATCAGTAGTAAATACAGAGTCCACCAGAAAAATGTGTACACTCTTTGTTATCTTTTTTTAGCATTGACAATTGTTCTGAAATTTAAGTATATTGAAGTATGGTTTCTCTCCCAACAGATGTCCGCATTGTCAATTGTCAGTTGTGTATCAGATTTCTGTGGTGATGTTTCAAACGTTTCCAACAGCCGATGAAGCAGGACTTGTTGCTGTAGGCGTTCTTCCCGATCTTCCTTTGTGAATATCGCAAATCATTGCATGCGTCTCAAACTTGTTGACAATGCGTTTGATTGTTAGGCGGGTTGGTGGTTCAGTACCAAACTCCCCTTTCCACTGAACGCTGCACTTCGATGGCATTCCCAAACCTGATAAAAATACTTCAAAACGTACGGGCTGCCCGAACGTCAAGCGTGATCCTGCTATTTTCTTATCTCACTCACTAACCGTGCTGACAGTAGCGACATCTATTGGGCGAAAACCCGTACTACAACCTAATTTTAACTTAAAACAATTGACAATACCGACATCTGTTGGGCAAAAACCATACTACAATATACTTAAATTTCAGAACAATAATACATTTAACAGGATACAGGATAGTAATGAGTGTATACATTTTTCTGGAATACTCTGTATAGCAGGACTCATGTTGGGAAACGTTAGTCAATGAAAAGGGAATACTATTTTGAAAAATCTTCGCTCGAACAAGGGCTTATTGCGCCCTGCTCAATAATTATTGTAAAGTTCCCTGCATTCAACGAATGAACAACTTGTCAACGTTAATCTCTCATCTATAAAGTAAGGCAGATCAACTAGGATTTTTTTTTTTTTTTTTTTGCTTAAATTTACGCAAATTTCCTAATCAACGATATGAAGAACAAATATTGGCTACCTTTTTGGCTTTACATTTCAACTGTCCTTTATTACCCAAGTTGGTGTAACATTTTTTTCTACTTGAATCGGTCATAACTCCCACACAAATGGACAAATCTCCCAAACGCACGAACGGTCAAAACCCCCACAGCCAAAACTCCCACACTCAAGAAATGTCAAAACGCCCACACAATCGGTCATAACTTCCACACAAATGGACAAAACAGCCACACATAGCAACGGTCATAATCCCCACATAAATGGACAAAACTCTCACACAAATGGTCAAAACTCCCACATGCAGAAATTGTCACAACTGCCACACAAATGGACAAAACCCCCACACAATCGGACAAATCCCTCACACTCTGAAATGATCGTGATTGCACGTCTTTGTTGCGGCTCTTTATGACGCCCACTTTAGCGTTTCTGTCACTAGAAAACAGTGCAAGAAGAATAGTTGCAACACCAGTTTAAGTGGAATAAAAATGTTATTAAAAAGTACAAGGGCAAGACATGCAACCAGGATCATTTCAGAGTGTGGGAGATTTGTCCGATTGTGTGGGGGTTTTGTCCATTTGTGTGGCAGTTGTGGCAATTTCTGCATTGAGAGTTTTGTCTATTTGTGTGGGGGTTTTGTCCATTTATGTGGGGATTGTGACCGTTGCTATGTGTGGGAGTTTTTTTCCATTTGTGTGGGTGTTATGACCGTTGGAGATTATGACCGATTACCAATGTGGGGGTTTTGGCTATGGAAGTTATGACCGTTCGTGCATTTGGGAGATTTGTCCGTTTGTGTGGGAGTTATGACCGTTTGTGTGGGCGTTTTGACTGTGGGAGTTTTGACCTGTTCCCAACTTAACATCTTCCCCCTGCCCATCTTTGCCTATTGTAATTTATTAGGAACTGGGGGACGCGTACATATTTTTTTGGAGGTGGCGGGACGGCGTACTTCGCACTTTTACCCCTGTTTATACCACAATAAAGTTCTCTCAGTAGGTCACAATCCTATTGATACGCTGGGGCCGCGGTGGCTCAGTGGTAGAGTGTTCAACTCTGGTGCATGGGGCCCTGGGTCCAAACCCTGCTCCCACCAAGTGAACTTTGTGGTGGGCAAACATCGTGTGCGTGGGTTTCCTAAGGGTTCTTCCCTTTCCTCCCACTTTCTTCGTTCCACTTTTTCATTCATTGCTCATCATCACCGTCTCTTTATCCTAGCCGGCATAATCGTGGGACGTAAAACTCATAAATTTCATTTCATTTCCTGTTGATACACTATGCTACTTGATTTATATTATTCCTATCCTGTTGATGTATTATACCTCATTCTGATGAACTTTCATTCTCAACAGTCAAAGCATATTTATATACATATTTTTTTTTAAAAAAAATTCCAGAGTGTATTAAGCTTATGATAAATACTAGCAGCTATTTTATGATATTTAACACAACTTGATATAAATAACAAATAATATATTTTAACTGATACATGAATATATTTTGTTTCAAATAATAATATTTTATTGAGTATAACCATAGTATACTCGATAATTATAGCACAAACATATGTAATAATCAAATACATAATCTTCTTTCTCTCCTCAATCATAGGTTGGTTGGCAACATGGAAATTTTAAAACTCTTCTCTCGCTTGCGAGAGCTGTTTTATATTTTGATAGGTCTCTTTCTCTTAACTGCGTCTAGATATTCTATCCTTAATCTTCCTCTTCTTGGTCTTCCTTCTGCCTTTCCCTCTATTAATACGATGATTCAATCGAAGAGCCGAATAAGATGGCCAAACATGTTGTTTCTTCTTTTTCCCATTATCCTCATGACCTGTGGTCCTTCATTAGCTTCCATTAGTACGTCTTCATTCCCTTTATTTTCGGTCCATGATATGCGCAGCATTCAGCATCAACACCACATTTCAAATGTTTCGCTTAGATATTTCAGCTTTTCTCAATGTCCACTTCTCTGATCCGTAAAGCTCCATCCTCCATACTAAAGTCTTAATAAAAGTTTTCTAACGTCCAGTGACACATTTCTTGATGTTAGCAGTCCTCTTTTCCTTAATGCTTGCGCTATTCTTGAACTTACATCTTTTTCACTTCTTCCACCCGGGAATATTAGACTTCCTAAATAGTAGAACGTCTTAACGTCTACGATTTTCTCTCTCTCTAGCCATATGTTTGTCCCTTCCTGTCCTGCTCCTGTGTACTTTATCACTTTCATTTTTCTTCTTATCTTTATTTTGCATTTTTTTTTTCAATTGGTCGTTCAGGTTTGAAAGTGCTTCCTGCAAATCCTTTTCGTTCTCCACTATCAGTGCTACGTCAGCGGCAAACCTTATTGTGCTGAAAACCTATCCATTTACTTTTACGCCTTTCTTGTTTTTATCAAATACATAATAAAAATAAATAATACAATAGTATTTCCAATAGTAATTTCGTCTAACTGTAGCTTTCTGGCAATTATTATGGTAAAATTATATAAATTTGCAGCAACTGTGTTATATTATGAATTTAATAAGTTCTGTTTTCTTCTTTTTTCTTTTAAATTGACGTTCAAATGAATGTTAAATGGCAGACGTTCATCAGCGTAAGTATATGTTTGTTTTATCTTATTTTATTTATTGATGAAAAATATAGAGATATTTTCGAATATGTATAACAGAACAAAAATACTTCCAAATGTGCATCAGTGAGATAGATCATTAACCTCTTTCTGCATGATTTTTTTTTAGCGAAAAAAAAAGTAATCAGTATTGGAAATCCTCATATGGGAACTTGAAAAATGAATTAAAAATCGAATAATTTTAGATTTTTCACTTAATTCCGACGAGAAATAAGTAAGTGCCATATATGACACACTTACAACTCACAAAGAACATGAGAGATGACACCAAAATCTTTTATTCATACACGTTAATATTTCACACAGCAGACAAAACAGTCATTTGATGTCTTTGATGAATCACAAATAAAGCTAAAGTGAAAAAAAGAATATCTGTCATATATGGCACTGCATGCGGTAAGGGGTTAATTACCTGTAGTTTACGTAGGGTTGTCAACCGTCTGGTGTTTTATTGAACAGTTCGATTTTTGACCTCCTTGCCCGGTGTCCGGTACAGCCTCAAAACCGGAAGTTAAATATCCGTTAAATTTCCCTCTTACGAGTCCTATTCTTTGTTGTTCTATTCAGATTATTTTGGAGTGACGAAATAAATCGTTTGACGATGAACATGGTTAAAGCAGAGGATATAATTTGTCTTGATTTCGACTTGTCATGCGCAGAATTTGCTGAAGGGTTGAAGGCAGGAGAGTTTACTGAACTTAGCTAAATGTCAACAAAAGTATACTTGAAGAGCGCAGTTAACACAACTTCATCTTCAGCTAGGCACGTAGCCAAAGGGGGGATCCGGGGGGTTCGGACCCCTCTTGAGATAAATGAACAAAATTAAAGAAGGATGAAACAAAATGAAATGAGAAAAAGAAGGATCAGCGTTAAAAATAAAGTACAGGAAGCTTTTGATTACTTTTTCTTATGAGGAAATTTGTATTACTTGCAATACATGGTTGTGAGGTGAGCGATGTATCCTGGAAGAGTCGGGTAATATAAAATTTCTAGAAAAGTTGCGGAATTCTCGGAATTTCTGCTACTAGTCAGGGAGATTTCAAGCTTCCGAAAGCATAGTGCCGTTGTGTAACAGTGTGGACATTTTTTATCATAATTTTTCGTCATCATATCCTTGCAATATCAAACATGTTATTTCAAAAAAACAATTTTCTACTGCTCCTTTAACCTGTCACTTGAAACAGCAGTAGTTGACGGAACAATAAAAACAAAAATATATGTGGAAAGAAAGTTCTGTTAACATTTGATTCAACAGAAAAAGGAACGCAGATATTGCAAAATATTTTACAAGACATTATTGAGTATGTACTTTTTATAATAGTGAATATGTACTTTTTATAATAGTTGAGGTCATAATGAAAGGAAAATTGTTATATTTGAATCAACAGAGGAAGGATGTAAATATTGTATAATCTTTTTCAATATTTTTTTAAAATTTTACTCGAGATTTCTTCATAGTTTATTAAAATACTTACCAACATATCCTCACAAACCAATATATGTTGATAGTAAAGTAGTTTACATTGATCGAGCTCCTGGGCCTTCAGAATTTCAAGTCACCTCCCCCCCCCCCCACCGTTACGAAACCCTGTCTAAAAGAACCAATATATGTTCCAGTAAAATTGTTTAGAATGATCGAGCCCCTGGTGTGATGACCACAGTATTTCATGTCACGGACCCCTCCCTCCCTTCACGCAATCCTGGCTACGTGCCTGCCTCAGCTATATCTTCCAATTAAATGATACATCCAGTCCAGTAAAGTATCAGGGGCGGATTCAGGACGGACTTCTGGGGGGGGGCGGTAGGTTGTAATACTGCCACTTAGAGCTACTTTTAAGAGTTCCAAACTCTGGGATGTGTTTTGTTTGTATATAAAATAAGAAAAAGTTTCCTCTTCTGGGGGGAGGGCAATCGCCCCGATCGCCCCTCCCCTGGATCCGCCCCTGTAAAGTATGTAGGTAGTATGAGACATTACCTGCCCCAGCGAAGCAGTTAGAGCTTACTTTAAAGAATATTTTCTCCATGCCATAATTATATTGTCAATTATATTTGTTTTTTTGTTTTAAATAAGATGTATTATTGATGGTAGACTACAAAAATTGCATGTGCCAACTCAACCAAAACTGGAATAAGTAAGTTTAATAAATACTTCAAAAGTAACTATAGTTATTAAATTCGAACTTCTAATCGCTCAATTTTATGTGAAGTAACCACTTTCAGTTTTTCACATTTTTGACGAGCGATGATGTCACCTCTGAAGAGTATACGTACTCTCAGGAGGATGTTCGGTATTTCCATTTCCAAAAGTTGAAAAGTTGGTAACCCTAAGTCTACAGTTTTTTTTTTTTTTTTTTTTTTTTTTTTTTTTTTTTTTTTTTTTTTTTTTTTTTTGCTGGAGGTCTTTCTATTAATATGCTGAAACTTCAAACTTAAACACAGGCAAGATATAACAGGTCAAATAAGATTTTTTCAAACAATTTTATTATATTTTTTGTTATGTTGTTAAAACTTACGAAGTATTAATTTAACACCTTTTACTTAAATATTTGTTGCAGTTTTACGAAATGTTGTCAAATTAAAAAAAAAAACTACATAAATTTCTTCATCTAAATAATATTCTAATAAATTCCATATTGCTATTATTATTATTATTATTATTATTATTATTATTATTATTATTATTATTATTATTATTATTATTATTATTATTATTATTATTATTATTACTAGCAGCGTTCACCCCGCTTCGCTGCGGTCACCCCGGAACGCAATAAACTTTGTTACTTAGATAATTTTTACTTTTTCGCTTTCAAGTGATATGATAAAAACCATAGAAGATTGCAGTAAATGTTAACATTATATCGCCTGTCATTTATGTTAACCCGCCCCGCTTCGCTGCGGTCACCCCGGAACGCAATAAACTTTGTTACTTAGATAATTTTTACTTTTTCGCTTTCAAGTGATATGATAAAAACCATAGTAGATTGCAGTAAATGTTAACATTATATCGCCTGTCATTTATGTTAACCCGCCGAGTGACACGGTCATGCGGGTTGCATATAAATACGTTTATTTTTACCTATGATGAACTAACAAAGGATTTGTACGTTATGGACACTTGAATGGTCAATTATCTCAAGACACTGGTAATTAAAAATTAAAGTGATATGATAAAAACCATCTAGGGTCAAAATCCTAATAACCCCCCAAAAATAAAAGAAATTGGTTCAGCCGTATTAGCGTGATGAGGTAACAAAGGATTTGTGCGTTCTCTTTTATATATAAGATTATTATTATTATTATTATTGGCATATGACCACTTATTTCGTTCAGATTGATACGTACTATGCATGTAAACTCACATTTTACAAAATGATTATTCATGCTAAATCACACGTCCACCTATGTTAGGTGGTCACTACAATCAAGAATTGTACACATTCCGGTTCAAAATAGGGCGAAGCTGATTTGACTTCTTGGAAACACAGAATTGTATCTGTAGAAAGCAGTCATGAAGTGGCGGTGAATGTGCGTAAAATCGATTATTCATGCGAAAAATACACACTAACCTATATCAGAGGGTCATTACAAACATGAATCATTTTATTCTCTCTATGCAGACCAAGTTTCTTGTTGGAGAATTACCAATTCCTTCTTTGAACAATATTTAATAATTCGATGGTTTCGACAAATTTATGGATAGTTTGGACATCGTGTCATCTCGGAAAACTGTATTTTGAATATACATTAGAAATATACAATAAATTTCCACTAATTTTAAGATGATAAAAAACTTCATGCTCCAAAAATTAGTATATACATATACATATGAAGAATAATGCAACTTGGGAAATTACTAGTAATTGTTTCATTTATGTAACCTGCATCTTCTGAAGTTAAATACAGTTTTCCGACAGTGTGCAGAAATACAGTGTCGGTAGAAATTGATAATAAATTAACCCAGACTTTCTTCCAGAAAATTTTGTCCGTTGGGGCTACAAAATCACAATGTGAAAGAGCTTCACTGCGAAAGGACCGTGGGCTGCACAAGAGTGACATTGAATTCCAATTATATTTGTCTTAGCTTTCTAGGGGTAAAATCTCTCGGAACTATGTCTGGAGAAACTGTCTTACACGTTCCTCTTTTTTATATAGTCACTCATTTTATCCATAGAATTGCCTTTTTTGACTCCTAACTAAACTATCTAACGATCTGGCCTATGGAACCCGAAGGTTGAATGGTGCATTTACAAAAGTTTTCCACTGACTTCTATCCCTAGCCAACTGGATGAGTTTCTACTTTTTATTCCTATTTCTGCGAGATCTATCTTAATATTGTCTTCTCATTTGCGCCTAGATCTTCCTAATGGTCGTTTTTCGATTGGACTTTCAGATAAGACATTGAACGCGTTCCTACTTTCTTTCATTCTGGCTACATGACCTGCCCGCCTGATCCTCCTAGGTTTAATGACCCTAACAATGTTTAGTAAAAGGTATAAATTATGTAGTTCCTCGTTATGAAGTTTCCGCCATTCTCCAGTCCCGTTCCACTTGGATCCGAATATTCGTCTCAGGATCTTGTTCTCAAATACTTTCAAGCTATGTTCTTCCTTCCGAGTAAGTGACCATGTTTCGCAACCATACAGAACAGGCTTGATTATCGTTTTATATACGGTATTTTAAGTGTCAAATTCCTCGACAGAAAAAGCGACGACAAGGGATTTTGAACTAAATAATAACACAAATTCCCTTATTATAGTTGACATTTAATTTCTTCGTGAATATGGTTTTCGTCTGTTAATATTGATCTCTTTATGATGACATTTTGTAAAACTACATCAAATACTTTAAGGTCATGAGTGAAGAGTTAAAATTCGCACGGAACTTACAAGCAAAGTGATAATATTTTTGTTTTTCAGTATGTGAAATCATAAGGAATATTAATGCAGATACGGGTAAGTTACGTTTTCTCCTATTCATTTACGAATGTATCCCTATAAATTGTTGCAAATGCATAATGCGCTGTGTAATTATCAGTAATTATAAACTTGAAGTCAAAGTATGAAGAGGCGCAGCGTGCATGCCAGAGCCTAAGGTCGGGTATAGCCTGTTATTTATATGCACTAGGATTACTTTATTATAACCATTGTATCGTTCGGATTAAATTTGCTACATGAAACTTTCAATTTTTCTAGTGAATAAATAACTAGGTAGTGCTGCTGCCAAAATACATTTTTTTTCTAATCTTCTTTAGTTTGTTTAGAAAGTAAAGTAGTAATATTACTTAAATAGAGAAGCAAAACTTTTGTAATCATGTTGCATCCGTAGAAATTTGGTTGTTAATCGTATTGAAGTACAGAAATTAACGTTTTGTAATTATAGATTTACAAATAAATTAGTGAGAGATATTTCGGTGTCAGAATACGAGCGAGCAATCGTCAAAAGATGTGTGTAATCCATATGCAATGTCTCCTATCAATAACTTTGACTTATTGCATAATTCTGTAACTCTAAAAGGATAAATAAAGCGGCAATATCAGTTTGAAACTCTTCATCCTAACACAGCATCCATATATACAGGGCGTAACAAAAATTTGTCACAAAATTTTGAGAATAAATTCTGCACATCAAAATAAGAAAAATAGTTCGTATGGATCTGTGGTCAGAAGTGCATAGTTTCGTAGTTAAAGGGTGCTGAAAACGTGAAAGAATGAACATTAAAGGTTCGTAGCTCCACTACTGTGGAACCGATCGTAGCCGGCTCAAGACATCACTGAGGAATCACTGAGGACTAGCTTGTGAACTATCCAAATGTACATCTTTCAGAACCTCCGGTACTTGTACAATCATTTTAGAGAGGGTGTTTGGGAATACTTGATCACTTTCCACTACCTCTCTAAAAAAAATGGTGTAAAAGTACTGGAGCATTCTTAAACATGGATATTTAGATAGTTCGATTCCTTAGTGGTGTCTTGACCCGACTACGATAGGTCTCATAGTGGTGGAACTATCAACTTTTCAAGTTCACTTGTTTCACGTTTTCAGCATCCTAAGCTCCGAAACTATCTACTTTTGAGCACAGATCCACATGAACTTTTTTCTTATAGTGATGTGAGTAATCTGTTCGCAAAATAGTATGGCACAGTTTCATAACACTCTGTATAGGCGCACCAAAGAGAAGAACTCTAGTTGGTGTAGCGATCAATTGTACCCAAACACATTATTATAGAGTATTGAACGGTACCTACTGACACATCAATATTTGTGGTCAAATAATGTCATAACGTACAAAATTTAAATCAGTCGTAGCAGTAGTTGCGCTCACGGATGGGACTTGACTGATTTCCTAAGTTTAAAGAACTGGTGTTGCGAACATTAAAAATTCTTCAAACCAATCTCGTTTAGCTGAGAAGTGAATGTAGGAAAATGGTGAAAGTGTACTAACAAATTACAATTACAGATATGTTAAAAGAGTTTCTGCTTCTTTTGGCAAGTGTTTTGTTTACAATTAAATATTGCGTTTACAAGTAAAACTTTCGATGGTATCAGATTTATTACAATCTCTCTTCATTAAAAATAAAATACAAAACAGCATGTCAATACATTGTCTTAATTGTATATGATTTTTATTAACATTATAAATGAATATTTTTTCATACATAGTTCTTTTTCTTTATTTTCATGCTCTTTCGTCCATCAGATCCGGAGTTGCGTGAGTAGAAGAAATGTTTATTATATATACATCTATATATATATATATATATATATATATATATATATATTTAGTTTGGTATTGTTTGAAAATAAGTTGAATTTGTAAAGCTTCTCTGCAATTTCGTCTTCCTTAAGTGAACAGATGCTACAAAGTTGTTTGAACTATTTTAATTTCTGAACTTTCTAGGAAAGTAAATAATGTCCTTATACGTTCATATAGAGGTTCTTGAAGGAAGTCACATTGGTAAAAATTATAATTTTATCCATATTAAGGAAATAAAACTAATACACTAATTGTTTTAAATAAATATAACAACTAGTATATAAAGCAAGGATCTTATAAAATAGAGGATCTGACCTTACAACAAAAACTTGAAGCCATACATCACAGTTTCACCACCACTACTCTGCCCACTCCATCCAATAAGATCGCAATGTTTTGAGCCAACAATCATGGCGGAAACGAAAGTAGTCAATCAAACGATGGCGAAAACGAGACTAGCCAATCAGACTTGCCGATGCTTGGTTGTTTTTTTGGCTTCATTAATTTAATAGGATGAAGATACGTATAGGCAAATTCTCTATTTTATAATATCCTTGATATAAAACGAGTTTTCTTCCCTCAATTTGTAGCGAAAAGATTGTCATTTTTAGTTATGTAATTTTTTTTTTAAGAACCACCGCTGATTCATGTTGTTTAACTTACAAAGAAGCTTTATTGGCGCAATGTTTTAATTACATTATGCACAATCTTCAAAACTATTGAGACGTTTGGTACTAGCTTCATGAAAAGTCTAAGTCTTTTGATACAGAAGAATCCCTAAAACTCGGTATTTGTTAGCCCAGCAGTCCGAAAAACTTGGCCACATCCTGGCTGTTCGATAAAACCTCTCGCGCAGACCCGTTCAAGTATTTTGCTGAGATTTGTCTTATCAGATAAATTATTGTACAATGTATATTCATTAATTTTCATTTTTATGTATAGCAAAGGATCTATGCCTTCATAAAGTATGTATTTTTTTCTTTGTTTAAGGATAATTGGCCAGTTTATTTTCTGCTATATGTTCAAGCAACTAATACACACAAGTACAGTGCTGTATTTTCTGAGGAAACACTCGTACTTATTCTTTCCTAACCCCATTCCCGATAACCCGGCATTTTCAAAAACTCGGCCACCCTTTGACTCACATGAGACCGAGTTTTCGGGATTATACTGTACTAGCGTATAACATATATTTTTTTATACTCTTATTTGTATCATAGAATTGGAAATATTAATGGAAAATTAAAAGTAACAGTGTTTTGTGTGATTTTTACAATAGATTTTTTATTACTGGATATCTAGAACTCATGCAACCATTTGTTAAATATATAGCTCAGAAACTACACAAGTTAATAAGAAACCCTCAGTGCAAGGGCGCCCATCAGGGGGGCAAGGTGGAGCGCTTGCCCTCCTAGAGGAAATTGTACTTCGGAATATCGAAAACCCAATAGAATGTTTAGAATAGTTACATCAATATTTGAAACCATATTTGAAATGTCGCTTATACTGCCCACCCTTGGAAACCATGACATGGGCGCCCTTGCCTCAGTGTGAAAGTTAAACCTTGTGTATTGAGAAAAAAATTGCAACATTAAGAAACGAAACACGAATCATTATTTAATAACAATTGTAAAAATTATTCCCAGAGTTACAGTATATTTATATAAATGAATATTTTATACCTATACTGCAGACAATTGAGACACTTGAAAAAAAAAAATGTTATGATCACTGAACGTTGAACTTCTCAATGATTTCAAAGTAGCACATATATTAAGAAAAGATATATTTTTCAGGTGAACCCTTAGCAAAATTTTTCAAGAGTATACATGGTCAATTACAATTTGCAATACTTACTGTCAGGTATTATTGACAGATACTCCATTTCCAAGTACCTAAAATTGCTAAATCGAAAAGAAAAAAAAAAGTGTTACATCAAGCAAAAAATATCCATCGCAATTATAGTTGTTGTTCGTTGATTTTTAAGAGTAATGTCCCTTTCCAATATTGAGCCTGCATGAGACATGGACCTATAGTTTAACATTAAATTTCAACCACATGAGCTAACAGTGAAATCAAACTTCACGTATCGGAAGTGTATCTGCTAGCCATATAGCTATGAAGGAACTTGTACAGCAATATAATTATAATTATAATAGTAGTAAATATTTGTTTATGACTATACTCGAGACACACTGTGCATAAACTTCTACATATACAGGGTGTTTCCAAACAACACCTACAACGTTTGGGAGGTGATTCCTGATACTAAGATAAGACGAAAAGTATAGACCAACCTGGGTGCACAAATGCTTTCCTTTCGGAGTTATAGGCTGCCGAAAACATGAAAAAAATGAACTTTAAAGGTTCATAGCTCCAATAATATGGGACCTACCACAGTCGGGTCAAGACTTTATTTAGAAACTATTATGTGCCCTATCCAAATATCCATGTTTCAGAATCCTCCGGTACTTTCGAAACAATTTTCATAGAGGTAGTTGGTGAGTACTTCAAATTATATGCCCATGGCCAAACTGCCTCTATAAAAATTGTTGCGTAAGTACCTTAGGATTCTTAAACTTTTATTTTTGGATAGCACACGTATAAGTTCCTAAGTGAAGCCTTGACCCGACTACGGAAGGTCCCATAGGTTTGGAGCTATGGACCTTTTAAAGTTCATGTTTTCGGCAGCCTAAAACTCTGAAAGGAACCATTTGTGCACCCAGGTTGGTCCATACTTTTCGTCTTATCTTGGTGTCAGGAATCACCTCCCAAACGTTGTCGGTGTTGTTTTGAAATACCTTGTATATTGGTTAGTACAGGATATGACAACCTTTTTTAAAAGTTAAATTTGTTGGTAAAATCTGCCTACCTTCGAACACAAGAATACGGAAGAAGAAATAAAAAAAAAGCTGCGTAAATCATTATTACCTACATAATTTATTTGAGTAATGAAGACTACGCATGAAACATTCATTGCGCACAGTTTACTCAAAAATTTCCTGTCATATCAAAGGAACTTTGTTAACTTGATGTTTTCTTTTTTAAATAAAACTCGTTAAATTGAAGTAGTGTAGTAGGTAGTTAATACTATGTTGGTTATAAACAAATTATTATTAGACAAATATTTGTAGTATTGGATGAAGGTTTCACTGAAAAGTATGCATACCTATTATATGTATGTTATTTCGTCAGCAACTTCTCAAAGACCCTAGCAATTAAAGGAAGAGTTTTATAAATCTTGAGAAAATGATTTAGTATCAAAGAAACGTATTTTCAAAATTAATATACTACAACCGAATTTACTGATTAAATAATATGCATTTGGTATGCCCATTTTTGATAGCGAATCTACAAAGTACAGGAAGTTGACTTTATAGAAAAGATAGATTTACACGATTAGTGCCGAAAGTAATGTAAAAATTATATATTTTCTTGTTTATTTGTATCGTTCAGATTGCGCAGATGCTGGTAAACTAATTCTTCCCATTCATCGCAAGTAAATAATAGATTCCAAACAAAAACAACAAGTTACCGTTGATGTACTGAAAGCAATTAAACACAATGAACACATTTTTCTTCGGACTAGTGTCAGGAAGTGGAAGATAGGTATAACTTTGTGACCAGAAAGTGAGTGTTCAGTGCATAGACTGGCGTTACACATTTTCTTCAAGATCTCAGAAGCTCAAAAAGCAGCGATTGTCACAAACAGAGACGCTTATTTTCTTTTGAGATGACAATTATTTCACTTGCTTTGGTTCTCTGGAACATATAATAGTTTTACCCAATCGATCATTCACAGAAATATTGACACTTCAGAAGCTTAGCAAGCCATTATGAAAACGTTAAAGAAACTAAAATGCCCCTGCACTACGTACATACGACTCTAATAAAATTCTGAGCTGGATAGCCAATTTTGAAATGCACTAGTTATGCTATATCTAACTTCAACTTCCGGCATGGAACTTATATCTGTATAACGCATCCTTTTGCTTGAGCTATGACTGATCAGATTATTCAATGATGGAACAAATTTATAAGTTTTTGGGCTGCCACTGTATATGTAAACGTGGAAAAGTCTTTACAGAAGATCTAGACGACTAATGTTAAGGTAATGTTGGTAGTCACACCGATTCAACGATCGCACTGCATGGGTCAATAACAACCATGACTTAAACGGTATCTGTGGATTGCAAACGTATTGGTTTAGTAAGCTAGAGAATTGAACACAAAGCAAATTTTACTGTAACGATTTTATAACTTTTCTCTTCAGGTTATACCACGTAAAGTATTTGTCAGTATTGATATAGAATTACATGATATATCCTCTGAAGTATTTCTTAACGTGTAACTCTCACATATTCAGTACAATTATGCAGTCCTAATAGTTATCCCTTAGTTAATGCGTCCTTTAAAGTACAGTCATTTATTTATCATACAATATTCACGTGAAATCCGCAGTAATGTTCTCTTAACTTTATTTGGTAATTCAGCAGACATTAATATACAATATTCATATCCACCGCACTTCCTCAACGCTCGTACTCTTGAAATGATGAGAACGGCAAATTGATTGAACAATGGGTAGTCCATCATATATTAAGATTTTAACTCCTATTTGTCTGATCCAGTAAAGAAGAGTTTTCATGAACACATTGATTTTATGACAAAGTCAAAATTACGAAGAGTTATACATGTTTGATAGCGCGGACATATCATTTGAGTAGCAACCTGTGTGGAAAAGTATCGGAAGTACGTCTCTAGTAATACGTACAGTTCGAACTATTTTTCTCAAATTAAAACGATATGCCAATCTTTACAATACTTTCGGTATATTTCTTATGAAATTTATTTCAATGTTAGCAGCTAAAATTTTGAATAAGATTATATTGTTATACATTGTGTATTTAAGAAACACTTTACTTCTTATTGACTTGGTTCTGAATATTGATATACTATGCCTTGTATTCAAACTCTGATTTTATATCCAATAGGAAGAATTATTCATGTCGTAAAAATTTATACAGAGTGTTTCAAAACAACACCAACAACGTTTGGGAGGTGATTCCTGACACCAAGATAATACGAAAAGGATACACCAACTTGGGTGCACAAATGCTTCCTTTCGGAGTTATAGGCTGCCGAAAACATGAAAAAAAATGAACTTTAAAGATTCATAGCTCCAATACTATGGGACCTACAGTAGTCGCGCCAAGACTTTATTTAGGAACTAGTATGTGCCCTATCCAAATATTCAAGTTTCAGAATCCTGCGGTACTTCCCCAATAATTTTTATAGAGGTAATTGGTGAATACTTCAATTTATATGCTCATAGCCAACCTGTCTCTATAATAAAAATTGTTGCGTGAGTACTTTAGGATTCAGAAACATGTATTTTTGGATAGCGCGCATATTAGTTCCTAAGTGAAGTCTTGATGCGACTGCGGAAGGTCCCTTAGTTTTGGAGTTACGAACCTTTAAAGTTCACTTCTAGATGTTTTCGGCAGCCTATAACTCGGAAAGGAAAGCATTTGTGTACTCAGGTTGGTCTATGCTTTACGTCTTATCTTGGTGACAGGAATCATCTCCCAAACCTTGTCGGTGTTGTTTTGAAATATCCTGTATACTTCCAATGATTTTTTTTTAATTTACTTAATACTTAAATGGTAAATATTTATTTTGATGAATTTTCTTTCTATCACAAAGAAAGTTGCGTGTTTGTATATCCAACTTATAATCTTTGTTTTAATCTTTTTATTACCATTACAGTTGCCAAGATACTTATTGAATTACATTTCCATCCTGGTAATTATCTGAGTATTTTATTATATTTATCATTGAGAACAATATGATTTAAAGAGCAAGCAATGTTTCAAGAAATTACTTTCGAAATAAACAATACAACATTTTGTTTCAAGAATATTGTTCATACTTCTGCATTAAAAAAACTGTTCTACAGAGTACATTTAAGTAAAGATGTAGCTAGAACTCCGTTAAACTGATATTACAAGTCTGTGGATTAGAGAAGTCCTTGATTCTGTTATACAACATATTAATATGGTGCTTAACATTGTAACATGTAAATGTCCAAAAAATTTCAAAAATTTGTAAATATTTGAATAATTGTGTGGGGATGAAACTTAACTTTGATTTTTTTACATAGTGACTATTTTTTTTTTTTTTTTTTTTTGTTTCTTTTAATAATGTCTGAAAACTTTGGACATAATACTTCAAACTCTTATTAAGTCCAATCAACAGGTTCTTTAAAATTGATTAATATGTATAAGAGCTTTGAAGAAGGAAATATTAATCTTATATGGTACTTTAAAATCAATACAATAGTATAAAAAAATGATTTGTTTATTTCTTATTTTGTATTTTAAAAAATACACTATTTTTTTATTCTATTGAGTAGCTTTGAGAAAAAACACGATTACGTTTGATGTTAATGAGTTATGTCATTATTTCGACTTCATTCACTTACCTAAAGTGAAAGTTACGTCAGAATTTCTCAAGCTGAATTCATAATTCATTAAGTTACTTGTTATGTCAATAATCTAATGCTATGATATCACTAACATAAAGTCTGGTACTGTGTTTTATAATGTGATAGGATTAGAATAATATCGATGTTAAATTTGCTCAGCTTATTATTGGTAAAAGTGACAGAGCTTCTTGAATAGGCAACATTCTCTAATAACAAATATAAGTAAATCAAAATCTAAGCATATATGTAAACTATCTTTTAAATTTCAGTACAATGATTGTAAAAAAAAGAGAGATCAAAAGTTATAAGTCCTTAAAAACCATTTGAAACAAATAGAGACCTGTAAATTTAAAATTGAATATTTGTTTGCTGAAGTATAATTTCCCTCTTCAGTACCGAGGCTATATAGTTCAAGCTGGAATCCGAACATGCAACGTTCTCGTACCTGGAATAGATTTGGGATTACGTGCACGAAAAAAGTGTGCACGGAAGCAAATGGCGCAATGCAGGAAGCTATTTAGACATGTGATTATAGCTTGTGGCGTATTTGACTAGTGTGATAATTTAAGGAGCGAAACAATGTAAGATTAAGATGAGAATCAAAACCACCTCTTTGGATTAAGATACCGGTGTGCGAATCACTACTCTACCGAGTCGTCTCCCTGACTACTCACATAGCATTCAATTTTGAGCTTGATGCTCAAGCTTTGAGATTCTGACTTCTATTACTGCCTATATTAAAACTCGGTGTATATATTGAATAAACACATATGATAGTTAAACTTGCTACCATAAGATTAAACGGGAGGCGGAGGAAGCTGATTGAGGCAGTGCTCTAACCTGGAAAACTAAATTCGATCCACGCGTCAGTTTCATAGTTTTTCTTTCATTCATTTTCGCAGCCTTAGAGAATATACACCTGTAGTGTAAGGAAGATCGGTTGATACCTCAAATTTTCTCACATAAGTAACGTGTAGTTTAGATAAATACGCCCCAAATGCCATGATGAACTCTATTTATATAATTTTATAACGTTTCTTGCTCTTTTCCTATTGTTTTACTGCATTTTTGCGTTGTTACTATTGTATTAGTTGGTAAAACATTGTGATATCGTAACATTCATTTTTATCAGGCTTTTTCCGTTTTGAGAATTAAAAATATATTGTTTCTTACCTTATGATTGGTACCTTTGTAAGACAACAAGCTGCAAAGACATTTTAAATTGAGTACATAATTGAATCCTTTTTAAAAAAAAAAAAAATATTTGTTTAACCTCAAAATATTATAATTTTGTAATAGGAATACTTTTGTAAAGTTAAAAATATAAAATAATATTTGTCACTAAGAACCTATTTTTTCTTTCTTTCTCATTCCTATTTGCACTGCTGTGAAAAATGCTACTGGATCAAGACAAGAAGAATTGTAAGTACAAATATTTCAATAGCTCTACAAAACGATTTATTTATACATTTATTTATTCACAAACTTTCATACAGCAATAGGCCAATTCGCTGAAACTGTACAACATAATGGCCAAAAAAAAAAAAAAAAAAAAAAAAAAAAAAAAGTTCAACTCTCAATATACAAAGTTCTCATCAATTGAGTTCTAAAGTTTCTCTCAGTGGTAAAACTGTTACGTCCTGTTGATAATGTATTATAATCGTGTGCTAGTCTGTAAAACAAGGAGCGCTTTACAATTGATAACCTAGATGTCTTATAGGTTAGCTAAATTGAGAGATCGAGTTCGCCGCCGAGGAACACGAAAGTTAATCTGCGATAGTAAAATAATTCAGAATCAATTATGCTATTGATGATCTTGTACAAGTAAAGTAAATCAGCTCCGCGAAGTCGTTTGCCATGGGAACATAATTTCGTTAAAGTCATTAGGTCTTGTTTCTAGTAATTAGGTAACTCGGGAATTCTAAGTCTAACTAGGACGAGAAAGAAGTTTAATACAGAATCAATGCGAGATAGATTAGTAGATACTGCCATGTTCCATACAGGTGAACAATATTCAATTATCGGAGAAATAAAAGTCTTATAAAACATCGTGAGAGTAAGGAGACTTTGTATTTCAGAAAATCTAAAGCGTAGACCAAGTAGTTTCATACCTCTGAATGAGATCGAATTGATTTATGAGGATAATGTTGTTACGTATGAGAACAATTTAATAAGTAGAAACAAATTATGTTTTACTGATACACCAATCTTACATATATGTTCACGTTTAGTGTTAGTTTTTTACGTGTACACTTTGCTTTTCATCTATATTTTCCATTCTCCTACAAGATTTTGCATCTTTAAAAAGAATGGTTTCCAAGTCAGAAAAGCACCACTACCTTCGCCTCGTCACTCTTGTAAATTTCCACACGAATACATCGTAATATGCTCATGAATCAGTGCTTCCGCATGACCATTCCACACGAATACATCGTAATATGCTCATGAATCAGTGCTTCCGCATGACCATTCCACACGAATACATCGTAATATGCTTATGAATCAGTGCTTCCTCATGACTATTCCACCCCAATACATCGTAATATGCTCATGAATCAGTGCTTCCGCATGACCATTCCACACGAATACATCGTAATATGCTCATGAATCAGTGCTTCCGCATGACCATTCCACACGAATACATCGTAATATGCTCATGAATCAGTGCTTCCGCATGACTATTCCACCCGAATACATCGTAATATGCTCATGAGTCAGTGCTTCCGCATGACCAACAAATTTTGCGATAGAGACGAATGCCAATGAACGCTTTTTGAGCCTAGCGGCCATATTTTTCATAGTTTTATTTGATTTGTTAGTACATCTGTTATCTGTTACAGGAAGTAGATTTTGCTGTGCTTCACGCTGTAGTAATTTCATAAAATTACCATAAAACTACACAAATGGGACCAAGATTCATGAGTGTGTAATATTGGTCGTATAGTGAGGTAAACCAAATATCATTAGTTGTTATGATACAATCAATGCATATTCGTGTCCAATCATATTAAAATGCACGTAATTTATCCTTATTAATAAATTATACTGTGTTTATTTCAACAAATATGTAGTTTATCGTGTTATTCTATGCTTACAACGTGATATTTCAGTTGAGATCATTTAGTGCCTTAGATGAACACCAGATGGTACTGTTTATAAAGTAACTTAACTTGGGTTATTTACATTCCTTTTAACTTTCTCAAACGTAAAAATATTTATTTAAGGAAAGAAAATAAGGTTTCAAACGATTCACGTGGTTTCGAAACTGTTATACTTGGAAGTTTATTATCATTAAGATAAATGTATTTACTTTATGAATATTAAAATAGTTTTAGTTATAGGTACGAGTGTACAAATACGTTTTCTCTTATGATATGTGAGTTTAAGGTAATACTAGCATATTGTATTTAGATCCCATACGAAAGCCGTTTTCTTTCAACTTCCATTAAGCTATCACAGAAGAAGCGCGAGATGGCAAAATGCAAATCAGTCAAACATGCTCGTCGGAGATAGCACATTTTCCTAACCAAAAGACATGATATCTTTTCAGTGGCGAGTAGTGAACGTGAAACTGTATTGAATACAATCAAAGCACCCACCAATGGTGATCTATATGATGTTATTTGATTTCTCCAGGTGGCTGATAATTTCCCTGAAACTGCAAGATCAGACAGTTCAGAAACTATGTTTTACTCTTTCACGAACCACATGATTCATGCGTTTATCAAGGTCGTATTTTACCGCAAATATATATATATATATATATACTTGGCTTCTCTCAGACGTATGGTAAGCATTTCTTTAAACTCTCTGTATCACTTATAAGTAACACAACAATCACTTATAAGGTTTCCGTCATAATACTTAATCATTCATCAATGAATGGCAGCTGTATTGTGCTCTTCAACCTAGAGAAATCGAATCATATCATGTAATTCACACTTAGCTGGCGTTTCGATTGCACTCAATACGGTTTCACGCTCATTACTTCACAATGATTGAACACTCGATACGGTTTCACACTCACTACTCCACAAAGATTGAACACTCGATACGGTTTCACACTCACTACTCCACAATGATTGAACACTCGATACGGTTTCACACTCACTACTCCACAATGATTGAACACTCGATACGGTTTCACACTCACTACTTCACAGTGATTGAACACTCGATACGGTGTCACGCTCACTACTCCACAATGACTGAACACTCGATACGGTTTCACGCTCACTACTCCACAATGGTTGAACACTCGATACGGTTTCACACTCACTACTCCACAATGATTGAACACTCGATACGGTTTCACACTCACTACTTCACAGTGATTGAACACTCGATACGGTGTCACGCTCACTACTCCACAATGACTGAACACTCGATACGGTTTCACGCTCACTACTCCACAATGGTTGAACACTCGATACGGTTTCACACTCACTACTTCACAATGATTGAACACTAGATACGGTTTCACTCTCACTACTCCACAATGATTGAACACTACAGTCTGTATTTCGGTATGGAAGATATGTAGTCTCTAATGAACATATTTGACTAATTTGTTTTTTACCATCTCAGTAGTTCTCTGGTGGCTTAACAAAGTTTGAAAAACCTGCCCTGGTATATCACTAAAGCTGTGGTTAAGCTATTTCACTTTCAATTTGGATTCTACCTCTTTAGGCACATCCCTACTATTCCGCAAACTTGCTCACGAGATAAACCACTGAACACTCAAGATTAAGACATTTGGTATTATAACATCATTGTTTTTGATAATAATTAAATGAATAAAATAGAATTTGGTTCAGAGTTTTGTACATAAATGGTTGCACGCCGAATCTATGTTTCGCTCTGGATATAATTACAAACTTGTATCTTGTTTTAAGCATTTTATCCTCTTTAAGTGCTTTTGCAGGAATATTTTTTATAATATCACACGTAAATACCAGTTCAAATCTTGCAATAAGTGAATAATTACAAATAAATTATTCAAGTTGTTTACTACTGAGTTTATATTTTCGCATTATTTATCACGTAAAACAGAGCAGTCTAATGTGCATCCAATTTTACTTTTTAAAAGTTTACAGTTAATCGTAAACATTTAGAGGCAAAATATATTTTTATTAATAAACAGAGACATGATGTTATATTATTTTCTTTTATTTTTCTCAGTTACGAGGCTGTTGAATTGCCTGAACATTTCGAAACGTATGTACAATTGTATTATTACTATTATTATTATCATTACAATGATCTAGAGTATTGGAAAGTAAATTTAATTCTTCTCCGAATTCATATTTACCTAGGTATAAATATGTGTTATAGAATTTAATTATGAACGACTAATTACAGGTATGAGATGATGTAATAACTGATTTTATGCTAACAGAGATATTTGTCATACTGGGTCTTAAGACAAAGTAATTAATTGTAGATATATGTATTCTTGTGTTACGTTTGTTTACTTGAGTGTTAAATATCTTCTGCTCAATATAAAATGTAACAGATTTCATTTTACGAAAATTGTACTATATAAGTAAATTAAAGTTTAGTTATATTCTGTTTACATGGTTATTGACTTGTCAAATATATCAACCATTTAATTTACTGTGGTCTTCTTCATTGTAACGTCTTCTTCTTACAGGAAAATGCGAGACTTCTAAATCTTAATTTCCCATCCCTCGTGTACGTAAAACACTTAAGTGGAGTGACTAGAATTTAAATGCAGTGTTTTGCCGTAAATTAAAGTTATAAATCAGATACACAAGAACAAAAGGAGGAAATTATTAAGATGTAGAAGTCTTGCATTTGCTTATAAGCGGAAGATGCTACCCAGAAGAAGACAACGGTAACGGAAATAGTTGAAATATTGCAGAAGCCAACAACCACTAAAATATAAGATAACTAAGTTTGATTTTATTTATGTAGTTTGCTTAATTTTTATTGGAGCTTTAAAGTTCTTATTTGTCATGAAAAGTATCACTTTCTTCTTTTATTTTTTGTTCCATTTTATTTTGACTTCACGTTTTATGTTCTTAATGCTGCAGTCACAAAGACATGAATGCTGTTTCAAGTGCAGGATTGTCTATAGGTCACGAAAGTTACGAAAGTCACGAAAAAGTCATGAAATCAGAAAACGGTCATGAAAGTCAAGAAATAAATCACGAAATTTAGCTTTTGGGTCACTATTTTTTATCTGTACTAGAGACTGGAAAATTTTGTTCTATAAAATGTCTATGATCGGCTTTAGACGCTACCAAATCGAAAGCAAAGCATGTTTCTATCACATGAAAATTCGACCTAATTCGCACTCTAATTCGCTCTTGAGATCATCCTTCAGCTAGCAACATTGAGCTGTGGCGAATCTAATCGCATCACATCGCCGAAAGCACCTACGCTTCTAAGCAGTTTATTCAACTGTGAGGAGACGTCAGGTTTTTATCGCTCCAGAGAAAAGCCATTGAAAGTATAGATAAGACAATGATAAGTGCTAAAGAATATAGTTACTGTTATTAGTTTTTGAAAGTCCACATTTTACGGTTTGGTAAAGAAAAGATCACGAAAAAGCCACGAAATTTCATTTTGAAATTTTAGTAAACACCCTGATAATGGCATAATTAAAATTTTGGAAATTTTTCTTAATGCATGTCTTTAAATAATATATCTTGTAATTGTAATCTTAACTAACAACTTCATAGTATAAGTGGTATTATATCATAAAAATATGTATTTCGTTAATTTTTTAATGTTTAAATTATAAGTTACTTGACAAATATATTTAGGTCGATTAAATTATTCTAATAGTAAAAGAACAAACTTAATTAATGGGATTTTTAACCCTACATGACATAAATTTCTTTCAAGAACCTAACATTATTAAATTTTTTAGAAGTCACTATGTATAGCCATAAAGTTTTTTTTTTTTTTTTTTTTTTTTTTTAAGTAAAATTATATGGAAAGAGATGGAACTAATGTACACTATTTTCTCCCTGAAAGGTTTTATAGGAAGTCAAATCAAAACACAATTCTAGCCTACGTTATTTCTCTTCGAAATAAACTCGAAAGCTTTAGATAACTTATTCATAAGAGTAATTGTTTTTTCTTAAGCATATAATCATCTGTGGATAATAGACTGAACTTGTTCAGCCCAATCGAGTCGCAGATCTCCCATGAACTGTTTCAAAAAACTAAAAATATGAAAATCTGAAGGCACCACGTTCGTACTGTTGTAAGTTGTATAGTGCATTGTATCAATTTTAGCTCAAATGTATTGAACAATATGGGGACGAGCTTTGTCATGAAGTAGTTGAAGCATATCTGTTTGAGCACTTTCAACCAAACAGCACTACAAAACCCTGTTAATGTGTCGGTATATGTATGATAAGGTTGCCAAATTTTTCAGGTAGAAAGATTTTACTTTGCGTGCTTTATATTATTTCACTTTGATGGTGCAACTCAGGGGAGGGAGAAGGGGATATATATATATATATGATCGAAAATGACCGATATTCGTGTCGAATTCATAGTTTTCGGAGTCGCTGAGAAGAACAGTGACATCTCTGATGCCGTTTAAATCCAAATTCAGTCCCGCAACTTGGGGCAGGGGGGAAATATATGAAAATGATTGAAAATGAGCGATATTAGTGCCGAATCCATAATTTTCGAGGTTGCTGAGATGACACTTCCGATGCTGTTTAAATACAAATTCAGCCTCTCAAGTTGAGGGAGAGGGAGATATATAAAAATGATCGAAAATGGCCGATATCAGAGAGCGCTTCAGTAGTAGTTAAAAGTGACTGACTAACGAAATATATTACTAATGTTTCTTATTTTAACTCAGTGAAGTGGGTAATTGAAGCTAGTATATTATATTTTCCAATTAAAATTATTATTTAATGTTAATTTTATATAATATTATACTACACATTAACTTTCCGATATTAATAATTTTTCAAGTAAATTACTTTCAATTTTTGAAGTTAGATTCCAAAACGTTGTTTGTATCATTATAATTATTATCGGTCAACATCTTTGAATTCTTATGGTAGTCTTAATTTTGTTTTACTTGTTATTTCTTCTTTATTTCCTTTACGTAATTATTAGGAATTTACGTTTGTGTAAAACGAAATACTACCAAAGTATCATTTTGTAAATACATTCTGCAATAATATTTTGATTTTTTTTTTTTTTTCAATTTGTTTCATGTTCCGTCTCGGTTTGCTGAGAAGAGCCTGATAAGTGTAAGTACATATATTATTTTGAAATGTAACATAAGTTTTACTTGTTCCCAGTGGTTAAGGAAAAGCATATCGAAAAAAAAATCAAGAAGGGAAACTTATTTAATGTACTAACCTCTGTAAACAAGAAGTAGTTCTTGATGGAGGCTTCTGTCCTCAGGTTGCAGCAACAGATTTGTAATTTTGTAATTTTTCACTAATGTGACTCTTCTCAACTGTCATCGCTATTTTTTTCTCTTCTACTAACACTTTTTTCTTTTATGCATTTTTAATTTTATAAAAATTGGTGTAGTTGTATTTTTGTTTCTAATTTTTCTATGTAGAACAAAGTTTCAAGGAATTAGTTATGGTATTAACTTGTGCAGCAACACTTTATGTGTACAAATACATGTGCATAGTATTAATATTGACATATGTGAGATATATTCCGTAAATAAAACATTATGCCGTTTACACAAATTTGAAACTTTAAGACAAGATATGAAAAATTCGAGGAGGGTACGGAAAGTAACCCCCTATTGGTCACTATCCGTGAACTAGTGAAGGCAGCGCTACCATCTTTTTTCACAGACGTGCGCGGCAGATCAATCTGCATCCAGCCGTGGTAAAGTGAAGGTTGTCTGATCATTATCTCCACTTTTGTAGCGTGTCAAAATGTGTGCTGCAATAGAAAACCCCGCCAAGTGGGAGGTGCGAGCTGTTATATATTTTCTTACGGCAAGGTAATATTCGGCAGCAAGTATTCATCGGAAACTTTGTGCCGTGTATGCACCAAGTGTGATCAAACATTCATAACGATTGTAGGCCATCAATAATCACTGATGAACTAGTTCAGAAAATTGATGGAAAAGTTCGTGAAAATCGACGTTTCACAATTAAGGAGCTTTGCGATTAATTTTCACAAATTTCCACGACTGTGTTATATGATGTAGTGACATAAAGGTTAGGCTACAGAAAGTACTGTGCTCGATGTTGATAAGGGGTTGAAAGATGAGGTCACAGACTGGCGTAAAGCATAGGTGGGAGATTTTTTGTGCTGAGGCAATTTCTAAGCTAATACAGAGGTATGATGTGTGCTTGAATGTTTATGGAAATTATCTTGAAAAATAGAGCAAAGGAGTAGTTTTCAGATATATATAATAAATTCTGATTTACTTTGGTTATTCTTTTTTAACCAATCGGAGGTTACTTTCCGAGTAGTCTTCGTATGTGCATTGTTTTCAAAAGTGCACATCTTTCTGCTCAAAATATTAAAAAGAAAAAAATATTGCTTCACTATACTACTCGCATTAAACAGAAATAAGAATTTGTACTCCTAACAACTCCAAAAAGTCATTTAAGTGGTGTTACTATGTGTTTACTTTGCTGTCTTTGGACCAGTACGGATAACTACATTATATCTACGGGATACTTTCTACATAAGAATAAGAACATGCGGTAGTTATGTGAGTAATTTTCAAACATAGAAACCTTTTACAATTTTCACATTTGTACAATCTTTTTAACTCTTATTATAACTTTGATCTTAATTTTCTGTAATACGTTATCATCCAAAACTCTGGTAGTTCATATGTTTCCGTTACCTTTTAACTTTCGTTCATACTGCTATAGAAGTACTTATAACTTTGAAAAATAATTAAGATGTATTCTTGTATTCTATTTGTTAAAAAAAAAAGAAAAAAAAGTTGATGGATTTTCTTTGATTTTGTATTGCAAACTTCCCCTCTAAGCTAGTCTGGAAGTGAATGACGATGTTGTTTAATTTTAAATTTGCTCCAAGAAGAAAAAACCACAAACACTGGAATAAATATATATTTTTATTGTATGTTGATTGAAAGTTGTATTCCTACCTTTATTTGTTATAAATTCATTTTATTTCCAGGGATTAATTTTAAAGTTAAATTTACGTATTAAATTCCATTATAATGTATGCCCAGCTTAGATCACTTGTTCCTTTTTTGCTGTGACTAAAAGCAGAAATAAGTAGGAAAGTCAGATATATATAGACATATAATGGACAATATTTAATTAGTGAATTTAAAATGAAGTCAAATTTCTTAGTTTAACATCTCACTATTATGTCCTCTAGACTGAAGGGGATCGATAACACAGCCACATACACACACACAAAAAAAAGTAAATAAATAAATAAAATTAAATTAAATTAAAAATAAAAGTTCTCTGCACAGAAACTCAGGCTATGGATTGGATGTATTTCGTTACACAGAATCCCAATTTGGAAACTTCAGGACGATCGGGCATAAATTTTTTTATGGGCGAAAAACTTTAGCGATTTTGGATACGGAAGATACACGTAACACAGCCATACAATAAATAAATAAATAAATAAATAAATAAAATCGGTGTAGTGTACCCCAGGGTATTGATCCAGAATCGAAATTTCGAAACACCAAGACGATTAACTGTGTAAAGTTTGTTTCATAGACGAAAAAAGTGTGTGCTTTCTTACGTATATTCTCTCTATCCAAAATCGCTAACGCTTTTCAACCGTAAAAAAATGACAAGGCTGATCGTCCTGGGGTTTCGAAATTTGGATTCTGCGTAACGAAATACATCGAATCCATACCATGAGGTTCGGTGCACAGAACGTTTATTTTATTTTATTTATTTATTTATTTATTTATTTATTTATTGTGTGTATGGCTGTGTAATTAATGGATTGAATGATTATGAAATTAAATTATTTGTGCTCTCACATCGGAAATCGAACCTGATACCACATGCAACAAAGGCACACGCGCTAACCACTAGACCAGCGCAGAGAGCTGGGAAATGGAGAAAATTAATATAAAACAAATTTCGCGTTTAACGGGGGAAAGAAATGTCCAAAATTGGAACATATATCAATAGATAAATTTCATTGACCTCAACAAAATGATATGAATGAGTGTAAATCCCCATGCGTAGTTTTCGAAAAAAATGAAACGTTTTTGTAAACCTAAAGGCGAATACTATACGATAACTACAACCACCTGTTTGCTGTTACTTTTATGAATTGAACTACTAACTATTTTCCCAACATTAAACTGATCTTTATATACTAATACTGATAGAAGCACGCAACACTTCTAGTTATCTCAAGGATACCAATCATTAATGTCATGCTAACAAATAGTATTATCATAAAAGGGGAAACAACCGATTGAAACTTATTTTTGCACACAAAATCCTCTGTATATGCGAATTCAATAACATACAAATACAATAACACACAATAGCATACAATAACTATTTAATAACATACAATAACATACACAATGAAAGGAGGAAATTACCGATTAAAACTTAGTTTTACACACAAAATCCTCTGTAGGTTTGAAATCAATAACTTACAAATAATATAACACACAATAGTATGCAATAACAAATACAATAACAATTCAATAACATACACTAAGAAAGGAGGAAATAACCCAGATTTAAACTTAATTTTACACAGCAAATCCTCTATAGGCGAGAATTGAATAACATACAAATACAATAGCATACAATAAAAAGTGCAATACAAGTTCAATAGCACACAATAACATGCACCAATTCTAGGTCTAAAAAATAAGCTTAAATAGGTTATTTCTTCCTCTCATTAATATACGAAATCATATAGGTACTTTTATTTTCGTATTGATTAATTTCCTTGTTTCACGTAAAACATGTTTGCAGTCAGTTATAGAAAAAAATTTTAAAACTTTATGTAAGCAGAAGTATCTTAGGTAAAGATTCATAGTGATTCTTCTTTCTTTCTTCTCAATAGTGAGCTCTCTTGTCCTTGTGATGAACGTAACAATAGGTAAGTATAATTTCTGTACCGAGAGAAGCACTAATTAAAATACATATATTATTAAAAATAAACACATTCTAACTACATTTGTAACTACATTCTTAATTTATATATGTAAATCTCTTCTGAAGCATAATTTAAGCATGAGTTTGCAGATATATGCTTAAGAGGTTTTATGTTTTCTTGTGGTCCTAAACTAATCGTAATTGGAAATTGATAATATAATCTAAAAATATTCATTTTAAATTTATCAGCAGTATCTCATTCAACGTAAGTTCGCTATGTTTGTTCCCAATGTTGTCAAATCGCAAAACTATGTAGGTACTTAGAAAAAGTATACAAAAGGCAGAAATCAAGCAATTCCTCTAGGATGTACTTTCGGATAACATTATCTCCATCTTCAGCCCAGTCACAATTCGAAAGGATTTCAAACATGGGGAGAAATGTGGAAGGGTAAAATTGGTTAGAAAGGATTTAAAATATGCGAAATTTAATTCTTCTTTCCGCAAATTTACACTCAATTTAGTTAAAGGAGACATAAATGCGATTTGAGTAGTCTTTTACTACTCATTTCCGCCGTCTGGAAGGTAATAATAAAACAGTGAACTACAGTGAACAGCAGTGATGCCCACCCCCCCTTATGTCCATGATGCACCCCCCCCCCCATTGTCTACCCGTAGGTGTTCTTCCATGAAAAAATCTTCTTTTCGATTAATTTTTACACTCCCTCAAACATATTTATACAGATTTTTACCCCCCCCAAATATTTCAATGACGCACTTTGCGTCATAGCCCCCCCTTGTGGGCACCCCTGGTGAACAGCAACAAATGAGTTACCATTAATATCTGTTTATGTCCGACAATAAATATATATATATGCTTCGTATGTTTTAAATCCTTTTTAAGCAATTTTACCCATCTACATTTCTCCTCATGTTTCAAATCCTTTTAGAATTGTGACTAGGCTGAAGATGGAGAGAGTGTTCTCCGAAAGTACTTCCTAGAGAAGTTGTATGATTTCTGCGGTTGAGTATTAGCCTTTTGTTTACATTTTTCTAAATATTATTACTGCTCGCAACAGTGATAATATATAAGTACTAATTGATGTATGGAGAATTCACTAATTTTAAATCTTGCAGTTATTCTAATTAATTCTATTAATTTTGTGTGTAATAGGTTATAAATATTATTTCATTGCTTATCTAGAGTACACCTATCTAAGTTGAAGTTAGATTTCTAATTCTATTAAAATAAGATTCAAGAATGGATCTTTCAATTTGCGAAGAAACCCTATGCAGAATAGAATCTTGTTTATAATGTGCTTAGTTTTCATTACACACTTACATAAATATTTAAAAATATATTATATTTACATTCGTTTCTCTTCTCCATATATTACATTCTTTTCGGTTTTTGCAGATCTTAGTAGTACAATAACTGTTTTCTCTGTATTTTTTAATTTACATTATAGTAATCTTTACTATAGAAGTTATCATGTTTTGATGTCTAGCACTATGTAAACATTTTATTATAAAATAATCTTCTGCAAATTGATTTGAAAGGAAATAATAATCATATTTTTCCAATGTAACTTGTTGTAATTTAGTTTCTTTTCTTTCAAATTCCTTTATTTGATGGTGAATCAAGATGGTGAAGCAAGTAAGTATTTTATTACTACTGGCTCTATTATTATAAAGTTCTTTTTTCTTTTTTTTTTCTTTTTTCTTTTTTTAAGTGTCACAGAAATATAGTAATTAGGGCTGGATTCTCAAGAACTAGATATTTGAATGTGCATAGTGAGGACCGAAAAGTAATATTTATGAAGTTCGAACAATGAACAAGAGAAATAATAGATTAGGATTTACGAAGTGATGTTAGTATGTTAGTATGTGAAAATGATATTCGGATGATCAGATCTACACTTCTTTGCAGTGGTACTGAACCTATAGTCTAAAATAGAGAGACTAAAACAGTCGACCATTGAGTGATTCACTGCAGACTAGCAACTAGATAGGGTAACAACTAACTTTAATTAAGTCAGTGTGTTGTATTTGTCTTTATTTTCATCCTTTTTTATACAATTTGTTCACAATATGAACGTATGAGTTGGACACGTCACAAGAACATTTTAATGTAATAATATTTATAATTTAAATCTTACATACAATATTAAAATAGTGTCTATTTAAGTTACAGAAGTACAATTTTTCCTATTCTAATTTATATATTACGATATAAAAACAACATAAAAGTTAACAAACCCTTACATTATAGATATTCAAAAAATATATACACTTTAAACCTTATTAACTACAGACATTTTTTTGATATAACTGAATATGGATTTGCGAGATATTCTTCTACAGAATAGAAGCAGTTCTCCAGTAGGTAGTACTTGACTGCTTTATTGAAACCGAATGTTTTGTTTTTTAAAGTGGAAGAAAGCTTGTTATAAAGATTTACTGCCATGGTAAATGTACTGTTCTTATGCACTTTTAAACGTGAAGACTCTACATGAAGATCTGACGCTTGTCTTATATCATACAAATGAATATCTTAGTTCAACCGGAAGCTGCTTGTACCTATCTGTATATCTTTTCTTACAATACACTAAAATGTAACTCGAAATAATGAAGATAAATACTCAATATAATTAAAAAATAAATTCAAGTCATAGATATTGTTCAAAGAGTATAGAAATATACCTGTTTAATAATATATTCTTTTATTGTATTTATAAAAACGAAGCTTGACATGTCTTCAATGTATATTTCGTAAATACATTCTCTACAACACTTCATCACTACACATAACAGTCGAAATTGTATACACTTTATCAGTACACACACAGTAGGAGTGGCGGCTAATGTTAGTGTTGCACCGTTGCGCAACGACCAAAGTATTTCAAGAAAAAAAAAATATTATTTTCAATAGTAGTAAAGAACAGAAAAAATACTTTTTAATACTCGCATATATACACTTTAAATAACATATTTTTTACTTCTGTAACTGTCCGTTCCGTTAATCCGTTTTAAAAAGCGAAAAATAATCCGTCACAGAATCTCTAATTTATATTGTGTTGCAGCGAGCATACAACGACCAGATTCCTTCAGCGCGGCAATTGGAGCAAATGTTAAGTCTACTTTCCCCTATCTCTGAAGTTAAAGGGACTGGTCGTTGCAGTGCTTCTGCAACACAGCACGGATTCCAGTGAACGAGAAGGTTTTTCGCGCTAAAGAAGATTTCTGAATTTTCTTTCACTAGCAATTAACAAATGGAATTTGTTTTTATGCATTCATATTTTTAAATTACGGGACCATACTGAAGCAAATTAAAAATTAAGAAACTAACAATTAAAAATAGTGATTGCAGAATTACAAAATAAGAAAGAAAATATCTAGTAGAGGAGAAAACAAATGAAATTAGATCCGCATTTACAAGTTAATTCTTAGCTTATACTGATAATGAAGGCTTCTTCTACAGTAATTTGTGAATCAAATATTAATAAGTCAGTATGTAGAATCGCTCACCTCCCCTCTGTGGATAGTATTTTAGTATAAATATATTTCTTTTATAAAATAAGTATATTTTATACTCTTCAGATAATTTCCACATAAAACTGTATGATGGGGAACGCCACATTGAATTTGGGACTACAATAGTTAGCAATGCTCAGGGCCGTAGCCACGAGGAGAGTCCACCGGGTTTGGACCTCCCAAAAATTTCGAAATTTGACTAGACTTTCTTAACGAACTATACTTCTTTAACAGAGGAGTGATTGATTTAGGCTAAATATTTTATTTTACGCCTCATCATGTACTCTTCTTTTCTTATAAAAATAATTGTTCTATTATTTTTTCTAAAAATATAGATGACAGTAAGTAAGAATTACTTATCGTCTTTTCGGGTGCAGTATAAGACAGGTTCCATATTATGTAGACGTGTTGGACCCCTCCCAATTAACATTCCTGGGTGTAGAACTGGCAGTGCTGTTTGTTTTGATGTTCTTTGATTTTTGGCTTTTGTTACATGCTGATCCTTCATCTGACGGGTTTCGAGGTTTCCTTTCAAGAACATATCACATTGGTAATCGTTCTTTCGTATCGTGTATTGCGTAACAACCAAGACGGATGATTTGGAATGTAGTTTTTTTCTTTTACACACACATGTGTATGTTGATGTATGAATATGTGACATTCGGAATTCATATACCAGTACCTCTTTTGTATCAGCTGTTTTGGTTTTTAATTATTAGGTTTAATTTTATTGTGTGTGCTTTAATTCTGTAAATAACCTACAAATTCTGAATGAATTGTATACCATGACTTCTGTAAATAAAAACGTGGACAAGCTTTCAACTGAGGAAAAATTTGCAGTTAAGGCTTAGATAAAACAAAGGGCAATTCAGGAGAGTGTTCGAAAAAAAAATCCAGCTTAAATTTACAGGATATCTTATGGCAGTAGTGTTGTTTGCACCAGATACATTTCCTCAATTTATTTTAAATTTTCCTGTATAAACTGTGAATAAAGTGTGTTCAATGTATATATATATATATATATATATATATATATATATGTGTATATAACACTAATCTCTGCTACGAACTCTCTTCAGTCAACGCTGAAGAGGAATTCGGATCACTGTCAGGGACTGAGTTTGCTAGAATGAATTGTTCGTAATAATCTAGAAAAAATATTTAGTGAATCTACAAATCTTCTGAAATTAATCTATACCTATGGCGTCAGCAAAATACGAAAAGTTTTTTCCACATGAGAAAGAATTGACACTTTCAAGGAACCGAATGTCCCAAAAAAAGGTTATCACCATTGGTTATGCTTTCCATCGAAAACGACCTGACAATAAGAATACCAGAGTTCAACCAGCATGTGGAAAAAACTTAGACAGATTTGCTCCAATCAAAGAGAGGATAATGAACTTACTAAATAATTACGTTGATTAATCGTATAAAATGTTCTGCATTTTTTATTTTTTTAAAACAGAATTTTATTTAATTTGACATGTCACATAGCATTTGCATCTAAAGTTATGCTGATTAGTCAATGAGTCAACTTTATATCTTCTGTCTATTATCGTTCTTACTGCAACACCCGAAACCACAATCCACCGGCCGCCACTGCACAGTAGTGTAAAGTTTTACAGCACTTTATCAGTACATATAACAGTCGAAAGTTTTACGACATCTTATCAGTACAAACAGCACTTATATTTATCAGAAGAGACAAATCCTTTCTTGAAGTACTAAATTATAATATTTTTCCTAGATAAAGTCTTATTTTGAAGAAAATGCATAAAATAGACAACATTAGGTACTAAAGCAATTATTTAGGCAGGAATGAGCGAAATAGGCAAAATAGGCAAAATATAATTGGCTTAAATTGAAACTATAATCCCCCATATGAACTTTAAAACCTTATTTTTTGATCATATCTTTAATATTAAAGAACAGGCATTTTGCCTAATATACGGTCTTTACTGATCACCATCCTGTGCTCTGCCAGAGCACGTTTCGGAAGATCTAACAACCATTCATTAATCCTAACTACATTTTCTTTACGACACGTTCATCACAAGAGACCTAACGTATGAAGGTCAGGATCCTAGGTGATTTACCATAATCAATTATGTTTCCACCACAATATTCAAGTCATTATAGAAATTTTGACCCTTACGAAAATACTATAGGACATGAACCATCCTACTTACCTGATATGGCTTCATGGGGTTTGAAATTCCTCTCCAAGCTAAAGTTGCTACTCAAAGGAGAGAATGTTTCAAAATAGATAAGAGATGTTGGCGAACACCAAGGCATCTGTTGGAGATACCATACGAGGTATTCCTAAACTGCTACCAACAATGAAAGGACTGTTGTAACAAATGTGTTACTACTACTCGGGAGTGATCAACTTCAAAGCAAGATAGAAACCCAAAGAGATATATTTCATACTTTACCGAGAAAAGCTGAATAGGTTTTGATTATGGGTATTATTCTACATTTGGTAGTTATTAATTCAATACTTGGTTGGAATTTGTGCATGTTACAATCATAGGCAATACTATAAAACAAATGTGTTTGGAGTAGTGAATGTTCAAAGGGCCTTTCCAATTAAGATATTGAAATCGGCTCTTGATCCAAATTAGGATCTTATTGATCCAAAATGTTAGTTTCGACCTAAAAGCACCCCCAAAAAGGTTTCGAACCACCACCCCTTATCAAATTATCGTTCATATATGCTCCAAATTTAATAGTTTTAAATTCTGGTGGAGGTGGTCCAATTAATTCGAAAGTTTCAAAGATTGTAGATACTATATAGGTGTAAATGTGAACATTATTTCAAAAAAGAAATCGGTGCGTATTTTTCTTTTTTTCTTTCTTATTTTATTTTATTTTTATCGCGTGTTGAAAATTTCAAAAAATCGTAAAACAATTTAAGGGGGACACATCGTTGATTTTTGTTCAAAGTATTGTAATATCCTTAGGTAGAAAGTATATATTTTTTCAGGGTCTGAAAGTGATGGTAACATTGTCAAAAAAATTAAAGCTTGAAAAACATGTTTTTCATGGTTTTTTGGCCATTTGAGAACCCTCAAAGCCAAACCTTCGAATATTTCTTTGCCAGAGTTCACAATTTTCCTTTCTCTTTCGTCAATAATTTATTTAGAACAGGTTCTAAAATTGAAAATATTCCAATCAAGGAAGACAGTGACGAAGATTAAATGAATTATTGCAAATTATATGATGTTTGACTTTTTATTTATTTTTTTTTCATTGTCAGAGAATATTTATGTGTACTTTACTGATTTGTATGTTAAAATAAATGAATATATAAGGTAAATAAGTTTACTCAAAAGATATATATGTAAAATGAAAAGCCATTGAAATAGCTATAATTCAAACATCGTTTCCTCTCGCTTTTGTCTTAAATTAAATGTGTGTTTGTTTTTATTTTTTAGCTCTAAAACTTTATTTTTGTACCTTAAAGGTTTAATTTCTTGTTTCTGGAAGTTATAACATTCAATTGCATCTAAAATTGCAAATTGGAAAAAACACAACTGGAATTGTGTATAAAATAGATTTCAAATTGATATTTTGTAAAAGAAACATTTTAATAACAGACAAGCTTCGGGAGAAATTGCAAAACGAGCTTTAGTACTGAAAAGTACGCTACAAGGAGCGTTTCAAAGTACTCTTTTTAAATATAAGTTGAATTAAAAGTTTTGACGTTGAGGGTCCTAAAATGGTGAAAAAAATTAGAAAAACAAGTTGTTTGTTTTTAGTTTTAAATTTTTTGACAATGTTGCCGTTACTTTAAGACACTGGAAAAAATATATGGTGAACCTAAGTGTATTAAATCATTTTGGACAACAAAAAAAGCTACGTCTCTCACTCAACTTTTTTTTTTTTTTTTTCAATTTTTGACGGGAACATTTCTATACTGTATATTTGTGATGCATATATGTGGTGTATACGGTATATACTGTATATTATGGTGGAGGTTTTCCAAATTATGTCGCACTTATCAAAGGATTGAAAGAACTTTGAAAAGCACTTACATACAACGGATCTTTAAACAATTCTTTCCTCTGGAGAATACAAAACATTTTAAAAAATATCAGCCACTCAAACGTGTATTTCATGTATTCAAATATTATGACAGTGCAATAAGCTATTTATTAATAACAGTAACAATTATTTTGCAGTTGCAAGCCTTCTTCAGGAGCTTAATGAAACTACAGGTAAATAAATCATTTTTTTTTAAAATCTATTTTATATTTTAACGTTGCCATTAAGAATTTACAAGGTTAAGTTTAGATTTCCCTTTCCCGTTTGTTAAACAGAGGGTGTAACACTTCTAGGCTTGTGAGTAGGAAACATTGTATTATATAAGGTATTCCAAAAGTATGGGACATTCTGAGAAAAATAAAGAAGATCGAAGTAAATATATTCATGGAAATGAATAGTATAGAGTATGAATTAAGTGTAAACGTGTTAATCACTCACCACAAGATGACTTTCATGTTTTGTAAATAATGTCAGCAAGATGGTTATCATTTGTGCGCACATTCGTAAAGTTGTCAAAATACATCATGTATTGCTCGATGTAACATATTCACAGGAATTCTGGTTTCATGTCTTCAATTGTTACTGGCCGAAGTTCGTACACCTTTGGCTTTAAGTAAGCCTTCGAAAACAAATTATAGACCGTGAAATCGTGGAACCTTGTAGGCCATGGGATGCCAACAAATTGGGAAATCACTCATTTGCAAACAACTCTCTTAGTGCTGCAATTAATTGACGAATTGTATATATTGTTGCGTCATCTTGCTGAAATCATGTATTGTCACATATGTATGGAAATCGATTTAATCCTTGAGCAAAAAATAATTCACCGCATGAATATAATGTTGGGAATCGATGTTCACTGGTTTATCCTTAATCTTAATAAAATCTTAATAAAAAATTTAAAAACGCATGTAATGCCAGATGATAACACCCATACATCAATTTTATTGGCATGTAAGAGCAGTTCATACAGAATAGGTGGGATTTTAAGGGCCCAATATCGGAAATTTATTTATGTAAAAACGCTGTGCACCCTTCATTGAACCATGAAACTGAATAGTATAGTTCCTACTTCACATTTGGTACCTTACGTGGCACAATCTTACCTACAGTGTTGCCAAAATACGATTTCAAAACATCTCATATTTTGGAGTACCATTTATATATTGATGATTGTAGAAATATATTCCCTAACAGCACAAGATGTGCTAGGTATGTTCCATTTAGGTACCTTAGCTACTTTTTAGGTACCCGACACTAGGCACATATGATATTCATGTGCTAAGTATTTACTTCAGCTACCTACAGTTTTAGGTACTTGTTACACCTAATTGATATTTGCAACTATGTGCCACAAATATAGCATTTATATACCTGGATCAGTTTCGTACTCTAACAGTCATTTGTTTTTATGTCGCCACTTGGGACATATCTGGCATGTTCTAGGTACGTCCTTTAGGTACATACTGTTTCAGATACCCTAAGAGCACAAGATGTACTAGGTATGTGAAATTTAGGTGTTCTAAATTCATCTCCCACGTTTGATGCATTTGTTGTTTCTTTTTGTAAGCAATTGTGTACTACAAGCAACAAACGCATCAACTTTATTAGATGCCAACTGCCGCTGATGATTTGAAAGTGAATATGGAAAACCCATGAAAGAAAATAAATAGACAATCGTCATTTATAAAATTACATGGCAAGCAGATTTTATCTGATCCCAAACGGTTATCGTCGAATATACGCGGTTAAGGGAGCACTCTGATTAGCCAAATTCAAAAGACCTCAATAATTTATCCTTCTACAAGCGACATTCTCTTCATCGCCTCTATGGCCAAGTCGAAAGAGCACGTGACTAGGAGTCCAAAGTTTGGTGGTTCGCGCCCACCCTGGAGTAATGTTTTTTTACTTATTTGAAGTGTTTTTTAGACTCACTTTAATGTAAACACATTACGCATATAGGCGATTTAACATTTTTGGGGGAGTAATTTTGCGGTTCATTGACGCTTACGACATGGGGAACATACCTAGAACATACTAGGCACTTTCCCAAGGTACATGTAAGGCATGTGGTTATGGGCGGACATAGACTGTGACTATCACTTGCCATCTATGTGATTTCTCTCTCAGAGGTACATGAGGCACGTACTGGACACATTCCAATGTACCTGAGGGAACGTGATACGCATATGCCTGCTATGCAATTGTGCTGTTAGGGTTATAAATTCTTAGAAATGAGAAACAACGTATACATACATTCATGCATATTATCTTTAATTAATTAAGATTAACATTTAACTCTGTGTGTATCAATCGCATCGAATGCATTAGATACTATTTTGAACAGTCTTAAGGTTGGGTAGACAAGAATTTCTTTCTCGTATGTGTACCCCAAGAAGCACTATTTGCAAGACAGCATTTTCTGCTGCAAAGAAGGGCTTTCTGCATTTTACAGAGCACTTTGAGGAAAGACTGTTTATTTATTTATTTATTTATTTATTATTTTTCAAACTTTTATTATACCTTCTATTGCGTCTTTAATATGACAAATTTCTCTCAAATCTTTGTTCTGCTCACAGCATAGTCTGATACTTACGTTTTCGTATCTCTTTCATATTATCCACATATCTGTAGATACAATACAATACTCCTCATGAAATATTTGATCATTTTGTATTGTACAGGGTAGCCATAAAGTCACGTTACCCTTGAAAAATAAGTAACATAAATCACTAAATGTACGGAAATAGCTACACGGAAAAAAAAACTGAATGACATGAACAATGCTTTAGAGAAGTTTTATTGAGATAGGAAATATTAAGTGTCCAAAGGATCAGCCTGTCTACCGTCATTCTTATGACAAAAGGTATACGCTGTCAGGTTCTATGCGATATTTTGTAAAGCATTGCAGGTGTAACTTGAGTGAAAGCTTGTTTCACAGCTTTTGTCAGTTCGACATTGGTATCGTAAAGGCTTTGTGCAACGATGTACTTCATTAACCCACATAGCGCTTATCACAAGAAGTGAGATCTGGGCTTCGTCGTGCAGACAGATCAGAACTGTCACGACCAATCCAACGCCCAGGGAAGACTTTCGTAAGATATTCGTTTACGGCGAGGGCATAATGGGTAGGTGTCCCATTATGCTGGAACCAACATGTCTCTTTGATTCTGTGCTTCTCCAAGAGAGGAACAGACCAGTTCTGCAACATGTTCAAGTATCGCTGGTGATTCACAATACCGTCCAAAAAGAATGGACTAAAACACGTCTCTGCTGTCCCCGCCTGCCCATTTATTATCACATGCGGGTGATTGTCCTTGGAGAAAAAGACACACATTGCGTGCGCGAGAACTACTGTAAACTTCACACGCATCGGCAAAGATCACTTTGCCGCATTTGGTATTGTGTTAAACTTCTGAACGAGTGTCGCACTTGCCTCCATTCTCCGATCCTTGTCTGTGTACAATAATTATTGCACGGAGGTAGCCTAAATGGCCTAAATCACGATATGGCTGCAGGCCTAAATCTTGTTTCATGTACTTTTGCATTAGCATTAGCATCATGTGCATTAGCATTTATCAAGGTTTAACGGAACTTTGTGGCCACCCTATACGTAGCACTCTACGCTTACATTTTTTTCTTCATAACGATTCCTTACACAATTCTTATCCTTGCATTTACTTCTCGTTCATATTTCAAAATTTTGCTGAGCGACAAAAGATACTATCAATGTAACATTTATCGTTTTCTTTCATTACATGTTTCGTTGCTGCATCAATAATGAATAAACAGATGTACAATTCAGTAAGTACTCTATATTTTAAGTGAGATTTTAAATAGTTGAAAATTTTCGTCATATAATCATAGATGAAGTATTTGTCTGGTATAGTAGATACAAATAAATTGAACGAAGTGTTATGATATTTGATTGTCTTCCGAAATAGATAATAATCTTGCAAATCAACAAAATAAAACCAAAGAACTAACAAAAAAAAATATTTCATATTTATTGGTTAGATATACATAATGTGCTTTGAATTACATGAATTGCAATTTTGGTTTTCATACGGACCATTTGTATGCCAAAAGACCTAAGTCCAAAAACTGAAAAAAAAAATTGACTAATGCCTTCATTCCCTTCATATACATGGGTTGGGTAACTTTTTAAAAAAGATTTTTGTAAACAATACGTTATAAAGATCATTATTGTTTCTGTTGCCAACATAATAGAAATATGAATTGTTCATGAGGTGTTGAGCTTCAAATTTCTCCTCAGGAAAATCTCAATTTTGAACTCGGGCTATTTGGCTCCGAAGCGGCTCATATGGTTACAGAATTTTCTTTTAAAAAAATAGCCCTGGCTACATTGCTTACATAGCAATTACAAACAATTGTGTGTTGAGTGACTAAGATGACTTTCTGATTAAGAAGAATCAAATGAAAAGAGAACAAAAAAACACAAATAAAAAGGATTATTAGTAAATTAACTTAGTGCACTAAAAATAGGGCTACATACTAGGGTGGGCCGAAGAAAACTTTTAATATTTTTTAAGTACTGAACTTGCCTTTGGTACTGATTAGAAAAATTAAGAAAAAAAATTGAAATCTGTTAACATCTTCCGTTCGGCCATCGCAGTTAAAGTTTACCAAAAATGACGAAAATCTTGTGGTTTTTAATTTCTTTTGTCTTATAAATAAATAATAGTTAATCGATTCCATGATTTATTTTCTGTAATATAAATTGTATTAAACTGTAAAAAATAGTTATTGTATTTTTTAAATTCACAACATAACTGAAAATTATTTTCCAAAAAATAACATTTTTCATTTGTATAACATACTTTGGATTATTTCAGTTAACTGACTGGTTTAAAAAGCAAAATGAACATTGTAAAACCGTTCATGCAACTATGCAACTTTTTTAATTTTTTTAAATTGTACTTAAAATTTAAATAATTTCATCTGCAGCTCTTCGCCCATTCGTAAACAGGAATGACCCAGAACTCACCACCAGGAGGTGGCTGCAGTTTGAGTTCCACCCACACCCTTCCCAACCAACCATCCAATGCAGGTGTGTTTTACATATTTTTAGTTAATCCTTGATTTTTGTGGAATTTTTCACTTGTTTTAGCAATGAGGATTCACTTTGAAATGAGATTTTTAGCTGAAGTGTGGCATAATAGCTCTGGATTACAGAGTTGCCCTGATATATCCATCTCTTGACTGAGCACCACATACTTTACCAGCTGCTTCTGTTATCAGTTTTACATGTCTCTCGACAGCTTGTGTGTGGCAAGGAAATCCTCTTACAACTTCCCAATCGGCTACCATGCCACTCTGTATAAGGAGTCTGATTTCACCATCATTGATTCGACGCAACAATGGAAAAGAAGATACTTTGCATGTCGACCAGTCAATCATTTCAGTATAATCTTTAGCACCAAAATTGAGTTTGGGTGGAATGAAGTTCCTGATTGTCTTTCCTTTAGTTTTTGCCTGTCTTGCCTTTATTATTCGTCTAAGAGCAAGTTCTCTAATATATTTCCTTTTGTCCGTTATCATAGCCAAGAGCAAGTTTTCTGGATGGGCAAAAAATGCGCTTCTCTCAATTACAGGCTCTACCACTTGCCGAAGAGTTTCATGGAGGTATCTTGTTGAAGTAATTGCTTCAAAAATACGTTTCGAACCATCTGAAAAAGAATGGCTTGTTTTGATTTTAAACCACAAAGGCACGTACGAACGCAATATAAAAAGTACCAATTTTTTAAGACCTTTTAAGGAATTTTCAGTACTAATGTACAACCTAAGAATTCTGTTTGCGGTTGTCAGCCATCTTGAGTGCGACACAGGGCCAGGATCTCGATAGGACAAGTCTTTTGGACATTTCCCTGCATTTACTGATCTTGAAATATTCAAAAGGTACTGCTGGTCTTTGCTGAGCATTTGACGGTCTACTTCAGGGATTATGCAGTCAACTCTTTCAAATTCAACTACAGGTAATCTTTCACAGCCATTAAGCAGTTGACCGATCGGCCCACTAAAGGTTTTAGGACATGTTGTTTCCCCATTAACGTGTTGAAATAAGTGGCGGAGAAGCAACTCATTAGAATGGAGAAGGCATACAGCCCACTGCAACGGTCTACCTATATGAATTTCAATTTGCCGAATTACACCATTTCTCCATCCTGTATTGGTAATTGTACCATCACAGCCAACAACATATAATTCGTCCAAAGAAATGTCAACTTCAGTCAAGTAGGAAATTATGCTGGAAGCGATATCAGTAGAAGATCCCGATGATGGAGAAATGTGGCCAATATATGTCGACCCATTTTCTTGAATGATAGTGTAATGCTCCTCTTTTTGAAGTCCACGAAATAACTTAGAATCACGTTCTTCAACTACCAAGGTATCATCTTTGCGCCCATCAAAGTATAGACCACGAAGCAAAGTATCAGGTTTACACTGCAAAAATCTCCTGATATGACTTTTCTCTCTAAGTATTTTATTTTTATCGACCACGTGAGAATAGTCCGTGTCTGTCACCATTCCAATATCTTGTAGAACACTGGAAGCAATTGCAGCAGTAGCACGGTCAGATATACCAAACCTATCACTATTTAGTGCCGTTGTCTTCAGTTTTATTCTCATTTGCCGTTCTGACGGAGTTTTGGTGGGGATATCTGGGACGAACTCATCATTTTCACTTTCACAGAACTCGGAAGAGCCCGAACCGTCTTATTGGAGTCTTGAGCTGAAACAATCTGTATGGTAATTTTCAAAAATGGTTGATGAACTCGAAGGCGTATCATTAAAAAGCACGTTTATGTTTGTAGTTCCTTCTTCTCAGTCTTGAAGTTAGCCTTTTCGTTTCTTGAAGATCTATTGATTCAATTTTACCCAAACCACACTTCCTTTGAAAATATTTCCCTGTCAATCTGATTGTTTTTTAAACCAATCATTTAACTCATTTGTGCAAAATTACCTCAGACATAAAGTATGAGAAAGTCTTTTTTCTTTTGTAAAAAAAAGTTTTCAGTAAAGTTGTGCAATTGGAAAACATAAAACAAAACAACACACTGTAACTATTTTTATACTTTACTACAATTTATATTAACGAAAATAAATCATGGAATCGATTAAATATTATTTATTTATAAGACAAAAGAAATTAAAAATCACAAGATTTTCATCATTTTTGGTAAATTTAAACTGCTAGCGCGAACGGAAGATGTTAACCGATTTCAATTTTTTTCTTAATTTTTCTAATCAGTACAAAAATCCGCTATAGCGACTTAAAAAAAAGTTTTTTTTTTCGGCCCACCCTACTACATATATTTATTGTTATACAGGGTGTCCCACATAAAACCGGTACACCTTACGTATCGGTTAATCATCTCTATTTAAATTGCTTGTGGGATGACAACACTGTCTTGAAAGTTGTCTAAATTGCATTTCATCGGAAAGTTGAGTACAACAGTGTGTTCGTGCGTCAGTTGTTGTGAGAAGCTCGTATTGTTGAGTTCTCACACATCCAACCAAAATATGGCCCACATCAGCAGCGTGTTCTCTGAAGACAGACTTGTCAATAGAGACCTTCGACCTCCAAGGTCCCCGAACTTAACATCGTGTGATTTTTATTTATGGAGCACACTGAAAAGCAAAGTGTATGCTGACAATCCTCACATAATACATGATCTTAAACAGGAACATTACTAGAGAAATTAACATCACGCCTGCAGAATTACAGTGTGTTGCTGGTAACGTCATCACCGATGCTTGGATGCCCAAGGCCAACACTTCTAGCTCCTCTTATAAAAAGGTAACTGTTTAACGTTACTATTATGTATTCATTGTTAGTTAGTGCGTTGTTCCTGTTAAAGTGTTACTTGAATCTCGTGCGTGAGGCGTACCGGTTTTATGTGGGATACCCGGTATAACAAAATAATAAGATCCATCTACAATTACTGGGAAAGACAAGCGACCGTAAGTATCAATAAAATCCATTCAATATCCATAATTACCACTTCTGAGACACAAAACAAGAACAACAACAACAACAACAACAACAAAAAGAGGAGTTCGTGTTGTAAAAATGACGTAAACCATTGTGTGCTCCTGAAGATGGGTGACCAAGTCTCATTCGAAATATTGAAGAAAAACTTGATGAACATTGTTACGTTAGTTATTGCAATGTGTTCCATACGATCGATAAGTAAGTACAATGGTCTTGTTTACTTTAGTTTATTGCCATGCTTTTCATACATAATGGTTACAGAAGACCAACAACACAGAACACTTAGAAACATTAGTATATCTAATTATAAAGCGTAAAAATCAGTAGTGAAAAAAATACAAATTCCTTACCATACCAAGATAATAGGAGCAAAAAAATTACATCAAAACAATTTTTAACACCTACCAAAATGTCCAAACAAATTGTTTGTGACTTATATTCTAGATATTACGAAATAAGATAACATTCTGTAATTACAAAATTTTCAGTATCTCATTCTTGCGTTCTCGATGTCCTTTAAATATTGTGGCAAGTGGTTTATACAATTTTGACCACATGAAATACACACACTATCTTCTTACCCACTTATAATTTTATTGTGTAATGCATACATCCGTAGTATTTCAATTGCTCTGTGCTATGTAAATATACGAGGGGAGTCATAAAGTTCCCGGAATTTGGTTGTAGCTCTTTATTACCATAATATAAGTACTCATTTACTCAATCGCTTTCGAAGTACCTTCGAGGTACCTTCGGAACACAGACACTTGCTCCACCGCTTTTGACAGTATTGGAAACACCGATGAAAGTCATTTTATTGGTATCTTCCGAAGTTCAGCCGTCGTGTGCGTTTCGATCTCTTTTACGATGGGTTCCTCTGAGACCCATCTTTAGCTTTGAAAGAGCCATCCTAAACTTTTTATCGGTCCGATAGTCCTAAACTGTTTTTCAGGTTATTAAAAAGTCTCTGAAGCAAATTTCTCCACTGTTCTCATGAACTTGATGTTTCCGTCTTGCTCAAATTGCAACATCGTGTCAAGCTGATTAGCACACGCTCCTCCGTTCAGCTACACTACTCGTACTCTGCCTGTTATGACTTGTTATGACCTGTTCATACTTGTCAAATTCATAATTAGGCAACCTATGGACTGTACTGTACAAGCTTCATTGTGATTGCATCACAAATGCCAAAACTACAACATTCCCGGAACTTCAGATATAAAGGTAACTTCATTCCCGACTCTCCTCGTACATCAGATATAAAGGTAACTTCATTCCCGACTCTCCTCGTACATCAGATATAAAGGTAACTTCATTCCCGACTCTCCTCGTACATCAGATATAAAGGTAAAGGTATACCAATCAGTCTTATTGAAGGTAATACATTTTCATACGTACAGAGATGGTACAGTTAGTATTTTATAACATTTAAATATCTCTCTACAAGACGATCTTGGTTCCAAGTTAAAAAATAATTTGTATGCTTTTTTTCCTCTTTGCCTTTTAATGTGGAAACCGAATAAACCAAGATGCGATGCCCCCAACAAGTGCTGTTAGTAAAATGTAATAATCATCTATACAGAAATATAAAATTGGAGTGAGAAGATACTCATTATATTGAAAAGACAAAGACGAATTAATTGTCCACAATAACTTTTATTTTGTATTGTGTTTCGTGCGTAGTAGCTGTTTCCGTTGTGGTTAGAAAAGAACCCCAATTAAAATTCGAAAAAAAAAAAACAATATAAAATTTAAGAAATATTAAAAATACGCGTTAAAATACTAACAACTAAATTCATAGTTTTGGCTTTAAACTGACATTCTCTACAGTATTTGCTTGTAAAAATATACAGTTTTAAAGCAAAATAAGTCGTTACATTGCAATTGAGATTAATAATAATGTTACCCGAAGAAAGGACAAAACTCTTTAAACGGGACGACGGACAATAAAAAAAAAAAAAAAAAAAAAATTTATAAATTATAATATAAATTGGAGCTATTTCATAAATATTTTACCTTTGTTATGTTTTCCATGGGATTAAGCAGTACTTATCATTAGAAATACACTACTTAATTCTGTGAATATCATGAACAAAAGTAAAATATTTCAAAAATAGACCCTCATTTAATACAATATGTGCAATTTATGTATTATATATATACTGTATGTCATGACAGGTTGGAGATCGCCATATTAAACTCAGCTTTTCTCCATGTATGATATCATCATCTGGTTTATTTGCACTCATGAATAGAAATGACAATTTTCTGAATTGAAAATTGATAGAAAAATTCTTGAGTTATCCAATATATATTTATATATAATATCTTTTTTTATTATATTATGGTTATTTTGATAAGAGAGTTTATTTTTTCTTTGTTCTATAAAGTGTTTTATCTTTCTTATTTGTTACTTTTGATTATCAGATGTTTTATACTTCAATTAGCGATTCTTATTTTTCTATGTGGTATTTTACAGTGGCCAGATTTATACGAAATATACTAATTCGCCAGCCTAGAAGAGGTAAAATCTAAACGAGAAGTTGATTTTTATTTTATTTTATTATCTATTTATCTATTTATTAGTATTATCATGCTTAAGAGACTAAGAATTTCTGTTCCTCTTTCAGAAGCTCCATACAGGTATGGTTAGATAGAATTAAACAATCAATTCAATGCATATAAGTGTTCGCAACATAAAAACCTTTCTTCTAAGCTATGAATTAAATCTATGTAAAAAAGAAGCTTCAGTAGAAGGATTTATATTTCAGTGTTTTAAGCATGATTATACAGAGTGGCTATAAACTCCCGTTAACCCTGAAAATAAGTAGCATAAACAACTAAACGTATGTAAATAACTACAGGGAAAGAATTGAATGACATGAACAACAATGCTTTCGAGAAATTTTATTGAGATAGGAAATATTAAGTGTATTGAGGATCGGTCTGTCGACCGTCATTCTCATGACAAAGAATAATACGCCGCCAGGTTCTGTGTGACATTTTGCGAAGTATTGTAAGTTTAACTTGAGAGAAAGTTTGTTTCACAGCTTCTGTCAGTCCAGCAGTGATATCGTAACGGTTTTGTGCAACGATGCCCTTTATGAATCCCCATAGCGCATTATCACTGTTTGGACTTCGTAGTGGCCAGGCAAGTGGTGAGGGCAGATCCGACTTCAACGACCAATCCAACGCCGAGGAAAGACTTCCGCAAGATATTCGTGTACGGGAGGGCATAGTGGGCATAATGGTCAACATGTCTCTTTGATTCCATTCTCCTCAGAGAGAGAGGAACAAACCAATTCTGTAACATGTTCAGGTATCACTGGTGATTCACAATACCGTTGAAAAAGAGCATCCCGACATGTTTCAGCTTGTGTTGACGGTCTGTCACTTCTTTCCTTATCCTTCACATTTCTTGTGGCGAATAGTTTCTGTTCCTATCGTAGAAGTGTTTCTTTCGGAAGAGGATCTCGTTGAAACCTTGTCCGAAAGACTGCACGCACTTCTGCCAGTGTCTTACCTATGTAATTTCTCTCATGCACCTAACAGCTTGTAATAACACGTTCTTCGGTACTGTAACAGGAAGTATCAGCCATCGTTCACACAATCTGAAACAATGGAAAAACTTACATTAGCATTTATCAAGGAGTAACGGCAAAATTTACATTAGCATTTATCAATGGGTTAAAATGATACTTTGTGGCCACCCTGTATACGAATTGTGGTCTTATTAAATAGGGTTCGTTAGATACTATATTCAGATATCAAAATGAATTCATATGACTTCAACTTTTGTTATTACAGTAAAGTTTTAAGTGGCTTTCTTTGCTAGAAAGGAAAAAATGCATGATATAGGCTTACAAATGACTATAAACGGTTCAGATATCCGGCCAAATTATACAGTTGGCCAATGTAGAAAAGAAGTACACATAGTAGTTTTAGAGTAGCCAACTTAGTAAGGACTAGAACATGGAGATGCCATTTTAGGAAGGAGAAAAACTTAGTAGTTACAGGATAAGCAAGTTGTGAAGAGACAATTAATGTAATAGTTTTAGGTTGGCGAAGTAACAGGAGATGGGGGAAGCTTAAATAATTTTAGGGTATCGAAATTAGTTATAAGAAAAATTCAGGAGCTTTAGGATGGTCAAGTTAGAAAGGAAGCGAACTTGTACAGGATGTATTAAAAAAGACTTTACAACTTTGTAATAATCTCATATTGATATACTTATTTAGCTTACAGACATGGTTTTGGTTTTATTTTGTAGCAAAGTACATCAGTACATCAGTTTCTTTTTTTTTTTTTTTTTTTTTTTTTTACCTAGAGCTTCAATGTGGCTTCCATTGGTGACGCGGCACAAATTCCATCTGAAATCTCACTTGCTGTACAACGTCTTCAGAGGTACGGGGACAACCTCAAGATTTGTTCTGTCTTACCGAACATCCAGTTTCAATAAAACACTTACGCCACTGATAAATTGTAGATCTACTGGGAGGATCTTTACCATAATTTGTACGAAAATTACGTTGCACAGTTGTCGCAGACTTGGATTCTTCAAACCAAAACACACAGCTAGCACGCTCGAGACCAGTAAAGGACTAAAGGCAGCCATCTTTATTGCAAACTGACGCTAGCGCATGCGGTGGCTTCTTTCTGAACTAGTGTACTACGTGAGTCTAAACTTGATATATTTTTCTACAAAATGACAACAAAATCATGTCTATATGATAAATAAATCAATCAATATGAGTTTTCAAAGTTGAAATATCCTCTTTGATACACCTTGTAGTTTTAGGGCTCTGAAGTAGCTTCATAACTAGTGTGCTCTCTTTTGATGTGTGAGCTCCCTCGGGGCTAAGCGGTTAGCGTACGCGCCTTTGGCGTGGGAGACCCGGGTTCAATTCCCGGCGGGAGCTCATGTGGTTCGGATTCCACGTTAATCAGTAGGTCCACGTCTCATATAGCCTCGCTGCTGAACGGGACGCTAAACTAAAATCACCTCTTTTGATGTGTGTGGTAATAGGTTCAAACACAGTTGAGCGCAGCGTCTCGGATAAACGTTTGATCAGTAATTGAGATCTAACTTTGATAATATAAATCTCATTCTTCATCATAACAATATGTTATAAACACATAGTGAAAAATCACAAATTAAGTCGGTAGTCGGTTCCTTGTATAATAAATTGTACAGTAGCAAGTTCGTATCAACTAGTACGTTTACCTACAAGTACTGTAGATCAAATATCTCTGTTTTACATTTTCTAAGATTGTCAATATAATTAATACAGATTTGTTTTGAAACATTAGTTTATTAGTAACCAATTACACATGAGGTAACGTATTTTTTTTATTTCATCCTACGTTAATGTTTCTCTAATTGTTCAAACTTTTTTATTTGTGTTATGGAAATCAATATTTCGACAGTTAAAATATATATTTTTCTATTTATACATGTATTTATTTGTATTATTATTATTTTGCGTTGGGGTGCGAAAATTCTTAAAGATGCAATATTTTTTAAATTTGAATTTAAGCAAAACAGAGAAAAAGTTTAGTGGTTTAATAGCTTTCTTTTGAAAATCAGAAATTAGGCATTATATCGATAAGGTTTGTCCATACTAATTTCAAAAAGAAAAAAGAAAAATTAGCAGAGACCTGATGTAGTATGATAGCAAATATATTGGCGGTCTTTGGAATATATCCACCAAAACGCCATTGTACCACACATTTAAAAGCGAGTATTATTAGTATAGTGACTGGTATTCATATATTATATTCTGTCTATTCTAAATTGTGTTTTCTTAAGACGGAAAACTACTAAATATTTTTGAAAAGCTAACAAATTTTCTTTTACCCGTTTTTCGTAAGTGAAAGGAGGTAATGAAATATAACTTACCACAACAATAGATAATGTTATTCTACATCCGAAAATATGAATCGGAAGAATTATTAGTGTTACCATCCATAGAAATTACAGTGGGTCCAGAATTTTGAATTACTCAAAAATCTAGGTCAAGGAAGCGAACTAGAAAAATGCACTCAACGACTCAACGGAAATTGATGACTTATCATGTTGTCTTGGTTCCTTGTTAACTACTTTTTAAATAATATTTATATTTATTTTGTAATAACTTACATAAGTTATTACAAAATAAATAAGTTATTACAAAATAAATTCAAACATTACTTAAAAAGTAGTTAACAAGGAACCAAGACAACATGATAAATAATCAACTACCGTTGAGTTCATTTTTCTAGTCGCTGCCTTAACCTAGATTTTTGGGTAGTACAAATTCTGGACCCACTGTAATTTCTATGGATGGGAACACTGATAATTCTTTTGTTTCATATTTTCGAGTGTAGAATAACGTTATCTATTGTTGTGGTAAGTTACATTTCATTACCTCTTTTCACTTACGAAAAACGGGCGAAAGAAAATTTGTTAGCTTTTCAAAAATATTTAGTAGTCTTCCTCTTAAGTATTTTGCGAGAAAAAGGTCAGTGAACTTTGAGTTTAAAACATAATAATTCTAAACTGTGAAAATGTTTACGAGAATTATGCAACATTTGAGAGAAATCGTAAAAAAAAAAAAAAAAAAAAAAAAAAAATTAAAGACCACTGGACAGCAGTTCCAAATGATATGACATACACTAGAATTGGTTAGAAGTCAAGGACAAAGAGAAGCCAGTCTGCCAATTCTTGAGTGTTACGCAAGAATAGAGTTTTTGGGTAGAAGCGTACGTACTTCGGGACTAAATAATATGAATTTTACTAAAATATATTTCAGCAGTGGTTCTCTGCTGCTTCTTCGCCGAGGAAAACAACAGCGTTTGGCATAGTAAAGCATTTTTACCTTACAGTGATTACCAAGTAGTTGTTTGTAGGCAGCGAATTTGATTTTCTCTTTAAACATAACTGAAAATTCAGATCTATTGGTTGACATCATTTCTGAATTCACGACTATGAAACTGATAATAAATAAATAACCATTGTGTCACTTGCAGAAAGAAATCCTCGGGTGGAGGAGCTATTCAATCCGTAACAGCGAATATTTAATAAAAATAAAAGTAATAATAATAATAATAATAATAATAATAATAATAATAATAATAATAATAATAATAATAATAAAATAGGGAAAAGAAAATAAATAAATGTAAATAAAGAATAAAGAATGGGATCTATCCTATGTTGTACCTTTCTTTATCGGCGGTTGTTGCTATGGCTCGCAGATATAAAAAAAAAGTGCCCTCGACGAGGGTTGAAGGAATGAACCATTGGTATGAATGGATATTCTTCCCTGGACCACCACCCTTTTCCAGTGTGGGCTCAAGATTTATTTAATAATATCAAGATGAATGATCATTGCCAAAAACGGTAATACCGAAATAATTACAATTTGGAATAATTTAGAATTTCGAATGAGCAGACATATAACCAAACTCTACTCATGGCTGAGAAAATATGCATGGTCGCTAACCATGTATCAGCTTTCCGTTTATGCTGATCCTCTACGTGTTAGTTATATATGCATATTTGTCACACAATGAAGAAGCGTAGTAATCCATAAGACTGGGGAAGACAGAAAATAAATAGCTAACAAACACTGCAACAACACTGAATCACTCAATAACTCAACATGATTAACTGTAAAGAAAATGTCACGCAACGGAATTCTCATTTTATATATCATAGGAACAAAATAATGAAATAGGTGCTTCCAGGTTCTTACCAAGAACAGCATTCTCCCATCCCATGGAGAGACTTCAATCCGTTTATACTAATTCTATTTATACTAATTCAATTTATGCTCATTGCAACACCGTAAGACCTAAACGTAAAGTTTACTGTATTTGAATATTATGATCTAAATTCTTTTACCATATAGTAAACAACAACAATAATAATAACACTGGGTTCAAAGTAGGATCATTTTAATGGTCGTAGATTGTTGTGCCGTCATTTAACATATGTTTACATAGGACGTCATATACCCACGGAAAAAAAATCTTAAGAGTAATCTCTCAATGTTTTTTCAAAACTTCCTTGGATTTTCTTAATTTGGTACAGCTTTGTATGTACATTTTCAGTAACGTTCGAATTAAATATTTAGCACAGTTTCACAATATGCAGTTAATTCATTGGTACTTCGAAATTATATGATCCACATAGATTATATATACATGATTATATACATTATATACATGATATTACATGATTATATATACATGATTATATATACATAATTACTTTTAACTTTTTTAAGTGTAAATAGCTTGTGGATTCCCTAGGGTCCCTCCGTGAGCTATGGATATATACTGGAATACACCTGTTTCCAACATGCTTACTCTTGTAAACCTTCATGTATAGACAATCTAATATGTTATTTAACTTATGAAGGTGCATTAATTCCCAGTTTAGCCAGCTAGTGTCAGTTCCTGAAGGGAACACATATCAGACTACACTTACATTCAAATCGTAAAAACATTAGGATGATGTACATGACGATGAAATACATTTATAGACATGAGAAAATAAGAAATTACTAATAAAACACAAGAAATCAGAAACTCCTTATATGCACCAATCACCAATATGCACCCATTCACTCACTCAGATATATATGCATAATCGTTTAAAAAAATTTAAACTAACCTACTAAATTTTGACATGCCAACGTGCTCAAAGAATAATTCGAAAACTGTGCTGAAACTAAATCCATCTGTACCATAGTATTTAATATTTACATCTTTACTCAATGCTTACTTGGAATCTTCATATTGTAATTTTGATTTAACAGCCGAACTTGTGAAGGGAGACAGGGAGACATAAAATTCTAAAATTACTAAAATTTAGAGGCTACATTGTTCTTAATAACGCTGAACTTAATTGCACATGATATTAGGGAAAAAATCTACGTAATGTTCGAACCAATGGCTAAGCTGCTCATGGCAATGTAATCGAAGTTTAGCTACAAGCCATACTTTGTTTCTGGTTTCACTATCAAAATTATACGAACACTGGAATTAGTCAGTAGGCCTACGTATCACGGTTTAGTTACACTTATTATTATAGTTATTACCTTGAATTTCCTATAAATGCAAGGAAAGCTTGGATTTTCCGTAAATTTCTAGCCGGATTATGAATAAACGACATACCTCTTTCCGTCAATCTTCATCACAGTACCGCGAATTCATCCGCGTTTTCGTGAGCAACACATGATGACTATTTCCATGTCAAAATAGTCCCATGTTCCACTCGCGATTTTTCAATGTTTTCAATTTACAACAAGAAATTAAATCACGTAATAGTTAATTTAGACTATTTAGACAATTTCTATACCTGTAAGTATTAGCTAAAATATTTTCATCTTGTTTCATATACATACGAACAAATTTCTATTTACGCTGTATCAACTTGATGGTGCTTTAACCTTTGCATTACATTTTAGAGCTGCCAACAGATGTTGGCACATACGTACGATTTAAACAAAATAGTCGCAATATTTGCTGCATATATTTGAATATTAATAAATGATTACACTAAATTTAAGGTATATTTCATAACCAGTAACCAGCTATTGTCCTGAAATGACATTTTATCGGCACTTTGTTCTGTTCCTGTTATCATCTCATAACAAAAGCACTTAATATTGTTTAATTTCTCAAAATTTAACAAAATACAAATGTTTGTCTTCATTCTTTTCGTCTCTATTTTCTGTTGTTTAGATTGCAGCTCCATGGATATTATTCTCCTAAGCTTATTTATGAGTTTATTGTAAATTACTATCATTAATATGCCTCCTGTCCCTTTTCAGATTCGAAATATACTCTTTCATAATATTGCTAATGTGCAGTTTCATGTAGAATACGGTAATTTGGTTATTCTTGGCCTAAATATATATTAAACATATTACTCGCAACTGCAAATACTAGTTGCCATGGTTACCTGAATGTCATAATCTATTATTGGAATGTACTACTTAAACACAGACTGTTACAAGTACAGAATAAGCGCTCACTTAAAATGCATTTGAAACCATAATTTGAAATTACTCTTTCAACTATATTTTAGGAAAAATTAACGCCATTGTTGGATCCACCAGGGCAGGAAGATAAAAGAAAGAGATACGCTCTATGAACTCTTCGAAGATAGACTTATATTGCTACGATAACGTTTATGTAGTTATAGGGCAACTAGGGAGATAGTTCGGTACCTTATGATAACAAAGCTTGTGGCCAGATTTGTTTAAACTTGTGTTATTTATGCTGTTAAGGACAGGGGTGCCCACAAGGGGGGGGGGCTATGACGCAAAGTGCGTCATTGAAATATTTGGTGGGGTTAAACATCTGTATAAATATGTTTGAGGGAGTGTAAAAATTAATCGAAAAGAAGATTTTTTCATGGAAGAACACCTACGGGTAGACAATTGGGGGGTGCGACATGGACATAAGGGGGGGCACCACTGGTTAAGGATATAATAATTTAAGAAGCCATAGTTGATTGAAGTGTATTTTTAATTTCTGTGAAATGAATGATAATTATTAAGAAAATAAATAGTTTAAACGGAATAAAAATCATTTAATTTATTGAAATAATTCTCGTGGTAAGTTTTGGTGGATACTAAAGTAATTTTAAACAAACTGCGACCGTAATATTTAATTATATATGTGTGTTATAATGTCGAAAGGTCTCTCAGCTGATTTTCCCCACCAGATTCTTGTGTATCAAAACTTATTGTATTTCATGAAAATTGTTAGTATTTACTGTACGTAATTATATGTTGTGAATCACTACATTGCTTGAATAGATTTGAATAATTCCAATTTTCAGTTCGGTGATTTTAAATTCCCACCTTAGTGGAAAATATGCATAATATATATGAAAGTAATTACATATTTTTTAACGTAAATATTAATGTTCTTTATTCTCTTTTTCATATTTTCAAATTACTGGAACTAAGATAAGGACATATGTAAGTATATTACATTTTAATTATATTTACCTCATCTCTCTCTCTCTCTCTCTCTCTATATATATATATATATATATATATATATATAAAGTTTGACTTTGAACACTTATATGGCTATTAGTATAATTAATTCAATATGACAAAAAGCCTGTAAGCATTTTCGAATTAATTACACCATAAAAAAGTAGTATCTGAATAAACATAACTAGTAATTTACAATACATAACCAAGTACAAAAAAAAAACTGACAAACTTTAAGAACCTGATTTACTAAAAATAATAGAAAATTTACTATTTTTCTTTCGTTTGTTCATTTATAAGTGAAAGAAGATAATGAAATGCAAGTTATCATAATCATAGATAATGTTATTTTATAACAGAACGTATGGACCTGAAGAATTTTTAGTGTTGTCAGAATAACATTTCCCCCAAAATCTAAGTTAAGGGACGTATCCTGTTGTTTTGGTATCCTGCGAACTACTTTTTAAATAACATTATTTAGTTTTAATAACTGTATGTTAAGACTATTTTGTTTATCACAAACTATATATAACTATTATTTAAGTGATGAGAAAGCTATGATCCAGAAAAACGGGCAGAAGTAATACAATAACATGTTAGTGGCAAAGCACATTTAAATGATTTCTATTTAACTGTCTATCCACATTAGTTCGGTTACAAAGTACCATTTCTATGAATTTATCTTAATAATAATATATATACAATCTGAATAATTGTGATATAATGATCTCTTTCTACAGTTTCCTTTCTGAACATGATTATTGGTTTAACTTTACATAATAGAAATTATGTTATTAGTAGTGAAGTAATAAATCCTGATTTTTATAGTTTACGTATTTAAACTATATCAGTCATCGTAAAACTTTGTCCCATACAAATGTAGTGTCAGCGACTTTAAATGACATGACTGATGTTTCGCAGTCCTGTAGATATGCATACAAATCTTAAATGCTATTCCAAGAATACAATAAAATGATAATAAACAGACAAAGAACTGTAGTATTTCTATTGGCGCTATTGTTATTATTACTATTTCAAGTAATAATAAAATACAAACACGCATATATATATATAAAGTTGATCGTGGAATTTGATTACTCAACTTGCGCTTACGAAAACATCAGTAACTAGTACTTAGTACATTACATCGTAGAAATAAGTATGTGTGAAATTTATAACATTATGAGCAAATTGTGTAATGAGATCAAACATACAGTATGTTACTAAAATGTGTCACTAATATTTTGGAAACAAATTACTGACATCAACATAAAAAATAGTTGATATTGACCTGTGCTCAAAACTGGATAGTTTTGGAGTTATAGGGTGCCGAAAACATGAAACAAATGAATTTTAAAAGTTCATAGCTCCACTACTATGGGGCCTATCGTAGTCTGATCAAGACATCACTTAGGAAGTGGTATGTGAACTATCCAAATATCCGTGTTCAAGAAAGCTCCAGTACTTGTACACCAATTTTTAGAGAGGTAGTGGAGAGTGATCAAGTATTCCCAAACACCCTCTCTAAAAATGATTGTACAAGTACCAGAGATTCTGAAAGATGGATATTTGGATAGTACACATACTAGTTCCTCAGTGATGTCTTGAGCCGGCTACGATCGGTTCTTTAGTAGTGGAACTATGGACCTTTAAAATTCAATTTTTCGGCACTGAATAACTATGAAGCTTCTGACCACAGGTCCATATGAACTTTTTTTTATATTTTGATGTGAGGAATTTATTCATAAAATATTGTGACAATTTTTTATAACACCCTGTATAAGAAGAATAGGAAGTAAAAGTACAAAAATAAAGCATAGAAAATCAAAATAGGAATCAAAAGAAAATGCTTTGTAATTGTAAAAAAAAGTCAAAAATAAATAAATGAAAATAGGAAACGTTTTTGATTATCACGGTTCTCATGAACAGCTTCAAAAAATCTGAAAAATAATAAAAATTAAATGGTAGGAACATGTAAAGAATAGAATAAAAGTGATTGAATTTTCTTTTGATTACAATTGTGACTATTATCACTGATGATAATCTGTACTTTTATTGACAAACAAGTTTAATCAAAAAAAGATAATAGCCAAAAGAACTGACTAGATTCTAAGATGCCCTAACCACTGAAAACGAGAAAATGAAATTAATGATTAAACTGTGACATCCAGTTGCAGTACAAGACAGCAACAGAAGAAGGAGTTACTACATTTACAACTAATACTTCTTACTTACGTTAAGCAAATACAAGAATGACAAAGTAATTTTCTTCAAATACAAGAATAACAAACTAATTTTTTTTTATGTTCCTTGTTGTCGTATTTTTAGCCGTGTTTTCATCTAACTTTTTTTTACTTTTAGTGTCTGGCTTGATTGACGTTCTCCACTTGGAAACAAGTAAGTAAACAATAATTATTCAAAATTTGCTTTTGTTAATGCTCAAACTAACTTCTAGTCGTAAAATATTATCAATTATGAAGAAGAACATATCAATAAAACAAACATAATAATGTATAGGCCTACACACATTAATATTGAGGGAGTTTTGACAACAGTTTTTGTTTTCAATAAGTATACATGTTTTGTCACATAACCATATCTCGTTTTTATTGAATTTAGATTACAGGGACGTGAGAATATAATTATATATTAATTTGATTAGTACATTGAATGAGAAGACATACTCAAACTCATAACTTACATTTTTTTTCTAAGGCGGCAAACATTAATATTTGGGCCCCCTAGAAAAAGTTGGGGTTTTGGGCTCTCCCGCAAAATTCAAAAATAGACCCCTTCTTTTCATGTTTCTCTTACTCTTTATGGGCCCCCGTAGCATGTGGGCCCGTTCCATACATGACAAATTAATTAAGGGAACAATATTGACAAATCTCAAAGCCATACGAATAATTAATATTTCTAGGGTCTCTAATAATAGACATTTCTTACTAAAATGGGCCCACGACTCATTTTTTTTTTATTTACCTTTTGTGTGCTGTTTTGTTTATGTAATGTAGTGAACCTGTTTGATTCTTCATTTATAATTTCATGATCGTATCGCATGTGGAGTATGAAAATGTTATCTTAAAATGGGCCCCCCTCAAACGGCGGGGAGCTTCTCTGGGGGAAGTTGCCCTCCCTGCCCCCACAAGTTAAGGCTCTGCATAAAACTATTTTTATTTCATTCTAGAACCAGAAGTTGTATTTCGTAAGTTAAGTTATATAATTTGGAAATAAAAGAGATATATTGTCAATTAAGATAAAAGATAAATCAGACCCCTTACTAATCAAGAGATAAATAAATATGAAGAGAGTACATACACACAATATGCAATTTCTTCACTTAAATAAAAGTATTCGTGTTGTGGTGTCAAATTTGAAGGTACTTCTAAACGGTATTTGTAACAGTTTGATGTTCCAAACTTTCGGCATAGATGATCTTAGATACATTTTTTTATTCGGTCGAGAAGAATGGATTTAAAAGTTTCTGTAAACATTATTTTATTTTATAGAAAATTGTACAATAATCGGATCATTCATTCTAAAATTACTGATGATTTATTATTTGTAAAGAAAGAGCTGTTATTTCAGGGTTTGTAATCGAAATTCAATACGTTAACTTCAATCATTGGTAAATGATTTTTTTCATTAAACTTTTAATGATTTCACCTTCTTCAAAAGTTTCTTCATTCAAATTGTGTATCTTCTGATGAACATATACTCACACTTCTAAATATGATAAAAGAAATAAACAATATCCAAATATGCATTTAACGATTCTACAGGCCATTAAAAAGTGTCTCCCCTACGTCTCTGGGTTCAACGAAATTTTGCGCCCTCTTACATATTTGTTCATGTTCAGTTATGGGCAAGCTAATCAATACAACACTAACAAAAATAAAACATTACAGTTTTGCGCTGGCAGCCAATAAGCAATAGCCTTAGCTCCTTAAGCAATAGCCAATAGCATTGCAATGAGAAAACTCAATCGGGCTGTAGTAACAACATAGTTTCCAGCCTTTGCGATGGAACCCCTTTCCAATCAGAACACAGGTATACTTAAGGCATATATTGTATATATACACAGGATATTAAAAAAAATTATCCAAAAGTAAAGCCTTATATTTCCATTACCTTATATTGCAGGTAAAGGCACCAAGTTTTACGGTAGGCCCAAACAGTGCCAGAGTCTCAGCACTACGTTTCAAGAGAATAATTTAGGATTCTCAAGCTCAACCAACAGATGCCGCCATGCACTTTGGAACAGCTTTTCTTAATTGTCCAAGAATACCACAAATGCATCAACAGCCTAATAATGGTATTAATCGATGTTTTACTCCATACAGCTTGCAGAATACTTAGTGGACTGTTTTCGGCTGTTGTTGTATTTGTAGTATTATTGGATGATGAAAATACATTACTTCAAAGTGTATGGCGCCAGTTATTAGTTGACCTTGTATAGCTGAAATTTTGATATTTTATACGGTTCCCTGTGAAGGTTGGTGCTTTTCCTTGCAAAGAAAAATTATAATTCATGAACAATTTACCTTCACATTTTGAGAAGATAAACACAAAGTCATTGCATACATTCGTAATTAGTAGGTTGGATGAAACTCCCGGTGAACATGATATTCAGTAAGTTCAGTAAATGCCTCTCTCAGCATCCGATTAATAATGAATTTTAAAACATGGTGAACTCAGTGTCATTTTAGTGGAACTTTCCAAATATTTTTGGTGCTTCTTTAAGTGAAATAAGGTTTGGGAAAGCTTGTTCTTTAAAAAGAAAAAAGTAACTTGGTCAGTTGCCTATGATTACGAGCTAGCAATTGAAGAGGTGACGGTGATGATGAGAAAAGGATGGAATGATAGAATGAATAAAGTGGAGAGAAACAGGAGAACTTTCAGGAAACCCACGTACAGGGTGTTTGTCCACTAGAAAGTTCACTTGGTGCGAGCTGGAATCTAGCCAGGAGTCCCATGCACCAGGGGTAAACGCTCTACCACTAAGCCACTGCAGCCCCTCATGAGCTAGGAATTATTCGATATTATTAGCTCAAAAAGAAGACAAGATTTTGAAAGATAACACATACCAATCGTTACATTTAATTAGGCTGAACAAAATGATGTGGGTGGAGAAACTCGAGAAAATCTATTTTTTCGTAAATTATAAAAATCGATACTATAGAATACCCACAAAATCTATTGAGGTAAAATTGATACCCTCATCCAGCTTTTCATTACGACACTGGAAAGAAGACAATATACAGCATAGTTAATGATATACGATCCGAATTTTAGTTTAATCAGAATATTTTTCAAAAACGAGGTCGAGATTTACATGAATCAATAGACAACATTGAGATAAATATAATTACGATATTTGAAGGATATTTGAAGGTAAATTCTCATATCATGAGCACTTTTCGAACAAATAAAAAAGAAACTTCTATGGCGCTAAAACATATCCATTCGTTACCGACAATAATAATAATAATAATAATAATAATAATAATAATAATAATAATAATAATAATAATAATAATAATAATACACCTAGCATTTATTTTGCTGACACAGAGTATTCACATATTTATGTGTTGTGTATGTAAAAGAAATGCACTGTTAATTATCAAATTATATGTATTCTTATCACCTAACAATAACACACATAATTTTAATTGTGACGCACATACTCCTAACGGACAAAATACTCCTAATAAGCACACTGATACTCTTTACTGTAATACCAATACTTTTAAGAGCAATTTACATATTCTTAGAAGACACGCATATTCCTAATGGCAACGTACAGTCATGTCCAAAATGATTGTCGCATACTTATAAGTATCTGTTGTGGAAATATAATTTGATAATAATTTTGTAGGGTACTTTTAATACTGTTACTACGTGTAAAATCAGGAAATATATATTTGTGATAAATTTCATAGGAAAAGAATTATAAATAAGAAAATTAGAATGGGTAAAACAAAATCATGTTAAATAAACAAGAAAGTTTTTTTGTTATATTGTTCTTATTTACTGCTCTTTTGACATGAAATTTACCACATACATGTCTTTGCCGATTATACACATACCAACATTATAAGAAATACTGGGCGAAATCGTTATCAAATTGTATTACTATAACAACATATTTGTAGACATGCGACAATAATTTTGGGCATGACTGTACACTACTTGTACTTCAGAGTTAATTGAAGAAGAAAAGAATATTTTTTTTTTTTAACATGAAGTTGAACTAATTCTTATTGACCTAAGAAGAGAATTTTTGAATTTCCTTGTGACTATATGGTTAGCGTAAATTATGCACCTCAGGCATGGGAGAGACGTGTTTAGTTCAACTGGTTTATAAGTCGCGTAGGCCTACTATAATTATGTTACTTTCTCAGTATTGTAATTATTGTTTTTTTTTTTTTTTAATTTTCAGAATAGCTTATTTTGTTCTATTCTATGAACACAAATGTTACTCGTTTCGTTTAACTGAATAAAACTTCTTCATTCTCAGGTCCTAGTATGGTACGTTACAAAAAGTTGTTGGTACTGTAAAGGTTGATGCAGTTATTGAGACAGTACACAATATGTTAGTTTTTTGGTTATTATGAATAAAATTTCTGAGCCACATGTTAAAAAATATATCCTTTTGTGTTCGAGTTCTCTTCAAGATAGTACTGGCACTTAATACAGATTATACAGTTTCAAACAATTACTGTAAATTTAAAATGCATGTTGTTGTATTTTGAATTAAGGTGAAAATTAGATAAAGCTGTAATGCCTTTATCTGTTCTAATTTTGGCTTTTTTCTTTCTCTTTCTTACACCTTAATCTGACCAATGGTTCACTACGTGTAGATCCTGACCTCTGTAAGTTTCTTTAATATCTCTATAAGTGATTTAATTTCAGTTTGAAATATAATAAAGTCTTGAAAACCACAACGCGATTGTGAATATTTTAATCGATTGTAAAATGATGGTGAACAGATTCTGGTTCTTCATCTCTTAGATATTATTGGCTTCGTATTATTAGATTCTGAGAAACTTCAGTAGATATAGGACACAACATACGAGTACCACCTCTATTTTCCAGAAATGATTGTGTAAAGGTTATACTGAAGGTTTGAGTTAAAAACCACTAATGAATCCAACTTGAAACAGAATTGTTTGTTGCTATGGTTTAAAATGATGAGCATTTTTACATTTCCTTAATATTTTATGATAAGAAATTTTCTAACTTAATATGACTATTTCAGGGAAATGGAGGAAAGGTAGCTTTCTCTGACTTTCAATTTCTTATCATTATTGTCGAGTATATGTTCTTATCTCCCCTGGCTTTAAATATAACTCGCACTCCCATTTGCAGTTGACTGACGAAATCATTAGTAACTGGTGATAAATATTCTTTCACGCAAACAAAACACAACCACGTTAATTTTACTGATTTTATCAGTTAAAAGAAAAATTAGATTTATTTAGATTTAAGTTAAGGAATTTAATGGGTACAAATTGTTCTAGGGTTAATATATCCTAACCTGTTAGGCTATTGCTAACTCATGAGTGAAGTCACATTGGTAATATTTAAACTTTTACCGCTTCAACCTAAGGAAAGGAAACTTACTTAATGTTCTAACTGTTGTATACAATAATGAAGTATAAAAGTTTAAATGTTACCTGTGTGACTACCCTCACGAGCCACCGCCAATATTCTCCATGAATCCATTTGACAGAGTCTGGGTGAACCCCTGAGTCATTTTGGAACGGAAGCAGAACAACAGGAAATAAATTACATTATCTTTAGGAATCGAATCTGGGCTCTCCGGTTGTAGGTGGACACCTTAGCGACTACTCTACCGTTTAAATATTACAATACATTAATGAAATTTCTCCTTACACTTTATCCAAGACGATGAATTACTATGACTTAGAAAAAAGCATATTCAGAAGTTGAAAATATCCATATTCATCAGCAAAACTAATAACAAAATAGGTAGTTCCTTGACACTACAGGTATTAGTTATATAAAGCATAAACAAAAATACTTGTTTCTATTGTAGGCTTAAATTAAGAGATCTCATCCCCGAGAAATTAAAATACCGGTAATTTTACAGTAATTACTTGATATCTTCAAACATATAAAAGATAATCGAAATGTGGAACAAGAGCGTCCTAGAGGATATCATTTTACGTGAGATAACGTTATCACGACTCACTTATCTGCTTTCGATTTCGAGCGATTTTGAAAATCGGCATTTATTTTCGCTTTTCTAAATGGCTTTAAACGGAAAACCACTAGGTAACTTGTGATAAACGCGTAACTGACGCAAAATAATATTGTCTACGGCGTTCTTGTTCCACATTTCAATTATCTTTTTATCTATTTAAAGATATCACATAATTACTGTAAAATTAGCGGTATTTTAATTTCGTTGGAACGAGGCCTCTTAATGTAAACAGAGAGTGAGGGAGTGGATGGCTGTTCTGGGAAGCGGACTGGGTGGCGATCGGCATGATGTGTCGGAGGTCCCAGGTTCGAGCCCCGGTCCAGTCAGTCACTTTTGCACTCTTTGCGTTAGAATTCACACCTATCGAGGATTTGGAGTGTATTTTTTTAAAGATAGTTGTTAGCTTCTGTCATTAGTATATGTGAAATCACAACCGTCATAAGGTGCTCGTATATCTACACAGGATTGTCCAATCACAGTAGGGAGCTGTGGTACAACTCACGTGTTCCGATATCAGAGCACCGATCTCGAGAGTTAGAGAGTGGGTGACTGTCCTGGGAAGCGGACTTGAAGGTTAACTCATCGGCACGATATGCCGGAGGTCCCGGGTTCGAGTCTCCGTCCAGTCAGTCACTTTTTCACTCTTTGCGCCAGAATTTACACCTATAGAGGATTTGTTATGTAAAGTTAAAAAAAATGGTTGTTTCCTTCTTTCATTATAATAGTATATAATGTAAACAAGTTTGAAAGTCGATCAATTGGATCTTCACTTAAACTTCTCCATATAATTTAATACATATACATACTAATAGAGATCAATTCTTGCATAATTTTCAGAAACAGTCTTGACATTATTCAGATTAACAGAAGTATTCTTGTTATTCCTTGTAGATTTACACATTTTACAACAGTTAATTGCAAAATATGCCACTTAAAATCTCATTTCTAATATTTTGGCTTACTGTCTTTTAAACTTTTGAAGTTATTTTCCAAAACTTGTGGGTATTTAACTTCACCAATTGCGTATTTACGATTTTGTTTCGGGGGGACTTAAGCCCGGAAGCCCCTCCTAAATACGCCGCTGAACTTCACCCTTAAAAATCTTTTTCATCTCTTTTGACCGATTTCTTCCTCTTGTTGTGACCTCACCACCTCTTTGATCTTGTTTGTATTTTTCTCGGAAATAATTTCATCACTATCTTACTGTAAACACCTATTTTCTCATTGTAATCAACACCACACGCCTCTGGTATCTAACTCTACGCCTCTGGATAATCTGTCTTTGAAGCGGTGTTTAAATATACGTATCTGGCACCATAACGGTGTAGTGGAACATTTTTCATTGAGGAGGTTTCTAACTTCATGAATCGTGTATCGCTGACGTGTGGTACGGTAAACTACCTGTACGATAAACCGTGTGCGTGGGTTTTCTCGGGGTTCTCCCGTTTCCTCCCACTTTCTTCATTCCACCATTTCATTCATTACTCATCATCACCGTCTCCTTTAGCCTAACCGGCATAACCGTGGGACGTAAAACTCAGAGATTTTTTACCTGTACGATAAGTTTATGATATGTTATTATATATGGTAATTGAAAGAAGTTCTTGTTAATTTAAGCTTGGTGTTACTTTATGCTTAAGGTGGTCTACACGCGAGCATCCTGGCACCACAAACAACACCAAATATCTCTTAGATTTACTTTATATGGGGCTTGATAGTTTACTACATACCTTGATGCTGATGCTGAATATATGTTTTCAGGTTGTACTTATATGTTATTTCGAGATTTCTGTATTCTATTTTCGGTATAATAGAACGGGTTTAACTCTTAAGTTGCTGACGAGGATAATTACGATACAAATTAATGTTATATTGCTCGTAAAGTAATAGTATATGTTGCATGAAGGATTGTACTTAAATATTGGATATTATATTTTATGAACATTAACATAAAAGAATTATGTCATCTCTATTTTTTGAAAACTCCAGTTTCTTCCTCCTCTAGAGAAAGGACATACTGTAATTCCTTTACTATTGTAATTCATAAAGCATGTAAACTTTTATGTAACTAACAATACAAAACGTACTAGCCTTAACAACATGTATAATATTTACTTGTCACTCACTAGTTCCTTCCTCCCTAATTACTGATTCTATGTGAGCACTTTAAACTTTAGCCTATTTCAACTCCTACATGGGAATCTACGGAATCTACAGTGTAACGGGGACGAATGATCCTGCTGTCTACATCCGTTCTTTCCCAATCAATCATGGAACTTATGATTTATTTAATAATATTGTGATTAATTATTTGCAAAATAGGGGAAATTGTAGTAGGAAGAAAAGAGAGGAAGCGTAATTTTGATGGTCGATATGAATGCTTTTATAGAAAACGTTGGAAAGAGCAATTTTCTTTGTGGCTGTAGTAACACATACGAGAAGAGATTGTAAACTATCCATTCTCAAATGAAAACACGGTTCTCCCGAGTCGTAAACATATGCATATAAGAATAAACGTGTGATTTGGTAGGATAGCTGATCTGTTAAACATATTGCTCATGAATTCTGGAGCTACAGGTTTTTTCTTCATTTTATGGCGTTATATTAGTGTTGTTGTTATTTAAATGTAAAATGAACCAAGACATTGTAGTTTTATCATTTGTAGAATATCCGATACAATAATCAATTTTGCTGCACAAAGCATCGCTTTAGTTTGCTGTTTATGTGGGAAGGTTAGGTTTTGTAGATATAATATAAGAAATGCATGTACACTCGAAAAAATAGATATTTTCCAACTCAAAATAGGTTTGGTAACATTGCACGCGCCCAAGAGTAAGTTATTCAGAAGATACTGCAAGATAGATGACGTATTGGTTGTGGCTTTATGTATTTGCCTTCCAGCTAGGCTATCTACAACAAGCCGTGTGTGCTTTTTGTATCCTTTCCTTTCTGCTCCTGGCTAAAATATTATTTTTTCTTCATGTTTAAAGTTGGTTTTGTCATATTGCATGATCAAAAAAACCAGCTTCTTCATGTGGTTATAAAATATCTTAAGAGGAGAGAATATTTAGTTAACGAATGGTAGGATGTAATAAAGCTACTCATTTCTTGTATGCTCGAAGAGGTGAATGCTTTCCAGTTTCGTCTTTTGATAATTCTGATTGCAATTCTTGTTGAAATCTTTGATTTACTTTTCTCTAAGTTTTCTGTCTTTCTTATTCACATAAGGTGAATAATGATGTTAACCAAAGTTATTTAATTGACCATTAGTTAATTAACCGGAATGTATGTTATTTCCTTTTCACTATGTCCAGGAAACAAACACACAAAGAGAAAATCGACTCTTAGCCGCTCCTACTGCATTTGTCAGGGAGATGATATTCCTCGGTCGTATATAAATGGCTACAGTTTCCGTTTCGGAAGACTAATCTTTGACTTAAGGCGATATGTTATGTTCGATCTCATTACAAACTATAGACCTATGTCTCATATAGCCATTGAAATGTCTGAACTAAACACATAAACGTTATCCATCGGACTCTGATGGCCTGAAAGCTTTTAAACTTTAAAATTCAATCAGATCACGAGTGATTCATTTCTGCTAACAAAGATAGTAGCATGAACTATTGACGTAGTCTAGGAACAATATTTTGTGATACAATTTAAAGTAAGTTCCCAATACTTTTATATATTAATTTTTAATGATCGAATTCCGCTAACATGAATGATCCAATTCTGCTAACAAAGGTAGTAGCAAGAACTGTTGACATAGTCCAGGAATAATATTTTGTGATATAATTCAAAGTAAGTTCCCAATACTTTTATAAATTAATTTTTTAGTAAAAGGGGTCAATTCTTCTCATTATATAAAGAGTTTAGGGAAAGAATTTGGAATCACATATAATATATTTTGTGAGTTAGTTTTGGTTAGCAAATATTATAATTGCTTTTTGTTTTCTCTTCCAGTGATTAAACTCCTAAGGGCATTAAAAGTTGAAAAACGTGAGTATGGAAAAGTGATCTATAACTTGATACAAAATATTAGTTTATGAATAATTATGTATTATTCGCTTCGTTTTGATTAAAAAATAAGAAGAATAGTTAGATGAATCATGTCATATGAGTAGTAACTATTTTGTATTGCTCATAGTTACCTAAGGAACAAACACATCTATATGTATGGAAACGAGAGTCACCATGTTTGTCACTTTGTACTTCTTGAACCACCCGACTAATCTGATCAAATTTTCGGTCTGGGAGTGCTTTTTATCATTTCATTTTGACGGTTAGATTTAGGGAGGAGGAGGGGGAGTTATAAAAAAATAAATAAAACTTAATAACTCTTGAACCAAACGACCAATCTCGATCAAAGTTTCAGCATAGATGAAGTTCGGATATGGGATGGTTTTTATCTTGTCACTTCGACAGTACATCGTAGGGGAAAAAGAGAGAGAGAGATATGCAAAAATAAATAAAACTTAATAACTCTTGAACCACGAGACCGATCTCGATCAAATTTGCCAAATAGATGAGGCTTGGATCTGAGGTGGTTTTTATCATTTCACTTTGACGGAGCAACTTAGATAAGGGGGAGGTGGGAGGTATATAAAAATGATCGAAATTGACCGATATTAGTGTCGAATCCATAGTTTCTGGGGTCGCTGAGATAAACAGTAACACTTCCGACGCTGTTCAGATCCAAATTGAGCCCCGTAACTTGGAGGGGCGGAAGGGATGATATAGAAAAACGATCAAAAATGATGAATATTAGTGTCAAATCCATAGTTTTCGGGGTCGCTGAGATAAATAGTAACACTTCCGATGCCATTTAAATCCACTTTCAGCCCCACAACTTGGGGCAAGAGAGGGGGGGATATACAAAAATGACCGAAAATGACCGATATTAATGTCGAACCCGTAGTTTTCGTTGTCACGGAGACAAACAGTGACACTTGCTGGTTTTATCATTTCCATTTCCATAGGTAAAAGAAAATTTACACTGAAAGGAAAGACACGAACGTGATTGCGAACGAACTAGAGGTTACCACTAACATGAACAATCCTGTCAAGCTCCTTGTGAAGAAATATATCTAAATTTTCAAGACAATGATATTCATATTCATTTCATATGCTGTTAATGTTATTATTTTTCTTCTTTGTCTTCTTTATTATACTAGGAATGCGAGAACTATGTTCACTATCTTGCCTTTAATTGAAAATTTTCTTTTAAGTATGGAAACGTAAATGATAACACCAGCATGTGCTCACATATGTATACATAGATTCGAAATACTGTATTAATAAGTATTTCAATGAATCTTACTTTTTATACACTTAACATTTAAACACTTTAAAAAAAGAAAACACATTTGCACACTTTTTCCCGATTGGGAAATTTGGCTTGGGATTTCAAACCTGGCATCTTTGGTTTACTATTTTCGAAGATACTCGAAGTTGGACTTATGAAATTTCTAGTTCAAAACAGGCATAATAAATGCGCTTTTTGTTTTTGGAATAGTGTGTTCGGGTAAGAAGCTATACTAAGATTATTTATAAGTTAATCTATCTTTAAATTTATTTTCTCTGTTGTGTATAACTAAATACAGTATTTTTATCTTATAAATACTTTAATATTCTTCTTCTTCTTCTTCTTTCATATCCAATGGTTACATTTACATATCACAACATGCAGGACAAGAAACGTGTAAGTATGACATGTTTACCTTTGTTGAATATAATTTATTATTTCTAAATTTGCATATGCAATTGAATTTCTCAGTTAAGAATACAGAACTTGATGCATTTTAAGCAATTTGTGGTATAGCGTAAGATGTAGTATATTTATAGATATGCTTTCGTTTTCATATTTCTCTTTTTGCAGCATACGAGGCGTGAAACAAATAAAGAAAAAAGAAAAAAGAAAAGAAAAAAGAAAAAGAAAAATGAGATTGAAATAGTAACTCAGAATGTGTACATTACTGGTTTCTGTCGATGGTGTCACTTCACCTCTGCTTCTCCTCTGCTTTAACATACTTTGCAATTGTTTATAACATTTATGATAGTCGTCTTGTGTAAGGGTCTTCAGTGCGTTTTCCCTTTTTATAAACCAATTAACGGAAGTAAAGTGTGTTCCCTTTATTTGAGTGAACAAAAAAATAGTCACAAGGTGCCAAATCAGACGAATACGGCGGGCTTTCTAAGACTGCAACATATTTTCTAGCCAAAAATTGCTGTACGATAGTGTCTTATGGGTGGTGCATTGTCCTGATGCAAGATCCATCCATTTTCCCACAACAGAGGCCTTTTTCTTTCAAACTTCACGAAGTTTTCCCAACATCTGAAGGTAGTAAAGTTGATTTACAGTTTGTCCGTAAGGGACTCAATCAAACATTAGTATCCTACGAATACCGAAGAAAATTTAGAAATATTGCCTTAAATTTGAACTCTGGCATTCAACCTCTTTTGGAATGGAAAAAGGCGAGGCACTTCCACTGCATCGATTGTCGCTTTGTTTTCGGATCGTAGGTAAAAATCCAAGTTTCGTCGACATTTACAATCAAATCCAACAAAACGTCAATCCTTTCGAAGATGTCCATACAGGATTCATTTCGGTACTGTTTTTGATCATGTAACAACACTTTTGGAACCACCTTCGTTCAATTTTTTCTCATTTGCGATTCTTCTATTAAGATGCATCTAACACGTTTTGTCAATTCTACAGCCTCAGTAATTGCTTTAACACTCAATCTGCAGTCATTTCTCACAACAGGAGGAAACAATTCAATGTTTGTTACAACCATAAAAGAATGTGAACGACTTGGTTGTTCGTCATATCACAACTCTCCATATCCTCCAAAATCTTTTTATGCCACTCAAATACTTGTGTCCTTGAGATGCATTCTTCACCATAAAATTTCCTCAACATTTGAAATGTTTCAGTAGCAGAGTTTTTAAAGTTTCATGAGAAACTTGATGTTCAGTCTTTGTTCTACTTTCATGGTCATCATTCTCCGGCACGCACTGACACACTTGATCCCCTTTGTGGGTTTGGCGTGGGAGACCCGGGTTTGATTCCTGGTGGGAGCTCATGTGGTTCGGATTCCACATTAATCAATAGGTCCCGCCTCATATAGTCTCGGTGCTGAAAGGGACGTTAAACTCAAAATCAACTCAACTCAAAGCACTGACACACATGTTAACACAGTGACGCTTATCTCGGGACTGGCTGCGCAGAGTGAGTTCAAATCATGATGCTAGGGAGGACACCTATATTAATTTATTCCTGCAAAAGCAATACTCAAGTTAATTACTTTTAGTAATACAGCCAAACACATCGTTTCTTTGTCAAACCTCGTATTAAAAAAAATCATTGGAAGATTTTCTTTCAAACTGACATTCATTTTCATAAATTGAGCACTGTATATCTCTAAATGCTAATACTAATTTTAAAAGGTATACAGACTTCAGAAAACTGTCAAGGTTCAAACCTCTTTATCTGATAATTTATCGTTTGCGTGTAGAAAGGCTTTTGAACCAATGCATATCATGTTTTCTTTTGTATCTTTTTTATTGTGTCATAGTATTGTTTAACCTGTTTCTATGTTACTTTTGAGTATGGAAATAAAACATTGAAAGATAGCGAAAACTAGTGAATAGGAACAAATTCTACGAAGCACAAAACATATTACGCTCTTTATGTATTAATTATCTATTGATATTTATTATGAACAAGTTTAAATGACTTAGAAATCATATCAACAACAGTCAAGGATGCCAACTAGGGAAAAAATGTCCAAATATTATTCTCAGAAGTGGATTTAACATAGTTAAGTATACTTATGCCAATTCTGTCAAGGTAAGTAAATTTAGAAAACAAAAGTGTAAAGAAAAAACAACTACCAAAAAAAAAAATATATATATATAGCTCAAAAACAATCAAACGTAATATTTCAGAGAGAAACTGAGTATGTTAATACTAGCTTTAAGGATATATCTTTAGCTAAATTACTTTTAAAAATCAACAAATTTAGCTAGAAATTGGCTATATTAGCGCCAATTATGCAAAAAAGAATATAGCGTCAAAAATCCACGATTGCAAGAAAACAAAACTTTTTCCCTAGTTCTTTAAGAACATAGTTAAGAAAAAAAAAAAAAACATAAGAAATCTAAAATACCCAAGCATTAAATATATAAGAAAAATGGGTTTATTACAGTTTTCATTTGAATTTTCGCCACAAAAATGTGCAATAATGCTCAATTAAAACAATTTTATTTACATGTGAAACAACCAAAATCACTGAAAGGAATGAAAACTATGCTTACGGACTGCGGTGACTCAGTGGTAGAGCGTTCACTTCAGGTGCATGGGGTCCTAGGTTCTATCCCAGCTCGCGTCAAGTGAACTTTGTGGTGGACAAACACCGTGTGCGTGGGTTTCCTCGTGAGTGCAGCGTGGGTTACAGTTAACAGGAACAAACTTATAACATTAAAATGAATGATATTTTCTTTTCAACTTCATAACTTGGACGATATTTGTTTCACCTTAGTACTGGATTTTAATGGTGAAATGACTAAAATGAGAGACATCTTTTCCATCTTATATTTTTTTGAACTCTGTTATTTTTTCATCCCTGTATCTTTTAAATGCTATTGTAAGATTTAGTTGAATATACCTGAAGACTATTAATACTAAAGATTATTTATGTAATGGGTGAGTAAATTGGAATATTGTCTATTTTTCTTTTTACAAATCATTGTCTGCTTCGAAACATTTCTAATTCTTGTATCCCTATTTATTTCTTATAGTGAGATTTATATTGTCCAAGATACCATCAGTGTCAAGTAAGTTACTCTTTGTTATTCTTTATTATTGTGTTAAAAAAATAAAAGAAATAAACAAAACTTTTCCTGATGAACCTACACTATTGTTATTGTTATTAATATTATTATTACACCTCAAAATAAAAAATGGCTCCTATTGGAAACTACATGGTACATTGATAACGTTGTATGTATCATTGGCAATCTGTGCCTATTTACAGAAAGGGATCAGAGGTGAATTATGTGAGCAATATGATGTATAATGAAAAAGAAAGACATATAGAGATTTCGAGATTATTATTATTTTGTAATCGGTAACTAAAATATAAGTTGTTGTTACTATAGCAACAATATAAATAAATGTACATATACGTAGACATCTTAATCAATAAATAAGTGTATATGAAAGGTCTATATATATTTTATTATATGTGCAGAAAAGATAATTAGATATACTTATCATGGTCAAATATTAAAAGCCAATTAAGAAAGTGATAAAACGCGTTGGTTTATTTAGAAGATTAACTTAAAATACGAACCAGGCCCTTATAATGGTTGAAGTAACATGCGATGAATGTCACTGATAAATCAATGCCATACCTACAAATAGAAACCAGAATACATACATATATATATATATATATATATATATATATATATATATATATATATATCGGGTGTTCTAAAAAATGTTTCCCACGGACCATAGAGCACTATGCTACAGGTCAAAAGAAAGCGAAAATATTATATGATGGTATGCCCTCCGGGGCCTCCTTCAGCCATTATGGAAAATCAAAATTTCACAATGTGACAACATGGCAGATTAACTTGGAACCATTAGCATTACTCTACGAATACAACAAGCAGTTGAATCGATAGCTACACTAATAAGTGGTGCTAGTGTCAATAATATCGACTTTAGCTGCTATCTGGAAAGAATCGATATAACTATTTGATAGATTAGTAGATCTAATGGTTCTTTATCTGTGACGTTGCCACATAGTGCAATTTGTGTTTCCAGACGAGGACTCGAAAGGTATACAAATATGTATAGAACACCATTTTTAGAACACCCAATACCGTATATATGATTATTAGAGGAATTTGAAAGTTACTTAAATGTAATTTTATTCGCGTAACATAATATGTATGGGTAGTGGGAAAAATTCTTACTCTTCAACAACTATCCTGTGAATACGACTTTGTTGTAATGAGTAATGATATTATTGTATATTTTTAAAATTATATGAAATATCCCGTGATTAATTGATAATTAATTGTAACTATTATTTCTCTATTTTCCGATAACTATGGATGTTGAAATGGCTACTGTGAAGGACTCGAGAAGCGTAAGTACTTAGATATTTCTGTAATTATATTTGTGTTAATTAATCGATTTGTTTCTTCATGTTTACTGCTGTACCAATAATTATACTCTTCTTCGTTTTAATAGATTACTGGACATGAAAAATATAACATTGAGAAAGAGTGGAGGTATTTCAATCTCAAAGGTGTCAAGCAAATATCTTGAGACACAAGTATGAAATGATTATATTTATCATTCTCTGTAATATGTAACAGCTTCACAAAAACCTAGCAATAGCGCTTGGCTAAATCATGGGTACCCAAAACGATTGCGGGATGACAAGGCATAAAAAGGATTAGGCCTTGGATGTCCTTTTGAGCGTGAAAAGTCACATGTTTGTAACATGTTATCATTACCTGTAACTTGGGAGGTCTCTGATGTAGAGGTGTTGTACAATTCTGGACCAGTTGTATTCAATCTATTAAAGAAATAATGAACACATTGATCAAGGAAGCAGTGGAACATCTTTTTTATCAAAGAAGTGCAGGGTGTTGCGCACTACACGAAACTATGCGTTATTCTGTTGGAAAGTAGTTCTATGCGAGACCTGCAGTAAAGAGACCATCGATATACCGTTCGTTGGTTGATCAGGAATATGTCAATGGTATTAGAAATGAAGGGCACGCAAATCAATGACACTCTATAGCATAAAGCCCAATCTAGAGCTTTATGGTGATACGGAATGCAGGCATCGTCCAGCTTATTCCAACTGCGAGATTCTTTCGAGAAGAGGACGACTCTTCCAGCACGACATTTGTAGACCATTAAAGTTTCACACATCTGTGCTATGCAGTCAAATAAAGTAGCAGCATCTGTCCGTCCAAATATGCCCCATGATTATGTGTAACTGTTTATAGAGACAGTGGTCGTTGCGCAACAATCCTCATCATGCACTAGTGTTTTGAATGAGGCTGTCTAATACTTCATAACTATGGGTCAATCCATCTGAAGTGGTCAGAAGATGATGAAAATGGTTGCTCGACCATCTCCGAAAATTATAAAAGTTTGAGTGTGCTCAGGACATGCGAATCAGACGAACACCAAACAAAAACAAATGTTTACAGGAGAGACTGAGGTACACGGAGAATATAAACGTTTGCTTCTAAATAAATATTCAGGGTTGCAAATCAATACATGAAATCACCAGTAAAAGTACAGAAAATTAACTTTTAAAGGGGCTGTATTTTGGAATGGCATAAAGTGGGGGGATTCATAAGTTTTGTGCTGAATACTATTGCATGAAAAGAGTCTGCAGAAATATCCATAGCTATGATACTAGTGGAACCTTAGATTTATGGGGGTCCGAAAGTTGAAGTTCGCATGTATCAGCAAAGTGATATTGAAATCCAATCCCAGTTACGGACGTTAATGTGTTCAGAAGGTTGCCTTACACCTATCCAGAGAGTAGTCTATCCCATATAACGCACCCTTGCGAACATATTAACTTCTGTAACTGGGATTGGATTTCAATGATAATTTGCTGATACATTAAGTGCCTACCGCGGTTCAGTTCGACGATGGGTATCATGGGTGCAAGAGCGAGCTAACCCCCTTACCATATAAACGTTGCAATGGTCATGGAGCTAGAAAGATGGAACAAACACCACTCGTAAGCTTTTGTACAACTGAACACAAACAAAAGTGGGCCTTATTGCTGCACCATGCGTAGTTTATGAGATCTAGCATGAAACATATCCAAACATTTAAATTTTTCCTGGTTACGAACATCGTCACGCATGTGCTTTCTTCACGTTTTTACCATGTCCTCACTTTTTTCTCCATGTAATATCAGTCATGATTTTTTTTGCAGTAGTTTATTCACATACAGAATTACTTTGTGGCCTAAGCAGCAATTTTTAGCACTTTGCCCTCCTGAGATATTACGCCCCAAAAATGGCATCAAAATCACAAACTTCAACTTTCGGACCCCCATAAATCTACGGTGCCCTAGTATCATAGCTGTGGATATTTCTGTAGACTCTTTACATGCAATAGTATTCAGCACAAAAACTTATGAACCCCTCAATTTATGCCATTCCAAAATAACTAATAGCTAAGTTACTTTAAAAAATGGACAAATTTAGCTAGAAATTGGCTATATTAGCGTCAATTATACAAAAACAGAATATAGCGTAAAAAAATCCATGATTGCAAGAAGACAAAACTTTTCTCCTAGTTCTTTAACGATATAGTTAAGAAAAGAACATAAGAAACCTAAAACACCCAAGCATTAAATTTAGAAGAAAAATGGGTTTTCATTTGAATTTTCGCTACAAAAATGTGTAATAATGCTAAATTAAAACAATTATATTTGCATGTAAAACAATCAAAATCACTGAAAGGAATGAAATCTATGCTTAGGTTCCGCGATGACTCAGTGGTAGAGCGTTTACTTCTGGTGCCTGGGGTCCTTGGTTCGATCTCAGCTAACGCCAAGTGAGATTTGTAGTGGATGAACACCGTGTGCGTGGGCTTTCTCGGGGATTTCCCGTTTCTTCCCACTTTCTTCATTCCACCATTTCATTCATTACTCATCATCACCGTCTCCTTCAGCCTAGCCGGCATAATCGGAGGACGGCAAACTGAAAGATTTCATTTTTAATTGTCCATCGTCAATCTTCGATTTGCTTATAAAATTTATCTTCAAACTAGGAATGTTTGGTTTGTAAATATGATATATGTCTAGTTTTTGTGATTTCATAGATCCGCAAGTCGTTACTTTATTTTCACATAGTTTAAAAATACTGCTTAAATCTCCAATGAAATTCCAAAGTAACTAAGAAGTACAGAAAATATTATGTGAAAAAAAACTAAATTGGTCAAGAACCTATTTAATAACTTGTCAATGTCAGAAGACTTATATTGGAATGACTAAAAGGAATGTAGCAACATGAATTAAAGAACATTTGAGAGACTAAGGATCTAGATTTTGCAGTATCAGGGTTATCTATAGAATTGTATGCGTCTAAGAACTTCATTGATAACGTATAGCTGCTCCATAACACTCTTCACAAATTGAATGATCTACTTATAAATCGTATTACAAATAGATAGCCAAAACTTAATTTAGATAAAGGTTTACTGACTAAAAGTTGGAATTATATTCTTAAGCTATATAACTCATCGGAAAATTATTAACTTTAGTTCGTTTGTGATTACTCAATAATTTTCGTACTGAAGAGAATTGCAGCTCGCTCGTAGTTAAACAGTTAGCTTATGCGCCTCTGGTGTGGGAGACCGGGCTTCGGCTCCCGGCGGGAGCACATGTGGTTCGGATTTCACGTTAACCAGTAGGTCCACGTCTCATATAGGCTCGCTGCTGAAGAAAGAGACTCTAAAACTACAATCAAATCAAATCAAATTGAAGACAGTTTTTCAGCATTTTTTCATACTTATACATAAAATATAAATACAGTGCTTGGCAACTCTGAGTAATAAGTAAAATGATTTTCAATTTACTTCTTAAGTAAGCAATTTTATGGGGTTTTTCTACTTTTTTTCTATTCTTTTACCAGTATATTTTTCAGCAATAGTTTACTTTCCGGAAATTTTTGTAGTGTTTTTATGAGGTTGTTTAGTTTGATATTTTGGATGACGACATCAGTGAGACTAACTTATCAACCTTATTTATTACTTAATGATGAAGTTTGTCTTGTTAAAGATACCAGAGAACTACATAGGTATTGAAATCATCAAATTATAAATAAAACTACTAAAATGCGTAAAGATACGTTGACTTTATTGACTTTTTATTATACTTAATTGCATATCAAAGATAAATAAATAAAAATAAAACAAATTAACATTTTATTCAACTATAGCTCTTTGACATCTATACAGTTGATGTTCCGAGAGTACGTGGCCAGTGTGTGAGATGCGTCATGGACCTGTCCAGTTATAATTTAAGTGTCCTTTCATCTTCTACGCATTCTGAAAATGAGGAATCAATCCGATGTCTCCTCTTTGATATTGTATTTTTTGATGTCTAACAGTGTATATTGATTGCTTATTATTACTTTCATGATATCATGAATTTGTGTAGATTACTTAGAAGTTGCAACCAAATTTATACTTTCCTCATAATTTTGCAAGAATAAATAGTAATGAAGCAATGATTGAATTTTTCCTGGTAACGTGATTTTAGTAACTCTACTTGGGCTATCAGTCAGGTGAAAGTATTGACATTCGACGTTTCGAATGAGACATCACATTCATCTTCAGGGATTCTAATGAAGAGACTGGAGATGTGAGCATGTATATATAGTGACTACTTAGGGGCAGAGCTATGAATGGTGGCTTATGATTGACAGAGGAAAATGATGACTTATGATTGGTTGAGAAATGCTGGCTCCTGATTGGCTGTTGTTTCTGCTACAAGAAATGGTGTGTGGCTAAGAGAAGTGTGGAGAAATGGCTACTAGGAACAAAAACAGGCATTCAAAAAGGCCATTTCTCTTAGCCATAACAGCAGGCAATCAAAAGCTAGCATCTCTCAGCCAATCACAAGCCCCCATTCATAGATGTGCCCTTAAGTAGTCACTATATATACTTGCTCACTTCTCTGGTCTCTTCATTATAATCCCTGAAGATGAATGCGATGTCTGCATTCGAAACGTCGGATGTCAATACCTTCACCTGGCTGATAGCCTGGGAAGACATTACAATCTCTGAAGATGAATGCGATGTTTGCGTTCGAAACGTCGGATGTCAATACCTTCACCTGTCTGATAGCCCGAGAAGAATTACTATAATAATAATATTGTCACACGCTTACAGTTCAATTGTTAGTATCTAATAAAGACAGGCAGTCGTGGCAAATGACAGGCAAATTACGAAATAAATTTTAAAGTGGCAGTTTGTTTTATAAAGAAGTCGGTTATATTTACTATCGTGAAAAATTTAGATATTTATTAGTTTTAAATTACTTATATTCTTTTTCCTTTCACTTTATTCATTTCTACATTTTAAATAAATTCTGTGTTATATACTACAAAATCTATAAGTGTAGAACGAAATAACTTTTAACTGGAACTAAAATTATACATTTAGAAACCGAGAGTACGATTGTAACAAGTAACAAATAGTACTATATATATATATATATATATATATATATATATATATATATATATATATATATAACTTTGATACTTCTTTTTCTTTTAATAATATATGGCAGCAAAGTGAATCGTTGGATTATTACTGAGAAATCTTTCATTGTGACAACTACTAAAAGTTGCAGCATAAAGAATTGTTTTTGTGTAATTTTTGAAAACATTTTATAACCATCCTTAAATTCTCAATTATTTTATATAGTCGTACTTACAAATATGTATAAGAAACAAGATCTGAACCATTAGTTTATAGGTCGATAGAATAAGATAAAACCATTCTGATAAATTTGAAATAATAATTTAATGAATTCAGAAGAAACAAAGTGAACATTTGCCATAACTTTAGTGGCAATTTGATAAAAACTTTCTAAGTATTTTACCATTTCTACATTTTTGAATGGCATTGAGAGAATGCGTGAAAAGGATTTTTACATCATTTTGTTTACATACCTAACGAAGTAATCTTTGTTATTTAGCAATGAATAATAAAGGTTTCAATTATTTATTTGCAACTCTGAAACTTAAATTTGTTCTTAAAATTAATTATCTAAGTTCTGACAATAGAAAGACTTGATAAGGAACAATTTTGTTGTTAAAATATTGTGTAAACATATTACGTTCCCAGTGTAAAAGTCATAAACTATTTAATTTTGTCATGATTATTTCCATGAAAACTGAATTGAGATTTCTTTGGATAATAAGAAAAGCACCCTAGGTCTACCATTTGATAAAATTCTGATCTCATAAAAAAATGTTCCATTATGTGGCTTCTAAAATAGCCAGAAGATGACTGTTGAGAAAAGATGAAAATGATTGAAATTGTACACTATATTAGTACCACTGTTAAAAACACAAGATTAAAATGATTGAGATTGTACACTATATTAGTACGACTGTTAAAAACACAAGATTAAAATGACTGAGATTGTACACTATATTAGTACGACTGTTAAAAACACAAGATTAAAATGATTGAGATTGTACACTATATTAGTACGACTGTTAAAAACACAAGATTAAAATGATTGAGATTGTACACTATATTAATACAACTGTTAAAAACACAAGATTAAAATGATTGAGATTGTACACTATATTAATACGACTGTTAAAAACACAAGATTAAAATGATTGAAATTGTATACTGTATTAGCACTATATTGTAAAATTCTTTCAGTTTATGTAAGGTAGAGCAATTATCATACTCGGGAGATCGGACTTTCTCATCACCTTTTATTATAAAAGATCCTCTTGAATATAGAAATATATTACAGTAAGTAGTTTCCTTAGAAGGAACCGAATGACCAAGCGTCGTAGAGCTTTTGTAGGTAAGGTTACTCTCTTTGACCAGGCGTTGTGAAAGGGGATGAGTTTGTGTGATTAGGTGTCTCTCGGTGACCGGGTGTCGTGAGAGAGAAAGAGAACCCAATGACCAAGCGTCGTAGGGCTTTTGTAGGTAAGGTTACTCTCTTTGACCAGGCGTCGTGAGAGGGGATGAGTTTGTGTGATTAGGTGTCTCTCGGTGATCGGACGTCGTGAGAGAGAAAGGGAACCCAATGACCAAGTGTTATAGGGCTTTTAGGAAGGGTATCTCTCAATTGACCAAGCGTCGTGAGAGGGTAAGGTGTTCCCAATAGCCAGACGCCTTAGAGCTTTTGGTGGTTTTATCAACCTGTAGAGATTGGTGCTTCTTGAGGCGTGCTGCTGACTTTTATCCTAAAATGTCGGCTACCTTCGGTGATCTCCGTCTTGTCGACTGTTGGCGATGGTGGGAGACTCCTCTTCAGTACAGTCGTCTGCGTTGTAGTTGTTTATTGCAGACACGTGTAGTATACATCGTTACAGTATGATGTGAAGACATGCGGAACCTTACAATATTCTAACAATCCCAATCTTCTTGCCAGTAAAATTTACAAACATTTCTAAAACTTAATGAATCAATTTTCTAATATGATGTGATTCAAAATATCTTCTAAAATGAGTCCTTTTATAAAATACAAATAACTATTTATATTGAGCTTCATTGTCATCTAAACTTACAATTAATGAAACATTTTTAACAATTATTAACTAATACATAGCTAATCTTAGTTATGTATTAAGCTCATGTTTGTGATTACTAACATATCTTTATTTTCATCAGCTGTCGATACTATGTAAAACAAATTTGTTATTTTTAAAATATTGAACATACATATGGTATTTTACTAACACAATGCTTATTCCATATAGAAAGTAAAGCAAATATGGTAGTACATTGATGAAGGATTCGTTCATTCTTACATAACAATTTGGAAAAACAATAGTGCTATATCTTTTCTTTCTCTTTAGTTGTAAAATATTAATATAATTTATCAGAAATGTTATGGAGTGCTTACAACATATAACTACTCTCACATTTCGTTATTTTCTTTACAGTTTGCAGTATTCTAATTGCTATCGGGATGACAAAAGGTATATTTGTATACTATATTAGTTCTCATGTGAATTCCTATATACATTATAGACTTTTTTGCCATACAATTTTATTTCAAGTAGCGTTAAAATTGATTAGTGGCAGCGACGAAACGAGCCTATATAATCGCATTAACCTCTTATAGGATAATTAGCATGAATCTACACTTGGATATCTTAGAACTGCTTTCATTGCAAATATCACTTATAATACATGTTTGTAACATTAAATTCTTTCGTTCTATTGTTTTCCTTTAAAGAAATGAGTTAACTCTTTGTCAACTAGGTTATGTGCTTATAGACTTTGATTTGTTGTTATTTATCTACAAAATGCTAACATGGTTATACCTGAGTGTCAAACATTCAATATACAAGAATGTGGTTTATAAGAACAATTAGAAAATCGATTATTTTGTGCAGGAAAAAATGTAATTTTTGTTCTAATTTTTGCTTCCTCGCTCTCTCATCCAATATGAACAGTCCCGACTTTCCATTTAAATATTCCTAATACATATCAGTGTACATGGAAGTATGATCTTTGATTCACTCGTGCATTTCTTATCTTGTTGTCTGTCAATTTCATAATAAAATTCTCATAATGAAAAAAATAATTACTAATTACAAAATAAAAGAAGAAAAAATATATGTTCCAGATTATCTCACATGGTTTCAAAATTGGAATTCACGAGTTCAATAAATTCAGTGTTATAATAACATATCTTGAATAATATACGATTAAATGTATTTATAGCTTTAATTATTTCATTGGTCTTTAACTATAATTAAATTCCTTTCGTTATTTTTATTTTCATGCACTCGAATCCTGAATAACAGACAAGGCACAAGGTGAGTAGAAGCTATTTATAATATTCATTTATATAGAAAAAAAGGCTTTGTTTAATAATATCTCGGGTCTACAGTAGACTAACACACACGCACACGCATAATACAAAGGTCATTAACAGTTCAGTTTTTTTCTCCTATATTTTATTTTTGACATTTTTAAAACTCAATATTTTGCTTTTATAAATACTTCGAACTACAGAAAAAAGATTCTCGAACTTTGAAAGTCAGGGAAATTAATATTAATCGAATGGATTGTTAAAATTCAGCATACGTATGTGAGGGGGAAGTAAATGTCGACTTTAATGTTTTCTTTTTCTATTGTATATATTTGACATACAATCAAATAACTAACATTAAGCGTTTTCATATACGCCTGGAATTTACAAGTTCATAATGAGTCAGAAACATGAACATTGCTCAAAAATGATAACTGGAAGATTTCGAAATGTGGGTATGGAGAAGAATGAAGAGAACTAGCTGGGTCGAGCGGAAAACGAATGAAAGGGTGTTACAAATGGTGGTGGTGGTGGGAGGAACAATTTTAAACATTAAGAAGAAGAAGAAGAAGAAGAAGAGAAACTTTATGACATTGAATGAGAAGGAACTGTATTATAAGGGACGTGCTAGAGGGTATGGTGGCAGGAAAGAGAGGGAGGGAGCGAAGGAGGCTACAATTAATGGACGATATCCAAACAGAAAAATCGTACTTGAAGACGAAGAGGTTGGTGGAAGACAGTGGAGCATGGAAATTTCTCAGTTGTAGCAACTGACCTGCCAATAATGGCAGAATACCTATCTGCAATGATGAAGTTTTTTCAAATACGATAAAAGTCAATGACAATTTATTAAACGCAGATACAACTACGAAGACTATTGTTACTGTGAAAACTAAGGGGAAAAGAGACTATAATATACCCCTATATATATACTATGAAAACGTTAGTTTTCAAAATTTTAAATTCCTGGTAAACTTATGTACGAAAATTATCTGAAAATACGCAATTAGACACTCTGGACACATAATACGCAATAGAAGAGAAAGTATGATAGAGATTCGTTAAGTTTAACTCATTTACTATTAATTTCTAGATATTTTATATGTTATTGCTGTAAATTAAACTAACTTCTTAGATAAATTGAATTTATATAGTCTGTTCAAGATATTTACATTCATATTAAAATTGAGTTGGTCACTTTCAAAGAAAAACTTCTTTATTTAAAGTTGACTGTTTAATATTTTCATGTATCGCAGAGGACAATCATCATATTTCGACATCAAAGTTTTTCCCTCACGTGCCCTAGATAATTTGGAAAACTCCTAGCTATCTTTGCGAGTTTCTTCAGTCTCTGAAAGGAAAGGTTACCTGAGGATCTTTGTTGGTAAATGGTGTCACAGATAGGAAAGCCCATCTTCCGAATAGATGAAAATGTACTTTCTTTGTATCTCATAATGTTGTTCTTGTAAGGTGCATACCACTCAGAGCACACCAGTGCAGTATGAGAACGTATGTTGTGCTAGAAAATGGCTTCTGTAAACTGTCTCAATAAGGTCGGACAACGGGATTTACGATATCACAAATGTACATAGTGCTAGTATTACTTTGCCGAATGAGAACCAGATTCGAGTAAGATATATATACGAGGGGGAGTCCAAAAATAAATTTTCCCAGGAGACTGTGGACAGAGATGGGGATCCAAGACCAAACAGAGCATATGACATTCACCTTTATTTTTTACAAAGTACCACGTACATTGAACTATTTATCATACCGGTCTACAAACTTAAAAGAAACCCTTCCAGGAAAAAATCATGGCTCTGCATACGGAAGAAGCGTCGAACAGCCTCTGTGACTTAAGCATTGCTTCCAAAGCGCCTACCGTTGAAAGTCTTACCGGTTCGCTTTAATCATGTCATCCACAATCCTGATATTTTCGTCTGTAGTGGCGGCGCATGTACTTCCAGGTCTCGGAGTGTACAGCACTTGCTGCCGACCCTCACTGAATTGGCGACACTATCTACGCACCATTTGTTTCGACGTCACATCAGGCCCATAGACTTTCACGAGGTGTTATGGATTTCTGTTCTCGATACGCCATGTGCCCATTCATAGCGGACAACCGCTCGCAGTTCCTACTTTGACCACGACGTCAAAACGCATCTTCTCTCCATAGCTGCTAGGCTCAGGCTGCGAGACTCGTCTCTACTTTGCGCTGCGGGGGCACTATCTGCAGGATTACGGGCGAACGATACCTATTTGTGTCTGGGTGTGTTGCGCGTGCAACTACTGTCTTGTCTCCCAGTTTGCTGTTCTCTTTCCTGGAGAAAACGAGAGGGAAAACCTATTTTCGGATTCCCCCTCGTAGCTAATTATTTCTATACGAGAATGCCAGACGTGGATCCTGTATGGTTAGTGCGAACTACATTGGAATTTCCTTCTGATTTCTATGTCTACGAAAATGCATATGGTCATTACTGTATCCGAAACTCTCATCGCTGGATACTAGATACCAGAGCTCTTCATGGTAGTGCCTTACCGTGCCGATGCGTTAGCCACTACGCCACCCAATCCGCCTTCCTGAACAGGCACTCACTCTCAAAGTCTCGAGGTCAGTGATCTCATCTCGGACCACGTGAATTGTACCATAAACCCCTGCTGTGATTGGACAGTCCTTTGTCCATATACCGAGCACCTTACGGCGGTTGTGATTTCGTATATAATAATGAAAGGATGAATCAACCAATTATATTTTATTTACCCACAAATCTTCTAAAGATGCGCATTCTAACATAAAGAGCTTTGCGCATTAGGATTCGCACCTATAGAGAATTTGGTGTATAATTTTTAAAAAAATAAAATCGGTTGTTTCTTCCTTTTATTAGTTATCCTTTCTGGATTTTTCACTGAGAAATGACGTATATCACAGTATAGGGTTGTTAATGAGATATTGAAGTATGAAACTTAAAATCCTTAGACCCTTTTCCGAGAAAATCGCAATGTTCAATTTTGACACTCCAGTAAACTACCCTTAATTTTGGTAGAAAGAAGAAAAGAAGAAAATTTAAAAAATATCCCTAGGAAATCTTATAAAAATCATAACTTTAAAATTTGGTTGTTGAAACGTTGGACGGTACAGCCTCTAGGCGAGTGAACAAGTTTACATTGGAACGAACAGACGAAATGATATAAAAAATAACTTTTTTGGTACGTATGTGCCATAAAACCTGTAAATCCGATGAAATATCGAATTCGATTTTTTTTTCATAAGCACCGTACTTTCTTTTCTCATGTCGTCACTCAAAGTAAAAAGTAAATATTAAAAAGGTAAATACTTGTTTGGATAAAGTACTTTTTGCAAAACATTACAAATTATTATCTATAACTTATAGTAATTCGGTAATATTTTAGATTAACCCTTGTGTATTACCGTGAAAAATGTAGGATAGTAGATACCGTGGGATCCCTTTGAGACCCCAATTAAAAACAAATAATTTGTTGTTCCGCGCAGAAATTTTATACAGATGCATATCAAGACAATACTTTATTGCATTGCACTCCAACTCAGACTGTGATCTTCGACATCACTGATATCATCATCATCCAAAATAGAAAATAAATACTTGATCGACTTCACTGACATCATCGTCACCCAAAATAGAAAATAAATACTTGATGGTCGACTTCACTGACATCATCGTCATCCAAAATAGGAAAGAAATACTTGATGATCGACTTCACTGACATCATCGTCATCCAAAATAGAAAAGAAATACTTGATGATCGACTTCACTGACATCATCGTCATCCAAAATAGAAAATAAATACTTGATGATCGACTTCACTGATATCATCGTCATCCAAAATAGAAAATAAATACTTGATGATCGACTTCACTGATATCATCGTCATCCAAAATAGAAAAGAAATACTTGATGATCGACTTCACTGGCATCATCGTCATCCAAAATAGAAAAGAAATCCTTGACGACCTCGTCACGAGATAATAGGTACAACTACAATCCAGAACAGTCAAGTCATGTCATATTCTAGAGGTTGTTGCTGGAAGTAAGAGGCTTTAACCCTTTGAAACTAACCACTTTGTTATTCACAAGCTGTTCAAAAATGTAAACAGGTTTCAAGATATGTATAGCTTTACACTGTAACCTGAGGAAGAAAGAGACAAGGACACAAACAATGTACTGTAATTGCAAGATAACTTTTTTCTTAGTACACACCTAACTTACTTTACCACAAGAACAGACTTTAGATACACACGTTTATTTAAGACATATATTACATTAATTATCTCTGGGATCCCAAAGGGACTCCAAGATATATAATGTATCTAGGACATAAAAGAACACAAAGGTTAATGTATCTAGAGAACAGTGTCTTTAAAATGATCTTGAGAAAATTACTTTTGTCAAATTCTGAATATTAGAGTATGACACTGCTAATCTATATATTTAACATTTCTTTTCCAGTTACCAGATTCCTGCGAATTATGCATGTCCCGTACAGTAAGTTGTTTGACTTTGTAAAAGGTGCAAAATAATAATAATAGTTATATTAATTTACCATTAAATTATTACTTCTACATTAATTGTATTTGATTCTTCTTGTTTATGGTCATATTAATTCAGTGTTATAATACATTATTATAGCTATAGTTATAACGGTCTCAATAACCCTTGGTTTTGGTAATATTAAATTAGTATTACGTGATTAGTCTTAATTTCATTGGAGTCATTCTAATTATTCGTAATTTTATTGTTAATTGTAATTGCATTTCAATCACTCTAACTCTTAAATATGGTAGAGCCTGTCTATCTCATCTATGGCCTCGGAAAGTATGCGAATTATACTTCGGCCCCACCCCATCCACCCTCTGACGGATGAGACCCTCCCTTTGCTTAGGAAAAAGAAGTGAATGACCTCAGCTGTGTTTCCAATTTGTCATTCAGTTGTTTGGTCTTGACGAGTGAAGATCGTAGGCTACTTACAATGGCTAACAAGATAGAGGATAGCGAAGTCCGTGAAGTAATTCATTTTGGCAATGCTTCCACATCTAACAATTGAAAGATCTCGGCCGCAACAACTTCTCCCTCTTCTTTTGAGGGAGGTACGGGAAATCACACATCGACTACAGCGCCAGAAGGGGCACAGATCAAATAGAAAAGCTCTAATAATAATTTAGTATTACATGAGGGTGATTCAGAAAGTAATGCCTTTATTTGTGTTTTACAGCACTGATACACGTATCAGTGGATAGCTTGCAATGCCAGCTACAAATGGCGGCATCATTTTTCAACATTGTCCCCATTACAGACAACACACTTGAACCAACGCGCAACAAGCTTTTTTTTTTATGCCGTCGGCGAAGTATTTTGGCGGCTGCTGGCGACACCATTGTTTAAATGCTGCTTCTACCTCCGCGTCACAACTGTAGCATTCGCCCATAATGCAAGTCTTAAGTTTAGGGAAGCGCCAAAAGTCGCAGATCGCAAGATTCAGGCAGTATGAGGCAGAATGTAAACACCACTTTACCAGCAGTTGGGATAACTTTGAATGTTTTTGGCGGAGGAGAGGATGTGTGGCGGTACTCCATCGACTGACGATTCGTTTCCGGGTCGTAATGGTGTATCCACGACTCATCGTTGGCAATGAACGTTCCTGAGCGCACAACCTTCCGCAGTCAGGAATTCAATGACAACCCGTTGTTTCAACCGAACGTTACCATTGAATGCTATAGATTGTTCCATTACTCTGGAACGAGAAGAGATAGGAAGGTGAAACAAGTGACATTCTATACCTTAAACATCAGCGCATTAATGATAAGTAGTTCAGAATGTGTGTAGTACTATTGGCCAAGTAATGGGCTTGGAAAGCATTACTTTCTGAATCACTTACTTAACATTACTTGTAGTTTTATTAATTAATTAGCTCTTGGTTATGGTAATATTAGTTTAGTATTACATTATTAGTTGTGTTTGCATTGTATTGCCTAACTCTTCGTTCATACCACATAATTATCAAATCAAGTTCCCTAGACATAGCTCTCGTTGTCTACGCTAAGGATATCTTTTTAATCACTTAAAGGAATAAAAATTTTCATGAATTTGTACATAACAACAAGAAAACTTTCACTTAACTATCAATGATCAAAATTATAGAAATGATCAAAAGGCTTTGACTAATGCATGTTCGAAGAAATTTCAACCAAATAGTATTCGAAACTAATAGAGTTTGGAAGCGAATGACTCCCGAAGTGTGCTTGCTTCATGAGAGATTGCAGTACCCTATCTGACTATTTTGCTTACTGACGAACTGATAAAAGAAAACATTAGTGATGAAAACGAAGTTCTAGTGCAATTAAATTAGTCAAATTGAATTTATCAATCTTACAGGTAGTTGAATTAGTATTTGTAGATAATTAATTACAAGGATTGTTCAAGGTGACCGGGACTTTTATTTCTTCAGAGGAAACAGATAGCACAAGAAACAGATAGCAAACTATGTCAGTTTTTCAAAGTATTCTCCGTAGCCATCGTTGTGGCAGCTCCCTGATTCCTTTGGCGTAGAAAGAAATTGGTTGTTGTCGTAGCCACTCGAGGACATCGTTCCGCAGTGCTTCATCTGTCGTGAATTCCTTCCCTCCCAGATGGTCATTAAGGGGTGCAAACAAATGGTAATCACTGGCGGCTAAATGTGAACTGTAGTGGGAATGGGGCAGAACTTCCCAGCGCATTTCGGCCGGAGTTGTTGTTGTCACATTGGCCGTGTGAGGGCGGGCATTGTCATGGTGAAGAATGACATTTCCAGACAACATCCCAGGTCTTTTCTTGCGAATGGACTTTTGTACAGCACCACTCAACAATGTGGAGTAACACTGGGCATTAATTGTGCTCCCTTTGTCCAGAAAATCCACATGGATAACACCATTTCATGTCCCAGATGACACTTGCCATGATCTTTCCAGCGGACGGCTGCGTTTTGCTTTTCTTGGGCGGCGGGGAACCTTTATGCTCCTTCTCCATGCTGCTTCTTTTGGTCTCTGGGGTTGAATTGTGCAACCATGTTTCATCACACGTGATGATGGATTGCAACAATTCATCACCTTCATCACCTTGTATTCACGATGAGACAGAAAACAAGTTTCAAACCTGAAAAGTTATGAACTCTTTAAATCAGAAGTTCTTTCACAAAAATGTTCCGGGGGGCACACTTGGTATTCCAGGGGGCACTGCTGATGCTATTCTATTAATTATTATATTATAGACATGCCCTCTGGGTGCTATTCTATTATTATTTTTGTCTCCTCCGGGTGGGGGCACTTTCAGATCCCTGGGGGCAGTGAACCCCCAAAAACATGTATGGAAGAAACACTGCTTTAAATGATATATTCAATATGTCCATAGTCTACTTAATAATCTGGCATAATTTAATGCTTCAAGTTGGCGCATGAAACAGGTTAGGAGTGGAGCGGAGTGTGACTGCATTGAACATGTAGCCTGGGTTTTCTTAGCCATAGAGTTGTGCTCTGTATTACTCAAGATTGAGCGCACATTAATCAAATAATAATGATGTTAATTTTAACAAAGAACGAAAGAGAATATCAAAATAACATGAACAAAAAAATCTTAAAATGGTTGACGACTTCTTCTTGTGCATTGAAACCATAGTTTCTCTACGTTCAATTTTAAATAAGTAAGCAACTATATCAAACAAAATGGTGTTTGTCACAAATATGAAGGGAAGCTTATCTTGAGATGGTGTCTATTTATTGTGACCATTTATAATTCTTACGTGCAATTCCAAGTTAGAGTTTGAATTTTCGTTAAATAATTCCATTCAAAGCCAAGTAATAGGTGAGGGCAAATTGCGATTTGTCGTAGGTGTATATTTGTTGAGTTTTACGATAATAGGTTAATTTTCATGTTTCAACTCACGTTATAACTTAAATTGCAATTAAATAATTTTGTTTAAGCGAAATGAGGTTAGGGATGAATGGATGTGCTTACAAAGACAATAAAAATTTTCCTTGAGAAACTATTTTTTGTCGATAATTTTACTCTGGCCGTCGAATTCTCTAATGCCACTTCAGATTAAAGTTCGGATTCTCAATTAACTGCTGTATTAAAAGTCAAGTGATTATTTCTGGAGACAAATTGTAGACTACGTCATTATTGAGACAATACTACATTAAGGTTATCAGTTTCGTCTGTTAAAATTTACTCATGTTCAGAAAATTTGTTGCTATAAATATACCACATTGACTTGATCCCTAGTCCTCCGTTGCAAGCGCTGCTATCGGCTGAAGGTATTCCACTCGCTTTCTCTCGCTTAGCAACAGCTGAACCCTTATTGGCTCAACGCGTGGGTGTGTGAGGGTGAGAGCTTTAGCTCGCATTTTTGCCACGGCTCAAGACATTTTGGCAGCACAATAGTAAATTTGTTTAGAACTCTATTAATAGAATTTGTGGATTAATTTGTGTTAAATTAGAATCAGTCTACTAATTATTGTTATGATATTTATGTGGACATTCTACCAGAACAATACTAATATCGACTGTTTGTTTTCTTTTCATATATTCTATAGACCCGGAGCGAGGTAAGTAGCAGATTTTCCTTTAGTATCTACATTTTAATATTTAGATTTCAGTCAGATTTTGTTATTTACTTACAAACATCATTAGTTATCTATATATATAAAAGAGAACGCACAAAATCCTTTGTCCGCTCATCACGCTAATACGGCTGAACCGATTTCTTTCATTTTTGGGGGGTTGTTAGGATTTGGACCCTAGATGGTTTTTATCATATCACTTTAATTTTCAATTACCAGTGTCTTGAGATAATTGACCAATCAGGTGTCAATACGTACAAAAAATCCTTTGTCCGCTCATCACGCTAATACGGCTGAACCGATTTCTTTCATTTTTGGGGGGTTGTTAGGATGTGGACCCTAGATGTTTTTTATCATATCACTTTAATTTTCAATTACCAGTGTCTTGAGATAATTGACCATTCAGGTGTCCATACGTACAAATCCTTTGTTATTAGTTCATCATAGGTATAAAAATAAACGTATTTATATGCAACCCGCATGACCCTGTGACTCGGCGGGTTAACATAACTGACAGGCGCTATAAATCACTTGAAAGCGAAAAAGTAAAAATTATCTAAGTAACAAAGTTTATTGCGTTCCGGGATGACCGCAGCGAAGCGGGGCGGGTTGGGGTGACCGCAGCGAAGCGGGGCGGGTTAACATAAATGACAGGCGATATAATGTTAACATTAGTGCAATCTTCTATGGTTTTTATCATATCACTTGAAAGCGAAAAAGTAAAAATTATCTAAGTAACAAAGTTTATTGCGTTCCGGGGTGACCGCAGCGAAGCGGGGTGAACGCTGCTAGTAGGTCCATATATAGTTTTATGTACATAATGTTATATATGGTTTTAAATAAGATTATGTACACTCATGTCCAAAATTATTGTCGCATGTCTATAAATATGTTGTTGTAGGAATATAATTTGATAACGAATTCAGCCGATATTTCTTATAATGTTAGTATGTGTATAATCGGCAAAAACACGTATGTGGCAAATTTCATGTCAAAAGAGCAGTAAATAAGAACAATAAAACGAAAATAAAACTTTCTTGTCCATTTAGCAACATTTTGTTTTACTCATTCTAATTTTTGTATTTATAATTATTTTTCTATGGAATTTACCACAAATATACATTTCCCGATTATACATATAGTATCAGTATTAAAAGCATCCTGCAAAATCATTATCAAATTATATTGTTACAAGAAGACAGTTATAGATATGCGACAATCATTTTGGACATGACTGTACATACCTTTGAACTGGATTTAATGTTTGTCTGTTTGTGGTTCAGTGTTGTATATCAGTATCGAAGCTAAATGAGAAGATAAGCTACAGTTTAAGACGAGCTCTGAACCTACTGGGAATTAAAGTTTTTCTCATACATAAATTGCCAGAATCTCAACCTTAAATTTTGAAAGAGCATTATTGATTTAATGATATGCAGATATATCCATATACCCTGTAATTTAACACGTTAGCTGCCAAGGGTGAATTTTGTTGGTCACCTTTAGAGTGCCAAACATACTTACTTACATTATTCTTGTTTTGTTCATATTTTTTAAACATAATGTTAATGTTGTAACATGATCTAAGGAAAGTATTGAATACACGCGCTTGAAAGTTGAAGGTCCGATCGGAGCTACGTGTGTGTTTCTTGTTTATAGGTAAGAGGGTTAAAATTACAGTTGAACTGACAACTCTGTTTGATAGTCTTTTGTTCGTTATTATATGTGCAAGGTAACTTTGTGTAAAAAGTGGGGATGTATTCATCTTGTTTTTAGTGCTAATAAGTAGTTTCTTTGTGCAATAAAAAATGAAGAAATTTGCACAGAACTCGATCTTGCTAGTAATAACAGTATAGTGACCTAGATCTTTCTGAAAATTCAGCAAATGACGTGGACACTGGCGTCTTGTCAGAATAAATTAGAATAAATAACGAATCCACTGTACAACTTTTAACATGTCATTCAAAATGCAACACGTAGGTCCGATCGGCCCTACAAAAGCAGCAAAACTAGTTAATTGACATTTAGTGTCCATAGCGTCGTTAATCAGTAGCACCTAACAACAAAACCTATAGCGTAAATCTCTCCCATATTATGTGCGATAGAAACACTACGGTTCATTAACACTAGAGGGAGCACTTAACAATACAAGAACTTTAACAAGAACTTGACGAATTAGGAATTGTGGGTCAGATCGGACCTACAAGGACATTTTCTTAGACCACTCCAGTAGGTGCGATCGGACCCACATGGCAGCTAACGTAGGCGATGAATATACATTCAAGTGAACGACAATGAAAAAAATTGTTGAAATGAATAAAGTGAATAAAATGTAAATATCTAGAGAAAGTACACATGGATACGATTTGTCAACCAAACTCAGATGACACTGGACAACAAATTTAAACTTTTTTTCATGCTTCGGAAAAGAAAAGTACATTTTCTTATGCAAATGAGGATGCTGAATACGAAAATGAAAATAAAAATGCTGAATTGGTTTAAATATAATCGACAGAAATATGTGTCATGTAGTGTTGACACTTTTAGATTCTTGAATTTTCCATTTAATCTTTCACTTAAGTAGCTATTGCTTCAAGTTTGCTTATCCGAGTATCATGGTTCATGGTTCGCTTCAGAATAAACCAAGCTTGCAAATGGTACTATGCAGATGTGTACATGATGTATAAGAGGGAGAGCTCCTTCGTGGCTAAGTGGTACGCGCCTTCGGCGTGGGAGACCCGGGTTTGATTCCCGGCGGGAGCTCATGTGGTTCGGATTCCACGTTGATCAGTAGGTCCACGTCTCATATAGCCTCGCTGCTGAACGGAACGTTAAACTCAAAATCAACTCAACTCACGTATAAGAGGAGGGAAATTTAAGGTAAAATGGGGAATTTCCAGTCCAAAAATAACTTTCTTTCAAATGTAGCACCCCTTGGTACGGCCCCTGCTAAAGGTGTATAATATACCTTTGAAACTACTGTAGTTAATACGTAATACACAGTGCCAAGTTTCATTGTAATATCTACAATAGTTGTGACGGAAAAAATGTTTCTCAGTTCTGCTTGACAATACGAAATTTCATATAGGAAAAAGTGAGATATAAAATCGAAAGAATCCAAACAGTACTATATATTTGACTATCACGATTTATGCGTCGTTCTCTTCAGAATAAAACAGGCTTTCAAATGGTACTATGAGAATGTGTGTGTGTGTGTGATGTACGAGAAAAGAGAAAATTGGGGTAAAATTGAGAATTTTCTGTCCACAAAATCCTTTTCTTCAAATGTAGTGCTCCCTGGTGCGGTCCCAGCTACAGGCAAAAAAATACAATAAAGTACAATATCCTTTGAAACTACTGTGGTTCATACGCAATGCGTTCGCCGAATTTCATTGCAATATCTACAATAATTATGAGAGAAAGTTATTTCTAAATCATGCTTGACAATACCAAATTTTTTATAGGGAAAAGTGAGATACAAAATAGAAATATATAAAATGATGTTCGTAGGAAATTTGCAAGGGGAAATTTGCGTTTTGTGATAACGTTAGACATTCTACACATGGGACCAAAAAAAAAAAAAAAAAAATCACTTGACATATAGGGTATGAAAATTGGTTATGTGTGTGCTTGGCACAGCGTTTGTTCCAAAGAATGTAAAAGCGTCAACAAGAAATTAAAACTATATAAAATGAAAGTGATAAAACACAATTTACATTGATATTACAAATGACGCCTGTTTGCCTGTTTATTGTATTGTGGTTCTGGAACATCTCTAACGATTGTCCAACAACAATCGGTAAGCGTAGACTTACTCCAGTGGCCCTGATATCGTTTCTCCATTATAGATATAACTTGGTAGAAATGTTCCCCGTGTTCATTCATGGCTGCTCCTCAATTTTCTGGGAAGAAATCTATGTGGGAGTGCAACATATGCATTTTTAGTGACATATTACACCCCATTGCTTGGTAGAAGACATTACGTAGGTTCTCCACTACTTCCTTATAGTTCTGAGACTGCTTGTTTCCCAAAACATTCTTCACCACTTTTCGGGAAGAATCCCATGTAATCCTCTCCTTGTCTTCTAACACTGCATCAAATTCAGGGTCATTGAGGAGTTAGCGAATTTGAGGACCAATAAGGATTCCCTACCTGATTTCAGTTTCACCAATTTGTGGAAGTTCACGCAGAATATATTTGAAGAATACTTTTGATGCATCTATGAATAGCCGCTATTCATCGGAATTATCTTCTATGTTAAGTTTACTCATATGATCAGTTACATTGTTACAACATACTATGTCACTTTCGAATGAAAATACTGTTCTAAGGGATTCTGACGTGTGCATGCAGGTACGTAGGAATTTATTTCATGAGGGGGGGTCCTAAACTTTTCGGGGGTCCAAATACAATTTGAGGCTAAATTATGTTAACATTTGTAAAATTACACCTGAAATTACACTAAATTTAGGGGGGGGGTCAAGAGCCGAAGGACCCACAAATCGGTACGTTCCTGAGAATAGCAATGAAACTAACCGTCAAACCATGGAAGTTTATTGAAGTCAACCGACAGCCTTTGTTGCCACGAACTCTTAATTTGCCCACCGGAGCAAATCCGGTGATAACGTATTTCTTTGAAATCCGAACTAATCTTCAAAAACTAATTTCATGTTCGTTATCAGCACCCTAAAATTAGTAAGAATTGGTTACTTTTACCTCCGAAGCATTTTCACTGTTGACCAGTGTGACCTGTGTATGATCTTTCACATCAGAAACAATCTTTTTACAGTGTCTAATATACCTTATTTTCATTAATTCTTATATAATAATTGGGTACATTTTAAGTAGCACATCTTTTTCGTAATTATCACTAAAATATTTTTCTCTCTAATCTGCAGGAAACTATGCTAAAATACTTTCATATACTTTGGGAATATAGGGCCTAATGCAGAACGATAGTCTATAACAAGTTATCCAGATTTTTGGGGCTACTATATATGAATTTGGGTTTCCACTTGTAAAAATAACAAGTGCTGAACTATTGTCGTATTATATTTTAAATAAACTTATAACAATTCTAATAATTATATTCATGTCTTTTCTCTTACAGTGGCTGAGATATTAGCAGAAGTAACAATAAAATACGGTAAGAATGCCAATTAAGGACTGTATCGAAAAGTAACTATCAACATTGGTAGCGCTGGTAGGCACGGGCCAGGCAGCTGAAAGTGAGTCCACACAGTCTGTGGGTTAGTTCGCAAGTTGTACTTAGCTGCTGTACCATGTTGAATGCCGTGTGAGGAGTTGCATAGGCTATGGGACGAATTCCGAGGAAAGTGAGGTGCAAAATTCTGCACAAATGGTGTTCCCAAAAAGGAGCTACCTACAATCAGATAGCAAAACAGATGAAAGTGCAACATGCAAGTGCGAAAACTATTATTGAAAAATTTGGTAATCATTTTACTTTTACAGATTTGCCGAGATCGGGGCGAAAAAAGGGTGCAGGTTACCTAAAACTGGGCCAGAAAGTGGTGAGGTTAATTAAACAAAATCCATTATTATCTGTTCGCGATTTAGCGAAAAAGGCAGGTACTACGATCGCAATGGTTCAAAGAATTAAAACTAGGATTAATTTGAAAACCTACAGAAAACAAATATAGCCAAAGAATCGTCTAAGCAGAAATTGAGAGCACAATCACGAGTTCGCAAATTGTATGAACGATTTGTGAGCAGGGAAGGACAATGTGTTTTGATGGACGATAAAACTTACGTGAAGGAGGACTTTACAACACTTCCTGGCCCTCAATATTATACAAAAGTCAAAGATGAAGATGTGGATGACTCGGTCAAATGTGTTTCAGTTGACAAATGTGGACCAAAAGTGCTCGTGCGGCAAGTAATTTGTTCGTGCGCCTTACGATCTGGAATTTTCTATACACAGGGAACTATTAATGCCGAAATATTTGAAAAGGAATGCCTACAGAAAAGATTGCTCCCTTTGTATAAAAAGCACAGTGTTCCCCTATTGTTTTGGCCGCATTTGGCGACGGCCCACTACGCTAAATCTACGCTAAATTGGTACATTAAACACAAAGTGGATTTTGTTGCAAAACAGGTGAACCCACCAAACTGCCCTCAGCTCCGACCTATTGAACGGTATTGGGTACTTGTGAAGAAAAATGTCAAACAGGGTGGTAAAGCTGCCAGGAACATGGCTGAATTCAGAAAATATTGGTCTGACGCAATGAGAAAATGCACCGCCAATATTGTGCAGAAACTATTGGGTGGTGTTCGACGAAAGCTTCGTTTATTCATCAGACACGAACTGTAAATGTATAATTTTTTTCTCTTTGTATTCAACAAGTACCGTAGTGTAACAAATTGTCTTTTTCCTTTGTACATCTCCTTCCATTTTTATTCCTGTTAATGATAAATGTTGATAGTTACTTTTCGATACAGTCCTTATATCATGAATTTTACATAATGGTTCTCCAGTACTAAATATGGCATTAAATTATTGTTTTCTTTCTGGGAATACCTTTACTTTTAAACCAGATATTGAATAAATACCGTACAGTAGTGATAATATTCTGTCTGTGAAAACAGTGTATGAAGCTTCCCGGCGAAATTAAAATACGCTAATTTTACAGTAATTATGTGATATCTTCAAATAGATAAAAGATAATCGAAATATGGAACAAGAGCGCCCTAGACAATATTATTTTGCGTGAGGTACCGTTATCACAAGTCACCTAGTGGCTTTATGTTTTCAGCTGTTTATAAACGCGAAAATAAATGCTGATTTTCAAAATGGCTCGAAATCGAAAGCAGATAAGTGAGTCGTGATAACGATTTCTCATGTAAAATGATATTGTCTAGGGCACTCTTGTTCCACATTTCGATTATCTTTTATCTATTTGAAGATATCACATAATTAATGTAAAATTAGCGGTATTTTAATTTCGCCGGGATGAAGACTCTTAAATTATAATGCCAGCACTTACGTAACGTGTAAACAAAACAAATGAGTACAGAACGTAAATATATATAATACATACAGGGTGAACGGTAACTACTTGGGCAGACTTCAGCAGATGATTCCAGACACCTGTACGAGTAAAACGTCTTGGGAACAGATGCGAGCCGATCAATAGTTCGGGCGCTACAGGGCGCCGAAAGCGTGGGAATATTAACTTGAGAACCCCATATCGCCACTATTCTGAATGACAGACCTAAGGCAGCAAGGTCACGTCAAAGAAACCGAACCTGCTCTATCCAAAAATGCCTATGCTGCAAGCATGATACTCGTGCAAAAGAGAGTCCCCAAAGGAAGTGAGGAATCCTCGGAAAGTTTCTGCCGAAATGTGGGTCCCAATTTGCATGGTTCGACGGCTAGACGAACAGTAAGCAACGATTTGTTGTCGGAAATGTCATATCGCCAACATTGTCAATATGGCGCAGGGATTTACATTTGCGATGTGGGGTTGCATAACTGTAACAGCAGGCAGGTATTACGTAATAACAAGACTATGCTTTTGAGCAGTGCTGGGTAAGCTATTTGTAAAAATGTAACGCGTTACAAGTTACTTTACTTTCCTTTAAAATATAACGTGTTACTTGCTGCCAAAAAGTAACTGTTACCCTATTTCGAAAGTAACGCGTTACATTTAGGTCAGAAACTTTGAATATGTGAAAAACATCTTATTACTTCAATTTTCCGTAACCATTATTATTATTATTATTATTATTATTATTATTATTATTATTATTATTATTATTATTATTATTATTATTATTATTATTATTATTATTATTGTACGTTTATGTAAGTGCAAGAACAAATTCTTACTTGACAGCTATATGAACATTTTCAAATAATGTAATACTGACTAACATCCCATACTGCGTTACTTTTAGATATGAGCACGAGCGAGTTCGAGCGACTTTTCTTTGAAACTCGACTCGACTCGAAACAGACATCTTTGAGCTCGACTCGGGAACTCGGCTTGAAAAATTTGCTACAATTCGACTCGAATTCGGGTAGAAAATGAAATGAAATCTTTAAGTGTTACGTCCCACGGTTATGCCGGTTAGGCTAAAGGAGACGGTGATGATGAGTGATGAATGAAATGGTGGAATGAAGAAAGTGGGAGGAAACGGGAGAACCCCGAGAAAACCCACGCACACGGTGTTTGTCCACCACAAAGTTCACTTGGCGGGGGCTGGGATCGAACCCGGGACCCCAAGCACCAGAGGTGAACGCTCTACCACTGAGCCACCGCGGCCCGTGGAATTCGGGTAGAGTTTCGAGTCGAGTCGAGCCAAATCCTGTGTGTAGTTTCAAGTACTCTCTTCAAGTATCCTGCATAAACAATATAATTATTAGCAATGATACTATATTATTATTATTATTATTATTATTATTATTATTATTATTATTATTATTATTATTATTATTATTATTATTATTATTATTAATGTTTACTATAACAACACTGCGTATAAGCATGAAAGATACGTGGTTTGTGTCTGAATACTAAAAAACTAGTTGATTGCCAACCTCGGTAGTCGTGAAGTCTAGGAGTCAAGGATATTGCTCACGATCTTCTGAATTTGGGTTGAGGATCTATGTTGAGTATTTGGGCTCGATCCAAACATTGTCAAAAGTTATAGAGAGCTGGCCAAATATGCTCAAAACTGCTCGGCCCGGGTTCTGAATTATCAACGATTCGAACATCTCGGCTCACAGATCATTCACTATCGAGCCGAACCGAGAAGTGAGTCGAGCCAACAGCTCACCCAGTCGAGTCGGCTAGAGCCGTCGACTCAGTTGAGCCGAACAGAGCAGATGGCTCATCCCAACCAAGCCTACTTGAGCCAATCATTCACCCCAAGCAAGCCGGCTCGATCCACCCTCTTAGTTGAGCCGAGCCGAACTGAGCTCGTTATAAAAATCTCTTGTAGTCTCGTTATCGAGACGAGATGAGATGCGAGCAGTGCCCCCCTCCCGTGAGAAACACTAAAAATATTCCATATTAAAACACATTTCTTGAGGGTTTCGCTTTTTAGTGTAATCAGGCCATGATTTAAAAACGAGCTGAACAAGCGAGCCATATATATCAATCTCAACTCGACCTCAATAAACAGTGAATGGACTCGGAACTCGACTAGAGAAAATTACCTTTGACTCGACTCATGCCTATCCCTATGCGTTAGAAAAATGCCTGCTTCATATTATTCTGCTAAACTAATTACATAATAACTAGCTGAAAGTGCGCTCTCTTCATAGCGCATCATTTACATATGAACATGAATCTCCTTGAATCTTGAATCAAGTGAAAAACGTCTTGATAAAAATCGGCAAGGGGTATCATAAAGGAGAGATTTTTTCGATTATTTTTTCAATATCTCACATTGTTTGCAAGATTTGAGTCTATTTTCGGTTGGTGTTTCTAATTCATGTATGATAAGTGTTTTTCTTCTTGCATGCAGTATGTAATAAGCAAAGATATTACACACAAATTAATTATAATGTCACTGAAATATGGTGTTCATTGGACAAAATACTCTGAACAATAAAGATTCACCTTAGACTGGAGAAAATGTTATCCTTCGTTTTTTCTTATCATTTGGCTACGAAACAAACACCTGAAAGATGTATACAACTCCAGTATACAACTATGTGGTGTTTGAATGTATAACTTGTAGGAAATGCTGCTTTACTTTGTTTAAAAAAATAATTCAACACTTCCACCCTACCCTTGAAAATATAATAAAGAAATAACGGCCATGCTTTTACAATATTCAATTAGAACTTAACAATCTACACAAAATTCAGAATCGACTAGTGAAGACGGCACGTTCCTAGCACTTGTGGTTTTCGAGATCTCATTGTCGAAAGGATTGGAGACAAACATATAAACTTTTCTTTGGAGACAAACATATAAACCTAGCATTTTAAAGATTGTACTAGATGAACCTGCGCTCTCTACACAACGCATCATTCGCATATGAGCATGAATCTCCTTGTCATTTCTCACAACATCTGAACATATCCCTTTGCAGACAAGTGTTGTTGCAAAATTTGAGTCTATTTCCGGTTGAAGTTTTTAATTCATGTACGACCAGTGTTTACTTTCTTCTTGCATGCAGTATGTAATAAGTAAATACATTACATAAACAATTAATTATAACGTCAGTGATATACTGTGTTTATTGAGCAAAACACAGTATCGGTTCTGGCTGATCGCCAACATTGGGACAAAAAAAAGCGCTTAGACTGGTATTGTAGCATTTTAATAGGTAGATTCTGTCATTGAATCTAAAGTACCAAGCTATATCTTTCCCATTGAATTTAAGCTATTAAGTTATGTTCTCCCATTGAACCTAAAGTATCAAGCTATATTTTTACAATAGAGTCTAAACTACCAAGCTATCTTTCCCATTAAAGAGAAAGTGTAAAGTTACATATTGCTTTTACATTAATTAGTACAAAACCAAAAGATCTTTGATTATATAAGACTAACTTATTTATTGAGGTCTTGAAACCTAAGTTACATTGCTACGTAATATTATTCTTGCCGAAGTTATAGTAACACTCATTTAAAATTGAATAAATAATATTTAACCCATGCACTAAAAAAAAAATCCGTTATCCCGACAGCGGTATATTGTACCTAGTTATATCACAAATACTGTCACAAAGTTTGGAGTGGCGCTGTAGGCATCCGGAGTGGCACAGTGCTGCCATCTGTGTATAAAGCGGGAGATGCATGTAGTGTGTGTTTGACTGTTCATGGCATACGTTGATATTGTACTGAATTCTGATGGAGTGGGGCAATTACGAAAATCGTGTAGCAGTAATTGCACTACACAAGGTCGGGAAGACAGCAAGTGAGATTTTTCAACCTCCTGAAACCCCTACAAATGAGCAAGGGATTCGTGTATCGCGCCATACAACGATATACCGAGACTGGAACGGTAGCTGACCGCGCAAGCAGTAGCAGACCACAAACGGTACGAATCCCGCAGGTCCAGAAAGCAGTTGCAGCAAGAATTCGAAGAAATTCTGTTCGAACACAAAATGTGATGGCTGCGGAGATGAACACCAGCAGAAATTCCATGTCTCGTGTGGTCAGGAGTGACCTACATCTACGGGCGTATAAGAGGCGGACTGGTCACTTTCTGACCCAAACATTAATGTCGCAAAGGGTCTTTAAAGCAAAGAGACTGTTGCGGCGTTATGCCAACAATCTGCACAGAAAGATTGTTCACTAACGAAAAGGTGTTCACAATTGAGCAGGCCTACAACGCCCAAAATGACCGTGTGTATGCCACGTCATCTACTGCAGCTGCTGAGGCAGCTCCAAGGGTTTAGAGGGCACATCATCCTGCCTCAGTGATGGTTTGGTGGGGAGTGAGCTGCTCAGGCACAACGCAGCTGCATTTTTGCGAACAAGGTGCTAAAACATATGCCAAGGTGTACCAGGACACAGTGCTAACACATATAGTGAAATCTCTGTCTGCTACCATGTTCCCTGGAGAAAGATGGACCTTCCAGCAGGATTCCGCTCCAGGCCACAAAGCTAAAACAACTCAGAACTGGCTGGCACGGAACGTCCCCGACTTCATTTCTACCGCTGATTGGCCTTCTAGCAGCCCGGATCTTAGTTCGTTGGACTACAAACTTTCTGCAGTTCTTCACGAAAAGGTCTGCCATAAACGGCATCCATCTGTCGACAGTCTGAAACAATCCTTGACCCGAGCAGTGAACAATTTTCCCATGGACGTGGTGCGTAATGCCATTAGCCAGTGGCCGGACAGACTTCGTGTCTGCATTATGGCCAAGAAGGGACATTTCGAAAAATGATTCGTGCGTCAGGTGTACAACATATCAATGTAAAACATGACCAAAATAAATTGCCTTGGTGATAATAATCTCTGTGTTATTCACATTCAAACTTGTGACATGGGAGGCGCGGTGGCTCAGTGGTAGAGCGTTCACCTATGGTGCTTGGGGTCCCTGGTTCGATCCCAGCTCGCACCGTGTTGACTTTGTGGTGGACAAACACCGTGCTCGTGGGGTTTATCGGGGTTCTCCCGTTTCCTCCCACTTTCTTCATTCCACCATTTCATTCATTTCTTATCACCGTCTCCTTTAGCCTAACCGGCATAACCCTGGGACGTAAAACTAAAGATTTCATTTCATTTCATTTCCAAACTTGTGACAGTATTTATGATATAACTAGATACAAATATACGGAATCTTTATGTTTACTAAGGAAATCAGTACGTAACATACGTTATCCATACGCTACATACCTTTTCCGCTTAGATGTTATATCATGCCGTTGCAGGATGTATGCCATCTAACAGTCTTAAGTATATTACATACATAAATGTATGCTAAATAGGTCAGCTATATGTTACATACATCCGACTGTACGTGAGGTCCTGACCGTCTATATACAGTTCTTTCGCTTTTACGGAATGTACGTTTATTCGAAACACTTGCACTTAAAGTACGTATAAAATATGTTTATTCAGTTATAAGTTTGCTGTACGTTAAGTCTAAAAACTACAGTATTTACACATATAATTACGTTTTTACGTACCCCACATATGTTTTTTTCTCCGTGTATCCCTTAACTCTAAATCAATATTTCAATGTAGAATTAATTGCGAACTTCAATGTATGCACATAAAAATGTATTTTGATCTTACACAAATGTGTATGAACCCAACTTGTCAATATGACTATATTGGTTCTCATTCTATGATAGTTGTTTTTTTTTTATAAAAAAAAAGCTATACTCTCCTTTGAGTTCTATATTTAAGCATTGGCTATATAATGTACCTTAGATCTAGATACATGAAGTGGTAACTGTAATAATATTGTAATTAATATACCTATTTCTTAATTGCAGAGGAAGAAGGACGAAGACCAAGCTCACGTGAGTGATATTATCCATACCTATTAAATATTTATAGTTTCATCTTATTTTAGTTTTCTTTTAAACTGTGAAACATGAATAGATTTAAAAATGATGAAATTGTAACTTGAGCAAATCTTTTAAAATTCTTTAATTAAGTCCTTTAAAACATCTTAAGCACCATCTAGAAACAACCCAACTCGAATTGTCTGACAGCTAAAAATCGACAAAAATCTGTTTATTTATCAGTGAAAGTTTCACAGAGGCATTGTCATGCATAATTAAAAAAGAAATTTCGCTACCACAACAAGTACCACGTGTTTCTTTTGTCTTATTTATAGCCTTGACTCTGCAGGAAAAAATTCTGATACAACTTTTCCACTTGAAGCAAATATATTAGTAACATCAGATTTTTACATGCACATTTTGTTTTCTTATATATCTATACATCACTGTTAAGCATGATAGGTGTTTCTAACAACAATAATACAGATCGAATATGAAGTTTTATAGTGCATGTAAATGAATATTTCAAAGGTTAACATATGGATAAATAAATCCAGTTTTAATTTGTATTTTCAACGCATTTACATACCTACGCAACAGAACGGCTTTATGCATGGGCGGATGGAGGAATCAGGCCCGCAATCAACCACAGAGCTTTAGGGGGGCATGAATAAGATAGGGGGGACAAGTCATTAAAGATTCTCTTACAAATATCTAAATTGTGATTTTTGTATTAATAATAGCATTTTGTATTGAGCTCTGGAGGGGCCAGGCCCCCTAGCCCCCATCTAGTTGCGGGTCTGGAAAGAATGCCAGATTATCGAGGACCAATAATATTAGCAACCGATCAGCAGAGCATAGACGCTTACAATTGCCAAGATGTCAGGAGAAATCTAATAATGATAAACACATTACAATATCGTGTCAATCAATTCAGAAACAAGAGACGTGCGGAATACTGCTGATTGAATGCTTAGCTCTAGAAGCCACGGGAAAATACCTTCAAGGATCAAATTTCAGTCTGGCTACAAATGTCACAAACTGACACCAATAAATGAAAAGAAGCATCTTGTGATAAACGGTAAGGCTAATTACGGGAAGGAATCAATCTTTAAAAAGCAAAACTTTATTTTGTAAAGTGGAAACGTGTAGAAAATTGAGGCTTGTATAATCTTGTTCTAAGTAGGTAAATGCACTATAAAATACAAATGTGAAGAAAAACTAGAGATTGTGTTCTCATATCAATGTTCTTATTTTAATCTCAGAATTTGTGTGCGTTTTTAAGAATAGGAGTATATAAACTGTAACTGTCATAAAAATAAATTCTAAAGAGTAGTGCCTGAAAGTAAAGTGCTTTCACTGTTATACTTCACCTACAAAACTTTGTCACAACTTCCTGCATGTTTGAAAATGCTCTCTTTCACTTTATTGTTAGTGCATATTAAGTGGGAATTTATTCCGAAGTTGGGCGTCCGCTTCCGCCACGTTTTTTCGCTGTTATTTCCTCTCTACACTTTTTGCAATTTGTTATTAGTTTCATTAATCCGTGCTCTTCACAAACTTTTAAAAGATTTTGCTCGCTATCAACGTATTGCTTCACAAATGTTAAAACTGTTAGTTCATTGCCCTTGTACATTCGCCATGTTGATAATATAAATGCTTGTTTCTTTCCCACAATGCAACTGTTCGGTTACCTTGCGCCAAGTAGTTCCCTCCGCTCGCCGTATAGTCCCATGTTTATAGCCGCTTATATATAATAAATAAACATATTTTTCGAGACTCTCATATATTATCATGCGCACAAACGATCAAATTATCCATGTCTTTCCTGTAAATTTCAAAAAAATTGCTGGAAACGGACGCCTAACTTTGGAACTTAACCCATTAAGTGTATATTTTAACACACTTAGCAGCAAATTTGCTTGCATATTTCATGAATTTTAAGTGGATAAAAATACGATGTCTAGATATAAGTAAGGCAAGAAAAGCATGCAACACTTATTAAATTGGCAAAATGTAATAAGTATTTAATGATTCTTAATTTATGCACAGAGTTAACATAATGAGGCTTGAAGAAAAGAAAGTTTTCGTTATCCTGTACAAGTCCCTCTAAGTCAAGATTCATAAGATTATTCTTCGTTTCAGCAGTACAAATAATAATAATAATAATAATAATAATAATAATAATAATAATAATAATAATAATAATAATAATAATAATAATAATAATTATTTAACTTATTTCTAGCCTTTTTATTAGTTGTGCTTATATAGAAAACACATTGGTTATTTTGTTCATACAGTTTCTATTGACACAAACAAACAACAAAACAGGCAGCTTATCTCAGCAGAATATAAACAGGAGGATCACAAAATTTGTTTCCTTGTACAAGCTTCACTGAATCAAAATTACAAATTTAAAATGAAATTACGTTACGTTTTATTATTTTAAATATTGATTTATCTTATTTATACTACTGACTTAATGGAACTTGTACAGCACAAAATAAAATGTTGTTTATGTTCTTCTAGAACAACTTCTACTGAAATAAATACATATATGGTTAACATAACACACAGCTTGTGTTAGCAGATTTTGTACAGGAAGATTTACAAATTTATTGTTTTCTTGTACCATTTTCATTGAATACCAGTAAGGCTATAAAGAAAAACAAAACTAGACGACAATAATCTTAAATTTTAGCATCATAGCAGGTGAGATCTTATTTGTCATCTAAACACAATAGAACTTATATCGGAAAATTTAATATTTACCACAGTTTTTCTGTGCAGGTTTGATCAAATGAAAACTATAAATAGATTGCCAACACATGTAATTTTAACAAAGTTACCAGTATTAAATTTTAAAATCTTATTTCTAGCCTTGAGATAAGGAAACCTGTAGGGGGTCTACTGATAATGGATAAAAAGAATAGTGTTTTGGAGAACGTGTCTATCTTAAGGCTAAAAAATGATAATCATTTGAAAAGGAATCATTGTTTAACCCAGTACTACTTTTATTTACTTTATTGTTTCAATAGATAATATATATTGTGAGTTACCTCAATGCAGTATGCATTTTCGCTGATCCCAAGAGGTTCATCCAAAACATGGCTGAAGTAGCATTCTTATTGGTCACGTACCGATGACGTCACTTACTACTATTACTACTACTAATACTTTCGCTATGGATCTGTATAGTACAAGGGCAAACTTATTTTAATGAAAGAAGTTCAATGGAAATTTTTTTAAAAAAAATCGTTAAATCACTTTCTGAATATTATTTTAACAAAAGAAGTGTTATAAAAAATTAAAAATGATAAAAAAAACTTTCCTTAGGCACAGGCAGGGTTTGAACCCACGCCAAAAGCCATTTTTTACTAGCATGTTGCACTATCTCACTCGGCTATGTATCGACAGTAGTTAGCGCTTACTTTGTGCTATATTTATGTCATGACTCGTGATGCCGTATCTGTATCGGCCAATCAGATCAAAGGATATGTGAAGCTCTTGGGATCCGCGAAAATGCATGCAGTATGTGCCTTTTATTTCTATGACAAAGTGCTATTTTTGACATTAGGCTGTTCACAGCACAAAAATAAACATTATTATTATTATTATTATTATTATTATTATTATTATTATTATTATTATTATTATTATTATTATTATCATTATTATTATATTTAAAATAAATCCACTTGTAAACCAGTTGCATTATCATCCCCTCAAAGTAACAATAAAATAATTCAAATCATTTCTTCTTCTTTATAGTTACAAATATTGAGAAGTTTTTGATCGAGCATGGATGTAAGTATTTTCAAATTAAAGTTTCTTTAATCAAGTAATACAGTTTTTAGTTTAATGAGTCTGAATATATTGTTTAATATGTACCTGTTAGTTTAGTATTTTCTTTCGACATTAAACAAAAGAGGGTTGCGTAACCTTGCTATACGAAAAGTAAATTCTCGAGAATATTTGTTTTCAATGTCTGACTATTATGTGCACAATTCTGTAGGGCGCTATGACATGGATGGACTCGGAATTCTTCTGTAAAATAAATGTTGATCTATGGAACAAATTATTTATGATCTTTTATTTGTATCAGTAGCAGCGGAAGATGATAAACCTTTGCCCGGACTGAATTTTATATATATAAAAAGGCTTTGTTCATCGAATAGGAAGCAAAGTCCATCGTACGTTTGTAATCCCCCCCTCTTGGATACACATTGTGTGAGATTTAACTTGTAGACTCTAGTGAGTTACACGAAAGATAACTTTATTTTTAAAAATTGACATCAAATAAGAATTGACCATTATTATAATATATTCAAGATAAAAAAATATTCATTCATCAATCGTCTTACTTAGTTGTCTGCACTGAAATTCTCATAATATGCTGTCTTCTTTACTAATATGAGTCCCTCGGCCTACTGGGTTATTTCATTTCTAACTTCCTAGAGAAGATCTTTGTTGGAATGAAGAATCATCAAGTAGTTTAGCCTATGAGGGATCATGATACTCCGAAGATAAATTTGTATTCTTCATAGAGCCGAAAATAATCTTAACGCTGTTACTGATGTCACAGGAACAGTAAGGTAAAGCATTGTTAACTTCCAAGAACAAATTGTGAGTTATCTCTTTTGGTTTAGATTTCAATAAGACAACCAGATCTTGAACACCTTCAGCTTCGGTGAAGTGAGGAAAGCATCTTTAACTGTGCTTGTAATTTATCAAAATGCATGTCCTTTGAATACATTTTGATTAAAACTGAGCTCCTCCGTGACTAAGCGGTTAGCGTATTAGCCTTTGGAGTGGAAGACCCGGGTTCAATTCCCGGCGGGAGCTCATGTGGTTGGGATTCCACGTTAATCAGTAGGTCCACGTCTCATATAGTCTCCCTGCTGAACGGGACGTTAAACTCAAAATCAACTCAACTCAATTGATTAAAACTGGGGGCATGTGAACAGATTTTCCATTAGTATTACTAATCAGCAACTGTCAAATATCCTACAGCACAGAGAAAATACAGCCCTCAAATCTTCTGATTTTGGTGTATAAAACCAAGTCGTACGCTTCAAAGTATTTTTCATGGTAGTATTCTTTCGGTCCTGAACATGATCAGTGTTGTATTTTGCCGTATAAAGTTTTATTTTAGGGATTCTTCTCTGCCGTGGTAATATATACTCTTACACACGTACTTGTTATTGTCTTGGTTCATGACCTTTTCTCTTGTTCGTTCGTAGGATATGCATGAGTGACGTTAGAAATAATAATAAGGTACTTCACCAGCAAAGAGGATCTATGATTTGTAATGTTCTCCATTTGTTTTTCAAAGCACGAGGTTCTCTAATCCAGTGCTATTCAACCTTTTTTTTCTCGCGTACCCCTAGACACAGTTTGCCATTCATCCATTCTCTCGTACCCCTGAAGATGTTTAAAATAAATTAAATCTAAATTAACTTATTAAACTTAATACACATGTCCTGTTGATTAAAAAGGGGGACAAACAGAGACCCAAGAAAAGGACAATCAGTGAGCCAATCAGAAGACTATTTACAGGGGAATAAAGTGCACATCCAAGAAAAATAACATTGGGAAATTTCAAAACATATGGGAGACATCCAGTTCTACTGAGGAGGATTTTCCTCTCATCCTCCCTGATAATTCGTACACTAAGGGCAATGTTACAAATTAAAAAAAAAAAAAAAAACTAACTAAAAGTAGCTTTAGAACTAACTTGTTAATGAGATGACTGAGCTTGTTTTCAAGCTTCTCATCCAATAATTCTAAGCACTGTTCTGACTCAATTTTTATTGCTGGGGAAATTCTTGCTGGTATATTGTTTGGAAAATGTAATAAATTTTGTGAAAATATACCCAAGGCTATAGAATATTGATGTCCAGGATTATTTAAAACCTTCACAATTAGCAATTCTACACCTTGCTAATTGTATGATCGAAGAAAAAATCAAAATTTAAAATAGACTCACGAAACAATACTCCAGCAACTTTTGCACACTTGTGTTTCGTATGGCTTCAGGTAACTGATCAACTCTTAGCTAGGAAGAATAAACAAAACTAGGTTCATCGTTTCTGACCGGATTAGAAATTGTATATCAGGTGCAAAAGATTTTACCAGATAAAATTTGACTTCCTTATTTATTACCTTTATTTCTCCTTTCTGGTTTAGTGTCAAACTATTACCTTTAATCTAAAAACACCTTGCAACATTTCTTCTTTGTCGATTACTCGTATCTGTACTGACTTTTCTTTATTCTCGTTTTCTTTCTGCTTTCTTCTGTACTTTATAATGTAAGTTTCAAGATATATCTTGTGATAGAACAGATCCAAAAACAGATCTTTCATGTATATACCTCATCTTTCATACAAAAAGTTACTTCAAGAAATACTGAAGCTCTGGAACTTTCACATTTGACACCTCCACGTTTCATATAACAACACACTACACAATTCATTTCGAATGGGTGTATATTTTGGGATGGCTTTTCTCGAGATGTGAATCTGATCGAAATTTTTCCCTTCCTGCTCAATATTATCAAGTCCATCATCATCTTTTTTCATTCTCCAATTAAGCTTTGATCTAACTTCAGCAATATATTTAAAGTGTACTGTTTGCAATGATTAATAAACTCTATTTCTGGTAGCAGAATTCCTGCTGAAATTCTTTGATAAACTACATCTTTCCTTATTTCAGCAGCATGAAGTATATTTTATCCTTCCAACGACTAACGTACATGTTTCTTCTTTCGTAGCTTATGGACAGATAATACATTTGTTAATGTCAATATGGATACTAGTCTCATGGTCTTTCATTCTTTCTGCTGCACATTTAGTTCCAACTAATGATTGAGATGAATCGAGCTTTAATACTATGGTACAGGACGTTTCTGATCGTTACAAGTTCAATATAGCCTGAAACGAATGAAAATATAATTAGAATTATTGGAATATATATTAGCTGAATAAATAATATTAAACATAAATTACGCCTTTCTTCAGAATGTCTACCCAAGTTTTTTTTTTACTTGTTTTTAACTGTAGATACTGGATCCGGAGAGAACAGCTATCAGACATGCCATTCCTACGGAATCTATGGCCAGGGCCCGTACTGTTACTCGTGCATTATTTTTGCCCATTTTTGAAATGATCAATTGAAGACCTTAATTGTAAGCTATTTTCTTCAATAACGAGTAAAGAACAAAGAATTATAATATATTGTTGTCTTTGTGGTGGACAAACACCGTATGCGTGGGTTTCTTCAGGATTCTCACGTTTCCTCCCACTTTATTCATCCCACCATTTTATTCATTTCTCTTCATCACTGTCTCCTTTAGCCTAGCCAACATAACTGTTTTTTTCCATCAGTATTATTATTTTCCCTCTTTCTTCTGTGACACTTCTTTCCAAGTACAGTATATTTTGTGGTTAAAATTTACATAACTTTTGAGCTTTATAAATTATTACTTTATGTCACATCTTGCATGCTTTTAAATTTTGTGTAATATACCATATGTGACTTGTTCATTTATATATCCTTTTCTTTTTATGTGACCAATTGAAGGCTTGGGCTGTAGTGTCACTTTCATTAATAAATAACTATATATAAATTATTATTTTCTAAACAGGTCGTTACAAGAATGTTTCACAATATTTTGGGAACAGATTACTCACATGAAAATATGAAAAAGTTCATGTGGACCTGTGCTCAAATGTGGATAGTTTCGGAGTTATAGGGTGCCAAAAACGTGAAACAAGTGAACTGTAAAAGTTAAGCGCTCCATTACTAGCAGTCCTATCATAGTCGGGTCAAGATATCACTGAGAAACTGGTATGTGAATATTTATGTTTAAGAACACTCCAGTACTTTGCACACTAATTTTTTAGAGAGATGGGTGGAGAGTTATCAAGCACTCCCAAACAACTTTTCTAAAAAATGATTGTGCAAGTACCGGAGATCCTGAAAGATGGACAATTTGGATAGTTCACATATCAGTTCCTCAGTGATATCTTGACCCAGCTACGATCGGTCCTATAGTAGTAGAACTATGGATCTTTATGGTTCATTTTTTCACATTTTGGCACCGCATAACTATGAAACTATGCACTTTCGACCACAGGTCCACATGAACATGTTTTCTTATTTTGATGTGAGTAATTTGTTCTCAAAATATTGTGACATTATTTTGGTAACACTGTATATATCAGTGGATTAAAGAAACAAAGATGACATGGTACTCAAAATAATTAAACATTGTTTTCTCTCTCTCTGAAACTAATGTGACAGCATGACTGTTTTTAGTCTTCCCATGGAAATGCAATCAGTCATCTAGTTTTGAAATGTTACAATATGCTTGTAGTATCATCTTAATGGCACTAATGAATGAAATAGGTTTTTAACGTTTACTCGTAAAGTTAGTATCCCTATGAAAATTGAGCACTCTTTGGTCTATTAGAAGTGTATTTAAATATTAAAAATAATATTATTTTATTTTGTTTCCAGATATACATTGGATCAAGGAACTAAAGAAAAGTAAGTATAACTCTATAAATATTTGTACATGTATGGTAGTGTTGATTTTACAAATTGAAGTGTAACCTTCCTCTTCACAATCTAGATAGAACAGGACGGCTGCTTAAAGCGACATACAAACGATTACTCGGGTTTTGTCAGATACAAGCACCCACACAGAATCGAACCAATCTGACATCTGTCGCACAAAAGAAATTCATGTTGATTGCTTGGATGCAAAGAAGCACTAGTGTGTGTTTATATTTATGTCTAACTTGGGAAATTTAGTTGAACTCTTTTGAACTCTTTTGAAGTGGCCATATTCTTGCAATATTTAGTCTTCCTACACACACACACACACACATATATATATATATATATATATATATATATATATATATATATATATATATATATATATATATATATATATGTGTGTAGGGGAAGGCGTTGTATCTTTGAAACAATGTACCTTTGAACACCTGTGCTTTTCTCGAATTCAGAGCTATCTAGGTGCAGTGATTAAAATTCGTTTGAAAGATTAAATGAAAAAAAGCACTACAAACGCGTTTGGCTGTTGTTTACTGAGTGTTGTGCCGAGTAACGTTCCTTTTAATTTTTTCACCCCCAAAACGAAGATTTTTTGTAGTTATCTTTTGAGTTTTGTGCTTTTCGGTTTTCGCAACTTGTGATATTTATTTATCCAAAATTGGGGTAGAATCATTGGTGAATATAGTAATATTTTTAGTTTTAACATCTGTTCAATATTTAAGCTAGCGGAGAATTTTTTTTTCGTAATGGTGACCCTCTTGTACCTATGAACATTAATGCATCGTGTACCTTTGAACGATAAATAATACTGTTTAAAGCTACCCAATGTAAGTAGTTAAAACAATTGATATATTTTATATAGGTTAGGTTAGGATATAAAGTTATTAATTATAATTGTAAGTAGTTTCTTCATATTCGCTTATTGTATAACATAATGTTAAGAGTTGTATATGCTCAACTTTATTGTTCACAAGTTTTTGTTAGAACTTCTCTTCAATTTTAAATTTAATTAATACAATTTCAATTCTGGGGAACGTTTTATAGCTAAACCTTTTATTACAATTTATAACTGTTAATATTTACGGCTTCTTTTTATATTATTGCCTCAGAAACGTTGTAATTATCACTTTGTTCAAAGGTACAAGATGGTCTGTTCAATGGTACACGACCATACTGTACCTGTGAACAAAACGGATATGCTCTTATTATATTCTATAAAAGCTACTGTAATTATGTAACACGTTTAGAAATCATCCTATCTGATAGCAAAGAGATGACACTTCAAATAGACGACAAAAATTGGGGGGTAAGTGCTGAATATTAGCACCAAAATTTCGAAAACTCTAAAAGTGTTCATAGGTACAACGCCTTCCCCTATCTAAAAAGACTTTACAACTTTGAAAACTCATATTTATCTCACAGACATGGTTTGGGTGTCAGTATAGCAAAATACATCAAGTTTTGACTCATGTAGTACACTAGTTCAGAAAATAGGCCACTGGAAACGCTAGCGGCAGTTGCAGCAAAGATGGCTGCCTTTACTGTTTCCGACCATGATAGCTGAGTGTTTTGGTTTGAAGAATCCAAAGTCTGCGACAAATATGCAACCTAATTTTCGTAGAAAGCATGGTAAAGATCCTTCCAGTAGCCCTATTACTTATTAGTAACATAATAGTTTATAAGTGTTTTATTGGAACTGGATGTTCGGTAAGACAAACCAAATCTTCAAGTCATTCCCGTACGTCTGAAGACGTTGTAAAGTAACTGAAATCTCAGATGGGATGCGTGCCGTATCACCAGTGAAAGTCATACTGAACCTCTTTAAGGTAAAAAAAATGTATTTTGCTACAAAATGACACCAAAACCATGTCTGTAACCTAAATAATTAAATCTATATATTGTACATATGTAAATTTCAGAATAATTTGGAATGAACATAGCGAACATCCACATATTGGGTCCAAGCTGGGAAAAAGGACCCAAGAGTTGGTATTTCCTTTTTGAATTATTGAATTTCAAATTGGCATGGAACAAAAGTTATACATATGTCACTTGCATTACTTATCAGAATACAATCCCGAAATACCTTCTGCTAGTATATGAATGAACAGGTTTTTGATTGTTTATTATTATTATTTTCTTCTTATACTCTAATTACTCGGAAATAAGCTTTTATATCGTGTACTTATTACTTGCTGATAATTCATTTTTACTTTCCAGGCAATACGCATAATGTAACGGATCCATATTGGAAAGGTAAATTCAGTTATGGTTAACCTTTTATTTCGTTATACGGTATTTTGTAAACTTGTTGTTTTACAATGTGACACGATCTATTGAGAAATGCCCAATCTTCTTATATTTTATTCATTCCATTTATATTTTAATATCCATTATATTTCACCAAAAAATTACAGAAAAAAATTCCTTATTATAATAAAGAAAATAATTTTACATACCTTTGCGGAGTCTTATTTATTTGAATCCTAATATTTCGCTCACTTTTGTTTTTGTAAGCTTTCGAAATATTATTACATTAGGATCCAAATAAATGAAACAAGGCAAAGGTACGTAAAATTATTTATATGACTTCTCATTATCATTTTAGAGTAATAGACAAATTATTGAGTATAGTCCTTTCGTAGATGGATACAACAAAAAAAGTTTCATTTTTATTGGATTTATTTCGCCTACTAACTATTAGAAAGACAAAAGCTATGATGATAGGAACGAAAGGATCGGTGTCAAATATAAAACTAGGAGGGAAGAAAATAGAACAATTAGTTAGTTTTCGATACCTGGGTAATATTATTAGTGATGATATGAAGTGTGAACGTGAAATAAAAGCTAGGATAAAAATGGTGAAAGTAGCATTTAGGAGGAAGAAAATAGTATTTTGTGGGACCTTGAATAAAAAAGTGAGAAAAAAACTCATACAATTCTTTGTGTGGAGTATTGTACTGTATGGGTCAGAAACATGAACATTACGCAAAAATGATGAAAAACAACTGGAAGCTTTTAAAATGTGAGTGTGGAGAACAATAGAGAGAATTAGCTGGGTCAAGCAGAAAGCGAATGAGAGGGTGTTATAAATGGTGGGAAAGAAAATAAAAATTTTAGATATTGTTAAGAAGATTAAGAGAAAGTGGTTGGTTGGGATGTTGGCTAAGAAGGAACTGTATCATGAGGGGCGTGCTAGAGGGTATGGTGGCAGGAAAGAGAGAAGGAGACTACAATTAATGGACGATATCAAAACAGAAAAATCATATGTGAAGACGAAGTTGTTAGCAGAAGACCGTCTAGCATGGAAGCTTCTCAGTTGCAGCAAGTGACCTGTCAATAATGGCAGAATATCTCTGAGATGACGATGACTAAATGACGAGAAGGTAAAAATTTCCATTTTGTGTGGTTGTCACGTTACGTTAAGAGACGATCTTACAGATAATAAATTTTCTTTATGTACTTAAAATTTACTTGGAGTTGAAATATTACACAAACGTGAAGGTAACTGTAATAGCAAAATTCGTCAATGTTCCTTCACATCACCAAATACATTGCTAACTAAAATTAACGATTAAATCTCCTAATATACCAACACAAAGAAAATTAAAATATACAATATCAGCAAATACGTTGTATTACGAATTACTCACTAATATTCAACATGACAATGAGTGACAGAAATGTAAGTAACTCTTCAAGGAAATGGTAATTAGAACGGTTTTAAATATTGTTGAACAGTATTATCCAAGTAATAGCAGTCAGTAAATGTTCTATTTTTCTTAGTGGGCAAAATGGTAATCATATGCCTGCCACATAGTAATGTCGTTTCAGTAATATAGTCAATCTATGTTATGATCGACAAGGAACCGTACAAATCCTGATATCAAAATTAAACCGGAATGGAACAATCTAATCGATAGCAGTCAAATAAGATCATTGCGAAACATACGAGGTGTGTTAGAAAAGTGATGAAACATTTTCTTGTGACGACGAATTTTATTTTTACAAATCAGAGGAATCTCTCTTACTCCTATTGGGTCGATACACAGAGATCGAGGCGTTGTTTCCATTGTTCGCAGCATTGTTGAGTGGTTTCAGGTGGAATACGTTTCAGCTCGTTGGTTACACACTCTTGGATATTATCCGTGGCACCAAAAGAGCGTCCATTTAAGTGGTTTGTGAACAACGGGAATAGAAAGAAGTAGCAAAGACTGAGAGTCGGCAAATAAGGAGCCTAAGGAACGATAGAAACACTTTTATCTGCCAAAAATTAATTATTCGAGGCTGCTGTGTGATATGGTTCTTTCGAACCATATTGGCGCACACTGATCACATCCAAATCCTGTGCTAAAAGTGTTTAAACTATAAACACATCCAAATTTAATTCACTACTGATCATTCTCACCGTCAATCGAAAATCTGACCTTACAGCAGACTTCATTCTTTCCACATTGTCATCCGTTTTTGATATTGAAGGTTTTTCCGCACGAGGCTCGCCTTCCACTTGTGTTTGTCTTCAAAAAACTACTGAATACTTGTCACTTGGAAAGCGAAAATTTTCGTTAAGTCTTTTGTAACTTTTCATAAGTTATAGTCGAGGATCGGTCAAGTTTTACCAAAAAGTTGATGATACCGAAAAGGCTGCTCAAACTTTTGCGGAAACATTATCATAAAACACCTCACAAACACAGTTTCACTTCACTGGAGGGGCAACTGCTAGGAAAAAACTGCTTTTTTGCCTGCAAAATTTGGTCTCTCTCTGAATATAATGAAAAAGTAATAGTACAATCCACATTTCTTTTCCCATTATTATATGAAAAAATACAAACGAAGTTAGTTATTGCATTGTCATGAGAAAACACGAAGTTTGATCGATCATTCAATAGAAAAAAAGCTTAAATTATAGGATGCAACGGGGAATCTAGTTTGAACGAATTGTTTGTAAAGCTATTAGAGTAATGTTCTACGACAGAAAGGTTTAATTAGTGTTAAGATCATGTTTCTGAAAATATAATAGCTAAAACCTAGTGCGACGAAATGATCATTTAGAATTTATGTTTACATTAAAATTTACTTATAACTTCAGCTTTCTTGGACCTAAGACACTTTTTATGTGGGATGTTACGCGAAATAAGTGTATATACTTATATACGTGGTATATGCTGTAGCCGTTAAAATCCGAGCAGCAAAAGGTTAAAAACGATATACTTGTAACAAAGTTTCCTATTAACCTTAAATTTGCAAATTGGACATTAAATTTGCAACGAAATATACTATAGTCATAGGAAAACGCTAAAGCAACTTAACATTTCTCTGGGTTATTTGCAGCAAATAAAAAACAGGAGAGATTCAAACAGTGCGTGATGAAGCCATTGTGTAGTGATCTTGAACTGCTGATATTGGAGTTGCAGAATATGGTAATGTCTTTATTATATGAAATACGAGGTCAATTCGAAAAGAAAAACTCCGTTTGCGCATGTGCGAGAACTGGCCGGAAAGAGTGACGTAAGAACTGTGGCTCTATGCTGAGTAGACAGTAAGCAGTAGAAGGTTGTGTTGCAGTTAATTCGTCCGTTATAACAATTGAAAATGAACGCTCCAATAAAAAAAACCACCAAATATGAAGTGGTGTGGTGATCAGAAGTCCACTGTGAAACGTTACAACAACTCAGACGAACCATCCAGAGCAAGCGTCGGAGCATGTTGACTTCCTGTGCAGTGTTGGTACACGATATGTTTACCAGCGCATTGCTGGTCGTACTCAAAAATTTTTGAAACTATTCCACTGGGAGGTTTTCGATCATTCCCCCTATAGCCCAGAGTTGCCGCCGAGCGACTATCACCTCTTCATGCACATAAAACAGTGGCTTGCATCGCAAGATTCTACAATGACAATGCGCTTCAGAATGCTGTTAGCATTTGACTACATTTCCAGGCGGGACATTTTTTTTTTTTTTTTTTTTTTTTTTTGCAGAAAGAATTTCAAATCTTGTAAAACGTTATGACAAGTGCCTCAATTTGAGTGATGAATGTGTTGAAAAGTAATGAAATGTTGTACTTTTCTAATGTGTATAATAAAAGTTCTGTATCTGCGAGTGTATAACATTGATAACCAAACGACGTTTTTTAAATTACCCTCGTATGAATATCTACATCATTTCTACATCTTGGAATGCTATTATTTTATATGATCTCATTTCACAAAATTTTAATTAACCAACAATTCTTCATCCTTATGCCTTTCAGCTTAAACACAATGCATTTATTTATACTTCGTCTTGCAGATAATTATTCTTCAGTATAAATAAATTTCGTGTTGGGTTTAAAGAATCTTCAATTGAAAATTATGTATGTAGATAATAAGAATATTGACAAAGCACATTTTGTAATGACACAAACTTTGTACGTTTGATGCATACATATTTGAAGATTAAAATTTTGTAACTAAATCTATATTTCTTTCTATTTGTTATAGATAAACACAAACAAATTATTGGCCAATTGGAAATAGGTAAATATAAACAAAATATTTTTCTATGTATTTAGTATAAAGTACATGATATACCATTAATAATAATTTTGTTGTGATTTGAAAACTTAATTTTTTGAACATTATAACTGAAAAGTTAATACCAAAATCCGGACATGTCCACAAACATTTTTATCTATTAATAAGTTTTCTTAAACATAACCTTTTTGTATCAATTTATTATCTCAGTAGATGTATCATGTTTTCCTTGAGAAAAGAAGAATTTTAGGAATGATCAAAAAATGGATCAGTGATCTCAGCCAAGAATTTTATTGATGATCAAAAAGTGCATCAAAATATTGAGATATTGGATAATAATTAGTTTTTGGATCAGAGGCCAAAATATTTTTGAACGGCCCCTAAATCGAGTTTTCATATTTTTTTTAAAAAAAGGAATATGCGCATCATACTGAGTTAAGTGGCAGTTTGGATTTGGCTACACTATATGTAGTTCTTCAGATATAAGTCGTACAAAAAACATTTTTGATTGAAATACATTGGATCTTTTGATTCAAAAATATTAACCACTGAAGATAAAATTTTTGTACTTGTGTGATTTTTGGTATCAACACTTTAGTTTGTGTTTTAAAATTTAACACACAACTTGTGTATAGATTGAAATTTAAAATCATATATCAGATCATTCAGAAATAATTAGAGCAGGTGACAGTACTACAACTCTATTAGGTGCTTTTGAATATATTTTACTAGGTAAATGTACTGAAAATATAGCTTCTTCTTTTTTTTAAAAAAAAAAGTAGTGTTCATTAGCATTACTAATTTTATATTGTTTCATGTAAATTTAAATGCATATTGTATTACTTACTTTCAGTTGTGTATATGGAAGGAAGTCTGGATGATATACTTGGTGGGTGTTTTAAGTTTTCACTAAATCATGTAGGTATAATTTTTTATACTGTCAAAGAAGTCTCAGCTTCTAGAGACCATGTAAGATTTCTTCAAGAAATCGTAAACTTTATTCATTAATACGGAAGGAAGTATTGCATTTGGGATCTTACAGTCTAACATTGATATTTATGAACACAAAAAGCCTAAAGTTTTTAACCATTAACCCTGCAAGTACACAGTACGTTCTGTAGGAAACTGATTACATTCTAGTCGATATTGTGAATTACTTTCATTAAAGTGATGGACGAGACATACTTTTAATTGAGTTGTCAGTCTCAGCGTCCGAAGACACTATTTCTAATTTTTGCATGTGCTAAATCTTTTCAAATCTATACTGTAAAGTTGCAAATGGAGTGTTTTTTCTTATATTTGGTCCTCTTCAGTACAATTGGATTTATTTCGAATCGAGCACCAATATACCTGTTTTGCGATTTCCTGCGCTAAGTGTGAATATGATTGTTCTAGAAACAACTGTTTGCTTGAAATATACTTCAGTTACGTAATTTTATTAATTACTTTCAAAACTTTATGTAAAATCGTCCAAGTGTCCCGAGCTCTACTAGACCCTAGTATGTACTTTTTGCATTAGAAAGTAAATGTGTACTTGCAAGGTTAATTGGCTATTGTAAGATTAATGTCTGTCTATGTACTGTCAATGAAGATGGAACATGATTTAACATATCTCTGAAACTTACACTAGAAGTTCCAAGGCTATTTTATTTGTGTCGAGTTTAATGGATCAATTATAACACTCTGGCTTATGGGTTTATTTGCTTCGGCTCTTCCGAGCTTAAGATGTAAGTAAAAATACATTAAGAACAAATAATAAAGAAACTAAGTCTACCTGATGGATAGCAATAAGACATTACATAAAATTCAATGACTTGATCAGTACGGTACTATATACCTACTTTTGGGCCACTCTGTTTGTAAGTTAATTTGTATGAGTTGATGCTTAGCGATCAAGAATAGGAAATTACATTACCTTAACTTTGAAGATCTTATTCAGAACAATTGAAAACTTCATATATTTTTGACAGTTTCGTATGTTTACTAAAGATAACGATAATGGTTTTTCCTCCATTTGGAAAGACTAATGTAGTTCCACCTCACTTGGATGAAGGTGCAATAAAAGAATAAATCCTGCCCTGAATTGAGATCGAGCTCGAGGTGTTCGGTTTGCAGATAGATGCATTACCGACCACGTCACTCTGGATCAATCTCTAAATTTAGAAGAAGTACAAAATTTACAGGAGCTTTTATTTTTGCTGTACCTCCGTAAATTACGTAACGCTATACCACGGTGGAAAAAATTTTTTGTACTCAGTGAATCATATAATCGTTGATAATATCTATTGGACATTATTATTAAAAGCTTTGCAAGGGTATAGAGTTATTATAAGCAACCGTTTTTTAAATATATACATTAAGAGTAACCTAACATTTAGATCTTAATCTTTATTGAATATTATACTAAAACATTAGCGTTAAGCACTTTTTAAAAATATTTCAGTGAAACTTACAAATATTTCTATTTGTAGTTAACACTGCTGAACAAGTAAGAAAGAAGATTGACAAAGGTACGTACAATCTTAACTACACAAACGCTAAAAACAAGCTATTAACTAAATTTTGTTGTTTATTGAAGTCACATAACTCATATGAGTACTGAAAGTTATTTCTTTCTCTTTTGTATAGAGTTACTTTCTGGTATCGTGTATATCTTTCTATTTTTTTACAGTGTATTCTTTTGTACGTGTACAGCGTTACTGGCTCAATATATGGAAACACATTATCAAAACAAATTGAAAGTATTCATGCTTTGTAAGCTAATGAAACAGGCAAATAAATGAATGAATGAATATACAAGGAATTTAAAGGTGAACGAAAATGCGAAAGAATCTTCCTATAAACTTTCTATTTTCAGAATGATACCGATCTACTTCTTGTCATTAAAGGAAAAGTTGTTATGGCTGTTGAAATTGAAATAGTGTCAATATGAATTTCACTTGAAATGTTTTGTAGATGTAGATGTAGATAGAAAATATTTAAAATAAGAAGTGACCTTGTAGTTTTTAGTACAGCAGAGTCTGGGAATATGCCGAGTTTGTGAAAATGCCGGGCTATTGGAAATGGGGTTAAACAAGAATAAGGACGAGTGTTTCCCCAGAAAATAGAGCACTTTACTTGTATGTATTGGTTGCTTCAGAATACAACAGAGAATAAATTGCCCCAATTACCCTTAAATAAAGGAAAACTACGTACTTTATTAAGGCATAGAGCATTTACTATACATGAAAATGGAAACTAATGAATATACACTGTACAGGAATTTATCTGGTAAGTCAGACCTCAGAAAAATACCCTGCAATAACCTTGAACGGGTCTGCGCGCGGGTTTTTTTTTCGCTTCGCCAGGATGTGGCCAAGTTATCCGAACTGCCGGGTTATCTAGTGCTGAGTTTTTAGGGATCCTACTGTAATGACTATATGTTACAAGATGTGTTTGTAAGCTATCTAAAAATTAAATTATAAAAAAGAACTGTAAAATTTATATACAATAAAATTAAGATGATTTAATGATACTCAAAGAGTGAAAGGGTTCATGACTCGATCGAGATTTGAGCATAGCTTTCCTTTGTGCTTGGACAATCCAATATTCACATTTAAAACATTTCTGATACTTGTATTATGATTATATTAACGAGTAGAAGAAATAACCGATTTTTAACACACCAATTCCCCTATAATCGCGGATTCACCGACTTCAATACTGAGAGAATGTATGGCTGTTCAGGCAGAGGACTAGGTAGCGTAGTGGTTAACGCACCTTACGGCGTACCAAAGATCGCAGGTTCAGTCATGCACTTTTCATTCTTTGTATATCATTGAATTTGCACCTATAGTGGAATCGGATTGTTAAAAGTCTGTTGTTTACTCTATTTATTAGTCTATTTAAAAAGAAGATATAGGAATAAATCAGTAATGTTTTCTTTTCCTATTCCTAGAATTTACTATCCATTTTCTCAGTTTCTGAAATACAGAAATAATCTAACTTAATAAAACATATACTTTAATGCAGGACACAAAATTTCCGGTCGCCAGGTCGCTATTGATAACTAAAATTTAGAGCTGGCGACCAGTATTCAGTAGCAATGGCTTCTCCCTAAACTCACAAAGCTGTGCAGTTTCTGTTTCACACGAAAATAATTGTCACTGAGTGAGATAAAACAGGAATGTGAAGTATTTTTTTGTCAAACCAAAGGCCAGGGGGGAAGGGACCTCTCATAATTTCTACGTGAGAGATACTGGCGACCATTTTTTTTTTGATTGGTGAGTGCGTCTGACTTTGAAATTTTGCGCTCTGCTTTAATGTATGTTCTTCGCGGACCTTAGTGGCATTTCGAAAAGTTCTATTTCGATATGATCACTGGCTGAAATTCTTATGATTCCTCAACTACAGTATATGACGAAATCGAAATCAGTGAGGTTGCCATGGAGAGCTTGTTTTTTTATAATTATTATTTGAAGAATTTTCAATGATACACTGATTGATAAAAATATGGAAGGGCCAAGAAAGAATGGTCCAATTCAACTGTAATTCGGTAGATGTGTACGCTATGGGGCATACGTAAACTATTAGAGTTTTAATGATCGGGAACATTACGAATGGCCATCAAACAGCTGAAATATAAGCAGTAAGGAATTCAGTCCTGATCGTATCAGTCTGTTGTGAAGGTTAAAAGAGTGAGTTAGTATATCAGAATAGTATTGCTAGCATTTCGAAAGGAGTCACATCGTGGGGTTGCACGAGGCCGCCTGGACATTTTGTACGATTGCCAGATATTTAGGGCATTTCAACCCAATGTTGGAGACTGTGGGTACACGAAGGTATAAACGCACAAAGGTTCCGCTCTGCCACGATTAACCACAACAAGGGAAGATGGTCACATTCTATGTGAAGCATTACGTAATCATGTTATGTCTGCGCGTGCTATCTGGACACAAATAGTGGATCTCAATAACATCCCGTGTTATCCTGCACCGTGTCATGACTTCGAGTACAAAATGGATCGTGTGATCACCATTCCCAGCGTAGGTCACTATTAACACTAGCGCACAAACGACAGCGTGTGGAATGGTGTCGCATTCCATCAGTGAAATCCTCGTGAATGGTAATGGATCGTGTTCAGTGATGAGTCTCTTCATTACGACAGGCAACCATTGTGTGCGTATGTGGTGGTACCAGGGAGAGAGATCACATCCAACGGTGAAACGACACACCGTTGTTACTCCGGGCACCATTGTATGGGAGGTATCGCGTATTACTTCCGGTTACCTCTCGTAGTAATTCTCGGAACTTTGATCCCACGGTGGTGAGATTCTGTGTCTGTATATGTTACCAGTTTTGCGAGAGCACGGTGGTACAATTTTTCAACAAGATAATGTTTGGTTAAACATGGAATGTGTCTATGAGCTATCTACATCATGATGAGGTTCTTCTCTGGCTAGCAAGGTCACCTGATCTCTCTCAAATTGAACACATTTGGTATCCGTTCGGACGCCAACTCTGGATCATTGCCGATCGTCAAGATCTCGAGGCGCAGTTACAGCAGCTATGGACTGACTTACATCAGGTAACCATACAACGACTATACGACTTACTTTCAAGCCGTATTAATGCATGTATTCGTGCACGAAGGGGTGATATATCTTACTGATATGCAACACATATTACGGGGGCTCGTACAACCAAACCTGTTGTCGGATTGATCTGATGCTGTAAGTATTACAATGAAGTTGTGTGGCCTTGCAACCCGTGAAGCTTCATTTCATTCGTTCTGTGTGCTTCACTTTCTTTCAATCGTTAACCACAACAAGCGTAAAAGAGTATAACAAGCGTAACTCTTACAAGCGTATAACAAGCGTAACGCTAGCAAGCGTATAACAAGCGTAGAAGAGTACATTTTTTTTAAATCACCAAAACTTCAATTTTTGCCACATTTCTGTTTTTAGACTAGTTGAAATGATATGCCAGTATTATTTATTTCTTTTAATGATAACCGAAAAAGCTTAGTAAAGCATTTTGTCTTTTGCGCACTGGCATGTTCAGAAGATAAAAGTGTCATTATGTTACATTGCATGTCTAAGAGTGCAAGCTACTTTAAGTACATCAAGGAAAGATGTTTTGTTAATATCTGGAAATTTTAGATGTCTTATTTTAGGATGTTTTTATCATTTGGTTTCAAATTACACTGATTCATAAATTTTCTTAAGATTTCATTGATATTTTCTCTCAAGACTGTGGATTTACCTCATGATACATTCATATAATTCTCTTAAAAGAAATATTATAAATACCTTAGCAAATTCAGTTTTTCTTACAGGAGTGAAAGATAAAACTAGTTGATGTTTCGAGTACAATATTCTGACTTGCTTCACCTTTCTGTGTATGTTCTGTTTAGTCATATATAGAATAGAAACACGTAATACTTTAACTTACCGCCACAATAACAGTACAGTATCTCCCTCAGACTGTTTTCTTCTTCTGAGATTGCAGACTACTTTTTTTTAAAAAATATAAAGAGACAACACTGATTATTTTAGAATGAATGTTGTAGCTTTCATGCACCTGGGGTTCCGAAGTTATAAAATCAAAACAAACACATTGAATAATGACCCTCATTCTCATGGCTTTATGCGTAAGTAAATCGGCATTTCTTTCATGTTTTAAAAAAAAACGTGTGCAGGATTACATTATAGATATTAGTAGTTGTATCATATCATGTTGTGTATTATATGATATTGAGATTTAAAGAAATTTATCATCTACTTGTAGAAATAAGCAGGAGTGTTTTGTTGTTTCCATAAATTCTCAGCATAAAATTTCACTTATACAATTCAATATATAACAAAAATAATACCGGCCTATACTCTAGATCAGTGGTCGCCAATCTTAGGAAGCTTCTAAGCTACCATACAGTTTTAAAATCCTACTGTGAGCTATCAACCGAAATAACCACCAACTTCCTTTTTTAAAAAATCTTACATTTGCTTATTGCCAATAAACTTACATTTCTAGTAAATACGAAATAAAACTTTCCAAGTTAGCAAATATCTAATATACACACGAGAAACATAACGTGCACAACCCCATGCGTATGCAATCAACTTTGAGATGAGACTGATAATGGCAGTTGCGCGGGAGAAACAAGTAGTTGTTGTCGTCAGCGCCCCCTGTCGTTAGCGCCAGCTCAATGGCAGAATCAAGGTTATCCAACCGTAGCCTTAACGCCATCTAGCAAAAATGTCCCCGCAAGCTACTAGTATCTCGCGATCGACGGTTTGGCGATCACTGCTCTAGATAAAAGTGAGAAAAATCACTCGTTTCCTTTGCTACTGCATACTACAGTCAAAAGATAATATATAAATAAATGAAGCAAAGTAACATAACATAATGGTAGAAAACAATTGTAAAACATACTCAACTTTCCTTATTTCTGGACTTCCCCTAAATCATCCTTAAAGTATAATACCCGTTTATTTTAAAACGTGGGTGTTAGAAATAAAATTAGCTCCAATTGCCATCGAGACTAGTGGTGCTTGGGGATCTGCAAGCCTTGATTTTATTAGAGAAGTAGGCAGACGCATTTCTATCGTTACTGGAGATATTCGTTCAACATCTTTTCTAATTCAACGCATATCTATTGCTATCCAACGTGGCAACGATTCTTGGCACAATACCACATGGAAAAGAACTACATGAGGTATTTCTTCTCTAACACAACGGACAACACTGAACATTTATACAACTGGACGACATACTATACAAATAAGGTGTAATATCATTGGATGGCGTAGAAAAGCAGACAGTAACACTAGATATGATGCCGTTGATAGGTGATTTTCTACCCCTTCCTTTGGTTCGACTATCGAAATATATTTCCTGTTGACTTAATTATTTTTCTTATTTGTTTCGTAAATTTATTTAATGCAATTGTTACAATTTTATTCAAATTATTATATTTTTCTGTTATTAAATTAGCTCTAATTGTTAAGTTCTATTTTACGAGAATCGATTTGTGATTAGAGCTACACTAATAATGAGTATAATGCGCTAACATATTTTCACATAACATAATTAATTTTGGTTTTCTAATAACTTCTTTCTCTGTAACGCTCAGCTTGAATTTTTCTATACAATTCCTTTAATTACTGTTTTCTTTCTACACATCAACATTGTGTTCATAACAGTTTACACACAAACACTTCTGCTATATTAACTTTAAACTGCTGAAATTTCATGTATATATATATATATTCAATTTTCACAATTTTATCACAATTAAAAGATTTATTTAATATTTGTAATGGAAAGCATGTTATAGAATATCTTCAGTTCTGTAATCTTTCCTATAATTAATATTTTGTTTCTTTTTTCAGTGTTTGAACAAAAAGTAGGAGAATTAGAAGGTAAATCACCATAATGTTTATGTTTCAAAACGTTGGTAAAAAGTAAAATTTACGAATAAGGAAATTGGTAATCAGATTAAGTGTTCCGTTATTACACTTTCTTATAATAATTTGTTATTATAATTTCTATTGTTATTTATTTATGGTTTCTAAGGTAAAATATACAGTATATGAGTTTGCTTTGTAACAGGTGGATCAAAGTTTTTCTGGTTCGGCTAATTATTTTATGTTAAAATCACCTGAAATCTCTAGTTCCAATTATAGAATACTGTTTACTGTTAATATTGGAACATCTGAAAGTAGTTTTTGAGCTATTATTATTATTATTATTATTATTATTATTATTATTATTATTATAAGTATTCTGCATTTTGGCTAATAAATTTTTTTAAATTTCAGATTTAAGCCTGAAAATGCTTCTACCTTTTTCAATCTTCAGCTTCCTCTTTTAACCCAAAATATTTTCTTCTGTTTTCAAATGTCGAGCACTACTGTTCTTCTTCTTCTTCCTATTCCTATTTCTACTCCTATTCCTATTCCTATCCCTTTCCTTCTATGGCGGTATGAAGAAGACAATTTCTTCGCAAGATGTGTCCAATCTAATTGGATTTCTTATGAACGATGTGGTTAGAAGTGTTCTCCTCTCTCCTATCCGTTCTTTGTTTGTTACCCTCTCTGTACATTCTGTCTTCTCCGTCTTTCTCCAACACCCATTTTGAAGCTCTCTAAATATTTCTTCTTTAAGTTTCGCAGTGTCAAAGTCTCTGAACCATACAGTCCAATGCTCCATATATAGCACTTGACAAACATCTTCCTAAGTCCAATATTGAGCCTTCTTATATATATATATATATATATATATATATATATATATATATATATATATATATATATATATATATATATATATATATATGTGTGTGTGTGTGTGTGTGTGTGTGTGCGTGTGTGTGTGTATTAAATTAACATGCTGTCTTGTAATAGTGACCTTACAATCTTAGGTTAAACAAGACGGAACTTGATGGAAGTCAATTTTATCTCTACAAGCTGTATACAAAGAGTACTATGTATACTTAAAGGTTTCTTGTTTTCAGTTTGTGGCAATAAAATGTAAATTTTATCGATGTGGCATCCCGAAGGGCCGCCAAGGAAATGAAAACTTTGAGTTTTACGTCCCACGATGATGCCGGTTAGGCTAAAGGAGACTGTGATAATGAGAAATGAATGAAATAGTTTAATGAAGAAAGTGGGAGGAAAAGGGAGAAGCCTGATGAAACCCTCACACACGGTGTTTGTCCACCACAAAGTTCACTTGGGCGGTAGCTGGGATTGAACCCGGGACCCCATACATCAGAGTTGAACGCTCTATCCACCGAGCCACCGCAGCCCATGTGCCGCGAAGGGATACAAGCCCACAATGTATTTGAATTCCATAAGTGGCTCGAGCGAACATAATGTTAAGCGTCACTTCCGGTGAATTGTGCTTTTAGGTGGATTGGCTTGGGATTTAACCACAAAACAGTATGTAGGTAGTTTAATTTCAGAAAAGTATCTGTAGATGGCAGAGAAAGCTTGTTTGGTATGTGTCAATATATTGAATTGGATAAGAATGTTGAACCTTCTTTCCCATTAACTCGAAAGTTAGAAAACATGACATACCATTATGTCTTCTCGAGCCGTTCATATCCAAACCGTTGTCTGTTTATGCTACTTGCAGAAAAATGTAATTTACTTTTTCTTCTAATAACGTTATAAGTCTCACTTGTTTAAAAACGCTTTTTTTTCTCGTTCTATTCAGAATAAATCTTTTCCTTCTTCAATTCTTGCACATGAATTCTTGCTACACAGGAGTTCTTGAATCCTTGAAATTTAGGAAACAAAGATTCTCCAATACGTATGTTCTAGGGATAATAACCAAGTGAATTGTACGTGCTGTCCAACGTCTCGATGAGTGGATGAGTGATGATATTTAATATATATATATTAAACCAGGGTTTATCAACCTCATGGTCGCGAGAGGGTTTCATGGGGGTTGCGCAGATTAATCTAATACCGCAAAACATTTTAAATATTACTTTCAATTTTGTTTTGATAGGCATATTTTTTTATTTTTTAACATACTGTTAAGAACAACAAAAAAATAGTCTATTAAACACTTTCAACAGATGCAGAGTCGTTTAAAAATCAATTTAAATGAAATAGGTACGATATGAAACTAACGAGAACTGCATATTGAAATACCAGGAAAATACAAATACATCAAAACCTGCATATTGAAATAGCCCTACAATTAAAATTGAAAGCTAATAAGATAACTGAGCTTGATGTGATTAGTGTAGTGTAGCAGTGTCCGGTTCAATCTTCGTGATACACATGAACAAGTCATTTAAAATACTCAATAACTTTTCTTATCAACTGTCCAAATTCTTAAACCGAAATTACAAATCACTAATCAGATAATCCAAAATAAGAGAGTTATAAAGTTTTAAAATTTTCAAACGACCCCCATTTTGAAAGAATATGACGGATCGAATTCGATATTTGTAATACGAATGAACTGACCAAATTTGGTATTAATCCATTCGCTTTTTGGGAAGTTATTGTATCCACTATATACAAAAATTATATTCTACTATTACAGAAATACATGGATATCGTGAGATCTTCGTAATACGTATATTAAAAATCCCGCACACTTATTACAAGTCAGAAATTATAAGGAGGTTGTTAGCAAGAAGATGTGATAAAATGGGGTCGTGATAGGAATTAGGTTGAGAAACACTGTATTAAAGCATTCTGGTTTACTAGGCTCTGCTTATGCTTATTTTTCTGCTTGAATTGGAACGTTCTTTACGGCAAATCTCAATCGGGTGTCTACTTTGTCTAGTATGGGCTTTACCGCAATCACATACTATACGTACAATATACTCCGGTGTTCTGAATTCTGAATCGTCTTAGCAAGACCTTGAATTTAGAGTAGATCAATAAACTGTATAGTTTAGTGTTTCGCTAAGATTCTACTAAGAATTCACAAGAGGTGACAATTGTAGTGAGATAGATAGTTCTTCCTTCTCTGTTGGTTTGTAGGGGACATTGTGTTTGGTTTTTTCATGCCGTATCCTGAAGATGAGAATAAAATCGTGGGTTCTTGTTCTATAACCACACTGGTGGTTTTATAATAGGAATGCCGCAGGCATAAGCCATGTCGACTATTACTCTATGATTGTTAAATAGTACAAATTGGTGTAAATTAAAAATTGTTATACACTTTGTCAGGATCGCAACCGGAGTTGCAATAAAATGGCACAGGCACAGAGCCCAAAGTCGCCCATGTTAAACTGTTTGTCTGATTGCTAACTTTTCATGGTATTGAAAATTATTAACACTAGAAACGTCCACACTCTTTAAAATTTTAAGCAAACATAATTTGAATTAAAAAGAACACTTGTAAAAAGATATATATAACAATGTATCAAACTGGAGTTCAAGACAGGGCTGCTTATCACGACGCCATATTGTCTCGAACCCCATCGTGGGTTCTTGAAACATTAAACAGCATACAATGCACATGGTTGTTGTCATAACAACTATATTCGTCACAACAAATCAAGTTTTCGACCTTACTTCAAAGATTGTTTCTGAATAGAAGAGAAAAATAATTTCAACATATTTCTAAATGAAAGTTAAGTAGTGATTAGTATTGTAAATTGGAGTATGTCTAATAACGAGCACTACTTTGATGAATATCTTCTTTTAATATTTATGATTATTTCCGAGAGAATGCTTACATTGACTACAATTACCAACAATCTTAATTATTTATGTTTCTTTGTCCTTACGACATAAGCACCCTCGATACATATCTTTCGTCTAGCCTGGTTTATTTCGGAATTCCACAGAGTAACTTCGGATAAGCACAGCTAACATAGGTATGTGCAGGGAGGCGCGGTGGCTCAGAGGTAGAGCGTTCACCTCTGGCGCTTGGGGTCCCTGGTTCGATCCCAGCTCGCGCCGTGTGGACTTTGTGGTGGACAAACACCGTGCTCGTGGGTTTTCTCGGAGTTCTCCCGTTTCCTCCCACTTTCTTCATTTCACTAATTTCTCATTATCACCGTCTCCTTTAGCCTAACCGGCATAACCGTGGGACGTTAAGCTTAAAGATTTCATTTCATTTTCATAGGTATGTGCACTTTTACAGTACATTTTCAGCCCCAACAATTGTACGAAAAGAAGAAAATGTAATGAAATAATTTTCTAAGTAGTATAGTTCAGTTGGTTGTTGACTTGTTTGTATTGTTGTATTTCTCGTTTCTTTTATTGAATTGCTTGTTTGTGTATTAAAATGAAGAATAATTTCTTAAATTTATTCTACTGGTGATGTCAACAGTTGGAGAGACGAAAATGTTGCTCATTATAAAATATTTCCCCATAGAGAATTGTTAAGGTATTTCATTATGTAGCTTATCATTACTTACCATCTGGAGGTAAAAGAGTAAATTATCTTTTAAATGTAGAAAATTAAATAAAACAAAGGGGGTATTAAACCAAAAGTGATATTTCTAATATCCTTCTCTATTAGTGTTCAAATTTAAATATTGCACTTCATTTGAATTTATATATCTCTTACTACAAATATACCTTAATTCAACTTAAAATTATGTAGTACTTTTAGTAAAACAGAAATATGAATGGAAGATGAGATAATCTGTCTGCTAAAGTGAAAAATATAAGTCAATTAACAACAAAAGTCGTTTAATAGCGTTTAATAGTCACTGCAGCTTCTTTCATTTTCTTAACCCATTGATTTATAGAGAAATTCTTTTGTTTTCTTTGCACATGTTTATTAAAAATAAACTGCAATCTTAATGGTTTTAATTTACTGATGTCTTTTACTTTGTGAAAATTATGTTTTGATATCTGAGTCATTCTCATTTAACTCCGTCATGCTATGTACTACTGAATTCTATACTGAAAATCTTAAATTTTTTCAGCTTCTATTTTAGAAGGAGAAGGCAGGGCAGCTGCTGAAAATGCTATAAGCGAAATTAGTAAGGATACATCTCTCAGAGTTATTTGGAAATAATATAAAATTAGTAATTTAAGTTACCTGTCCTAATAGCATTTTCAAAGTTTGAAGTAGTTAGTGTGAGATGGAAAATAAAATTATCACAATCGTAATCAGATACTTAAGTAAAAATAAAAAATATAAAGTTTCTTTTTTTGGTGAATATTTTTGGTAATTTTAAGAAAAAAAACTTCTGTCCTGTAATTGTGTGTCACTTGAGTTACACTCTGGTTCTATGAATTTTCCAACGCATGGCAGGATTTGAAATACCATGTTATATTGTTAAGTTCGTTCTGTGAATGTTTTATGGTTCAGTGTAGGCAATCCGCCGATGGTTGTGGTAAACTTTTGATCTTGTAGACGGAAACACGTACATGAGTGTAAAACTAGATGTAATAAATCTCCAATGTTTCAAGACTATTCATGATGCTAAAAATTTACACTTGGTATATTTTGAAGAGTTGGCGTACCGTTTTCACAATATTAAAAGATATTTCATTCAGTTAGAAATATGATCAGTTTTTCTTCAAAATATACAAAATGTTATATTCGTTACTGCCGCATATGTTACCAAATGTCTCAGTGACTTAAGTGACCATAGTAACTTATTTAACTTCAAAGAATGCCTTTGTCATAGAATAACAATTATTCTCTCAGTAATTTAACTTATTTCCTGATTTTCCATACTGCAATGATATACTGTAAATAACAGTCCCCAAAGGGATTAATAATTTTAGTTTTCAATCAGATTAAAAATCGCACATTAATTGAAAAGCTTGCATCTGCAATAAAATTTGTTGGATTGAGTTATGAATTATTTTGTTTAAATATATTATAATTCAATTTTCTAATTGTTTTTGACTGAACAACAAGTGTGCTAAAATTATTAAAAGTAATAGTACATTTACTGCAAAAGTTAAAATAAGTTGCTTTTTTCTATCTTTGAATTTAAATGTTTTTTTTAAAAAAAAGCTTAAAAAATAGTTACGTTCTACTAAAAAGCTAGCTGAGAAATATTGAAAGAAATACAACAGATTTAAGGAAAATAAATAGAAAATATCAAGATCAAAATAAGTGGACAAAAGTAAGAACAATCCAGATGGTGTGGGTCAAGCTGTCAAACGAGTTGCTGACAATTTAGCTTGCCGAGGGGAAGATATGTCAGATTCAAAAAATTTGTAAGAGAAAGTAAAAGAACTCACTGTCAATACTATTGAAATGTACTTCATGAATTCCGAAGATATAGCTGAAATGGAAAAACTGAAGAAAGAGGAAAATCTTCAGCCCATGAAAAACATAAAAAAAACTTCATCAAGTTATTTTTCATAAATACTTTTGTATATGCGTTGAAAGAAAGAAATCTGTCGTGTTTTTTTGCCAGGAATTGCCTCCAGTGTGGAAAAGTTATGGTTTAAAAGATGTCTTTCCGAAAGAAACTGAGCGAATTTGTGAAGTCTGTTCTTCTGAAAAATCATCCTCATGGTAATCGGATGGAGACTCATGGAGTGATAGTGAAATATGGCAATGCATATTATACTGGGATTGTAACAAATTCTGATCGAACTGGACTGAGGTTACTACACTTTGTTGGTGAAAATAGATTTATGTGTTCTCTTGTTGAGAATAAGATACGGTATGAAAATGAAAATGTAATAGAAAAATCCATTCCAGAACAACCTAGCAAAGGATACTTTCTGTTGACAAATATATCCGGGAAAGCTACTGGAGTAGATGGTTTTGAAATATTCTTATTTTACCTACGTTTGTAAACATATTTTTCATTTTCTCTTCAATTTCGCACATTTTAAATTTCTAACAGTTTAACTGTTTCTTAAAGTATTCAACAAATTAGGGTATGGTTTGCAGAAATATTTACTTGATATAGAATGCTACATATTTCAGAGAATGTTTACTCGACATGTATGTACATGTCAAACGCAAACTGTTTCAGTACAAAGAATGCATTTTGAATTACATATGGAAAAATCTCAATTTTAGTACAGTAATTATACATACATATCAGATATGTTACTTGCTTGTCACATATGTTACTTTCGTCCATTCTAGCAAATTTCCTTCAATAAAATCCGTTAACAAATATTTATTTCATGTCATACTGAACATCTTATCTAGCTTTGCAAAACAAACCCCGTACACCCCTTACTTTAGTGAAAAAGCTCATACGGTAACGTGACATGAATTTTGACAACGATTCTTGTATATACAAATACAGTAACTAATCTTTCTAAAAAATCTTAATTTTTTGCAAAATGGAGATAAAAAGTGCATGCCAAAATATGAACTCCTTACTGAGAGGTCCTAAGAATCATAACAAAAATCTTCTTTCTCTTATTCTTTGAAAGTTATTTCTGATTTTTTTCTTGCATGATTTGCCGGAGTCAAATGAGAATGACCCGTATTTATAATTTTAATATTTAATTAATCTAATTTAATTTAAAGAGTATAAAATTTATATATAATGAAAATTACTTTTGAAGGAACATTTAAGCAAAGTTTACTAAGAAATCAGTAAAATCAGGTAATCAAAATTAAGTACATTTCAAGGAAAAGAAAAGAAAATCCTCAATATAAATCAACGGACTAAAAATAAGGGTGGCGTAGATACTGAACATTAGTAAGATATTGTACATCACAGAAGCTTCAAAAATACATAATCAAATACATGCTAAACGCACAAATATTGGTAAGATATTGTATATCACAAAAGCTTCAAAAAATACATAATGCAAATAAATGCAAAAAATGCAAAAAATGAAGGTATTGGTAAGATATTCTACATCAGAAAAGCTTCAAAAATAAATAATGTAAATAAATGCTAAACGTACAGATATTGGTAAGGTATTCTATATCACAAAACCTTCAAAAATTACATAATGCAAACAAATACTAAATATAAAAGTATTGGTAGCATATTGTATATCACAAAATTTTAAAAAAAATATACATAATGCAAATAAATGCTTAACTACAGGTATTGGTAAGATATTGTATATCACAAAAGCTTCAAAACATACCTAATTTAAATAAATGCTGAACATAAGAGCATTGGTAAGATGTTGTATATCACAAAAGCTTCAAAATATACATAACACAAGTAAATGCTAAACATACAAATATTGGTAGAATATTGTATATCACAAAATCTTAAAAATACATAATGCAAATAAATGCTAACCATACAGATATTGGTAAGATATTGTATATCACAAAAGCTTCAAAAATACATAGTGCAAATAGATGCTAAGCATACAAATATTGGTAAGATATTGTGTATCACGAAAGTTTGAAAAAATACATAATGCAAATAAATGCTAAACATGCAAGTATTGGTAAGATATTACATATCACAAAAGCTAAAAAATATACATAATGCAAATAAATGCTAAATATACAATCACTGGCAAGATATTGAATATCACAAAAGCTTCAAAAAAACATAATTTTAAAAAAAATGTTAAACATTCACGCATTGGTAAGATATGGTATATCACAAAAGCTTCAAAAAATACACAATCAAATAAATGCTAAAGATACAAACATTGGTAAGATATTTTGTCAAAAAAGCTTCATAAAATACATAATGCAAATAAACGCTAACATACAAGTATGGATAATTGGAACGAACAGGCCTGTCCCAACAGAAGTCGAATGAAAGAAAAACAAAGGAAAAATAGGAATGTCAGAAGAGTCTTTAAGAAGAAAGAAGGCATATTTTATGTATCATTGAATGAAGAGTTAAAAAGAAAAATCAGCAAATGTGTCGTGTTGAGTTTATGGCTTAGACAAAGATATTATGCAAGCATAGACTAAAAAATTTTATGAAGAATATTGACAAGAGTACAGGAAATTGTTGATAGATAGGGGGAAAAGAATAAAGAAGTGTTAGGAAGGTGAAGAAGGAAAGAGCAACATTAATTGATGTTATTTAGGCCAAATAAACAAATCTTAATAGAAACTGTATTCTTGTGAATGTGCTACAAGGAACGTTAAGAGGTAAGCTAGGATACGGAAATATGATACTTGATGGATGGTATCAAAGTAGAGAATTCTTGTATCCAGAACAGACATTTACAATTGTCTGGTATATGACATCAGTGCACGGTTTATACCGGAATAATGATATAGACAAACAAATAATAGCCAAGGCGAGGACAAGGCGAAGCAAGAGATAGATGTAAAGAAATATTGACAGTGTACAAGTAGTTACAAATTTACGAATGTTGTACCTATCTCGTTAACTTGACATGTTCGTATTTACGAAGATGTCATGTTCTTAGATCTACTCTTTATCTGCTTGTTTGACGTACTAAGAACAAGATTAACGAACTGTAACTCACAGACCATTGAATGAAAATCTTAAAGTGATCTAGACAAAGCAGTTAGCGGAGGATGTAGTGCAAAGATACTTTTCAATTTGAAGCAGATTACGAAGGATGACATATATTTATGATTATTATGTTGATCGATACGAGAGTGATAAATGAACGCTTAATTCTGAAGGTATAAATTAAGTAAATTAGACAGAGACCTTGTTACGATGTGCCAAAAAATAAAATAATGAATTACAGAAGACAATAATGGTTATTTTGATCGTTATGAGGAAGATGAACAAATAATTAATTCAGAATATATATATAAGTCACAATAGATGAAGACATGTTACAATGTGGCAAACAATAATTCACAGTAGAAAAGGTAAATGGAAGCAGTGTATGGAAAAGAGAAGGGAAGATATCAGCATATATATATATATATATATATATATATATATATATATATATATATATATATATATGAAGAGAATGAAAGAGAGGGAGATGGAAGAAGATTAATTGAACATGCATTTTAAGAAATAAAGTTTTTCTATAATTTTCAATAGTGAAAACAAAGAAACTCAAACTAAAACAAAACTGTTTAAAAAACAAATATATGAACAAAATAAACTATCATAACCTGTTGATCAACTGAAGAAGTGCCAACAATTGTAAACAATAATATATAAAGAATTAAAACTTAGAGTAAGTTGTCATTAAGTTTGTGGAATCAAAAAAATTAAAGTCTGAAGATGATATTTTAAAAGAGAAAAAGGTCTTACCTTAACATTTCTTGTTAAATTATCAGAAAAACTGTTTCGAGGATTTTAGACTCCTTCTTCGATATATATTATTCCGCTACGCTGTATTTTTATGTCAGAAGTTCAACAGGCAGTGGAATACTTTAAACCTCGTAAGAAGGCAGAGAAATATTGAAACTAAATGAGTTAGAATCTAATATAGGAGTTTAAGGTATCATTTCTTTATCGTTTTAAACATTAAATCCGAATCATTTAACATACATCAGTAAATATTTAAAGGTAATCTTTAAAGAACAAGTATATTCTTGTATCAAATTATAACACAAATAGTTTAAAGACTTTTCAGGTATGTTCGTCGATGTGTAGTATTCCACTACTCTCCTAAACGTATAAAAATATAGAAGTTCGTGCCAGATGTTTAGCAGCGTAGCTGACTACTATAATTTTAAGAAGTGCTCAGAGAGGTATTGAAACTTTATGTGTTACGATCTAGTACAGGAATGTTAACGAAAAATGTCTTTCCCTTTTTAACCACTAAATATGCTTCTTGTAGAAGTTATCAGTAAAAATTTTTAAGAATGATCTTCATACAATTAAAATATGCTGCTTAAAACATCCATATCCCTAACACCTATTTACGGAAATTTCCTAAATATATGAGTCCTCGCAGATGTTAAAACTGATCAGAAATCAGTAGCATAATACTATAGCATCTTTTGGGCTCCAATCATGAATGAAAAGGTCAGCTCTTCTCTCTTCATATGTTTCTCAAATTTAACATATAAATATTATAAATCAATATTAGTGCAATGAAATATTCGAAGTAATATAAGTAGTTAATAAAAGTAAGATAAACTTTTAGATTTGATATTTCTATTCACTTGTTTCAAATATGTTGTATTCTGATTAACTGTACTTTTAGACACTATGGTAAAGCGTTGAAAAATTTTAATAATATTTTACTTTCTTGTATTTGTGATTCCTGAAAATCCTTTGCACTTCCTAGCTTTTGGCTCTTTCCTAGAAAGAGAGAGAGAGAGAGACCTTGTACTTATATGTCATTATTTTCAGCAACCAAGTATTGCTGTAGGATCATTCAATGTCAAATTACCTAGAGCACTGTGCTTCAGTGTCTCAGATTCTCTTCAAAATTTTTAAATACATTAATACCAATGAAATTTTGCTAAATTAATTTTTTCCGATTTTTTGGATGAGAAATAAGGCCGGGGAGAAATTTTTGAAAAATGTGAATTTTGCTTCAATTTCACTTTCCGCCACTCAGCATCATGGAACTAAATTACCATAATTTCCTTTTTTTGAAGTTATCGGGCTCATCCAGGTGTCAAATGAATGCTTGAGTTTTGCTCTTTCAGCAGATTTTAAGCAACTTTGCAAAAGGTTACACTGTCAAACATTAATGGGTATACAAAGCAAATTTTAGGTGCCATTTCTCAAAAGTTACAACTATGAAACTTTTGAAACTTTTTGTACATTCATCTTAACACGTACATGGTATGGTTAAAAAAATAAAGAGGCTGTGTTTTTGTATTTTTGTAATTATTTTTTATTATGTACGGAAATATACAGTTTTAAGTTTTGTTACAAATTGTGTCATTGCTCGTATGTTACAACTATGAAACTTTTGAAATTTTTTGAATAAAATCATCTTAGCACATACATGATATAGTTAATAAAAGGATGCTTTTGGTATTTTTGTAATTATTAATGTTTTGGTATTTTACATGTGTGGAAATATACAGTTTTAAGTTTTGTTACAAATTGTGTCATTGGTCGTAAATTACAACTGTGAAACTCTTGAAACCTTTTTTATAGGATGATTTTAACACATACATGATACGGTTAAAAAATAAAAAACTGTTTTTTGGAATTTTTGTAACTATTATTTTTGTATGTCAGAGTGCAATTTACGAATTGCTCTAGTCCTATATCCTACTGGCCAGAAAATGAAGAGTTTTCTTGGGAACTTTCTCAAAATTTCATCTGGGAAGTTCCTGTTCCGTCTCTTAAAAGCAAATTAGCTTGGACTTACGCAACTGAGAGCAAAATTAGAAGAAAACATCATATAATCAATGAAAAGAATGAGCTGTGAAATATAGGACTCAAGAATTTGTACGTAAATCTATGCAATTCTAAGAAGTATTACTGAAATGTATGTTTATTGTTTTCATCTATGTACATTAGTCTATTATTTCTTATTTCTGCTGATAGTGTTTGTAATAATCACGCAATCCCTTACATTGCTAGACCTATATTTTCCATTCAGAAAACAGTAAGATTATTACAAAAATGTATTCCTTTTTTGTTATTCAATCATACCTAGTAAATGCAAACTAATTCTATAAAAAGTTACAAAAGTTTCATAGTTGTAAGCGATGGTACAATTGGGAGAAAAATAGGAAGTCATAATTAATGTACAAAAATTTAATATTATGGCAATACCAAAACTGGACATTACACCAGTTGTATTTTTAAGCATACCTAATATTTACTAAGGTGATTACTTGAAAAAGTTTTAAAGTGTGACTTCTAAGGTAAAATAGATCTAAGTACAAAATTCAAGCAAGTGAATTTTCATTACTAACTAATTGCAACTTATTATTTTCAAAAATAATGGAAAATTATATCTTTGTAACAAATTTCAAAAATATAAACAAAAAGACATTAACATTAATTAGAAAAAACATCTAAAAGACTTACCAATATAGAGTATGAATTTAATAATAGGAGAACGTCCATAAACATACCAATAATTTATCACCGACGCCAGGCTCATTCATCGCATTTAAGCAAGATGGGAAAACAGTGTTAATTTTGAATTTAATTGACCATGCCTCGTACATGAAAGAAACATCTCGAAGCTTTCTCCCATCAGTTTGGTATGTTTATGTGTCTGTGTTTGTGCGTCTAGCTCCAAGGACCCTGATCACCTGATATCTACATTTGTGGTGAATGTTCTTTTGTGTCTGAATTTCGGGACTGTTACTCTTCGCCCACGCATTGATGTATTAAGGAGTTGGTTGGACTAGCAAATTCATTCGCACCTTTCCAGTTGTAATTGCCAGACGTTCTCGTCTGTGCTGGATTAAGTGGATTTTCTTTTCTCTATGTGCGCTCCCCTGGCTTGTTGAGCGTCAAAATTAAGTTAATAATCGGAAGTTCAGTCACGATCCTCAAGTGCAAAAGGAACTCAAAATTGAAGAAAGCGCATTTTTTTGTTGACAGTGTTATAATTAGTGAAATATTGTGCGTTGCGTAGGCGTTACGTGATGCCAGGATAATCGCCAATATCTTTATGTGCTAATTAACTGTTCAGTATTTGGACTTCCCACGATTGAAATCTTGGGATAGTTATTGTCTAGCTGTAAGCGGATCAACGTAAACCAGTTTAAAAATTACCAGTTGTGGAACTTATTGTGGAATTTCTGTGATTAGTCAGAACTCAACAAGCCCGAAGGAGTTGACCAGTCGAAGATTACTGTGAGTATAATGCAGTTTAAATTATTAACTTCGACACACAGCCATCTCGAATATCAATTCAAACGACCGTAAATATCACAAAATAGAAAGTTTGTAGTTTGTTTGTAATTTTGATTTTAATCTAAATGTAGTGTTATTTGTGGTTAAGTGTTATTACGTATACTAACATTTTAAATCAGGTTTTATTATTTGTTCATAAAATTAATTTCTACTCGTTGTCTGTACCTAGTTTAGTTATAAGCATAAACTTTTACTTTATGTTACTTATATTCTTGTCTGCCGTTTCCCAGCTCCAAATTTGACGAGGATGTAGGTATTGGTGAACCCGTGCTTCGCCGTGGCGCAACTGGGATAAAACAGACGGGTGATAAAAGTAAATTAAGCAGAGAGAGAGAAAGATGAAAGTGACTGTCGTATATAATTCATAGTGAATCCTAAAAGCGACGAAGACCACGGTACCAACCAACTTGGCGACCGTTTTCAGAACAAAGTTATAGCAATCTTCGGTTAATCATTCTTGAATTGCTGCCTAAACATTCATATATGTAACGTGTTTCAAAGCTGATTTGACCCGCGTAGTAAGCGTTGATTTCCGTCAAAGAATGTTTGCGTATAACTCCAGCAAATTAATTTATTTACAGGTAAATAGTGTAGAGAGATAAATGCGAAAAGCAGGTAACGTAGATTATACATCTGAAATAGCTTTAACATTGAGAAGAGTCAAAATATAATTCGCCAACATTTTTCCTGTTGAATTTTAATATTATGTAAAAGTGATCGGACAGCAAACAGCTGATCGAGGATATAGAAACACACACATTCATACACGTTTCACACAGAAGTATGTACCTTCATATGGGTTTATAAGTAAGAGAAAGTGTTTTGTAGGCCTACATGGTGTTAGTTTATATTTGTGTTAATTTCAATGCGGTTGTAATTGCAATGCTTTAAATTGAAATATTTGGTAGAGTAAAATTTCAATTAAAAAAGAATTTTAGTTTTTAGCAATTGAAATAATGACATTCATCGTGTTCTAGAGAGTCGCTTGTTCACGATTTATTGTTGAATTTAAGAGTTTATATTTCGCATTTTCTGTTTTAAATCAGTTGTTTGTAATTTATATCAGTTTGGAGAGTAGTATTACATAAGAACAAATTCAAGCATAATTAGAGAAACAGTCCACTAAATTAGAACAGAAACTAGAAAACAGCGATCGGTTAGAACATTCATTAGCTGAGTCAGTAGGTGAATGCAAGCAATTAATAAGCGAATTGGCAATCGAATATAAACAGTCTATAGCTAAACTAGCGAATGATTGCACGCAGAATCGACTAGAATTAGAAAGTATATTAGATAGTTTGTGTGGCGATATTACAACGACTAATTACACCATAACTGGAATACTTCTTGAATTAGCTAATCTAACCAAATGTGTTGATGCAGGCAGTGCTGAATGTACGAAAAGAATTGAGCAATTGCGTGAATTTGTACAAGCGGTGCAGATTGAGTATAGACAAGCTACTGAAACACAACAACGTGAAATTGATGTTCTGAAAGGAGTACAAGGGGTAAAGTACCAAGAGAAGGAAATAGAAAAACAACAGGTTCTCAAAGACAAAGATTGTGAAACTATTAACTTTCGTATGAATAGGCAAGAAGGTGTTACACACGAACTAAACATTACGTAAAGGAACTAGCGGAAAAGACAAGTGAGATACGTGCGGAAGTGCAAGCGCACAGGCAAATCTTAAAACTGAACAGTGAACGATCAGATGGAATCGAACAAACGTTAGGAAGCTTTAGGAAACACCATAAAGTTACTGTTGAATTGATAATTGAGCACTTTGGGAAACAGCCCGCTGTTATTGTAAAATCGGAACATAATCGATATGTTGCACAGGGAATGCATAAATTAGAGGGAATTAATCACGAATTGTTAGCACGTCAGTAACATATCGAAGACAAAATTCGACAATTACAGACTATCGTGCGTTTATCAAGCGTAGAGAGAATAAGTTTGATACGGAGTTTGACGACTCAGATTATCAGAGTGAAGGATTCGAATCCGATGGATCTGGTGGTAGTGTAAAACAAGTCTATTCGCGTAGTTTCCAAACTAAACCGTATTATTTAAGTAAGGGATTTGCAGCACCTCCCAAATTATACAGGGCTTCCGGATAGTACAACTGCGCTTTCATATATTCAGGATTTGAAAGAAAAGGCCAGAGTAGTTTGCATATATGAAGACGATTTGTTTCACATTATTCCATGTCTTGTCGAGCAAGTGGATAAAGAGTGGGTTGCGAATTATCCGAGGAAGTTTGAAACTTTTGATCAGTTTGAAAAGGCTTTAATAGACACGTTTGATTCAGATAATATTGTCGCCAGTCAGATCGCTTTGTGTAGGTGTAGGCGGTTTGATCTAAAGACTCATGACAATATTCGTAGTTTTGCATGAAACAGTACTAATTACTAAAAGATTTAAATCCAGAAAGTTCAACTGTAAAAATCATTGCAATCATTATCGACACTTTGCCACGAAGGTACCGTGAAGAATTGACATTGCATCCGTGCATTTTGTTTCAACAGTTTTTGGCCAGTATTGCTAGGATTGAATCATTAAGGGCAACGGAAAATAATAACGTGAAGAGAGGTTAGAATACATACAACAATAATAATTACAAAGACAATCGTTCGTTTCGTGTGCAGCAAACTAAAACGACAAACGCGTCGTCCAATGGCCATCAGAGAAGTAATAGACGAAATAATTACAATAATGGTGCAAGGTAGAATCACGGTAATAAGGCAACAATGATGGTGAAAATACACAAACGAATAATGAACAGAATCGAACGGAAGAACTTCGTAGTGACAGAGATAATAATTGGTGTGGAAATAACAATCGTAGGGAACATCGAGGGAATAATAGAATTCGAAGGTTTTGGCCGGCGAATTTTTGGGCGGCTATGTTTCGGCTGCCAGATTTTGTCCGTATCCCATTTTCATAAATGAGTAAAGTATAATATCATTTGCATCAACGGTGGAAGTTGCGAATTTATTTAAGAAATGCTGTAATGAATAACCAGACGCACGACATGCTAAATACAGAAAAGAGTAATGTCCACAAAATGGAAATAAATCATCTTGAATGCGTTTATTATTCCATATATAAAATAAGCAGTTACGTTTTAGAAACCTTATATGGTATGATATATACAGTGGAAGACCGTAACTATCGAAATATTCACCAACCCCTAATTTTGAAATATAAACGGCAACACAGTGTTCACCTGCTTTATCACTAGAATCAGTGTTTATAATTATCGCAGTAGGAAATGTGTGAATAAAACGTGGTAATTGGTCTGCAATGTACACACCGATAAAATGATCGTTAGACAGATTTTGTTGTAATGCATCATAAAGTTGAAGTGTATTTAACATGTTAATCAATATATATTTTTCTTTGGAAATCAGTTTCTAATTCTGAAGATAACACACCGTAAATAATTGCTGTTACAGATGTCAATGCATCATTAAAGTGAACCTCAAAACGTACACTTCTTTAACGTTGTGGATTACTATGAAATGCAGCACTAGCACTAGAATCAGGAGTTCTATGCATCCGGACCATATATGCATCCGGACCATATTCTGCTAACCCATTCTTCCAATCTCCTAAATACAATCCTATTTTTAACTGTTGAGATTTGTTGCACATAACACTGCCGGTATCATAATATAATACAAGCTCGCCAAGTAATTCCAAGTAACGGAATAATTGGAGGCGAGCGTTTGTCGTGGAGTATGCGGCTATTACCACATTGATATTTTTATCTGGAGGGATAACGCTATCGTTAACACCCCAGTTGAGCACGCGGATTTTATCACCAATTGGAATACAAGATTTAACCTGAATATTCGGGTTTGTTAATTTATAAAAATACTCCTCGGGATTTCTAATAATATCGATTTGCTCCATGTTCTCCTTTTGAAAGAATTTGCCACACAGCAGTTTATAACCAGTTTTGAAATACGTTTCTTAGGTTTGTTGTGCATAATCTTTTCTCGGTCTAAGTGGATGCCTTTTTTCATAATATTCGTGTATGAACTGGTCTTTTTGTTGTTCAGTGGCGCATTCTGCGGGCCAGCCGTTAAATTAAGTCTTGATCATAAACAGGTTAATGTACTCCGTGAAAAGACCGCACTCCTTCTTTTCACCGTCATATATTACGACCTCATACCTTCATACCTCGTGTTTTTCGATCACTGTATCCTTTCTCAACAGCCACCCGCACCTCATCTACAACCCATAAAGCGGTCAAAGCTCTCTTCTCATCCGAATGTGTGCATTCTTCTTCATTCAGAGTTTCCGCATGTGTTCGGCATAGGGGGAATAGTAACTTTAAACCACACCGATAGGGCAACACGGTGTGGTAGATATTGTCTGGAGCTAACACCTTATACTTTATTATCCGCTCGAATTCTGCAATATCCTGGCACTCGCTCTCTCTGGCATAAATTTTCGGATGACCCACAGGATATTTTTTCACCTTACAACAATAAGGATAGAGGGATATGATGTCGGTATACATGAAACATTCCCCTCTTTCACTTTTTGTAGAGTTTCATTGCGTCGACCCTTCCGCCATACAGAAAGAATTGGACATTTCTTAGTCCTGTTGTTTTTTTACAATTTTTTTACCATCGGATATTCTTTGAGAAACTCTCGCTTTGGCACCCCATATTTCATGCACTATATACCCCAGTTCTTTTAATTTATTAATTTTGTTTATTGTGTTCTCAAAGCGCATACTAAAATAGTGTATGCGTCTTTATATATGGTGTTATCACTGCCTGTGGGGTAACACAGTTGGTAATCCTGAAATAGGCACCCTTGGTACTCCGAAACATGTTCTGCGTTGTTATATATTGCATATACATCCACTTTATAGCCACCACGCACCACAATTTCTCGGCCGTTACCAGAATGCTGGATTTGTGCTTTTAATCGGTCCGCCTCATACACGATCCACTGAACAGCGCTGACAGATTGGTTATCTCGCCACCTGTACCCGATATGTGGGATAATACCAATGGTATCTGATTGCAAGAACTTTATCCTATACATTAAATTAAACTCGTTGGCAATGATTAGAGTTTCTAGAAACGAAAAAAAAACAAAACGAGTGTCATAGCCCTTCGCATTATGAGCTATGGCTACTATTATGTTAATACCAGAAGGCCTTTGTGCCAAATAATATAGAAACTAGAATACATTTGTCTCCATAAAATACATTTTCTCTAATACCGCATACACCAACCGTTCACATGTATTATTTTTACTGTTGTAGCATATCCGTTCACTTACTAAAAGGTTGGGCTCATGTTCTAAAATACCGCGGGCTATTTCCTTATCTTGTCGGCACTTAATGTCATAAAACACTAATAACCATTTTTGTGGAGTACGTATTCTGCATGGCTGAATGTAATATAAATGTCCTTATGGCGTCATATTATTACAACCATACAGAATACTTCCCCACAGACATGCGGATTCCTCTCTTTTTCACCACGTGTGCTTTAAGACATTGAGGGTACACTTTCACAATATCGCATAATGAAGACATGATTATTGTAACATTGAGCTCCGTAAAAGCATCTATTACATTCCTTACAATATATTACACTTTCTGTAACGTTGCATGGTGGATTATTCTGGTATTTATTACACAAGGCTTTATACTTCCCCACATGCCTGTCTTTAATGTGAAACTTTTTATGACATTCTTCACAATAGTAAGAGCATGAAAATGCCGCAGTTAGGTTAGTGATTACATTGTAATGGTTGTTAATATACAGTAAATTAATACGTTTACTCTGACCGGGCCCCTCGAAACGTATTTTTCACCAGACAATCCTTCATACACAGTAATTTTGTATACTGGTAAATAAGTTTGAAATTTTTTAAATTTCGGTATTCCACCACCGTTCTCTAAATTAACACAAGCTTATTTTACAGTTCAGAGACCTTATTATACATATTTGTTGAGTATATATTACTATATCTATGTATATCTTTTCTGTTGTCTTTATGTTCAATAAGGCCTATAGCCACTACCAATGCTTGGCACAAACATTAAAAATCGGAGTTTTTAATAATGACAATACCTGTGTTGTGTTTAATATACTCATTTATATTAGTGAAATTCTGTTTCACCCGTCCCATACCAATAGGTAGTTCTACGTGGTGGAAATAGACAACGAAACGGTCCCGATATAGGAATGATGTGTTTGATGGTATTACCTTTTCTAAAGCAGTCCATACATTATCAGCTTTCATGTTACTACCAGCTCTAAAAGACAAAAAAATGGTTTATCTGGGTTTCATTAATGAACGTCAGCCCTGCACGATGATGAGGGAGTACACTTCTCATAACATACTCTACCAAATCACGCATACTATTTTCTAGCCAGGCAAGGGGTTTTCTTCCTTTTTGGGGAGGGGTTAATTCGACCGTCATTAAATTACCATTATCCTTAAATTACCTATAATATTGATGTGATTCAGATAATATACTAAATCTCTCCAATTTTGTAAAATCGTTATTATTATTAATGTTGGCTGTTTTACTATAATTGGGTCTCTTGCCACTATAGAATACCAAGTAGTGATTTTTGCAATAGTGTATTATCGTTAATATTTGCTGTTTTACAACGATCAGCAATCATTCACTGTAGATCACCAAGAAGCCTTTTTCTAATAGTGTATTATCGTTAATGTTTGTTGCTTTACTATAATTGGGTCTCTTGTCACTATATAACACACAGTAGTGTCTGCTCTAATAACGTATTAAACTTCATGCTCACTCCTTTCACGCTATATTGAAACCACCGTTTATAGCATTTCTACTGAATTGAAACAGAAGCTGAAATCGGAATTGAAGCGAAGCAGGAATCGGAACTGGTGCTGGCACTGGAACACGAACTCTACTCTTGTGCGTGTGTATCACCACACTAGAGTTTATGATTAAATAAAGAGGTTACCCTATATCCTAACAGTGAAAACAACGCTTATAGCATTTCTACTGAATCGAAACAGAAGCCGGAATCGAAACTGGTGCTGGCACTGGAAAATGAACCGGAACTCTTGTGTGGTTGTGTCACCGCTCTATAGTTTATGACTAAATAAAGGGGTTCCCTGGGTCCCAACATAAGACAATTCCCTCTCATTCTTATAGAAACGAACTCACCCTTGAATTACGGGACCCAATAGGTCTTCCTCCACAGCACACTGAGGAGGGGTTTCCCCCGCATAGCTGTCCAGCGGAGGAAGGGAACTAGCCGGAATGTCGTGCCGTCTCAGAGTGAAGAGCTGGCTATGGATGCCTCTCTTTTATACTCTCCCGGTGACTTCATTTCGTCCGGCACATGAGTAGTACTTTAAAACATTACAAGATATTTTAAAATAATAACACACTTTTTCCAATTATAAAACTTATTATCAATTTGGAGAGTATTTCATTGGCCTACGACCATAGGAATAATCGCGAATATTTTGACGTTGCCAAATTTGACATTGCCGCGACACGCAGCATATACTCTGAGAGTTTCATTGTCCTTTGAACAGGGGTGGTGCATTCTTTTCTCCAATTCCTCGAGAACGGCTAGAGCTAGAAGCACACGGTTTTCAAATTTGCCTATGACCAGGGGTGGGCCATTGTTGCCAAAATTTCAGATAATCGTAATTCTCTTGAGAACGGTCGGAGCTAGAATCACACGGTTTCCAAATTTGCCTATGATTAGGGGTGGCACATTGTTGCCAAAACTGTAAGAAACCGCTCAGTCGCATCTTGTCCATAAAGCTCAAGGCCCCAGTATTTTGACCCTGAAATTTTCACTATTTCGAGAAAATTATTCCTTTTTATGTAACATGGTGCTACAATCATGAATTTGAAAATATAAAGTGGCTACGAGGTCACCTTGGTCACGCCTCTTCGCATTTACTGCTGTGGTCAGGGGTTTGGCGATAGCGGCCCTGCCATGAATTTATATTTTATGAAGTTCCCCTTGCACTGTTTTCGATGAAACCGGGCTCTGTAGGCCGGAATTGAGTTCAGACGTAATTTTCATTCCAGTGGTCTTTGTAGCTGCCACAATCTGTTTTAATACCCTCCTGCCACTATCTGACAGGATTGTCGTTCGACCACAGTTGTGCTTTGCAGACGTCGTTTGCTCATGAATTGTGTACGCCCTCGTGACATTGGACACAGTACCTTTCGATAATCCACAATGTTTGTCACTGTTGCCACTTTAGCTTCAACCGCTTCAACCAGACGGGCACCAACGAACATGTCTCTTTGGAAACTGTCAGGTCGCCCATTTTACAGCACCACTTTCAGACCGTGACACTCACAGGTGAACTGGTTACTGCTGACGGAAGAGGAAGGTCCACATGACACATTGAAAACAAAAATCGATCGGCAACCGCAAACGCGTTGTACAATGGAGGACAAAACTTACATGTTCTGTATGAAGTGTTTTGATATTTTGTCCAGCTCCTGTATATGCCCTGAGAAAATGGTGACCCATGTTGTCAGGAAGACGTATAATTATCACTGACCACTATGCCCTTCTTTTCCTTAAACGTGTTAAATCATAGAATAATAGGTCATGACATTGGAGCGCTGAAATCAGCAAATTTCAACACTATATAGAATTTGTAAAAGGCGAAAATAACGAATTTTTTAACCCTCTAAGTCGATTATTTCCGTCAAACGAACATAGACTGCTTAAAGTACACTCGTTCCAAGTATTGCAGGATAAAGTTCTCAATATTTCTCCTGAACGATTGACCGATCTCCAAAGGAATTGTTCCGATTCTAGAAATCTTATTCGTGTTTTAGAAGGAAGAGTGGATGAAATAGTATTTTGAAATAGTAGATCTTGTAAGCAACATTACAAATTTGTAAACCACCAGTTTTGGCGCACAACATACTCACCGCGTACAATTCCGTTCTGGGACACCCACGCAGAGATCGTACAATACCACTTTTTTAAAGGCATTTCATTGGAAAGGATTAAGACACTCAGTTAAGAATTTCATTAGAGATTGTATCACATACACTCAAATGAAACCAGATCAACACACGCCGGCAAAGCTGTTAAGTACTATTCCATCACAAAGATTGCGAGAATGTATCTCTATTAATATGTTGGGGGCATATCCAGTTGGATTGTGACAGAAAGGCTCCGCCCTTGTTATAATGGATTTTTATACACGATATTGCACTGCATTTGCGTTAAGAAGCTCAACTGCTAAGGCGATTGTTAAGTGCTTCGAAGAGTATTACTTCCCCATGTTAGGAGTGACTAATTTGATTTTGTCAGATAATGCACCTGTTTTGCATTCCAAATGTTTTCTTCAGGCTATGAAAAAATATAATATAGTCCTTAAGTGTTGTACTGTTTATCATGCTCAGAGTTCTCTAGTAGAGAGAATAATTAAAGGGTTAGTGCAGACATTACGAACTTTGTGCTGAGTCACGTAAGGAATGGGCCGAAAATTTAATAATAATAATAATAATAATAATAATAATAATAATAATAATAATAATAATAATAATAATAATAATAATAATAATAACTGCAAAAATACCGAGAGCAACATTTTTTATCTTTTAACGATATCATGTACGTGATAAAATGATTCTATAAAAGAAGCTTCAAGAGTGTCGCAATTGTAACTTATGAGCAATGACACAGTTTGTAACAAAATTTAAAACTGTATATTTTCGTACGCCTAAAATAAAAAATACAAAAATATCAAAAGCACGCTCTTTATTTTTTAACCATATCATGTATGTGCTACTAAAAGTTTCCAAAGTTTTATAGTTGTAACTTATGAGCAGTGACACAATTTGTAACAAAACTTAAAACTGTATATTTCCGTACATAAAAAATAATAATTACAAAGTACAAAAACGCCCTCTTTATTTTTAACCATACCATGTACGGTACGTGTTAAGATGAATGTACAAAAAAGTTTCAAAAGTTTCATAGTTGTAACTTTTGAGCAGTGGCACAATTTGTAAAAATCCTAAAATTTGCTTGTATGCCCATTAATGTTTGACAATGTAACTTTTTGCAACGTTCCTTAAGATCTGCTGAAAGAGCAAAACTTAAGCTTTCATATGACACCTGGATGAGCCCAATAACTTCAAAGTAAGGAAGTTATGATATTTTAGTTCCGTGATGCTGAATGGCGGAAAGTGAAATTGAAGCAAAATTCACATGTTTTAAAAATTTCTCCCCGGCCCATTTCTCATCCAAAAAATTTGAAAAAATTAATTTAGCATAATTCCATTGATATTAATGTATGAAAAATATTTGAAGAGAATCTGAGACATTGAATCACGGCCATGTTTGAAAAATATGTGATTGGCATAGATTGATCCTGTATTAATATTTTAATGTGCTTATTTGGTCTTATCGTTACTTAGTTATTTTTATTATTACTTTTTGTGTTCCGTTTTTCATTTTTTAAAATCTTAATTACAAGTATTAGCTATTGGAAAACCCTGAGCTGCATTGCTCACTTTAATAATAATTTTATATTTTATTATTATTATTATTATTATTATTATTATTATTATTATTATTATTATTATTATTATTATTATTATTATTATACTGCAACGCATAATAGGAAACATATTTTAATCTGTTGGATTTTAACAAGCCATAATGAATGCATATCCTAAAACAACTTTATTTTAGAATTTTTAATACAACTTAGTGGATTTACATTTATTTTTAATTTTTAACATCTCATAATCTTATTGTTTTTAGTAGTCAACATAGTCAGTGTTTTTATCATTAATAACTTATATTAAGGAGGTAATCATAATTTGTCACTTGTATTATATTATAGTGCTAAAATAATGTAGAATAAGACAAAGTGCTGTATTTTAGCTGTTCTCAGCACATAAAAAGTAAAGCTTAAATTATTATTATTATTATTATTATTATTATTATTATTATTATTATTATTATTATTATTATTATTATTATTATTATTATTATTGTTGTTTTAGTAGGTAGCTTATATTGTATGCATTGTGTGTTAATTTTGTCTGAATAGGTGCTGTATTTTTGCCGTTAGGCTGTTCATGTCACACAAATAAACATTATAATTATTATTATTAAATGCCTCTACATGTTACTGCAGGTAATATTTTACGATGTTCCTTCTGCCTTTTCATAAAGAATTCTTCTGAAGTGAAAGTTTCACACGAAATAACAACGCCTTGTCTAGACATCTTAGTGAGGAACCCTCACCCTTTTTATTTCCACTCTACGTCAAACATCTTAAAATGCTTAAAATTCTGTTTGATTATTTTAAGTGAAAAGTTCAAGTACCTTAAAATTCTTAAAAATTCTTCCTTAGTTATTATCTATATCGCGATTTCTGTGTACTCTCTAAATTTCAATTTTCTAGGTTAAGTATGTTAGTCTAAGCATCTGCAAGTCAGTCAGTAAGTCAGAATTTCTTCTTTTCTTGAAAGAGATTATTATTAATATTGCAACATTCAAACTAGTTTCACGTGAAAGTATTAATTGTTTTGATCTTCTATTTACAGGATATGACGTTGAGGAAGAGAAGAAACAAATATATGGTAAGTTAAGAAATTGAAAGAATTTTATTTATTTTTATATAGTTCTACCGTACACAAACTTTCATAGGAAACAGCATACAAAAGTTATAAAGTTGACACAGATGTATTAATAATTTCGCCTGAAGTACGATTAATTGTATTGATCATTGTACAGGGTGGTTACAAATCATTGTAAAATTTTAGAAGACTATACATATTTTTACACAAACTTTAGAAGACTGTATTTTCAGGAATACTGAGCAGAAATGCGTGATCTTCCAATGATTTGTACTTCTTTCATATTAGTGGTTGTAGTACAGCAGACATCCAAGCGGTAATCTTATTCATGCTAAACCCTCTCAGGAAGAAATCATATCGTGAGGACCGCTGAACGTGGTAACCATATGAAGAACGACTTGCCTGCAGACGTTACGCGACTAGTCCATCTTTCTAGCAGGTATTGATTTAGATATCTTTGGACATTCATCTGTCAATGTGGAGAGTTAGGTCTTCTTGGAAAATGAACACTTGTTCCTTCTTTCCCAAAAAGTGTGACATTAAACAACCTTCCAAAATATCAAGTTACACATTTCCCTTGATACTGTTCTCAGAAAAAATATTTTGGAAGTCAACATATTTGTTATAAAGGGTACAAAACTCGTTCTTTTCGGATCCGTGCGGCGATTTTCTGAACCTCATTTTCGGAAGTTATGTATGTTGCCTTACCGGATAAATGAAAGTCATTTTATTATTGATAATCATTCGTTCCAACAAACCATCGTTCGCTTTAATCTTGTGCATAAAACAACATAATAACCTCAAAAGCCATGAACATAACATATTATAAAATAATATCTGCGTATTACGCGTAGGTCTTACACCGAGTACATCTAAAGTCAAAATAAAACTTCAAATATCTCTCTTCCCAATAACATTGAGATAATGTGTATCTGTTCAGTATTAGCAAAAGTATAGCCTTCTGAAATCATCCAGTAATTTGTAACAACCCTGTATAATCATGCATGATATTGGTTATTCTTATAGTTCTTTCTTAACTGATAGAGATTTAATAATTTATCTTCATTTCTTTTTATCTGACAAGAAACTTTTCAGCTTGACAAAAGCATTCCTTGTCAAAGTAAAAACTTTATAAAAGGTATATAATGATATAAATCCGGTTCAGGATTTTAGATATCTGAACAGATTAGAAATACCATACTATTCATCAAGATAACTTGTTCCAAATACCTCAGGAACGAAAATTGTCTTGTGTGCATAATATTTTTTAATATTTCTTTGCAGAGGAAATTTTTGCAGATGTCGAAGAACAGATTAGAAAAGGTAAGTGTAGAAATCTAATTTTCAATCTTCTAATATTATATTCTGTATATATTTATCTAGTATAATTGGTGATGTCTTTGTCCACTTACATTCGTATATACAAAGCAAAAAAATATTAATGAAGTTATATAGCTTTAACTCAGAATGGACATTTATGTTGTTTAGATTTACTAATTTTACGTCCTAGCTAGTTTCACTAAGCTAGCAATAAGTTTTTGCCCTGGCATAGAGAGAGCTGAACTTGAAATTTGAAACTTATGCATATTCATCTTCTTCTACATAGACACCATTCAATATAAAAGCGTTTTCGAGACTTTCTTTATACATTGATAGCTTTTTTGTGAAAAATAATGTCACATTGGCTACAGAACCAGAGCCTCATAATGAAAAATTATACCATCCATAGAAAAACACCTTCCTTTCAGCGACCCTTCATTTTGTGATACAAGGAGTCTAAGGGCGCGAGGTCAAAGGAATATGGAGGTTAGGGAAGTGAATAGAATCAGGACTTTGTACAACATTTAACGTTTCCTGAGCTTTGTGGGGGGGGGGAGTTCTTAACTGATAAGTGGACACCTTTTGGTATGTGCGACTCAGCACATTAGAGCATTCAGGACTTTTTAAAAAGTCTCTTGTAATATGTTCCAGTCTTCCTATAACTATTTGTTAGGTAAGTGAACATTACGCTCTTGTAACCACAGGAAACAAGAGCATGACCTCCTTGGCCGAAGTGTGCTCGCAGATCTTGTTTGGTAGTAATGACTTTCTTTTCACTCGTTATAACTTTAGTCTGTGTGTCATGGTGATGTTAACATTTATCCATGGCTAGAAGGGAATCGATACAAACATTCTCATTGTGAACACAGAAAGTCAATACTTTGAATGCACAATCAACACGTTGCAGTTTCTAGAAGCGTGTGTAAATAACTTGGAAACATAGTGTATTGAGACTTTGGATAGGTGCAGATTGTTGTTATCAAAGATTATGGATAACCTGGATGATGGATGGACCAGTAACATATTTTCACTTCTTTCATACGTTAGTTGTTTTACCATCCATCCATATTCATTCCATTTTCCTAATCATGTCGTCATTGATGACTGTATACAGGGATGTTTTCCTTTGATCCGTTGCCCAAACTCATGTACCAATATTTTAATTATCTCTTCCATGTTTATATGGTGATTAACAACTAATACTTTGCAGCATACAGTTTTCCTTTACATTATGTAGCCACTTCTCAGTAAGTAATGCGAAACAAATTGAATTTGAGCATAGTGAACTTTAGCGGAAGAAATGAGTTGCCCGAATGTGTTCATGAACACCCTTAGTTTGTCAAGTTATGTTTCAGCCTTACAGATGCAGCTGAGTGTAATAAAACATTTATAAGTTTCTAAAGATCAAGTTACGGATTTTAAAACAATTTCTTTAAGATACAAAGTTAAGTAGAATATTGTTTACTTCAATAATGTATATTTCAATCATATCATACAGTATATTGCTTGTTATGTGTGTTCAAGAGTCATCCCATGGTAGTAACTGAATGTGCTAGTTACTTGATTTAGTGTTAAGCACGCAAACGTAGTTAATAAATTTTTAAAACAGTCAGAGAAAACTGCTTTTCTTTTGTTCTAGCCTACAGAGAAATCAACGGATCTGAAGAAGAGGAGGGTGATGCGTATTAGAGAATGTTCGTTCCAGGTAAAATCTTTTAATTCGAAAATTGTTCAAAAATATAACATATAATAAATTACGAGTACAAAATTTGAATACAAGACAAACTCGAAAGATGATTTAAAGATAACTTTAAAGAAGTGATCTATTAAATGAAATGAAACATATACTATAAGATATGATAAAAGAAAAACGGTATTTGTATATTTTTAGCAGCAACTACTGACGCTACTGATGTAATTTGTCCGATAGCCTGAACCGTTGAGACAGGCAGCGTTAAGTTGGTACACGTTCTGACTTATCAGTCAGCGTCCAGAGCCACTAGATTTAGGTTGTGTTTACCGCATCTGTAGTGCATCATGGATTTCGAACAACGCGTGAACATTAAGTTCTGTTTTAAATTGGAAAAAAGTACACAAAGAAAGTAATGAAGAGTTGAAATTGGTGTAGGCAATAATGCTGTATCTCTGAAGACTGTTTACAAGTATGGTATGAGCGGTTTAAAAACATAAATGAATCAATAGAAGACGAGCAAAGTGCGAAACGTCCACCATCCTCAAAAACAGAAGAAAAGAATGAAACAATGGCAAGAATTGTTCATTCTAAGAGGCGAATAACTATTCGAGAGTTTACCGAAGAATATAGCATTTCGTACGGGTCCGTACAAAGTATTTTAACCGATATTTTACAAATGAGAAGAGTGAGTGCAAAATTTGTTTCCCACACCGCGTATTTTTGGCCGAAAAAATATTCCTCCACCCACATCCACCGTACGCTTCGGATATAGGATCATGTGACTTCTGACTCTTCCCACAAATTAAAACTGTGCCTAAAGGAAAACATTTTGACATCACTTCTGACAATGAAAGAGCCATGTCAGAGCAGAAGTTGAACGCCTTTTCAAAAGAAGCCTTCCAGAAATGCTTCCAGTCAGGATTCAACGTTGAGATAAGTGAATTGCTAGCCAAGAACAGTACTTTGAAGGAGATTAAACAAAATGCTATATAAGCTTATTACTTTGCTTCTAATAAAGTTATTCACTGTATTTTTTATCACAACTCGTATCTTAATAAACAGAAGTCGTTAACCGCCTTCTTTAAGAAAGGAAAGAGCAAGAATAATGAAGATCAAAAATGGAGATTATTTGGTGGAAGAGTTGAAGAAATTATGTTATTTGGGGAATACAGTACAGTATACAGTAGCAAGGTTAATAGATGCAAATAGACAGGCAAAATTTAGAATAGCTGATACGAAGAAGGCATTCGAAGAAAAACAAAAGCTTCAAACCAGAAACTCGACATTGAACTGAAGAAACAACTGAAGAAAGTATACGAATGAAGTGTAGCGTTGTATTTATGTAAGGTATGAATTGTAGAAGAAGAGGAGAGGCATAAACCTTCGAAGTATAGTGCTATAGAAGAAAGCTGAATATTAGGTGGGTGAATAATATATACCAAATGGAAAAATGATGAAAGTAATAGAAGAATACATTAGTATACTGAAGGCTATTTCGAAAAGAAGAGACATGAATGATTAGACATATTACGAAACATGAAGGAATTACATGATTAGCTATAGAGGGAATGACAAAAGTTAAAGAAAACAGACGATGATCATGATTGAAATATACAGACCGAAGACGAATACAAGACGGAGGGAAGAAAATATACAAATGAAAAATCTTGGCCAAATATTATAAGACGAATGGAAGAAAAGATACACAAATGAAAGGTCTAGGCCAAATAATATAAGACGAATGGAAGAAAAGATATAAATGAAAGATCTAGGCCAAATAAGACGGATGGAAGAAAAGATACAAATGAAAAGTCAAGGCCAAATAATATAAGGCGAATGGAAGAAAAGATACACAAATGAAAGGTCCAGGCCAAATAATATAAGAAGAATGGAAGAGAAGATACAAATGAAAGATCTAGGCCAAATAAGACGAATGGAAAAATATAGAAATGAAAGATCTAGGCCAAATAATATAAGACGAATGGAAGAAAAGATACACAAATGAAAGGTCTAGGCCAAATAATATAAGACAAATGGAAGAAAAAATACACAAATGAAAGGTCTAGGCCAAATAATATAAGACAAAGGGAAAAAATGGTACACACAAATGAAAAGTCTGTTTCAAAACAAGAAAGAATGAAAAGGTGCTTCAACTAATAGAGAGATTGCTAATCTGAGGAGAATAGTTGGCGTTAAAATGCCTACGAGAATATTTTTAAATTACTACTAACTCCAGCTAAGTAGCTATACTGATGAAAAGTAAAATTATGTCCTAGAAAGGAACTTCAATCCACAAACTGGTACGTTCAAGGTTACGACTAAAATATCCAAAGAAAATTAGGAAGGGAAATCAATTTCCAATTCTTGCATACGTTTCTTCGAATATTGTTCTTATAGTTAGAGTACAGAACTACTTTCTTAATTTTGACATCTTACTTTCCTGTACCATATAGTTTAATTCTTTTTAAATACCAAATACCGATTTTGCATGCATTGCACGTTTAGTTTAAACCTAAACAGTGATCATAACATAACTACGAGAAAGTCTAATAACACGAAAAAATTAATTTTTAAAATTTATTTTTTTAAAGTGGAAATTGTTTAACAATAATATAATGAGTTACTAACTGAAGATTTGTATACAAAAGAGGCTGGAAAGTCATTGTAAAAAATAATTAAAGAAGTAAAGAAGTGATACCTTAAACGAAACGGAACACAAAAGATCTGAATAAACGAATTGATAAATGCTTTCTTCAAGAAATAAAACACGTTAGAATATTGTCGACAATATATCAAAATAATCATTAATTCCACCTATGTGGATTTACTGATAAACAGCGAGTAAAGAGAAAAAATGTGTTGAAAACAAACTTCCATTATCCCAGTTTTTTGTTAATGTATTCAAAGAAATTAGTTCAAGATCTACATCCTCACTAAATAAAATTAGTTCTTCTTTGAGCTGATTACCATCTTGTTATAACGTCTTATTATTTCTATAGGAAATGTTACGTACAGTACAAATACTTACGATACGAGATGGCCATTACATTGTTCTAATTTTAATATTTTTTTTCTATTTTTGTCAGATAGATACTAAGGATTTTACGTCCAGAGTATTAAGAAAATCGGTTATGGTATTTTCGTATTACATGAGGAATTAATGTACACCCGTGTAACGTGGGTTCCTGTCACCACGGCATGGCGCGTCCTCAGGTTGCGGATCGAGGAGAAGGCCTCTAGATATAGAGGTTAGCTGCGAATATACTGAATAAGCAGTCGCGGATAGACGACTAGGAGTGTTCCTCCAGCTTAGGGGTTTGGGTAGGGCTAACAACCTCATCCTGTAAAAAAAAGCACTTGTTCAGAAATATTCACAAAAGCCTCCGACAACGACTGATAACTTGGCACGACCTCAGCAAAAGAAAATGGACATGAGATTTGGAACATGGAATATTAGGAGTCTTTATAGGGCAGGCGCGTTAAAATCCGTAACGAGGGAGTTAGAGAAATATAGGATGGACATAGTAGGAGTTCAGGAAGTTAGGTGGGAAGGAAATGGATCTGAGAATTCCGGAAATTTTACGTTCTTTTACGGGGAAGGAAATAAAAATCACCTGTTAGGAACAGGGTTTTTCGTTAATAAACGTATATTAACAGCAATTACACGGGTTGAATTTGTCACTGACAGACTTTCTTTTATTACTCTTAAGGGACGGTGGTGTGATATTATTGTTTTAAATGTACATGCCCCAACTGAAGACAAGGATGACGATATAAAAGACAGTTTTTACGAAGAAGTGGAACGGATATTTGACCAACTCCCGCGATACAATATGAAAATTCTACTAAGGGATTTCAATGCGAAGGTAGGGCGAGAGGATATTTTCAAACCGATTATAGGGAACGAAAGTCTGCATAAGGAAAGTAATGACAACGGTGTTAGACTCGTGAATTTTGCAACATCCAAAAACCTAATCGTGAAGAGTACAAAATTCCCACATCGCGACATTCATAAATACACTTGGAGATCACCAGACGGGAAAACACATAATCAAATTGATCACGTTTTAGTAGATAGAAGAAGACAATCTAGCATAATTGATGTCCGGTCGTTTAGAGGGGCTGATTGTGACACTGACCACTACCTGGTAGCAGCGATAATACGAGAGAGGTTATCGTTGAATAAAGGTAATATTCACTGTCCGGAAACGGAGAGATTTAATTTAAAGAAATTAGAAGAGAACCAGGTAAGACGGAAATACCAGATTGAAGTTTCGAATAGATTCTCGGCTTTAGAAGATTCGGAGTGCACTAGTGTTGAGGATACCTGGATTGAAATTAGAGATAGCATTAAAATTTCGGCAATAGAAAAATTGGGACACGCGGAAATACGTAGGAACAAACCATGGTTCGACCAGGAATGCATAAAACTAGCAGAGAAGAGAAAACAGGCAAAATTACGTTGGCTACAAACTCCGAATGAAATAACTACACAAAATTTCGCAGATATCAAGCGGGAAACATCCAAAACTTTTAGAACAAAGAAGCGCGATTTTCTGAAATCTAAAATTAAGGAACTTGAAGATAATAGTAAAAATAAAAACATCCGGGACATTTATAAGGGAATCAACAAATTTAAGAAAGGCTATCAACCTCGTGCTTATATATTAAAGAAATCTGACGGTACAGTTCTCACTGACACGGATAGCATCTTAAATAGCAGGAAAGATTTCTTTGACGATTTGCTTAACACGCAATCGAAAACTAGTGTGCGTGGAGAAAAGGAGATACACACCGCAGAACCGTATATTCCAGAACCAAACCGAATAGAAGTAGAAACTGCTATAAAGAAATTAAAGAAACACAAATCTCCGGGTGGAAACGAAATTACGTCTGAGTTAATATTAGCTGGAGGCGAAAAATTGTGGAACAAGATACACAAACTCATTCTCCTTATCTGGAACAAGGAAGAATTGCCACAAGAGTGGAAAGAATTAATCATTGTTCCAATTCACAAGAAAGGCTACAAAACTGACTGTAATAATTATCGAGGCATTTCTCTTCTGTCAACATCCTATAAAATCCTTTCAAATATTCTATTAGCAAGACTGACCCCATACGCAGATGAAATTATTGGAGATTATCAATGCGGATTTAGACGGAATCAATCAACTATCGACCAAATATTTACCATTCGCCAAGTACTCGAAAAAAAGTGGGGATACAATACCCCGGTACATCAACTATTTATTGATTTTAGAAAGGCGTACGACTCGGTTAGGAGAGAAACATTTACAACGTTCTTACAGAACTTGGAATACCGAGAAAGCTAATTAGATTAATTAAGATATGTTTAAATGAATCCCAAAGTAAAGTTCGGGTAGGAAAATTTTTGTCCACGAGCTTTCACATCGAAAATGGCCTGAAACAAGGAGATGCATTGTCGCCATTATTATTTAACTTCGTTCTGGAATACGCTATAAGGAAAATCAAAGACAGCAACCAGGGCCTAGAGTTGAACGGTATTCACCAGATTATGGCATATGCTGATGATGTAAATTTAATAGGTGATGATAGGAGAACAATAGAAAGAAATGCAGAGATCTTATTAAACGCTTGCAGGGACATGGATTTAGAAGTAAATGCAGAGAAAACTAAATACATGGAAGTGCGTCGGGACCGTAATACAGCAAATTATGGATGCGTTAAAATATTAAATAAAACTTTTGATAAAGTGGATAGTTTCAAATATCTACGATCAATATTAACAGAGGAAAATCATATTCACGAAGAAATTAAATGTCGACTAAAAGCAGGGAATTCGTGTTACTATTCGGTTCAAAATCTCTTGTCGCGAATTCTGTCGAGGAATTTGAAGCTTAAAATATATAAAACGATAATCATGCCTGTTGTTTTGTATGGCTGCGAAACATGGTCACTTACTCTGAGGGAAGAACATAGACTGAAAGTATTTGAGAACAAGATCCTGAGACGAATAGGACCCAAGAGGAACGGGAATGGGGAATGGCGGAAACTGCATAACGAGGAACTACATAATTTATATGGTTTACCCAACATTGTTAGGGTCGTCAAGTCTAGGAGGCTTAGATGGGCGAGTCATGTAGCTAGAATGGAAGAAAGTGGAGACGCTTTCAAAGTCTTGACTGGAAGACCAATTGGAAAACGACCATTAGGAAGACCTAGGCGCAGATGGGAGGACAATATTAAGATGGATCTCGCTGAGATAAGAATACAAAGTAGAAACTGGATCCAATTGGCTAAGGATAGAAGTCAGTGGAGAGCTTTTGTGAACGCGGCATTGAACCTCCGGGTTCCATAGGCCATAGAGTTAGTTAGTTAGTTATTAATGTACACAACAGAACTGTTGAAGTGTGTAATTCAATTAACGATCGATTGTATACTTCAATGCACCTGAATGGAAGTAGTGCCACTAATTTGAACAATATGCGTAATATTGTTGACCCATTTTTGAATCAAAGGAATGGTAAGACAGATTACTATATGGTCTACTATATCGGATTAGGGCCTATTTTAATAATATCAAATAGGTTTGGCATAATTGGTTCATTCATTTTGAAAAGGCTATATTTTCAAATTATTACACGTACCCACTATGAAAAGAACCACAAATTCACCAAGTTTGTATTGTGTAGAGTTTGACACTTCGTCATTGACACATCCCAGTTTGTGACTACTCAAATGATGAACTTCCGCGTCGATGTACTGGACATATTGGTGAGAATTACTTAGCTCTGTTCACCTGGCCTTCCAGATATAATGAGTTAACGCCCTGCGACTTCTTCCTGTACGGTCCGAAAACTAGAAACTTATTTCTGCTGCACTCACTCAATTGTCCTGGATCCGATGTTCATGATTATCGCTCCCTATTCTCTAAACCAGTGGTTCTCAACCTAATTTCTATCACGATCTCCTATTTTTATCACATCCTCTTGCCAGCGACCCTCCTTATAATTTATGGTTTGTAATACGCTTGTGTGGGACTTTTACTTTGTAATATACCAATTGCGGAGATCTCACGATATCCATCTATTTCTGTAATAGTAGAATTCATCCTTTGTATATAGCAGATACAGTAACTTTCCTAAAAGCGAATGGTTTAAAACCAAATTTGGTCAGTTCTTGTTTACATAAACCCCACTACCGCAACCTCAAGTTGAGCTCAAAGAACGCATCAGTGCTGCAGGGTAGACAATTGACAGGACTATGCTGCAAAATGTATGAAATGAGCTCGCGTATCGTTTGGACGTGTGGCGTGTCACCAAAGGGGCACATGTTGAACATTTGTAAAGGGTGTATAAACTTAGTGAGTTTGTGGTTCTTTACGTATATCTTTCATGTGTGTAAGTGTAATATTTTTGAAACTATAGGCCTTTTCAAAATGAACGAATCATTTATGCTAGCCTGTATATAACTAGACAGACACACTTTGTGCTGTCTAGTTCTATACTATACTTTATGCTGTCTAGACTTCATGTAACATTTATGCCCTATAGACACTCTTTAAATGTCGATAGACAGAAGTTAAATAGAGCAAAAAGATGAAAATGTCACAATTATCAAATTGGAGTAGCCAAAATGAGCCCAGCATAGAAAAGAGTATTTGGTAAGTACCATTATATTGGTTTACCTCATCCCATCATGACAGGTCAATTTCACGCACAGATGAGGAAGCTATGCTGAAAAAGTCTTAACAATGGTAAAATAACAGCAATAAAAAGTTGAACTATGACCGAAAACTAGAAACTTATTTCTGCTGCTCTCGCTCAATTGTCCTGGATCCGATGTTCATGATTATCGCTCCCTATTCTCTAAACCAGTGGTTCTCAACCTAATTTCTATCACGACCTCCAATTTTTATCACATCCTCTTCCCAGTGATCTTTCTTATAATTTATGGTTTGTAATAAGCTTGTGTGGGACTTTTACTTTGTAATATACCAATTACGGAGATCTCACGATATCCATCTATTTCTATAATAGTAGAATCCATCTTTTGTATATAGTGGATACAGTAACTTTCGTAAAAACGAATGGATTGAAACCAAATTTGGTCAGTTCATTCACCGAATCCGATCCGTCATACCGTTTCAAAATAGAGGCTACTTGAAAATTTTAACCCTTAACTGGAAGGATGAGTTTTATTACATACGTGGAAGTATGTGTCTGATAGACACGAAACGCCGAAACTTTGGTTCCCTTGGCAAAGTATTTCATAAATTTATTCTTATCACCTAATAATATAAAATTTGTTTCAAAATACATACATAATGCAAGTGCTACGTAAGAGAAAAAATCTATTATTGAGAAAAACTTATCTTTTTTCATTAAAATGACATTTTGTAATACACTTTTTTTGTGAACAAAATTTTTCTTGAAAGAACAGCAAGTTTCAAAATTAGTTGCTTCTCTCAACCAAACACATCACGCACTCTTTCCTGGAACATTTGAGACACACTGGCTTTTCACAGTTGACGCACCTATGTGCTGTGTTCCTGTTCTTCTGATAAGGACAAAGGCTATATTTTCTTTTGTTTTCCATTTTGTCACTTTTCGCCATCTGTTAATCGTCTTCCTTATTCGGCGTTGTCTTCCTGAGAACATTCTCGATTGTTGTTGCCAGATCTCTCCACAAATTATGAATCTTCAACCTCCTTTGAAGATTAGGTCTCATGACGTTCATGGCTAGTTCTATCACAAATGTGTATCTGGAAGTACTTGGGCTGTTTTTAAAATATCAGTACAGAATGCAGCTATTTACCGTACTTATATTTACTAACGTGAATATAATGTCGTCATCAAGAATTAGAGACCAAATATCTTCCATTTTAGGATTTTCACTTGAATTTCTAACAATATTTGGCACACCTGGAATTCTCGTATTATATTTTGACGAGGAACATGTCTAGTCCTTATTGGTTCTTTAGATTCCCAAGAATATCCTTTCTTGCCTTGAAGGAAAGCCGGAACATCTTTTTCATTATTTGTCGTTCAACTTACAGACGAAATACCTTCTTCGATATTACGACAATCTCCATCATCAGTGGAAGAACCAAATGTGTCAGGTATGAACGAGAGATCCACATCTGAATCATGATCAGAAAACAGATCTTCCATGTTTTTTCTTCCTCTTCTTTCCACATTTTTAAAAGCTTGGCGCCAAAATGGGTTCATCCACTTTCCTTACATCGCTTGATTTTCTTTTCCTAGATGTAGAAGATCCTTCCACCATTGATACTAAATTCAAATCACCAACATCAGTAACACTTGTGTGCAAGAAAACTACACTACTGGAAGTATGTGTCCACAGGACATAGTGATGAGCGCAAGAGTCTTGGTATTGCAGTTTTTGCAAGAGTCTTGCATGCAAGACCAAGACCAAGACCAGGAATCCCGGTACAAGACCAAGACCAAGACCAAGACCAAGACCATACCTGCAAGACCAAGACTCTTGCGCAAGAGTCTTGCACAAGTACCGGCACTACTTGATTCTTTTTATATAATGTAGAAAAGAAGGAGATGGATTTCTTGGCTTCAGTGAAAATGCTGCTGGAGTGAATGTGTTCCCAGTCGCTTAAGAAATCCGTGTGAGTCGATCTGCCCCTGTAGCTTATAACAACAGTATGTCGTTTTCTGAATTGGTTGTTCGCGTTTCATGTAGATATTACTCGTTTTCAAGCCACACAGGTGTCATCCTGTACCATGTGAGGTTTTTTGGTGGACAAACATCGTGTGCGTGGGTTTTCTAAGCATTTTTTAGTTTCCTCCTACTTTCTTCATTCCACCATTTCAGTCATTTCTCATCATCACTGAATCCCTTAGCCTTGGTGCACAATCGTGGGACATTAAACTAGATACTTAATTTCATTTCAAAGCATATTAGTAGTGTTCTTCCTCCAAAACTAAAGAGAAATGTAGTATTGAACATCGTTAATACCGTACACCATAGGTGTCGACTACATGGGTATGGCCTTGGCACCGAGACTCAAGCGTCCGTTGGAAATTTTCAATGTGTGCTCTTAAAACTAGTATCGAAATAACATTTTTATAACATTGACAAAAACTTATTGCATGTGACCGCAAGTTTCATTTCATGGGCGGATGCTTATATATTGAATAATTGTTTATTAATATAACTTTTAGCCTCCTTAGGTATACGCCACATCGAGATTAACATTATACTACAACAATAAATTTATATCATAAAATTGAAAGTGACTATTTTTGTGACTCCTAATCTCTTGAACCAGCCGAACGATCTCGATCAAATTTTCAACATGGATGAGGTTTGGGCCTGAGAGTGTTTTCATTTCAGTTTGACGGTAAAACTTACTACAGGGGAAAGGGGGAGTTATAAAGTAATAAATAAAACTTAATAACTCTTGAACCAAACGACCAATCTTGATCAATTTTTAACATAGATGAGGTTCAAGCCTGGAATGTTATCTGTGAGTTCACTTTGACGGAGCAATGTAGAAGAAAAGGAGGATGGAATTGCTAAGTTTGTGACAATAACTCTTGAACAGATCTCAATCAAATGTTTAACATGTATGAGGTTCGGTCCTGGAAAGTTTTTTTAGAGTTTGTTTCACTTTGATGGTAGAAGCTAGGGGAGGGGAAGAGAGGGGGATATATATATATATATATATATATATATATATATATATATATATATATATATATATATATATATATATATATATATATAAAATAAATAAAAGCTAATAACTTTTGAAACATCCGACCGTTCTTGATCAGACTTTCAACATAGATGCTGTTCAGGCCTGGAGCGATTTTTATCATTTTACTTTGACGGTGCAACGTAAGGGAGGGGGAGGAGGGAGATATATGTATTTTTAAAAAAATAAAGATATAAGTGCTGTCTTTGTGACTTCATCACTCTTGAACCAGCCAATCTATCTCAATCAAAATTTCAACATAGATGAGATTCGGACTTGGGGTGTTTTTTTTTTCTTTTATCAAATCAATTTTACGGTAGAACTTAGGGAAGGAGGAGGGGATGGAAAATGTACAAAAATAAATAAAAATTTAATAACTCTTGAACTACCCGACTGAAGTCGATCTCATTTTCAACATAGACGAGGATCGGATTTGAGATGGTTTCTGTCATATCACTTTGACGGTGCAGTGTAGGGAAGGGGGAATGAAAGATATTTAAAAAGGATCGAAAATGACCGATATTAAAATGGAGTCTATAGTTTTAGGGGTCGCTGAGATAAACAGTGACACTTCCGATGCTATTTAAATCCAAGTTCAGCCTCGTAGCTTGACGGAGGGAAGAGAAGATATAAATATAAACGATCGAAAATGGCAAATATTATTGTCGAATCTATAGTCCCCCCTAAAAAAAGAAATGAAATGAAATCTTTTAGTTTTAAGTCCCACGGTTATGCTAGTTAGGCTAAAGGAGACGGTGATGATGAGAAATGAATGAAATGAAGAAAGTGGGAGAAAATGGAAGAGCCTCGAGAAAACCCATAAGCACGGTGTTTGTCCACCATAAAATCTACACGGCGCGAGCTGGGATCGAACTAGGGATCCCAAGCACCAGAGGTGAACGCTCTACAACTGAGCCTCCGCTCCCCCGCCATGGTTTTCCAGTTCGCTGAGTTGAATACTGATACTTCCGATATCTTTTACGACCAAATTCTGCCTCGTAACTTAGGGAGAAATGACCAAATATTAGTGTCGAATCCATAGTTTTCGGCGTCGCTAAGGTGAACACTGATACCTCCTATCCCGTTTAAATGCAAATTCAGCATCGCAACTTGGGGGAGGAGCAAGATATACAAAATTATCGAAAATTACCATTATCAATGTCGAACTCATGGTTTTCGAGGTCATTGAGATGAACAATGACATTTCCGATGCTGTACCTCGTAACATGGGGGAGAAGGATATATATATATATATGTTTATTGAAAATGGCCGATATTAGTGCCGAATCCATAATTTTTGGGGTCTCTGACACGAACAGTGACTCTTCTGATGTTTAAATTCAAATTCAGCCCCGCAACTTGGGGAGGAGGAGGTGAGAGAAATATAAAAATAATCGAAAATGACCGATATCAGAGAGCGCTTTACTAATAGTAAAAAGTGACTGACTAACGAAATATATTATTATTTTTTTTTAAGTTTAACCGAACGTAGTGGGTAATTGATGCTAGTAATCCATATTCACAAGTGAGACTTCAAATAACTTGGATTTTGATGCCGTTATTTTATATTTCCAATACAGGTCAAAAGTATTTATATAGATTGAATTTACACAAAAGACAGACAGTTGAATCGTTTTCAGTTTTCACTCAAACTATTCTAAAATATTAAGAGGTTTGATTATAATAGTTATTATTTTAATTCTCTCTCTCTCTCTCTCTCTCTCTTTTTTTTAGTCAATATTGCTAAATATATCACCATCTTCATAATAGCTATTCTGCCATTATTGGCAGGTTACTTGCTGCAACTGAGAATCTTCGACGTTCGGTGGTCCTCAGCTAGTCTCTTCGTCTTGACGTAGCAGTTTTCGTTTTAATACCTTCCTTTAATAGTATCCTTCGCTCCCTCCCTCTCTTTCCTTCCACAATACCCTCCAGCACGTCCCTCATAATACAGTTCCTCCCCAGCCAATATCCTAACCAATTCCCCTTCCTTCTCTTAACAATATCTAATATTCTTTTTTTCCTACTGCTAATTTTTTAAAACACCTTCTCATTCGTTGTCCGTTCAACACAGCTAATTCTCTCCTTTTTTCTCCATGCCCATGTATTGAAAGCCTGCAATTTTTTATCACTTTTGCGTAATGTAAATGTTTCTGCCCCATAGAGTACGTATTGGAATCAATAAAACAAAATCTCAATATTTAATTGGAAGTTTGATTAATACAAGAATTAGCTAATCGTGGTTGAAAAGAAAAATCTGACGCCCTTAGAGTGTAAAAATAATTTTGCAATTAATGGTACTTCAATAATCTGTGCCGTCTTTCATGCGTCTCAGGGGTAGCCTCCCCAGTTTGGGAACCAGTAGAATGTTGGATCTGTTAAAAAATGTAAACAGATTACGAAGTGTTGTAGTTTAGTTATATCTTATAAGTAGTGAAGCGTGGGCAACCAGTAAAAAAGGAAAGGTCATCACCTATGTTGTACACTATCATCATACTTACACAAAGTTAAACTATATTACATTTAGAAACATGCATTGTATTTCCGTTACTGTTGGCACAGTGTAGAGATTATTATTCCTTATATCCATAGTAAAATTTACCTATGAAAAGCTTGAGATTTCTTAAATGCAAGACTTGCAAGACTCTTGCATGCAAGACCAAGACCAAGACCAAGACTGGGTGTGCAAGACCAAGACCAAGACCAAGACCAAGACTGGGTGTGCAAGACCAAGACCAAGACTGGGTATACAAGACCAAGACCAAGACCAAGACCACCGCGGTCTTGGTCTTGGTCTTGCATTTGCTCATCACTAACAGGACACGCAAAAAAGTGACGTTATTGGAAGTATGTGCCTCCCAGACACGTTAGGTTTCAAAAAGAGCTGTTGTGAGCTAACACACAAGCGCCACCGACAACAATGAATCACACCACCAAACTAATAAATATATTTTATGAAGGTACTGAAGAGCTCGCTTCACTGAAACATACAGGGTTGCCAGCACAGCAAAAGAAAAAAATCATGCGTGTCTGTCAGACACATACTTCCAGTTAAGGGTTAAAACTTCATAACTGTCTTAATTTTGGGTCATATGATTAAAAAAATTAAGTGGTTTCTAATTTTGGTTAAAAAAACTTGGACAGTTGTTAAATATTACTGAATATTTTACTGACAGTTACTGAATATTTTAATTTTTCAGAGACCGCCACTTTGTGTTGCCTCATATTGTTGTGAATTTGTTACATTGCTGTGTACGTGTTCAGTACTGTTAAAAGTAACTTGTGAATAGGTTACTAATCATTTGAATTGATTTTTAAACAACTTTACATCTATTGAACATAATTTGTACGCTTATTTTTTGTTGTTCTTAACAGTATGTATAAAAATAAACATGCGCCTATCAGAACGAAATTCAAAATAATATTAGATCTTAATTATATTTATCTCTTCCGCTTATCTTCGCCACCCACATAAACCCCTCTCGTGACCTCCGGGTTGAGAAACCCTGTTCTAAGCTCTTTCTTTGAGCCTAGAGCAGAGTAGCACAACTGATAAAGGTAACGAGGTGGGTAATTGTTATAAGGAAATGAAACCATCAGTAGATGCCAGACGCAAACTTGTAATCATGACTATGAATTACTTTCAATTTTGCACATTTAAAAGAAAAGTGTACTATGGTACATGTACCGATTATGGCTAGGGTCCCTAACATGGCCCACCCACCATATCTCTGCTGATTTACGTTGGTGCTACTAGATGACAATATAAACTATGTCCTCTGAGCCGAGCAAAAATGTATACGATTTTTAAGAGAACATAGTTTATATTGTCATCTACTACCACCAACGTAAATATGCAGAGATATGGTGGGTGGTCCATATTAGGGACCCGGACCATAATCGGTACAAGTACCATAGTATAAATAATGGATAAAAGTTTATTAATGGATTTTATTTTTCTTTCTACTTCCTGTTAGATAAGTGGTGTGGCAGATCCCTGCATCAAGCACAGTATCAACTGAGTGACTGAAGATAAAAGACTTGTAAGATGATTCATCATGAAACATATTTTCGCTGTAATTAAGGAAGTTGTAATAAAAAGTATTTTAAATTATTCCTTAGATTATTTAATGTATAAAGAATTATGCAGTATTATAAACTTCTATTAACGAGGCAGATAAACCTATATCGCAGGAATAAACTGAATTAAAAACTATTTTCATTGATTCATTCATTTACGATCACCAATATCGATCTTAATAAGAGGCGCACCAGACACATAGCTCCTATATGCCACGAATGTGATTAAAGCACAAACGTACTATCGACGTACGTATCTAATGTAGAATATATAAAAACAATATATGACGTTAGGTGTATGGAAAAGGATGGCTCGAACTAAACTTCGGATTGCCTGAAGTATTAACAACGTTTGAATAGTAAGTTAGTAAAGAGAATAAAAATGGAAGGGATAAAGTAAATATCATAAAGAGGAAAATTAAAGATAAGAAAATGTTTCGTCTGGGAAGTGCTTTGGATGCCTCTGCCGAAAGGAAACGTATGCCGAAGTTAGCGAGTCAGTGGTGCGTTCACTCTGCGACTCGATCAGAAAGCGTTCTTCAGTACTTGTAATTGCAAGAAGCACAATAAAACTCCATATGAAAATGGACTTAGGTCTGAACGCATTCTGGCCAATGACCATAAAGAAATGAATTAAATCACCGGAGGAAGCATGCAGGATTTTATTGGAGGCCTTGGCCACCTCGAAGTCCGGATATTACGACAGCAGATAATGTGGGATATCATCAAATCACATGTCAGGAAGAAGCAGTACGTGAACAATGATGTTTGCAGGCTAGTGCTTGAAGTCTTCTAACTTGTGACGCTGCAGATGATAAATATGATGAGTAGGACATGGAGCCGTATCAAGGTGTACAGAGAAACCGGAGGTGTACGTACGGACAATTTGGACACAAAACTGTAAGCATTGTTAATGAAGGGATGAAATAAGTGCAGGAGTAAAGAAAATTTCTGCCACCTTGCAGGTAAGTGAGTTAAAAAATTTATTTGCAGCTGCTATCTTCAGAACAATCAGTATCCCTGTTAAGGTTAGATAAGTAATTCTTTGTTCTTAGTTTAATGTCCTTTCTGATCACCGTGTTTTTATACGACATTGAACTGGAGTCAGAACTACACAGTGATCACGCCAGCTTTAATATGTTTGGGTAGAGAGGAAACAAAGGGAATACTTTTTGGTGTGCGGATATTTTTATATTACTTGACCTATATTACAACATGTATGAGGGCAGACAATGTCACTAAAAGGAATCCAACCTCTTTGTCTCCCTTTTGGGTCATCACCGGAACCACAAGTGATACTTTTAAAAGTAGTTTAATCCAAATCTTTTGAAACAAACACCAGAATTCTAAGCATTTGATCAGAAGTTTTCATAGCGAAGATAATATTAATGACAGAAAAAAATGGCAAGTAAACATACATTGAAGAAACTTTCTCAAATAATAAAAATTTTACTAGTATAATATTTTTTCGTTTGCATTTTACAAAACAAATTCACGTCTATTTACATTTTTCAAAACAAATATTCTATCAAAGTACACTTCTCTAATCGTAACAAATTACAAATTAGAAATAATATAATCTGTGTATGAGTAATAACAACATACAGACTAAATATATCTAATAGGTGGGCATTTTTTATGTTCTTCAGACACCAAATTTTACATTTCACAAGAGCAGACCAAAGGGAAGGGTGCGAATGTAGACGTTGCAATGAACACTACAAAAAGAATTTAATCGATGACATGAACGGAAATAGAAAATTCACTGTGAAAGCACTTAAAAGACTGAACATAAGTATTTTACATTTCACAAGGGCACACCAAAGGGAAGGCTGCGAATGTAGACGTTGCAGTGAACACTACAAAAAAGAATTTAATCGATGACATGAACGGAAATACAAAATTCACTGTGAAAGCACTTAAAAGACTGAATATAAATATTACACTCAAAGACAATGCCATCAACCATTGTCTTTCATCTATCTTCAAACTATCTAACATTTCACTAAATGTATCTATAAAGTCCATCACGCGCAAAAATCACAAATTTACGTCACTTAATCCAATGTAACCAGCACCACACGAAAGCTCAATTTACGGGTTTCTTATACAAAATACCAGGCACTCAGGACTCTTAGGGTAAATGAAGACCAAAGATGAATGAAAACCAAATTCTCAGACAGAGGGATGAGTTTGTAGTCCACATCAGGTAAAACGGAACAAAGTTTTGGATTCATGCTATAGTGTGTCACATTCTGTGCTAAATGTCTGGATATCTGAAACGGAAATAACATGAAAGTCAAAAGGATATAGTTTTGGCCAACTAGTAACATTGCACCTTGTAGAAGCAAGTGCTTTTTTTCTTAATTGGAGATTTTCATGATCTTATCTCTTTGTTTCAGTTAATTAAAACTAATACACTTGTATTAATATTTGTTATACTTGTTAAATATGTAGATTAAATTAAGTGAAGACAAGAAAATCTTTATTAATATGTATCAAATTGAAAAAAAAACTAAGGAATCGAATACTATCTATAACAGTCAGTGGTAGAGTATGAAAAAAACAAATGAATCCAGATTCATCCTTTAACAAGCTAATTCAACTATTTAATTCAATTTGCATAACTCAGGTTAATGAAATTTTAAATAATGAATACACGAATTGTGAACATGATATTTTTAGAATTTTGAAGTGCGAAAATAATACTAATCTTATCTACGCAAAACCTCCGTATCCAAGGGACTTCTTGTTTATCTCTTTCAAAATAATAATAGAAAATAGAAGTTACACTTATAATATACAGAAAGCTGATCCTACATTATTGATCGCCATTATGTTCGTACCAAGCCTCTAATGATTCTTGCTCGATGTGAGAAGACTCAATGATCAAGGCAAGAACAAATAACCAAAGTGAGCACCTTGTTTACGTTGAAGTCCATTTTTATACACATGGGCTCTTTTTTCAACCTGTATGGTTCCCTGTTTTCATACTTTCACTTATATTTATTATCTTTTGCTTGTGGTTTTCCAGGAAACTAGCTTCGGCTATTTTCTGTCTAGATATTAAATATTATATTTACCAAAAATGATAAAACTTAATACACATAGATTTTCTATCAGATTTACATCACATCTTACCCATTTCATTATGTTTCTTAGAAATCTGCGACTTTTTATACGAAATTTTCTCGGAGCATATCTTTCTAATAAAAGGAGTGAGCTGATTTTTCTCATAGAGGACTAGGTTTGAAGACACATATTTGTTAGGAGGTGAAAATTTTTAAAAATGGAATAAACATACGCTTTACATAATCCAACAGCATAAAGAAGTACGTTAATAAATTAACCAAATAAAAATGAAAAACCAATGTAAATAAACAAATACTTCTTTTTTAAAAAAAGATAATCAAAATCCCCTTTATTTGTCAATTATATGAAGTAACTTCTTCATTACTGCATCGTAGAAGGATCCTTGACTTTGCAGTTTATTTAGCAAGTCTTTTAATTGGACAACAATTAAAGTAAAACAAACCTATTCTTCCTCTGTGTATTAGGAACATACATCTTTACATCTTTCGAATAAGAGAATGTGCACCATACAGTGTCTGACTAGTATTGTTGACACCAAACCATAATTTACATGTTCCTTGAAACGCTTCCTTTTCCAAACGTGTTTCTTTCAAGATATGCATCATTACAATCATAGTTTTGTTTAAAAAGTATGATATCTTGTGAACCGATAATAATTCACTCCATAAATTATCCTAAAATACGAAATTCCAGTACCTTGATTTGAGAGCCAAAAACAAGCTATCAGGAAATCAAGCTTTAAATCACCGAAATTTCTTTCAATATAACTGCTCAAGAAATCGAAACTCATTGAGATCTTGAAATCTCACCTACATTTGTCCAATCACAATGTCAGTAATTTCATTGTACAAACGCACATTTTTAATTTTTGGATTTTTTCTGTCATCTTCTTTATGTCTTTTCGTAGGAGGTTGCACGTTGCCACCTACTACTTTTCTATATAATCTAGGCATCGATGGTTAAAAATTAAGTTCTAAGAGCAAATCAAGTAACAATTTGGCATCCGATATTTTTTTTAATACATACCCATCACTGATCACAAAAACGACGCATACCAAGAAAATACCTCACAGAAGGGGAGGGGAGGGGAAAGCCGAAATTTTAGCCGTTTCTATTATTCACTATATTTCCATAACCAGTGGGGTTAGAGTATCTTAATCTTTTTTATTTTGTTTATCTAATTGTCTTCTACAATTTAGTTCTAGTGCATTTTTGTGCTAGATATAATGGTCTTCGGGTTATTTTCATTTTTATTCAGTATTGGTTCCGCGTGACGACAGTTTTGTTGCCACAGGTTATTTACAAGATCAAATTCGGAAAACTGTTTCCTCTAAATTATTTTTGGTTTGCTTTATGTTCTTCCAAAAAATGTGTACTTATATTACTGTAGGATTAATAGTGGCTGAGTAATGAGCGACTTTATTCTGTCGTGTCAAAAACTGATTACGGCGCGGCCCAAAAGTTACCTTCCCACAAACAGTAGATATTAGCACTATGATTAAAATCTTGTCTGCCTGCAAGCATATAATCCTTATGATTAAGGCTGTCTATAATCTAATTAAAAATACCCATTTTTAATATCGATTGATGGACTTTTTGGAAAATAACCCTTGTCAAAGCACAAAACTCCTGTGAAGAATGAAAAGAGAGCTTTTTCTAGTACATAGTATGAGAAACTCTGCAAATCTACTACTTTATATGTGGTTCTGATGCCTTTTAAAGCATGTAAAAACATGCAGCTTTCTGATTTTTTTTTTTTGACAAGGGTTGTTTTTGCTACAACTCCTTCGACATGTGGTCCCACTTAGCATACTCGCTAACACTGTCAAGCGGTTTCGGGTTCACTTTCCGGTGGGAGTAGTCGGTCGAAAAAGTGTAGAAAACTTTTTCAGGCCAGCCATCCTAAATGAGGTTTTCCTGGAATTTCTTCATTCTTCCAGGCCGGGATGGTGCATAACTTGTAGGTCACATGCCGTTTCCTTCCTTCCCTTTCCCTGGATAGTGTGGACACCGAGCGAAGTCATCCCTCATACGTGACGGGCTAAATATCCATAGATGCAGAAGGTCCAGAAATCTAAATCCTAAGTCCTTCGATTTATGTAGTACAATGGTACTGAACGAAATAAAGCAGGAATCAGGTTTCAAAAGATATGTCTAACATGTTACATAAATTTATTACCACCTTTCCCTTTTAATACTTACTCTAACGGTAAGATATGTCTAAGATGTTACATAAATCATCAGTTTTTAAACTGTTAAATCTTATTTACAGAAGAGGCACTTGCCTATTATTAAGATTGTGTACAGTTGCTATAATGCAATAAATCTCTATACAAGAGAACTAATGTTTTGATTTCTAGAATTAGTTTTGAATAATGTTGTATCACTCTTATACCTTAAAAAAAAGATAAAGAAATTTGGATGTGTTTAATACACCAGTTAGTCTTCTTAATCACTGTGCTCATTAACCGATATTGAATTTTTACACTCGCTAGAACAACTATACAATAAAGTGCTCAAGAAACCGCGATTCTTACATTTGCATTTCAAATTTACACACTCAAGTTTCTGACAGCAACATATGGCAATCTCTAAACAAACCTTGAGAATATCTTCGAATGTTTTCAAAACTGGCTTCCAAATTTTGTCCTCCAAGTACCATCCGGAGTCTTCTGGCCTTGATTGATCAATCTCACACTTATCCGTGTTTTCCCAAATGGCTGCCTGGTAATGAGATCTCTTTATATGTTGATTCATAGCATCACTAGTTGGAGGTAATCTCTCCAGGCTTCATTTTCCTAAAAGTATGAGCCTTGATTCATCACAAGTTTTCGCATTAACCTTGAGGAGCTTTGTGAAAAAGAGTTCTGCAGATTTAATAGACTTTGCTGATAAAGGAATCTGTCCTAGGGAAAAAGAAAGGCCACAGTTTTCTGAGTAAGTAGACAAGTTCTTAATCTTTGATTTTCCAACTGGATATGAAGTTATATCGCATCCAAGTAGAGCGTGATAAGCCATTATATGTCTCTTCTCATTCTCAGTGGCGCGTTTACCTCTGGTGTTAGGGGTCTCGGGTTCAAACCCTGCTCCCGCCAAGTGAACTTTGTGGTGGACAAACACCGTGTGCGTGGGTTTACTCGGGGCTCTCCCGTTTCCTCCCACTTTCTTCATTCCACCATTTCATTCATTATTCATCATCACCGTCTCCTTTAGCCTAACCGGCATAACCGCGGGACGTAAAACTCAAAAATTTCATTTCATTTTTTTCATTCTCAGTGGTGACAAAGGTGGTGAACTGGAATAAACCTTCTTGTCTTTGAAGTCCCCGCCATCATGTAAAATTCTTCACGAGAAATTATGTAATATTGGTATTTCAACAGGAGGAATACTTCGGTGTCTCTACTTATTACAACAATTCTTTCTGAATTGTGATTCACAGCATGAAGTATTATTCTAAAATCTGCTTCTTTATGTTTTACTTCAAGATTTTGAACATCCATCCCGAAGTTTGGGTTAACAGTCTTCTGATCTTTAAAACTACCGAAAACAACACACAGTTCTGAAGGTGATAACATCAGCAATGCATTATTTACTTATGGCCTACTTACTCAGAAAACTGTGACCTTTTGTTTTCCCTAGAACAGTTTCCTTTACTAGCACTCTTTTTCACAAAGCTCCTCAAAGTTAATGCGAAGTCCTATGATGAAGCTGGGCTCCTACTTTTAGGAAATTGCAGCCTGGGGAGTAACCTCCAACTAGTAATGCTATGAATCAACATATAAAGAAATCCCATTACCAGACAGCAATTCGAGAAAATGCTGATAAGTGTGAGGTAAATCAATCAAGGCAAAAAGACTCCGGATAGTACTTGGAGGACAAAATTCGGAAGGCAGTTTTGAAAACACTCGAATATACTCCAAAGATTTGTTTAGAGATTACCATGGGTAGCTGTTAGAAGCTTGAGTGTATAAGTTTGAAATGCAAATGTAAGAATCGCGGTTTCTTGTGCACTCCATTGTGTAGTACATCACAAATTTCTTTATCTTTTCTGAGATTCAGGAGGATATAACATTATTGAAAACTTATTCATTGAATCAAATAATTGGTTCTCTTGTGTAGAGATTTCTTAAGGTTTCTTTTTATCACATCTTTTATTATAGATTTATTGTATTGCAGAGACTGCACGCTATTTTAATAATAGGCGAGTGCTTATTCTGTAAATAAGATTTAACAGTTAAAAACTGATCATTTTAAAGTATGTTAAAAATATCTTATTTCAAATTTTTTCTTAGCGTTACAGTAAATATCAAGAAGGAAAGTGGTAAAAAAATGATCGTAAATTGTTCATGTTTCCCTCTTGGAAGACAATTTGGAACCTAGTTCCTGCATTATTTCGTTCAGTACTATTGTAGTACATAAACAGAAGGACTTGTAGCAAAAACAGCTCTTGACAAATAAAGATTTTTTTCACACAAAGTGAATAGAAAACTGCATTCTTGTGTATGTTTTAGAAACTATAAAGAAACAGATTTGCAGTTTCTCATAATGTGTACTAGGAAAAGCTCTCTTTTCATTCTTCAGAGAAATTTTGTGTTTTGACAAGGGTTACTTTCCGAAAAGCACGTCTATTAATATTAAAAATGGATATTTTTAATTATATTATAGAGAGTCTTAATCATCACGATTATATGCTTGCAGGCAGACAAGATTATATATATACACACATTAATCATCATCAGCTGGTAATATCTACCATTTGAGGAAAGATAAGTCTTGAGCCGCGCAGTGATCAGTTTCGCACATCACAGAATTAAGTCGCTTATAACTCAGACACTATTAACCCTACACTAATATAAACACACATTTTTGAAAGAGCATAAAATGATGAAAAGCTTCTAAATGAAACGAATTCGATTTTGTAAACAATCTGTAGCTAAAGAACTGTTGTCACTCGCAACCATTACTGAGTAAAAATGAAAATAACACAAAAACTATGATATTTAGCTCAAAAATGCAGTAAAACTAAATTGTAGAAGACAATTAGATAAATAAAAGAAGAGTTAAGATACTCTAGCTCAGCCCTGGCCACGGCGAGCAGATAGTGGAAACTCTCCTCGTGAGCGCTCACGAGCATTCTACGTGCAAATACCATTGTTCGTGCTTCGTGAATCTTCGGGTTTCGTCCTTCGAGGAGCGGAAGTGTTGTCAACCTTGGCGGTAATCACTAGCCCACCAAATAATAAAAAAAAAGTATGTATGGTAACTGATTGCCATTTAGTGTAAAGTGTGTTTTACAATGTGGTAACCGTTAACTATAGACAACACAAACTTGTAAGAGCAATCAAATGATAAACTATGTACGTTCCTTTTCTTCTTTTTTCTTTCCTTTTGTTAAAGAAGGATGTGGTGGAATCAAACCAAGGCTTACATTTATAAAAATTTGCTAGTTTGCCCAATGGAAAACCGGTTTTCAAGATATATATCTATATCTATATATATATCTATATATCTATCTATCTATCTATCTATCTATCTATCTATCTATCTATATATATATATATATATATATATATATATATATATATATAATCAAGTTCTTAATCCGAGTGTGGGTTTGTTATATTATGTTGTTTCGCTTTTTGGGAAAACAGAGAATCTGTTGATACAAAAAAAAAAAAAAAAAATACTGTAGCACTTGTTTGTAATTATCTAAGTATTATCTCCAGAAAATTAGCTTATGAATGTATGTGTGTACGAATAGGCTTAGCAAGGGGTTGGTTGTGGAGATTAGAAGCCACTATTACACCATCAATAGGAAGAATAATATTTCTTACTCCACTTTTAAAGTTACTTTGATCGCAAAGAATCAAACAAAATATTAAGAGAGCCAAAGAGATTTTCCATTTTTAAGAGTGACCATTAGTGACTACCATTAGTGTTTTTTTTTAACAAGGAGTGTCTTTTTAATAATGAAAAACATATTGTGCCTGGCTGGTTGCTTGCCGGTGGCTTGTTAAAAGTGAAAAAGAATGTTAAATCATATCAACGACTGAAGCTACACGCTTGTCTTTCTTCGATAGATACTGATTGATTTTGAAAGTCACAATGTTGTAGGGCTACTGTAACAGCGTAAAATCGGAAGGAAACGTTCCAACTGAATGATACGAACAATTATTCCCAATATCTTGAACATGAAACGTGGGTTGCACGGATAACGCTTAAAGTGGGCTGGACTGCACTGGAATTTCCTTCCGGCAAATTAGTGTTTGGTCGGAACTCAGTTCTTCTGTGTAATTGTCTCTTAACAACATTTGAACATTTCTTTTAGATAATAATAACTAACTAACTATATGCCCTATGGAACCCGAAGGTTCAATGCCGCGTTTACAAAATATTTCCACTAACTTCTGTATTTAGCCAACTGGATTCAGTTTCTACTCTGTACTCTTATTTCTGCAAGATCCATCTTAATATTGTCTTTCCATCTACGCCTAGGTCTTCCTAGTGGTCTTCTTCCAATTGGGTTTTCAGTTAAAATTATGAAAGCGTTTCTAATTTCTTCCATTCTGGCTACATGGCCTGCCCACCTGAGCCTTCTACACCTAATGACCCTAACAATGTTAGGTGAGCGGTATAAATTATGCAATTCCTCATTATGAATTTCCTCCAATCCCCATTTGCATCCCTCTTTGGTCCGAATACTACTACTACTACTACTACTACTACTACTACTACTACTACTACTACTACTACTACTACTACTATTACTACTACTACTACTACTACTATTACTACTACTACTACTACTACTACTACTACTACTACTAATAATAATAATAATAATAATAATAATAATAATAATAATAATAATAATAACAATCATAATACGCATTATTATTATTATTATTATTATTATTATTATTATTATTATTATTATTATTATTATTATTATTATTATTATTATTATTATTATTATTATTTTCAATCTTCCGTCGTTCTGCTATCAATCTAGGAACGAAAGGCGTTTACAACTGAGCAGACGTGAAGCGAGTGACAACTTACAGACCGAGTGATAATGTAATACAACGTCACAAATTGTGTAAGCAAGCTAAAAAGGTCTGAAACAATTCGTTTCCGATTTTTGCAGTCGTTTTTACGTCTGTAAGCTGACATTTTTAATATTAGTTTCTTTCTTTCTTGTTCATTTGTTAGTTACTTCAACGCCAACTGTAACCTCTATCATGCGTCTTCCTCGACCAAAAAACGTACCAATTTTATTTCCTGCAGTGTTTTCGCATCACTGCTTTCGAAATGGGGAGGGGGAGGGGGAGAGCACACTTGCACATTTCACGCTTGCGTCTGCTCAATGCTTCAACATCGTGCGAATTTCTGACCAGGCTTGGCCGTAGGTTTTTTGCCATCATGTGTGGTTGGTGGCAACACTTATCGGATGCAGTGGAAGGGGCGAAGCTACCACCATCTGTGTTCACCTGCTCTTTTCTACGCTCGTGCTCGCTCGCGCTTCGGCTCCGGGAGCCAATTCATGGACAGGCCTGCTCTAGCTCCAATAGTTACGGAGATATAGTGAATAATAGAAACGGATAAAATTTCGGCTTTCCCCTTCTGCGAGGTATTTTTTTTTTTTTTTTGGCATGTAGCACTTTTGTGATCAGTGATGGGTATATATTCAGAAAATATAGGCTGCCAAGTTGTTATCTGATTTGCCCTTAAACTCGAAAAGGAATACACTTTTGTCAAGTTGATGCCTAGACTAATAGACTCTTCAAAATCATTTCTTGTATCTCTATGGAGAGATGTCGTCTGTTTCACTTTTTCGATGCAGTATTTCATATCAAAGGTTTTATCTTGTAGAAGGTTAAATAGTGTGTTTGTAAGAGAAAAAATATGCCTGAAAACATTTGGTTGAAATATAAAATGAAAGCCCTTCAATGATGACTCATAGCCTTTTTCAGTCATGGAAGCTTCGATGTCCAAATTATCTTAATCTTCTGCAGTGTCCTCAAAAAATCGTAAGAACTGTGTTTGATTTTCATACACTGCATTCACAACTCTGGGATTGTAAATTTATCTTGTATTTGCAACCGTTGGAAATTGTTTAGTTACTTCCGATTCAGGAAACACGTTAACGTATTTTGATGCATGCGAAGAGAATTTTAGAATGCTACTCAATTTTTGAGAAATATCTTACATTCCTTTCTGTGATAACAGACTGTGAAAGAACGAGATAGAGTCTGTAAGCATAACAGTATATGAAGATTGCACTGGTACCTCTTTTTGACTAGACTCGGCGGGAGGTCATGTGGTTCGGATTCCACGTTAATCAGTAGGACCCGTCTCATAGAGTTTCGCTGCTGAAAGGGGCGTTAACTTCAAAATCAACTCAACTCTTTTTCACAAGAGATTGTAAGTTATTTAAATGTTCAGAAAACGTGACAGTACCATCATAGCCTTGTTAGGATTTAGATTTCATGGCTTTCAGCATCTATGGCCATTTAGCCCGTCACGTTTAAAATATGACGTCCCTCGGCGAGCATACCATCCGCTGAAAGGGAAGGAAAAAAGGAGTGGGGAAGGAAGGAAGCGGCTTGGGACCCAGAAAAACCTCCTATAAGTTACGTACCACCTGGTGTGAATGAGGAAAACCCAGGGAAACTTCATTCAGGGTGGCTGCCCTTAAAAAGCGTTATACCAGGAATCGAACCTGGGACCGCTCGCACCGAAGGCGAGAGCGTTAGCGACTACGCTACACGGGGCCACCCTCATAGCCTTGTGTTACAAACTTCTTCCTACAATTGAAGTAAGAGTGAGCTTGGAAAACATGATCGCTTAAAGCAATCAATAGTGCGATTACTATACTGAAAGTAGAGAGAGCTTTGCAATGTCCGTGGTTTCGTCCAACATTATTGCTGTAAAAATGTTACGTTCATTTCTGAATTAATCTTATCCAGAATTGCGTCACCAACACATTCAATAATATCATTCTAAATTTTGTTTGATGTTCCAGCTTCTTGCTGTAAAAATGAGGACTCATTTTACTGTTGTATTTAGAAAGTAACTGAATTACTTCAGTATAGCTTTCCTGAACGTCAGAACGATAATATGCAATTGAAATGTTGTAAGTGAAGGACATTCCTTTATGTAAATTAGAAAATGTTTCTCTTAAGAGGCTTTCCCAAGAAATATAAAGTTGTAAAAGTGTTGGTGACAAAATTATAGGGATTTCAATTGATGAAATATACAATATTTTAGGCCATTTTATTGCTAATATTGTAATTGGAACTTTGAAATGGGGGCAAAGGCAAACAACATATTTGGTTGTATCAGAAGTATTGAAAAAACTAAATGATAAGACAGTTCCACAGCTTTTTACAAAATCGCTGACTATTCTGTGACCGAATGCGTAAAACACGATAGATTTCTTCTTTTTGTCACAGAATAGAAGAACTCTGCTGCATAAATAAATAAAAAAACGGAGCAACACGTCCTTGAGGTTCTATTTTGAAATATGTTGCATACCAGAGGCGGACTGAGCCGCCCGGATACCAGGAAATTTCCGGATGGACCCTGCGCTCAGCAAAATCACTTATGGTATTGCTCGATTAGTTATAACTAATTCAAAACTCCGTTCTCGTCCATAGTAACCGCTGGGGTAACTAACGGACCCGCAGTGCTAGTGAAAAGGAGAGGGCACTAGAGAAAGAGGGTCCTTGTCCAACACGCAGTCTTGTTTATTGAAAAATCAATAAGACAATAAAAAATCTCAAAAATACATAACTCGAAAATGTAATCTTGTCTATTATTTATGTATTCAATAATCTGATGTGCAAACGATAACATACACGTATAAAGAGCATGGAACTGATTCTCCTATGATAAGGAAAATATGTTAAATACGAAGCAGTCGGACGCGAGTTGTGGCGATAAATAATGGTTCCTGACCACAGCGATGTCAGAAAACTATCCCGAAGCCCCAGAAATCGGGCCCGAAGTTTCAAGTTTAGGTCCATTCTATTCACCAATGAAATTAGTAGTTTTTGGAAGTGGGAGGTGACAATGGAAAGGTCGTGGTCCCCTAAGCACAGCGGTGATGCCACAAATCGAGCCAGAGACCTGATGTCCACAAATATTGGGCCTTGAAAGTGTGGGACTGGTTTCTCTTCTATTTACCGTTGAAGCGTGGAGATTTTGAACGTGGATGGTTGCATTGGAAAGGGTTGGCTTTCCCTGAGCACACCGGCGATGTGGTAAATCTGGCCTGGAGCCGAAGCCCAAGAAATCGGGCCAAAAGAATGTTCATGTCATATGCTCAATGCTTTTTAAACACAAAAGTAAGTTTCCTTATTATACTGTCTGTAAGTTAGTCAACCACAAAAGATGAAATTGTATCATATTCAGATCTCTTTCAATATAAACAGTCGCTGCAATGTACGATTCATGGCAAAGATTTTCAAACTGTAGTAAAGAAAGAAAGCGAAATAATAGTTGCCTATAGATACACATACACAACTTGCATTTTGTGGGGGCGGAGGTTTAGCTATCCAAGTCTCCAGCTAAGAGTTCATTCCTAAAAGGGCAGTCCAGACTCCAGACAAAGTCGGTATTCACCAAGACCCTTAAGTATCATTTTCCGGGTGTTCCCTTGTACCCCCAGTCCGCCTCTGCTGCATACCACCTGTATAGTACGTTTCACACTTTGAATTGGAGAAGAAATACGTTTTTATTTTCCCGACATTGATCTGGCGTCAAATGTGGAAATGGTATTTCTACAGGCTCCCTCGCGAACCATTGCCTTAGAATACCAATACCTCGCCAGTTCCCACTACAGCCTGTTTAACGAGATGGGATACATAACATGGATTACATCTGCTCTCCATTACGGTAAGAACTTTGAATCCATCATAAAAATCATTGACACTTTTGATAAGAATAATACTTAGTTAAAACTGGTCAGAGTTTGTCTAAGAATATTTCTTTGAAAAAGGGCCTACTTTTAATTCCAACACATTTTGAAAGTTGCCAGACGTTACTACCAAGCATGAAAAAGAACAGACGTTTTCTAATTTTCTGACATCCTTCAAGGACATTGTCAATGATATAAGTGTCGTACCTGGTGTCAAGGACGCCTGCATGCAATGAAAGTGTGATTGTATTGTTAGTTCTGAAAAATTGAAGAATATTCCTAAAGTTATGGAAGATTATTCTGATGTGACTGTTGACAATGTCACGAATCTTTTCCAAATTGTACTCCAGTGATATCTGTAGATGTTTAAAGATCATTTTCACATTTAAAACGAATTCTTTCTGGTAGAAGACAAAATCTTTTGTTTTTAAAATCTTAAGTAGTTGTTGATAACTTAAGAGAACGAACGTTTTTAAGGGAAAATAAAATATTAGGGTACTATAAAAAAACTTCATTTTAGCATTTCCTGTGCTGTGAATTTTGTATAAACTTGCAACGGAATTGTGCATGAATGAAGTTTCATAGTGAGTTTGGGTTTATAATCTTTTTCATTGTTACCAGAGGCGAAAATTTATCTTCAACATTGTAGTGGACGGGTAATATTGTTCCCACAATTTCTTTTAATCAATGTTCAAATTTATTTATGAACTTGAAAAACAATGCCGTGGAGGATCAGGGAGCAGAGTTGTCTCCAACATTCGGACTCGGCCAGATTTGATGCTTATTCTGGGAGATATCAATTTTATCTGACTTTACTGTGTGGCAATCGGACACAAATCATCACATCTCTTTCCAAAAATCACATTTCAAACCGGATTATTGGGAGGACAGTCCCTCAGTTCCAAGATTGGAGGGGGCATGTCCTACTCATCCCACGGGATTTGCGCCAGTGATTCTTACTACTGAAGAATGATGAATAGATTATTAGATGCCGTCCTTTTCGGGTTTCATTTACAAATTTTCAAGAAGTATAAATTGTGAGTACTAGCTGTAAAATGAAACTTTTATTTCGTAGGGTGCATATTTTTTTTACTCGAATAGTAAACCAATAATATGCTGTTATAGGTTCTCAATATTTTAATTAGGGATGAGCAAACCGTTTTTTTATAAAAACCGGAATCCGGTTTCTAGAAAAACCGACATTTCGGTTTTCTCCAAAACCGGTCCAGTGTTTCATCGAAACCGGTTTTGGTTTTCTTCAGAAACCGGTTCGGTTTTTCACCGAAATCGGCTTTCTCCAAAATCGGTTCGGTTTTTCGCTGAAACCGGTACCGGTTTTCTCTAAATTCGGTTTGTTTTTTTACCGAAACCGGTTTGGGTTTTCTTCAAAACAAGTTCGTTTTTTTTTTTTACCGAAACTGGTTTCCGTGAAAACTTTTCGAAAATACGTAAAAGTATTTTTGTGGAAATAGATTCGGTTTCTGGAGAACAACGAAACACTATTCTGGTCAGAAATAGAACAAATTTTGAAAAAAAAAAACGGAACTGGTTTTGAAGAAAATCGAAACCGGATCCGTTGACAAACTGAAACGATTTTGGAGGAAAACCGAGAAACCGGTTTTTGTGTCCAACACTAGTTTTAATACATATTCTTTGAGAAGCCCTTGTTGGTTTTATTTTGCCTTGTGTGTTTTATTTCACAATTTACTAGCCATTCGTGCTTCTTATTTTGCCATTAATTTCGGGCTTTAGGTATGATTTTAACACGGGACTGGTCGATTTGATGTAGCAAGTATGTGATAAACAAGACTATTTGCAAATCACCATAAAATGTAATATTTATCATAATAAATAATGTATTATACTATTTACAAACATAAAATAATTTCATTTTGTTGTAAGTATGCATTACTCCGAGAGTAAATTACTTTATTGGAAGACTTCCACTTGAATTGAATATTATATTGATACTCAATAATGTGCCTGTCTTCATTACATTTTTTAAGTTGAACTCGACTCTGCTAAATCAAACTTGAATGAACTTACGAGCAAGGAAGTGGTATGGAGATTTAAAAACACTTAGTGACCAAAAGCAATAACTTCCAGAGAAAAACTTCCTCATGACGTACAAAGTCAGATGTGATTTTGCTTGTAGAAACAACAGATGTTTCAAACGAATAAATGTTATAGATTAAGCTACACACTTTCACTTCATCTTTATGGTTCAGATTAGGAATATTGGATCAACTTGAAACTTTATACATAAAATATGCTAATTCACAAAGGATGAGAAATATTTTGGGAGTCTATTTATTTAGCCGACAAACTGTAATATAGCATAAACACATCATTAAAAATTTGGGTATATTTTAGGAATTGGGAGTCTAGAATATTTTGCCTAAAATTCGTACCGGTACATTCTTGCTTTTTTTTTTTGTATTTTTGATGATTTAGGTTAGTTTGGGTTAGGTTAGGTTAGGAGTTTTGGATTCAAGGGCATAGGATAACCATTCGTCCCGGAAAATCCGGTACCATCACGGAATTGAGATCTACGTCCTGGCGTCCCGAGAATAATTCTTGGGACGCTTAAATGTCTCGGATTTAAGTGAAAAAGGAAGGAAGGGAATATTATAGTTTGCTTTTTTTACAGGATTATGTATATAATTATTCTCTTCAATTTCTGAGTATGGGAATTCAAAAGTTGAAAAGAAAAACAATACATAAAACTTGAATACATAAAACATGGATGTAGTTAAGTTCACGATTTTACTATTTTGACATTAAATGATGTATTCGTTTCATTGTGCAGTGAATAAGGATTTTACTGTTCAATCGTATTGTTATCTTTAGTAGTCTGTTTCAATTTGCATCTTGCTTCTGAAATATTTTAATCAATAACCCCTGATCGACATTTTTGATAATTTTCCGCTGACCATCAAGAAGAAAAACATTTCGTTTTAATTAATAAAACTGAACAGACAACAATGGAAAAATACTTCCGTTCTTAATAAAAGAAAACGACACAAACAGACAAAACGTCTGAAAGGAAACATCATATCTTGAAATATCACAAATCCTGAGAGATTAAAAAATTGCTTAGTAGTGGGAGAGGGTAAATCATCTGCTTACGTTTGTTTAACTGGGGAAAAGATCTACAAATATGACTAAAAATGTGGTTACGTAACAACTTCATCTAATGGAAGAAAGTAAATTTAGTATATATCATTTCTTTTTATATTAAACATTTCAATGATTCCCATGATTTAGTAGCGTCCCGGATTTACATTTTTGAAATATGGCAACCTTAGAAGGCAGAAGTCTCTGCTTAAATCAGTATTTTATTCACATATTTTCTGTGTCTTTGATGGTTTAGGTTATATTAGTTAAGGGTAATAATTTACAACGCTGGTGTGGCTATTGTAGCATATGTGGAGATCCGATATCGTTCTGGTATATGTATTATCGGTACCTTATTATGAAAAAGTGGTAACATGACATGTTGGGAGTCAACAATGTACCAAGATACCCCCTCCCACAAAATAAGGAACCAAGAATACAAATAGCACAATGATATGGAATCTCCATACACAAATCATCATAATCATAGTCATCATACTACTATTAATACTATTACTACTATTACTACTACTACCACTATTACTAATAGTATTACTACTACTGCTACTACTACACTACTATTACTACTTCTACTACTACACTACTACTACTACTGCTACTACTACTACTATTACTACTACTACTATTACTACTACTACTATCACTACCACTACTACTACTACTACTACTACTACCACCATTACTACTACTGCTACTACTACTACTACTACTAAAACTACTACTTATGTCGAGAACAGAACCCAACCAAACCCTGCGGGGCTTCTAATCCGTTCCTCCTCCTCCTACTACTACTATTGTTACTACTACTACTACTACTGCTACTACTACTACTGCTACTACTACTGTTACTACTACTACTACTACTACTGCTACTACTACTACTAATACTATTATTATTACTACTACTACTTATACTGTTGTCGAGAACAAAACCCAATCAATCCCTGGAGGGCTTCTAACCCGTTCCTACTACTACTGCTACTACTGCTGCTACTACTACTACTACTACTATTATTACTACTACTACTACTGCTGCTACTACCACTACTACTACTGCTGCTGCTACTACTACTACTAAAACTAATACTTATGTCGAGAACAGAAGCCAACCAACTCCTAGGGGCTTCTAACCCCTTCCTACTACTACTACTACTACTTATACTAAAACAAGCTTATCCTACATTAAGCATTACAATGCTTAACTTACCTCACATTGTATGTGGGTATAGTCTACCGACCTCCACAAGGAGTGTATGTGGGTATACTCACTGATTTCGCACTGGTCACAAACTGGAATACGCATAAGAATCCCACTTGAAATTTTCCATCTGAATTTACCACGTCTACTCGTCACACTAAATAGTTCTCGAATGTTCTTTCCTACTTAACTCACTTCGGGTTAATATCTTGATAAACTCGATCAGTGGCCATATATACATATAACAAGGCAATTTCAAGCATTAATTGCAATTACACTTTAAAAATCATTTTCATGAAATAAGGATCTCATACTTCACAACAAGCAGTACCATTAATATTTAAAAAATCAACGAAAAAAATAATCAATGAATTATAATTTTCTGCATGAAGCAACGAACTACTTACCTGTTTAAGTGTTCCGCCACACTCCAAAAATACAACTTCTGCTACATACACACGCACACACCGACTACAATGAAAACAATCAACATGGTTTCCAGCCGTCAAATTTTATTATGCAACATCTTTTGTAATTTTTAAATTAAATTTCATGCTACTTATAGGTATTCTGCAATCTTCGTTACCACCCATATTAAATCGACAACATATCTACATAAAATAAAGCAGAAAGTGCGCTTCTACCTACTCGGGAAGTACCACACCAGCGCAGTGCATTTTTTAAGAAATCGCTACTGGGTATCCAGGCACAAAAGGGCCCTTGACACATACAGCAAAATTCAAACGCACAGAGATTTTTTAAAGTGCATTTTTGTATAATGTACACCTTTGAAATAACATACAAAATGACGTATTTGTCAGACTTCTGCTGACCATTTCATTTCCGGTTCAACACATCACCATCAATACAGGAGCGGATATTTTCTTCTTCACATGTTGGCTCAGATCCACCTGCAGGCCGGTACTTAAAGATAAAATTGTACTGTCCTATCATAATGGGATATTTCCCTTCATTTATTTATTAATTTTTATATCCAGATTTTTAAGTTGGACATAGACAGGATAAGGACAAAGAAACGCGACTGGTACAGATGGAAAGGGTGCAAAGTACACAATACAAGAGAGACCAACTACTCAACAAGGAAATAATACGTGAACTTGATTAAAATTTCCCTAACGAAATCATTTCATGTGTATACGTATGTATTCAATACTAAATTTTATTACCAATACTTTATTTTAAAAAACAATGTAATCAAAAATTTATCTTTATGGTTTAAAACTTATTAATAGTTTAAATAACGGCATATAAGCCTTTTTGTTAGTGGTTTCACTTCTGCTATAATTTTTACACTTTAAATCTCAATCTGTTTCACATTGTTTGGTTTCTCTCCTCTTTTAAAGCGTGTTATTCCACTTGTAACTGGTTAATTTCTAATATTATTTTCACACTTCAAATTTTAACCTGTCCAATATTATTTGTTTCCTTACCTGTATTAAAGCATTTTAGGGTACTTGTTAATGGTTATACTCTTGCTATCATTTTCACACTCTACATCTGAATGTGTTCTGCACAGTGTTGAATTCAGACATTTTCACCCGGGGGGGAATGTGAACTCCTCGGGGGGGGGGTTGTTTTTCTGTATTTTTGCAAGAAAGCAGCATATTTAACAATTCCATTCACATGCACATCTTAGCTAATATTGAGACTAATTGCTGATAAATATTCAATGTGAGATTATATTTTTTAAAAAAAATCCTTTAATTTTATCTAAAACATTAAATAAAGACTAGCAAATATATTTTTAGACTAAACTTTAACTGCTATTTACAGTAGCTATTTTGGTTATTTTTTCCCTATATTCAGTAGTTACTGTTTGTTACTAATGTAGAAGTTTTTAAAAAGATTTAAAGTAACTCAAATATTTTTTGTCCTAAAACAAACATACATAGGAATATCTTAACAAAAAGTAATCATTTTTTCTCACTTCTGATTCTAAATCAAGTATATTAGCCTTGTTTTTTTCACTGCACACACATCAATAGTTTAGTTTACGAAATCTTCAGTAGGATTAGTGCCGTATCGTGAAAAATCAGCGCTTGGAGCGAGAGTATACGACGGCACCCCCGTACATATCAGTGAGGTCGAGAGACCAGCCGCGAAAGGTGAGAAAATTTTAAAAAGTAAACCCTGCCTTTCCTTGATTTTGAGCACTTTTTATTACTATTTTCCTTTTATTTTATATATGTGCACATGTGTTTCATTCCTCTCTTTTTTCTTTCCTTCTTTTCTTTTCTTTTTCCCTCCCGAATCGTGCGCCCCTTACTTCGGTGCACGGGGCCGTCGCCCCGCTTGCCCCTCCTTCGTCACCTTCAATAGTAATCTTTCACTTATATATTACTATTATATTGATAAATTTATATAAATCTCTAACCCAGTAGGGATAACTGTTCTTCCCCGATCCCTCTAAATGACATCCTCTGAATCTCACCCTTTAACTGACATTTTTACTTAAGAGTCTTCATCCCGGCGAAATTAAAATACCGCTAATTTTACAGTAATTATGTGATATCTTCAAATAGATAAAAGATAATCGAAATGTGGAACAAGAGCGCCCTAGACAATATTATTTTACATGAGAAACCGTTATCACGACTCACTTATCTGCTTTCGATTTCGAGCCATTTTGAAAATCGGCATTTATTTTTGCGTTTCTAAACAGCTGAAAACGGAAAGCCACTTGTGTGACTTGTGATAACGGTACGCAAAATAATATTGTCTAGGGCGCTCTTGTTCCATATTTCAATTATCTTTTATCTATTTGAAGATATCACATAATTACTGTAAAATTAGCGGTATTTTAATTTCGCCGGGATTAAGACTCTTAAAGAAAGGTGTGTTTACTTTAAAAATCGTAAAACACATTTACGTCTGTTACTTCCGATGTGAGAAATGGGATTTAGGCGCTCTATTTCAAATAATGCAAGAGCTGTACATTTTCAAGAAATGAAGTCTACTGACATCAGAGATCATATAGAATGATCGAAAGATCTTCCTTATTTTTCCTTTCCTATCTCAATCTGTGCTAGTGCTACCTACTAATATATAATATAGGGCGAGAGTATAGTACCTACTAAAATACAAACATTTCTTCAACAGTTGACAATTTCATGTTCTGCCAAACTCGGTCATAGAGTTAAGAAATACAGGTTTTATTGACTATTTGGTATTCTACCTTAGATGTTGCATGTTTAATATTTATATAGAATGAGTCTGCGTCATTTATATGTATATTGAGAGATCGGATTTCGTCTGCACGTACACGGAAAGAAAAACAAATAATTGGGCGAAGTAATTTCTACATTTTGTGACTGAAATTTTGGGAGTTTCTTCGGGGATGACATTCCCCCCCGAGCTACCCCCTGAATTCATCCCTGGTTCTGCATTGTTTGATTTCTTACATGTTTAGAATTTAATTAAGTTTCTCATCTAGTTACCATCTGTTTGATGGAGTCCTTAATATCACTAGCAGTCTTAACACCTGTATTACTGTCGCAGCAATTGATAAATGATCTACTATCATCGAATAAAGGTCAATGACTGATAACACATTGCAGAGGTCTACACAGAGAAAAATCCATCCTCCGGACAACGGTATATTGTGCAAATATACGGTATCCTCTTGCTTACTATAGAAATCAGTACGGAGCATACGTTATCCGTATGCTACATAGGCACTACTCTTAGATGTTACATCATGCCGTTGCAGGATGTCTGACATCTAACAGGTTTCCGTATATCACATGCATATACTTATGTTACTTTCCTCAGCTATATGTTATATACGTCCATTTGTATGTGAGATCCTGACCGTCTACATTGTTTCATACGGAAAGTACGTATAGATGGAACACGTATATATAGAAAGTATTATAAAACATGCGTTTTTAGTTATACGTGTGCTGTACGTTGTCTAAAATCTACAGGAATTACGCATGTAACCTATTTTTTTAAGTACGCCACCTACATTTTTTCTCAGTGTATGTTATATAAATATGTTGATTTCGAATGTAACAGATTATTCAACTCTGAAAAACATCTTCACAAATCCCTCCTTTTATAGAGACCACTATTAGGCCTGCTCTCTCGTCTGTTCTTTTGCTTCAAGAACTCCGCTACAGCCAGCCTTGGGTCATAGTTTGCAGTACCCGTTCAATTTAGCGCATGTCTTGTTTTCTCATCGACAAATGATGAATGCTTCGAAGTTGGTTATAGTGTGAAACATCTCGTTCAATTGACATGCTGTGAGGTGACACTGCAAGTAAGACAGCAAGAAGTTTCTGCAGCATTCCACAGGAGACTGGTCATAGTCTTCTCAGTCTGAAAGAACACTTCATTCCTGCATCAGCACTATGCACCAGTAATGGTACTTCTTTAATTCCTGGCCAGCTGTCGCATACATTTGAGGCAAAAGTCTGTACTACTTTTCCAAGAATTATTTCTACTAATGGGCGAGCAGCATTTATCATCCATCGACTGTGCTGTAGATGCGGACAACGTAGCCTGAATGGAGCTGAGAATGCCGTCATCTTCTATGTTTAGTCTAACACCAAAGAAGTTTAAGCAAGACTGCACTATTTCTCTTTGAACAACTACCCAGTTTCTGTTCTGACTAGTCACATGCATATTGTGAGTTGTATGGCACTGTCACCTCTGTTCATCGTCATCCACGTTGTTGCTAATTATTCTCTCCTTCTTTCCACTAGGAAATTGATTCTCCGACATTAAATTCAGTTTCCTTAATACTGCATCCTTTGCTGTAAAAACAGGCAGTTGAAGATCAGACCTGAAGAAATTTCTGAGAGATTTTCAGAGACATAATTCATTTGACGTAGATTTTCACTGAAAACGCATTGACGTCGACACTGAATCAGCAGCTCCTTCTTGCTCTACACCTCGCCGTTTTCGATCGAAGGTTGCCAGGCCAGAAACACAACTGGCTATTGTTGCAACACAAAGTGTGCCCGAAAAGTGTAAAACTTATGTTCACAATATTTTATCAGAAATAATGAGTCTTAATTTTAACGAACCAAAATAGTGTTGTAAACTAAAGATAAGTAAAAATTTAATTTTATACAAATTAAATGTCGAAATAGCAAGTTGTTTTCTTCTGTTATTTCCTCTCACAGGCTATTCAAAAGTTAAGTAAGCCAACCATCATTTGGACATGTCAAAGTTCGGCTTCAACCTTTCTACATCTTTAGTCGGTCTATTCATTTTTTGTTAGAGTAGAATGAAAGTGCTAGCATCTCGTGGTAGACAAATGAGTATGCGAAACGAAGGAAAGAAGAACATCTGAAATTTGAAGAACGAAGCTCTCTAACTTTACACGTATCCACAGAATACAAGCTAATACATGTAGTCACAAAACCAAAGTAGGATTGAGTATAGCCCGCTCCCCCCAGTGATTTGTAATGAATCATAGTGATTCTAACGATTCATATTAGTTCATAATGAATCAGATAGTAGTAGTAGTAGGAACGGGTTAGAAGCCCCGCAGGGGTTGGGTGGGTTCTGTTCTCGACATAAGTATAAGTATAAGTAGTAGTAGTGGTAGTAGTAGTGGCAGTAGTAGTAGTAGCAGTAGCAAAAGTAAGTAGTAGTACTAGTAGGAACGGATTAGAAGCCCCGCAGGGGTTGGTTGGGTTGTGTTTTCGACATAAATAGTAGTAGTAGCAGTAGCAGTAATAGTAGTAGCACACCAAACCATAATTTACATGTTCCTTGAAACGCTTCCTTTTCCAAACGTGTTTCTTTCAAGATATGCATCATTACAATCATAGTTTTGTTTAAAAAGTATGATATCATGTGAACCGATAATAATTCACTCCATAAATTATCCTAAAATACGAAATTCCAGTACCTTGATTTGAGAGCCAAAAACAAGCTATCAGGAAATCAAGCTTTAAATCACCGAAATTTCTTTCAATATAACTGCTCAAGAAATCGAAACTCATTGAGATCTTGAAATCTCACCTACATTTGTCCAATCACAATGTCAGTAATTTCATTGTACAAACGCACATTTTTAATTTTTGGATTTTTTCTGTCATCTTCTTTATGTCTTTTCGTAGGAGGTTGCACGTTGCCACCTACTACTTTTCTATATAATCTAGGCATCGATGGTTAAAAATTAAGTTCTAAGAGCAAATCAAGTAACAATTTGGCATCCGATATTTTTTTTAATACATACCCATCACTGATCACAAAAACGACGCATACCAAGAAAATACCTCACAGAAGGGGAGGGGAGGGGAAAGCCGAAATTTTAGCCGTTTCTATTATTCACTATATTTCCATAACCAGTGGGGTTAGAGTATCTTAATCTTTTTTATTTTGTTTATCTAATTGTCTTCTACAATTTAGTTCTAGTGCATTTTTGTGCTAGATATAATGGTCTTCGGGTTATTTTCATTTTTATTCAGTATTGGTTCCGCGTGACGACAGTTTTGTTGCCACAGGTTATTTACAAGATCAAATTCGGAAAACTGTTTCCTCTAAATTATTTTTGGTTTGCTTTATGTTCTTCCAAAAAATGTGTACTTATATTACTGTAGGATTAATAGTGGCTGAGTAATGAGCGACTTTATTCTGTCGTGTCAAAAACTGATTACGGCGCGGCCCAAAAGTTACCTTCCCACAAACAGTAGATATTAGCACTATGATTAAAATCTTGTCTGCCTGCAAGCATATAATCCTTATGATTAAGGCTGTCTATAATCTAATTAAAAATACCCATTTTTAATATCGATTGATGGACTTTTTGGAAAATAACCCTTGTCAAAGCACAAAACTCCTGTGAAGAATGAAAAGAGAGCTTTTTCTAGTACATAGTATGAGAAACTCTGCAAATCTACTACTTTATATGTGGTTCTGATGCCTTTTAAAGCATGTAAAAACATGCAGCTTTCTGATTTTTTTTTTTGACAAGGGTTGTTTTTGCTACAACTCCTTCGACATGTGGTCCCACTTAGCATACTCGCTAACACTGTCAAGCGGTTTCGGGTTCACTTTCCGGTGGGAGTAGTCGGTCGAAAAAGTGTAGAAAACTTTTTCAGGCCAGCCATCCTAAATGAGGTTTTCCTGGAATTTCTTCATTCTTCCAGGCCGGGATGGTGCATAACTTGTAGGTCACATGCCGTTTCCTTCCTTCCCTTTCCCTGGATAGTGTGGACACCGAGCGAAGTCATCCCTCATACGTGACGGGCTAAATATCCATAGATGCAGAAGGTCCAGAAATCTAAATCCTAAGTCCTTCGATTTATGTAGTACAATGGTACTGAACGAAATAAAGCAGGAATCAGGTTTCAAAAGATATGTCTAACATGTTACATAAATTTATTACCACCTTTCCCTTTTAATACTTACTCTAACGGTAAGATATGTCTAAGATGTTACATAAATCATCAGTTTTTAAACTGTTAAATCTTATTTACAGAAGAGGCACTTGCCTATTATTAAGATTGTGTACAGTTGCTATAATGCAATAAATCTCTATACAAGAGAACTAATGTTTTGATTTCTAGAATTAGTTTTGAATAATGTTGTATCACTCTTATACCTTAAAAAAAAGATAAAGAAATTTGGATGTGTTTAATACACCAGTTAGTCTTCTTAATCACTGTGCTCATTAACCGATATTGAATTTTTACACTCGCTAGAACAACTATACAATAAAGTGCTCAAGAAACCGCGATTCTTACATTTGCATTTCAAATTTACACACTCAAGTTTCTGACAGCAACATATGGCAATCTCTAAACAAACCTTGAGAATATCTTCGAATGTTTTCAAAACTGGCTTCCAAATTTTGTCCTCCAAGTACCATCCGGAGTCTTCTGGCCTTGATTGATCAATCTCACACTTATCCGTGTTTTCCCAAATGGCTGCCTGGTAATGAGATCTCTTTATATGTTGATTCATAGCATCACTAGTTGGAGGTAATCTCTCCAGGCTTCATTTTCCTAAAAGTATGAGCCTTGATTCATCACAAGTTTTCGCATTAACCTTGAGGAGCTTTGTGAAAAAGAGTTCTGCAGATTTAATAGACTTTGCTGATAAAGGAATCTGTCCTAGGGAAAAAGAAAGGCCACAGTTTTCTGAGTAAGTAGACAAGTTCTTAATCTTTGATTTTCCAACTGGATATGAAGTTATATCGCATCCAAGTAGAGCGTGATAAGCCATTATATGTCTCTTCTCATTCTCAGTGGCGCGTTTACCTCTGGTGTTAGGGGTCTCGGGTTCAAACCCTGCTCCCGCCAAGTGAACTTTGTGGTGGACAAACACCGTGTGCGTGGGTTTACTCGGGGCTCTCCCGTTTCCTCCCACTTTCTTCATTCCACCATTTCATTCATTATTCATCATCACCGTCTCCTTTAGCCTAACCGGCATAACCGCGGGACGTAAAACTCAAAAATTTCATTTCATTTTTTTCATTCTCAGTGGTGACAAAGGTGGTGAACTGGAATAAACCTTCTTGTCTTTGAAGTCCCCGCCATCATGTAAAATTCTTCACGAGAAATTATGTAATATTGGTATTTCAACAGGAGGAATACTTCGGTGTCTCTACTTATTACAACAATTCTTTCTGAATTGTGATTCACAGCATGAAGTATTATTCTAAAATCTGCTTCTTTATGTTTTACTTCAAGATTTTGAACATCCATCCCGAAGTTTGGGTTAACAGTCTTCTGATCTTTAAAACTACCGAAAACAACACACAGTTCTGAAGGTGATAACATCAGCAATGCATTATTTACTTATGGCCTACTTACTCAGAAAACTGTGACCTTTTGTTTTCCCTAGAACAGTTTCCTTTACTAGCACTCTTTTTCACAAAGCTCCTCAAAGTTAATGCGAAGTCCTATGATGAAGCTGGGCTCCTACTTTTAGGAAATTGCAGCCTGGGGAGTAACCTCCAACTAGTAATGCTATGAATCAACATATAAAGAAATCCCATTACCAGACAGCAATTCGAGAAAATGCTGATAAGTGTGAGGTAAATCAATCAAGGCAAAAAGACTCCGGATAGTACTTGGAGGACAAAATTCGGAAGGCAGTTTTGAAAACACTCGAATATACTCCAAAGATTTGTTTAGAGATTACCATGGGTAGCTGTTAGAAGCTTGAGTGTATAAGTTTGAAATGCAAATGTAAGAATCGCGGTTTCTTGTGCACTCCATTGTGTAGTACATCACAAATTTCTTTATCTTTTCTGAGATTCAGGAGGATATAACATTATTGAAAACTTATTCATTGAATCAAATAATTGGTTCTCTTGTGTAGAGATTTCTTAAGGTTTCTTTTTATCACATCTTTTATTATAGATTTATTGTATTGCAGAGACTGCACGCTATTTTAATAATAGGCGAGTGCTTATTCTGTAAATAAGATTTAACAGTTAAAAACTGATCATTTTAAAGTATGTTAAAAATATCTTATTTCAAATTTTTTCTTAGCGTTACAGTAAATATCAAGAAGGAAAGTGGTAAAAAAATGATCGTAAATTGTTCATGTTTCCCTCTTGGAAGACAATTTGGAACCTAGTTCCTGCATTATTTCGTTCAGTACTATTGTAGTACATAAACAGAAGGACTTGTAGCAAAAACAGCTCTTGACAAATAAAGATTTTTTTCACACAAAGTGAATAGAAAACTGCATTCTTGTGTATGTTTTAGAAACTATAAAGAAACAGATTTGCAGTTTCTCATAATGTGTACTAGGAAAAGCTCTCTTTTCATTCTTCAGAGAAATTTTGTGTTTTGACAAGGGTTACTTTCCGAAAAGCACGTCTATTAATATTAAAAATGGATATTTTTAATTATATTATAGAGAGTCTTAATCATCACGATTATATGCTTGCAGGCAGACAAGATTATATATATACACACATTAATCATCATCAGCTGGTAATATCTACCATTTGAGGAAAGATAAGTCTTGAGCCGCGCAGTGATCAGTTTCGCACATCACAGAATTAAGTCGCTTATAACTCAGACACTATTAACCCTACACTAATATAAACACACATTTTTGAAAGAGCATAAAATGATGAAAAGCTTCTAAATGAAACGAATTCGATTTTGTAAACAATCTGTAGCTAAAGAACTGTTGTCACTCGCAACCATTACTGAGTAAAAATGAAAATAACACAAAAACTATGATATTTAGCTCAAAAATGCAGTAAAACTAAATTGTAGAAGACAATTAGATAAATAAAAGAAGAGTTAAGATACTCTAGCTCAGCCCTGGCCACGGCGAGCAGATAGTGGAAACTCTCCTCGTGAGCGCTCACGAGCATTCTACGTGCAAATACCATTGTTCGTGCTTCGTGAATCTTCGGGTTTCGTCCTTCGAGGAGCGGAAGTGTTGTCAACCTTGGCGGTAATCACTAGCCCACCAAATAATAAAAAAAAAGTATGTATGGTAACTGATTGCCATTTAGTGTAAAGTGTTTTTTACAATGTGGTAACCGTTAACTATAGACAACACAAACTTGTAAGGGCAATCAAATGATAAACTATGTACGTTCCTTTTCTTCTTTTTTCCTTCCTTTTGTTAAAGAAGGATGTGGTGGAATCAAACCAAGGCTTACATTTATAAAAATTTGCTAGTTTGCCCAATGGAAAACCGGTTTTCAAGATATATATCTATATCTATATATATATATCTATATATCTATATATCTATCTATCTATCTATCTATCTATCTATCTATCTATCTATCTATCTATCTATCTATATATATATATATATATATATATATATATATATATATATATATATATATATATATATAATCAAGTTCTTAATCCGAGTGTGGGTTTGTTATATTATGTTGTTTCGCTTTTTGGGAAAACAGAGAATCTGTTGATACAAAAAAAAAAAAAATACTGTAGCACTTGTTTGTAATTATCTAAGTATTATCTCCAGAAAATTAGCTTATGAATGTATGTGTGTACGAATAGGCTTAGCAAGGGGTTGGTTGTGGAGATTAGAAGCCACTATTACACCATCAATAGGAAGAATAATATTTCTTACTCCACTTTTAAAGTTACTTTGATCGCAAAGAATCAAACAAAATATTAAGAGAGCCAAAGAGATTTTCCATTTTTAAGAGTGACCATTAGTGACTACCATTAGTGTTTTTTTTTAACAAGGAGTGTCTTTTTAATAATGAAAAACATATTGTGCCTGGCTGGTTGCTTGCCGGTGGCTTGTTAAAAGTGAAAAAGAATGTTAAATCATATCAACGACTGAAGCTACACGCTTGTCTTTCTTCGATAGATACTGATTGATTTTGAAAGTCACAATGTTGTAGGGCTACTGTAACAGCGTAAAATCGGAAGGAAACGTTCCAACTGAATGATACGAACAATTATTCCCAATATCTTGAACATGAAACGTGGGTTGCACGGATAACGCTTAAAGTGGGCTGGACTGCACTGGAATTTCCTTCCGGCAAATTAGTGTTTGGTCGGAACTCAGTTCTTCTGTGTAATTGTCTCTTAACAACATTTGAACATTTCTTTTAGATAATAATAACTAACTAACTATATGCCCTATGGAACCCGAAGGTTCAATGCCGCGTTTACAAAATATTTCCACTAACTTCTGTATTTAGCCAACTGGATTCAGTTTCTACTCTGTACTCTTATTTCTGCAAGATCCATCTTAATATTGTCTTTCCATCTACGCCTAGGTCTTCCTAGTGGTCTTCTTCCAATTGGGTTTTCAGTTAAAATTATGAAAGCGTTTCTAATTTCTTCCATTCTGGCTACATGGCCTGCCCACCTGAGCCTTCTACACCTAATAACCCTAACAATGTTAGGTGAGCGGTATAAATTATGCAATTCCTCATTATGAATTTCCTCCAATCCCCATTTGCATCCCTCTTTGGTCCGAATACTACTACTACTACTACTACTACTACTACTACTACTACTACTACTACTATTACTACTACTACTACTACTACTACTATTACTACTACTACTACTACTACTACTACTACTACTACTACTACTACTACTAATAATAATAATAATAATAATAATAATAATAATAATAATAACAATAATCATAATACGCATTATTATTATTATTATTATTATTATTATTATTATTATTATTATTATTATTATTATTTTCAATCTTCCGTCGTTCTGCTATCAATCTAGGAACGAAAGGCGTTTACAACTGAGCAGACGTGAAGCGAGTGACAACTTACAGACCGAGTGATAATGTAATACAACGTCACAAATTGTGTAAGCAAGCTAAAAAGGTCTGAAACAATTCGTTTCCGATTTTTGCAGTCGTTTTTACGTCTGTAAGCTGACATTTTTAATATTAGTTTCTTTCTTTCTTGTTCATTTGTTAGTTACTTCAACGCCAACTGTAACCTCTATCATGCGTCTTCCTCGACCAAAAAACGTACCAATTTTATTTCCTGCAGTGTTTTCGCATCACTGCTTTCGAAATGGGGAGGGGGAGGGGGAGAGCACACTTGCACATTTCACGCTTGCGTCTGCTCAATGCTTCAACATCGTGCGAATTTCTGACCAGGCTTGGCCGTAGGTTTTTTGCCATCATGTGTGGTTGGTGGCAACACTTATCGGATGCAGTGGAAGGGGCGAAGCTACCACCATCTGTGTTCACCTGCTCTTTTCTACGCTCGTGCTCGCTCGCGCTTCGGCTCCGGGAGCCAATTCATGGACAGGCCTGCTCTAGCTCCAATAGTTACGGAGATATAGTGAATAATAGAAACGGATAAAATTTCGGCTTTCCCCTTCTGCGAGGTATTTTTTTTTTTTTTTGGCATGTAGCACTTTTGTGATCAGTGATGGGTATATATTCAGAAAATATAGGCTGCCAAGTTGTTATCTGATTTGCCCTTAAACTCGAAAAGGAATACACTTTTGTCAAGTTGATGCCTAGACTAATAGACTCTTCAAAATCATTTCTTGTATCTCTATGGAGAGATGTCGTCTGTTTCACTTTTTCGATGCAGTATTTCATATCAAAGGTTTTATCTTGTAGAAGGTTAAATAGTGTGTTTGTAAGAGAAAAAATATGCCTGAAAACATTTGGTTGAAATATAAAATGAAAGCCCTTCAATGATGACTCATAGCCTTTTTCAGTCATGGAAGCTTCGATGTCCAAATTATCTTAATCTTCTGCAGTGTCCTCAAAAAATCGTAAGAACTGTGTTTGATTTTCATACACTGCATTCACAACTCTGGGATTGTAAATTTATCTTGTATTTGCAACCGTTGGAAATTGTTTAGTTACTTCCGATTCAGGAAACACGTTAACGTATTTTGATGCATGCGAAGAGAATTTTAGAATGCTACTCAATTTTTGAGAAATATCTTACATTCCTTTCTGTGATAACAGACTGTGAAAGAACGAGATAGAGTCTGTAAGCATAGCAGTATATGAAGATTGCACTGGTACCTCTTTTAGACTAGACTCGGCGGGAGGTCATGTGGTTCGGATTCCACGTTAATCAGTAGGACCCGTCTCATAGAGTTTCGCTGCTGAAAGGGGCGTTAACTTCAAAATCAACTCAACTCTTTTTCACAAGAGATTGTAAGTTATTTAAATGTTCAGAAAACGTGACAGTACCATCATAGCCTTGTTAGGATTTAGATTTCATGGCTTTCAGCATCTATGGCCATTTAGCCCGTCACGTTTAAAATATGACGTCCCTCGGCGAGCATACCATCCGCTGAAAGGGAAGGAAAAAAGGAGTGGGGAAGGAAGGAAGCGGCTTAGGACCCAGAAAAACCTCCTATAAGTTACGTACCACCTGGTGTGAATGAGGAAAACCCAGGGAAACTTCATTCAGGGTGGCTGCCCTTAAAAAGCGTTATACCAGGAATCGAACCTGGGACCGCTCGCACCGAAGGCGAGAGCGTTAGCGACTACGCTACACGGGGCCACCCTCATAGCCTTGTGTTACAAACTTCTTCCTACAATTGAAGTAAGAGTGAGCTTGGAAAACATGATCGCTTAAAGCAATCAATAGTGCGATTACTATACTGAAAGTAGAGAGAGCTTTGCAATGTCCGTGGTTTCGTCCAACATTATTGCTGTAAAAATGTTACGTTCATTTCTGAATTAATCTTATCCAGAATTGCGTCACCAACACATTCAATAATATCATTCTAAATTTTGTTTGATGTTCCAGCTTCTTGCTGTAAAAATGAGGACTCATTTTACTGTTGTATTTAGAAAGTAACTGAATTACTTCAGTATAGCTTTCCTGAACGTCAGAACGATAATATGCAATTGAAATGTTGTAAGTGAAGGACATTCCTTTATGTAAATTAGAAAATGTTTCTCTTAAGAGGCTTTCCCAAGAAATATAAAGTTGTAAAAGTGTTGGTGACAAAATTATAGGGATTTCAATTGATGAAATATACAATATTTTAGGCCATTTTATTGCTAATATTGTAATTGGAACTTTGAAATGGGGGCAAAGGCAAACAACATATTTGGTTGTATCAGAAGTATTGAAAAAACTAAATGATAAGACAGTTCCACAGCTTTTTACAAAATCGCTGACTATTCTGTGACCGAATGCGTAAAACACGATAGATTTCTTCTTTTTGTCACAGAATAGAAGAACTCTGCTGCATAAATAAATAAAAAAACGGAGCAACACGTCCTTGAGGTTCTATTTTGAAATATGTTGCATACCAGAGGCGGACTGAGCCGCCCGGATACCAGGAAATTTCCGGATGGACCCTGCGCTCAGCAAAATCACTTATGGTATTGCTCGATTAGTTATAACTAATTCAAAACTCCGTTCTCGTCCATAGTAACCGCTGGGGTAACTAACGGACCCGCAGTGCTAGTGAAAAGGAGAGGGCACTAGAGAAAGAGGGTCCTTGTCCAACACGCAGTCTTGTTTATTGAAAAATCAATAAGACAATAAAAAATCTCAAAAATACATAACTCGAAAATGTAATCTCGTCTATTATTTATGTATTCAATAATCTGATGTGCAAACGATAACATACACGTATAAAGAGCATGGAACTGATTCTCCTATGATAAGGAAAATATGTTAAATACGAAGCAGTCGGACGCGAGTTGTGGCGATAAATAATGGTTCCTGACCACAGCGATGTCAGAAAACTATCCCGAAGCCCCAGAAATCGGGCCCGAAGTTTCAAGTTTAGGTCCATTCTATTCACCAATGAAATAAGTAGTTTTTGGAAGTGGGAGGTGACAATGGAAAGGTCGTGGTCCCCTAAGCACAGCGGTGATGCCACAAATCGAGCCAGAGACCTGATGTCCACAAATATTGGGCCTTGAAAGTGTGGGACTGGTTTCTCTTCTATTTACCGTTGAAGCGTGGAGATTTTGAACGTGGATGGTTGCATTGGAAAGGGTTGGCTTTCCCTGAGCACACCGGCGATGTGGTAAATCTGGCCTGGAGCCGAAGCCCAAGAAATCGGGCCAAAAGAATGTTCATGTCATATGCTCAATGCTTTTTAAACACAAAAGTAAGTTTCCTTATTATACTGTCTGTAAGTTAGTCAACCACAAAAGATGAAATTGTATCATATTCAGATCTCTTTCAATATAAACAGTCGCTGCAATGTACGATTCATGGCAAAGACTTTCAAACTGTAGTAAAGAAAGAAAGCGAAATAATAGTTGCTTATGGATACGCATACACAACTTGCATTTTGTGGGGGCGGAGGTTTAGCTATCCAAGTCTCCAGCTAAGAGTTCATTCCTAAAAGGGCAGTCCAGACTCCAGACAAAGTCGGTATTCACCAAGACCCTTAGGTATCATTTTCCGGGTGGACCCTTGTACCCCAACTCCGCCTCTGCTGCATACCACCTGTATAGTATGTTTCCCACATTGAATTGGAGAAGAAATACGCTTTTGTTTTCCCGACATTGATCTGATGTCAAATGTGGAAATGGTATTTCTACAGGCTCCCTCTCGAACCAATACCTTAGAATACCAATACCTCGCCAGTTCCCACTACAGCCTGTTTAACGAGATGGGATACATAACATGGATTACATCTGCTCTCCATTACGGTAAGAACTATGAATCCATCATAAGAATCATTGACACTTTTGATAAGAATAATACTTAGTTAAAACTGGTCAGAGTTTGTCTAACAATAATTCCTTGAAAAAGGACCTACTTTTAATTCCAACACATTTTGAAAGTTGCCAGACGTTATTACCAAGCTTGAAAAAGAACAGACTTTTTCTAATTCTCTGACATCCTTCAATGACATTGTCAATGGTATAAGTGTCGTACCTGGTGTCAAGGACGCCTGCATGCGACGAAAGTGTCATCGTATTGTTAGTTCTGAAAAATTGAAGAATGTTCTTAGAGTTATGGAAGATCATTCTGATGTAACTGTTGACAATGACACGAATCTTTTCCAAATTGTACTCCAGTGATATCTGTAGATGTTTAAAGATCATTTTCACATTTAAAACGAATTCTTTCTGGTAGAAGACAAAATCTTTTGTTTTTAAAATCTTACGAAGTTGTTGATAACTTAAGAGAACGAATGTTTTTAAGGGAAAATAAAATATTAGGGTACTATAAACCAACTTCATTTTAGCATTTCTTGTGCTGTGAATTTTGTATAAACAGGCAACGGAATTATGTATGAATGAAGTTTGATAGTGAGTTTGGGTTTATAATCTTTTTCATTGTTACCAAAGGCGCAAATTTGTCTTCAACATTGGAGTGGACGGGTAATATTGTTCCCACAATTTCTTTTAATCAATGGTCAAAATATTTATGAACTTGAAAAACAATGCCGTGGAGGATCAGGGAGCAGAGTTGTCTCCAACCAGAGTTGACTCGGCCAGATTTGATGCTTATTCTGGGAGATATCAATTTTATCTGACTTTACTGTGTGGCAATCGGACACAAATCATCACATTTCTTTCCAAAAATCACATTTCAAACCGGATCATTGGGGGCACAGTCCCTCAGTTCCTAGATTGGAGGGGACATGTCCTCCTCATCCCACGGGATTTGCGCCAGTGATTCATACTACTGAATAATGATGAATAGATTGTTAGATGCCGTCCTTTTCGGGTTTCATTTACGAATTTCCAAGAAGTTAAATTGTGAGTACTAGCTGTAAAATGAAACTTTTATTTCGTAGGGTGCATATATTTTTTTTTTACTCGAATAGTAAACCAATAATAGGTTGTTATAGGTTCTCAATATTTTAATTAGGGATAGGCAAAACCGGTTTCTAGAAAAACCGAAATCCGTAAAACCGACATTTCGGTTTTCTCCAAAACCGGTCTGGTTTTTCACAGAAACCGGTTTTGGTTTTCTCCAGAAACCGATTCGGTTTTTCACCGAAATCGGTTTTCTCCAAAATCGGTTCTGTTTTTCGCCGAAACCGGTATCAGTTTTCTCTAAATCCGGTTTGTTTTTTTAACGAAACCGGTTTCGGTTTTCTTCAAAACCAGTTCGTTTTTGTTTTACCGAAACTGGTTTCCGTGAAAACTTTTGGAAAATACATAAAAGTATTTCTGTGGAAATAGATTCGGTTTCTGGAGAATAACGAAACACTATTCTGGTCAGAAATAGAACAAACTTTGGAGAAAAAAACCGGAACTGGTTTTGAAGAAAACCGAAACTGGATCCGTTGAAAAACCGAAAAACCTGTTTTTGTGTCCAACACTAGTTTTAATACATATTCTTTGAAAAGCCCTTGTTGGTTTTATTTTGCCTTGTGTGTTTTATTTCACAATTTACTAGCCATTTGTGCTTCTAATTTTGCCATTAATTTCGGGCTTTAGGTATTTTTTTTAACACGGAACTGGTCGATTTGATGTAGTAAGTATGTGATAAGCAATACTATTTGCAAATCACCATAAAATGTAATATTTATCATAATAAATAATGTATTATAGTATTTACAAACATAAAATAATCTCATTTTGTTGAAAGTATGCCTTACTCCTAGAGTAAATTACTTTATTGGAAGACTTCCACTGGAATTGAATATTATATTGATACTCAATAATTTGCCTGTCTTCATTACATTTTGTAAGTTGAACTCGACTCTGCTAAATCAAACTTGAATGAACTTACGAGCATGGAAATGGTATGGAGATTTAAAAACACTTAGTGACCAACAGCAATAAATTCCAGAGGAAAACTTCTTCATGACGTACAAATTGCAAAGTCAGATGTGATTTTGCTTATAGAAACAACAGATGTTTCAAATGAAAAAAAGTTATAGATTAAACTACACACTTTCACTTCATCTTTATGGTTCAGATGAAGCATATTGGGGCAACTTTATGGAAACTTTGCCCATAAAATATGCTAATTCACAAAGGATGAAAAATGTTTCGGAAAACTAATTTATTTAACCTACAAACTATAACATAACATAAACACATCATTAAAAATTTTGGCATATTTTTGGAATTGGGGGTACAGAATATTTTGCCTAACATTCGTATTTTATTGCTATGTTTTTTTTGTATTTTTGATGGTTTAGGTTAGGTTAGGTTAGGTTAGATTAGGATTTTGGGTTTTGGGGGCATAGGATTACCATTCATCCCGGAAAACCAGGTACCATCACGGAATCGATATCTACGTCCCGGCGTCCCGAGAATAATTCACGGGACGCTTAAATGTCTCGAATTTCAGCGAAAAAGAAAGGAAGGGAATATTAAAGTTTGCTTTTTTCACAGGATTATGTATATAACTATTCTCTTAAATTTCTGAGTATGGCAATTCAGAAGTTGAAAAAGGAACAATACATAAAACATGGATAAGTTCATGATTTAACTATTTCGACATTGAACGATGTATTCGTTTCATTGTGCAGTGACAAAAGATTTTAGTGCTCAATCGTATTGTTATCTTTGGTAGTCTGTTTCAATTTGCATCTTGCTTGTGAAATATTTTAGTCAATAATCCCTGACCGATATTTTTGATAATTTTCCGCTGACCACTCAAGAAGAAAAAAACATTGTTTTAATTAATAAAACTGAACAGACGACAATGGGAAAATACTGGAGTATTTCTTAATACGAGCTTATGAGATGGGGAAAACGTATTATGAGGGAAACCTTCTAAAGAAAAAAAAACACAACACAAACAGACAAAACGTCTGGAAGGAAAGATCATATCTTGAATTAGCTAAAACAGACTCTGAAATCCACGAAATGTCACAGATCCTGAGATATTTTAAAACAATGCTTACCAAGGGGAGAGGGTAAATCATCTGCTTAAATTTGTTTAACTAGGAAAAAGAAGGTCTACTAAAATGACTAAAAATGTGGTTACGTAATAGGGGAAAGTCGTCTGGTATCGGACAGCGGGTGGTATCGGACAAAAGCAGTTTTCGTTATTTCCTGCTTAAGGCGGCACCTGTCAAGCATACATTGAGTTGATTGGAATGAGTTAGCCAAACCCACGCCATAGTGGATTTGTCCGATGAACGGTGTATCTCGTGCTTCAAGCTTTTTGTATTTTTGCGAGTAATCAGGTGCATGAAGATAGATTTGTGTGGCTGCAACTTGTCACAAAGTAAATGTATTGATATATTATTGCTATCACAGCATTTATTAGGGTGCATATATTATAATTAAGGCGTATAGTTGCATTTCTGTTGTTACAAGCCGGTAGCCAGCCATTCATAAGTTGCAAGTCTTCCGGCTGGTATCGGGCAAAATGGAATCGAGTGGCATCGGACAAAACACTGATAAGTAAACTTGACGTTTTTTAACGGTTTCTGGTTTCTCAAGAAACCACGAGGAAAATAGGTGTAAATTTGGATGAAGAAAATACGAAATTGGTCATGGGCAAACTTATTTCCAAAGAAGCACGTGCGGCCAGTGATAGATATGGTGTTCCTTAGTGTACTTAGAGATGGTGTCGAAAAACTGTCGGAAGGGAAGGAGACAACAGCTAAGCCTCGCTGCTCGGATAACAAAGGCACATTTAGTAGAACGTGACCAAGAAGAAATACTATACAATCGTGTAAAGGCTTTGTATAGTTAACTAGTCTAATGCCACTAAGAATAACAGAATTTTTAAAACTAGTTTACAAAATTTGCTGAAAAATTAACATTATAATCTGCGGGGAGTATTTTGATGATTGGATACAGCGCAATAGATGTAAGGATTTGGTCCATGATCAATGTGAAAATTTAGAAGGCAGACAGTTTTATCATTGTGATTTATGTCAGAATAAAAAATAACAACTCTTGATGAGACTAAGAATTTTAAGATCTATTTTTACTTTTATTTTAGGCTGTATTACTAACAGTAATAAAACTGTATTTTGTGTGTAAGAACCTCTAAACAACTAAGCAAACAACTAATATTTGTATTTTTTTTTCTGTTATTAAATTACCTCAAAAGATCAATTGTCTGTAGTTTTATGTTTGTCCGATACCACCCTCCACTTTTTAAGAACGCTAATTTGTGTTACCTTTGATTTTTTATAAAAATATATATTATTAGATTTTACCTGCAAAATCACCTTTAACATTTTCTGTATAAGGTACCAAGGTATCATTTTGTGCATTAAGTAATTTGATATAGCTATTTTTCAGCCTGAAAAACTAAAAGCAGCTAAGGTGTCCGATACCAGACGAAATTTCCCTGCTTGAACAACTTCACCTAATGGAAGAAAGTAAATTAGTATATAACATTTCTTTTTATATTAAACATTTCAATGATTCTCATAATTTAGTAGCGTCCCGGATCTTCATTTTTGAAATATGGCAACCCTAGGGGCAGAAGTCTGCTTAAATCAGTATTTCATTCACATATTTTCTGTGTCTGATGGTTTAGGTTAGATTAATTCAGGGGTAATACTTTACAACGCTGGTGTGGCTATTATAGTATATGTGAAGATCCCATATCGTTGTGATATATGTATTACCGGTACCTTATTATGAAAAAGTGGTAACATGACATGTTGGTAATCAACAATGTACTAAGTTACCCCCTCCCACAAAATAAGGAACCAAGAATACAAATAGCACAGTGATATGGAATCTCCATACACAAATCATCATAATCATAGTCATCATACTACTATTAATACTACTACTACTATTACTACTACTACCACTATTACTAATAGCATTACTACTACTGCTACTACTACACTACTACTACTACTGCTATTACTACTACTATTACTACTACTACTACAGCTACTGTTACTACTACTACAATTACTATTACTACTACTACTATTACTACCACTACTACTACTGTTGCTACTACTACTACTACTGCTACTACTACCACTACTACTACTACTGCTACTACTGCTACTACTACTACTAAAACTGCTACTTATACTTATGTCGAGAACAGAACCCAACCAAACCTTGCGGGGCTTCTAACCCGTTCCTCCTCCTCCTCCTACTACTACTATTATTACTACTACTACTACTACTGTTGCTGATACTACCACTACTACTTTCAGAATATCGAAAATCCAATAGAATTTTTACATTAGTTACAGCAAAATTTGAAACTATTTTTCAAAAGTCGCTTATACTTGCCCTCCCTTGGAAACCACAACATGGGCGCCCTTGACTACTACTACTACTACTAATACTAATACTGCTACTGCTACTACTACTACTATTACTACTACCACTACTACTACTACTATTACTGCTACTACTAATATTATTACTATTACTACTACTACTTATACTTTTGTGGAGAACAGAACCCAACCAATCCCTGGGGGCTTCTAACCCGTTCCTACTACTACTACTACTACTACTACTGCTATTGCTACTACTACTACTACTACTACTGCTATTACTACTTCTACTACTTATGTTGAGAACAGAATCCAACCAACCCCTGGGGGGCTTCTAACTCCTTCCTACTACTACTACTACTACTTTCACTAAAACAAGCTTACCCTACACTAAGCATTACAATGCTTACCTTACCTCACATTGTATGTGGGTATAGTCTACCGACCTCCAAAAGGCTATACTCACTGATTTCGCACTCGTCACAAACTGGAATACGCATAAGAATCCCGCATGAAATTTTCGATCTGAATTTTCCACGCCTACTCGTCACAGTAAATAGTTCTCGAATGTTGTTTCCTACTTAACACACTTTGGGTTAATACACTGATAAGCTCGATCAGTGGACATATATACATATAACAAGGCAATCTCAAGCATTGAATGCAATTACACTTTAAAAATAATTTTAATGAAATAAGGATCTCATACTTCACAACACGCAGTACCATTTAATATTTTAAAAAATCAACGAAAAAATAATCAATGAATTATCATTTTCTGTTACTACTTACCTGTTTAAGTGTTCCGCCACACTCCAAAAATATAACTTCCGCTACATACACACGCACACACCCACTACAATGTAAACAATCAACATGGCTTCCAGCCGTCAAATTTTATTATGCAACATCTTTTGTAATTTTTAAATTAAATTTAAAGCTACTTATAGGTAATCTGCAATCTTCGTTACCACCCATATTAAATCGACAACATAGCTACATAAAATAAAGCAGAAAGTGCGCTTCTACCTACTCGGGAAGTATCACAATAGCGTCGTAATATATTAATTAGGTTGGTGCTTAGTAATTACCCTTACATAACATCAACTAACTTTTCCCGTAGATATGGCGCTTTTTTGCCTGATTTTGGACCCCAGTTCCAAAATTATCCCAAATTTTTTTTCCGTTACCATTGAAATTGATCTTATGATGTGAACAAGGTATTGAAGATATGCTTGAGATTGATATAAATCTAGCATGTAGTCACCACATTGCACAGACTGGTTTGTACTTTTCGCATAAGTAATTATTTTTATGGCAAATAAGTTTGCAAGTTTTCTGTTATAATTGCAGACAGTGTTAGCAATTATGAGATATGCGCTAAAACAATAAATCTTTAAAGTGCATTAGGACATCAGCTACACTAACTAATATAGTATAAATATTTTAACAAGCAATTCTCACTTTCTAATAATGCAAATTCATCAAAATTCATAATAATCATAATGAACCCTTTGTGCTTAGTCGTAGAAAAAACTGTGTTTATTATAGAATCGAAACATGTATATAGCACTATACTTGTTTTAAGACTATGTGTTGCAATTTATAATGACTATTCACACCAAAATATATAAATTATATTAATGTACTATATTAACATAAAATATATTAAGTACACTTACTCGACAATCAATTTTTATGACAAAATAACTTAGGACTTGCCTTAAACATATATAAGAGCAATTTCTTTTTTTTTTTTTAATCTTTTCAGACGCTTATTCCAAATTGTACAAAAAGCACTGTTCGTCCAACATGCGAAATATGGAAGTGCTTATTAAACTGAAAGACGAGATCATTTTACTGCATTTTCAAATGTCTATAAAACCAATGAGGTGTGAAGAGGGTTGAGACTCCTCTCAAAACGGATATTGTTACATATTTTCGGTACGTGCTATCCTATTTTATGGACGTACAAAATAAAATTGATTATCCGTTGTCCTTTTTCGAGAAGTGTTGCTGTGGCTCAGAAGTAGAGCGTTTACATTTGGTGCATGGGATTTTTGGTTCAATTTCAGCTAATATCAAGTGAACTTTGTGATGGACAAACATTGTGTGTATGGGTTTACTCGGAGTTCTTAAACTTTCTCTCAATTTCATCATTTCTCAATTTCAATCATTCTCATCATCACCATGTCCTTTAGTGAACACAGCTTATTCCTGGGACGTAACACTGTAAAAGTTCATTACATTTGCGCTTTTTTCAACTCGAAATGAAATCACACTACTTTAGTAATTTTTCCTTAGGGGCGAAAATATATTTATGGGTGCAGATTCACTTTAGGGAGACTTAAGAGTTAGGGAGATAAATACATATCGGGACATATTACATAACAGCTACAGTGGAAAAATCATTAACTAACTTCTGCTAAGAGACCACTGAAAAGAGAGAATGCTAGCTAATCGAGTCAGTACAGTAGCTCAGAAGGGAGCCGCGCGGAAACGCAGAGGTGCATCCGTAGAGAGTAGCGCGTCAATGACGGTGGGTATGAGCATAAACCAGGATAATGGAGAAAAAAACTTCATATGATATTAAAAAAATATGTTTTTTGTTGGACAGCTTTGAAACACTCGCATGGTTGCACATTATTACTTTGAATATCATCTTTAGTTAGTACTTATCACGGATTCCTATTGGGCTAGTGCGTGGTTAGCCATATTTTGTATGACATAATAACTAACTAACTAACTCTATGGCCTATGGAACCCGGTTCAATGCCGCGTTCACAAATGTTCTCCACTGACTTCTATCCTTAGCTAACTGCATCCAGTTTCTGGTTTGTATTCCAATCTCTGCGAGATCCATCTTAATATTGTCCTCCCATCTGCGCCTAGGTCTTCCTAATGGTCGTTTTCCGATTGGTCTTCCAGTCAAGACTTTGAAAGCGTTTCTACTTTCGTCCATTCTAGCTACATGACCCGCCCACCTAAGCCTCCTAGACTTGACGACTCTAACAATGTTAGGTAAACCGTATAAATTATGTAGTTCCTCAGTAGGGTGGGGACACTTGGCGCAGTTTTTTTTCCTACTGCGCATGCGCAAACCCTTGAGCTGATTGGCTGGCGCAGGTCACGTGACCCCGCCACGCCCCTTGACGCTGATTGGCCGGCCACGCCCCTTCACGCTGATTGGTCGGTGCAGGCCACGCCCCTTGACGCTGATTGGCCACGCTCTTTTACGACCTCCTATCTCCTGCGGTGACTGGCTGGCAGCGGACCCCCGCCGATTGGCTGGCGTCGGACCTCACCCCCTTGACGCTGATTGGCCGGCCACGCGCACGGTCCGCGCAGATCGGCCGGCGCCGGATCACCGTCCACGCACATGTCACATAAGATCCGTTCCCTTTTATGAGCACTTTACGAACACATAGCAGAGCCGATAACACATTCTCCATCCACCTATTTAACATAGTACATAGCAGAGTATGGCTTATTTTCTTTTACGGGGTTAGCAACACCCCCAACCCTCCTCCTTTCTCATCCAGGGCTTGGGACCGGCAATGGCGGAGTTTAAAAAAATAATACCATCATACTCTCATAAATGAATAAAACATAATATCATTAGCATCAATAGTGGTGAGTGAGAATTTGTTTAAGAAATCATGCAGTGAATAACCAGATGCACGACATGCTAGATATAGAAAACAGTAATGTCCACAAAATTGAGATAAATCACCTTGAATTCCATGTATAATACAGACAGTTTCGTTTTAAAAACCTTATATGATGTTGTATATAGGGAGGTATACCATAGCTATCGAAATACTCTCCCACACACATATTAGATATATAAACAGCAACCCAATGTTCACCAGGCTTATCACTAGAATCAGTGTTTATAATTATGGCAGCTGGAAATGTATGAATAAACAGAGGTAACTCATCAGCAGCATACACACCAATAAAATGATCTTTAGGCAAATTTTGTTGTAATGCTTCATAAAGCTCAATTGTGTTTAACATTTTCTTTCATTAATATATATTTTTCTCTGGAAATCAATTTCTAATTCTGAAGAGAATTCACCATAAATAATTGTTGTTACAGGAGATGGCAGTGCTTCTTTAAAATGAACCTCTAGGCGTACACTTCCTTGCCGTTGTGGACTAGTATGAAATCCAGCACTGGCACTAGAATCGGGAGTTAAATCAAACACCAGTAGAGTATAACCATTAGGATATTCGGCGAGTGAAATATTATTACCTTGATTAGAATAATAAATACCTGAACCTGTAAATAACGTGGAATATGCTTGTATATATAGCTTATTATCAAAATCAGGTTGTAGTGGTTTGGAAGGCACAGGCGTTTCATCAACATACAGTGTAAAAAATGACATATTAAAATGCTGAAAATTGAACGGATTTGTCTGATAAGTACCATTAAAAGCAGTATTACTAACAAAACCAATAATAATACGTTTAGGCACTAGGCCTGAAAATAGATCTGGAAGTGTACTATCCATAATTCCTTGTGGCAGCGTTTCAGTCTTCACTTGCACTTTTGTTATAGGATATTTTACTCTAAATTTAGGATTTTGTAATACTTTATTTTGTGCAATTTTAACGGCCGGTGACACATCAACCTTTTTCACAAGCAATGTTGCATCTGTAATTACAACTCTTCCATCAGCATCTGCGTCACCCATTAGACAAAATGTAGTTTTAGCTGGAATTAGTTTAATACGCAGTTGTACTCCATTCAGTAAAAATTTCTCCTGATTAAATATATCAGCATGAATATAGCCCAATAGTTCAAATGACTGACTTAAAGTAGTGAGAAGAAAACGTTGTTTAAATCCTACATTACTATCGGCCACACTGTCCATATGCCCTGCAGTATCTTTAAACCACATTGATGTTTGAAGATGCGTTGATTTAGCTTCAGCATTATAATTTAGTAGTTTTTCAATATACGATCGATATGGATATGTATGTGAAGAGTAGGAAATAAGTTGATTATTTAAATATAATTGCAATTCACTGAACATTGCATTGAGAAAATCATTTACAGGGCCGATTTTCTTATCGGCAGAAGTTAAATTAGAACCATCTGATTTAGTAATTTTACCTTTAATATAAAACATTGTGTGCGGTAAGTCAATATAGTCATCCCCATGACCGGGGACAACAAATTCTATTGGTGCATTATCAGCTATCGAAGCCACAGGCTTATATGGAACTATTTTATTACCTATAATACTGGTTTGAGTGGGTAAACCAGCAAATAAATCTAATTCTGATTTCATACACTCACACTGCATTTTTCTCTCTTTTCTTACTATTAATATTCACACATGGTAAAATTTATAATACCGTATTACGTTTGCGAAAATGTAATTTTACACATACACTGCCATGTTGGAAAGGAAGTGGATTACCTGTACTATCTCTTAAATCAATAATAATTTGATCAAATTGTTTACGTTGCACGGGGACATAGTGAGGATTGTCAAAAATATGTACATTATTAATACCATACTCTGTAATATTTGTATTTATAATACGTAACAACGGAGCTACGGTGTCACCCACCATTTGTGGTTCTACAATATCACTGTAAATATACATAAGTGTAGGTAGCGATTTTTGTAAATCAGGTGGATAACGAGCATGATGCACAACTGCAATATCTTCTTGTTGTATGTGATCTAGTATTCTGGCTAGTATTCTGGCTAGCTCAGGAGATAGACGTACTTCTATACGCCTCTCTTGATCTTTTATTACTCTACTGACTTCGATTCGTTTTACTGTTGCTTTAACTTTTAATTGTAAATTTAATATATCACTTTTATGATTAATTTGAGATAGAATATCATCAACATTATAATAGTGTCCTGGTAAGATTTTTAGTTATGTTCCAGCTTTTTGTATTCATGAGACGGTAATAAATATTATTAGTATATTTGGAAACATTCTGAAATGAATTTGTATAATGTACTTCAACAACTGCCGTCTCCCACTCACCTTTCTCTAGCACCAATGGATGATATAATTTGGTAGTATAACATGACAAAGTATTTTGTGGAAAATACTCCATAGAACTGTTACTCGGTAATGTAAGATAAAAGCTAGTAGTACTCTGTTCCATATTAATCAAAAATATCACTCTTCCTTTTCTTTTTACCACCAGTCTTTGCAAAATGAACCTTTCTCCGTTTTCTTCTTCCAGATCCTTCCAACACTTGATTTATTTTATTTTGAGCTTTAGTTTTTAAATTATTTTTATCTTCTTGCCAACGTGATGTTAAAGCTTCGTCAATAGGTCTATTATCACCTAATACATCTCCAGCTACATTAATTCCTGTACGTAACAATTCTTTACCAACAGTTTTTGCTTTTGTTCCTTGTTTAATTAACGGAAATACACTTCGAAATAAACCACCTAAAAAACTTCCAATACCATAACCTTCTTGATATGGTGCACCTCTATACACGTTATAACCACCTCCTGCTTGGTGAGTATAGTATTTAAAGTATGGATCGTTCATTATTATTATTTTTTCCTATATACACAGATATAACAGTCGTTTATAATATTGTATTGTAGCTAAATGTTTTTTAAATGTGACACAGCAATCCATGAGTTAAAGGAAGGGGGATATCCCCGCCAACGAACAAGTACACGTTTACCTTTAACTTCTAAAATTTCGTCTATTTCATAAACTTTAGGCAGAGGCACTCCTTATAATTCCTCCTCGTAAAATGTACCATCAATTACTTCACCATTTAAGTCCTCCAACACATAAACCACTTTCTTTTTCTTATGTATCACCTGTTTTATTTTAAATATTTCTACAGTCCACTTTTCCTTGTACCCTTTTTCAAAATGCCGTTTTGCTTTAGTAATGCGCACAGTATCACCTTTTTTATATTTTGCAATGTTAGTATGTGGCATCGGTTTTATTAATTTATTCCAAACTTGTTGAAAAGTGTCCTGGTTCACACTGGCGGGTGGTAATTGATGAGCTCTATGTGGTCTAGAATTATATGCCTGAACAAGTTTCGATAGCACATCTATGTATCGGTAAGTCTTCTTTGCTGTAAAATATTTCCACATTCGTTCTTTAAGAGTTCGATTAAAACGTTCCACCACACTTGCCTTAATATCGGAGTTTTGTGTTGTGAAGAATTTAATATTTTGCTTTTTTAAGTATAACTGAAATGGTCTATTAACAAACTCTGTACCTTTATCTGTTTGTAGACGTAAGGGTCTACGACGTGTAGATGCAAATATTTGCTTAAATGCTTTTATAATGTTTTCACCAGTTTTTGTACGTACAGGCACAGCCCATGCATAACGACTAAACAAATCAATCACTGTTAAAATATACCTATTGCCATCATTATACTTCTGCAGACTGTGCATATCGTTTAAATCAGCTTGCCACTGATCGTCAATATTGAACACTAAATAGGGATTACGTGGAAACTTTTTACGTACTGGCTTATGCAGAGTATAAGTCGACTGTTCTTTTACCCACTGTTGCACTTTGTGTAAAGGAATAGATTTCTTCACAGCTCTCCATAATGACGTAGCAGTTGAAAACGAAGGAGAGTGTGAAGGGTTATAATAAATGTCGGCCAGCTTCTTCATATTTTATAATCACACCATCTATTGACAACTTTACGTTTACGTGGCGGCTCCTCCTCCTCTTCTTCTTCTTGTTTCGGATCAGCGGCAGCGGCAGATGATGATGATGATGTCAGGTTACGAATATATTCTATACGCTGTGGGTTGCCTATATACTCTAAAGGTATATTGGATTTTGCTAACAGTACAGCAAAGGGTTCCCAACCTGAAGTGGGAATATTTTTCTTGCGATACCTGACAAAATCTGCTATTAGATCTACTATATTAGCTCCAGGAATTAATTTATTATAAATATTAACATTACCATTGTCACCCCAATGAATGTTGGAATTTTGTTTTAATTTACGTAATAAAGGTCTTGCTTTACGCAGACAATTTTCGAGGAGAGTAGATAGTATTTCATCGTCCTCCCCGTCCTCATCCTCCTCCTCCTTCTTAGTTCCAACACTAGTTGATGTTGTTGCAGTAGGTTTTTGCACAATGTGTAAATATTTTTGTAACACCTCTTTATAGCGTATCCATTTTTCTTCAACACTCATATTTTTATTATTTAAAATATTTTTCATCTCATCATCTAAATTAGATATAGTTTGATATTGGTTCAATTTTTCTGGTGCAATTAAAACAAGCTTTAGTGCATGCTGCATAATTATTTAATTAAAGTAGATAGTATACCTCCAATAATAGGTGGAAGCAAAGCAGTAAGAAACCCACCTTTTTGTACAATTATTCGTTTTTTCTTTCGTTTTAATGATGGACCTTTTTTCGTTAAATACCTCAATTCCTTTCTATATCTTTTTAATCTATTTTTCTCTTTTTTATTTAACGGAACATTTCCTTGTAATAAGTTATAGGAACATTCACAAATAGAGCGAATTAATTCGGGATCAGCATTTTGTAAAATTGCTTGGCGTACTTTTGGTTTTGCCTTTGCTAAAAGTTTTAGTAAATGTGCACTCTCTCTGCTAATCATTTTTTTTGTAGCTATTATATTAAAATTGAGTATTAAAACATATCAGTTATTGAGATTATTTTTTTACTGGTACATAAACATAATTGTAAGAATCTGAGGGGAAAATTTTTGTTCGAACACGATGTTCGTCGGGAGTGTCTTGTTTTAAATCAAAAACCAAATAACTATGAGGATCTCGTGTTGCGTCCTGATAGGCTTCCTGTACAAATTTTATGCTACCAGGATATAATTGGCGTGCTAGATAATTAATTTGAGCCTGGTCTCTGGGGTTTTTAAAACATTATATAATGACAATTTAACGAAATATCCCGCATTCCTTTTTGTTGATGAAAAATATTCCTTGTGATAAATATTACACTTATATTTCTATGATGGCTACCCTTAGTAAATATATCTACAATCCGATGGTCACACTCACGCATTAAATCATCTATAATGACAAGATGTGGACCTTCGTGTGCTTGAAATTCATTATTTTGAGGTAAACCTTCTTTAAACGTACAGTTTGAAAGAGTATCATACAACGGTTGCCATTCACCATAACACCATACAATATTTTTAAATAACTTGCTATAATGGTCAAGAAATGTTTTAACAAAATATGATTTACCACACCCAGTGGGGCCAGCTATAATACAAGTAAATGGATGTTGAAACTCCATATTCTAATACACCACAAATAATTATGAATATAATAGCATATTATTATTATTATTACAATTCAAAATGTGAATACTTTCAGACATGTTTATATCTTTACATAATTGAATGCACGGCAAATGAAGCTGGAGTTTTCGCCATGTACAGACACAGAAATTTACCTGACCATTACTATCATCATCTGACAATGATATTTTATAATTTGTAACAACGTTAAAATATACCTCCCTCATCATCTTATGGTAGACCAACACATCGATTTAAAATTTGATTATCCATTTTTTTACTCTGTCTCTCTCTCTCTACTTAATTAACCTATTCGTTTTCTTTTATACCCGTAGGGAAGTGTATGAAAATTTTCTATTCGTTTCCTTTTACTAGCAGTAACCTGATAGATTTTATGCGCCTCCGGCTTAGTAATCAATTTATAATCTTTAGTACGTACAATTTGTCGACCGAGAGGAACGCTAATAGAAGGTGAATTATTTAAAATCATATCTTTCATTTGTTCAAAGTTAACATATTTTAATGTTTTATTATTCAGTGTGATTCCCTTGATTTTACATATTGTCTTTGTTTTACCATTAAGAGTGTTAACAACGAAATAGATGTAACATTTAGGACCACCAGCACAAAATTCTTCGATATATGCATCCGGACCATATTCTGCCAACTCATTCTTCCATTCCCCTAAATGCACTCCTATTTTTAACTGTGGCTCACCAGGCGATTGAGTGTAAATAATACTATCGGTATCATAATATAACACACGCTCGCCAAGTAAATCCAAATAACGAAATAACTCGAGGCGAGCGTGTGTTGTGGTGTATGCCGCGATTATCACGTTAATGTTTTTAGCAGGAGCAAAAACGCTCTCATTAACACTCCAGTTGAGCACACGGAATTTGTCGCCGATTGGAATACACGAATTAACCTCAATATTCGGATTTGTTAATTTATCGAAATACTCCTCGGGAGTTTTAATGATAGCGATTTGCTCAATGTTTTCTCTTTGTGCGAACTTACCCCACAGGCTGTTTACTCCTAGCTTTGAAATTCGTTTCTTAGGTTTGTTGCGCATAATCTTTTCCCGGTCTAATCGGATACCCTCTTTCTCATAATACTCCTGTATGAACTGGTCTTTTTGTTGTTCGGTGACGCATCCTGCAGGCCAACCGTTACACTCAGTCTTGATCTTCATAAACAGGTTAATGTATTCCGTGAAAAGACCGCCCTCTTTCTTTTCAGCGTCATACATTAGAACCTCATAGCTCCATACCTCGTGTTTTTCTAGCACTCTATATCCTTTCTCGACAGCTACCCGCACTTCGTCTACAACCCACACTCCAGTCAAAGCTCTTTCCCCTTCCGAATGCGTGCATTCTTCTTCTTCATTCAGAGTGTCCACGCACGTTCGGCATAAGGGGAATAATAATTTTCCACCACTCCGATAGGGCAGCACCGGGTGGTAGAGATCGGCTGGGGGTAAAACCGTGCACTTTATTATTCCCTCAAACCCCGAAATATCGGGACACTCGTCATCACCCACATAAACTTTCGGATGACCCACAGGATATTTTTTCACCTTACAACAGTAAGGATAGAGGGAGATTATATCGGTATACATGATACGTTCTCCCTCTTTCGTCTTTCTGTAGAGTTTCACGTTGTCGACTCTACCGCCATACAGTGCATCCCGCGGATGAATTGGGGATTTCTTAGCCATGATGTGTTTTTTTAGAAATATACTCACCGGTGGGTGTTCTTTTAAGAACTCGCGCCACCGGCATTCCCACATTTCATGAACTATATACCCCAGCTCTTTTAAACGATTAATTTTGTTTACACTACTCTCATAACGCATATTAAAAGTAGTTTACGCGTCATTATATACGGCCTGTGGGGTAACACTCCCGGCATCCGTGGAATAGACACCCTTGGTACTCCCAAACATGTTCTGCACCGTTATAGTGCGCATATCCATCCACTTTATACCCACCTCTCACCACAACCTCTCGTCCGTTACCAGAATGCTGGATTCGTGTTTTTAATCTGTTGGTTTCGTACACGAGCCACTGAACGGCGCCGACAGATTGGTTATCACGCCACCTGTACCCACTATGTGGGATAATACCAATGGTGTCTGTTCGCAGGAATTTTTTTCGATACATTAAGTTGCACGCGCTGGCAATGCTTATACTCTCGAGGAACGGGTTGACGCCGGATATAGCCTCAAACTCGTTCATAAATTTTACGCAAGCATTGCGCAGCACGTTCACATCGTTCACACAGTATTTTATAAGCTGTTCTTTTAAAATGAAACCCGTCTCTCCAAGTGTTTCCTTTTCCTCATTATACCAACGCAAAAACTTCTCTTTCTGTTTCTTTTTCAAACCCCCACATCGTAATACTCGATACCCGGTAAAGCACCCCTATACTCCTGATTAGCTTTTGTGTTGAATAAATGAGGGAAATGACCCTTCGAGACGGGCAAATCGAACGCGTCGCCTAATTTTGACAAAGGCATCGGCAAGAAATTTAGACTATCAATAAATTTTAAATATAAATACTCCATCGATAAAATTTTGCACCCCCGCATAATTATTCGCGGCGTCCACTCTTTATGAAGCATCATTGCGCGTAAAATAAAATGGGCGTCGTAGCCCTTTGCGTTATGAGCTAGAACGACTATTTTATTTATTTCAGAACGCCTTTGCGCTAAATAGTCTAAAAATTCGCCAATGCATTTGTCTCCGTAAAATACATGTGTTCTATCGCCGCATACACCACACCGTTCAGTCTCACTGTTTTTACAACAGTAGCAAACCTGTTGGCTGACTAACAGGTTGGGCTCATGCTCAAAAATACCACCGGCTTCTTCTTTATCTTGGCGGCACTCAATATCGTAAAACACTAATAGCCATTTCTGTGGGGTACGTGTTCGGCATGGTTGTATATAACATAAATGCCCTGACGGCATCATATTATTACACCCTGTGCAGAATACCTCCCCACACACATGTGGATTCCGCCCTTTTTTCACCACGTAGGCTTTACGACATTGAGGGCACACTTTCAGAATAGCGCATAATGAAGCCTTATAGTTTTTGAGGCACTGAGCCCCATAAAAGCATCTATTGCATTCCCGGCAGTATACTACACTTTTCGTAATTGTGCATGGTGGTCTGTTTCGGCATTTATTGCATAAAGCTTTACACTTCCCCACGTGCCTGTCTTTAGTCTGAAATTTTTTGTGGCATTCTTCGCAGAAGTATCCGCATGAAAAAACTGCTGTCTGGCTAGTGATCACGTTATAATGATTGTTAATATATAACAAGTTAATCTGTTTGCCATGACCGTGACCCTCAAAAAATATTTTTCCCCCGATAACCCATCATACACTGTGATTTTATAGTCCACTAAATATGTCTGAAATTTTTTTAATTCCGGTATCCCCCCGCCATTCTCTAGGCTAACACCAGCCTTTTCACCTAACTCGGATACCTTTTGAAACATTTTTTGGGCATTGATGGTAATATCTATCTCTTTCTTTTTTATCGTTTTTATGTTCAATAAGTCCTATAGCCACCACCAGAGCTTGACCCAAACAATAGTATTCAGGGTTTTTAATGACTATAATAGCTCTGTTATGTTTTATGTACTCGTTTATGTCAGAAAAATTCTGTTTCACCCGTCCCATACCAATAGGTAATTCGACGTGGTGAAAATAGAGAATAAAGCGATCTTGATATAAGAATGAAGTATTGGATTGAATTACTTTTTCTAACGCACCCCACACATTTTCAGCAGTCATATTATTAGCAGTTCGAAAAGACAAATAGAATGGTTTATCTGGGTGATTTTGGTTTATAAAAGTCAACCCTACACGATGATGAGGGAGCACACCTCTCATTACATACCGTACCAGATCATTAGTACCGTTTTCTACCCATTCAAGGGGGTTTTCTCCCTCTGGGGAAGGAGTTAATTCAATTGTCAGTAAATTCCCATTATCTTTAAACTGTCTATAATATTGCTGAGATTCGGATATTATATTAAATCGCTCCATTATTTTGCTGTTTATCTAACTTTTAGAATATTGTAAAATCGTTAATGCTTGCTGTTTTATCTTAATTGCTGTCTTCCAACTATAGAACACCAATTAGTGTTTTTTCTAATAACCTATTATTCTTAACGTTCAACAATTATTCACTGTAAAACAATGCTTATAGAATTCTTTTCTCGGAAAATCAGCTGTTTGCATGAAAAAGTAATTGGGACTGTTCCAACTATAGAACACCAATTAGTGTTTTTTCTAATAACCTATTATTCTTAACGATCAACAATTATTCACTGTAACGCTATATTTTTTTTGCAAAATTCTTCTCGGAAAAATCAGGTATTTGCAAGAAAAAAGTAATTGGGGCTGTTCCAACTATAGAACACCAATTAGTGTTTTTCCCAATAACGTATTCTTTCTAAACCTGTAAATAGAAAAAAACGGAATTTTACTTTGCAAAATCTGCACCGAAAATTTTGACAAAGTTAAAAAAATGCTTATTTTTTTAAAAAAATCTATATTCGGCTTATTTTTGGCCGCTGTGACACCGGGTTTTCACGATCGTATTCAACACAACGTATTCTTCAAAAAATAATCGGTCTTGGGTGGGGTTATGAGGAACACTTAAAAATCCGCACCGAAAATTTTGAGTTAAAAAAATGCTTATTTTTAAAAAAAATCTATATTCGGCTTATTTTTGGCCGCTGTGACACCGGGTTTTCACGATCGTATTCAACACAACGTATTCTTTAAAAAATAATCTATCATGGGTGAGGTTATGAGGAACACTTAAAAATCCGCACCGAAAATTTTGACAAAGTTCAAAAAATGCTTATTTTTAAAAAAATCTATATTCGGCTTATTTTTGGACGCTGTGACGCGTGGTTTTCACGATCGTATTCAACACAACGTATTCTTCAAAAAATAATCGGTCTTGGGTTATGAGGAACACTTAAAAATCCGCACCGAAAATTTTGACAAAGTTCAAAAAATACTTACCATTAATTCACACAAAATTCACTTCACTGTTCTCACACACTGCACACGATGTTATCTTTTTGCAATCCGACGAATAACTGACTGAGAATTGATTCGAACCTCACCCCTTATATAGTTGTTCTGCTTTCCTCTGATTGGCTAAAATAAAACTCTTTTTCATTGGAGCAAAATCTACAAGTCAAGTATCTCTTTGGCTAAAATAAAACTATTTACTATTGGCTCCAAACAAAAACGACTAAGATATGTGCTAAATATTTTCTAAGTTCATTTTTGGGTATCCAAAATTCGTAAAATGGCCCATATCTCGAAAACGGTCAAAAATATAAAAAAATAATCGAAAAAATCCCCCCGTACCTCACCCCTTGCCGTTTTTAGACATGAAGAACCCATGGAACCATGTTTCAATCTTGTACGACAAGGGTGGGGGGCCACGGTGGCCCGAAAAAAAACTTCTCTTGAAAACTGTAAGAGATAGAGCAAACATAACACATTGAAGTGCTGTTTCTCGTCTTTCATGGTAAAAATCTTCTAAGTTCATTTTGGGTATCCAAAATTCATAAAATGGACCTTATCTCGAAAACGGTCAAAAATATCAAAAAAATAATCGAAAAAATCTCCCCGTACCTCACCCCATGCCGTTTTTAGACATGAAGAACCCATGGAACCATGTTTCAATCTTGTACGACAAGGGTGGGGGGGCCACGGCGGCCCGAAAAAAAACTTCTCTTGAAAACTGTAAGAGATAGAGCAAACATAACACATTGAAGTGCTGTTTCTCAGCTTTCATGGCGTCATTGCAAGAAATACTCCATACAAATCGCCTAAGTCCATTTTTGGGTGTCCAAAAATCATAAAATGGCTCATATCTCGAAAACGATCAAAAATATAAAAAAATAATCGAAAAAATCTCCCCTTTATAAGACCCCTTGCCGATTTTACACATGAAGAACCCATTGAACCATGTTTCAAACTTGTACGACAAGGGTGGGCCAAGTTGCCAAAAAAAACTTCGGATCGTCATATCTCGAGAACGGTGAGAGATAGAAATAAAATTTTAACGGCATTCGATTTAGGATCATCAAATGTATAATCTACCCAAGTTTGGTAAACAAACTTGGCCCAACTTTCAACTTTTTCGAAAATCGAAATTTTTTGCCTCTAGACCGTCATATCTCGAAAGCGGTAAGAGATAGAGCCACATTTTTGACCAGTCTTTCCAGTGGAGTGCACATATACAGAGTTTCAAAAACTCAGAAACCAAATGGGTCGAAATTTTGAAAAATTCGAATCGTTATATCTGGAAAACGGTGAGAGATAGAAATAAAATTTTAACGGCATTCGATTTAGGATCATCAAATGTATCATCCGCCCACGTTTGGTAAACATCACGCAATTTTCAACTTTTTTCGAAAATCGCAATTTTTGACACGGCTTAAAGAACAAGTTTTCAAGGGGTTCCACCACTTTCTGTTCTCATGTTGAATGAATACACTCCCTTATTATAGGGGCTGGAAAATAAGCCATACTCTTTTATTAATTCTGTTATGTTTAAATTGGGGTTGGAAAATATGCCATACTCTTTTATTAGCTCTGCTATGTGATTGTAAAGTGTACATAAAAGGGAACGAGTCTTTGCTGTTTAAAAGAGTGCTCATAAAAGGGAACGAGTCTTATGCAATATGTGCTGCGTTATGTGTTCGTAGTCTCTGTGTAATATCTGCTATGTTAAAAGTGGACATAAAAGGGAACGAGTCTTATGTGACATGTGCGTGGACGGTGATCCGGCTCCGGCCGATCTGCGCGGACCGTGCGCGTGGCCGGCCAATCAGCGTCAAGGTGGTGAGGTCCGACGCCAGCCAATCGGCGGGGGTCCGCTGCCAGCCAGTCAAGGCAGTAGATAGGAGGTCGTAAAAGAGCGTCAAGGGGCGTGGCTGGGGGCGTGGCCTTCACCGACCAATCAGCGTGAAGGGGCGTGGCCGGCAAATCAGCGTGAAGGGGCGTGGCGGGGTCACGTGACCTGCGCCAGCCAATCAGCGTCAAGGGTTTGCGCATGCGCAGTAGGAAAAAAACTGCGCCAAGTGTCCCCACCCTACTTTCCTCGTTATGAAGTTTCTGCCATTCCACATTCCCGTTCCTCTTGGGTCCGAATATTCGTCTCAGGATCTTGTTCTCAAATACTTTCAGTCTATGTTCTTCCCTCAGAATAAGTGACCATGTTTCGCAGCCATAGAAAACAACAGGCATGATTATCGTTTTGTATATTTTAAGCTTCAAATTCCTCGACAGAATTCGCGACGACAGGAGATTTTGAACCGAATTGTAACATGAATACCCTGCTTTTAATCGACATTTAATTTCTTCGTGGATATGATTTTCCTCTGTTAATATTGATTCTAGATATTTGAAACTATCCACTTTATCAAAAGTATTATTTAATATTTTAACGCATATATAATTCGCTGTATTACGGTTCCGACGCACTTCCATGTATTTAGTTTTCTCTGCATTTACTTCTAAACCCATGTCCCTGCAAGCGTTTAATAAGATCTCTGCATTTCTCTCTATTGTTCTCCTATCATCCCCTATTAAATTTACATCATCAGCATATGCCATAACCTGGTGAATACCGTCTCTAGGTCCTGGACGCTATCTTTGATTTTCCTTATAGTGTATTCCAGAACAAAGTTAAATAATAATGGCGACAACGCATCTCCTTGTTTCAGGCCATTTTCGATGTGAAAGCTCGTGGACAAAAATTTTCCTACCCGGACTTTACTTTGGGATTCATTTAAACATATCTTAATTAATCTAATTAGCTTTCTCGGTATTCCAAGTTCTGTAAGAACGTTGTTAAGTTTCTCTTCTAACCGAGTCGTACGCCTTTCTAAAATCAATAAATAGTTGATGCACCGCGGTATTGTATTTCCATTCTTTTTTCGAGTATTTGGCGAATGGTAAATATTTAGTCAATAGTTTATCGATTTCGTCTAAATCCGCACTGATAATCTCCAATAACTTCTTCTGCGTATGGGATCAGTCTTGCTAATAGAAAATTTGAAATGATTTTATAGGATGTTGACAGAGGAGAAATGCCTCGATAATTATTACAGTCAGTTTTGTCGTCTTTCTTGTGAATTGGAACAATGATTGACTCTTTCCATTATTGTGGCAATTCTTCCTTGTTCCAGATGAGGAGGATGAGTTTGTGCATCTTGTTCCACAATTTTTCGCCTCCAGCTAAAATTAACTCAGCCGGAATTTCATCTACACCCGGAGATTTGTGTTTCTTTAATTTCTTTATAGCGGTTTCTACTTCTATTCGGTTGGGTTCTGGAATATAGGATTCTGCGGTGTGTATCTCCTTTTCTCCATGCACACTAGTTTTTGGTTGCGTGTTAAGAAAGTCGTCAAAGAAATCTTTCCATCTATTTAAGATGCTATCCGTGTCAGTGAGAACTGTACCGTCAGATTTCTTTAATATATAAGCACGAGGTTGATAGCCTTTCTTAAATTCGTTGATTCCCTTATACATGTAACGGATGTTTTTATTTTTACTATTATCTTCAAGTTCAATATGACATAATTCTACCTTGATATTCATGTCAGACGTAAGATCCCAATATATGTTTATTACTTTTACAGTAGTCTTTTGACATCAGAAGAGACATTTTTCCGTAAGCTTTATAAAATTATTCGGCAATAAAATAAATAGGATGTAGCCTTTCGTCATAAAAATAGTGATTTTATACTTAAAATTATTATACGTACATGAAAGACCATTGGATTGTAGTGATTTCTTTGTAGGGGTGATATCAAAGAAGTTCCTGTTTCTAGTCTTCCCTTTCCTGACACTAACTTAATTATATTTTTCGAGGCTGGGAAGACCATTTGTCACACTCTGTAAAATTTTTCGTAACTATTCTCAACAAATTTTAAGAACGAAAGGTTTGTTAGGAACATTACTGTTAGGGATGTTATCAGTTGTACTCAACCCTTGTGTTCACTACCTTGATTATGTTATGAAATAACATTAATTAGTCTTAAAAAAGGTAAAACTATTTTTTGCACGATCATAATCATATTTAAATATAAAACCTCTAATGGTACAGTTTTATGATACTAAAGGAAAATATTTCCTATCGTGCAAATATGATAAGAAAACGATACATTTTCTATTTTAGTGATCAGTTAGCCAAATTTATAAACCGTGAATGTGCAACTCAATGAATTACCGTTTGACCCACTACTCGGAGTCTAATTACCGGTCGGTAGTTCGGGCGTCATTTATTTGTAACCGACCGGGTGTCGGGTCGCTATTCGTGGTTCTATCCTCCGTGGGCCTGCCAATAAGTATTCTCCTGAGACCTGAACTTACCTGGATAAGATGATGAAGGACTTCTCCAAGAAGAAATTACAAATTGATTCCAAATCGCTCGTCTCTTTCAACGATGAGATGAGCATTAGGCGCTGAGAGGTTCGTATAGATCGTCTCGAAAGCCTCACGGACGATCAGACGGTCATCCAGACCATAACGCACACAAACAACGAAAATACACTGGATTAAATAACACTATACTTATTTATTAGAATACTATTATATAAAAAATAACGAAGTGAAATGAACACAACACTTAACACAGAATATGTATAATAATCTTCATTACTAAAATCACGCTTTGCCTTTTTAATGCAATGTAACCATTTTTAGCACTTTGATTTATATATATATATATATGTATATATATATATATATATATATATATATATATATATATATATATATATATATATATATATATATATATATGAGATTACACTATAAATACTTTTCTCACACCATTGATGCACTTGGGGGATCAGCACTGAGGGAAAAGTTGCCAGGATAATCCCACTTAGAAACCCATTTGCTGCTCCAAACAATCCTGAAGCATTAAGATGAATCTTCAGCAAATTAACAAAAAGTCTCAAAATAGAATGCTAATGTTGCAGGGCGCGTTTGTAACTGACTGGTACGCACAAGGTATATGAACCTGGGACCTCACTAGTTGAGCCTAGCCGTAAGAAAACGTCCTTCGGTGGCTAATAGGTTGTGCCCCTTAACACCAAGTCATACTTGAGTCCCGACGCGATATGCGTGGTGGCTGCACACAATTCCGGAGCCAAATCCCTGAGCGCAAAAGTTATAGATACGAGCTGCAGTGGTGACTGAAGAGTGTTGGCAGTTCATTCTAAAAACCACTCAGTTAAATCACCTATGTGCACATGGAAACATAATACGGAAAAAGTTTATGATAATTTTAGTCCACTGGCCATGCACGAGACATTGCGATAACTCGGTGAAAGTACAGATAAGGAACTGCAAAAGCGATGAGGCTGGTGCCATTCGGTCACTTGAACACCTGTTCGGGTCTAGTCTGCTCTAATCTACTGCAATATTTAATAAACGATTAAAGAAAGCACTTAATTCAGTTCCAAATAACTGCAGAATATATACTGTGCATATTAAGAAGTCAGGGAGAAACATTGAGAATATTCGTCACTCACTGAAATGTTCTCACCAAAAAGCAGTGTTTTAAATATACACTCGTATATGAAAAAACAATTAGTGACTTCTTTGTCCAGTTGCGTGGGAAGGAAACAATTCCCACCGAAAAAAGAATTTATTTGAGTCGCAGAATAAAGTATAAATCGAAAACATAATCATTGTCTTTACGAAATATACAGAGCGTGAACAAAATATATTTCTATAACCTGGTGGCGGTTATATCATTTGACTTTGACGGGAAGGCGGAGGGAAAAGGGGAAACATATGGAAATACATGAAAATTAAATTGGCTGCGTTTGTGACTTAAAAACTCTTGAACCACCCGGCCTGTGTCGATCAAATTTTCAATATAGATGGAGTTTGAGCCTGAGATGGTTTTTATTTCACTTTGACGTTGACCTTAGGAAATTTTAACAAAATCGAATAATATTTATGAAAGTATAAAATAGTATGTGATTTTTTACGTCCCTAGATTATGTCCTGTAGTTTAAAGGAGACGTATATGATCAGGATGAAGGAAATGGTGGAATGAAGAAAGTGGGAGAAAAAAGGGAATATCCCAAGAAAGCCCCACACGCGATGTTTTGTATACTATTATTATTATTATTTGTACTATGGAATTGCATATTAAGAAACTCATTGGGTAAATTTTAAGGAAAGGTTTCATTACGCAAATTTTTGACCAAGCGATATTTTGGTCCGCGAGGTTTTGACCAGGCGAGATTTTGGCTCACCGGGTTTTGGGCGGCGAGGGTTTGGTCACGCAATATTTTGGGCGGCGAGGTTTTGGCCACGTGACGTGTTGACCAGGCGAGGTTTTGTCCCGCGAGGTTTTGGGTGGCGATGTTTCGGCCGCGAGATTTTGTCTGTATCCCCCTAGACCACCTGAATACCATACACACATTCGTAAAGCCGAAACAACCTACCAATCTTTGAGAAATGCAAAACAGGAATGCAAATACATTAACAGCATGTTGTTACTATGGATCTGGAACAAGTACTTCAAACACAGATGATAAGCACGGAAACTGTTTTCCATTTGCAGCAGTTGTAGATATATAGTTTTGGGTTCCATTTCTGTCATAATGATTCTGATGTTATGTGCGTCTGGCTAGAATCTGTCACTTCTCGATGTAGTGATGAAATTGGAAGCTGTATTCTTCGAGTGATGATATACCTACCAGAGGATATTTGCAACAGATGTAATTTAATATTGTACAATAATTCGTCGGGCAAAATAAAAATTCCGTCATTATGGAACTCTCGCTGTATTTCTTAGATATTTGGTTCCGGGCTACACTTTCCTCCTATGCGATGCTGATTTCGGTATCGTTGAAAGAGCGAAGAGGAAAACAGCACTCTGTGTACACCTCCGCCCAATGGGCCACTGATAAAAACAAAATGAAAATGAAAAAGAAGCCATTTCAAGTCATCGAAATGACAACAGAAGGCATCAAGGTTGCATCAGTGTTACGATCTGTTCTGATATTTCGCAAGAAAACAGAAGATGGAAAAGTCTTCAATATAAGAGCAGTGACCAGCACGAAATTTATGAAAGGCAGCCAATTAGTCCAGGTAAACTTCACATACTCGACATGTGAGCCTTGGAATACCTTAAGTTTGCAGAGAGGAAGAGGACGACTGAGCTCTCTGCAAGATATGGTTTTGGTACACAATTATCCTGAAGGAATACCTATTCAGAAACCTAAATATGATAACCTAAGGAGCACGTTAAACTACTTTCCGCTCATACACCACGAATATTAGAGATCTCAAAAATGCAACAATGGCGACACGAATCACACAGGGGAGAGGATATTGACAGCAGCCATATCGAGTGGTAATTGTGAAGTGATGTGTCTTTTCAGGGACGAGAAAACTGTGTCCTGGGTAATGGTTTATTCTGTAATATAATGTGTATCATACTCGTCTAAAGTGTTATGTTTTCAGTGTGTGTATGATTCTAGCATATTAGAGTGCTGCCGTACGAAGGAAATATTTTTGTTGTCCAAAACATGTTATTTGAGTGGCGACACGAACATGCGTGGATTTTTTACTGAGTGTAATACATAAACATTATTTACAGAGACGAATATCATATACCCTGTTGTGTTATTCTTTACGTTGCATGCATATTCGCATATTGAAAGTTCCTATTTTGATCCTTCGATATAGAAAGCTCATATTGGTTTGGCAACCATGATCATGAGCATATCTTATGTTTATTTCTTCTTAAAGATAAGAAGTACAATGCATGATATTTTTTTGTGAAACATGTCAGACTTTCCTCTAACGTGTGTTGTTGTATTTATGTACCTATCTTCCATAGTAAAACATTTTTCAGTTGCAATGTGAAACCTTCTGTTTCTCGAAAACATTAAAATGTGGTATATGCCCTTTTCCACTAAGCAACTCAATTGCTTCATTTTAAGTCGGTGTTTTAGAAAATTATATAAATTATATGTCTAAAATAGCTTTCAGTTGTGTGTTCTAATGTTTGTACTGCATTTATTTGAATGGTTTGAAATTATACAAAGTCGTACTACTGTAAGTTAGCAATTTAAGGATGAAATAGCAAAACAATTTTATGGGAATATCAAAATTTAGCAACAATGATTGGTTATAAAGAATAATGAACTTATAACAAAATATATTATTTTGTTGCATGAAATAATGACCTTGAAACTAATTTACTATTTTGTGAAATGTATAAACATAAAATATAATGTTTCCAAACCACATTATTGTTATTTTGTAGCTAATGAGAAAATCACTTAGCTGTAAAGAGAAATAATATTGAGTTATGATGCTGTTTTCCCAAATTACAATACATCTTTTAAAAGATACCATTTTGTGCCACTGTTCATTTAGCTACATGTACAGTATATAATTTGGCTTATGAAAGATATTATCAGAGAAAATGTCATACATGTAATATTGGAAAAAGAATTATTTTAAGGAACTGACCACATATGAACATTCAATTTAAGCTTGAAAACTTGAATATCTTACGTAAAAATAAGTTTTTACTTTATCTTATTGTAACAGCATATCTTGCACTCGTAAAATAAAATCTTGCTGTGCTGAACTAGGATTTATTTCGAGAAGCGGAAAGTCTCTTGCAAATTCTTCATTAATTAGATACATGTAAGTGTATCAAAAAATAAAGTGCTTGTAATTTATATTTTAATGTAAATACATATAATGCAAAGCATTAGATTTCTAATTAAAAGCAAAGTGCAGAGCACAAAGTTTGCAATTATGTTCGGGCATTCGACTACAAATTTTAATTATTAAAGTTAATCTATTAGTCACTATTTATGTTATAGTCATTTTGACAAATTAAATGAAAACGTGTTACTTCCCCTTATTTTACAGAATGGTGTAACAGTTTACTGTAACACATCCGGTGAAACAACAACCATTTCGACGGTCTTATAAATTTCGTATATAACTTATAATTTATTTCGTATAGAAATTAATTCGTATTGACATATTTTCTCTTATTTCGTTCTTACATCGTACATAGTAGATATTTAGAAATAAGTACACTTCGGATTAGAGAATTGTAAACAAACCTCTAAGTATCAATGTGTACTAATAAATTACTTAACTAACAAGTACCAACTAGGAAAAGTATTTCGTAATATCATGAGCATTTCATAAATCAGATAAATACCATATTAAAGTTAAGAAAACAGAGGACAAGAGAACTTTCAACTCTATCACTTCCTAATTGCAAAGCAAAAGATGCAGGTAAAATGGACTAGGATCAGTTAGTAGGATCCAAAGCGAATGAACGGTCTCCTCTCCTGGGTGGACAAACTAGGTAAGTTGAACTAGATAGGTGAGGAGGATATAGCTTTGTGATCAGTTGCGTTCTTCCAGAGACCCTTTTTGTTGTTCTCATGCATATGCATTTCGAGATTTGCACGATATGTATCTGAGATTAATATTTATAGGGCAAAATATTTCCTGCAAAATACATACCTTTTTGAAATAATTTGTATGGAAGAAAATTATATGCAAACACGAACTGAGTTTGATTTGAGCATTAATTCATGAAATAACTATGCGTTTTCGTTCGTTCTCGCCAATCATCCACGGTAGGGAAAAAAGCAATGGCAGAAAGAAAGCAGAATTTGAGTCGGTATGAGTCGGCTTTTATGAAAGTATTTTCTAGCTAACTGGAGTTTTAAATCTTGAATACCACACATTTAGTGGGCAAAACGAAAAATTAAACAAGAAAAAGCCTAGTATTGGTTCAATAATGCAATAGATGACGCGAACTGAATTACCGAGATAGAGTAGTTGTTGGCTTCTGAACAACTATTTTCTTTTAAGTTTTAATCTTGTAAATAAACTCAAAGTTTCATCAATCTTTGAAGTAATTTACTACATAAAATTGAAAATTCGTATGGTTGCTCATTGGTCGATTCTAATCTCTCACTGAAAATTCTGAGGTCTAGTATAAAAGTAACTAAAAAAGTTCTGTCGCTTGTTCACTCACCAGCTTCAAACATCAATATGTCACGTAAGACGTACCTGGAAGATTAAAAGTAGTCCCCACCAACATCGACGACCTTTTGCCAACGTTCTGGAAGGCCATGGATTCCATCGCGATAGCACTTGGTGGGCCTTGAAGCGAGGAATGTTTCAAGTGCATTTTGAGGTATGAAGATTATTGTCCAGGGAATGGATCGAATGATGATCGGACAGTGCAATGTCTTGGTTGTATGGCGGATGCAATAGCGTTTGCCATCCAAGGCGTTGAATGGTGTACCTCGTCATCCTAACCAGGTGGGGCTCAGTGTTGTCCTATAATAAGAGGAACCATTTAAAATTCAGAAGTACTGGCTCCATAATTTTCTGTTTTTCTTAAACACGACTCAACGGAAGACAGTACATAGTTGCATTGATGCTCTGACCAGCTGCTAGAGTTCAAGATGCACGATGCCGCGTGCAGTCCACCAAACACACAGGAGGAACTTCTTGTGGTGCAATTCTGTTTTCGGCTGTCTGGGAACAGGTTAATAAATGCTAACGAATGGTGACGACGTCTTGGAGCTTCGTACAGGACCCACTTCTCAACCCATGTCAACATGTTGTCCAGAAATGGCTCCTTCATCAGACTAGACAGCAAAGGAACACAGGTGTCTGCTCACGTTGCCTTCTGGCCTGCAGCAGTCAAATCATGTGGGAACAATTGACATGTTGGTCGACATGCTGCCGAATGGTTTCTTCACTCACATTGAATTGTAGTCCCAGTTACTGACATGTCTGGACATTTTTCGCCTCCACTGCTGCCTGAAGATCTTCACTTTGTACATGTGTTGGTCTTCAAGCATTTGGTGCATCTTCGAGTGTTTCGTCACTGTACTTAAACTTGTTAAACCACCACTCCATTCTCCACGTAGTCGTCTTACCCTCACAAAAGGCCTGACATATCTTCTGCTCCACTGCAGTGGCGTTTGGCCCCAGTTTGAACTCGTACAGCATACAGGCTCTTATGACGCTTTGTGGTGATCCCATGTTCACTCTGTCTTTACGCAACTTCACGGTGTAACTGAACAGTCACAATCAGGTAGTATGTTGAATATACCCACACCATCAACTGACCTTCACATTATCTTAATCGCAAGTCAAGTCATGGTGTGAGGGCAATGGAACACATACCTTCTTAAAATTGACAGAACTTTCTTGATTACATTTATAAGTTCGAACACGGTTGAGCCCGAGTTTTGGCTCGTAATTATTGAACTAGCTTGGTTTTATTTAAATAGAACACGCTGCTAATTAAATATAAAGTTTATCAATTATTTAATAGTATAAATGCTAGATAACTTTATTCAGGATAACGTTGTTGATTGGGATTGGACAAGCTTTAGTATATTTAATGAAGTTCAAACTTCCTTCAACACGAGTTTGGGGTCGTAATTATTGAGCTGGCTTCATCTTTATTCAATGTTATACACATTAGTTAACTCTATTAATAGTATTAGTGCTGTTATTATTGGCTCGATACTAGTAGTTTTAAGAAAGCTTAATTTTACTGGAACGCTTGACTAATACTATTTATTGATGACGTTTTTGATACTATTAGTATTGCATATTATGTTCTCAGGATTAGTACCTTACAAAAGTTTAATATACTGTATTAATCTATTTATAGTCAATCAGCGGTATGGGCCACATTCTGAGAATTTATTCTAAATTAAGCTTATATTTATTTTGAGGTTGGGAGTTTTATGAAAAGTGCTTATTTATTAACATTACTTTATGTATAAGACTTAACATTACTATTAAGTATCCCACCATCCGCTTATCAAAATCTTAAATGACGCTACTGAAAGCATCTTGATTTACTTGAGAATAATAAATAACACAAATCGATAACTTCAGAATGAGTACTTGAAGCAGTTTTAGTGTCTTTTTTTTCCATAAGCGAAGCTAATTCGTATTAATATTAGATTTTTGAAAACTAAATGTCAGAAAATAGAAAACCTCAACCAAGTGTGAAAATTTTTAATCGATTGCAATCATTTTCTACTTTCTAATAAAAATCAATAAAAGCATACCGGCAAGGTGTGTCTGAAATTTGGATTGTCTGGTGCCATATTTAGAAATTTACAATTAAAAACCAAATTTCAATTATTATAGCATAATAATTGGAACGTTTTCAAAAACTTCCTTCAAATAACAGATATCGATACTGCCTTATGATATTACATGACAAAACAATTTTTATATCCGTAGGTAATTATTATTTTAAAATTATTAGGAGATGCGATTATAGATACTATATTTTTGCAAAGTGTAAATTACACTTGGAGCCTTTGATCGAATTTCCTTTTTAGCAGCGATGCTACATAGGACCGAATCCTGAGCTCCATCGCAGCTAGATGAAATTCAGTTTCTTTGAAGATATGGTTTAGTTCTATTAATATTGATCCTAGATTTTTCAAAGTATTCACTTTGTCAAAAGTGTTTGATATTCTGACACATCCCGACGAATTTCTATGTATTTAGTTTTCCAAACATTTAATAAGACCTCTCTATTTATTTCTATTGTTCTCCTATTACATTTATATCATCAGCATACTCCAGAGCCTGATTAATGCCGTTCAGCTCTAGGCTCTGGTTGTTATCTTTGATTTTCCTTACTGCGTACTTCAGAACAAAACTGAATAATAATGGTGACAACGCATCTCTTTGTTTCGGGCAATTCTCGACTTTGAAGCTCGTGACCAGGAATTGCCGTACTCGGACTATATTCTGGTATTCATTTAAGCCCATCGTAATTAATCTCACTACCTTTTTCGATATTCCAGATTCTACAAGAATGTCATACATAGTTTTACTATTAACAGAGCTGTAGGTTTATCTAAAATGAATAAATTATTGATGTATTTTTGTATTGTATTTCCATTTATTTTCTAGTATTTGTCGAATGGTAAATATCTGGTCAATAGTTGATCAATTTCTCCGAAATCCGCACTGATAGTCGTCAATAATTACTTCTGCGTATGGAATCTATATTGCAAATAGAATGTTTTAGAGTATTGTATAAGAAGTTGAAAGGAGAGAAATGCTTCGGTAATTGAAGGGCTTGGCGGAAGAAGGGCCAATCCCACTCCTCCATGAAACATAAGTTTTGTGGCTGAAGTGTAAGCTGTGTAAGCTAGTATCAAATAGTGTTGCTCATTGGACTAAATGTATTGTGGGATATGCAATAGGGTTATATATCTACTGTAAAATACCTGCGTTACTTGGATCTTTTTCTACATTAAAACTGCACTTCTCTCCGAGTCAGAAAATTCTCGAATAGGCCTTTCTTCTATTGAATTTTTCAATAATTATTATTACAATCAGTTACAGTTACAGTTACAGTTACAAATAATTATTACAATCAGTTACAGTTACATTTACAGTTACAAATAATTATTACAATCAGTTTTCTCGATGTTCTTGTGAATGGGAAGAATGACTGATTCTCCCCCCAATCTTGCGGTAATTCCTAATTGTTCCAGACAAGAAGAATACGTTTGTGTATAATTTTCCTTCATTTTTCCCCATCTACCTAAAATTAACTCAGCCAGTATTTCATCTACACCCACAGCTTTGTGTTTCTTTAGTTTCTTTACAGTGATTTCCAATTCTGTTTTGCTAGCCTCTGGAATATACAGTTTTGCTATGTGCATTTCACGTTTTCCCACGAACATTAGTTCTTGGCTGTGTATTAAGCAAATCGTCAAAGAAATTTTAACATCTATTCAAGATGTTATCTGCATCAGTTGGAATGTAATGTATAAGCTCAAGGTCGAAAACTTTCTTTAAATTAATTGCTACTCTTATACATGTCTCGAATGATTTGCTTTTACTATTATATTCAAGTTAATTAACTTTAACTTTAAAAAAATCTTGTTCTGAAAGTTTTGGAAACATCTTGTCCGATGTCAATAAGATTTAATGACGTTATGTCGTTCTGATTTGTTAGCCAACACAGTTTCACTTGTTTTATCTTCTCTGTTAGTTTAGTGCATTTCTGGTCAAAAATGTTACTATACATTTCCCCGTGCCCAAATATTTCTTGAGTTGAGTTGATTTTGAGTTTAACATCCCTTTTCAGCGGCGAAGCTGTATGAGACGTGGACCTACTGATTAACGTGGATTCTGAACTACATGAGCTCCCGCCGTGAACTGAACCCCGGTTTCCAGTGCCAAAGGCCCGTACGCTAACCCTTAGCCACGGAGGAGCTCCAAAATTTTCTTTTAATGGAATTTTAATGCTATCCCTAATTTCAACACTAGTGCACTCCACCCTTCTGAAATGTACAATCTATTCGATACTTCAATATGGTATTTCTCCTTTCCTGGCTCTCTCGTATTTTTTAGATTAACACTGTAATCGTAACGAAACACCTGAAACGTTAACTGCAATACACGGTCTTGAGACCGCTATATTAATTTTTATTTATAAACCACATATTGTTTCAAATCATGCGACAAAAAATAACTAACATCTTTACGTTATTCTTTCTTCAATTATATAAAATGTTTAAACTTATTTTGTGAATGAACTTCTTCAGTATATATCGTTTTTTAACTGACAAGTGTACATGAAGTATTATATCTCGCAAGTATTTGAGGAAAGTATACACAAATGCAATAAAAATAATAAGTACTTTTGCTTATTGCTTTAAGTACTTTTGTTAAATACAAAACCATTACGAAAAGGTACAAATGCATCATGGGTATGGCGAACTGATCTTCTTTCTCAATAAACCAAAAATATACCCAGGACGGTTTTTATTAACAATAAGTAGCCCAGTTTTCTCCGGTATCTCACAAGGAAACCTTCCGAAAATGATAGTTGCAGTGAAAGATATGGCATATGCCAATTGAAAGAGCTGTAACAGAGATGAGCATTCCCCAAAAATTAGCTGCCCATAGCAATAGGTTCAAGAAATATAAGGGGTGGAAGTTCGGGAAACAGCAAGGTTGGACAAGGGGGAAAAGTGCAAATTCCGCAAAAAAGGGAGCATCGCAAAACACAATGCTGTAAGTAAAATATTTCTCTCTTTTAATCTTGATCCTAAAAGTTCACTCTTTTTGTAGTGAGCCCTAGGTCACGCACCAAATCATTTAAGTCACACTGATTATAAAGACGTGAAGTTTCATCTTCAACATCCGGTATAAAAGTGTCATCATCACCATCCTCCGCACTTGAAGATGACGAAGACACACTCCCTGGTAACTGTATTGGTGGTTTTGGGGCAGGAATATCGGGTCTATATGGTACTGGGATTATGGCTGATGGAAGGATCGGATACAAAATGTGGTTTGTGTTTTACGCATTGAAACCGGACACTTTACATACACAAAGTAACAGCCTTCAACATGATTTCTTTGTTCCCGCCAAACCAATGTAGTTCCGAATGTCATTGATGACAACAACCATTTGTATCATTGCCACAGGTTTTCTGCACATGTTTTACACACAACATGAGGTGCGAAATTCTTGTCCTGATCACCTAACTTCATGTTAAAATATACCAAGTACAAGCTTTTTCTAAGTGACGTAATATTTCGCTTCTGGCCTTTAGTTGTATCATGAACACATATATAAGGGAAAGAGTTTGGATTTTCACCCATTTTTCTACAAACATCACTGCTACTTGCCATTTTTAACACAAATTCATTTACGGATGGACTTCAAGTGTACGTTGTAATTTGTAGGCAAAGGCGTGATACACATTCCAGGAATCCTCTCTCTGACAAAAGACCTTGATGCGCGAACTACAACTGTTATATTTGTTGTTCAGGTGTTACTTGATAATTACCTAATCCCCTTCAAAACAGACGACATAATATTTTATCTCAGACATGTCCATACCTGCATTCCATACACCTAATCTAAACCTTATTTGCAAAAACGAAGCTCCATTAGCATAAGCATGAGCAGGACTTGTGAAAAATCTGTACGTGTTACGAAACAACTGGTATTATTTTTTACATAAGGACACTAAATCTAACGTATATCACATAAAATTACTTTTGCCGGAAAATCTTCTCAGGCCGGTATTATAGAAGAGTTTGTAGGATTAAAATCGAAAATGTAATCAAATTATAGCAATACACAGCTATCTAACAGATAAAGTATATGAGGAAGTTTATTTCAGTATCACAGTATATTGTTTACAGTTCTAAAGTGACATACATTGTCAATGTAAGTATTCCAGTTAGTGCTCTTCCACCGGAAGATCTCTATGCTCCTTCCTTATGTTACAACTTCCAGAAATTTTAGACGTCTCGCTTTGTAAACGAATATTTGGAACTTAAAATACATTTTAAAATTTAGGAATTCAGGAATTACAGTATTTGCTCAATAGGAGATTTTTCATATATTATATAGCCGCATACTACTTGTCTGAATTAGCAGCGCTAACTTATAAATTTTTGGGAGGCAATCGGACTGTTGGACATTCCTCTCATTATATTGATTTGAAGTATTATATTAAGATTGTATATTCAATATAAATATTTCTTTTCTTTTCCAGGAAGAAGACATCATGAATTCTGAATGTACTAACCTGATCTTACTACAGTTAGTAATAATACTTGTTTCCGCTAAAATCCACTTAAGAGACTTCAGTCTTAAAGATACTCAAATACAACAAGGAGAATGCATAAAATACATTATCAACACAAACATGCTGGACTCAAGAAGTATACTACTTTTTGTTGAAGAATATTGGATGACACAGGATATTGAAACCGAAATAATAAAACACAACAACCAGCCACTGTTAAAGTTTCATTTCAGACATGGTAAAACATTTAAGGGACAAGCATTTCGTGACTCATGGCTTTTCGCAGAAAGAGAAGTGGCTTATGTATTTATAGTACATAACGAAATTACGGTTAAACGAGTTTTTGAATATATAGAATATAATTATCTGTGGAATTCCAACAGAAAGTATTTAATTGCATTTATAAGTCTCCAAATCAATATGGACATCATTGTAAATACTTCCCGATATTTGTACAAGCGAAACGTGCACAATGTTCTACTAGCAGCTCCGCATAGTGAGGTAATCTTAGGAATGAACAAACACCAACTCAGTGATAATAACAAGATTTCTATATTCACCTACTTTCCATTCTCACCTGCTCATTGTAAATCTGTAGGAAATCCAGTTGTTTTAGATCAATGGATAAATGGGAAATTTTTGATTGGCGTAGATTTGTACCCTAATAAAATAAAAGATCTATATGGATGTAACCTCTCATTCTTCCTATGTAATGGCTTTCCTTCCACCTTTCTTAAAAGAGGTCGCAATGGTGAATATACTTTAAACGGAATCACCCACAACGTAATAGACATTTTATCAAGAAAGTTCAATTTTAAAGTTGAAACCAATGCCAAATCAAATTTCTCGTTAGATCAATTTATACCGAAAGGAAAATCTCGACAATGTCGCTATCCCTTGATATCCAGTAGAAACAATAAATTGTTACGCCCATTTGAAAGCCTATATTGTCGCCACTTTGATGCATATTTTTGTGAATCTATTAATACAGATACGTTTAACACTTTGTTTGATACAATAGTGACCGGCAGTTTTTCTGGATATTCCTTTGTTGCTTCGAGCCCGAAGCTTTATCCAATGTGGATGTGTATTCTATTTCCTTTTAAATTCGATATTTGGATGTTGTTAATAATCTCATATTTTGTATTTTCTTTGGCAGTTCAAGCAACTGCAAGAGCGATGAAGTATTCATCAAATTCATTAATGGTTAGATCACCTTTTCTCTACAATCTACAATTAATATTAGGTATATCGAGCACTCCACCACCAAAGAACAGAAAATGCATGTCCTTATTTTTACTATGGGCAATGACTTCCCTAGTTTTGAACACTGGATACCAAGCTTCACTATTTGGATTCCTTACAAAACCTGCACGATACCCTTTTATTAATACATTGGAAGAACTATTACATTCCGGTATACCCTTTGGGGGAGGATATGCTACACGCGTGGTTTTCTTTGAACGATTAAATAACACAATTTCTAAGGCAATTGCTAACAACTGGAAAATATCTCCAGCAGATGGTAGTAGAACTTTATTGGGAGAAAACTTTATTACGTTTACACGACAGGATAACGTTTTAATGCACGTAGATGGCTTAGGTAATCGATTTAATGTTCACAGGAAGAAACATTATTATATAATTCCAGAAGGAACAGTTAGATATCCTTCCTGTTACAATTTAAGGCGTGATTCTCCTTTCACGCCCGGTTTCTCACGGATTATTTCATATTGTGTAGAGTCAGGGCTAAAGTTAAAATGGAGAAATGACATCTTATATCAGAAAGAGTTAGAGACTTTGAACACGACACTTGAGAGCACAGTTGAGGAGAAGAAATCCTTTAGCCTTGAGACGCTAATGGGTGCATATGCATTGTATTTATGGGGTATAGTATTAAGTATAATTGTCTTTCTATTGGAAATAGTTAACTACAAATACGCTTTAATTAAAGCTACTAGTTTATAATATTTTATTAAGAGTAAGAATTGTAAAATAAATTCAGAGCAAGACAAGAGAGTTGTAATATTCTTTTCACATAGACAGTCATTCCTTACGATTGGGCAGAATATGTGAATAAAACAAAATTTAACGAGTTGAGCTCCATAGTAAAACATCTCAATTTGTAACCAACATAGCCACATTTTTTAAAATTCTGACGTTACTATCATCTCCAATGTCATTATTAAAGTCGTTATAACACAGAAACTTTTAGTGGTCAATATTCATGTATTTATCTTCTTTTTTACTTTACGTTTGGTTCTTGTGTACATTTCAGCACTTTGTAATGTATTTTGAAACACTTGTACCTTCAATTTTATAAGTTTGTGTATATTATGTATATTTCGTTATATACATATCCTGATTATGCATGCAAAACAATGAAAAATATATTTATATTGAACAATTGTTCTCAGTTAAGGGTAGATACAAGTAAATAAATAAATTTCTAATGTTTTCCTAATTTATATCAATTCATAATAGCAGCATCTGAAGAAACAGCATATACCTCTTTCATATAACAATTTTTGAAATCGTATTTCTTCCATCTTGGATTTGGACTTTTATTATGAACTATTATCATGCTATAAACGCGTTTTTTATCGAGCATTATGTTGTTAGTAGACAGTAGTTACTAATTATAACTTAACCTTTTAGTTAGCAGTTCATGATAGGGAAGGAACACGCGGAGAATCTGTATTGGAATCTAAAAGCCTTTATGCAGCGACAGTATAACTTGGTACATGAACTTTTGTTAAACATCAAATTCAAATTCGATTTCTTTATTTGCTACTGATCCTATATTGCTCCAAAGAAAAATAAACAGTAATACTACCTCTAATTCAAAGGTATAACATTCTTCCTCCTCTTTCTGGAAATTAGTTAGCTGATCACAAACTTCTTAAAACAGTTTGTTCGTATAACTGTAAGTAGTGACAAGGTACACTAGGAAGTGTTCCCTCGGAATTTGTGTAAAATTGATTCGAAGCTTGGAAAGTTTTCCGCGGCCTAATGTGTATTGTACTAATTTTAATACCCCATACCGCTAATTTGGATATTTAGGGGCCTTTACATATCCGAAATTCAATCATACACCATTATAACACTTGAAATGAGAAATGCTTTTAGTTTCTTTAGATGAAATAGGAGATGAATGTTGGCATGTGTAAAACAAATTGGATCAAGTATTTATTCTCTGATACATGTTACTCACCCCGGCCGCCACCCTGGATCACCCATACTGAATTCAACTTTTGGCTTTTCAATTGGGAATAGGTGCAAGTGATACATCAAATTTATGAACTATCTTCTCGGAGATTGGCTGATGTAGTGAAGTTTAACCTAGCTTGTACCCATTGCAAGGTATTATATGGTTAATATCAGGAACTTCACGAAGATTGAACCATATAGTAAGTTGTGCAAGGTCCCCGTGAGTATATGAAATATTTTACTTGATTTATCGTTGATGAAATGTTCTCTGAAAGTACATACTTACAGACACACAGACGTCAACATGGAAATGGTAGGTCTTCACCCAAATCTAGTCGTATCTGAATTTACATTAGGCATTTTGACGTAATACGATATTTCCTTGTTCTAGTATAACACGGAAATAATAACAATCACCCACAGAAATTTATAAGATTATGAAAGCAATGTTGTAAAGAGTTTGGTTATCCCTACAGTATTTTTCCAGTTAGATATTGTTTTGACTTGCCAACATAAAGGTAATTGACATTACTCAGCAATTTCTATTCTCGAATTGCTTGGAGGGATTTAGCATGCAGTACCTTCTAAATAGTATAAGATACGGTAAAATTATATAAGATATAAAATATATCTTATATGATTATTATATATCTTATATACCTTATATATCAATATATACAATATATCTTATATAATACTTATATAAAATTATATAAGTAATAGTATAAGATACGACACCAGTGAATTGTCGAGAAAATTGTACATGAGTTTGATGTATCACTTGCATCTATTTCCATTTGAAAAACCGAAAGTTGAATCCAACATTACGGATCCAAAATGGCGGGCGGAGTGGATAATATATGTCAGAGAAGCAGTACTTGATCCAATTTGTTTTGCGTTGCCCACATTCATGGCCAGTTACGTCTAAAGAAACTAAAAGCAATTTTGTGTCCAAGCGTTATAGTAGTGTATGATCGAATTTCGGATATATGAAGGCTGATACATACGCAAATTACCGGTATGGGCCGCTAAAATTAGTATAATATACATTTGGGTGGGGGAGAACTTTGCATCTGAATAAATTTTACCGAATCCCGAGAGGACACTTCGCGAATGCACCCTGTCAGTGGAAATCAAATGATATTTTAATTTCTTCATATGAGCAATGATGTTTATTTTACAGAACAAGCACAACAAACTGGGTTTTGTATTCACATATGTTTCCTTTCTATTCTCAAAAATCAGAACTATACTAAGACTTTTACAATGAATGTATATGATGTTTAAACTTAGCGTAACTCTTCTTATATATACACTTTATCCCAAGTACATCATATAATTGCTTTATTTTAAATGCTTAATCTAACAGAAACGTATAGGAAGGTAACTTGAGTTGAGTTGAATTTCAGTTTAGCGTCCCTTTCAGCAGCGAGGCTATGTGAGACGTGGACCTACTGATTAACGTGGAATCCGAACCACATGAGTTCCCGCCGGGAATCGAACCCGGGTCTCCCGCGCCAAGGGCGCGTACGCTAACCGCTTAGCCACGGAGGAGCTCGAAGGTAACTTGAGTTACACTGTTGTAAAGTACTTATAAATTGATACTAACTCAGTGTAAGCAGTAATGTACTTTATAATATGAAAATATTCTGCAAGATACTAACCTATAAAAGTCTGAAAATATTAGTAGAATTATTTTCCGATAGCATGACGATTGAAAGACATTTCATACATATTGAATTGGCATCTGTAAAGCGTTCGTCACGGTCTTTAAAATAACAATTAAACTACTAATTTAACTATAGGTAATATTTTAACATAACTGTATACGTAGCGAAGTTTTAGATCATCTGTCAGAGTGGCCGCAGTAACATTTAAAAGAGTTTTGCAAAGCGTGGTGAAATGTTGAAATAGAGTGCTCAAGATAATGACGAAATGTAGAGTACATTGAACCAAGATAAGATAATTTTTGTGATTCATTACAAATGTTGTAGCCATCTTATAGAATTTATTGTTTGCACCTTGATAATTCCAGATTGTTTTCATTTGTTTAGTTCTATAGATTATACTGTAGCATAGATGTTCAAGAACCTAATAATATTACAAACTTATGTATGTATATTTGAAAATTATCTTGTCTTAATAAATTACCATTATGTAGTTTACTTGTAACCGTATTCAGCATTAAAACTATTGAAAATTTAGTTTGCATTTGTGGAATTTTTATTTCCTTATTTTTAAATGTCTTAGTATCAGATATCCTGTGTTATTACCATCATAATTTATAAATATCTTAAAACTTAGGCCATTACTGACAAGTAAACCTTACGTTTGGGTGAATCGAGTTGCTGACGGAGACACATATGAGAAAGTAGTACTAAATGTTGTCAGTATTTCAGTGAAGTTATAGGTGCGAAGCTCCAGAGGTTTAGAAGATATAGCTACCAGAACATTACATGGAAGTACAGAATAGTCTTCATACAGTTGGAGGTAAAAGCTCTATAAGACCTCTTGTAACGACAAAAGATGAATAACAAATATATGGGTACATATTAGGACTAGGGTGAAGTCATATAGTAAGGGTATACCTGACGGTGGCCATCTTGAAATCCGCCATTTTGAATTAAGGTTAAGTTTTTAAAATAGGAATAGGGTCATGTGATACATGATTTAAGACTCGAATTTAATCAGAAGAACAATGGTGACGTTAATTTTGATTTACGCGCAATTGGTAAAAAGTTACAGGGAAATTAAATATTGTTGCAGCATATGTATTAGTCCTTTACCCCACCTTGTAAATTTTGTGTTAATGATAATAATTAAATAAAAAGCAGGTGGATAAATATTAGGTCTATGGTAAGAGTTGCCTTGATAGCGGCCATGTTCAAATCCGCCATTTTGAATCAGACAAAAGTTTTAAACAAAACGCATAACAGTGACATCTTATTAATAGCAAATTTGCCATAAATCCAACGGTATAACCATTTTTGCTTTATCATTATTCAGCACAAAATTAAATGGGAATAGAGTAATGCAATAGATGACTTCGGGCTAGAAGTTAATCAAAAATAGAATGTTGGCGTTACAATGTTAGTTGTTTGATGCTCTACTTGCACGCCATTTCGTTGTTTTTCTTGTATCCTGTTCACATCTATTTCTCGTTCGCTATTTAAAACTTTGTCTGATTCAAAATGGCGGATTTGAACATGGCCGCTATCAAGGCAACTCTTACCATAGACCTAATATTTATCCACCTGCTTTTTATTTAATTATTAACATTAACAAAAAAATTTACAAGGTGGGGTAAAGGACTAATACATATGCTGCAACAATATTTAATTTCCCTATAACTTTTTACCAATTGCCCGTAAATCAAAACTAACGTCACCATTGTTCTTCTGATTAAATTTGCGCCTTAAATCATGTATCACATGACCCTATTCCTATTTTAAAAACTTAACCTTAATTCAAAATGGCGGATTTCAAGATGGCCGCCGTCAGATATACCCTTACTATATGACTTCTCCCTAGTCCTAATATGTATCCATATATTTGCTATTCACCTTTTGTCGCTACAAGAGGTCTTATAGAGCTTTTACCTCCAACTCTATGAAGACTATTCTGTACTTCCATGTGATGTTCTGGTAGCTGTATCTCCTAAACCCCTGGAGCTTCGCACCTATAACTTCACTGAAATACTGACCACATTTAGTACTACTTTCTCATATGTGTCTCCGTCAGCAACTCGATTCACCCAAACGTAAGGTTTACTTGTGAGAGGTGTTGGAGAAGTTACAATCATTTCTTCCTGCACGTGGGAGCTATTCACCTTATTATAATTCTTCAATATTGAAAAACATTTGATCTTCGGTTTATCTAACTTTCTACATCTTTCTTAAAGAGAACTTTCTTTTCTAATATGTAGTTCTTGCAGCAATTTAGAGGTTGATAGCGCCGAAAGAAAGAAAAAATGTATGCTCATACAAATTAAGTGGGGCGGAATGAGAAATGCATGGAAATAATTTTGATTAACACTATCTAGGTTTAGTCCTCTTTTTATTATAACTAATAACGAAATAATATGTGTATAACAACAACAAGTTAAATAAGTAATAATCATGAAAAAAAGTGTTCTTTGGCTGTGTTTCAGTTTTCGCATTGGTTATGATAATTTCAATTTTAAATTTCCAATACACTAAATATAGAATGTTTTTCGTAAGTAAGTTCAATTTGGTGATTAATTTCACTTCCAAAAGTTCCTTTAAACCAGTTCAATCGACAGCCATTAAAGCTTACTGAAGCTAACCGATTAGCACATGTTCGCACAAGTTGCACAAGAAACTTCTTAAATAGCAAAATTGCTTTTGATGAGTTACTAGCACAAAGAAACATAAGTAAATACACAAGACATATATACTAAGCATATTAAACATAATAGATATTAGTTATAGACATGAGGACTAAAAAATATAATATAAATAGATATAACATGGCACAAAATGAAGTTAGGAATAACGTGAATTCTTTCTCTCCTATTTTTCTAATTTGCCAAACGCATCGTCTGAAAAGTTATTTTCTAGATATTAGCAAACCTGCTTTCCAAAAGTAGTATACTTTAGAGTAATTTCAATGCCGAAAACAATGTGAATTCATAATTAATAAGGAGAGCCTTTTTTCCACCACTATCTGTTAGATGTTCAAGAGCCGCAATTGCGGTCATTCCTTCCACATCAAGGAGGAAGGTTTTGAACTTCGGAGAATCGCCACTAGAGGCGCTTGTATTAGGTGAGCGTAAATGTCCTCATTCTATAACCAACCAAACTTATTTCTCTTATATTAATACAATATTTCCTTTTATGTGTCGATTACGTTACATAAAAATTCCCTGTCCCCACTGAAAATATATATGTATAAATACATATATATTTTGGACTACAGAAAGTTAATCGGCACATAAAGGACAATAAACTATGACCATTGCCAAAAGAACAAAAATAAATAATACATACAGTAAATCCAGCTACGACCACTTACAGCTTATGGACATACAACACTTAGATGGATGAAATACCGCGGTATTATGATAAGATGATACACTTTTTCACTTCTCACTACACTAAGACACTATACACTTCACTGCCAGATATCTGGAAAATACAAAAACGAAAAACCCACAAAATAACTGTACAAAATATTATTTTTACATTTTAAAAATAATTTTCAACTACATTTTACGTTTGGCTTACTGAATTATAAGGTTTTACGTGATTTACATTTCTTTTAATGATGCGCTTAGGATTAGCAATATCTTGCAACCACAATGTATTCAAATTAGGTTTGCTCAAAACTTTAAAGGGACCTTCGAATAAAGGACTTAACTTAGGCGTAAAATGTTTGATAATTGAGGCCTTTTGGAACTTCTTTACCAAAACTAACAGGTCTCTATGATAATTTGGCAAGTCTCTGGTTTTAGAGTAACATTTCTGCTTCCTCTTCCAAGACCGATCAATATTTTCGACAAGTCTCGCCATTTTCTCTTCTTTATCAGGAGTACCGTCTAGTTCTTCCAAATTTAATTCCCATAGAACATCCAAGGGTGAAGACAACTTACGACCAAGATAGATTTCCGCCGGTTCAAATCCAGTCGATTCTGAAACACACATGTTGAGCGTATACTGTATTTTTTTGATGTATTGGGCCCAATCTGATTAATGCTCATTAACATACGTTCTCAGAATGTTCTTAATCTATCGAATCTGTCTCTCCGCCTGGTTGCTGCTAGGTGAGTAGGGAGCTGTAGTAATGTCCTGAATACCAAGGCTAAAAAGATGTTGCTTCATATAGAAACTTGTGAAGATCTGCGCACGATCGTGGACGACTTTATTAGGAATTCCCAGAAGAAAATAAAGGTTTTCCAACTTACTGCAAATAACCTTGGAGCTTAAAGATCTTAGTGGTTCTATCATAACAAACCTGGATGCAGCGTCACAAACAATAAATAGATGCCGAAACGTTCCTGAGTTTGGGAACGGCCCAGCGGTGTCAAAATACCAGCAGTGGTTAGGTCTGGTTGTTTTCCGGGAGTAATAAACACCCTGTTTCTTCCTATTACCATCCTTGCACGTTTGACATCGCAAGCATCCTTGGACGTACTTCCGAACGTCGAGGAACAAATTCTTCCAACTGCATCTTTGGGCAATCTTGGCTGCTGTCCGTGAAAAGCCAGTGTGACATCCGCCCACTTCATCCTCATGAAAGAATTTCATGATGCTGTATTTCATGGCTTCAGGCACTAAAATCCTCCATCCTTAATTCTTCCTTCCTTTAGTTTTGACAAAAAGAATGCCGTCATTTATTTTGTATTTGTCAGCAAGTTGACCCTGCTTAACTTGCTCCATAATTCCTTTTATCTCTTAGTCTTCACTTTGTAACTCCTTGAGAGGACGACTAAACACAGGTGCGTTCCAGAAATTAGCCAAAGATAAATTTACGGTTTGTTCTTTAAAATCTTGAATTTCGTTATATTGATCATCGAAATTATGAAATTCCACTCCATTGTTAACTCTAGACCAGAAATCTGCCAAAAAGTTCTGAGACGTCCTTAAATGAATAATTTTAAATTGAAATCGCGATATTTTCTCTATCAAAGTTCCATATTTCCTCATTCTTTTATGATTACGCAATAACCATGTTAAGGAAGAGTTATCAGAAAATATAGTACAAGGTTTAATTAAATACATTTCAAATTTCTGGAGAGCCAAACAGAGATATTTAAGTTCCAACTCAAAAATGTTCTTAGACCAATCTGACTCAGGAACAGCCTTAGAAAACAAAGCTACAGGTCTTAGAAGCTTTTCCTCATCATATTGAGAGAGAATTGCAGAAAACCTTTTAAATGAGCTGTCACAGTGAATAACAAAAGGTTTATTCATATCAGGCACACGCAAAATTACATGATCTACAAAAGCCTGTTTTACTCGTTGTAAGGCTACCTGCTCTTGTGGTCCCCAATGAAATTTATTTTTTACAGAACGTAACTTATGCAAAGGACCCATAATTTCGGCATAATCTGGTATGTATTTCTTATAATAATTAAAGTAACCACAAATGCGTTTAACGCCCCTCCTGTTTTTAGGCTGAGGTAGATTTTGCACAGCTTCTACACGCTCGGGATCTATTCTAGAAAAGCCACCTTCAAATTCATATCCTAAAAATTTTATCTTCGTTTGAAATAGTGAGAATTTCTTTTTTGACACAGTTATACCCCATTTACGTAGTCTTTCTAAAACTTCTTCTAATATTTGCTTGTGAGTTTCCACATCTTTGGTGTGTATAAGAAAATCGTCACAAAACACTTCTAAGTTCTTACCTATCATATCACCAAAGATCTTGTGCATAAAGCTAGTTAAAACGAATGTACTACATCTAAACCCCATTGGGAGTTTACGATGAACAAGCAAGCGTGTGGGAGTGCAAATGGTAGTATATTTCTTGCTTTTTTCTGAGATATTCATCTGAAAGAAAATTTTCCGTATGTCCAGCCGAGAAAACTGAGTATCTTGGCCTAAATTGGCTATAGTAGGCTCTACATGTGGGCTAGGAAAGCTGATTACCCTAACCTTTTTATTAATTTCTGAGAAGACAACAACTAAACGTTTAGATTTGTCATTATTCGTCACCAAAAAACATGGAGACGAATAAGGAGAATAGGGGACCTCTTCTAAAACGCCCTCTTTTATTAACCTATCAATATGGGATTCCAGTTCTTTTAATTTACTTCCTGTAACTTGGTATGGTTGTAATCTAACGGGGGTGGGATCTTCCATTTCTATCTCATAAGTAAAATCCTTAATTTCGCCCAAAGAATTCGAGATAACATCTGGATAAGAATTACATAGATTTTGGACATATTCTACCAATTCGGGATACTTATCTTTTAAACTAGGTGAAATTTCAATGTTATCTACCTCATTATTTTCATTCTCGACTAAATCGTAATTTTTATTGGTGTCTTTATATAATTCCCTGGAATTAAAAACATTATTAAAACAACACAACTTATTATGAATGGTACTACCTGCGGTTTGTCCTTGGACTTGCTCCTCCTCCCTCCTTCCTTCCTTCCTAGAATCCTCCTTCAAACTCCGTATGGTATGACCAGGATAGTTCCTTTTCCTTTGGATAGGCGCCTTGGTTTTGGAATAGGTGGATTTTGACTGATTAAGCACAGGTTTGAACTTACTGGAAGAAATATCTGAATGCACAGTTTTAGAAGGCACTAAATCTTCCCTCCAGTGTAAAGGCACTGTAAGGTTTAACGCGGTGATAACGAGTTTCTTTTGGGATATGTCTATAATTACTTTATTGTCCAAGATAAACTGATTTCCCAATAGACGATCGAAATGGGTAGAGTTTGTCACGTAAAACCACAAGTGAAAGTCTGTATTACTAATTTTGATGGTAATATTAACCTTTTGATGGAGCGTTACAACTGTCTCACCTATTCCCACTGTGGTGAAGTTGGTGGGTATAATGTTTACCTGTACCCTATTACGTATAAGGTTCAGAAATTTTTTACTTATCAGATTTACACAAGACGCTGAATCCAATATACAGGAATTTGAAACACCATCTACTGTTACTGGAATAAATAGCACTTGTTTATCCCTTTCTAGATGATTTAACAAAGTTCGAGGCAAGAATTTTCCTTGAGATGTAACTTTGGATAAGGAAGGACAGGGGTTCTGAAAATGTCCAACTTGATTGCACCGAAAGCACTTAACATTCCTTTCCAAACGGGATTTTTGAGGTAAAAAGTTTTTATCCGAAAAATCCATTGGTTTAGAATAGTTCAAAATACCTTGAGCAAACTTTACATTACCTTTTAATTTACAATAATCATTATACCTGATAAAGTGGTCACAAGATTGTGCAATGGTCATAAGTTCGGGTACAGTAGTAGGAATCTGATTTGTGAAATATTTAGCATAAATATTCGGAGGTACTAAATTAGTTACTATGTCGCAAAACACGTGATCATCATAATGAAGACCCAAGACATTGGCAATACTTAGTTTCTCTCGCAAGAAAATATACATGTTTTCGTGCTCTAACATAATTCTATAAAAGTAACGACTCACAAATTGAGTTCTACTAATTGTAGATACGAAATTTGCAAGCAAACTTGAACAAATCTGTCCCCAATTATTCTAAATAGATTGTCCGGCTAAAACTAGCAACTAAAATTACATCTACAGTCATTTCCTGCCGCCTAATTATCTCGTCAAGACGGACAAGAAATATGAAAGAGGAATGACTTTCAGTTCCATCTACTATGGGTAAGGAATGTATTTGTTTCTGCAATGCTATATAGGCACTCTGGGATACATGCTTTCGGAAGTCACATGCTAAAGCAGGTCTAGCCATAGTGAAACCAAGGCTATCATTACCCAAAATAGGCCTACCAGTTTCAAGATTATTACTTAAATGATTTTGAACTATATTACTACTTCTAATATCCGCATAGGGTTGTTTTAAGTGAGTTTCAGCAGTGTCACCCCTAAGTACATCTGTGCCACGAGGCATATTAACATTTACGTTTGGATCTACATTTTGACTTTCAAAGTTAGACCTTGGAAAATGCGAGTTAGATTCAGACAACACAAAACCATGAAACTGAGTTTCAGGATAATGAAGATTTCTTACATGTGATTCCTCAATTGAACCCACTTTTCTTATCCTAATTCTCTGCCCTTGCAAAATATTAGATGTTTGAGCATGAGCACCCATTTGCATTCGAGAAAACGTAGACATTATTTTATAAGGTTTGAATTGATTAGCTCGTAATAAATACGGCGCAGAATCGCACCCAGTAATTTGCCTTTCATTACAAAATGAAGAACTCCCTTCTGAATAATTACCTTCACACTGATTTAAACAATTTAATGGTTCACATGCACCTCTGACAGGCACATGTTCCGAAATTGGCAATGTGGTTTGAATTCCTATATTACAAGTACCTTCCATTGTTTCATTTCTATGGCGGCCTTCATCCTTACCTGTACTCAATTCAGATCCTTCTACCGTACTTTCATATGCAGACATGTTTTCACTATCGTCAGAAAAATCTATAAGTAAGTTCTCTCGTCGTGCCATGTTACCTTACTCTTCAATAAATTTACCTTTTTACAAATAATTACCAAATTCTCTTTTATTTCCATTGCCGCACAATGTGTAGCCCTTTTCACCAAAACTATCACAAGGCGATTGCGGCTCTTGAACTTAAAATATAATTTGTATGTAGCAATTTAGAGGTTGAAAGCACCGAAAGAAAGAAAAAAATGTATGCTCATACAAATTAAGTGGGGCGGAATGAGAAATGCATGGAAATAATTTTGATTAACACTATCTAGGTTTAGTCCTCTTTTTATTATAACTAATAACGAAATAATATGTGTATAACAACAACAAGTTAAATAAGTAATAATCATGAAAAAAAATGTTCTTTGGCTGTGTTTCAGTTTTCGCATTGGTTATGATAATTTCAATTTTAAATTTCCAATACACTAAATATAGAATGTTTTTCGTAAGTAAGTTCAATTTGGTGATTAATTTCACTTCCAAAAGTTCCTTTAAACCAGTTCAATCGACAGCCATTAAAGCTTACTGAAGCTAACCGATTAGCACATGTTCGCACAAGTTGCACAAGAAACTTCTTAAATAGCAAAATTGCTTTTGATGAGTTACTAGCACAAAGAAACATAAGTAAATACACAAGACATATATACTAAGCATATTAAACATAATAGATATTAGTTATAGACATGAGGACTAAAAAATATAATATAAATAGATATAACATGGCACAAAATGAAGTTAGGAATAACGTGAATTCTTTCTCTCCTATTTTTCTAATTTGCCAAACGCATCGCCTGAAAAGTTATTTTCTAGATATTAGCAAACCTGCTTTCCAAAAGTAGTATACTTTAGAGTAATTTCAATGCCGAAAACAATGTGAATTCATAATTAATAAGGAGAGCCTTTTTTCCACCACTATCTGTTAGATGTTCAAGAGCCGCAATTGCGGTCATTCCTTCCACATCAAGGAGGAAGGTTTTGAACTTCGGAGAATCGCCACTAGAGGCGCTTGTATTAGGTGAGCGTAAATGTCCTCATTCTATAACCAACCAAACTTATTTCTCTTATTATATTAATACAATATTTCCTTTTATGTGTCGATTACGTTACATTCTCATCATTTTTCTTCCCTTGCTTTAATTATGCTGATAATGATATTTTCTTCCCTATTGCACACAACACTTCGCTATGAGCTTAAATTATTCACTATAAAATATTTGAGAAATTATTAGAAGTATTATACGTCAGTTTAGAAGTATATCTGTTATCTTGTAGGCAATGTATTTTACATATATAGTATATAGAGTTAATAAACCAACTATTCGTTCCAGCAGGACAAAAAATATAAATTGTTATTGGAAAGGAGTGGCACGTTTTTACCACCATATATTAGTATATGTCGATTTTTCGGAAACTACGCATGACAATTTGGCTTAAATTGTGTGCGATTTTATTTAATTCAGTGTAATCTGTTGACTTATACGTCCGCTAGAAAAATGTATACACTCTTTCTTCTCTGTATCAGAACACACTCATTGAGAATTCTTCTGTAATTTAAGTATGTTGTAGTATGGTTTTACGCCCCAAAAATATCACCATTATCAATTGTTTTCAGTTAATATTAAGTTGTAATACGGTTTTTCGCTCAACAGACGTCGCTACTGTCAGTACGGTTAGGGATATAAGGAAATGGTAGGTGTACGCGTTTGACGTACGAGCAGCGTAAGTACGTTTTGAAGTGTTATTTCCATGGATCTTATAAAATAGAGGATCTGCCCTTACTACAAAATCTTGAAGCCATACGTCACAGTTTCACCACCCCTACTCTGCTTACTCCGCCCAATGGGATCGCAATTTTTTGAGCCAACAATCATGGCGGAAACGAAAGTAGCTAATCAGACGATGGCGGAAACGAAAGTAGCCAATCAGACGTGTCTATGCTCGGTTCTTTTTGGCTTCACGATTTAATAGGATGAAGATACATATGGGCAGATCCTCTATTTATAACATCCTTGGTTATTTCAGATTTGGGAATTCAATGAAAGTGCAGCGTCAGCGGAGAAGGGAGATTGGTACTGAACCACCAATTAACTTAACAATCAAACGCATTGTTGACAAGCTTGAGGCGCATGGAACTATTTGCGATGTCATTTTCTTCTCACTAACCGTCCTGACTGTACCGGCATCTGTTGAGCGAAAAACAGTACTACGACATAATTTTAACTGTAAACAATTCACAATGCCGACCTCTGTTAGGGGGGGGAAACATATTGTAAGATACTAAATTTCAGAACAATTGTCAATATCAGTATCCTGATACAGCATGACATACGGTGTATACATTTTTCTTGTGGACTCTAGATTTGTTTCAACTATGAATAATTTTATAGTTTAGCGTGATTAATGTTTAAGAGTAAATCGTAATTTTAGTATATTTTTAGGGGCACATGACAATCCCGTATTTACATCATTTTCATTCCTATACCAGTTCTTCTCATTTTCAAATGCATCAGTTTTAGTGAAAGAAAATTGGCACCGTGAGTCAACGGTAGAGCGTTTACCTCAGGTGCATGGGGCCTATAGCCCGAAAACAGGCCAAGTAAGTTTGTGGTAGACTACATCATGTTCGTGAGTTTTCTCTTGGTACTTCTGTTTATTCCTATATTTTCATTCCACATACTCTTGCATCATCATTCACTTGCTTTTATTATGAAAGTTCCTAAGCCTACAAGGCATAGACGTTAGACGTTAAACTGAAAGGCTATGTAATGAGGGTTCCTGCCACCATGGCATGGCGTGTGCTCAGGTTGCGGATCGAGTAGAAGGCCTCTAGATATAGAGGTTTGCTGCGAATATACTAAATAAGAAGTCGCGGATAGACAAAGAGTGGTAATCCAGCTTAGGGGTTCGGCTGAGGCTATCAACCTCGTCCTGCAAAGAAAGGCACTTGTTCAGTAACATTCACAGAAGGCTCGTACCAGGACTGATAACTTGGCACGACCTCAGCAAACGAAAATTGACAGGAAATTTGGAACATGGAACATTAGAAGCCTTTATAGGACAGGTGCGTTAAAATAAATAACGAATGAGTTAGAGAAATACAAGATGCACCTAGTAGGAGTTCAGGAAGTTAGGTGGGAAGGAAATGGAACTGTGAATTCCGGATATTTTAGATTATATTACGGGGAAGAAAAAATCACCAATTACTAACAGGGTTTTTCCTTCACAAACGAATATCAGCAATTAAGCGGGTTGAGTTTGTAAATGTTAGACTTTCTTTTATTACTCTTAAGGGTCGGTACTGTGATATTATTGTTTTAAATGTACATGCCCCAACAGAAGATGAGGATGACAGTTTTTACGAAGACGTGGAATGTATATTTGACCAACTCCCGCGATACCGTATGAAAAATCTATTAGGAGATTTCAATGCGAAGGTAAGACGAGTGGATAGTTTCAAACGGATTAAAGGGAAGGAAAGTCTGCATTAGGAAAATAATGATAACAGTGTTAGACTGGTGCACTTTGCAACATCCAGAAACCTTATCGTGAAGAGTACAAAATTTCTACTTCGCGACGTTCATAAATATACTTGGATCTTAACAGACGGAAAACACATAATCAAATCGATCATGTTTTAGTAGATAAAATGAAGCAATCTAGCATAATTGATGTCCAGTCGTTTAGAGGAGCTGATTCTGTCACTGATCACTACCTGGTAGCAGCGATAATAAGAAAGAGATTATCGTTGAATAACGAAACATGCAATGTCTGAAAACAGAGAGATTTAATTTAAAGAAATTAGATGAGAGCCAGGTAAGAAAGCAATAACAAATTGAAATTTCGAATAGATTCACGGTTTCAGAAGATTCGGGGTGCACTAATGTTGAGGATATTTGGATTGAAATTAGACAGCATTAAAATTTCAGGAAAAGAACAATTGCGCAAAAATACGTAAGAACAAACCATGGTTCGACCAGGAATGCATTCAATAGCGGAGAAGAGGAACCACGCAAATTCGGTCGCTACAAAATCCGAATGAAATAATTACACAAAATTTCGTAGACATCAGGCGGGAAACTTCCAAAACCTTTAGAAAAAATAAATGCAATTTTTTGAAAGCTAAAATTAACGAGCTTGAAGATAATAGTAAAAATAAAAACATTCCTGACATGTATAAGGGAATCAACGAATTTAAGAATTCATGAATATGATTATCATCGTAAGTTTGTGCGTCCTTGTGTTGAACTCAATAAAGGATACTTGGGGAAATGTTCTTTTTTTGGGGGGGCTACCCCCCGAACGCATAACTATCGAATCCATAACGAGCTTGTATAGAAGAAATTACTTAAGTAAGTATACTTTTATATTGTTGATTGTTTCTTAAGAATGAATAAAATTCGCTTCGTAAACGTCGATCGGTAAGCGAAACATGAGAATAAAAATCAGTTTCTTACCTCAGGTTGCAAAAAGTGGCAATAATAAATCAAATTAGTACACTACAACTTTGTTCTCACACATTCAAGTATATTCAAATAATTGATAAGAAATAAGAAGAAATAGTTTTCTTTATAAATAACCTTAAATTCCATTATTTTTTCTTATTCTTTGTGTTATTAGTAACGTCCTACACATTTGAAAAACATGCATCGTATCTTTCACTAAACCGTTTCCCTAGTGAGCGGCGGAGACCTTTTCCCCTGTACCAACCTGTGAGGTACAAACGGTGGTCGCGAGTAGCAGAAAGGAATTCAATTGCAAATTTCGATTAGTAAGAACCATCAAATGATCGAAAGCAAGTGTTTACCGTAATCAGCTAACTCTGAATTTTTTTAGAGTAATAAAAAATCAGTGGAAATGTCCATTATAGTTTTAATGTGAAGAAAGGAATTGTAATTCCAACGTATAGAAAATATCTCACTCTTAAAACAAAAATTTTCAAAACACTTGTACAGGTCTGCCTTTATTTTTTACTGAAGAGTTTATAAACCGAGTTTCATCCTTCTAGCTTGACGGGCTTGTGACAGCATATTTTTTAAAAATAAACTTTGAACCTGTCTACCTCCTTAGGATGCACGCTTTAATCAAAAGGGGACGCAGTGGCTCAGTGGTAGAGCGTTCACTTCCGGTGTTTGGGTCCCTGGTTCGATCCCAGCTCGCGCCCTGTGGACTTTGTGGTGGACAAACACTTCATTTCTCATAATCACCGTCTCCTTTAGCCTAACCAGGATAATCGTGGGATTTAAGTTTCCTTTCCTTTAATCAAATAATAATAAAAACCCTGCTCAAGGTAGGTACTAACATTGTTCCAAAATGCATTTCAAACTACTCAACTATTTATCTTTGATTCGATTACAAATAACAGGTAAGATCGGTTTCAAAATGAATAAAGAAATTATAGAAAACTTCCCTTTCTCCCTTAAAAGTGTAACCCTCAAAAACACTGGGGCATGAGTCAACATATTTTTAATAAGAAGGTTATTTTCCAAGTTTCGTCTTCGTAACTTGACAGGATCGTGAGAAACTCAATGTTTTGCATAAATTTTAACTCCTGCTCCCCCTTCGGATACCTGTTTTGGTCAAAGTAATATGATAAAAATCCAGTTGAAGGCAGGTGATAATTACTTCCAAAGATTTATTTTAAACGGTTTGTTCTAACCACGTAATTATTCTACAATAATACGAGTCATATCCGACAGTAAGTATACAAAATATTCCCTGCATTAAAAGCCACACTCTAAGGATGTCACTTCCAAAACAATGCCTAGGTGGAGCAATAATTCCTTGCTCGCAGGTCACCGACTTTTAGCAGAGTGGTTTCTTCAAACTGATTGCACGCTACATGTCTCAATGCCGTTGCGACTATGTCGAAAACTACTGCAATTTATGATGTCATGATGCATTTGTGTTTGGCATTAAAGTTTCCATATGAGCAAATGACGAATTTACTTTCGGAAAGAGTCTCGTGTTATCCGGTTATACGAAAATCAAAATCCTAATTCTGCATTGTATTCATACTCATATTCCAATCCATAAACTTCATAATTCTGAAGAGTACAGGCCTCGCGACATAGAACTGTAGTCCGTGTTTCTTAATTCATCATAATTTGAAGCGCCTTTCAGTGTCCTTGTTTCCCCGTCAATATAGCATCCTTCATATTTCACTGAAAAAGAGATACATAAAATTAAAAACTTACAGATACATATAATAGATATAATCGACAGATTATCAGATCACAGCAATACATTGTGAGTTAAATACAGTATAGTACCTACACACAAACAAACGCACACATAAACACCATATCCGCCACACAGGGAGACATACAGATTACACAGGAAAAGACATCAAACAAAAAGAAGAAAACACATACATCTTCAGAACAAGTAGCACAATATGCAATCTCAAAGAAGGACGTACATACCAAATAGCCAAAACATAATTCACAAATTAAACACCACAGACACACAAACACAAATAGTGTGCCACTGTGAAACGAACTGTAAAATACACAGAAATATCTCTCCTAGCCAAGATCTACCAAAGAACTACTCAAAAACCAAGCTTCAATCACGAGAATATAGAGAATATACACCATAAAACAAATCTCAAAATAATATTACAAGGCACTGAGCAAAGTAGCAAAAATGCTAGAAAGCCCTTCCAGCCCTGGTACACCTATAATCAGTTCACCATTCATTACTTGATATTTCTGATATTAAAATAACAAAGTTAAATGGAAACCTTATTGAATTAACACAGCTTTTTTACTGTGTAATAGTGAAAAACAATATTGTGAGTGCCTGTTGAAGCAATAGATGCCATTTGCAGCTGCAGAAATGTCTTATTCTGTCACTCGCTTAACATGTATATATGTAGTTTAGCAACACCATGAAGCATCTGCTGTATTTCATTAGTACGATGCATCAGCAGTTAATATGAGTGCAGTGTAATCGGCCAGTGTAGAGAAAACCGTCACAATATTACTAATTATACAATTACACTTACCAAATTCTAATCTCTTATAATAAGCTGTGCCATAGTGTGTCATTGATTTTCTCATACTACACAAATTACATAGTGTCTTGTTGTTTGCTCCTTGAGCAGTTTGAAACGCCTTACAACTATTGTCTTTGCTACATGCTATTGCACACTGGATATCTGAAACAACTTTCCAGTCGTCCTTCTTCAGTTCTATACATCTTTTATTATTGTATATGGTAAAGGTTTCCGTAGAACAATTACTTATTCCTACCGACATTAAACAAACTGTAATGGTATAAAGATACATTATTGGAGAAAAGTTTGTAATCCAATATATGAAAATTGGTGCAAGAAACCTTAATTGAAATGTTATCGCTGGTGTAGGAGGTTACATCTATTTACCCTTGCATTCACAATCGAGACGTATTGAAAATGTAAAGTTCCCAATCATCTCCCACATCAGGACACATCCTTTGCCAACTGTCATTTAAACTTGGGAATATTTAAATGGAAGTTGGTGGGCAACGTATTTGGTTGCGTCTAAGCTATCAGAGTATTAGAATTAATTTAATTGCTTTTTTTCTTTCCTTCTGTTTATGCCTAATGCGAGGGATAGCTCACTACTTCGATGGTGGATGCAAAGTACATCCCGCAACCTACAACCTCGCGTTATAAAGGATTATAATTCAAAAAAGCAAATGATTACTCAAATAGCAATTATGTTTTACCATTCATATTTTCCCTTTAAGATTGTCTTTACATTTTATATTACAATATGGTTATCACAACTTAATAACACTAAACATATGCAAGAACACAACAAAATGTATTAGCAATATCTACAACACTTAATCAATATACGGCAGGTAAGTTAAGAAGTTGGATATTAATTTTTGTTAGCCTAATTAAACTATTTATTTTCCTTTTCTCTTTTGCATTAACAACAAACTATAAAAATGACTTTGAATGTAGGTGATTTAGAAAGAATGATTTATGTATAGGCATTTGCGCACTGTTCCTTATGTACCTTTTTTCTTTTAATGACACGTTACTAGGTGTCGTGCTGACTGAATATGTAATCTTCTTCTTTTCACTACGATTCTAAAAAAAACACTCATCGGACAATCGAAGCACTGAATTCTTCTTCTGGCATCAAAGATAAGATACTAATATTACTTACCTATTTTTCTTTAAGACATTTAACTACATCGAGGGCACAACGTCTTCCTCGGAATTTATTATCTTTACAAAGACATTTATTCCTTACTGCTATCTGAGCATAACTTAATACCTTTAAACATCTCACAACATAACTCATCCCGGCCATACATCGTCAACGGAGTATATACACAATACTTCTTTAACCCATTCCTGAACACATATTATCATTTATCCGCCTTTTGTTCTTACATGATCCCTTTTCTCAGCATTTTCATTCACAAAACATTCATTCTTCGCAATTATTGCTGTTATATCAATTATGAATCTCGCTACTAACATTGATTTAAAACACATGACTATATTGCTTTTAACTAGATTAGATAGTCATAAAAAATACTGAAATAACTTACATTTCAAAATTCAACACTTATCAGAATCACTACACGTATCACTATAATCTATCTTAGAAACAGCTGAAACCTCACTGACTGTGGGTCATGTTGCTTTCCAAAAGAAATCCTCTCTTTCATATGTTATGGCTGAAATCTAGATTTTCATATTCATATATCTCTTGCCATGTTGTTCTCTGAAGAAGAACTTGCATAAACGTGCTAGCATTTTGCTAATAGACCTTATATGGTCATCAAATAATTAGTTTCGTTCCAAAGTTCCTTTAACATTAATAATAGAAATTGAGAATGTTTGTTTAAAAGTCTCCGTTACCTTCCCCCTTTTTCTTTTTTTTAATCTCGTGGTTTCGAGTTCCTTTCACCCAACAAAAGAAATCAACTCAAAAATAGAAAATTAAACGAAATGATAATCCATACGAAATTCAAATAAATTTTCATGTTATTATTTCTTTTCTCATTCTTTATTACCGATATTACTTAACTTGAATTATCCTTTTCATATCATTATAATAAACGATATTTATTATACACTAAAAGTTATATAAAGAATATACGTGCAAATATACTTAAACATTCGTATGCAATAATACTGCTAATAGAAAATAAAATCTTTTGGTTCATTGAAAACTTATGCTTCATGTTCATTGTTTATTCCTTTTCTTTTCTTTTTCAATACACAACTAAATAATGAAGTGAAAATAAATAAATTTTACAGAAATGAAACATCTAAATCGACAATATTTCAATGAATGTTTAAACGAAAGTTTTCAGGCGTTACCAACTGCCATTTTCAGTACTTCACACACACACACACACACACACACATATATATATATATATATATATATATATATATATATATATATATATATTCCACGAAATCTTCAATAATGAACGTAACGTCTATAGAAAATTGAAAATACAACTAGAAATATAATATATCATTAACTGTAGAAAATGTATAACATTGTCAGGAATTATAAAATTATCGATTACAGAAGAAAATATTTTTTATTTATATAATAATAATAATAATAATATATATATATATATATATATATATATATATATATATATATATATATATATATATATATACTCGTTTTCAAAATGTAATGAACAAGACATATTGCTTTTCTAAAACAACACATGTATACATCTTGACGTATGTCATTTCGACTGATGAAGATTTATAGGTTCATCGAAACTTGAAATATTATGCACAAATTAAAATATAAATGGACAAGAAAAACAAATGACCTGATAAAGGTTATATCTAACCTTCGTATCTAAACTATAACATAGTAATGGCAAAAATGTTATCGACAGATATCGTTATTAATTTCCTAACGTCGAACTATTAACTATCTAATATATAGATATGGTATCATAAATATTTTCAAATTGACTAAAGTCCTACATAACAAGAATGGAAATATTGGGACTTATTGAAACTATACGAAAATTATTACCAAGTCATATGAATATAACAAATATAATTATTTTAAATGACATAAACAATACTTATTAAACATTCTTTAAACATGATATTGAGGCCAAAATGATATATATATATATATATATATATATATATATATATATATATATATATATATATATATATATATATATATGTGTGTGTGTGTGTGTGTGTGTGTGTGTGTGTGTAATTATTGACACTTGTATCAGATAGATATGACCTTGTTTATCTAAGTTTTCATTAATATCTATATTTTGTACTATTATTAAACACTTTTCATAACTTTATTTTCACCCCTTTGAAAATATATAATCAAATTTCGCACTTCAAATGTGCCGCTTTGTACTATAAGTTTGACATTTTTCTTCGATCTCACATCACAAAATTGAGTATAATAAAAAAATAAAATAGGTTAATGTGATGACCTCTAAAGTCAATAAGCACAATAGACTCGAAATACCCATAGCTGGAGTTTTGCAGTAAGCGCTGAAATTTAGTAACACTCATAAGACTTGAGTGACTCCTACAATAAATCCTGGGATTCCCTTACCCTTATAGTCATAAATTAGTGCCTTCCCATATGAGCTGTTAACGAAATATCGTTAGGCGATGACAGTATAAGAAAACATAGAAGAGGACGTTATAAAATATGAAGATATTTTTCCCTGAAACGTGTGCAATACACTTTCGAATGTAGGGTAATTGACAACAGCTCCGAAGCTAATATCTTTTTTTTGTTCTTATAATAATCATTTACTTACAAAGAACTAAGGCGACTTCTTCATACATGCGAAAGCAATTGTCTTTGCACGTCTGTACTATTACAATAGGAACTCTACAAAACTGGACACTAGTCTATAAATATATCATTTTCAATAAGTCTTATCCGAGTTCATTTATGTCTAAGTTGGTAGTTTAGTGTTAGTCTAATATTTCTATCACACCGTTATAATATTTATCTATACATTTCATAATTATCTTCGTATTTCATATATGTTTTAACAACTTCCTTTTCATGATCATTTCCGTTAAACATTCCGTTCCGTTTAATATTTGCAAATAAATTACAGCATAACAATATTTAGCATTTTCAAAAGTCATTTAACGAATAATTAAATCAGACAAGTTCTTCTTTCGCAGTAACATTATGTATGAATCAGTGGCGCCGGAACCTAGGAGGTCAGGCCCTGTTAGACCCCCAAAATTTTCGTTAGGAGCTGGGTTCTTTCCCTGAATGATCAATCCATATTTTAATTGATTTGCAGGTAGGACGATTATTAATAGTTTCAAAAGTCAGCGCAAGGCTTTGTGTTTACTTTAAAAATATATACTAATACATATACCGCATAATCTATCCGTATATTATTTGATATGCATATATGTATAGTCTGAAGTAAGTTAACTTGTTTATATAGCCCCTCATCGTCGCCTCTGGTGTGCGTATATTTTTTTTTTTGGGTACTGTGCTGTGTACTGTGAGTACAAATATGCAAAGACTCCCTTTTATCATTTCGTCAGCCAGTGTTTTGCCTCACTTCTGCACAAAACACTCTTTACGATTTGTTCTTTTAATAGGTGGGAGCAGCTTCATGCTGCTGTTCTAGCTGCTCTACCAGGCATAATTAATCTTGGAGCAGGCGTAAGTTGGGTTGCCTAACCCACGGATTTTGCACTTCAAGAATTTTTGTAGCCCACTGTTTGAGACGTGTACACTCTCTCAATCTGATATTTTAAAAACTAAGGACGGGAATTTTTTTGAAATCTGACACAAGGTCAAAGATACATATATATTCATAGATTTATATATAACAGATAATGTAAAAAATACTGCGTCATTAGTATTTGTTCTAAGATCATTATTCATACCTTATTCATAAGCATGGGAGTAAAATTCAGATTTTCTTTAATATCATTTCATACCTTATTCTTCTTAGAATAAAGCACCCTTTGAAAGAGTACCACTTACATGCCTACATCATGCACCAGAAACGGAAAATTAAGACAAATCCAGGAAATTTTTCGAAAAAAAAAAACTCTTTTTGAAAACTTTGAGGGCTTTGGGCCATGGTCGGGGTTGACGTACTGTTCCCATAATATTGATAAATACTTATATGTGTACATAATGCATATGCAAAATTTCAATACGGTATCTTGAAAATGAGGGACGGAAAGAAATTTTGAAAATTTCCTGCCTCATTTGGCGCCACCAAGTTGATCCTCTGGTTGCAGAACGCATCAAGTTGTTCTTTTGTTCATGAGCGACTTCAACAATAAAATACCGGCTTAGGACCTAAAAAAGGGCTTAAAGACAACACTGCATTATGGTACGGGAATATATCATGGATCGTGAAAGGGCTAAGTTCTTTTCCCTTCCACTTTACAAAGTTCTCCCTTTAACAACCCAGCAGGTTTTCAGGCACTAGTAAACTTTTCTTGTTTGTCTTTTTGGTCATTATTCCAAACTTTCTACCAAAGGGTGAGAAAATGTGTTCTTAAAACGAGAATCTGGATAGTCTACAAAGTCCAAAAGGTGTGAATGAATGTGTTTATTAACTCCACGGCTTGTAATCTGACGTATAAATTCGTTATAAATTTTTACAGAAGATTTGTTTTTAAATTATAGCGTAGGCAATCTCTTCCAATAGCATTATCATTTTTAACTATAACATTTAAATTTTGCAAACATCTATCTCATTCGACTTCGTCCATATTCTCTAAATAAGTGTTTACTTGCTTCTCCATACATAAACTAAAATTATCCAGTAAGTGTTCGATTACTTCTTGCTTATTAAAAACACCTAAAAATGTTGTGTAATATCAAAATCCAACAAAAAATAATGTTCCTTCTCTAGTTCCGTTAATATTTCTGGTAAATGCTCAAGAACAGTAGATATATGATTATCAGCGAGTTTCATTTTATAAGGGAAAACTACCGGTATTTTGTATTTACTGCATATCTCTTGCTTATGTCTCTGTATTATTTAATTAATGCCTTTCGTCCTCTTTGTATTGGCATTTAAGAGAAACGATAATTTTGCTTTAAATCCATGTTTCGCTACTATCCAGTTACAAAATACAAACGAAGAAAATAATTAAAGAACACATAACCTTCTTGTTTTATTTAAAAAAAACTTACCACCTAATTTTCCTTCGCAATGTTGGAAATCAATTAATTTTCATACAAGGATATTGTCACAAAATGGTTATGTAATTTCTCTTAAATAATCTAGTCTATGCTGCCCCTCTGTGTAATTTAAATCCCCAATATTTGTTAGTAATTTGTTGTTGTCTAAATTCTCTGTAAGCAACCATAAATTAAACCGTTCATCAGTCGGCAACATTTCCTAGTATTACTGTAATTGTGTATTTGGTAATAGAAACTTTATTGTCCACCTTCATTTGCTATAAGAAGAAGTTATTTGAAGCAAAAACATTTATAATTAGAAAAGGAAAATATCGTAACTGGAAAATACATGGGAAGACACGAGGAAATAAATAGAAAGACGGATTGTAACTAGTACTCGAATCTTGGAAAAATGTACCTGTAACTTAAGCTGGAGATCCTGGAAGGTGTAGTAATAATTTTAGATTATGGAAAAAGAACTGTAAATAAATAATTGGATAAATGTAAATGCTAAAAATAAAGGAAGAAAGGAATAGCTATAATTGGAGAAAGATACTCTAATAAAAATAATTGGAGAAAAATATGTACCAAAAAGAAATATGAGTCCTTGGTTCGATCCCTGGGAGGCCCTGATCATTAGGAAGCCATTTTGTGAGTCTTGGTCCCTGTGAGGGAACGACATCTTATGATAGTATAGAGTTCGGTAGTCTATGTCCCTGTGAGGGCTTGGTCATCTTATGAAAGGCTGAGGTTCGGTTCCTATTTGTCTTTGTTTGTTAAGGGGCCATTTTGTGACTGCCCTGGGTTTGAGTCTCGAGTTTGCTTGCTTTAGGCTTAACGTCAGTTCGGAACTACCAAAGCTAACCATATAGCCAATGAATAGTACGGGTCAGAACATTCTGGGAAATTTACATAAAGACTGATTCTAAACGTATCGCTAATGCCGACACTGTTCGATAATACGAATGTTATCGTGCTCAGTAAGCATTAATTTACTTATGCTAGAAAAAAAATAAATTAAATTCTCTTAAACTTTAAAACATAAATTTAAATCATTGTAATTATTATAGTAAATTATTGTGAAAGGATACGTGCGATTATGATATTTTAGTTTTAATTAATAACACAGAAACTACACTAACACAAATTAAAATACACTTCGCACTTTGATTTAACAATTTAAATGTGATAAGGCAATTTTACACTTGGCCCAATAATCTTCACTACGATAGCGGGAGTCGTGAATCTCGCCGGCTACCAATTAGAACTCATTTTCATGTTACAGTTGTTTCACTTTTCTTGGCTTCTTGGACGATTTGGGGGGAGGTTTCTTGACAAGTCCATGATGCGTGGTGATCACTTGCACAAATCATTGTTTGTGACGTTCCATTCAAATGATATATTTCTTCTTTTGGACTGGATCTGTAGAAACTTCTCAATTGCGCAGTTAGCTCCTTAAAATTAAGACGACTTTATAAATAAAAATTTGCAATCTGACATTCGTATTTGTACTTTTCTTCTCTTTCCAACGATCTCACCATAAATATATATTAATGATTAGCGTAGTTTATCACAGTTTGTACTTAATATGTGTTACCTTGGTCGTTTGGCGTACAAATGGTAATAATTAACTGTACTTGAAAGGTTTTTGTAAGGTAAAGTAAGGTTTTTGTTCATTTTCAAGTTTCTGTCAGACTGACTTGCTTTTTCTCCCCGGCTCACCGTGCTTCTACCCAGCAGAAGGGCTCTCAATGCATTCCATTGGTGTCAGAGCTAAAATAATCCATGACAGTCTATAGTCAGGAATGTTCGGAGACGAAATCCACTCTCTACGTTATGTTTCAACACTCTATTTGGAGAAGCGAGAGAGCTTTAGGCGTCGCAGGACACATACAAACATATACACTTTTGTCTGTTTGCGAAGAGAAAAATTCTAAGAACTGCTTTTATACGAGGTTCACTTAATTTTTTTAAAAAAAAATCTTGACTAACATTCGATAAGATGAACCGTACAGTTACATAGGTGCTCGAGAAGTCTTTTGTTTGTAAATGAATGAAAACAAAACAGGACCCTGCACGGCTAATAACTCCACTACTGTCACCAAGTTTCTTCCACTGGTCTTCAAAGGGTTAACATCGATGAAGACCTCTTATGATGATACGGTGAAAAGTTATTAAAGTCCATTCGGAAGTACGGTAACGAGCACGTAGGCCATACAAAACGAATTTCGGATTACGCTTGGGCCATAATTTTTGTAAAGTTCATTAATGTCTTTCATTGGTTATCATATTTGATATTTTAAAATACTTAAGTGCCAAAATTTTAAACACATTGTAATATAAACAAAGTTATTACTATTATCTTTGAAGATATTATATTTGATTATTTGAATAATTAGTTGTTGACGTTGTATATTAATCATTCTTATGCTTATAAATATACTAACTAGTTATTATTACATAAAATAATTACTTATGTAGTGCATTTTACATTAATATAAATTTTACGTTCATTAATTTGTTTCGATTATAAGAAAAACATGTTCACACTCAATATTTACTTCCACTAATTACAACTTCAAACATATTGAAATACTAACACAATAAATATATACATATATGTTTTCATTTATTTGTTTTTAGTACTAGTATTATTTTAACGAGTAGTATTAGTATGAAACATTAATAAAATATACTCAAAAATATTTGTATTTCAATAATATTCAATAATCAAAAGAAATAGTAAATATTGAAACTAAAAAACTTATTACAACTTTTTAACTCTTTATTTCATCCCTTTTGAATCTATCAATGAGGAATGGAGAAGGTAGTGGATGGTTTGTCAGACCATAACACTTTTCAAGTGCCTACTCTCCTAAATTTAGAAGACATCACCAACTTTAATATAATTATTTGTTTTCCATCCTCGAGATCAGGGTAAAGGATAGAATAACAAGTTGAAATTAAAATAATTAAGAGGGAAATGTTAAGAAGATTGCCTACGCTAGGCTTTACAAAAATATAATATTACCTTTAAAGGGGGATAACCTCACCTCATGGCTTGGTAAGCCACTTGGCATATTTTTCTATCTTTAATAAATAGAGGGGGCGCTAGCTTACATTGAGCATGCAAAATTTTACCGGAGCTAATGTTTCTTCTATCCTCTTCTCAATATGATGGTGATGTCAGAAAGCGATGGTGTCATGTTTCTAGGTGGTGCAAAACCAAGATGGCTGCCAAAATCCAATATGGCTACCATGCCATTCGATAGATTTGTACAATTTCATTTAATTAGACACTGGTGCTGTATTAATCAATGGCGGCTCGTTGTTTGAATTTTACGTGGTGCACAATATATGTCCTCGTTTTCATTATTATTAAATTTATTATAAATATTAATTTAATAATAATAATAATAATAATAATAATAATAATAATAATAATAATAATATAAAGAATAATACCGATTTTCTTATGATGTATGTTTAACATGCAGTTGAGAAGCTCATTCTGTATGAGTTATGACGTACCCTTAAAAATTGTTGCGTTTTCTAAATGACTCTTGAGATCGTTATCAAGTTTAGCGTTGAAATTAATTAATCCACTAAATACGCACGGATTTGAAGAAGAATCTGTTTCATCATGTTCTCTTAAAGCAAGTTCGAAGACGCCAGAAAACCGAATTGTTGAGTACGTACCTGTTTTGCGTCACTTTCTGATTGTGATTCTCATTGGACCGCCTATAACCAGCATCTAGTTGAGCAGCAATATTCACATTTCCCAACACAGTGAGATTAACGTGTTTTATATTAGCTGATGATTTTTGTTGTTGTTGTGCAGAAGATAGATATCCACAACACCTTTTTTTACTTTTCACTCTATGCATCTTCCCCCTGACCAGAACAGCAGACACGGAAAACAAAACAAAGCATTTTAAATTTCACATCCACAACGAATTATGCTGTTCATACAAGTTGAGATTACTTCCTTGTAAATGTTTGTTTCTGACTTCTAATTACTTGCGTAATTAGAAGTCGGAATCTTCCCTCCATTGTTTTCCACCACTAGCTTTGCTTCTAAAGTTCTTTTTGAAAATGGCTCATTTAACACAGACGTTACAGAATTCATTGTCACTTCACTATATCATTGACAGACAAGTATCATGCAATTACAGCAACCATTCCAATGAACAACAAAGACCGGCAAACGCACACACACAATACTACAAAGTACGAACAGATTCGACAATTTGATCGTGAACATACTTCCGTTCGACTCCAAATACATGATTTTTTTCCCGGTGTGATGTATTTTGCGCCAAATGAAACCATCCAAATACTCCCCCTCAAAGGCCTTTTAGTGAGAGGGGTGCTAGCCCCTATTTAAGCAGCCAAACGCGTGGGTAATAGTAGGCGGAAAAGGAAAGTGAAGGAAGACAAGGGTTTCCTATATTGAACATTGGTCAGTCGAGTTGAGATCAGGGCTTGCAGTCCCCTTTAAAATCTCACCCCTTTCCCCCATTAATCCTTTTTTTCTAAAAACTCCTCTGTAATTCTATCATTCATCCACATATATATGAAAAGGAAAACATACTCTCTATGCTACCAAATTTCTACTTATTCAAACACGAGTGTATTAACTTCTGACACCCTCAATCTGTATTCACTCTTCACGGTGTCTCCATAGGTGCCTTGACTTTACTTGGTTGACAGAACCAACAGTTATGACCACTTGGCAATCTCCCATTTAGGCAAGGCACAAGTTTTTTTTCTCCTCTGGGTACGACTTGGAGGAGCGGACCATTCCCTTTCAGGCGAGAATCGTGTCAACCTATATTGCAGGGGGAAAGACGGAAGAGAATTTAAAGTTCCAAAGCGTTTTGTTTTGGAAAAGTTGTTCTGTTGGTAGACTTGCTTGCAAAAGATCTGCAAACATATAGATTGCTATGAGCCATTATAAGAATCCTCGCATCTCACGACCGCCACAGTAGCCCAGCTGGGGAGTTTGTCAAACTCCCAAGCAGATAGCTATTAGGCATCCCCATTTCAAACGCACTTCTTTAAGGAAACATTATGTTGACAATAAAATGAAAAGTGATTTAGCATAAATAAAAAATGAAAATATTGGAAGGAGGTTTGTACAAACGTGCAAACATTAAGAGAAACCGCCACTAGTATTAATTTTGGTACAATATAGTTTTGCACATGGTTTTCTTCAGTTTTAAACAGGCTTTCGAATGGTACTACTTGCGTTAAACTGTGACGTAAGAGAGAGGAGCTGTGAAGGAATTTCAACAAATATTCCCTCTGAAATTTTCCTTTCGGCGAATTTCACAACCCATAGCTCTGCTATCCTTGTAGTTACCATAAATCTAAATATTTAGAAAAATATAACACTTTATGGATGACAAATTACCCAACTTTCACTTCATTCGGAGCAATATGTAAAGAAAATTTACATCCACAACTCTAAGTGCACTTTCGATATTTGCAAGGGTGTACACGATCAGGTGGAATCGAACTTCTCTTCACAAGTGTAGGCTGATGCCCATACAAATCACTTTTATAGAATCCATAGAGAATTGGGCTCTGAGTGGGAATAATCGGTGTTAAAGCGTTTCGTCACAAGTATGTCTGGTACATAGCATGCAAGACGTGATACCCAAAACAGTGTGAGGTGGATGGTAGCTTAGATGGTGTATCCATCACTGACGCCTTTTTCATAAATCCTTGAAACAGAGTATCGTCATTACAGCGCCCTTTCTTCTTCCGAATTGCCTAATAAAGCACTCCAACTTGTTGTACATTCGCAGGGCGTGGAATAGCATATCCTTCAATAGCTTTGAGCGGCTTTAAAGTTTCACCGCCCATCTTCTTTACTATTTTAAATACACTTTCTTTTGTTCGAATCATGCTGGTTTTGTCGCAACCAGTGAAACTATGGAAAGCAGGCATTATATCACAGAATTCATTACCTAGCGCTTCAGCAGCTGAATGTATGACTAGATTTTGTCGTTTTGCTGTGCTGCAATTCATCCACATGACTTGACATCCAGCCCTTCTAAAGTTTTGCAGTAGATGGATACCTAGAATATATACGTCAGTGTCAGGACTTTGCGCGATTACTGAAATGCTATTATTGTTACAACTTCGGATAGGATGATGCGCATGTACGTATATCCTGGCGTCGGCTTCTACATGTTTTTTTTCTAATTCTGGAACAGGTTTTCATGTTGACTTCAATATTTGTTTACATTCTTGTGGATTATTCCAACTACCACTGACCATTAATTTTTGTCCATCTTGAAGTAAGTTTGCTGCTTCATTTCTCTATTATTGGCCAAGGAATTGAGTGAAGTTTTTTCTGTTCTATTATGAGCTTAAGTATCGTTTCCACTGGTTCGGAAGTTTGGTGTTGGGTCCTTTTATTACAATCCGTAACATGTCATGATTGGAAACACGATGATATCTTTCCGAGTCCATAACATGACAGAGATAGCGATCGAAAACAACATCCACTCGATTAATAGCATAAATCCGTGAAGTGAACGGTTTAGTTATTATCTTCAGCAGATAATATGTATAGTCACCGAATATATTAAATTCTGAAACATTCTAAAGTGAACATACTAGTGCCATGACGTCATACACATGAACTACTGTATTAGTAGGAACTTTTAAGTTTCCTTCATCTGTTATTCAGCACATAGTTTCTGTGGCTATTGAATTCGTCATCGATGTCTTGTTTGCCTTCCTCATTATGTTTGTGCTTGTTTGCTTCTCCCATACCCATCGAATAAAGCTAGAGGGTATGGGAGAAGCTCATATTTGAACAATTCCTTAAAGGAGTAATTTCGCTCTGAAGCTAAGAGAAGTGTATTCCTAACTGTTTGCAGTGTTGTTTCAGTACCTACATTAATGACTTTAGATCTGGAAGAGATAGCATGACATTCAGTGAAGGCGTGTAGTTTTGTTCTTTTGATGGGATAGTGCAAGCTTTCAACCGGATTAATGAGTCTCTCCTCTCTGCATTTTTCATATCTATTTCATCCATTCTCATCCAGATTTAGCCAAATATTTGTAATTTCAGAGTTTAATTTCATTACTAATTTTCCGCAATCCTACTGAACCATGTTCCATTTTAACAGGTTGACTGCCATGAGACACAATCTGGTCTCACATGCATATCTTGTGTAGGCCACGAGACATGTTTTCAGGTTCCATTACAACAACTGCTTCAGGCCTTGAGAACTTTATCAATACATCGTATTTCATAATATGAATTGAAATATTCATTTGGTCTCAGAAAATTGCAAAGTGATCGTAGCTAGTGGATTTTTATAGTATGCGTTTACAATATAGAAGTAAACAAAAATCACAGAAATAATAGTAATTTTAAAATTTCGCTTCGTGGCCCCAAGCTAAGTAGCATCACAATCCAGTCCACATACTTGGAGAAGGACTTATTTCATGCAGTCTTCTCATGATTTAAAAGTTGCCAATTCGTGGCAGCTTCATTTCTAGCAGACATGCCTATAATCACTAATACGACTTTCGATGATCCAATTAGGGTCTGCTCAAGAGCATGGTCTGAAGCCGATCTGTAGAATCTACCATCTGTGCGTTTAACGGAGTAGCTCCCGGATTTAAATTCCTTAAGTACGTCACTTCAAAGACGAATCGTATCTTCCAAGTATACTGTCATCCAGCGTGCATAATTACGATGATTCAGAATGAAGAAATATGGAATCATCTTCTTGATTGTTACTAGATGGAAACATCAGTTGCCCTCTCTATCGGCATGAATGATGTCTAACAGAAGTTCCACCACCCCACAGTACTAACACCAGACCTGAAACGTGTCATTCAATGTAGAACACTCACTGAGGAACAAATCCAGTGTGCGTGGTAAAGTTTTAACCTTTTCTAATGTTTCGGATTATTTCTGAAGCAACAGAGATAAATCTATTTTCTCCACAAGTTCTCGAAACTCTAAAACAGACATCATTGCTTCTTCCATAATATCAATCTCAAGCTTTCGTAACATTCTTATCATTGATAATTATTAAGGCTTCATAAAATAGTTAGTGAACTCGAACACCCCTATGGTATTGGTTGCCAGCTTATTGATGACCAAACCAGCAGGACTGGAACAAAAGAAGTTGCATTTAAAATAGTAAACAAGATGTGCGATGAAACTTTAAAGAAGCTCAAAGCTCTTGAGGAACATGCTACTTCAAGCCCTGCGAATGTACAACAACTTAGAATGCTTTATTTGGCAATTCGGAAGAAGAAAGGGACCAGTAATGACGATACTCGGTTTCAAGAATTTATGAAAAAGGCGTCAGTGATGGATACACCATCTAAGCTACCATCCACCTCACACTGTTTTGGGTATCACATTTTGCGTGCCGCGTACCAGACATACTTGTGACGAAACGCTTTAACACCAATTATTCCCACTCAGGACCCAATCCTCTATGGATTCTATAAAAGTGATTTATATGGGCATCATCCTACACTTCTGAAGAGAAATTCGAGTCCGCTTGATCTTGTGCACCCTTGCAAATATCGAAAGTGCACTCAGAATTGTGGATGTAAAAAAGAAAGAGCACGTTGTTGTACATTTTGTGCTTGTAATGTAGGAGAATGTGGAAATGTTGAAAACCGATTAATGTGGTATTTGGTCCAGAAATGCAGAAACAGTTTGTTAATTTTTTAAACCATAATAACCAAACTTGGTGATGACTCTGAATCACGAGTAGTTGTGAGTCTTAAGTGAGAACTAGTTTCTCTTCAAAAAGTGAAATACATTTAGCCTATGTATACAGTATGCACATACATTTAGACATTTTTTGTTAAAGTTCCTGAAGTTTTCTTTTACCTGTGTTGCCAGTTGAAAGGTTTTATAGTTATATTAATTTGTATTCTACTTTCCAATTTTAATGAATCATTTTTCAAAAAATGTCATCATGTATTTTCAGTTTTCATGAAATATTCATCCTCGTGGTAGTAACATTAGATTTTGACCGCCATCTTGGATTTGTTTGCATTAGCTTCGAATATGACGTTATCGATTTATGACATCACCATAGCATAGGAAATACAACCGAAGGAACATTCGTTTTGGTAAAATAATGCACGATTAGGTAATTTTGTAAAAATGCAACTTCCTTACAGTGGAAGTGACAAAATTACAAATAGGAAGAACTTGAAATATTTTTTTCCTTCACACATTGCTCCCAATTAAGTGAAAACTGGGTAATTTGTCACCCATAAAGTATTACATTTTTCTAAATATTTAGATTTATGATGACCATAAGAAGAGCAGAGCCGCGGGTTGCGAAATTCGCCGAAAGGAAAATTTCTGAGGGAATATTTGTTGAAATTCCCTCACAGCTCTTCTCTCTTACGTCATAGTCTAACGCAAGTAATACCACTTCAAAGCCTGTATAGAACTGAAGAAAACCATGTGCAAAACAAAATTGTAGAATAATTAGTATAGCAGCAGTGTCTATTTAAATGAAAGTCTACAATTCTATTGAACGGCATGGTAACCATATCGGATTTTAGCTGCCATCTTGGTTTTCTACCTCCTAGGAACATGGCATCATCGCTTTCTGATATCAACATCTTATGGGGAAGAGGATAGAAGAAATATTACCTCCGGTAAAATTTTGCATGCTCAATGTAAGCTAGCGCCTGGTCTAATAGGGCTTCGGACGTCTGGAAATCACATAGTTGGTTACGGACGCCTACTAACACCAATACGTACTATGTAAGTACTACAACTCATAACAAATTATTATATTGTTACTCAACGTTTTGCTAACTCAATTTGTTACTTTTATCAGCCCTAATATTACAATGTTTTCCTCTTGACTTTTGTTCAGACAAAGCCAATTCAGTTACACTGCTGAAATTTACGTACAATATTATTTCAAGTTAATATTTTCAAACTACAGAATGAAAGAAAAAATGAATTGCCAAGATCATTGCAGGTTTCGATTTTCTTAAAATATTAACAGTCCGGCTCAAGAAAATTTTCATTTACTCTACACCTACTCGAGGCTTTTTCAAAACAAGATTTTAAATGCTTCATTTGCCAATAAAGAACTAATGTGGATGTATAAGCTACTATGTGGGTTTCCCCAATTCTCTTTCCTTTACGAAGCAGTAGCTTAGCACACAAATTTGGTTTCTCAATATTTATGGTCACTGCATTACACAGGAATTTGTTTAACTTCTTATTGCATAAGTTGCAATTTCCTTTCTTTCGTACTATTTTACTATATATATTTTTCTCCACAGTTTTAATGAGACAGTAAGTTGCTTCTTTCGTTTCACTAGGTGTTTTCGTTTACCTGTGTGCTTAAACTTCGTTATTTCATCACGATTAGCTGATGGCACACCACTTATGGTAATTGGTAACCAACATTAAAGTTTGCCTTTATTTTGATTTTTAAATCGCTTAGGCGTATGGGGTTTCCTTACCCTCTTACCACATTCTTTATAAAAGGTCTGTGATTCAGGTTAATTATATTTGATGCGTGGTCAGCACCTAACACATTTACTAAGTTGTGAACTGCTAAGTTGGTACTATGATTCGATTTAAAATTTCGATCACTTGTTTGAAAAGCGCACGCAGAACTTGAATATCGGTATGCGATAATACAGCTTTGTATTTACGATTACTTGACGGTGCACAGCATTGATTACAACAATTTTCTTACAGTCGTAACAGTACAACATACATTCAACTCTTTCTAACTTCTGTCTGACTTTACACATTTTCTTTTTATATTGCCAGTGCTTGTTACTACAACGAATTTGCAAAATTATATTTCTTTACAGTTTGCGTACAACATTTTCAATCTACTGAAATTTTCTTGACAGATTTTTAGTTTCTTTTCCACGTTACTGAGTTATTGTTACAATCATGAGGCCTATTTGGCGTAAAGGCGTTTTTACTAACTCCTAAATTCATAATGTGTGTACAAATGGCTACGCAGTAATTAACATACCCTGTTTGGTTTACTTGCATTTGTTTTATTTTCAACTCACAACTTAAAAAAGTATTCTGCCCGTGACCTATCTCAACAACCGTTACATGCACAAAAAACAAACAAGTTTCGTGAAAGGGGACACATTCTAAGTTATTGGCTGGCATGAAAGTGCCGGGAAAGCAATTGTGCTTTAAGAAACATAATACACTACCAAAACACAATACGGCCTTTCATGCTTTCCACTTCAACACAACATACTACTACTTTCGTAGTGAAGCACGTATTGTACCCAAGAATGTTCCTTCACAGAACAAACAATCAGTTGCTGAAACAGCTGGTTGCTGATTGACATATGTTTCTGCAGTGGGCGTGGCCGAAGAGCACAGCATTCGAACAACATATTTTTCAGCAGCTGGGTTGCATTTGTTACCTTTTTTTTTTTACTTGCGGTGCTTCTAACTACAACAGTATTGTTTGAAAGAGACACAACAAATTCCTTGGCCTTGTCTAACTCGACTTTATCGTGACTAAGAACACGAGTTATTTCTCTTTCTTCATTTAATTTATAATCAGATATTTCTTCAACCTGTTCAAATTTATTGTCAAGAAATTCAGTTCTAGCATGAATTACGATAATGCTGGTGGCTGAAGTCTAACACATAATGAAGTCGTACAACGCTCACTACATTCATTTTTAACTGTTTGTATATATGTTTTGGGATTACAGGAGCAATATCCCACAAGATGCCTTCGACCTCAGGTTTAATCCACTCAGACTTATTTTTAGAAAACTTTGTTTCTAACAGTACCGTTTTACTTTTACAACCTTCGTGATTTTGAGTACTTTCAACATTATTAATTTTTGCACAAGATCTTTCTGATGGAAATGTAGGAGTAAAATAGCGCTCATTCATTTTTCTTTTTGTCTTTCTCTTTGTTTTCCCTTTTTTTCAGTTTCCATTAGCAGTCTGGAATGAAGGTATAGCTGTGCTACTTACTAGGTTTGGATCAGTGTGTTCAATGAACACTACCGAATTTGCAAACCAACCACGCAGAAAGGGTTGTGTTTGTGTGTATGTATGTGTATGTGTGTGTGTGTGCGTGCGTGCGTGTGAGCGTGTGTGTCACACTTTTGGCATGGTCCTAGATGTGTCTCGGAACTCTACAGTTTCACTAGAAATTGAGTATTTTATTTGACCACCAAGCTTGGAATTTATTTTGAAAGTAACTTAATGACTTTTTCAAGCAACATATATTGGAATACTTCTGAAAAAAATATAAAAAGAAACGTTATTTCTATATTACTGTTGGATTTCTGGAATCGGAATTTTATGATGTTATTATGTTCTTTTCTTGCTACGTTTAAATTCAGAATTTCTACATGTGTTCTTTTTTCTTTTCCTTCTTCAATCTCCTTTTCCCTCTATGTCTCACTTCTGTGCCCGTAATAAATATCTTTGGTTTCAATTTTTCATTGAGATATGTTTAATTTTCTCTCTACATCAACTTATGAATCTCGTTTTGTTTCATTTTTATTATTTCACTTTATTGACACTAATACATGTATATTTTGAAATTAGAATTATGGTCATGTAGTTGCTGATTTTGATATGTTAGAGAGGAAAGAAGGAGAGAGAGAGGGGGTCTCTTTACCAGACAAGATTATGTGTTAAGAAGTTGAATATCGGATGGCGTAGCTGCACGGTGTTAGCTGTCGCTTTTCTTTTATGTAGAGTTTATAATTTAAGTAGTTCGCCATAGATAGAGTAAACCAGAAGTGTTTTTGTAACGAGGAAATAACAACACGAAATTTGAAATCTCTTTTAACCAACTGTCGAGATTTGAGAGTCGACAAACTTTACTTTTACCATTACCGGTTACCTGGAAAACCCATTAGCTAGAATTAGTCCGTCTTAGGTAACCTATATGTAATAAATGATAATCTCAGTAAAAGACAAACGTCTTTTAGTCTGGGTGAAAAAAAGGGACAAAATCTCTCATTTATAGTTCTAACGGGTGGTCCAACTACAATGCACGATGTTAATTATGTCACACCGTAAGGTCAAAGTTTTTGCCCAACTTAATTTGACATTTCTTTGTTTCAGGGTTTGGCAAATTCAACCATGGAGAGGTACACAATTGAGCAACGCGTGAAGATTATTGAAGCCTTTTACGAAAATAGATGTTCAAATCAAAATGCATTTCGTGCACTTCGTGATGTTTTTGGTCAGCATAATCGACCAAATGTGTCAACAATCGGGAGAATTGTGCGCAAATTTCAGAAAACAGGGTCTGTAGGAAATGTAAAGACAACTGTGCATGCTCGCCAAGTTCGTTCTGCTGAAAACATTGCTGCTGTTCGCGATAGTGTGGCAGAAGAGCCGTCAACCTCGACTCGTTGTCGTGCCCAACAATTGAACATCTCACGAACATCACTGATGCGAATTTTGAAGAAAGATTTGAATTTACAAGCTTACAAGGTTCAATTGACTCAAGAGCTGAAGACTACTGACCATTTTCATCGTCGTCAATACGCCGAATGGTTGGTTGAACAGACACAAGTGAATGGTGACTTCACAAAGAAAACTATCTTCAGCGACGAGGCACACTTTCACCTCAGTAGATTCGTTAACAAGCTGAATTGCCGCATTTGGGCAAATGAGAATCCACGAGTGATTGTTGAAAAGCCGATGTATCCACAAAGAGTGGCTCTTTTGTGCGGGTTATGCGCTGGCGGCATCATCGGGCCGTATTTTTTTTGAAAATGAGGCCAGCCAAGCAGTTACCGTGACTGGTGTTCGCTATCGCGAGATGATAACGGACTTCTTGTGGCCAGAAATTGAGGATATGGACCTGGACGATATGTGGTTCCAACAGGATGGTGCCACGTGCCACACAGCCAACGAAACATTGGCTCTTTTGCGCGAAAAATTCAATGGCCGTGTAGTCTCACGTGGTGGCGATGTTAACTGGCCGCCACGATCATGTGATTTGACACCATTGGACTTTTTTCTGTGGTGATATTCAAAAGAAAAAGTGTTCGTCAATAAGCCAAGAACAATTCAAGAGCTAAAGGATGCGATAATTCGGCCCATTATTGATATTGAACCACAATTATGTCTCAGAGTCATTGAAAATATGGACCATCGGATAGAAGTCTGCCACCGAAGCCGTGGCGAGCATTAGGCCGATATTTTGTTTCACACATAATTGTCATAGATTCTTCTATCATAATAAAAAATATTAAGATTATTCTCTGAAAACTTTGCGTTTTATTTACAATTAACATCGTGCATTGTAGTTGAACCACCCTTTATTAGCCTTGTAGCTCTGAGTGTGTGGCAAAAGTACTGACACAAATAATGACAATGAATTTTTATTATTTGTAGAACATTACGCTTTAATATCACAGGAATTTCTCTTTCGGTTTTCCTAGTTGTGAAAAATTACTTAGTATATTGCTATACTATTTGAAGTATGTGTGTACTGTACTGATTTCCGATGACAATCAGAAACAGAAAAAAAAGATAGATGACAGTAAGAGTTTTCTATTAAGGGAATGTTTAACTACTATTATTTTAACAAATTTCTTTAGGTTGAAACGTCTGTTCGGGTTTACCCCCTTCCTCCTCAACCTTAGGTACGAAATGGGAGAACACACTTAAATTTTGATTGTTGATTCAAGTATATTTCACATCCTAAATTTTTGATATGGATCTTCGGGAGCGAGGTATAAAGAGGATCAAAGAGTTGCAATAGATGAAGTAATAAAACTTAATTTTTACAATAATGTGTTCTAATGACAATTTCTTTATTACCAGTAATTGCAATATAAACAAAACCAACTTGCAAATTTGCAATATTATATACTGTAATTTCTTTCCCGCCAAAACTTTTCTGTTCCCGAGAAAAAACAAAAAAGTATCTGTAAAAAGCAAGTGCTTCCAATTCTGATCTAGCATTTATCATAAGAAAGTTTTTTGTTGCTCTCTCTTGAAGATTTTCATCCCTTTTATCATTTGGAACCGCTGATTCAAAAAGATGCATAAGTGACCGCTATATGCACACATGCTCTTGGTAAGAAAAATGAAATAAAAAAATGAAATCTTTAAGTTTAACGTCCCACGTTATGCCGGTAAGGCTAAAGGAGACGGTGATAATGAGAAATGAGTGAAATGATGGAATGAAGAAAGTGGGAGGAAACGGGAGAACCCCGAGAAAACCCACGAGCACAGTGTTATTATTATTATTATTATTATTATTATTATTATTATTATTATTATTATTATTATTATTATTATTATTATTATTATTGCTGTTGTTATAACAAGTGACTTTACAACTAGGGTCCCATCTCTTCCTGCATTAAGGTTCGCAATTCTGCTACGCCAATGGTGTCCCTTATTCTTTGTTTGTCTCTCTTTTCGTTTCGTGTGGATGTTTGTTTATGTTCTGTTAGGATTATATATTAAACCTTTAGATCACGCAACGTTTTTACGAGATTTTTTTGGAACAAAGAGAGCTGCTTTCCTATGATATCTATTTCTTAACATTCATCTTGTTTGAACTGCTTAAGTGAGATCATTTTGTAAGATTTTATGTCATTAATTGCCCTCGAGATAATAAAATCGTCATTGTTAACAATTTATTTTATTCTCTTATTAGCGATTTGCCACACTAATATATTTGTAAGGAAATTGAAGTTTGGTCGAAAGCCTTTCTAATTATCAACCACCCCAACGACCCTGTTTCTCGGTTGGCTGCTATTGCAGGAATGGGAGAATTGCACCTTCGGTATCGTCAATACATACCTGGTACATACCTTCCGACTTCACAACAATGAATTACATCTTTCTCTTTCAATTTCGACACTTAAACATTTTATAATCACTCACTTCGCACGGTTCAATATTTGTAAAGTTCCACTACTACAGAAAATAAAATCTAGTCTTCTGATGTGACCTCATATCTGCACAAATGTGCTGTGCAAAGTAGGATCAATGGTTCCTGATAATAATTAAAATTAACCTAACCCCTTTTACTATGAAAGAAAGGAGTATATATGGTTTTCCACAAACAAACCATTCCTTGACAGAAATAAATTTTATTTATCCTTTTTGTCTCAGAAGACTGAAGCGTGATGGGCCAAGAGGGATCATTGCATGCTAACATAAATAAACTTGACTTATCCCACAGTCCGTGGCGAATTGGGTGAGTGATGAGCCAACAAAGGTGAATAATAAATGCCGAAAATATATTTCCCTATTACACGAATTATATGAAAGGCATGTGCTTGGTCAAAAGAGAAACCAATGGATCCCATGATCAAAGACGCTCAAAACAGGTCTCCTAAACTATAAGGGTGAACAAATTTATCCAATCAAGAGTTCAAAACACCTCTCAACTCATCCAAGATCACATCACATTACTTACTTTGTGACGTCAAGTCACGTAGCTTACAAAATTAGTCCTTCGAACAGCTTGGTAGCAAATGAGACTCCAATGCCCAACAAAAGATTCTCAGTCAGCATGGTTCAAGATCAAGTTTGTGGAAATTTTCAAGGTTCACCATAGCTTGCTAAATACAACTTAATTACATTTACGACGGGAGGACAAACACTTCTCGGTCTTAAACAGAAATTATGTTGCTACGTAAACAAAATTGGTTTGGTATATCCGTAATATTCCGCAGAAAAGTAAATTAATTGTCAATTTCACGAACGAACATTTTAGTTATACGCCTTTCGTAAGTTGTCATTTTGTGACTATTTCATTCATATGCTGTAATAAAATTCTTGGATTTGTACGGTTTATCATATAGATTTTTACTCACATTTAGCGAATGTTTACAAGGAATTCTTCGCTTTATTATGAATAGATAAGAAATTCACGATTGAATTTAAACGCGGCCACGCTTCTCTTGAAAGTGACCCACCACCTACATATATCGAATTCATTACATCGGAATTAAATTTCGTTTGTTGGTATACCTTGAATTGCTATATTAACATGTAAAATATTGTGTGCACGCTCTGAGATATCGAGTTATGTACAAAAGAATGTCCTAGTAGATTAATAGTAAACAATAAATCATAATAAATACATTTGAAATACTAATTAGGGAAATCAGTCTTGACCAGAAAAAATAATAATCAAATAAAATACGATTTTACGAATATTTCATTCATACTTAGCACAGGGAATTATCGTTACTCGTCAGAGAAAACTTGCTTTATTTATTATACATTTGTCATATTACTTACGAAACAGCTTAAAGTCCCGACTAAAAGCATAATTGGGTTCTATACATAGGCAAATTTCTTCCATCAATGATGCTTTAAAATATTTCACCAAAGTCTTGATAATTTTTGTTTTACAGTTTTCATGGGCCAGGGAATATTCTTTCTCGTTAATGGACAGAATTCAAATTTTATTTTCTTCATGTATTCTTAAACCCCATTATAAATAATCAGATTCATTAAATTTAAACGTTTTATTTTACACGGAAATGTAATGAATCTGTCTGAATATAAGATTGAACATAGATACCCAATAACTTAGTTTTCGTCAGTTGGAGTTCGAAATTGTAATAATAATAAATTTATTTATGGTACATCAGTATTCCATGCAGAGAATAGGAGAAGAGAACGGAAAACTTGCAGTAAAGTCCTATGTGTTTTTTGATAAATTTTAACTATTTATAGCCACTTAGAACAAAATTACGCATAATACTCATTATAGTTACAGTTCTAAATTTAGAAAAGTACTAGGATTACAATGACAATAATATAATGACAGATCTGGTTTCCTCAAATTAGGTTTATAGCAAGAATTCATCACAATTATTATATTGCATTTCATGCAGAATTAGAATCGCTTCATTTTCAGTTGGTGTTTGGAAAATTACATAATTTATTATATGTCAAAAATAGCTTTTAGTTCTGTGTTTAAATGACTGTTCGGTATTTATTTTAATGATTTGAAATTATACTAGGTTGAACTACTTTAACTCAGCTATATGAAGGGTGAAATATCAAAGCAATTTTCTGTAAACATCAAAATTTAGCAACAATAATGATTCGTTATGAAGGATCATAAAGTTATAGGAAAATATATTATTTGGTTGCAACAAATTTGACACTAATTTACTTGACGCTAATTTACAACAACCTTGAAACTTATTTACTATTTTGTGAAATGTATAAACATAACATTTAATGTTTCAAACCAATTTATTGTTGTTTTGTAGCTAATGAGAAAATCACTTAGCTGTAAAGAAGAAATAATGCTGTGTCTGTTGCTGTTATGATGCTGTTTTCCCAAATTACAATACATCTTTTTAAAGTATACTGATTTAGTACAACTGCCCATTTAGGTGCATATACAAGATGAAACTAGGCTTATGAAGTTCATTATCAGAATATGATACATGTGTGTAATAATGGAAAAGCAGTATTTTGAATATTTGACTACATTTGAGCCTTCATTTTAAGCTTTAAAAATTTTCATTTCTTACATAAAAGTAATGTTTGCTTTATTTTATTGTAAAACATATTTTGCACTCTTAAAATAAAGCCTTGCTATACTGAACTAGGATTTGTTTCTTACGAATTACGAGGAGGAAGTTTCTTACGAATTTTTCATTACTTACAGACCTGTAAGTGTATCAAAACATTAGTTGTTTGTAGATGTAAATAATACTTTATTGTAAATACATATAATGGAAAACATTAGATTTCTAATTAACAACAATGTACAGAGTATTAAATTTTCCAATTGTATCCAGGCACTCGACTACAAATTTAAGTTTTTGGAAGTTAACTTTATAGTGATTATTTATGTTATAGTCATTTTGACAAATTAAATGAAAAAGTGTTACTTTTCCTTTCTGTACAGAATGATGTCAGAAACAATTCATTGTAATACATCCGGTGAAACTACAACCATTTCCACGACCTGTTAAATTTCGTATATAAAATATAATGCGTACTAATTTATTATTTCTTTATTTCGTTCTGACATCGTACATAATGGACACTTCAAAATAATTGAGTTGAGTTGATTTTGAGTTTATCGTCCCGTTCAGCAGCGAGGCTATATGAGACGTGGACCTACTGATTAACGTGGAATCCGAACCACATGAGCTCCCGCCGGGAATCGAACCCGGCACCAAAATTAATACTTTGTTATTGGTGAATAGTAAAAAACTCTAAATATTAATGTTTAGTAACAAGTCACTTCTCTAACAAGTATCAACTAGCAAAAGTATCTCGTAATATCATAAGTATTTCGTAAATCAGATAAATATCGCATTAAGGATCAAGAAAACAAGACACAGGAAAATTTTAAACTCTATCCCGTCAGAAATCCTTTTCTGTTGTTCTTCCTGATAATGCATTTTGAGATTTACATGTTAAATCTTCAAATTTTGTGCAACTTCTTCTGCAGGGAATAAACATATATCTAACATTGTTAATAGAGAGTTTAGTTAGAACTATTTTGACACTACGTAATCGAATGTGGTCCCTTGCTACATTTGAGAACACCATGCAATGGCGGCTCGTGCTCTCATTAAGGATCCCAAACCATACCGAACCGAACCGTCCCAAAACCGAACCGAACCGTTCCCAAACCGAACCGGACTGGTTTGAAGTCCACACCGATTGATTCGGTTTATACTACAAACCGAACCGAAGCCGGTTAACCGGTTCTTGGACACCCCTACTATTGCTATCTGAGTCTAATTTAATACGTTTAAACATTTCACAACATAACTCATGCCGGACCTACATCGTCAATGGGTGATATGCACAATACTTCTTTAACCCAATCATTTACACATATCATTTATCCGCCTTTTGGTCTTACATGATCCCTCTTCTCAGCATTTTCTTTCAAAAACATTCATTTTTCGTATTTATTGCTGTTATATAAATTATAAATCTCGGCTACTAACATTGATTTAAAACACATGACTATATTGCTTTTAACTAGATCAGATAGGCATAAAAATACTGAAAGAACTTACATTTCAAACTTCAACACTTATCAGAAGTTCTTACTATCATCAATTAATTAAAATACTGTTAAAGAAAACTCGTTTCGTTGACTGACTCCTTGTGACGACTGCTCACCCAGTTTATTTATTTATTTATTTATTCCCTTCTATTCTATTTTACCTTTTAAACAATGACGCTATTCCAAAAGTTAACTTACCTTGGTAATCTATCTTAGAAACATCTGAAACCTCACTGACTGTGTGCCATGTTGATTTCCAAAACAAATTTTCTGTTTCATGTGTTATGCCTGAACCTAGAAATCCATATTCATATATCTCTGGCCATGTTGTTCCCTGAAGGAGAACATCATAAAAGTGCTAGCATTTTTTAATAGACCTAAAATAGTCATCGAATGATTAGTTTCGTTCCAAAGTTTCTTTAACATTAATAATAGAAATTGATAGTGTTTACTTAAAAGTTTCCGTAACCTTCCCCTTTTTCTTTTTTCCGATCTCGTGGTTTCGCGTTCCCTTTCCCAAGAAGAAAATCAACTCAAAAATAGAAAATTAAACGAAATGATAATCCATATGAAACTCAACTAAATTTTCATGTTATTATATCTTTTCTCATTCTTTATTACCAATATTACTTGACTTGTTATCCTTTTTACATGATTGTAATAAACGACATTTATTATAGACTAAAAGTTATATGAAGAATATGCGTACAAATATACATAAACATGCGTATGCAATAATACCACTAATACAAAATAAAATCTTTTGATTCATTGAAAACTTATGCTTAATGATCATTGTTTGTCCCTTTTCTTTTTTAATTCAATACGCAACTAAATAATGATCTAATGAAATGAAAATATATACATTTTAGAGAAAAGAAACATATAAATCGCCAATATTTCAATGAATGTTTAAACGAAAGGTGTTCAGTCATTCCCACCTGCATTTTTCCATAATCCGCAAACACACACACACACACACACACACATACACACACACACACACACACATATATATATATATATATATATATATATATATATATATATATATATATATATATATATATATATATGTATGTATGTATATAGATAGATAGATAGATAGATAGATAGATAGATAGATAGATAGTAGAGCGTCGATTATCCGAAGTAATTGGGGGACATGGGTGTTCGGAAAACTGGTTTATTCGGATAATCGAACTGTACTGTACTGTACTGTACTTCTAGAGCCAGTGCCAAACCGACAGAAGTGTGCTGATTGTTGAAACACAGCGACTGGCGGCTTGGCCGGTCAGCAGCGCCTTATGAAGGCCCCATTAGAAGCAATGTTCCGCCAGCGGTGGCTCAGTGCGGCGACTACTGTGGGAAACTTGGTTTGGGAGTGAGGAGGATGATGGACGGTAGGGTGGGAGAGTAACAGGTGCGAGAGAGTACACAGTTCGGTTAAGCGGTCGTTCGGTTGATCGACGTTCGGATAATCGACGCTCTACTGTAGATATAGATATAGATATAGATATATAGATATAGATATAGATATAGATATAGATATAGATATAGATATAGTATGGCGCTAAATTCGTTGTACAGGAGCAGAGGAGTGATCCCTAAGGTTAAAACAAACAAAAAAGTTCCAATATACATACAGCGAAAACCCCATCGTTTACATGTTATAATCTGCCGAAATCATGAAAAACTGAATTCTAAAGGATCATAGCTCCAAAACCATGGGACCTACCTTGGTCGGGTCAAGACTTAACTTAGAAACTAGTATGCGATCCCACTAGTGACATTCCTTTAGTTTACCCAGTTTCTTTGTGAGTCCCCTTGCACAATTTCAACTTGGCCTCAGTTGTTGCATCCTTATTGGTATGCAACCGTGAAGATCATATTGAATCGGATTGATGGAATATTATTGGTGAATTGGCAATGGATTTTATGTTCTTGATGCTATTCCTAACATTTCCGACGCTTTGAACTCACGTTTACTTAGTATGAGTGCATTTTTTCTGGGCATTTTTCGTTACGTGTTTCCACACAGGTGAATCACCTTGCTTCATCTATTGTGCTCTACCGACGCTTCAGAAGTCTTTATAGAGTATTTGAGTACAAATTCGCTACACTTAATACTCAGAACGGCGCTATCGGCCAGCATCCGTACCTGGCGATTATGCAACCACAGACAACGGGTATGAAGGTGTCCGCCATTTTGTATTTGTTCCAGATATCGACTTAATAAAAACGAATTATTGTTACCTGGTAGAAACCCTGTCAATCCATATCCATTCACACCAATTTTCATTTGGTAAATTAACCGGGACTCCCTACGTTCCATTGGGATATCCCTTTCGCATGCATGGTAGATAGGATTGTGAAACATACAAAATTCAATACAGCAGGTATGACTTCTTCAGTGAATTTTTTACCCGCCCTCTTTACGTTGGATAGTTTCGGAACTATTAGCGACCGAAAGTCATTCTCTCACTCTTTCGGCACCTTGTAGATCCGAAACTATGTCCGATAGCCGAAAGTTCGGAAGATATATATTCTACAAAATCTTCAATAATGAACGTAATGTCTGTAGCAAAATTGAAAATACAACTAGATATATAATATATCGTTACTGTAGAAAATGTATAACATTGTCAGGAATTATAAAATTATAGATCATTGAAGAATATTTTATTTATATAAGAATATAAATATCTCTACTAATTTTCAAAATGTAATGAACAAGACGTTACAACGGTACGTTGTATATTTTTGTACATTGTTATCACTTGTAAATTTTGGGCGTAAAGTATTTTTATATATGTACTAAACTATGTTATTTGAAGAAGAAAAAGAATTTAGTTAGATATAAAGTCGATATAAAGAAGATATTCATATGTTGTCATAGCTTTTAAATAATAGGATTGTGGATAAGAGGTTGTCAGGACAACTGGATATAAATAAATGGAAATAATTGCAACGTAGTTTCGTTTTATTGAATGGCTCAATAACATAATTTTAAAAACCGTTTTATATGGTGCCGAAACCCAGGGAAGTGAGTAATTGTATCGTTCGTTTTGAAGTAAAGTAGAAGCGAACAACATTGAGCCGATTACTAATTATACCATTTTGAGAAGTGGCCGAATTATCTATAGAAACGTAATGAGTACTACAGATGGTGAAACGAGTGACACTCAAGTAACAAATTCTTCAGACAACATGATGGACTTATTAAGACAAATATCGCAACAAATCAAGGATCAAGCTCGAGATCAAGCTCAACATTTTGATGAGAAGCTTGAACAATTGCAGCAACGCAATGATGAAAAGATAGAGCAATCACAGAACGCAATGATGGTAAGTGGGACTTAATACCGGAAGAATTAAATCAGATGAACCAACAAATGGCTGCGAAATTTGGCCATTATGATGAAGATATGGAAAAGATGGTACAGAGATGCACAGAAGTTCAGCACACAGTTTATATTATAGGAACTACGGCAAATGAACATGCAAATCAAATTCGACAGTTAAGGGATGAAGTGAACTTCCTTAAAGAAAAGTGTATTTATGAAGGTGCAGTGCAAGATGGTGGGCACATGAATGCTGTACATCCCACATCTGTCGGCTGGGAATCTACATGTAATCCAAGAACAATTCTTGAAGATAATCAATCATCGAGCTGTAATGAAGACAGTACCGAAGGAGAAAGAAGAATGAGGCGAACATCCCATCAGAAACGTAAACACTACAGGTATTTAAATGTTAATACAGGTAGATCATCACGATTTAGTGAAGTGAAATCACTTACAAAATTTAGTGGTGTACCGGAAGACATAACAGCGAGGGGATTTCTTGAAAAATTCGAGGACGAGTGCGAACTAATGGGCGTAGACAAATTTCAATATTTAAAGTTACTACTACATATAATATTGCCACCTTGTCTAACATGGTTTAAGGCAATTAGGAATAGCCTTCGTACATATTCTGACTTTAAGAACGCTCTGCTATCTAATTATGAGAACGACTTTATGATAGCAAATAGAGACGCATTGCTAAGAACGAAACCCTTCAATCCCAATTTACATAGAAGTATTACAGAATTTGTGGTTTCTACATTTAACGAGCTGAGAGCGTTAGATCCGGGTCAACCAGAGTCACGAATCATTGCTTCTATCCGGATTTTATTACCTTTTAAGTTACAACAGCTACTAATGTCACTGCAATGTATCAATTTTAACCATCTGATAATGCTCGTCCAAAATTATGAAAGTCAATCTGTAATACAAAATGGTAATAGAGAACAAGACAGAGGTCAAGGCGATTCTGGTCATAATCACATACAATATGCTCCAGTTCGCAACTTAAGTATAGCTTTGGGAGGAGGTTTCTGGACGAGTCTATGATGCATGGTGATCACTTACAAAAATCATTGTTTACAACATTCCATTCAAATGACATTATATTTCTTCTTTTGGACTGGATCTGTAGAAACTTCTCCATTTAGCAGTTAGCTCCTTAAAAGTAAGACGACTTTATAAATAACGATTTGCAATCAGAAATTTTGTATTTGTACTTTTCTTCTCTTTTCAACGTTCTCACCATAAATATATATTAATGATTAACGTAGTTTACCACACTTCGTACTTAATATTTGTTACTTTGATCGTTCGTCGTACAAATGGTAATAATTAACTGTATCTGAAACGAACTGACTTCCTTTATCTTCCCGGCTCTCCGTGCTTCTACCCAGTGGAGGGTCTCGCAATACAATCCATTGATGTCAGAGCTAAAATTAACCATGACAGTCTATAGTCAGGAATATAAGGAGACGAAATCAAGTCTCTACGTTATATTTCAGCACCTTATTTGGAGAAGCGAGAGGGCTTTAGGCGTCACAGAGGCACATACAAACATATACACTTTTGTCTGTTTGCGAAGAGAAATATTCTAAGAACTCCTTTTATACGAGGTTCACTTAAAAAATCAAAACATTTATTAACTAACATTCGATAAGATGAACTGTACAGTTACTTAGGTGCTCGAGGAGACATTTGTTTGTAAAGGAATGAAAACCAAAGAGAGCTCTGCAACACTAATAACTCCACTAAATTTCTTCCATTGGTCTTCAAAGGGTTAACATTGATGAAGACTTCTAATTATGATACAGTGAAAAGTTATTAAAGTCCATTCGGAAGTACGGTATCGAACACGTGGGACATACAAAACGAATTTCGGATTAAGGTTGGGCCATAATTTTAGTAAAGTTTATTAATATCTTTTATTGGTTTTCATATTTGATATTTTAAAATACTTAAGTGCCAAAATTTTAAACACATTGTAATATAAACAAAGTTATTACTATTATCTTTCAATATATTATATTTGATTATTTGAATGACTAATTGTTCACATTGTTTATTATTCAGTTTTATGCTTATCGTTATACTAACAAGTTATGGTAACATAAAATAATTATTGATGCCTTTTATACTAACTTTTACGTTCATTAATTTGTTTCGATTATAAGAAAAACATGTTCACATTCAATATTTACTTTCATTAAAAACAACTTCAAATATATTGGAATAGTAACACTATATATATATATTAGGGTGGAGTGAAAAGAGGCCAAAAAAATTTTTTTTCGAAATTCGATCTTGGATAGGGGGCAAAAGTTGCATTATATCGTAGTACTTTACCATGCAAAATTTCAATTTTCTAAAATAATTTTTAGCCGGGGCGCAATGGGCCTTAAGTTTGATAGTTTATAAATGAGTGAAAAGAGCCCAAATTTTTATTTTTTTAAATTCGAATTCGGATATAGGGCAAAAGTTGCATCATATTGTAGCACTTTACCACCGAAAATTTCAATTCTCTAAAATATTCTTTAGCAGGAGTGCAATGGGCCTTAAGTTTGATAGGTTTTGTAAATAAATACAGGTTTATTGTTCATTTGTATAATTATTAGGCAGCTCTTCGCTTGAAGGAGACTGTAATTTGAAGGTATTATGATTTGTTGTCGTGTCCAGGTAGATTTCTAAAGCTATCGAAGTTCATATTCTATGTTACAGGCTACATCAACCCAGAACTCACCACATGGAGGTGCCTACCATCGAGTTCCATCCCACTTACCACCAGTATTAGATTGAATGTTTCATAAATTTCATTCACGTCTTCAAGCAAAATACTACGACTTTATCTGAAAAGTAGTCATGTATTTTCTTAAGTCAAATTTGGAACGAATAAAGAAATCTTTCCTGGCTCACATACTGACGAAGAACCTTCAATAAGTATTTTCACTAATCTTTCCACTGCTTGCGTATAACATGGAAACTCAGGGATATCAATATTTGTACTTTCTGAAGAACGAATTCTCGCAATTTGTCATCTGTGATATGAGTCAGTATTGGCGGTTCTGTTGTTACACCCATTTTAGTTTATCATTTCTGTGTAATTACTAGCCTCGAAGTTTAACACTGGCACTTGGAAGGAACGAGCTTCACGTTTACATTGTTTTCTGGATTGGAGGATTTTATCGGTAGCAAGGATTCGCGTAGCTGCTCTGAGGCTAGTCACCAATCATGGCAATAAGAATATTTTCAGAATTCGCATAGAATGTATTTCTGGAAATTACTTTATTGACGAAAGTCTTGTATGGTTTTTGCAAACATCTCGAAAGTCTTATGGTCAAGAACAAATGTTTAGCTTCGTATTTGGCAAGAGGTTTCAGTTTTATGCTGAACCACACTGGTACATATACTTTTACTACGAATTTAACGAGAGTTTAGAGTTTCTCTGAAGAATTTGGCATTGATATATATAGACGCGAAAGTCTACAAGCCATTGTTAACGAGCGAGTATGCGCAAGTTTCCTAGGTTTCTTATCTGCTAGGTTTTTATCACAGCCTCCTCTTACGACAGATTGACATATGTCATACAAATATCTTTGATCATAACTGAGATGACGCACGTTTGGTATGTAGGGAGTTCTGAAGAAATCTTTCCGAAGCTGCACACTGGATTCGTCTCACAATTCACCAATGATCAACTACTAGGACCAGACAAAGTACCAGTAGTTACACAATAGATTTCTTTCAGTAAATGTTGAAGTAGTAGTTCAATGATGTGCAATAAACGTATGCATCACTGCAAGGACCTCTCTAAATGGTTTTCGAGCAATCTAATCATCATCCTTTGGACCCAACACTAGTATTAGTACCATCGGAGCCGATAGCTACCATATCTTATAGATCCACATTATTTTCTTGTAATTCCCGGCAGATGGAATTAGTAGTATTCTTTGCTAATGCTGAAACGGTCAAAGAAGTAGCATGGCTGAGAAATTTATTTCTTCAAGGACACAATAATGATCTCTCCTCTTCATATCTCTATGACTTCCGGAGCCGGACATTGCGAGTGTTTGGTCTTTTTTCCCATCAAAATAGATGGTACAAGGTTTCTCTTTATTAACAGTCACTTCAGTTCTTACACTTTTACGACTTTTCGCAATCTCTCTTTGCATTTTACTTCTATCAATTATGTTTTGCAGCTGCTCTGGACTTACAATATTAAAATCTTCCAAAACTTCAGTAGCAATAGCTGCAATTTTTCTTCCAGTCACGCCGGCTTTCTCCTTCACTTTTGCTAACATTGGGAGGAATTTTCTCATTTCTATGCATCTAATCTGTGATTGCGTTCTTGTCTTTAAAGGATACTTCCAACTAAAATCAGGATCTCCTCCAGCTTTAGCGTGTTCTTTATTGCCTTCGTTTTTTTGTTTCCAAAGATGACGAGGAGTCTAAAGATTCAATAATGTAACTGGTACTGTTTTGGTTGAAAGTTTGAAGGCTAGTTGCTTTTTGGCTTTCCTTTCTTCTCTTTTCTTTGTCCAAGTAACATCAATACCACCGATTACCATTTTTCTACTTATCCTTTGGTCTGATAAAACACTCTCTCCGATTCAGGCATTTTGAGTGTCCTGTGCAACGACACACCGTGAAATCTAAACACTTGCAAGCTGCTATATTAAATGGTTTATTGCCCTGCTTCTTCAATTCTTGTAATTTATTTCTTCTTTCATGCTCCCTCTTACTGCCAATTTTAAAAATATTTTCAGTTTCCTTGGTAACTGTTGATCACTATTGATACACAGCCGAGCGAAACAACAGGAATTGAAACACGTTACCAAATGTCTTCCACCTTTTCTGCTACCTTCGTGGAAACCAAATTCTCTGCTGGTTCTTTACTTCCGCCCCCTTCAGCTGCTGACGCGTAAATAAATAACATGCCATAACGTCTTTGTAAGTTGGAAACAATCTCCAGTCGCGACCTTTGGCACTACGAAACATCTCTTGTACTCTTGACATATTCTACCTGGTTGATTTTGCCATCTTTCTTCTTTATAGCACAAAAAAAAAAACACCAGATGTTAGGCTATAATACAGTGGTAGACAATAAAGCCATCAGTAACTACAAAAGCGCAAAACTAATGAAATCACTAACGTAGCAACACGGCCGCTAACCAGACACATGCCCCGAGCACAAATACAACACACTAATAACAATCGTCAAGCTGCCAAACAGTTGCACAAGATTTTAGCACCTGCACGAGAGCGCGCCCTGATTTCGTTCTGTACCCTCTTATCTCCACCCACCCAAACTATTATACTAATGACTTAGTACTGCCAACAAGTTTATTATACCAGAAAAAGACTGTTACTAAATAGCAAAAAAAAAAAAAAAAAACTTCTTTATGGCAAACTAGCAAATTGCTTATAGTTGATCATTTTTCGTCTAATTATTCCCAAATTACAGTGCCATTGCGCCCCGGCTAAAAATAATTTTAGTGAATTAAAAGTTATTGTTGTTATCTACTGATACACGATGCATCTTTCTACACTAAAACTTACAGTCTGCTTCCAGCGAAGATCTGCCAAATAGTTACATAGTAAATGGAAATTGATTTACAAAATCGCAAACTTAAGGCCCCTTGCGCCCCGGCTAAAAATTATTTCAGAGAGCTGAAATTTTCTATGGTAAAGTATTATGATATGATGCAACTTTTGCCCCCTATCCAAATTCGCATTTCGAAAAAAAATTTTTTCGCTCCACCCTAATATATATATATATATATATTCTCATTTACTTTAGTACAAGTATTATTTTAACCAGTATTGCATGTATGAAACTTTAATAAAATGTACTCAAAAATATTTTTATTTCAATAATATTCAATAATCAAAAGAATTAGTAAATAATAGAACTACAAAAACTTCTTACAATATTTTAACACTTTATTACATCCCTTTTGAATCTATCATTAAGGAATGAAGCAGGTAGTGGATGGTTTGTCAGACCATAACACATAGTGGGTCACGGATGCCTACTAACACCAATACGTACTATGCAATTGCTACAGCTCATAACAAATTATTATATTCTTACGCAACGTTTTTTTTAACTCAATTTGCTACTTTTATCAGTCCTTCTAATAATATTACAATGTTTTCCTTTTGACTTTTGTTGATTCAAATCAAATTCAGTTATACTGCTGTAATTTACATAGAATATTATCTCAAGTTAATATTTCCAAGCTACAGAAAGATAAAAAATTCGGAATTACCAAAATCATTACAGGTGTCCATTTTCTTAAAATATTAACAGTCCGGCTCAAGAAAATTTTCATTTACCCTACACCTACTCGAGGCTTTTTCAAAACAAGATTTTAAATGCTTCATTTGCCAATAAAGAACTAATGTGGATGTATAAGCTACTATGTGGGTTTCCCCAATTCTCTTTCCTTTACGAAGCAGTAGCTTAGCACACAAATTTGGTTTCTCAATATTTATGGTCACTGCATTACACAGGAATTTGTTTAACTTCTTATTGCATAAGTTGCAATTTCCTTTCTTTCGTACTATTTTACTATATATATTTTTCTCCACAGTTTTAATGAGACAGTAAGTTGCTTCTTTCGTTTCACTAGGTGTTTTCGTTTACCTGTGTGCTTAAACTTCGTTATTTCATCACGATTAGCTGATGGCACACCACTTATGGTAATTGGTAACCAACATTAAAGTTTGCCTTTATTTTGATTTTTAAATCGCTTAGGCGTATGGGGTTTCCTTACCCTCTTACCACATTCTTTATAAAAGGTCTGTGATTCAGGTTAATTATATGTGATGCGTGGTCAGCACCTAACACATTTACTAAGTTGTGAACTGCTAAGTTGGTACTATGATTCGATTTAAAATTTCGATCACTTGTTTGAAAAGCGCACGCAGAACTTGAATATCGGTATGCGATAATACAGCTTTGTATTTACGATTACTTGACGGTGCACTGCATTGATTACAACAATTTTCTTACAGTCGTAACAGTACAACATACATTCAACTCTTTCTAACTTCTGTCTGACTTTACACATTTTCTTTTTATATTGCCAGTGCTTGTTACTACAACGAATTTGCAAAATTATATTTCTTTACAGTTTGCGTACAACATTTTCAATCTACTGAAATTTTCTTGACAGATTTTTAGTTTCTTTTCCACGTTACTGAGTTATTGTTACAATCATGAGGCCTATTTGGCGTAAAGGCGTTTTTACTAACTCCTAAATTCATAATGTGTGTACAAATGGCTACGCAGTAATTAACATACCCTGTTTGGTTTACTTGCATTTGTTTTATTTTCAACTCACAACTTAAAAAAGTATTCTGCCCGTGACCTATCTCAACAACCGTTACATGCACAAAAAACAAACAAGTTTCGTGAAAGGGGACACATTCTAAGTTATTGGCTGGCATGAAAGTGCCGGGAAAGCAATTGTGCTTTAAGAAACATAATACACTACCAAAACACAATACGGCCTTTCATGCTTTCCACTTCAACACAACATACTACTACTTTCGTAGTGAAGCACGTATTGTACCCAAGAATGTTCCTTCACAGAACAAACAATCAGTTGCTGAAACAGCTGGTTGCTGATTGACATATGTTTCTGCAGTGGGCGTGGCCGAAGAGCACAGCATTCGAACAACATATTTTTCAGCAGCTGGGTTGCATTTGTTACCTTTTTTTTTTTACTTGCGGTGCTTCTAACTACAACAGTATTGTTTGAAAGAGACACAACAAATTCCTTGGCCTTGTCTAACTCGACTTTATCGTGACTAAGAACACGAGTTATTTCTCTTTCTTCATTTAATTTATAATCAGATATTTCTTCAACCTGTTCAAATTTATTGTCAAGAAATTCAGTTCTAGCATGAATTACGATAATGCTGGTGGCTGAAGTCTAACACATAATGAAGTCGTACAACGCTCACTACATTCATTTTTAACTGTTTGTATATATGTTTTGGGATTACAGGAGCAATATCCCACAAGATGCCTTCGACCTCAGGTTTAATCCACTCAGACTTATTTTTAGAAAACTTTGTTTCTAACAGTACCGTTTTACTTTTACAACCTTCGTGATTTTGAGTACTTTCAACATTATTAATTTTTGCACAAGATCTTTCTGATGGAAATGTAGGAGTAAAATAGCGCTCATTCATTTTTCTTTTTGTCTTTCTCTTTGTTTTCCCTTTTTTTCAGTTTCCATTAGCAGTCTGGAATGAAGGTATAGCTGTGCTACTTACTAGGTTTGGATCAGTGTGTTCAATGAACACTACCGAATTTGCAAACCAACCACGCAGAAAGGGTTGTGTTTGTGTGTATGTATGTGTATGTGTGTGTGTGTGCGTGCGTGCGTGTGAGCGTGTGTGTCACACTTTTGGCATGGTCCTAGATGTGTCTCGGAACTCTACAGTTTCACTAGAAATTGAGTATTTTATTTGACCACCAAGCTTGGAATTTATTTTGAAAGTAACTTAATGACTTTTTCAAGCAACATATATTGGAATACTTCTGAAAAAAATATAAAAAGAAACGTTATTTCTATATTACTGTTGGATTTCTGGAATCGGAATTTTATGATGTTATTATGTTCTTTTCTTGCTACGTTTAAATTCAGAATTTCTACATGTGTTCTTTTTTCTTTTCCTTCTTCAATCTCCTTTTCCCTCTATGTCTCACTTCTGTGCCCGTAATAAATATCTTTGGTTTCAATTTTTCATTGAGATATGTTTAATTTTCTCTCTACATCAACTTATGAATCTCGTTTTGTTTCATTTTTATTATTTCACTTTATTGACACTAATACATGTATATTTTGAAATTAGAATTATGGTCATGTAGTTGCTGATTTTGATATGTTAGAGAGGAAAGAAGGAGAGAGAGAGGGGGTCTCTTTACCAGACAAGATTATGTGTTAAGAAGTTGAATATCGGATGGCGTAGCTGCACGGTGTTAGCTGTCGCTTTTCTTTTATGTAGAGTTTATAATTTAAGTAGTTCGCCATAGATAGAGTAAACCAGAAGTGTTTTTGTAACGAGGAAATAACAACACGAAATTTGAAATCTCTTTTAACCAACTGTCGAGATTTGAGAGTCGACAAACTTTACTTTTACCATTACCGGTTACCTGGAAAACCCATTAGCTAGAATTAGTCCGTCTTAGGTAACCTATATGTAATAAATGATAATCTCAGTAAAAGACAAACGTCTTTTAGTCTGGGTGAAAAAAAGGGACAAAATCTCTCATTTATAGTTCTAACGGGTGGTCCAACTACAATGCACGATGTTAATTATGTCACACCGTAAGGTCAAAGTTTTTGCCCAACTTAATTTGACATTTCTTTGTTTCAGGGTTTGGCAAATTCAACCATGGAGAGGTACACAATTGAGCAACGCGTGAAGATTATTGAAGCCTTTTACGAAAATAGATGTTCAAATCAAAATGCATTTCGTGCACTTCGTGATGTTTTTGGTCAGCATAATCGACCAAATGTGTCAACAATCGGGAGAATTGTGCGCAAATTTCAGAAAACAGGGTCTGTAGGAAATGTAAAGACAACTGTGCATGCTCGCCAAGTTCGTTCTGCTGAAAACATTGCTGCTGTTCGCGATAGTGTGGCAGAAGAGCCGTCAACCTCGACTCGTTGTCGTGCCCAACAATTGAACATCTCACGAACATCACTGATGCGAATTTTGAAGAAAGATTTGAATTTACAAGCTTACAAGGTTCAATTGACTCAAGAGCTGAAGACTACTGACCATTTTCATCGTCGTCAATACGCCGAATGGTTGGTTGAACAGACACAAGTGAATGGTGACTTCACAAAGAAAACTATCTTCAGCGACGAGGCACACTTTCACCTCAGTAGATTCGTTAACAAGCTGAATTGCCGCATTTGGGCAAATGAGAATCCACGAGTGATTGTTGAAAAGCCGATGTATCCACAAAGAGTGGCTCTTTTGTGCGGGTTATGCGCTGGCGGCATCATCGGGCCGTATTTTTTTTGAAAATGAGGCCAGCCAAGCAGTTACCGTGACTGGTGTTCGCTATCGCGAGATGATAACGGACTTCTTGTGGCCAGAAATTGAGGATATGGACCTGGACGATATGTGGTTCCAACAGGATGGTGCCACGTGCCACACAGCCAACGAAACATTGGCTCTTTTGCGCGAAAAATTCAATGGCCGTGTAGTCTCACGTGGTGGCGATGTTAACTGGCCGCCACGATCATGTGATTTGACACCATTGGACTTTTTTCTGTGGTGATATTCAAAAGAAAAAGTGTTCGTCAATAAGCCAAGAACAATTCAAGAGCTAAAGGATGCGATAATTCGGCCCATTATTGATATTGAACCTCAATTATGTCTCAGAGTCATTGAAAATATGGACCATCGGATAGAAGTCTGCCACCGAAGCCGTGGCGAGCATTAGGCCGATATTTTGTTTCACACATAATTGTCATAGATTCTTCTATCATAATAAAAAATATTAAGATTATTCTCTGAAAACTTTGCGTTTTATTTACAATTAACATCGTGCATTGTAGTTGAACCACCCTTTATTAGCCTTGTAGCTCTGAGTGTGTGGCAAAAGTACTGACACAAATAATGACAATGAATTTTTATTATTTGTAGAACATTACGCTTTAATATCACAGGAATTTCTCTTTCGGTTTTCCTAGTTGTGAAAAATTACTTAGTATATTGCAATACTATTTGAAGTATGTGTGTACTGTACTGATTTCCGATGACAATCAGAAACAGAAAAAAAAGATAGATGATAGTAAGAGTTTTCTATTAAGGGAATGTTTAACTACTATTATTTTAACAAATTTCTTTAGGTTGAAACGTCTGTTCGGGTTTACCCCCTTCCTCCTCAACCTTAGGTACGAAATGGGAGAACACACTTAAATTTTGATTGTTGATTCAAGTATATTTCACATCCTAAATTTTTGATATGGATCTTCGGGAGCGAGGTGTAAAGAGGATCAAAGAGTTGCAATAGATGAAGTAATAAAACTTAATTTTTACAATAATGTGTTCTAATGACAATTTCTTTATTACCAGTAATTGCAATATAAACAAAACCAACTTGCAAATTTGCAATATTATATACTGTAATTTCTTTCCCGCCAAAACTTTTCTGTTCCCGAGAAAAAACAAAAAAGTATCTGTAAAAAGCAAGTGCTTCCAATTCTGATCTAGCATTTATCATAAGAAAGTTTTTTGTTGCTCTCTCTTGAAGATTTTCATCCCTTTTATCATTTGGAACCGCTGATTCAAAAAGATGCATAAGTGACCGCTATATGCACACATGCTCTTGGTAAGAAAAATGAAATAAAAAAATGAAATCTTTAAGTTTAACGTCTCACGTTATGCCGGTAAGGCTAAAGGAGACGGTGATAATGAGAAATGAGTGAAATGATGGAATGAAGAAAGTGGGAGGAAACGGGAGAACCCCGAGAAAACCCACGAGCACAGTGTTATTATTATTATTATTATTATTATTATTATTATTATTATTATTATTATTATTATTATTATTATTATTATTATTATTATTATTATTATTGCTGTTGTTATAACAAGTGACTTTACAACTAGGGTCCCATCTCTTCCTGCATGAAGGTTCGCAATTCTGCTACGCCAATGGTGTCCCTTATTCTTTGTTTGTCTCTCTTTTCGTTTCGTGTGAATTTTTGTTTATGTTCTGTTAGGATTTTATATTAAACCTTTAGATCACGCAACGTTTTTACGAGATTTTTTTGGAACAAAGAGAGCTGCTTTCCTATGATATCTATTTCTTAACATTCATCTTGTTTGAACTGCTTAAGTGAGATCATTTTGTAAGATTTTATGTCATTCATTGCCCTCAAGATAATAAAATCGTCATTGTTAACAATTTATTTTATTCTCTTATTAGCGATTTGCCACACTAATATATTTGTAAGAAAATTGAAGTTTGGTCGAAAGCCTTTCTAATTATCAACCACCCCAACGACCCTGTTTCTCGGTTGGCTGCTATTGCAGGAATGGGAGAATTGCACCTTCGGTATCGTCAATACATACCCGGTACATACCTTCCGACTTCACAACAATGTATTACATCTCTCTCTTTCAATTTCGACACTTAAACATTTTATAATCACTCACTTCGCACGGTTCAATATTTGTAAAGTTCCACTACTACAGAAAATAAAATCTAGTCTTCTGATGTGACTTCATATCTGCGCAAATGTGCTGGGCAAGGTAGGATCAATGGTTCCTGATAATAATTAAAATTAACCTAACCCCTTTTACTATGAAAGAAAGGAGTATATATGGTTTTCCACAAACAAACCATTCCTTGACAGAAATAAATTTTATTTATCCTTTTTGTCTCAGAAGACTGAAGCGTGATGGGCCAAGAGGGATCATTGCATGCTAACATAAATAAACTTGACTTATCCCACAGTCCGTGGCGAATGGGTGAGTGATGAGCCAACAAAGGTGAATAATAAATGCCGAAAATATATTTCCCTATTACACGAATTATATGAAAGGCATGTGCTTGGTCAAAAGAGAAATGGATCCCATGATCAAAGACGCTCAAAACAGGTCTCCTAAACTATAAGGGTGAACAAATTTATCCAATCAAGAGTTCAAAACACTTCTCAACTCATCCAAGATCACATCACATTACTTACTTTGTGACGTCAAGTCACGTAGCTTACAAAATTAGTCCTTCGAACAGCTTGGTAGCAAATGAGACTCCAATGCCCAACAAAAGATTCTCAGTCAGCATGGTTCAAGATCAAGTTTGTGGAAATTTTCAAGGTTCACCATAGCTTGCTAAATACAACTTAATTACATTTACGACGGGAGGACAAACACTTCTCGGTCTTAAACAGAAATTATGTTGCTACGTAAAGAAAATTGGTTTGGTATATCCGTAATATTCCGCAGAAAAGTAAATTAATTGTCAATTTCACGAACGAACATTTTAGTTATATGCCTTTCGTTAGTTGTCATTTTGTGACTATTTCATTCATATGCAGTAATAAAATTCTTGGATTTGTACGGTTTATCATATAGATTTTTACTCACATTTAGCGAATGTTTACAAGGAATTTACCGCTTTATTATGAATACGTAAGAAATTCACGATTGAATTTAAACGCGGCCACGCTTCTCTTGAAAGTGACCCACCACCTACATATATCGAATTCATTACATCGGAATTAAATTTCGTTTGTTGGTATACCTTGAATTGCTATATTAACATGTAAAATATTGTGTGCACGCTCTGAGATATCGAGTTATGTACAAAAGAATGTCCTAGTAGATTAATAGTAAACAATAAATCATAATAAATACATTTGAAATACTAATTAGAGAAACCAGTCTTGACCAGAAAAAATTATAATCAAATAAAGTACGATTTTACCATTACGAATGTTTCATTCATACTTAGCACAGGTAATTATCGTTACTCGTCAGAGAAAACTTGCTTTATTTATTATACATTTGTCATATTACTTACGAAACAGCTCAAAGTCCCGACTAAAAGCATAATTGGGTTCTATATATAGGCAAATTTCTTCCATCAATGATACTTTAAAATATTTCACCAAAGTCTTGATAATTTTTGTTTTACAGTTTTCATGGGCCAGGGAATATTCTTTCTCGTTAATGAACAGAATTCAAATTTTATTTTCTTCATGTATTCTTAAACCCCATTATAAATAATCAGATTCATTAAATTTAAACGTTTTATTTTACACGGAAATGTAATGAATCTGTCTGAATATAAGATTGAACTTAGATACCCAAAAACTTAGTTTTTGTCAGTTGGAGTTCGAAATTGTAATAATAATAAATTTATTTACGTTACATCAGTATTCCAGGGAGAGAATAGGAGAATTGAACGGAAAACTTGTAGTAAAGTCCTATGTATTTTTCTTGATAAATTTGAACTATTTATAGCTACTTAGAACAAAATTACGCATAATACTCATTATAGTTACAGTTCTAAATTTAGACAAGTACTAGGATTACAATGACAATAATATAATGGCAGATCTGGTTTCCTGAAATTGTTTTCTAGCAAGAATTCATCACAATTATTATGTTGCATTTCAAGCAGAATTAGAATCGCTTCATTTTCAGTTGGAGTTTGGAAAATTACATAAATTATTATATGTCAAAAATAGCTTTCAGTTCTGTGTTTAAATGTCCGTTCGATATTTATTTTAATAGTTTGAAATTATACTAAGTTGAACTACTTTACGTTAACTATCTGAAGGGTGAAACATCAAAGCAATTTTCTGGAAACATCAAAATTTAGCAACAATAATAATTCGTTATGAAGAATAATAAAGTTATACGAAAATATATTATTTGGTTGCAACAACTTTGACACTAATTTACTTGAAACTTGCACTAATTTACTTGACACTAATTTACAACAAGCTTGAAACTAATTTACCATTTTGTGAAATGTATAAACATAAAATTTAATGTTCCAAACCGCATTATTGTTATTTTGTAGCTAATGAGAAAATCACTTAGCTGCGAAGAAGAAATAATGCTGTTTCTGTTGCTGTTATGATGCTGTTTTCCCAAATTACAATACATATTTTAAAATATACTGATTTAGTGCAACTGTTCATTTAGCTGCATATACAATATAAAACTAGGCTTATGAAGTTCATTATCAGAATATGATACATGTGTGTAATAATGGAAAAGCATTATTTTGAATATTAGATACATTTGAGCCTTTATTTTAAGCTTTAAAAATTTGTATTTCTTACATAAAAGTAAGTTTAGCTTTATTTTATTGTAAAACATGTTGTACACTCTTAAAGTAAAGCCTTTCTACACTGAACTAGAATTTGTTTCGAGGAGGAAGTTTCTTACGAATTCTTCATTACTTACAGACCTGTAAGTGTATCGAAATATTAGGTGTTTGTAGATGTAAATAATACTTTATTGTAAATACATATAATGGAAAACATTAGACTTGTAATTAACAGTAATGTACAGAGTACAAAATTTTCCAATTGTATCCAGGCACTCGACTACAAATTTAAATTGTTAGAAGTTAACCTTATAGTGATTATTTATGTTATAGTCATTTGGCAAATTAAATTTAAAAATTTTACTTTTCCTTTCTGTACAGAATGATGTCAGAAACAGTTTATTGTAATACATGCGGTGAAACTACAACCATTTCGACGACCTGTTAAATTTCGTATATAAAATTTAATTCGTACTGATTTATTATTTCTTTATTTCGTTCTTACATCGTACATAATGGACACTTCAAAATAAATACTTCGTTATTGGTGAATAGTAAAAAAAAACTCTAAATAATAATGTTTAGTAACAAGTCACTTCTCTAACAAGTATCAACTAGCAAAAGTATCACGTAATATCATAAGTATTTCGTAAATCAGATAAGTATCGCATTAAGGATCAAGAAAAGAAGACACAGGAAAATTTTAAACTCTATCACTTCTACAACGTACACTAAAACATACAGGTAAAGTGGACTAGAATCAGTTAGTAGAGCCGAAAGCAAATCTTTTTCCCTGGGTGGATAAACTAGGTAAGGTTAATATGTAGGTGAGAAGAATATTCTCCTGCGATCAGCTGTATTGCGTCAGAAATCCTTTTCTGTTGTTCTTCCTGATAATGCATTTTGAGATTTACATGTTAAATCTTCAAATTTTGTTCAACTTCTTCTGCAGGGAATATACATATATCTAACATTGTTAATAGAGAGTTTAGTTAGAACTATTTTGACACTACGTAATCGAATATGGTCCCTTGTTACATTTGAGAACACTATGTAGTGATGGCTCGTGCTCTCATTAAGGAAGCGTGCTTCAATATATATACATATATACTTTTACTGACCACTGAAGTCGAAAAAAAAACATCCTTCGATTCCTCATGCTGGCAAACTTTATCATCCTCGCGTTGAAAGTTTGCATGTGGTTAATCAAACCTTTTTCTATCGATAGCATCGCAAGGCCAGTTAACTTTTCTTCACCCACGGACATTCTTAATTTTCTTTAGAGGCGAAAAACATCTCTCAGGCTCTGCTGTGGACATTGGTATGGTCAGTATTATTTGCAAAATTGTTGTAATAAAGCTAAGAGTGTCTTGTAAGTTGTTTGAAGGATAAGCTGACAGAACCAAAAGCTCAGTGTAGAGTCAATGCTTATCTAACATTGGATGGCTTTCAATCAAAATGTCAAGAATGTCTTCCAGAAATTTCTTCGAGAAATCACTAAAATTTTCAGAATCCTGAAGTTTGGCGACATCCAAATGGCTTGTTCTCTCAGTCGATTTCACGCCTCCTCAGAAATGCAATCACGTACTTCTGTGGCATCTGGTACTCTGCAAGGTTCAAACCGGCTACATTTGTTTTCACCAAATTTGGAAGAATCATATTACTTGTCATAATATTGTTTGTGTCATTCCGAATTTTCTCAATAGCTTCAATGAAATATTTAACTGCTATTTGTACTTTGATGATAGACCTATCAGTTTGCCCGCACTGAATTTGATTACAGAAAATATTCACATGGGGCATTATTTTGTGAAACAATTCTAACCAAAATATGAAATCACTGTCTTCCAGAATAAGATGGAGAGCTCGAGTTTCTTGTATTGTAATTTTTGATACGGATTTCTCTAGTTCTAAAAAGCACTCTTTCAAAACATTTAAATTTTCATAAACAGAATTGACGGATTGTGACTTGAAATGCCATCGAGTTGACCCATTCGCAATACGTTGTACACCATCTTTTACCAAAACTGTGGAGATCGGGAGGAAAAATGTGGAAAATCCTGAAGGACTACAGGAAAAATCTTTGCCGATTGGTTTTGAGATGCAGTTCTTACAATTATCAAATTTAGTTGGTGAACGTAACAAGGTACGTAGTGTGCCAAAATAAAGTGTTAATTTTAGATTGTACACCGTTAATTGATCCCATCATTACCGATGCCCCATCAAATGTCTGTGCTATAATTTTGGTATGATTTGAATCTGTGCCAAAAATGTTAATTTATTTTATAGTTATTCCGAATATTCTGTGGCTCCCTGACGTTTAGGATTTAAAACACGAGCAGAAAACAGGGAAAAACAGGAATACTCGGCGCTTGTGCAGAATGTCTTCGGGCTCAACGTAGCTCAGCACGGTAGTAGCTATTCTGGACGAAGAAAAAGGAAAGTGGACAAGATACAGATAGAGATCTTTGCTCCATGCTAGAGACATATTTGTTGGGTATGCTTGATAGTTCAAGCGGGCACCATTTAGTAGAGCCCGCTCGGTCCGTAACTAAAACTTTCACACTGTGGATGGTGCTGATAATCATGTTCTACAATCGAAAAACAAGATCATCATCGGAAAGTTCTGTATTTTGTTAATTAGATAAAAAGTTTAAACAAATGAATGGATGAACATTTTTTGCACTGAAATTAATTTAACGCAAATACACAAATATAGGAAGCGTGCTGTAGCCCGGTAGCTCTACGTCAAAAACCGCTACTGACACCATATTTTGTCAAGGAAGTACAAGGTGGTGTGAAATTGGATATCTGTGATGAGACAGGACCCGACAGTACCCAGTTGAACTTCACTAGTTTCTGTAAGTGAAGTTGGCTGAATTATTTCATTCTTTACGTACTACTGTAAACTCTTGAAATGACAGTATATACTGTTGTCTCAAAGAGCTTATTTCACTTAAGGCCGCTTTGAGTCGATTTCATGTCGTACATTAAACCGAAAAAAGTTAGTCCAATGAAAAGTCTGTTTATCAAAGAATTTATTTTGAAAGCAAAAGAACTAAACTTTCTCCAAATTCTTCTCGATTTCACGACCACTTCTAAGGAATTTAGAATAATTTTCAGATGTAGTGAACAAACAATATCCATCTGATAAATTCATGGGATAAAATCTTTCTTGTAAAATACATATCTTTGTAAAATAATTTGTATGCAAGAAAATTATATTTAAACAAGAAGTGAGTTGATTCGAGCATTAATTCAAAATATTTATTACGAAGTAATTATGTGCTTTTGTTGATTCTTGCCAATCATCCACGGTAGACAAAAAAAAATGGCAGAAAGAATACAGAATTCAAAGGTATGCATCGGCTTATATAGAAATATTTTCTAGCCTACTACAGTTTTAAATTTTTAATACCGCGCAATCAGTTTGGTACTACTTCAAGGAAAAGGTACAAGGAAAAATCTTGGTACTATTTCAATAAGGCAATAGATGAAGCGAACTGATTTGACCGAGGTAGAGTAGTTGGAACGTTCTTGTAGTTTTATAAAGAATTGTATACGGGCCTTCTGAATAATTATGTTCTTTGAATTAGGTCAAAGGTTGACCAAACCTTGAAGTGATTAATTACTTAAAGCTGAAAATTCGCTTAGTTGTTCTTTGGTAGGTCTTAATCCCTCCCCAAAATTTCTACATAACTCCAATGGAGTTTTCTGAGTTATGACATTATCAAAGTTGCAGCGTTATTTCCAACATATATAATTCTATTAATCAAGATATATAAACCCTTCGTTTCTGCGCTGAAATGTGGATTTGGTCTGTAAATTATATGGAATAAATGATGCTGTACGTACTTCACTGATGTCGGGAAATATAATGACGGTAAATTTAAGTAATTGTTCTGTTCGTGGGAGCTTTACAATGTTAAACCAAAAAATCATTGTCTTTTTCTTTTTCTTCATCTACTGTTAACATTTTAATTTTATTTTCTATTATTTCAAATAATACTTCATATTTCTCTTCTTCTTTATCTTTTGCTGGATGTGGAGATAATTCGTCAAGCAGATTATGTACTTTTTAAGGTAAAATTCTTCTCCTTCTACTTTCTCTTCTTCTTCTCCATTATAATTCTCTTCTATTTTCTGCAAGAATGTTAAATTTATAACTCTTCATCAAATGTCATTTCTTCTTCTTTCAACCATTTCTTTATTTTTCTATACAAAAGGATGCTTCTTCTACTTCTTCTTGTGCTATCATTTTACTAGTTTCATTTTTTAATATTTTTAATATTTTTATATTTATCTTCTTCTTCTACACCTTAGTTGAGCATCTCTTCGTTTTCAATTTCATTAACTGCATCTCTTTCTTCTTCTTCTTCAGCAATTACATCTGTTCGTAATCTTACTTCATTATTTTTCACTTCTTCCTTGTGTTCCTTTTTTCTTCTTTCTTTCAACATCTTCGTTTTCTTCTTCTTTCTGATGGTCTCCTTCTTTCCTCACATCATCATCATCATATTCTTCTACATCAATTACATAATCTATTTTCTTTAAAAGATCTTGCGTTCCTTTATTTCCTACGTACTCTTCTTCTTCTTCTTCTTCTTCGTTTTCAATATAGACTTTAATATCTTTTAATACTCTTTCTCTTATGAATTTTATTATTTTACTATATGTATGAAACTATATATAAGAATTTTCAAGGAGTAACACTAACGATAATGAATAGGAAAGGGAGCATACGCCTGTCTTTGTTTGTTTGTATTCTACTACCTAAAATAAAGGTAAATTCTTCTCGTTATCTCCAAATACATTCAAAATAGTTATAAAACATTGTGTTAATATATATATATATATATATATTCGACTCTAATGCATACTTAACATGACACGGTACTTCCGGAAAAAAGTGGCTTTGAAAACAATTATCCTATGGGAAGTTTTCATCGATGAATACTATACCACATAGCAACTGTTCCTTCAGCGACTAGGTTCAGTTCCGATGGGAACTTCCTGCTAGACCTTCGACGTTGGGTTGAGTCTATTATTCTGTTCAAAAAAAAACTACCCAATAAACGTCTACGGCTACATACAGCTAGTAACAGTAAAATTTTCACATTACAGTTTTTCACGCGGTGAAGAAGTGCCTGCACTCTACTCGCAAGTGGCAACCAATACTCAGCACAGTAGTCAATCTAATTCCACAAAAAAGCAAAAAAGATGAACATTCAGAAAGAGTTATTAATAATGACACACTCACTTTTCATCTTCACAACACTATTATGAAACACTTATATACACAATCACAATTAGATGTTAACAGTTCTAATTACTTTGTAAGATTATAAGGTTTGAAAGGTCACTTAAAACAACGTAAGTTCGTAGGTGTCATTACCACATCACGTATAGGCAATGTTCGTTCTCAATGTTTCCATTCTTATTCTATTTCCATTTCCATCTCTACTTTTATTTCTTTATCTCAATTACCCTGCAATCTGTTCAAACTAATAAATTAATTTTTACATAAAGAATTTAATTAAAAATCTTACAATTATTTAAAATTTAATATCATTCAATAGGAAAAGACACGGTAGATTTTTCTAAAATTTGTTTTTGTAACTTTGTATACAAATTCAGTCTAAACTAGCATTTGGGGAAGTTTATCCCAGTATTACTATATATCGTTTATAGCCTTAAAGTTATATACATTGTTAATATAAGTATTCCAGTTGGTAGCCTTCCGCCGTATGTTCGCTCTTTATGCACGTACTGCATGTTATAACTTCTAGAACTTTTAGATATTTCCTTTTGTTAACGAAAAGTTGGAGCTAAAAATCATCTTAAAATTTAGCAATTCAGGAATTATAGTATTTGAAACAAAGAAGATCATGTTTGAAAAAAAGCTGATTGATTTGATGTATTATATTAAGATTGTATATTTAACATAAATATTTCGTTTCCTTTCCAGTAAGAAGGCATCATGGACTCTGTATTTACGAACCTGAACATACTGCTCTTAATAATAATGCTTACTTCGGCTAAAATCTACTTAAGAGACTTCAGTCTTACAGATACTCAAGTACAACAAGGAGAATGCATAAAATACATTATCAAGACATACATGCTGGAATCAAGAAGTATACTACTTTTTGTGGAAGAATATTGGATGACGCAAGATATTGAAACCGAAATAATCAAATATAACAAGCACCCACTATTGAAGTTTCACTTCAGTTATGGTAAAGCATTTAAGATAGAAACATTTCGTGACTCATGGCTTTTCGCAGAAAGACAGGTTGCTTATGTGTTTATCGTACACAACGAAATTTTCATTAGAAGAGTTTTTGAACATATAGGATATAATTATGTATGGAATTCCAACAGAAAGTGTTTAGTTGTACTTATAAATTTAAATTTCAATATGGATAGTATCGTAAATGTTTCCCGAGTTTTGTACAAACGAAATTTGTACAACGTTATTCTTCTAGCAGCTCTTTATAGCGAGGTAAGCTTAGAAAGGAACAAACACGAACTCGGTACTACTAATGAGATATCTATATTCACCTACTTTCCATTCTCACGTGATCACTGTAAATCTGCAGAAAATCCAGTTCTTTTAGATCAATGGGTAAACGGGAAATTTTCCGTTGGCGTAAATTTGTACCCTAATAAAATAAGAGATCTATATGGATGTAATCTCTCCTTCTCCCTATGTAATAAATTTCCTTCAAATTTTCTTAAAAGGGGTCACAACGGTGAATATACTTTAGCCGGAGTCACACACAACGTAATAGACATTTTATCAGAAAAGTACAATTTTCAAGTTGAGACCAATGCCAAAGCAAATTTCTCAATAAATCAGTTTATACCGAAAGTGAGATTTAGTCAATGTCGCAATCCCTTGATAAACCGTAATAACCTTAAAGTATTACGCCAATTCGAAAGTCTGTATTGTGGCCGCTACGATGCATATTTTTGTGAAAGCATACCTGTATATGTACTTAACACATTCTTTGATAGAATAATGACCGGCAGCTTCTCTGGATATTCCTTCATTGCTCCGAGTCCAAAGCTTTATCCAATGTGGATGTGTATTCTATTTCCCTTTAAATTAGATATTTGGTTATTGTTAATAATCTCATATTGTGTATTCTCCTTGGCAGTTAAAGCAACTGCAAGAGCGATGAAGTATTCATCAACTTCATTAATGGTTAGATCACCTTTTCTCTACAATCTACAATTGTTGTTAGGTACATCAGCCACTCCACCACCAAAGCATAGAAAATTTATTCCCTTATTTTTGCTATGGGTAATGACTTCCCTTGTTTTGAACACCGGATACCAAGCTTCTTTATTTGGATTCCTCACTAAACCTGCAACATACCCTTTCATCAATAAGTTAGAGGAACTATTACATTCTGGTTTCCCTTTTGGAGGACTATATAGTGCAAGGGTGACTTTCTTTGAACTATTAAATAATCCAATTTCTATGGCAATTGCTAAAAAATGGGAATTATCTTCGGGAGATGCTAGTAGAACTTTATCGGGAGAAAACTTTATTTCGTTTACAGAACACGAGAACGTTATAATGTATGTAGATGGCTTAGGTAATCGATTTAGTGTTCATAGAAGAAAACATTATTATATAATTCCAGAAGGAACAGTTAGATATCCTTCCTGTTACAATTTAAGGCGTGATTCTCCTTTCACGGACGGCTTCTCACGGATTATTTCACATTGCGAAGAATCAGGGCTAAACTTAAAATGGAAAAGCGACATCTTGTACCAGAAGGAATTAGAGACATTCAACGCGACATTTGAGAACACAGTTGAGGAGAACAAATCCTTTAGCCTTGAAACACTAATGGGTGCATATGCGTTGTATTTATGGGGTATAGTATTAAGTATATTTGTGTTTCTATTGGAAATTGTTAACTACAAATGCGTTTTAGTTAAAACTAACATTTCATAATACTTTATTAAAAGTAAATTTGTAAAATCAATTCATAGGAAAAACAAATGGGTAATAATGCTCATTTCGCATAAACGAACATTTCTTACGACTAGAGAGGATACTTGAGTGAAACATAATTTGACGAATTCTGCGCCATAGTAAACCATGTCAATTGGTGACAACATTGTTATGTTTATTAAATTCTGACCTTACTATCATGTAGAATGTTATTATGACTGCAAAATCATTACGACATAAAAATTCTTATAGTAAGTCTTTTTGATGGTGAAAATCAATGTAAATTGATTTTGAATGGAATGATTTTTTTCTCAGTTGAGAGTTGATAATAATACAAATAAATAAATAAATTTCCTCGTATTTTCTTTATTTATATCAATTCATACGAGAAGAATCTGGTATAACAGCATTTATTTTCCATTTATATACTAACTTCAGTTTTGTTTTCATAATTGAACTCATACACTTTCAAATTTATCTCAAGCCAGGCTAATTCAATATTGTATCTCTTGCATATTAGATTTGAAATGATATTACAAATTATACTCATGCTATACGAGAGTCTTATAGGGTGCATTACACAGTTAATAAATAGTAGTTACTAATGCAACATCAACTTTGAGTGAGCAGTTCATGTTAGCTAAGAACACAAAGTTTCTTTTGAAATCCGAAGGTCATTATACAGCAACAGAGAACTTGATACATGAAATTTGTTAAACATCAAATTCGAACTGTGTTCCCTATTTGTCACAGAGATATATGCTCTAATTCAAAGATATAAAATCCTTCCTTTTCTTTCTAAAAACTAATTTACTGATCAAAAAATTCTTAAAAGAATTTGTTACTATAACTTAAGCACTAAATACGAAAGTCTTAGATGAAAGAGGAAAGCGTGTTAAAAGATAACTCATAATTTATGAGTAGAGATTTCTGATGCCAACGGATCTGCAACACAGAATGGAAAATGATATAAAAACGCGTGCAAAGGTTAAAACTTCTATTCAGCTCTTCTAAAGGGAAAACTTAAAATGTTTCTAGCCATCGAAACGCTTTGATTCTTTCCAGTGTAAATTGAGTATTATGACAAGAGAGTAGATGGAAAGAGGCTGTTACAATATTCTGTCTCAGTGACGACAGCTGAGTATTCTATGAAGAAACACTAAGTATTGAAACACCAGAAAATTAGAGGAAAACATTATATGTACATTTTGAAGATCCTATCTTGTAATGAATGCTGTCTGTCTATTTGTAAAAAGCTTTCTTGTTCATAGGTCATAACGACACTCTATTTGTTCATTATTACCCCATAGTATGACATTTGTATTGTTCAAAAAAGATTTTTGTAAAATCGTATAGTATATTTAAAAATATATATAATAGTTTTCTATATTATATTGTTTTAAAGTATTTTTGCAATGTAATAAACAATAAGCAATAAATATTAATTTTTAGTGGTAATAAATAGAAATAATAATGCTTTATAAGAATTTCTCGACTCAAAAATGCATTAAAATTTATGTTCATTATTGTCTAGTACATGCACTTGAGTGCTGCAAAAAATAAACTTTTGTTACATTATTTCGGTATAAACTTAAAATCAAATGCCTTTTACTCTTTGGCATGTCTTCGTTATAACCATACATCACTAAATTTGTATTTTGTTAACAAAGGAACTATAGCAATATCATTTTTCTTTCCTTGAAAAGTTACCAAAAAAATAGTCTTTGTAAACAAATCCTCAAATACTGTCATTCTCAGAAATCTGAGGTGTGTTATTGATTTTTCAGAATTTTGCAAGTAAAAGATTCTGTGTCCACACATAACCATGTTTATTGGTCTCCTTTCTGAAAATAAACAACGTTGTTTATATAAGGATATGAAAATTAATGATCTTGTTCACATCAAAGTAAATTTATTGAGGAAAGCTGCTTGACAACAAACAGATAACTAATGAAAATACAACTAACTTCACACTTTGTTAGATGGGACATCGTTTCAACGACACATAATAGTGTGTGTGTGTGTGTGTGTGTGTGTGTGTGTGTGTGTGTGTGTGTGTGTGTGTGTGTGTTTGTGTGTGAAACCTTCTCAGTAGTTTTAACTTCAACAAACAGAATGTGCTATTCAATCGTGTTGAAATATAGACAAAATTGGATGCATATCTGTAACATGCGATCTTACTGTTTCTATTCGTCTGAAAAAATTGAATAGTGTAAACAAATGCAAATACTATAAAACGTGGAAGGTAGGCTGTTAACTAAGAGTTGAAGGATGTTCAAGTGGTTATTTTGAAAGAAAGAGAGACATTGCCTGCGGAAAGTTGATCAGTGATCAGGCAGAGCAGTGCGTTGGACTTTTAACGATAGTCAAAATAGTTGTGTGAATATTAGACTGAAACGTTCTGATCGTCTACAAATAACAACTTCTCTTAAGGTCAAGTTCACTGGAAAAACAAACAAACAGAATAAGATTTGACGGCTCCACAAGAACCAATAGAACTATAGAAAAGCGATTTCTAATCGGTATAAAATAGAACGTTAGCCTAATCCTTTCAATTCTATGTTCTTGGGATAGGACTGCGGTGTAGAAACCATTCCTTCAAGTAGGAAACATTGCAGAAAGACACTCCTAGGCCAGAAAATAAAATAAAGATTTGAACGATAAACAATGGAAGAGTGCCGACCAATGAATCTACTCTTTGTCTTCTAATGCTAGAAGATTATGTGTCGTCGTCCCGAAGAGTTTTTGTCATTCTGACCATGTAATACCAACGTCCGAAAAAGGTAACGTCACTGTTTGGGGATGTTTTTTTGAGACTACCAATTCGAAAATTTAATTCGAATTAATGAAATTAACGAATGTGTTTCAAAAAGTTTAACTGATGCATTAAAGTCCATGAGGAAATCGGATTTGGGGCTGTAGCATTATACTGCAACAGGATTGCCGTCAGAAACACTCATTCATCTTATGCAGTAATTAGCTGCAATGTAAAGAAGACACTACATAATTAACAAATGGAATAGTCGTCATAGTCTCCGAGTTTGCTGCCAATCGAGCTCTTGTGATAGCTCGTAAATAGGTGCAACGAATACGGAAGCTCTTTGGAAGGCTCTTGAGAACTACTGGAGCAGTATAGCTTTGAAAATGTTAGAAAAGGTCATTCAGTATTGCCTGAAATTTGTAAAGCTCTTATCAACACTAAGAGTCGGCAATTCATTCAATGCAAACTACTCAACAAATTTGTCTCAGTGCAAACAGAACCATACGTTTTAACTTCTTTATATAAGCAATGATTTTCATTTGACAGAACAAGACCAAAGAACTGGATTTTGTATTAATGTGTCTTCTTTTTGTTTAGAGAACTCTCAAAAATCAAAGTGCGCTCATACCTTTCACAACAACTCTATATGATGTTCAGACTTACAGTAGCTCTGCATATATACATAGGTTATCCCAGGTACAGCCCGCGGCATAAAATTTGTTACAAAACTTCTAAGTCCAAATGAATAACAAACTCTTGCCCAGTTTTCTTATGCATTCCCGCAATACATGTATCAATCGAATAGTCGCTTCTAGTATTTATTCCAACTCCTCCCCGTCCTCCACCTCTCCTTGTCTAAAGCAGTGTGTGTGACGTAGTACACTCTTTCCATTCAGCTGAAAAAGAAACAGGAATCAAGTTTACAACGTTATAGCTTTAAAACAGTCTTTTCCATTCGTTTGTTCTGAAATATTTTTAAGAGCCTAAATTAAAGGAAAGTCACACAATCTTCCCAGAGCTTCATAAATATCTTTAGTTTCATTCTTTTCTTTCTTTAAAGAGTGCAAGCTAGTAAGATTCTCCCTAAGAAATCTATGGAAATTGCCAAGAGCTCTAAAATATCTACGGACAGAAACGAGTTTTATTAATTGATTCATTTAATTTCTTTTCAGTAAGTGCAAGCTAATGTTTCAGGGGCGTCATTTGGGCAGGACAGGAGGGTGTAATTCCCCCTCTCATGAACTTCATAAATACGTATTTTTTGATCAAATGTATAGTAATACACTAATAAAAAGTGAAAATCTTATGTCGCCGAAGAATCTCTTCATTCTCCCCCCCCCCCCGAATAAAGTCTAAAAGACACTGGTTTTAACAACAAACCTATAGAGTTACGATAGCACATTGCTAAAGAGCTTACATTTGGTTTCAAGAGTCGAAGGTTTGATCTCAAGCCATATCACTTCCTGGGTGACATTGAGAGAGAGAGAGATACAGAGAGATAGAGAGAGGGATTCAAGTATGGAGACAGAGAGGGATGATTTGTATACACAGATTTAGAATTGAAGAAAAAATGATCGGACAGCATTCGTATTATGACGAAAATTCTGATTTTGTGAAAGATAAGAAGGGAAGTTTTCTAACTGCGAGGATCACATTAGGCAGTTGTCGAATTAATGTGGAGAACTCTTTTTAGAGCATCAGATGATTACGAAAGGAGAGAAAAATCTTCAGAACTGAGGAATTAAGATTTTAAAAAATCTGATTTCGGCGACGGGTTTCGAACCACGAACCTTGTGGTTATCGAACCATGACTTTATCCATTCTGCTACGGAGAATTCTATTACTGGTTCATATACGTTTCCCTTAGCTGCGTTGAAAGCTGCCTTAAGGGGGTATTCCAAAAGTTGACTCGGTGGATGCGCCGTTCAGATAGGACGTAAACCTCTTGTAACTTAGTTACAATGTGCAAAATGAACTTCCTCTTCTTCAGGACACTTTTTAAAGCTTTAAAATTTGTTATTATTGTTTTAATTAAGTTACATTTGATAGAACCATCTGATAAAGTAGTGCCAAGCCCTGTGCGTCATTGTCTGTTAGGTGAATGGTTAATGTAAGTAACTCCTACGTGGATGGTCAGAGCTTTCAATCAAGACCATTCTTATTGATTATTTTCTTTGAGCTACGCTCATACTGTATATTCCACAAGTTCAAGTTTGAAGTAATGTAGTTACAGCTAGTTTAATTCGAAATAATTTACCAATATTATATTTGTTACTAAATTTACATGGCACTCCTCACTGTTTGTAGTCCTGCATAAATGCAAAATTGTTTTAAAATTATATTTTACTTTCAAGTTTTATTGTTGTTTTTAATTGTCCTTCAACTTTATTTTATAATTATTTTCTATTTCTTAATTATAACATATTTTCTATTTATATTGTATTCTATGTTACACGTTTATTATTTATATTTTATGTCTTACCTTTGAAGAGGAGCTTTTGACAATTCAGAACAGCAGGGACATACACAGGATGCAGGCCTTTGCAATCGAGAGCTTTTGCCCCCACGAAATCACTGCTTTTTATTTGTAAATTATATCTAATTTTAGAGATGATGATAGCAGGGGCGGTTTCAGGGGAGTGCGTTCGGGCGATCACATCTCCCAGAATAGGGAACTTTTTATACTTTTTATATTAAAAATAAAACATATCCTAACTATGTTTCATCTTTGTATTATAAACTTAAATTAAAACCTAAAGTAGATAGGCCTTACTTTCTTAAGAAAGTTAATTCTGCAGAAGAGCTACTTCTCCTTTTCTAAATTTGTTTTTTTCTTTTTTTCTTTCTTTTTTTGGCAATCCGCTCTTACCTTGATTTGACTTCGAACAACCGCCCCTCCCAAACAATCATCCTGGATCCTCCCCTGGATGATACACATTTTAGTAAAATATGCCCTCAATCGCTGAAATAAATTCCTGTCAAGCTTTCGATCGCTGAAATAAATTTCTTTCTACGGCCCTGCAAAACAGTGACGATTTTAGGGAGCGATCAGTTAGTAATGCCTCCCTGGAGCAACGTCACTTCCCCAGAAGTCATATCTCCGATAATTCAGAATATGATTTGTGCATTATCACTTTTCACTCTCAGTGTCTTGAAACGCACCAAAAAGGAACTGTTCTGAAGTATTTTCTGGTTCACCCTATGACCCCATTTCAATATGGCCAACCTTGGACATTTACACATCTGAAATATCACCTTTTATGTCAGTGATCCCGAAAACTATTCATTCGACACAAACTATCAATTCGACTTACGCAGCATCCACAGTGTCACTTTTCATCTTTGCACATGAATTCGACACTAATTTCGTTCGTATTTGACTACTTTTACATGTCACCTTCACCTCTTGGTAGGGATTTTTTCAGTATTCGCCCCCCCGCCCCCACAACTATGGAGAAATTTCAACCAACTAAGTATAATTATAAATTATCATCTGAAACACAACAGTACGGGTGATCTTTTTCGCAGAGGAATTCGTTAACTACTGTTTCAATATCAATGTATTGGCGTTTCTTGCTGTCCATGCTGAAGATTGCCAAAGAGCTAAACTTCATCTGCACTATTGTGCAATGAATATAGGTTTTATGGTTTAATTTACTGAATACTCGCTTAGATGTTGCTCTCGTCACAGAAAAAGTGATATACAGTTATAAAAGAAAAATGAAATGAAATATCTAATTTTTACGTCCCACGTTATGTCGACTATGCTAATGGAGAGAGTAATGGTGAGAAAGAAATGAAATTGTTTAATGAAGAAAGTGGGAGGAAACTGGAAAAATCCGAGAAAACTCATGCACACGGTGTTTGTCCATAATAAAGTTCATTCAGGGCGAGCTGGGATCTAACCAACAACTCCATGCACCATAGGTAAAGTTATAAAAGAATAGGCGTCTATACAAATACGGAACACTACTCTCAATGAGAGTTATATAAGATTAGATTTTTAGTTATTTCATTCTGAGTTGAAATTTCAATCAATCTTGATCTTCATTACTGTTCGAAATCCGGACCAACCAGTATTCCCTACTAGGGTAAAGATTAATTGATCGCCAACAGAAATCCAAAATCCTCTGTATAACCTCACGTTCCATTATTCCATATACACAATTAAGAGTCCAGTGTAACCTACCAGTTAATAAGTTTTCTTCTTATTATTATTATTTTTAACACCTCAAAAAATATAGGCTCGTAATTGAACCACTGATTGGAAAAAGGGAATAAGTACATAAAAATATTTTTCCCACTTTTAAGCTTTTCTCACCAATTGCAGTGCTACAATACAAGATTCTTCTTCTTGTCTTAGAGTTTGTCAGTTCTTTTGCTACAATTAATCAGTTATACACTTGTTGAAACAAATACAAATACGCCTCGGGAAGGTATTTTAGCGTTTCTGAAAACTTAGGTCTGATGTACTTATTCCCTTTTGTTGGAAATAGTTGCTGCAAATAGTTGCTGCAAGGACGTGATAAATCTTTTCGGTAGACTTCATAGTCTACAGCTCCTTCACAACTTCCTTTTCATCTAAGGCTAAGTAGTTACATTTTAGACATTGAGGAAAAAGTGTGAAATTAATTAAAACCCTTCAAAGTGGAGTTACGAATCTTCAATGGACCTCTTTTGCTGTTGGCCTCGCTCAACGCACTCCCATCACTGTTCAGGGTGCACGATGGAGTTTCTCCCTTTTAGGAATACTTTCTAAGACAGTACTAGTTTTTTTTTACAGCTGTTTCAATTGAGTTGTATTTGCTAGAACTGTCGGTTAAAGGGAACAAAAGATCCTATACTCAAACACAAATCATCTCTCTAGAAGCTCTAATGGAAAACGAAACGAATCGTCGTAAACATGTTACGTTCTTGAAGAGGAAAACAGAAAAAACATTGATTACACAAACGTATAATGGTATCATTTGCTTGCAAATTTAAAACTTATAGAAGTTGATGGCTTGTTAGGTGAGGGGTTAGTGAACAGGATTTTTGTCTGGTGGTCCAGAGTTCGAATCTCATCCGTTCTTCTTACGTTTTTTTCTTTAAGCTACACTGAATTTTTTCATTCCAATTCTTTAAGCTTGAATTAAATCTAATACCAGTTAGTGAATTAAAAGTAGCTAACATTATTTTCAAATACGAGACGTTATTACATGCTTGTCACTAGCTCACAATACTCAACTTTGTTATAAACTCTTGCAGCCTTCATTTAACTCATTTCTTGACGCGTTTTGTTACAAAACTCATGAATCGTGGCGAACAAAATTGCTTTACCAGATAATGGTGACTGCTTTGAAACCAAATGACAAGTATGAGAATTATAATGTATCATATCTGTAGTTTGGTGTGGAGAAGAAACCAAATAGCGAACGAAAGGTTTAAGAACAACCACGTTATTAATATAAACTATGACAAAGATTATTGACTTATATGATTTTAAAAAATCGAAAGAAAGTTTGAAAGAACGAAAAATACTAACTTAGAATTTTGTAACTGGAGCAAAGGAAATCTAATTTAAACATACTAAAACATACCATTCAGCGCATATAGAGCGTGGATCTGTGCTCCAGGCTCTAGCTAATAATCTGGAGGCTCTCAAGTCGGATCCATGTGTGAATATTTTGTTTAAATTTAGAATTTTTGGTTATCATTAGTCGGCGATGACACACGTTTAATTGTCTTAAGGTATTTGAATATTTTGATCTTTCAATATTTGAATGATCAAATCTTCAATAATAATAATAATAATAATAATAATAATAATAATAATAATAATAATAATAATAATAATAATAATAATAATAATAATAATAATAATAGTTCTTATTATTATTATTATTATTATTATTATTATTATTATTATTATTATTATTATTATTATTATTATTAGCAAAGTAATTCAATAACACATTAATATCTTTAATTATTTCTCGATAACTACTCGAACTTAAGACGTCCTCGAATCTAAGTCGCACCCCGATTTCGCTGGGCTAAATTAAAGAAAAATAGTAATATGTTATGGTTTTACTATTACTAAAGCACTCTTTGATATTGGTCATTTTCGATGATTTTATGTATCCCTCTCCCCTCTCCATGTTGGGGGCACGGTATGACAAAAATTATCCCAGGCCCGAATGTTGTGTACGTTGAAAATTTGATCGAAATCTGTTGGATGGTTCAAGAGTTGTTCTATTTATTTTTATATATTAATCTCCCCTTCTCTTATCCTCTACTATGTTCTACCGTCAAAGTGAAAATATTAAAACACAAGTTTCTAGGTCCGAACGTCGTCTATGTTGAAAATTAGATCGAGATCGGTCAGGTGGTTCAAGAGTTGTTAAGTTTTATTCATTTTTATAGATATCTCCCCTCCCCTCCTCCTACCCTACGTTCTACCAACAAAGGGATATGATAAAAACCACCCCAGGTCCGAACCTCATCTATGTTGATAATTTGATTAAGATCAGTTCGGTGGTTTAAGCGTGATGAAGTCACCAAACCAGCATTTTTAATTTTTTACATAGTTCCCCCTTCCCCTCCCCTACATTGTGCCGTCAAGGCAAAAAAATGAAAACATCCCAGGTCCGAACCTTATCTATATTTAATGTTTGATTGATTGGGATCAGTCGGATTGTTCAAGAGTTATTAAGTTTTATTCATTTTCATATATTTACCCTCCCCTCCTCTTCCGCAAGTTCTAATATCAAAATGAAATAACAAAAAGCTTCCCAGGTTCGAATTTCATCTATGTTCAAAATGTGATTGAGAACGATCGGGTAGTTCAAGAGTTATTCACCACCGAACATTGTCACTTTTATTTTTATATTTATAGCTGTTATGTATCTTCCCCCTCCTCTCCATCCTCTACGTTATTCCGTCAAAGTGAAATGGTAAAATTCATCCCTCGCGTTAATCGAGACGGGGACATATAGCCTCATTGCTGACGTCCCCATTAATCCCCCTAGTCATGCCCTTTAGTGTGTTTAAGTTAGTTTTTTTTTTTTTTTTTGTTTTCAGTTGGAAATTTCTAAGTTATTTGCCTTTGTTTCAAAATTCTCGCATTTCTTGTATGATAATACAAGTTAATAATCTTTGACTTGTTTTATATTAATAATCTGAGTTGTTCTTAAACCTTTGGTTTCCAATTTTGTTTTGTCTCTACACCAAACTACAGATATGACAAATTTAATTCTCATACTTTACATTTGATTTCAAAGCGGTCGCCATGAACTGCTTAAAAGCAATTTCTCCGTCACGAAACACCCAGCAGAGGGCGTACGATATCGTCTACAGCAATGAAAGGAAACTCCGCCTTGTTTCGTGACGTCACATGAAGCACGTTCCGTTCAAATACCTAAGCAAAGCTATCATTTTGCTTCTGGTGTGAAAATGGCTCACTACGAAGCTTCTGTTAAAAGCAGCGTGATTGCTTTAATTGAGCATGCGGGCATGAACTATAGCGAGGCAGGCGCGAGATAGGGCGTTAACCGTGCTACAGCACGGAGGTGGTGGAGGAGATATGAGGAAACAGGAGATGTAAGACGTAAAAGAGAAAGTGGGCGACAAAGAGTTTCCTCTGCCGAAGAAGACCAGAGTTTAATTGCCCAATGCCGTGAGCACCCTTTCATGTCTGCCCGACAGTTACGAGATGAAACCAATTTCCCAGGCGATGTTACGACTGTCCGTCGTAGACTCAAATCCTTTGGTTTGAGATCATACAGGGCAGCTGTAAAGGAGCGACTAACAGAAGACCACATGGTTGACCGTCTGGCGTTTGCACAGTTAAATATTGCACGTGTGTGGGACGAGGTCGTTTTCAAAGACGAAAAAATATTTTCCAGTGCAAACTTCGGGCCGAAGCGTGTTTACCGCCCCCCTGGAAAAAGGTATGCCTCTGAATACGTTTCCCGTTCTGGTCGAATGGGACATGTAACTGTCCACTGTTGGGCATGGATATGCAAGGCTCCAAATTTCGGAGGAATCTACAGGATTCCTGGTCGCCTAAACGCCCACAAGTATGTGGAACATCTGGATGAAACGCTTCCGGAAATAAAAGCTCATCTAGGTGACGGCATATTATATTTGCAACAGGAGAATAGCTCGATACATAATTCAAATGTGGTTCAGACATGGTTGCAGAGGCAACCTGATGTCGAAATATTGACTGTGTTCCTCATGGAGCAGATCTGAACCCTATTGAAAATATGTGGGCCTCTGTTGCAAGAACATTGCGGAAACCTGGTCGAACAATCCTCCACGAACATCTAATGATCTTTGGGAGCGTTTTGAAGATGCGTGGTCGATCTGTTGCACCCAACGCTATATCTCTCGCCTAATGGATTCAATGCCACGGCGTATGGCAGCTGTAATCCAGTCCCAAGGGGACTATACACACTATTAATAAATGCTCGCCCACAACACAGTCAGCCCTCTCGAGGGCTACCTAATTCGACCCACTTATTAACAAAATTTTATGAAATACATTACGCGACACCAGTGAATGTAAGTGTCTCAGTATGTTCTGCATTAATAAAGAGGCTAACGTGCGAGACTTGGTGGCCGAGTGGTATTATGCTTGTTATGTAAACCAAAACCGCCTGTAACAGTGGTTCGAATCTAGTGAAGAAGACCCCTACTTTTTATCACCAGGGTTATTTGCAATACGCCTTCTGCTATGTCCGCCTTCGTACGGTCTATTATATGACATATAATGTGGACCGCCATAAGTTTTTACTTAGTAAACAATTTATAAATATATGAACAAATACCTAGGTATATTAGAGTAACAATGGAATATAGTAGTTTCGTCCGACTGACGTCGCTCTGCAGATGTTCATTGTATTACACCGGAAGATGAATTAAATAAAGACTGGAAAATTTGATATAAAAATTGATACGTAATAAGTTAAAGACAAAATATGTAATTATAATCTCATATTTGAAACTGATTTCGACTACAATTAATTCTCTACCTGCTTTCATAAATAATCCAAACCAAAGTTCGAGGTTTGAAATGCACAAACTAAGTGTAGCTAAGAGAAAAAAGGAACAAGAAGAGCAGAGATTCGAACCCACGACTGCCAGCGTAAGAATTCCTTTTACTAACCCTTCATCTATCAAACCATGACGTGAACATGACTTTTGTAAGTTATAAATTTGTATCCAAGAAACACCATTAAGCGTATGTGCAACTACTGCTTTGCTCTTTTTCTCTTCAAAAGCATAACATGTTTAGGACGATTCGTTTCGTTTTCCATTAGAGTTTCGAAAGAGATTATTTGTGTTTGAGTGTAGGATTTTTAGTTTCCTTTAACCGACACTTCTAGCAAATACAACTTAATTCACACAGCAGTTAAAGAAAAACTCGTACTGACTTAGAAAGTATTCCTAAAAGCAGAAGCTGCATCATGCATCCTGAACAGTGACGTAACTAACGGCAGTGCGTTGAGGGAGCCCAGAGTAAAACGGGGCTCATTGAAAATTCGAAATTTCACTATTTTTCCTCGATGTCTAAAATGAGACTACTTTAGCCTTACATGAAAAAGAAGCTGTGGAGGGGACTGCAAAGTCTACTGAAAAGATTTATCACGTCCTTGGAGCAAGAACTTTAAGTTTTCGAACAGTAATGAAGAACAAAATTGATTGAAATTTTAACTTAGAATGAAATAAATAAAAATCTAATCTTATATAACTCTCATTGATAGTAGTGTTCCGTATTTGTTTAGACGCCTATTCTTTTATAACTTTACCTATGGTGCATGGGGTCCTTGGTTCGATCCCAGCTCACGCCGAATGAACTTTATTATGAACAAACACCGTGTGCATGAGTGTCCTCGGGTTTCTCCCGTTTCCTCCCACTTTTTCATTAAACAATTTCATTTCATTCTCACCATTACTCTCTCCATTAACATAGTCGACATAACGTGGGACGTAAAAATTAGATATTTCATTTCATTTTTCTTTTATAACTGTATATCACTTTTTCTGTGACGAGAGCAACATCTAAGCGAGTATTCAGTAAATTAAACCATAAAACCTATATTCATTGCACAATAGTGCAGATGAAGTTTAGCTCTTTGGCAATCTTCAGCATGGACAGCAAGAAACGCCAATACATTGATATTGAAACAGTAGTTAACGAATTCCTCTGCGAAAAAGATCACCCGTACTGTTGTGTTTCAGATGATAATTTATAATTATACTTAGTTGGTTGAAATTTCTCCATAGTTGTTGGGGCGTGGGGGCGAATACTGAAAAAATCCCTACCAAGAGGTGAAGGTGACATGTAAAAGTAGTCAAATACGAACGAAATTAGTGTCGAATTCATATGCAAAGATGAAAAGTGACACTGTGGATGCTGCGTAAGTCCAAAATAAGCCTTGGTTGGCTTCGAGTTGACAATGGGAGGGTGACAGGAATAAAGAATCGAAAATATCCTATATTTGTGTCGAATGGATAGTTTTCGGGATCACTGACATAAAAGGTGATATTTCAGATGTGTATATGACCAAGGTTGGCCATATTGATATGGGATCATAGGGTGAACCAGTAAATACTTCAGAACAGTTCCTTTTTGGTGCGTTTCAAGACACTGAGAGTGAAAAGTGATAATGCACAAATCATATTCTGAATTATCGGAGATATGACTTCTGGGAAAGTGTCGTTGCTCCAGGGAGGCATTACTAACTGATCGCTCCCTAAAATCGTCACTGTTTTGCAGGGCCGTAGACAGAAATTTATTTCAGCGATCGAAAGCTTGACATGAATTTATTTCAGCGATTGAGGGCATATTTTACTAAAATGTCTATCATCCAGGGGCGGATCCAGGATGATTGTTTGGGAGGGGCGGTCGTTCGAAGTCAAATCAAGGTAAGAGCGGATTGCAAAAGAAGAAAAGTAAAAAGAAAGCAAGAAAGAAAAGAAAAGAAAGAAAAGAAAAAATAGAAAATGAGAAAGAGCTCTTCTGTAGAATTAACTTTCTTAAGAAGGCTTATCTACTATACGTTTTAATTTACGTTTATAATACAACGATGAAAACTACTTAGGATATGTTTTATTTTTAAAATAAAAAGTATAAAAAGTTCCCTATTCTGCGGGATGCGATCACCCAAACGCACTTCCCTGGATCCGCCCCTGCTATCACCATCTATAAAATTAAATATATATACAAAAAAAGTAGTGATTTCGTGGGGGCAAAAGCTCTGGATTGCCAAGGCCTGCATCCTGTGTATGACCCTGCTGCTCTGAATTGTCAAAAGCTCCTCTTCAAAGGTAAGACATAAAATGTAAATAATAAACGTGTAACATAGAATACAATATAAATAGAAAATATGTTATAATTAAGAAACAGAAAATAACTATAAAATAAATTTGAAGGACAATTTTTAAAAAATCAATAATACTTGAAAGTAAAATATACTTTTAAAACAATTTTGCATTTATGCAGTTCTACAAACAAGTGAGGAGTGCCATGTAAATTTAGTAACAAATATAATATTGGAAAATTATTTCGAATTAAACTAGATGTGACTACATTACTTCAAACTTGAACTTTTGGAATATACAGTATGAGCATAGCTCAAATAAAATAATCAATAAGAATGGTCTTGATTGGAAGCTGGGACCATCCACGTAAAAGTAACTTACATTAACCATTCATCTAACAGACAATGACGCACAGGGCTTGGCACTACTTTATTAGATGGTTCTATCAAATGTAACTTAATTAAAACAATAGTAACAAATTTTAAAGCTTTAAAAAGTGGCCTGAAGAAGAGAAGTTCATTTAGCACATTGTAACTAAGTTACAAGAGGTTTTCGTCTTAACTGAACCTCGCATCTACCGTGTCAAGTTTTGGAATATCCCCTTAAGGTAGCTTTCAACGCAGCTAAGGGAAACGTATGTGAACCAGTAATAGAATCCTCCGTAGCAGAATGGATAAAGTCATGGTTTGATAAGCACAAGGTTCGTGGTTTGAAACCCATCGCCGAAATCAGATTTTTTAAAATCTTAATTCCTCAGTTCTGAAGATCTTTCTCTCCTTTCGTAATCATCTGATGCTCTAAAAAGAGTTCTCCACATTAGTTCGACAACTGCCTAATGTGATCCTCGCAGTTAGAAAACTTCCCTTCTTATCTTTCACAAAATCAGAATTTTCGTCATAATACGAATGCTGTCCGATCATTTTTTTCCCAATTCTAAATCTGCGTATACAAATCATCCCTCTCTGTCTCCATACTTGAATCTCTCTCTCTCTCTCTCTCTCTCTCTCTCTATCTCTCTCTCTCAATGTCACCCAGGAAGTCATATGGCTTGAGATCAAACCTTCGACTCTTGAAACCAAATGTAAGCTCTTTAGCAATGTGCTTTTGTAACTCTATAGGTTTGTTGTTAAAACCAGTGTCTTTTAGACTTTATTCGGAGGGGGGGGGGGGGAAGAGATTCTCCGGCGACATAAGATTTTCACTTTTTATTAGTGTATTACTATACATTTGATCAAAAAATACGTATTTATGAAGCTCAAGAGAGCGGGAATTACACCCTCTTGTTCTGCCCAAATGACGCCCCTGAAACATTTGCTTGCACTTACTGAAAAGAAATTAAATGAATCATTGAATAAAGCTCGTTTCTGTCCGTAGATATTTAGAGCTCTTGGCAATTTCCATAGATTTCTTAGGGAGAATCTTACTAGCTTGCACTCTTTAAAGAAAGAAAAGAATGAAACTAAAGATATTTATGAAGCTCTGGGAAGATTGTGTGACTTTCCTTTAATTTAGGCTCTTAAAAATATTTCAGAACAAACGAATGGAAAAGACTGTTTTAAAGCTATAACGTTGTAAACTTGATTCCTGTTTCTGTTTCAGCTGAATGGAAAGAGTGTACTACATCACACACACTGCTTTAGACAAGGAGAGGTGGAGGACGGGGAGGAGTTGGAATAAATACTAGAAGCAACTAATCGATTGATACATGTATTGCGGGAATGCATAAGAAAACTGGGCAAGAGTTTGTTATTCATTTGGACTTAGAAGTTTTGTAACAAATTTTATGCCGCGGACTGTACATCCTATAATGACTTTATTTTGAGTGATTAATCTAGCAGAAACGTATACGAAGGTAATTTGAATTACACTGATGAAAGTACAAAATAATACTTATAAATTGATATAAACTCAATGTAAGCAATTTTGTACTTTATCATATGAAAATATTTCGCAGAGTACTTACGTGCGAAAGTCTGAAAATATTAGTACAATTATTTTCCCATTGCGTGACTTTTGGAAGACGTTTCATACATATTGAATTGGTGCCTGTATATTGTTCACCACGGTCTCTATAATGTCTATCAAACCACTGACTTAACTATAGGTAAGTTTTTAACATAATTGTGTATGTAGCGAAGTTTTAGATCATCTGTCCGCGTGGCCACTATAACATTTAAAGCAGTTTTACAAACCGTGGTGAAATATTGATGAAGCATGTTGCCGAAATGTAGGTAAATTTAATCAAGATAGCTTGAAATTAAGGATTTCGGTGAATAATTAGAATTTAACAATCTTGAAGAATATATTGTTTCACTTTGGTAATTCCAGACTACTTGCATTTGTTTAGCCTAATATTGCACTGCAGCATAGAAATTCAAAAGAATAATAATATTCCAAACTTATGCATGTTTACATTGTTTACTTGTAACCGAATTAGGCATTAAAACTATTGAAAATTTAGTTTGCATTTGATTTATTTTTTCTGTTTTTAAGTGTCCTAGTATAAGATACCGTGTGTTATCAATATCATAAATCATAAATAACCACCGTTATTGTCAGCTGATTGCTGTTAATTGGGAAGTTGCTATCATCTCTGTCTTTACGTAAGAGCTTTTCACTTTAACAGCTTTCTTTAATATTGTAAAACTTCTCACTTTTCATTTTTATAAGTTTGTACATGTTTGTCGAAATAAAATTTATATTCTAGTGCGTTGTTCTGATAATTTTTCTTACCTTGTTTTTATCATGTTCAATAGTGATATTTACTTCTTTACTACTCACGATAACTTCCCCTGAAGTCAAACTATTCACTAATAAATATTGTACAATCATTGCAAAAACTGTATGTCAATGTTGGAAGTACGTATATCTTTCACCGAAAACGAAGGTAAACAACAATATACCATCTTCTAGTGAACAGAGTATTTTTCATTATGCGTGCAGTACATAGAGTAACAACAATTGTTGCAACAGAAGAAACATGATGAATTACTTTTAGTGAGCAACGACACCTATATATCGACTTAAAATTCGTCTATGTAAATCTTTGAAAACTAAGTATGACAATTTGTTTGATGTTTATTTGTCTTAATTATGAGTTATGTTACAATTAGACACAAATAACATTTAAGATTACATCATAGATTTAGGGACTCATTTTCATCCCTTTCAAAATTATTCATAGTTCGAAATCTCTTGGTTTTCCTGTAAAGAAAAGGAGTCATGATAACTCAGTGGTAAAGTGCTTAGATTTGGTGCGTAGGGTCTCTGGTTCGACCCTTGCGCAAGAAAGTTTGTGGTGGACAACATCGTGTCCGCAAATTTTCTCGGAGTACATCCGTTTCCTCTCATATTTTCATACCAAATACTCTTCCATCATCATTCTCTTGCCTTAATTACGCGTCTGTCTTAGCCTACAAGGCACAATCGTGGGACGTTCAATTGGAAGATTAGTTTTTCCTGAAAAGAAAAAATAGTATAAGTCGAGAAATATTTTCAAAAATACTGCTTTGTTATTAATCGATACTTAACTTTTCACTGATAAAAATAATGTAATCTTTGTCATTCACTTTCTGTGAAGCTGATTTATATTAATTATTTGATTCTGACCTTTTAGCTTAAAACGAGTTCATAACTCATTATACTGCAAATTTTCATACGATGGACCGACTTCTTAGTCTGAAAATCTGAAAGTCCTCACTTATCATATCATATATAGTGTAAAACAGAATTTTCTAACCCTCCTGTAGTTAAGCAACGGTTATAGATGAATTCCTTCAAATATTACTGTTGCTCATTCTTGTTACTTACGTAGCCAAAACTACACTGCCGAAGTCTAAAATTAGGCGTGAAAAACACAAGGTTTGGTAATGCATTTATAAACAACAAGGAAACTACTGGCTCCAAACTTTGCTTCCTTCGAAAACAGAGATAGCGTGTTTTCTATTGGATATACTTTATATGCTAGTATCACAGACAATCAACTTAATCACACCGAGATTTTTAAAAAATGATGGAAAAAGCTTCTAATTTTCGTATCCAGATAGAACAAATGCTGGTCAACTCAGTTTCACATTATATTATGTCAATATATATATATATATATATATATATATATATATATATATATATATATATAGAGAGAGAGAGAGAGAGAGAGAGAGAGAGATTGGTGTTAATGAGCTAAACCTACAAATTGGAACAATTGAACAGGTGATTCTTCACATCAAAATAAGGGGAAAAAGTTGTCCATTTAATTATGCATATATTTATCTATATCTATAGATAGATAGAGAGATACATACGCACATATATACATACAGAAGTAGATATACATATAGATACAGATATAGAAGTATCACCCAGTCAGTGTGTTTGAGGGAACTCTTGATTCTATTTCATGAGTTTTAGAATGTATGTAACTACTTTTCCAACCTTATACTAGGAACTTATAAGCACAAGTTTTAGAAATCTGAATCTGAAATTTAATTATAAGTCAATAAGTCACGATGCTTCAGCAAGAGATCGATTTTTATACCCAGCGTTGTGATTCTTCATTTAGCTCTTTAGATTAATTGCAACCCATCACAGATCACAAATCAATCACCTCACAATCTTCTGAGCTCTAAGACTGATGAGTTGAATGGTTAGGGGTTTAGCGTAACGTAACCGAGACTATATGAGAGGTGGGCCTACAACTTAATGTGGGGTCCCGAACCAGATAAATCACACTGGGAGTCGAGCCCAGGTCTTCCGCATCGAACACTAAGACTGTACTTCCGTTTTTTCCATTTATCGTTGCAACAATTATTTGGAAGTTCATTATTAATTTGTCATTGTCTTCTTTAGCCCAAATGTCATAATCATAAAATGTTACATTCAAAGTTACATTTCTTCTGAGTCTGACACGAAGTCTTCCAGATATAATTTAAAGTTCCAGGACACACACTGTCTTTCCACTCGATAATAACGCTAGCTTAATGATCATATTTTGGTTAAATACTGTACATTTATTATTTCAACATGCTTAAAGATCTAATAGAGTGACGCCGTGAGCTCATATTTTTTCTTTCCCCTCCGCTTTGTTTTCACAGACAGACCAATATTCCATTCACGTAATGTGTATCAGAAATTCGTTTTAGAAGAAAAGTGCCTTCACTTCATAGGTAAAACAGAGACAAGACACTCATTTCAAACAACGGTTCAGGCAATATTGCCTTGCTTTCTTTGCCTGTAGTGTTTAGTGATGGCTCACTGAATACGTAGTTGCTTACTACTGTAGATAATTTCATTTAATCAACATTCTCACACCCAATTCAAGCAAAAAGATCCACACTTGTCATATTATTTTGTTAAAAAATAAAAAGGAACATAGTTACAATTATATTTGAATTTGTGGGTAGTAACGTGCTTCTTTACAAAAATAAAATTAATAATACTCACAATGACCATGATTCAGTAAATAAATCAACACATAATATTACTCTGGTCGTTAGCGCACGCCTTCACATTCATTCATTCTGTGGAGTATTTCGTTTGTGATTCACTTAGTGTCAGCAAAAATGAATAGAACTGCTTTCGTCAGTTTCAACTACAACCATTGAGAATTAGTGGAATACCATAAGGAAAGCATGTACTACGTTTTATCGAATTCAAATTATATTTACGTAGTTTCTACCAGAAAATGATTTTCTATATGTGTAAGCCTGCAACAGGGAAAAGATTTTATTTCGTTTTACTTCCTTATTTTGATAGATTCTTGCAACATCAAACAATAAAGTTATTTTCAAAGATTCGAGGAGGGCATATACCAAGTTTAATTAAAAATAAGTAAGTTTTACGAGAGTTGTGGTAAAAAAAAAAACAGACAGATAGACGGACAGAAACACAAATTCTGGTTGAGTCAGCTGTCAGAGACTTGTTATTTCATATCAGTTACTTCTAATTCAGTTTCAGATGAAAGTTTATTTTAATATTTTATTAATGGAAAGAAATCTAGAACACCCTTACTTTTGATTTGCCTAGATATGTTAGGTTCATACCTGGAGTCTTATATTATTAAGTTAGAAAAGAATACGAAAAATTTAACAGAATCACACCATATATAAAACTCTAATACTACAAGTAATGGCCGTTCCCTCGACGAAAAGAAAAAAGGTGCACTTGACGAAGATTCAAACATGGATTAGCTTATGTTTATAGTTTAGAACGTTGCCCACTGCGCTACATACTCAGATGGTCATTTTCCCTATACACTTTAAACATTTAGCTTGTGGCTTTTGTTTCTGTCGTCTTACCATTCAACAGTTTCCCTGCTTTCCATGCTTGTCACATTGTTCATGTTATTTATTGTGTAAATTGCATTTGGAAACGTAATATATTTTTTTACCAGGATTTTTCATTTAGGGAAGGCAGGAAGGGGCAATTTGCCCGCCCAAGAGTTTGCGGTTTACGTAAACTTTAATCGATTGTCTACTAATATATTAGTACAAAACGTGAATGTCTTACGTCAATGGTACTGTTGCACCAATCAACCGAATCTGAAATGATGCCCCTGTGTGACAGATAATACGACTATGAGTTTGTGGTGAATATTTTGGGCGTTACAGGTCTTGCAATGTATAAAACTATTCACCGAATAAAGCACATTTGATTTTACGTCCTAATACTTATATAAAACAGTTTGAATCCTTGAAATGATTGTGGTTGGAGAGATCGTAAATGTTTTCATAGTTATGAGTCTGGATACGCAAACCCGCTTAACCTGGGGATTTATTTCTACTTATGTGAAATATGGTACTGTATAGATCCTTCAACCCATAGGCCCTGGTGTCTTCAAAAGGTTAAATAAATAAGTAATTTGAGGTGGTTCCTGTCAAACATATCCCATCAAAAAGAATGAGCCTGTTATAAAGTAAGCCTATAAAGTATAGACTATAAAGGTAAAATTACGTTATTTGGAAAGTAAAGATTTCTACTACTCCGTCTGATGTTTGTCAAGTGTTTATGACTTCACTTCACAAAACAACAAAAGCACTTGGTCGACTTATTTGATTTAAGTACTTTTTGTGGCGGTTGCTTTTCTAGAGTTGTGACAGGTCCACTATTTTAATGGGATATCATTCTTTTTTGTAAGCTTGCATCAGCATAACTCGTTGGATTTATCAAAGTGCACGCTTTCACAGTCGGTAAGACAGGGACTCATATCAAGTCTCTCAGGAAAGCACTATTGTCAAAAGTAGGGAAAATTCACCTATTTTTACGAAAAAAATTGTAAAAAGCAAATGGCTGGCAACACTGCTTTAGTGCTGGAGAAAAATACTGGAAAATGTGCGCTGGACTGTCGACAACATATACTGCAAGTATCGCAAAATTCTAGTACTAAAAAGTACTAAAAAATAATAGGTGAAACCCTCATATATACGGAAAATAGTGATATTTTCGCACAGAAATTATGTTGCATTGAATGCTTATGTGGAACTCGAGATTATAGCAGGGTGATGATTTATACCTCGTTAGATTTGTGAAAGGCGACGCTTTCATATTCCGTAACACTGGCACCCATATGAGGTCTCTCAGAAAGCAGTGTTGCCAAAAGTAGGGGAAAATCACCTATTTTACGAAATAATATTGTAAACACAAATGACTGGCAACACTGCTTTCATACTGGAGAAAAACACACACTCCGGAAAGCTACTCAATGCAACACGAAGTCTATATTGGTGTCCTGATCTTATGCTGTTTCGAACTGCATAATGTACCAAAACCACCCTGTTTTATTTTTAGCTTATCAACAATGAACGTATGCGTCTGAAATAGACTGAGATGAGAGAGGGGGGAGAGAGGAGGGGAGGTTCCTGGGTTGAACTGATAAATAAATATGTTCCAACAGGCGAAGCGAAACAAACACGCCTTTGTTCCTCTTTTCTTAGTTTGTTTTCCTTTTCGTCAGTGAGAAGGGAAAAATAAATTAACTTGTTTTTTCTAAAAGCTTCAGGCAGCAGAAAAGGATATTATACAACTGTAACGGCTTTTTGGGCTTTTGTAGATGACTAGAAACACAGGGTGTTTCGAAAAAATGTGTGCATACAAATCTAAACATAAAAATGGATGCAACCATCCTTGTGAAAAATATCATTAGATTTTTTCGTATAAATTCGTATAGCTGGCAACACTGCGTAGAATACTGATATGGGTTTTAATAAAATCTACATGTTGTCAGATATCTATTTGATAAGCAGAAACAGTTCGCCGTTCAATTACAGCCTGCGTAATAAATTCGATGGCCCATGTATACATTTTGCATGCATATTAATTCTAAGGGTCAAAAGGAACTACATGGGGTCCAAATTCCGAACTCCTATAATGTATTCATCAGTCCCGCTATAGACTATGGACATCTAGCACGGCTCGCAGCAAGCCAACAGTACTAAGACCGAATCCAAGTCCTCGAACGCACGCCTTACGCATTTCTTATTAGCTCAGCAAGAACACCAATTGCCTTCCTCTATCACCAAAACTCAATATCTCTTCTTTTAGCCCACATCTATCGCCTCCGAAAACGCTACATCATGCACCACATAACACTCAATCATCCTACCATTGCAGGACTCTAGGATTAGACTCCTGCCATCCCACGCCGTGCATACCCATCTTTGAACCATCTTCTGGCAATCTATGAACGAGAGACCCATACAGCCGACTATAGCACTGTTCGACGAATCTATCAACACTAACCGTTAATAAATCCTACATAAACTTCATTCAACCGTCAACTACATGATATTAAGTCCAAACTATTTATCTTACTCTGAGTGAATTACCCATTATCGACTATGCCATAATAATATAGTTAGCAAAAATACTCATTTTGACAAAAGGAAAGGGATAAGGAAGAATTATTGGGAATATGTATCCATAGGGGCGAGAATAGCGCTTTAAAAAAACAAAAAAGAAAAAAAGAATAGTGTATCTCATCAATTCCTGAAGTAAGGAAGATGAAACTCGACAAATATACTTACCACAAAAAAAAGTGAACATATTTATCATCGTCTCTGAAAAATTCACACCTAAACAAGGAAGGAGTAATTCGCATAACATTAAAAATTTCAAATTTATTTCAATTTTTAGTTATCTCTTTAAAAAATGCCAAATGTAAGAATTCTTTAAATTGGAGCCATGAAATTTGAAATTTAAAGTCAATTAACAATAAACGAATACATGTTTAGCGTTTCAGAAAATTCTGATCCTAAGAGGGGAGTGGGGGATAGTTTCTACCTATTAAAACTTCTCACTATTTACTCTGAAAATGCCGAATGTGAGGATTTGCTTAAGTTTGAGGTGTGGAATTTGGCATTTGACTTCTTACCTAAAAATAATTGAATGTATGTTTCCAGGAACTCCTCTCTTAAAAAGGGAGAAACAGACTATTTCTATAATATTACAATTTACCACTATTTATTCAGAAAATTTCATGCAATGTCAAATTCGCTAAAATTTGAAATGTGAAATTCGGTATATAAACTCAGAACTTAAAAGAATGGAATATGTATTTCAGAGTCTTCAAAATTCTCTTTTAACCAGAAGAAGGCGGTATTTATATATTTCTCGACATTCAAATCGACTTTGCCTGTCTTATCAACATGGAATCTTCGAGGAGAATTACTGAACATATTTAGAGCTATTCTAGAGCAGGGTTTTATTATTAACTTTTTCTGAAATGTGTATCCTAAGGGAGAGGGGATCAAGGTCTAAAATATTTGCTAAAAACAAAGTCTTACAAACAGAAACGTACGCAGGGGTGGGTCCAGGGGATTCGGACCCCCTCCCGAATTTCAATATTTGTGTAAATTTAGCCTAATTTTAGGTGCAATTTTAGGACATTTAATATAAAATACCCTCATATTGAGTTTGGACAGCTACGAAATAAATTCCTGCGTATGCTACAGCTTACAAGTCTCTCACGCTATGAAGATGAAACGTGTTATAAAACCAACTAGACATGCAACCCAGCGTTTTCGGAAATTCCACTTCTGTCTCATCATCTTGGAAAATGACTGATTAATTGAAATGAATTTTCGAACATGGTTACCACTTACCTGAAGCCGGGTTTCAATCATGTCAGTTTCAATAAAATTCGTATCCTAAGAAGGAGGGGGAGTTAATATATACGCCGAAAATTAAATATTTTCTAGTCAGGGAGGTGAGACTAGGTATATAAACTTTTTACTTAACGAAGTCGCCATGTGTATTTGCCCCAGTGTTTTCGAGAATTCTACTTCCTAAAGGAATTACAGGGCCATTTTAAAAATTTGAAACTTGTCATTTTATACTGATAAAATGATCGAAGTGACAAAATGTTTGAAATATCTAAAATGTGTTTTTTTTTAAAAAAAAAAAAAGAACATAGTTAGCACGTGGGGCATCTTTCATTTTATCAACTCACTTTGCAAAAACTTCCTCACTTTTCCAAACTTTGCAACTCACTTTTCCACATGAGAGTGATTCTAACGATTGCAAAAATGTTTGTAACCTGTTTTAAGTGAGATATAAATGCTATGTTTTTGTTTGGTTACATAAAATACGTTGTTCTTATCTATCTGCGTGACCACTCGAAAAAATCTAGAGAGGGGGAAAAATGAAAATGTTTTTCAGAGAGGGAAGTAAATTTTTGTCACAGGGAATATGCCTTTCATCATCCCCGTCAATTCGTACATTGGAGCAGCTGATGTTTTATGACCTAATTAAGTCATTCTGTGCCAACCCGGTGGCTACTCTATTTGAAGTTCGCAGGAAAGTGCTATTTCAACCATTTTTCAAACTAATAACTTTCAAACAAACATCCTTCAGTTTTATTTTAGTGATGGGCATTTTGCTAACAATCATTCACCCTCACCCTCAATCCACTCCCTCAATATCACTTTCAACAACCCTCACCCTCGGCTGCTCTCACCCTCAATCGACTCCCTCACATATGCCCTCATCCATTCTTACCCTCAGTCGACTCCCTCACCTTCATCCTCAGCCACCCTCTCCCTCAGTCGATTCCCTCACAATCAACCACTCTCACCCTCAGAAACCCTCACCCTCAGTTGATTTCCTCATCCTCATCCTCAGCCACCCTCACCATCAATCGACTCCCTCACCCTCATCTACCAAAATGAAGCTGAGTGAGGGAGAGGGCGACCCTCTTGACGGCAAAAATGACTGAGGGTGCCCATCTCTGGTCTCAGCTATAGATCAAATTTCTCAAAGCTTCTCCGAAGCGTAAATATTAACACGTTTGGTGTGAGAGATCTCATTTTAAATTCATTTGGCATCGTCACATATCAAATTTCACTTACTCTTTTGTATATTGCAAGGGGATAACGAAATAAAAAAAAACACACAGCAGTTTCTGCTCGAGCAATTGTTTGTGTAACTTCTGCTAACAGATGGAGGAATGCACATTATCTCATAACGCATTATAATCATAACATTATCTAGCATTACTAGGAGATTGTTCGCCGTAATTTGGAAACTTTCCTCAGCTCACTTCTTTTTATTGGTGTACCTGTTAACCGTGCTATTAATCATATTGTTGCATTATCGTTCCTCATTTTCCTTCCATCTTGCCGTTTGTTGCTCTTCTCACAAACAGAATCCTTGGTTGTCCTCCTAAAATTATTTTCAATACTGTCCTCATTATATTAAATTATGTATGTTTCTCCCATATGGTTCTCACAAACGGACTATTATTTTTTCGTTCATTGGTTACTAAGTTTGTTCATTTTTATCATCGCTTATATTTCCGAACGTTTTAGTCCATCCTCCTGGTTGAGTTAATAATTCTAATTCCTTGCATGAGTATAATATTGTGCGTGTATCTTTGTATCTGGTACCTGCATCGAGTCTAGATGAGAACACTTACCTCGAGTACATATTTGAGAAGTTGTTCGATTGCGAACTGAAATAGTATATAGCGTTTCTTAAACAGTCTCAGTTTCACCTTTCAATGTTTTACTAGATACTAGGTAGTGAAGATGTTTTTGGAACACAACCTGAACGGCCGAGTTCCATAGGCTATTCAGTTAGTTAGTAAGTAATTTAAAGAAAGAAAGAAAGAATAACTTACATATTAAAGTATCAATGTTTCACCCTTAAACGAGATGCAAAGCGTAATAATTAGTTGAGACCTGCCAGAGAGCCAACATTCAATGTTAGACGTAAGTTGGTGTGATTTGAATATATATATATATATATATATATATATATATATATATATATATATATATATATATATATGTGTGTGTGTGTGTGTGTGTGTGTGTGTGTGTGTGTGTGTTTGTGTGTGCATGTGGTTAAAAATGACCAGTAATGAAATTCTAGCTATTCCTTCAGTTTGGTATTGTTGTACATACTGGATGAAATGTTATCATATTGCAGCGCATATGAATTCGATGATTCCATTAGGGCAATAAGCAGGAACACGTTGGTTCATAACGACCAAGCTATTCCATAGGCTAAGAAAACGAAGGCTTACGTGTATATCTTTGATTATAGTTATGGTTGTGGTCAATTCAATGCAGGTATTGGCGGGAATTATGTTCCTATTATTTTACACTTCCTGGCTGGACACAACATTTCTTCACTCTCTTGGCTGGCGTGTACTCTATGATCTTTTTTAACACGTCTGGTAAAAGGTTGCAGAATGTCTCTGACACCTGCAAACTTCCCCAGGTACAGTTGATGAGGTCTCACATTCGTGTCGAAGACGCATGGCTTTTGATAGCCCAGAAGGCCGTCGAAGGACCTCTCGATGTCACACCATTTTGCAGCAATTTTTATCACCCCTGATGGGTTCACAGCTAAAGACCATCTCCAATTTTACTACGTTGTTCCGTGTCCCATATAATGGTAGGTTCAAACAATTACTGTTTTTCCATCATATCTCTGCTTACTAAGTTTGGCACGGTTCTCTTGTTTCCCTCTTTATGTTGCATTTTTAATGCAAGCAATACACTGACAAGAACGCCATGTATATTACTAAATACAACAAATAGGTTGATGCAAGATATAAATAACTTACCTACAGTCAGGACGTAAAAATATATCAAATGACATACAACTCAGTATTACATTTATACCAATTTTTATTTAACTTTCGAAAGCCATAACATTTCTCCTGACCTTAAATTAACATAACCATCAACTACAATGAATCAATTAGTTACTAAACGCACATGAATGCCAAATAAACATTGGAATTTATTATAATTCTATTTCATAATTTATTCATTTTAGAAAGAACCTGTACTACGGAAAATAACAATAATCACTATTACATTAGATATCGTGATTTGGAGAACATTCTCTGTGTACGTGTATAAACTTGTAACTAATAACTATGAATATGTTACAACACCCATCAATAATAATAAATAATCTTATTCCATGCATAACTAAACCAGCTTATTTTAAACTAAGGGCAGTTTGCTCACAATTCAGAAATTTTCATAAAATATCCAATATGAAAACAGTATTTTCTATGAATAACGCCGTGAGTAGTTGGGAACCTTGTACACAATACGAGTTTCGCAATCATTGTTGAGAGTGATTGTGCTCTTAGTAATGTCTGTTTTCTAAAACCAATATCTTGTGCATTCTCTCCTACAATACAGATCGCACTTGAATAATGATGCTACGTCATAAACTACATACTTGGTATGATGAAAATACAAAATATGCTGTAGGGACATGACAAAACTTAAAGCAAGAATTTGTATCCTAATCTAGACACAATATCGAATAACGTTGCTATTAAAACACAATTATAAACTGTGTTACAAAATAATGAATAACATTAAAACACACATTTATTTAATTAACAATTGCTTTAGACACGTCACCAAAACACTAAGATAGGGGTAGTTGAGATCATTTTTTGGGAATGCTGACTTAAGTTAATCCCTCATGTGAAGGAATTATATTTCATGTAATAACTAAAACTTTCAGTGTGGTAAAATCTCCGTTCATCACAACTCGCTAATATTCTCCCTTTTCCCCGTCTGGCCCTCTAGTGAACTCTCGTACTACGCGATTTATCCTCATTTGAGGGCACATGTTAATATATTGTATAATATCAATTTAGGGTCCCTAAGTTGATTAGTGACAGCCTTCGTGCCCTTTATGTCGAAAATGAAACGCATTCTCCCTGTGCGAGGAACAGGTATTCTGCTAGTTTATTTATTAAAAAGAAAAGAATTGAATAAAATTATTTAAAACATTGCATATAAATCGGAGAAAAAATTAAAATTACACAAAAACACGCGTTACGTAAAGAAGACCTAAACCCTCTCCTCCCCTTTTGTCACGCTTCGTAACGCAAGGCCAAACCCCTTTTCACCTTTGTCTCTTTACATAATAGTGGACAACCGCTTAAGCAAGCGGCAGGAAATATAAGTGATGTGTAGTTAACGATCGCCAAATTCCTAAGTACAAGACAAGAACAGAAAGACACCCAAAAATTCGTCAAAGACAGACGAATTCCAATACAGTATATTATAAAGTTGGCAATGTCAGTGGTGCCCACCCCCCCTTATGTCCATGACGCACCCCCCGCAATTGTCTATCCATAGGTATTCTTCCATGAAAAAAATCTTTTCGATTAATTTTACCCCCCCGCCAACTATATTTATATAGATTTTTAACCCCCCCAAATATTTCAATGACGCAGTTTGCGTCATAGCCCCCCCTTGTGGGCACCCCTGGCAATGTTGAGGAAGAGACATCCAACATGAGCAAAACATGTTGCTCGCATGTATAATCCATAGAAGATGCATGAAATTTGAGATTAAAAGCATAAATACAAAAGACTATTTCCGACCGAAATCATTCCATAGAAGTAAATAATAAATAGATGTCTTTGTCAGATAGGCTCAGTCAAGAAATTTCTATTTTGTGGAGGTGAATTTTGATGTCTACTTAAATAGAAATTATTTTTGTTTCTTAGAAAACTGTTATCTCTTTCGCTTGTAGAAGACACCTTTATCTGTAATTATAATGTGCGTAATCTTCTGTCTGAAAAACTCTCTCCAAAAATTGTCAAAGAGTTTTTAGAAAGGATATAACAATGTCTCGTTGAATATCAGTGACGAAGAAACATCTAAATGAGTAAAACATTTCGCTCGCATGGGTAATATATGGAAGTGCATGAAGTTTGAGTTCAAAATCATAAATACAAAACACTATTTAAGGCTAAAACTACAACGAAAAGATAAGGCAAAGAAAAAATTACACCAAATTAAATAATGAATTGATTTTTTTGTCGGATACGCTCAGTCAAGAAATTTCTATTTTGTAAAGATGAATCTTGACGTCTGTTATCATAGAAATTATTTTTGTTACTTAGAAAATGCCTTTTTGTTTCGCTTGTAGAAGACACCTTTATCTCTAATTATAATTTGCGTAATCTTCTGTTTGAAAAATTCTGTTACAAAAACAGCAATACTTACAGCATATCCCACGAGAAGTACGGAGAAAACAGCAAATAATGTTTTAAGACTGAAGGCTCTATTTTCCTCAGATAATTGTGTAACATTAGTTTTTAAAAATTTCTTGTGCATCCAAGCGTCGTTTTCGAATTTCAAGTTCAAACCTGATTCTTCGCAAATCGAAATAATGCGTTTAAACTCGTCTGTGAAAGGTGAATCATGTCTGATCTCATATGTACTAGGATATTTCACAGAGCCACCGGGTATTGCATAGAATGGATTTTCATCATCCTTCTGAAATATATTCTCATACATATTTATATTTTCCAACGCAAAATCCTGTCTTACATATAACAAAAATTTGCCACCTGAAAATGTTTCTTTCCCAGACGCTGTCCCAATCGTCCACCTTCTATTAATTTCCTGACTTACTGAAGTATTTAGACGACTGAAGAATACTATGCGAGTAACATCATGCCCTCCGAATGGGCTTCCAGAGTTTAACAGATCCTCTAACGTTTCAATATAAGGATATCTTGCAGGTGTTGTAAGAAAACCAAACAATGATGCTTGATACCCTGTATTCAGTGTGAGAGCAGCAAATACCCAAATAACAAATAAACATTTCATTAACTTAGTGTTTGGAGGTTGAGGTCCTGATGCTCCTAACAAAATCAGAAAACTAAATAGAAACGGAGATTTAAGAGTAAAAGAATCAACAAATTTATTTTCCACTGATTTTAATAAATCTAATAATAATGAAAACAATATATAACTAAGTACTACTGAAATCCAAATCTCCGATTTCAAAGGAAAGACAAGATTCATCCACATAGGATATAACCCGGGACGAGGAGCTACGAAGAAGTAATATGAAAATCGTTTACTTTCGATTGTTTCAAAAAGATCTGCACTCTGAATACTAGGAATACCAGCACAGAGATCGAAATCAAAGTAGTGGGTTGAACACACACAATTTTTCGTATATGGGTTGAACAGTTTTTATGCCGTTATAGGAAGGGTTGAATTTGCAACGATCAAATCCTACTTGTGGTTTAAAATGTTTTGTTGAAAAGTTGTGTTCAGCATTTGTTTTAAATTGAAAATTCAACTTCTTGGAGAGTACATTAATTAAGTTTCCTGTTACACCGCTCAGAGCATATTCACCTTTTCCTTTATTTTCAAGATATATAAAGGGTAATCTATTACAAATGTGAAACGTGAAAGAACACCCGTAGAAGTTTATCACCTTATTCGGAAATAAATCCATTCCACGGATAAATTTACCTGCAATCCACTGATCCATAAGAACTGGTTTACTAGGAAAGTTACATTCTTCGTAAATGTATAATAACTTAATACGTATGTGATGGTAGTATCAATAGGATTTTTTGCACTTATTACTGACTTGCTTTTAGGCGCTATGACAACAACATTGTAAGTGTCAAATACATACATGAGATTAAAAATTTTTCTAACATCTCCTAATGAATAATTGTTATTTACCCATACGATCACGCATTTTCTATTTGAATTCCAAATATGTAATTCTCTTAGCTCATTATAAAGGTAGAAAATGGTTTGAAAAGATCGAATGATAAACATATACTCTAGCTTACGATGAACAAAAAGCCACGTTCTATGGAAGAGTCTTATCCATCTTTCACGGTTTTTATTATACTCAAATTCAATAATGGACCCTTGCAGTTCTTCATCACCTCTGTTTCTATATCTTGTATATCGGTTTCTTTCCACAAATATTAACAAGTTTCTGCTACCCTTTACATAAGTATCCAGAATGTTTATTACACATAGCCTAAGATCACTTTCAAAACTAGTTTGTGAGGCCAATTGAAAAGAAAGCATTTGATTGGTTTCTCCCACTAAAGCAAGGACATCAGCAGCTAGAAGTAGGAATATCGTAGTCATAATCCAGCGATTATTATGTAATTCTTCTGAAACAAATATTTTATTATTGATTTATAATATATAAATTTCTATATAATATGTTTTCAAAAGAATCATCCGATTTCAAACAATAATATTTATGCAGTATTTTATCTCTTTGAACCAACATAATACCATCGGAAAGAAAGAATTCTCAATTTTGACGCGATTTTCGGAAGGATACAGATCGCACTACCTTCACCAGTAGCTTCAGTATTTTTCTGGGTAGTGGCTGCACAGAAGAAATAATTTTGTATTATACGCTTCGCAAAGTGTGCAATCCATTTACATCTCTTTGGAGTGAATTTTGTCGAAAATACCCTGTTGTTGAAGCTTCTGTTTCTTACACTATTACGTGATTGTTCAAACAACTTCAAGACTCGGGTTGTTTGTGCAAAGTAAAGTAGTGGATCCAAAAATGATCGCAACAGTGTTTGATAAATTTGGCTACCTTATGAACATAGCCCATGCATTCCAAGGGGAGCCATGTTCAGAATCTATTATTTTTAAGTAAAAATCTTAATAATTATGAACTGTAAGATTAACCTGAAGTGCTATGTTCTATATTATGATTAATATTATATACATTTGAAATCGGGTGATTCCTTTTAGAACTCTACATATATAACATTCAGAAAAAATCTCTCATAAACCAACTTACCATATGTAACGAAAATGTACTTGGTTAAACAATCGTATGGGTCATCTATTTCCGAATTACATCTTGTCCACAAAACAAATTTTTCCAGAAATAGCAAAAACGTTCGGGAGCGTCAAATTTTCACAAATATGTGTTATTTTCTGCAGAATTATTGATCATGCGTAAATAAATTATAAAAAATTGGAATAAACTCTATGCAGCAGTTTCAAGAAAATATTAAAGTGTAGTTTCGACAAGACTCGTTTTGGAACTGTTTGAAGAACAAGATATCCTTTGAAAGTGCACGAAACATTTTTTTTGTGTGTGTGTGTGTGGAGATAAGGCATTTCGGAGACAAAAGTGATATAATGATGCAATCTAATTATTTGTTTATTATAATGAAAACAGAATAAAAGTGATAGCTATAAAAATATTGTTGTAATGTCTGAAATAGTATGACTTTTGAATAAACAATGACTGGTTTGAAACATTAATCAAAGCGGAAGATAACATTATTAAAAGCAAATAACGACTGCTTCTTTAAAACTTCACTAAACTAAACTAGAAAAAGATTCGCATGATCAGAGCGTGTTTGCAAGGTAAATAACAATTCCTAATGACGATCTGTGTATGAACCATTATCTCGTTGTACTTATGCTGTATATAGCAAACCCTCCATTCTTTCTCCATTATATTTATTTGCTGCTTCTTCTTCCTCTCTAAGAGTATCATCACTTTTCATATCCATGTAGAATTTCAAGGAAACAATATCCTGCCTGTTCAAAGTGTCGTTGAAGCAATCGCCTGATTTCACCTGATCTTATCCTGATCTGCTCTTACAACAGACTCCTTACTCATTAACAATTTTCCAGCTGAATATTTTGTATGAGACGCGTGTGATTCTTCATCCATCAGAGAATTAGATCATGCAGACAGCAAACTGTATGTAGTTTCATTCTCTCACCAACCAAGTTAAAAGAACATAGAAACGTTGGAAGGCACGTACAAAACATGATGCAAAATTCTATTTGACAATGAAATTGATTGTTAAAAACATGTTTTCTTTTAATGGATACAACAATATAAGTGTTATTAACCATTACACATAGACATAATGTCCTTAGGACCTACTATGTTATGAGTAAACACTGCATGTTTAACTTACATGATTCTAGCTCTGACTTGTGAACGAGAGTTCCTTTGAAATTGCTTTCATTTAGACACTGCAGAAGTCAGAAGGACAAGAAGCCGTTTGTCTCTGTAAATTTAAAGAATTTTCTTCCTCCATTTTGGCCTTGTTGGACGTGAACAAGAGCCAGTTTGTAACTGAATGAACGTTTTCTTATATTTGAACGTTTTGCACCGCTTATCGGATTTTTCGGAACCATAAAGCATATATTATATGAAAGCTAAGAATATCATTGATCTAATATTGTCAGTATATGACAGTCGAATTTTCTTGGACAAGATGCCTTTTGGAAATTGAACTACTCATATTACGTATCATGATCAGTATGTTTTTGTCTTCTTGGAACATTCAGCAATTGACCTTTTGTACGCTTTGCAGATAGAATGTACAGTCTCTATCCAATTATTTTATCACTTATCTATACCTACAGTTTAATAGACCTAATGTAACCAATACATTTTTATATGAGTAATGAAAGTTTCTTTTCAATTAGATTAATTTATACATAAGTACAATGTCCGACTGCTGTGATTGTGTATCAGAGTTTTCTAATTGTCCTTTGTTGTTTTCTCTGATACAAAATGTACTTCTATCTTCAGACCTACTTTTCAATATATTTAGTTTTCAAAGTGAATAAGTAAGAAACTTTTATTATTTACATTGTACGTAATGTATTTATTATCTTCAAGATGCGTGTAATAGGGAAGGAATCACGGAATACAATACAAATATTGTACTTTATGCATTGCGTAAGCCAACATTAGATCAAGCCTCAATCACACATTGTATTTTTTTTAATTTTACAGCCTCTACAAAATGAGAGAAATCATTTTATCTAACATCACTCAATACTCTTACGTCATTTTTAGAACTTCCGGGGCTAATCTTCTAAATTCAGATCAGAAGGTATTTGAACAATGTTTCTTTGAAAGCTGAATTGTGGAATGTTTCTATCTGACAATTCATGAGTGTTCAAGCATTGCATATAGTAGTACAGCGGTGGACACTTCTAAATGGTACACCTTAGCCGTAAATCTCCATATGGCTGTACCATTTAGAAGTGTCCACCGCTGTACAAACCATGTAACTACTATCCATCACCCATTTTCTCTCACGAATACCAATTATATAGCAGCCAATATTTGAGTTCGTTTGGTCGATTCCACTCATAAAGTTGTTATGGTCTCCTTTTGTCCTCTAACTTTTTTTGATTGTCTCACTGACCTGTTTCTTTTGTAAGAGATCAAAGGTTGATTTCAGCCGAGTAGACCACTGCATGAGCACTTAATGCAATTGTTTATGCTGAATTTTCCATTTATTTGACTAGTGTAACATCGCTTTTATCCTTATTTACATACTGAAACGTTCTTCGACGATTTGTTTTTCTCATCCGTTTGACGTTATTCACAGAACAGTCTTTTGGGATGCAGTTTTCTTATAAAGTAGCATTTGCACGATTCTTAATGCTTTCCAAATGAATAGTAAACTTATACTCGTAAACAAATGATCAAAATGTATTCTAAAGAATAATTTCTTTCACTGATATTCGAAAATTGACAATGAAACCCAACAAATGTTCTTCTGTCTTTTAAGTGTTTCTGTGTACTGTGAAACATTTGAGAATCTCTGAAACTTTAGGAAGCTTAGTGCAACGATGCTTAGCAGAATGAACTTGTAAATGTCTAGCGTGATGGAAACACCTGAAGTTGTAAGTACACCTTATGTCTGAGTTGATAACGATCAGGTGGTCTTAGAGCAAATTCCCTATTACGTCAGAAGCAGTAGAACTGAAGTGTGCAATGAACTTGTCAGAAGATGATCATTTAAAATAGGCGACTTTCCAGTTTCCTATGGAGATATGTTTGTTTATATCAGATGGTGGATTCTAAAATACCTTTTACAATGTTTATAGTATTTTCATCATTTCTTTAATTTATTGCTATTTATTTTACCTGGGGTTCCATTGATTTTCCAAATTTTTTATTGTAACTACAAATGCTCTTTACATCAATATGTATAATACAGTATCAATTAAATTTGCTATATTCAGATTTATACAGCTCTGTACTATTACGGTATTAGGGCTATGCATTAACTGAGAGAGTAACACGGTCAGTGAAACAGGCACGGCGCAAACTCAACAAATGTCTAATGTTGTGAGATGTGGACATCAAAAAGTATTAAAACACGAAATCAACTAGTACCGGTATTGAAAATGTTGGTTTTACTAAAACTATTGTTCATTGTGAATACACTAAGATAAATTCATTATCCAGACAACAGTATATTGTACAAATATAAGGAATCTATATGTTTACTATGGAAATTCGTACTGAGCATACATTATCCATATGCTACATACGTACTGCACTTTTCTCGCTTAGATGTTACGTCATACAGCTGCAGCATGTCTCACATTTAATAACCTTCTTTATATTACATACATACGTGTGTTACGTCCCTCAGCTATACGTTATTTACGTCCATCTGTACATGAATTCCTTACCGCTTATATACAGGCAGACGACAAGTAAGTATAGATGGAAAACTTATACGGACAGTATTATAAAAGATACGTTTTCAGCTACACGTTTGCTGCAGCATGTTATATCTAGTCGTTCTTTAAGTCCAAAAACTACAGGATTTACGCACGTAACGTACATTTCTACGTACGCCACATACTTTTTACTTCTTTTCTGTGTAGAACACTTAACAGACAAAAGTTTTATTATAGTATATAAAAAATAATTTGTGATTTGATGTGTGAAAATAAAGGGTACCGCATTCTGAAGAATTCGAGCATGCAAATAATTAAAAGTGGAGCAAAAAGTAGCGTTTCGCCCAATTTGAAATTTTAGTAGCGATTGCACTTAAAACAATTGCCCACTCCACCACTTGTAGCCAGCAAAGTAAATACGTTAGTTTTTGCTCGGGGCCAGAACTTCCCTTAGTCCATTCCTGACCAACCAAACCAAAACGTTCCCCCCGATATTTACCCAACTTTGCGCCCTCCTAATCCGAAGCCCAGGGCACAAACCCCGTTCATCCATCTATTTATGTCACTACTTGTAGCCCAATCTTGCATCACTGTCCCATTTCTACATTAGCTTGTTACGTTTCCATTTCTTTAAAAGAAGGTCATATTTGAGGATGGAATTTACGAATCATAAGCGAATGATGAAGATATACAACATAACATTATTTGGATAAGTGCCTATTCTTAAGTTAAAAAGAAAGGGTTGTTTTACATTTCTTTCCATCATTGAAAATAAATACATGCAAATATACAGTTTCAGATGCGGTAAATATTTAAAGATTCCGGGCCTCAAAACCGAAAGACAAAGCAGTAAATCTCAAATTACGGGAGAACTTGGAATTGAAGTATTCAAATATATACGAACGCCACCCTACTTATGAACATATTTCTTGCAATAATTCTGAGAGTCCGCTGTTTTATATAGCATGTCTTCTTCTCCCTTGCTACTGCCCACGATGAGCTGTGTCTACAATGTCTACTCCTTACACTGTTAATTTGATTAACACGCTCATTTGTGGCACCAGGAGCGCGCTTTTACTCTAGTTCCCATAATATTATTATGGTTTTGTTCCATCCTTATTAATAACAAGCCGAAAGCAAATCTTTTACTGCTGTACTGTTCTGCTGAAAAGTTGTAATCAATCTCAAAGGAGACACAGGTTGCTATAACATACAAATTATATCGTGTCGAAAAGATGGTGAAAGTGACACGACCATGTAACATGAATCGCTCAACAATTTCAAAAAATATACAAAAACAAAGACTAGAATAATCAGTATACTAAGAGTTCCGTACTTATGCAGTTTATACTATTTTGCAAGAAAAGTGAGAAAGGCTCGAAAGAAATGGAAAATATTTCCAGAAATTTGATTAAACACCAGAGACAGAATTGGTCACCGATTCGCTTTATGTTTATACAAGGAAGAACTGGTAGCATTTGAAAGGATTTAGATGCTAAGGATGAAAACAAGTTACTGATGATGTGTTTTAAGTGAGTTATGTCGGGTTTAATAGATTCAAAAAAGGGCCAATTTGCATCGAGGGCCAATTAGTGGTGGAACAGCGAGAGGTCATAAAAATGGAGCCAAAAAGTTCCCAGTTGCGCTTAGTAAGTTAATCGAGGAGAAACTCTATATCCATCAACCAAACTTTTAATGTTGAAAAGAGTGAGCTGCTTTCGGGGAAAAAATCTGCATAAACCTACATCAAGTGTAAACTGATACAATATCTAGGTTCAAAGCAGTAAAAGCCAGAATATCATCAATGCTAGTTGGCAATGCATCAGGTGACTTCAAGTTAAAACTATTGTTAGTTTCACTCGCTGCTAATTCATGTGTTGTGATAAATGAAACAAAGGTAATTAACTACAGAACTTGGTGTCGAATACCATAGCCTGGGTTCTCTTGTGGTTTTTGAGGACTGGATCTTTCATCACATTATTCTCGAAGTAAAGCTATACTGCCTTTGGAAGAAAATCCCCTTAATGATTTGCTTAATTTCAAATAGTGTCCCTGGCTATATCCTCTCACTATTATTTCAATTCTCACATGATTATTTCAATTCGCATGTACATATTATGTATCTACTGTCTAACGAATCCATATTTCAATTTATAAATTAAAGGGTTACAACTAATTTCTAAAAACCCGTCGGATCTATATGCAAATGTCTAAACAAGTGAAAGATTTGGGTTTAAATTGAAAATATTTTTGGAAGGGTTATAACATATACATCCGTATTAAAATAAGACGTGAATTGACGACTAAAATCAGCAAAGGAAGATCATATGTCCACAATTCTTAAACCATTTTGATGGCTTCAGTCTGGAAGAGGAAGCAAAAGAGATTGTCATTTGTTTCACTGGTGTTAGTGTAAAACCTGGAGCTAAATTTAGAGGAAGAGAACTTTGGAGTGCTGTTCGCGTGATAATCTGTGAAGCTAATGAACAAATATTTCAAATAATGTGACTAAATACAGCGTAAGGAAGTGTAATAAAGAAGGGCCTATTCCTATTAAGAGAGAAGCACAGACAAATCCTACATTAAAGTATTTTCTATCTCAGAAATCTTCACAGATGTTGAAGGAACCAACACTAATTAAAGATTGATTGAAGAAGCATTTGACAAAAAGATGAGTGCATATGAAGTGGAAAGCCCTTTACAGAAGGGCTCCGATTTCTTTGTAAATTTGGGAGGGCCCATTCAGATGCAGAAGATATATATGAAGATTTTGAAGATTTTGAGACAAATTGCACTCAAATTAGGCCAAATATTGTATAACCATAAATACAATGAGGGGCCCCAACTGAACTTTGGGGGCCCGGGCTCCCTCGGGATCCCAGGTCGGCGCCCTTGCCTCTACCCAAGTATCCCAATATAACCTATTCTCTTCTCATATATCGATTCAAATTTATACCACCAATTTGAAAGGTAACAAAAATTTAATTATTGTAGTAGGAATAGCAAAATGTCAAAATAAATGAAAACATTTCACATTACGAACTTGTGTTTCTATCGTAACCCATTCGTAACTCGGGTGGCGTGTGTAATGGGAAGTTTCTATAGATAGACAATATAGTTTACTAATTACCTAAATGTAGTGCACTTTCAAGTAATTTGATTAGATTATAATTACATGCGTGATTCTAATCAAATGTCTATCTCAATATCAACTCGTTATACAGTTGAGACTCCTAGAAACAAAATTCTTAGAACTTAGCAACAAGTAGTTCAACTTGAAGTGTGAACGTTTAATATTCAGTAAAATTTCAACTAAGAAAATTATTGTTTTCCTACAATACAGCAATAATTCTTACGTGTGATTAGAATAATTGCTGTCATAAACGAGTTTCATTACGTTAACCATGTGTTCTTGATATTCAGCATAACAACAATAAATAATCGACTCTGTTCCTAATAGCTTTCACATAATTAATGTTATATTTTATCCAAGACTTTGTGCGAAAACAATTTAACAACTTGACATGAAAGAGATTTTGTGTTTTAAACTTAGGCTTCACTAGGTTTTAATATTAGCAACGCCATTAAATGTTTTACGAGAAACATTTGTTTATGCGTTGAAGAGAAATAAACCAAAAAATGTAATACATTATTTATACGTATTATGTAAATGCTAATGATACCTTATCATGTATGTTACTTCATCTAAACCATTTACAATATTACATCTTACCTTATTCACATAGGAGAAGAATAAAAATCATGATATACAGGGTGCAGTCCAAGAAAGTTCAATATCGCTATACAGGTTGTACCGAAAGTTAGGATCGGTCTATTTATCAAGAAAAGTGAAAAGGATGAAATCTTTAAGTTTCAGGTGCCACGGGTATTCCAGCTAGCCTCAAGCGACGTTGATGATGAGAAATGAAAGAAATGATGTAATGAGAAAGCTGGTAGAAAACGTGAGGAAACCCACGGACACGATATTTGTCCACCAGAAAGTTCACTTGACCTAGATATGATCGAATCAAGAACACCACGCACCAAAGGTGAACGCTCTACAACTGAGCAACAGCTAAGAGAAAGTAGCAGCATGTAAAATTAGTTACATGATGTTCATTAGCAATGGGGTAGGAACACACTTATCGGGTTGGTTCTCAAATACGACCACCATCTTGGAATCCACCACATTATATACCTCAAATATATTAAGTGGAAGGGTTCATATACGATATACGAAGGAAGGATAGAATTTTCTGAGAAACATAAGAGTGAAGTCGGTGTCTTGAGACTCGTAGAAAGATATCAATACTTACTGTCGGAGAAAATAGAAATTCTCTACAACATGCAAGTTTGTATGACCTTTGTCTCTGATGGTAACGTATCAGCCAAACGTTTCAAGTTCTATTTATCTCTCTTCATGTATATTGAAAATTGTGAATATCAAAATCCTATTATCAATAAATAAAGGCTATCCATAATCCTACAAGCAAGTTGCAGGATTACAACAAGAAATTCCAAGAGACTTCAATATATAAATATAAATATATCCATAAATATTTACCCTTTATTCCCAGAATACTAGTGTATGGTGGACAAAAGGGATCGTTCCATGCTAATATAAACAAACTTCACTCTTTCCTTCCTCCGTGGAGGACTGGTGTGTGATGAGCCAACAGAGGTGAACAATGAATGCCAAAAATATGCAGGATCTTTTAAAAGTCCGTGATACCCCTTTTAAAATCCATATGGATGTATTTATATTGAACTTGATGTAGGAAATATACTATAGGGCTAAGGGCACACCTTTTGAATGACGGTTCACGGACGCCGCCATCTTGAATTTCATTTTTTTATGATGGATGGGCCATGTGATACAAGATCTTAGGCTAGGACTTGGTCAGGATGTCACATATGAAATCAAATTTGATGTATCTTTATAGCGATAAGTTATTTCTCTTTATTTGGTGATTATTACTCTTTTTGCAGGAGTTGAACCATGCCTTTAACCACTGAGAAACGCATGCAGATCGTCAGACTTCGGGATTTGAGAGAAGTGCCTTCGGCAGTGCCATCCGCAGCATACTGTGCGCCACATACTCCAGTGGCACAATTATTAACCAAATTTGAGGAGCTGGAATGGTCGCGGACCAAGCGCGTAGTGGATGACCGCTAACAGGAACGGACGATGCGACAGCTACGGCATCCTCGATGTCACCTCAGTGGAGCACACGACATCTCGTGTAGTGACCCCTCACGTCTCTGTATTTATATATTTTAAGTACATAATACTAAAGTTAGAAAGGATATTTGGTAAACTATGGAACAGCGCTGTTCATCCTCTAAATTTTGACGTCCTTTTCCCCGTGTTACCCTTTATTTTGTTCGTTTGTCGAGCTGCAGCAAATAGTATATATATATATATATATATATATATATATATATATATATATATATATATATATGTATATTTGGCTACTTTTGAATTGAGTGATCTGGTACCATAGCTATTGGTAAGAAGTAACCTGATTTCAGTTCTGCATTCTGATTTTGTAATAGTTCTTCTCTGTGTTGTATAGGAAACAAGTGACAGGGCCCATCACTTGTCCTCTGCAACGGTATGCAAAACATCTCTCTTATCAGTTCTGTAAAAGAAAGTTTATTTTTATTAGAGTTTCTATCACTCGTTATTCTGTACGTGAGTATTTAATGTAGAATATTTAGAATTTCAATATATTGAAGAATTATGTTATTGTTCTGAATTATAATTGAAGGTGGTAGTCATATTCAGACCGGTTTCAAGTTAAAATATGTGGTGTACCATGATGTTATGGAATAATGAAGTGTAACTCAAGATTCATATATTTTTTATTCTTCGTGCCAGTTATACAGTATCAAGTTCATTCTTGTTATATTTTGAAACCTTTTTATTATTTTTTTGTTTTGTTAATAAAATTTTGTTATGTTGACTTTATTCCAAAGTGTTGTTTGTCAAGTTAAATATCTAAATTCTGCAACCAATGAAGGCTGAATATTCAAATTTGCTTAATAATTATAATTATTTCTATTCCAGCTATGTGTTCATCTTTACGTGGACTAAGCGACGTTATAAAATAAATACCTGTTGGCAATACCTTTCTCTGGAAGGACAACTTCCTTGTTTGTTTTTCTTTGCGATTTTTTAAAATTTAATAACGTCGTTGAGACTGGTAATGGCGACCTTACCCACCCACAACAACGGTACAGCGGATGACAAGTCTTATTTTTGTAACAAAATTGCATTTCCATTAAGATTGTCTTTATTAAGCGGTGTTGCCAGGTTTACCTAGAGAGCTAAATAATCAGAAACAGAAAAAGCTTGCTTGCTTCGTTTGTGGAGGTCCTCATCTTAAACGGGAGTGTCCACAAAATAGAAACAAAAACTCTCCTGGTTCTTTGTCGTTTTTAGAAAAAATGCACAAGCATCACAAGGGCGTATCTACACTGTGATCGATCTTCGTAAAGCTTATATGCAACTGAAGATATCTGAGAATTCACGCCAGTATACCACGTTCTTGACGCACAGAGGTATTTTTCAATTTCGGTATCTACCTTTCGGATTTTCAGTGGGGTCTTATTTGTTGTCAAAACTTATGACAAATTTGTATATCCTTTAAAAGAGGAAGCATTGGAGTGATTTTTGATGACGTTGTTCTTTTTTTCTAAAGATATTGATTCCCATAAGAAGTTGGTTACAAAAGTGTTGAATATTTTTCGTGAAAATGGTATCACGCTATCACTGGATAAGAGTGTTATGTTTCAGACAAGGATTTCTTGTTTAGGTCATATCCTTGAATTTAATAATTTTGAAATGGATCATGCTCGCTTAAATATTATATGAAACTAATCAGCACCCAAAAACTGTCGGGGGTGTTGCGGTTATGTTCATTCTTACAATACTACTCTAGGTTTGTGTCTGGTTTTCATGAAATAATGCACCCAATAAATGAAATGAGATCTCCTAAGGTGTTATTTCAGTGAGGACCCGCCAGAAAAAAAAAGCCTTAGAAGATATCAAGGCAGTGTTTGAATTTCACATTGTACTGAAATTACCCAATTTAAACCAAAAGTGTGTAGCGATTTATCATTAGAAAGGTCTTGGAAGGGGGATCCAGCAGTACGATTCAGAAGGTCACCTACCACCTGTAGCGTATTTCAGTCGAAAACTGCGTCCATATGATTATAGTAAACTCATTTATTTCCTTGAATTGATGTCTGTGGTCGAAACCTCAGAGCGATTTAAATCTATTTGTATAATAAATTTGATTTGTTAGTAGGTAATCAAAGTTTGTCTTATGCGCTCAAGACTATTAAACGTGTAAAAAATATGGTAGTTTATTGTATATGTTGTTTGCTTTTCATTTTGATGTTAAGCATATTTCGCCAAATCTAATGTAACTTATGATTTTATTTCTAGAGATATAACACTCTTGATTTTGAAATGATTGAGAAGGTAAAATCTAGTGATGAAGAAATGAAAAACCTATGTATGATAAATATGTAAGACATGTTTTATACAAAATTATGCATTAAGGAGCATCAGTATAAAGATCCTTTCTTGTCAGAAATAATTAAAAAATTGAAAAGTAAAAGTACCGGGATCCTAAAAGATATTAAGGAATATTTAAACACTTGTAAAGATTGTCAATTTGCGAAAGCCAAAAATAAGAAAAAGATAGAGTTGCTAGTATCAGAATAGTAAAAGATTGTAAACGGCCTTTGGTATGGACACGAAATTGGTCCAATAACAAGGTCCAAATCAGAGCGCTATTGCTTAATCATAGTGGATTGTTGTTCGTGTTTTGTTTATCTGGAACCTATTAAAGTTTTGTCCAGCGAAAGTATTATAAATAAGATGTATAAATTAATGTGTAGAAATGGATTTATTAATGTTTTCCTTATGATTTCACTCTATTTTTGCATCTAAAGTGTTTACAGACTTTATATAATCAAGAGATCAAAGATATTAGGATTTTCCCTTACGCGGCCTTTTCGAATTTGAGTGAACGGTATGTGCGTTGTTTTAAAACCAGGCTAAAGATATTTTTCCATAACAAGCAACAACAGTGGGATAAGGGTATACAGGAAATTGAATTTTCAATCAATAATTCGATCCACACAGAACTAAAGTGTAGTCCAGTTGATATAGTATACGGGTATAATGTTTGTGACCCGCTTGATACTAAGTGGAATGAGGATCAAATATTTGTGGATAAGAAGAAGGGTGAAATTTGTGCATCAGCGATGCGTAAGACAGAGCTAGCGTGGAAGAGAAGGAAGACGTTACATGATAAAAAAGAGAATTCCTGCTGATTATAAGGTGGGAGATAAGTTATTAATAAAATCTCAAGTTATGTTATCTTTGGTGGACAAGTTTAATAAGAGCTTATCTTATCGTTGGGAAGGCCCATATACATTAGTCAAATTCCTTAGTCAGAACAGTGTTCAAATTAAATCAGAGGCTAACCCTAATTATGTTCATAGATCACATGTAGCTCTTACTAAAAAGTATCGGGAGAGAAGAGATGTAACTGGAACCTAAAATATCCGGCCAATTTAATGGGAGTATCTTGAATTAGAGAGTGTTACCATTACCAGAGTTTTAATTTTTTGTGTAAATGTTTGCGTGTTATTTATTTGTCTTGCTTAAATAGTAATTTTTGTTTCTATTGCAGGGCAGCAATGTATATTGTAGCGACTACCATTGATGTATGTATGTGTACATGAATAACTTTGCTTTCAGATATTGTCAATTATTCCAGAATTTGTCAGCTGTATATAAGTAATATGATTTTATTATATATTCCGTTAATGGATGTTACTAGTTTCTGGAGAGTTCATATTTGTAAAAAAAATCAATACTGTGATAAACATTTCTGAATCGAGTAAAATTATTAAATTTGCTATTGATAATCAGTTTATGACAATGCTTACGAGAAATATTTTTTTTGGAATTACTCAACCAGTTGTCAAACAAGATTAGAAAATAATTTAGACTGTAAAATTATAATTTATTAATGAGTAAATTGCCATAATTACCAACGGGTGATGGATTAGATGTAGAGTTACATGAGTGAATGATTTTTTGTGGTGACAGATGATTCTGGTTATTTTTGGTTTTCGACTTTGTTTAGTTCGTTTCTTTCTTTCTTTTTCTTTTTGGGAGTTTGCTATGAATGATAGAGTGAATGATTGGAATTAACAAACGGTGAACTTATGAGTAATTACCATATGGCAATTGCTTATTAAACGGATTACAATTTAGGAACATTAATATGAAAAAGGTTAACTTTTTAATTAGGGAGGGCCGGGTGTGTGTAACATGTCATTAAACCGCTAAAGTTGTGGATTTTTGAAAATAATAATTATAAATCATAATTAGCCTTGATTTTTCTGCTATTAAATGAAAATAATAAGTTTTCGACATAATTGTAATAATTCATTTCAAGAAAATTTATGGCTCTATGACCTCTGGTGGTACTTCTTGGAATGAAAATTTTGTTCACATGCAGCGTTACCTGGGATCGTCGAACAGGTTGCTATCGAATAGGAAGAATAACAATTATCTTTGGTGCCAAAATTGAATCTTTTCAACCTAATCGGTTTATTAAATTAAAATAAGTGTTGGTAGTATATATGATGAATGTGAAATTAAGAGTTTATTATTTGAATGCTATGGATTATAAGTGGAATAATCATTGTAAGTAGTTTATTTATTTATTTATTGGATTTTCTCATTGGAAGCTAGTACGCCATTTAACATGGTGCTTGTGTTTTCTCTGTTATCGCTGGGCGATATTGAATTATGACTTTTATAGTTGAGCTCCAAGTGTAATATTTGGTTCAGATCCATTCATTTTGCGTTATTGCTTGTACCATCATAGTTTTGAATGTAATTATATTGTTTATGTTCGGTTATATAAAGTTGATAATATTCGATTTAACTCTATTATTTGACTATTGTAGACCACAGATTACCTGCCGTGCTATAGAGCATTTTTCTCGTAGATATTGTATTTAATAGGTTCCCACTCTTGTTCAGTTAATTGAACTATAACAATATAAGTTTGTTATTTTCTTATTAGTGGGCGAATTATATTCTTCTTCTTTCCAGCGTATAGCTTTAAATTGTCCTTGCGGGGGCAAGGTATGCGTGTAACGTTTTAATTTCATAATAATAATAATAATAATAATAATAATAATAATAATAATAATAATAATAATAATAATAATAATAATAATAAAAAATCTGGATATGCTTTACATCTCGGAGATATACGAGGAAAGGATACCAAGTTCTATGCTTATGATATTGTAGTTTATGGAAGCACTATCTAGGGAAATAATGTTTTTATGGAAGAAGTGTTGTCTCGTTTCTATAAAAATGGACTTGCCATTTCTCCAGAAAAGAGTAAATTGTTGAGAACAAAAATTGAATTTTGGTGGATTTTGAGTGAGAATGGTGAAATTAAGATGTTACTTGATAGATTGGAGACTATTAAGGCCATTCAACTTCCTAAGAACAGACGAGGTTTGTGTAAAATGTTGAGCTTTTTGAATGTTTATTCTAATTTTTTCATTGATTTTGCGGGGATTATTGCGCCATTAAATGAACTTTTGTTCTCCACGCAAAATATTTGTCTGGGGGCCTGCTCAAGATGTTAGCCATGCATTAAAAAACAAGTCTTTGAAAAACTGATTAGTTCGTGTATTCTGGATTTAAATGAAATGTTTTACTTAGACGTTGATTCTACATTAAGATCTCAGGCGTCTATATTGTCTCAAAAGACTGACGATGGGTTGCTTAAACCGGTATTCTTCTTTAATAAGATACTAAAGTCAGCGGATTTTAATAGAACGATCTATCAGTTAGAATTACTTGCTATTTATAATGCAGTTATGGGTTTTCATTCTTTTTTGAATAATGAATTTCCCATCTTCTCTGATAATAGCGCTTTTGTGCACATGTTCCGGAATGCGAAAAATTTAGGGCGGTACGCAAGTATTGTGCAGGACTTATTTGAATTCAAGATTGTACATGTTTCCAGTGCGAAGAATTTTCAAGTAGATTTTTTGACCCGAATTTATTAAATTAATTCCACAGATGTAGATGTTGACCCCTGTTACATCAATTCTTGTGAAAATTGTATCTTCAGTTCGTGGAGTTTGCCACTGGCGCATACAGATATGACACAGTATCAACAAACTGAGAATGACATTAAAGATCTTTATCAAAAAGTGTCTACCCATGGAGGGGAATTTGAAGATTGTAAAATTATAAAGGGCGTCCTGTATCATAAAACTAAGGCAAAGGCGTCTCCATATAATATCTTGGTTTCCCGTTTACTTGTTCTCATGTTGTTAAATTATTTTCGTAATATGTTACCCAACAGTGCACACCTCGGAATTTTGAAAAGCCATAAGAAGATAGCGAAATATTTTACTTGAAAAACGCATACGAGGAGTTGCGTGAATACGTCCTCTCCTGTCAAGATGAGTGCCAACTTTCCAAGGCAAGAAATTATTTACCTCCAGGGCAGTTAATTTCAGAGTATTGTTCTGAGGTAAGTGGACATAATTATATCAATTTAGCGGGACTACTCCCATGTAGCTATGGATGTTATGTCTTGATAACGCTAGTCGCTTTTTACATCTCGTGCCGTTACGTAATTGTACGAGTAAACTTGTTATAAAAGCCCTAACAGATATCTTTTATCGTTTTGGATATTGCTGTGCACTTACTAGTGACAGGGGTCCATGTTCTTCAGTGGAATTTAAGAACTTCTTTTCGGGAACGAAATCAAACATATTCGATGTTCACCTTATTTTCCATGTGGAAACGCTGTTGAGAAATATATAAAATTGGTAAAAAAAACGAGTTTGTATTCATATTTGAGAGGGAAAAGGAAAAATGTACTTACTTTATAAATCAACTCCATTTTCGTTGAATACGGAGCTAAAATTCAGAGCTAAAATTTTCGGTGTTCAGATGATTTCTGGGAAGCGAACATATTGATACATTAACGGTAAATCGAAAATTTCATCAGAGGATCTCGAAGCCCCAAATAGTAACACGATCTGCAAACAGGCCTTCAAAAATATGAATAAGACTTAGGAAGATCGTAGGAGAATATATAATAAACGTACTATCCCTGCAACGTTTGCTGTGGGATATCGTGTTTTGCTTAACTCCCAGCAAAAATCGTCCTTCCAGGATACAATCACAAAATCACTAGTATATACATTCTAGGGGCCGGTAACTGTTGTCTCTAATCTGACTATGAATACTCTACTATGTAAAACCGATGATAATAAGGTAGAGATAACACATACTACGCTTGCTAAATTGTACAGAGAACCTATAACTACTACTACGGGGAAAAATAATTGCAAAACAAGATATTTTTGTTTTGAATTGTATATTTGATGTTCATGTCCATAATAACTCATTCACTACTAACCCTTTTTTCATCATCGTTTCATTTCATGCTCATTACTACGAGTATATAGTTACTTATATATTTGGTTGCAGATGAAAAATATTTCGGAGATATTTTTCATTCTTTTTCGAGGGGGATGTTGTGGGGTAGTGACCCCTCACTTCTCTGTATTTATATATATTAAGTACATTATACTATAGTTAGAAGGAATATTTGGTAAATTATGGAACAGCGCTGTTCATCTTTTATTTTTTCCGGTCCGTTTTCCCCTGTCACTTTTTTTACTTCGTTTGTCGAACTGCAGCAAATAGTATATATATGTGTGTATATTTGGCTACTTTTGAATTGAGTGATCTGGTACCATAGCTATTGGTAAGAAGTCTCCTGATTTCAGTTCTGCATTCTGATTGGCTAATTAGTCTTCTCTGCAATGCATACAGAACAAGTGAAAGGGCCCATCACTTATCCTCTGCAATGGTATGTAAAACATATCTCTTATTACTTGTTAAAAAAGTTTATTGTTATTAGTATTGTTATCACTCGTTATTCTATACGTGATTATTTAATGTACAATACTTAGCCATTCAATATACTGAAGAATCTCGTTACTGTACTGATAATTGAATGCATTACCCATATTGAGACCGATTTCAAGTTAAAACATGAGGTGTACAATGATGTTATGGAATAAGAAAGTGTACTATGTATGAAATGGATAATTGAATAATAAGTTAAGATTCATGTGTTTTATTCTTCGTGCCAGTTATAGAAAGTCTATTCTTGTTATATTTTGAGTCTTTTTTTATTTTTTGTTTTGTTAATAAATTTTGTTATGTTGACTTTATTCCAACATGTTGTTTATCGAGTTAAATATCTACTTAATCCTGCAACATTTGAAGGCTGAATATTCAAATGTGCTTAATAATTATCACTTTTCCAGCTCTTTACGTGCGCTAAGCGATGTTGTAAAATACATATCTGATTGGAATACCTTTCTCTGGAAGGACAACTTCCTTGTTTATTATTTCTTTGCGATTTTTTAAATTTAGTCTTCGTGAAAGTTGAACTTTCTGAGAGGGGGCTGGTAATAAAGACATTACCCACCCACAGCAACGATACAGTCACTCCATGCAATGTAATGTGAGTCTCAGTTCAGTGTGCAGGGTGCTACACAGCTATAAGTGGCATCCGTATTCCTGTGAGCGAAATTCCCCAGCTATATTACGAAGCACATGTGCAGCACATTGTGTAACAGGTAATCATCAATTGTAATTGTTCATAACTTATCAAATAAAGATACATGAAATCTGATTTCAGATTTGATATCCTGAGCAAATTATATTCTAAGGTCATTTATCACATGACCCACCTATTGTTTGAAATAAAAAATGAAATTCAAGATGGCGGCCGTCAGCGAACGATCATTGAAAAGATTTACCCTTAGCCCTATTGTATATTTCCTACATCAAGTTCAATATAAATACATCTGAAAGGATTTTAAAAGAGTGGTATGAGACTTTTGAAACACCCTGTATTACTCTAGTACTCGTATTATATGAAAGGAATGTGTTTGGTCAAAAAGGTTGACAACGGACCCCATGATCAAAGACGCTCAAAACAGGCCTCCTGTACTTTAAGGGGGAACAAATCTGTCCAATAAGATTCCAAAAAACTTTTCAATCGATCCAATCACATTACACACAATCTGTAAAATCAAGTCACGTGGATCACAAAATTAATCCATCCAAAAGATTGGCAAAAAAAAAGAGACACTTGTAGAAGGTGATGACCATAGAAGGATTATCAGTCACCAATGCTCAAGATCAAGTTTGCAGAAATGCTCTAAGTTTACCGTAGATTTGCTAAATACAAGTTCATTACATTTACAACGGGAAGACAAACACTTCCTTCTTAAACAGAAATTATGTTGATACTAAAAACATTTGTTTGGTATCTTCGTAATGTAAATTAATGCAGTGATGTAATGCAGTTATGTAAATTAATGCTCAACTTGATCTACACAACACTTAGTCTATATGATATTTTTAAGTAGACATTTTGAGTCTATTTTATTCAAATCCCGTAATAAAATTCTTTGGTTTATAGGTTTATCATAAAGGTTTTCATTTTAAATTAGCGAGTGTTTATAAGGACATTGTTTCTTAATGTTGGAAAGTTGAGAAATAGGTGACTCAATCGGAGTCAAATTTGGCATTGTGGCAGACCTTCATTTGCTATATTAGTGTCTAAACTATACTTTACAGGCTTTGGGATACCGAGTTCTCCACAATCGAATGTCTAAATCAATTAATGATAAATAATAATTCATAATAAATGCATTTGAAATAGGAATTGAAGATCAGTATTAGCCAGAAAAAATATAATCAAATAAAGTATGATTTTTACGATTATGCATATTTTGCTCATACTTACTATAGGTAGTTATCGTTACTCGTTAGGGTAAACTTGGTTTACCTATTACACATTTGTCAAGAAACTTGCAAAACAGCTTAAAGTTCACACAAAAAGCATAACGTACTCTATACACATGCATTTTTTCATAAACGCCGACTTACTATATTTTACCAATGTCTTGATAGTTCTTGTGAGTTACGATACATTCGTTTTACTTAATGTATAGAATTCAATGAATTCCAACTTTATTTTCTTCATGTATTCATAAAATCCGTCATAAATAATCACATTCATTAAATTTCCATGTTTTATTTTACACAGAAATGCAATGAATCTGTCTGAATAAGACTCTTGAATTTAAATACTCAATAAGTTAATTTTCGTCAGTAGGAATTCCAAATTGTAGTAATAAGAAATTAATTTAGATCAGCATTCCATGTAAATAAAATACGAGAAGAGAACGGAAAACTTAAAATCGAACACAATTACTTTATAAAACTGAATTATTTATAGCCAATTAGAATAAAATTAAAATACTTATTTTAGTTAGAGTTTTAAATTTAGGAAAGCACTATCATTACAATCACAATGCTATAATGGCAGAAAAGGTTTGTTCAAATTAATTTTATAGCAAGAATTCAACACAATTATTATGTTGCATTTCATGCAGAATTAGAATTGTTCCTTTTCAAGTAGGCGTTTACAAAATTACCTAAGTTATTAGATGTCGGAAATAGCTTTCAGTTCTGTGTTCTGATGTCTGTTCGGCATTTATTTGAACGCTTCGAAATTATACACTGTTGAACATCAAAATCTAGCAACAATAATGATTAGTTATAAGGAGTAATGAACTTATAATAAAATATACTATTTGGTTGCAACAAATAATGAAGTTGAAGCTAATCTACTATTTTCTGAAATGTATAAACATAAAATTGAATATATTTGAAACCACATTACTGTTATTCTGTAGCTAATGAGAAAGTCGCTTAGCTGCAAACAAAAAATAATATTCAGTTGATGTTTTTCCAAATTACAATAGCTTTTTCAAAGTATACTGATTTAGTGCCACTGTTCATTTAGCTGCATATGCAATATAGCATTTGGCTTATGAAGGGTATTATCAGGGAAAATTTCACACATGTAATATTGGAAAAGCAATTATTTTGAAGATTTGACTACATTTGAACATTTAATTTAAGGTTAAAAGGCATTTCTTACGTACAAAACAAGTTTTTTCTTTATTTTATTGTACATGCATATCTTGCACTCTTAAAATAAAACTTTGTTATACTGAACGAAGATTTCTTTCGAGAAGCTTGAAGTTTCTTACGAATTCTTCATTACTTAGATATAAGTAAGTGTATCATGTATAAGTATTACCTGCTTATAGATATAATTACTATTTTATTATAAATACATATAACGAAAAACATTAGCATCTAATCAACAGCAATGTACAGAGTGCAAAATTTTCCAGTTATATTGGTGCGCTAGACTAACATTTAATTTGAGGAAGTAACCCTTAGAGTGATTATTTAGGTTATATAATTTCGTTATCCTTTATTTCGTATGTCGTTTATTTCGTACTGATTTATTATCCCTTATTTCGTTCTTACATCTTACGTAATTGATATTCAAAAATAAGTTCACTTCGTTATTGGTGAATGGTAAACAAACCTCTAAGTATCAATGTTTACTAACAAGTTAGTTGACTAGAAAATATCAACTAGTAAAATTATCCCGTAATATCTTCAACATTTCCTAAATCAGATAAATACCGTATTAAAGATTAATAAAACAAAAAAAAGTAAAGCTTCAATTCTATCACTTTCTCATCGTACACTAAAACACGTAGGTAAAATGAACTAGAATCAGTTAGTAGTGTACAAAGCGAATGGACGGTCTTATTCATAGGACAAAATCTTTCCAGTGAAATACATATCTTCGTGAAATAATTTCTACGCAAGAAAATTATATGTAAACACGAACAAAGTTTGATTTGAGCATTAATTCTAAACATTGATCATGAATTAATGATGTGTTTTTGTTGGTTCTTGCCAATCATCTACGGTAGGCAAGAAGAAAAGACAATAGGAGAAAAAACACATAATTCAAAGGTATGCATCTGCTTGTATAAATTATTTTCTAGGTTATTGCAGTTTTAAATTTTATTACCATGCATTCAGTCTGTAAAACGAAAAATTAAACAAGAAAACGTCTAGTATTGTTTCAATAACGCAATGGATCACGCGAACTGAATGACCGAGATAGAGTAGTTGGAACATTATTATAGTGATATATATATATATATATATATATATATATATATATATATATATATATATATATATATATATAAATTTAATCTTGAAGTAATTTACTACATAAAATTGAAAATTCGTTTGGTTATTAATCGGTCGATCCTAATCACTCGCTGAAATATCTCAGGTTCGTTCTAAAGGTAACCAAGAAAGTTCTGTCCCTCTTTTACCCAGCACCTTCGAACATCGATATGTCACCTAAGGCGTACCTGGAAGATCAAAAATAGTCTTTATTAGCATAAACGACCTTCTGCCAACGTTCTTGAAGGTCATTGATACCATCACTTTAGAACTTGGCGGGTCGTAAAGAGAAGAAAGTATCAAGTGCATTTTGCGCCTCTACTAGGGATTTGAACGGCATCCACGAAAGTGATTGTACAAGGAATGAAACAGGTTATAATCGGACGGTGCAATGTCCTGAAAGTATGGCGGATACAATATTGTTTCCCATTCAAGGCGTAGAATGGTGTCCTGGGTCATCTTAGCCACGTGGAGCTTAGCGTTGTCCTTTAACAAGAGGAGCGCTTTAAGATTCAGAAGTACTGGCTCCTGAGTGTTGAGTTTTTCCTGAACACGGCTCAACTGCTGAGCAGTTGTCGATGCACGATGCCGCGAGTAGTTCACCAAACACACAGGAGGAACTTCTTCTGGTACAGTTCTTGCTTTCGGCTGTTTTGGAAAAGACTTATGGGATGGTAACTGATGATAACGGTACCGTGCAGCTTCGTACAGGACCCACTTCTCATCACATGTCAACATCCTGTCCAGAAATGGCTCCTTTCTCAGACGAGACAGCAAAGAAACACAGGGGGCTGCTCGCGATGCCTCTTAACCTGCAATCAATCATGTGGAAACCATCGACCGAACTTGTACGGCTTCCTATGTTGGTACAGGTGCTGCCGAATGGTTTCTTTACTCACACTGAATACTAATCCAAATTCATGACATGTCTGCCCATTGTTCAACTCAATTGTTGCCTCAAGATTTTCATTTTGTACATGTGTTGGTCTTCCAGCACGTTGTGCGCCTTCGAGTATTTTCTGACCGTTCTTATACTTGGTAAACCACCACTCCACTCTCCACGTACTTGCTTGTCTTCACTAAAGACGTGGCATGTCTTCCAGCCCGCTGCAGCGGCGTTTGCCTCGAGTTTAAACTAGTACAGCGTAGGTGCCCTTATGACGCTTTGTGGAGATCCCATGTTCACTCTGTCCTCTTGCAAGTTCACGGTGTAACTGAACTCCCAGAACCAGGTAGTATGTTGGATATTCCAACACCAACAACTAACCTTCGCCTTATCTCCATTCGCATTCAACTCATGGTGTGAGGGCCGATGGAACACACACTTCCTCAAAATTAACAGAACTTTCTTGGTTACCTTTATAAGTTTCAACGTGGCTTTACCCTAGTTTTGGCTCGTGATTATTGAACTACCTTAGTCTTTATTTAAATAGAACACACGATAAATAACCTTATTGTTGTTGACATTGTAATTTAAAATTGGCTGAAAATATATATTTTAATGGAACTCAAACTTGCTTAAGCACCACTTATTAGCTCGATACTAGTAGTTTTAAGAAAGTTTGATTATACTGGAACGCAAGCTTTGACTAATACTATTTATTGATGACTTTTATTAATACTATTAGTATTGCATATTATGAGCTCAGAACAAGTACCTTAGAGAAGTTGAATATACTGTGTGAATCTACTTATACTCAACCAGCGATATGTGACACCTTCTGAAGATTTGTGTTTGTTATAAATTTAGTTTATATTTATTTTGTGTTGGGAATTTTATGAAAAGTGCTTATTTATGAACGTCATTTTATATATAAGACTTAATATTAATATTAAGTACCCTACCTTCGGCTTAGCAAAATCTCAAATGACGCTAGTGAAAGCATCTTGATTTACTTGACAATAATAAAAAACATAATTCGATAACTTCAGAACGAGTACTTGAAGCGCTTTCGGTACCATAAGGGTAGCGAAATTTGAGAATCAAAGACTAAATTACAAAGAATAGAAGACTTCAACCAAGTGTGGAAATTTTTAATCGATTGCAATAACTCTATATTTTCTAATAGAAATCAATGAATATTGTAGAATTAGCGCTAACAAAAGCATCCTGGCAAGGCGTGAGTGAAATTTGGAATGTCTGTTTCGTATCATATTTTGAAATTTAAAATAAAAAACCAAATTCCAATTATTGTGCTACAATAATTGGAAAGTTTTTCGAAAACTTCCTTCGAATAACAGAATCGATACTGTCTCATGATATTACATTGCAAAATAATTTGTATATTCCTACCTAATTATTATTTTAAAATTAGTAGGATATATCTTTGGAAAAGTGTAAATTACACTTAAAGCCTTTGATTTAATTTCTTTTTGAGTAGCGATTGTACACAAGACACGATCCTGAGCTCTATTGCGGCTATTTGAAAAATAATTAATTCGAAGATATGGTTTTACTCTATTAATATTGATCCTAGATATTTCAGTGTCCACTTTGTCGAAAGTATTTGATATTTTGACACATCCATAACTTGCAGTATTACGATCCCGACGAACTTTCAGGTATTTAGTTTTCTCTGCATTTACTTCCAACCCACTTCTCTCCAAGCATTTAATAAGACCTCTCCATTTCTTTACATTGTTCTCCTATCAGATTTATATTATCAGCATACTCCAGAACCTGGTGAATCCCGTTCAGCTCTAGGCTCTGCTTGTTATTGTCAACCTGGGTTGTTACTCCTTAAAATCTGAGTAGAATGTAGCCTTAATTTTGGTAGAGCGAATTTGAGTGAACTCAGATTGGTGACATTAGCCTAAGGCACATCCTAAAATACCTTGTCTTGCTAATGCTTTTAAGAACGCATTTATAATCTGCTTTTGACATAGAGCTTGGGGTTTCTCCACTACTGTTTTGAGACGGCAGAAGAGAACCGTAGAGGTAAATAAAAGAGACTGGTTATCACAAGAGATAACATGTATTCTGTTCAAAAATTTAGTGTGTAAAGTGTGTGTTTGTGTAGCGAAATATAAGTTATGTAAATTTAAGTGTGTGATCAATTCTCAATGTGTAAGTAGGAAAAAAGTAACTGGTTCATACCTGCAACTTGATGAATTTTGAGCTCCAATTCACGAAAGATCCACTCGGCTTAATGCTGCAGTGTTTGGAGTATTTCAGCACTAAATCCAGTTTACTAGTTGTCTATGACACGATTGTTAAGTTATTCTTGCAGTTCCAATATCTCATTACTTATTCGACAGTAACTGTTATCGCTGTTCTGTCTCCTGACACTTGACTGTCTACGAACTCCTCACGTCTCACTGACTCTTGACCAAAAGACTGGACTATTTTATACTACCAAAGATGCTTGCATTACAACACGTGGCTTTATAAATTCGGGTCAAAATCATACACGTGCGTATGAAATTTCTCTGAAGAAAGCTGCGTTAACCAATTCCTCTTAAAATGGAGCGTCATGTCAGCACTCTGCATTTACATAACTTACATAACGCTGTCCGAGCTGTAGGTCTAGCTAAAAATCAATAAATTATTGATGTACCTGGGTATTGTATTTCTATTTACTTTCTAATATTTGTCGAATGGTAAATATCTGGTCGATAGTTGATAGATTTTGCGTAAATACGCACTGATACTCTTCAATAATTACATTTGCGTATGGAATCAATATTGCTAATAAAATGTTTTAGAGTATTGTATGGGAAGTTGACAGGAGAGATATGTTCAATAATTGAAGGGCTTGGTGGAAGAAGGGCCAATCTCACTCCTCCATGAAACATGAGTTTTCTGGCTGAAGTGTCAACTAGTGTTACCTATTATTACTCATTGGACTTAATACATTGTGAAATATGCAATATGGTTTTGAATCTACTCCTACAAACTAAAATATCTACGTCACTTGGACTTTTCTACATTAAAACTCAATTTCTCTTTAAATCACAAAATTGTGGGATAGGGCCTTCTTATAATCGACTTCTCCAATTATTACAATCAGTTTTTTCGCCTTTCTTGTGAATTGGAAGAAAGATTGATTCTCTCCAATCTTGTCGTAATTCCTCTTTGTTCCAGACAAGAAGAATGAGTTTGTGTATCTGATTCCACAATTTATCCCCTTTACCTAAAATTAACTCAGCCAGTATTTCATCTACACCCATAGGTTTGTTTTTCTTTAATTTCTTTGTAGTGATTTCTCATTGTTTTGCTAGCCTCCGGAATATACGGTTTTGCTGTGTGCATTTCAATTTTTTCCACGAACATTAGTATTTGACTGCAAATTAAGCAAATCGTCAAAATAATTTTTCCATCTATTCAAGATGCTATCTGTATCAGTCAGAATTTAATATATAAGCTCAAGGTTGAAAATATTCTTTAAATTAATTGAAGAGTTTGATGTAATAAGGGCGTAAGCAAGTTTACCCCCTTTTTGCATCAAACATATTTGTGGCTTTCGCCATGCTTGTTTAGCCTCCTGGTAACATTTCAATTCAATATCAGAATAAAATGCTGCATATCACATTGTTTTATGTAAGAAAAAGCACTACCCAAATTTTCAACATCGTTTTTTCCAACTGCATGTTTCAGTCTTACGATCTTATTGCAACAAATTCCTCAATTGATACCCTTATAGATGCCTCGAATGATATTTTTCTACTATTATCCTGAAGTTCATTAATTTTAGTTTTAACATTTTTTGTTCTGAAAGTTTTGGAAACTTTACGTCTGATGTCAACGAGATTTCATGACGTTACGCCGCTCGGATTTTGTAGCCAGCACAGTTTGGCTTCCTTTATCTTCTCTGCTAGTTCAGTGCATTCCTGGTCGAAAATGTTTCTATCTATTTCCGAGTGCCAAAAATTCCTTTTACTGGAATGTTAATACTAACCCTAGTTTCAACCAAAACAAGCTCAACACTAGTGCACTCCAAACCTTCTGAAATCGATAATCTATTCGATACTTTAATCTGTATTCCTCCTCGCCTGGCTCTCTCTTAATTTTTCTAGATTAAACACAACCGTTTTCACTTATTGAATATTTCCTTTATTCAATGATAATCTATCTTTTACTATCGCTGCCACTGTGAAGTGATGAGTTACAGTCAGCTCTTCTGAACGACCTAGCATCACTTAAGCTAGACTGTATTTTTCTGTGTACTTATATGTGATCAACATAAGTATTTTGTTGATATAGTGTGTGACATAAGTATTTTTGTATAGTGTTATGGTTTTTAGCAATATTACGTCTTCGGTATGTTAGTTATAGTATTATACACGTTTTAAAATATTTTAAAATTTTATTTAATTAATACAAGAATATTGACGGAAATAAATATTACGTACATCGTATTTAACATATGAACGATGTTGAACAAAAATCAAATAAATATTTAAGTATAAGTAGTGAAATAACAGAATAAGCCTTCTTTGATGATAGATCATACAGCTAGAATGATTAAATGTACTTTTTTCAAAGATTGTCTGCTCCAAGCAATCGTCACATACACTTTTCTGGAGGACTGGGCATATCCATGTCGCCATTTCCCACAAGTTTTTTTCTTGTTGAGTTTCTTCTTGACCAGAACCTCAAAGGAAAAATTTTCCTCTCTCTTGTGGTATTGAAATACCTTCACTGAAGCCAAGCAGAAGTCTTCCTTTGAGTCGAAGCTTTTTTCGCAAGGATCCCATGGCTACATGTCGGCTTATTACTGGTTTTATCAACTCAAAAGTTAGATCCTGGAGAAAATTCTTGCGTCTGATATTCCCATCCTTCTTATTTGCTTTAAATATATTAAGAACATTAACATCAGCTACGTTCATCATCAATTTATCATCAGTTTGGCATACAAATGATGCAGTAGGAGTTGTTGCATTTTAGCAGTGTCTTGTGGGTCGAGCCTACGAAAAGCTGGAATTAAATTCAAATTGGGAGTTTGTGAGTTTCTTGGCATTATGGGATCTACATACCAGCGAGAAGGTTCTACATTTTATCGATATAAAATTCGCGTGTGTCGAGAAAAGGTGGCATAGCAGGACCCATGACTTCAACACTAGCCTGTATTGGACTGGTTACTTCTTCTTCCGGTATAGTGTCTCGTACATTTTCGGTATCAATGCACTCAAATGTTTCTTCAACAAAATCTTCCTCGAGCTCCTCCATGTCTTCGATCCCAAATATACGTTCACAGTCACTTTCTGCCTGTTATAATCAAAGACGCACCTGTTCTTTTTGATATTCTGAGGTTTAAAATATATTCAAGCACTTATTCCACAAAGTAATGTGAAATTGTAAGACAAAATAAATCAATAATACGAAACAACCTACCATATCAATAGTCGCGCGAACTACAATAATAGAACACTAATGAAATCGTGTACCAAAACGGTGCAGGTGCCAGAACAAGCCCTGAAAATAGACTGAAATGTACAGAAGATTGGCTGAGATAGATACATAACCGCTTAAGGTCGACCGTGAAGCCAACTGCTCCGGGTTGTAAAAATAAAACACCTGTTCTACAGAAATATACTGCGCGACCACTGCAGTGTTAAGAGATTCAATTTGTTTAATTGCTGATATTATTCGATTGTAAACGAGAAACCCTAGTTGGTGACTTTTAATTCTTTCCCCATAAAAGAACATAAAGATTTTGCTGTTCCCTTTCCTTTCCATCTAACTTCTTGAATTTTTGCTAGGTCTACCTCATATTTCTCTCACTCACTCCTTACAGGTTTAAGCACCCTATCCTGTAAAGACTTCTTATATTCCATGTTTCAAATACTACCGGTATATTCATTTTATATAATTATCAAAACATATTAAGAAAAAATATGTTATTATTATTGTTAATGTTTCTTATATTAAATATAAAACATTGTATCCTGTAAAAAATATAATGCCTATTGAGTACCTAAGAAATAAAGAACTGAGAAACTTAGAACATTATTTAGCAGATACTAAATTTCTGTAAAATTATATAATATTTCAAAAATTAAAAAAAAATATACTTGATATTTTCGTTAATGCGCTCGTACCTGTGACCACCTATTTAACCTACATATTGTATCACACACAAAACTAAAAAGACAACCATATAAATGTATTATATATAAAAGAAAATAAATTACATTCTGTAAGATTAGGAGTTTGATCAAACTAGTTTTCGCTTAATTTAATAAGGAAAAATACTAAAATACATGTGTGACAAATGTTTGTTATACTTTCACTGACAAAATGCTTTATATAAACATGAACAATACTGTTCCTCAAAAGTAAAAGTAGAAATGCCAAAATAGGGCACATATCTTAAATTTAAGAATTATCAATATACGATGAAACAAATATTATCGATTTATTCTGATTTTGAATATTTTGTTATTGAAAAGTTTTACACAGAAAGCGTGTCATATAAGAGTAAAAATCAACAGCACAAATCGTCAGAATTATATTATTATAGTGTGAAAGCGATGCAACTAAAACAAATCCCGTCATTTGTAAAGGTAGGAACTCAGCTAAGACGTTAAAAAGAATGATCAAGAAGAAAACCAAACAAATATCAAACATCAACGCCAAACAACAAACATTTAATAAAATAATGCATTACTTTTACCATTAAAACGAGAGAAACAATTCAATATATCTATATGTTCTTATTGTAATGAAAAATATACTGAAAAATCATAGATAAATATAATGATCCTATAACAGGAGAGTTTATAGCTAATCGTTGAAATGATTGTAATTTAAAAGTTAAAGTTCCGAAGTTTTTACCAATCATAATACAAACTTGACACAATATGACTCACATTTGCTTATGAGAGCTTAGATGTAGCAAGAAAGAACTAGATCTAATATCTAATAACGAAGAACAATATACATCATTCAGGAAAAATGTATGAACTATCAAATTAAGATTTTAAAATTCATTTAGATTCATCGCTCCTAGTTTAGACGAACTATCATCAAAATTAACAACAGAACTAATACTTCATCCCAACAGTTCTACCCTGGCCAAGAACGATTTAAATCTTTAATAGGTCTTCATTTATACTCTTACGTTGATGATTGAGGCGAGTTTAAGAAAAACAATTATCAAAAAAGAAAGCATTCTTCAATAAGCTAAGTAACACAGAATTAAATGATAAAGACCATGAAAATACGAAGACGATTTGGTGTGCAAACATGATTTAAGACCAAAAACTACAATAATACCATGATTTGTATTTGAAAAGACACGTGTTATTACTAGCAGATGTGCTTCAAACTTTTTGAAAAACATTCGTAAAAGTGTGCCGGTGCTGTGCCATCAGTTGTAGCTCAGAATAATCTCTAAAAATACTCATAGAATAAAGTAACTATTGGGGATGGAACTGATGCACAACACGGTACTTAATAACTAAATTATGATTGAATTTAAATAAAATTCAAATGTTTCTAATTTTGAAAAATGACTAGTAGGGAAAAGGTGAGAGAGAGAGAAAGGTTAAGATTAAAAGATAAAGGATGAGCACTAGCCTGATAGATCCAACGAAGCTGGCGTCGTCCTAGTCATCTGGAACGATGAATGTTTTCCCCTGGAAGAGCCTGGATAAGCTGGAGGCAGTCAACATCTGGATCTCTATCCTGTTGATCTGCAAGGGGCGTCGATAATGCGTCTTTATGATGATGTCCTCCTACACCTTCATTCTACTTGTCTGCTGAAGCTTAATGCGTCTGCGGTGATAAACCAACAGAATGGTACTCTTGACTATGGAGCTGGTTATTCTCCAACGGTGCGATCCGCTTCTCTCGTCGATCCTGCACCTATCCTAATCGTGTGTCGAATACCCCTTGTTTTTGTGTTCCTCGTGATTTTGTTCGGGTGAAGAAATGATGAGCTAAGAGCCAATGAATCGTGAAGTTTCAGGCTATGCTTGAAGGTATGCGGAAAGGAAAGAAGGAAGCTAGTCGAGTTTATTTAACAAATATGCATTTACAACAGGTGTCTGAGAATGTACAATCCTGATCAAAGTTTTCTTTCAATGAATTTTCAAAAGTTCATGTTTCTTTGGTTAATAATGTAATTTAATAAAATAATTGAATTTAGCGAATTAAATTCACAGTTACTTCTATTACACATTCACTTCACAAAAGCTTATGAACTTGATCCTGCTTGGTAAATAACTATTTCAGGTTTAGCTTGGAATGTGATGTTAAAAATGACTATTGTAGAACTGAATTTTTTAAGTAGTTGTAATATGGTTTTGGTGTTAGAGAATGGTGTGGAATGAGGGAATAATTAGTATTTAAAAAGATATATAATGGAAAACAATAAATATATGCAAGATTATAACGAAAATGATAGGATTCCCTTTAAATGTACTTAAAAGCAAATAAATTACAAGCATCGGTGATTAGTTAATATATAGCTATAAAGAATTTAAACGGTTATATGTAAAAGAAAAAAGCAATCAATCTCACAAACATACCTCACAATTATGAAAGTGATTATATATTAGACGTAGATTGTCAATACTCAGAAAATGTATATTACCAGCCCAAAGACTATCTCTTAGATCCTCAAAATGTGTCTCAATCTGACTGAAAATAACATAACCTATTAAAAACATTAAATGACAAACAAAAAATATGTAATTCACTAATTTTGACATCCGACAGTCCTGGAAATTTCTGACAGAGGTACCAAAAGCAGGGACTACTTCTATCAAAACTTTTAACGTTCTGCTTCATAATTCCCAATTTTATATGTAGAGGGAGCAATAACACATTTTGAGGATCAATTAATGAAGGATTTACATTTTTTTTGCTCCTGGCACTCAGAAACTAATTAGTGTCTATCCTTGTCCCAAGATTCCCACTCACATAGAAAACACGGAAATTTTGTATAACCTGCTTGCTGTCCCAATATGATACCGCACAATTTTAAATGATAGCAGAGAAACCGACTGTGTTCATTGTACTTCAATTTCTGCAAAAACCGTAAATAAATTGTGATAGTTTTCGGGTAGAGATGTTGAATGGGCGACTGGCACTTAAGCAACTTTATTCCAATTGTGCAGAAGAACACCTTTGAGATTTCTTTTACTCGAATCAATAAATAGACGCCATTCCTTTGCTTGGTAAACTCTTCCAAGACGACGAATCAAGCCAGGGATATCACCGAAAGACACAAGGTTTTCTTCTTGAACAAAAACTGCCTGAATTCTTCCTTCCGAATTCTGTAACAATATGAATTTGTACCAGGATGTAAAAGATTACTCTCTTTTAATCTTGATCCTAAACGTTCACTCTTTTCTTTAGTGAGCCCTAGGTCACGCACAAAATCATTTAAGTCACACTGATTATAAAGACGTGAAGTTTCATCTTCAACATCCGGTATAAAGGTATCATCATCACCATCCTCCGCACTTGAAGATGACGAAGACACACTCTCTCGTAACTGTATTGGTGGTTTCGAGACATGAACATCGATTCTATCTGGTACGGAGTTATGGCTGACGGAACGCTCGGATATACAATGTGCTTTTTGTTTTACGTATTGAAACCGGACAATCTGCATACACAAAAATAACAGTGGTCAACATGATTTCTTTGTTCCAGCCAAAACGATTGGGATTCCGAATGGCATTGATGGCAACAAGCCTCTGTACTATTGCCGCAGGTTTTCTATACACGTTTTACACACAATATGAGGTGCGAAATTCTTGTTCTGATCAACTAACTCCATGCTAAAATATGCCAAGTAGAAGTTTTTATATATGTCGAAGTATCTCACTTCTGTCCTTTAATTGTATAATGGCCACATATATAATCGAAAGAGTTTGGTTTTTTCACACATGTCCGCCTCCCAGCCTCACTGCCACTTGAAAGTTTTAACACAAACTCACTCATGGATCGACTTCAAGTGCACGTTGTAACTTATAGACAAAGGCATGATACACGTTCCCAGAATCCCATCTCGGACAAAAGAATTTGGCGTATTGATCTTGTCTGGCACTGGTGATGTGCGAACTACAACTTTTATATTTGTTATTTAGAAGTTACTTAAAAATTACCTAATCCTCTCCAAAACAGAGGGCATACAATATTTTATCTCAGACATGTCCATACCTTCATTCCATGCAACCAATTCAAATCTCATTTACAAAAACGAAGCTCAATTAGCATAAACGTGAGAACTTATGACAACTCTGTACACGATAGGAAACAAGTGGTATTATTTTTTTCATAAGGACACTAAATCTAACGTAATTCGCATAAAATTACTTTAGCAGGAAAAGCTTCACGGGCTGGTGTTATGGAAGAGTTTGTTGGATTAAGATCGGAAATGTAATCAAATTAAAGGAATACACAGCTATCCAACAGATAAAGCATTTATTTGGAAAAACCAAACAGTGTTAAGAAAATACAGTATATAAGGAGTCCACATTTAATGAATACAAAGACTGTTTTTCAAGCAAAGTTAATAATATATAAAGACGAATTTAATTAAAGGTTATAACCATGAGTTAATAAGTGTGGAAGTGAATAAACTCGCACTAAATTGTATACAAGATAAGAAATACGTTTTCAATGAAGGCATAAATAACTTTGATATGGTAACTATATAAGACAGAATGGAAATAAATATATAATAAATGTATTTATAGTGTAGTACTTTTAGATGTATGTTTTCTAGGATTATATGTTAAGATCTATGCATATTTAATTTCATTTTCTTCAAAACAATAAATTAATTTTTATTTAGAAAGAATTTAATCAGAAAATCTTACAATCATTTAAAATTTAATATAATTCAATAATAAAAAATAGTATAGTTTTTCCTAAAATGTGTTTTTGTAATTTTGAATATAAATTCAATTAAGAAATAGCATTTGTGGAAGTTTATCCAAGTATCACAATATAGTTTCTACGTTAATGTAAGTATTCTAGTTGATGGTCTTCCACCTTAAGATCTTCCTTTATGCTCCTATCTTATGTTACAACTTCCAGAACTTTTAGACGTTTCGCTTTGTAAACGGATATTTGGAACTTAAAAAATTTTTAAAATTTAGGAATTCATTAATGACAGTATTTGTTGAATAGGAGATTTTCCAAATAGTATATAGTAGCATACTCCTTTTCCGAATTAGCAGCGCTAACTTACAACTTATAAATTTTTTTGTTGTCATCGGACTATGGAAATTCCGATCATTATATTGATTTGATGTATTACATTAACATTGTATATTCAATATAAATATTTAGTTTATTTTCCAGGAAGAAGGCATCATGAATTCTATATTTACGAACCTGATCTTACTACAGTTAATAATGATGCTCACTTCGGCTAAAATCCACTTAAGAGACATTAGGCTTGCAGACACTGAAGTACAACAAGGAAAATGCATAAAATACATTATCAAGAAAAACATGCTGAACTCAAGAAGTATACTATTATTTGTGGAAGAATACTGGATGGCACAAGATATTGAAACCGAAATAATAAAACACAACAACCAGCCACTGTTAAAATTTCATTTCAGATATGGTAAAGCATTTAAGAAACAAGCATTTCGTGACTCATGGCTTTTCGCAGAGAGAGAAGTGGCCTACGTATTCATAGTACACAACGAAATTATGATTAGACAAGTGTTTAAATATATAGAATATAATTATCTGTGGAATTCCAACAGAAAGTATTTAATTGCACTTGTAAATCTGAAATTCAATATGGACATCATTGTAAATGTTTCCCGAGCTTTGTACAAACAAAACGTGTACAACGTCGTTCTACTAGCAGCTCCGCATTCTGAGGTAACCATGGGAATGAACAAGCACCAGCTCAGTATTAGTAATAAAATTTCTATATTCACCTACTTTCCATTCTCACATGATCACTGTAAATCTGCAAAAGATCCAGTTCTTCTGGATCAATGGGTAAATGGGAAATTTTCCGTTGGGGTAGACTTGTACCCTAATAAAATAAAAGATCTATATGGATGTAACCTCTCATTCTTCCTATGTAATAGCTATCCGTCAACCTTTCTTAAGAGAGGTTCCAAGGGTGAATATATTGTAGAAGGAGTCACACACAACGTAATAGACGTTTTATCACGAAAGCTCAATTTTCAAATCGAGACCAATGCCAAATCAAATTTCTCGTTAGATCAGTTTATACCGAAAGGAAGATCTCGACAATGTCGCTATCCCTTGGTAAACAGTAGAAAAGTTGAAGTATTACGCCCATTTGAAAGTCTATATTGTCGCCACTTTGATGCATATTTTTGTGAAGCTTTAACTGTAGAAAAAACGAACACTTTGTTTGACACAATAATGACCGGCAGTTTTTCTGGATATTCCTTTATTGCTCCGATCCCGAAACTTTATCCAATGTGGATGTCTATTATATTCCCTTTTAGATTCTATATTTGGTTATTGTTAGTAATCTCATACTTTGTATTTTCCTTGTCTGTTCAAGCAACTGCAAGAGCGATGAAGTATTCATCAAATTCATTAATGGTTAGATCACCTTTTCTCTACAACCTACAATTAATATTAGGTATATCGGGCACTCCACCACCAAAGAACAGAAAATGCATGTCCTTATTCTTGCTATGGGTAATGACTTCCCTAGTTTTGAACACTGGATATCAAGCTTCACTATTTGGATTTCTTACAAAACCTGCACGATACCCTTTTATTAATACATTGGAAGAACTATTACATTCCGGTATACCCTTTGGGGGAGGATATGCTACACGTGTTACTTTCTTTGAACGACTAAGTAATCCAATTTCTAAGGCAATTGCTGAAAAATGGGAAATATCTCCAGTAGATGGTAATAGAACCTTATCGGGAGAAAACTTTATTACGTTTACACGACAGCGTAACGTTTTAATGCACGTAGATGGCTTAGGTAATCGATTTAATGTTCACAGGAAGAAACATTATTATATAATTCCAGAAGGAACAGTTCGATTTCCTTCCTGTTACAGGACAAGGCGTGATTCTCCTTTCACGGCCGGTTTCTCACGGATTATTTCATATTGTGCAGAGTCAGGGCTAAACTTAAAATGGAGAAATGACATCTTATATCAGAGAGAGTTAGAGACTTTGAACACGACACTTACTAGCACAGTTGAGGGGAACAAATCCTTTAGCCTTGAGACGCTAATGGGTGCATATGCATTGTATTTATGGGGTATAGCATTAAGTACAATTGTCTTTCTATTGGAAATAGTGAACTACAAATACCCTTTAATTAAAGTTACTAGTTTATAATATTTTATTAAGAGTAAGAATTGTAAAATTAATTCAGAGCAAGACAAGGGAGTTGTAATATTCTTTTTGCATAAACAGTCATTCCTTACGACGGGTCAGAATATTTTAGAAAAAGAAAATATGAAAAGTTGAGCTCCACAGTAAACCCTCTCTATTTGTAACCAACGCTGACATTTTTTTAAATTTCTGACATTACTATCATCTCTCTCTAACTCTATGGCCTATGGAACCCGGAGGTTCAGTGCCGCGTTCACAAAAGCTCTCCACTGACTTCTATCCTTAGCTAATTGCATCCAGTTATTACTATCATCTACAATGTCATTATTTAATTAATTATAACACACAAAGATTCAGTAGTCAATATTCATGTCTTTTTTTCTTTTTTCTTTACTTTTAGTTCCTGTGTGTATTTGAGCACTTTTTAATGTATTTTGAAATGTTGTACCTTTAATTTTATTAGTGTGTGCATATTACGTATATTTGTAAATGTATATAACTTGGTTATGCATGAAAAATAATGTAAACTGTGTTTAATTGGAGTAATTTCTCTCACTTAAGGATAATTTTAAGTAAATAAATAAATTTTTAATGTTTTTATTTATATCTATTCATAAGAGCAGTATGGAGAAACAACACATATTTTCTATTTCATATACTAATTTCTCAGATTGTATCTCTTCCATCTTAGATCTGGAATTGTATTATGCATTATGCTCATGCCATATCAGAGTTTTATGTTGAGCATCACATAGTTAGTATGTAATAGTTACTTTCCATAAAGTCAACTTGTAGTTAGGACTTCATGTTAGGGAATTACCATGCGGAGAACCTGTATTGGAATCAAAAAGCTTTTATGCAGTGACAGGATAACTTGGTGCATGATCTTTTCTTAAACATCAAATTCGCACTGAGTTCTCTATTTGCCGTTGATCCCATATTGCGTCAAAGAAAAGCAAAATGTAATACTACCTCTAATCCAAAGATATAAAATTCTTCCTTTTCTTTCTACAACCTAGTTTACTGATCAGAAATTTCTCAAAACAGTTTATCAGTATAACCCTATACACTCAAGAGGTACATTTGCAAGTATCCCCTAGGGATTGATGTAAAATTGATGCAAATGCAAAGTTCTTTTCTGCCTAATGTGTATTCTACTAATTTCAGCGGCCTACACAGGTAATTTTCATATTTATGGGCCTTCATATATCCGGAACTTAATCATACATCGTATATCGCTCGGACCCAAAATTGCTTTTAGTTTCTTTAGATGAAACTGGACATGAACGTGTGGCATCTGCAAAACAAATTGGATCAAGTATTGCTTCTTTGATATATGTTACTCACCCCAGCCGCCATTTTGGATCATCCATATTGGATTCAACTTTCGGTTTTTCAAATAGGAATAGGTGCAAGTGATACATCAAATTTGTATACAATTTCCTCGGATATTCGTTGGTGTAGTGAGTTTTACCGTAGCTTGTACCGTTGGCAAGGGGTTGCATGTTAAATGTCAGGCACTTCACGAATATTGAACGGAACAGGGCCCAGTATGTATATGTAATATTTTACGTGATTTATCGTTGACGAAATATTCTCTGAATGTACATATATACAGACACACAGGCGTTAATATGGAAATGGTAGTTCTTTGCCAAATCTGGTCTATCTGGATTTACATTAGATATCTTCACCGTAATACAATACTTCCTTGTTATAATATAACATGGAAGTAATCACAATCACTACAGAAACGTAATATAACATGGAAGTAATCACAATCACTACAGAAACGTAATAAGAGTATGACACCAATGTTGTAAAGAGTTTGTTTATACCTACAGTATCTTTCCAGTTAGAAATTGTTTTTGATTTGCCAACATCAAAACCATAAGCGTAATTGATATTACTCTGCAATGTCTATTCGAGCAGTGCCTGGAGGGATTTGGCATGCAATACCTTCCAAATGGTATAAGATACGGTATAATTCACTACACCGGTGTATTTCCGAGAAATTGTACATGAGTTCGATGGATCACTTGCACCTATTCGTATTTGAAAAACCGGATCCAAAATGACGGTCATAGGGTGACATGTGTCAGAGAAGCAGTACTTGATCCAATTTGTTTTGCATTTGCCCACATTCATGTTCAGTTACATCTAAAGAAACTAAAAGCAATTTTGTGTCCAAGTGTTATAATGGTGTATGATTGAACTCTTTGATATACATACGAAGCTCCATAAATATACAAATTACCGGTATGGGCCGCTAAAACTAGTACAATACCCATTGGGTGGGAGAGAATTTTTCATTTGAATCAATTTTGCACAAGTCTCAAGGGGACACTTCGCGAATGTATCTTGTCAGTGGAAACAAAACCGTATATTTTGATTTATTTATAAGAGGAATGATGTTTATTTTACAGAACAAGACCGAAAAACTGCTTTTTGTATTAGTACATGTTTACCTTTTATTTAGAAATTTCTCAAATTTTGTATTAACACACGTTTTATCCCAGGTACATTCTATAATTATTTTATTTTGAGAGTTTAATCTAACAGAAACGTATACGAAGTGGGAGTTACACTATTATAAAGTACTTATGAATTGATACAAACTCAATGTAAGCAGTAATGTACTTTGCCATATGAAAATATTCCGCGGGGTATTATAACGACTCTATAGAAAATCGTCGTCAACCTGGTTCGTTTTGTAACATATAAATTACGAAGCGATAATTACTTTTCTCAATGCAAAAATCAACTCAGATAATTAAAGATTATTAGTCTCACCTTTATTGCTTGATATGTCTTAATATTCTTTTTAAGACCGTAAAATACATAAATTCACTTGACTAGGTCAACACATAACATGTACGTAGTCACAACTATCCCATAATAATCTCTCTTACAGATATTAAAAACATTCTTCTTTTTTGTTAATTTAAAATGAACATTCTACTAAGTATATTACATATTTATGAACACTTTTTGCCCACGGTACAGGTAAATATTATGCAAACTAAAGTATTTCGTTATAGAAAATGTCGCCCGATAAAGGGACTGAATATAAAAGTCATGAGTGGGCTTGGCTTTTATATTCAAGAACCACTGGTCTGATTAGATTAATGTTCGTACATTACGTATGTTCTTTATATTTCGATCACACCTCGTACATTACATTTTGATTAACCCTCATATATATAAAATATTAGTTATTATCATTCACATAAATACATTTACAATAAATCTTTGATTTCATTAATATTTCTCTTTTATTACATTATTATTTATTCTTTATCATTAAAAACATCGTCGCTTATAAATATAATTAACGAGGGTGAAATACAAACTATCAAGATTACTAGTTTCGATCATTATTACAAACGATGATATGACAAATAATATTTGTTCTTTTCGGGCGCATTGTATAACAAATAAGTTAGAGGTGGCAATTGTAATGTATACATAGTAGCACTAAGATGTCCAAAAAAATAAAAAAGAATTTCACTCAAGGTAGTCATTGAATAATTGATTTTATAGAATGGATCTTATTCATAACATAATCTTTGATAATTAAACACAAATCAATCTAATATAAAATAATTTTTGTCTTTAACTAATTATAAATTGAATTATGATTCTTCATATTAATAAGAAAGAATAAAAATTAAACATAACCTACGTTTAAATAATCAAATGGAAGTAAATAAATTTATTTTACAAGAAACAAAAGACACCCTTTTGTTATTAAATGAACACATTTTTCATTATTATTGTTATTTTTCATTCTTATTTATTTGATCAAGAATGTTGGGTGATACTAACTCTTTAACTAAATGCATCCATTTTTCCTTTGTATACGGAGTAGGCTTCCAAACCTTTAACTCATCTATGTTGCGAAGTCCAATTGACATCCCCGTTTTAGCGTTTAACAATTCAAAGACTTTAGGATTTATCTCCTTAAAACATAAATAAGGACCTGAGAAAATGTCACAAAATTTGTAGATTTTCTTTAACAACATATTACTCTGCGGATGTTGTTTAACGAAAACTAAATCGTTGACCTTGATCCGATATTTTCCTTCTTGTAAAGACTCTACTTGCGAATTACGTTTCAAAAACTTGTTGTGTCTTCGGATCTTAACCATATTCACTAAATTGGATGAGTCTATAATTGTCGAATCTCCTAATTTGACACCAAAATGTTGTTCCACAGGGAAAATTACATCAGAGCCATTATGTACCTTAGCAGGAGACACACCTAAAGTGTCGGATATAGAATGGTTCAAAAGGTACGTAATTTGGTTGACATGCTTAATCCATTCAGCATGTTTATCCTTACAAAAGTGCCGAAACAACATACCGAAATTGCGATGTACATTTTCTACTACGGAGCTACTTGGGTGATACGGAGTCACAAAATGAATTTTAATGTTGGCCTTATTCATGGCTTTGAGAAACACATCACTTTTGAATTGTGAGCCGTTATCGCATAATATATGCTCGATAGGGCCACAATGTGGAATATATACATTTAGAATTTTATTCACTATAGCAGCGGAGGTTGCTTTGCGTAAGGGGTAGGCTACCACATATCGTGAAAAGATATCCATTGTTGTTAACAAATAAACTTCTCCAGTAGCTGCTCTGGGTAACGGTCCATATAAATCAATCGATAGGAATGAATGTGGTCTCTCCGGGGTTATAGAAAGCATTGGTCTCTGTATAGCCTGATAATTATGCTTAATTTGCATACACTCGATACAGTCATTGATATAACTTTTGACCTGAGTCCGCATTCCTTTCCAATAAAAAGATTTATTAATCAAGGCATATACCTTTACATACCCAAAATGTCCAAAATCGTCATGGTAGGCCTTTAAGATGCGTGCTGTTAACGTAGGTGGAATACAAATTTTGTTCCTAGATTTGAACTTAAAATCCTTAATGAGTAAAATTCCGTTATTTAATTTAAATCTGGAATTCCAGTGCTTGGGACAACTACATCCATCGCCACATGAAGATAAATGTTCCATGATTTGTTTTATCTCAGTCGTCATTTGCATAATTTGTCGCTGCACAGCTAACAAAAGTCGATCCTCAGATGACAAACTTGGCGTTGCACTAATTTCATCTGGATTACTGGTATTAGATTCCTGTTGCACTATTTCACTATCCATTTTTCTTTTGATGACCTTACCGCTTCGTAATACGGTTAAGTTCGTATTCATAAATGGTAATATCCAAGTAAATTCAGCCCTACTTTCCTTCTTCGGGAACTGAATTTTCAAAAGTCCCGGGTTTGGTAAACCAAATTTTTATAACGACTCTATAGAAAATCGTCGTCAACCTGGTTCGTTTTGTAACATATAAATTACGAAGCGATAATTACTTTTCTCAATGCAAAAATCAACTCAGATAATTAAAGATTATTAGTCTCACCTTTATTGCTTGATATGTCTTAATATTCTTTTTAAGACCGTAAAATACATAAATTCACTTGACTAGGTCAACACATAACATGTACGTAGTCACAACTATCCCATAATAATCTCTCTTACAGATATTAAAAACATTCTTCTTTTTTGTTAATTTAAAATGAACATTCTACTAAGTATATTACATATTTATGAACACTTTTTGCCCACGGTACAGGTAAATATTATGCAAACTAAAGTATTTCGTTATAGTATTTACATATAAAGTCTTAAAATATTAGTAGAATTATTCTCAGTTAGCTTGACTTTCGGAGGGCTTTCATACATATTGAATACAGGCGTTTGCCACGATCTGTAAAATGTCCGTCATACAAATGACTTAACTATAGGTGATTTTTTAAAACATAAGATGTATTTAACAAAGTTCTGATATTTTAGATCATCCGTCCGAGTGGTCACTGTAAAGTTTAAAGAAGTTTTACAAAGCGTAGTAAAATATTGAAGATACATTTGAATATGTTGATGAAATGTAGAGTACATTAAATCAAGATAACTTCTAAATCAGATTTTTTTTGAATAAGTAAAAATGTAATCACTTTGTAAAATATATTGCTTGCACGTTGGTATTTCCAGGTTATTTGCAATTGTTTAGTTGTATATATTAAAGTAGCATTGAAATTCTAAAATTAATAATATTCTTAATTATGCACGTTTTAAAAGTGTATGTTGTCTGAATAACATATCATTACGTTCATTGTTTGTAACCGTATTCAGCAATAAAACTATTGAAAATTTAGTTTGCATTTGTGGAAGGTTTATTTTTCTCTTTTAAGTCTCCCAATGTTATCATCATCACAAACCATACGTAACTATCATTGTTACCAGGTGGTTGCTACAAATAGAGAAGTTGCTATCATCTCAATCGCCACGAACGAGCTATTGAAGGTATATCATTCATCAATATTGTAGAACTTCTCACCTTTCGTTTCTCTACCTTTATTAAATGTTTCTCAGAATGAAATTTCCATTCTATTGCATAGTTCTAATCATTTTACTTTCCTTGTTTATATTATGTTGAATAATAAATATTTTCCTCCCTACTGTACCCAACACTTTGGTATTAGCATAAATTATTCACTGTAAAGTATTGTGAAATTATTGCAATTTTATCTAAGGGGAAGATCAACAAAAATATAAACAATCTTCAAGTTGACAGTGTATTTTGGTCTATACGATATATAGAGTAAATAAAAACATTGTTCGATCCAGCACAATAAAAAATGTCAATTGCTATTGGTAATTAGCAACGTCTTTTAGCGCCATTAAAATTAGTTTGTGTTCATTTTTCGAAAACTACGCATGATAATTTGCCTTAAATTTTGTCTGATTTTGATCAACTCAATGTCTTCTGTTGATTTATATTTGTCTCAACTATGAATGATCTTATAGTTAACCAAAATTAATCTTTAAGAGTAAATCATAATTTTACTATATATTTAGGGGCCCCAACAGTCCCGTATTTACACCATTTTCATCCCTCTAAAAACTGTTGGTAACTCCAAATGTTCCGGTTTTAATGAAAAGGAAAGCGAAACGGTGGCTCAGTGGTAAAGTGTTTTCCTCTGATGCATAGTGTGTCTGGTTCGAACACAGGCGAACTAAGTTTGTGGTGGACTAGATCGTGTTCGTGGGTTTTCTCAGGGTACTTCCATTTCCTCCTATACTCACATTCCACCAATCCTTCCATCGTCACACACTTACTTTAATCATTCCTCTCCCTTAGCCTACAGGGCATAATCGTTGGAGGTAAAATTGAAAGCTTTATTTTTTCTTAAAGGGAAATAAATAGTATAATTCGCGAAATATTTTTAAAAATGCCTCTTTATTATTCATCGATACTCAGCTATTAAGTAATTAAAATAATCTAATCTCTGTCATTCACTTTAGGTGAACGTTGACCTTTTATTTAATTAATCCTGATATTTCAGCAAAAAACAAATACATAACTGATTATACTGTAAATTTTCATAGGTTGTCCTAAGTTTTTATTCCGAAATTCTCGGAGTCCCAGGTATATCTCATTAAACATAGTATGCATAGAAGAAAGCACAATTTTCTGACCCTGTTATGGTTAAACAACGGTTATTGATGAATACATTCAAAGATTATAGGAGCTTATCCTTGTTACTTATGCAACTAAACCTACAGTGCCGACGTCTACAATTAGTGATAAACAATACAGTACTTGGTGATATATTTATAAGCAACACAGAAATTTCTGGCTCCAAACTTATCTTCGTCTAAAAACAATTAGACGAAGTGTGTTTTCTATTGCACATATTCTAGCGTCACAAAGAATCATATTAATTCGACGAGATTCTTAAAAACTTGGTTAGAGCTTTTAATTTTTGTATCAAGATAGAACAATCGCTGTTCGACTCAGTTTGACTTCCCTCAACATTATATTATATCATGTAAACAATTTAACCGCAATTTTATATATAGATATAGATACATACATGCATTCATTCATACATGCATACATATATAAGTATAGATAGAACTCTCTCTCTCTCTCTCTATATATATATATATATATATATATATATATATATATATATATATATATATATATATATATACCCTTTATAAAGACGATGCATATACCAATCGAAAGAACATTTTCAAGTTGAATAAAACTATTTTGCTTGAATGTGTAAGCTCTTATGTAGTTCTCGCAAAGCTAGAACGGAACAAATCTCTTTATAAACCTTAAAATTGATGTTTCACGAGAATCACGCCACTTACTAAAATAAAACTGATAATGCAGAATTCCCTTCTTAAACATAATGAATCTTATTAAATACATTTTAAGTAGTAATTGAAGAACAGTTTTCGCGAGAAAAAATAATGTAATGAAGTACGTTTTTTACGATTATGCATTTTTCATTCACATTTAATATAGGTAATTGTTGCTACTCGTCAGAGTAAACTTCCTTAATTTATTACATATTTGACCAGCAATGTGTATAATCAACTAAAATGTTCCGACGAATAACACAATGTGGTCTATAAATAGGCAAATATTTTTTAACGACGTCACTTTAAAATATTTTAGTAAGGAGTTTAAAGATTGCTATTTTAGTCCTTACGATTCAGGACGCGCTCATACTGTTTAATGTATAGTATTCAATTCTTTCAAACTATTTCCCTTGTGTATTTATAAAATATGTAAAAGAAATAATCAGATAGCCTAAAAATATATGTTTTCATTACATTTCTATGTTTCAATTTACAACAAAAAAAATATAAGAAGATTGAATTTAGATGCCCAATAAGTTACTTTCGTCAATAGAAGTTGAAAATTGTAGTAATAGACATGTACACACACATTCTATGTAGTGTATAGAAGAGAACGGAAAACCTGCAGTGATAATCAGCAAGTTTGTCTTGATGAAACTAAAATGTTTATAGCCATTTAGAACAAAATTACCATATTCATTCTAATTATAGTTCTGAATTTAGGCAAATACTATCATTACAATCACAAAGATTAATGATGAAAAAAGGTTTGTTAATAGTAATTTTATAGCAAGGATTCGTCCCAATTATTATGTTTAATTTCATGCTGAATTAGAATTACTTCATTTCAAGTTGATGTTTAGAACACTACATAGATTACTAGATATCTGAAATAGCTTTCAGTTCTGTGTTCAAATGTGTGTTTCGCATTTATTTGAATGGTTTACAATTATAAAGAGTTAAACTACTGTAAGTGAGTTATCTGAAGTAGCAAATACCAAAGCAAGTATCTGGAAATATCTTCATTTTGCAACAATGACTGGTTATAAAAAATAATGAACTTATGAGAAAATCTATTATTTGGTTGTGACCAATAATGAACTTGAAACTAATCTATTACTACCTCAAATATTTAAAAATAAAATTGAATATACTTGAAAACATACTACAGTTATTTTGTAACTAATGAGAAAGTCTCTTAGTTGAAAAGAAGAAATATTATTATTGAGTTATGCTCTTGTTTCTCCCAAATTATAATAGATCTTTCAAAGAATACTGACTAGAATCTTTCAAAGAATCCCACTAATTTCTAGAAGTGTAACTAACTATATCGTTTCATTGTTTAGCTATGCGTAATCAGGCCTGGATTGGGCCGTCTGCTCATTGGTCCACACACAGGTGTGCCTTTTCAAGTATACCTCGCTTCTGCACCCCAGCCAGCTTTTAAAATATTGTGACGCATTTAGACGAGAATGTGGGTTTGAAAATCGAATCATATTGCCCAATATTTGAACACCTACACTTTTACTATAATTAAAAGAACTTATTTTTTAGCTGTATTAGTAATAGTAGAGAATGTTTATGGCCAAGAGTGTAACTCATGCACAGGATTGTGCAGTACTTCCCGCTCGTGTGTAACGGTATTGTGTAATTTTTATATAATAACTTGTATTTACGGGCAAAATGTGCTTTTAAAATATGCACAAGCTGTTCAAAAGGAAGAAGAAAATATCAAGAGAAATAGATGTAATTTATTTTATGTTATTATGATTGATGATCTGTTGTGATGGTGATATGACATGTTTTGCAAGTCGTCATAGCAACGGAAAACATATAATATATAGAGAATCCATCTTGTGATACATATGCATGTACAACATTCGAAAGTGTGTAAATGTTTAATTTATTACGTACTATAATAAAAAAGGTAATATCTAAATGAAGTGTTTAATTGGATTTTGATAAAACATTAACATAGATTATATAAATATACGGACTGAGGGCTATAACGACATATACAACATGCAAAACAAGCATTAAGCTCATTACAAACTGGTGTTTTTCATAGTAATACACATTTAGTGGTCGTTATAAATTGGTATTTCCGCCCGGGAGTTCAAGTGATTTGTGAGAAGATAGGTAAACAATCTCCTAAATAAAAACCTGCAGATTGATTTTAAGGTTACGTAGTAGTTTTATTAAATACATCAAAACGGAATATACTTTATTAAGGAGTGGAAGGAAAATTTTCAGAAATACTAAAACAAGTCTTCCTGGTAGTGAAAATACATCAGAAGCAACTGGTAATAGGGAAATGCACACTTCCTCTGAAATATTAAACAGCAGATAGGACAGTGAGTTATTAAACAGCAGATAGGACAATTGAGGGAAGATTTTGGTGAACAAATGAATCAGTAAATAGGACAATTAAAGCAGTGAACAAATGAATCAGCAGATAGGAAAATTGAAGCAAGATTTTGGTGAACAAATGGATCAGCAAATAGGGCAATTGAATCAAGAATTCAAGCAAGATTTTGGTAAGCAAATGAATCAGCAAATTGTACAATTGAAGCAACAACTCGACAGTAATAGTCAACATTTATCACAACAAATTGAGAATACAAATCAGCGAATTGAACAGAGTGATCACAAAATGGAACAAATACTACGTAGGTTCACCGAAGTGCAAAATTCATTTGAAGTTGTAGAAACTATAATTAATGAACATAATAACCAAATAAGCGAACATAGTAGCCAGATCCGAGAGTTACAAAAAGAAGTATGTTCAATCAAAGTAAGACTTGTTCCTGCTAATGAGGATCCTGTCAATGCTCGAGCTAATATTGACCGAGTTCTTAATGACATTATAGAAACAACACAATATCACCAACGAAGGAATAGGAGAGAGAGTGATTTATCTGGATCTTCGATAAAAAGAGAGAGTGAGGATAGTGTTCAGCATCAGAGAATAAATCGTTCCTCTCATCGTGGAAGAAATCATCCTGTAAATGCTCGACATGTGAAGGATACGAACAGAGGTAAATTTTTTCGAGTCACTGAAATCAAACCTCTTACAAAATTTAGTGGAAGATCTGAGGATTTACCAGCTAGTGCGTTTATAGAAAAATTCGAAGATGAATGTGACCTCATGGGGGTGGATGAATCTAAATTCTTAAAAATTCTTCTGCACGTTTTATTACCTCCCAGTTCAACTTGGTTTAAGACTATTAAAGTTAATTTGCATAGTTATTCTGATTTTAGGAATGCGTTATTATCTAATATTCAAAATGACTTTATGACAAAATGTGCTCTTAAAATATGCACAAGCTGTTCAAAGGGAAGAAGAAGAAAATATAAAGAGAAATAGATGTAATTTATTTTATGTTATTATGATTGATGTTCTGTTGTGATAGTGATATGGCATGTTTTGTAAGTCGTCATAACAACGGAAAACATATAATATATAGAGAATCCATCTTGTGATATATACATGTACAACATTTGAAAGTGTGTAAATGTTTAATCTATTACGTACTACAATAAAAAAGGTAATATCTAAATGAAGTGTTAAGATGGATTTTGATAAAACATTAACCTAGATTATATAAATATACGGACTGAGGGCTATAACGACAAATAAAATATGTAAAACAAGCACTAAGCTAATTAAATATTGTTGTTTTAATCATTAATAATAAAATTGATTAAAATTAAATATTAAATAGTAATACACATTTAGTGGTCGTTATACGTGGTAGTATGCAACGGGAATGATGACGAGACTCTTGACAGAGAGCACTGCACGACCAGTGTGTGCACGAACGTTTTTGGCTACTTTATGTTGCGAAGAAGTGGCCCTTTTATGGCCATGTTGATATCTGTAAGATTGTAGCCAATTTCTTGTAGCGTCGAACGAACATGGTTTAATTCCACTTTTTTGAAAACAAAGTGACTAGGAAAGTTTGGGAACCAGGGACCAGGTGGTAATTAAGTGATTAACGTACGGGCCTTTGGAGTAGTAGACCCACGTTCGATTTCCGGCGAAAGGTCATGGGGTTCGGATTTTCGTTAAGCTGTAGTTCACATCTGATATAGCCTTGCTGCTAAAAGAGAAGCAGCTACAGACAATAGATTTTCTTTTAAATATCCTCGATACTGAAAACGAATACTACAACCCAATTATTTATTGCCAACACTTTACATTACTGGAAAGTTTACTAGCCAGTGCAAGTGCCTTTAAAGCATGGGATTCCGGGTTCGAATCCTTGTAGGATACCATTAAAATGTTTCAGTACAGAATGGTAGTTTAGATTCCATCTTAAGCTGTAGGTCCACGTATCATATAGCTTTGGTGCTGAAAGGAACACTAAATTCCAATCCAACCAACTACTAATTTACATCTTGAAATTTCTAACCAGGTTTCTGGTATATTCTGATTGATTTCCTCTTTCAATGATCTTGCTCTATTCTGGAATTTCTGCTCCTAGTCCAGCTCTTTACCTATCTTAGCGTTTTATCTACTTTTCGGAACTAAGGTGATACAATACGAGCAGTTTAAGTAAAACAACAAGATTTTTTTTAAATATGTCTTTCGCAGAAAAATTTCCAAGCTATTGGGAAATTGAAACATAATGTTTGTTCTACAAAATTAAGTTTCGGAACATTTTTGCAATGTAGTCTTGGAGCAACTTCAAAGGATGTAAAGTGAATAACATATATTGAATTCCAGCTTTAAATTATATGATGTTGAAAACATTTTTATATACCTAAGTACCAAGTTATTAGAGGTGGCATTTGTCTCCCTTTCTCCCGTGAACACGTCTATGACAAACTATCCGAGAGCAATCCTTCCATTATCTTACATACAACATAGTATACGACAAATGTTGAGTAAGATATATAATTTTAGTAACTTCTGCTAATATTCGACACGATACCAAGATTATCAAAATTGGGCTTGGTCTTGTCTCGGCATCTCTCGAAATACAACTATCTGTCTCGGTCACGGTTTTTTCCGAACTCTCGGATAAGTCTTGATATGTTGATCTCGGTCTCGTCTCGATTTACTAAAGTTTGACTTAAACTCGGTATCATCAATTGTGTTATGTATGTTCAAGCATAGGCAAAACTCTGGAACGCCTGAATTATTATTTCTAGTGGGAGTGGAAGAGCTTAGAAACAATTCCACAGTGAAACAATAACGTTTCAGACACATATATTACTCATACCTTATGTATTCGTGAATTGTTTGCTAAACATGCTAAGTTTTCAGAGAGTACGAATCGAGATTGTAGACTGTGACGTCATGTTGTCAGTATGTATCCTGTGAAGGAAGTTAGTTTATTTCTAACTTGTAAGAACGAGAAAAATTGATTATTCTTCATGTTATTACACCAAGCTTCATTATTTGGATTCCTTACAAAACTTGCACGATACCCGCTTATTAATACATTGGAAGAACTATTACATTCCGGTATACCCTTTGGGGGAGCATATGTTAAAGGCGTGGTTTTCTTTGAACGATTAAATAACACAATTTCTAAGGCAATAGCTAACAACTGGAAAATATCTCCAGCAGATGGTAGTAGAACTTTCTCAGGAGAAAATTTTATTACGTTCATACGACAGCATAATGTTTCCATGCACGTACATGGGTGAGCTAATCGATTTAATGTTCATAGAAAAAACATTGTTATATAATTCCAGAAGGAACAGTTCGATATCCTTGCTGTTACCAGGTAAGAGGTGATTCTCCTTTCACGGACTATTTCTCACGAATTGTTTCAAATTATGAAGAGTCAGGGCTAAATTTAAAATGGAGAAACGACGTCTTGTATCAGCAAGAGTTAGAGAGACTTTGAACATGACACTTGAGAACAGAGTTGAGGGGAACAAATCCTTTAGCCTTGAAATGCTAATGGGTGCATTGCATTGTATTTATTGGGTATAATATTAAGTGTAATTGTCTTTCTATTGGAAATTTTTAACTACAAATACGCTTTAATTAAAACTATTTGTAGTTAAACTATAAGATTAAGAATTATAAAATGAATTCAGAGGAAAACAAGAAGGTAGTTATGTTCGTTTCACATAGACAATCATTCCTTACGATTGCACAGAATACTTAAAGAAAACCAAATTTGACGTGTTGAGAGGCAACGTAAACCACCTCAATTCATGACCAACGTTGCCACATTTTTTAAATTATGAATTTTCTATCATCTGCAAAGTTGGAATAAGTTATTGTAAAATACAAAATTGTAGTCTTTCTTTCTTCTTTTCTATTTTACTTCTGGTTCTTGTGTATATTTGAGAACTTTCTAATGTATTTTGAAAGATTAGTACCTTTAATTTTATAAGTATATATATTTCTTTATGTACATATCTTGATTATGCATGAAAAATAATGTAAAATATCTTTAAATTGAGTAATTTTTTCTCAGTTAATTGTAGCTATAAGTAAAGAAATAAATTTGTAAGGTTTTCTATATTTATATGAATTCATAAAAGCAGCAACTCGAGAAGCAGCATATATTTACCTTTTCATATACCAATTTTTGAAATCGTATCTCTTCCATCTTAGGTTTGGAATTTTATTATAAACTATTCTCAAGATATAAAAGAGTTTTGTCTTGAGCATTATATAGTTAGTAGATAGTTGTTACTAACTATAACACCAACTTGTCGTTAGCAGTTGATATTAGAGACGGACCATGCAGTGAGCCTGTATTGGAATCTAAAAACCTTTATACAGCAATAGGATAACTTGTTATATGAACTTCTTGTATTAATTCTCTATTTGATGTTGATCCCATATTGCTTCAAAGAAAAGAAGTCAGAAATACTTGTTCTAATACAAAGATATATTTTTTCCTTTTCTTAATTTCAATTGAGATTTTATATTTATAGATGCAGATCAAGGTCCGAATCACACACACACACACACACACACATATATATATATATATATATATATATATATATATATATCACTGTGTTTTGTTATAACTAATTATATTGTAACATTGTAACTTTAATGCGAAAAGTTGATTAAATTGTGGACGAAAGAAGATGGAGGACGAACCTCACTTCGCTATATAACCACTGGATAAAAATATTGTCTTGATTTGATTTCATTGGATTGGATTTGATTTGATTTGATTTGTCCATTTGATCTGTCACGTCCACTTTATTTGTAAGTCCAAGTTTTGAATGTTACTTAATAAAATCTAGCACATTTGCAGTTCATGAGAAATTATTCATATTGGTCTGCCTATATGAAACTATTCTTAGTGTTCTTACACAGCATTAATTTTATGTGGTCAAGATATCTGAATATGCAAAAAGGTATTCTCTATATGTTAACCCATTACTGCCCCTTGGCAACTTAAGTTGCCATGGCAATTTTTCGTCATAGCGCAAAAACTCATGGATTGGCATTGCTAGTTGTAACCGTAAAGTAACTTTGGGGTCTGTTTCGTTATAGAATTGTTGCATTTTCTTTGTATGATATATTGATGCGGGATTAGCACTGTTTTTTGGGTACAATGTGTTTAGAAGAGAAAGAGGCAACTGGATTTATTTGGAAGACTCCAGAAGGAAGGATTGAGGGTCTGTAAAGGAAAGATTGATTTGATTTTGATAGTTACGATTTTCCAGTGAATTTTCTCCTTGAAAATTGTAACTTTTCAAAATGTTCCCCTTTTTTTGAATATGTTGCCTGTTGGGAACTTAAGTTGCCAGGCTAAAAAAAACAAGAAATAAAAATTAATATTTTTCAAAAATATTCTAATATATATTTTCGAGTACTACTAAGACCAAATAGGCGAAAAAAGTTTTCAAAATACCAGTGGGAAATTCTGGGCACTAATGGTAAGTACTATTGCCTTAGTATATATTTGGAGAAACGAATCTATATAATTATGTGCACAAATAATTAAATGAAAATATATTTGCAAATAAAAAACATAAATAATTGTATTATATTTTTTATGCATGACATTAATGCAAGTTCAATCCAATCTATATAATAGGTGTAATCACTTAAATTTTCGTGCTAGGAGAATTGATTCTAGATGAGATGGAAGATATGATAATATCAAATCAGCTTCATGTAAATCCGAATTACCTAGTCCTTTGCATGATCAGGCTGTGTTATGCTCTTGACATAATGTATTTGAATTTCAATCCTTGTAAGATCAAGAAAACAACATAACGCTTTTAATCCTATAGCTATCGGTGACCAAAGCTAGTTTATTTACATAATGAGAATCAGAATTAGAAAGTTAAATACTTTTAGAAATATTTGGAAATAGTTTCTCGTTTTCTTAAAACTGAATTTCAATTAACTATTATTTTCAAATATATTTTATAAAATATAATTTATAAATTATAAACCACAATAGCTATTTTATATATATATATATATATATATATATATATATATATATATATATATATATATATATATAGTGAAACCTCTACTAACGGACAACTCTATAAAACGGACACCTCCCGTAACGGACATATTTTGTAATCCCCAAACACTGTAACAGGAAAAAATATATTGGCAAACCTCTCTAAAGCGTACGCTCTCTAGTACGGACACGGACAGTCTTTTCTGTCTTTTATAGGTATTATTTACCTCCGTATTACGGACACTTTCTCTAGAAACAAGTTAAAAAGTACAGTAAAAATACATTTTTAGTTATTCATACATGTGTCATCAAGGAAGCATTGTGACAACATTTTGCCTCCTCAACTGTCTGCTCAGCAACCCAGACGAAATCTCTGTTTAAAAACATTCGCATGTCCTTTGCCTGCATTCCACTACCACCCAACTTGTTTTAGACACAAAAGTGATTGACAGTTGCTCGCCGTTTTGGATGACACGTTATGCTACTGTCCCGCTGGAATCTCCAACCAAGCACAAGACAAGTTTGGTATTTTTGCCCGCGTGTACGCATATCGTCTGGAAAAAGACACTAATGGGCTACAATTAACCCACAAATTAAAGCGATATACTGAAAACTAGTAAGGAGCAATAACCATAAGTGTAAATCGCAGAAAACTATAACATCTTATTTCCATGTTGTGCCTCGAACATAGAGTATCGAATGGCAGAGGATAATGCAGGTACAGTAACATTTTTGTAATATTCGTAAATAGATGATTCATGCTAAAATATCTTTTTCTAATTGCATATTATCTTCTTTAGAAATTTACGTAAGAAAATATTCAAACCTCTCTAAGGCGGACACCTCTCTATAGCAGGCAATTATTGATTACCCACGGCTGTCCGCTTTAGAGAGGTTTCACTATATATATATATATATATATATATATATATATATATATATATATATATATATATTGTCAACCCAAGTATATTTGGAATATTCGTCTTATTGAAAATTTGGAGTTAATCTAATTGGAAGCATATTTTATTAGGTAGAAATTAAATCTTGTTTAGATTCATGTGTCAGAATTAAGAAAGATTGTAGACGAAAGGTAAAATTACAAAAGCATGTTGTATGTTATGTTTATGTAATAACCCTGAAGACACGAGTCTGCAAATGAAGTAATGTTGTTATGACAAGAAAGAGAATTGAGAAACTGTCATGTCATGAGTCTTTGTAAGAGTTTGTTAACAATCACAAATTTCGGATATGTCAAAACTATCAGACTTGCAGATGAAGGATTTCTGGAGATTTCAATCACTGGATGACAATGCAGAAACCAAGAGGTTTCGACAACGAAATAGGACAACACGGAGATGTCATCAGTTGATGCAGCGAATTTCGAAAACTGAAAAGAAGAATGAAAACCTTGTGAAGGAAGGAACGGGATCATCAGTAGCTAGGATCAGTAGACAGGATCAGTAGCCAGGGTCAGTAGCTGAGAGCAGTAGCTGAGATCAGTTGCAGAGATCCGTCATGATCAGTTTAGATGAAAGACACGTTAAGTTCTTGATTCGCTTAGAACTCAAGTGACTAGAGAAGACCTAGATGGCTATTCAGGGTCAGAGTCCGAGTCGTCGTTGAGAGACTACAATTCCACCAAGGCTACATGGTATGGAAGGAAGAGATGTCCATCATCCCAAGGAAGCAACGCAGAACCATGAAGGTATTTCTTCCTATCTAGAACTGTTGCCAGTGGTAAATAGCCAGAAACGTTGATATTGTGATCTGATATAGTCTTGACATATTCTTTCAACACACACACTCCGTACACTTGACATTAATCGTTTAGATTGAAACTACATGAGTTTTGACCTACGTAAAGTTGATTTGTTATTTGTATTTATAACCTCTCGTATATTATGCTAATCAATTAGACAATTCCTTGTTATTTCAGATAATGATCAGAGGACAACCTATCTGTCATAAAGCAAATCAATCCCCATATTAGAAACGATATTAAGATAGGTTGGCAATATATATATATATATATATATATATATATATATATATATATATATATATATATATATATATATGTGTGTGTGTGTGTGTGTGTGTGTGTGTGTTAAAAACGATATTACTCTTTTTAGATTCTTTTAGATTTAAATCATAAACATCGCTTTGCTTTATTATATTGTTATCATGTTTATCTTTCAACTTGCTAAGATATTGTAATTGCCAAGATTATATTAAAACAATTCCATAACTGAAGAGGAAATTGAATTGATCTCCCATTAGAAATTTCACATTCTTTTATCTCGATTGAGCACTTGTACATAATATAATACAGCAAATAAATAAATAAATGTATTTTGTTTTCTTTGAAGATATACCGAAATACATTTAAATATTTCGTTACATGTTCGTTTCTCTTCTCTGATTACAGGACCAAAGCATATTATATTTTAAAAAATTAATCAATTGTTAAAGGATCAACAAACGATTCAGCTCTAACAAATAGGTTATCTATATGTAAAGTATATATCTATATCTATATATATATATATATCTATATCTATCTATATCTATCTATCTATCTATCTATCTATCTATCTATATATATATATATATATATATATATATATATATATGTGTGTGTGTGTGTGTGTGTGTGTGTGTGTGTGTGTGTGTGTCCTGAATGGAGTGCTTGCTTTAAGTAATGTATAATAGCAGGTATTGTCTACATACACCAGTAAAATTTAATATCTAGCTAGTAGAAGAGTACTTTGTTACATTGTTTCAGTGTAAAGTGGACTTATAAATGTAACTGAAACATTTATAAATAAATAAATCCAGAATAACTTTTTGACTTTGTCTTCAAACACTGAGTCTTTTCCTAAAATATTTTACACGTCACGTTAATTAATATTTTAAAATTGTTTTGGAGGGTATATTACAGATAAATATTTTGGTGAATATTCTCATTGGTGTATACTTCCTGTATGGAGATGCAATTTAATCGTAGATATTTTCGTTGGAAGTTAAACTTCTCTATCTCTGAACCTGTTAATTGTAAATTTTATATTTGTATTTTTATAAGTCTATAATAAATTCGTCCAAACATTTACCAATTGCACAATGCATGTTTCGATGAAAAGATAAGATGGTATTAGTGCTATTGCAATTTAGTAAGATGCCCTTAGATAAATATACGTGTCGAATCACTTACTAGGTGGCTTCATAAAGTTGATAATATTTTGTGGTTGATAGAAGAGAAATGTCTTAGTTAGAGAGAAAAGTCAAACAATAACTTTGAATAAATTTAAAGGTGAATATGCATAGTAAAGTAGTTGTACATGAAAATTTGATTAGGCGAAGTTTGTAGTCTAGTTTCAATTATGTTTCACTTTATTTCTGTTGGGAATTCAGTGGGTATCTGAAGATTTTGCTATATGCTATATATGAGAAGCTTGTTTCCAAACACCACGAATGTAACTTGTATCCCTTTTCCGGTTTATTGTGCTTTATCTAGTGATATATATATATATATATATATATATATATATATATATATATATATATATTGTTATGTTATGTTGTTTTCTTAGGTTGGCATTTATATTTGTGTACACTTTCTTTTGTGAAATCGTATTTGAGATCACTCCTCTACTCTCCACCCAGTATTACAAAGTTGGTTCTGAGTCCAATTCCCTTTAAGCCTCGGTCTTGAAAACGTCTTTGGCCTACTGGTTCGAAGATGATGAGAAAGTGCACTAATAGTCTCAATAGTGGGGGGGAGACTCGTATTTCAGTGGTAGAGCTTGTACTGGAAATCGAAACCCAGGTAACATATGAAGACTGTGAGCTGAATCTAGATAGGGAGGGATAGCTTGACTAAATTAAAGAGACCAATCCATTTTACATTTTATTTATAAGAACAGAAAAAAAATAAAAATGAGAATACAGATGAATCTTACAAATCGGTTACTTGGAATCACAACTTGAAATTCTTACTACATCACGTTAGGGAGCACAACCCCTACATTACCCAATGGGTGCTAGAAGGTTTTTATGCTAAACCGCGATTTATTGAAAATAGTGAAATTGAAACTTCGTACATCGCAACTTGCATTGGCCCAAAGGGAAAGTGTTAATTCTCGAAGAGGGACTTTGGTCTCGAGTTGAAACTAACTTCATATTTGTAACTAAACATTCTCAAGGTGCTCATCCCGAGTTGAGGGGGAACTTTGAAAAAAATAATCACATACCTGATTTTATGCAGAGCGGCCGTAACAAGGGGAGACACACTCTCGTAGACGGTAGGTTGCAGAATCACCCGAGTCGGCGAACAGGCCTCGCTTATATAGGCGCTTCGTCCCACGCATTTCTGCCAGTCTGACGTCGCTCGAAAGCTACGTCACGAGCCTCGACGAGCTTGGAGAACTTTTTCACGCGCATGCTCAATAGTGGCTAAGACGTCTAGTTTTTCCTATGATTTTTCCTTATCACGCCGGGGTTGAAATTTCTATTTTACATTTACTTGTACATGTTTTTATTTCACGCATAGCTCCAAATACATAATGTTTTCATGTATTTATCGCTTGCGTGGTATTAACTACATTTGCATTCCCGGACCCGGCGCTGTGATCTGAGTAAATCAAAGCCAGGGTCATACCACTATTACATGCGTGTGGGTTGGTGTCAATGAGGCATCAGGTTGCTAATACAATCAGAACCTCAACTGACTCCGTTCTCCCTTTTATCTCTTTTCCTTGGTGTACACACAATTTGAAAAGCGCGGGCGTCTCACCCCATAATTTGAGTCCGGCTTAGGACTTCGAGGCATAACTGTGTAACAGTTATCCGCCGACCTCGGTAATAAAAAAAAATAACAAAAAAATGTTGAAAGTTATCCTCCTGACGGTTGTCCAAGGCAAGTTGCTGGGAGTTAAAGGGTTAATATAGAACGGGCCTTACGTAAGGTGCTAAGAAACTAAAAAACAACTTTCTCAAGAATTTTGGAGAGCATGAACGGATAAATTGCAAGAGAGCGGGATTGTAAGATTTCATGCATTTTGACTATGCTACATTTAAATGCTACAACAGTTCTACTAACAAAATAGTAGATAAAAGAACCATGTTTACTACGAAGCTTTATGATTTGGAATTTGTAGTATGAAACCTTACAATCATGGATATCCTTCTAGCTTAAAATTGTCAAGAGGTTTCGTGTGAACTCACAATAGTAGATTTTTTTAACACCAATTCCTAACCATAGTATTAAGCATGCCTTTGAACCATTTACGAGTAAACTTTTAGTACCATAAAGAGAATTAAGAGTTTGTGAGTTTACTGATTTGCTAATTACCAGTATAGTTACTGTACTGATTACCATTATAGTCATACGTGTTGAATGTGATTTGTTTCTCTTTTTTTAAACTTCATTTTTTTAACTATTTTTTTTTTTTCACACAGGGGGATTACGAACATCGAACCATTGGATCATGTACTTGCGTTTTGATTTTTGGTGTTGCATTTGCATAAAGGAGAGGTTTAGGCAGTTATTCCCAGGCAGCCGTCGGGCATGCACCCCTAGTGCAGAGGGGCCCTGCTGGACCAAAAGAATAAGATACCTGTGACCTCCAAGCTTTGCATGGGAAAGGATTTTAGACACTTATCGCCGGACAGACGAGTCGAACTTTCATCCCGTAAACGGGAGGTTCTGCTGTCTAGAGATAAACTGCCTGTGATCCTTCCCAAATAAGTGGTAAGGGTATTAGCCACTTATCGCCGGACAAACGAGTCGAACTTTCATCCCGTAAAACGGGAGGTTCTGTTGCCCAGAGATAAAACTGACTGTGACCCTGCCAAAGCTAGCAGAAGCATAAGCAGATTTAGGGTTTGCAAGTACATGAGACAAAAGCTGAATTCTGTCTTAACACTCGCGTCCCGATTTTTCATTTCCATCACTACACAAGAAATCGTCGTGAGGTCGACTGAGTCTTGCTCTGCGGAACCTAGCAACTAATCCGCTGACTTATAGCAACTTAAAGCGAGAGAAGTTGAGAATAGAAAATTTTTTCGTCGCTAATTCACTCCTTGTAAAACGCACTACTTAGAGCAGAAAAAGTATACTTGTATATCAGAGTCATAAGCTGAACACCGCCTAGTCCAAGTACGCCACTGAACTGTACTGACTTTACATATTTCAGATACACCACTTGACTAGTCAAAAGAAAACTTCGCGTACACTGTGCACTTTTATATAATGAAAACTCTTCGATAAAAAAATCACTCGCGATTTGCCCTAAAACGCAACTGAGATTTTTGGTTCCCCTATAAAGTGAACGAGCACCAGAGATTTGTTTAGAGATTCAAGAACACACAGTTGGTTACCCGGCGAACACCGAACACCATAAAACTGTTATGTTATGTTGTTTTCTTAGGTTGGCATTTATATTTGTGTACACTTTCTTTTGTGAAATCGTATTTGAGATCACTCCTCTACTCTCCACCCAGTATTACAAAGTTGGTTCTGAGTCCAACTCCCTTTAAGCCTCGGTCTTGAAAACGTCTTTGGCCTACTGGTTCGAAGATGATGAGAAAGTGCACTAATAGTCTCAATAGTGGGGGGAGACTCGTATTTCAGTGGTAGAGCTTGTACTGGAAATCGAAACCCAGGTAACATATGAAGACTGTGAGCTGAATCTAGATAGGGAGGGATAGCTTGACTAAATTAAAGAGACCAATCCATTTTACATTTTATTTATAAGAACAGAAAAAAAATAAAAATGAGAATACAGATGAATCTTACAAATCGGTTACTTGGAATTACAACTTGAAATTCTTACTACATCACGTTAGGGAGCACAACCCCTACATTACCCAATGGGTGCTAGAAGGTTTTTATGCTAAACCGCGATTTATTGAAAATAGTGAAATTGAAACTTCGTACATCGCAACTTGCATTGGCCCAAAGGGAAAGTGTTAATTCTCGAAGAGGGACTTTGGTCTCGAGTTGAAACTAACTTCATATTTGTAACTAAACATTCTCAAGGTGCTCATCCCGAGTTGAGGGGGAACTTTGAAAAAAATAATCACATACCTGATTTTATGCAGAGCGGCCGTAACAAGGGGAGACACACTCTCGTAGACGGTAGGTTGCAGAATCACCCGAGTCGGCGAACAGGCCTCGCTTATATAGGCGCTTCGTCCCACGCATTTCTGCCAGTCTGACGTCGCTCGAAAGCTACGTCACGAGCCTCGACGAGCTTGGAGAACTTTTTCACGCGCATGCTCAATAGTGGCTAAGACGTCTAGTTTTTCCTATGATTTTTCCTTATCACGCCGGGGTTGAAATTTCTATTTTACATTTACTTGTACATGTTTTTATTTCACGCATAGCTCCAAATACATAATGTTTTCATGTATTTATCGCTTGCGTGGTATTAACTACATTTGCATTCCCGGACCCGGCGCTGTGATCTGAGTAAATCAAAGCCAGAGTCATACCACTATTACATGCGTGTGGGTTGGTGTCAATGAGGCATCAGGTTGCTAATACAATCAGAACCTCAACTTACTCCGTTCTCCCTTTTATCTCTTTTCCTTGCTGCACACACAATTTGAAAAGCGCGGGCGTCTCACCCCATAATTTGAGTCCGGCTTAGGACTTCGAGGCATAACTGTGTAACAATATATATAGATGTCACTGACAATACGAACTTTTAACACTTGCATAAGTTATGTTGGGAATAAAGCAAAAGTCACAATTTATCCGAAATCCTTCTAAGTCGTTAACAATATTAATTGTAAACTCTTCTTAAAATTACGTCGGTATTTTTGACTACATTCAACATTTCATGTTGATAAATCTGTGTTATTTATCGTAAAAGTTTGGAAAAAAAGCTTCTATACTGATCAGAAACTTGTTAAAGTTGGTTGTCGGTATAATCTTAAGCACACAATAAGAAGGTCTTAGACAGAAGTAGATAATGTATTGACGGAGAACTGATAATTTAGCGGTTAGCGCTGAATAAAGCCAACAAATCGGTAATACAGAATGGTAAACGATATAGAAACAGGTTCAGGGAGCCAAACTCCTATTCAATTGTCTTAAAGAGGAATCTTAGAAACGTCCGTAGCCCTCGAAATGCTTTGATTGTTTTCAATGTGAATTGTGTATTATGCGAAGAGAGTAGATGGAAATAGGCTGTTACAATTCTAGATCTCAGTGACGACGGCCGAACACTCTATGAAGAAGCACTAACTAGGAATGATTTCAAGTACCTGAGTAAAATCTATATATCGTCTAAAAACCCTTGCCATGAGAAATATGAAACCGTTTTCAAATCACGGGTAAACCTACAATCCGACGTTATAAGGGGCCAGATCGTATGTGTTTGTGACCTTATGTATGGCTAGTGATGTGAAGTGAAAAATTTCCCGCGGAAAACTTTCCGCTACGTTTTTCGGGAAAATTTTCCGTTCTAAAAAATATCAGTAATCAAGTAACAATTCCGCAGTATTTATAATATTGGTTGAGTTCTTGTATAGAAATGGTATAAACTGAAAGATCATTTAAAGAATCTGAAAATTTTCATGGCTCACACAATTTTCAGTACTATGTAGGAAAAAATGAAACAATTTTTCATGAATCGAAATATTTTCTGTCTAATATGGAAAAATTGAAGAACTTTTTATGTCGGAAAATTTTCATCATTTTGAAGAAAAAAGTAAAACAACTTTTTGTGAATCGGAAAGTTTTATTGCTGTGTAGAAACAAGTGAAAGGAATTTTCATAGATCGGAAAATTTTCATCACGATGTAGAAACAAATGCAAAAATTTTTCATAATCCGGACAATTTTGGATATTAAGTATAATGATGTTAGGTGGAAATTTTTCCACCATATTTCACTGCACATTCAGCTACAAAATTGAATTTCTGTAGAGGAAAGTTAGTCAGCAAAAAATTATAATTTTCCAATTAGCTTTCGGGAACCGGATTCTATTATTTAAAATTTCAATTTTTTAAAAGTCATGAATATTTTCCGATTCATAAAAACATACTCCACTTATTCCTACATCGTTGTTTAGCCGTGAAATTTATTGGTGACAGATATTGTCTCAAAAAGTTCCACGAAGTGAAAATTTAACGATTCTTCATTCCAAGAATGTTTCAAAAAATTCAATGCGTTCTTCCCTCAGAATCCACCTTTGATCTTACAATATTAGACTTCGTCAGTTGAATACGCATAGGACGGTTTCCTCATAGCTTTACTACTTTTAAAGGTTTACATACTGCAACATTTATAAATAAGTAGATATAATATAAAGTGTCTACTGTAAATTTTTGACTACCCAAACTTCGAGTTTCAGAACTCATGAAAGCAAATACTGATCATTTTCTGGAAATAAACATTTATTTATTCATTTATTCATTCAGAAGAGAAAGTAAAATATAACTAATAAGGAGCAGCTAATAAGGGAGCTGTTCTTCCAATAAAATAATAAAAGAAACATAAAATGTTGTACTATTAGCGCTGCGTTCTAAAAGCAACAAGTAATTTCATTTTAATTTACAAAACAAAAAACATATTTCTTATATGTACTTGTTCTATCGAATCGTCATTATTTCTAATACATTTTTATACATAATAATGGTAGTTTTACAATACAAATATCTAGTGTAAGATGTTGATTATACGAAATTAAAATATTGAAATTATGATTTACGAATGTTAAACAAAATAAAATCATTTTTTCTTATTTTCTGTTACAAAAATAATCTTCATAAGAAACTTTTATGTAGTTATTTCATTACATAGGCAGGCCTACGTGTGAAGAAATAGTGGAATTTTTTGTTTCTGAAATTGATAAATTCACAAAGGTTTCTTTTCAATTTCTAGTTACATTAAATATTGGAATGGGGTATTTCTTATCTACGAACTCGATGTATGTTCCTTGCACTTTACATACACACACACAGAGAGAGAGAGAGAGAGAGAGAGAAACACTGTATATTTTTACTTCCCAACTTCAAATATTAGAAAATTTTATGGTAATTTTTTGCTGTCTAACTTTCCTCTACAGGAATTTAATTTTATATCTGAATGTGCAGTGAAATATGGTGGAAAATTTTCCACCAAACATCATTATACTTAATATCCAAAATTGTCCGGATTATGAAAAATTTTTGCATTTGTTTCTACATCGTGATGAATATTTTCCGATCTATGAAAATTCCTTTCACTTGTTTCTACAGAGCAATAAAACTTTCAATTCACAAAAAGTTGTTTTACTTTTTTCTTCAAAATGATGAAAATTTTCCGACATAAAAAGTTCTTCAAGTTTTTCGTATTAGACAGAAAATATTTCGATTCATAAAAAATTGTTTCACTTATTCCTACATAGTACCGAAAATTGTGTGAGCCATGAAAATATTCAAATTCTTTAAACGATCTTACACTTTTTAAGATTTCTATACATGAATTCAATCAATTTTATGAATACTGAGGAACTGTTCCTTGATCAATGATCTTTGTTAAGAACGGAAAATTTTTGGGAAAAATATAGAAGAAAATTTTCCACCTCACATCACGTCTAAACAACGATGTAGGAATAAGTGGAGTATGTTTTTATGAATCGGAAAATTTTCATCACTGTAAAAATGAAATCTTTGAGTTTTACGTCCCACGCTTATGCCGGTTAGGCTAAAGGAGACGGTGATGATGAGTAATGAATGAAATGGTGGAATGAAGAATGTGGGAGGAAACGGGAGAACCCCGAGAAAACCCACGCATACGGTGTTTGTCCACCACAAAGTTCACTTGGCGGGGGCTGGGACCCCTAGCACCAGAGGTGAACGCTCTACCAATTTTCATCACTGTGTATGGCATATTCGACAGAAGTAAAAATGAATGTTACGATGCAACACAGGTAAGCGCCTGAGCCCACCATGTTCCTTTTAGGCTCATTGCTAGAATTTGACTCGGGCAAGGGTTTGGTAATATTACTTTGCACACGACTGCCCATTTGGTCAGTGTTGCCAACAAATTGTAAATACAATGTGGTAGATGGTTTCTGTACCAGTGGGTGTATATCTATTCTACGTGGCATAATCATCATTCGTCACTAGAGAAAATATACTGTTAACGTATTCCTCTTCCAAGAATCCCAGTTTGTCAGTGTTGCCAACTAACTGTGAAAATGAGATGGTGTAAAACAGGTTCCGTATGATGAGACGTTTATACACCAAGCTTGGCAGAAACATTACACACACACACACAGTAGCAAAAATATATTGAGTGTGACCGTCTCCCAACCAGTCAAACTTGTCAGTGTTACCAACCAAGTAAAACATCACGATGTTGCAAACAGCGTGCGTGCCATTGAACAAATATATAACTAGTATGACATAAACAGCATTAGACAATGGAAAAGATAGTGTGTGTCCCCGTCTCCCAATCACTCCAGTTTGGTAATATTGCAAACCAACGCGAACATTAAGATTTTCGCATGGTCTACATCATTGGCAGACATAATTACACTGTGACCCACCCTAGTTTCCATTGTTGAATTTGCAACATTGTCATGTTTACACTTGTTTGGCAATACTGACAACCTAAAATGTTTGGAAGACGGTCACAATCAACTCCTTTTTGTTATAATGTCGCGTGATGTTTCTGTCAAGCTTGGTTTATAAACGTCTCATCTTACAGAACCTGTTTTCACCTTCGCATTTTTACAATTGGTTGGCAATACTGGCAAACTAAGATCCTTGAGAGAGGAATACATCCACAGTATATTTCTATATTGACGAATGATGTTTATGTCACATAGAATGGATATACACCCAGTGGTGGAGAAACCGTCTGCCAGATTGTATTTACAATTCGTTGGTAACACTGACCAAATGGGCAGTCGGGTGCAAAATGATATTACCAAACCCTTGTCCGAGTCAAGTTCTGGCAATGAGCCTAAAGGAACATGATGGACTCAGGTGCTTACACGTGAAGCACCGTAATATTCATTTTTATTTTAGTCTAATATGCCATACATAGGGTCACAAACACCAACCAACTGACCCCTTATAGATTCCGATTGCGGGTTTGCCCGTGATTTGAAAATGGTTTCGTACTTCTCATGGTAAGGGCTTTCCTCCGATGTATAGGTTTCACCCAGGTACTTGGTCCCGGTATGGAATCATACCTAGTAAGTAATCTTTTAATAAGCTTGCAAATGAACTATAATATGGTTTGATCTAACCCCGCTAACTTCTACCGCCCCCCTACATTTTTGGGCTGACTACCGACCTGGTTTGAAGTGTAATATTATTATTCAATGCTTCAATTTACCTAAGAATCAAATTTTTGATAATCTACATATTGGTACTAACCTAGTATAAGGTCATTAGAGCTACTGTAATTCGCAACAACTATTCTGTGGTACAACCATGCTCGTGGGTTTTCTCGGAGTTCTCCCGTTTCCTCTCACTTTCTTCATTCCACCATTTTCATTCATTTCTCATCATCACCGTCTCCTTAACCTCACCGGCATAACCGTGGGACGTAAAACTGAAGATTTCATTTCATTTCATTTTACTGTACGGTACAAGTAAAAAAAAATGCAAGGAACACTTCATAGCCTACCTATACCCACTGATACCGGTAGTGGAAAACGTACCGTAACATTGATGTATAAATATTCTGTTGCTCATTTTGACTCTAACCATAGTTAGCAATACCTTAAAAATTAATATTTATATATCGTATGTAGTTTCTAGAGAAGTCAATTTGTTACATTATGCCAAATTCTCAGACTGTATACAGGAGACGCCGCGTTTGAATGATAGACTCTATACTTCGTTTACACTTTTTCCTTCTTCCTTCTAGATTACCGACTCGAGTGCAATTTCATTATACATTTTCTAACTATTAGGATTACAAATTTGAAAAAACTTGATGGTATTAGACAACCATCTATGCAGTATTTTTGAACATTCAATTGACCAATTTATTTGATAGGACATAGGAAGATTCATACTAAATTTTAATCGTTTCTTACTTTTACAATTTGTTTTCACAAATAGAAACTAGGAGCTATGTTTAGTGTAGCGGTGCCAAAGACATGAACATTAGAATTTTTTTTTTCAAAAAGATTTAAGCTCTTCGACATAAATTTCTGCAGCTTAAAAAGCAAGCAAGAAAATTTAACAGTAAAGAGGCAAAATATCAAATTGAACAATTTGTTACGTCAGCAGTGCTAATTATAGGTAGCGAGACCTACGTTGTTCATTATGTAGTTTTCTAACACCTCCAATCGACTAAAGCAGTGGTCGCCAAACTTATAAGGCTTCTGAGATACCGTACCATTTTTAAATCTTACTGTGAGTCACCAACCAAAAGAACTATCAGCTTTAAAAAATCTTACATTTGTTTATTGCCCATAGACTTATATTTTTAGTAAATATGAAATCATATGAGAACAGACTATTCATATTAGCAAATATCTAATATACATACGAAAAACATAATGGGCGGTATTCAGAGAGAATTCGTTAATCGAGGGTTAATCTCAGACTAGTTAGTAAGCATACTAACTCTTTACTAAGGAAGGTACACATTATGGTATTCAGAGTCTACTTTGAGTACAACTAAAATGATAATTTGCGTATGATTAACTTATATAACCCCAATGCATCGAATGAGAAAAATAAATGTGGCAACTACGGAAAAGTAGATGAGCGCATGCGTAGTCTGTAAAAATGAAAATATACGAAATACGAAATGTTGTGTTGCACGCTAAACCGTGGGTAGAAGATTTGCCTCTGCTCTAGATTAATTAGTCACATGTGATTAACCTCGTCAAATACTACGTCATAATCAGAGACTCTGAATACAATTTTGATAACCATCCGTTAGTCAATCCAGTACTATAGCGTTAATCAGACACCAAAACGACTCTGCATAAGGCCCAATGTGCACAACCCCACACGTGTACAATCACTGTGAGATGAGACTGATAATGGCAGTTGTGCGTGGGAAACAAGCAGTTGTCGTCAGCGCCCCCTGTCCTTAGCGTCAGCTCTGTGGTGGAATCAAGGTTAGACAACCGGACGTTACCGCGATTTACCGAAAATGTCCTCGTGAGCTATTAGTAGCTTGTGGTCTACAGTTTGGCGATCACTGAACTAAAGCGTCAAAAAATCACAGAAATATAAATCAAGTTGTGTTGTATGTGGAACATATTTTAAAAGAATCTTTGTATTTGAAGATAAATGAAACAATCTTGAGTGATAGTCCTTACGCTTTTTGTTAGGTTATCATATAGTCTCAGAAGAATGACTCAAATTACACTGCTTGACTTGTATTGAGTCAATATCTGATACGTATCTATTTATCCATAGGTCACTGAATAAATATTTAAACGATATGTTGCTCCACATTTGAAACTGGCATCTCCTTCGCATGGAAAGTCGCATTCTTCTTCTGGTGCCCTGTACTCGTCGGTTGGTACCTCATGATCGCAAAAGCATTGATACCTGCAAAAGAAGTAAATTGAGAACAGAATTTACATATTATTTCTTTCTATTTAATTATGCTGTTCGATATGGGTTCATAAGCTTTGCAATGTGTAGCCAGATTAGACACGATACCTTTCTATGCTGAATAGGGATGGGCAGTCACTAATTTTTAGCATTCAGATACAAACCGCCTAACTTTCATGTTAATAATAATAAGTTGTAGTAATAGCATCATTAATAATAATTATATTGTCTATGAAGGATACTTGAAAAGAGTACTTGAAACTCCAAACAGGATTTGGCTCGACTCGACAAGAAATTCGACCTGAATTCGAGTCGAGTTGGAGGATACTTTTCGAGCCGAGTTCTCGAGTCGACCTCAAAGATGTCTGTTTCGAGTCTGTTTCAAAGAAAACTCACCCGAACTCGCTCGTACCCATCCCTAATTCTAAAAGTACCAGAATTCCGTATATGCCACACATTTACATTAAGTCTTGAAAACAGTGTACTTATACTGATTGACCTCCAAAATACAAGAAGAACGTGAAGGGGTAGGCGCCCCACGTGTGGCAAGTGGATAGTTTACGACACTAGTGGAATGTTATACTAAACAATCTGTGCAAGGTGTACAGTTCTGGTCACAGAAGGTGTTCAAGACCAAGACCAAGGACTCCAGTGTTATCCAAGACCTCTCGGATCCTTGTCTTGGTCTTGCATTTGCTCATCATTGTAGTGAGGTAGAATTGTTCGAGAAAGTGAAAAAATACTTCAAGAGTGGCTACCAACATTCTACATGGCATGCAGTTAGTATATGAATGTTTGAAACTTAATCATCCGGGACACAATTTTCTCCGGCCCTATATCATCAAATCATGACGTCATTAAAATCACGTCACGAAACTATAAATGATAAATAAAATGATAACTAAAGACACGAAAATCAGTATCTTTGTCTTCAAATAAACAAATGATAAAGTATAAATATATTCGGTGTAAAGATAAAGCTTACTGTAAACCAGTGGCGGATCCAGAAATGAGGCTCTGGAGTGCTCCTAAAGGAAAATATTTTATTATTTTTTACAATATTATTTGTCTCAGGGGAAGCTTGAACTTGTTTCCAGACAAATCTAATTTTTATTTAGATGAATTATCAAATTTATCATTGATAAAAATGAGCAGTGAGCGTTAAATATGATAAATTGATTCTCAAAATGTAAGCTACATTCAGTGGGGAAATATATATATAAGGTCCGTAATTTGTTTCTCAAACTCACACCAACTCACAAAAATCTTTGATCCGCCCCTTCTCAAGAATCTTACTCCACATGAATGTGGCCTATAAATGTCAAAATTGAATGCATTAGTACATATAGATATAAGAAGTCAATGGAAGTTGGAAAAAATATGATTAGGTGACCATGTTGTATCGAAACATTTGCTACTACTGCATATGAGGATTCAATCAACCGAAGTATAGGGCCTACATACAAATGTATTACTACTATAAATTTTAGATTTGTCCTGAAACACTTTGAAATATTTTATCAGTTAGTTTTGATTTTATAAAGCATTATCCTCAATTCTATTATGTACCATTTATTTATAACAAGTATTTATAACACTTAAAAATATATTGAAATTGAAATAAAAACGTATATTCGAGTTTCAATTTACAATACAAACTTTGAAATAATACTAACGTGAGGTGAAACGTGCATTTACCACATCAGTGTTTAGTATTAAATGACATTAACTAAGCACTGATCTTCACACGAACACAACAGTAAACAAGGTAAATTGTTTCTTGTATATTTACACGATATACATTGCTTACGACAAGTTCTTGGCAATCGCGAGAAATATGTTTAACTGTCGCCCATATTGGCTTGTATTTATTGTCTCCATTTCTTCTCCATCCCCATGCTTCAGGTTGTGGTAGCTGATATTGTGGCAGTAAACATTTATTCCATATTTGACACTGAAGTGCTGCTCGTTTACAATGTTATTTAAGAGTATCTTGTGTAGAAGGAATATTTTCAATTACAGGATTTCTTTTAGTGAATAACACTTGCTGACACTTGTAACAGTAGAGCAAAGATCATACGTAGGAATAAAAAACCCTTCTATCAAATGTAACACACGATCCTCTAGGGATGTTTCATTCATACAGCTGATCAAATGCAGTGCTAACATCTCTAAAAGGCGTCCATGCATCCCAGACTTTTCGGTTTCTAATGCTGCAAAAGCTTGATACTGTGTTACATACTCTAAATGAGTGAAAAACCGGTAGTTTCATTTGTAAATCAGTGGCCAACTAGTTACAGAATTCATAAATAGGAAGAAATTGTTTACTTTTTCCTGTGCCGTACTAAATCCACAGTTCTGATATGTTCTGAAATGTTCCAAAAGCTGCAATGGATAAAACAATTACATCGGAGTCTATAGTTCTTATAATTGCTTTTGAATGCCCACTGTCTGCAGCATGCTTTGTGTGAAGAAGTAGTTGCGCATTAGCTTCTTCGTGGGAGCAGGAAATTATATGATGTCACATCACTGTTTTAACCAAGCTATCATAGGTACTCAGGAGTTCCTTTCCTTCAAAATCACATTTCACAAGTTCTTCTGCGGCAAGATGAAACAACTGCTGTTCGTTTTCATTCAAAAGCAGAAATTTGTTGAAACTTTTGGGAATGATTGTGGACATAGTTACCTTAATATGAGTATCATTTCCACTGCCACTGAATTCTTGTGTATTATTTTCAAACTATATTTAAAATACCGATTGAACACAACATTAACTCTATCAACTTTGCTTAAAAAAAGATAATCAATGTGCTTTTTGAAAACGGTTTCAACATAATCTGCAAACCATCTGTCAAATTCTGATTTCCAAATGTGAACCATAGCTGGCCCATTGATCATGTATGCAGTAGCATCCAAGTCATTGCCTGTTCCTTCCACTGACGTGAAATCGTCACATTCACCTAAGATACATTTCAATATATCTGACTTATTGGCTGTCTTCCTAAGTATTTCATTCTCAGAAATGGATGGTGGGTATTATTGATTTTCGTGTGAGAAAAGTGGACCTTACCTCACCTTACGTTACATCACCTTCTCTGTTTTGAGAAGACACCTACATTCTGCAAAATAAACTTAAATCAGCCTGTAAACTTTTGATTTTCTCTTCTTTGCTATATCGAAGACGTCAATATTATTTCTAGGTATAATTTCGTGGATTGAAACCTGACATTGTATAAGACAGTGTAGTATGTACACTGTAAAAAAATCGTTGTGTTATTTTAACAACTTGCCTATGTGTTAACACGATCGTGTTAAAATATAACACAAACAAGTGGTTAGAACAACTCATTCTCCATTTGGAGTTGTGTGTCAAATGCCGGTAGTTGAAATGACACACAACCTGTGTGTTAAATTAACACAAGTGTAGAATCTTCGGTGTTGTTTTCTACGTGATTGCCAAATATGTTGGGCATCTAATTATATTTGCTTATGAATTGAAGCTACAAACACAGTAGAAAGAAATAATTAAACAAATCCAGGTATACGCAAAATTTCATCTACCACATTTGATGCATTTATTGCTTCTTTTTCTAAGCGATTGTGTACTAGAAGCAACAAACATTTGAAATTAAATATGGATTAATTATAAAATAAAGTAAATATACAGTCGCCATTTTGTTATAAAATTACATGGCGAGCATATTTTATCTTATCCGAACGGTTATCGTCGAATATACGCGGCTTAAAATAGCACTCTGATTAGCCAAATTCAAAAGACCTCAACAATTTATCTCTCTTCAAGCAGCGTTTTCTTCATCGTCTCCGTGGCTAAGTCGGAAGAACACGCGGCTAATAATCGAAAGGTTGGGGTTCGTGCCCTACCCCCATCACTACAATATTTTTTTATACTTGTTAAAATGCTTTTTAGACTCAGCATAATGCAAACACGTTACGCATATAGGCGATTTAACATATTTTGAGGGAGTAATTTTGTGGTTCATTAGTCCTTACGGCACGGCTCAACACCGGTTGTGTGTTAAAGACGTAACACCCCCTGTGTTAAACGCCAACACCGCGGGGTATGTGTTGAACTAACACGGCATAGTGTTAGTCACGCTGGAACCACTGCCCTGGGTTAAAATTGAGTTGAATTAACACAACCATCTTTTACTGTGTAATCATTACATTAATACGCATTTCATAAATTTCTTTCACAGCCTTTACTGCCTCCTCACTCATAAGCACTTTGGTACCCCTTACAGTAACTGGTTCGTCTTCATCAAAGGGATTCCACTGGTCTCAAAAACTAATATCACTTCATTAACATCATTAAGGAATTTTTTGTTGAATGAAACTCTATCTTCATAATGTTGATCCTGTGAAGCGTTTACTCGAGTACTCAACCCGACTATATCTTCAAATTTTAGTATCATTTGAGTTATATGAAGACCTGGCACCATCCACTGCAGTAAGGCACATTCATTATCAAGAATATTAATGACTTCAAATGGTCCTTCATAAACTTAATATTCTGCTCATGAAATTGGTGTGTCTGATATTGCTGGAAATAGTGATCATTTCCTAGAACTGATAAAGTGACCAGATAGAAATGCACTGTGAACAGGAGGATATCTTACTAAATTTTTGTAATGTATTTGCAAGAATATTGCCACTGTTTTCATATTGCATATACAGATTGATCAGCAGTTATAACGGGTATTTGATCTTCTTTAAATTTAGATGTTGCCTTAATAACAATGTCCATTAAGTGAATTGCCATTCATTGCTGGAGATGATATTTCTTCTTTCAAAACTGGAGGTAGAGTGACATCTTTTCTTGGTGGTGGAATTATTCTTCTAGTAACACGAAGCAAATGAAACATGCATTTCCGTCGTACTTTGATTTCCATTATGTGCTAATTCAAGAGCTCCCAGCCATGGAAGAAACAGTTCTCTTGGTTAAGTGATATAAACTTAATCGTAATAATGTAGATTAACCAATGACAGTAATGGATCACTCTTCATTTTAGTCACTGAAGCAATAGTTGTGTAGGGTCGAGGTAAATGGGAGACAATTTTACTGTTCCAATCTTTAATGTTCAATTGGATAGACTTATCAACTTTACAATCTTCCAATACTGGATGCTGTGTGATAGTTATACTGAACCCATGGAAAGAAGACGATGTGGTTGTTGATGATGATGGATTGTTGATGCATTGACGAAAAAGTGTTCTCCGAAAACGGGAAGGGCAGAAAACGTCATCTTCGGTACATTTTTGCAATGCAATATTTGTAACAGTTGCAGAAATTTCTTGTATTCTGTCATATGAAACTGACAAACCTAATTTACATAAAGTTTCAATTTTCCTTTTTCCTAGTAATACTGTGGAGATATTATACCCCAAGATATAATAATAGAGGAGTTTCTTTATCTTTGAAATGAAATACTCTTTTTACATTATATGGTACTTGTACCGATTATGGCCCACCCACCATATCTCTGCAGATTTACGTTGTTGTCACTAGATGACAATATAAACTATGTCCTCTGAGCCGCGCAAATATGTATACGCTTTTCATGAGGACATAGTTTATATTCTCATCTAATAGCGCCAACGTAAATCTGCAGAGATATGGTGGGTGGCCCATATTAGGGACCCGGACCATAATCGGCACAAGTACCATATTTTCTACTGCACTTATACTTTTGAATCTAATAAGCGGGCTATCGACAGTGCTGCAATTACTGATTTATCTTCGTGCGATACATCATTATTACCATTTGGTCCTTCAAGTAACATTCGTACAAAATTATTAGATCAATTTTAGAAAACTAATTAGTTCAACACAGGGGTGGATCCAGGACCGGGGGGGGGTGGGTTGTCATACTGCTACTTAGAGCTACTTTTAAGAGCTTGAAACTATAGAATGGGTTTCTATGGGTTTTATATAAAATAAGAAAGTTTCCTCTTCTGGGGAGGGGCGATTCCCCGATCTCCCCCTCCCTTGGATCCGCTACTGGTTCTACATCATATATTGTTATTTGTTTAGCGCGTGATTTCCTTTCCCAATAACAGACATAATGGCTGCCATATTCACGTATGGATGTTGTGGGGTACAACAATCAGAGAATATTTCACATCTGAATGTTTACTTCTTAGTGATACTGATTTTAGAACATTACAAAAATAACATTAGAAATAAAATTTGCTCGTATGTTTTGCGTTCATAATTTTTTTTATAATCAGGTAGGCGCATTTCTCCCATATTGGATTTTACAGGTGATTGTGTAGGCCACAATGACAATCTTGTCATTGTCACATTATATTTCGTAATTAATTATTTTTACATCTCATTGCGAGTTACATGAAAGGAAAATATCCTGAAATTCATAATCTAAATAATCACTTCATTAATTCTTTTACTGTTTTTGACAGTCATTTTGATGACATCATACGAGAGATAGCAGGCGTAGAAAAATTTCTGCCCCGGGCTTTTTAGGTTCAGGTATTCATACACTAACTATATTCCAAAGGGCATGTTGGTAGCCAGATGTGTAATATTTTCTGACTGTTCGACCCCACTATTACACCCAATATTACTTTCAACGTGAAGAAGGGAATTGTAGCCTAATTTCAACGGGGACGTGGCAGAAGTCCTAAAAGGCAGAAGTCCTAAACGGCAGAAGTCCTAAAGGGCAGAAGTCTTAAAAATCATTTCGCGGCACAAGTCCTAAACGGGAGAAGTCCTAAAAGGCACAAGTCCTAAACGGCAGAAGTCCTAAAAATCATTTCGCGGCACAAGTCCTAAACGGCAGAAGTCCTAAACTGCAGAAGTCCTAAAAGGCAGAAGTCCTAAAAATCTACCGCTACCATCGCATCCGTAAGAAGAATACTGTCAATCTGTTAGTCAAAGTTTTAGATATACTGTTTCATATTACAAAACCTTAGTTCTTACAAGTTATTTGTACAAATACATATTCTATCGTTCTGAAATAATAAATAAATAAATAAATAAATGAAGCCTATTGTCCTTTCTTACTCTTTCCATGATATATTTCTATGTTGACAAAATTTTAACTTTCTACCAAATGTGATTCCCAGATCTTTCATAATGTATGTTTTTCTCTATTTCCACACCATTGACCTTATATTAGTAACATAATATTGTGTATTAGTTATGTACTGGTACGTCATAAATGTTGTTTTCCTTGTGTTGTTTTGAAGTAAATTATTTTTACATACATATTTCTTGTACAGAAGTCTTTCTGTAGCAAATATTTGCCATACTCGTAATTAACTACTCTTACTCGTTATCATTATTAATAATAATTTTAGTGTTACTAACATAGTTGTTACCGCTGGAATTAAATACGTTCATATTGGTATTGTGCAACTACTTACTACTGAAATGCTTTATCGAATATTTAAGTCTGTAGTTTGTAGCAGGTTGGCCATAGAAGTTAATGGCTTATAGCCCATAGTGCGTCACTGAAATTTTAGAAGATCTTTGAAAAGCAACTTAATTGAAATTAATGAGAAAGATATATTTAAAATAAATTTACTTAATACAAGAACATTGCGTTTAATCAATTCCGCAACCATTGTTAAGGAAGGGATGTATTAAAGAACGAACCATTGAAATAGTCCAGAAGCAATAGCTGAGTTTTTTTTTATAAATATATATATATATATATATATATATATATATATATATATATATATATATATATATATATATATATAAATGAAAGTATACTAGAATGTAACTAACTAGACTAGAAATGAAAGAATGTAACTACATATATATAAATGAAAGTAACTATATTTGTAACTTAACAACACTTAAACCACCAGACTGATCTCGACAAAAACTTTCAACATAGATGAAGTTCGGGCCTGAAATGGTTTTATCATTTCACTTTGAAGGTGCAACTTGGAGGAAGGAAGTGCGAATATATATTAAAAATTATCGATCTTAGTGTCGAACCCACAGTTTTCGGGGTTGCTGAGATGAACACTGACATTTCCGATGAAGCTTAAATTCTAATTCAGCACTGCAACTTGGGGGAAGGAGAGGAAGATGTATAAAATGATCGAAAATGACGGCTATAAGTGTTGAATCCATAGTTTTTGCGGTCGCTGAGGTGAACAGTTACACTTTCGATGTCGTTTAAATTCAAATTTACTCCCGCAAATTTAGGAAGGTACATAAAAATGATGCAAGATAATTGATATTAGTGTGAATCCATAGCTTTTGGAGTCGCTGACGTGAACAGTGACACTTTCGATGCCGTTTAAATTCAAATTTACTCCCGCAAATTGAGGGAGGTATATAAAAATGATGAAAAATAATCGATATTAGTGTGGATCCATAGTTTTCGAGGTCGCTAATGTGAACAGTGACAGTTTCGATGCCGTTTAAAAAAAATAAATTTATCCCCGCAAATTGAGGGAGTGGGAGGTATATTAAAATAATGGAAAATAATCTATATCAGTGCGGATCCATAGTTTTCAGGGCCACTGAGATGAACAGTAACATTTCTGATGCAGTTTAAATCCAAATTCAACGCCGAAACTTTAGGGAGGGGGAAGGGGGTGATATATAAAAAATGATCGAAAATGACTGATATTAGTGTTGAATCTATAGTTTTGAAGTTGCTGAGATGAGCAGTAACGCTTCTAATGACGTTTAAACCCAAATTCAGCGTCGTGACCTGAGGACAAAGGAGAAGGGGATATATATATATATATATATGACCGATATTATAGTCGAATACATCGTTTTTGGGGTTCCTTTGATGAACAGTAACACTTCCGATAACGTTTACATCCAAATTCAGGCCCGCAACTTGGGTAGGAAGAGATATATAAAAATGGCTGGAAATGGCCGATATTAGTGTCAAATCAATAGTTTTCGGGGTCGCTGAGATGAGCAGTGACATTTCTGATGAAGTTTAAATCCAAATTCATCTCCGCAACTTGGAGGCGGAGAGATATATAAAAATGATCGAAAATGACCGATAATAGTGTCGAATCCATAGTTTTTAGAGTCGCTGAAATCAACAGCAACACTTCCGATGCATTTTAAATCCAAATGCATCCCCGCAACTTGGAGACGGATATATATATATATATATCAATTCATAAAAATAATTCAATACTATATATAATTCAACACTAGTATCGGTCAATGTAATTTTTTAACACCTGCAGGGAAATGGAAAATCGATTGATTCAGTTGCAGGAAAGCCGTCTGACATTATGACTTAAACGAACATAAAATATACCGAATGCGGGTAATATCAAGTCATTTCACATCAAAATTTTGTTCAATTTTCCAGAAATTCATTTCCAACATGCTAAGGCTCTCAGTACGCAAAATGTGTCACAGTTCACATCTCAAGAGATATTTGGCCACATATTAAGTAAGCAATGCAAGAGAACGCATAAGGAGTACCTTAAGAAAGAGTCTTACTCCTGTACATCACAACTTCTTTTTCGGCATCACCTTATAAGCTTATTTGTATTCTATACCTAAATCTATACTATATGCGATAACACTTCTATTTTCATATTTATATTGTCAATGTACAAGCTTGTAAATAGCACCAATTCTAAATATCAATATAACACTTTCAAATACTTGTATGTTTTTTATAGAGTTCCAACCAAATCAAAAGGTCAGATAATCGGGGATAAGGGCCGTCTTATGCACCCTCTGGGATAAGGGCCGTCTTATGCACCCTCTGGGATTATTTGTTTAATGTATGACCAAACATATCTTGGGCATGTGAAATTTATCTACTGCTAACCTTAGCATGTTGGGCATGAATTAATGGAAAACTAAGAAAAATTTCGTTTTGAAATGACTTAATATTAGACCGAATTAAGTTTGATTTATGTTTGTTTCAGTTACAATGTCAAACGACTTTCTTGCAACTGAGTCAATCAATTTTCCATTTCTCTGCAGATATTTAAAGAAATCACATTCATTTTTTCTAAAATAAATGTGAATAATACTGCTAATAGCAAAACTGTATCTACTCATTTTTCCGAGAAGAACAAGTAGAATAACATTTAAAATTTATGATAAAATCTGAAAAATAGTTATTCTTCTTACAGAATCTCTTACAAATAAGAAGAAAAACATTCCTAGGAATTCCCGTTCTGCCTAAAGATAAGAATATTTATAATATTTTTTACAAAGTGCTAGAGGGCCCTTAGGCAGAACAGAAGGACACCGAGTTCATAAGAAAAAGACCTCTCGCTTTCCTCTTCGGAGAAATTGACAGAAGAGTAACGTAAGAATATACTGCATAATATGAGGGGATTCCAAATAGTAAATAGCTTTCCAAAGTGAATAGCTTTTATGTAGATTACGGTTCACTAGATGCTCTGCTTCTGTGATGTGTACATTCGATGTTCTTTGGAAAAGAAAAGAAAAAATAGAAAACATAGAAACATCAATTAAAACACAGAAGCATTATTTACTTGTTAGGAAACTATTCATACTGTACGAATACATTTCACATTGAATTGAAGTATTGATAGCAACGAGAGTAAATTATTCATTTTATTAAATGATTTCTCATAACAAGGTAAAAGGACTGTCTAATATTTCACGGCTTTTGTGAACCATTACTAGGTTAACAGAGTAGCGAAGAGGTTTAAGGCATAATGCTTGCAATTTTACGAACGTAGATTCAAGTCCCTATTACGGTAGAAACTCTCCTTTTCTTTATAAAATGGAGCAATTTTCTACAACTTACGAATTATTCATTGATAAAACGCAAAATCAGCAAAAGTATCGGAGATGATAGAATACGAAGGTAAAACGAAACACATGGTTATTTCATGACGGCAGTCTTGCTCCAAACGAGCTTCGAAAACAACACTTTCCATTGCTTGATGTGAAGTTTAGTAATACATTCGATTCAAGCAGTGTGGGCAATTGCTGCAATTGTTTAAAAAATAATTACTTTTCTTTGCGTTCTTAGGAACATCGTTTTGTTGATTATAAACACTTTTTTTATTTCTTCATACAAACTCTATAATAAATGTCATATTTTTCGCTACTGGTACTCATGGAATTAAAAGAAAAAAAAATATTCCCATTTCCATCTTAGTGGCAACATTTATGTAATTGTTGGTGGTGAATAACTACATTCAGTGCTCGAAATACGATAGGTGTCAGGAATTCACTAATTGTTAATTTATTTTAACGTTTTCAACTGTTACTGACATTTAAAGTCTTCCTAAGATAAAGTTACTTAATTTAATGTTGCCACGAGATGAGGCGAGAGAAGATTGTAGGCTGTCTCCTGTGGCATGATGCAAATGCCATCTCGTCTCGAAACAATCTTTGTCTCATATGAAAGTCTCCACTCTTACACTGAGAAAAAAACATTCTCCGGACAGCGGTATATTGTACAAATATACGGAATCCTCTTGCTTACTAAAGAAATCAGTGCGGAGCATACGTTATCCATATGCTACATACGCACTGCCCTTAGATGTTACATCATGCCATTGCACGATGTCTGACATCTGTTTTCCTTATATTACATACATATATGTATGTTACATTCGTCAGCTATATGTTATATACGTCCATTTGTATGTGAGATCCTGACCGCCTATATTGTTTCATACGGAAAGTACGTATAGATGGAACACTTATACGGAACGTATTATAAAACAAGCGTTTTCAATTATATGTCCGCTGTACGTTAAGTCTAAAAACTACAGGAATTACGCATGTAACCTACCTTTTTAAGTACGCCACATACATTTTTTTCTCAGTGTAAGACTCTTGATGATAATCTTTGATAGGCGGCCAGCAAGATGGAGAAAATACCACTTTGATGGTCACCTGGCAATACATTCGGTCGCAGACAAAACCCACCCAAAAGCTTTCATGTCTAGAACAAAAGTCCACTAGATACATATTTTATGATTAAACATTAAATACACACTCTATGTACGAGTAAAAGCGTAAAAATGAAATGAAATCCTTGAGTTTTACGTCCCAAGGTTATGCTGGATAGGCTAAAGGAGACGGTGATGATGAGAAATGAAGGAAATGAAGTAAGTGGGGGGAAACAGAACCCCGAGGAAACCCACGCACACGGTGTTTGTCCACCACAAAGTTCACATGGGAGGAGTCGAGATCGAACCCGGGCCCTATGCACCAGAGGTGAACTCTCTATCACTGAGCGGCCGAAGCCCCATATATAAGCGGAAAAAATAAATGTAACGATCACCTACGATCAGGACAGTATACACTGTGAGAATGAAAAAAAAATCTAATATTAAACAAAATAAAGCCGTGTTTTCTTACAACTTAACAAGAAACCGTTGGAAAAGTTTCCGTGACTGCATTAAGACACAGAACACAAACTAAAAATTAACTTCCCAAGTAAAATTTAGTTACAGAAAGTAGTTCGTGACCTGAAAAACCAAGAACAGTAAGGAGTATTTAAACTTCGGGTTTTGAGGTCACGGAGGTTCTTCTCGGAAGGTAGGCCAAGGTGGTGCACGTTTGCCGAGTTCTTGATTAACAGGCTGCCTCGATTTCGGAAGAGAGAGGCCCAGAGTTCAATTCAGTTTTATTCAGCTCCATAAGCCACGCAAAGAGGTTTGCTGTGGGCTGTGACGGTTGCCTACCTTAGAGGTCCTGAGATCCATACCGTTCTATATAGCCACGCAAAGAGGTTTGCTGTGGGCTACCACTGATGCTGTCTTTAGAGGTCAAAAGTTCGATCCCGACTACGTAGCCACACAAGGAGGTTTGTAGTGGGCTCAAACCTGATCGCTACTCTAGCCTTGGAAGAGGAAGACGTGATGCATCTAGTGAATTGTAGTGCCTATAATTAGTGTGCAATTAAAACAGTTATTGTGGGATATCAAAAGAACACGAGAAGCTGACTTCTAATACGAGGCTGAAACGTGTAAGTAGCCAGTAATGAAATTTAATGCATAAATGATAGATTCACTCTTAAAACGGTTCTAAGCGATATAGCCCAAGGCTTATCTTATGCCTGGCGTGTTATTTCAAATCATTTTGCTAATATGATAATCTTTGTAAGTCAAACAAAATATATATATATATATATATATATATATATATATATATATATATATATATATATATAATATATATATTATTTTAAACTCTGTTAAACTAACTTTTGTGACACACGGAGTTTGATCCTGGTTTAGCAGATACGCAGTAGTGACCAACAGATTCCCTTTTGTTGTATGTATACCTTATGTAAATAAACAATCATCATCATTATATATTTTCTCTCTTATTCATTTTGCAATTGTTAAATAAGATTAACAAAAGGTTGTAAGAATTAATAGCGTTATATTAACAAAGGTTTACCAAGTAGTTTATAAAATAATTTCGTCCTTATTTGTAATGGAATTGCAGGGGCTTATCGCCCAGTCTTGTTAGGAAGAAGAAGCATATACAGTTTATTGCATTGCAGATAGCATACCCTACAGGGAAATTAAATTATAGGTCACACTCTGTCACTGTACTACTACACCAAACTAGTAATATTCCAAGACAAGAACCATTGTCTTGTTCTACAAATAACACTAGACTAGCAAGTGATAACACAATACGTGTACAGAAACCAATACATAGTCATTCAGGGAGTAGCCAGCAAGATATTCTAGAGGGCCTTGATTTTTACAAACTAAAAACAAATAAAAAGTTTCTTTCAAGATTATGAAAGAATTAATAACACATAGATGCATACGTATTTCAGAAGTACATATTATTATTATTATTATTATTATTATTATTATTATTATTATTATTATTATTATTATTATTATTATTACTATAGTAGTAGTAGTAGTAGTAGTAGTAGTAGTAGTATTTCATATATGCTACATTTCTGAGACTTCAGTCTTGATAGTACGTGAAGTTAAAATCAAAGATTATGTTACGAACGACAAATGATGGCTTAACACCAAAAACACATTCTTGGCCGGGACCGGGGGTCAGTCTGTTTTATGTTTATTAAACGTGTTTAATAACTACAGCAAATGATGGATGTTTATAATAGAATGTGAAAGAATACAGTTTTAAAAGAATTAAACTTCGTCAACATGTTAAAATAATTAAAAAACCTAATTAATCAGCCACTTTGTACTCTCGTTTGCTTAACTGGATGAACCGAGGCCTAAAGGAAAAGAGTTTTCTGCCTAAATCCCATAAGCACTGGGATATTTTAATATTGTAGAAATTGACCCTCCTTCCCCTTAGAAGTGTAATTTTCAAGACGCTGAAACGTATAGCATTTTATTACTTTTATTTAAAAGTTCAAATACCGAGTTTTACGCATCTAACTTAAACAATCCTTCCTTAATTTATTTGCATATTTTCTGAGTAAGTAATGGGGAATTCGAACATTAAAAAAGTGCTCCCTTTGCTCTTTCCCTTTTATGTGTTCAATTTTCAGTCTTTTTTTTAAACAGGGAAGTTTATATGCCAAGTTTCATTTTACTAGCTTCAGAAACTTGCGAGATACATTACCCTTTAAAAAAATCTTGCCCCACCCTTTTACCGATACTTATTTCCAAAAATTCTTTTTTATGTCCTGCTTTCATAAGAAAATTATATTTTATAATTAAAATTTAACGACTCTACTTGTAGTAGTATGCCCAAAAAATCACTCATCTTTACTGTTTTATATAAGAGTACAGAAGATAAATACAATCAAACAAATGGACTTCCATGAACAGTTTCCGATTTCTTATAACTAACTTATTCATACATTTCCCGCAAGCTGTGGTTTTAAATTTACGCTCTGTCAAGGTTCAGGTTTCAAAAAGGAACTAACTGGAAATATAATAATATTATGTATTTATGTACAGGTGTAATATGTATAAATTTATTGTCTTATTGAAGCTTTCGTAATCTGGAAATAAACTTTTGATTTGCTTTTAATATATAAAAAGCCTGCTCCCCTAGAAAAATTTGCAGGCCACACCCCTAAATGACTATGTAGTAATTTCTGCAAAAATGGAACAGGACCTAAAATTTAGGACTAGTGCCTATATTTTTAGGACTTGTGCCGTTTAGGACTTATGAATGTCACCCACTATATTGCATAATAAATTTTCTTTGTTCAATTTTAAATTTACTGCGTTCTTTATGTATACAGTTGGTATTTAATGTTCACTCGTGAAATGTCTAGTGAGCTTTTGTCCTAATTAAGTAAACTTTGGTGGATTTTTGTCCTACTCTTAATAAAATACGCTCCGCATAGTATATATTGCAATGTTTGCTTGGTTTCAGAAGTCTGGTAAAATATGCTTTTTAAACATTTTTTTAATTTTTTATTTATTTATTTTTGTTTTAGGAATTTGTCTTGGGATTCTCATATCTCCATTCCAAAGAAACTAATTTCTTAACTAATTATGTAATTAATTCTTAGAATGAAATAGGTTGTATTATATAACTTGTGTATAAGTGCAGAACAGATAGTGATAATAATAATCTTAGTAGTACAATATAGCTATTACTGTTGGAATTAGCTACGTTCGTAACATTATTGCCAACTATTTGCTGCATTGTCCCAATTTCGTGTGGTGGTGGCGAATTTCAGAACTAAAGCAAGTGAATGAAAAAGGCACAAGTCCTAAACGGCACAAGTCCTAAAAGGCAGAAGTCCTAAACGCCAGAAGTCCTAAGAATCATATCGCGGCACAAGTCCTAAACGGCAGAAGTCCTAAACTGCAGAAGTCCTAAACGGCACAAGTCCTAAAATTTAGGACTAGTGCCTATATTTTTAGGACTTCTGCCGTTTAGGACTTCTGGATGTCACCCATTTCAACGTGTAGAAAATATCACCCCTTAAACCAAAAAAAAAAAAAAAAACTTAAAAACACTTGTACAGGCCTGCCTCTATTTTTTACTGAAGGGTTTATATCCCGAGTTTCATCCTCCTAACTAGACAAGCTTCTGACATACTGTATTTTTTAAATAAATTTTGAACCCTCTACCTCCTTAGGATGCCTATTTAATCAAAATGCTCAGTGGTAGAATGTTCACCTCTGGTGCATGGGGTCCTTGGTTCGATCCCAGCTCGCGTCGAGTGAACTTTGTGGCGGACAAAAACCATATGCGTGAGTTTCCTCGGGTTTCTCCTGTTTCCTCCCACTTTCTTTATTCCACCATTTCATTCATTTCTCATCATCACCGTCTCCTTTAGCCTAGCCGGCATAACCGTGGGATGTAAAGTTAAAAATTTCATTTCATTTTATGTAATCAAAATAACACGAAAAAATCAGCTCAAGCTACGTGCCCAATGCTACGTACTAATAATGCTCCAAAATTCATTTTTAACTATTTCTCTTTGTCCCGATCACAAGCAACAGGTAACGTCAGTTTCAATATGAAGAAAGAAATCGTAGAAAATGATACCTCCCTCCTTAAAACGAGAATTTTCAAAAACACTATGGCACGAGTCCACATATTTTTAATAAGGAGGTTATATACCAAGTTTTATCTTCCTAATTTGACAGGATCGTTTGAAACCCAACTTTTCGCGTAAATTTTGGCCCGTGATGCCCCCTTCCGAGATGCTTTTAATCAAAGTAATGTGATAAAAAAAAAACACAGTTCGATTTAGGTGGTAACTATAATCCCCTAAAATCCATTTTAAACGGTTCGGCCATTTTCCGGTGATGCAATCACAAACAAGATTCTTTTAACTTTTATTAATAATATATTTTCTTAGAAAAGAAAGAAAAAATATAGAAAAGATATTCAATGCCCTTTCCTCCAAGGATCTTATAAAATAGAGAATATGCCCTTACAACAAAATCTTGAAGCCATACGTCACAGTTTCGCCACCCCTACTCTGCCCACTCTGCCCAATAGGATCGCAATGTTTTGAGCCAACAATCATGGCGTAAACGAAAGTAGCCAATCAGACGATGGCAGAAACGAGAGTAGCCAATCAGACGTGCTGATGCTCGGTTGTTTTTTTTGGCTTCATCGATTTAATAGGATGAAGATACATATGTTCAGATCATCTATTTATAACATCCTTGCTTTCCTCTACCTTTTAGTAGCAATTACCCGATTTTCACCAAACAAAGCGTGTCCTTTTTATCTTCCATGACTTTTATAATCCGCTTTCTTGCGCCCTTCATGTGATCATTTTATTAGTCTCCAATAATATTAATATCCTTTTATACGAAAATCGAAATTCTAATTCTGCATTGTATTCATACCCATATTCTAATCCATAGACGTCATAATTTTGATGTGTACAGAACTCCCGACATGCATCTGGCGTCCGTGTTCTTACATCATCATAATTCGCAGGTCCTTTCAGTGTCCTTGTTTTTCCATCAACATAGCATCCCTCATATTTCACTGCAAAGAGATTTACATAGAGTTAAACATTTACAGAACATTTACAGAAACATATAATGGACATAATCTTCAGATCATCAGATCACAGAAATGCATTCTGGGTTAAATATATGCCAGACGTAATAAAACCAGATTGCCAAACGTAAGAACATAGGAACATTTTTCTAGCTACAGAGATATGTGGGCGGATTTCGCAAATTGATAGAAAACGCAGGAATTTTTAGAAAAGAAACTTATGCTCGGTTGCACAAACCGAGGATTAAGATCGGATAAGATTTACTCTTCTCTTTTCTCTTTCTCTTACTTTCCTCTTTGATTAAGAATCTTACATCGTTGCATCTTTGTGAGAAAAGATTAACTTATCCACGAACAATCGGAACCTGTATAAAACTATGACGTTTACGATATGACGTCATACAATATCATACGTTTGATTGGCCAAAAGAGTGGAGTAACAACTGTAAACTGATTGGCGTAGTATATGGTAACTTTTCTTACTAAATATGGGAACAAAGCGGCCGAAGTTGACTCCTCAGGAAGGCAAATATGTTTAATGGTGGTGGACAAACATTTCCTTTTCAAAACTTATATAACAGCGCATAGCTTTTTGTTGATAAACGGGATGAGCTTTCTGAAAGTACTGGAGAGGTTTGAGAAAAACCTTCGGGTCTCATCCTAAAAGAGAAAATTCCAACCTTCACCTCCTCGAGGGAGAAAGCGGGCAACGGTTTTGGCGGCTAACGTATGTGGGGACCGACCGACTCCCGGGATAAGGAGTCAGCTTCTACCAAGTGCCAACGACCTTCTCGGAGGGCGGATGAGCGGGTGGAGGTCAGGGCACCTTCTTGTCCTTAGGAGGGGAAACTGTCCTAAAAGGCGGATGAACCACTAGATGGTCAACGGCATGGAGACGTGGAATGGAAATGGGAATACTACCGCATTATCTTTTTCCCAGAAGACACGAAGGAGGAGAATAAATAAACATGATGGTTCTTCCTGAGCTAAAAAATTCCGTAGGTAAAATAGTCCCCCATTCGGATCTCCGGGTGCGGACTACTCTGGGAAGAATCATCAGAGGAGAAAACAATAACTTTCATTTCAGCATGGGAACCTGAAACTTACGAACTCTACGACGTGAGGGAAAGCTTGAAAATTTAAAAGTGGAAATGGACAAATATAAAGTGGACATAGTGGGCTTAAGTGAAGTGAGATGGAAAGGTAAAGATGAAATAGTATCAGGAAATTACAGAATATACTATTCGGGTGGCGATAAGCCCGAGAATGGTGTCGCGAAAGCAATGAAGAACGAAGTAGCAAGAAGTGTAATCAAAGTGGAATACTGCAGTGACCGCTTGATGTTTGGAAAACTATCTATATGCAAAATCAGTGGATATTGTGATAATACAAGTGTATATGCCAAAAATCGACCATGATGATAATGAAGTAGAAGTAATGTATGATCAGATCAGTGACATATTGGATGAAGAAGGAAGAGGTAAGGTCAACGCCATAGTAATGGGAGACTCCCACAGCGTAGTAGGAGAAGGAGCTACGAATAAGGTAGTGGGAACATTTGGACTAGGTAGAAGAAACGAACAAGGTCAAATGCTTATCGATTTCTATAGGCAACATGATCTGGTGGTGACGAACACTTGGTTTAAAAAAGGAAAACCAAGCTGTACACGTGGAAAAGTCCAGGAGATAAGAAACGCTACCAAATCGATTACATTCTTGTGAAGCAACGTTTCAGGAATAGTGTACGAGACGTAAAGACATGCAGGAGCGGACGTTGATTCGGATCACAATCTACTGGTAGCGGAAGTGCAGACCTGGTTAAAATCGATCAAGAAAAATGTGAGGGGAAATCGAAAATGGAACTTAGAGCGACTAAGAAATATCGACGATGATGTGAAACAAGAGATTGAAGAAAAATTATGTGCAATGGGAGATATGGTTGACAATCTAGAAAATACTTCGGGAAAAGTTAAACAGACTCTACTTGACACACTTCACAATAACACTGGTAGGATGGAAAGAGCATGGATAACTGAAGAAATGCTTAAGAAGATGGAGGAACGCAGAAGGGCAAGAAACACAGACATCAATGAATTCAGAAAGCTGAATAACGAATTGAGAACAGAAACGGGCAAAGCCAAAGAAATGTACATGGAGCAGATAGGTGAAGAAATAATGGAACTTCAACGGCGCAGCAGATATGATCTGATGTACCGGAAATCACAAGAATGAGAAGAGACAGCTAACAAAAGTATACGAACGTTCGGTATCGAAGATCAACACGGTAATGTAACCACTGACCATCAAAGAATCCTTAGAATTTGGGAGGAATACATAAAAGATCTGTATGACCAGAAGAACCGCCACAAAGATATTGCGATCTAAGCAGGGGAAGAGGTGAATGATGATGAAAAAGGATTCAGTATATTGAAAAGTGAAGTAGTACAAGCAATCAAAGACATGCGAAGGAGAAAGGCCACTGGAGACGACGACATACCAGTAGATTTGCTGAAGGAATTAGGAGACAATGCAATGAAAGTACTGACCTCACTTACTAACAAGATCTACCTGATTGGAGAATGGCCAAAGAATTTTCTTGATGTTACAATGGTTGCATTGCCCAAGAAAAATCAAGCAAAGAAGTGCAGCGATCACAGAACCATTAGCCTGATTCCCCACATTGGGAAGATCATTGCACGCATACTGAACAGGCAACTGGAAAGTAAGATAGATGAGAGATTAGAAGAAGATCAATTTGGATTCCAACACAAGATATGCTTTTCGATTGATGAGAATTGTATCAGAAACAATTCTTGATATAAAGGAAGAGTTGTGTTTCTGCTTCATCGAGTCAATTGGACGAAACTTCTGAAAATAATTAAAGAAATCGGAGTCAACTGGAGAGTTCGACGACTCATTCAAAACCTGTACATAGGACGAGTCAGATAAGGATGTAGCTTTTTGCCACAATTATTCAACATTTACAGTGAATGTTTAATGAAGGAAGCATTAATAAGAACTGGAGACTTCAAGATTGGAGGACAGATCATTAACAAGATCAGGTATGCAGATGATACGGTTATAATAGCTAAAACAGGAGGACTACAGGAGATGATTGACAAAATAGTTCACACTGGAAAACTGTATGGAATAGAAATTAACATCGAAAAGTCGAAAGTTATGAGAATATCACGTGGAAACACGCCCTTACGAATCAGAGTAGAACAAAGAGAACTTGAAGAGGTCGATAATTTCAAGTATCTGGGAAGTGTTTTGACGAGAGACGCTTACTGCACCAAAGAGATCAGATCAAGAATTGCCATAGCTAAAGAAGCATTCAACAAGAGAAGATCACTCTTAACTAGTAGGCTGAATATTAAGAAGTTACGGAGCAAGATTGGATTGTATGGTTCAGAGACATGGACATTACGGAAGTTGGAGAAGAATATTTGGAGAGCTTCGAAATGTGGTGTTGGAGGAAGATGGAGAAGATAAAATGGACAGAGAGAGCAACAAACGAAGATGTTTTAAAACGGTTAGGAGAGAAGAGGACACTTCTAGCCACCATTCTTCATAGAAAGGCCAATTGGATTGGACACATCTTGAGACACACCTCCTTAGAAGGAAAGATGGAAGGGAAGCGAGGAATAGGAAGAAGAACACAGCTGACCCATGATTTGAAAGATAGGACAAAATATTGGGAGTTAAAAGAGGAAACTGAAAATCAACAGACGTGGAAGAAACATTTCCAGGCCCAAATCTAAAATTGAAAAAAATCCTCATTAGTCCCAGAACCTGCCGAAAGGCAGAATACCTGATGATAATAATAATAATAATAAGCGGTATGGCGTGGGAGATCCGCCCTTTGGATCTTACGTTAAGCTGTAGAACCGGGTCTCATATAACGTCGCTGGTGAAAGGGGTGCTAAACTCCAAACCAAATCAAATATGGATACTTTAGGTCTAATAATAATAATAATAATAATAATAATAATAATAATAATAATAATAATAATAATAATAATAATAATAATAATAATAATAATAATAATAAAAGAATACATATGTTCTAACAAATCAGGCTTCTTTATCCACCAGTTAAGCGGATAATCGCGGGTAATCCCTTTTCCTTAAATAATGTTTGGCTACAAACTACGCTAAGCTTCACACAAATACCGTCTTATCTTAAATTCAACGTTCGGTTTTTGCACTCAAGTATAGGGTAGGATAGAGAAGAGTAGAGAATATTATGGTATCTCACGGCAGCGCAGCGTAGAGTATTGTAGGTTAAGTTAGATTATGTTAGCTTAATCCTTTGCCATTATTTTCAAATATAGGGTAGAATAGGTTAGATTGCATTAGCACAATGTTTAACCATTCTTTTTAAATGAAGGGTATCAAAATGAAATGAAATTTTTAACGACCAACGTTATGGCCTTTAGGCTAAGGGAGACGATGATTGAAGCAAGTGAATGATGATGGAAGAATTGGTGGAATGAGGATGTGGGAGGAAACGGAAGTACCCTTTGGCCGGCAATGGAAGCAGGGATCCCATGCACTAGAGGTAAACGCTCCAAATGAAGGGTAGAGTAAGTTATGTTTTGTTACGTTAGTTTTCCTTACATTCAATATTTAGCCATTATTTTGAAGTGTAGGGTAGAGTAGGAAAGGTTAAGTTAGTGCCACGTCTCACCATGACACTTTATTTAACAGTTACGTCAGCAAGGAACCCCTCCCCACGACTCCGTCCAGACAAGATTTTTAAAACTCAAATTACGGGGCCTATCTTGCGTACAAGATAGTATCTCAAATGTATCCTCTCTTTCTCGAAAACTATCAGGGTACAAACGATTTTTTTTCTGTACAAACGGTACAAACGATTTGCTTTTGAATGGTGTATTTCAATTTTTTGTGCTATGATACGGAAGGGGGGTATCTTGGCGTCAAGATAGCCCTCTCAAATGTCATCCCCTCTTTCTCGAAAACTATCAGGGTACAAACAAATCTTTTTTTGTACAAACGGTACAAACGATGTACTTTCGAATGGTGTATTTCAATTTTTTGTGCTGTAATACGGGGTGCTATCTTGGTGCCAAGATAGCCCACCCAAATGCAGGCCCGTATTTATATATTCTGCGCCCCTGTGCTTTAAGTAAATTGCCGCCTCCCCGAAAACGAGCAATATTAGAGTTTAATTCATAGTTTTTGCGGTCGCTGAGATGAATAGTAACAGTTTTAATTAAATTCAACTTCAAAGTCATACTCCACTTTCCAGGGAGAGAGCAAGATTTTAAAAAATAATCGAAAATGACAGATATTAGTGTTGAATTCATAGTTTTCGAGGTCGCTGAGGTTAACGATATTAGTTTCCATTATGTTCAAGTTCATCCTTATCCCTTGGGTGGGGCTGGGAGAGGATAACTTTTTAAAAATAATCAGATAAGCTAGCTAATTAGTATAACTACTGTAATTAGAGCGAATTAAAAAACACACTAACATATTTTCTCGCGCTTGCGCAGACTCTGTGAGTTCCTAGTTTTAAATATTACCTATTTGTAAATCTTTCAAAAATCCAAAATTTTGCCCCCCCCCCCCTAAATTCTGTCTCCTGTGCTCCAGCATAGAGTAGCACTTACCTAAATACGGGCCTGCCCAATCGTCATCCTCTCTTTCTCGAAAACTATCAGGGTGCAAACAAAACTTTTTTCGGTACAAACGGTACAAACGTAGTACAAACGAATGACCTAGTCATTGTTTCAATTTTCTAAAGTGGGGGAACTATCTTGCCATACGTAGACATTATCCTCACTTCGATGATTAACTTGAGTTTAATCCCTATCCACAGATTAATCCTCAGTTGGTGCAACTGAGCATTAATGAGTGAAACTGAAGTTCAATTATCCGTTATACTGGTAATTAATTAGTAAATGCCACCGTTCTTTACATAGAGTTGCAAACTTTTGAAAATGGAAATACCGCACGCCCTCCTGGAGTGCGTATAGGCCTACTCTTAAGATTGTGACATCATCGCTTATTAAAAAAAATGTCAATACCCTGAAAGTGGTTAAATAAAATTGAGCGATGCGGAGTTCGATTTTAATAACTTTAGTTACTCTTGAAGCATTTTATTAAATTTACTTATTCCAGTTTTGTTTGAGTTGGCACATGTAATTTTTGTAGTGTACCATCAAGAATACATCGTATTTAAAACAAAAAAAGCAAATATAATTGGCAATATAATTATATGGCATGCACAAAATATACTTTTACCAGCTTCGCTGGGGCTGGTAATCTCTTGTAATGCCTACATAACCTACTTTCACTGGATCTAGATGCATTATTTAATTGGATGATGTAGCTGAGGATGAAGCACTGATAGCTGCGCTCTTGAAAATGCACTTTTGTTGACCTTTAACAGTTTTGATAAGTTCACTACATCTTTTTGCCTTCAACTCTTTAGCAAATTCCACGCACAACAGGTTGATATCAAAGCGAATTATAAGCTCTGTTATGACCATGTTCACTTTCATCACTCCAAAATAATCTGAATAGAATAGAGAACAAGACTAGTAAGAGGAAATTTACCGGATATTTATCGTCCGGTTTTGAGGTCGTACCGGAAACCGGACAAGGAGGTAAAAAAAAATTGAAGTATCATTTAAAATACCGGATTTTTGGCAACACTAGCTTCACACTATCCTGACAAATTGTAATTGTAACCGAGTTACTAACCTTGCCTTTCATCGATTCAGAATCTAATTTTCGAAAAGAAGGGAGAAAAATACCCTAGAATTTCAGTTGCCTGTGATAAATTTCTACTAAAACACAAATGAAAATCAAAATTGAGGCTGAGCTTTGTAACTCACTTTTAGTTATGAATTTTTCTTTGAAGGCACAAAATAAAGTTGGATTCGGAATTTAGCATTACTTTCAGCAAGGAGGCTATATGAGACGTGAACCTACACCTTAACGTGGGATCCGAATCACATGAGTCCCTGCTAGAAATGGAACCCTGGTCTCTCGATTGGCACAGGAAAGAGACTGTAGAACTCTTGAGATACGGATCACGATATATCAAACAAAGTATTATAAAGATTCCCTTGTTCTTTAAGATGTTCCAACTCACTGATACTGGTAGAAGATCTGCATGTGAAATACAAGCTCGCCTTTCAATGTTTTCAGAAAAAAAGAACATAATGGAGGAATACAACAGCAGTTTGTAAATAAATATTTCGTTAACAAAAATATAATATAGACGAATATGTTTATATAAAAATTAGGAGTAGCTCACATTTAGGGGTAAGTTCTTCTTTATCGATTTTCTCAAAAAACTACTCAGTTGATTTTGTTCATATCTCATAACTACTTTCATTGCGAAATCTATCACATGGTATAAATCATCTTTCATATAAAAGTCTAGAAGACGTATTTTTCATTTAAAACTTCAGAAGGGGTAGCTTACTGTTGGGAGTTATGAAGGTAACCAAAAGTTTTGTCGCTTCATCACTCACCACCCTCGAACATCGATATATCACTTAAGACGTGCGTAGAAGATCAAAATTAGTTTCCATTAGCATTGACGTCCTTCTGCCAATGTTCTGGAAGGCCAAAGATTCCATCGCGGTAGATCTTGGTGGGCCGTGAAGCGAAGAATGTATCAAGTGCATTTTGCACTTCTACTAGGAATTTGAACTGGCGTCCTCTAAGGTGATTGTCCAAGGAATGGAACAGGTGATAATCGGACGACGCAATGTCCAGAGAGTATGGTGGATTCAATAGTGTTTCCCATCCAAGGCGTAGAATGATGTCCTGGGTCATCCTAGTCATGTGGGGCTTAGCGTTTTCCTGTAATAGGGAGACTCCTTTGCAATTGAGAAATGATGGCTCCAGATTGTTGAGTTTTTCTTGAACATGGCTCAACTGCTGACAGTACACAGTTGCATTGATGCTCTGATCAGCTGGTAGCAGTTCTTGATACACGATGCCCGAGCAGTTCACCAAACACACAGGAGGAACTTTCTTCTGGTGCAGTGCTGGTTTCAACTGTTTTGGAACCAGTTCATGGGATGCTAACCAATGATGACTGCGCCGTGGAGCCTCGTAAAGGACCCACTTCTCATCACATATCAACACGCTGTCTAGAAATGGCTCCTTCCTCAGACGAGACAGCAATGAAACGCGGATGTCTACTCGCGTTGCTTTCTGGCCCGGACTCAAATCATGCGGGACCCATCGACCCAACTTGTAGTGTTACTCAAGTTGATGTAGATGCTGCCAAATTGTTTCTCCACTCACACTGAATTTATAATGCCAGTTCCTCACATGTCTGGCCACTGTTCTTCTTAATTCCTGCCTGCATATCTTCATTTTGTACATGTGTTGGTCTTCCGGTATGTGATACGTCTCCGAGTGTTTCGTCACCGTCCTTACACTTGTTAAACCACCGCTGCACTGTCCGCGTAGTAATGACACTCTCATCAAAAGCCTGGCATATCTTCCGTCCCGCTGCAGCGGTATTTGATCCCAGTTTGAACTCGTACAGTATACACGCCTTTATGACGCTCTATGGAGGTCCCATGTTTACTTTGTTCTTATGCAAGTTCACGGTGTAACCAAACTGCCACAACCAGGAAGTACGTTGGATATACCCACACCAACTACTGATCTTCGCCTTATCTCCATTCGCATTCAACTCACGGTGTAGAGGTGTCCACGGTCTCGGGCCTACTAAGTATATATAACTTCGAACCCGGGCAGGGCTCGGGCTGTAAATTTTTAAACATACAACAATATTTCTCAGGCCTCTTCGGCCCTCACTTTGTAAATATACTGTACAACGATATATATTGCACCCTTCTTTCTGTGACCTCTAATTGCTGTCAATAAAAATACAATTTTGTGTTAATGATTAAAGTTTCTGTAATTCGGGCTTATTTAATTATCATGTGAGTTCGGGCCGAGCTCGGCTATAAACGCTAAAACATATTTCGGACTCGGGTCGGGCCTCACATTATACATTCACTGGCCGGTGATATTTTAATCACCAAAAGTAATTACATTCTTCAGTGAGTTTTCTTTGACACAAAGTTTCCTGAAAACCTTTATTACACTTTTGTTCATATGTCGTTAGTAAATACTTCCGTAGGAAGTCTAGTATGATATTATTCAATTTAAGAAGCGAGAGCAAGAAACTTTAGTGTGGTGGCTTGTACCCTTTACTTATTCAGATGAAGGTAAAGTCAGATACATGGGTTTCCTAAAACTAATTTTCTCTTTTTTATGAATAGTTTATGGCATATTTTCTGCGACTTCTATGATTATGATAGTAATTTCAACATTTATGATAATAATTTTGCAGTGAAAACCTATTATATAATAATAATAATAATAATAATAATAATAATAATAATAATAATAATAATAATAATAATAATAATAATAATAATAATAATAATAATAACAGTAGTAGTAGTAGTAGTAATAATAAAGTACCGTATGTATGTATGTATGTTTGCATGTAGTCTGTGCAAGGTGACCAAGACCTTCAGTTCAGTTTTAGGGTAAAGACATACCGAAGATACCTTGCGGTCGAGGTCGAGCAGGCCCGTGCTGACGCATAGGGATACCGGGACATGTCCCGCTGCGCCTTCCGAAACATCACAATATAAATAAAGGTACAATCTTTCAAGAATAAATTCTTAGTTTTATTGGTAAAGAACCTGTAAAAGGTGCTGCGAAATCACATCAAAGATAAACGATTTTATTTACTCTTCTGTATACCACAGTTCTGTACAATACATATAGTTACTGTTGGTAAAGAACCCGTCAAGAGTACAGTGCGCCCATTACATAAGTCGTCATACTCCCCGAAGATCTCTCATGTGCTGCAGTGATTTTTTTCAGATTTTTCTCTGCTATTTGCAGATCAATATCAGAAGACTGCAAACTTTTGGAAGTTACATACATGGACATTAGGATCTTTTCCCAAATGACTAGGATCAACACAGATTCAAATTTCTCTATCTTCTTTAACGACTCAGCTACTCTCAACTCAGTATTGATTTTCTTACTTGTCAGACAAATCGCAGTAAAGAACTCTTGAACACCAGCAATTCACTTTTTCATTCTGCTAACAGTAGTATGTTTTGTTTCCCATCTAATTACACGTTTTTTTAGACTTTCTATCTTTAATTTTGAAGCCATTTCATCACCAAAAGTTAAAAGTGACTATTTTGGAGCAGTAGAACTAAAAAGAAAAAACGGAAAATATCTAGAACAACATAAAAAATGGAAACGTATGCGAAGACCAGATTATGCACACAGCAATAAACGTACGGAGCATGAGACCAGATTATGCACACAGCAATAAACGTACGGAGCGTTTGGAGTAGTATTACTAATTCTTGCTTGTAAACCACTATGAACTCCGTTCATCACTGATTTTCCATCATAGCCCTGCCATACGTATGCGAAGACCAGATTATGCACACAGCAATAAACGTACGGAGCGTGAGACCAGATTATGCACACAGCAATAAACGTACGGAGCGTTTGGAGTAGTATTACTAATTCTTGCTTGTAAACCATTATGAACTCCGTTCATCACTGATTTTCCATCATAGCCCTGCCCTATGTACCGCTGTATGTTGATTTGGGTGCCGAGAACAATAAATATCTTGGTATGTAAAATGTTGTATCCACTATTTTTGAAAAAAATATGAGATTTTCGAACATCTTCAAAAATTATTTCATGATTACTTCTTCCACATAAGAAATAAATAACAGAATATAAATATTCAGTTAAAAGTAATAAACGAGTTTTGTGGGTCCCCTTGGGCTTAGGAACTCCAAGAACTAAAAAATATTACGAAAATTACTAGTAATCTAGAATTTCACCACAATGATTATTTCTCATACATAAGAAGTGGCCCTATAGGCTTGGTGGCTCCCCAAAAAAATGTTAATAAAATTGCTGGTAATTTTAGCATTATAATTTTCCCCATACATAACATGTGAATAGCAATAGAAATATTCAGTACTGAGTAATAAACGAGTTCAGCGAGGCCTCTACACTGTAACCAATAACCGTGAAAATAAGTGTGTCCTACCATGAAAAATATATGGTTTACCGTTTTTCTAAAATAATGGTAGGATACCGTTTTCCTGTCAGATGCTTGCGTCGGGCATGCGCATTGGAGAGAAAAAGCACATTCGAAGCGAGGATTGGTGGCGCGTAGGTTCGGATGTATTGTGCTTTGTTTTGTTTTGTTTCTTTCTTTTGTTTGTTTGTTTAGTGTGTGGTTTTCTGGTGTGATATATACAGTAGGCCTACTACTGTTGAATATATCCTGGAAATTCAACAGTAAGCAAGGTAATGTATGGGAAAGCACCATGTTAATATTTGAACTTTGTTCGGTGACAAACAAAACTTGAGTTGGCTATCGTGGCAAGCAGATCGCTCCAAAGTGCAACGATTCGAAACCAAGAAGCTGCTGGATGTATAAACTAAAGTCTTATGATAATGTAGACAACTACGAGTGGTGGTGAAGCTAGAATTAGAATCACAATGTTGAAATACTTAGAAAAAAAAAATTTAGGAAAAGTGCTTCGTAGTTTACCGTACTTAGTACAGCGTTACATAAATTGTGTTGCATCCACTGGAATTTTTTGTTACAGAAATAAAAGTATACTGTCACTCATGTGTGCCCGAAGGAGGGGCAGGGGGTTGCTCCCTAGCTAATTAAAACATATTAAATTTCTTAATACCGGTACAAATAAAAAAAATATCAAATGTAATAGAGTATATAGTAACCAGGGAGATGAGTCCCCTAGAAAATTTTCATCGGGCGCCCATGCTGTCATTATTTTTTCTGGGAGATCTATTAGTCTACTGGTACTTATAGCGAAAACACATGCAATAAAGCTAGTCTTAACACTGCAACAGAATATCGATTTATGAATACCTTAAAAGGACATGGATGTTTGTTCTAACTACATCTTCAAAGCGTGCGAAAACTCAGCTATAAAATTCAAGAAGTAGTTTTTTTTTTCTTTTTTTGTATGTAATATTGCTAGCCAGTGTGTGTACTGATACAGTTTCCAGCAATTCGATGAAAATTGGGTCAATATATATTGCCCAGCAAGAATTATTACTGGATCTAGCAAGAGGGCATGCTGGACCGTCAAGGACCTGTTGATAATGAATCGGTGTGATCAGTGGCGTATTTACGATTTTGTTTCGGGAGGGGCTTTGCTAACTTTCGGGGGGGCTTTGCCTGGAAATGTGAGAATTCTGCAAGATATTTCATTTACTTTACTATATTAAGTTAGATTTCGGGGGGGGCTGAAGCCCGGAAGCCACCCCCCTAAATACGCCACTGGGTGTGATAATTACCGAAATCTTGTACGGTAATAACATACCTGTGCTTTTTTTTTAAATGCCCCCTAAATATTACGGTAAATTACCGCAAAATATACGGTACCAAATTTTTTCCTAAACATGGTCAATATTATTTTGCTTCTAAATATACGGTTTGCCGTTTTTATGAAAAAACGGTGGTCCGTAAAATTTAGGGTAATCGGATGGCAGCGAGAGTTGACGGTAATCGGTCAGTAAATTTAAGGCGAAATCTTTTACAGTGTAGGCTTGGGGACTCCCAGAAAACAGAAAAATATTACTAAAATTGCTGGCAATTTTAAAATTGATAATGATTTTTACTTGCACATAAGAAGTTAATAATAAAATCAGTAGCTTACTGAGTAATTAATGGGTCGACGGGGCCCCGTTTTACCCCACCCATTATTACGACCCTGATACATATATACATCTCCGCAACAAGAAACACAATTTGCAATCCCAAACAAGAACACACAGCAAGCAACCAAAACATAATACACAAATTAACCCTCACAAACACAAAGGCATTCACATAAAAATCTTTCTCCTAATATATCTGAAAGAGAAGTTGCCAAAGACTTCACATACAATATACAGCCGTATGCTGCTAATTGCCCCTGAAACAAACAAACATCAACAGGAACTACTCAGAGAAGACATGATCCGGAGACACATCCATAGCTCTCTGAAGACGAGGAAAACACAGTTCATCACTACACTTAAAGAAACTCTAGAAGTGTACAGTGGTAATGTTTCCCAACAAATAGTGACCTGGGTAAACAGCGTGCCACTGTGAATTGGATTACAAAAATACACACAAAGAGCTCTCCTAGCCAAGATCTGACAACGAACCACTCCCAAATCAAGCTTCAACTACGAGAGTATAAGAGAGAAGCCACACCATACAACAAATTTCAAAACAATACTAGACACTGAGCAAAGTAGTAAAAATGTTAGAAGGCCTTTCCAGCCTGGTAAACCTACATTTATTACTCGACATATAACAAAGTCAAATGGCAACTTCATTGAACAACATAGCCTTTTTGCTGTGCAATGGTGAAAAACAATTGTCATTGTCTGTTCAAGTAGCAGGCGGTATTTACAGTTGTTTAAACTTTTATAAATTGTCTTATTGTGTCACTCGCTTAACATGTATGTAGCCTATGTAGCACTGTTGCCACACTTGGTACAATTGTACCAAATTCAGCCCTTTTTGTCATTCATCGGCCCATTGATACCACGCTGGCATTTTCAGCCCATTTTATGAAAAAGTTGGTACAATTCTACCCAATTCAGCACCATTTAACAAATACTTGTCACATTTTCAACAGGTCAGTAAGACTTTTCCTACATCTCACGTTACTCATACTGTGTGATGTCATGAGGAGCGAGCTAGGAGATGATTGATTTGTTTCTCGTTTTATATATATATATATATATATATATATATATATATATATATATATACAGAGTGAATCAAAAGTCTGGACACGGTGGAATAAATCGAGAACTTAACTTCGAATCGAAAAACCAAAAAACACGTTTTAGTAATATTAAAAAAACTATCTGATGAAACCAAACTCGACCCTCTAGACCCACCCCTTGGGGGTTGGGGTGGGGTCAACTTTGAAATTTCAAATGGAAACCCCAATTTTTGATTGCAGATTTGGATTCTACGGCCCAAACTATGTAAGGTTTCATCAACACTTTTCCGTCGATGCATTATATGGCGCCTTAATCTGCGAAAGTAAATTAACTGTTTGGGGTGAAAAAGAAAGACATTTTGCTGTTAGACCGAGAATCGTTACCAACAGATCCGTCACCGTTAATGACCTGCCACTTATAAACGAAACGCTCAGGTGAACGTCGCTTTAACATGTGAATGAACGAACGAGCAATGTCATCCCAATGTTGCAATCCCATGTCACGTGCCACTAAACGTGTTATAATTCACACATCCATACGTTGCATGTGAGAAGAGAAAACAATAATGAAACGAATAACACACTCACACACAGGTATCGATTCTTGTACAAATGCTCCACTATAATGCCGAAATTACAGGTTACGCCTATAACCTTCGTCATGTCTATCCCGAACTGAAGTTCTATCAACGTACTTAAGAGGACTCCATGCCACGAAAATGAAATGAAATTCTTGAGTTTTAGGTCCCACGATTTTGCCGGTTAGGCTAAAGGAGACGGTGATTAAGAGAGAGATGAATGAAACGGTGGAATTAAGAAAGTGGGAGGAAACGGGAGATCCCCGAGAAAACCCTCGCACACGGTGTTTGTCCGAAAGTTCATTTGGCGAGAGCAGGTTTTGAACCCAGGACCCCAAGCACCAGAGGTGAACGCTCTACCACTGAGCCACCGTGGCCCCATCCATGCCACGAAATTAAGGTGGTACCGTACATATGTATTGAAATGTGCACTTTGTTCACACAATGCTCTTTAGTGGTAACTCCTTTAGTTTTGAAATTATATTGGAACGACAGAATCTAATCTTGTCTAGGGTCCGATGTGATCAATTTATTGATGACACATTAATAATGTCGTATTTACGATTTTGTGTCGGGAGGGGCTTTGCTAACTTTCGGGGAGACTTTGCCTGGAAATGTGAAAATTCTGCAAGATTTTTCATTTACTTTACTATACTAAGTAAGATTTCGGGGGGGGGGGCTTAAGCCCGGAAGCCACCCCCCTATATACGCCACTGCACATTATAGACATTTAAAAATTAAAGGATGAAAGGATTAAAAATAAAAATAAAACATACTACTACAGACTACTACCCTTTACAGACTACTACTACTATCACTACTACAACTACTACTACTACTACAACTACTAGCAGATAATAATATAATATACTATAATAATAATAATAATAATAATAATAATAATAATAATAATAATAATAATAATAATAATAATAATAATAAGGAGAAGAAGAAGAAGTAAAGAAAGAATTCAATAATAATTTTACCCATCTAAAACTATGCGAGACTGCGAGCAGTCTCGTGAGTCGCAGTCCGACTATTCGCACAAATCAGGCGAAATGATGGCGAAAATCATGATGCCGTCGCTTCGGGGGACGACGTCGTGCCACTGCTGGGCCAAGACAACCGTCGGTCTCATAGCTGCCGTTCCTGAACAGCGGCGGGGCCGTCACGGTGTTCGCTGCCAAGCCGACAAATAGGCAGCCGCCTTTGTACCAGCACTAGCACACCCTTTTCACTGCTGTCACCCAATAATCGACGACGGTCGGACAAACTTCGTCGGCAATTGTTCATGGGGAACGTCTCGGTTCCAAAACCTAATAGAGGTTCGGAACTCACTTTCAACTGTAGGTCCCGTCTCTCTCATCCCACTGCGGAAAAGGAGTTGAGTTGATTTTGAGTTTAACGTCCCTTTTCAGTAGCGAGGCTATATGAGACGTGGACCTACTGATTAACGTGGAATCCGAACCACATGAGCTCCCACCGGGAATCGAACCCGGGTCTTCCGACTGCGGAAAAGGAACGATAAACACCCTAACAAACCCAATAGTCACACATTTTCTTTTGTTTTTGATCACATGTATACTTCTTTTATCACGTCTACAGCATTGAAGCTAATTAAAGTTCATATAGGAAGTTCTCCTGATTTCGCCATTACAGCGGCACGTCACACAGCGACAACGATGTTTCGACTAAATCTTATACAGGTTTGTGCGCAGAATCCGACTCTGCAATAAGAAATAAAAGCTTCCATTCCAAATCTTTCAGCTAACCCCAACTAGCGGTAGGGTGCGGTATCGTGTTTGGTACCATTGAATAACTTGGTTGATCCGACGCGTATTTCTCAAAATACTGCACCTTGTACAGACGGTCGGAGCTAATATCAAGCTCATAAACGAAGAAGGGAGCATCTAATTTCGCCGATTACAGCATGATATCACATATCGACGAAAAAATTTTGATTATACCTTACATTATTTGGGATGCAGTCTCCGAATCTTCAATAAAACATTGGAGTTCCCATTTGAAAAATCAATGCCTCCCACTCCTTTTCAGAAGGTGGGGGCGGAGTGTTGCGTTTGATATCATCGGATAGCTTCTTGAAACATATTAAATACGTTTTTTTGCGCTTTTATGATCAGAAGTGTATTTCTCCAGTTACTCTACCGTGGTCTAACTTTTGGTTCACCCGTTATTTCAAACATAAATTAGCTTGACAGTTACAGGCTATTTTTGATAATTTCACACCATTCGAACATTTGCACGTTATAGGGCCAATTCCACACTATCCTGATATCTTTTAATCGTCAGATAAGATAATACTGGTCGCAGTGGTCATGTGTTATTTTGTGTAAGATGAGATCTACTACCGCGACAAGGTTGGATCATTCCGATAATTTATCTTTATCAGAGAATGGTACAATCGACCCTAATGAATGTCATATTTTAGCGATTAGAAAACAGTTATATCAATACATTTTCATCTTAGACACAGAAGTCAAAAAAACACCATAGTGCAATAAGCAGATACTTCAATAGCTATACTTTTCTTCCATTTTCTTTTTACTTTTAATTGTTTTATTTTTTGTCCTCTACTCGCCGCTTTTGAATTTTCTGGTTTGCAACACTGATACTGCCCGAAGCCCGAATGAAGAAGGTGTGCCTTTCTCTGTGTCTTCTGTCTGTGTGTAGTGTGCTTCTATCCAGTGACGTGAAGGTACAGAGAAATGAACCAGTGACACTGAACGAGAACAAAGGTCGGAAATACTACCAAGCTCATGAACGAAATGGGAGTATTTAGGGGCCATTTATTTTCCCCGATTACTGCGCCATGTTATGCATCGACAGAAAAGTGTTGATGAAACTTTACATAGTTTGGGCCGTAGAATCCAAATCTGCAATCAAAAATTGGAGTTTCTATTAGAAATTTCAAAATTGACCCCACTCCAACCCCCAGGGGGTGGATCTAGAGGGTCAAGTTTGGTTTCATCAGATAGATTTTTTAATATTACTAAACACGTGTTTTTTGATTTTTCGATCCGAAGTTAAGTTCTCGATTTATTCTACCGTGTCCAGACTTTTGATTTACTCTATATATTTTCATATATGGCCATAATACCGTTTTGATTTATGGTCACTTTGAAATAGAGGCGCGTTTGGTTTCCTTGCAATACATACCGAAGATGATAACTGTTTTCTCTTAATTTGCGGCCTCTGTTATACTTCCTACGTGCGAGAAAAGTTTCATCTACTTCCACGGTTGTTTGGGATCCTCCCAGCGGCCTAGCAATAGGGTAGGCAGGGTAGGCATTGCCTCCGGGCGCAGGACGTTTCGGTATATTAGGGGGAGCCCCAGGTTTTTAATAAAAAAGAAACAAATTATATAAATGGAGCCCCAAGTTTTCGCGGTCTTCACTTTCAAACATGACAAGAATAAAAATTCCTTCCCCCCTCTCTCGCAGTTTATTACATTTGTGTATCAAATTATTGGCATTACTGTAAACTCGTCGAGGTTATAGCACTGTATGATTAAGAAATTAATCCTCCTAGTAGTTAATTATTGCCGTATTAATACGATGCCAGTCCCATATTACATGTACTGAGCTTACTAACTATATTCTAAATAAAATTCCCCTGCGCAACAGGCTTTCAACAATAACGACAAATTCTCCAAACACCAAAGGTCGGGCAAACCGGGCAACTGCCCGCGACGCTAACGTCAGGTGCGCCCAAATGAGCACCCCATAATAAATTTTCGAACGTATTTTCTAACATCACTGTGATAAAATGTAAAATATAGGCTAGGACTAGGTGGGGGGGGGAGCAAAGACTCATTGGCAGGGTGAAAATTTTGCCTTCGTCCGCTCCTGATGTTGACTGAGATGACGTAGTGTTAAATGGATGAGGACGATAAATGGATGAGGATGATACTGACCTATTTAGGCTCTAATCTCAACGACGTGATAACTTTTTTTTTTCTTTTGCAGTTAGCGAATTTTTAGCCCTGTTTTCTCATATCTCATATTGGTAACACTGCCCAAAGCTAATCAAATGTAAGATGTGGCGTATACGCGTAAGTTACAGATGGTCACACATTGGTCTATTAAATGGGTGAGGGGGCGCCAGTAGGTATTTTGCTTAGGGGCGCCAAAGGCCATTGTTATGCCACTGGGTCCTGCTATTTGGATGTTTTTAAAAATAATTTTTAAAAAGAGCACTTTCTTGATTTGGACTTGGCAGGGGGGGGTCTAGAACTTTACCTCTTTTAGTTTCGTGTTATAGAACTATGTATTACAGTGATATAAAATAATGAATTCAGTCCTTTTTGTCTCAATTTGGTACTATTTTTCAGCCCACTCCAGAGCGAGGATTGTGGCAACACTGCTATGTAGTCTGGCAACACCATAAAGCATTCTGTTGTATTTCATTAGTACGATACATCAAGAGTTAGAATGACTGTATGTGTAATCGGCTAGTGTAGAGAAAAAACATCACAGCATTATTAATTACACAATTATACTTACCAAATTCTAATCTCTCATAATAAGCTGTGCCATAGCGTGTCATCGACTTCTTCACGCTACACAGATTACAGAGTGTCTTGTTGTTCTTCCCTTGAGCAGTTTGAAATGCCTTACAACTTTTGTCTTTGCTACATGCCATTGCACACTGGATATCTGAAACAACTTTCCAGTTGTCCTTCTTCAGTTCTATACATCTTTTATTATTGTATCTGGTAAAAGTTTTCATAGAACAATTACTTATTATTGCCGACATTAAACAAAATATATAAGTATACAGGTGCATTATGGGAGACAAGCTTGTAATCCAGTACATGAAAGTTGGTCCAAGAAACCTGAATTTAAAATAATAGCATTTATTACTATATGTTACAATAAAAAAAGAGAACAACCATGAAAACATTAATACCATAAGTAAAGACCTACCATTATTGTGCCCCAACCTACCCTTCTGCCCCAACTTTGTTTCTTTAATGTAGCAGTTACCTTAAATGTGATAATGAATTCTATTTTTTGTTGTTGTTGTTGTTGTTATACGTAGTTTTCTCTCCAACTATTCGTTCCATCACGTAACAGAATAGATCTCTTTTCAACTTTTCATTTTTATTTCATAACTCAGAATATATTTTCTTTCAACTATTAATTCTATCACATAACTCAAAACAGATTTCATTTCAACTTTCCATTTTATCACAAAACTCAGAATATATTTTTTTTTCAACTATTCACCCCATCACGTAACTTAAAATATATTTCCTTTCAACTTTTCTTTATTACATAACCCAAAATATATTTCTTTCCAACTAGTCTACTACGTAACTCAGAATAAATTTTCTTTCAACTATTCATTCTACACGAACTCAGAATAGATTTGTCCTCAAGCAATGCCTAAGTAATTTTATTTACTATTTTCTATTGTTTACAATATTGTTCCTTTCAACACACCCTATCATTACCAAGATTTCTTTACTGGTTTCCCGTTCAACCCAGCAAATTCCTCTAATTACTTTCTGTGCCCACATTTCTTTCACTTCCTATTATTTTTCTTCGCCCCTTCGTAGTGTGTATGTTCATGAGTCATAATGCACACTGTTTCCTCATTTATTTGCCTAACAAATCATAAAATATGTTCAAAGGCACAGTATCACATTACTAGAGCTCTCACCACTGATGCGAATATACGATATTATATATCTATTTTGTAATTTCTTATATTTTTATATCTTGGTTTTGGACAACGGTGCATAAAAGTACACAATCTGTCGTGTAGAAGAAGAAGAAGAAAAGAACATATCTATGTTGTTGATTCTAAATAGAAAGAAAAAGGATTTAATCTTATCTGTGGTTATATTTAGTTACATTAACAGCATATAGTTGCTTGTTTAAAACGTTGCTATAACATGCGAAAAAGAAAAATATAATTAATGAAGTTTTGGAGAATAAAGGTAATAGTGATATAATTTGTCGTGCCTGATTTAATGTGATTGGATCATTTTGACATTTTTTAAAACTTACACGGACTGTGGGCTGGAATGTAACGTAATAATATAAATTAAACATTACATTTTAAATGGTGGTTTCCAATATACGTTACAAATGGTCCCTGTTCGATCCTATATCGTATATTTTTTGGGAGGGAGAAAACATCACACCCGTGTGTTATCCCGGAATCCTTCCACTTTGTCCTTTATCCCCATTTCATTAATTCTTTCATATTTATCCACTTTTATTAATTAACCTTTCTCTTCAATGTACAGGGCATGATAACGTAATATTTAATTTCATTCTTTTTCTACAAAATACCTTTACCTTCTCCTAAAAACTTTTTATAATTATTATTCTCCATTTTCTCTTTGCTCACTCTATATGCTCACCAATAATATCAAACTATCAATAATAGATAACTTCCAATAGCATAATAGATATTGAAAACTAGTCAACTGTTATTCGTTCTCTACTTTCATTCTGTAGTTGATATACATTCTAAACCCCTTCGGTCCCAGACTACCAATCTTTTAAAACCATCTTTCAATTTTTTTTGTATCATTTAAAATCATACTTTTAAATTTACTTTTCAGAATTTGAATACTTTGTTATTGTGGACATTGGTTCAATAATAAGTAATTGCATATCTAAATATTTGTGAACAATTATGATATATTTTATTCCTTTTTTTTTTTTTTTTTGCTATACTATACCTTTTTTCTGACATATTATTACATTATTGGGAGTATGTTTAGTACAAGGGGTCCAGAAGCACGTAAAAAAACACAAATTTTACAGGAGAAATGAATGATGCAAGTACTTAGACGTAACATAAAGTAACTAAATCTAACCTAACCTAACATAAACTAACCTAAGCTAACCTGAACTAACCTAAACTAACCTAATATTAGTAGAAATAAGCGAAATTCTATCATTTTTGGGGGAGGGGGAAATTATGCGGGACCCCTACACTAATATAACATAACAGAAACTAAACTAACCTAACCTAAACAAACCTAACCTAACCTAAACTAACCGAATGTGAACAGAAATTACCAAAATTGTAACATTTTTTTAGAGGAAAGAGCTGGACCCCTTCTGCTAAACATAGGCCCATTGTTATGACACAATAAACAACAGCTTCGTTTATAAACTTAAAATAGCATGTACTGAATACTTTATTATTAAATATAATACTTTTATTTAGTAATATTTTTCTTACATTTTTCTCCTTTCTTGAGAGCATAACATACATATTACATTGTACGTTGTGTTTCTGAATGTCCTTTTTTTGTGTGTGTGTGGAACAGAAAAAAGCAATTTTGATTTTCACTATTCAAAAACAACCATATAGTCAATAATTTCGTTCCTCTCATTCTTAGGAGAACTAACCACAGAAAATTTTCTACATTTGCTTCAGATATTCACGATTCAGATAATGATCCAGATTCTATGGATGATGACTCCAGTAACTGTAGCAGTGAAGATAGTAATGGCGGTGTTGCAAGAGACGAAAATGGTAAGCAATAATTGTATTCGTTATATATTCTAAAGAACTGAATTATCTACACAAAGTTATTTGGCCAATCACAGGCGCGTCCATTTAGTTATATAAAAAGTACTGAAAATTCTAAGCTAGTGAAAATTCAAATTTTAAGATGTCACACTACTGGCGATTGAAGTGGCCAAAAATTTGAATTGTGCCTCCTTTGTTAATTTGAATGATAGAAAAACTTTTCTTGGTTGGACAAAAATGTACAAATTCTGAACTGCTTAAAATTCGAATTTGAATATATCGCACTACAGGTGATCGAAGTAGCCAAATTTTGAAATTGCCCTCCGTCGTTTATTTGAAATGTACAATTTTTTTCTTGTTGAACAGAAATGGACAAAATTCTGAGCTACTTAAAATTCAAATTTGAAGATGTCGCACTACAACTAAATGGACCTGTCTGTGTTTGGCCAAATAATTTCGTGTAGACAATTCAGTTCTCTAGAACAGATAGCAAGTAAAACAATTTGTTGCTTACCATTTTCGTCTCTTGCAATTCCGCCATTGCTATCTTTATTGCTAGAGTTACTGGAGTCATCATCCATAAAATCTGGATCATTATCTGAATCGTCGATATCAGATTCAAATTTAGAACATCTTCTATGGTTAGCTTTCAGAAGAATGTAAAAAATGAAACCATTGGATAAATGCTTGGAATATTTGTTATATCAGTGATTAGCACAAATACTAGAAATTTGAATAGTTACAAATTTTCCTATACTTTCTAATAATGAAAATGAAATTTTCAATGCATTAATACCGTGTTCCGTTTCTATTATGTACAATTTTGCAGCTAACAAATATAAAAAAATATAACGAACAAATATAGTGAAACAAGTATCAAATATGAAACCAGTGTACACAATTGTGAATATCAAAAATAACTTCTCATTAGATTTTGTTCATCAGAGATAAAGCAAAGCTAATAATCGCCAACAAGTGTCTGAAACATTAATTGTTTGTCACAAAAAAAAAAAAACTTGTTTGTAGCAATAATATATGTGGGAGAAAATAATAGTTATTTTTCCGACTTACAAAAGCTTGTGTTTCACCAGCACCTGCCATCTCAAACAATTGAAGGGCGGCTGCCACTTGCACTGGAGATTACCGAAAAAAACGTATTTGGTGTTCAGACGCCCACGCGTGTGTACGCCAGTAATCAATCCAGCAAATTTAACGAAACGATCAGAAAAAAATAACAATTTCTGTTCATAAATGTGGACATATGGACCGAAGCGGTTAATGTAATATGGGTTTATTATTGCAAATTGCCAACCCAGACATCTGACGTGTTTCTAACAATGTACATTCGCAAAGTGTTCCCTCGAGATTCATGTACAATTGATTCGAATGCAAAGTTCTCCGCTGCCCAATGTGTATTGTACTAATTTTAGCGGCCACTACTGGTAATTTGCATATTTATGGGCCTTCATATATCCGGAATTCAATCATACATTACCAAAACGCTTGGTCTCAAAATTGCTTTTGGTTTCTTTAGATGTATCTGGACATGAATATGGGCATATGTAAAACAAATTGGATCAAGTATTGCTTCTCTGACACATGTTACACACTCCGGCTGCCATTTTAGATCCGCCATATTGGGTTCAATTTCCGGTATTTCAAATGGGAATACATGCAAGCGATACATCAAATTCATGTACAATTTTCTCGGAAATTTATTGATGTAGTGAATTTTAAAGTAACTTGTACCGTTTGCAAATTATTGTATGTTAAACGTCAAGCCCTTCACGAATATTGAACCAAATAGAACCTTGTGCTGGGTCCCGTGTGTATATGTAATCTTTTATGTGATTTACCATTGACGAAATATTCTCTGAACGTACATACATACACACAGACGTCAATACGGAAATGGTAGGTCTTCACCCAAATCTGGTCGTATCTGGATTTACATTAAGTATTTTGACCGTAATACAATACTTCCTTGTTATAGTGTAACATACACCGTAACGTAACAGAAACATAACAAGATTATGACACCGATGTTGGAAAGAGTTTGTTTATACCTACAGTATTTTTCCACTTAGAAATTGTTTTGATTTATCAACATCAAAAATGCAAACGTAACTGATATTACTCTGCAATGTCTATTAGCGAAGTGCCTGGAGGGATTTAACATACAATACCTTCCAAACGGTACAAGCTAAAGTAAAATTCACTATACCAGTAAAGGACTCTTTGACATAAAGAGCTCAAAATTGAAGTGTCGAATTTTTGCAAAACTCTGGTGCTATCAGGAAGATATAGAGCTGACACATGAAAAAAAGAAATAGTTTCCGAAATAAAGTAATTATCATGGCGGACGGGGACAAAATATCAAAATATTTTATAATGGAGTATATGGGAAGCTACATGTGAAAAATGGATTTTTAAGGTACCTTGGGTTCAGCCTAGGGATCTGAAATTTGGACAGCGTGTAAAATATAAATACAGGCAAATAATAGTTTTAAAAACCACGGTCAAGATTTTTGTAGTTTCCGAGTACTGTGCCAGACAAAATTGGGAAATGGAGCATTGTTATCCATGGAGATGCCTAGGAACTGACATTAATTGAAATTAATATTTTCTTCGAATTCTGAACGTACATATAAAATATGACAAATTGACAGCAAACCAAATGAAGAAAACGAGAACATTTCATTATCCGTATGACACATGAATGAAACAAAGTTACACTCACTCCAAAAATGGATATATTACACCAACTAAAATTAGTATTTTCTTTGATGTCTTGTCATGCACAACCGACTAATCGTAATCAGACCAATTGTAGAAAAAGGGAAACACTGTATAATACTTATGACACATGGATGAAACAAATTGACACTGACTGGAATGAGATGTGGATCACTTGATACAAACTTAGTGCTGTCAACGAAAAGATTATTTAAGTGGGCAGCAGGAAAATAAATGAGGCCTATTGCCAACTACCATAAAACAGAGGCGATATGAGAACAACAACCAAGAACCTTGCTCTACTTGGGCACTCACAATACCAACCAGCAATGGATTTTGATTCAACCTGGGTGTCATCAAATTCTACAAAAAGAACGTAACGTAAGGATTGCACATGTCGGGATTGTATTTTAAACCTTAAAATATTGAGAGTAACTGCATTATAAAATAACTCAAAACTGCCATCACTTTTCATGTGTTCAGCCGCGTAGACCTGAGCACTCTCGATTTGGTCGATACCTAATGTTATTTCATATAAATCATCTGCAGTTAGACGAGGAAATTCACTGAGTGAAGTAGCATCAAATGGTGTCCAAAGCTGATATTGCCTAGTAATGTCTCCCGAATCAGTAAACTTTTGTTGGAGTTGATTTGGTAGATTAGCACGTGAAAGCACAATAGCAACTTGTTCTTGCATTTCATTGCATCTTCTTGCATCTTGCATCTTTAGTGATGGATGCTGAAAACTGGTTTTCCATGGCGCAAACCATTAGAAGATGCACGAATATGTGCCAACGCTGCTATGGGGACTCTGAACATTTTGAACTTCACTTTGATGTTCCGATTTTTGGCTTCTACTGGCCATCTGCCTTTGGTGACTACATGTGAAAAGTTTGCACCTGCTGCTTCATGTTTTGAAACCTTTTGAATAAGAGACAGCATGTTGGCAAGTACTCCTGTTTCCTGAAATACAGATACGGAATACCGAAATCCTCGATCAACCAGGACGCAGTCACCAGTCTCTATGAAGTCGTGTAAATTATTAGCAGCATTTCTGAACAAAGAGTTGGTAATATTGGCATTGTAATTTGCACCAACGAATGGGCCATAATATCGACAGTAAACCCAGACGCTGTGACAATCATCATAGGCTTTACAAGAGGACGACATTTCTGTACATTGTATAAGCGCCTCTGAACACTGTAATTATTTGACTTTTCAGTATATATGTAAGTACCATCCATAACTAACACTATTTTATTTGCTAGAATTCCATATAATTAGTGCTCTTAATACTCCACTTTCATCTTTGTATTTAAATATTGCAGCTAGGAAACTATTTGACAAATCATGTCGCAGTTTTGTTAGAAGCATTGCCAATCTGTTTTCGATACTCGTGTTGGCACTTGGTCGCAAATGGGAACAGAACTGACGAAGATGTAAACTGTAAACTGTTCGTTTTTTCACCAGTGAAAACAAATAGGTAATTGTCCGAAACAGAGGTAACTTCAGTAACGTATGAACAAGGTCTAGTTTGTATATCACAACTAATCATATCCGCATAAGCAGAAACAGTTTCCTCACAAGCAGCACTAGCCAGTTGAACTTCTTTAAGCAAGTTTCTAACTTTGCACCAACAATTTGAATGGAGATAATTAACTTCTGCTACAAAACAGAAAGATTTTTCAAGCGAACCACGCAAGTAACTTACGGCCTGTAACTCCATTTGAAATCCAATGGCTTGTTTCCGTTTGCCTCGAAATCATTTTTCACATAATCCACACCCTGATGACTGAACACTCGCCATTCTCACAACAAATGTTAGGAACAATTGTACGAAACGAATCAGCGATAGAATATCCTCGTTAACTGACGGTCATATCACAGCAATATCACTCCGAAATGGTCACTCTCAGATTGAAAAAAAAAATAGGCGGACAGTGCTGTAAACAGACCCTATGGACATTCTCTGGCATTCCGCTACAAATGAGCGATACCACAAATACAATTCGCAGTACGTAACGTAACTGACCGATATGCTGTCTATTGGTGGTTTTCGTTGCTCGCAGGTTATTACACTTGCACACACCTTCCTCCCTATACTAGCTATACACTATGCCAGTGTTGGGAAGTAACGTAACGCAAGTAACGCGTTAATTGTAACGCGTTACTTTTTAAGTAACGTTTCCTAGTAACGCGTTACATTTTTTCCAAAGTAACTGTAACAGTAACGCGTTACAAAATTTTAAGTAACGTACCTAGTTTGCGTTACTTTTTTCGCGTTACATTTCGGATGAGTAACTACAATATATGTATTTTTTTTTTTTCGGAAACAAATGTTTCTTTCCTGTAAGTGAATTTCTCAGAATGGAACAATGGAGCATGAACGATGTCAGTGACCGACGATTCCTGCACTGTTCGCCCTTTTCCGTTTCGCCTTATGACCTCTAGCAATGAAATTTGCATGTAAAACTTGTTATCACTTTTCATCTTAATGTAATGCTGAACGGGAAATCTCGATGTGCATTTTCCCGTTTCGCCTTACGAACTTTATGTTGGTAGGCTTGCAAATACATTCATAGATACAATTTGATTTGTTTATTTCCATAACAAAAAATAGTACCACTTGCTGTTTTTGGAAGATGAGGACAGCCTCAGGGATAATCACGTGTACTGATTGCAAGCACCTGGAAGATTTTGTCATAGATTTAGACAGCTCCAATCCATTCACTGAGTGAACTACGAGTGCAGTGGTACTTGTAGTCTATTTTACTTTGATTGGTGTTGAATTTATAAGGAGAGAACGAAGATATTTTATCGTTCGAACATTTAAAAGAATGCTTTTCCTTAAAAGCTGAAGATAGTGGTAAACAGAATTTAAAAGTAAAGTGGTGCCCCGGCGAGAAATATTTATCAACAACTAGGGTGCCATAATTAACGACATACAAAAAGGGGTTAATATGAATAAACTGTGTTCTGATGAGCAGGCCTACTTTATTGATGTAATGTTAATGGTATGTACTATTAGAGTTCTTTTAGATCAGTTTGCATATCCTAAAGTCCCGTTGATTATAGAGTTTGGAACAACTAGCTTTAAAAAGCTTGTATCGATTTTAGAGTTTTTGGCAAGTTTTGATTCACCCCCACATTCATGTGTTCTCATTTTGTCAGTTGTAGTGTAATGTTTCTCTATATTCTGTCTTTTTAATTTTACATAGCAACATTGTTGTTATTATTATATAATTAGTTTAGCAGAATAATAATAAGCAACCATTTTTCTAACGCATAGGGATGGGCACGGATCAAGCTAAAACTCGACTCGAATCCAAGTCGAGTTTCGAGTCGAGTCAAAAGTAATATTCTCGAGTCGAGTTCCGAGCGGATTTCATGTTTTTCGTGTCGAGTCGAGAATGATAAATGGCTCGCTCGTTTTAACTCGTTTTGAAATCATGGCCTGATTACAGTGGAAAGCGAAAACCCTGAGAAATGTAAGCTAAGCAGTAATATGGAATACTTTTAGTGTTGCTCACGAGAGGGGACACTGCTCGCATCTCGTCGCGTCTCTATAGCGAGACTACAAGAGATTTTTATAACAAGCTTAGCTCGGCTCGGCTTAACTGAGCCGATGGCTCAAGCCGGCTCGCTTGGGTGAACCATCGGGTCGAGCTGGCTTGGTTGGGATGTGCCATCTGCTCGGTTCGACTCAACTGAGCGAAGAGCTCTAGCCGACTCGGTTGGGTAAGCTGTTGGCTCGGCTCACTTCTCGGTTTGGTTCGATAGTGAATGAGCTGTGAGCCGAGCTGCTCGAGTCGTTGACAATTCTAAACCCGGGCCGAGCAGTTTTGAAGATATTTGGCTAGTACCCTATAACTTTTAACAATGTTTGGCTCGAGCCCGAATACTCAACCTAGACCCTCAATCCAAATTCACAAGCTCGTTAACATATCCTTGACTTCTAGACTTCACGATTACCGAGGTTGACAATCAACTACTTTTTTAGTATTCAGATATAAACCGCCTATCTTTCATGTTTATACACAGTGTTATAATAATAATAATAATAATAATAATAATAATAATAATAATAATAATAATAATAATAAAGTTGTAGTAGTACCATTGACAATAATTATATTGTCTATGTAAGATACTTGAAGAGAGTACTCGAAACTATACACCAGATTTGGCTCAACTCGACCCAAATTCGAGTCGAGTTGGAGGAAATTTTTCAAGCTGAGTTCTCGGGTCGAACTCATAGATGTTTGCTTCTAGTCGAATCGAGTTTCAAAGAAAACTTGCTCGAACTCACTCGTCCCCATCTCTACGAGTAGCGCAGTATGGCATTTTAGTCAATGTTACATTACATGAACATGTTCATGTAGCTGTCAAGCAAAAGTTTGTCTTTGCATTTACATAAATCGATCCAGAACGTTCAATAATAATAATAATAATAATAATAATAATAATAATAATAATAATAATAATAATAATAATAATAATAATAATAATAATAATAATAATAATAATAATAGTAGTAGTAGTAATAGTAGTACGGAAAACTGAAGTAATAAGATTTTTTTCACATATTCAAAGTTTCGGACCTAAAAGTAACGCATTAGTAACGCGTTACTTTCGAAGTAAAGTAACAGTTACTTTTTTGAGGCAAGTAACGCGTTAGTAACGCGTTACATTTTAACAGAAAGTAAAGTAACTTGTAACGCGTTACATTTTTACAAGTAACTTACCCAACACTGCACTATGCTCCCTATACACTATACTGCTGCGAGGATGATGTTGGTGATCTGGTGGTATTTTGCCCAACGGTACGTTTTTGATCCGAAGGTTCATTTCGAAAGATGAACTCACAGGAACATTATGTTCTGTGACATATTCTTTCATACACAACAAGTAAACATTCTCGATTTCTTACTTTTTGTCCGGCAGAGTAGTCGGAAACTATAAAAGTTTCCACCGTGGTTTTTGACTATTATTTGACGGTGTTTATGATTTACACGCTGTCGAAAATCCAGCTTCCTAGGCTGAACCCAAGGTACCTAAAAAAATCCATTTGTCACATGTAGTCTCCCATATATTCCATTAGAAAGTATTTTGGTATTTTGCCCCCGTCTGCCATGATATTTACTTTATTTCGGAAAGTATATTTTTTTCATGATGTGTCAGCCCTATACCTTCCTGATACCACCAGAGTCTTGCAAAAATTCTACACTTCAATTTTGAGCTCCTTGTCTTTTCGAGAAAATTGAACATGAATTTGATGATGTATTACTTTCACCTATTCCCGTTTGAAAACCGAAAGTTGAATCCAATATGGCGGCCGGGATTGGTAACATGTGTCAGAGAAGCAGCACTTGATCCAATTTGTTCTGCATATCCCTACATTCATGTCCAGATACATCTAAAGAAACTAAAAGCAATTTTGTGTCCGAGTGTTATAGTAGTGTATGATTGAATTCCGGATATATGAAGACCCATAAATATGCAAATTACCGGTATGGGCTCCTAAAATTAGTACAATGTAGATTGGACTGCGGAGAACTTTGCATTTGAACCAATTTTACACAAATCCCGAGGGGACACTTCGCGAATGTGTCTTGTAAGTCTAACTAGGAAATGTTGTTATTAAATCGATATTTTTAAGCTTACTTCCAAATATCCAATTATAACGTGATATAAGTACAGCGCGTACAGCAATTTGAGTACTGTTTGGATACACTACTACAGTTCAGTACAGTTTGCTATAAATTAGTACCTTAAGCGAAAGGAGAACCAACAATAATATTTCTATTCTGAACAGAATAAGTGATTGATTCTTAATGGGAACTAAGAACTTACTTAAAGTATGCAATAATTTCATTAAAACTTTCAAGAAAGGAGTTGTCACCATTTTAATTGCTTATTGATATTTTATCAAGTCACTTTTCGAAATGCAATTACAATTCAGTAATTAGATTTCTTTCCTTTTAGACATATTTCTTGCTATATAAAGTAGCAATAATTGACAAGCTATGAAGAAATGCACAAAAAATATATATATACACATACTCTACGCGAACTGTATACCGGCTCCAGATCTTCCCGGCAAAAAAAAAAAAAAAAAAAAAAAAAATGGAAACTCGACGTACATTTACACTTTCTTAATAGAACTTATACTTATTTAGCAGACAAATTATTCATGTAGTCTTGTAGCTTGTACATCTGTACCAGGGGCGGATCCAGGACCGACTTCTGGGGGGGGGGCAGTGGGTTGCCATACTGCTACTTAGAGCTACTTTTAAGGGCTTCAAACTCTGGAATGTTTTTTATTTATATATAAAAATAAGAAAATTTTCTCTTCTGCGGGGGGAAAGCGATCGCCCCGATCGCTCCTCCTCCTGAATCCGCCACTGATCTGTACGCTTGCTTTTCATATCAAACAATCTAATTCTATGTTTTTCTTTCTGAGAATATAGGTGACAGTACTTAACAATTACTTATAGTCTTTCCGGATGAAGAATAGAATCGGTTCAATAGTGCGGCGTAGTGTATCGTAGTATTGGAGCCTTCTCCCAAGTGTTGGACCCCTCTCAACAAATATTTCTGCGTGCACAGTTACTCCAAAATAATATGACTTTTCATTTATGAAATAATAATAATTCTCAAAAATACGTAACTCCAGGGGTACATTTATTTATTAACAACTTTTATTCATATAATGCATTTATTAACATAGTCCGAGATATAAGTGTGGGTCAATTTTCATTATAAATGAAACATGAAGAGCAATTGTAAAAGAAAGCTGGTCACAGTTCGACCTGAAAGTACAAGCCCAACGTTCGCCACGTAGAAGAAGAACAACATAGAATTGTGAAAGTTCCTGGAAATCTTAATAGGATGCCCAACCACATAATTCGAACTCGAAATTGATAGAATTCAAATGAACGATGCTAATGGTTCACTTACGTCGTTGTTTTCACTCAGTAATGTTACTATACAAAGTCATAAAGGCGTATTAAAATAAAGTCGAGTGCAGATCATACCGCTAGAAAGAAGAGAGACAAAGGTCTCAAATTCTCTTCACGAATGTAGTATATGAGAGACAAAGCACATAATCTGAGATCTCTTTGGTTCATCCACCCTAGCATAATAATAATAATATTATCAGATCAACGTTGCTTCTCCGTCAGTAGTTCCGTGAACATCGTCCTTGATTCAACTAAAGATCACTCCAGAGTTGTCAACCTCAGAGAACAAAATTATCAATTTTCGTATTTTAAAATTATCGTATATTCGTTATGCATGTGATAATTGTAGAAACAGGAATAATACTATTAATAATAGCAATAAAATATAATAAACTTAACTAGTAATCGTCAGTTTCAAACTTCAAATCCGCATCACAATTCTCACAATTTTTAAAAATCTTTATTAACATTACCTGAACAACAACATTTCCACCCTCTCGTAAATGTTTTTTTTTTTTTTTTTTAATTGATCAGAGTAGCCATTTTCCAGTTCTCAGGTCTTTATTGAATTATTTTAGCGGAAATTATTATTAACGACCTCAGTGTATGTGTTTTAGTATTGTTTAATGCACATCTACAATTTACTTGCATGTTCAAAAGCTGCAAAAGGTATGCGTTCTAAAATTATCGTATATTCACCAATAATTGCAAGGATATTATCGTATATAACATTGAAAAATTATTGTATGGTTGGCAAGCCTGGTTCAGTAGCAATTCTATTCTATTCTTGCGGGAATTTATTTGTTATAGTCGAAGTAATAAAGCCATGTCGATTTTATCACTAAAATTGTTTTAATATTGTGCCGGAAATTGATTTAAAAGTTACAGTATGAGCTGTAACCAAAATGACTCGTCAACAAGAACGAATATTCGGTTCGAAGTAAAATTGCTAACACTAAATATTGTAAGAAATAGCGGAGGGTAGTGACGCTACACATAGGGGGTCTATATACATTGTTCTAAGTAACTTAAAGATTGTATCAAACTGTTTAAAATGTCTAAAAGTAGGACTGTTTAACAATAAAAATTGAAAAATGAGAGCTACACACACATATACTTATCTGTCTAGCAGCCATCTTGATCCTCCCTTCATCAGTAGCACAAAAACTTATTCTGTTATATATTGTTTCGTAGCAACGATTCAACACATTTTAATTAAATGTTGAACCTGGCTTTTTGCCAGTAAATGCACGCGCAATAATTTATGTTTTCACCTATATATTCTAAATTGTAACGTATTTAAATAACGCCTATTTATTAAATAAATAAATCTACTTTCAAATAATATGCAGACGACGAAAAGCAGGAATAGTACAGTCTCAAACAGCATTTATCAATTTAAGACACACAAAAAAAAAAAAACTAAATTATCCGGGGACATATTTGGTTCTTGTAATCTTAACAAAATAGTAGATATCATCAAAATTACGTTCCATCGCTTTTATCTATGCTATATCATTCATTGTACCAGGTGGTAAAGCAGGTCCGTATCCAGAGGAGTCTAGCGGGGCCGGCTCCCCCTAAATTTTTACAGACCCCCTAAAATTTTCACGGTAGGCTTGCAAATGAACTATAATATGGTGATGAACTATAAAATGGTTGGATCGCCCCTCCCCTAACTTCTACCGAACCTCCCTACATTTTTGGGCTGGCTATCGGCCTGTGGTGAAGTCGAGAGTGCGACATATGCGTGAAATTGGCCAGGGCACTTTCAAAATTTCATAATCTGACCAAACGAATTGTTCCTGCTGAAAACTGCTCGAATTTCAATGTTACTGTTAGCTAAATAACGCCGTTTTTAAGTTTCAAATGTCCCGGCCAACAATTTGAAACCTAAGCTAGCATTATTCATTAGAAAAAATATTCATTATTTAGCTAGTAGTAACATTGAGATTAGAGCAGTTTATAACAGAAATGTATTCGCATAGTTAAATTATTAAATTTGTCATTTTAACATTGTCTTGATTAAGTTAACGTCGATAGAGAATATTTTTGTCACCCCCAAAACTAGATTAAATTTACAGGAAAGTCGGGAGGAGGTTCCGGATTCCTAAACCATCCCACTGCATACGTCACTGTAGGTGGTTGTTCTTCAAGACATGATATCCAAAACATAGATTGTAGTTTTTGTTTTATATTTTTTTCAGATGCCCTATAAGTCATGAGTCAATATTAAATCCCAATACCTCCTAAAAACTAGCTCTGAAGGAGAAAAGAGTACGAACAATATGTGCTCACCATTTGATGTAGATATAACATGTTATTTTCCTTCGTACTAAAACTTCGAAATCTGCAATATACAACGAATTTTGTTTCACTACAGTAGACTTCTAAACTATATGAATTCAATATTGAAACCGGAAGTACTTCCTCTATAACTTCCGGATGCACTATATGGGCAATATGAGAGATGATGGTACCAGTTTATTAGACGCTAAATTCACATTAAAAACAGCTTCTCGCTACCTTTTACAGTTGTTATTATGTAGCTCTATGACAGAGTTTTTCAACCTGTGGTAGGCGTACCACTGGTGGGAAGCGAGGAGCAGTTGGTGGCACATACGACTTATGATCGTACGAATAATTAATATGCTTTGGTGGTATATCAGTGGAAAAGGTTGAGAATCTGTGCTCTATGGTAGTAATTTACGTTTTACCACTTTTGGTTGCAATAAAGGAATCAAATCAGAAATGGAATCTATTCTCCTGGTAACGAACTCACTTCAAAAAAGGTTGTTTCTCGATATTTATAATCATTTTTCACTATGGCGACCAGTAGGCTTGCTAGATGTCCCGGTTTGGCTGAGACAGTCAGTTTCGACGAGTCGTCCAGACATCCCGGCTGATGTGGTGTTTTATCCCGGTCAGACGGAGAAATTTAGTTTCTAGTCCCAATGTTATTTAACAACTTCTAGTGTTTTCTTTTATTGTGGTCTAGTGACATTCTAGATCTATGATCTGGCAACCTTTTTAAGTTCTACGAGTTGACATCTATGATCGTATATTGAATCGTCGTATTGTATTTAATTAAGTTAGTTGTTAAATTTTGTTTTGGTTAAAAAAATGTTTTTTTTTTTTTTTTTTTAAATAATGTGTATAATACAGCAGAAACGGGACTTGAGAGAAACTCTGAGTTGCTTGAGAAATTAGAACGCAAATTTGACCTACTGAACAGCAAATTTTGAGATTAAAATACCTCATACTGATTCCTCAGTTATTATTATTATTATTATTATTATTATTATTATTATTATTATTATTATTATTATTATTATTATTATTAAATCAAAATGCTATCTTTGTCATAGTAATATTTATGTAGTGTAAGTTCCTTTGAACTTTGAGTGGTGTTAAAAAGAAATTCTATATTACAATTTTGAAAAACATGCACCATAAATTTTCATTCTGCATGTCTCTTGTTAAGAATTTATCACGAGAACTTTTCATAAAATATTGGCGTTAACATTGTTGGAGTTTCAGAAATCCGGCAAGTCTAGCGACCAGTGTTGAAACTGGAAACCGTTGGAGTGTTCAGCCCAGATTTAAAACAGACCTTTTTCATTATCGCTTACCGTTTTTACTCTGTAGAGATCAGTATTAAAACCAGAAGTAGTAATAAATTTACACCACTTTCCCGTTTCTTAGACAGGTACAGGTAAATTTCGTTCTTTCAGACATCGAACCGGTCCGAAAAAAAAAAAACACGCTTGATGCTATTTATTATATTTTGTGGCTATGAACGATAAAACCGGAAACGGTTGATTTCTACAACTTCCGGTTTCAATAGAGGATTAACGGAAGAAATGGAATCTATTCTTGGAACACTAAATCGATTGCACAAGATCACTTGTCACTACATCTTACCATTCTGCTCTTTGCCGATCAACATTGAAGTCAAAAATAGTTAATAGTTACAATTTTCCGTTTGAATAGAGTTTTCACGAAATGAATGGATCCTACTGTTTCAGTGCTGAGTCAACTCTAAGAAACCGCTTCTCGCTATATCTTATTGTTTTTGCTTTATACCAATCAATACTAAAATAGAAAATAATATAAGCTTGAGTAACAGAATCGTTTTCAAAAATTCATTTGTAGCTACCTCTTGCGTGTACTTGTTCTAGAGATCTACACTGGCCGGAATTTTTAGCCCGGCCCGTGAATTCATAATATGAGGCCCGACCCGAGTCCGAAATATGTTTAGAATTTAGACCCCAGTCCGAGTGATAATCAAATGAGCCCAAAATAAGCCCGAATTTAAAAAGAAACAATAATTAATCCAAAATTGAATTTTTTTATTTATAATTAGAGGTTTAATTTTGTAGTTTACTTTTGCAGCGCTTATTTTCCATTAATACATATTCACCTTTTTTGTAATTTTGTAATATTTTCAACATCCATTGTGTTGCGATGAGTTTTCAGCAAAAATTTGTTTTCTTATTTTACAAGTAAAAGTGGGAATGCTTTTTTTTTTTTTTTTTTTGAAGAATTTGTGAAAGAAATGCTTTCGATATCAGCAAAAGAAATAAATAATAATAAAAAAAATAAGATGTAAACTAATATTGTCTTGAAGAAGAAAAATAAAGACAACTTCTTCTGAATAGTTTTCTTTCTTTAATTTAGTGTAAGAAACATTACTTTCATAAGATAAGCTAAGCGTGGTTATTTCTGTTACTTTTAGTTTTCTCTCCATTACACAGCTAGTTTTACTCTCAATTGCATATTAGATCAGAATTTTAGTATGGGCATCTCAATTTACAAATTTAAATGTGATTAATATATTGTTAAACGGTACGTGAGATGTACCGGTTTTATGTAAGATACCCTGCATAAAAATATACTAAAATTTAATATTTCATATATTGTATATTATAAAACATTTATAATACAGTGCAGAATGTTATTTCATATTATGACTGGTATAGCATATAGAATTACGGTATATTAGCCAAGAGCGCCGATCCTGGAGGGCCGAGGGGGCCCCCAAAGCTCATGTTGGCCCCCCTATTGTATTTATGAGTGTACAATATTTGGCATAATTTGAGTGCATTTCGTCTTAAAATCTTTATATATATATATATATATATATATATATATATATATATCTTCTGCATCTGAATGTCCCCCCCCCCTCCCAAATTTACAGAGAAATCGGCGCCCTTGATATTAGCCCTGTACTCCTGTTTAGATATTACATACTAATAATAACTAAAACATTATATTATATTTGGAGAATTTACAAATTGATTGTATATGAGAGCGCTACACATGCTTTGCTTTATAGTCATGCATTAATAATTCTTTAAAAGTAATTTTTGACAACATTTTTTTATAACGATTTGCTTCATTATTTTTTAAAACATTTTTGTAAGATTTTTTTACTATATTTTTATTGTCTTTTATTTTCAATTTTTGTTGAATTTTGCTGGTTTCCTTCCCTACATGTTTGCGAAACTCGGTAACTTTTCTTCCTATAGTCCAGCTGAAAAAGAGATTTTAAAAATTACACAAGTTTTGTGCGGTAAGATGAAGAATTAAGACAAAGGCTAAGGAAACATTAAGCATATTATACATGATTATAGTTTTCCCTCAAATGTTGTATCGAACTTATCTTTGATAATCATATGATTAAATAAGTTGGCTAAAATTTTGCCACGCAATATAAACGATAAAATACAAAACTTAATTTTGTTGCTCATTTGTTTACAATTCTTCATTCAATTGTTACATTTGTTTTCTAACCGCACAGTGATTTTTGTTTGTTTTTCTCTGAAGCATTGTTGAATAGGAATAGAACATCTTTTATTTTAGAATAGAGTTATCAAATGATGTAATTAACTCAAAAGTTGCATACAACTTGGTATCATACAGTTTAAGTTCCACTTTGCTAAAACATTTGATTTAGTTGGACGGGCTGTACGGAGATGGACCATATTCTATTATACAAAAATGAAAGTCATCTTGTTTGGGATCTATCACGGGAAAACGGTTGAACTGACTTAAATGATTTTTTGGATATAGTTATCACTTACTGTATCCGAACAGGATTTTTATCAATTTACTTTCATTAAAATACATATCCAAAGAAAGCAGTGGGGTCATAATTCGTGCGATAAATGGGATATCTCCAGGGGTGTAGCCAGCAGGTTTAAGTAGGAGGGGCCCGTCGTTTTTGAAGGAGGGCCAGCTACAATGTACAAAACAAAAAAAAATGTGTTGCTCCTAGTGTTTTTGAGGTCTCAAAAACCAGGAAATTTTGGTTTCCTTCCGGAAAACTAAAAACATTGTTTATTATTATTATTATTATTATTATTATTATTATTATTATTATTATTATTATTATTATTATTATTATTATTATTATTATTATTATTATTATTATATTTATTATTTTATTTACTTATTTATTTTCTTTTTGTCCATAAATTACGTTCCAGGTAGTTTTTATTATGTATAACCAAGAACTACTCATGTTACGTTGTTTAAAGGGGGATATGGATTCAAAGTTTATGCCAAACATAGATATCTCATGAGCTCCTGAATTTAGGAAGATGAAAGTCGGTATAGTTTTCGGAGTCGCTGAGACGAACATTGATACTTCGGATGCCGTTTAAATCCAAATTAAGCACCGCAACTTAGGGGAGGAGGAGGAGGAGATATTAAAATGACCAAAAATGGCCGATGTTAGTGTCGAATCCATAGTTTCCGGGGTCGCTCAGATAAACAATGACACTTTTGATGCCATCTAACTCCAAATTCAGCCCTGCAACTTGGGGGAGGCGGAGATACCCAAAAATTGCCGATATTAGTGTCGAATTCAAGTTTCCCGGTCACTGAGATGAAGAGTGACACTTCCGATGCTATTTAAATCGAAATTCAGCCCACAATAGTAATATTTAATTTTTACTGTCATTTTTACGAAACATATGACATAAGGAATTGTGCATTTGAAGTTTTAATTTCAACCCAGCAAAGCGGGTAATCAAAGCTAGTATTATATAAGATTTTTACCTTTAAATTCAAAACTAATATTGGATATTAATACTGAAAAAAAAAAAAAACTGGAACGAAATTCTGAAAACATAATAAATCTTCTGCGTACTTTCTGTCCACAAAGAAACCAATAATATTCAAGGTTTGTGATTCATATACACAAAATAGCAATGGCTTTACAGAAACTTGAATAAATATTCTCCATTTGATAGGTGATCAATCAAACTATGTTTGTATGTAATTTTAACCTTGAAAGTAGAGAAAAGAAATACTTCTAAAACAAAGTTTTGATTTTAGTGTTTATTTTTGTCTTCAATTGCTACCATATCCCTTACGTAGTTCTTATTTATGGTCTTTCGTTATGAAATATTGATGCAGAGTAAATCGATACAAAGCAATATATATTAAGACCGAACATAAAAGGAGGTCAATTATTCATTGAATTGTATACGAAGAATAAACGTTGCATGTGGAAGACACAAGAAGTGTGGTTTTTCTGACGAAATGTGTTTGTCGCGTGAGCTATTAGTTTGTCGCTGAAGACAGTTGTTTTGACTTTACTGGACTTCGGACGCGAGATGTGTATCAGTTGTTTCTTGTTTCAAGGTAAGGCTTAGCAAAGGCTACGAGAGAGCATTGTTTTTATTGACCGTTTTTCATGAAGCTTAATTATATTGTTTTTTAAAAAAGCTTGTTTCTACTGTGGTTAATTGTGTATGATAAAGGTATTATTTGCGTTTTTTAGATATAGGCATATGCTCAAAATTTTGAGTATTGAATAAGTCAGCATAGACGAAACAAGAATTAGCAAATGATGCGGCGTGTTACTGCGGGCAATATGTTCTTGTTCTTCTTCTACGTTGTTCATAATTAATTCTATAGTCTCTGCAACCCGGAAGTTCAATGCCGCGTTTACAAAAGCTCTCCATTCACTTCTATCCTTATCCAACTGGATCCAGTTTCTACTTTGTATTCCTATTTGTGAGTGATCTATCTTAATATTGTCCTCTCTTCTGCAATTAGGACCCCTTAAGAGGACTCCATACCTCCAGAAAAACGCGCAGTACAGACCTTCCGTTTCGAACAGATTTCTCAGTTACGCCTAAAGATAGAACTGTCGAGTTTTTTTTATATATATATATATTCTTCACAAGACATGTCCGCACAAATCCTTCAGAACAAAAATTTAAAAAGTATCATTTTTTAATGAGTAAATTTGGTATGAAAATGGGGAAAAACGTCATTTTCACATGCAATTATCTCCAGAACCCTACATGCTAATGGAAAACCGTTTTGAAGGAATTGTCCATTGTTCATTGCACTTCATATTCGCAATATAACTTCTAAAGTAAGTTTCCATATATTGATACTGTACGTGGAAAACAAAACCCTTGTAATAAGTTAAAATTTCTCTGCACTGTAGCGACACCTTGTTCGACAGGCCCTAAGCCCCACCCACAGTTGAATTCGGAGGTATACAATAAAATAGTTCGCAAGAGAAGATCCACAAGCGGCGTCTGCTGGCTAAGCAGCGTGATTTTGTGTATTGTGTTAACAGCTGTGATGATTTTTGACGTGCGCATTTCAAGAGTTCAGTGAAGTCCCCAACAGTGATTTTTAGGACTTCTGCCGTTTAGGACTTCTGTTTTTTAGGACTTCTGCCGTTTAGGACTTCTGCCGCGATATGATTTTTAGGACTTGTGCATTTTAGGACTTGTGCATTTTAGGACTTCTGCCATTTAGGACTTGTGCCTTTTTCATTCACTTGCTTTAGTTCTGAAATTCGCCACCACCACACGAAATTGGGACGATGCAGCAACTAGTTGGCAATAATGTTACGAACGTATCTAATTCCAACAGTAACAGCTATATTTGTACTACTAAGATTATTATTATCACTATCTGTTCTGCACTTATACAGAAATTACATAATACAACCTATTTCATTCTAAGAATTAATTACATAATTAGTTAAGAAATTCGTTTCTTTCGAATGGAGATACGAGAATCCCAAGACAAATTCCTAAAACAAAAATAAATAAATAAATAAATAAATAAATAAATAATAAAAAAATGTTTAAAAAGCATATTTTACCAGACTTCTGAAACCAAGCAAACATACAGAATTGCAATATATACTGTGCGGAGCGTATTTTATTAAGAGTAGGACAAAAATCCACCGGTTTACTTAATTAGGACAAAAGCTCACTAGACATTTCACGAGTGAACATTAAATACCAACTGTATACATAAAGAACGCAGTAAATTTAAAATTGAGCAAAGAACATTTATTATGCAATACAGTGAGTGACATTCATAAGTCTTAAACGGCACAAGTCCTAAAAATATAGGCACTAGACCTAAATTTTAGGTCCTGTGCCATTTTTGCAGAAATTACTACATAATCATTTAGGGGTGTAGCCTGCAAATTTTTCTAGGGGAGCATGATTTTTATATATTAAAAGTAAATCAAAAGTTTATTTCCAGATTACGAAAGCTTCAATAAGACAATAAATTTATACATATTACACATGTACACAAATACATAATATTATTATATTTCCAGTTAGTTCTTTTTTGAAACCTGGACCTTGACAGAGCGTCAATTTAAAATCACAGCTTGTGAGAAATGTACGAATCAAGTAGTTATAAGAAATCGGAAACTGTTCATGGAAATCCATTTGTTTGACTGTATTTATCTTCTGTACTCTTATATAAAAGAGTAAAGATGACTAATTTTTTGGGCATACTACTACAAGTAGAGTCGTTAAATTTTAATTATAAAATATAATTTTCTTATGAAAGCAGGACATAAGAAATAATTTTTGGAAATAAGTATCGTAAAAAGGGTGGGGCAACATTTTTTTAAAGGGTAGTGTATCTCGCAAGTTTCTGAAGCTAGTAAAATGAAACTTGGCATATAAACTTTCCTGTTAAAAAAAGACTGAAAATTGAACACATAAAAAGGAAAGAGCAAAGGGAGCACTTTTTTATGTTCGAATTCCCCATTACTTACTCAGAAAATATGTAAATAAATTAAGGAAGGATTTGTTTAAGCTAGATGCGTGAAACTCGGTATTTGAACTTTTAACTAAAAGTAATAAAATACTATATGTTTCAGCATCTTGAAAATTACACTTCTAAGGGGAAGGAGGGTCAATTTCCATAATATTAAAATATCCCACTGCTTATAAGATTTGGGCAGAAAACTCTTTTCCTTTAGGCCTCGGTTCATCCAGTTAAGCAAACTAGAGTACAAAGTGGCTAATTAATTAGGTTCTTTTAATTATTTTAACATGTTGACGTAGTTTAATTCTTTTAAAACTGTATTCTTTCACATTCTATTATAAACATCCTTCATTTGCTGTAATTATTAAACACGTTTAGTAAACATAAAACAGACTAACCCCTGGTCCCGGTCAGGAATGTGTTTTTGGTGTTAAGCCATCATTTGCGGTCCGTAACATAACCTTTGATTTTAACTTCACGTACTCTCAAGACTCAAGTCTCAGAAATGTAGCATATATGAAATATACTACTACTACTTCTACTACTACTACTACCATTACTACTACTATCACTATACTACTACTACTACTACTACTACTACTACTACTACAACTACTACTACTACTACTACTACTACTACTACTACTACTACTACTAATAATAATAATAATAATAATAATAATAATAATAATAATAATAATATGCACTTCTGAAATACGTATGTATCTATGCGTTATTAATTCTTTCATAAACTTGAAAGAAACTTTGGATTTGTTTTTTGTTTGTAAAAATCAAGGCCCTCTAGAATAACTTGCTGGCTACTCCCTGAATGACTATTTATTGGTTTCTGTACACGTATTGTGTTATCACTTGCTAGTTTAGTGTTATTTGTAGAACAAGACAATCGTTCTTGTCTTGGAATATTACTAGTTTGATGTGGTAGTACAGTGATAGAGTGTGACCTATAATTTAATTTCCCTGTAGGGTATGCTATCTGCAATGCAATAAACTGTATATGCTTCTTCTTCCTAACAAGGATGGGCGATAAGCCCCTGCAATTCCATTACAAATAAGGACGAAATTATTTTATAAACTACTTGGTGAACCTTTGTTAATATAACGCTATTAGTTCTTACAAACTTTTGTTAATCTTATTTAACAATTGCAAAATGGAATAAGAAAGGAAATATATAATGATGATGATTGTTTATTTATATAAGATATACATACAACAAAAGGGAATCTGTTGGTCACTACTGCGTATCTGCTAAACCAGGGTCAAACTCTGTGTGTCACAAAAGTTAGTTTAACAGAGTTTAAAATAATATATATTTTGTTCCAAAGCAAAATATGCTTTGGAACAGTGGGTGAGATCCAAAGCTATTGCTAAGAGGTATCAAAAAACTAAAAGCACTCAGGCCAAGAAAGAAAGCAAAAATTACTCCAATCATTACAAAGAAGTGCCTCGAATGGGCACATGGCAAATAACATTGGACTGCTGATGATTGGAGAATAGGAGTTTCAGTGATGAATCATATCTTGGTGTCTGATGAATGTTCACAATATGTGCGACTAGTGTTGCAAAGGTCTAGAAAAAACAAAAAGGAAATTTTGGGTTAAAAAAACAGTTTTTTACCGTTTTTCCCGAACCTGAAAAAAACGAAAAGATTGGGAAAAATTGAAATATTCGAATGTTTCACACATTATGCTTTTAAAATGAAAACTACACTATTTTATAATTACTGCTTTACAGTTAAGATCATTGAGTAGTTATGTTTCTTGTATTAGAATAGGGAAATTTAATGGCAATAAATATATTTACACCATTCCTTTAAAGTTAGCACCGTGATAGAATGGAGTTATGGCTACAAAAAATTCTGAAATATAATCGAAGTTAGATTAAATAATATAGACGCACTTAAATTATCTTAAGTAATCTTATAAAGTTACCGTTTCATGGCAGGGAAGTGTTAAAATAACAGGGCCAGAATCATTTTAGTTAATACCAGTATGTTAAAATCAAATATCTATTTTATGGATACACGTATCTTCCTTGTGTTCTGTAAATTTTTGTAAATTTTGAACCCATTAGAAAAAATCTTTTGTTCGGAAATATTGGCAAAACCCGGATAATGTAATTTAAAAACTATTTATTCGCCTGATGCTAATCTTATTTGCTGTAACGTGTCTGCAGCATCTATACATACAACGTATTTCGCTAGCAGGAAAAATAATTAAAGCAACATCTTTTAATTTTACTTTTTAGTTTTCTGATAAAAAATACCTCTTTATTATTTGTATACTTTTCGAAGAACTCAAAAAGAGAAAGGATTTTCTTTACATATACACACATACACCGCATAAGTGCGTAGATTTGAGCAGCGACAAATATTTTAAAGAATTTAACATGTGAAACTTCCGTTCGTTATTCTTAAAGACTAGCAGAATACCCGTTCTTCATACGGGGAGAATAGTTTCATTTTCGGTGTAAGGAGCATCAACACTGTCACCAGTGAACTTAGGGACCCCAAAACTATGAGTTTGACACTAGTATCAGTCATTTTCACTTACTATTACATGTCATCTTCTCCCTTTAGGAGTAATAATGGGGGCTGAATTTGGATTTAAACGGCATCGGAAATGTCACTGTTCATCTCAGCCACCCAGAAAAGTATGGATTCGACACTGATATCGACGATTTTCGACCATTTTTATATACCCACATCTTCTCCCGCCACAAGTTGCGGTGCTGAATTTGGATTTAAATGTCATCGGAAGTGTCACTGTTCATCTCAGGACCCTAAAAACCATGAATTCAACACTAGTATCGATCATTTTGGATCATATATATATATATCCGCTTCCAAGTTGCGGGGATGCATTTGGATTTAAAGTGCATCAGAAGTGTTACTGTTCATTTCACCGACTCTAAAAACTATGGATTCGACACTAATATCGGTCATTTTCGATCATTTTTATATATCTCTCCGCCTACAAGTTGCGGAGATGAATTTGGATGTAAACGGCATCGGAAGTGTTACTGTTCATCAAAGCAACCCCAAAAACGATGTATTCGACTATAATATCGGTCACACACACACACACACACACACACACATATATATATATATATATATATATATATATATATATATATATATACTATTTCATATATATACATACATATATATACCCCTCTCCTTTGTTCCCAGGTCACGGCGCTTAATTTGGGTTTAAACGGCATTAGAAGTGTCACTGCTCATCTCAGCAACCCCAAAAACTATAGATTCAACACTAATATCAGTCATTTTCGATCATTTTTTATATATCACCCCCTTCCCCCTCCCTAAAGTTTCGGCGTTGAATTTGGATTTAAACTGCATCGGAAATGTTACTGTTCATCTCAGTGGCTCTGAAAACTATGGATTCACACTAATATCGATTATTTTCCAACATTTTAATGTATCTCCCCCTCCCTCAATTTGCGGGGACAAATTAAAATTTTTTAAACAGCATCGAAAGTGTCACTGTTCACCTCAGCGACCTCGAAAACTATGGATTCACAATAATATGGATTATTTTTCATCATTTTTATATACCTCCCTCAATTTGCGGGAGTAAATTTGAATTTAAACGGCATCGAAAGTGTAACTGTTCACCTCAGCGACCCCAAAAACTATGGATTCACACTAATACCAATTATTTTGCGTCATTTTTATGTACCTCCTTCAATTTGCGGGAGTAAATTTGAATTTAAACGGCATCGAAAGTGTAACTGTTCATCTCAGCGACTGCAAAAACTATGGATTCGACACTTATAGCGGTCATTTTAGATCATTTTATACATCTTCCTCTCCTTCCACCAAGTTGCAGTGCTGAATTAGAATTTAAGCTCCATCGGAGATATCAGTGTTCATCTCACAACCCCGAAAACTATGGGTTCGACACTAAGATCGATAATTTTTAATATATATCCGCACTTCCTTCCTCCAAGTTGCACCTTTAAAGTGAAATGATAAAACCATCTCAGGCCCGAACCTCATCTATGTTGAAAGATTTTGTCGAGATCAGTCTGGTGGTTCAAGTGTTGTTAAGTTTAAAATATAGTTACTTTCATTTATATATATATATATATATATATATATATATATATATATATATATATATACTAGCAGCGTTCACCCCGCTTCGCTGCGGTCACCCTGGAACGCAATAAACTTTGTTACTTAGATAATTTTTACTTTTTCGCTTTCAAGTGATATGATAAAAACCATAGAAGAATGTTAACATTATATCGCCTGTCATTTATGTTAACCCGCCGAGTGACACGGTCATGTGGGTTGCATATAAATACGGTTAGATTTAGCTATGATGAGCTAACAAAGGATTTGTACGTTATGGACACTTGAATGGTCAATTATCTCAAGACACTGGTAATTAAAAATTAAAGTGATATGATAAAAACCATCTAGGGTCCAAATCCTAATAACCCCCCAAAAATAAAAGAAATTGGTTCAGCCGTATTAGCGTGATGAGGTAACAAAGGATTTGTGCGTTCTCTTTTATATATATAGATATATATATATAGTTACATTCTTTCATTTCTAGTCTAGTTAGTTACATTCTAGTATACTTTCATTTATATATATGTTTATAAAAAACTCAGCTATTGCTTCTGCACTATTTCAATGGTTCTTACTTTAATACATCCCTTCCTCAACCATGGTTGCGGAATTGATTAAATGTAATGTTCTTGTATTAAATAAATGTATTTTAAATATTTATTTCTCATTAATTTCAATTAAGTTGCTTTTCAAAGATCCTCTAAAATTTCAGTGACGCATTATGGGCTATAAGCCATTAACTTCTATGGCCACCCTGCTACAAACTACAGACTTAAATATTCGATAAAGCATTTCAGTACTAAGTAGTTGCCACAATACCAATATGAACGTATTTAATTCCAACGGTAACAACTATGTTAGTAACCCTAAAATTATTATTAATAATGATAACGAGTAAGGGTTTAGGATGTTTCGGTGTAGGACGTTTCGGTGTACGGACGCTACGGTGTAAGGACGGTTCGGTGTAAGGACACTTGCTGTAAAGGACGTTTCGGTGTATAGCCTAATATTTGATTGCATTAATCATATGCTTGTAATGAACAGGCATGAAGTGTCATAGTGTAGCCATCTGGAATAGTGTAAACTGATTAACATTGTTATTGAGTCTCATTGTTATTGAGACAGGATAATAATACAACACCAATCCATTCGCAACAATAATTTCTATTCAGAGATGTCCATAGGCGAGTTTTATAGAATAATAATCAAATTTACTGCAAAATATTCAGCATTATTTCTAAATTGAAATAAATATATTGTACAAAGTTCCTGAGACACAGTAATAATATATACAAACTGAATAATACCTTAAAGGAATTTTTGGCGTGGGAGACCCGGGTTCGATTTCCGGTTAGAGCTCATGTGGTTCGGATTCCACGTTAATCAGTATGTGGACGTCTCATATAGCCTTACTGCTGAACGGGGCGTTAAACTCAGAATCAACTCATCTCAACTCAAAGGAATTTTGTTGAAAAAAATATAATTACATAGAATCACTCAACTAAGAATCTAAAATTGTACACAATTCCTTTTAAGACTGTAATCACATCGTCAGATTTGTAATTTTCACAAACGTTGTTCAGTCTCTTCGTAACATCGGCGTATTTTTTCTTTGTTCTGACTTCATATCCGCCAATTGACTTATTTTTTCCATTTGAACAGCACTAACAAGGAGACTTACGGAAGTGTAATTTACTGATTTGAATGAAACTTTGCATACTTGTAGAATATCAAAAAATAATCGTCACTTTTTTTTAATTTTATTTTTGGCAGTGGTGCGGGTTTAAGGGTAGAAACCACTCTTTGAACGCTAGAGGTGGCCTCCAAGCATAAACAGAAAGCAATCATTAAAATAGAAGATTAAATGATACGATCAGCTTACTGTCAAGGAGGTTTTAGGACAGGTGATTCAGAACCTGACGTTGAAATTACAAAATTCAAATTGGCGGATCCAATATGATGATTACAATTACAAATAGTCTTCTGGTTTGAAATGTTCTGCAGTTAGCCAAGAACAATTATAATTGGCAGGGGCTACTGAGAGAAGGTGCAGACTGATTTGAAACCCCTTTTTGTACTTATTTTAACAGGACTTTTGATTAAATCTATAGCCAAAAAGTTAGAAGAAAATGCCAATGCATTTGTCGCGAATGTGAAGCAACACATATTGGAAAATTAAATATTTATAACTCTGATCAATGGGTTTAAATTTTAAATGCAGACGGGACGTACTCTAGTGTTTACAGGGACACAAACAGTAGAAAGTGTGGTACAGTCAGTAAATTCTATGACTCGTAGCTACATCATACAGCCTTTAATTTCTGCAAATAATGTTTTGTTATCAACACTTTTAATTGTTTTGTAGGAAAACAATGGAACATTTGGTCTTATAGTCCAACACAACCTCTTTAAATTTGAAGATATCCTTGTAAAAGCATCAAATCCGGAAAAATTAACATCAAGTCTTGTGAGATCATGGTTCCAAGAGATTTTTCTTCAAGCGTCTAATGCAAAGTCCATTGTGTTATTAGTTTCGAGGAGTGGTCACAATTCAACTTTGACCTATTTTAAGAACAAAAGAGTAACTCATAATAGAAACAATTTCTGCAGGAACAACTGGTAGGATTCAGCCTCTTGTGTTCTTTAGGCCGTTAAAAATTTTCTTGAGACATTTTTCTGACACTGTCCTTCTCTACAAGTATAACATGAATTTACATCTTCGTAACAATATAATTAAGATCTCATCACTGATTCATAATCAGTTTTCTTTTCCTAGATTTGCTCATCTTATTGGGTATGCATGATATAAAAGCGGTTATTGGAAGAAAAACCACCTGTGTTTGAAAATTTTCTTTCAAAGATTGTGCAGCATTTTGCGATTTGAGCACAGTTATTGCCGTAATAAGGTGTGTGTGGTGTACACAATGTTTATGCATCACCCACTTTTTTACTATATATCATTACCGTAAAACGTTTTCCCAATCAATTAATAATTATAACATTTGAGGATATAAGAAGTTCTGACATAGAGTGAAGCGAGGGGACTCACTATAAATAAGTAACCCTTGCCAATTACAGAAACATTTAATTTTTATTTTATTTATTAATTTATATATTCTACTTCGTGAATTTATTTCTCCCTAACGAATAATTTTCATTTCGAAGAGTGGACGTTTCGGTGTAAACATTAGAACTTTTACACCGAACCAGCCTCACACCTAAACGTCCTTACACCGAGCAATCCGTACACCGAAACGCCCTGCACCAAAACGTCCTACACCGAAACAGCCGTATCCCAGGAGTAGTTAATTAAGAGTATGACAATTATTTGCTACAGAAAGACTTCTGTATAAGAAATATATGTGTAAAAATAATTTACTTCAAAACAACACAAGGAAAGCAAAATTTATGACGTACTCCCATGCGCAAAAAAAATTGCACGTATACTGTAACTCACGATTTTCCGTATTTATTCCTTTTTCCTTACGTTTATGGGTAAAATTGAGTTATTAGTATGTGGAGATAATAGAGAGCAATCCATCTAAGGAGATATTTCCAAAAAATATAATAAAATAATAAAAATATAAACAAAAAACAAAATTATGCTCGGTTTTGTGTATACTGGCAACGATGATTTCTAGGGATTTTTTCAGTAGTACAGCACGATTGCGGAGGGAATTCAGTAGGGAAGTCGAGGAGATAGATACTGAACTAAAATGTTGCATTTATTGGTTAAAACCTAGTGTGTAGATTGCCTGCCAAATATAAATTAGCTTCTGTAACTAAGATGTCGTACGAAAATATAGAATTAAACAGAAAAACTCTTATGTTAAGGTTCGAAGCGATACGCACCATGGTTATGAAGATTATTTCTTAAGAAAAAAGAACAAACACAACGTAGCCTCTGTGGTTAGGTGGATAGAGTGGCGGACTCGTAGTTATTTTATTATTTTGACACCACATCGAATCCCATCCTATCCTATTCTTTTTTTTTTTTTTTTTTTACAAAACATTATAATTTTCATGTTAATAAGAACCGAAGCAACATACTAAGGACAACTTATTGATATCCAGGATTACAGTATTATTGGTAATAGCTATTGTTTTCCGTTCATGTTGTTGTATAGCTTCTCTCACGCTGTTTTCTTGGGAAAATAACAATTTTGTCTCCAACAAAATGTAAAGGATACATACGGACAGAAAAAGACATCTTAATATCAAACGTGATTTATCGTGATGAAATAGACTAGTTTGCCATTATTAAAAAAAAAAAAAAAAAAAAAAAGTAAATTACTGAAGTTGACTTCCCTTTAGCTTTTAGCTAAAAAAAATATTTTTTTTCTTTATAAGACTATACTTTATGAGCCAAGGTGTGTGATCATACCCACAAATTTAGCTAGGGAGTGAAAGATAATCGTTTATACAAACATTTTACAGGTTTAGGTGCGTGAAACACCAACACACAATGGTCTCGCTTATCCGACCATCCTTTGTTACACATACCGTATGATCCGATATATCATTGCAGAAAGCACCAATCGGCAAGAAGAACTGCAAGTTGTGATCTTAATCTATTTTTCATGCTCTGGAGTATATCGCCTAGCGCGCCCGTCTACACGTTGACTCATACATCTATCATTCAGTGCAGACACGTATCCAGGTTTTCTATTCGGAGGGGGCCCAACACGAATCCTCGTAAGCACGTAATTCTAATGTTTTAAAAATATCAATAATAATAATAATAATAATAATAATAATAATAATAATAATAATAATAATAATAATAATAATAATAATAATAATAATAATAATGCAACAGTTCTGTATTTCTCTTAAACTTTTTCCTACTTTTCATTTATAAACCGGTTTACTTTGGAAACTGCATTATAGCACAAACAAAATGAAACATATTTTCGAGAGAAATGTAACTAAAGAAAACTGTCTGCTACGTATATCACATAACAAAAATAGCAAGAAGACATGGAGTGTATCGTTCTAATATATTAAAGTTAAAAACAGAACGGAAAAGAAATGTTAATCCTATTTAATTCCTGTTCTTTAATTCCAAATGGTATAATGGCATTAATGTATGTTCTTAGAATTATAACAAGACGACAGCACATTGCCCAAAGTTTGGACACTGACTATTAGTAAACTGATATAAAAGAATCTCAAAAGGGTAAAAGCATGTTTATTAAAAAGTGCTTGAGTTCCGGAGGGGGACAGCCCTCAGGCCCTCACGCTGGATACGTCCCTGATTCAGTGCAGTGCAGTTATTTGTTATAAAACATTATTATTAGATGTGTAATATGTAAAATTATATTATAAGTTTTACTTTTAACAGGTCTTTTCTTAACACATCCATATTATCCAGCGTTCTGCCTGCCTGTTTATGTCGGATAAGCGAAATTCTACTGTATTTCCAAAGCTAGCATATACATGAACTAGAATTGTATTGTCCTAGAACAGACAATAGTGTGAAATGCTTATATTAAAAGGCTGGAATAAAAAAAATAAATACTGTTTTGGTACCGTGAGAACAAATTAAAAACAATTCAATATATTTCCTAGGTATTAGATTATCATCTTATTGTGTCGATATGTATTCTTTTTTTAAACATAGTTTTAAAAGTCATACCATTCTCAATATTACTAAGGAAATCGAAAGAAAAACTCCTATGTGCCTCTTGTGGCAAAGCGGCTTAAGTGCGTGGTCTGAAACGTTAAGGTATAGATAGAGTACCCGTACTTAAAAAATGCAAATCCGGGACGCTACTAAATTACGAGAATCTTTGAAATGCTTAAAATTGAAAGAAGTGTTGAATACTAATTTACTTTGCTCCATTAGATAGAGTTGTTCAAGCATTACGTTATCACATTTTTATTCCTTTCACTAGACCTTCTTCCAAGGGCGCCGATTTCTCTGTAAATTTTTTTTCTGGGAGGGCATTCAAATGCAGACGATATATATTAGGATTTTAAGGCAAATTGCATTCAAATTATGCCAAATATTGTATATTCATAAATACAAAGGGGGCCTACATGAGCTTTGGGGGGCCCGGCCCCCTAGGATCGGTGCCCTTGCCTTCTTCCTAGTTAAGCAAACGTAAGCAGATGATTTATTCCCTTCCCCTGGTAAGCAAAATTGTTTTTGTTTCTCAAGATTTGTTATGTTTCGTGAAATAACAGCAGGAATTTCCAGATTACTTAACCATCTAAATGAATGTTTTCACTTAGAGCCATCCCGTCGATTCGCTTTGCCTAGGACTAAAATAAATTAAGGATCAACAATGAAAGAGACATGTGGATCGAAGATCTTTCTTTGTTCGAACTTTGATTTTTTCAAATCCATGATGGGAAATTATATTATGTGTACAATTTTCGAAATTAATAGTATACAATCGTAAAAATATCTTACAAAACGATGGTTTATTGCAAAATACTTTGACTCAAAGAATAAATTACAAGTAATAAACTTGTTACTTTTCCTGAAGAGTCTGTCTTGAATGAGACAGAGGCTCTTCAGCGTAATGCTTGGAAAGATTGCCTCACTTGTTCTACCTTCCCGTGACTCAGCCTTGATTCGACTTGATCCTAAACGGATTATTCAGAAGTCGAAGTCGGAAGATGTTTCCCATTTTTCCCAAACACTCTTGGTCGATTACAATCTGCCTCACTTGTGAGGGGACAACCCCATGCCGTAAGCGTCGGTGGACTACCGATAGGCAACTAGCGACATGTCCCCAAAAATTGATGATCCCGCAGCCAAAACTTGGTCCCACTTCCGCTTTGAAAACTATACCACCACTGGCAGAGAAGCGACGGAACGCCAACGAACCACAAAATTGTTCCCCTAAAATACGTTAAATCGCCTTTGCATTAAGGTTAGTCTACAAACATTTTTTAAAAAAGTAAAAATAAAGTGCCCTGAGCTGGGCGTGAACCACCAACCTTAGGGTTATTAGGTGAGTGTTCTTCCGAATTCGCCACGGAGGCGATTGTGAAGACATAGCTTGTAGAGTGATAAATCGTTGAAGTATTTTTAATATTTCTAATCAGAGTGCTCCATTAACCGTGTATATTTGACGATAACTGTTTGGAATCAGATCAAATGCACTCGTCATGTAATTTTATAACAAAATGGCAAGCGTCTATTTACTTTTTTCATAGTTCTCCCATATTCACTTGCTAGTGATCGGCGACAGTTGCCAACTAAATTCATACAATTATACGCACCCATCTCAAGATTTTTCACTTCATGATGTAAAGGCAGGAGTTTCTCTTGACCCCCGGAGCTCAAGTATTGTCCTTATAATAACAATTCGTCAGGGAAAAGTAATATATAATAATAACCGCATGCACATGACTGGGATAGTTCGTGTTGGTCCCTTTGCGATTCTCCGTGACAAATCAAAGGAGCGGGGATCAAAATGAAGTCCTCGCTGTTACGTGGTGGTAACTTCAATATCCCCGATTCTAGATATCTGCTTCGACTCGACGAATCCCTGCCACTAGTGGCACACTAGCGGCAATCCTTCGACGCGTCGCTATATTGACGATCGCAATTTACCAGCAAGTGGGCCACTAGGTGTTGGCGACGTTTACGGCATGGAGAAGCTAATAAACAAACAAACCAATAAATAAATCTAAAACCTTATAAAAATGTTTTCCCAAAATTTACATCTAGCAAAATCATTTGTTGGTATTCCAGAACTGCAAATTCACCTGTATTCATAATTTACTTCTATCGTAGTTTTGATATGAGAATGATGTGTCTGAAACTGTAACACAGGTCATTAAGACTTTTTTTTTTTTTTTTTTGCTTTAGTCAGATTTAGCAGTTTTACTTAGCAGTTAGTCAATTTGGATCTGTGATTTTAGAGTTTTAGAAATTTCCTTAAATTTTTCATTTCTACAACAGTTGGCAACTAACACCATTAACGTATCTCTTTCGATATTTCTATAGGCAATGGCTTGGTCACTCCCAGTATATTTCATACAATGAACTACGGTGTCTTACTCCATTAATCCGAACTACATTTAATATCCAACAACTCTGTACATTTTCTCTTAAATCTGCAAACTTTCTACTAGGTTAAAACTGAGTATTTTCTATTTTCTTCCTTTCTTGCTAAAACGAAAGTGTTCTTTAGACAATCTGAAATGATGACTCTATATTACATTATGTTGCATAGGGCATTTTATGTAGCATATCATTTGACAGTTGGACACTTTCTTCGTATATTGAAAGCAACAGGGATTAAGTCCTTCTACACTTACATGAGAAGTAAACAAACTCTTTTTAATTCGTGGAATTGTGCCAATGCACTAGGTTCAGAGAGTTTTTAATTTAAGATTATTATTATTATTATTATTATTATTATTATTATTATTATTATTATTATTATTATTATTATTATTATTATTATTATTATTATTATTATTATTATTTTATTGACTTAGGTTTTCCTGAATATTAAGCAATATTTCACAAAAAGCTGGTATTTTTAAACAAATGTGTTCGATATCAAGTTTTCATAAAGTAGTCACTCTCTCCTATAAATAATTTCAGAGGGGCCGCGGTGGCTCAGTGATAAAGCGTTCACCTTTGGTGCATGGGATCCTTGGTTCGACCCCAGCTCGCACCAAGTGAATTTTGGGGTGGACAAACACCATGTGCATGGGTTTTCTCGGGGTTCTCCTGTTTTCTCCCACTTTCTTCATTCCACCATTTCATTCATTTCTCATCATCACCGTGTCCTTTAGCCTAGTCGGTATAACCGTGGGTCGTAAAACTTAAAGATTTGATTTCAAAGAATTCCAACCCAAACAGTTGCAGGAAGTATGTCATTTCGAATAAAACAAACTACTCTATAAAATTCTGAGTATTATTATTTTTATATATATACAATTCTAGAGGACATTTCTAAATCGAATGGTAAGAAGACTAAATTCACTCTTATTATTATAGATTAATTTCAATTGAAGCAGTTAAAATAGTTGGGGAAAAAATAGAAAGCCATACCCTATATTCCAGTGTACCACAACCGGATAACAGGCACACTGGCGTGTCCAGCAAATTACAAGATTATTTGTCGAGTTTATTTTATTTATTATTATCAACGATTCTCCCATGGATCAGCTGTCTGTATACAGTTAAACAAGTATCACGTTGAGGGAATGAGTGTAATTATTTACTTTAATAGTAATAGAAAGGTATATTTTCTTGTATTTTCTACCGGGAATAACTGCATCCGGCCTAGAAAGCTGGGGCTAACAACGAAGGAACCCGATATGCCAAACACACACCATTCTATAGTCATGAGTGCCACAAGTCCTTTTCTACGTCTTGGCACCCTAAAGGTTGTTGCCTTCAAAGAGAGAGAGAGAGAAATAACTTAAGTCTATTGCACTTCCATGCTTAAATAAATACATTATGTAAATAACTGTTTCGTTTTCTGTTTTTATTATTATTATTATTATTATTATAAATTTCTTAGGAAGTTGACTGCCATATGTATGCACACTGCTCTCCCGTGCAGCGCCTCGTGTATGATTTTCCATTCATAAACTATATATTCCAAGTTTGTTGTGTTCGTTCTATAGGTGTGTTTGTAATTAGATGCATATGGCGTAGAAGTCAAAATTTAATGTCCACGCTACGTATATGCAAAACCATAGACAAAGAAATTTATGAACAAAGACATTTATGGCGCTAAAACAAAGGGCAAAAATAAAGAATTACTGGCGGATTGTTGCCCGTTGTGCACAGGTATTAACGGTTAACAGTGTTAAATTTAAACACATAGTTTTAATTAAGCACGAATTTAACTTATAGAGTACAGTGCGGAAAGGCTGAGGAGTTTGCTAGGATCGTTACAATATCGAACCCCGTAAAATGTACTGCAAACCTGTCCGCAAGCCCCCCGTAATGTTCAACAGATGTTGTGCATTAATGCTCATTTCAATGCAAACCTATATAGACCTACGCACTTCAATATTAAACGAAGGTGCAGAGACTATTCATGAGTTCCAGTATTAAACTCTCTCACCCAATGTATTCTCCTAACATGTCTCCCAGCGATTACAATATTTTTTGGTATCTCAATCACTTCCTAGTAGGATAGCTTTAACTAGAGACCACTGATTAACCTGGTATTGGATGTTTCACTTTCTTACCTTTGGAGTTGACAGTCATGGGTTGGAATTTTACACGCAAATATCTAATATTAACAACGTTTCTTCTAGAATTTCGTAATATTGTATTATTTCTTTGTATTATTCATTAGCTTGGTTAGACTTGTTTAAACATTTTTCTCTTTGCACCTATTCCTTAACGTTGGATAAAAATACACTAGCTCTCACCGGGAATCAAATCCAGAACCAATGGACTTGAACCATTTGGCCACAGCAAGGCACATTTAAAAAGAAGTTTCGATTTTCTTAGGAAAATTGTGATTGGGTGTAACATTTAAAAATATATTTAAGAATGGGTACGGATGAAACGCACTGAATTTTCTCGCTCGAATTTCTTAAACTGGCTCGTGTTAGGCTGCAGCTATTACTGAAACATTTATTTGGGAAATGCCAATAAAATAATGTATTTTAGAAAACTTTGTTCGAAGCAACTTACGTCCAAAAGTAAAGTACCCATTCGTCATATTTCTGTTAGAAATAACTTATGCCATACATTAGAATTATTAAGCAGATAATTGTATGTGAACTATGAGCAAAAGCGTTTGAGTACTTTCTGAGAAAATCGTTAAAAAAGTCATCCCCAAGAATAAAATATCCCTTGTATATATTTTCAGGACAAACGAGTTATGCTATTTATGAAATACGAACAAAATTGCCAGAGAAATTATCGACAAAATCGTAGGGTAAAACTTGCTCCGAAAAGTAATATACCACTTCTAGCTTTTTAGGATGATGGAATTATACCATATCGTTAGGTTATTTATGTAACATTTATTTATGAAATATGAACAAAATTGGGTCAGGCGTTAATGGGAAAATCGTCGAAGAGTAGGCTAAACTACCTCTTCTGAATGTTTACAGGACGAACGAGTTGTGTCATATTGTCAGGTTATTAATGATACATTTATTTATAAAATGTGATTGAGAAAATTGTTCAAAAAATGCATCCCATACAGTAAATTACACCTTACGTATTTTTTCAGAGCAATGATTCATACTATATTTGTAAAAATACAAACAAAATCTTTACAGCCGTTTTCGAGACAATTTAATGATTTTAAATTTTCATCCTTCAGTAAACTACCCTTATTTTTAGGTGTCGGAGGATATAGAATTCGAAACGATAGTGTTATGAACACAAATCTCCGGGTGTAGATGAAATTCCGGCTGAGTTAATTTTAGCTGGGGGCGAAAAATTGTGGAACAAGATACACAAACTCATTCTCCTTATATGGAACAAGGAAGAATTGCCACAAGAGTGGAAAGAATCAATCATTGTTCCAATTTACTAGAAAGGCGACAAAACTGTAATAATTATCGAGGCATTTCTCTTCTATCAACATCCTATAAAATCCTTTCAAATATTCTGTTAGCAAGACTGACCCCATACGCAGATGAAATTATTGGAGATTATCAGTGCGGATTTAGACGAAATCGATCAACTATCGACCAAATATTTACCATTCGCCAAATACTCGAAAGAAAAGTGGGAATACAATACCCCGGTACATCAACTATTTATTGATTTTAGAAAGGCGTACGACTCGGTTAGGAGAGAAACATTATACAACGTTCTTACAGAACTTGGAATACCGAGAAAGCTAATTAGATTAATTAAGATATGTTTAAATGAATCCCAAAGTAAAGTCCGGGTAGGAAAATTTTTGTCCACGAGCTTTCACGTCGAAAATGGCCTGAAACAAGGAGATGCGTTGTCGCCATTATTATTTAACTTCGTTCTGGAATACGCTATAAGGAAAATCAAAGATAGCAACCAGGGCCTACAGTTGAACGGTATTGACCAGGTTATGGCATATGCTGATGATGTAAATTTAATAGGGGATGATAGGAGAACAATAGAAAGAAATGCAGAGATCTTATTAAACTTTTGCAGGGACATGGGTTTAGAAGTAAATGCAGAGAAAACTAAATTCATGGAAGTGCGTCGGGACCGGAATACAGCAAATTATGGATGCGTTAAAATATTAAATAATACTTTTGGTAAAGTGGATAGTTTCAAATATCTAGGATCAATATTAAGAGAGGGAAATCATATTCACGAAGAAATTAAATGTCGACTCAAAGCAGGGAATCGTGTTACTATTCGGTTCAAAATCTCTTGTTGTCGCGAATTCTGTCGAGGAATTTGAAGCTTAAAATATACAAAACGATAATCTTGCCTTTGTTCTGTATAGTTGCGAAACATGGTCGCTTACCCTGAGGGAAGAACATAGACTGAAAGTATTTGAGTACAAGATCCTGAGACGAATATTCGGACCCAAGAGGAATGGGAATGGTGAATGGCGGAAACTTCATAACGAGGAACTACACAATTTATATGATCTACCCAACATTGTTAGGGTCGTCAAGTCTAGGAGGTTTAGGTGGGCGGGTCATGTAGCTAGAATGGAAGAAAGTAGAAATGCTTTCAAAGTCTTGACTGGAAGACCAATCGGAAAACGACCATTAGGAAGACCTAGGCGCAGATGGGAGGACAATATTAAGATGGATCTCGCAGAGATTGGAATACAAAGTAGAAGCTGGATGCAGTTAGCTAAGAATAGAAGTCAGTGGAGAGCTTTTGTGAACGCGGCATTGAACCTCCGGGTTCCATAGGCCATATAGTTAGTTAGTTTTTTTAAAGTGTTATAAAAACTTCATGTCTAGAATTCGGTCCAGATACGTCGAACAGTATGGCCTCTATTTGAATACATGAAAAAGCGTGACGAACCGACAAACGAACAGATGGACAGACATCAAAATTACTTTTTCGGTATGTGGGGGCGTGAAACTTGAATTCATTGAAATCTCGAATTCGATTTTTATCACTATTACTACAATTTCTTCTTTCGTCGCTCGAACGTGAAAACGAATAGGAATACAACGACACGTAAGGTGATAATTTGTAATTCCCAAAATTTAATGAGTTAAGTTTAATGTGTTGCCGTGCTAGAAAAAAAGCTTTGCCTGTTTGTTATATCATTTTAATATCAGTTTTTCACGCTACTATATAATGTAGAAATAGGGTATGATTATCGTTCATATTCATGCTATCTTTTGGAAATATTCGTGTTCCGCATACATAGATCTGTATAATTTAGCTTTGTTCAACGAAAACATTCCTTACACCGATTTATGATTACATTTTGAAATCGTGTTTTTGTCGTCGTTAGAATTTAGTAAATATAAGCATAACACTCAAATTAGTTTTTGACTTTTACAGAAAACCAAATTTCTGTAAAAAAAAAAAAAAAAAAAAAAAAAAGCCCAAAAGAAAAAAACCGGCTGACTTTATCCCCACCCTCCTTGTGCAGTGCATAATAAAACGCAAGTGTTATATAAATTATCCCCTACTCTCATTCGTTGCCGCTAGCGCAAATTATAAATAAAATTTTAAAAAAATCATTCCTATAAATCAAAAAGGCCATCTAATCAAAGTAAATAATTTTAAAAAAATAAAAATTAAAAATAAAGTAATTGTTTTTAAGCACTCAGGTTGTTAAATATATAATTTGCTTGTAGTTTACTTATTGTATATTATTTGTTTAATCATAATACATAATACTCGTAATTTTAATCTCACGTTAAATTCTTAGCCGTAATCGCTCGTAACTTTACAGTGTATTATAAAGATTTATAAATTATTTGTTTTAATTTGTTTTTTTTTTTTTTTATTCATTATCTTTACGGCAAGCACTTTTCTCTTCACCAATATCTTTTCAGCGGCCGGTGAAAACGGGAACTGCTTATATAGTTTATAATGACCTTTTGTGGGTGCTAAGAGCCTCAAAGCCAAAGTTTAAAGCAAATGGTTTAAAAAATGTCGTCTGTTAGCAATCCAAAATAAATCGTCCTATTCCCAATAAACCCACAAAGGTCGGTCATAATTTCTTGCAATTGTGGATATGAAAAAAAGAGAGAGAGGGAGAAAGTCAATACTCTAAAAAGAAAAAACAAACACAAGCACACACACACACAGACAAACGATAATTTGACATCAGCTTTTTCCTTTCTTCCTTTTTTTCACGGCAACAAGCATCATTCGATGTAACGTCATGTCGATATAACAAGGGGTAAACTTGGGAAGACTGTCAAGGTCGCGTATGTTATTTTTCCTCTTCTTGACACACGAATCCGAAGTGAGTTGTCTGCTGTTCAAGAACGGGCGGGTAACATACAAGACCATAAACTGAAAACAATAACTGTTTACAATAGTACACGTATTCTAATACTTAATAAATACGTCGATTAAAGGATACTATCAATAAGTTATTTCCTTATTATACTGTTTCGATTCTTATTAACATCAAAGTTATACACTTCCAATAATGTTTTGTTAAAAAAAAAAATGGGATGGGATAGGATGGGATTCGATGTGGTGTCAAAATAATAAAATAACTACGAGTCCGCCACTCTATCCACCTAACCACAGAGGCTACGTTGTGTTTGTTCTTTTTTCTTAAGAAATAATCTTCATAACCATGGTGCGTATCGCTTCGAACCTTAACATAAGAGTTTTTCTGTTTAATTCTATATTTTCGTACGACATCTTAGTTACAGAAGCTAATTTATATTTGGCAGGCAATCTACACACTAGGTTTTAACCAATAAATGCAACATTTTAGTTCAGTATCTATCTCCTCGACTTCCCTACTGAATTCCCTCCGCAATCGTGCTGTACTACTGAAAAAATCCCTAGAAATCATCGTTGCCAGTATACACAAAACCGAGCATAATTTTGTTTTTTGTTTATATTTTTATTATTTTATTATATTTTTTGGAAATATCTCCTTAGATGGATTGCTCTCTATTATCTCCACATACTAATAACTCAATTTTACCCATAAACGTAAGGAAAAAGGAATAAATACGGAAAATCGTGAGTTACAGTATACGTGCAATTTTTTTTGCGCATGGGAGTACATAACTAAAACACATTATTATGTTACTAATATGAAGTCAATGGTGTGGAAATAGAGAAAAACAGACATTATGAAAGATCTGGGAATCACATTTGGTAGAAAGTTAAAATTTTGTCAACATAGAAATATATCATGGAAAGAGTAAGAAAGGACAATAGGCTTCATTTATTTATTTATTTATTATTTCAGAACGATAGAATATGTATTTATACAAATAACTTGTAAGAACTAAGGCTCTGTAATATGAAACAGTATATCTAAAACTTTGACTAACAGATTGACAGTATTCTTCTTACGGAGGCGATGGTAGCGCCACAAGAGATTTTTAGGACTTCTGCACTTTAGGACTTCTGCAGTTTAGGACTTCTGCACTTTAGGACTTCTGCCTTTTAGGACTTCTGCCGTTTAGGACTTCTGCCCCGATATGATTTTTAGGACTTGTGCCTTTTAGGACTTCTGCCATTTAGGACTTGTGCCGCGAAATAATTTTTAGGACTTGTGCATTTTAGGTCTAATGCCGTTTAGGACTTCTGCCTTTTAGGACTTCTGCCGCGTCCCCTATGGTTTGATTGCCCTGTGCTGGAAGCGCTCCATATAATAGACATAAGCTTCAGCAATTATTATAGTAGAAAGCAATGGGTATATGAAGCCAGGCACTATATTTTTTGTTTCTGATTTTTTTTCTTAAATAACATCGATTGTTTTCGATCATTTCTACAAACCAACTCACTACCAATTTTCCGTATATAGAAAGTGCCCCCTACCCCATATAGGAGAATTAAAAGAAAAATGCTAGGACACATTCTGTTTATTTTCAATAAAGATTTAATACACTGAATTTCAGCTCCGTAAGTTTAACGGCGTGCGAGATATTTTTTTAAAAATAAAAAATTCGGATCCTCACTACCTCCTTATGATATTATGCATTATAATGAAAGCAATATAACATCCCAGTTTGGATTAAGGCCTAGCTATATATCAAAAGTAATTTCATTTGACTTTGCAATTTGACCGTGATGATCAGGCACACATAGTTACATTCATTTTTTTGTATAATAATTTATATATTACAGTGGTTCAAAAATGTAATTTTTCCAGTAGTTAGCTCCTCTAAAAACTCACAAGTCTCGAAAGCCAAGTAGTAGTATAAGTCCTATTGCTATTATTACAATTAAAAATATCAATATCCAAAAGTGCCTCAAGTTCTTTTTTCACTTGGTTAGATATACTCACCTCAGGTAAGTAGACAGAAACAAATGGAAAAGGAAGGGAAATGAAGGTCTTGAAAGTAAAACGAAGACAAATTTAGACAAAACAAATTTTACATGTTTAGTGCTTCGTTATTGCAAATTAGTGCACTAAACACTAACGTTAGTATTATCATATTTTAGAAGTTATTAATGAATAACTCGGGCGGGGCTAACTTTAGATTTTTCAACTGTTACACAATTTTATAGTAATTTGGCCACAAAAGTGGGACTAACACCAGTGGTTAATATTAATATCGCTCTATAAAACACTGAGCCCTAAGGTTAGTTCTGTCATAGTTTAGGAGTTATAAGTGAATAACACACTCGGGGCTAAATTTAAATTTATCGAAGTTTACAATAATTGTCTCACAAAGGTGGAATAACCGTCAAAGGTTAGTACAGCGTTAATACTCCAAAAAGCGCTAACGTTAATGCTACCTTAGCTCTAACATTAGTGAAATCGTAGTTTGGGAATTATTAATGAATAACTCGGACGAGACTGAATTTAAAATTATCGAATTTACAATAATTTTCTCACAAAGGTAGTACAAACGCTAAAGGTTAGTGCATCCTTAACGCTTCAAAAGTAATAAGTACTAACGTTAATGTTATCATATTTTATGACTTATTAATGAATAACTCAACCCGGTCTAACTTTAGATTTTTCAACTTAAACAATTTTACACTAATTGTCCCACAAATGTAGGTCTAACACAAACGCTTACTGCATTTTTAGAGCTCTATAAAACACTAAGCATTGTCGTTAGTGCTTTCATGAATAATTCGGATAGGATTGAATTTAAATTTATCGAATTTCACATTAATTGTCATACAAAGGTAAGATAACCACCGAAGATTAGTGCACTGTTAGTGCTCCATGAAACACTAATCATTTAACGTCAGTGCCATCACAGTTTAGGAGTTTTAACAAATAACTCGAGCGGGGCTAACTTCAGGTTTTTCAAGTTTTACACAATTAGTGTAAAATTCGATAAATTTTAATTGAGTTTCGTCCGGTTATTCACTGATAACTCCTAAACTATGATAGCACTATCGTCAGTGCTTAGTATTTTTGAGCACTAAAAAAGCACAAACCTTTAGCGATTATCCTACCTTTTGATAGACAATTATTGTAAAATGCGATAAATTTAAATTTGAATAATTCATTAATAACACTTAAATTATGATAACTCTAAGAATAGTGCTTAGTTAGCGGAGCACTAACCTCTGGTTTTGTCCAATTTCTGTCAGACAATTAGCGCAAAATTGTATTAAAATTTAAAGATCTAAAGTTGTCTCCCCCCGGGTTATTCATTTTTAACTCCTAAACTATGATAGCAGTAACGTTAATGCTTAGTGTTTTTCGGAGCACTAACGATGCACTAATCTTTGACGTTTATTCCATCTTTGTGGGACAATTATTGTAAAATTCGCTAAAATTAAATTTAACACCGAGTCAATTATTCACTGATAACTCTTAAACTATAACAGCACTAATATTAATGCTTCGTGTTTCGGGAAGCAATAACGATGCACAAACTTTTGACGTCTATCTCACCTTTGTAGGACAATAATTGTAGTATTCGAAAAATTTTAATTTAGTCTCGAAAATGATATTCACTAATACAGAGGTGAATCAAAGCACTGACGTTAGAGTTTAGTGTACTAATGGCCACTAACGAAGCACTAACCATGTGAAACGTTTTTTTAGGATTTGAGATGCGTGCGGGGCTAAATTTAGACACGTAGCACATTCCATTTTGTAAAATTCTTTGGCCAAATTTAAAAGCACTAATAGCCATATATTAGTGTAATGGTTACTGTTACGTTAGTGGGTCTTATTGCTGAACTCTCAATATTAGTGCTTCAATTGTATAGACGCTAGGTGAAACATAGGGGAAGCTACTAACATGCTAGCCATTCCCCACAAAAGCGTTCACGACAAGAAGTACTTACGATTAATCTAGAAGAAATCATTACTGCTTTTGAAATTGGCGGTAATTTGACGCGATGAAAAATTCCCCACGTATTTCTTATGGGAGTTTCGTGATTTCTAATTAGCTATATCTATACTTATAGTAAAGCACTAACGAAACTATAAGTGTTTTCTAGAAGCACTAAACGAATGGCACTAATCATTTCGTTAGTACTTAGTGGGGGCGCCAAGTTCAAGCAAGGCCCAAAGGATTTTTCTACTTGTAGTTCATACACTAATGAAGCATTAAGGTTTGAGTTGGTGCGCTAAGATGTACTAACGGTTGGACTAGAAGAGATCATTAGTGCTTTTTGAATTTCGTGGGAATTTATCGCAATGAATGATTCCCCATGCATCTCTTATAGGAGTTTCGTGACATGAAATTAACCATAACCACACTAATAGTAAAGCACTAAAGAAACTATAAGTGTTTTGTAAAAGCACTAACGATGCACTAACTAACGGCACTAATTTTATCGGTAGTGCTTGAAGTGGGGACAGCATGAACTTGGCCCCTCGAAATGTTTTTTACTTATAGCACTTACACTAATAAAGCACTCATGTTAGGCGTTGATGCACTAAAAAGCACTAACTATGCACAAACAAATGCAGTAGAAGAGATCATTAGTGCTTTTGAATTTGGTGGTAATTTAACGCAATTCCCCATGCATTTTTATCGAAGTTTCATGGCTTATAATTGGCTATATCTACACTAATAGTGAAGCACTAACGAAACTCTTAGTATTTTCTAGAAGCACTAACGATACACTAACGAATTGCACTAAGCTCTTCGTTAGTGCTCAAAGTGGGGCTAAGTTCACGCTAGGCCCAAAGGTTTTACTTGTAGTTCCTACACTAATGAAGCACTAACGTTAGGGTTGGCGCACTAATAAACACTAACGATGCACTGGCGATTTCACTCAAAGAAATTATTAGTGCTTTTGAATTTGGTGGTAATTTAACGCAATTCCTCATGCATTTCTTATCGGAGTTTCGTGACTTATAATTCACTATATCTAAACTAATAGTGAAGCACTAACAAAACTCTTAGTATTTTCTAGAAGCACTAACGATACACTAACGAATTGCACTAATCTTTTCGTTAGTGCTCAAAGTGGGGGTGCCAAGTTCACGCTAGGCCCAAAAGGTTTTTTCCTTGTAGTTCCTACACTAATGAAGGACTAACGTTAGGATTGGTGCACTAAGAAGCACTAATAATGCGCTAACGATCGCAGTAGAAGAGATAATTAGTGCTTTTGAATTCGGCGGTAATTCGATGCAATGAAAAACTCCACATGCATTTCTTATGGAAGTTTCGTAACATGCAATTAGCCATAACCACACTAATAGTAAAGCACTAATGAAACAATAAGTTTTCTAGAAGCACTAACGATGCACTAACGAATGGTACCAATTTTATCGTTAGTGTTTGAAGTGGGGGGCAGCGTGAACTTGGCTTCCAAATGTTTTTAACTTACAACACCTACACTAATGAAGCACTAACGTTAGCGGTTGGTGCACTAAGAATCATTAACGATGCACTAACTATTGCACTAGAAGAGGTCATTAGTGCTTTTGAATTTGGCGGTAATTTAACGCAATGAAAATTCCCCATGGATTTCTTATGGGAGCTTCGTGACTTATAACTAGCTATATCTACACTAATAGTAAAACACTAACGAAACTTTTAGTATTTTCTAGAAGCGCTAACGACGGCACTATTTTTCCTTATTGCTTGAAGTGGGGACTAGAGTGTACCATTGTTTTGGCTCTAGAGCCTACACTAATGAAGCACTAACGTTAGGGGTTGGTGCACTAGGAAGCACTAACGAATGGCACTAGTTATTTCGTTAGTACTTGAAGTGGTTTGCAGCGTGAACTTGGCCACCCCAAAGGCGTTTTACTAGTAGCTTCAACACTAATGAAGCACTAACATTAGGAGTTGGTGCACTAAGAAGCACTAACGATTGACACTAATTTTATAATTAGTGCATCAAATCAAACCTCGTTAGTGCCAAGTTCAGGGGCGTAATTAACTACCCTGTACAATGGCATTATTTGCCGCGTCCATCCCTTTCCCTAGAAAGAACAAATGTTAAAAGCCACAATTTTAAGTTTTCTACACCATCATAAACAACGGAGAGGGAAAAACAACTCGCACTCAGAAAGGCCTAAACACTGCGGCCTCCCAATGTTGAAGAGAACTCTGCTCCCCTGATCCTCAACAGCATTATTTTTCAACTTCATGAATATTTTGAACATTGTTTAAAAAGAAAAAAATATGGAAATAGTCTACCCCCCCCCCCCAATGTTGAAGACAGATTTGCACCGCTGCGTAACACCAAAACAGATCCAAGACTTTGGTTAACTAGTATTGCCTTCGAGACGTGAGACATTTCTAGTCGCATCTCGGTAATCGTCTATAAAATGAGACAGTAATTGTAATTTTCTCGAATTTCAAAATATATCTCTCGTCTCGACTCGTCTATTTTTCGTAGTAATCGAGACAATAGATTTTTTTTATCCTGGACAATACTATACTCTCCAATAGTTCCAATACAGGTGCAGCCCACCATTCATATTGGAGGCTGGACGTACGCCTGACAATAATGTCCACAGAAAAGTTACTATTAGGAAAATAGAACAAAAAGTAGCTGTATAGATTTTCTTGTGGTAAGTATTCTGAAGATTCTGCAGTCCCTAATCGGATCTTCTGGGCCGGAGTACTGCAGGAAATCTACAGTTACAAAAGAAATCACCTTAAAATATAACTTTGGTATTTGTATGAGCCCTATAATATAAAAAGGGCTCATACAAATGTACTAGAGATTCAGAGATTATTATGGACTATAGGAATGATAACTTCTCCAAAGGACGATACACGTTTTTCTATGGAAGAACCAAAGCTCATAGCCTAGGACTAGGTTGATTAGCAGTGGTATGCTGGCAACACTTAACCCGAACATCATACTTGGTGGGACGTACATACTCGTAGATTAATGGTCGTCATAATTGTCAATTGGTAATTGCAAAATTGAAGTTGAAAAATACAATTTGCCGTCATTTATCCAAACTTATGGTCGGTATGATTGGCATTTGGTAATGACAAAAATTATGCATTGGCCAAACGTAGTTTAAAGTGTGTGTTGGCCAACTAGCAATTTGCTATCATTTATCCAACAGTAATCTAATGCACGACATGTGATTTGTATCTGAAAATGACAAAAGTATTACGTTAGCTCAACGTAGTTTAAAGTGTGGCTGTGTAATTATTGTTGGCTAACCAATAATTTGCCGTTATTTATCCAATAGCTTCGTCTTCATACTCCCAATCACATTATTACTTCTTTCGTAGTTATGCTTAGTTGACCAATGCTCGGGAAAATGGCCAATTACAACGTATGTTGCATATTGCAATTAAGTAGCCTATCATTTCCCAGTGTTGACTCCCTTGTCTGCGCTATTAGATAAGAGAGTTGAACTCTTTGCAATATGGTAGACACAAAAGTGGGTCAAACAACGGAGACATAATAATTGAAGATTGTTTCTACGTTTTTTTTAAGAAAAAAAGAATGAATATACCAAGGATCTTATAAAATAGAGGATCTGCCCTTACAACAAAATCTTGAAGCCATACGTCACAGTTTCGCCACCCCCTACTCTGCCCATTCCACCCAATAGGATCGCAATGTTTTGAGCCAACAATCATGGCGGAAACGAAAGTAGCCAATCAGACTATGGTAGAAACGAGAGTAGCCAATCAGACGTGCCGATGCTCGGTTACTTTTTGGCTTCACCGATTTAATAGGATGAAGATGCATATGGGCAGATCCTCTATTTATAACATCCTTGGAATATTCGATCTTTTTGGCAATACGTAATGAAAATTATCACAGGCGATATCAGAAAAGGAATAATTATTTCGGCCTCAGTTGCACGCACGTTGCAAAACGATTTGCGTTAATGCAAAGCAAAATTTGTGATTTACTTTGCGATAATAAATACAGCAGTTATAATGACCTTTTGCATTTTTGCATTGCATTGTTGTACACAGAATTTTGCGAAAAATCGTATCATCGATTTCCTACCGCATAAAGTAGCAAATGCTATAGCATTTCCGATGCCATGGCATATCCTATGACATTTCTTGTCGATAGAACCTGCCCTATTTCGTAGCATTTCCCCCAGCATTTCTGGTCCGATTGCAGCGCAGTGGTGTGTTAAAAGGAAGCGAAAGATTTTGTGCCAAATATCCATGCTCTTTGTTTTGTGTGGGAAATTGAATTGTAGTAAAGAAAAATGAAGTGAAGTAGGGATACTCTTTGTCCACATACTTCTTTGTGGCTTTCGTTTTTTAACATAACCGGCGAGAATTGTTGTTACAACCACTATAGCTTTAGCTACTTCACGTTTTAGTTTCGGAGCCATAATTGCGCTCTTCACTAGTTATTTGTTTGCTACGTTACGACAAGATGTTTATCAAAATGCTACCATGTAAAAGAACCATATACTTTTGATGCCACATCTGCTACGTGAAATGCTACGATAAATGCTTCCGTCTAAAACTAGCCTAAAAGCTTATTACGATCCTTTGATAGTAAAAACCAACACAAAAACATCACAAATATAATTAGACTTCTCGAGACTATTTAGCGAAATGGAAATTCATTAATAGAATAAAGGTATTTAAAGCTCCAAGTGATTTTTTTGGCCAAAAATAAACATTATTTTGTTACCATATTTTGTACGCTGCGCAGTTCTTAATCTATACGAAAATATTAAATTCATCTACATTATGTAAGATTTCAACTACCAGAATAAATACTATACTTTAAAAATGGGCTAGTCCACATAAAGTTGCTTGGTATCGATAAGGTTGCTTCAGCAGTTTCAATTTTTAAAGATTTTTATATACTATTATCATATACATTTAAAAAAAAAAATTGATCTCAGCCAGTTTGTGAGTGGCGGTTATTTGTGATAAGCACTGCCTGTCAATTAATGATTTTGCAGACGTTAGCGAAAACTTGTACAGCTTAGGACTGGGGTATTCAAAAACATTGCAACTAGTGCTCTCAAACGGGTCGGGTCAATCGGGTCACCTCGGGTCGGGTTGTCTTCAACCCGATCCGATCCAACCCGTTGAGAGCACTAATTGCAACGAACATCATTTTCAAAGCATTTTCAATTTCTTAATTTTGTCTCTTAGCACGGAAAGCCCTAATTCAACTCTAATAGGTTGTAATTACTCGCTAAGTTTAGTATCGAAATTTAGCAAGTTCTACAGTTTAGGGCTGAGATAATGAAGGAGTGAAATATCAATGTTGACTTTTATTGTAATTTCATATGGTATTATAGTTAAACCTAGCTAGAGTAACGACACCGATACAGTTTCTTTTCTTCTAAAATTCCCATGATTTTTTTAAAATTGAAATTTTGTGATTTTTGCAGTGTTTGATGTATGATACCCAGGCCCGTATTTATATATTGTGAGCCCCTGTGCTCTAAATAATTTGCCGCTCCCCGAAAACGACTTATATTACAGTTGAATTCACAGCTTTAGGGGTCGCTGACATGAATAATGACAGTTTTAATCCAATTCAATTTCATGGTCATACTTCACTCCCCGGGACGAGATTTTAACCCTTAAGAGATCCGGGGTTTTGGGGCTATTTTTTAGACTTTCAGTCAAGCAGCTAGTGCATCGTCACTATTTATCCTAGGATCATGGTTCATACCTCATTCTCTTCAGAATAGAGCTGGCTTTCAAATGATATCATTTTCATGCTCATACCATATACGAGGAGCGGGAAAAATGATGTCAAAGGGAAAATTTCGGAGGGAAAAATTTTCTCTCGCATTTTGGGCCCCCCTGGAGCGACCCTGTGCGAACGTAGCCATCTAAAAAAAATCTGATAAATAGTACTTGGTATACTGAATGTGTGTGCCAAATTTCAAGTTTCTATCTTGAATACCAAGGGCGGGAGAAATTTTATCAGGAATTCCCACCATGCCCCAATTTACCGTAAAACACCATGATCTCAGGTAAAAAATTTCCTGAGACATCCCTAATTATCCTAGGGTCATGTTTCGCCCATCATTCTCTTCAGAATAGAACTGCCTTTTAGGCGGTATGACTCACGTGTCTCCATCATGTATCTAAGGCGGGAAAATTAGGAAAAACGGGATTTTTTGGGTCTAAATATCCTTTTTTCAACTTTTAGCCCCCCTGGACCCCTCCTGTTTTAACGCAGAGATCTGAAAAAAATCTGGTAAATACTACTCGGTGGGCTGAATGTTTATGCACAATTCCAATTTTCCAGGTGCAAAAGTAAGCCAGCCAAAAAAAATATACCGACAATGTCCCATATTCCCGTATACAGAGGGAAATTTTTAAACATTCCCTGAAACATCCCGAATTACCCTAGGGTCATGTTTCTCCCATCATTCTCTTCAGAATAGAACTGCCTTTCAGGCGGAACCATTCACTTATCCCCATTATGTATCTAAGGCATGAAAATCCCGTGAAAGGGATTTTTTGGTAAAAAATTCCCTTTTTCAACGTTTAGCCCCTCTGTACCCCCCTGTTTTAACGCAGAAATATGAAAAAATCTGGTAAATACTACTCGGTGGACTGAATGTTTGTGCACAATTTCAATCTTCTAGGTGCAAAAATAAGCCAGCACAAAAATAGTACCGAAAATGTCCAAAATTCCCCTATACAGAAATATATTTTGATAAAAATTCCCTGACACTTCCCTAATTACTCTAGGGCCATGTGTTGCACATCATTCTCTTCAGAATAGAACTGCCTTTCAGGCGGTACCATTCACTTGTCTCCATCATGTATCTAAGGCGGGAAAATGAGGAAAAACAGGATTTTTGGGTAAAAATATCCCTTTTTTCAACTTTTTGACCCTCTGGATTCCCCCCTGTTTTAACGCAGAAATCTGAAAAAAAATCTGGTAAATACTACTCGGTGGACTGCATGTTTGTGCAAAATTTCAATCTTCTACGCGCAAAAATAAGCCCGCCAAAAATACTTTACATACCCCCCCCCAAAAAAAATTATTACACGAAAATATAAATTTTAGACTTATGACGTCATCACCTCCTATGTCTCGACACAGGAAGGTGTGAAACCATCCGTAATGTCTTCTGCAATACCTCTGGACTTGAAAAAAAAAAAAAAAAAAAAAAACCGGACGAAAAAGCTCAAATAGGAGAGTTATAACGCAATGTACCATGAAACACCCCGTATGGTACAAATTGTACAATGAGATCCGCAAAGGGTTAATAGTAATCGAAAAAGACAGATATTAGTGTTGAATTCATAGTTTTGAAAGTCGCTGAGTTTAACGGTATCGGTTTTCATGATGTTCAAGTTCATCTTGACCCCTTGGGGTGGAGGTGGGAGAGGATGACATTTTAAAAATAATCAGATAAGCTGGCTACTTACTAAATACTGTAATTAGAGCGAATTAAACAAATATTTTCTCGCGCTTGCGCGGGACTCTACGAGTTGCTAGTTTTAAATATTATTTTATTGTGAATTTTAAAAAGAAATCCAAAATTTTGCTACCCCCTAAATTCTGCCGCCCTTTGCTCGAGCACAGAATAGCACTTACCTAAATACGGGCTTGATGATAAATTGATGTGACATGAAATAAAAATGAAATGAAATCTTTAGTTTTACGTCCCACGGTTATGCCGGTTAGGCTAAAGGAGACGGTGATAATGAGAAATGAGTGAAATGAAGAAAGTGGGAGGAAACGGGAGAGCCCCGAGAAAGCCCACGAGCACGGTGTTTGTCCACCACAAAGTCCACACGACGCGAGCTGGGATCGAACCAGGGACCCCAAGCACCGGAGGTGAACGCTCTACCACTGAGCCACCGCGCCCGTGACATGAAATAATCAGCTATATATAGAATATATAGATAAACTTAAACCTATCTAAGAAAAAACTATAGCAGAAATTTCAACTTTGATATTTGACTGAACGAAATTACCAATTTTCAAAAAAAAAAAAAAAAAAAATCACGGAAAACATGTTTATGCTACTCTGAACCATTTGTTTCTGAACTAAATAGTTAACCAACTTGAATCATAGAAGTCATTGTTTAAAAAAAAAATTATCTTAATGTTGAATGATCTACAGTTTAGAATAAGCTTACAATATTTAATTATAATTTTGAAAATTAAATAAATTTGTTTACTAATAATGATAAAAATAAAATAAAGTATTAAAAGAATTAAGTAATTAATAGAGCATTGGAGAACATTAAACTTACAATTCAATTCAGTGAAAGTAAAGTAGTTAAGACCATGTCTTTGCACGGTCATTTATTTTTTGGATGGAAGTGGCAGCCAATACAAGAATAGAAAAATCATATATTTGCAACCATAAAACAAATTTTGGACTAGAAAATTAGTAGCTTTTTTTGTCTCTTGCCATAGAATGTCTACAATGGAGTAGAAGTCACAAAGTAGGAAAAATCAACTTACAGAACACAACAGGACATCAAATCCTTGGTGTAAAGTAAAATGTTCGATTTGTGCAAATAGAACATTAAATGTATTACCTATTTTCTCGTCTCACAAGAATAAAATTACTCATATCATATCGACGTTAAAACTTACGAAAATGCAATCTATTCCTTTAGAAAAATCATGACATAATAATATAATTGCACAATGAGTGTTAATGTACACAAATTGATGGTTAGAATTTCAGCAACCTTATCCAGTTTGTTAACTTAGAAAAAAATAAATAACCTACAAACATTGGTTTGTAAGAATGACTATTAAGCAAATGCATTAAAACGGAGGAAAATCTTAAAAAGTAAAAGGTAGGGGCTACCACACTAAACTTTCTCTCTCCTATTTCTTAAATTAAATGAAGTTATTCTGCAGTTATTACTGGAACATTTATTTATAAAACAGGAACAAAATTATATCGCGTTTTTGGAAAGATTCGTACGGAGAAAATTCACCCCAAAAGTACACTATTCCTTCTCGATTTTTTATGATATTATTTGTGCTATTTACTACAGTTATTAATGAAATATTGTTTATAAACTATTAACAAAGTTACACGAGTCGTGTTTGAGCAAATTGTCTAATTTTTTGTCTATTTTTTTTAATCATCCTTAGAAGTAAGGTCTCCCTTGTGAATATTTTCATAACAAGCGATTTATGCATCTTTATAGAGTTATTAATTATATATTTGCGAAATATGTACAAAATCGCCCGCTTCGTTTTGAGAAAATCATTTTGGAAAAGCTCAGTCCCAAGAACAAATTATTCTTTGTGGATTTTTTTTAAAATGAGTTACACTATATTGTCAGGTTATTAGTAAAATTTTTACAAGTAATATATGCGTAAAGAGTATGTGTGTCATAATTACGAAAAGATAATAAATGTAATAGTTAACACTATATTTTGCTACATATACAGAACACAAATATGCCTATAAACCAATTTATTATAGTAAAATAAAAACCTCTTAATTATTATTGGAATCTAATAGCACTTTTTAGCAACATAAAAGATACTTATTCCTCTTTTCTCGAAAATTATACATTAGAATTTACCCTCATGCATGTTATCGATGTTATCTATCGGCTATATATACATTATTTTTGAACAATATTTTAGTTCAACAGAGATTACAATTTCAAACTTTATGGTAATTTTATGTTATATCTCACTAACTATACTCTGCTGTTGAGTTACTAGTATCATAATAAAGAGCTTAATGATAATATTATCATAAGAGTATGATAATAATAATATATAATATTGTTATAGTAATTATATATATAATCATATATAATCACAGAAATGATAATATAATCATTACTATCATAATCATAAACATATTCATATAATCATAGTAATGATAATAAAAGATTATTATGATAAAGATTTATAATTCAGCATCAGTTTCACTTCAATAAGTGGAATAGTTCTCGTACATCATAAATTTTTAGGTTTGCAAATTATTTAGCTTTTCTCCATTCCTTTCCCGAAACTACGTATGAGATTTTCATATATGCATATTATTTTACCACCCTCCAAATAAAGTACGCCTTGTGGAATTTTAAAGGACAAACTAGTTACACCATATTGACGGATTTGTAATATAATATTTATTTATGAAACATGAAAAAAAACCCGCCTGAGTCCTTTTGAGAAAATCATCTGGAAAAACTCACCCAAGATTAAACTACCAGTTATGGATTTTTCCAGGAAAAATTTGTCATATTATCAGAGTCTTAATTTATATTTATATTAAATATTTAATTATGAAATATAAACAATATTACTTTAGTCGTTTTAGAGAAAAGCGTCCAAAATAACTTAGCCCAAGAGTAACTATCACTTCTGGATTTTTTTTTTCCCACAGAAAAACAGCTTACACCACAATATAAAATTGTTAATGAAATATTCATGTATAGAGTATAAACAAAATCGTTAGAGACACTTTTTTTTGGGGGGAGGGGAATCGCATTTTTTATTTACAACCTTCAGTAAACTACTATTGCTTTAGAGGGCAGGAAGAAAGTTTGAAAGATTCCCCTGAGAAATCTTATTAAAAAGCTTACGTTTTCAAATTTGATGTGAATACATTGAACAATATGGCCTCTAGGCAACTGTACATCGGGACGAACGAACGGATATTTTATTTTCAGCATGTGGGGTTCATGAAACTCGTAAAGCCATTGAAATCTTGAACTTGATTTCTCCACAATTGGCATACTTTTTCTCTCCCTATCATACCTCTTCAGCAGAAAACAAAAACCTGACTAATAATTTATTTCTTGCAATAATAAATAATAATAATAATAATAATAATAATAATAATAATAATAATAATAATAATAATAATAATTATTATTATTATTATTATTATTATTATTATTATTATTATTATTATTATTATTATTATTATTATTATTATATACTTCACAAGATTCCAAATTTAATTCAGAAGTTTACAATGGAAAGGAAACAAAAGAAAAATGTCAAACATCTAACACTACTTGCATTTTGCCATTACATGCACAAATTCAAAAAATAATTGATTTATTTATTTTTTTTGGGGGGGGGTTAAGTTCCATAGTTGGGCGTCCGTTTCCAGCAAAATTTTTAAAATTTACAGGTAAGATATGAATAATTTGATCGTTTGTGTGCTTGATAATATATATGAGTCTCGAAAAATCTGTTTATTTGTTATATATAAGAGGTTATAAACATGGGAATATACGGCGAGCGGAGGGAACTACTTGGCGCAAGGTAACCGAACAGTTGCATTGTGGGAAAGAAATGAGCATTTATGTTATCAACATGGCGAATGTACAAGGGCAATGAACTAACAGTTTTAACATTTGTGAAGCAATACTTTGATAACGAGCAAAATCTTTTAAAAGTTTGTGGAGCAAAATCTTTTAAAAGTTTGTGAAGAGCACGGATTAATGAACCTAATAACAAATCGCAGAAAGTGTGCAAAGGAGATAACAGCGAAAAAACGTGGCGAAAGCGGACGCCCAACTTCGGAATAAATGCCTTTTTTTAACTACCGAAATGAAATTTTAGACACAAAATTTGCAGGCTACAACAATCTCTATTTTTGTTGATTTCTTTAAAAATAAAATAACTTACCAATTATATATAAGGCAAGATATTTTCTGTTTTTCGTTCGTACAGAACTATCGTGTTATAATTTTGACGATTTTAAAGAAAATATGACAAAAGTTTGCCAACTAAATAAGTATTGCTTGTAATAGATGCGTTTCCAATCGTTTTGAGCTATTTTTAGTGCTGCTAACCTCCTTAGCCTGCATAAGTAAGTGTTTAAAGTCCCTTTTCAGAGATCGGACAAGAATAATGTACAAATGGAAGATTACACCATTTTGTGAAAATAACAATAAATACCCAGTGTTGAGCATAGTTTTACGCTCGAACTCAACTCATGCTCACATTTTTCAAAACGAGTTAGCTCATGATAAAACTCATGAAATCCGAGCGCGCAAGTGAGCTAACTCAAAACGAGCGCTCATTTTAAACCCTGTGAAAAGCTTACAAGTAAGAGACACCCGGGAAGATATAGCAGTCGATGAGAAGAAGGTTAGATATTCAAGATCAAAACTATCAACAAGGTTCAAAGAAATAATTCTTTTATGCAGGATACGTCATGGGTTTTGGGGAAATATTTCCCCTAACAAGACCGAGTTTTTATTTGATGATGTAATGTCAATGCACAAAGTAAGCTATAAAGTGCATGGTTGTATCCAGGGAGAATATTGGGAATCAAATCCTCTGAAAAACGTCGGATAGATAAAATTGCTTTTTAAGTTTAAATTACTAGGAGTCCTGTTTTCCCGTTAGTTTACAGTGCTTGCCCGCTGCCCCTCCCCGCTAATTCTGAGTACGTCCTATTTATAAGTTAGCCGATCAACGGAAGAGAGTCGGTTAAAATATGTCAAGGGTGTATCAAGAGCAAGAAAATAAAAATAAAGAACAGCTACTCTACTTCAAATTAACAATAGAAACCCAAAGCAAATAGTTTAATTAAACCCACTCGCTTTGACATATTATACCGAACAATCTACAGTAAACTTACACCTCTAAAGTTAACACCAGTAAAGGAGATTTGCGCAAACAAACAGTACCACGACAGTACTAATATTGACTCGAGGCAAATAAATTGATTAAGCATACTGACCTAAAACACGAGTGACCGATATTATTATTCCACAATAACACACTTTAATGTTAAGATGTGCTTCAAAAAAAAATATTGGCTGATGTGCGGCAACCTACTGAATAATGCATTATAAAATAAAAATTCTGCAAAATACACTTCTTAGACAACAAAATTTATGCATTTGTGTCAAATATAAAAGCATATAGGATAAGAAAACGAGGGAAACAATAATCATAAATCGATTCCCTACTGCCTGTGAGTGCGCAGAGCACCATATTTCTGTTCTCTATCTGACTGTTGTTTACATGCTATGGTGAAGGCGTGTTTACCTTGGTCTTAGTGTTTACAAACTTACAAGTTCGAAATGTTGTGGTGGGAAAGTTCGAAGCCTAGCTAAGATTAAGGGCTGTAGTAAGTCATGTGTGAATACTTTTTTCGTTGTCTGCATCACATTTGCAGATTTGTGATAAATAACTTGTGATGGAATTAAATATTAAAATTAAATCAAAGCTGTGAAATACGTCGAGTGCGTTGAGCTGTGAAATTTAGTACAAAAGGAGCGTGCTAAATGTAATTCCAGTGCATGAGTTAGTGTAGTAGGTTTACTTTAAAGGTGCCAACATTGGAAAATTTCCAGGTAATACCACTGATTAATCAGAAATGTATGGTACAGAATAATATGAGTGACAAAATGTTTTAAACGCTGCATATGTAGAAATTTAATAATAGGACTCATGGTGGTAATTGTAGAACGCGTACTTGTGGCTGGTGTAAGTGGTTAGATTACATCACGTTACATTACATTAGGCTAGGTAGTTTTAGTTTCAAGTCATTTAGCTTCAAAACAGCGTGTAAATTTTTAAATTTGGAATAGTGCGTATAAATACGGCGTTTGAGTATATGCCATAAAAATTAGTTCAAAGACACAAGCTAACCTGGTCTAGCTATTCTAAAAATCACGAATGCTATCTAACCGAGCCAGGGCAGGGCGAAGCGCTTGTGCCCGCGCGATAGGCAGGGGTTTGTCCAAAGAAAATAGGCACGTCAGCGAAAATGGGTATGCGCGTGATCAAGGGTAGTGAAAAGGGGCAATGGTAGCCTACTAGTTTCAATAGCACTTGTCATGGTTTCATAGTAGTAACGTTCCACTTGTAAACAGTACACCGTGTCTTTCATGTAATTTCAACAACTCACGCTCATTATTATTTTTTTTATATATATATAAATCTATAAAACTCGAACATGACATGCCTCAATCTTGACATATCTTTGCCATTTCCACACTGGCTTTCCCGTTACAAAATCATAACAAGTGTAAGGTACCTCTTCATCAAATAGTCATGTCCGCCTCCACATATGTGTTGCTTACAACATCAGAAACAGTCTACAGCAACCATTTTCTTAAGTTTAACTATTCCCCTCACCTGACACTCACTCTTTCTTACGAACCTATTCTTCAGTTCACCCGGTAAATTTCCAAAAATTGGTCCGGTGATACAGCACTTAACCCTGTACTTCGGTTCCAGGCCCGTATGCATTTGTGATATGCATGTGTGTAGGATTCCTAGTTTAAGTATATCGCTGTGCTTCACGAAACGAAACATTTACATTAAAATAAATGGTAAGGCGCCAGGTTAAGCTTAAAGACAACACCAGAAATAATTGTTCAGAAACTAAAAATTTTCACTAGGCCTATTTCTGTACAGGGCGACATGACATTGCTCCTATTAAATGCAGGTGAAACTGAGGAACCACATAAATATGGGTTAATTGCAAACGTTGACACATTATTAATATATATGGCTTACATTTGTAAACATTGATGCCAGATGTCTTATAAACTCGTGAAGCTAAGAATAAACAATAGAGGCACAATTATGGTTTATGCTACATGTGAGTAACTGCTCCGATTAGAAGTGATTTCAGTACATGAAGAATCACTAAATAAATCGCAGTAATCGGTAAAAAACTGAAATGAAATCTTTGAGTTTTACGTCCCACGCTTATGCCGACTAGGCTAAAGAAGACGGTGATGATGAGAAATGCACGAAATGGTAGAATGAGGAAAATGAGAAAAAACGGGAGAATCCCGAGAAAACCGATGCATACGGTTTTGTCCACTATAAAGTTCACTTGGAGCGAGCTGGCATCGAACCAGGGTCACTAATCGGAGTAATGAATAGGAACAACATTATCTAGTATTACCTGCTAACCTGAGTTTTTTCTGTAATTTTCCCCAACCCAAAAATAAAATCCCCAGTGTTTTTATCTTTTTATTTACTTATTTATTTATTTTTTATTATTATTTTGTGAAATCCACCAAAAAAAAAAAAGCCTCCAGAAATATAAGTATTTCTTCAAAACTTGAATTGAAATAAACTTCAATTAGTTTATAATTAATTTCTTCAATTTTGTTTCTTAGTACATCTCTAGTTTCAGAATTGCCTTAAAATATGTTTCTCAATATATCATCAACAGAACAAAGTTTAAAAAAAAAAAAAAAAAAAAAAAAAGTTGAACATGCATAACAAAGTATGTTAGTGATTGATCAAATTCGCTGTAATAGTGTTCAAGTGTAACCTAAAGTTAAATTGTCACTTCCTTCATAGATAAATTGTCTAAACAACCCAGTTTTAATAAGAGGTCTCTTTCCAACTACGAACCCTTGCACTAAATGTACAAATTGTGTTTATAAAGTGATTCGATCTTAATGTAGGGAACTTTTCGGGTAAAGAAAGCCACAGCTTAAGTGGCCCAAACCGTCCAGTAAAAATCATACAAATATCACAATCAGCGGAGCTAGTGTTTGTATACATCATTGTGATAATTTAATTGTACCTAATTATTAAAACGATAAGTGAAACACTTAGCCGTACTTTGTTGATTGTGTATGTTAATTTTCATGATCAGTTTCGACTAGGGATGGGCAAAACCGTTTTATATATCTATATCTATATCTATATATATATATATAAAACAGAAACCGGTTTCTAGAAAAACCGAAATTTCTGTTTTCTTCAAAATCGGTTCGGTTTTGACCGAAACTGGTTTCGGAGAGAAGTTTTGGAAAACACATAAACTATTTCTGTGGAAACGGAATCGGTTTCCGGAGAACAAAAAAACACTATTTTGGTCAGAAATAGAACAAATTTAAAAAAAAAAAAAAAAAAAAAAACGGACCCGGTGGAAAACCGAACCGGATTTGGAGAAAACTGAAAAACCGGTTTTTAGGCCCACCACTAGTTTCGTCAGCTTGGTCTGTGACCCTGTTTATCAGGTGATGTGGCCCTATCCATCACTTACATGAAGGTCAGATGACTTTATAAACACATTTTGGACTTTTAATGCAAGGGTTCTAAAACTGAAATAGAACCTCTTCATAAACTATATAACGACTCTATAGAAAATCGTCGTCAACCTGGTTCGTTTTGTAACATATAAATTACGAAGCGATAATTACTTTTCTCAATGCAAAAATCAACTCAGATATTTAAAGATTATTAGTCTCACCTTTATTGCTTGATATGTCTTAATATTCTTTTTAAGACCGTAAAATACATAAATTCACTTGACTAGGTCAACACATAACATGTACGTAGTCACAACTATCCCATAATAATCTCTCTTGCAGATATTAAAAACATTCTTCTTTTCTATTAATTTAAAATGAACATTCTACTAAGTATATTACATATTTATGAACACTTTTTGCCCACGGTACAGGTAAATATTATGCAAACTAAAGTATTTCGTTATAGAAAATGTCGCCCGATAAAGGGACTGAATATAAAAGTCATGAGTGGGCTTGGCTTTTATATTCAAGAACCACTGGTCTGATTAGATTAATGTTCGTACATTACGTATGTTCTTTATATCTCGATCACACCTCGTACATTACATTTTGATTAACCCTCATATATATATATAAAATATTAGTTATTATCATTCACATAAATACATTTACAATAAATCTTTGATTTCATTAATATTTCTCTTTTATTACATTATTATTTATTCTTTATCATTAAAAAATCGTCGCTTATAAATATAATTAACGAGGGTGAAATACAAACTTTCAAGATTACTAGTTTCGATCATTATTACAAACGATGATATGACAAATAATATTTGTTCTTTTCGGGCGCATTGTATAACAAATAAGTTAGATGTTGCAATTGTAATGGATACATAGTAGCACTAAGATGTCCAAAATAAAAAAAGAATTTCACTCAAGGTAGTCATTGAATAATTGATTTTATAGAATGGATCTTATTCTTAACATAATCTTTGTTAATTAAACACAAATCAATTTAATATAAAATAATTTTTGTCTTTAACTAATTATAAATTGAATTATGATTCTTCATATTAATAAGAAAGAATAAAAATTAAACATAACCTACGTTTAAATAATCAAATGGAAGTAAATAAATTTATTTTACAAGAAACAAAAGACACCCTTTTGTTATTAAATAAACACATTTTTCATTATTATGGTTATTTTTCATTCTTATTTATTTGATCAAGAATGTTGGGTGATACTAACTCTTTAACTAGATGCATTTCAAATATTTATAACCATCGTTTTCATTATTAATATTAACACAAACTTTAAAACGAAAATTCACAAGAATCTATAATCAACATGGGTGTAACCTAATTTCGTTAACGGTAATCATGTTACATTCGCACTGACATATGAATCTAATAAAGTGCATTGTACCGCACAATCGTGGTTAGGTTCTACATTAGGTTGTACATGTCTTTCATCATGATTTGAATTTGGATACGAAGTACCCTCTCGTGAACAATGATTATATCTATGCATAGGATTGGTAGCATTTCTAGGATTTCGATATGTATTTCTATTAATTTTGTGTCTACTTCGGTTGCTTAGGTTAGGCGGATTCCCTACATAACCTTGTCTATTTTGTTCATTTTGATTGCTAGAGTATATTCGTCTTAGGTTCGGTTCATTATTATTCACACTTCGGATATTCAAATTCCGAACAGGGACCAAATGATCTGAATTATTCTTATTTTTACTCATTCCTGGTTGGGTTAGATTCATAGCATGATATTGAGTTTCGTAGCATTGTACAAGCATTAATAAATGACTGAAACTCATACACTGTGTGGAAAATAAGATCTGCTGTAATTTAAATGGAAGCAAATTGCGAATCGATGCAATTATTCTTGATTCCGATTGCAAGGGATTAACAACCTTTAATTCATTATAGACATTTACAACAAACTCTACAATAGATTTGTGCAATCGAGGATTGAAATGTTGATTTCTAAGAGTGGCATCTCTGTTTGCCAGCAAAAAGTCATTTTCGTAATTCGCGATCAATGCCGCTTTAAATTCCTCATATGTACTAATATGATCACGTATTGCCTTAAACCATAAGGAACAAGGTGGGAGTAATACATGGGGTATTAATTTCATGTATTGTGATCGGTCGATAGACATTATATTACATTCGTCTTGGAACTTCTCTAAGAAAGAACTAGCATTTTCATTGCACTTACCACTAAATTTACTCATGGCTTTGATTTCGCTCATCTTGACACTTAACTTAACCTTTCTTTTCTCACTCCTTGTTCTTGTGGTGTGATTGTTCCGGTCCGTAGCGTGCTGTGTCATGATACCATTTATATTTCGTTCATCAGTGATCTTCGGGCAATTTTCCTCTAATACAATATCCTCCTCAGATTCCGGCGAAGGCGTATTTATATCCGGTGATCGGGGAAACTCGAAGCGATCACTGCCCTGATTATTGCAATAGATGTTATCTCTAGCCTGTAACATTTTAATTTCTTCCTGCATAGTAGCCAACTGGATCTTTTGATGCTTAACGGAAGATTCTATTGACGTTAAATCCTTTTTTACAGCACAGATTTCATGATTTTGATGATCGTGCTTTTCTTGACATTCATCGGCTAACCTTTTTAACTTCTCTTCAAACTGCGAGGATATGTCGTTCATCACCTGAACGATTGTTTGTTTCGTATCGTCTGATTTCAGTTCTATCCGTTCTATTCGTTTATTTAATTCCTCATACTGCTTGCTAGCTTCGTTGAATTTCAATTCTATCTTCTGTTCCATGGTCTGGTTAGCTTCAAAGAACTTCTGTTCCATGGTCTGGTTAGCTTCATAGAACTTTTGTTCCATGGTTTGTTTTATCTCAGTCGTCATTTGCATAATTTGTCGCTGCACAGCTAACAAAAGTCGATCTTCAGATGACAAACTTGGCGTTGCACTAATTTCATCTGGATTACTGGTATTAGATTCCTGTTGCACTATTTCACTATCCATTTTTCTTTTGATGACCTTACCGCTTCGTAATACGGTTAAGTTCGTATTCATAAATGGTAATATCCAAGTAAATTCAGCCCTACTTTCCTTCTTCGGGAACTGAATTTTCAAAAGTCCCGGGTTTGGTAAACCAAATTTTTATAACGACTCTATAGAAAATCGTCGTCAACCTGGTTCGTTTTGTAACATATAAATTACGAAGCGATAATTACTTTTCTCAATGCAAAAATCAACTCAGATATTTAAAGATTATTAGTCTCACCTTTATTGCTTGATATGTCTTAATATTCTTTTTAAGACCGTAAAATACATAAATTCACTTGACTAGGTCAACACATAACATGTACGTAGTCACAACTATCCCATAATAATCTCTCTTGCAGATATTAAAAACATTCTTCTTTTCTATTAATTTAAAATGAACATTCTACTAAGTATATTACATATTTATGAACACTTTTTGCCCACGGTACAGGTAAATATTATGCAAACTAAAGTATTTCGTTATAACTAGTCGTTTATGTATAAATATTTTTACGACTGTGTTTTATGAATGAACTTAAGATGTAACAGTCCTTCTGAATACACTCAATTTATTCATCCATCTTCGGATATACATTACTAATCTATTATCTTACATGGATTTTTTTTTTTCAGTAGATTATGAGAGCTAGAATGGCTGGTAGAGATGGTAATTTACGAATGGTAATTGATGATGGTAACGGAAGCATCAAGTAGCGAAGTAATTACCAAAGACCAAGATTGGCCTCTGCCTGTCGCTGCAATTCTTTGCCTCTCCATCGCAGGCTACGTGGCAATCGTCGTTGCAGGTATGTACAAAAAATAAAAATTGATGTTTAAGGTTTTCCCACGTTGATATATTTTATATTTTGTATTTGGTCGAAGATACTCAATGCTTCGTCACTATTGTCTTCAAGCATCCAAGACTTTGCTGTTTATACTGTTAGAAAGCAGAGAGCACATTTTTAAAAATGCAGGCAATCATTCACCTATTAAATCTTAATAAGATGCAAAATTTTGATAATATTTCAGGAAACCACTTCTTCCTTTGTCAAGTTAGGAACAAATGTCATGGTGTCTGAACTGGTAAAAATCTTCAAATTAGGCCTGTTTACAATCTATTTTTCTATATTAAGTATCTATGTAGGTTGCCCAAAAAGACGAAAAAAGAAAAATAACTTTGGAAATTGAATCCTTACGAAAACATGCAACAAATTATAGACTAACATGTATGCACTAATGTGCCGTTTCGAAGCTATAGCCTGGGGATCACGGTGGCTCAGTGGCAGAGCCTAAACCTCTGCTGCGTGGGGTCCATGTCTCGATTCGCGGCCAACATCGTGTCCATGGGTTTTCTGAGGGTACTTCCGTTTCCTCCCACTTTCTCATTCCACCAATTCTTCGACCATCATTCACTTGCTTTAATCATCGTCTCCTTTAGCCTAACGGGCATAATCATGGGACGTTAAAGGAAATATTTCGTTTTTTTTTTTTTTTTCGAAGCTTTAGCCCATCCAAGATTGATAGGAAAGATATGTAAAAGGTCATAGCTCGAGAAGATAATATTGGATTAAGCTTACGAAAAAGAACATAGAGATTAATTTATGCCTACATTCGATTAAAATACTAATGAATGTAGGCAGGGTTTGAAAAAACCCGGGCTTTTTTGAAAAAGCCCAACCCACATGGGCCCATATGGGTTTTTTCGGGTTTAATTGGGTCTTTTCGGGTTAATCAGGTTTTTTCGAAATATTTTAATGTCTTTAGGGTAAAAATGTTAAAATGTGATTTATATTTCAAGATTGTCATTGTCACAACTTGCAACAATTTTCTACTTACTGCTGTTTTGAAAAAAATGGCCGCCATTTTGAAATTTTACATTCGATCGCCGAGAAAATCTATATAGCAAATTTGGCATATCTCATACTTTTACCGTTAAAACTTCAACTTAAAAGACTGGAAATTGCGCTTCGTAGCGTGGATACTCGCTGTTTTGAAAAAAAAAAAAAAAAAACGCATTTTGAAATTTTACGTTGGTATGCCGCCAAAATCTATACAAGAAATTTTAGAGTGTCTCGTGCTTGTATTCTGAAAATTTTAACTTAAAAGGCCAAAAGTTGTACCCAATAGTGTGTGTGGTAGAGGCAGACAAACGAGTTGAGTTGATTTTGTGTTTAACGTCCCTTTCAGCAGCGATGCTGTATGAGACGAGACCTACTGATTAATGTGGAATCCAAAGCATATGAGCTACCTCCGGGAAGCAAACCCGGATCCCACGCTGAAGACGCGTACACTAACCGCATAGCCATGATGGAGCTCGGCAGTCAAACGAACAAATGTAAATCAAGTCATCCAGAAGCCTGACTGACGTTCGCCAAATATGAATACCAAAAGGGGTCTATTAATTTAAAACAAAGATACAATTCATGTTGTATGAAGTAAATAAATATTTTAAAATGTCTTATACGAAATTAAGATCTTCCAGCGTAAATAAACCTGCCATATTTTCTCCATGAGAATATGGGACACCTCAGATCCCCCCCCTTCCTCAATTTTCTAACACACTGCAATGAACTGTAGTCTAGTTATGAACAGAAGTATAATAGGCCGCGGTGGCTCAGTGGTAGAGCGTTCACCTCTAGTTAATGGGGTTCCTAGTTCGATCCTAGCTCGCGCCAAGTGAGCTTTGTGGTGGACAAACACCTTTGCGTGGGTTTTCTCGAGATTCTCACGTTTCCTCCCACTTTCTTCATTCTGTCATTTCATTCATTTCTCATCATCACCGTCACCTTAAGCATAGCAGGTATAACCGTGAGACTAAAAGTAAAAGATTTCATTTTATTTTATTTTATTTTATTTCAAGAATATAATTGGCGAAAGTTCACTAAGCAGCAGCTGCTTTTCTCTTTTCGTACTCTGCAATTAATTGTATAGACTAAAGATGCCTAAAACTTAAGATGTGCTATAAAAATGCTTTACAGGAAAACAATTTGCAAATTATTTAAATCAGTGGTACAATCTACTTTCAATATTTTTCGCGCGTTTAGCAATATTTATTTACGTGGCCTGTGTCTGCCAAAATTACGTTCGTCAGTTTAATCTGATGAAAAGCTGATTTTTCTCCTTGTGTCGTGTGTAATTGTCAGGACCAGATTTACATTTTTCTAAGACCTGGACCAAAGCACAATTCTATGCCCCTAGCCTCTGAAAAAGATTATGATTCTTGTTAACTTATCTAATGTGTTGCTTAAGAAAAGGTTAGTCATCTTCCCTATGTTTGTAAATGTAGAAACACTCAAAACCATTTTTTTTTTTTTTTTTTTTAATGTTCCAGAGAGTATCCGAGTTTCCATCAAGTGCAATGGAAAAAGTAGCATTGCAAATTTAGCTCGCTATCAAGTCGAACAGGGTGGTGTTATAACTTCCTCGAAACTGCTACATGCAACAGCGTACTGCTCATATACTAATTACAGGATTCCCAGCCAATGTCAGAATTTTTTTGTTTTTCATTTTTCGAATAAGTTGGTAGCAGAATTGGAACGGAGTTAAAATATGGGACATTTCCCTGTCCCGACTAAATTTACGGGGATGCGGGACATTCGGGCCCAAAAACGGGACACTCCCGTTTTTTACGGGACGTATGGCAGGCTTAAGCGTAAAATAAATAGTTTTATTGTTGAAGTATTCATTTCCGATCCTTCTGCGTTTAATTCGGGAATTTCCCGAGCACTTCTTTCACAGCGTGTACATCAAAACTTCCACTAGTACTGATATTTGAATTCAGCACCTGAAATAGTAAGCGTTACGTAGTATTCGAAACCCCGAGCATCAAACTTCTTAAATTTGACAAGAATTTTTACGCTATTGCTGGTGTTGATTCTACAGAATGCTTACTTGAAGAGTAGCAACAAATGACTGAACTAAACTGTTATTGTTGGAAAACCAAATTTAAGTTGAAGAACCTTGTGTTTTACATCAAAGATAAGAAATAATACTAATAGTTTTACTAATGTATTTATATATGTACTATTAGCAGTGGTGCCCACCCCCCCTCATGTCCATGACACACTCCCCCCCAATTGTCTATCCGTACGTGTTCTTCCATGAAAAAAATCTTCTTTTCGATTATTTTTCACATCCCTCAAACATATTCATATAGATTTTTATCCCCCCCCAAATATTTCAATGACGCAGTTTGCGTCATAGCCCCCCTCTGTGGGCACCCCTGCTATTAGTACCGGCACTTACGACCTTAAACCCGTCAAACGTATGAGTGATAATGTCCCTCGGTGTCGCCAAGTGGACGAGCATACTATTCACGGAAAATATTTTCTAAAGTACATAATTGCTTATTTTACTTCAAATAGGCTATAAGCATAATCCACACATTAATTTGTTCTATAACTATATCAAGCTAAGGTATTTTTTTAAATTCATTTAGTGCATTCAGAAATTTATAAAGGTCTTATGTTGAATGTTGTTGTATACCTTAACGTGAAAGCCTCTAATTCGCCCACGAAAAGTCTGAAATTCGATAAAAATCACTTACAATGTGATCACCTTAGTTGTATCAATAATATACTAACAAATAGGTCAAAACCCAGGTGGGTTTTAAAGTGTTTTTTTTTTTTTTTCAGGTGGGTCCTTCGGGCTGGGCCCACTTGGGCAAACCCTGAATGTAGGACTTCGGCGGGAACAGGAAAAGCCTTGAAATATAGAAGAAAATTCGTGGAGATCTTCTAGAAACGAAAAATTGATAAATCAGCAGCTGAATACTGGCATATATATTCTATGTCCACTAGTACATTCGTGGATTTGTTAATTTGGAATTTAATGTCCTTTTCAGCATCGACGTTATATAAGACATGGACCTACAGCTTAACGTGGAACCTAAGCCACATGAGCTCCCACCAGGAATTGACCCCTGGTCTCCCGCGTCCTGGCGCGTATACTAACCATGTAGCCACGTGTGCGTTGATGTATTAATGGAATCTAGCGTTAGGTTTAAAGTAATCAATATTCTTCCACGCAACTTTCATCCGAAAATTTATTTCTGGAGTTATAACCCCTTCCGTATCTTTCCGATTATTTTTTAGCGCTTTATGACTTCGGAATGATACATGTATGCACCTATGTTGGTCTATAACTTTAATTCATGATTTCATGCGATCATTTATTTCCCAAACGTTCATTTGTTTCCAAACACTGTGCACGAGCTATTATCAAAAAGTAAGGTGAGTGATTTTATTAGTTTAAGCTTGGATGGAATTTGATTTAATCTCCTTCAAAGTACTGTCCTTCGTTAGCAATGCACTTATCCCAATGTTGAATCCATGACTGGAAGCATTTCTGGAAGGCTTCTTTTGAAAGAGCTTTCAGCTGCTCTGTCGTGGCCCTCTTAATGTCAGGAATGGTGTCAAAATGTTTTAATATAAATGGCTTTAATATTTTTTGGAAGAGCCAGAAGTAGCATGGTACTAAGTGTAGTGAGTAAGATAGATGTGGACAGACAGGAACACTTTTTTCGTCCAAAAACTCGCAGATAAAAAGCAAGGTGTTTTGATGGTAAACAGGGAAGCAATTTCACATTTAATCGGCGGTTAAAATACTTTTTACGGACCCATACGAGATGTTTAGTTCTTCGGAAAGCTCTCGAATAGTCATTCACCTATTTGAACAAATCATTTGTGCCACTTTTTCCACATTTCCATCTGTTTTTGACGTCGAAGGATGTCTCGATCGTTAGTCGTTTTTAGCCGACTCCTTACTGCTTTTGAATCGCTTATGCCACTTGTAAACAGTCTTCAGTGTCACCACTTCGTCGCCATACACTGATTTTGACATTTCGTGATCCTCTTTGGCGCTTTTTCACAGCTTAGAACAAAAGTTAATGTTGGCGTGCGACAAACACTCTTAACACGTCCTCACTCTTCTGCCTCTGGAAGCCAACTAACACGTCACAACTCGTTCAAACTCGACACTGATTATACCAAAGGTTTAGGCTAGCGGGCTTACTAGTTAACATGGATATAATATCGATAGATGGCATTGTGCGACTACATTCACTGTATTTTTTGATCAGGCATTGTATATTCAATTTAAATTACTAGAATTACATAAGAACTGTTGATAAACGTTTCGACATGAAATTTCACTAATGTTGCCTCCTCCGTCTTCTTAGTTTTTTTTTAATGTATATGATGGTTTGGTAAGTTGGATAAGGAAATGAAAAGTGAGATATGTCTCTTCCTGCCTTGACTAACTCATGGATAGAAGTTTTGCATCTCACGTTAGAGAAAGGAAATTTCTTTAACCATCTCTTTTTGTGGGGAGATGGAAAACCAGTATGTGACAAGTAATAAAACTTATTAATAGGCCACAAGTTCAGGAACACATCGTGCGAACACGAACCTACCTTATGAAATGGATGGAGTACCACCTTGGGACTGAGGATAGTAAATTTATTGTTTATTATTATAGATAACTGTTCCCTAATTATGTAGTAAAGTAACGTAAAGTCAGTTCTCTTGTGAGTGGTAATAGATCAAAAAATAAAATTCGCAGAGATAGTAAAATATAAAAACACTATCATATACATATTCATAGCAATAGCTCATATACAGGGTGTCTATTGGTCACGAAAGTCGTGAAAAAGTCACGAAATCAGAAAACGGTCATGAAAGTTAAGAAAAAGTCACAAAATTTAGCTTTTGGGTCACGATTTTTTTTTATCTGTGCAAATATAAGTATAGACTGGAATTTTTTTCCTATAAAACATCAAAATTCACCACCAAAAATGTCTATAGTCGAGCTTTAGACACTACCAAATCGCAAACAGAGCACGCTTGTATCCCACGCATGAAAATTCGGCCCTATTCGCACCAAATTCGCTCTTGACAATGTTACTAAAGAGATTGCCTCACTTTCCATAGGCAGCACCCCAATGTATATTTGCTATAGAACTTATACACTAAGGCAGTATAAGGTCTATAGAGAATATACGAATATTTGGTGAGTGAGCTTGGCTCAGTTGGCTGTGTTGTAGACACGTAAAGATGGTCCCTCCCCCCGACCGAGGTCAACCCGGATCGGATACGAAGTATCCGGTCCAAAAAATGTACGAGGAACTACTCGCTCACAGGCTTTGCACGCATACGGTAAGAGAAGATACAGAAGGAACGAAGCTCAGCCGGCTCAGAAGCTACTCAGCTTGATCAATGAACGCAACTGCCTAGCTCCATTAATTCAGCCGATGAACAAAGTGAGAGCAGCGTTCCAAAAGATGGCAGTTGATGAAATACCAGAATTCCCAGAGTTGAGTGAACGACAAGATCCGTCGACTCTACTGTTCCGCGCTTGTACAGGTCCCTTCATAACTCGCTATTTCTGCGTAGCCACTTTCTCTAGCTGTAGTGTGACGTCACCGCGGTGAAGCAGGGACAAATATCGTAGGCTAAGCCAATGTTCCGCCATACCGATTTGCAGAGGAAAACAAATTTTAAAATGCGATAAAAATAGACTACATACAGATACAATAGTACTTACTTTAGGATTGTGCAGCACTTGAAGAATAGCTTTGCATCCACTATCTTAAAAGAACCCTTCTTCCGAAGTTTTCGTGTTTTTCTATTCAAAAACCGAATTCTGAAGAATGTCCTAGCCTTGTCGAATAGTTTCAACATAGAAGTGTCTTTCTTAGGACATCAAATGGTCGGCCAATCACATTCTTTTGTTTTCGACTTTTTTTTTTGTAAAATTTTCAAAATACATCTTATTTTTTGTTGCTTCCATCCATCGGGAAGAAGGTAAAATGAGACCACAACATAGCCTCACATGGCCACCATTGGAAAGAATTGCAACTATGTTTAATCCTAAGACTTCACGACTTTCGATATGATTTCGAAGTTTAAGTTTTTACTCATAGTCTTATCGGAATCTTCATACATTGACTATTTTCACATATCTATCAAGCCTCGAATCATTGCCACCTGGACATTTCTGTGCCATTCCAAAATTAAGCAAACCTGTTCGTCGTAGTACACACGCCCATTAACTTTCATTTCATCAAATATAAGCACTGAAAATTTCTTCACACTCTTTAAGCAGCGTCTTTGCTCCGTCAAAATTTTCAAAACTGGTGTAAGAATACCATGATAAAATGGTTATTTTTGCATGCAATGTCGAAGTGTCGACACATTGGGTACGCGGATTAGGACATGCAACCGCAGATGATTGTATAATTTATCACTGTGGCGCGTTGTGTTAATGCACGAATAATATCTTAATCAGTCCATCTTAGTTTTTCCTAGCCATTTATTAGCATATTTACTTGGCACTGTATAAAACTTTTTCGTAATATATCCACCACCGGTTATTAACCACTCTATTGAAACGATCGCAATATTATATTTTAGAACCGGTCTTTGAAATTAATTCTTTATTATATTTGTTTTCCAATTCTTTTAGCTTCGTTTGTAAATATAGACTATTATTTTGGCTTTGTACATACTGACAGAGTTTAGTTTGTCGTTGGGTCGCGGTGGCTCAATGGTAGAGCGTTCACCTCTGGTGCATGCGTCCTTGGTTCGATCCCTGCGCGCCAAGTGAACTTTGTGGTGGACAAACACCGTGTGCGTGGGTTTTCTCTGGGTTCTGTTTCCTCCCACTTTCTTTATTCCACTATTTCATTCATTTCTCATCATCACCGTATCCTTTAGACCAGCCGGCATAACCATGCGACTTAAAGATTTAATTTTAGTTTCTCATTCTCTTCACGCAAAAAGGAAAGCTATTCCTTTAGTTCATGCCCCTCACTCTCCACAGAACAAACGGAACATAAAAAGTTATGTTTTGTTCCGGTCATAATAGTTATTTCATCTGACTGTACCCAAATGCCTGATTTGTTTTTACTCTAAACACTTAGCTTTCGTACACTTATTTCTTTCATTATTTACAGGAACACGGTTCCATATGACACTGATAAGTTCAGTAAAGGCACAACATCGGTTTAAACTTATTCTTGAGTGGAATATTTAGAAACTCACGTTTTAAATCACGTTTATAAGCTTCGGGAATAAAATGATCGGAATAGACGCTGGCGTTTTTAACTATAAAGGTGTCTTTTCGACAGCATTTCTCTTGCCAAACTTTTCACAGAGGATCCGAGGGAATACCTGATAAATAACTTCGGAACCCTTAATATTTCTACTATGATTGCAACAAGTACTTATCGTACAATTCGACATGCTTATAAGCTAACACGAACACTACAGTAATTAATTTTTCTCAATACAAGAAAACAAGAATCATTCGCTTTCCTGCAAAAATCAAACTAACAAGCATGGGTGAATGAGAAGGACCTTGGGCGAAAGCTGTTTCTGCTCCCGCGGTGACGTCACGATTTTTACTACATCTTCGGTTTTCAAAGAAGGGTAGTTACGACGCGACCTTAACAGAGGGAAGGAACAGTAGGGTCGACGGACCTTGAGTGAACGAGACATGAACGAACTAGGCTCGACATACATCAAAAGTCTAGCCAAGTCATACTAGCCCTACTTCGACCACGTGTTCAATGGAGAATATAAGTTCTCGATAGTAAAAGATAATCATCATCCTGACTATGCCGAACATATGCCAGCAATTCCAATGCTTGTAAGAGGCAAAATGCAATCGCGTCATTCGAGCAGTAAGCAGTACATGCTGTACATTCTGTGTGACTTGGACTTAGATGGACACAAAGCCATCAAAGCACACTACTGCACTTGCAACAACGGTGCAAGAACTGCAGGTTGCTCCGCACATGTAATGGCAATAATATGGTATCTCGGGTACTATAGACACACTGACGAAACGATACACGATCCTTCAGACTTCCTAAATAGGCACTTCGACGGAAGTGCAATGCCACCACACGAACCTGACGATGAACCTAGGATGTAAATAGTGTAGATAAAGAAAAACAAACCAAAAAATGACAAAAAATAAGACAATCCACACAAAAGTAATAAACTACGAAAATCCAAAAAAAAAAACATAAAATACGAAAAGAAAAAAACAAAATACGAAAATCAAAAAAAAAAAGAAAGAAAATAAGAACTCCAAAAAAAGTCATGCAACTATAAAAAAAATATGTAAATATATAAAAAAGAAACAACTGTACATATACATTTTTTCGGCTACCAATTTTCATGTCACGTGATTTTCTCCAGATAATAAGATGTACATTTTCAGAAAGCTCTTTGTCCATAGTTTCTTATTTTTAGTTTTTTGTTATACATTTCCGATGTTCACGTACCTAATATCGTAAAAAACCTACTTTTTTTTCGCTCCTCCCATAGACCGCCATGTTAATTCAAACGGATTTTTAAGTATGATCCAGATGGTCATCGTACTTACATTTGGTATTAACGTACGCAGAATTGATCGCGCTACAACATATATCAATATCATTATTGTTCGCAATGGGGTGCTACAGCATTATACGGGAGGCAATCTCTTTTATGGTTTGGGAAAGAAAAAGGTCAAGAAATTTCATTTTGGAATTTTAGTAGACACCCTGATATATTACGTTGCTATACAATAGGAAGTATACAATTCATGCAGTTACTAAGATAATAGCACGGAAAATAAGCATCAGGGAAAAGGTCATTGATTTCTCATCATCATTGTCTCCTTTAGCCTAGTCGGCATAACCGCGGGACGTAAAACTTAAAGATTTCATTCCATTTAAACCACTTTGCATTCATTGGTATGATATCAAATTAATATGTGTCAGACTAACATTGGAAGCTTTGCCCAATCCTGTCAACACCATTCTGCTTGGCCTAACACAAGATCTTAGGTAGCTGGTGAGACTTGGTCCCACAGAGCCTCGAACAGAAACAAGAATCAGAATAAACTCCTGAACCTGAATAATCGCTGGCTGAAATAACAGGATAGAAAATTCTAAAGTATATATAGTTGTTCTCTAGCCTCGTTTAGTGGATCAAGGCTTTTCTGGTTTACTCTAAACACACATTTACACAAAATACCACACTATATATAAGGTATGGTATTTCTATGTATATATATGTATCATGTTGTAAGACTAATGTAATGTATGAGGAACTATAGTAGTAGTTTATTATATAGACAATAATAGAATTTGACATGTTCTATACCACATGTACAAATGTACAATACTGTGGTCTCTTGAACGCAAAAATAAATATTTTGACCATTTCTTTTGGCCTCTTTGGAGAGAGATGCTTCTACGTTAAGAAACTGTTTTCATTTCTAAAATGTCTCTCTCCTTCATTAAGTGATTTTGCAAAGCCATGCCTTTATTTTTATTTATTTTTTTATTTTCTTTACCTTTGATTTTGTAAGATGCTTGATTTTTTTTTTTTAAAAAAAGAAGCTTTTCATTTGACTAGTAAAATTATACAACAATTGAACACCTGCGATCGGAGACATGAATCGTTTGCAGATATCTTACAGAACGGGGTGATACAGTCACTGCTCGTGGAATGGTAGTCAATATTCACGACTTGTATGAATCCCTTCCACGCCACATCAGAGCTGGAGGGCAAAAGATAGTCCCACTGCATATTAAGTTAGTTAGTTGCACCTTTTTCCAGGTGCTACCATTAAATTGATAAACATGTGTGTGTGTATATATATATATTGCATGGGAGAAATTGAATTAACTTTATTGTACGTTATACATGTTTTGCGATGAATGTTGTCTTTTTCAGCCTTAGCGATTCGACAGTGTCTTCTAAAACGAGGATTTTGTGCAAATACCTGTTCGTGCAAGGGCATGAGAGATTGCTGTTCCTGTGGCGAGTGTTGTGTCATCATGAATGACATGTGCTGTCCGAAGAAATCGCCTTTTATAAACTGTTGTGATTCCTTGTGCCCTGAATGCAAGGTAAGACCTCTAGAGTGTAAGAAATAAACTTCGCGAATCATTGTGTTAAAAGTGTTGATGCTAAATACGAGGGTGGATTGGAAAGTTCGTGTTCTGACCTACAAAATTAGAAAATATTTGGATAAGTTGTTTTATTTTTTCACGTAATACCCCTGGACCGATACATTTGTGCCACCTCTCCAGTAACGCTTCTATACCACTTTAAAAAATAATTCCTCGGGCCCTGCAAAATATCCCAGTACAGCACTTTTCACCTCTGCATCCGAAGAAAATCGCTGCCCCCCCTTAAAAAAAAAAAAAAAAAAAAAAAACTTTCAGGTTTCTAAACAAATGAAAGTCCGAGGGGGGCAGATCAGGCGAATAGGGCGGGTGCGGCAAAAGTACGAACCCACAGGAATGAATTTTTGCCATGGATGTAAGGAACGTATGAACGAGCGCATTATCCTGGTGATTTTCTCCATGTCACAAATTTCCGTTACTTCCACCGACTTAGCGCCTTGCAAACTCGCCATCTGAAACAATAGAGAAATGAAATTTTACACAATGACTACCAATGAATATAGCTACGCAGCTAATATATACAAACGTAAAATGATTACTTACTTGCTAGTCAGGCCACGAACTTCCCAATCCGCCCTTGTAGTACTGTCATCGTCTTCAAGTACGTCCTTTGGAGAGCTATACACAACTACCGTTGACTAGTCTACCCTGTACTGCAACTTTCTACCCAGTTTTAGGGAATGGGTTTCACTTGACGGTACTTACTCGTTATGTCTTTAATGCAGAGATGCAAGGACTCGGAAAAAAACCGTCTTTTTTGAAAAAAAAAAAACTCTGTTTCTTCTGCTTCGCTTTTTTGCTTGGGAAATTTTTGGGCTTTTTTCAAAATTCTGCTTTAAATTCATAAAGTAGATTTTGTTTCGCTTCTCTATAACACAAGAAGTCATTTAATTAGTGGTTGATGTCGATATAATATAAAACCTCGAAAATTAACCATGAATTTCGAAAAGATATTTCAAACAATTTTATTTCTCTACATATTTACATGAATTCCAAAGGATTAACCAATGTATAAAATAGGAATTCTTTTAACCTCCTATATACAAAAGTAAGCAGGGTTGGCAAGAACCATGGTTGTTTTTGAAAATGCCAAAAACCCGTTTTTCTGGAGGGGAGTTTAGACAAGGTTTTTGTGGTTTAAACCAGGTTTTTTTGGGTTTAGATGTTTTGCTTTATGTATTTATATTACATATTGACAAATAAGTTTGTTTCGCCTTGGTATTGTTATGCAACAGCGGGGTTATGCTGGAAGAGGTCACATAAGCTTAAACAAGTCCGGTTAGTAAATTTCTTAAATTGGAAAACTCCCGCCCTAGCCATCGGGAAAATCCCGTCATTACTCGAAATGTAAAACAATAACGGAAAAATCCTGTTATTTCTTTGCATGTAAAATTTAAGAGTCAATATATCACAATCAGTTCGCTAAAACTGAGGTAATAAATTACAAATTTAGTACGTACATATCATTGAAAGACCAATCCAAGCTAATGTTGGAAGCTACGTAGGCAATCGATAAATTTTGCCAATTTCTATCAATATATTTAAGTAACCTTGGCTTCTTTATAAACCAACACGCATTTAGGCATGTAGAAATATACAATTTGGTTTGTTTCGTATATTTAGGCTTAACATCCTTACGAAATACCGAGGTTATCAAGGAGAAGACTTTCGCTTAAACTGACATCCGAACCGCTACTTGGGTTACGCATGAAAGAAGGATTGTGGTTCGACCGAGAATTGAACATGGGACACCTTGATTAAAAGGTGAAAGGGAAATAAAACTATTGCAGGTGGTTTGATATCTGGAAACGTTACCATGAAGTTCACACGATTCGCATTTTTCATTCTTTTTATTTTTGTGGTTTAAACCAGTTGTTTAGTAAAAAAGAAGAAGAAAAAGAAAAAAACAGCTGGTGTAAACCAGCCAATCCTAAAAGTAAATACTTCTTTTAAAAAATACACAAATAACTAGCAAAATTCTATGTAGTATTTTTACTTCAAAATATTCCATACCCTCTTTTTGGAACAAATAAAATTAAAATAAAACATAAGGGAAATACTTAGATTTATATGATACACTTAAAGGCTGTACATCTAGAGCTTTTGGTTCTGTATATTCTTGAAATTCTACAGTTTTAAATAAGCACCATCACGGTTTACTCAGTCCTCAAGTTTTCTGAATTTTTAACAAGAGGGATTCAACATATGAAGAGTGTGAGGCAAGAACATGGTAACCCACAATTTTACTATTTTAAGGAATGAGAGATTTTCTGCTGCACGAGCCATTTTGAAAGTCGGAAAGCTGATTTTTCACATAAGACTATACATGAATGATTAAACGAAGCGATATGCGTTGCTGTCTATCTGGTGCTGCATAACTCAACAATTGAAAATTTGTTGGTTACCATGTTCTTGGCTCACACCCTTCTTATCATTACGGAACTCTCCTCCTCCCTCCACCACCTCCATAAAAAAGGACTATATTTAAGTTAATATAAATACAACTGCAGAGCAGACATGACTGAGTGGAACTTTTGCGCTTCTATCGGGAAGTCCGGGATTCAATCTAGCATTCGACCATTCTGACAAAGCATTTCTTCATTCCATCTGTGAAGAAGAAATAATGCGTGTACTGTGAGTTGGCCGACTTCCTTTCTTATTGTTTTTAAATCGTTATTATTACTAATTACCAGTAGTGACAGTTTTGCGAAGGTTAGGGGGCGGTTTTTCAGACTGAAGCCTTTTCCCCAAAATTACGGAATATCTAAAACAAACGAAATATCTATTAGTTATGCCTTTACTCATAAACTTTAAGCTCCCGTCAAATAAAAATTATGAATGTTTAGAAAAGCTAAACATTAGTAAGAAAAACTTTAGTAAGAGAAACCGCCCCCAAAATACTTTTCTAAATCCGCCACTGATTCTCAGTATAAAATGATCTTCAAGGTTGTATCCGGAAGATTATCGCTAAATATATAAACGAAACGAAATATTAGTTATGCTTGTATTCATAAACTTCAAGCTCCTCCTAAATAAAATTAGGACATTTTAGAAAACGAAACAATCAGAGAAACCCCTCCCAAAGTACTTTTCTAAATCCGCTACTGATTATTTGTATAAATTAGTATTCAAGGTAGTATCCGGAAAATTAGTGCTAAATCGTTGCACAGTTACAGTATAACAGACATGTGGAAGTACGCTTTGACGGATATATAGAAAAACAGAAGTTTAACTTTTGCGTTAGAAGCTAGAGTACTAAGCTCTTAGAAATGAAGTACGGATGACAAACTAAAATGATCTAGAGAAGAAAAAATGTCGATAACTCAAAAGTTAAAATAAAGTTAAAGGCCTCTAAAATTGCCCTCAAATACTATATTCTTCATGTTAGCTTTAATTCGTAAAACATGTGCTCCATCCATCTTGATGGTGAATTTCAGAGCGAAATATGGCATTTAAGTCATGGAATTCTAATCTAACTATAGAATATACTATAAGAAAGCTATTTAGATAGAAAAATCATGGAAATGAAAAAAGCAAAAATTTCCAAAATTCTCGTTTTTTCCCAAAAAAAACGGCTTTTATGTGAAAAAAAAAACATCGATTCAAAAAAGCCGGCTTTTTTGCATCTCTACTTTAATGTTCTCAAATACTTTCGTTTCAGTAGTTCGTTCTGTTTGGAATGAGAATCATATCACTGAACTTCTTTAGATAAATAGAGGTATTGTAACATGATTACTGTTATAATACAAGTCCTGATGTTCTTGCGACCACACAACAGACATAACATAGCTGTAAAACATTGATATTCGAACTTGTAAAGTTTGTGTGTGAAATACCTTATGTTGTTTTCGTTAGTCTCTGGCAACTTCGTCAGTGTCATCAATTGCTGAATGTATTAATCATTCCACTACAAATATATATATATATATATAAACTCGCACATAGCACAGATTGGTTTTCGAGGTTTATTATTCGAGGATGGAATCAGTATAAACGAATTAATGTCAACACTGAATGTTTTAAAATGATTTCTCTTATATTACACACCACGTTTATCTTTTATGCTTCCGCGGGCAGGTAGGTGGAACAACTATGTTAAGCATACGTAAGTACATTACGTAACCTTCAATAAATTGAAACATCCATCGACTTTGTAACATACTTGTGAAAATGACACATTTAGGAAAATGAACTCCAACGAAAGGGAGGACTTGAAATACATGTGAAAGGTTATCTATAAATAAGTCGTTTCGAATACAAAAGTAAGGTATTTTTATCTCCAGTATTATTATATAACTATTATTAGCAAATATTCATGCAGTCTTCCACAACACCCATACGGTAATGAGTTCATAAACTTTCTTTACTTTGAAGACGTTTTTGGTGGACATCTTAACTTCGATTCCCCGTGTTGACTTAACATCATTGGAGAATTACTTGAATTTCAAAAGTAGCAACATCCGGACTGCAAACCTACACATATGATGTCTTTATAGTCATTACTCAACTGAAAGCCATCTAACTAGGCATAGTTGTCTATGGATTGTAAAGTCAAGAATACGTCGGTTTGTGGTCTTTGAACAAGTAGCTACCACACCAATAAGAGCGTGACTTTACTTTCTAAAAATTATTGTATGCGATTATTCTGGAACATGGGTATATAATTTAGTGTAGTTTTAAATCACTTTATCTCGATATTAAAAATTAGGATACTTTAAAATGGTTTCCATATTTCCCACAGTTTATATATCTGAAAGCGTTTGGCGACCCTAGCTTATTACTTCTTACTTTCTATATTCTATATGTCTAGTGGTTAAAGCGTTGAACTCACGTCCGGATTCGATTCCCAGCCGGTGGTTCCCAATTTTCGGCATCCACCCAGCGTCGTGAGGCAAACTGGGGAGTCACGTGAAAACAAGACGTGACGGCAACCAGGTCTAGAAAGTTCGTAATGCGCCTGTTAGGGACAGAGTGTGGCAGGGCGCTGATCATTTACTCGCCTGTAGGCTGGACGTAGTTCAGGTGGTCGCTGGCAGATGGCGCTCGAGCAGGCTTAGGCCCACAAACTGGGCTGTTATGCCAAGTGGTTTGGTTTATAATGTTCATACACATACATGTACACGTAATTTGCATAGTAATTTACTCCTAACAAAAAGGAAAGATGTTCATGGTCGTAATAAGGAGAAAGAAATTAAAATAGACAATGTTAATGCAACAACGTATCGTTTAAAGCAGCGTTTCCCAACCTTTTTCAACTTGCGGCACACTACAGGTGTAACTTGAATTCTCGCGGCACACCCATATATATATATATATATTACTATTATTATTTATAAATATAAAATACCGTGGTATTTTTACGTGATTACTTATCTCCTTCTTACAGAGAAGAAACCTCGATCACTAATTTTCCCCCGTGGTCAGTGGCGTATTTAGGGGGGCTTCCGGGCTTAAGTCCCCCCCGAAATCTTACTTACTATAGTAAAGTGTATGAAATATCTTGCAGAATTTTCACATTTTCAGACAAAGTTCCCCCCCCCCCGGAAAGTTAGCAAAGCCCTCCCGAAACCAAATCGTAAATACGCCACTGCCCGTGGTAAATCATTATGCATATTTTTTATTTTAATTTTAAAATAGAAAACAATTGCAATGAAATATAGGACTCGGGTTTTAAAACTCCACTTTCTCTTTCGAAAACTGTACCTAACCTTTAACTAAAAGGGAAGATCACTAAATAACGAATAAATAAACAAATCTCCTATACTTTTAAAACACAAATGTTGGTAATTTGTATGCATGTTTGCTTTGTTGAATTTATTGAATGATATGTTAAAATTTCAAGTTACGAAATAGTCTGCAACAATAAAGGAGCAATAATGGTCATGACAATGATAAATACGTTTTTCAACATTAAAAATGTACAGAAAAGTAACACAGTATGAAACTTAAAATTGTAGATTTATGGTAGAGGTTCATAGTAATGTGAAATACAAGTATACATTTTCCCCTATGTCTTGTAATTTGGTCCCTATAAAATTAATAATTTGTTCCGATTTCCTCGCGGCACACCAGCGGCCCATTCGCGGCACACCGTTTGGGAAACGCTGGTTTAAAGAGTAATATCACTTTTAACTTATAATTGTATGCCCAAAAATATAAATGATATAAAATCAATCCTATTATTTAAAAAAGAAATTTTTAAAAAATACTTTTAGAACAAATATGTTGAGTAAAGTATACGTAATTTATAGTAATGAAAGGCGTTTGGCATAAAGATTTGGACAAATATATGAAAAATGTTTAACAATAAAAATATGAAAATGAAATTAAATCTTTCAGTTTAACGTCCCACGATTATGCTCTTTAGGCTAAGGGAGATGATGATGATGATGATGGGAGAATTTGTGGAATGAGAATGTGGGAGGAAACGGGAGTACCCCGAGAAAACCTCGATGTTGTCCGCCACAAACTTACTTGGCCGGGGATCGAATCAAAGACCCCACACACCAGAAGTAAATGCTCTACCACTGGGCCACTGTGTCTTCCCACAAGAGAAATACTCAGTTCCATAATGTGAGATAACTCTCATTCTTAACCTTCAATCGTCAATGTAGCATATGGAAACTTTGAACTAACTGATTGTCTTTGATAAAAAAATATATATATATATATAAAGTATGGGCTATTTGGATTACTACCGATTTCCCTACACAGAAGATTGTTTCATCCTCATGTTAGTGAACTGCAGGCGTCCACCGAGGCACTCTGTTCTAGTACTATATCGTATACGTCACACATGACCCAGATAGTTATCTACAAGGTAGCAGGGAATAAGAGTCTCCACGATCATCGTGTCTCCAAAAATTGCATCCGTTTTGGAAGTAGCACTTTTCAACGTGGGCCATAGGTACAGCTAAATTAAAAAAAAAAAAAAAATACGGTGTAAATGCGAAGGTTTCACAGTATTTTTATAAGGGAATACATGCTGTAATTTGCATCCATCCTCCAACAACAGAACAATCAGTCAAGAGTACCAGAAGAAGTAACCAGCTTCGCAACGCACTCGAGACATCATTGCTAAAGTATGGCAATATGTGACCAAAGATAAGCTACCACCATAACTGAAATAGCAGCACGTGTCCGATCGTCACCAGCAACCATTAATTGTAGTCTCCCGACAGGAGTTAGGTCGCAAAACAACGTACATACGCCAGGTCCATGCTGTTCAACACCAATGCATGCCCCCATCCCCCACCCCCACCAAAGAGTGGCATAGAAACGTCTGTATGAGCGATACCTAGCAGGTGATAAATATTATATCATCACTCTAGGTGAGGCGTGATTCTATTTGATCAGGCCCGTGTGGTTTATACCCTCCTATCGAGGGGAAGGGACACGCACAAGGGAAGTTCGCCCAAAGAGTTTACTGTACTATGGTAGTTGTGGTTTTGTGTACCATAGGGAAGCTTCCTATACACAAGTGACATCTAATGTGAAGGGAAGTGCAGCTTACTATATACAGCACTTCCTAGATCCCATATACTGGCAGTATGCTCCTGTTTTGTATGACAGCGAGATTGCTAAGGTCCACATTCACCAAAACACCACCAACCGTCACACAGTCAAAACAGCGTTGACCTAGATGACCGGTATAAAATAGGAGATAGTTATCAAGACTACCCGATTTATATACATCTTTGCTGAATCACCAGAAGCATCACGTATGAATTTTTATACGTTTAGCCTATTAAAACGGAACATCACAGAATATCGAGCCATAACACTGAGAGACTCTAGATCATGTTTTTTCAACCTGGAGGTCGCGAAGTAAGCAGAAGAAATGAATATAATTGTATACCTCTAAAGTCGGAAACACACTTAATTGTTTGCATACTTCCACAAAACATACAAACACCAAATTTTGCATACTTGTTCGTCATGGGATGTGAGTAATGGGAAAATTCCGATATCACGAAAAAGGCGACATTTTCCATGTAAATGAAGTGTCGAAATTTTTCGCCGTTTCGAAATGCTGGTTTTTAGAGTAGTTCCGCACACCATAGAAACGTCATATTTTGTCAGGCAGTGAAGCTAGGAACATAGTTTATGATAGAGAAAAGAGTATTAAAATTCGTTTTGGTTTGGCGGCGCAAATCGAAAAAATGTGAAATTTGTAATGGCTGTGTCTAGGACGTTGAAATTCCGAGGTGATGTTTATTCTGATGCGTAGTTTACGAATCCGCCCTTAAACTTGAAAAAAATAGTCATTTTCGGTGTAAGAAAGTGCTAGGAATGTAATAAGGGGGCGTCTAATTCTAGGCAACTTGTAGATATGGTGGAATCACGAAATTTCGTTCAAGTGTGTAGATTACAGTGTAAGTGAGGGGAAAAATCGGACACTGGAAAAGTCGCCATCTTCGATTCAAGATGGCGGTTCAAAAGTTTGTAACCATGAAAATTATAAGTTGTTCTCACGGTAGGACAGTCATGTTTTGCTATACTCTTAAGGATGAAGTGCAGTTTCAACGAAGAGACAAATCATTGGAGAAGTCGCCATCTTGAATGCAAAGATGCCATGTTGTTGAATTTGCTTGATCTGCCTTGTTATGAGCTATGCTAATCATAATAGAACAAACTAGAATCAACGTACGAACCTAGCTCAGAGGTAACGTTTGGGCTTTCTAAGTAACAGGTCTGGGTTCTATTCCCGACTAAACGGTTTTGTATTTTTTCTTATCTCCATTTCGTTTTAGCAAACTACTTTCTGTTCGTATTGCGGGAACGAAATATTTTCATTATTACATACGTAGAGGGAAAAGGTATACTTATACAGCAACTTTTGAAATGGTCTCGAAACGAGGCAGTTTGTTCCAGGGGCTCATCCAGGACGGACTTCTGGGGGGGCGGTGTGTTGTAATACTGATACTTAGAGCTACTTTTAAGAGAGTCAAAAAATAAACTATATATTTTATTTATATATAAAATACGAAAATTTCCTCTTTTTTGAGGGGGCGATCCCCCCGATCGCCTCCCCCTGGAACCGCCCCTGGTATGTTCGTGTGTAGTTTCGAGACGATACTGAAGTATTTAAATTCAAACATATGTAGCTTTCGAAATGGTGCATCACCAGTGTGTCTTTCGAAAGCAATGTTCCGCGCGGGGGGGGGGGGGGAATTATTAGAACGGTTGCACTGCTGGTAATATTCTATTTGTTATTGTATTATAAACGTATTATTTTGATCTCCTCCAGGGGCCCTCTGAGGAGGCAGTGTCCTTCAAAAAATGTCTGAAAGAAACATTGGGCATCATTTTCACGATATAGTGTCCATAGAAGACAACAATACATTTTGTCTCGCGACAACAGTTTCTGCTTCAAACCGGAAATGATTGCAAAATATCTCTCTCACCTCTTATGTCCCTCGTTAAGATACATGCGTATAGCAAGTTTGAAGTCAATGCCACAACTGGAAAGTATAAAATAATAATTTTAAGGAAATAAACACACACACAAATGGGCACCTCTTGAAAATTGTCTCGTCGGCAGCGTAGATAGTTATAATATATAAGATACGTGGAAAAGTGCCCCTTTCGATTTAATAGTTTGTGTGGCGGTTCCGGTTGGAATGAAATGCCGTGTATAATAGAGTCAAGCTTATTGGCAATCACCTATGCTATAAAAATAAATTTTCGAAAAGAATTTGATAAGGATCGAACGCAGGTCTTCTGTTCAGATGTTCCACGTTTTGTATTATAAGAGGTATTATTTTGATGTGCTCCGAGAGGCATTCTTAAAGCTCCGGCGGTCTCCCCCCCCCCCCCAATGAAATACAGGTCCGGCGGTCTTCCCCCAATGAAGTAACACTGGGCATCACTTGTACGATATTGTGTCCCGCGATTAAAATGTGTGTTCTTCAAACCGGAAATTAGCTGATATCCCCGAAACGATGCAAGAAATCGGAAAAATGATCGCACAAAATCTCCCTGTTTATTCTCGTAGTTGATCCTCGTATAACAAGTTTACAATGTATACCACACATCTAGCCTGCAAATCGGAGGTACGTTAGTATCGGAAAAACGGTTCGGAAAATAATCATAATAGATGCTCAGAAAACGCCTTTTGGCTGTTGTGTGGTCGGCAGCGTAATTAGTTATAATATGAGATACGTGGAAAAGTGCTTCTTTCGATTCAATAGTTTCTCTGGCGGGCAAGGTGCGAATGAAATGATGTGTATAATAGACTCAACCTTATTGACAATCAGTATATGTTAACGAAATATAAGTTTGAAGAAAGAAAAAATAAGAAGAAATCGATGGGGATCGAACCCAGGTCTCGCCCTCAGTAGTCTGACATGTTTACACTGGACTACCGAACTCCTTAAAATTTTACACATTCAAGTTTCTACTTAACTCACATGGTAGATAAGGGGTCAGTATTTCATGGAATTACACCTCTAAAATCGGAGTACTTATGGCATTATGTATGCGCTCTCTTAGAGCATATTATTATGGAATTGATGTTTTATTAGCTAATTGTAATAAGAAATATGATTTTGAGTTATTCAGAAATGATTATCTACTAAATTGTAGTCTTCGATGAAAATATAAAAATAAATATGTCTGAAGACTGCAATTTTTTTCCCACTTTTATGTAACACATAGGACGTACGTTTGCTGCTGGTAATATGTTTTTGAAATTATCCCCAAGTACACCATTATAATACGTTGTAATATATTACGCGGCAAATGGTAGTATTTATGAAAATGCTATATATAAATGTTTAAAAATGCTGCAACAAAATTTATATTGTAAAGATTATCAAGTAGGAGATTGCAAGACATTTTCCACTATTATGTGACAAAAAATAAGTACTGTTGTCTCTAACACGTATGTGCGCAAGTCGAATATAATAAGCCATTTACGTGATTGTCAGTGTACACGTAGGAATATAGTTCTTTTTAATAAATTGTATATTTGCTGTTCAAAGTGAAATTAAGGAAATAATACCCGTTGAATTGACGCATGTGTTGGTGATAAGTATATTCTTTAAAGAGAAGTAATTTCTCCAGAATTGTTTTCCAGAAGTTGAGAAAGTTCATTGCAAAGCCATGAGCGGGGGTCTGGGGGCGGAGCCCCCAGCGAGCATTAGCGAGTTAGAATCTAATATCGGAAACTATTTTTAAAAATTATTTTCAATTTTGTTCTGATTGGCATATTTTTACTTTTATACATACTGTTCAGAACTACAAAAAAAAAAAAAATAAAAAAAAATAGATCTACTAATCATTTTCAACAGGTGCAGAGTTGTTTAAAAATCAATTTAAATGAAAGAGGTACCATATGAAACTAATGAGAACTGCATATTGAAATACAGCAAAATACAAATGCAACAAAACCTGCATATTGAAAGCTAATGAGATACCTGAGTATGGTGTGGTTTCACTAGTGTGGCAATACCCGGTTCAATCTTTCTGACGCACATTATCAAGTCATTTAAAGTACTCAGTAACTTTTTAAACAACAGTCCAGGTTTTTTTTTTTTTTTTTTAAACCAAAATTAGAACTCACTTTATTCTTTTATCATATAATCCAAAATTAAGGGAGTTAGGAAGTTTTAAAATATTCGATATTTGTCCTATGAACGAACTAACTAAATTTGATTTTCATCCATTTGATTTTAGGGAAGTTATTGCATCCACTATATACAAGAAATGGATTCTACTGTTATGGAAATGGATGGATATCGTGAAATCTCCGTAATAAGTATATTAAAAGTCCCAGACAAGCTTATTACAAACCAGAAATTATAAGCGGGTCGCTGGCAAGAGAATGTGATAAAATGGGGATCGTGATAGAAATTAGGTTGAGAAGCATTGCTGTAGATAGTATGCAAGGACCAGGCTGTGCTGAATAGAAGCTTTCTTTGATATCGTGAAATTGTTCAAGCCAGGGTCATTACATTCAACATGATCGGAGGAACCCCTTCATTATGAGTATTCATACAGACTGTTCTGTGATATCAAGCAATATTATAGTTAATTTTACCTAAATGTGCCTGAATAAAATTACACTCATGGTAGAAAATTATTTTGCAGCTGGCGACAGTTTCTTTTTTCTAAATTAACATTAAATGCTGTTTATATTGCAAAATTTTCTTAAATACAGAAATACAGGCCTTAATCACTGCACGAAGTGTTTCCTCTTGTAAATTATCTGGTTTGAAGATAAGTTCTTCAAAGTTCAAGATTCTGCGACTTTTAGGTCATACTGTAAACTAGTGCAGTGTTCCCACTAAACTGAAAACATCGAAAGCCTGGAATAAATCCGGAAATTCAATTTAATCGTAAAAAGTTCGGGAATTTCGTGAAAAGCTGAAAAAGCCTAGGAATTTTGAGTATGAATTTTTCTCATAACTTTCTTTTTCCTTACCTGGTTATGTGATAGGTGATACTTTATAAAATAAATTAAGTTTGTTTTGCAGAACTTCTTTATCTACCTTACCGCAGTGGCTCAGTGGTAGAGCGTTCAACTCTAATGTTTGGGGTCCTGAGTTCGATCCCCACCCCCTGCCAAGTGAACTTTGTGGAGGAAAAACACAGTGTGCGTGGATTTCCTCGGGGTTTCCCCGTTTCCTCCCACTTTCTTCATTCCACCATTTCATTCATTACTCATCATCACCTTCTCCTTTAGCCTAACCGGCATAAGCCTGGGACGTAAAACTCAAAGATTTCATTTCATTTTTTTCCTTACCTACACTTACACACACTGTATATATGTACATGCATAGTAAATGAGGAACCCCTGGTCGGTTAAAATGTAGTTGCTTTATTACATTATAGATAAAGTCCAAACAGCTGGATAAAGTCCAAACAGTTAAAGAATTAAAAAATTGAAAACCAACTGTTTCCAAGAACTTTCCTCTTAAAACTAGAATCTGCTACCTTTTTCAGAGTTCGTAATAGGTGTTGCTCTTTAGTGTAAACCATAATGTGAGTAATAAGGATTAAGGCGATTTGAACTTTGCAATTTCCACTACAATTACAAGCTTACTGAAGCGTTAATTTTAGAGTATAACAAACTAAGCAATTTGTTATTTAAAGATATGTAATATTTATTTTTCTATTATTTTTAACTTTTTTTTTCCTCTTTAAAGGGTCGAGGGTTGTTCTCTGGTAAGTGTTGTGCCTGTTTACCTGTCCAGATGTGTAACTGCATGGAGCGAGATTTCGCCTGTAAATGTCACAATCCTTCCTGCAAGACCATTGATTGTTGTTGTTTTGAGATACGAATACAAGACTCTCCGACTGCAACCCCGTCGTAACATCGAGTATATCACTCTGAAGATATCGCAGGTAATGTTTTGCATTTTTAACTTTTATTTTAAAAAAAATCAACTTGACTATTGTTTTATTTTGTTTTCTACTGCTTACTCATAATTAAATAAATTTCTACCGTTATTGTTTCTTTTCGTGCATGCTTGCCGATACTGTCTTTTTCAACAATACATTAGGAACATATGATAATCTATTCTAATAGCCTCGCTGCTGAAAGGGACATTAATCTCAAATTCAACTCAACTCAACAATACATTCTACCTGAGGAAGTGATTCAAAAATAACTCTTAGTTAAAAATATATAAATATATAGAAATACATAAAAGTAAGAATGGAATCTTGCATTATTATCCGATTTATATCACTGTAAAAATTTTCATCATTGTTATGACGTCGGGAAATCAATTAAATTAAGGTTAACAATCTTCTACTTTTTAACAATTTATAGTGCAATAGCCGACATAGCTAATGGCTGCGTCAATAATATTATAAAACCACAACTGTGGTTATAGGAAAAGAACAAGATTTGTAGACACGGTTGAACCATTGTATTTTAAAAAAGTTAAATTAATATTGCAAGATTTGAGGACACGGTTGAACCAGTGGAAGTTAAAGAAGTTAAATTAAGGTTGGAAGATTTTAGGAAACGGTTGAACCATTGTAAATTAAAGAAGTTAAATCAACATTGCAAGATTTGAGGGCACGTTAGAACTGTTGTAAGTAAAAGAAGTTAAATTAAGGTTGGAAGATTTGAGGACACGGTTGAGCCATTGGAAATTAAAGAAAACCATGTAAAGTTAAGTATAAGGAAAATCAGGAAATTTTGGTTCGAAATTTATTAAAATAAAACGTTTTAACATTTTTTTTTTTTTTTTTTTTAATAGGGAAAAGAGTCTAAAAATTACTTCACAGTTCTGAACATTTCGTTATATTGGTGTATATAGATTCATATTATTACTTTTCTTTGTTTCTTTCAGCACCACTTTCAAGGCTGAAAAGCTGAGTATGGTCATAGGATCATTGTAAGAAGAAGGAAAAACTGTTGATACCGTAGTGGTAGTACTATATCGAGATACGGTAACACTTCAGATTGCGTGCCTTCACAGTTATGTAACATATAACGATGATGAATTCTGTTATGTGCATTTCTTTTGTATTTACATTTTTCTATGCAAGTGTGCGTGTGTATCGCAGAATCAAATTTTTTATTACTATTTTTCTTGTATAGGTCTTAATATAAGCACTTTGTTATCACGTATTTGGCACATGTTACTAATAAGAGTTTCTAATTATAAAGTTTATATCTAAAAAGAAAGATTCAATGAGAAAGTGCTATTTATAGATTTTAATCGATTGATAAGTATGTTGTGTAAAGTATCGAGGTATTTTTCTGGCAATTGTTGTGAAAATCTAATAATTAAATATTCCGTCAATATTTTATATATGATGTACGAGATACTGTTATTGTTATGATTAAATAATAAGGTACAATGTTTCATGATTGTATGTGTCTGAATGTATTTCTTCCTGTGATTTGCAGTACAAATGCGATTGTTTCGTGTGATAAGTAATGGAGGTTAAAAATAATAAATTTTCAAAGATTTGAGATGTTTTTAAGTAAAAGAAATATTTTGTATTGACCACGTAAACTTTAGTTCAACAATGTGCTTTTGGCAAAACAGTGGTTTCAGTCGCATTCAAGGGCGGACTTAAGGCCTCATGTTAAAAAGATTTTAATTGCAATGAAATATATTACGAGGGGCATTCAATAAGTAAAAAGAGAAATTGCTATAGGTCAATAAAGATGTATTTCAATCTTTCAAAACTAAGGCTATTTTTCAATATAATCACCCTTTACAGTTATACATTTGTCCCATCTTTCTTGCAGCTTCCTAATTCCCTTGGCGAAGAAATCTTTCGATTTACCCCGAAGCCACCTTTGCACCGCTGCCTTAACTTCCTCATTGTTAGCAAATCTTTTTCCACGTAGGGCGTCTTTGAGTGGTCCAAACAGGTAAAAATCAGATGGGGCGAGGTCTGGGCTGTAGGCAGGATGAGGTAAGACCTCCCAACCCAATTCTTGAAGCTTATCTCGGGTCAGCTGGGCTGTATGAGGGCGGGCCTTATCGTGCTGAAGAATGAGTGCTTTTGACAAGAGTCCACGGCGTTTGCTCCTGATAGCTGGTTTAACTTTGTGTTCTAGCATCTCAGAATAGTATAGGCTATTGATAGTTCGCTAATCTTCAAGGAAATCGCAATAGATTGGACCCTGTGAGTCCCAAAAGATGGTCAGCAGCACTTTACCAGCGGAAGGTTGAACCTTGAATTTTTTGCGAACTGGAGAGCTAGTGTGTTTCCACTCCATACTCTGCCTTTTGGTCTCAGGGTCGTAGTGATGGATCCAGGCCTCGTCGCAAGTCACTATTCTTTCAAAAGAAGCGTCTCCTTCAATCACACTTCGTTGCGTTAAGGCTTGACAAATGGAAAGCCTTGATTCTTTATGAGCGTCAGTAAGCTGTCTGGGAACCCATCTGGCACACGTTTTTCTGTACTTTAAAATGTTCCTAATGACATTGTGAACAGTTCCAACACTTACTTGAACTTCCTCAGCTATCATTTCAACAGTAATTCTTCTGTTATCACGAATAAGTCCGTCAATCCTCGATTCCAACGAAGAACCAGAAACTTCCACTGGACGTCCACATCGGGGTTCATCACCTACACTTGTTCGGCCACTTTTAAACCGATCAACCTACTTGTACACATTCGCACGGTTCATACAACTGTTACCGTATTGTCTCAACATTCGAGAAAAAATTTCACTTGGTTTTACACCTTCTGCGACTAAAAACCTAATGACTGAGCGCTGTTCTTCTAAGGTGCAATCTTCTAGAGGACTTGCCATGATGAATTGATATTTTTGAAGTTATGTTGACATAAAATTACGAAACAGCAGATCAGAGCATATCCCAAGGTTGCCAGCTAACACCCCTGAAACAAACAAACAAACAAACAAAAAAAAAAAAAAAAGATAAGTGTTAAAAATATAGACTTTGTCTCTTTACTTATTGAATGATCCTCGTATAACTATTAGAAAGCAACTTTTTCTCTCTTTTGTTTAGTGATTAAGTGAACTGGGAAGATTGTTTCTTATTTTAAGAATACTTACCAATTCATTTCTGGCAATATTTTTTCGGCAGTCTGGTTCCTTTTTCTAGCTAAAAATAAATGAAACACAGGAGTTCTTAAAAAGATAAATGGTTAGAGGAGAGCTTTTAGGCCTACTGCTCACTGGCAACTTTCTTTCGGGCATCTGTGTTGCCCTGGCTAAATGCATTGAGTCTTATGGGAGTCTGCTCACTGCAGCAATGACAACAGAAAGGTTGCCGATGCAGCGTGTAAAATAGTGTTTGTAATGAAAGCTAATATGTATTTAATTAGCGATGAAGACAATAAAAAATTGAGGAAATAGAGAAAAGCCCAGCGTTATATATATATATAAAAAATGCAAGAATATTCAGATATAAATTTAAAAAAGAAACTGTGGGAGAAAATCTGTTTCGCTGTTATAAGAAATTGGAAGGAGCTTCGAGGAATAATTATGTAGATTACTTAGATCACTATATTTTCCCTTCAGCAATCTCTTACTGTATATAGGATGCACCCAGTATTTCTTTCTTTTTTTTTTCCTTCTTAAATTCAGCATTAACACCCAGTTCCGTCAAATTGTGATATCTAAAGCCCAGCGACTTTTCCGTTGCCGCCGCCAGTGAGCGAGGGTGTGGCAACAAAATTGTTTTGTCTCCGTTAAGTTGCTCGCTATAAGCGACAGCGACGAGATAGTTACGCAACTGTTTTGTTGCCAGTGAACAGTAGGCCTTAATCAAATTAATAATAATAATAATAAAAGATAAACAAAGGCTACTTGCATTTTCTACCAAGAATTGGAGGGAACTTCTTAAAAAGGAATCAACGATACTGTTTCATAGGCATAGTAACGAGTTTGTTTGAAGTTTAATCCCTGTTTAGTACTAATGCTATGTAAGGCGTAAACCTATAGCTTAATGTAGGAACCGAACCGCATGCGTTTCCACCAGGAATCAGACCCAGCTTTTTTAAAGCTCCTTTCGTCAATAGAATATTAATTCTATACAAAAATCTCTTTCAGTTTAACGTCCCACGAATGTGTCTTTTAAGCTAAGGGAGCCAATGATTAAGGTAAGCAAATGATGATGGAAGAATCGGGGGAATGAAAATGTGGGAGGAAACGGAAGCACCCGAGAAAACCTACAGACACGATGTTGTCTAGAACAACCTTACTTGGCGGGGCATCGAACCACAGCAAAATTATTCAAAAGTATTGTTTCTTTTGTGATAATCATTTATCAATTTTGCGTTTTAATTAGTGGTGGGCAATTTAATTCGGGGGAAAACCGAAACCAGTTTTTAATTTTTGTTAAAAATAATTGTTTTTAACTGAAACCAATTTCGGTGAACAACCGAAACCGGTTATCGGTTTTTCACCGGATACGGTTTTCTTCAAAACCGGTTCCGTTTTTTTTTTTTTTCAAATTAGTTCTATTTCAGACCAGAATAATGTTTCGTTGTTCTCCGGAAACCGATTCCGTTTCCACAGAAATAGTTTTGTGTGTTTTCCAAAAGTTTTCACCGAAACCAGTTTTGGTGAAAAGCGAAACCGGTTTCGGTAAGAAAACGAACTGGTTTTGGAGAAAACCGAAATTTCGGTTTTCTAGAAACCGGTTTTTATAAAAACCCGTTTTGCCCATCCTAGTTTTACCCGAATAATTTAAAGCGCTTACCTCTGGTGCGTGAGGTCCCTAGTTCGACTCCCAGTAAATTAAGTTTCTGGTGGACAACAGCGTGCCCGTAGTTTTTCTCGGGGTGTTTCTGTACACTTCAAGTTTTCATTCCACCCATTCTTCCATCATAATCCATTTGCCTCCACCATAAGTATCCCTTGGTGTAAAGGGCATAATTTACAGGTTTCGAAGTATGTAAATGTTGTAGAAGCATTAGATTTATCATACGCATAACAGTAATGAGTTTGTTAAGAATTTAATCCCTATTCAGAATTAAGGCTATATAGGCGGAAGTACTCAAATTCGCCATCACGACAAAAAGTACTCGTCTACTGTGCGTCATCGGGAAACAAAAAGAATGAAAATACACTATTTTTATTTCTCCACAACTCATTATAACTGAGAAAAGCAATAATAAAAGCAAAATTTAACACTATTATGAAGACAAAAAATCGGTGTTCTGTGCCTTGTTTCTATGATGTGCAATTTCAACATGGATTTAGAAGTTCGCATATGAGACTATATATATATATATTGTAATACATAAATGTTGTTTTAGATTGGGAATCGAACCCAGTTGGATTTGTCAGTTATTGTAAGTTGTGGAGAAACAAGACTAGTAAATTTGCACGTTGCTGCATATTGCAATTGCATCAACGAGATAGGGTTGTTGGCCTTATGCTCAACCATTATCCTGGAATACTAGTAGTTACTGTGGAGGTCCTCTTTCCCTAGCCTTTGTAGATCCCTCTACGAACTGCAAGGCAACGGTGTTGGTTTTGATCCCCCACCACATATCTGACGACTGTTTCCCGATCCGCCATCAAGAGGCGCCTGGTGGGAGTCAAAAACTCTCCCAGGGTCGATCTGAAAGATAAGTGTCAATAATGGTTTTCTGGAAGTATCTTGCATTCACTTTGATATTTTTATTACCCTTATTTATCAACAACTTCCCCGGCATTCTTGTCAAGGTGTGTCAGCGCTGGCATGTAATCACTAAGGCCCGGATTTTTCTGTAATATCAAACAGCAAAATATGTACATAAAATGTAAGAAAAATACCCAAAATATGTTATTAAATATGTAATATTGTAATATCCAGAGAATATGTAATATTTAAAAAATCGAAAATATCTAAAGCATATATAAGAATCAATAAAATAATGTTATAATAAGGAGTAAAAATAACGCACTCACATATTCTGGTCTGCAACTTTCCAGTTCAAGCTATAATACTACGAATTTCTTTGAACAAGTAATTTCCAAACTATATATTTTTTAATTATATACAATCACACATTATCATTAAAAAACGCCGTTTATCAGTCCGATATATATATATATATATATATGTGTGTGTGTGTGTGTGTTAAAAACAATGTATTATACAAAACTTCACTGTATAAATATATATCGCAGTTTTCCGTCGGCGGAAAATCTTATACGATTCATTTTGACTTACAATGCACAACCAAGTATTTTTCAATGTTTTCTTAGTTCATTGACAACCGTTTGTCGGAGACTATGATCTTATACGCTGAAAAGGATATTTCAACATCACATGATGTTGTAGTGGCGTATTTCAACAAGGGCATATTTTGGAGGGATATATCTTCTGGGGTGGGAATCACGACTTCCCCATTAAGAATCTTACACACTATGAAAGGCTCCACATCCTGGATTTCTTTCCAAAACCAGCTCAAACTTTCTGTAAACTTTGTCACCAGCTTCACCTCGAACTGCTAGTTTTTCCCTTACGCTGTTGCCAATATCAAGACTCGTGCATTGAAAGTCCTGAAGATTCAAGTTCTCTTAAAGGAAGCCAAAGTTGTCTGCAATGTATGCTATAGTTGAGGCGATTTCAGGATCATTAATTGCGGCTTGAGCTTCACTCACTGAAATCGCGGACTCTGGTGGGAACATGTCAACTACACGCTTCACGTGCTTAAAATGTTTGTTGTAAAACACGACCGCCTTTATCCAAGTTCCCCAACGTGTAACTACGGATTCAGGAGGTAAAGGTACATCCGACAAGTGTTGTCTGTAAGATTGCACTCGTGTTGGAGCTTTCACAAAAACCTTTTTTGCTTCTCACTTCCTCTGCCACACGTTGGAATGTGTGAGCAAGACAAGTGAAATGAATTAAATTCGAGTACAATACTTTTAGATCTTTTGCAGCTTTCGGCATATAAGCAGCAGCATTAGAGTATAAAACCAACACACTTTTTTCTTGAACTCCATGAGGCCAAAGTACTTTCAACCCCCCTTTTACAAATCTTGCTATTGTTGCATGATCTGTACGGTCTAGTGTCTGAGAAGAAATTAAAATTGGTTAAGATGGAGCTTCAGCGTTTAATTTGCCAACAATTAGCCACATAGCGGCCCGTTAAATCTGTAGTTTCATCTACGGCCACCCATATGTACGAGTCCCCTATTTTACTCCGAATGCTCTCTATACTTTCCTGGTAACAAATATCAAGATAATTTTTTCGCAACGTCGATTGATCTGGAATTTGATGCTTACAATATTTTCCCAGGAATTTCCGGTATTCGTGTACCTGAAGCTTACACCAAACAATATTAGCAGTCATTATTGCAGAACATATGTCTTTGAAAAATTCGTTCGTTGTAGAAGCCCCGTGCTGCATTTGAATCAGAAGAATTTGCTTTCTACCGGAACGCAGTTTCTTGTTTCTAGTGTGGAGGGCGCTTCTTTTATGTTGCCCCAACTGCGATTTCATAGAGCATCCATTTTTTTTTGGGGGGGGGGGGTCATATGCTGTACATGCTACGACTTTACCATCAGTCATAAATACTTCATCTATTCTAACGCACGATTTTAATTTCGCTGCTAGTGAAGTTGCGGCCGATGCCATATTATCGCCGTTATTGGATGAACACTCGTTCAGAATGCCAGTCACACCAAATTCTGTCCTTCACGAATCCACAAATAATTTATTGTCTACTGTCTGAATTTTTTTCGTTGTATATTCGAGTACAAAAATTAAGTCAATTCGTTTAACACTAAAATAAATAAATAAACCAACAACAACTTCAATACGATTGTGAATATCTTCTAATGGGTGCTCCAACTACAATTACGATGAAGAAAGTGGTCTGTGTATTTAATTATGCAGTGGTTATATATACGACAATCCATCAGACACTATAAGACGATTTGAATAAACGAAGTAGAACTAAAGTCACTCTGGGTGGGAAAGCGAACTGCACCTGCTAAACTAAGAATATATTCAAACGTGACCACATGAATGAACGCGCCAACAATCAGTAAGATCAAAATAATCCGAGTTTCGGTCAGTTTTCCTTTGTTTCTCCCCCTACATATGCCCTACACTGTCTGGCTACCCACCAAATATTTTTCTTTGATAATTCTTTTCTTTTCTTCCCGTTGAAATGGCAATTGCACCGTTCTGTACAAATTAGTTAGCAATCTTTGAATTCCATTTCTCAACGTGTTTCCGCCTTATATGAATTTGACAGAAGCAGAACACATTTTGGCTTCTGTGATCCATTGTTACTCATTCCCACGGTTACCATATATTTTACTCCATCTGTCTTTCCTTGAGTGAATTGGGTGAAAAACAAAGGATAAGAAGAGGCATATGCTTTCCCCTTATGTTCTTTTCCCTCCCACAAAAAGATGAAATAAATGTTTGTTCCAGGTACAGTAAACAATAGCAAGGATACAAAATGTTACTTCTGCTGGTTTAGGCATGTGATTTCGGATACCTTGGTGTGTTCTATGCACCGCCTGAGAGGGAGAAGAGTCCGCGGGTGGTGGTTCTATCAGATCACTTGTTCTACTCACATGGATTCTTTGAAATCAGCGCGAAAGCTGAAATTTCCTAAGCACAAGTCATGTCTTTGAACGGTAGCGGTGAAAAGACATAATGTTCCATGGAGTTATCAGAAATGGAACAAATTTGAAAGAAGAAACCGGGCAACTGGCTTTTTCCCGTTTGTTATAGTATTAAGTAAACTTTAAAAATGAATATTCTTAAAAAGTTCGCGATAACGCAAAATATATAGCATCATAAGAAATATGTAAAATAAAATTTACATATATCAATGTAAACGTCTTGATCGATGTACACTCATGTCCAAAATGATTGTCGCATATCTATAACTGTCTTCTTATAAGAATATAATTTGATAATGATTTTGCAGGGTACTTTTAATACTGATACTGTGTGTGTAATCGGGAAATGTATATTTGCGGTAAATTTCATAAGAAAAGTATTATAAATACGAAAATAAGTGAGTAAAACAAAATGTTGCTAAATGGACAAGAACGTTTTATTTTCGTTTTATTGTTCTTATTTACTGCTCTTTTGACATAAAATCTGCCACATACATGTCTTTCCCGATTATACACATAGTAAGTAACATTATAAGAAATACCGGGCGGATTCGATATCAAATTATATTCCTACAACATATTTATAGATATGCGACAATAATTTTGGACATGGGTGTACATCTGCATTCTTGTACAGCTACATACAACCAATTAGAATATGTAATTACATAAAAGTCCGAGGCTTAGTAATCACTAGCTGTGATATGGGCGGATGCTTCATCCATTGTGAGAACTATCTGGCACTTGAACCCTGCCAGGTGCTTTTCATTGAGTTTCCTGTAGTTCGTTTTTCGCACTGCAATGTGAGGTGGGGGCAGGTAATGTACGCACGTTCTACAGACGCAATTAAGCCGCAGCCGACTACGAATGGCTGTGTTCACAGTTGAAGGTACCAAAATAAATCGCTAGGCAATCATACATTGGGTTCGTGACTTTTCCTGGTATATCAATCGACATCTCTCTTGCAATACTGTGGATGACATCTTTCTTCGAGTCCTCATCCTGGTGCTTTTGTGGGCGACTTCTCTTCACGGGCTTCTGGTTCGTATAACGTTCCACAGTAACTTTCGTAGTAGTCACTCCTAGTATAAACCCATCTTTCCAACACTTTTTATTATGCGTATGTAGGAAGAATGAGCACTAAATATGGTCATTTTCAACATATCCTTCCTAGTAACAGTGTAAAAGGCGCCTTTTGACGACAGTCATCCACGTACAACTTCAGACACATACCGTACACAATAACAGACGCGTCGTTCTAGCATCATTTCACAATGGCAGTGGTGTTCCTAATTGGGTCGCATATATTTTAATTACCTCGACCCTAGTCATAGGAACTAAATACAACGTTCTGATTGGTTGGAGTTATCCGTTTCACGTTACGTAGCATACATATAGCAGGAAAGCAAAGACCAGAAGTTGTCAGTCCTCGTAGCCGCGTGCTAGCAAGCGAGCTAGGAATGAAAATTCTTTTGGCGTGGGTTCAAACCCGGCCCAAGGATTTTTTTTTTTTTTTTTTTTTTCAGTTTCATAACACTTTTTGAGGGTGTTGACTAAAATTCAAAAATAAAATTTCATGGCCTTTTCTTTCCCAAATCATAAAATTTAGTAACATTCTCACAAGCGAATTAGGCCGAATTTTCATGCATGCAATAGAAGTGTACTTTGCTTGCGATTTTGTTAACATTTAAAGCCGACCATACACATTTTTGGTGGTGAATTTTGACGTTTTATAAAACAAAATTTTCCAGTCTATACTTATATTTGTACACATAAAAAAAAAAAAAATCGTGACCCAAAAGCTAAATTTCGTGACTTTTTCTTGACTTTCATGACTGTTTTCTGATTTCGTGACTTTTTCATGACTTTCGTGACCGATAGACATCCTGTTTTTTCATTAAAATACGATGAAAATAATACTCGTTTTCGTTTGTACGTAATATATAATGCATAAATTTTGCACACACAACTTTATTGATTAAAAAAAGTTATTTACTTACTTTACGAAACATAGCTGAGCGAGCGTCAGTGAGCGCCGCAAGGCTCGTTCTGTTCCATCTTGGCCCCATTGAGTATACCACGTAACATTACGTCACACTCGGGTAAAGTCTTGGAAATTTCATGACGGTCTTAGGGTGAGGTCCAGAAAATTGACCTATTACCCTTCTCCGCCCATTACATGGTAGTGAAACAGATATTTTTTCTGAAATCCGATGTTGCCAACAAATTCGAACTCCATGACAGCTCTCAGTTAAAATAGGAGGGGGTGAGTAAAAGCTGATCTCCGTTACTTGAGTAAGGAATGGAATGTTTTAACTGTTTTCGCGAAGAAAAAAGTAGCCTGGAAGCTGCGAGTCCTTCGTGTTGCTTTATTTGACACTTCAACAGAATATCTTTCTTCTTCCGTTAAGAAGGAGCGAACCATATGTGCAGGCCAGTTGGTCAATGTTTGTTCATCTCCCTGTTCTCTATATAGAAAGAATGAAATAAACAAAGAAGGCAAGAAATACATTTTGGCATTTTTTAAAAGATAAACATGAATGCATCTATTGAAAAAAAGCACGAGGAAGATTTTAATCTATATAAAAGTATCTTCAATTCTAGTCGAATAATAATATCTGAAATGCATGATGAAGAAGTAACTTTCTCATTTACATAATAGATAAGGCAATAAGATATCAAAAATTTACGAATAGTGTCTTTCAATTATATTTTATATCTAATGTGTTTATTTTTCCCTTCCCTACTTTGGAGTGTGCATTCTTTTAAAGTTATAAACATGAATACATCTATTGAGAAAGAAGGATGGGATTTTAATCTATACAAAATACTCTTGAATTCTAATCAAACAATATCTGAAATGTATGATGTAGAAGTATCTAACTTTCTCATTAACATAATAGATAAGGCAACATCAATAGCGTAGCCAGTATGTGTTTGGGGGGGGAGTGCTGTTATAGGTACATATAGAGGAATTACAAACAAAAAATATATAAACTTAAAAAATATATATATAAAAAATTACAAACATCAAAGTACATTGCCGGACCTCTTTGGGGCGGCGGCCCATATGCCCCTCTTCCCTAAGCCACTGGGCAACATGAGATCAGAAATTTATGAATAATGTATTTTATATTTTGTATTTTATTACATAATTACATTATACGCGTATTACATGGATTATTTTTATAAAATTCTACACCAGAGCATAGGTCGTCCTAATTAATTTTCTTTAACTGATTTTCCTTGTGACACCAGAAGAACATTACTATAGTATTAAATTTTCTTCTTTCTCTTCCTTATTCGATAAAGATAAGAAAGATGCCTAGTGCTGTGGTCAAGCCATGGTTGACGGAAAGCTAGTTTGAAAATGAAAGAGTAAAACGAAGAGAATTCCATCCAGCCGCTCGAGTCAGTGCTGGCAAATATAGGGAAGAGAAGAAGAAGAAGAATGTTAAGTGCGTTCTGGAGAAGTTGTATTATAATGAATACAACAGAGGGTATGACAAGAAGAAGAGGAGAAAAAGTAAGCGTTATTTTGAATGGTTTAGCAGCTTTCAATATATTCTATTTTTTAACCCTTTCTCCCTAGAATATACCTTTAATGAAAGTGACATGAAAGAAACCCGACTCGAGTCAACTGCTACCTACATTGCAAAATCCATTTGAAAGAGTCTATCAGTTTTTCTCATGATGATGGGCTAAATAACAGATGAGTTTGAAATTGGAGAAAAATACCTCTTAGGATATTCATTATAATGAAAGGGGATATGAAAAATCCAGCTCCAGCCAAGTGCGTTTTTTTTTTTTTTTTTTTTTTTTAATGGTTCAGCAGTTTTCTAGTGATGATGAGACAAGACAGTCTCGATTGTCTTCTTTCCAAAAATTTTATTTTTACTTTCGAGCAACGATAGGAGATAAGAAAGTATAGCAATATAATGGAAAAATCGAGATTTAAAAGAATTTGTACGTTGGATCGCCTCTACATGCCTCAAAACGGAGTTCTGGACGTTTGTTCGTCCCAATGAAAATATGTTTGGTCGCCTAGAAGGCATAACTACGGCTCAACGTATCGAGACGTAATTTTAAATTTAAGGTTTCTATAAGATTCTCTAGCGGTGTTTTTTTTTCGATTTTTTTACTACTGCCAAAACTACGAGTAGTTTACTGAACATGAAAATAAAAAAATGTGATTTTCTCGGAAACGCCTCTAACGATTTTTTCATGTTTCATAAATACATGATTCATAATAATATGGGATAACTCATTTATCCTGAAAAATCGGCAAGGGGTAGTTCACTTTTGGAGTGAGTTTTTTTTCGGACGATTTTTTTCAAATCCGAAAAAGGCTATATATAATAATTTGATTAATAACCCTATAATAGGGTTAAGTAATTTCTCCCGAACAAATCCGCAAGGGGTAATTTTTTTAACAGAAGTGAGTTTATTATTGGATGATATTCTCAAAAGCAACTCAATCGATTTTGTTTATATATCATTAATAATTCTGTAATGTTGCGTAAATCATTTTGTTGACACCTCATAAATAAATATTCTATTAATAACCCTGATATACGAGGGTTCCATTTGTCACTTCTTATAAAAAAGTTCATGTAGGTAATTTTCCTCGAATTAAATTTCCTCAAAACATTTCGCTCGTATTTCATGTTTAAGCAATAACTGCAGCATAATATGATATACTTTAAGAAATTGGAGTGAGAAAATTTAGTGGAGTGGCCTGTATCTTATTACATATTGAGAAAATAATTATAGAATTTTTCCTCTTAAAGTGGAATTTCACAAAATGCTGGAGCAAGTGTTCACTTACCTTTAATAATGAGTTTATATACTGTTTCATCTCCCTAACATGTCGCGAAATATCCTATTCTTGACATACATTTTAAATCCTATTCCTCCATCTTAGCATATACATTTTGATGACATAACGAGTATCGTTTTACTGTAATTAAAACTTTCAAACTATGCGAATTCAAGAAGGAGATTAAAACGTATTCTTGAAACACTAAATCGATTGCAAAAATCCGTTTCTTGTTTTACTCATTTAAAAGCAAATATTTTACTCATTATTTAATTAATATTCTTAATTTTATCGAAACAAAATTGAAATAAGCAAAATAAATAAATAATAACAGAATTCATTCTCCTTAATAGTTGAAAGTGGTGTATATTTTGTATTTTAATACATACTTTTAAGAATAAATTATGACATTTGCATTAAATAGTGAATATTACACATGATTTCTTGTTATAGATAGATCAGACAATAAAAATATGGTATACTCTGAAATATTAAAATATTGATGTGGTCGTGTACTTTTTTTTTTTTTTTTTTTTTTTTTTTTTTTTTTTTTTTACTAGCATTAACACAAAATAGAGTATGTACCTTTCGTTGGCGAGGGGGAGAAAAGAGCAAAGCGGAATCCCAAACCCACGGCGAGAGGGAAAAAGAAAGAGAGGAAAGTGACCTCTTAAACCTACATGTGTAAGTCATAAATCAGAGATGGCAACGTTGGTGGATATACATTTACTTACAATGTCACTAGTAAGGGGATACGAGTGTTCGGACATAGCCGAAACCACCCACGGAGAGCTTTCTTGTTCTTGCGAATTCTCTAGTCCAACTTCAATGTAACTCTAACCACCTGCTTCCTTGTGACCAACTTAAAACAGGTGGCTAGGATCAAGCGCGAAAAAAAATGCAATTGGGTCCGATATAAACTGATCAACCTTTTGTATTGTTAATATTAAATAAAAACAAAAAATGCAGTTAAATAAAATAACATTTAATTGTCACAATATAATATATATATAATCAATAATATTGAAACATTTTGTAACAATATCCATAAAAATTGTAAAAACTACACGATAAAAGTAAAACAATAAAAATTGTAAGCATAAACCTGTGCTACAGTAAACTTGTATAAAAATATGTTCTGTGGTTTAACTTTTTATAATGCGAAATTAGTTTCTCATCGTTCTAAAAGAAAGTACAAACATTCGTACACATTTAAGCTTCTGCTTACAAAATAATATTTCATACAAATATGTTCCTCAGTTAAGGATGCATCGTTATGCACTATCTACTTCTTTTTAATGGACTCTAAAACTACCTGTACTGAATAACTTTGCAGGTACATTGTAATCTTACATCGTGTAACTCATACGACCAGTCTTACCGATTTTGATTCTCAGGACCAACGTTTACTACGATTATTTTATATATATTTTGCGATTTATCTTAAAAAGATTATTATACAGTAAAGAATACAATTTTCTTTCTACAGCGAGCTCTTGATTAAGTGCGCACAGATCACGCGATTCGCAAATTAACTATTTCGACGTCTGAACAAATAAGTTTCATACAAAATTAATTTCTTTGCGGCATTGCATTTGCTATGCATCAGTAAAAAGATTTGTGAAGACATATTGAAAAGAAGAAGAAAAGCAAAAACAGCTGGCGAAGAGAGAGTTCACGTATGGAGCGTTTTCTCACCTGTGGTCCGCGAACCCCAAGTAGTCCTCTAGGTCTGCACTTGTGCTCTTGGATTGAACATTAGTCCAGAAAGACAGCAAAAGTAAAGTTGAAGTGAATTATGTATCACACGCTATAACCGAGAACCTGAAATAGGTATAGACTATACAATTTAATAAGGTTACCTATTCAAGCACTAACCAGGCCCGATGCTGCTTGACTTCGGTAATCAGACGAGAATCAATGTACTCCGCATGGTATGGCCGTTTTTTGATGAAGATTTTGCAAATTCTAAATGCTTTTATATATAACTATAAAATGTTCTTGATTACATTGAATTATTAAGAAAATAAACTAATATGTACCTTATTCTATTAATACCAACATAAAATTAAGGGAATTTTATTTGATACTATTTAAAAGAAAATACAAGTATCCTGATAGACCTCAAATTTTAAAGAAACAAACGAACAAAAGAAGATAAACCTGCTTTCGGAGGAAACGAGTACTAATAAACGTAGTTTTCACTTGAAGACTGTTCACGAGACGCTGCTCTAGTGTTGGAACCTACGAAGAACTACGGCTTTCAGCTCTTTTCAGAATTTCTAATTTTTAAAATTAGTTCGCTACCTCTCTGATTCAAGCGGCTTATTTCCGGGACCAAAGTACACTAAAGGCACCCTCTACAGGGAGTTCTAATTATGCATTTTTTTAAAATAGTAGTTTGCAGTTTAATGAGACTATATAGGATGTAAATCTACTGATCAATATGAGTTCAAACTACGTATTCCCACTGGAACTATCGAGTCCCAGCACGAAAGGTAAGAATGCTAACCGCTTAGCCTCATGGACCTATTTTCTTCAGCAAGTTTACAAGACATTTTTCTTTCATTTGATTTGTTTGTTGAGGTACAAGTTGTTTACTTTAGAACATGAGGCGAAAATATCCAATGGAAATTTACTCGTTTAGGTTCGGAGAATGTTCTTATTACCTTTGCTACAATCATATACTACCTTAATCCTGCGCACTATGGATAATTTTAGCTTTATTTGTTTATTTTTGTTCTGCATATCATAGACAGCCTTCCTAGCGTCTTGTACACTATACACGATCTTAATTGCTCAATATATATTATGCACTTATTGCCTTCCTTAACGTACACAACTATCATAGGCAACCTTAGTCTAATTATTTATGTTCCGCGTACCACAGACAATCTTAGTCTAACTTACTTTTTATTCTACCATGACCAACCTTAGACGTTCAACTTATTTTTGATCTGCGTATTATGAACCTCAGTTGTTTATTTTGCTCAATACAATTTCTTTTCTATTTGTTTGAAACTTGAATCATCAAAGGGAAAGGAACTGAAATATTAAATGTACTTGTCACTTGAATGGCAGCTGTAATTTGCTGGCTTTAAAAACTACTTAGAAACGTCCTAATCTCATCTAGTTACTAGAAACAAAGTTTTTCAGAATGTTACAACAATACTTAACGTTTTAAAATACTGTATTCGAAAACTTTCATTACCTTCGACGGACTGGGATTAATACCTTGCTTATCCACGCTTATTCTGCTGTAATACGGACAGTCAAGAGCTCATTGTAATTACTTTTAATCTAATGCTTGTGTACTTTTATTGTCATTTCCATCGGGAAAAGTACATAGTAAAGATAATTAGTATCAGTATATTTTGCTTTGTAAAAATTTTGGCCACACTACTTTGTTTCGGCAACTATTTAGTTTGTTTAATACATAACAAAGTTAAATCGATAGAAAAATAAGCCACAAGAAAATACTACTTAATCGATACTGTACACTTAACTATTTCTCATTCTGCCACAACAGCCCTAGTAGGGCCTCATTTCTCAAAACTGTACTCTTGTACAAACACAAGTACAAGTGTATTTTACAAGCATACATTTCTCGTTTATGTAACAGTGAATACTACCTACAATTTTATTGAATTAGCATTACAAGTTTGTGGATTTTTTATACCAGCGATTCTATTTTTTTTTTTTTTTAAATATTGGTATAGTGCAATAAACTTGCAATATGCATACAAATACTTACATTTGACCTAAAACATGTAATGGTGAAGATAACAGGAAAAGTTAATTGATTCGTAAGTAAGATGAACTGTTTTGTATGCTGTATTCGAAAACTTTTACCACAGAACAGATTACAATGCTAAAGCACATACTAGTATTCCTACGATGAATGGTTTATAGAATTTTGATTTCCCACAATAGTTCTTGGTAATTTCGCTCACTAATCATCTAAATATTTTCGATAATCCACAATTAAAAATCTGGATAATGTTCTTGGAATTACAGTGAAGAATTTAAATTGTAAACGCAAAAGTTACTGTTAGAACAAATACTACAGTTACTGATATCTTGAGTAAAAGAGAAATCAATTTCGTAATTAAGAATCTTTGTCACACTAATAGATGAGGGATGTGTACTAAAAAGGAATATTTTCACACATGACTTGTACAACACGCGGCAAAAAACCTGCAACATGAGCATATAAGTTTATTGTGAAATGACGAAGTATTTTGCTCCAAAATAAGTGTGCACGGGAGGAGACCAAGGTTTATCCTGGCGTAATTCGTTCCACTTAGACGTTATGTTCATTCCCTGTGCTGTTAGGCGTAGTTTCACAATAAACTTACATCCTTATGTTGCAGGTTTTTTGCCGCGGATTGTACAACACCTTCATACAAAACATCACAAATTTGGGAGTTCATGGGATAAAGTAGTTTCTCTGAAGATCATTGACCATTAATTAAGTAGGAGAAAATACCAACCACTGCAAAGGAACAAAACTCAGTTTTCTCAAGATATGTTGACCTTCCCTTAAGCTTTCTTAAGGTTTCATTTGAGAAAATGGTACAAGGTGTTTATTTATGATCCGAAAATTAACGGCTGATTTCAGGAAACGTAAAGTATCTGATTAAATTTGAATAATGTTGGGGTGAATGAATCTAATAAATCGCAATTTTATTTTGTATTCCAAGTACTAATGTGAGTTGAGAAAAAATTTGCTTATTTGTGATTCTATTTAGAAGTGATGAGAAAATACGTGGGAATACCCAAAAGAAAAACCGAACTAATTTTTTGGTGCGCACAGCTTCTGTAGTACCGCGTTTTGGCGCTAGGAGCGCATAGAGCGAACGTTCCTGACTTAGTAAGCAAAGTGCCGTCGCTGAAGAAGGTCAGGACTAGTTTCGGCAGAGTTTATAGTGACAACTGTTTTTGTGTGATCGTCGGTTTTGCAATGATTGATTTTTGTGAACAGCGCACAGCTGTGAAATTGTGCTTTTTGCTCGTAAAAAGTGGAAAAGAAAGTCCTGAAATGTTAAAAACGACGTACAAGGACGACGCTATGGGGAAAACAAATGTCTGAGTGGTTTTCCTATTTCAAAAATGGTGAATTGTCAATTGATTACAAACCTTGTTCTGGTTGTTCTTCCACGGCCCAAACACATGAAAATGTTCAAAAAATCGTGCAATCATCAACGAAGATTGACGACAGATCATTGAAGAAATTATGGAGCTGTCGGGAGAACTTGGAGTTCACAGTGTAGCGAATTTTGACAGAAGATTTGAGAACGAAAAGGGTGGCTGTTAAATTCGTGCTGCGACTGTTCACTGCTGAACAGAAGCAAGGTTGCGTGGAAGCATGCTGTATTTTGAGAGAAGAATCTCGAAATGATCCAAACTTGTTTCAAAAATTATCACAGGTGAAGAAACTTGGTACGAAAAAGAGATATGAAAGGAAAGCGTTTTGCTGATGATGTTGAGGTTAAGAGAAAACGACGGAGGCGCTATCAAACATCACAAAAGATGAATTTGAACAATGTTTCAAAAAATGGAATAAAAGATTAGACAAGATTAGCAAGTGGAGAGTACTTTGAAGGAAACTGAAGGTTTGTGGTTAAAATGTGAATAAATAAGTTCGGTTTCTTTTGGTACCTCCTCGTACTTTGAATGATCTGATTAGAAAGACACACCATAAAAAGCAATACTGTGATTTTTTTGTGTAGAAGGATGGGAGCTACTATTGCCGTAGGCTCCGAACCACGACCAAAACTTGAATCACGAACACAGACCGACCTTCATGCGAGATCAAATCCTCACAGTGCACATCGTTTCCCACCACATCATGTCGCCTCCAAGAGATCTTATTACAGGACTACAGCAATTGTGAAATTGTTTAATTAGAAAGATTGTACTGAATTTCTCAACTTCATTCATCAAAGCAGATTATTTGAAAACAGGTAAATTAGTCCCATAAATAAATACGAAAGTGAAATATTCTGATGATAAATCTTAGAAATTGTAGTTAACAAACTTATTAAAGTTTTACTTATTAAATAAATACAGTCAATTAGATAATACAACGTTTACGTCCACATACGAGGCACATTCAGAAAGTAACTTTATCATGCGTCCCATAGCTAGGAAACCGTATGTTACGCGAAGCGACAGCGTGCACGAGAGTAAGGTTCTAGTATGGCGCATACGCCAGCATAACTCTCAGTAGCCTAGTGCTCTCAGTAGCGTGATGGCAGTGGTAGAAGATGGACGTTCTTATTCCAGCTCCAGCCGCGTGTGCAGTGCGAGCAGTGATAAAGTTTTTGAATGCACAGGGCATTGCGCCGATTGAAATCCATCGCCAGCTGTGCCAGATCTATGGGCCTAACATTATGAGCAAGCAATTCCCGCAAATTTCCCGCTTCTTATTGCACACCATAGTCACGGAGCGCCTGTTGTTCAAGAAGTTGTGTGCCAGGTGGGTGCCGAAGCAACTGACTCCAGAAAGCAAAGCAAAGAGCATGAGGTCAGCATTGACATTTTTGCAACGATACAGTTGACGGTGACGCTATGCCCTGTGCATTCAAAAACTTTATCATTGCTCGCACTTCACACGCGGTGGGAGTTCGAATAGGAACATCCATCTTCAACTACTGCCACCACGCTACTGAGAGCCCTAGGGAAGTTCCGCTGGCCCATGCGCCATATTAGGAACTTACTATCTTACGTGCACGCAGTCGCTTCGCGCAGCATACGGTTTCCTAGCTATGGGTCGCGTGGGAAACTTACTTTCTGGATGCGCCTCGAATAAATAGCTTTGCAAAAGACGAAAGCTTTTTTTTTCCTTTATTAAATTATGCAAAAGTGTTCTTACCAGTATTATTATTATTATTATTATTTAAGTAAATGAAGTCTACTTTATTAAAAGAAAAAAATACGTCGTAATACTATGGTTAAGCTTATAAAGTAACTCGATTTCTATCAGTAACTTATACTGATACAATTATTTTGAATTTTCAGACATTACGTTCTCACAAAATTATTGAAATAAAAGTTCTTAAGCGTAGTATAGGTAAAATTATCACCTCTCTTTCAACATCAATTTTCCTTTTCATTACTTGTTTGTGGAAGTATACAACTTGTAAAAGTCAGACTTGTGATTTGTAACTTACGAACTAGTACACATGTGGATTGTCAAGTTAGTTATACTTTTGAGCAACAGGCACCAGGAATTTTCTACCTACTAGAACCTACATATTTTTCTTTTTCTCTTTTTTTTTTTTTTTCAGACACTTTTAAATTGGTGGGCAGATTCAAATGCAACAAAGAAAATCACTTTTTTTTTTTTTTTTTTTTTTTTTTTTTAAGTGATTGAAAGTTTAAACAATCTCAACACTTTATATACATTTGATGTTATTGAACCTATTTTCTTCAAATACACAGAAAAAACAGAGTTACTGACTTTTGTAATGCCTAGTCGGTAGGATTACCAACAAGTCTTCTGTATTTCATATACATCATTCCCATATCCCTTCCCCCCCCCCAAAAAAAAAAACAACGTTGTTGTCGTCTTCTTACAACAAATTTTAATGTGAATTGTAAAGGACTAAATTGTATACCTGAGCAGTGTCTACCTGTTATCTTCTATGAAGCCTTAATTTATGAACAAAAAGCTGTTAAAAGAAACATCATTTAAAGTAACGATGAATAGTTTCCATTTTAAAATATTCTGCTCTCTGGTAATAGGAGGATGATTCAGAAAGTAATGTCTCCAAGCCCACTACTTGGCCAATAATACTGCAAACATTCTGAACTGTTTATCATTAATACACTGATGTTTAAACTGTAGAATGTCACTTGTTTCACATTCCTATCTCTTCTCGGTCCAGAGTAATGGAGCAATCCATGGCATCCAGTGGTGATGTCCGGTTGAAACAGCGGGCTGCCATTGAATTTCTGACCGTGGAAGGTTGTGCGCCCAGGAACATTCATCGTCGGCAACGAGTCGTGGATATACCATTACGACCCAGTAAAGGAAGTGTCAGTCGATAGAGTACCGCAAAAAAATTCAAAGTTGTCCCATCTGCTGGCAAAGTGTTTGTTGACATTCTGCCTCATCCTGCCTATATTCCGGATCTTGCGCCCTGCGATTTTTGGCTCTTCCCAAACTTAAGGATCACTTGCAGGACCAACACTACAGTTGTGACGCGAAAATGGAACTAGCAGTTCGGCAATGGAGTCACCAGCAGCCCCCACAATTCTTCGTCGACGGCATGAAAAACCTTGTTTCGCGTTTGTGCAAGTATGTTGCCCGTAATGGAAACTATGTTGAAAAAGATGCCACCATTTGTAGCTGACATTGCAAGCTTTCTAATGATACCTGTATCGGTGCTGTCAAACACAAATAAAAGTATAATCTTGGAAGCATTAATTTCTGAATCAATCTTATACAATCTTTATTTAATTAGACTTTACTTCTTACTTTGTTTCATTACATATCCTAGTACTGTGTACAGTGTAAAATGGTAATTTTCGAAATATAAAGCAACAATATACTGTTGAATACACCTGAAGTGATATTCAAGTTGCGTAAACAAACATTTTCTGCGTAGCACCAGCAATTAAAACGTTACCTAATGGGCTTCTAATATTAAACAGAACACCCTAATTCTACAAACTGTACGCATCTACCTATCTTGATTGCACAAACTTATCACCAGCTGAAATGTGCAAAGCGTTAAAACTTTAATACACCGTCTTATTGTCCTTATATATGTGGCCTTCAATTGACAATTAAATAATAACTCTGGAAAAATAACACACCGTTAATCTACTTTTCGAACACACGGTAGACACAAACATATCATCTGAAAAATAGCAGCAATATTAAAGAAACTAAATTACAAACAAAATACTGTTCCTAAATTTGTCGTAACATTAATGGCAAGTTATACTACAAACCAAATGCAATACATATTGAAACATTAAGTCGTACTTCATATTCTCTCAGTAACCACCTACGGAATATAAATCTCAACCCATTGAATTGTTAATACTATTAGAATTTATAAACCAATACCGATATATAACTTAGGCTATAGTATTATTGTAATACAAATTCAAATCCACTCTCCTGTAAAAGAAAGAAAAAAAAAAAAAAACACGCCATTTCATGTTACAGTTCAATTAGAAATATTAATACTAAATGATAAAAGTAATCTAGTAGGGAACTTGATAATAACTGTAGTGTTTCTTTCCTTGTTTTACAGTACTTCTTAATTCATGTCTGTCTTTTTTTCACGAGCGTATTTGTTTATCTCACCAACAAACCTTTAACCCTTTGCGTTCCTTTGTCGAATGGGACTCGATATTTAGTTTTGTTCATTTCAAAACCGACAAAATAAATAGCTATACCCGACAAGCTTCTTGTGACAACACGGCAAGAACTGCAATTTGGAACCTGGAAATTGCCCAGAACTTCTAAGAAAGTGGATACTAAACGCTGTGACTTAGGAAATTAATTCAGACCTGTTCTGACAACAGAAAAACTGAAAAGGAGCGAGAAAAAAAAGTGAAATCTTATCTTCATAATTAAATGCTGAGCTTATCAATAGAAAGCGAACATCTGTATCATTTCTTAATATACTCCATAAAAAATGTTTACGACAATATGAGAATTTTACAACTGATAAACGTAACTATAATGGATGGGTCAAATGACTATTACTTTCGTGAGAATGAAAGTGCAAATTTAAAACGTTTCAGAAAAAAAACAGGCTGCTGATACTTGTTTTCTGTTCTTTCTTTTCTTTTTTTACATGCATTACGTTCCCCTTTAGTTTACTTTTCAAAACCTATCGTTTCGGAAATTAAAACAAAAATTGCAGTTCTCTCTTGACATATTAGAGACATGGATGAATCATGTACTAGCTATGAAGGCAAGGACAGACGGGAAAAAAATATCCAGAAAAAAAGGCGGCGATTGAAATATACGGACCAAATGATACAAGATATAGGAAAAAAACAGACCAAATGACACAAGATGTAGGAAAGAAAGCGAACATAATGATACAAAATATAGGAAAGAAACAGACCAAATGATACAAAAACGTAGGAAAGTAATGGACCAAATGATGAACGATATAGAAAAGAAATGGACCAAATGATAAAAGATATAGGAAAGAAACGGACCAAATGATACAAGATTTAGGAAAGAAATAGAACAAATGATAAAAGATGTAGGAAAGAAATGAACCAAATGATACAAGATATAGAACGTATCAAATGACACAAGATGTAGGAAAGAAAGCGAACATAATGATACAAGATATCGGAAAGAAACGGACCAAATTATACAAGATGAAAGAAAGAAAACGGACCAAATGATACAAGATATAGAAAAGAAACGGACTAAGTGATACAAGATATGGAAAGAAAAAGTACACCGAAATGAGAAGTTTAGCTCAGGACTGTGAAGAGTGAAAAATTGTGTCAAACCAATCGAAACATTGCTGACCTGAGGAGAAGAGAAGAGATAGATCAAGACAAAACATGACTGTTCTTTTTCTGGAACCTCATAGAATCAAATGATGACGGATCTACTTCTGGAAGTATGTCATGCTTTATCCATTCACTGCATCGTAAGTTTTGCTGAGCACTTTTTTTTTAAGCCACCAGAAACTGTTTAAAACGGAAGTATAGGATGACCCAACAAAATGCCCCACATTTTAATGGCTAATAAAACAAAAGAGTATTGCAGATATATAACATTATATTAAAAACAGTTTGTAAATTCTTCTTACACTCTCCTTAGGAATTCCAACAGCTCCAGCGTGCATCCTTACAGAACGGTTTGGGAACTGCCAAACAGACTTTCTCACAGTCTGAATATTCTGAGGCATACGAACACTTTTAAGTTTTCCTTTATTTATTTATTTATTTATTTATTTATTTATTTATTTATCTACCCACTGCATGATAGTCTTTCGATCAGAAACGCTTTCACTGCTGCTTCTGAAACATATTTCATCTGTGTAAGCACGATGAGCTCTTGACCAAACTATAATAATTATAATACTGAATTATACTGAAAACGGCTGGAGATTGGTAAGTGGAAGCGACAACCCCCCACTCTTCTCGCCCCTCCACTGATAGCGTTACAGCCAATCAAAAAAGGTGGTGGTGGTTTATCGGATATTATTGTCAACTGTGTCATTGCGACACACACCAGAATAGTGGTTCAAATGAAAACAAAATAATTACCAACTGTTTTCAATACTGTTTAGATTTTTGAATAAACAAGTTTCTGTCTGCGATACTTTTTGTTTTATTACCTTTAAAATGTGGGAAATTTTACTGAGTCACTCTCCACGTCATGCTTGGCCCATCTATTTTATAAATTCTATATGTAGCTTGTTTTTGGAAGCCCTCATAAACAACAATCATGCCAAAAATATTTCACACTTGACCCATTCATTTCTGTAGCAGGGCAAACGACTCTCTCGGGTTCTAAATCTTTGATCTACAATAAACATAGTGAAAAAATAGTAGTGCAATCAATCTTTTCAATCTAGAAGTTCAGCATCCGATTTCAATCATTTATTGTAACAGAGAAATGTACTGAAATATTTTAAAGGCACGAATACTGTTGGAAGAACAAGCACAAAGCAGTTCCGAAAATACATATATTTTAATATTAGAATGGAAACTCTCGCCACGTTTCGTTTTTACTCTTATATTGGGAGCACTAAATCTTTATAGCTAATATCAAATACGTACCGTTTCAGGAATACCTACGATAAAGATTGAAAGCAACGTAACAAACAAAGGAAGATATCATTTATAATACAAAACCACTTAACCATTTTTCATACAGAAACATTAAAGAAGGTCATACATCACGAAAAGAAAGAAAAAAAATATAACATTTTCTCCCCACACAAGTACAATACTGCAATGTTGTGGATAAAATAGTAAAATTTAATGTAGAAGAGGAACTGAGGTGGTTATGGAATACCACTATATCTGCTCAGTAAATTATTTCTATGAAGGCAGCATATGACACGGTAACAAGGAGATTTTCTGTTAGAGCCGTGAAAATACTGCCAATGAGAAAAATTCAATTGTGAAGAGGCCCAGAAACTTCTACAGGCGTATCTTCGTTATTCAATTTTAATGGATGCACTTTATTAAGATTGAAATTTTAATCTAATTGCAAGCTTCAAAGTAATTAGCTGATTGTTCGCGTGTTTGTCAAAACTTGTCTACGTTATAGAAGAAAATAAAAAGTACTATGAGAAGAAGTTATAGTCCACTTCACTTATACAGGGTGTCCTGCATAAAACCGGTATGCCACACGTATCGGTTAATCATCTCTAGTTTAGTTAAATTGCTTGCGAGGTGGCAACGTTGTCTCGAAAGTTGGCTAAATTGCTTTTTATCGGAAAGTATTCCAACAAGATGGAGCAACCGCCCACATATCCAACCAAAGTATGGCCCATATCAGCAACGTGTTCCCTGAAGACAGACTTGTCAGTAGAGGTCCTTGGTCCCTAAGGTACTCGGACTTAACATCGTGTGATTTTTATTTATGGGCACACTCAAAAGCAAAGTATATGCTGACAATCCTCACACAATAGATGTCCTTAAACGGAACATTATTAAAGAAGTTAACAACATCACGCCTGCAGAATTACAGCGTGTTGCTGATAACGTCATGAAATGAGGTCAGCGATGCTTGGATGCCCATGGCCACCACTTTCAGCATCTCTTATAAACAAGTAACTGTTTAGCGTTACTATTATCTATTCATTGTTAGTTCATTGTTACTGTTAAAGTGTTACTTGAACCTCGTGCGTGAGGCGTACCGGTTTTATATGGGACACCCTGTATAAGTCCTTCTTGTACAACTCCAGGGTTCCAAGAGAAAGACACTATGCCACAATATTTTTAATCACCTAATGGCCAAATGAAGACAACATTTTGCGGTAATAAATCTTTTGAAGATCTTTGAGAAGAAATGTGGGTGCATCAATAAAATATCTATGGTCATGAAGAGTGTTCTGGTTGTGAGAAAGACGCTTATGTTGGTAATTTTTAAGAATAACGAAAACTTTTCTGACCAGAGTATATATACTTATTTATTAAAAACTAAAATATGGTGTTATGATTTTGACAACTTAACGTTATCTTCATCGGACACTAACTTAACACATTTCTACAGAGTTAGTGTCTGATGAAGAAGATAACGTTAAGTTGTCGAAACTGTAACACTGTATTTCAGTTTTAATAAATAAGTGTATATACTCTGATCAGAAAAGTTTTAGTTATTCTCATAATAAGCTCTACAGTTGTGATGGGTAGAGCTAGTAATTTTTGTCAGTAACTGTAACGAATCTATGATGTAAATTTAATTTCGATCATATGTTTCTTTTAGGGTTGGAATGTTCCCAAACAACAAAGTATAATGATGAAAACTAGTATTGTATTATATATATATATATATATCGTATTATTCCATAAGCCTACATTTTATCCTCCTTTACATTTTTAATAATTGTTTTCCAAGAATTTAAAGAACTTCAGTACTATATATCAGTATTAAATTCCTCGTAGACCCTCACTAAAAATAGTTCTTTCACGTGATATTTTACAAAATGATTTGTGATAACGAAACGATATTCCAAAACCACCTCTGTTCCTTTACAAACCTACAAGAAAGCAAGCCCTTTTACCTGTAACATACATAATAAAGATACTAAAAACTATATTGAAAAATCAATTTTATACTTTCTATTCTAAATTTTAATACTAACTATACAACTTCTCACATCCTTGCAGGATTAGTCGTCTGATAGTGCAAGAATTGCAAATGGGTAGGTAAATAAAGATACAAATTTAAAGTACTACATCTTGGCTATGCAAGAGCTATGGTATTGTACGCTTTATCTTTTCCTTCCTATTTAAGGTTTCCCCAAGAACACAAAACGCCGTATAGTTAGTATTAAAATTTGCAATGGTAATTACGAAATTCTTCTTTTAATACGGTTTGGTCATCCATTTCTGTGCAATAGTCCAGATCTTGAAAACTAGTTCACCATCCTTGTAGTTCTGGAAGATTTCTATAGAGTTCCAAGGATTCAGGATTAGAAAGTGCACCTTGATTTGTTACCGACTGGCCTTCGATTACTTGTCGTACCGCTACCTCGACTTTTTTACCATTAATTGTGTACTGCGAAAGAACGGGAAAATGTATGTTATCATTCTTCTGTTTATTACAAAAAAAAATATATACTAAGGCTCTTTGCTAAGCTCAGCCTACTTCTTAATCTTTCTTTCAAGTATTTTATGTACGAGGGATGATCAGAAACTAAAGTTACAAGACCGATATTTCTGGAGTTTCGTCTATTATAGAGAAATGAGAAGTATGCGGTAATTTTAATACATGGAGTTGGCAACTGTGCAATTTTCAGCAACTGGTAAACCTAATGGCGACTCGTTTGGAAAACTGGTTTCGCAAAAAAAAAAATCCGCTCAGTTATTCGATTTCTGTGAGCGAAACTAGTAACCGCGCCTGAAATTCACCGGCACTTGATAGGGGTTTACGAAAAAACTGTAATATCTCGTCAGCATGTTGCAGAATGACGTCGAAAGTTTGCGGCTGATAGAGAAAATGTCACCGACTAGGAGCACAGTGGCTGACTCAGCATGACATCAACAGATTTGAGCACAGCTCGCGTGGAGGAGCTGATTCAAGACAACAGGAGGATCACGTTACGGCATCTGACAGCAGAACTGGGAATGTTCGGAAGCGTTCGTCACATTGTACTCGATATTCTGCAGTACCGAAAAGTTTGTTCCCGATGTGCTGAACACGCAAGGATAGGATTTCTACCAGGAGGAAATATTCAAGTTCATCCCACGATGCGACAAGTGCCTCAACTGATATGGAGACTATGTCGATAAATATCCTCAACCGATATGGAAACTATGTCGATAAATAACCTCAACCGATATGGAAACTATGTCGATAAATAACCTCAACCGATATGGAAACTATGTCGATAAATAACCTCAACCGATATGGAAACTATGTCGATAAATAACCTCAATCGATATGGAAACTATGTCGATAAATAACCTCAATCGATATGGAAACTATGTCGATAAATATCCTCAACCGATATGGAAACTATGTCGATAAATATCCTCAACCGATATGGAAACTATGTCGATAAATAACCTCAACCGATATGGAAACTATGTCGATAAATAACCTCAACCGATATGGAAACTATGTCGATAAATAACCTCAACCTATATGGAAACTGTCGATAAATAACCTCAACCGATATGGAAACTATGTCGATAAATAACCTCAACCTATATGGAAACTATGTCGATAAATAACCTCAACCGATATGGAGACTGTCGAAAAATAACATATTGTATATATTATCTATTAACTATATTGCTTATATGAAATAATATATACACGTTTCATTGCAGGCTTTGTAACCTTACTTTCTGATATCCCTCATACACATATATAATTTGGATGTCCAACAATTATGACGTCATCAAATGCGCACCTGAATTTCTACTCTACAAGGAAACGTTAAAAACAATTATTTAATTGGTATTTAATAGTATGTTGTAGATACAATTTGGTTCACTTATATCCTTGATATTCTTCATTGTTTTTAAGTTTGTCATTAAAGTTAAAACAAGTGAGGCTGAGCTACGCAGAGCCTTAAGAAACAGACATGATTATTTTTGAAAAATCATAAATAAATCAGACAACGTACGAGGTAACCAAAAAAGTTCTTGCCGTTCTAAAGCAGTAATAAACAAAGAGCAATAAAGTGGATAATACAACCACTATTTGGTGTGTATTGCGTAGACGTTTGTCCATGAAGCCATACAGATTGCCCTTGGTTCAAGCACTGAGTGAAGCTGATAAACATACCCGACATGAATTCTGTGTTACCATGTTGGATCGCATTAGTGGTGACGAGTCATTCTTGAACAATGTGGTATTCAGTGACAAATCACCTTTCCGGCAGAGTCAACACACACAATTGTATTTGGGGCACGGAAAATCCACATGTGTATGTGGAGCTGGTTCGTAACAACCCCAAAGTGAACGTGTTTTGCACTGTTTCCGGAGCAAAGGTGTATGGACCATTCTTCTTTGCTGAGAGCACCATCACCGGCATCGCCTATCTTGATATGCTAACGTACTTACTTGTTCCACAGTTAGATAAAGACGACCACGATAGCCGCTTATGGTGGGAACAAGAATGCGCCCGCCGCACTACCTGATAGACAAAGGGGATTTTTTGATCAGTGTTTCACAGACAAGTGGATAGGTCGTGGTGGACTAATTGCCTGGTCGCCACGGTCTCCAGATTACACGCCACTTGACTTCTTTCTGTAGGGGTTTGTGAAAGATAAGGTGTACACCCCTTCTCTACCTGATAATGTTAATGAACTGAAACTCGCATCACAATAGTCATCGCGGACGTTACCCCCGAAATGCTGGCTACTGTTTGGCAGAAAATCGACTTTCATTGGGATGTGTTCAGGATGACCGCAAGTACACACATATTTGTCACAAAAAACTTGGAAGGGTTTTGCTGTATAATAACACATAACCAAGTTTCTATGTGGTTCCAATAAAGAATTATAATTGATTTAAGTCGTATACCCTATAAAGAATGACCCTGTATTTACCATACTAAAATAGCTTACACGGTTAGCTACGCGCCTTTGGCGTGAGAGATCTGGGTTCGATTCCCGGTGGGAGTTCATGTAGTTCGGATTCCACGTTAATCAGTAGAAGCACGTCTCATATAGCCTCACTACTTAACGGGGCCTTAAAACTCAACTCAACTCATACTAAAATATGTATAAAAATACCTAAAAATAGGTCTATATGAACTTGGAAACTTGAACTCCTCCCCTTGACAAACTTCTGCATACCCCACTGTTCGGCCTAATAGGGTACCTAGAAAGTACTATCCTTTTAATTTCTGCCACAAAGTCTTTCCTAATGAATAAGAAATCTGGATGTACAATTTACGACACAACAATTGGAGAACACTCAAATTTCTGCGCAATATAAAAGATATTGACAGCAACAATTATTTCATTTAAGAGCACTTTGTAACTGTTAAAAAAAATTACTTTCCACAACTGGCGGATCGTCTGTTGTTATTGAGTTACTTAAAAACCAATAAAGATAAAAATTAGTTGCCGAAAACGTGGTACATATCCAAAAGTTTCAGGTTTGAATTATTAAATGGTCTATGGCAGTAAGTGTATTAAAATGAGTGTTTAATATTAAAATCAGAAAGTATTTTCAAGTGTTTCCAAAGACTTTTAAACCAAGATCTCAACATTTCCCCAACCATAATACTTACCGGAATCTCCTTTGTCTCGAGAATTAGTGCTGGAACATGTCTAGCCGAAAGTTTCTCTCGAATTGTTGTCCTTATTTTCTTTACCAAGGCGTCTGTCCAAGAATAGTTTTGGTTAAGCTTCACGAAAAGAATTACCCTTTCTTCCCGATCCTTACTTCTTTGAGGTACACACAAACTATCTAGTATTTCCGGAAATGATTCAACTGTAAAGAACACAATAGTTTAAATCTTTAGTTGAAGACTACATCACATTTCTTTCGTCATTTATAACAAGAGTAATTTATTTTGCGTGCAATACGGGTTGCCCCTTGTAAATAAACGACATAAAAGAACAACCTGATAATTGTACAATAAAGATTCAACTATGATTCAGCACCTTTCTAAATAAATTTATTTATTTATTTATTTCTATTTTTACACATCAAAACCATTATTTATTTATGAAATGCTTTTACCGGATCTTTTCATTTGATATCCCATAAAATATGTTTCGTTATGATATATTTGATTTTTCACTTTTAACAGTATACCATTTAAGTGTGTGCCGCACTGAATTTTACGTGACACTATGCACTAGTATTACTTCTCAGTTTATGATGGAACTGATTGACATCATATTTATGAAAACCTATCAAGCTGTTCAAAAGTTTTATGATGGAATTCGCATTTCGAATATTGCATTTGAAGAGAAGAAAAACTGTGATTTACTTAGCTGGCATGATGTATAGCAGGAAGTGAGCGCGAACCAAAAAATATGAGGGCTGATCAAAAAGTAAAGTTACAAAGCCTGCAGTGAAACGTATATATATATTATTTCATCTAACCAATACAGGAAACAGATAGCACATATATTAAGTTATTTTTGAACATAGTTTCTATATAGGTTGACGCACTAGTCGCATCGTAGGATGAGTTTAAAGATTCCCTCCTGGTAAAAATCTTGTCGTTGCATGTTCAGCCACGTTGTCATGAAGTGTTTCACCTCCTCGTCTGAAGCATGGCGACGGCCATCTAGGTGCTCCTTCAAGTGCGGGAACAGGTGAAAGTCGCTTGTCCTAAATCAGTCCTCCACGCGAGCTATGTTCAAATCTACTGATGCCTGCTGGGTCGGCTACTGCACTCTTCGTCGTCGGTGACGTTTTCTCTACCAGCTGCAAGTTTCGACATGCTGACGAGACATTACAGTCTCTCCATAAACTTCTACTAGCTGCCGATGAATTACAGCCGCGGTTACATGTTCCGCCCACAGAAATCGAACAACTAAGCGGATTTCTTCGTGAGACCAGTCTTCCAAACGAGTCGCCATTTGTGTTTATATACAACTAGTGCCATAAGTAGCGGGTGACAAACTCTGCAGTGTTGCCAAATCCTATTAAAATTACTGAACACTCCTCATTCTTCTATAACAAATAAAAACTCCTGAAATATCGACCTTGTAACCTTAGTTTTTGATCCTCCCTCGTAGAATATATGTAGAGGAAAATGTTACTTAGTTTTTAAGACATTTGTGGTTACGTTTCGAGGCCTTGTTTGGAATTTTGTACGAAATATATTTAAAATATATGTGTATAATCATCCAAAATTATGAGGTAATTGTAACACGAGGATACAAAACACTTAGTAATTAGTAATCCTACCTTTGTATCCCGTGACAGTTTCTCTTGTATTAATGAGTGATGTCCAGAGTGAACCAACATAATTCACTAACACAAGGAGAACTACTACTCAACACAGAGATGTTTACCATTTATTTGTGCGATATTTATAAGTAGTGCTCACTAATAAATACATTAATGGTGAAATTATTATGATTGAGTTTAGTATGTTGTATATATGCAGGCTATAGCCGATAGGCCTTTCAAGAAAACATTTAAGATACAATGAAAATAGATAAATTTCGGTTACGAGTGTGCATCATACATATATACATACATACATAGTATCCTTCTTGAAAGCAGATTATTCCATTCTTTAAAATAAAAGAAAAAGAAAAGAAAAAACTCATCTACAGTGTCTAGCGTCCACGTGACGCTCCATGCTCGATGTCATTCCTAAGATTACGACAAATGTTTGGACACACTATTCAGAAGGACATTCTACCACGCTGTTTAGTTCCTACGTGGAAATAAAGTCACAAACATAACACACATAAATGCAATTAGCTAAAAAGATAGTCTAACTTCTAATATAAGGTTGTCGTTCAAGAAAGAACGCTACCCGCTACCGAATTCAATGAGCTAGCTTAGGGGGACGGTGGCTTAATGGTAGAGTGCTTACCACTGGTGGGTGGGACCCCCGGCTAAGTTAGTTTGTGGTGGATAACATCGTGTCCATGAGTTTTCTGTGGATACTCCCGTTTCCTCCCACTTTCTCGTTCCACCAATTTTTTCAACATCATTCACCTGCTTTAATGATCGTCTCCCTTAGCCTAACAGACATAATCGTAAGACGTTAAACTCCAAGATTTAATTTCATTTTCATTTTCAATGAGTTAGGTTGTTTCATTCAAGTCTATAGGTGTGCGTGGTTTGTCTTCGATAATTGGGAGAAACTATCTGTTACGTGAACCGAGAAAATATGCTTTAAAAAATTGTGTGAGACTTTCGACTTATTATGATTGAAATAAACTTTTAAATAGAAGTGTATTAATGATATTGTCATAATCGAACATGGAAATGGAAATCTTTGAGTTTTATGTCCCACGGTTATGCCGGTTAGGCTAAAGGAGACGGTGATGATGAGAGATGAATGAAATGGTGATATAAAGAGAGTGGGAGGAAACGGGAGAACCCCGGGAAAACCCACGCACGCGGTGTTTGTCCACCACAAAGTTTACTTGGCGGGAGCAGGGTTTGAACCCGGGACCCCAAGCACCAGAGGTGAACGCTCTACCGCGGCCCCATTGTCATAATCGAAGTGACACTAGTAAATAGTAACTGAAAATCAATGTACTAACAATTACAACATACAGTACGCATCAACAATTAGCGTAGAAATAAAGATAAAAAAATACAAAATTTCATGACATCTAAAACAGACCCAACATGCTCTACTACGATGCTAAAATACCTTGTTCAAAATTACACTTTTAAGACAAGCCATAATACTGCAATTTGAATGAAATTCGCGCGGCGAAAAGTCAATAGAAAGCTCCAATGCTTGTGCAGAATTAAGAGTCAAAAACATTATCGGTGAATTAGGGTAGAAAATATTGCACGCACGCCAAAATAGACTCAAAAGCAAAATATATGTGCCAGAACAGAACAAAACTAAATATGCCCGGGAAAATATATCAGATAGTACCAGATGCACATAACAGAGTATATATATTAATAGAGCGTGCGCGAAAATACGAGAAATGATCGAAAGAAAACGTTACAAAACCTGAGACATAGCTGGAATATCAACACACCTAATGATAGAGGGCACTGAACAATAGTCTTCAGTGTAACCACAATTTTTGTTCAACCGCAAATCACAACAGCAGATAAAGTTTTCTACACCATTTGCATAGAAATCCGCGTCAAATTCTCGTAACTACCGTGAGGCAGCAGTTTTGTCAATCAAAATGCCAGATAATGTGAGCCAACCATTTTTTGCTTTAGAACAAGGAAAAGATCAAAGTTACAGGGGCTAGGTCAGGACTGTAGAAGGGGTATTCTAGTCGTTCCAAGCATAACGTCACTGGCTGAAGTACTGAGTCTACCGCTGTGTCCAAGGTTGTCATTAACAATATTGGTCCGTCTTTCTTTGAAGGCACATCACCACTTCCCTACATTTTGCTTTGAAATTCAACCCTCCCCGTACACCTTCACAATTTGACTATGAATGTTTGAAGATGTAGTGTTTTTGGCCCACAGGAACCGTAACACTAATCTCACTACTACTCTTGACCTATTTTCCAGACGAGTCATCATTTTTAATGTCCACTTCTCGGGTATACATAATCAGAACCTGAAGTCTTCAAACCTGCACCAAGACAGACATGTTATTAATCTACAAATACATTTTCGTTTTGCAGTGAATAACATACAAATTTTATGCTTTGTAACCATTTTTTTTTTAATCATCCCTCGTATAAAAAGAAGCAAAGTCTGCTTATGAAAGTCAATCCTTGCGGTTGTTCTTAATGCCTAATGTATGCTCTAAACCAAGGTCTCTCCCCCTCCTTCTTCCTTATTAACAGTTCACGATAAAACGTAACAGAAACAGCATCGCTTTTTTTTTTTTTTTTTAGGTTTTTCCTTTTTTATTTATTTCAAAACCCTCGTACAAAATTTCGTAATTTCTGCTTTCATTTTTCTGCTAACTTTTGCTTTCTTTGGTCTACGACTAGTGCTCAATTGGACGACTATAAACAAAGCCAACCTTGTTCACAAATTAAGTTATTAATGAGAAGTGATCTTGCAAATGACGACTTCCATACAAAATATATTTACTTACCAATATTATAGATTTCTGAGCTTCCAAACCGAACTCCACTCGGATTTAGAGTACCATCACTTCTCCCAAGCATTGTAATTCCTTTAGTCACTTCGTTTATTAAACAGTAGTCTCCGTGAGTCCATACACCAGGATACTTCTCAAAATAGGCTTTTTTATAAAGACGACCGTCAGGATCATTCCAGAAATAGATTGGCATGCTTGGAAAAGGCTTTGTACAAACTAATTCACCACTTCTCCCAAATACAGGTTTTCCTGTAGAGATTAAAATGGTATTATTATTTTAATATGTTGTATACAATTGGCTCAACAGTAAGGGTATGTTTATAGCGAAATTTTCCTATTTTATCCTTCCTTTTTCAACTTTCGTATCTTACACCACCTTTCATCCTTCGTAGAACAGCGTGTTTATACTGAGTTTAGTGTTCAGTTTTCTTCACGCAGAGGCAAGTCAGGGCTGGCAGCAAAAACGGTGTATTTGACATTTAGATAAAAAAAAAAAAAAAAAAAAAAAAAGGCTTCCACAACGAAATCTTAAAAGCCTAGCACATACCCCAGAAAAACTTCTATTTTTATGTCTTAAGATTAGGTTATACTGAATTAGTAGAATACGGTACATTAGTACGGAATTACATTAGTACGGTACATACGTTTAGGCTAGTAAGAGTAGATTAAGGTTAGTATAGAGTAGGTTAGGTTACTAGCGTATGTTAGGTTAGATTGGGTTAGTAGAGTATGTTAGGTTCGATTAGTTGAGTAATTATGTTAGGTTAATAAGGTAGATTAGGTTAGGTTAGTACGGTAGATTAGGTTAGGTTAATAGGGTAGGTCAGTAGAGTAGAGTAGCTTAGGTTAGTAGAGTATGCTAGGTTAAGTTAGTGCTTGTACGTGTATTTACAAGAACCTTAATGTGGTTTTCGCAGTGATACGAGTTCCTATGGCTTCACACTAGTAGCGCTACATTTGTAAACATAAAAGACAGTTTTTTACATTGTGCAGAAATGACACACTGACGCAAAATAATACGTAATACAGTTCTCTTTCGTATACACTCTCTCATTTTAATCATGCTACAACAGTTGTCATGGTTTGAGTACTCTTATATACTCATTAGTACTCTTATATACAATACAGCTTTACCACGTTGAGCCTAAGTATTCCACTGGCAAAAATTAATATTTAATACAGTCCTCTTTGGTACGAAGTTGCTTATTTTAACCGTAAAATTACCATTTGTATGACGCCTATTCTTGTTTCCCATACAGATACATATGTTTGCACTTACACGACATTCCTAGTTCACTGCCTATTTTCTCCCATGCATTCCTTAGCATCAATCTATTACGGTGATTTTTGTGTTGCTTCTTCCATATTAAGGGATAATTACAAACCAAAGATATTAATTTTTGTTTCACGTAATCAATTTTCAGATTACAATGTATTTGAGTAATCTACAGTAAAAAGAACATCTGCAACCCTTTTTATTAAAACTTCACCGGGCTAGCAGTACTGGTGTTTGTGTACATGTCTGTGAGAGTAGTCAATCAGTGCGCTGTCTGCTTGATCATCCACTGTAAAAAAGTTTGTTTCTCGAAATAAAAAAAGAAAGGAAGAAATATGAAGCTTGGTTCAGCATGCGATATAACCAGGTTCCATTTAAAGCAATGCATTAGATCTGGATTTTCAGTTCCGCTGAAAAAGGAAAAGGGAAGAATGAAATAGAAAAATTTCGCTATAACCATACCCTAGAAATGCACAAAGTTCTACAGTTTGGTAAGCAGTAGTAAAGTTTTCTCACACTTAACACTTGGGTTATTAATGATAACGGAACCGACAACACTTTGGATTTCGGAACGTAAATAAACGTTTTAATTCGGTGAGTTTCGGAAGAGAAGCGAAATACATTTCAACAATATCGGTTGTTTATATATTCCGCATGACTTTAAAGGAGGATTTTATAATTCCATAAGTAAGACTTTTGATATTCCATCCGTGTTTATTTTATTTGACTGAGGTTTGAATTGAACTGACTGCGTTTATCTTCAGAATTGTACTAACTCGGGGACTTGTACAATTATTGTGCTATCATTTTTTTAAAACTTAAAAAACATACTTATTCTGTTTCCCTTAGATATCTTACAAATATAGTTGACTCTACACAGTTAGTTATAAAAAGAAAAACCTGTACTAATAATTTGCCAACAGACGATGTACCTAAAATGGAAGCCACATTGCCTCGCTAAACTGTTATGCTGATTTGGTGTATAAGAAAAGTAGTAGCCCACTTGTCACCAGTAACCTACACAATACGTTGGCCTACTTCTTTGATGAAATGCGATCTTCGAGGCCCCAAGTGCCGCTCGATTCAATGTCTATGGTCACGAACATGTATCTATCGAGTAGACTTTTATATTTACCTCTTTTCCCGGATTCTTTGCGGGTTGCAAACGCAACAGCTCCTTCTGTGATGAAGAAAGAGTAAGGTTACTTAACGCGAATGAGTCAGAGCAGGTGAAATCCCAGCGAAGAATTTTCCACCTCTTCCATGGTACCAGATCATGTCATCTGGTCTTTTGCCAACAGATCGGTTAAATCCTGCTGGTTCACGACCGCTGATGTGAGTATTTTTTAGATAATGTGATATTTTTGTTTCAATTTATATTTTAATATTTAACAATTAAATGTTGTTACAAGTTACAGTTTGATTCAAATTTATTATTACAAGTATTAACCGTCTCCTTAATATTATTATAGCTTTTACTTCCTTATGATGATGATAATTTTTTTCAAATTTCACTTCATTTCAAATTTTCTCTATTTACTGTGTTATCCTGAAATTTTATTTATGTTAAATAAAATGACACATTGTTTTTAATTAGAGAAGATGGTTTGAAATTAAGTGAAATTGGAATACTTTATTACCATAGAAAAGCGAAAGCCACAACAATATTACGAAAACAGTTAATATAAATTTCAGTCAAACTATAGCTTGTAATAATATTTATATAATTTATTCTGGTTTATAGTTTGTAACAAATGATAAGAACCTCATTCTAACCATAGAAAGTTTCAAATATTTGAATTATTAGAGTTATATGTCCTTGATTCTATTGCGAGTTCGATCGTCATTACTAGCATAATAAAGATTATGTGGAATAATATTTAATTGTTAAATATTAAAATATACACTTACTAGCAGCGTTCACCCCGCTTCGCTGGGGTCACCCCGGAACGCAATAAACTTTGTTACTTAGATAATTTTTACTTTTTCGCTTTCAAGTGATATGATAAAAACCATAGTAGATTGCAGTAAATGTTAACATTATATCGCCTGTCATTTATGTTAACCCGCCGAGTGACACGGTCATGCGGGTTGCATATAAATACGTTTATTTTTACCTATGATGAACTAACAAAGGATTTGTACGTTATGGACACTTGAATGGTCAATTATCTCAAGACACTGGTAATTAAAAATTAAAGTGATATGATAAAAACCATCTAGGGTCCAAATCCTAATAACCCCCCAAAAATGAAAGAAATTGGTTCAGCCGTATTAGCGTGATGAGGGAACAAAGGATTTGTGCGTTCTCTTTTATATATAAGATAACAATATAAAAGTTAAAATTATATAAAACAATATTTGTACAACAAATCCCCAAATTAGTACAACTCTAAAGATAAACGCAGTGAGTGAGATTGGAACGTCAGTCAGACTCATGCTGTACGCATGCCAATGTTATTTGTTAAATGCTATATTTTTTCCTTCAATTCAGATCCAAATGTCTTCTATTTTTAGAGAGTAAATCAAAAAAGCTATTTCTATTTAATACGTACTCTGTACAATGATAACAGTTGTTTTCTTTAGTTTGAGATTTCTTTAATAAAACACAATATATTCGTTTGCTTAGTCTAATTTACAACATATATTTAATTACTTGGAGGCTGAAAGCTCAGAATGATACTTCATTTGTCTTCATTAATAAATAAATAAATAAATAAATAAATAAATAAATAAATCTCTATATATATAAATAAAAGTGAGTAGGGTTGTGACTTAATAACTCTCGAACTATCCAACCGATGTCGATCACATTTTCAACATAGATGAAATAGATGAAATTCGGGTCTGGGAGTGCTTTTATCATTTCACTGTGACGGTGCAACTTTGGGGAGGGGAGGGATATATATACATATATATTGTTCGCCTGGCTTACTCTAATTCTATTTGTGTACGGGGATGGTAGCAACTGAGTAAGAGCCAGACCAAACTAGAGAAATATCCGAAATTTCTCTCTCAAATATGCTCCTAACACTTGAGCAGAAATTTTATAAATTACAAGCAAAACTTAATTAGAGTAATGATTATTAAAGCTGATAGGAAAATTAGTAAAGTCTTTGTGTTCATGTTAATGTGATTTATTAGGAACAGGTTCGTAAAAATTGAAATGAAAAATGATATGATATGTTTGAGTTTTATGACCCACGATTATGCCGGTTAGGCTAAAGGAGACGGCGACGATGAGTAATGAATGAAATGGTGGAATGAAGAAAGTGGGAGCAAACGGGAGAACCCCAAGGAAACCCACGCACACGGTGTTTGTCCACCACAAAGTTCACTTGGCGGGGACTGGGATCGAACCCGGGATCCCAAGCACCAGAGCTTACAAAATTGAGGTTTCAAGAAATTTAGATTGGTCATGTTTAGCTATCTGGAATTCGTGAAGGATAATGATAAAGGAATTTGCCCAAAATAAGAATGTCATACCTGTTGCGCCGCTGGTTCCTTGCCGTCAAAAAAATCCTGATCCGCAGCTCTGTCTTCGGCTGATATAAAATGTCCTCAGAGATTGTTAAGTTTGATGATTAGAGCACATAACAATAAAGGTCTTTCTTGAATCCTTCAAACACTATTCAAACTCGAATAATATCGTAATGATAATTTACAAGTCACATACTGCGAGACGCATAACACTCCTAAGATGTGATTCGTTTAACTATTTATCTATACTCTGAAGTTACTCCGAGATTTTACTTCGGTGACTCGATTGACGTCTCTGTCCCCGTCTCTCGTTCCTCTCTACTAGTCTCTTCTACATTACCCCTAAATTTTGAAGGAAACATTTTATACGACCAAAAAAACATGAGATTGCATATTTTCAAAGAAGTTTCCAGACGGCAACGTCCTCAGCCAGCACGTGAAATCTCAGTTGAGAAAGAACATTCTGCTGACCAAAAACCTTTAAAAGTTTCGAGACACAAAATTCCAGATATTTTAAATTCTGCCAATCTAAGAAATTACTAGAAAAGATGAGTACAAAGATTTTACAATATTACAAACATTCGCTGATACAATTTTGAAATTAAAAATGCTGATTTAGTGACAGTTATTTAACAGTATTGTTATGTAAGTTCTTTTGATGTAATATACTAGCTTACAGTATCTTGTTTCATAACATGAACCAGGAATCATAATTAAAGTAATAAACTCCATGACATAATTTCTTTTTAGACCTTTTGCAAGATAGTAAAATTTAACAAACACAAGAGATCATGTAAATAAAATTGAAAAATGAAAAATGAAATGAAATCTTTGAGTTTTACGTCCCACGGTTATGCCGGTTAGGCTAAAGGAGACGGTGATAATGAGTAATGAATGAAATGGTGGAATGAAGGAAGTGGGAGGAAACGGGAGAACCCCGAGAAAACCCACGCACACGGTGTTTGTCCACCACAAAGTTCACTTGGCGGGGGCTGGGATCGAACCCGGGACCCCAAGCACCAGAGGTGAACGCTCTACCACTGAGCCACCGCGGCCCCATAAATAAAATTGAGTTGAATTACTTTTATAATATAATATATCGTTGCATATCTTCGATTTCAACTCAAGTACCTTAACAATATATGTAAATTATTGAAAATGACATATTAGTGCCGAATCTATAGTTCTTGAAGTCGCTGAGATGAACAGTTCCCCTTCCGATGTTGTTTAAATCCAAATTCAGCTCCGCAACTTGGGGAGGGGGAGGAGTGAGAAATATAAAAATGATTGAAAATGACCGATTTCAGAGAGGAATTCAATAATAGAAAAAGTGACTGAGTAGCAGAACATATTACTTTTTTTTTTTTTTTTTTCATTTTAACCCAGTGAATTGACACTAGTTATTTTCTAAAATTGCTTACCTTCAACCCAACATTCCATGGCACATCCAAGGTGAAAAGACTGTACTTCGCCTCTATGAACAGGAATATCCGTGTTTTGTCCCATGAAGCAAGCTATTATATCTGAGCCTCCTACAAATGAAACGTGTTACAATCATAAAAATCATTTCCACAGAAGTTAAGTTTTCAAATCAATAGTTCTGTAGGGGTACAAAAGTAACTTCTTAAATTGAGAAATTTTATCTCTTCTAAAATATGCAAATTAGAGCCGCACATTACTTATTTATTCATTTATTTATTTATTTATTTTATGACACGCTGTTTATTGCATGATGTTACTTCTTCTCATGTTACATCTTGATTTGACTGCCAATATTTTCAGAACCTTTTTTCAAACAGACAGGAATAAATTCTAAGGGCTCCCTTAAGGAATAAAAAGAAATACATATAGTATATAGTTCACTGCGATACATTTATTTCTTTGACAACCCCATAAAGATAATCAAGGGGACTGTAGTCTGGACGGGCCGCGGTGGCTCAGTGGTAGAGCGTTCACCTCTGGTGCTTGGGGTCTCGGGTTCAAACCCTGCTCCCGCCAAGTGAACTTTGTGGTGGACAAACACCGTGTGCGTGGGTTTTCTCGGGGTTCTCCCATTTCCTCCCACTTTCTTCATTCCACCATTTCATTCATCTCTCATCATCACCGTCTCCTTTAGCCTAACCGGCATAACCGTGGGACGTAAAACTCAAAGATTTCATTTCATTTTGTAGTCTGGACTCCATACAGGCAATGCAGTAAACCCTCAATGCCCGTTGTTCTGTAAAATGTTCACTAAGTTAATTTCTAAGTTTAGGTTCGGAAACATCATCTTACATAAACATCAGCAGAAATTCTTGGCCACACAAACGTTCGTAACATTTTCAAATGATGTCCAGCATACATGACACCTTGCAGCAGATAGGGACCACAAATACAAGAAGTTATATCTTAGACTGTTATTTTCCGCTTGTTCTGCATTCTTTCAGCTGTCTCTAGGAGATCAACTTTGATTCCGTCGTCAAAATGAACATTTTTTACAATGACGGAATCATGGAACTGCTCACATATTGACAGAAGTGTGTTCATTGCCAGGGTGGTTATATTAGAAAATAATTATTATGATCTGAGATTAAAGTTCTAGGAATGTACGTGTGTTTGTTTTGTACCGATAAGTTCAACCGTTTTCACACAAAAAATAATACGTATTATTTTTCAGCATGCTCTTGCAAAACAATGATGACAATACATAACTATATCTAATATACCCAAGAATAATTTTTAGAAGTTGTAGATTACATTGCATATATTATGAATCGTACAATGACAAAATGAAACTTAAATGTTAATGGACATCGACGATGGAATATTATATATATATATATACATACATCAGATCAGTGATGTTCATAAAAGCAACATACTAACCTGATATTGATCCAAGTAATAAGTCATTTTTAATGTTTTTATATACATAATCGTAGCTACGGGGTTGTAAAGTGGAACCAGTTGATAAAATCATCCTCAATGTTTCTAGCTTGTGATTGTCTTTTGGAATGTATTGTCTATCTTCTACCACTGCGAGGTATTTGGCGCTTGTACCAAATATTGTTATACCTGATACAGAAGAAGAATATGTATTATTTATTGATCACGCATAATGTATAAGTTGGCATATTAATTTCCTATTAAATAACGGGAATTTTATGGAAAACAATAATGCACTATGTACCTGTTAAGAAATAAACAAATCATTGTATTTCAAAGATAGTACTCACCATAATACAGAAAAAGCGGAAAAATGATTGATTAGACTGGGACTCGAACCCAGGATCTCCCGCATACCGTGCCGATGCGTTAACCACTACGCCATGCAGTTCGCTTCTCAGAACACCCTTTCACTTCTGTAGCCGATGCTCTCACCACTCTTTCCTTTACATTAAATTATAATAAAATATCTCTACGTGGGCTGTCACTATAACTGCCACCTTTTTAATTTAACAAGCACATCTGCCGATGTATGTGTGTTACTGTTGACCTGCATGGTGACCATATTTCTAAATAGGTCATTGTCTTTGGAACCAAGGCTGAACAACTCAGAATCGTTTCAGTACATTTGCCACAATCTGCTTTAATACGTCATTGCCCGTGTTTAAGAAGAATATACAAAACAATCAACAGTTAAACTGGAACGTATACCAAAAGAAAAAAAAAATCATTATCACGTTACAAATATTAAAGGTTCCTAGAAATGCCTCTTCCGATATGACAACAATTAGACTTAAAACCTAACACTATTATGTCTCATATAGAGAATAAACCACTCTGTCGTACTTTCATTTTATCCTATACCGGGTGAGTCAAAATGGTATCCCCGATTTCGTTAATTTATTACTCGAACAGTAATGAGCTTTTGTTGCTAATATATTCTGGAATATTTTTCAAGAAGTTTTTTATTTCCTCTTCTATTGCAGAGGCATAGTTACATAGACCTCCACTACGAGGTAGTTTAGTCAAAATGAGCAATATGGCTTCTACAGGCCAGCAAGCGTTCTGTGTGCTTGATTTTCGAAGTTCGTTTTGAAGGTTCAACAGCATTTCTGTGGAAAATTTAGGTTATTTTTGCCGCCATTTGCCACAATAGTGGTTGAATTGCGTGAGCGCATCAATGCAGCTGTAGCCGATATAGACCCTGACATGCTAGGAAGATTTTGGCAGGAAATTGATTATAGACTAAATGTGTGTCGTGTATCTTGTGGATCCGATCTTAAACATTTATATGATGTTAGGAGAAAACTTCTGAGTTGATCAATCAGTGTGTAATCACTGAAATCAGAAACATCATTTTGACTCAAACTATATATATTTAAAGCCTTAAGCTTCTATAAACTTTAAGATTTTGTACTTTATTCCAATTAACCAAATAACAAAACAATACAGATCTGCACCTATTACATAAAATGCTAGAAGTACTACAAATCTATTCATCTAAGTACATTTTAAGAGAAATACTTATCGTACCAAACATAATTTCGTTCAATTCCTATAGTATCTCGAACTTTTCACCCAACAACCCTACCCCATTTAACCTGCTACAGAAGACTTTTTTAGCGAGCACACAAGATCAAAAAGGAGCAGTTTTCTAATCCTATTCTCCATTTTGTCCCACAATTTATAACAAAGTGGAACATGAACATTTGGAAAGTTGGGTTATTTTTTACTAAATATTTTGACTAATGTAAAACCAACATTTTCCAGGTGTTACTTGCCACAGGAAAAAAATGTGATGTCTACTTGTGTAGGAAGCACTGAGTAAAAATTATTGTTCAGTCCTGCCATTAGGAAATAATACCGCAACTGACAAAACTAGTTAGCGTTGCCCGGTATTAGTGTCATTTATTGACAGAACGCACAAACGAAACCTACTTCACTAAAACAATCGCTACGGACAACCAACGTGACGATGGCGAGTTCCCACTTATACTGATGGTGTATCACATGTTTTCCACCTCTCTTTCAAGTCTCCCGTCACCAGCGTTGCTGGTTCGTGCGCAGGTGTTGCCAATCTCATTACTTTATTTACATAGCTTGTATACAAAGGGTGTCGCAGAGAAGGTAAGATTTCCTGTATAGGAAAACAGGGTGAAAATTCGGTTCATTAACTTCCCATTGAAACCAAAATGAATACAGGTCAAACAATCGTAACTGCATAGCAGTTAAAAGACAAGTACGTACATGGACCCCTCCAAGAATCATTAAAATGAAAAAATAAATTATGAACTAAAACATTTTTGTTGAGAATCAGTCATATCGACTAGACGTACATCTTTTTTCAAAATAAGCACCATTGACAACTAAGCAAGCGTCCATACGCTTCTGCCACTTTGTGAATGTCTTTGAAGATTCGTCGTCAGGTAGCGAACTGAAGAAAACTTACACTGTGGTGATCACTTCTTTGTTCGTCATGAAATGACGACCACGTAAAGTGGAAATAGCTAAAAGTCGAAGGGTACAAGATCCGGGTTGTATGCTGGATGCGATAAAAAGTCTATTTTCCTTTTTGTCGCGTGATCATGAAAAGCCACATAATGTGCAAGCGTGCGTTATCGTGGTACAATATGAAGGAGTTCCTCTTGAAATGCAACCTGTTACGTGCTGGCGCAATCTCGATGACTCCTCGTACTACACTGCATTCACCATGCCTCTTCGATTCCTAAATAAGATCAGCATCACCTTATTTGCGCTCTTCTGTTGATGTTCTTTCTTTTTGCGAGACGACTTCCAAGTGCTGCTTTCTTATTTTGTAAACGGGTCAAAGTCATGAATCCAGGTTTCATCGACAGTTATGATTCGATCCAGAATGAAAGGATCATCTTTCATACCTCTCTTCCACTGAGTACAAACATTTATACGCTGCTGCATCTGTTCTGCTAAGAAAATGCGGTACCCATGCAGCGCAAAACAACTTCATTTTCAAATGATTCGCAAAATTCGGTGGACGGTTTCCTTCAGTATGTTCAAATGTGCACTTAGCGCTCTCAAAGACATATAACTATGATCTGCTGCAACAGTATTCACTAGCGTCTCGTTAATCACGGACGATCTTTGTCCATTATGCAGGATTCGCGCTCATCTTCGAACAATTTGTGCTATCGGTACGTTGTGGCTCTACTCAGTCTGTCTTGATCGGCGTGTATGCCTGTTGAAAATTATGTTTCCACAACATTTTTCCCTAAACGCCAACAAAAGTTTATGGCATGTCGCTGTTCATCTGTTCTATTTATCGCGAAAGGCAATCTTATACACAAAATCCTGCAGAGGCAAACGAAACACGTTCACGTAAATCAACACAGATGCTAACTAATGTGGTTTAGAATCACGTGACAACTTGCTACGGATACAAAATTAGTCATCCTACACGAAGAGACTAATGCGAAGACCACAGGCAGTGTTGCCAAGTCAGGAAAAAATTTTGTCTCACCTTCTCTGCGACAGCCTTTATATAATATCCCTTACATGGCTCTGTTTACTAACAACCAACACGTGATTATTTTATAAACATTAACCATGTGCGTCCTACTACGAGTTACTACAGTAGCAGACAACAGGGACACCAACGACACCTCTTGGTCATGTGACAATAAGGGAACACTAGCGCCATCGCCACATTGGAGCAGCCTTAAAACCAGGATGACATCAGCAACTAGTATCAGTCTTCGGTTGGCTCACCTCCACTCTCTGAGCTTGTCTGGAGCTTCGAGAGGAACCTAATCTAAAGTTTTTAGCTTGCCTGGAGTTCTAGATCTCCTTTCCTGCCCACTAAGTTTGCTCAGAACTCTGTGGGACTCTTTAAACCGCAGTCACTCAGCTTGCTTGGAGCTTTGTAGCTTCAACACCCTCCTTATCTTCTGCTTGTGTGGAGCATTGGGTATTATAAATCCAGTCTATCTAGCTTGCTCGTAACTCTGTGGAGATCTTTTATTAGGCTGCTCGCGCCTTGGGAAACCACTCTTAACCCAATACTAGTGAAATATTTATATTAGAATGGTTCTGTATTACACCATTTATAAGGAGAATTTTTTATAATAAAATATGGTAGTGGACGAAACATTTCTGTGTATAATTTAGCTTTACCTATGCTCTACCTACACTTGCACAAGTAAAACTCTACAATATATATATATATATGTATAATATTTGTAATTTCTCGTATCTCTGTCCGCACACCATGGATGTTACGTAAAAGTCTTCTTATTTGCTCGATAAATTAAATTTTTACTATAGTAGTAATTTATTTCCAAACAACTGAAACGTCAAAGTAAAATGAATTGAAATGTTATATTTAATAACCTAAATTAATTAAGAATTTGTGTTACGCTTCCCTTCATTTTTTTTTTTTTTTTTTTTTTTTTTGTTAGTAAATACTCCGAAAGAAAATACAGAACATTAGAAATTTAATACATTTAACATAAAATGCTATTAAATAAACTAAGTTCTAAATACTTAAACTTCATTTTCTAAATATTACTTACTTTCTTTCTCATTTTAAGCCAGATATTTGGATGCGCAGTTTATAGGGTAATGACTGCCAGGCTGGGAAATAAATAGTATATTTTTAACAGTTTTAGTAACTTTATTTTTAACATTTGACTCCGTTTTCCCTGAGGACAGATATTTGTGAATAATCATAAGCAATTGTTAAGTTCTTTACGTGAATAGTCAATTTTCCAGAACTTAACTATTAAATAATCTACTTTTCGAAATGGAGCTTTTAAATAACTTACTTTTCAAACTTTATTTATTAAGTAACCTACTTTCCAAAATTTAACTATTAAATTATCTATTTTGCAAAATTAATTATATAACCTACTTTTCAAAATGTAGCTATTAAATAGCCTACTTCCTAAAATTTAACTATTAAACAACCTACTTTTTAAATTTACATTATTTGCTGTTGCTGAGTTATTTAAAAAAAATAAGAAAAAGTTGTGGGAAATATAGTGAGGCTCCGTAACACTTCGGATATTAGAAATTTTGAATTATATAATACAAGGGGTGATCAGAAAGTAGGGTTAAAGCCTGCAGTGAAATGTGTATATATTATTTCATATAAGCTAGTTAATAGATACTATATACAATATGTTATTTTTCGACAGTCTCCATATCGGTTGAGACATTTATTGCATCGTGGGATGACTTTAAAGATTTCCTCCTGGTAAAAATCCTGTTCTTGTGTGATCACCTAGATTGTCACGAAATGTTTCACCTCTGATACTGCAGAATATCGTGCACAATGTAATGAACGCTTCCAAATGGCATGCCCAATTCTACCACCAGATGCCATAACGTATTTCTGTTTTCCTAAATCAGCTCCTCCACGCGAGCTGTGTTCAAATCTGTTGATGCCGTGCTGGGTCGACAACTGCGCTCCTTGCCGGTAAAGTTTTCTCTACCAGCCGCAAACTTTCAACACCATTCTGCGACGTGCTGATGAGTCTCTTGTAAACCTCTACCAGCTGCCGGTGAATTTCAGCTGCGGTTACATGTTTCGACCACAGAAATCGAATAACTGAACGGACTTCTTCGCGAGACCAGTCGTCGTTTGAATGAAATGAAATGAAATCTTTAAGTTTTACGTCCCACGATTATGCCGGTTAGGCTAAAGGAGACGGTGATAATGAGAGATGAGTGAAAATGGTAAAATGAAGAAAGTCGGAGGAAACGGGAGAACCCCGAGAAAACCCACGAGCACGGTGTTTGTCCACCACAAAGTTCACTTGGCGGGGGCTGGGATCGAACCCGGAACCCCAAGCACCAGAGGTGAACGCTCTACCACTGAGCCACCGCGCCCCCTCTAGTCGTCGTTTGAGGCGGTTGGCTGAAACTTTGCACAGTTGGCAACTTCATGTATTAAAATTACCGCACATTCTTCGTTCCTCTATAAGAGACGAAAGTCCAGAAATATTGGCCTTGTAACTTTAGTTTATGATCCTCCCTCGTACAATACCCCTTGTTTGGCAGCTTTATTTAGTACAGGGTTCCTACAAGTTCTGATAAAAAGGAATCCTTGATTTTCCATGACTCTTCATAAGAATTCCATGACCACATAAAATCCTTATGAAGTCGGTCTCCTCCTCTGTTAATGCCGATTCTTCCTCACCAATTTGACAATTTCTCTTCCGCATTCTTTCCTTTTCCTTTTTTGGATTGACTCTTGTTTTGTTTTCATACAGGTATACTGTCACTACTTTTTTTTTTTTTTTTTTTTTTTTTTTTTTTTTTTTTAAAGACTCCACATATTGTCTACAAACAAGATTACGTACCTCTACATATATGACCAAAACTTTCGCACAGAAAACGGTAATACAACAGTTTAAATTAAACCTGTTGGACTATAATTAAAAGCACGATTAATGCAAAGTCGTAACTAAACACTAACCTTAGCGGCCAGTGGTGTATTCAGGGGAAGGGGGTTATTGGGCTCAAGCCTCCCACCCCCGAAATAAATTTGTTAGTTTTTTGCAATCCAACAATAACCCTTACCATTTCTAAAAATTTCATTGATTTTCCATTTTCTTATGCTCTTTGCTCACAAATAATACTGTAGTTGTCAAATTTCATTCCATGTAAGAACTGCGTTCTTTCTTCCGTCCATTCTACTCTTCTGTTCCTTTTTCTTAGTTGTTACTTTCTTTCATTTCTCCTATTATACTTTCGACCGTTGTTAGTTGTGATTCAAATCGGCCGTCGTTAGTAACGCCAAAACTAAGAAGAGCTGATACGAGAAACTGGTGTTTCACACCAATTTGCATTGACACTAACATAACGGGACTTTAGTTATTATAGCAAAGGAATATCTTCATCGTTTAGTTATTAAAAACGATAAATGTTTGAATTAAAGAAAATCAAAAAGGGGGCGGGGGAGGGAATAAGTAGCCCGGAAAATTAGGTAGGCCAAGAGGGTACTTCTTCTTTCCCTATGAACAGAATAAATGGTTAGATTCACTGCTAAATTTTTGTATCAGAACACACAAGATTCACTGGTGTGCAATTCTTGTAATTAAAACTTCAATTTACGCACAAATTAAAATATATTTTAATTCTCAAACTCAGGTGGGCAATTGTCCCCCCTGCTTTCCTGTGTTTCGCATAGCCCTCCCGAAACAAAATCCTAAATACGTCACTGTTCGCGGCAGAAATTTACTGAAATTTACGTTAAGGAATCTCTTTTCTTCTTGACCTAGTTCAGTTTGATGGCTAGTTTCTTTTGTATCAGCTTTGCGTTTCATACGTAACCTCTGTTACTCAAAGTCTCTCGGCTGCGTATCCAACATTCTCTTCTCAGTTTCCTTTTTGTTGTGCTCACTTATCTTTTCCTTCTGCTAGTGCAAGTACTCTTCACAGCGTCTCTGAAGGCTTTCATGTAAAGAAGCATCTCTTGCCTCTTGTACCTGTTTATGAATATACCTTTCTGCTACAATAGTCTTTTCATGCATATTTTCCATTAAGAGTAATTTATTGACAAAGAACCCTCTTTCGATCATTACATTTCTATGCGAATCAAACTTTTACTATCTTACAAAATCTTTTTATTCTTCAGTACCAGCAAGGAACTTACTACAAACAACGTCAAATCCTAATTCGTTAGAACTCTGGGAGACTTCTTGAAGTTCTGCTGAGTTTAGACTGGAGAAAGAGATATACAGGGTGTTTCAAAATGAATGTCTGGGTTTTAAGACTTTGTAGTATTTATTACAATTAACTTACAATTATAAATAATACAACAAATGAAAGAGCAAATCAAATAGTTTTGTACACACGCATGCGTATACACTGTTTTCTCTGTCTGCCATTAAGTAGAAAGCGCTAGTAGCAAAGATGGCGACTAGTGAACATAAAGCTTTTAGTGTTTCACATTCTGCAAAAACTAATCTGTAGCTACAGTGCAATCGTCTGTGTGGAGAGTTTTAAGGAAACGCTTACAACTATGTCCTTATCGTTTGCAGTTGCTACAAACTCTGAAGCCTACAGACTATGGTTTACGTACCAACTTTGCAAATGAAATATTGTTAAATGAGGATGAAGATTTTCTGGATCGTGTCGTCTTCAGTAATGAATCGATGTTACACCTACGTGGCGATACTCGCAATATTCGAATCTGGGGGTTAGCAAATCCCCACGAGATGGTACAGTTGCAACGTAGACCTGAATTGCTCTTTCATTTTATGTATTATTATAATTGTACGTTAAATGTAGTACATACTACAAAGCCTTAAAACCCCAATATTTATTATGAAACACCCTGTATTTTTTCCCATAGCTTTCAGCAAGCACATCATCTATCTAGACGTATGAAGCTCGTCTAGAAGAGAGAACCTTTCTTGACCTATACGAGACGAATGATGAATTACCTTAGGATCTAATGAAGACAGATCTTTAAATGGTTGGTACTCTAAAGGACTGTTGAAATTTGGTAATCACAGATGTTAGGATCCAGCAATTGCAGTTTTTGTTGTTCTCTGGGTATTGTTCCTCTTTATGCAAGAAAACGTTAGGAAGCAAACCAAATTACGACATTTTTGCTCACCATAAAGTTTTCCTGCTTTTGTCACAACACTTAATACTCAGTATCTGCACATTTCAGCAGTTCTGATTTCACACTTCAAATCACAAGATTATTTTAAAGTTTTCCTATAGCATCAAAGACGAATGGAGTCATTAGTTGTAAAATCTGAAACCTACGCTGGAAGGACTGCCATCCAATGGCTACCACCTTGCAGAAGGCCAGTTTGCAATTCATAAATAGATCGCTTGCTACCTTCTTCAGAGTTTCTATAGGTCTCATGTTTGTCAGTTTGTTTGTTGTAGAAATTTAATTACATAGTCCACTAATTTAATTAATTGCCACCGCCCTCTGGAAACAGCTAGCATTTTGCAACCAGCGGACGCCGCAACACTTCACAGGAAACTGTGCATTCTGTGATGTCAGTAAACTTTCCTAGACGAGCTGGAGAGTTACTGAATAAGTAATGGATGTGACGTAGGTGGTTACACGTATTCCAGTCCACTGATCCATAGCAGAATCAATGATTCATAATGACTTTACGTTAAAGATATTTATGTCATTTTTAAATATTCTCCATTTATCAAAACGAAACCGACTGAAGACTTCAAATTTTTCTCTGACTTTCAATTGCTTTCCTTTACATTTCCTGACCATCTTTAACTTCCCTGACTTTCCAGTTTGTAGGATTCCTGTATTAGATTTAGAAATTGTCTAGAAGAGATTCTGATATTATCTAGTAGGCACCAGAAAGAACTTTCATTCAACTGCTACATCTATTACACGTAAGAAAACATTTTTCTACTAGGATACAGTTTGAGGATACTTTTATGTTCTCGCAATAGTTTTTAAAAAGTAAATTTATTTTTAAAAAAATCGTTTTAAGAAAGTTTATTTATTTATTTATTTATTTAAATAAATTATTTTATTTATGTATATATTGTTATAGTAATGTTTTATTTTTTAAAAAAAAAAGTTTATTTATTTCTTTTTAATTCTATGGGGAAGAACTACTTTGTATAGCCGTAATGAAAAAAAAAAATCTGACCATTTGTCTTGTGAAAGTGACTCCATACTGTCATCTGTACATGGCTTCTTTAAAAGTGTATCTCCTTTGTCTGTTTCGAATTATTATGAATTATATCATGTATAGAGCTTGAGCCATATAATTATACACTAACAACAAGTTTTAATTTATTTTTGATAGTCAAACTACAAGTTTAACTATTAAAAGTTAATACAAAATTTCGTTAATACGAGGCACGTCTAGAAAATAAATGTACAAGATTTTTGTAGGTTAAAAAAAAAAATATTTAAAATAACACTTACATGTTTATATCAGTACATATGTGTCGCCATTTCTCTCGATGCACTCAGTGTGACGAGGGATCAATGTTTTTATGCCTTGGTCAAAGAAGTCTGCCGTCACATCTTTTGCCCAATTCTTCACGTTCACTTGTACTTCCTCGACAGTTGAAAATTTTTTCCCACCCATGTGCATCTTCAGAGAGGTAAACAGATTATAGTCTGAAGGCGCCAGGCCAGGGGAATGCACGGGGTGGCTCAAAACATCCCATTCCATCCGAATGACTCCAAAAGTTGCTTTGTTGCATTGACCGTATGCGGTCTGGCATTGTCGTGCAGAAAGCAGACTTCCTTCGTCAGCAGTCTCCTCTGAACTGCCCAACTCAATTATTTTGATCCCGTTAAAATCTTCAGACGAAGATTTTGCTTTCACAACGACACAACGGATAACGCTGCAAATTTCGCACTTGGCGACAAATTTTATCGACATCTTTCACGGAAGACGTTACTGAGGTCACAGTTTTGATTGTAGTGACGCGTGATTGGGCTCACTAGAAAGGGTAGGAGCTAAGATACATGGCAGAGTGACGAACATAGCAATAACAAATTCCCTCCGCCCACGAAAACCCTAGTACATTTATTTTGTGGATATACCTCGTGTAATTCCTGACTTTCCATCGCCTTCCCACGAACATTCCTAAATTTTGATAAAGCTTTTATAATCTTGAACATCTTGTTTCTGCTATTTTAATTTATTTTTGAAGCATAGGAAAGATGATCGTCGTTTAAGTAGAGGCAAAGAACGAAAAATCTTACCTACTTCGTCAACTAGATTCCACAGTACACGTTCATGAGGGAAGAACGGTGAGCCTTCATACAACACAATTGCACTTCCAATGGCTAAAGAACTAACTAACCAATTCCACATCATCCAGCCAGTCTACAAAATAAACAAACGGATCAAATAGTTGAAAATTATAAATATTTATAGACAAATTTCACGAAAAGTGAACTCTGAAATCCCTTGTAACAACACAGTTAACTTTCTCGCCGCAGGTGCTTAAATCCACGTTCGGGTGCGGAAGTCACAAGCAAATAGGTTAAACTGTAAATTCATTTCTCACACAGTATCAGTGACAAAGAGAGATAATAAACTATTATGAAAAAATAAACTCTTATCTGTATTTTTAACAATTCCCAATATCTTAAAACAGAGCTGGCTCTAGGCAATATACCGCCCCGTACAATGGCATCATTTGCCGACTCTTCCCGCCCCCTTTCTCCAGAAAGAACAAATCTTAAATGCAATGACTTTAAAAAAAATGAAATGAAATCTTTGAGTTTTACGTCTCACGGTTATGCCGGTTAGGCTAAAGGAGACGGTGATGATGAGAAATGAATGAAATGGTGGAATGAAGAAAGTGGGAAGAAACGGGAGAACTCCGAGAAAACCCACGTACACGGTGTTTGTCTACGACAAAGTTCACTTGGCGGGAGCAGGTTTTGAACCCGAAACCCCAAGCACCAGAGGTGAACGCTCTACCACTGAGCCACCGCGGCATCAATGATTTTAAAAGTATACTACCCCATCATCAACGATGAAGGGAAGAGAAAGTGCACTTGCACTCAGAAAAGCCTAAACACTGCAAGTACAATCTCGTTTTGTGTTTTTTCTCTAAATTATATTCTATTATGTTAGTGAAAGATAAACAAACACACCTGCGGAGGAAAGATAGAATTATAGAATTCAATATCGAGCTTCAATACCAATATATCAGTTTGCAATTTCAGTGTAACTAGCTTTTTTATCTTTATTTCTTGATTTTCTTTCTACGTCTGTTAAAAATTAAAAAAAAAAAAATTGTTTCCGTGGGTAAGGAACTTGTTTGTGACAAAGACAAGACTAGTTTTCATATCAAAACTTTGATAACTAACTAAGTGGAACAGGTATTCGCTACTGTTCGAGAATTGGGTTCTTTGCATCTGATAATTCATGTTGGGATTTGTCTGACCATTTACTTTAGCACTGTTCATGTGATTTTAATCTAACAAGAAATATTTATTTAGATATTACAGTTATGACAGATTTTGCCGCTCCGTACAAATGCACGTGTTGCACATACGGTAGAGACGGCTCTGATCTTAGAAACAAGAATACAGATTGCCGTGTCCTTAAATTTTAATCTATTACTCGATGAGTTGGGTGATTCAACTGGTACATGATATGATATCACTTAGCGAGCACAGCTTGAATACATCAGGTCTCTACTGAGGGTAGTGTATCAGTAATTTGTATACCAGACTACTTTGTGTATACTGTATTTTATGCACTCGCCCAATATTTAATGTACCATTAATTGTATTGTTTTGGTGTTCTCTGACGCTTTCCTTAGCAGATCGTAAATTCTCTGGTAATCCATCTCACTTCTCAGAACTTACACTTACATTTTCTGTTCACATGAAAATGTAAACTCCCTTTCACTAAAATTCATTTTTTTTTTAACTGTTTACTGTTGTGAAATTTTTTCTGAATACTTGTGTAATTATGCTCAAGTTTATAGAAACTCTGCTTAATCCTAACAATCACTTTGTGAAGATGCTGTTATAATCTTAAATATACGTTAAAAGTGGAATTGTTTACACACTACTTTAATCTACTGAAATATTATTGAAAACACACATATGGTTACATTATATAGTACGGTACTTAACTAACCTATAACGAAGTAACACTATAAATGTTTTTGTGTGTTTCCTCCAATATTTGTCTACTATTACTGCATAAAAAAAGGTTGAAAACCGAATTTCAATTTTCTTTATAATGAACCAAGATCAGCTCGAAATCTATTTCGTCGAACAAGATTTTAGGCTTTTTTTTAATGTTTAGTGTTTGTAATAAACATATATCATTATTATTAAGATTGAAGTCCAATATTATGAACTCACATTTTTTGTTTAAGATACAAACATTTCAACAATTAGCGATTTCTTGCTATGTGACGACCGCTTTTTCTTATTTTATTTGGCTTATAACGTCTGCTCAACACAATGTCACTCATTTATACAGGGTGTTTCAGATAAAACGTCCAGTGCTTATAAATCCGAAACGGCTGAGAATAAAAAGATGAAACAAAAACTGAGATAGGAAAATGTCATAGGCCGCATCACATGGTGTTGTTGTGGTGACCCAAAGGGCCCTCCTTCAAGGGGGCTCAGGGGCCAACTTCAAATTTTCAAATGGGAACACGTATTGAATCATACCTCATTCAATAGTACTTGAAAAACGAAACAACTTTTGTAGGAAACAATTCTCGATTTGGGGCACCGTTTTCAAAATGGCCGCAAAAAGTCCTGTATCAGTTTGAAGTTGACACCTGGGCCCCCTTCACGAAGTTTCCTGAGGTCACCACAACAACACCACTTGATATGCTGCTTTATCATCGTTTCTATCTCAGTTTTTGTTTCATCTCTCTACTCTCAGCCGTTTCTGATTTAGGCCTATAAGCACTGGACGTTTCATCTAATACAGGACACTTTTGCGGCCATTTTGAAAACGGTGGCCCAGATCGAAAATTGTTTCCTACAAAAGTTGTTTCGTTTTTCAAGTACTATTGAATGAGGTATGATTCAATACGTGTTCCCATTTGAAAATTTGAAGTTGGCCCCTGGGCCCCCTTAAAGGAGGGCCCTGGGGGTCTCCACAACAACACCATGTGATGTGCCCTATGACATTTTCCTATCTCAGTTTTTGTTTCATCTTTTTATTCTCAGCCATTTCGGATTTATAAGCACTGGACGTTTTATCTGATATAGGACTCACTTTTTGCGGCCATTTAAAAACGGTGGCCCAGATCGAAAATTGTTTCCTACAAACGTTGTTTCGTTTTTCAAGTACTATTGAATGAGGTATGATTCAATACATGTTCCTATTAGAAAATTTGAAGTTGGCCCCTGGGCCCCCTTGAACGAGGGCCCTGTGGGTCACCACAACAACACCATGTGATGTGCCCTATGACATTTTCCTATCTCAGTTTTTGTTTCATCTTTTTATTCTCAGCCATTTCGGATTTATAAGCACTGGACGTTTTATCTGATATAGGACTCACTTTTTGCGGCCATTTAAAAACGGTGGCCCAGATCGAAAATTGTTTCCTACAAACGTTGTTTCGTTTTTCAAGTACTATTGAATGAGGTATGATTCAATACGTGTTCCCATTTGAAAATTTGAAGTTGGCCCCTGGGCCCCCTTGAACGAGGGCCCTGTGGGTCACCACAACAACACCATGTGATGTGCCCTATGACATTTTCCTATCTCAGTTTTTGTTTCATCTTTTTATTCTCAGCCATTTCGGATTTATAAGCACTGGACGTTTTATCTGATATAGGACTCACTTTTTGCGGCCATTTAAAAACGGTGGCCCAGATCGAAAATTGTTTCCTACAAACGTTGTTTCGTTTTTCAAGTACTATTGAATGAGGTATGATTCAATACATGTTCCTATTAGAAAATTTGAAGTTGGCCCCTGGGCCCCCTTGAACGAGGGCCCTGTGGGTCACCACAACAACACCATGTGATGCGGCCTATGACATTTTCCTATCTCAGTTTTTGTTTCATCTTTTTATTCTCAGCCATTTCGGATTTATAAGCACTGGACGTTTTATCTGAAACACCCTGTGTATATATATATATATAAACTCGAATTTAATGCCAAGAGCAGCACGGTGGCTTAGTGGTAGAGCTTACTTCTGGTGCGCGGGGTTCCTGGTTCGAACCCCAGCCAAGTAAATTTGTGCTGGACAACATGGTGCCCGTGGGTTTACTCGGGGTATTCCCGTTTTCTCCCACTTCCTCATTCCACCAATTCTTTCATCATCAATCACTTGCTTTAGTCATAGTCTCCCTTAATAAAAAGTGCATAATCGTGGGACGTTAAACTTAAAGATTTCATTTTCATTTTTCTAATTTAACGCCATATGCCTCTTATGCCATTTAGGCTGAAGGAAACGAATGATTTAAATAAAGTGAGTAACTATGAAATAATTCGAGTGAAAATGTGGGAGGAAACGAAAAAATCCCGAGAAAGTCCACACGCGATGTTGTCCACCACGAACTTACATGGCTTGGGATCGGAACAAGGGACCTTTTGAGTCAAAGATGAGTGCATTACCATTGAGTAACCGCGTCCCCGGAAACATTACTTAGTGTGGCGACTGATGAAATTGAGAAATTTTAAACTTTTTTATGCAATTATTCTCAATTAAACATGAAATAAAAGATGCAAAATATATAAAAAAAAGAAATATTGTCATGGACAAACCGAAAAATAAATAAACAAACAAACATGGATAGGTTTTATTTTAAGTAATTAATAGTACAGATTGATTTACGAGGGGCAATCAAAAAATTCCCAGAAATCTGTTGTAGCTCTTGATTATCACAGTATAAGTACATATTTGCTTAATCACCCTCAAAGTTGACACCTTCGGAACACACACACAAACTTGTTTCACCGCTCTTGTGATTGATGGAAGCTATCGCGTTAACTTTGATGTCTTCTACGGAAAAGACCCATTTTTAGCTTTGGGAAGAGCCAAATACCCGATGGTGCTAAAATTGTTTTTAAAGCTATCAAACTCTCTGAATCAAATGTTTCCCAAATTTGCACATGAACTTCATGTTTGCGCGTTGCTCGATGTGTGAAGTTGCGACAACTGATCACTGCACACTCTTATGATCAGTTACAATACTCGTACGTACACTGCCTGTTATGACCTGTTCACACTTGTCAGTTTCATAATTAGGCAACCTAAGGACTGTACAAGATTCATTGTGATTGTATCACAAATCATGTCAAAACTAGAACAATATTCCGGGAAATTTTTGACTGCCCTCGTATAATATAATGTATTCTACAGTAATGATCGTAATAATCATAATAATTTAATTTCGAAATAGCACTAACAAGATCTGGCGAAAAAAAAAATAAATAAATTTCTTGAGAGATAAATACCTGTCGAGAAATAAACGAACCAATGCGGTTTCTTTACATCACATTTTCTATAGGTATATAGTTATTTTTATCTTCAAAACTTAAACTTGCTTACATTATTGCAGTAAAGCACAGAATAACTCACCGTTGTATAATAAAACATGATATCATTTCTATTCATGTTGCTCTGGATAATGTGCTCTTCCAGATGCTTTATAAGTGTGCCCTGTAAAATACAATATATATATATATATATATATATATATATATATATATATATATATATATATATATATATATATATATAAAAGATACAAAAAATATTGATCATAATATTTTAAATATTCTCACAAGTATTGTAAGTGTCCTCGCCAGATCCGCGGCTTTTTATCTGTATGTGTATTTTAAAACTAGGCAAAAACGAAACAACATTAAAACTTTATTTCATTCATAAAAAACTTAGTATACTTCCAGTACCCAGTTTGTATATCGTAAACTTACTGATATTTGTAAAGAGACACCTAGAGGTTGTCCTTACGCGACATAATCATGATACAATAAAGAAACAAAACTTTTCTATTGTAGAACACAGAACTGTATTATACGAAAAAAGGTGTCACTACGTGGCTATTATGCTTTACAAAAAAAAAAAAAAAAAAAAAAAAAAAAAAACTTCCCAAAAATATAAAAGCTCTGCACTCTGCTGCTAAATTTAAAACAAGAACTCCAGAACTATTTTAAGACACTGCTTTTACTCGGTAGAGGAATATATGAATTGCTAATTGCATAAAAATTTTACACGATCTACAGTAAATCAGTATCATTACTTGTTTTTAGAATTAGATATATAGTGCAAGGAATTTTACACATACTGCAAGAAATGATTACTTACTCTAATAACTTTACTTTTAATAATAATATCATGCAAAATGTAAGACATAATTATTAACCTAGTGTGTAAAGTTAACATTATTACTGTTTCTTTTGTGTTTATATATAAATGACCTGCCCACTAGACGTGTGACTTGACTTAGTTAGCACTGTAGTATAGTGCTAAATGTATGAAAAAAGGACGAAAATAAATACAATACAATACAACATTTCTGCTCCTTATGAGATTTCCCAGTTTACGATATATTTGTTATCCGTTGTCGAATTATTCTTCGACTACATCTATAAATTGGAAATGGAATTTCTCGTTTTACATTCACACACTTATTCTCTTTAGGTTAAGGGAGACGAATGATTATGAAAAAATACGTGGAATGAGAATGTAGAAGGAAATATAACGACCCCGATAAAATTCACGGACACAATGTTGGACACCACAGATTCACATGGCCTGCGATCGAACCAACAATTTCGCACATCAGAGATGAGCGGTCAACCACTAAGCTACCGTGGCCCCGTCCATATCGAAGAAGAAAAAAAAAAATGGAGAGCGGGAGTCATGGTTAAAATACAGGACTAGAACAAATTATCGCCGTGACTTTCTTCTTCTTCTTCTTCTTCATCATCATCATCATCATCATCATCATCATCATCACCATCACCACCACCACCACCACCACCACCAGTAGTTTGACCATCAGGGAGAAACTTACGAGAAATGGCGTCAACAACAGAGGAGCATTTATATTGGGTCCTTGAGTTCCATAAACTTCAATCACCGTTCAAAGATATTTCTCTACCACGATTTCATAAGAAAGTACTAATTGAAAAATAATACGTTATTGGTATTCCAAATTTACAACAACAGGGTGTCTCTATACACGGGAAATTCTCCTGTTTCCGACGATTGGTGTGATAAGGTGGCCTCTTCCGTCACTTAATCTGTTCCTTGTGACTTTCTTATTTGGAATTTCATTCAAGATATAGTTTATGTACCACCATTATCAGCTACCCTCGACGATCTGAAGAATTGGAACTGAGCGAATGTACGCATAGTTCACCAGAATGTAAGATTTACGATTTAGATTTCTGGGCTTTCGGCATCTATAGCCATGTTACCCCGTTACGTTTGAGAGATAACGTTCCTTGGAGTACACTATCCGGGGAAAGGGAAGGAAGGAAGTGGCCTGGGACCTATACATTAGGTACCAGCCCGGCATTTGCCTGATGTAAATGAGGAAAACCCAGCAGAACCTCATTCCGGATTGCTGGCCTGGAAAAGCTTTTCACTTTTTTGATCTAGTGCCCCACCAGAAATCAAACCCAGGACCGCTCGTACCGAAGGCGAGAGCTTTAGCAACTACGCTACGCGACGTCACTCACCAGAATGTACTCCGATTTGTGTGCATAGAGTTGGAATGCTATGTTTACTTGTATCGGGGTTTAGATTTCTAAGCGTTCGGCATCTATGGCCATTTAGCCCGTCACGTGTGAGGGATGGCGTTCCTCGGCGAGCACATCATCCGGGGAAAGGGACGGAAAAAAGGATTGAGGAAGGAAGGAAGCGGCCTGGGACCTATAAGTTAGGTACCACCCTGGCATTTGCCTGGTGTGAATGAGGAAACCCCAGGAAAACCTCATTCAAAATGGCTGGCCTGAAAAAGTTTATTACACTTTTTCGAACAAGTGCCTCCACCGGGAATCGAACCCGGGACCGCTCGCACCGAAGGCGAGAGCGTTAGCTTTATTTGTACCGGAAAACTAAAGACGGGCACGTCGAGTAGTTGTAACACCTGTAGCTCAAGTTTTATGAGTTTTTCTTTTCATGCTGTATGTTTCAACATTCTACGTCTTATACGTTTACCACAACATGCAAACAAAATCAGGAAGATAATTTATTCTAGCACTGTATATAACTATTAATTTCTACAAATTTAAAATCTGCTATTTAAAAATGAGCATATCGACACCCGTACCTACCCCTGCTGAATGAACCATACACTTAGGCATTCCGGTAGTTCCCGAAGAATACAGAATGAACAGTGGGTGATTGAACGGTAACTGCTTGAATTCCAAAGTGTAATCTGCACTTCCCGAAGACAGGAACTCATTGAGAAGAACACTGAAAGCAGGAATTTAAAAGAAACATCAGTAACACAACCTATTCTACTTTGAAACATTTCTAAACTACAAAATACGCCAAAATAATGCCATCTGGCACATCTTTCAACAAGGGCAATCTGTGCTACAAGAGAAATATTCCAATACAAGTTGTCAGGTTGTCAGGAACCTAAAGGGTTGCAGCTAAGATTTAGGTGGAAGGTAGAGAAAAACAAAGAAATTTAGAGCAAACATATATTTTTGTTTACATACAAACTGTATGGATGAAATTAGATTTTTCTACGTATGGACCAAACAATGTGCTGTCAGATCCACGAACTCATTAAACACAATTCGATTCCTTGTTCAATGTAAGATACGTTTACTAGAGTGGTACTTATACGCACATTCGTATATCCACCAAAGTCCAACGATTGTCTCCTATCACAACTGGTTTCTTGTCTTCAGTAGTGCTGATAGAATTTTACATACAATACAACTCGAACGTTTTTGAACACTCTCTATCTTTGTGAGAATTTACTGTAAAGCTATTATTTTGTACAAAAACTTTGCCGCCATGGATCAAAGGTACCCTTGCCTAAAGCATATCATTTGACGACATATGCAGGGGCGTTACTACTATGGCGCGAAACCCCGCGAAACCCCAAGCACCGCGAACAGAGAAGATATTGGTTCTTCGTTTCCGGTGGAAGTAATTTGCTTTGTGAAACAGCTGAAATTTGAAATAAGTGTTCAGAATTCTGTGTTTCACCTAACAAGACTTTAAATTGTGAAATATAAGTCATTGGCATCCAGCTTTTCAGAACTTATAACCGCGTATTTGTTGTTTTCGACGCTCCCTGTCCCTGTTAGTGCTACGGAGAGGTCGTTCTCAAAACTGAAATTTATAATAATAAACTATTTGAGAAGCACAATGGGCCAAAATAGATTAAGTAATCTAGTACCGTTCTCAATAAATGCAGGTGAAGCTGAAAAAAGTACGTACGGAAGTTAGTAAAGAATTTTGCTGACAGGAGATTAAGTAACCATTCAATTAATTCCTGCTACTCTTCATGAAGATTGACGTCACTGACTACAAAGATGTAAGTTTACTTTCGATTCTGAAGTTTATTGAACAAATTATACATATAACAAAGTAGTTTCCTTTTATGAATATTTAGGCCTAGTTGTAGCATGCATTTAACTCATTATTCACAGATACAGGGAAGTATGGTTGTTTGTTATGTTATCTATCATACCACAAAAAAAGTTAAGGCGGGGTCCCATAAATCGTAGTTACGCCATTGGACAAATGAATCGAGATCTGAGAACTGCTGCAGATGACATTTCTAATTATAATTATCAACTGAAACAACCAAACATACAAAAAGACAATATGTAATAGATACTGCATAGTATAAACAAAAGTGAGGAAGGTATGGCGAAAGAAGTTTGAAAGCAATGCAGTGACAGAAATTTAACAAACAAACAAACAAACAAAAATCAAATTGTATAGTTCTTTATACTTTGTTGATATGCTAACATTTAAAAGCCAAAAATAACATACTTTAAACCCTATTACAACGGCCAGCATACGAGCTTTTATGCTCAGTGGGATATATATATCTATATCTATCTATCTATCTATCTATCTATATCTATATCTATCTATATATATATATATATATATATATATATATATATATATATATATATATATATAATCTTGCTCATCCTTGCTATTTCAAAGCAATAACGAGACATAAGAAAAAATTGTAAATCTGGTATTTTTGGCTTTTACAAACGTTATCATATCAACAAGATATATAAAATTACAAAACGTTAAACTTATTTTCCTTTTGAATTTCTCCCACTGCACTGACCTCGTATGTTTATATATTTTAAACAAACTATTATGTTGTCTCATCTTCCACATTTTTGTTTATACTATGCAACAAACATATCAAATTGTCCTTTTTTTACGTTTTAGTTTTAAGAAATACAATCAGACATATCATGTACAGCATCTCTCAGATCTAAATTCTCAACTGTTATCAAATTTTATGCTTTAAACAAGAATATGTTATGTTCTTTATGCGGCAAAATTCTTGTGCCAAAATAATAGGTTCACAGTAGATACTCACAAAAATCCAAGGTGTTCGGAAAGTTTTGAGCAGTAGTGTAATTTGTGTACTTAAAATTTAAATAAATAAATAAATGAAGAATACTTAGACATTTTGTCCTTCCTCCTAATGGTTCGGTGTTCCCTCAGAGTCAGATGGAAACCAACAGATCTGATAATATTGAACAAAGGATTCTAATTGGTTCTCACCTACATTAACATAGGTCATTTTTTAAAGATTTAGAAGCGTTTTTAGTACAGTTGTCGCGAGGTATCTTATTCAAAAGAAACGATGACGACCAGTGTTCGAAGTGAAAAAAAAGAAAAAAAAAAAAAAACAAAAAAACAGGCGGTATGTTTTATTATGATCTCGACTTTACATACCGTCTACCTAAATGTTGAAATGCAGTGAGGGTATTTTGCCTAAAAGATTGCATTTCTTTTTACATAATGACTGAAAACTATTGTGGAGCTTCTCTGTATTAACGCGGGAGGGGGGGGGGGCTCTATTCATACAACATACCACACATTTACTTTCGGGCTCTCTTTCGTGCGAGTTTTCAGTTCTCCAAACAAGATAGTTGTGCCTGTTTACCCTCCCTGAAAATGGAAAGTTGCCTCATCTGAGAACATAAGTAACTGCAAAAGTTCTCTGTCGTCATCCAGTCGTTTCAACATCATTTCACAGGACTCCAGTCTCGTGTCTTGATCTGACTTGATTGTCTTGATATTGTTGCCAACCAAAAATTTACAGATCATCGCACAATTTAAAATGTTTCACTACAATATCATTATTTATATAAAAAAGTTATAAGCATGTATATTATAGCAAGGACTTTATAACAGCCCTGTATTTGTCTTGAAGTGTTGAATATATCTTTTTCCTGCATACCAGTGGAAAGACAAATATGGAATAAGTAGCAGTTCAAGAAATAATCCTGGAGTAGCAACATGCTCATCAAAGTTAATAGGAATAAAGTCAATGAAATATTCACGGCTGTTTCAAACACCATGAACTTCACCACGCAGTTAAACAAAATTTGATTTTTAACATAAAATAATGTGTTACCTGTTAGGAATGCCTCCGATGTTACAATTTTGAATACAACGTCCAGAGTATGGAATAATAATAACTTTCTCAACATCTTCCAACTCTTTCACAACATCTTTTAGTTTGTCAAGATGTTCATGAATTTTTCCATTGTATACAACTGCATCAGTGGAAAATATTACTCTAGGCTTTATTTGTTTAAATCTATCCAACACGCCCTGAAACAGAACACGTAGCATATAAATTCGTATGAAATTTATTCATGATGAAATACAGTAACACTGATTTTTTAATATACAGTAAAATAATTAACTTGCAAACTTAGTTTACAGGCATTCATATAAACATTGGTTAAGTAACAAAAGAGGCTACAGAATATGTTTAATTTATGTAATGAGCAATATTTTGAATAAGACTATGACTAAAATTATGGGTTCGACTATACATACATAGTTGTGTCATAGATTTTATTACATAGTTTTTAGGAATAGCGAATGTAATTCTAAACAGCGTTTTTTTTTCTCCTGGAGAAGGGGGCGGTACCTTCTTCTGAAGTTTTAAAATTGCTATTTTTCGAGTCTTTAATTATTTTAAAAGGGCTGATTAGAAAGTAAATTACAAAGCCTGCAATGAAACGTGTATATACTATTTCATACTATCAATGCAGCCAACAGAGAGTATATACATTAGGTTATTTTCCGACATACTTGGGATGAGTTTGAAGAATCCAGTCCTTGCCACGTTGCTACGAGGTGTTTCATCTCCTCGTTTGAAGCGAAGCGACGGCCTCCTAAGTGTTACTTCTAGTGCGGGAACAGGAGAAAGTCGCTTGGAGGGATATCCGGGCTGTAGGAAGTGTAGTCGATGATCTCCCAACAAAACTGCTGCAACAGCGTGGTAGTATTCTGGGCTGTATGCGGGAGCACCAACTTTCGACATCATTTTGCGACATGCTGAAGAGACATTATATAGTCTCTCCGTAAAACTCTACCAGCTGCCAGTGAATTTCAGCCGCGGTTACACGTTTCACTCACAGAAATCGAGTAACTGAGCGGATTTCTTCGTTAGACCAGTTTTCCAAACGAGTCGCCATTTGTGTTTATCTACAACTAATCTCGGGGCCATGGATTAACGACTATTTTTCCTGGGAGAAGAAAAACTTTCCTCTACCCCCTATGGCTTAGCAATCGCAAACTTCACTAGGGTTCGCGAAGGCGTCAATGTTGCCAGATTTCTAAACTGAACTAACGAAGGTTTCATTTTTTAAAAGGATCATCTTTCCTTCAGAATGACATAAAAAAAAAAAAAAAAAAAAAAAAAAAAGAGCGAAGAGTGTAATGCCTTTAAAAGGGTAAATATTCATTCTCAATTCCTCCAAGAGTCTTTGGTGCTACAATATACAACTTAAGGCACGTAGTAGTCCTTTTTTCCTCTTGAGTTTTATAGTTTTCCGAATTTTGCAAACCATAATAAAATGAATCACATTCTTGTAAATTTAAACATGATTTTTTTAAAAATTTATATATAAAGTGAAAAAAAAAAAAAGAAAGAAAAACAGCTTGACTTAGGTCTTCTTCATCCATGAATGAGCAGTAACACATATAAAGAAGTTAAAACAGTTTTTTTTTCTACTGTTTTGAAAATTAAAGAAAGAAGAAGGAAAAAACTCTTAACTTAAAATGCTTTCTCAATAAATTTCGTTCCTTATAGAAAGATTCAATTTATTGTTTATAGTCAACAACAGCTCACTGGCGCAAGTTCCGGAGGTATGAGGGGGACATGTCCCCCAATCTTGGAACTGGGGGGACTGTCCCTTCCAATAATCCGATTTGAATTTTTATTCTTTTATTTTTTGAGAAACGTGATGATTTGTGAAGACATCGGAGACTAACTATGAATTTCCTTATTCCATCAGAACATTACGTCGTCTGTTACATAATATGGGGTTTTCGTATAAATCAGTGCCAAGAACAAGCTTGAAATGTGAGTCCAATGAAGTTATTACTTAGAGATACCGTTATCTCAAAGAAATTAAAGCTTACCGTTCTGCGGTATACTGTGACGTATACCTAGACGAAACTTGGTACGATAGCAACACGTGCTAAATCAAATATTGGTCCGACGACTGTTGACAATTGCATCTTCGGACAAAAGAGGGGAAAGGATCGTTATTATGCACTTTGGTGGCCGATTTGCTTTCGTAGATAGTTCTTTATTTATAACTCACAAGAAAATGTCTGATGATTCTCCTGTCGATTATCATGGGACAATAAATGCAGACATTTTCGAGCATTGATTAGAAAACTCCATACTACAACGCTTAGTGGAGGTATCTTCTATATATTTGTGTAATACCCCTTCCCATAGTCGTGTAATTAATCCGAAGCCTAATACTTCGTGGAGAAAAGAAACTATTCTTAATTATGTAAGAATCTACAATAGTGTCATATCTAGTCCGGTCCCGATAATACCTGTTCTCCAAATTATTGATGAACAACTGCCTGCGAACGGAAAACAAAAAAGGGTACGCAATTAAACGAACTGGCAGCATCATATGGGCATATTTTAAGATTACCTCCATATCATTGCGTACTTAACCCAATTGAAATGGTGTGGTCACAATTAAAACGGACGGTAGCATCCCGAAAGATGAAAGGCGAACCCCTACCAAAACTGGTGGCTTTAGTGCATTCAACAGAATTAGAGTTGACAATTGGAGAAGTTACATAAGACACGTGGAGGATATTGAAGACAGTTACAGAAATCTTCAGTCAACTCAAGTAGAGTTTTAGTGGAAATAACAGATTCGTCAACAGATGATTCTGACTTAGATCAGGAGTAGCACTTTTCCAGGGAAGACAGTACTCCATAATTTTTAATATTCTCTTATTTTCGTAGATCATGCACCTTATACAATTTGTGGTTGGTTGCTGTTTAATTATTTTTTTTTCTTGTTCAAAATATTTGTATTCACGAATGGGCGAACATAAATTGCATGTTTTTACAGAATTTCCTATTTAAAAATAATTTCCCTATTTATTTTTGCGTTAACTAAAATATTGATATATTTTATTGCAAATTTTTATTTTGTAATATGATAATGCTTGCTCTTGTAGGAGAATTCACATACAGTTAAGAGTAATAAGTGGCATTTTTATTTTATTAACACTGGTAATACAATATATTTCTTTTATCCTTTATGATTCATTACTCGAAGACCGAAAATAACATAGAAGCAAAGTTATCTGATATACAACCAACAAAGAAGTGAAAATTTCAGGAGGGCTGAAAGTAGTCGAAGACGAACTAACCCTAGCTACAGATCTGATTTCGATATGAACATCAGTTAAGAAACCTGGGCGATATGTATCTTTAATTAATGCTAATTATTTAACACCTATCCCAATAAAGCATTTAAATTTCTTATTGCTAAATGAGAAAATTTACCAAGATTACTTTAAAAAGTCAAGAATATAAAATTACTGAACAAGATTTATTTATTTATTTTATTTTATTTATTTTTTATTTTTATTTTATTTTATTTTATTTTATTTTATTTTATATATATATATATATATTTAGATGAGGTAAAAAAGAAATATTTGAGAATCGAGACAAGACTTCTTCAAACTTAACAAGACGTCTCTTGTAGTGGGCAACACTAGTCAAGATCGAGTTAAATCGTTTCCGTGCGTCGAATTGGGATAATATACAATAAATCTAAACAACATTTCTATAATATCGCCTATTTATTGGCTTTAATGATGAGAACCATAAACCCAGCCCCAAGCCACTAACCTTAGGATACGTTTTCATGTAAGACATTTGCAAGCAACTGAATTATATTGATTTCAATACAATAGTAAAATATTTACATACAAGTCATCATTTTCACAATAGCCTGTTTTAAATTTTATTTTAAGTTTAGTTTACTAACGGCTTAATCAACTAAGTCCTAATCTAATTGCAATTTTCTGATATTTTGCACTAATGTTTGTTTTTAATTACCTGGGACTTTTTCTTCAATAAAACTATAATTATAGAAAATGACTCTACTTCCCCTTCTCAGCAACGGAATTTTTAAAATAAAATAACTTCAAGGATTCATGAGATACTCTATTCTTAGCAAAAGCTATTTGAAATGAAATGAAATCTGTAAGTTTTACGTCCCACGATTATGCCGGTTAGGCTAAAGGAGACGGTGAAGATGAGAAATGAATGAAATGGTGGAATGAAGAAAGTGGGAGGAAACGGGAGAACCTCGAGAAAACCCACGAGCATGGTGTTCGTCCATTACAAAGTCCACACGGCGCGAGCTGGGATCGAACCAGGGATCCCAAGCACCAGAGGTGAACGCTCTATAAAGCTATTTGAACCTCCCCTATAAGACATACTTCTAAACAATCTATTCTTAGTTCTTGATTTTGTGACAAAGGAACATACTTACGAATTGATGTTTCTATCTATAATAGTTTGACTTAGTTATTGATGAGTAAGTCATTTTAATCTTTTCTATATAATAGTGTATATGTTTTTCTTTTCCTTTTTTTTTTTTTTTTTTTTTTTTTTTTTTAAGGAATGATTCGTGTTGAGTTTTGATATTTTCGCTCGAATTGAATTATGTTGTAGGCAATGGATCACATAACATTTTTTAGATCATTTTTTATTACACAATTCACGCGTCAATACGTTTCTACTTCGGCTTTCTCTAGAAAAGAAGAACATATGGTGTCCAGACATTTTCAAGAAAAAAAATGTGACAACCTTGTCCTCCAGCACGTGCGGAAAAGACTTCTGTGGTCACTTGTGGTTATGCTTGTGGAAGGGGCTCTTTCTTACGAAGGGTATGGGTAAGGGACGTTTATCGGTGGCTGCGACTGTAGCTCTGTAGGTGGCGGATGGCTGAAACTCTGCACAGTTGCCAACTCCATGTATTAAAATTACCGCACACACCTCATTCCTCTATAACAGACGAAAATCCAGAAATATCGGCCTTATAACCTTAGTTGCTGATCCTTCCTCGTATTTTTTCACTTATGAAATGACATTTTCAATTTAAACTGACGTCACGATTGGAACAACAGTATCTGTCACTTCTTCCATTCTTTTAGATTTTGACGTTTGTCTTCGCAGCCTTCAAAGAAGAAATATGGTTTCCGTAAGCATCTTCAGGAAAATAAATGTCTCGGACATATTGTTTCCTCTAAAGCATACTTCAATCACAACTGCAATATCTTCCAGCGAATGCGAAAGGGAATTCTCTGACATGAACATTATAGTATCTTCATCTCGACCACCTCTGCTTGTACGGACAAATTCTTAGGTTCGGACGTTATGACTGTAGAGTCTGATCGGCGTAACTCACTATCCCTTTCCTTAGGAGAGTTTACAGGTATGGTGAGCTTATTCCAATCGTATCCGTGTGGTGTGAGAGGATGCCATAAGTGAGCAACTAAAGATAATCCTTGGAAACAACGGGCCAGCCATAGTTGGTAAGGCAAGTCCGAGCAGGTAGGGTATTTACCCATCTCACAACGGGAGAATCAAAAGGGACTCAGTAGACATTTAGCTACCTATGTTCTTGCATACTATTTATTCTTGTACACCCTAATCTTAACATAAATGATGATAATCCCTATGACGAGTTATGCTGCCTACGAGAAAATGTCAACATAAAAATATGCACTGATGATAATACTGTGGAAAAATAGGTATCTGTAATGACAGAGGTCAGACACAAATGCTTTAACGCATAAGAGTTGAACAAGATTCGATAGTTTTGTTCTGAGTATTTCAGCATCTGACACAAAGACAAGATGCAATTTTTCTTAGTGAATAAAATGGTCTAATGATAGAAACCAATGTAATTTAGACTTAATGAAAGCTGGATTACCAGTCACTATGAATTTGTAGATTATGTACGGAAAAATCGCGAAGTGCAAATAAATACAGCTTTAGAAACATACTTCTGTATTATACGATCATTTTATAGTTGCTTTGTGTGATAATACTTTTAATGTAAGCATTTTGCATTCATTCATAATAAGAGTAAGGTCAAAACTGCCTGTTCCTTATATTTACAAAACAAAATATAATAAACAATAAAAATACATACATTAAAAAAAAATAATGGAAACTAACAAAGCAAGTGAGTTCATAGTGACTTCTTTTAAATGTATGTCCTTTGTGTACAGCAAAGTATAATACTAGTTTGAGCTATATTAAATCTATGGTGTTATACATATTGTTTATGATGCTACATTTTAAACTGGCTCGTTTAAACAATGACTCAATGGTTTAAGCCAATGGTTTAAACTAAAAATATACACTAAAAGGGTTCACATAGAAATTTTAAATCAATTTCCCTGACTTTCCCTGACCTCCACTGACTAAAGAAATCCATTTCCCTGATCAACAGCTATCGCTGTTTACTAACGGCCTCTACCATCCCCATAGCCGTCTAACTCTCTCTTCAAAACAACCTTGTACAGTATTTTCTAAAACCCACATTAAATTTACAGCAAATAAAGCTGAAAAGGTAGATATAGAAACAATTACAAATCTTCATTTATCACTACAATACGAAATAGCTACTCAAAATTCTGTAGTCTCGGTGATGTAATATCACTAAATATTTTAGCGTAATGACTAATAATAACCTTCAGTTCATACTGTTCCTTGAATACTTATAGAATGTACAAATGTAACAATGAAATACGTATCATATTTCTACGCCGCATATTATGAGCAAAACACTTCAATGTCCATTTTGAGTCACATCAAGTTTTCTTCTCCTGTTCCAAAATTTCAACTTTTGCTTTTACTGTTTCTTCTTCCTGCATTGCTTCAAGCTTCAGTATTTTCCTTCTATCTTCTATTTTCTTTTTTTTTTTTTTAATTTCTTCTTTTCAACTTTTTTTTTAATTTTTTTTTTTTGGTCTTCTGTACGAGTTTTCCTGGTATATTCAAGATATTCTTCGTAGCGCCTCCTATCTCCCCTCACGTATAACAACATCTGCTGTGTTATTGGCACGTTCTGTATTCTCCCGAAATAAATGATAAGAGTCATACACTCTCCTCTGTGCAATGAGGCTTTTCTCCTGAAGATTTGAACCAGTTGTGCTTTGTTAACAGAGAAACCACTTTCTACACTTGCATTAAAGTGGGAAAATATTAGGCACAGCTTTACAACTTTCCATAAATTTCTGTCAAACAAAAGGGATGAATAGAAATCATCTAGCCTCTTAGTAGCATTATTCAAAAATTCGCTTAAGTTTTCTTGCAAGTTTGAAGCAGCTTCATCACAATGCAAAGCATACTGAAACCTCTGTCTTCTCTACAACACCGTCAGTAATACGATTTTTTTCATATAGAACTTGCAGCAACATTCCGAGTCTTAGTTTCCCCTTGTTCAGCCAGCTTGGCGATAACACAAGGGTCCAACAATGACAATGCCTCAACAGCTTTATATTTTAGAGGGCTTGTCTCAAGAATCTTCTTGATCATTTGTATTACAAATTTGTTGGCATTCTTGTTGGAATTTTTTGACATACACTTCAGATTAATTCACTTCTCGAAGAAGTTTCTTTGTCTGAAACCGAATATCAATATCCTTTAAGGGACGTAAATTGTCAACATTATCCAGGTCAATAGTAAACAACTTGTTTACGGTGACTGGAATTTTTGTTGACTTAACAATTCGCTCTATTAGATTTCTTACTAAAGCTGTTAAGTCAGAAAATAAGTAGAGTGACAGCGGCTCTGGCGTTTGATATTTCTTCAGAAATGGCTCACAATCAGCTGATAACTTTTTGAAAAACGAAAGTTTGGGCTTTAGAAACACATCTTTCGTTTGTTCCAAAACATTATGAATGGTGTGGTATATGTAGATTTTTCACTATCCACAAACTTTTTCACATCATCAAAAAGCAGTAAGGCCCTGTCAACAGAAGTTACATTCTCCAGCCATCTAGTAGTACAATGCTTAATAGGAAATACATTTTTCCTTGTTAATGTAATGAGCTTTGCACGACGAGCAAGTGAGTCATTAAAATCAAAATGTAGAAGGTATCACGCAAAAAACTACGAAGATCCCACTGAACCACTTCCAGTCCACTTTTTATTACCCCATTAATAACACGAAGTCCACAAACGCCAATGTTCACTAGTTGTGTTCCCTCAGGATTATCACCTTTCATTTTTTCTTCAAATTTATTTAAGAAACTTAGGTTCACATTTGGTCCATCCATTGAAACCTGTAGAATGTTCCTTAATGACAATAAACGTATACCTTCAGTAAAGCAATCAAGAAGAATTTCAGAAGAAACATACTGTTAAAATATTGCGTACACGCTCTATTAGTATTGACATCAAATAACCTCACAGACAGGTCCATTTGACCATGTAGCACAATTTTATTCAACGATTCATCAAAACAAATAACGAAGTTATCACATTCATTTAACCTGTCCTTAAATGCATTATCAAAATACGGTGCAAGTCCGTGACATAAGATTTATGACATAAGAACATTTTGCAGATCTCATTTGGAATTTGCAAGCAACTGCACTGGCTGGAAAAATTAAACGAAATGTTTGTCCTAATTCTTCACACGAGTGTAATGACAGCTTGCTATCAACAATCTTTCAGTGCTCATAAACCCTCTGCTGTTGTAACATTATCTTTAGTACAAAAAGTCTTTAGTAACTGCACTTCTGATTGGCTAGATGAAGCACTTTTGGACAGTGAATGCTCTTTTACATCAACTACACTACTACGGAATTTTATACTTTGTGATAAATCTGATTTTCCTTCCAGACTGGGATCTTTTACACCAGGTTCATCAGAAGTAATAAAAAAATTCTTCAAAGATGACTGAGAGTGTACAGTTTTGGTCAAATTTGCATGAATTTTTTCCCTTGGATATGACAGTATTGCTTTGCGTCCCATATTACCAAGGCTGAAAGACTTCCTGCACAGCGTACAATAACCACGGTACTCGTCAGGTTCTCTTCTTAACCATCCAACAAACAGGGGATACTGTTTTGCATCAAGTCACCTTTCATTAAAATTAGTTTTCTTAGATGTCATTCTTAGATCCGTCTCAATCACACCTAAAATGAAGAGAAAGGTATGTAAATACAAGCTCAACAGTAATAAGTAGCATAATGGAACAGTATACATATTTATTTGAGTGCCAGTGTCCTAAAAAACCGCTGCTATATGTATGTGACCGTGCCTGATGAAACGATCTTATGACGAAAATTTTCGATGTTTTGAATGTAGTAGTTTTCAAAGCCTTCAGAACCGAATAAAACAAGTCTCAAAACTCTAATACTTTAATATCTTTAATATATAATTATTAAATCACATCGTACACGACAAAGGACGACACACGACACAAGGGGTAGTATGAGTAAAAGGAAGTAATTGCTTCTTGAAGTGAATGCAATGTTTAAAAAGAGTATCCAAACGCATTTTTCCCATGTTTATTTATACAGTTTTTAAAGTGTTTGCTTAAAAACTTGAAGAAAAAGAATTACTTAAAAAACAAGCAATTACTTTTTTATTATTATTATCATTTTTTTATTCATACTATCCAAGAGCTACCTCAGCCCTTCCTGCAGGGAGCACATACCGTCCAACCTCCCATTTCATCACTAAATAACGATGAGACAGAACTTACTTCAGACAGCAAGTATTTTTCTAAACTAAAAATACGGTCTGTAAAAGTGAATAAATTTAACTTCGGAACAAAAATTTCATTCACTCAGAAAATAGGTTCCATCTCCAAGTTTGTAGGAGAATCGTATGCATCCTTTATGAACTGAAATAATTTCACTGATTTCTCGTTCATTTCCCTGACTTTCCAGGTCTGTGTGAACCCTGACTAATGAACGAAGGAAATAACCGATTTATTATTTTACACACCCAATCCTCTGTAGGAGCGAATTCTAACGCAAAGGGTGAAAAAGTGACCCGACTGGATGGACTGCGACTCGAACCCGGGACCTCCAGCATACCGTGTCGATGCGTTAACCATATGTCACCAAATCCGCTCCCCAGAACAGCCACTCAATCTCGAGGTCGGTGCTCTCACCTGGGACCACATGGGTTGTACCATAGACTCCTGTGATTGGACAATCCTATCTCCATATATCAAGTACCTTATGAAGGTTGTAATTTCATATATACTAATGGAAGGAGGAAACATGTTAAAAATATACACTTAAAAATTAAAATGCCTTAAATTGTGTGAACTTCATGGTGATGTTTTCACATGTATCAAATCATCTAGAAGATCTTTTCTCATAGCCAGAGTGAAGTCAAGTGATTCCTATCTTTATTCACTTCTTTTATTGAAATGATAATTGCATTAAGAGTGTTTCTGACTTGGTAAACTAACCTGGACTAAATCAGAATCGTACTCTTTCGAAATTGTCCATTTATTTTAATACTGGGTATAAATCTGTACAGTGATTTCACATGTGCAATTCTATATTCTTTGCCTTTCTGAACTGACTCTTAAAACATTCACAAGTATGCAGGATCAGTACAACGTACTTCTATCAGGTGTCCTCCGTGAATGAGTCAATAGACTCGTTGTCTTTGTAATAAAGGGTCCTGGGTTCGAGTCCAGGCAGAGGACAATTTATCTCGGGTGCAAACCGAACAGTGGTTCCGATCCCAATTTACGCTGTAGGTTCCTTCCTTCATAGTTCCACACTTGCATAAGGACGTTAAGGTCAAACAAACTTATTTCTATACATACGTTATTAAAAAAAAAAAAAAAAAAAAAAAAAAAAGTTCTATTTAAATTTCCACAAAAGAAAAAAAAGTGCGTTCTTTTCACACGGTTTTGCCAACTCTAATTTTAAATTAACGGAAAACAGTATAATACTCACAGCCACTCCGAAATCTGGTGACGTGGAAGTCCACACAGCTCCAAAACTAGCTGTGGCTAACATTGCAATTACAGCTTCAGGGCAGTTAGGGATATATCCAGCAACCCGATCCCCTTCTTTTAATCCTAAATGTCTCAGTGCCGCTGCATAACGCTCTACATTTTGATACAGTTCTTTAAAAGTCATTTTTTGAACTCCATCTCGACCTTCACCTGAAATAAAAAGAAACCTTTCCATGACTGTTGTGAAATGCAATTTCTGGTTTTACGTTTCACGGTAATGGTATTTAGGGTATGAGAGACGGACCATTAATGAAACTGAAGAATTTCGAGAGAACCTATTGACACGGTGTAATCTACAACTCGCGTTGCCGGGAATCAAACCAGGGATCTCTTGCACCAGAGGTATCCGCTTTACCACTTAACCACTGTGCTTCCGACAGTGGTTCATTATTAATATACTCTTTCTTGTGTGAAGGATTCCAGATTTGAGTACAGGTTATGTGAGCACGAAGTGGATAGCATCATATCCGTGAATTTATCTTGGATTATCCAGTTTCCTTCCAGCTATTTTTAATTAAATATCTACCAATATAATTACTTTACGTTTCTTATCCAATTCCCATAGTAAAAAATATAAGAATAGCGTACATTAAAAATGTAAGATCTAATATTATAAGAACGAAGACCTTTTACCTTAACATTACGACAGAGAAGAAAGCCTTGTAAGTGTTAATACAGGGATGTTAAGGTAAGAAGTCTTGTCTTTTTAAATATTAAATAGAAATCTATTTAAATATTTAACGGAATTGGAAAAAGGGCACAGATACACGAATACGCGAATAACAAAACTCTCTAGACAGTTTCAATTTTTTCACTTTTCTTCGACCACTTGCGTTCATTAGTAGAACGAAATAAGACAAGTTAGATCGGTAAGTAATGTTTCTTTAATTATTATTAGTCAGATACACAAAATGCCAGTAAATGCTCATGAAAAAGGGTATATACAAACAAGAGAAATTTATGATACTATTTAACCCTTTTAGGATTTCCACTTTTTGAGGTAAATTTTAGAGTTTCACTCAAACAGCTACTGCTTCCTTACTATTTATCATGGGATCATGGTTTATACCTCGTTTTGTTTTCTTCCAGGATAGAGCATACTTCCCAACGGTATCACTCTTTTATCCGTAGTATACACCAGAAACAAGAACATTGAGAATTCGGGAAAAAAATTCGAAATTTTTGTGCCCCTCTGGCCCGGGCCTGGGTTCACGTAGTGATCTGATTTTAAAAAAATAAGAAAGAAAAAACATTGTTATGTACGTAATACGTATGCAAAATTTCGTTCTTTTATCTTGAAAACTGAGGTCGAAAGAAATTTTTGGAAGTTTGAAGGTGACCCATTTTTTAAATATATATATGTACATACATATATATAACAAAATACTTCAAAAATGTACTGCGTCATTCTTATTTGACCTAGAGTCATGGTTCAAACACCATTTTCTTCAGTATAATAAGCCCTTTCCAACGGTATCACTCACATGTCCGTATCATACATCTGAACCGGAAAATTAGGGAAAACCCGGAAGTATTTTTCAAAATCCAAACAAAACATTTTGCCCCCTCTGGCCTAGGTCCTGGGGATTTTTTTCTAAAAATACGTTGTTTTGTACATAATAGGTGTGCAAAATTTCAATCTTGAAAACAAAGGGCGGAAAGAATTGTTGAAAGTCGGAATTTAGACGCTCTCTCTCTCTAAATATATATATATATATATTATAAAAATTTACTGCGTCATTACTATTGACCTAGAGTCAAGGTTCAAACGTTATTTTCTTTAGTATAACAAACCCTTTCCAACGATACCACTCACATGTACGTATCATATACCTGAACCGGAAATTTTTCTGAAAAAAACACTCCCTCGGAACACTTGCACCCCTCGTGCCTGTACCCGGTTTCACATAGGGATCTCAGAAAAATTGAGAAATACCCGAAGATACATACAATCCGTACGCTAAGTTCTAATTTGATATCCTGTAAACTAAAGGCGTGAAAAATGTTTATAATTTGCCTTAAGAAAAAATAAAAAATTCACGCCCCTCCGCCGTCGCCAAGTAGACCATCCGGTTCCAAAACTCATCTAGGGTGTTCTTTGGTCCATCCTTCACTTAACTAACACAGTAAAAGCTCCTTATTCGCGCTTCCTTCATTCGCGTTTTTACTATTCGCGGATTTAAAAAATGCGACCCAATTCCTATATTCGCGGCTAAGGATTTCTTTATTCGCGGATCTAATCAGTACGTACATACATAATAGTAAAAAGGATTCCAATAGGTATCCAACCCAATATCCTTTGCAAACGCCGTCAAACGGACTAATAAAATGTAAAATAGACCTTATTACAACTTTGCCTAAAGTATGTTGTTAAATGATATCGCCGCTGTATTGGTTCGGACTTTGACATAAGCCGCCTTCGCCGCGATCGGTGTTTTTGAGAATGTAAACAAATAGAATGAAAGCAACCTTATTACTCAATGAATAAAGTATATTTTTAAATGCCGCCACATTATTAGACGTTCCGTTCTTTGGTAAGAGCCGCTTTGCGTGTTTTATTGTTTCGTCTTTCCATTAGTTACAAAAATTGTGATCGAGTAACACGTCTCTACCGCTGTCTTCCTCGTTTATACAGTAATGTCAATTGAAAAAAAAAAAAAAAAAAAAATGAGAAACGAGTTTCGACACGAAAAAATCGCTTAAAGTGAAATCTGTGTTACCGCTTAAAGTGAAAATAGAAATGCTTGATCGTTTACGCCTCGGAGAGTCGTTTGCATCCATATCACGCTTATTCAATGTCAACGAATCAACTGTACGATCGATAATAAAAAAAAAAAAAAAAAAAAAAAAAAAAAATGCGAGGATAAAATAAGGTCGTCTGTAGCTTCAACTTCACTGTCAGCGAAAACTGTTCGTGATCCAGCAATAGAAAAAATGGAAGTGGCGCTGTCATTATGGATCGAAGACCGCAACCAAAAAAGGGTGCCCCTGAGTGGTCCAATGATCCGGGAGAAGGCAAAGCGTCTTTACGCTCATTTTAAAGAACCTGATGGTAGTTGTAGTGGTGAATGTACAGATGGGGAATTTCAAGCATCGGAAGGTTGGTTCAATAAATTTAAGGTGAGACAATCATTGCATAACATTAAAATCGTTGGAGAAGCTGCATCTGCAGACACTGCTGCAGCAGAACGATATCCAGAAGAATTCGCAAACTTAGTAGCTGATGGAGGATACAAATCTGAGCAAGTATTTAATGCAGACGAAACTGCACTGTTTTGGAAGAAAATGCCAAACAAAACATTCATTTCTAAAAGCGAAAAGACTGCTCCTGGATTCAAGGTAGCAAAGGATAGAGTTACACTGCTGCTATGTTCTAATGCATCTGGAGATTGTGTCATTAAACCACTGATGCTGATGCTTTACAGATCGTTAAATCCTCGGGCTTTAAATAATCAAAACAAGGACGACCTGCCAGTGTTTTGGCGTGCTAATAAGAAAGCGTGGGTTACAAGCGCTATTTTTTGTGACTTGTTCCGGAATTGTTCTGTTTCTGAAGTTGAAACTTACTTAAAAAAAATAATAAAAAAAAAAAAATAAAATAAAAACACAGAATTTAGACTTTAAGCAGTTCTAGTTTTGGACAATGCACCAGGTCATCCTCGCAAACTTGAAACTATGCATCCAAATATAAAAGTGACATGTTTAACTCCCAACACAACGGCTTTACTTCAACCTATGGACCAAGCAATAATCCAGGCCTTTAAGCTCTATTACATTAGACGAACCTTCAAATCGTATTGGATAATATGGAATGTAATCCTGATATGAATGTTATGGAATGCTGGAAGAAACTTGACATAGCAAAATGCATCGTAAACATAAAAGAATCACTGGAAGAACTGAAGACACACACATTGAAGTCATGCTGGAAAAAACTGTGGCCTGCTCTGACTGCGGAAAATGACGAAGAATGTGTGCAAATTCAAACTTTGACTGCAAACAAAGCCGAAATTGCGAATGGAATAGGACGAGAAGGGTTCGAACAGATAGAATCAAGTGACATTCAGGAATTGCTTGAATCGCAAGATGAAGATTTGACTAAAACCGGCTTGGAGGAAATGTTAAATTCACAGCCCATTGAAGAAGAGGCTTCAACAAGCACTGGAAACGTGACATTTAATTTGAAAAATCTTAGTGAAGGTTTAAGAATGGCAAATGAGCTTTGTGATCTTTATGAAAATTGATCCGTCTATGGAACGAAGTCTTATTTTTAAGAGGCAAATTGCTAATGCCTGCTGAATATCAGTCTGAATTGAAGGAGCTTTTAAAAACTGCCAAGCAAGAAAAAATTACAAAATTCTTCAAACCATTGCCTAAGCCTGAAGATAATAATTAATCAATATGGTCAAAAACTTCAATTACAGTACATTGATTTTTTTTATATATGTATTTGTTTTTTAATTTTGTCACCTAGGAACGTATCCCCTATAATCCCATATAAATTACCATTCCGTATTCACGGTTTCTGTATTCGCGGCATATTTATGGAACATATACCCCGCAAATAAAGAGCTTTTACTGTAATAATAATAATAATAATAATAATAATAATAATAATAATAATAATAATAATAATAATAATAATAATAATAATAATAATAATAATAATAAAAGGCTTAAATACCTGTTATAGAACCTAAATAAGCGGTCAAAGACAATACTACGCCATGGTAACTAAAGTTACCAAAAATCATAAAAGAGTTAAAGTAACAAAAGTAACCTTACTCCGAAGAAGATAATCAAGGAACATAGTATCACAAACAATATTAATTTTCTGAAAGTATATGTGCTGAGAAGTGAAATCACTTTTTACAGAAACATTTATAGATGGATAATTCCAGATGCATGAAGATAAATACTTTTTCCTTTTTAAATTAGTAAGGAAAGTATTTCAAAATCCCGTTGTTACATGAGGACATAAATTAGAATATGTTAACTAATCGATTATACATAATATAATGCAAATTTTTTGTTTTACCTGCTGAATAGATGGCAACTCGGTCGTCTCGAAACCTCAGAATGTTCTCTGCATAATTCAACAACGCTCCAGGAAACCATTTCGGAATTTCTGAAATGATTTGGTTAGGATTTACAACGATGTTGTATGGATTTGAGTGTTTTACTTGGACGTACTCCCATACTTCTTTCCAAAACTCAGGATAGTTTTCCACAGACCACTGGTGCAATGAAGCATAACTATCTGAAATAAAAGGGGAAAAAAGCATTAATTCCTTTAAGAAATCAATATGCAACATCTGGAGTGGGTGACATAGTGGTTTAGTAGACCGCTAACCTCTAGTGTGTAGGGTCCATGGTTCGAGCCCAAGTCATGTGGCTGTAGTGAACAATATGTTCGTGGGCTTTCCCAGAGTTCTCCGGTTTTCACCTATATTCTCATTCCATTAATGTCTTCAGAATCATGCACTATCGTTAATTACCCGTCTCCTTTAACCTACAAGGCGCACATGTGGTATGATCAACTTTAAGGTTACGGAAGTTCGGACTTATTTTGTTACAATAAACCGATGTAACTTCTCATGTCTGCGAAAGAATATTAACTGAGGCGGGTATTGTAAAGTTCACCCAAAATTTCATTTCAATATGTAACATCACAGTAGGTCCATAACTACATTGGTTCACAACTTATACGTCTTTCTTATCGAGATACATTTACAAAACCTACCAGTTTTAACTAAGTCTACTCTACAGATTCCCTGAAATACAAAGTCTTCCTGCCTTCACAAAGTTTTATAAGGCTTTTATTTCTCCGATTATTCGATATTCTTCACCTGTATGGAACATGGCAGTACTTAATAATCTATCTCGCATTAATTCTTTATTAAACTTCTTTCTTGCCATTGGTAAATTTAGAATTCCTGAGTTACATAATTACTCGAAGCAAGAACTAATGTCTTTAATGAACTTATGTTCACCTGACAAATAACACTGAGGAGCTGATTTACTTTACCTATATCAGATTATAAATGGCAAAATTGATTCTGAATTTTTACTATCGCAAATTAACTTCCGTGTTCCTCAGCGGCGAACTCGCTGACTCAACTTGCTAACTTATGAGACACCCAGGTTATCGATTGTAAAGCGCTCCTTGTTTTACAGACTAGCGCACGATATAACGATATCGTTATATACTATTTTGTGCAACCCTCGTATAAATGAGAAAATTTCATGGAATCAACGTCTTGCCAATCGTAATTCGAAGAAGAGCACAACTATAAAATTTGCTCCCTAAAAAAATACCTCTTCTCAAGATGGCCACAACGCCTCTCGCAGCATCACCTAATTTGGCTTGGAATTTGTGAGTGTAACTCCCTCGCCCACCTACGTACAATCCAAAGTGTGCTGTGTGGATCTATATTTTTAATGGATTTTATTAATTATTAATTAACATTATTTAATACATTTTATGTGTAATTGTGATTATCATTTCCTAATAGTGCTAAAATCCATTTATAATAAGCTATAAAAGGTGTATCCTCCTAAAAACTGAGTGTTCTAGTGGAAATCGTTTAAAGTATACCCCTCTGTATGTTTGTCTTCAAGAGAAAATCGCTTGCATCCGGCAGGCAGTGAGAATCACGATTTGAAGAACAGTTATATCTCACTCAATAAAATTATTATCATTTTCTTAAATGAAAGAGTGTCAAAATGTAAGCGCCACATAACAGACTAGGATTTTTATCTTCTCAACATAATAATAATAATAATAAAAAACCTATAAGTGCTCCAGTTTAAAGAAAAATAATACGTTCAAATGAAAGTTTTCTTCGCCAACCTTTCACAAGAGTTCTTCAAGTTATTAGCTAAAGCTAATGGATCAATGTAAATCATCGATTATACACCGACTATTACATACAGCAATGGACTAGAGTAAAGTTATCTTCTTGAACAATGCATAATTTTTTTTCAAATATTCGTGAAACCAATCCGCGTTACCGACTACGCTATCCGAGTCGCAATAAAGGGCCAGCGTAGTATACTCCAAAATATTTTTTTTTCTAATAAAGTGCACTAAAGTGAATGTATGTGATAGTGTGATAATATGAACTTATAACCAATAAAATGCGATAACAGTGAGTGCTACATTATTCGTTATTCTAAATTATACGGTGATAAGAGTGCCTAGTTGTTTGTGTTTAATAATAATATTTTGTGTTTTACAGGTAAAGTGTTTACATACTATATATGCATGCCTTTCTGTTATGATTGTTTTGATTTCAGTGTAGTGCAAAGGGGCATTGTTGCCAAGTTCCTACATTTGATGCTTATGTTTACTTGATGTGAGCCTTATTTTTCCTTTTCCGAGGTTATGTGGGAATAAGAAAATCGGGAACTCGGAGCTGTACGAGACAGGCTTCTAAGAAAGGGAGGCTCAGATTAACTTTATGATACGCATCCCGATTCCCTGCCAAGAGGGTGGGTACCCAAGGTTAAGAGATATCCAATGTCAATATTGATTAAATTGTGAAATATCACGAACACGATACAAATTGGATTGCACAGATCTCTGGCTCAAATTCCTGTTTGTTATAGTTTGGCTACATTTTCTCGATAATACATTGGAACCACGCCCACTACCCTCATAACGATTACAATACATTGTCAACAGGATGTAACATTTTTATCTGTGAGAGAAACTTCAGAATTCAATTGATAAGAACCTTAAATATTGAGAGATGGACCTTTCTTTCTATATTTGCTTCTTGTATTTTTTATTTCATTTTTAATTTTTTTGTTTTGTTTCATTTTGTCTTTATGTTCTACAGTTTCAGCTAATTGCTATATGAAAAACTCAGTAACAACTAATCTATCATCAAATATGAAGTGAATAATTGTACAATTAAAATTTATACAAAGCTCTCCCTTATTTGACGACCACGAATTATCTGACCTGTAGAAATTCCAGGTCACAATTTACAAATTTCTAAATCTATGTAACATAACAAAAAAAAAAAAAAAAAAAAATCTTCATCTACTATGCATCTACACTACACGTAAATAGTGCGTATGCAAACAAACTAATTTATTTCATGTAGTATCCCCCACAAAATACCTGGGTAAGGCAAAAAGAGAAATAAGTTTTGAGAAGTACAAATTCATACTTAAAATTTCCTGACTCAGGTTTTTACGGATTTTCGTGAAATTCTCTCCAGGTTTGCCGGATCAGTGGAAACTCTGTTAGAGAAAATATCTCTAACTGATTCAGGTCACTGTTCACTGTGAACAGGGAGAGGAGGAATCACTAAAATTAATTTTCACCTTTGTTCATTTTTTTTTTGTAAATTAATTTTCAGCTTAGATTTTTTTTTTGGGGGGGGTACTATTATCATACGACAAGTTCGCATTGCAAAAAATACAAAATGTTTCTGGCCCAGTTCGTAAAGACTGGACTTACTAGATTTAGATTTAGCTTAAGTCTGCTGCAGAAATAGATTTTTAAAAGTGCCCAAGATTCGGTTCTATTTATTTATTTATTTATTTTGTTTGTTTTGTTTAACGCCTAAGGGACACAGTGATAATGAGATGAATGTTAATGGTGGAATAAAGAAACGGGAAATCCTGATAAAACCCACGCATATGGTGCCTGCCCACCACAAAACCCGCGCGTAAATTATACTGAAAACATATGGATGTAGATAAATATTCGAACTTTGAGGTCATTTCTCTCGTGACTCCATGGGACGGATACAATTAAAAATAATTTAATGAATTCGGTGTTCTAAAATTAGTAGAAAAAGCGCAATTAGAAATGTATCCAATTGTGGCCCTTTTTACCATTAGCGGTACCTCTTTAAAGACATAATATTTTAGAAAATTATATATATAAAACATGAATGTGACTATGTTTCCCGACCGATCTCGATCAAATTTTCAACATTGAAGAGATTCAGAACTGGGATAGTATTTCTCATTTCACTTTGACGGTACAACGGAGGGGAGGATGAATATATATAGAAATGATCGAAAATGACCGGTATTAGTGTCGAATACATAGTTTCTGGGATAGCTGAGATGAACAGAGACACTTTCAATGTCGTTTAAATCCAAATTCAGCCCTACAATTTGGGGTAGGGTGGATATATAAAAAAAATGATCGAAAATGACCGGTATTAGTATCGAATCCATAGTTTTCGGGATCGCTATTCCCGGGTAGTCGAGCGAAGTGGGGTCAACGCTAGTTTATATATAAAATTGAAATAATAAGGAAGGAAATTATACGTAAAGCTATGTGACATCTTAGAGACTCAGCACTAATTGCTGAGTATGTTCAAAATTGAAAAATTTGTAAACTAACTAAATATATCTTTTCGAAAAAGAACTACATTAGTCAAATGAGACCCCAAACATTTGTTACGTGTAAAGTTGCTAACAATACGAATTCATAAGGCATTACGTGGAATGAATGTTGTAAATGCTCTAGGATGCATATTTACACATCGAAAAGAATTTAACTTGTATCCTATACAACAGTATCGGATGTAAGAAGAGTTCTTTCTATATTACGTTCATTAGTCGATTTGGAGTTTAGTGTTCCCTTTAGCATGGAGGCTATGAGACGTAAGCCTACAGCTTAACGCGTGATCTCGATCACATGAGCTCTGACAAGGAACCGAATATGAGTCTCTTGGCGCCGACGACGTGTATGCTAACTATATACGCACGAGGGTGCTCGTAAGGCATAGGCAACAATTTTTGCTACGTATATTGTAAGGTTCCATACTCTCACGCTAGGGATGTACCTATACCACTTTTTCACCGATACCCAATACTGAAACTGAAGAGGACGACACAACCGATACTTTTGGACACAGTTCTTATATATTATAAGGGATTTTCGGAATAATGAAATAATTGTAATAGAGTATATTACATATAAGGCCAAAATTTGACATACAAAGACAAAAAGCAGAATTTCATATTAGGTTCAAAAAAAAAAAAAAAAAAAAATCTAAGCAAAAAAAAAAAGTCCTTTAAATTTAATCCAGCTCACTAAAACGAACTAAAAAGCAGCAAATACTTACATAGTGTAAACTTAATTCTAAGACTCAATGATTGTTATTTAGAGTAATAATGTACTTTAATAGTTACATTGTACTTACTAATCTCTATTACATACATATAATGCAAACAAATATTACCCTTACAAATTTTTATTTTTTACAAAATTAGACGTGCTGAACCAGGAGATGCTGTGTATATCATAAACAAATAAGAGGGTTATTTGAGCGAAGTCGATAAGTGGGAGAAAATAATGACCAAGTCAGCGTCTTGTGGGTTTCTTCCATAGCATTAGCATTTTGTTCTAAATCGAAACCTCTGTCTCGTTTGAAATTCAAATTGTGGGTCTGCTATCCTGACCATACGCGTTCGAAGGGGGAGGGCAAGGAGGAACCACCCTCCTGACTCACGAAAATGTATACATAATATTAAACGTATATTAAATACCAAACGTAATATAACAACCATGGAATGCACCTGCCCCCTAGAAAATTTTCTTCAGCGTCCATGATCTTGACTGAGGCCCTTTGACTTTTCTTTATCGCTATTTTGGCATCGAGGGACTAAAAATATCAGTTGAGCACGAGTAGTGCAAATCAAAGGCGTACACATGCATAAAGAAATTGATTGTACAATTGATAATAATTTAAATCAACTTTAAAAGAAACCGATGAAAGATAAAGGTCACTGCTAATATTAAATAAATTGAAAATAGTTCGGAAAATGTATCTGTAACTGTCGGTGTCCATTTGCCGATGCCGATACTCCCAAAAATGGCTGATATCACCGATACCGATATATCGGTACCGGCATACCTCTACGCATAAGCAAGTGCATGTGTTTATTATAAATACATGCTTATACCACGAACATGTGTTATTATATTCAAACAAACAGCAGCACACGACAGCAGAAGGCTACCTGGAAGAGACAGAGATTTTGGAAGGAAAACGAAGACGGCCGAGCTCCCCTTCAAGAGAACGTTTATAAAAGGGGACCTCAAAAGGGCAGAGCGATCAGTGCTAGTGCTGATCGCTAACCTACCCCAACTGTCTTCCCAGAACGCTATGAGTTTCGGAGATTTGGGAATGTCTACTCCTAAAGCTGCCATGAGCAAAGAAGTATTCCTTTTAATCAACCTTCCCTTGAGGCTGCGATGAGAAAGGGGATATATCATTTAATCCTTTTAATCAACCTTCCCCTGAGGCTGCGATGAGCAAAGGGGATATATCTTTTTATCACACTATCTTCAGAAGTTGCGATAATCAAAGGAGATATTTCTCAATTGCCGTCTGACGCCGCCCTGGGCTAATCAGACCTTTAAATCAGAGGCCATTTTAAATGCCACAAATCTTACCTCACCGGAAAATACATTTTACAATCTTTGAAATACTTACCAAGAATTCAGACCATCTGCGAACTCACATAGTCCAGAATTTAACTTCGTTTCTCTTCGTGATTAGTCATTGTACGCTGTTGACCGTCATCATCTTTTTTGTTACGCTTGTCCTCAACTTTGTCTGATTCTGTTCATTTCTCCGTAAATTTTATACTTCAGGGTCGTAATCTGCGGCAGTGAACCTAATGAAATTACCTAGTTTCCAATTAGTTATTCCATTTTATTATGTAAAACCATCTAATATGGGCGCTGGTCAGATTTAGGCACACCACATTTTGCAAAATTCACAGGTAAAATTCGATCTTTGACATAGGAAAACACGTTTATGAGGAATTGATTTCCGCAAGCGACACAATTAAATACTAAGTAATACAGCTGTATTTTAGGTTTACAAGTGTAGAGATACTAGTGTAAAACCATTATAAGTACTTTACGACGGTTAAAATAAGTGAGTGCATATGAAAGATTAACTTAGTACCTAGATACTGCTTTCCACCAGTGGAATAATTCTCAACAGTGTGGAAAATTTCTATATTATCTTTTCAAGTGTAGCGCGTAACCAGTACAAGTAATACTGGAACTTGTATCATTGTGAAAACCTACATGATTTCGGTACCATCGCTTAAGCGTATACTCAGCATCGTTGACGATCCTGCTCCTTTGACACGGATACCCGCTAGCTTCACGTTGACCTTACTCGCTTATTTTTATTTTATTTTATTTATTTATTTATTTAATTTTTTTTTTGGCAACTTAGGACAGGTTGGTTGTGGCTTTTGTACTGCAGTTTTTACACTATATATCCGGAAGGTGTATTTGTATGCAAATCGGGGGAAAACTGTAATCTTTCAACAGGTATGGTGACCAACTTGAATATGATCTTTGCGAACTAAGTTAATATTATGTCGCTCGGCGTAAATCTTTTGGAGAATAATAGGGAAAGCAGTGAAATTATATAAGTTTTCAACAATTACTTCGTGTGGTATGCCTATATGTGATTGTTGCATAAATTATGAATATCTTAGCTAGGTTGGTTCGTTTTCTGTGTTGAATTTGAGTTTAACGTCCCGTTCAGCAGCGAGGCTATATGGGACGTGGACCTACTGATTAACGTGGAATCCGAACCACATGAGCTCCCGCCGAGTGCGTCCGAACACGGGTTAGAGCCCGCAGAGCTCGTCATTTTGTCTTTTACAACTAAGCGGGAAGGGGGACCTGTACTTAAGAACCTTGCCTGTAAAATACGATGTGAAACATTTTTAACTAAGGAATGAGAGTGTGAATAAGAAATCTATCAAAATTTGGTAAACAGTAAAAGTGTTTCTAAGGTAAGAATTATTACCGGTACCACGATTTTAAAAGCTCTAACCTAACCTTAAAATTTGATAGAACCGTATGATCAAGAAATGCCCTGAAAAATCTGACAATTTTGTATCTTAATCCCAAAAATAATATGCCTTGCACTAATAAATGTAAAAGTAGTTTAATATAGTGAGTGTACTTTAGTTACCTCTCATACTTACTTAGCGTAATTCCATACTTTCTCTGAATTAATTCTCTAAATTCTGTTAAGTGAGTTTTCCTGCTCTTTTCTGGAGTCCATAAACAAATAACTTCATTAGTTGTACACATGTTATTTCACTCTATTTTCGACTCAACAAAACCACAAATGGTTATAATTTTTAGTGACTCGAACATATGCAATTATATAAACTACAAGTATAGATTTATGCAAGGAGGAATTTTGAATTCACGTGTTAACAGACCCTGTTGCTATAACCGATGTAAGTGTTATCGTGACAAACTAAATTTGTCAGTAAGCAACCACGGTGTAAATTTGTCAACACAAAATTGAAGTATCTTGCATATTATGCAACAAAATCTTTTTGGGAACGTTCTAAAATTCTCTTCCTTATTTTTCTTTATAGTAATGCTTTGGTAATAGACGTATCGTTTTTTTTTTTTTTTTTTTTTTTAGATATAATAAATATTGGTGCAATTTTACTATACGGATCCACAGATTCTAAAATGCAATGAAAAATTTGGGAAAATCTTTAATTTCCCAATTTTATGTCGAGGACAGAACCGTTCCTACTCTTGCTGCTACTGTTACCCTATTCCTACTCCTGCTACTACATATACTATGGATCCGTATAGTAAAACTGCACGTAAATATTTATTAATTGAAGAAATATAACAAATTAGCTGAAAATTAAAGAAGCAAGTCATTAGCGAAATAAAATTAAAAATCAAGTTTCATTGTAATTTCCCTTCAATGAAGGGAAATTCCTTTCACCTATTTCCACCCCGAGATGAGAGAAGAAACAAAATATACAGTGAAACCTGTCTATGGTGGCCACCATCGGTTCCATAAAAGTATGATTTGTGTATTTTTTTGAATATGATATCTAGTATTACATGATTGTAAAATTTTAATAAGTAGTGGCACGACAGCTACTTATAAATAGTGTATATAGAGTAATCATTAAAATATACAGTACTAGGAAATATTACTATAGTATGTTTAATATATGTGCATACTTTTCTCTTCCTGAAAACTAATCTAGTACATTGTATTATTCGGATTGAAAACACAATAACACAAACAAGCATGAAATAGAAGCGTATGTACGCTGTTTATTGAAATGGATATTATAGTACACTGAGTTATTCAGATTGTAAACAAGAAAAGCTGTTATAAATTGAGAAATTCATATGCAATTTATATTACTTCTTTTCAGTTGTTACTGAATGGTGGTTAATTCTAGACGTATTTGTTTTATTCTTTTTGGCAGATATGCACATACTAATATTGTAGTTAACTACCTCTTGTTGATGAGCTAGAAGTGTTTCCCTCGGAGCAAAAGATGCTTTGAGAAAATCTTGAGGGAATTCATATCTCAAAAACTCCGCTATCTTTTGACAAGTCGACAGTTGACAATTGAGATGGTTAGTTTTAACCTTGAGAATTTTCCGGAATTACTAAAGCTCCCCACTGATGAGAAGAGTTCATATAGCTAATGGTTTTACCAAAACAGACAGGGTAAACAAATACGTACAACCATTTCCTGAATTCCTGTACGTGCTTTTTCTTATTCACACCTTCCTTCACCACCATTTATGAGGGTAGTGTTCTGGCCATTGACCTCCCAGAACAAATCGTGCGAATCTATGCTTCTTTGTATTCAGTCACAAATACAGAACATCTGCCTCTCATATGGGAATACGAAAGAATTAAGAAAAATAACAAAACTGTGTTTTGCGTTGCCAAGAAACGCAGGAAAATTTATCATTGTTATCATAGGATAAACATTGCTTCAGTGTGGCCAACTTCCAAGATAGACAGGTGGCCAAATTATAGAGTAATGGAATGGAATCTTTAAGTTTTACGTCCCACGGTTATGTCGGTTAGGCTAAAGAAGACGGTGATGATGAATAATGGATGAATTGGTGGAATGAAGAAAGTGGGAGGAAATGGGAGAACCCCGAGAAAACCCACGCACACGGTGCTTGTCCACCACAAAGTTCACTGGGCAGGAGCAGGGTTTGAACCCGGAATCCCAAGCACAAGAGGTGAACGCTCTACCACTGAGCCACCGTGGCCCCAACTTATAGAGTAGTAGGTAACGAATGTCTTATGGGAAAATGAAGGTTCAAGACGAACTAGGCCAAGATAAGCAGGTGGCCAAGTTGACAGGTTTCACTGCAAATAGTAAACAAAAGGTAGTAGCCCTGAAAAGTTGAACATGGGACGTTACGGCGAGTGCTACAGGCACTGTGACGAGTGCCTCGTGTTTTGTGGTGTTATGTGAGGAAGAGAGTAGAGTGGGATCTCTTATACACATATGCTACACTTGCACTTTCTTTTTCATTTACACGTACGTACATCTCCTTCTTTTTTCTACTCTTTGTTCTTTTTTTTATTTAACACTACCTTCTTTCTTCTAACTTTTGCCCTGTTCACCTTGGCTTCCAGCCCTCTTTCATTGTCTGCACTTCTTTCCCGATTTTGTCCTTTCTTCCCAATTGTGTCCTATATTTTATTCAAATTTGTTTCTGAATTATAAACCTCCGTGTGAGGTCCACATTTGACCATTTTGCATTCGTAGCACACAGGACTAGCGACGAGCTGGTGCACCTACCTTTTTGACCGGTAATGGTCTACAACAAGACAAAGTTCTTAGCGTGTGTGTGTCTGATAGTAATATATTTCAGAAATAAATGCGGCTGACAGCATTATTATTACGAAAGAAAATGCCTAACGGGCATATTTATAGAGGGTAAGTTTCCCAAATCTTGTGTTTTGTGTGTAAATATAGTTAGTTGTGGGAAGTTTCAAGTCAAACCGGTTTAAGCCCAAAAGCTATTATCTAGTTAGGCGGTACCGCTGGCGCAGAATTACTATAGGAATCTACGTTTTTATAAAGTTTACAGAATAAATTTGGGGTTATGTTGGAAAATGGGAGCCAGACTTATGTGAAGAACACAAACCAATTAGCCTTTGCGGGACTTCTAATCCGTTCCTTTTCCTCCTTTTACTACTACTAGGTAATAAAGGCTGCCCCCATCTGTCCGAGATATGCCTAAATTTGTAATATGCGTGCGGTTTTACTACACGCATCCATAGTGTAAGTAATAATAGGAATGTGTTAGAAGCCCCGCAGGGGTTCGTTGGGTTCTATTTTCGAGATAAAATGGGCAAATTGAAGACATCTAAATTTCTTCGTATATTTTCATTCTGTGGATCTGCATAGTTACACTTTGCACCATATTATTTTTACAGAAATTCTTTCAATATGTTGTGTTCCTACCTGTGAGATGCCTATTCCCGTGGAAATACATTAACCAAAGTTTAACCTGTTAAGCATAAATTTGCCCATAAGTTAGAGCTTTCAAATTCTTTTAGTAGATAGATGGGGCCGCGGTGGCTCAGTGGTAGAACGTTCACCTCTGGTGCTTGGGGTCCCGGGTTCGATCCCAGCCCCCGCCAAGTGAACTTTGTGGTGGACAAACACCGTGTGCGTAGGTTTTCTCGGGGTTCTCCCGTTTCCTCCCACTTTCTTCATTCCACCATTTCATTCATTAAGCATCATCACCGTCTCCTTTAGCCTCACCGGCATAATCGTGGGACGTAAAACTCTAAGATTTCATTTCATTTTTTCTTTTAGTAGATGATGCACTAAATGAGGAGCTCCATTGCTACTTGCAGATTGGCTTTAGTGGGGCGTCAGTATCAATACAGTGTGATGTAGGAAGAAAAACTGCAGTGCATAAAACGCGAACCAACTTGTACTAGGTGGGCACTGAAAAGCATGAATACTATCTAACCGAATTAGAACAGGAGCGCAACACAGAGCACGAGCGGTAGCAAGGGGATGCGCCCGTAGTGAGTAGGGGCGTCAGCGACGGGGATATGCACATAAACGAATAGAAGAAGAATACACTTACACTTTCACTATTATTCAAAATTAATTTCAGTATGCTGTGCACTGACAGTAATTAACTTATATTCACACTCTTAATATTCAAAAATGTTTCACATCGTGTTTTACCTATAGATTTTCTCTTTGGTAGAACCATCTGCTCGAGTGAACCCTTGTTGTCTATTAATCACAAGTATTACTTATTTTCATGCTTTCTTTGCTCGTCACTAGATACGTATTTATCTGTATTGTCTTAATGCTCAAATTCAGTATGCTGTCTTCAAACTGTTAAATGTTGCGAATTACGCTGGGCTGCCGTTCGTCCCGTAAAATCCGGCACCATCAAGGAATCGAGTTCTGCATCTCAAAAATGTTTCTCGGGACGCTTAAATCTCCCGGATTTCAGCGAAGGAGAAAGAAAGGGGATATTATAGTTTGCTTTTACACAAACAAGCATTTGGTGTATAATTATTTTTCTCAAATTCTGAGTATGGAAATTCAAAAGTTAAGGAATAATAATAATAAATAAATAAATTGAATTAAGTTCACGATTTAATTACTTTGACATTGATTGAAGCATTCGTACGAGATATTGAGTTGTTAGTTCGTTAAAACTAACAGAAATAAAGTAAAGATTCAACTAAAGAAGTTCCTTGAAGGTAACAAACGCTGCCAGAACATATTGCCAATGAATTAACCGTTCTAAGAAAATAGATACAACACGGAGAGAACACGTATGGAAGGAAACATCATACCTTGAATGATCTAAAACAGACTCTGAAAGCCACGAAACATAACAGATCGTGAAAAATTAAAGCAATTTTCCTTGCCGGGGGGGGGGGGGGGGTAAATCATCTGCTCACATTTGCTTAACGAGTGAGGAGAAAGTCCAATAAAATGATCTTGAATATGATTACGTAATACTTGAACAACTCTATCAAATGGAAGAAAGTAAATTTGTATATAAGACTTCTTTCCATTTTAAGCATTTCAAAGGTTCTCGTAATTTAGTAGTGTCCCAGATCTTCATTTTTGAAATATGGCAACTCTAAACTACGCACTAATGAATCCTTATCTTTTCATGTTTCCAGCCACCACTATAAACAACACCGTACTACAGTATCAAATATTTGTCCCTTGGACAAAATATTTTAGGATGCATGCAAAATAGGCCTACTTCTTTCCTGTGCTAAGTTGACAAACAAGGCTAAGGGTTTACTTATATTCGTGAAATATGAACTTCTCTTAGCGGAAATGCACTCGTACTGACTTAAAAAGTATTTCTTAAGAGAGGAGTTGCTTTAATGATTGCAAATTGACTTTAGAAGACCTGAGTATAACTCGTACTTTAAGGCTGCCATCCGCGAGGTTTAACCCACTTTTTCATTAAATCAACTCTCAGTACCTTACACAATCATTTTTGGGGTATTTAGTTGCATTCCTCCAGATTACCGGTACCATTAGACGGGCTTCAGTGTACGTATGCCATAACACCTATTGTGCAAAATACACTGATTAACTTGTGTTCGGTGGCCACTAGAAACCACAAATGCAATCAATCCGAGTTAGGGCAGGAGTGAAGAAAGAGAGCCCTGCGCGGGAGTCCGTCCATAGTGATTAAACGCGTCAGCGACGGTGGGAATACCCATAAACTAGGATACCGCATAATAGTTTTTGACAACATAGAGACACGTACCTTGCGTTTTGGATTATATATTTTCCGTTATTATGAACGTTACAGGTAATATCCCGATGTAATAACCATTGAATGCCACAACTTGGTTTCGTTACAAATTTCTGATATTTCTTTTCGTCACTTACCAATTTAATATTTACTCATTTTGTAATATTTTCCATTATCTTTTCCAAACACTGAGTTGTTCATTAACTTATGAAAGTCTTTCTCAATATCATTTGTTGTTTTTGTTCGCATCTGTGTATTTAGATTGATGTAATTCATTAACCAATCTGACTGTTTAAACTCTACTACTCGATACAGTGTCTTTAATTTTAATCCAGGTGACAGGCATTGTTTTAAGTTTCGATAGGACATCACATATTTTTCTTTATCATATAGAGTTGGTAATAGTGTAAGCTGTTTAGAACCAGGTAGAGCCTTTTTATTTGAACTGTGCCCCCGCTGGCGCTCCTGTCGATGTGTGTTTTCCCGTACCTCCCTCGAAAGAGGAGGTACAAGTTGCTGCGGCAGACATCTTTCAATTGTTGAATGCGGAAGCGTTGCCACAATGAATTATTTCACGGACTTCGCTGAGCTCTGTCTTATTAGCCTCCTTTAAGTAGCCTACGATCTTCACTCGTCAAGATCAAACGATTGAATGACAAATTGGCAACACAGCTGAGGTCATTCACTTCTTTTCCCTCAGCAAAGGGAGGGTTTTGTCCGCCAGAGGGTAGGCGGGGGTGGGGCCGAAGTATAGTTCGCATATTTTCCGAGGGCACAGGAGAAATAGACAGGCTCTAGGCTACACATTTTTGAGGAGTTAAGGAGTAGTTTATGTTATTTGCTTATGTTTTTTTTAATATCAAGATCTGCTACCAATACGTAACCAGTATCGTAATTATCAGGTATTCTTACATAAGACAGGAACCCTTTCATTTTCGCTTCCATATATTTATTACTAGCAGATGACCCGTTTCTCGCACGGAGAGAATACTTTGATTTTGGGCATAAAGCAGAGAATTTTGATTTAAACGGCATCGGAAGTGTCACTGTTCGTATCAGCAACCACGAAATCTATGGATTTGACACTAATATTGGTCATTTTCGGTCATTTTTAAATATCTTCTTCTTCCTTAACTTGCATTGTCAAAATGAGGTGATAAAAAAAAAAAAAAAAAATTCTGCGCCCGAACCTCGTCTATTTCGTCTATCGTCTGTGTTAAAAAATTTGATCGAGGTCGGTCGGGTGATTCAAGGAGTACGAAGTCATAAATATAGTCACTGTCATTTATATATACCGTATATAGATTTGCCTTTACGTATCTTTTTAAACATTGATTAATTCCTCCACTTATGCCTCTATGTATCATGAAAACCATATCAAAATCACGTAATAGTTGTAATTCTATACTCTTCATATTTACTATAGCATCACAAACTAAATCTGGATATGTCATACCGGTATACCAAATGGATCAAGTCCGTAAGATTTTATACATATTTCCCTAAAATTTTCGAGTACATCTGCTAATAATAACATATCTGTTTTTAAGTATAACTCATGATATTATCAAAGTTTTTTTTTAATCTTAAATTTATTCCAAACTGTCTTTTCATGTTACTAGTGTTTATTACTAATTTCTGTGTTGTTAAGCTTGTTGTAGAATGTTTCTTTTAGTGGCAAATATTTTTTTTTTTTTCCTAAATTTACTCAAATTATCAAAATAATCGTATGGGTAAACTTTTTCTTATTACAATTTTAAATTGTTCTTGATCGAGATAGAAGTATTGTCTATAAACCAATTGTTCTACTGTTAAGTTTGTTGATAATTTGTCTAAACTAGAAGCTATAAATCTAAATGAATGTACAGTCCGCAGCCAAAAAGAACCTGCAACTTGAGCATGTAAGTTTATTCTGAAATTACGAAGTCTTTTGCTCCAAAATAAGTGTGCAGGGAAGAACGCCGAGGTTTCTCCTGGCGTGATTCGTGCCACTTAGACGTTATGTTGATTCTCTGCACTGTTAGGCGTAGTTTCACAATAAACTTACATGCTTTTTGCGGCAGACTGTACAAATTTTAATTTGATAGTTCCTACGTTTTTACTGTATGATATATATCATTCTTCGTTGTTAGGTATTAATTTTTTGTGTGTTTGTTTCATCTTTTAAATTATAATGATTACGAAGAGGAGCTTCAGATTCTCCTGTTATATGATCCTGGTGTTTAACTTTGTGACTTTCTTTTGTATATTCTTATTTGCAGTATGAACAGCATTCAGTTTTATTAACCCCAGTTTTATGTCGTGGGGTCTCACAGACCCCAAGGATTCACACGGCTCGATTATTTCCTTATTTTGATACTTAAAACACAGTACGTTTCTGACATCTTCAGAAATTAAATTTTACAGTATATTTTATGACTATAAAAATTTTTTCTTTCGCCTAAGTCATAGTTATCTTACTTATTTGTAAACAACCCTGCTTTTTCTGTCGTGGGGTCTGTGTGACCCCAACTGGGAGTCAGTTTGCTAACAGTTATGAAGAAATTTTAAAATGTATTACTTAGACTTTCTGACAATTAACCTCGTGTAAAATGAATTCAAAGTAGTTCGTACTTGTTTGTTGATGGCAGTGGCGGATCGAGCCGGGGCTGGTGGACCAGGCCTCTTCAAATTTTTGAACGTCAAAAACAATTGAAGCTACTATTTATATATATTTTTCAAATTAAAATGGTTTGCGTAAACTCATTATATACCTATCATAGACTGGAATCTGGTTTCTCCTCCCCCCAATTTTAACCCCTAGATCCGTCACTGGTTGATGGTGCTAAGGAACTAGAGCGAATTGTCTGTTGCAAGGGGGAAAGTACTAGGAAAAGACAATTTATTAATTTGTGATTCCAACTTTTCTTTTACTCTAATAATCACAGAATATTTCCAAATAAGGATGATGGGAGAACGATTGTCTTCTTTCAGCGTATTTATGTGTGTTAGTTTACCACCAAATCGACCAAGTGACCTTACTTCAGTTAGGCAAGTTAGATGTCTTCACCGGTAAATCCAAGGTGTATTCATTTGTAGGTAGCAGAGTCCTACCCTCTACATTATCGCTGGAAAATTGCGGAGTGACGTAACTTTGTATGACTGGCAAATTTATCATTGACAATCTAGAAGATGGGACTGTGTTATCTACAAATGAATATACCTTGCATCCACTGTGAAGTTATTTGATCGAATTAGGAATACGCGCATCCAGAATTTGATGGATGCAAAGCAAACAGAAAGTTTGTTCATGTCATGACAGACCTTAGTTGATCGTAATTTCTTCCAATCTGAGAAGAAAAGTTAAGAATTTCTTCATTTGCTAGTGTGATTGAGCTGTTTTCGTCTCTCCCTGTAAATCATTGTAGTGTAGCGTATGCCTAATTGGTTTTCCAAACAATTAGTTTTTCGGATGAAATTATTTGTTCTTCTTTATTATGTCTAAGCCTAAGAGACCTCGAACTGTTATAACAGATGAAAATATTAGCTCTGTACTGTGGAGAAAAATCTGGCTCAGAACCTTGTTATGAAACTTTCAAAACATTTGTTCAAAAGTGGAAGGAACATTACTATTTAAAATTATTTTACAAGTGTTGAACTTGCTCAGTTGCTGCTAACTCAGAATCTCACTCTCATTGGAACAATGAAGAACAACAAACGTGAAATCCCGGACTTTATGCAACCTAGTAAATCTCGTAGTCCATTGACACCTGTCTTCGGATTCAACGGAGACCTAACGATCTAAGTTATGCACCTAAGGGATGCAAAGCTGTGATTTTACTCAGCACGCAGCATCATGATACCGCTGTATCTGACACAGATAAGAAAAAGCCAGATATAACAAGACCAATGGGGCGGTGGATAAATTTGACCAAATGGTGAGAGAATTCACAACAAAACGGCAAACAAAAAGGTGGCCATTAGCTGTGTTCTTCAATAAGGTAGATGTTTCTGCACTGAATGCATCTAGAAGTTTCAAAATTCAAAATCCAGATTTATGCAATAAACTCAATGCGAGGCGTAAATTTTTAACCAGCCTTATCGAGGATATGGTAAAAGCTCACATGCAGAGAAGATGCGAGATGTCAACACGGTTACCAAAATCAGTGACTGAAGCAATGAAACACTTTGGAATCTCCAAAACTGAAAGGACTTCAATAATTTCAGCGTCATCTGAAAACAGATCAAAGCGTTGTCATCTTTATGATAGGAAAGAGGACAGAAAAAATAGAATAGTTTGTGAAAAATGCAACAAACACTTTTGTGCAGAGCACCAAGCAGTTATTTGTTGCAACACGTAAATCAACGTGAAAAACTTAGTTCTCTTGTAATAATGAGAAATAGGTTCAAAAGTACAAAATGTGAAATTGTATTTAGAGCATTAATAAAGATTAAATTGTAAAACAGAAGAGGATTAGCTTTTTAAATTAATATTAAGCAAAATAATAAATTGTTAGGTTAGGTTAGGTCAGTGGTCATTGTAAGTGGTAACAGTAAATTGTTAGTCGTGAGTTTCAATATAGATACAATCTACGATATTAGGTTATGTTAAGTTAGTTGTGACTGTAAATTGTAATAGTAAATTGTTAGTAGTCATTTTCAATATAGATACAGTCTAAGATGGTCATTATAAATTGTAATATTACTTTCTTAGTGGTAATTTTCAATATAGATACAGTCTACAATATTGGGGTCTGTGAGACCCCACGACAAAAGAATACGAAAAAAAATTAGGACAAAAAATAGGGGTTAAATTCTTCTCTTTATTTTTCTATGAAAGGTAATTCATTATTTTCCCCGCATGTAAAAAATGGGGTCTCAGGTAGTTTGTTCTCGTATCTCCATATATTATATACTCGCCTAATGTACTTCTTAATTGTTTTCAAGGAGAGACCGGTTGCCCATTATAGTAACTGATCTTGCTGCGGCGAACATGAGGAAAAGACTTGCAATAGAGGAAGAAAATATGTTGTACTTAAGGTATCCGTATTTGACAGTTGTAAGTATACCACTTAAAATTATTTTTCTGTAGACACCTATTAATTTAGTTTCTAGCCTTTATTTTGAACCAAAAGCTTTCGAAATAATGAAATGAAATCTTTGAGTTTTACGTTCCACGGTTATACCAGCTAGGCTAAAGGAGACGGTGATGATGAGAAATAAATGAAGAAAGTGTGCAGGGAAAAACGGGAGAACCTCAAGAAAACCCACGCGCACAATGTGTGTCTACCAAAAAGCTCACTTGGCGCGAGCTGGGATCGAGCCAGATACCCCATGCACCACAGATGAACGCTCTACCACTGAGCCAAGCGGGCTTAAAAGGTTTCGAATTCGAGTATAACTTACAATCATCCATACTGATAATTTTTATTGTATCTGCCGATCAGACACTGAGATAATACTTTCAGTTCCTGGCTGACTTTCTTTCTGCTTCCTCTGAGGTCATTCGTGGCTATGCGGTTATCTACGCGCCTTTGGCGTGGGAGACTTGGGTTCGATTCCCAGTGGGAGCTCATGTGGTTCGGATTCCACATTAATCAGTAGGTCCACGTCTCAGGTAGTCTGGCTGCTATGTTAAACTCAAAATCAACTCAACCTTTCTGCTTCTTGTTGCTGATATTCACAGTATAAAATGTTTTGTAGCTATATATGGAACTTATTGAATATATAACGCTATAAGTTGGTTATGGGATCAGTTGCTTAACGATAATATCTGACACATATTAAATAGTTGAAAAGGTTCACCTATAAGCATCCTTTAAAAGAGGAAAGGACGCTCAAAAGTGAGTCTTTTCAGCTATTTAATATGCATCCAATTACATCATTAAGCAATTTTACTAAAGCAACCCTGAAGAAACTTAAAGGCGAGTCTCTTTCAACTGACTATACTCTCGTAAAGTATGTATCTGCCAAACCGTTCTCTGAAAGTGTGGAATTTCAGTGTACAGTACTTCATTCCATTTACAGTGCATTATCGTGTCACGAACTTAATCCGTTTCGTAATGTTGTTTGTGTTCGTGAACCGAGATTATTTTTCCCATTAAAATTATCTGTTCTCATTGTAAGTGCAATTCATCTGTTCTAATTCGTGGTACATATGTTTTCACACGTATTAAGTGGGTTGAAGATTGCAAATTGAAAATAAAATAATTTGTCAAGACATATAAGTAACACTAAATTAAACAAAAGAGTAATGCACCTTACTCTTAATTTGGTTGTTAATATTTGCTGGCACAGATGAATGACAGAGGAAGAAACTACAGATTCGAAGGAGAGAATAAAAATAGTGAACAACAGTGACACGAGATTTCTTTGCCTCTTCTCCCTGCGTTTTCAGATGTGCGCACAAGAAATGGATCTAAAGTTTTATTTATTTATATCTTTTATTATTATTTAATCTCGAAATATTGTTCGTGAGCTCAGAGGAAAAAATGTTCAGAAAACTAGTTCGTGAACTGATTTGTTTGCTAAGAAATGGATTCTTAAAATCTGGATCTACTGTATTTTACCTTTTAAACTGAAACAAAAATCTGACGTTATGTTTATCCTATGTTATGTTAAAGATACATTGTATTCATATTTGTAATACTCCTATAAAGAGATCTTTGTGTTCGAATTTTCTTATCTTTATATGGGGCCAGCATTTCTGTCTTTAATTCTTTTCTTCTCAACTCCTTTGTCTTAGGAATCCTTTTTCCATCCCCTTTCCCTCAAATCGTCTCATATCTTTGTCTTTCCACGTCATTTTTAGTCTTCCCCTCTTCATTTCTAAAAATCTGTTAGTTCTCAAACGAGAAAGAAATTCAGGTATTACATCATTGAATAATAATAACAGTGATGGAAAATATGGTCTACAAAGTGTTTTTACCTTGTCTTTCTTTTGTCTTGTAACAAGCGAAGTATACACTCCACTTGTAAACTTATTTTGTACGTTTTGCCATCAAAGTATTATTTAATATTATATCGTGTTCATAATTTGCAGTATTACCGTCACGGTGAACTTACATATATTTACTTTTCTCTGCATTTACTTCAAAACCAATGTCCCTACAGGCGTCTGCGTTTCTTTCTGTTCTTATATTGTCCCCTATCATCAACATGAGGCATAACCTGGTGGGTGCCATTCAACTGGACAATACTGGAGCCAACGCGTCCCCATGTTTCAGGTCATTTTTGACGTGAAAACTTGTGGACAGTTGTTTTCCTACTTGCACTTTACTTTCAGATTCGTTTAAACACTGCCGTTTGGGGCCGCAGTGGCTCAGTGGTAGAGCGTTCACCTCTGGTGCACGGGGTTCCGGGTTCAAACCCTGCTTCCGCCAAGCGAACTTTGTAGTGGACAAACATTGTGTGCGTGGGTTTCCTCGGGATTTCTCTGTTTCCTCCCACTTTCTTCATTCCACCATTTCATTTATTTCTCATCAAGCCTTTAGCCTAGCTGGCATAACCGTGGGACGTAAAACTCAAAGATTTCATTTCGTTTAAACACATCTTAATTTGTCTGAGAACTTTTTTGGTATTCCAGATTCAGTAAGAATGTTGTGCAAGGTTTCCCTCTTAACCGCAGACTTTCCAATGCTCCTATATTTCCTACATTTTAACGAAACCTCTTATATTTTTGTGGCATTGCTACTTCCACTTCTAAAAATAACTTGAAAGGAAAAAAGAAAAAAAGGTGTGAGTGGTTGAAGGGCCTTTTGTCAGCACAGTAGGGTGATTGAATGAACACTCTTTTGTGCTTCGCCCTTTCCTGCTTATTGTCTAAAAATAATTACACCAAACAATATATAGTTAGCGCAAAAAGTATCCATACACCTACAAAATGGAGCAAAATGTAAACTAGTTTCGTCATACTCATTAAAAAGTTCTATGAAGTGGTGATTTGAAAGACTTATAAATAATTTATTTAGATATACCAATACTTTTTGCACTGAGGGCAAATAACTATAGAATATGTTACACATAGTCAAATCTTATCTTAAAAGCGCCAGCTGCAGAATGTTTACATTTTAGATTTAATTTTACATTTCAGATGGTTGTTCCAGGAAGGGTGAATTGGTTTCTGCATCTTCCCCGTAGCGTTTTCAGCATTCCATTGTCATTTGTGCTTTTTCTGTTCTGTCATTCCTGTTCTGATATCCAATTTTCTTTTTCAGTGACATCTATTGAGCGTACAGCGTTGACTTTATAAGGAAAGATGTAATTTCCATGTGATTTTTTTTTTCTACCTATTGGATAATTGAAATGTTTCTTTTTCACATCTCACGGCTTCGCCGTGATTTCCTATATTTTTTTCATTAGCATTTAGCATTGGAAAGCATGTAACGAGTCGTAGGCATTTCTGAAATCAGTAAATAATTGATGTATTGGAGTATTGTGTTCCAATTTCTTTTCGAGTATTTGACGAATAGTAAATATCTGGTGGTTAGTTAATCGATTTCACATTTCGTGTCCATTTTGCTTTGCGGAGGTTGTGAAGTGAGGCTTCTGTGAATGTTTCTGAACGAGAGTCTTTTTTACAGAATTAAGTTGATAGCCTCACTCCAAACACTTCTTGTCGTTTGTCCGCGACTGCTTATTCAATCCATTCGTAGTTAACCTCTGTATCTAGAGACTTTGACCTCAATCTGAGGACACGCCGTGCTGTGGTCCCCGAAACCCACAGTACCCATGGGTAGTAGAGCAAAGCTGGGTCGATATTATTCAACTGAGCGCTACACGCAAACGATTCCAATGGTGCATCACCAAAAGTAACCACAATAGTAGAATTAATTCAACACTGCATTATGACAGCTTGATGATTTCTATAGTACAATTAACAATATCCAACTTTTACCCCACACCCTCACACACAAAACACACATACACACACAAAAACGTTTAAAAATACGTAGCGTATTTTATTCTTCGTAAGATACATGGATTTTATTTATACCTTCCTATAGTTTAGTCGTTCCTTCCTATAGTTTCACCAGCGATAATGTTCGATTGAATTCCCGGCACTGTGAGTTATCACTTGATATCGAAGTTTCTATTAGGAGAAATACAGGCAAATCGCAGGCAAGGAAATTTGGTCCTAGTTCACCCTATAGGCTTTTCAGAGATCAGGGAAAGTTCGTGGACGCCAATGTAGGGTATGTCTTTTCAACAGGCCAGACCCGCAGAAGTCCATTGGACTAACACCAGGACTCTTCACAGGAATGTTTTGAAACGAAATGATAACGAATTCTTAATTCCCGTTTCATCTCATAATAATAATAAGAAGAAGAAACGCAGAGAAGATGTTTTAGTGGCATTAGTTTAAAGCTTGTCGATATGACTCCTCACCATCTTGGCATCAGCACCGTACAATTATGCAATGTGAATCTAAGAGGTAGATGTCATAATGGATTCCTGGAATTATTTTACGCTCACTTTCACTTTTTTATCGACCTTACGGTTCAGCATCTTCTCTGTAACACACCATAACAGTAATAAACCCTCTTGCCAGTATCGAACAAAGTTGCAGCGGTCCGTTGCATCGTTTTGACTGTATGTGAGAACTCGAATGCAACTCCGGCAGTAAAATGGATGTATCTTCATCTGTTATGATGACTGCCTACCATTTGGACTCCGTCATGTGTTTTTCATAGTTTCCTGCAGTTCGTTTATCGTTCTGCGAAGTGGCGTGGGAGTAAGTGGTGTACCTGGGCCTTAAGGACAGACCTCAGCTGGAATCGCTTACGAATGACTGTGTTCGTAGTTGAAGATGGCAAATTAAATTGCATGTTGAGTTGAATTGCAGATCCCTGTTCTTCCTTTGGTGCCTTTCTTTCTACTTTGTGTAACGACTGTTTCGCTACGCGTTCCTGGTATGCGTAACGGACAGCTTTCACAGTTCTCACCCCGGGTGTAAACCTGTTTTCTCGACATGTTCATTACGTATATGTACAAAAAGCAAGCAAGGACCATGCCCATGATATACCCTTCCATGGTTTAGTTTAGACGTCATTGGATGACGGCTACAACTTCAGACAAACTACTGCTCACAACAACAGACGCGTCGTTCCCAGATGGCGGTAGTAATCCTAATTTTGTCCGTACACCGAACAAGCTTCAGTATGAACAGACAAAATCACTAAGCGTTCACAACAAGTATAAGGTGATTAGTTTTTAAGTTGTGATTCAAAATTGTTTGTGGAGAAATTAAAACAGCGGAACAGAGGGATAGATTGAGAATTAAGTTTAGGAATAACACGCATACAGGATCTGAATAATCGAGATTTTGTGACAATTTCCAGATTTCAGTTTGTACTCTCCGTATATAGACATTCTGACTTTCTATATGGAAGAGGGAGTTGAATTATGTATACGTGTGTTTTTTCTATTTTCAGGAACAATCCCAGGGTCATGCGAAAGAGCTTGGCAAACACGAAGCCTGGCTGGATAAGAAGAAAGAGGAAAGGGCAAAGGATTTTAAGCCTCACATGTATGTTATGGATATTTTTAATCATTTAAAAGTTCGAGACGCCTGGGACTAGCCATTGCCACATAAAGCTTTGTACGTATACTGTGTGTTGTATTGTTTTGTAAGTAGTTATTTTCATTTTGTGCAAGTACTTCGTAATAAAAACGTTAATTACTTTGTTCTTGTCTTCTTTAACCCTTTTAAAAACAAATTGTTGTGTACCATTCAGAGTTGAGCGTTCTACGTTCCTCGCGTTCCGAGCGCGAACAACTTTTGTTAGATTGGTTCAACTTTAAACACCCATATAGTCAACTGCTGTTTACGTTCCGGTTCATATGCATGTATCCATGGTTCGTCACCTGTTACAATCTTATATACGTCTATTGTAGCACCGCCATTGTATTTATTGAGCATTTGTGCGCACCAATCGACGCGAGCTTCTTTTTGAGTTTTTGTCAAATTATGTGGGATCGAACGAGAACAAACCTTTCTCACAGCTAAATGATCATGTAATATTTTATTTGTACTGGTGGAACTAATGCCTAGGGTTGCCTCAACCTAACAGTATGTAGCATGACGATCTTGCAGTATTAGGTTTTGCACAGTATCAATGTTTTCTTGAATAACAACTGATTTTGGACAATCTTCGCGAATGGCGGCCACGTGTAAAATCATTATACCAGCGTTTCACAGTGGCAAAGGATGGGACTTCGTCGCCAAATGTGGGAGTAAATTGATTGATGCACTCTTGTCTTGATAATCCACGTCGAAAATCGTAATAAATCATCGCACGAAAAATTTCACGAGTTAATTCCATTTTCCTGTTGTCACGCAATCTTCAAGTCAACGTAAACAACACAAATAAAGCTATTGACAAAACATTTGAAGTACGTTGTGGTCAACACTGTCACACGTTTCTAAATAAATAAATAAATAAAAAGCAGCGCCTAACTACAGTGTGTTGTCAAGGCTCAACACTGATATGTAAATAGTGGCCCTCGTAGTTCGAAAGATGTATATCGGGTGTTCTAAAAATGGCACCCACAGACAACAGAGCCTTATTCTTCAAGTCAAAATAAAGTGATATATATATATATATATATATATATATATATATATATATATATATATATAATTGTATAACCTCCCAGGCTTCCTTGAGTCGCTATAAGGAATCAAAAGTTTCACTATGTGGCAACATTGTAGATTAACTTGGAGCCGTTAGTATTGCTCTACGAATCCATCAACCAGTTACATCGATTGTTACGCTAATAAATGGCCCTATTGTCAACATCTACAGACCTGAACTGCCATCTGGAAAAAATCGATGTAACTATTTGATGGATTGGTAGATCTTTTCTTGATTCATATCTGCGACGTTGCCGCAATGCAATTGGCGTATCCAGACAAGGACCTGAAAGGTATAAATTTATATATGTTTTTCGCTTTTTTTTTATTTGTAGAGTAGTGCTCTGTAGCCTGTGGACGCTATTTTTAGAACATGCGATATTTACAGTGGCGGATCCAGGATATGATCAAGGGAGGGGCTAAACCATAGTTTGCCGCTTTATCCAGTGTAAAACAGGATTGAAGTCTATTTTATCCAGTGTATACCTGAGGGTCAAGGGGGGCTATAGCCTCTACAGCCCTCCCTTGGATCCGCCCTGATTTATGGCTATAATTGCCACGTTTCACTGAAGTACAATTAGTAGATATAAAGACACCAAATTGGTGCGAATGAAAAGTCCTTTCCGACGTCCAGTGGGAGCCTCAGCAATACAATGCAGGGATGGACTAACGTCACACATCTAGAACTCTCTACAAACAAGCTGGGTGCCTATACAATAAGGAGACAGTGCGTTGTTGAACAGGGACGTATGAAAATGCACCATTGAGAACACAAAATTGGGAGGGATATTTCTGTACGAATTTAGACTGCAAGATTATGCACAGCAAGCCGCAAACACCTTAGCTATATTTGGTACACGTATAATGAATGGACACACCATTCGCCATCGTTTCTCAGATTTTCGTCCTGGTCACACAACATTGTAAAATTAGCCCACTGGGCACGATCAACATCATGTTCAGATGAATTCCTAAGAAACACAATGGAAGCGGACTTCGTGCTATTGTAGACTAATTAGCCATACAATATTGGCAGCCGTGTGACGGCTCAGTGAAATTCATAAGGTGAAAAAGTTGAATTCATGGATGCGATGAGTTAACACTGACCAACAAGTATCGCCGACTGGAAATATACAGTTCTCTGAATTTAAGAAATAATCAGGAAAGTTTTCAGCATTCGGTTGCCACTTTTGATGAAAAATGGATCTTGTACGGTAAGCGCGAACTGTCAGGACAGTGGTTGATTCTTCGTCCAAGTCCAGGACTGTTTCTGGAACCCCTGCAAGATGTTGCCCTTATAATATATGGTGGAGTTCATTCATTATGTGTTTTCTCCGTTGGGAAGAAACCATCACTGTGAGTCGTTAGTGCTGAATCCTATGAAATGCACTCTCCACAGCTTTGCCCACAAGCATCCAAAAATGTTCAAAATGAAATGAAATCTTTCAGTGTATTATGCCCTTTAGGCTAAGGGAGACGGATGATTGAGACAAGTGAATGATGATGGAATAATTGGTGGCATGAAAATATGAGAGGAAATGGGACTACCCTGAGGAAACCCACAAGTACGATGTTCATCACAAACTTGCTTGGCTTGGAACCGAACCAAGGACCCCACGTACCAAAGTCAGGATACCACTGAGCCATCCTGACTTCCAAGAACTGTTGAAAAGACATGGTGTCCTCATGTTCACGGCAATGCGCGCACAGGTATCGCACAAAGTGTGCAGCACATTGCACACACTCTCTATTTGTTACAGTACTCAATTACCGTATTCACTATCCGACTACCGCACCCCGATCACTTCTGGGGAGAGAAGACCGTCCCTGATAATCGGCAGTGCAACATGCGATTGGATGTTAAAAGTGGGGGGGCAAGATATGATCTGAATATGTGTATATCAATGTTAGTGTTCCTGGTTGTTTCTAACACTATTTTACGAAAGATTGTATAACTAATAGGATACTATCTTTTTGAGTTAAAATACCGTATATCGTGTTTCATACTTAATTAAGTAAATTGACAAGAGCAACGCACATAGGTACTGACCCTTGATTCCTTGCTTATGAACATCTAAAATTCTGTCTGGAAAATTGTGTGATCAGATTATTTAATAACGTATTTGTAAAACAAATAAATAGAAAGGGTATTATTGATCATACTAATGAATAATGAGGCTTGTTTTGTAGAAGTTATATTGAAACTTGGGATTAATAAACAACTTACATTTTTAATTCCACACTTGCCATTAAGTGTATGTTAATACTCTTAGAAAATGAAAGACAGTAAATACCACAAGCATATGCTACGACGCATGCAATTAAAACGCAATTCCTGTAGCTGTCTTAACTCCACGGGAAGACAAATAACCAATACACACTTACACAACGACAAATATTATATGGTACCATTTTTTCTATGAACCAGTAATATATGCAAAAGTTTTACATTTCCAAATGAAACTATATACATTAACCATTTTAAATTATGGCTTTTTAAAGGTAAATTAGTGAATTTCAGTCAATCAGCTACAGCAACATCCCTATTTATCCTAGGATCATGGTTAGTACATCATTCTCTTCAGAATAGAACAACTTTTCAAACGGTTCCATTTACGTTTTCCTATCGTGTCCCTAAGACGAGAAATTTTGAGGAAAAATCTGTTTTTTTTTCTGATTTTTTTCAAACTTTGATCTCCTCTGGACCCCCTTTGTTAACGCACAGATCTCAAAATCAACTGAAGAATACAAAGGGGTGTACTAAATACGTATAAAAAAATTCAAGCTTCTATCTTGAAAACTAAGTGCGGGAAAATGTTTACCAATGAGCTAAGAATATTCCCACAATGCCCCAGATGACCCCGATGTAATATAAAATTTTCCTGTGACATCCCTATTTATTCTATGATCATTATTCGTACATCATTCCCTTCAGAATAGAACATACTTTCAAACGGTACCACTCACATGTCTCCATCATGTACCTGAGGTGGGAAAATCATGAAAAAATGGATTATTTGTTTAAAAAATATTCCTTCTTTGTACTTTTTTCACCCTCTGTACTCCCCTGTTTTAACGCAGAGATCTGAAACAAGTTGAAAAATACTAAGGGGTGTACTAAATGTGTGTGCAAAATTTCAATCTTCTAGGTGCAAAAGTAAGCCCGCCAAAAATATCTCTACAATACTCCAGATTCCGGTATAAAAAAGGATCTCAGGTAAACATTAAATGAGACATCCCTATTTATACTAGGATTATGGTTCGTACATCATTCTTTTTAGAACAGAACAGCCTTTCAAACGGTACCATACACATATGTCTATCATGCATCTGAGGAAGGAAAATCGCGAAAAAAGGAATCTTTGTTAAAAAGATATCCTTTTTTCTTTTTTTTTACTTTTTTGACCCTCTGGACCTTCCTGCTTTATCGCAGAAATCTGAAAAGAATCTGGAAAATATTAAGGGGTGCACTGAATGTGTGTGCAAAAGTTCAATCTTGTAGGTTTTGAAGTAAGCCCTGCAAAAAGTAATAAAAAAGTCATAACAAAAATATTTTTTTAGTTATGACGTCATCACACTCTATGTCTCGACGCAGAAAGGCGTGAAAGCATAGGAAAAGTGTTCTACAATGCCTCCAGACTTGAGAGGAAAAAAAACAGAAGTAAAAAGCTTTTTTGGTACTTTTTAAAATCGAATAATGAAGATTCTAGCCTATCACTGAAATATAATTTAAAAGAGTTAAGTGGTCACTTCAAAAAAGTGGGGGGGGGCAACTGACCCCTCTTGCCTCCCCCCTAATCGCCGCCCATGTCTGAAGTATCAAGAGAGATGGTGAAACGCAAAGTGGCAGATGCTGATGGTTTACCGTTTCCAAGGTAGGGGGCACTGAATATGTGAAAAATGCTCCAAACATGCATATATTAAAATATTTGTAGTTACAGTTTGGTGAATGAAACTTTGTCATAGTACACATAGTAATACAGAAAAACATACAAAAAAGTAAGAAACCAATATCACAATGGCGGGTCAAAGGTGAAGGTCATTTACGCAAAATGACTCAAGTTCGGTCATCTTTGTGGAGTAGAAGGGGAAATAACCACTAACCTTTATTTTGTGACTGGCAACTTTGGACCTTCCTCAGAACATCGGTGTATATTTCAGGTGGTTGTATCTTGCCCTTCCTGTGTATGGATGTTATTATAAATGAATGTTGTCAATATCGGCCATATTGCAAAACGGTCTGGAGAAAAATTGTTCAGCATGTGGGAAAATAACTTGCTGTGATATGTCTCCTTGCACAACAAATATGATTTGATGGTTCACTGTATTGTTGAAGTTATCAAACAATATGGCCGTGTTCAGATAATAAAAAAACATAGTCGAATAGTACATGTAATATAGGTGTATGTGATTACATCCCATATGTTCAACATAAAAGATATATCATACCAATAGGTGGTTGGCATGCAAAATTACTGCTTGCATAATCTGAAACATAAAAGTATGTGTGTCATCAGCAATTCCTTGGAACATACTACCATTACTGTTTACATATTGCAGAAGAAAGTCCTGAGAGATTCCATGTCAAATCACCAAGTCATCAGACTTGACCATCTCAGATTTTTGTAAAAATTGGTGCACAGCTTTATTACAGTGGGACATGAAAAAATTCCAAATATTACCTCCTCCTAAAAGTGTTACCTTACAGGGTGTTCAAAAATGTCAAAAAGGGTATTTTTTCAGTTACTGTAATTATTAAGAATTGTCATAAAATGGTTAATATGTTCACTAGAGACATAAAACAAACACCATTGGAAAGCTCAAAGACTGCTCTACAAGTTGTACTATATTGAAAAAACATATAAAATAAAAAATATCACTTCAAAAATTAAAATTAAAATTTGAATTTTGAAATTCGCATAGAAACGTGTTCAAAATTGTTCAGATTGTAGTCTCATATGTGTACTAAAACACCACAGAGTTGCATTTTGGGCACTCAATGGGATCCGATTCAAAATTCAACATAAACCAAACATTGCACGGTATTGACTATGTGAATATCTGGATTCAGATCGATAGCTACATGCCTGTAGCTATTTACCTGCAGCATCAAAGGAAAAAATGAAATGAAATCTTTAAGTTTTACGTCCCACGGTTATGCCGGTGAGGCTAAAGGAGACGGTGATGATGAGAGATGAGTGAAATGGTGGAATGAAGAAAGTGGGAGGAAACGGGAGAACCCCGAGAAAACCCACGAGCACGATGTTTGTCCACCACAAAGTTCACTTGGCGGGGGCTGGGATCGAACCCGGGACCCCAAGCACCAGAGGTGAACGCTCTACCACTGAGCCACCGCGCCCCCTCCCAGCATCAAAGGAATTCATATCCAATTTCATTTGTTTCTTGATGTATTCATTTGAATTTACACAATCATCCGCCTTTCGAGTTATTACGTTTTATATTATTATTAGAGGTATTACGTTTCCGGGCAGTACTCAATACAGGTCATTATACTTGTTAGTCTGTATGGATGTTTCTAAATTTATATTGGCTACATTGATACAAGTTATTTTCATCCCTTTGTTTCAGGATTACTGTCACAGCCATGTGGAAGTGCATAATTGAAATAGTAAAAAGAATTTATTGACTAATTGTTTGTGCTGAAAGTGTGTGAAGTTTTTGTGAACAGTGTCACTGTGTTTCATAACATATTGAATAAAAATATTGGGAAAGGGAGGGAAATATATCAAGAAACAAATGAAATTGAATATAAATTCCTTTGATGCTGCAGATAAATAGATACAGGCAAGTGTTTATTGATCTGAACCCAGATATTCCCATGGTGAATATCGTTCAATGTTTGGTTTATGTTGAATTTGGAATCAGTCCCCATTGAGTGTCCAAAATGCAACTTTGTGGTGTTTTAGTACACATATGAAATTACAATCTGGACAATTTTGAACAAATTCGCAGGGACATTTCTATGCGAAATTCAAATTTTAATTTTAATTTTTAAAGTTTTTTTTTCTTTATTTTACAGTTTTTTTTCAATTTTGTACAACTTGTAGAGCAGTCTTTAAGCTTTCCAATGGTGTTTGTTTCATGTCTCTAGTGCACATATTAACTATTTTATGACAATTTTTAATAATCACAGTAACTTTGAAAAAATGTCCTTTTTTGACATTTTTGAACACCCTGTATGGGGACACTTTCAGGAGGAGAGAGGTAATATTTGGGATTTTTTCATCTCCCACTGTAATAAAGTTCTGCACCAATTTTTACAAAAATCTAAGATTGTCAGGTCAGATTTTGTCATTTCATTGGTTAATTTCACATGGAATGTCCCTCCCAATGGCACTGTATATGGGAAGAGGCCATGTGATGGTGTCGATGGGACTGGGAAGTGGCATGTGGCTAAGGTATCATTACAGCGAGTGGATGATCCCATTCAGACAGCTCAGGAGATGTTGAAATTTTGTGTGGAGAACATCCGTGGTATTTGTGTGTCCCGCATGAAGATAGACGAACAAGAGATATACCTTCAGAACAGTTATGCTTCCGCTGTGCCTGTGAAGAACACTAGACAACATCACTGTTTCATTCTGATAGCCGGTAACAAGTTACGGATTCAGCGTGTTTCCAACAGCAGGAAGTTCACAGTTGTCCAACTATTCAAACATTCCTCGACTGGCGTAACGACCATAGAACATCTGAAGGTTGATGATTATGTGGCCTGTATTTACGACTGCAATTGGTGGCTGGTGTCATTTAGAAGAACACTCAAATTACTATATCAAGTTCTTCCACTCTTCCGGTACACCAACCACATTCTCTCTGTCCAACTCCAACACTGGCTGTGTCTGGGTTCCAGAATCCCACATCCTCACAGTTCTGTCAACACTGCAGCAGGTAGGGTTCACAACAGGGACGTAGTGTCCATTAAGGCTATAAGGCTTAGCCTATCCATTTATTTATACATCAGCCTGAAATGTTGCTTTTGGATATTGATACAATTAATTTTATTAAAATGGATTTATTTTATAATACGCTGTTTAAACATCAAGCGAGTTGAAGCGAAGCTTCTGCAAGAACGCATTGAAGGCTACCGACGGCTAGCCTTCCGCTTCTCTCATGGAATTAGGAGAATGGGGCAGTGCCAATCGCTTTCCCGCCACCCTCAGCAGACGAAAACTTCTTGAGCTATACACAAATTCAACATGATGCAACGAAAGTGGACGAATGTTGACGAAGGCTAGCCTTTCGGGTGTTAGGGGAAACAAAAGCGACAGGATGCGGTCTTGGAAGAAAGTATAGAACAGAGACTATGAAAAATTTAGAAGCTCACATTCAGTAACGAGTTTAGGCCAAGAAAAAAAAAAGAGAGAGAGAGAGAGACAAAGGGAATAAAAATGTTATGTTATTATGAATAGTATTAATTCATCAGGGACCTTATTGCATACTGGTTTGCGTTATCACAGCGTAAAATTGACATTTTCGTTTTCAATAATTGACATAGCAGTTATGTTGTATTTTTTGCGTTGCGTTGCTATTCGCAAGTTTTTCGAAGATCGATACTGAAGACAGATGATTTATAGTTTCTCATTTTCATACTTTCAATCTAAAAATAGCTTTTTCTGTAAAAATCATCAATTGACTGTGAGCTACTGCTCCACTGTTTTCCATTAGTATGCTGATATGTGTTGTTGTGGGTGAAGTGCTTAATTTTGTCTATGATTTGGGGAAGTTACACTTAAGAAGGTCCTATAACATTAGCTATCCGTTTTTATTTGTTTCTTCGAAACAGTAATACAGTGTATGTGTGATATGCGAGTATTGCATATGTAAGGAAACCGTATGTGTAAGGGAAATATGAAGCAGAACCACTCATACTTTTTCTTGCATTGTATGAAAAATATATTGCATGAATTAGCATTTTTCTATCGACCATTACTTCGTAGTCAGAACACTAAGACGTGATGGTTTAAATAAGGGCGGGATAGTTTTTTTGGAGGGGGGTAACTTAAATTCACTTTACACTCATATATACATACAACAAAATTTGCAAGTTTCAGGGGATTGGCCCCCCCTAGCCACCCTCTAGCTACGAATCTAATTTCAGCCTACCCATTTCAAAACTTCACGCTACGTTACTGGTTCACAATATCAATACTGACCTCTGTACTGCATTTACACAACTGCATGATCACAGTCGCAATTCAGCAAAGACATAATTCGTACGACATTCATGTGCGTTGCATTTAGTCACAAAATTATCATTGGTGTTGTTTTTTGATAACTTGGACAATACCAATGAAGCACCAAATCATATTTGTTGTGCAAGAAGACATACCACAGCAGATTATTTTCCTACACGCTGAACAATTTTTCTTTAGGCCCTTTTGCAATATGGCTGATATTGACAACATTGAATTACAATAGCATCCATACACAGGAAGGGGTAACATACCATCATCTGAAATATATACCGATATTCTGAGGAAGGTCCAAGGTTGTCAGTCACAAAATAATGGTTAGTGGTTCTTTCCCTTTCTACTCCACAAAGATGACCAAACTTGGGTCACTTTTGGGTGAATGACCTTTACTTTTGATCCGCCATTGGTGATATTGGTTTCTTGCTTTTTGCGTGTTCTCCTGTATTATTATGTGTACTGTGTCAAAATTTTATGTTCCTCACATTCACCAAACTGTAACTACAAATATTTTAATATATATATGCATGTTTGGAGCATTTTTCACGTGTTCAGTGCCCCCTATCTTGGAAACGGTAAACCATCAACACCTACCACTTTGTATTTGAACACGTCTCTTGATACCTCTTAACATACCAAAACACGAGCAAAATCGAAGACGGTGCAACTACACCCATGTGCTGATTTCGCTTGGAATGCACCCAAAGTGAGACAGCGAGAAAGAAAGATCAATTAAATTACAATGAACATGCCTAGTTTACCAAAGCAAATCGGAAAAAAAAAAATGACAACTTGTTCATAGTGTTTTCCCTATGTAAAAGGTGTCCTGTAATGGTTTGAGGAAAAGTATTTATTTAATTAAGTACATGCAAATACCAGTTAAATAACATGTGGTCATGAATCGGCATATGTTTCAGGAATTTCATATAGGTTTAATATACCCCCAGTTATGTAATACATCCTTGTACAAATTAATGGAATCAGCGACATTTATTGCTGTGGATTATCTGTTACCAGAATAACATAATACAATCTCATAAAGCAGAAATTTATGTGTACAGCTGAGTTTTATCATTTGTTATGTGCACCTTTGACATAAATTAGCATTTGTATTGTGTGTGGCATTGAGTACACAAAATTTATGCACGTTTCCCTTAATGCATCATTGTAGAGCCAAACTTTATTTAGAACGAAAACAAGTTCGTCTTTTGTTGTGCAATCGTCCCTCACGAATTTTGATCGAATTCATATCTGATGAGTTTCCAGGCCAGCCCAAAACTTCTACTTCGTTGTCTTCGAAAAAGTGTTTGAGTTTTTTCTAACATGCAACACGGTGTCAAGTCTTACTCGAAAGTAGCAGATCCATGAGTTCTGGAACAACTCTGGACTGTAGCAGATCGATGTATTTGTTTCTGTTAATCATTCCTTTAATAGGGCCAAGTGCTTCTGGTCCAGTGTAAGAAAATCATCCTCAAAACATCGCCTTTGTTGTGTGTTTCATTTACTTTGCCAGTCGTTCGACGAATGAGTTGAACTCGCTCCCTTTGGACCAAAAAAAGTGGTTCTAACCAGAGAACACTTTCCTCCAGTCTCCAGCCAATTTCTGTACGTTTTTGGCCATTGAAGACGTTTCTTCATCGAGGCCTTTGTTAAGTTTTTTTTTTTTTTTTTTTTTTTAATTGGCAGTCTTGCTTTACGGCTACCTTCTAACAAACGTCGATGGATGATTGAATGATAAGCATGGATTCCTGCAAGATATATTTGAAGGTCAAAATTATCTTTCTGTGGATCAATTTTATCTGCCTGTAGCAAGTAAGAGCCATCCTTAATTGTTCTTGAGTGTTTTTCACAGCATTTCCCTGTCCTACGTGGAGAAACAGAACCCATTTCGCTCTTGAGTTTAAGAATTTTATTTACAACACTTTGGGTAACACCACATCCACCATAATCTCTCTTTGAATTAGGGAAGTGTTTTCGTTAGTCGTCACAATAGCTTCCCTCTTTCTTAAACTAAAACGACAGTGATTGATAAGACAAGTACCGAGTATAGGTTTGACGCTGAGCCCAGTACTGGCAGAAATAGTTATGAATAAATGGGAGAAGGGGGTGAGAGATGAAGGAGGTAAGAACTTAATAATGTTTTGCAGGTATGTGGATGACAGTCTCGGCTTGTGGAAAGGGACTAGGAGACAATTAGAGAAGTTCAAGGATAGTGTGAAGGATAAAGAAAAAGGCATAAGCTTGGACATGGAGTTGGAAAAAAATCTTTTTAAACATGACCATAATAAAACAAGGAGAGGGGCTGGTTACGAAGTGGTACCAGAAAGAGTGCTCAGCGGGGGTGTTCTGCTACAAGAGGAGCGACGTGGAGAGGTGTACGAAGAGGAATTTCATAACCAATATGATAAGAAGAATAGAAATGCTGGAGGACGAAGAGGAAGGAAAAATGGAGAGCATAGAGAAATGCTACCGACAGTTAGAGAAGAACGGTTACAGCAGGAATGAGTTAGAGAGAGAAGAACGCAGGAGGTGGAAGAGATGGAAAAAGAAGAAGGAAAAGAATGAGTGGGAAATGGCATGGTTTAGAAAACATGGGAGAAGAAACGGATAAATTGAAGAAGTTATTGAAGAAAGGAGGGGTCAGAACTTAAAGAAGTGGAGAAAGTTTTTAAGATCAATAAAGAAGAATAGAAAAGGCACCAAAATGATTAACTCCTTCAGTGTGGGTGGCGTATATATACGCTTTCATTTTGCTTTGGCTATTTTGTATTGCGTATGGCGAATATACTTGCCCATAGTATGAGTAATGTTATCCCGACAATATTTAGGAGTTTGCGCTCAGCTTGTTTCAATTGTTGCTTAATTAAAAGAAGAGGAGGAAAAAGAAAGAAATTAAAATAGAGTTTGGGGTTCGTCAAATACAGTTTTCATTCTTTGTTTTGTTTGAGACCAGACAGCATAGTAATGGCTTCAAAACGATATTTCAACGATGCTGACATCGAGGAAGAGTTATCAATTAGTGATTTTGATGTAAGTGATTTTGAAACAGATTTAGAATCAACATCCAAAGTTCTCAAAAAAACTACACTTTTTACAGCGGTTCGCATCTGAAAATTACGCACTGAAGGGGTTAATGAAGAGGAAGAAGGAGTCATCTACAGTGTATGGTGTGGGGACTGCGATATGTCATACGTAGGAGAGACGGGAAAGAGAATGAAAAAAAGGATAAAACCACATAAAGATGATGTGAGGGGGAAGAAAGATACCAATGCGACATACAAATGTATTAAGGAGACTAATCACGAAATTAACTGGGATAAGACGGAAGTATTGGAGATGGAGAAAAGAATTATAATAAGGAAGTGGAAAGAAGCAGATTGGATAAAGAAGGTAGGAAGACATAAGCTGATGAACTGGACAGGAGGCTTACTTATTAATAAATGATGGCGGAGAATTTTGAATAGCGTAGACAAGATGAAATTGAAAAAGGCCGTTATAAGGACCAAAAATGGCGGAATGTGATTGGTTGGAAAGTGAACAAGGGGATTGGATGAAGGATTCAGCCAATAGAGTTTAGACTTTTTCATAAAAATGACTATATATATATATCTGTATCTTCATTTATTTTCTATAGTGTCTGAGGAAGGATATGTTAGATATCCGAAACCGTTTACACATTATAGTTTAAAATACAGTTTGTGTTTAAGCTTTGGTCAGTGTTTCTTTTGTTACAATATCCAATCCAAAGCTATGGATAGTGTTGTTATAAGGATATAGAAGTATGGAACTTACAAAGGCATAGGTGAGTGAACTAAATTCGTCAACTCGATACTGTATAAACATATTATAAGGGAAAAACTCATCTCGATTGAGTTTTAAGAAAATCTTTTTCAAACCTTTTTTTTTTTTTTTTTAACTTCATAAAGTAACTTTAGTATAGATTTGTAACACTGTATAAAGAAATATTTCTAGCTGTTCCGAATCGCAGCGAATTCCATTGATATCCGTCTAACAGTGGCGTAGGGAAGGGGGGCAGAGGGTCCCCCTCCCCAAAGAGGTCTGACAATGTACTTTGGTGCTTTGATGTTTGTAATTCTTTATATATTTTTATGTTTATATACTTTTTTGTTTGTAATTTTTCTATATGTACCTATAACAGCACTTGCCCTCCCCCCCCCCGAAAATAAACATCCTGGCTACGCTACTGCCGTCTAATGGTTATTGAAATAAATTAACATAAAGTTGATTTGTAAGATTTTCTAAGTATCGTATTCAAGATAATTTTTGCAGTATGCTGCTTAAGATAATTTATCTCTGCACCATAAACATTGGATGAATGAGTGCAGTTAGTAGAATTCTCATAACCAAAATTAAGTCCGAATTTAACAGGCGATTAGAACAGGATACAGCCATGTGTCCTGTAACCAGTTTTAACGAATGGATACTGCCAGAGTGTAATGCATCATGGAGAATGAAAAGGTTTGAATAAAATAGGTATCAGCTACAGTCTGGCATTACAGCGCCATCTAGTAGTCTTCGGTGCACAGTATTCGAAAAATGCACCATCTAAGGGATATTGAAAATTTTCCTCTGAAATAGCAGATTCATTTACGGCGTGTCCAGCCAGCCCTTATATAAGCATGTGGTAATAAACAGTTTGTTTCCAAGCATAGTCTAGATTTAAGAAAGGTTAATTTACTTCATTAACTGTCAGCAATGAAATTTGCAGTTGTTTCCAACAGGTAGAAGTGCTTCATTATGCAGAATTGGGCATTTCTCTGTCAAAGGTTTGTGGAAAATGTTTGAGAGGTTTGTGGAAAATGTTTGAGAGCGATTTTCTCAAAAACCTAATCGAAATGAGACTTTCTTTTAAGTACGTTACATAACTCAAATTCGATTCACCTTCGTGCCGAACTCGCCAAATATCGTCGTTACTTGAAGCATCCGAATCTGTACAGCAAATTGTCGCTACGTTTCAGTGATCCCTTGTTATCTTCTTCGTGAGTGTATTTTTTCAATGATTTAAATGTTCATTAAGAAATATTTAACCCAAAACTAACAATGTGAATGTTTCACAAGATCTTGCCATTTTTAAGCACCTATCATCTAAAGTTGTCTTTGGAATGTTATTTTATTTTATTTTTTTTAATTTTTTTATTTTTATTTTATTTTTTTTTTTTTTTTGTTGGACATGCTGGAGAAGGCAGTATAAAAATCTTTATCAAAAATCACCCCTTCCTCCGTTAACGTTTTTCGAAAGCACGTCAATAACTAATAACGTGTTTATAAATGTTGAAAAATGAAATGAAATCTCTGAGTTTTACGTCCCACGGTTATGCCGGTTAGGCTAAAGGAGACGGTGATGATGAGAGATGAGTGAAATGGTGGAATGAAGAAAGTGGGAGGAAACGGGAGTACCCCGAGAAAACCCACGAGCACGGTGTTTGTCCACCACAAAGTTCATTTGGCGGGGGCTGGAATCGAACCCGGGACCCCAAGCACCAGAGGTGAACGCTCTACCACTGAGCCACCGCGCCCCCTTTTATAAATGTTGGTGGTACTTTTCACCAATACTTTTCAAACTATGTTGATTTAACCAAATCACTTGCAATTAGACTTTAATCCCATATTTTTATTTTCCTTTATGTTAGTGGAAATTATTTAAAGAGATGAAAGCAAATTATAAGAATTGGTAGAATTAATATATGGGAGAAATCTCACGGACACTATGTTTTCCACCACTTACATAACCTGCAATAGAATCAGAGGTTCCTCATACCAGCAGTGATCGTTATCACTGACCCATCATGCACTTTCGTTATAACATTCTTCCTCACATATGAAGTTGTAATATGGTTTGAAGACTTCATTTCTTATCACCGGTGAACATTTTGATAATACTATCTTTTAAAAAAAATAAAAAAGAAAGGAGAATAAACATATTTTTATTCTTGAGTGATGATAAGAGGGAAGAAATTATGGTGATCGTGGAAAAAAGTAGAATTCGGATTTCAACGGATTTACACGTTTCATGGCCGCCATAAGCCAAAAAAAATTTAAGTGTCTGTCACCCTTTGAATCCACCTTTCAACAAGATTCCCCAGAGGAAGTTATCGAATTTTGTTCCTGCCCCAAAAAATGAGGGTAGCTTACTGAAGAGTGAATAATAATAGTAATAATATATATTACAGTTATTTGGCGATGATGTAATATGTGATTTGAAGATACAATATGCGAAATCTAAACTTTACATTGCTGGGACGATCCGTAGAAAGTTGGATGTTCTTTAAGTTCAAGGATAGAAGTGTTTCTTTGAAAATGATTAAAAGATCAAAACTTGTAGAATGTTTGAAAACGCCAATGTGAAATAACACATGCATACTTAGACTTTTATGGTACTCCAAAATCGCACATTTATGTCCACGTGTTTCTTTTGAGAGAATTTATTACGAGATTCATCAGAACTCACAACATAGTAATCACACTCCTTTAACAACTGAATTACTTCACTTCTAAAGTATGGTAATAATCCAAAACGTGTATGCTATTTTGTCATTTTGAAGGTGCATCTTCCCAGCAATCTCACTGTCCGGAACATAAGTTTAAATGCTTTGCCATCTTTAGGAGCAGAGCACATTGATGTATGTTTATTACACTTTGAATATATTATAGTAATTCTGCTTTTGTAATGCTATTAACAAGTCCTGTAATCTAATTTGTTTCGTTCCCGAACTCGTACCCACTTGCTTCTGGACGTCTTTATACAATAATATATTGTCATAATTAAAAGCTTGTTGTTGACAGTGTATACGATATTTTTCTTTTGTGATGTACGCCGTCTAGATCCACTGTATCAAGTTAATTTTATTATTATTTTATTTTCATGTCTAGACTTTAAGCATTGTTAAGCATCCGTGTTTTGAATACAAGAACTTTGCCATCAGAAGTTAACTCTCTGCCGACTACGCCACCGAATTTGTGTTTAAATTAGTATTAACATCGAGGATATTTCAAATCCATACACCATCTGAAACACGATTGATCACTTGGACCAATTTCCTTCATTCAATGTAACACGTTATCATGAACCGTCAGTAAGACATGGACTATAACTTATGAATATGACGGAGATTCCATTTATGTTTTATTCCCACAGTAAAGATATAAAGATGTCAATATTAAAGCAGGAATTACATCGCAGAACTTAGTTACTTCCACAGTATACTGAAAACAAATGAATATTTTACAATAATTTGAATCGCAAATTCCAACCATCTCCATTTCTTTTCTTTCAGTTCAATACAAATTGCTAAATAATGAAATTAGTCTTTGTTACGTAATTTTGGAAAGGGGTGTCGCTTTGGAGACCTACCTCCAACCCCAGAACAGTTTTTGTGTCCCATCTCAAAAGCTGCATTCCAATTACAAAGCATTTTCACACTCCTTGTCTGGAAAAATCATGTTCTATGAATCTTTGAACATATCATATTGGCAATGAAAATGTATATATATATATATATATGAGAGAGAGAGAACGAACATCTATTTGAAATCATGTAGCAGAAATATGTTCGGAAACTACTGCACCATTTTTAATGTTAGAATAATTTTTAAATGAGAAAATCAATATTTTTTTAAACTTAAGAGACGTAACATCTGTAATAAATCATTACAAATATGTAACTATTGATGTAAAATTATTAAATGAGTACCCAGAAAAGTATATCAGTTAATAAACCTTGAACATTAAAAACAAAAGACAAAGTAAACGCTGATATCTGTAGACGTATCCTATATTTAAGGATCAAGTTTGATTATATTAGTCCGGCTGTCCACTGAGTATTGACATAATGCATATGCTGAAGTGCAAATTAAAATATTTTACACTGAAAACACAGAAGATAGAATACGAATAACCTATTCCAAAATACTTTCATTTGCGCTGTAGGTACCTTCACAGGAAACTCCGACATAATCGATATCAGAGCGAAAGAAAACGGAGAAAGGCAGGAATTATGCGTGCGTCGAAAATGAATTTACAATTGCATTTTATGGATGATTCACCAATATAATATTTCACTACACAAAGGAATAAAATAATATAATGTGCATAGCTGCAGAATATAACGTGGCTACGAATCATTAGTGGGAAACACAGATAAGATTCTAAGTTTCCAAACCAAGCACTCAGCCACATCTGAAACAGACAAAATTTTCATTTTTAAATGGTTTTAAAATCTCATTCTTAGCAGAAATTCCCTCACTCTTAGCAGAATTCATAGGCGTCTCTGGCATCTAAAATGGGGGGGGGGACGGTGACGACAAATTCTAGTAGACCCCTACTAAAGTTACGTCAAAATTGCGAGTAAACTGGAATTTACGTTACTAATGGCATCCGATCTTCCTATCTTTAGCAGCACAATTAATCATAATTTTCTTTCATCACTGGTAGATTACTTGCCAAAAGAAAAGAAAGTTTATATATAATATAGTTCTTAGATAATTTCTTCACCGTGATATTCCTACCGGTGAATTTCTGCTCAGTGTTCTTAAACGCATTCACAGGAGTGTAGTTTTATAGTCCTCATATATTTCGATTTTTTAGCTAACAAAATCTTAACTCTCTGAAAGAAGTATTACGATGACACTTGATTTGATGCGAATATCTAATTTTTCATTTTAATTCTTCTTCTGTATTCTTAATGAACTCAAAAGGTATATTACCTACCTTTTTGTTCTTTATTTCTCTGTATGTATTTGAACTTGTCCAATGAACCATCCTTGATTGCTTCGTTTTCCGTTTTAATGTCTAAAATGTACAGTTTATTCTTGCTGCCATCTGGCTCCTCAATGTATTCTTTCCATCCTCCTCAAACTCTAATTCGCTCATTAAAAACTCATTTCTATCTTTAGTTTCTATATTGTCATAGTAGTTCTCCCTTGCTGTCCTTTTACTGTTTCGTAACTTAAAATTATGTTTTTTTTTTTTTTACTATTGGAAAAAGTGATTGTGGCAGATAGCTTATTGTTATACTCGGTAGTAAGATAATTTTGATGCATTTTTGATAATTTAATGAAGATAGTTACATAAAGAAAAGGTTATGACAATAATATAGAAATTAAAGATTTAACAAAAAAATGCCTGTCATGGAGGAAGACCTCCACGCACGAACTTCTTATGCGTTGTTTCTAGGCATAATTAATAAGTACTTACAGAAGGTTATAGCGGTACAGGCTGAGGTCCATCCTGATGAGGTTCTGATGGTTGACTTTAAGTTGTCCTAACTGATGGAGCGACTGTCAAAGGACTGCCCAAAAATACCCCTTTGTTTACAATTTCTATGGTTTATATATCCTGCTTTTTGGCTTTTCACCTGTATGCAATTCCTTATTTTGTTATTGTATTTGGACATTTTCACTTTCATTTTCTTAAAAGTTCGTGTACGGAACCTCATCCTGTTTGTTTCTTTTGTCTTTAATTCTGGGATAAAACAAATTTTGTCTAATTAATTTGTTTCTTTTGTCTAGTTTTTAATATACATTGAAGATTTGAAATTATGTTACATTACAATATTCGCAAGAAATTTACTCTCATATACAATAATCAAATTTCTCCATCCTTTTAAATCCCGCTTATCAATTTCGCTTCTATTGTATATTTCTCCGTCTCTGTAGATTTCCCGTAATTCGCAGATAACTTTCTATACATCCTTTCCTTCCCTTCTCCAGTCTCCCTTCGTCATGGGAACCAATTGTTGCTGGTTAAGCAATGAGAGAATTGTGTGCCTGCAACCGAGACTACTTTGACTAACCAAGAAGCGTAACTTTTTTTTAAAAAAAAAGAAAGAAAAAGAAAATCCTCCTTTGAAAGTGACACACGTTAGGCGAACATTCTAATCACATTAACCTAATGTTTAAGACAACATAACTTTAATTTATTCTGCCTATGTTTTTACTTTTTCCATATCGATCTAAATACTTTCAGCATTGATCAATTTATCTCATACTCAAAATATTTGCGGGGACGTCCCCCTGTCGCCCCCTTCCGCCAGACGGCCGTGGCAGAATTCCCTGACTTCTCAAATCCCTGATAGGTTTGTCACCGCCTGACAGATAGTATCAATTTAATGGAAACATGTCAGATGTCGGGGTTTTCAACACTCAAGTGGCGACCGCAGCGCTGGTCTTTTAGGGGTGGTGTGTTAGAGCAAACTCCGTACTCCCATGAGAAGCAGTGGAACAACTATGTCCAGTGCACTGAGCAGACAATAGTGTAAAATGGGTGACCTCTCTCATTTCCAAAAAGAGCAAATTGTTGGTGCTGATTATGTGATACGAGCGTGACAAAATGACATGTGTGTTGAGTGTGTCACAAAAGGCTGTCCAAGGTGATGAAAGCCTACAAAAACTCACGGCAAAATCACATCGCCGAAGACGAACAGTGGTCGGGGGATATTAAAAAAAAAAAAAAAAAAAAAAAAAAAAAAAAAAAAAAAAAAAAAAAACCGTCTGTAAGATGTCCCACCGTGTATTGAAGCGGGCTGTCTTTCAGAACCATCAGTCAACTGCGGGGCAAGTGACGGAGAAACTCAAACAGCCCCTTCCATAGCCTGTGTCGACAATCAGTCTGCCACCATTTACGTGACATGGACGTACGAACGCCAATAATGCCACGAACATGCACCATGGACCGCTCATGGCTGGAAACCGTATGGTCGGATGAATCATCATTCACCTTATTTCAAAACAACAAGCCATATTTATGTATGGCGGACGTCCAAAGAAACCTATGATCCGCAGTCTCTACCCTAACTGCAGCTCTGTGATGCTGTGGGCCGCAATATCCTATTTTCAGCGGGTCTTGTGCTGATGCTTATCGGTCTCATCACTACCCATGATTATATCGCCTTTTAGGGGACCACATATATATATATATACATATATATATATATATATATATATATATATATATATATATATATATATATATCCTTGGTTCAGATGAGGTTTCAGAACAATAATACCTTATTCCACCTTATAAGTACTGTAAATAAAATTAAACAAAATACTTCAGCTTCACGTTCCACGATTCTGCTCTGTAGGCTAAAATATTCAGATGATTGGTGAAAATGAACAATTGTGAAATGAGAATGTGGGAGGAAACTGGAAAATCTTCAGGTAGTCTCTTTATTATTATTATTATTATTATTATTATTTATATATCTACAAGTGTTAAACGAGATCTGGTAGTTTCATCTGAAACTTTGTAAATAAACACAAATAAAAATAGTCATTAAATGTGTTCATGAAATACGAATTTATTATAACCTAACTTTCATGATACAATACTAACCAAAACAATTAATATTGTATTAATTCCCTTGCATCCTTCAAGATATCTCTAAACTCTCAAATTTAATTAACGTACAAAATAATAAACATTGTTTCTAAATTAAAGCATTCATTACAGTATACAATTTGTTTTCTAAAGTTTTCACTTGTAGCTTATACTGAAAACAAAAGCACCAATACAATTGTTCATTATATCACACAATCTCAGGAACTGAGGTACAATTTATATTTACAAGGCAATTAGCTTGTTCCCTTGCATTTATCTTTTTTAAAAAAATCAAACAACCACGTTATTTTTTCACTTTGAATATCTTACTTCACAGGAATTAGGGCACAAAACAATTTCTACAAGTAATGTTGATTAAGAATGGAGATAAAACATTCATTTTACAAAGATTAAAGCTCAAGCATTTTCTTAAACATAGCTAGACACGAACATTTTGTTAGGAAAGTTTTGGATTCTATAAATTATATCCTAAAAGTATATTTTTCTTACATCTAAAATAAATCCACATTTACAGAATTCCAAGAAGGAATATAAGGTGATCTGAGAGCGTCTTTGGCAACATTAAAGCACAAATTATAGCTTTACTCTTGTGCTTGAAACAATCAGGATATTGAATACTTTCTTAACTGTTATGATATGCACTAACTAACATTTAATTATAATATCTTTCAGCAATACTCAAAACGTTGTTATGCAATACGGATAAGTTAAAATATTATTATTAATAGAAAATTTGAGGACACTCACTTAAAACTATTTCACAAACAGAATGTGTCATTTCAAATTTTCGACCTCTTTATGGATCATAAAGAGAAATCTTTACAGTAAATTTTAACATCTGACTTACATTTTATTCCTGTTTCTTTATATAAATTTCAGTCAGGTCATTTTAACAAGACACATGCTATTACTTGCTCTATTAGTCAGACATGTTCAAAAATGGCTTTTGTATGTCGCAATTTCTGTAAACTTCAAAATTATAATTTACAGTATACCTATAGTATTTTTCAATACGGTGAGCTTAAAAATAGTTAGAGACAGACCTGTACATATATAGTTTTAATTACATTTTTATGTCATGATATGAAGGATATTTTTACCTTTCACAAAGGAGAAAAAAGGAAAACTAAACTAATACTGTACATTAATACCCTGTATTTTACGAAGCTATGTAATTTGGTCCCTAACTAATGCAACGATTTTGGATTAAATCCTTTAAATTAGGGCATATACCGAAAGATATGATATAGAAAAGTTCAACACGTACAACGTTTTTTCTTAACCTTTACTACGTAAGTAACAAAACTCTTGTTTAAATAATTTTCTTTTTTTTTTTTTTTTTTTTTTTTTTGTTAGAATTAAGTCTAATAATTACGCTTCTACTACGTACATCAAATCATGCATTAGCAACGACTTTCTCAGAAGTTTTCGCTAGTATAGCAATAACAAAATTTTTACATTTCTCTAAATCTTCATTAGTAGTTTTAGATAGTGGTTGGTTTAATCCGTCATGAAAATTACAATCAATGATCGAAAGATAAAGATAAAAAAAAAAAAAATCTTTTATTTTCTTTCTTGGTTTTAGGTATAGACACACACTACAGCTCAAAACGCAAAGTAAACTACTGACTGACATGGATGTCTATTGTGTTAAAGGTGACCACATAAAATGAACATAGTATAGGTCATAATGATCATCATAAAGACGGGTTAAGGGAGTCCGCTCTTTGATAAAATGACAGAATAACAAATATTTAGTTGTGCTTTAACCGTCTGTTTTCTTTTCTTTCTGACGTTCCATGAATTATAATTAATTTTTTTTACAATACCAACTTTTCTCTACATATTTATATTTCGCATCGACAAAACATTTATAAATGACTGATTTGTGTCAGCAATTACCAACTGTACGATCACATGCCATTTCATATTTACGTCATAACAAGTAAGTACACAATACATAAAACACGATCTTCTAAAGCTAATATATATTTAATACTCTTCTTCTAAAGCTAATATATACGTATATTTAATACAGCTACGATACTAAAAATCACTAGCAATGAAACCCTGAAAGCGTGATGGTTTGCGTTTAGGAACTCAACAAAGGAAAATGTACAGAAATATTTGTGGAAAAATTAAATGTTATTTTAACTGTTTGTGCATCACCTAAGGATAAACTTTACAGAATTTTAATGTGGAATGTTTCAAGTTTTGCGTTAGCGTGTCAATTGGTTGTATGTGGAAGTATACAGGAGATGAATACACAAGAAAAATAACTTACCTTGTACACCCGATTTTGATGTTTCATGATGGTAAACTGATGTCCCACTCAACAGACTTCACTATTTGCGCAATATATTTAGATTACGCAATTGTTGCACATAATTTCAAATTATAATATTCATTTGTATAACATTCTATGATGTCGACAAGACATTCTTTTACTGATAAAACGTTATCTTGCTTAAATCTTGAATTGATCGATAGTCTCCCATTGACAGACACACATGCTTAAAACTTAAAGGGAAGGGCTTTGATTTTCAACATACACAATATTCAGACAAAACATTTTTATTTTTACTTTTGTATAATGTTTTAATAATTCCTCCTGTTGAAATTTATATGTATTTTTTTTTTTTTTTCCTTTTTCTTCTATTCCTTTGTTCTTAATGGATTTCGGTATTTGCAGGAAAATTAAAAGATATGATTTTATCTGAAATTACTTAGTTTCCGAACAGGGCGGAGATTAGGGGGGCAGTTGTCCCTCCACTTTTTTGAAGTGACCCCTCAATGTATACATTTCCAAATGAAACTTTAAAGTTTTTGTATGAATTACTGGTTCATAAATAAATAAATAAATAAATAAAAACTGGTACCATATAATATTTGATGTTGCGTCAGTACGTATTGGTCATTGGTCTTCCCGTGAAGTTAAGCTACAGGAATTACGTTTTAATTGCCACAGAAAATGACCCAAAAATTAACCTATTGGAGCGCAACAATTCCACCGTACTTTTAATTTCTGCTTACGAGGGCTCGATATGTTAGTCAGCCGCTTTGAAACCAATTCAGAGAACATTTCGAGAAGAAGAAAAAAAAATACAAGTTATTATTTAAGAATCGGTATTCCTGGGTTCATATAATGGTGTGGTTCATAAATGGTGGTTCATAAAAATCGACAGTTCCTAAAGTTTGTTATTAAATACTCTGATCACACAATTTTCCAGACAAAATTTTAAGATATTCATGAGCAAGGAATCAAATTTCTTCTTACGCCTTCGTTGTTCAAGAGTATAAGGGGCTAGTACCTACTTGCATTGCTCTTGTCAATTTACTTTATAAAATATAAAATACGATATACAGTATTTTAACTGAAAAAGATAGTATCCTATTAGTTATACAACCTTTCATCAAACTGTGTTAGAAACAACCAGGAAAAACTGATATACCAATATTCAGATCATGACTTGCCCCTCCTCCTCCCACTTTTAACGTCCAATTGCCGCCACTGCCTCCGAATCTATTTAACATAACCAGGGTTCCATTGCAATTAAATTAATAATCAACCAATAACGAATGTTTTGGTTCTTACTTTAAGTAGAAAATTAAATAATAATAATAACAATAATAATTAAGCTAACACGTGCACTACTAACAACGCAGAGTGATTCATTATTTTTTAACGATATAAAAATTTACTATACCCATTGGCATTCATTTAATACAAGGCCTACAAACACCACCATTATATAAGTAGGAACATATATCATGCTGCTCAGCTTTACTACAATTTGAACTATACATCTATTCATACTAAAATATTCGAAAATTTCATAATTGTTTAAGAACGTAAGTAAGAAATTTCTAGTGTGTAACGCAGATGATGAAATTTTCGTTATATACAGAGAATTTATATAAAGTTACATTATACATTTAAGGGACTAAATTATGCAAGATATACAAACACTATTGCTGAACTCAACATTTAAATGTAGGTTTTATTATTTGTAAGTGACGTTTCGAAGAAAAATAATTACTCAAATGAATATCACTAACACTATAGGTTTTCCTGTAAATATTAACAGTATATAAAATTTCAAGTTCAAGGGCACCAAGACTACTGAATTTTTTATAATGAACATAAAATACTACTAAATTTATAGTAATAAATAGCAGAAGCATATTTCTTTACTTGCACAATGTTACTGAAGTTTTGTTTCCAAAAATATGAACAAATTATCTATTTCAAAATGGAGTATCTTTTGGTTTCTCCTCCAATCTTGCACATATAAGATCTCCAGTTACTTGCTTCACAAAATATAGCTGAGCGAGCAAAAGGGGTTAGAAGCCCCGCAGGGCACGTTGTTTTCTACCTTTATCACAATTTAGACAAAAACACGGTACTTGGCTCTGGAGCTACGAAAACGAGTTGGAGGAGATTGTAAATATCATGCCATAACTGTTCTTTATCTGCTACCGAAACCATTGGAATCTTACATTATTTTTACTTAAGATGGCTACAAATAGTGCACTGTTTTATTTATTTATTTATTTGCTTTTTTTAAAAGTATGATTTATTAAGAACTGGAGTTCATTAAATCAACGAAATATTTACAAAAAAGTTTCATTCATTGTAATTAACAATTACATGTTGTAATTGGATGTACGACCATGAAGTATGACAAATAATACACCAAGTAAACACTATGTTAACGAAAACATTTTTAACTCAATCCAAGCTACTAAAAAATATGACAGAAAAAGGACGCCAATGGGTATGTTGCATAAAGGACTAAAGTAAAGAAAATCAACTATATAAACTAGTTGTAACTAGAAAACTATCTAATTTACAAAATCTGCACAAAATTATTACGAAAATATTCTCTTTTCGTTTCATATTCTGTACAAAATACATACAAAGCATAGAAATATACAAAAAATCGTTCAGAAAATATAATCACAGAAATCTTTCAGCCACGTTGCATTTATTATCTAAATAAACCAAAGATACCTGCTTTGGTTCCCCAACATTTACTCATTTAGTCCATCCAGACGGATCTTTCAATATCTGAGACTTCGACAAAGATTTTCCACTGGTAACCAACTCGGCATATTTAGCAGCAATTGGATCGGAGCCCAGTGTGGCCACAGCAATCACTTTGTCTCCTTTGCAGTAGTAAGCTACGAAGGCTAAATCTTCCAGACTTCCAGTTATTAAAACACCATCAAATCCAGCTCCATACCCTGAAAATATTACATAAATTTAAACCTGAAGATTGACAAACGCTTTCACAATTATAAACCATATACGTCGAACAGCATTCAAAGGCTGGAAAAAAAAAAAAAAATAGTTGAGAATGCTCCAAGAGAATTGGCAGAACGAACTTAAAGAAAGAATTTTTCTACCCGTGTAACCTACCTGGGGTCTTTTTGACCCCAATCGTATTTAATTTCTTCATAAGTTCAAGAGCTGATAGGGTACAAAGGGTTAGCTTCTACAAGCTTTATACCAATTGTTCTATGTACTTTATTATTCTAGTCATTAAACAATTCTTGTAATATATCTACCCATTTATAATTTCCTGAAGTACTAAATTTTTTCCGCATGTTTTAACAGTTCTGTTAAAACGTTCTATGATATGTTGTTTTACGAAGAAACATGTTCTAAATAGAGGGCACAAAATGAAAATTCGCAAAATATCTTCTCTATGACTTACGGCTCCTGAGATATGGCTCCTTAAATTTCCCGAAATCCGAACTTTTTTTGGCCAATATCTGGGAAACAGTCGCCAGGGGCAATTGGCTACTATTTGGTACCAAAATGTTCACCATCCTTTAGGTACTGATCAGCACCAATATGATCTATGACTTCCGGAAATATGGCTCCTTAAATCTCCCGAAATTGGGACTTCTTTGGCCAATATTTCGGGAACGGTAAGAGTGATGTGGAAAATTGCATCACTTCTTTCAGATAGTTTTTGATGCTCTATCGAATGGAGGGCTCAAAATAGAAAAATTCACAAATAACAAGATACACACACATAGAAAGAGAATACAGTAACGAACTTCTGGAAATTCGCTGAAAATGCCCAACTGCCCAGAGAAACGAACCATCCCTGTCAGTCACACACTATCGCACTCTTAGTGGATTACATGGACTGTACCTTAACTCCTGCTGTGCTTGGACAGCCCACTATCAATACTACAGAACACCTCTGACGATTTAATTAGGCATATAAGCCATTATCATATATGTAGCTGACCGAAAAATGCACAAGGAAGCGTAATAGGTAACGCACCGATACGTAAGCTGAAAATCCGGGTTCAATTCTGATCCAGTCGTACGTTTTATCGCTTTCATAAAATGTGTACCTTCAGATGATATAAGTGAGGAAAAAAGTTGATTGTTTCTTACGTTTATCGTAGAATAGTTCGGTTTAAATATAAAGACGGTCGGAAAAAAAAGTCTGCAAATTGTGATGAGAGTATCTAACTATAATATACGGTAGAAAGGTGCTCACTCACTGCAATATCCTTGTAACCTACTCTGCGCCACACAAATTCCAATACTAGTATCTTCAACTTTGTCAAGGTTCTGTGTTATTTTTCTCTTTTCTAAGTCCAGCAAGAAGATAAGTATTACTTCTCTATGAAATATCTTTTAGGATACAGAGATGTGGTATTCGGCACGTATTTTAATAATTAAAACTCTTATGTTTAAGAAAGCAACTGTTTCTTCAAGTTTGTCTCAAAAACGAGACAAACTTTTGCATCAATCAGATGTTTTTGAATTGCAGTACACTATCGATAATCCGGCCGTGCGCTACTTCGGTCCATCCAGTAATCCGGCATTTTCTGGTGGACTCTTTGGAAACGTGGACGCGTCAAGATGAGCACATACCTACCAGATTATTGAGACCTGGACTAGCGAACCTATAACTTTCCTGCAATCTGGTACAACTTGGCCTGATATGTGAGAACAAATTGTATCAGGAATGTTTTCTTTATTTAATAACAAGGTGTAATGTTGTTCAAACTCAACTAAAATAAATCATTAATTCTACTCATTATTACTAACAGGTAATCGAGAAATCACATTCACTCATGTGGTATCGAATTACATACTATCAAAACATTCTCACCTGCGTATCTGATGCTTTTGCCAAACAGCATACTCCAAAAGAAGGGTACACTTCGTAACTCCTCTTGTTTCCCAAGCATATTCAGTGCAGCTGATTTCCCGTGATAGTGTGCCAATTGCCAATGTCCAATAGAGACAGGTTTATTATCATATATGAATAAAGGTGCAGCGGCTATATCTCCTCCAGCATAAACGTTATCTACATTCGTCTTTAAGTACTGAAAGAAAAAAAGCACTCATTTGAAAAAATAAAATTTCATGAATTAAAATTAAGGCAAGAGAAATAGTAACTTAACAATTAAAATTCGATCAGAGAGGTTAATGAATTTACAATTAATACAATTAACACCAAAATTTGGCTGTAATTTAACCAAAAAATTTCGATGGCTGTAATTCGAGAATGGATGTTAATCTCACGCTTACTGCTACTATAAGAGACAGAAAAAGAAATTTTAAATTTCTTAAATTTCAGTCAATTACAACTAAAAATTATTTTGTAAAACGTAGAGGACTAAATTAATCATGAAATTATTAACGCTTACGTTCAATCGTTAAAAATTTTAATCGCTACTCAGTAATTTGAAATAATAATAAATATTATTATTATTATTCTGCCATTATTGGCAGGTGACTTGCTGCAACTGAGAATCTTCCATGCTCCACAGTCTTCCGCTAACGTCTTCGTCTTCACGTACGATTTTTCTGTTTTGGTATCGTCCATTAATTATAGTCTTATTCGCCCTTTCCCTCTCTTTCCTGCCACCATACCCTCTAGCACGTCCCTCATGATATAGTTCTCCTTACCTAATGTCTCAGCCAGTTTCTCTTCCTCTTCTTAATAATATCTAAAATTGTTCTTTTCTCCATTTCTTTTCTCCATAACATTTCTTACACCATGTCATTCGTTTTCCGCTCGATCCAGCTAATTCTTTCCATTCTTCTCCACAACCACATTTCGAAATCTTCCAGTTGTTTCTCATTTTTGCGTAATGTACATGTTTCTGACCCATACAGTACAATAGCCGTACTCCACACGAAATATTTTATGAGTCTTTTTCTCAACTCTTTATTCAAGGTCCTACAAAACAGACCTTTCTTTCTCCTAAAGGCTTCTTTCGCCATTCCTATCCCTGCTTTTATTTCACGTTCACATTTCGTATCATTACTAATAATACTACTCAGGTATCGAAAACTAGTCATCTGTTCTATTTTCTTCCCTCCTATTTCTATATTTCACACCGACACCTTCGTTTCAATCACCAACATTTATTTTAATCGCATATTCTTCACTGTCCTTCCAACATTTTATGATCCAACATCATATTGATTTTCCCTTCAAGATTCTGAAACAAGCATATATGTGCAAACCATATACACCTAATTATCCCACTTCTTACTGAAATATTGTCTTCGTTTTGTAGACTCTTTTTGACTATCTCTTCTAGACATATATTAAATAATGTACGCGAGAGAGGGCTATCGAATTCTCCATTCAATTGCACTCCCCTGTCATTTTCTCCCCTATTCTAACACTTACCTGTTGGTTCATGTATATTTCTTATGAGCAACTAATCACTAAAATTCATTTATCGTATTATTACTATTATTTTAATCATCTGTATTTGTTTAAAAAAATCTACATCGAAAAATGACAACATGTTAGGAAACTCGATGAAAAGCTAAAAATAATATGGAATGAAAATAAATAAATGAAAAAAAGCTGGAAGTTGAAGGAAAGAAAGCAGAATACGTATTCATATTTTTTGCTACCTACATAGCCCTTCTAGTAAAGATCTGAAATATCAATGAAAACTGAAAGAAAGGATAAGAAAGGCATACTAGCCTTTTGGAAGAAGGAAAACATATTTCGCGGACAATTACACGAAAATTAGAAGTTCCTTTTAGACGATTAATGAAAGTATAATTATATCTGGTAGTCTACTATGAAATATTGCTTGAATGGGAATGTGGGAGGAAACACACACACACAAAGAATTCTGTAACACACAAAGAGTAAACAGAATTAGTGTGCTATAGAATAAAATAGAATATAGTGAATAGAATTTGTGTTATAAAATTCACACCTATAAAGGATCTGGTGTGTAAAAAGAATCTATTGCTTCCTCCTTTCACTAGTATATATGAAATCACAAGTCGTAAGGTGCTAGGTGTATGGACACAGGATTGTCTAATCACAGCAGGGATCTGTGGTACTATAACGATATGTTGTATTTTTAATTATATTCTTTGGGCAAAATATGTGATCTTTTCTATAAATATGCACTAGCCAGCTAGGTTAAAAAGAATTAAAAAAAGGATATATGTATCTTGTTATAAATCAGTGTATGTTCTGTTGTTTATATTTTCCTAAAAATCACCAAGACTACGTATATATATATGTTACGATAGAAACAGAAGCAAGGTTAGACATAATGACAACTACTTTTTAAGGATCACAAAGTTTGTAATAAGAAAGTATAAAATAAACGACATTTTGCATTATGTCAATTTAGTTTATTCATTGTGGCTCAATAAGATAATATAATGTTAGAATTAGGACTAAAACCAAAATAACAAAAGTATATTGTTACATTACAGTCCGCAGCAAAAAACCTGCAACACGAGCATGTAAGTTTATTGTGAAACGACGAAGTCTTTTGCTCCAAAATAAGTGTGCAGGAGAGGACGCCGAGGTTTCTCTGGCGTGATTCGTGCCACTTAGACGTTATGTTTATTCCCTGGGCTGTTAGGCGTAGTTTCACAATAAACTTACATGCTTATGTTGCAGGTTTTTTGCTGCGGACTGTACAATCCACGTGGTCCAAAATGAGAGCACACACCTCGAGAGTAAGTGGCTGTTCTGGGGAGCGTAGTGGTTAACGCATCGAACGGTATGCCGGAGGTCCCGGTCCAATCAATGACCTTGTGTGTTACATCATGTAAGTTCCCATATGCTTGTACCGGGAGCTAGTAAGGGCAATATTTTTCAGTAAGAAGCAAACCGTACATGCATGTCCATACATACATTTCTGTTTCCTGCATACTTAATACATTTAAATGCACAGAACGGACAAGCAGAGAACTTCAGATCTCTCTTGTGTAGCAACAAGCTTTTCTTGGACGTTTCACTGTATAAGAACTTTTATTTATTACTCAAACTAACCTTATCCACCTCGATGCATCCACCATTGTTCAATAAGATGCCTGACCCTGTAAGGAACTCAGTATTAGGCACAACTCCAATACCAACAATACATACATCTGCTGGAAGTTTAGAACCATCAGTCAATATTACTTCGTTCAGTGTGCCATTTTGTCCATGTAAACGCTCAACCTCTGCGTTCATGCGGAATTTCACTCCTTTCTCTTCGAAAAACGCTTTCAGTCTTGCGCCTATTTCTTCACCTAATACAGCTTTGAAAGGAACGGAATCCCGACCAACAATTGTCATAGACTTTGCTTTGTCTACAAGATAGGATGCACATTCCATGCCTGAAAGAACATAATACCATCATCACTATATCATAGTACTGCTGTTATATGCAATCATGTAGCCGCTAAGAATATAACATTATACAAACAAAACCAGTCAAAAATAAACCCAGCCGCCCATTTTCTTTCGAAAGCCTTTGTACAGAATAAGATGAATTAAAACTTATCATTCATACTTTTCAGATGAGTCAAGCAATTTACAATTTACATTTCTAAATAATGAAGAAAATGACTCTCTTACAGATTGAATTAGTTCATTCAAATATATTTGCAAGTGATGTCTCAGACAAAGAATTCATTTATCTCCGTTAAATGTACTTTTAGTTATACATGGCGCTGTATTAAATAAAGATATACTATTTATTTTTAAAGTACAAAATTGTTTGTTTAGTGGAAATTAACCTATTCTTTTGAAATAGCCAATATTTAATATAACCGAAGATCGGAAGTAATTTAAGAAATGAAATGAAATCATTCAGTTCAACGTCCCATGATCATGCCCTTTAGGCTAAGAGAGACAATGATCACAGCAAATGAATGATGGAAGAATTAGTGAAAGGAAACGGGAGTACCCCGCGAAAATCCACAGATATGATGCTTTCCACCCCAAACTTGGAAGGGGATCGAACCAGGGACTCTATACACCAGAGGTAAGCTCTATCACTGACCCACCAAGACCCCCAGGAAGTAATTTGAGAGCATAGCTAAAATTTCACTAATAATTTCAGATATTGGTTAAAAAATTACATTAAACACTGACAAAACTGACCTTATTCACTTAAGATTTTATTGCCAATATCCAGTGTATTACTCATACAATTAGCATTCTCCTTTTTTAGGCAAATAGAAGAATCCAAAGGTTCCTTTCCACCCCTCCATGTCTCCTTTCTCCTACTTTTAATCACCGTGAAACTTGATAGCTAATAGTGCAACATTTGAGAATATGAAATGAAATTTCTCGTTTCACGTTTTACCGTTATGCCCTGTGGGCTAAACGGGACGGATGATTAAGGAAGGTGAATAACGAAATAATTGATAAAATGATAATGGGGAAGGAAACGGGTCGACAAAATCCACCACGAACTTATTTGATATGGAATCGAACCAGGGACCCCTAGCACCAGATATGAGCGTTCTACTACTGTGTCGCCTGTGACTAAAATCACAAGTTAGATAATTAGTAAAATTCTTAAGCATGTCTAGTCTTCTAATGCCCTTTCTCAGCTCCAAGGCTTTATGAACAAGGAAGTCAACTGCCTTTCCCGATGGTCAAGTGGCTAGCACGTGGTCCTGAGTTCGATTCACGGCGGAAAAACACGAACATTTTAACGCATTACAGTGATTCGGGTTCTATCTTAAACCGTAGGTCCATGTCTGATACAGCCTCACTGCTGAAAGGGAGTATTAAACACAAATCAACCCCATCCAATGAAATGAACGATCAACTTCAACAAAACGGAACAAAAAAATAAATAAAATAAAGTGGACGATAGTTTACGCGGGATAAAATCACACGTACTTTTACGAAGTATCGAACACCGGATATTGCAGTTTTGTTTTCAGAGCAAACTTTAACTTAATTTTGAAACTATTAAGATATTCTTATGTGTTACGTTGCTATTTGCAGAAATTTTAAGAAACAAAGCATGCTACAAAGTCGTAACAGCAAGTTAAAATGGCAATTATACTCGTAACTGAAATTTACACATATTAAGGTACATAATAATTAAGTAGTTGGTGTCAAGTTTTCTACAGTAGTTTAATGTTAGTGCAGATCAGCAAGTTATTGGAATGTTAATGATTTGAAATTAAAAACAACAAGAATATAGTATTGGTATGTAGCAATTGCTTAACAGAATTTTTGAGTTAGTGGTAAGTAGAAAAATCACATAAGTCTTAAGTTTATAATCACGAAAGTAACTTGACAAACGTTTTTCAATGGTGAACACAATTTTACAGGATTAGTTCTAAATTACTTATATCACTACAAAAGAAATTCTAGTGCAAAGTATATGTGCTAGTAGATCGTTTAAAACAGGGTGGATCGATTTAAATCACCTGACTTTTTAAATAAAAATCGTTGATTTAAATCAAATTCCGAAATAAATTAAAGTGAAAATAAGTGAAATACCGTTTCTGTTCTGTTATTTCGATTATGGAAGATTATAATCATAATAAAATGAGATGCAATTGTATGTACAGCACAGTGTTTCATGCAGAGATGATTAGAGAAAATCCCGTTTTGAACGGGTAACGGGGGAATCCTGCTTTATTCTCTTCGCAACATAGGGTTTGTAAATCATTAACTATTCCACCGGGGAAATCACCATTGACATTTAAGACGAGAACTTTTGTGTGCTCGTCTGTTTGTTCTTAGATAATAGGGGCGTATTTAAGGGAGTCCGATCCTCTCCCCGAATTTAAAAATTTTGTACATTTTACATAACTTTACGCGAAAATTACGTATTTCCTCCCGCAAGCTAGTTCTGGACCGTCCGATTTTTTTAAAAGTATGTCCCTACCAAATATCAATAACTTTTGTGAGAAAAGGTGCCATGTTGATAAACGTTGCTGTACTTTCCGCTTAATGCTTAAGAAACATTGTTTGGGATTAAAATAGGTTGACGATTGGGAATTAATTCAAAATTCAATCCCAATACTTCCACTTAATTGGCATAATTAACATTTAACACTAGTTTCTAATGTTTTTTCTTCAGTTCGCGACTTGTATTATTTGAGAAGAAAGATATGATTTAAATTTTTAAGAAATCGATTCAAACAAAAATTGTGGCTAGAAAATAATAACTGGAAATTTCATAGGAATGTACATACAACTCATCGACCTAAATTAAAGGATTAACTTCCTCTTTCTATACAAAATAACTTTAAAAAATTTTAAAACTATATATACATATATGAAAACCACCTCTTAATTTAGATTCAAGTAGTTTAATAATAGACAACTGGAAGAACCTCACAGACTCTATACTTACCAATAAATGACGAGCCTATAATAACTACATTTTTCTCTTTTGAAGCTCTGACTATCATATGCCCATCATCTACGGTTCTTAGAGTGAAAACGTTCTTCAAATCAGATCCCGGAACACTCAAATTCCTTGGCCTGTGAAATTTCAGAAGTTTGAATGAGAAGTGATAACGAGTATCAAAGTCAACGGAAATCAATACTTGTAGAATCCATCCAAACTATTATTATGGCCTCAGCAAGAAAGGTTTTTAATAATTTGGCAAATAACATACAAGGAATTTAACATGGATAGCTACAAATATTTATTATTATAATATCAGAACTTTTCTATGTGAGCAAATAAAACTACTACAGCTCACATAGTACAATTATTTAAATATCAGAGGAGAGTTTACATGGTTTAACATATCAATAATACTAGATTAGAGTAAATAAATAAAAATGTAATGGACGGATTTCATTTTATGTAAAGCATATAAAAGAAATTAAAATTGTTCTTTTTTTGTCCCTGATAAACACCACCTCTATGAAGACACACATGTTGGGTAAGGAGCATTGCATGCTACAGTAAAATTTAGAGCTATTTCGGCAGCAGTTCACTACTAGACGGGCCACCCCTACCGAACTGGTCTACATGGAGTAATCAGACGAAGACTGTTCTGGGAAAAGGATGCAATTCTCCACCAGCCAATTTGGCTGAAACCATGGGATTGGTACAATTTGGCCAATTTGTCCCAGGAATGGTGAGGGTGACTTTAACGGCTGGGATATTGCATGGTGGAAGGCAACAGAAAACTATCATTATTTTAGCATAGTTTGCTGACAGCAGAACGTATGTACAGCGGTGGACACTTCTAAATGGTACACCTTAGCCGTAAATCTCCATATGGCTGTACCATTTAGAAGTGTCCACCCCTGTACAATGGTCTTTTGCAAGTCAAAATATAGTTCTGGAAGTAAAATATCCCTCCAATCGGATTTCCGGGAGGAGGATGTCTTAGGAAGCACTATTGGACGAGGTGAGAAAGATTGCTAGAGAAAGAAGATAACCAAGAGCAGAAGGTTTAAAATAGGCACATGAAACGTACGTCGAGGAGGGAGGGAGGGAAGGGAAATTGGATAATCTTAAAAAACAAATGAAACAAAATAATTTAGACTTGGTATAAGTTTATGAAGTTAGATGGGAAGTTGAGAAGAGAAGGATACAGAATAATTTACTCAGGTAATTAAAAGGACGGCCATGATGGTGTGGGACAATTCTTGGTAAGCGCTTGAAAAAGAAGGTACTGAAGGTAGAATTTGATTATGACAGATAAATTTAATGATGTTAACAGATCTAGTGTTAAAGGATCAGACAAAGAAAAGAAAGAAGGATCTAGTGGTGTTACATACTGACCACGTCACATGCAACTGAAAACGTAGAGAAAAAATTATGAGAACACAGAAGACATTCCAATATCTCCCTCATATCGGAAGCGTAAATAAACCATGTTTCGGTACAAGCACCACCAAGCAACCGACGGATACTGTCTCCGATGGAACACGAAGAAACACGAAAAGAATCCCTTCAACTCCTCCACAGACTCCGCCTTCAAATACTAGCTATAAAAATGGACACCTCGAGACAGAAGACATCAGTTATTAATTGGTCATATTCTACACCTCTCCAAGCTACATTGGATGTGAGAGACGATTGACTCTGAGCTGCAACGGGCAAGACTTGCCTTACTTATTTCGAGCTGCAGCGGGAAGTAGATTCAATCTTACCTCCCTAGTTGCAACAGACAGTCATTCTTAACTTGTATATAACTTACTATCCAAGTAATTTATATACGTGTGCAACATTGCTAGATCCCAGTAAAGCTTTCGATACAATATCACACGATATATTGGTTGCAAAATTATATTATTACGGTGTTAGGAAGACTTGAGTCGTCATTAATGAAATCCTACCTTAGTAATAGATGACAGACTGTCTGTATTGCGAATGAAAAGTCAAGTTTTTTAAATGTAACATCAGGGGTCCCTCACAGGAGAGTGTTAGTAGGACCTTTACTCATTCTTATCTACGTAAATGCTTCAAGTTTCCTACCTTATAAATCTGTTTTATATGCTGATGACAACACTTCTAAATACAGATAATACTTTAATGGTAGTAAAAGCAACGAAATATTAGAAATATTATCAACATGGTTAAAGTATAACGAACTATCTCAACGAATCTAAGACAGAAACCATTCATTTTTATCTTGGTAATCATGTGACTGAAGTAGATACATGCCATTCTGTAAAATTTCTGGGAATCTATATCTAAAGCTAAACTGAAACGCACATACTGAAAATCTATGTAAGAGACTATTCTAGAATATCGGGACAGGACGTTTGGGCGCCACCATTTGGGCGCGGACGTTTCGGCGCTGCCGTTTGGGCGCCGGACATTTGGGCGCAAAGTCGTTTAGGCGCCAGACATTTGGGCGCGAGGTACATAGTAAAAATCACAATTTACGACATATAAAGTAAGCTAGGCACTGAAAACTAAGCGCGAATCAAGATATATACTTTTCCTACACTTCTATCTTTATTTCACCTCATTTATCTGTATATTTTCTATCTCTATCTTATTTATTCATCTAAATTAAATAGTTTAATGCGTTTGTGGCACTTGTTGCCTAACCTCGTCATGGATTGATTTTTCGGTTGTTCACGATTCTTGTACTTCTGATCTAATGATCTCATTTTTGTATTATATAAGAAAGCTAGGAAATGAAGGAATCAGACGAACTGTTAATAATTTTGTTAATGTTAATTAAAACATATTGATTTAATTTTTGTATTTTTTAAAGTTAATAATTACATACTTATGAATATTAAAATTTGTTTTCTTTCGTATTACGTTTGCCAAACTCTTCTCTTCCTGAAGTCCAATAAAGAACTACCAATAAAAGATTTCCGCGCACTTGAGTTGAGGGAAGTGGCCCCGCGTAGCGTAGTCGCTAATGCTCTCGCCTTCGGTACGAGCGGTCCCGGGTTCGACCCCCGGTGGGGGCATTCTGTCGAAAAATTGTAATACGCTCTTTGTCACACACCAGCCACCCTGAATGATGTTTTCCTGGGTTTTTCTTATTCACACCAGGCAAATGCCGGGGTGGTACGTAATTTATAGGTCCAGTCCGCTTCCTTCCTCCGCATTCCCCGGGTAGTGTACTCCCTCAAACGTGACGGGCTAAATAGCCTTAGATGCCGAAAGCCCAGAAATATAAAAATCCTAAATTCTAATCGAGTTGAGGAAAAGATGTTAATACAGGGTGTCTAAGACATTGAGTTTAGGAACTGCAGTATGCCGTATTTCGGGTATCACTTTTTTTTTTTTTTTTTTTTTTTTTTAACATTCCAATATAAAAATCAAAACTTAACACACTTTTTTTTTCGTCCTATTGTAAGCATGTAATCTGCATTGAAGAAAGTAGCGAAAGGAAAAAAAGAAAGATTTCAAAGTGAAAAATAATTGTTAAGTGTACATATATTGATCATTTAGCCACTAGAAATGTGTTTGGCATTTACACTTATCGCATAACTACAGTAGAAGGCCTGCTTTAAGTTTTTTAATGGAATGGGCTCACTATGTATGTAATGCAGGCAATCATATCTAGCCTGGTCTACTTACCTATGGCTTGAAAAGTTATCAAATAAAAAGCACACTTAACTTTGACTGAAACTTAAATTTACAAAATTTAATTGTTAATTCAGTTTTTAGAATTTTGAAATTCCAATATTTCTAGTATGTAAAACAACATCCAGTATAATTCAAGGACTTCCACTACAGTAGACACCTTGTGATATCTTAATTTGAACATAGTACTCAGCGCCTAACATAATGACTTTTTAATTTGACTCGCGCCCAAACGTCTGGCGCCCAAATGGCTTCGCGCCCAAACGTCCAGTGCCCAAACGGCGGGGCCCAAACGTCCGCGCCCAAATGGCGGCGCCCAAACGTCACGTACCGTAGAATATTGTTATAAATTCACAAACTAAGGACAACAGTTACTGGAACCGTGCTTCTTATAGCACATTATGCTTTTTTTTTTTATTATTGTCATTTACAATACTGTTACGGGATGCGAAGTCAGAACCGGCAACTTTATTTACATCTAAATCAGTCATTCATCCATTGAGAGCTTAAGAGGCTTCGCTGTTGGAGTTCATCGCCTGTTAGATGTCATTTACACCGACCACCGACATTGCCAGCTGATATCATATTTTCAACTAGGAAATAACTAATTACCTTCTGTTTGCTTTACTACAAGGAAGGCCTTGTATTTGTAAATGATTTGTAATAAACATTGGTAGCACTTCCCATTACCTTTTCCCCTTACGTCGCATTACTTAAGTCTCACACGTGTTAAATCAATGTTTTTGATGACTTCAGTCACTTCTATAAGTTTTGTGTCTTGCTAGCCCTCACAGTTGTGTCAACGTCTGGGCAATTGTCCGTTGCGTATAGCCATCTCCTGGATATTGACACCTCTAAGAAGCACCGACCCAGGAAATTTGTCTCCTAACAACTTGAGCTTTGCTCTTTTCCTGATTTTCGACATGGATTTGCAACTATCGTCAGCTCTAGATACATGAAGAATACGGACATTCCTATGGCTATTTTGGGGTTATGATCGCAATCAGGTGATTTGGTAGGTCTGGTGATGTGCTATCGATTCATAACGTCTGAGGTATAGCCAGAACAAAACGGGTCGAGAAGTGACGAACGGGGCTATTGCTTACGGTCCGTCGTTGGATCCTGATTGAGAACGCTTCACCGTTATTCCAAAAGAAGACTGCCGTCGCTATCTGTGTGAGAGAAGGACGATCATGGATCTTCATCATTTGGGGTGCGATTGTTCCACGAAAAGTTGCTAATCCTAAGTGCTTTATTTTCCTCTTAATACTTGTTGCTACCAAAAATCTCTATTAAGAATCATGAGTTTTTATTTCTAACACTTATTGCTAAAGGATCCTTTTTTATATAAAATCTGGTTACAATTACATCCCCTTTAGTATACGGTTGTTTGACACTTTAGATGATGCTACATTAGTCCTTTGTAGACTGTTTCAATACGGTATAATATTGTGGGGTAATTCATCGAATGCTCAACTTATCTTCAAACGGCAGAAATAAAGCTATAAGAGCAATAAAAGCAAATCCATTCTTTAAGCAAATGCAGATCATGACAGTTCCTTCTTTGTACATTTATTGATGACTTGTGCACGTTCAAAAAACAGAATATATTGGTTATCGCAATAACGTTCACTCAAATACTGCAGGACGTAAAGATGATTTACATACCTTACATGTTAAGGTAATACAACCTAAAGAAGCTATAAATATACTGACATAAAACTGTATAATACAGGGTGCAAAATTTCAAAGTCAGACGCACTGGCCAATCCAAAAATGATGGTCGTCAATCTCTCCCACATACAAACTGATCCCTCTCTCCCAAAGCATTTGGTTTGACAAAGGAAGAGATTTACATCAGGGCATAAAAAGTTCAAAAGCAGACAAGTAGATTCAGGACAATCAATTTTAAATTGGACAATTCATATATCACATTTGTGTATCGCTCTCTCTGCACTGAAGTACGAGTTGTCGACAGTTTTCGGACCAAAAGTCATTAAGTGAAGGGCCGTTGATGGAAATTGTCAGCAAATCGTCCAGTGTGTCAGTCTTCAGTGAATTCCTGTAGGCAGTCTTAACTGTTGAGACTGCTGAAGCCTCTCTCACATGAAATAATACTCACAGGTAAAATTGCACAAAATGTGACAATTGAAAGCAGATTTGGGAATCTTGTAATGAAGTTTTCACCGTACATCTTTTTCAGTGTCTGATTCAACGTCAGTGAAGAGAACAAAAGTTTATATTCTACTCACTCTACCAAGACACTGAGGGTAGAAAAGGAGGGGGCGAATTACAACATTGTGAAGATCACTTTCCATGTCCGTTGTGAAGATTTCACATTCCGTGTTTTCTCTCACTGAGTGAGAATTTTTTTGGTGTGAAACAGAAACTGTGCATCCTGTGAGTTTAGGCCCATTCGTACTGAGCACTGGTCGCCAGCTCTAAATTTCTAGTCGCCAATGGCGACTTCGCGACCTTAACTTTTATGCCCTGGTATAGGCCCTAATGTATTACCAGTATATATTCGACGGATATGTAATGATTTCGAAAAAAATTGTAAAGCATTTCTCGTAAACAATGTTATTTGTAGTATTAACGAATTAATAAAAGAAAAAAAATGTAAATTATAACAAATAATCTGATTTTTGTATATTATTGACGTGTGTATTGCAACATTCCTTGTTTAAGGTAATAGAAAATATTCTATTCTATTCTGCTGTTTTTATCGGGAATTGATGCGAGAATCACACACAACATGGCAACACACACACAGTGTAAGCACAAAAATTTAAAATATAACGAAGAAAGAAACTTCAATGATTTATTAAAAATATTCCAAATACTTACCTCCCTCCAGTAGCAATAAATAGAGAATCGTACTTGACTGCTCCTCCCGGTTGTATCTTGATAGTTTTTGATTTAGGATCCACAAATTCAACCACAGTGTTTGTTAACACTTCAATATCATATTGCTGAAAACATGAAACAAGGCTATTGCTAACTGACAGAGTACTAGACTTAAGACTCTGAATTGAAAAACTTAATCCAATTACCACTACACACCACACACATACATATACTTAAAATAATGCAATTAGACTTTTGATCATACAAGAATTTCAATAAGTTAACTTTACAACGGCGATTTACGATGTTTTTATTTTTTCTATCATCCACAGTCTTTATGCTTCCAGGAAGGTGTAACAGCAATAAAAACCATTTACGTATGCAATAAAAAAACAATAATTTAACATTTTGAAATGGTTGGTTCTATGATTTTAGTTTCTTACGCGTCACAGACGCCATTCTTCATAGTCCACACGTAACAAGCCAGCACAGTACTAGTTCACTTTGCCATGGTCGACACTTAACGGGTGTACACCAGAACTACTGACTCACTTGTTAGGTGCGGTAGGTTAGGCTGTATGATTGATGTTGTTTGTTTCTTGTTTTGTTTGTGTTGTGGTGTAATAGTGTTTTTTTTTTTTTTTTTTTTTTTTCAGTTGGCACCACTACAAGATAGCGGCTCGCATGACTGTTGAGAAACTGTCCAATGCGTTCGCCTATTTTCTGAGACACAACGTTACGGAAGTCAAGCGACGAATGAAGGAACTGTACGGTGATCCTGTGCCACAGCAGAAGACAATAACAAGAGTGAGCAAAGCCTTCGATACCATTGGTAGTGTAATTGACGCCAAGAGTCCGGGTAGGCGTCAACAATTCCGCAGATGCGACTGATACAGGCGGAACTTGCAAGGTCACGCCAGAAGTCGAAATCGATTCAATGGTTGTCCCACACTCTGAATATCCAGAAGTCATCGGTTGCCAGGGTTCTCAAGGATCTGAAATTGCGCCCGTATCATTCTTGCCTGCTTCACGCACTCAATGACGATGATCCCGATCGCCATATCGAGTTTGCTGAGTGGTACTTGTGGACGATGGAGGAAAACCCCGACTTCGAGAACCACATAGCCTGGACAGACGAGGCCAAGTTCTGTGTGTCAGGGCAGTGAACCGTCACAACTGTGTGTACTGGCGTCTTCAAAATCTAAATGTAGTGATTGAACATGATCAACAGATGTCTCGAGATCCATGCAGAAATGTGCGTCTCCGGATGCAGGCATGCATCGATGTTAATGGCCGCTAGATGGAGTTCCAAATGGAGAATAGGATTAGATGCTGTAAAGCACTTGATTTTTACATCATTCATCTGTACCTATAATTTTGTTTAATACCATTCTTATTTATAATAAAAATGTACTGATCACTTAAAAGGTGAGTCGCTACTTCTGGTACACCCTGTGTAACTCCTAGGTTCGGATTTGATTTAGATTTTGAGTTTAGAGTTCCTTTTAACAGCAAGGATATATCGAACCACATGACCCTAGATTCAGAGTACGGTCTTGATGCGAGTACAAGAAATGAAGTTATGGTTTTATATTGCTCCCTATACCTGTACACATCCACATGTCTAACCATTTCATTAATAATTTTACTAGTTTTTTTTTTTTCCGAAAAGAAAGAAAGAAGAAAAACTTTCGCAAATGCTCTTACATGGTAACTATAGTTTTTCATTAACCTGTTCCATAAAGCTTCATATTACGGAACAATTTCCTTACCAAGGAGAATTTTCCATAAAAATGCCTCTTACTTTAGCTTCATTACTTCTAGGAATTCCTTTTTCAATATTCAAATTCCCGGCCAATTTTATCCATACTTTTATGAAAATTCATCATAAGCCATAATTGTATGTAAAGGGAATGTTTTTAAAAAAATGCAATTGAATTTCTAGTTTTACATACCATGATTATGCTCTTTAGACTACAGGAAACAGATGATTGTAAAGTAACTGGAAGAATGAGAATGTGGGAGGAAGAAAACCGTCAGAAAACCTGGAAACAGCAGGTTGTACACAATGTCTCCTGTGTATTTTCTTGGTCACAGAAACATTAATGGCATCAAGCCAAGTGTTTGGGCCATTCTGTTCTCTGCCAATTAATTATTATTAATTTTGTCTGTCAGCCTTATATTCAATTTTTGTCAGTGACATTCTCTATTAGTGCCGATTGTTGTGGACAGATGGCTCTTGGGGGTGACTTTTCCTCTACCCCGGAGTTCAGCATTCTGGTTCCTTTCCTCCCCTTGTTTAAAATTTACAGTTAGGCCGCGTCCAAGCATCTTTTTTCAGTGTGGGAGTGAGCTTTTTGTATTTAACGCGCTACCGAGATCGTGCTTGGAGGACTAAATTACATTCCTTTTCAATTGAAATAGCTATCAATCTTTGTGTACTAAATACAGTCCATTAGTTGTATACTTCTTACTATGTGCTAGTATTAAATAATTATCAACACACTTGTTTACAGTGTTTTTATGTATGTTAAAACAACAAACCGTTATTTGGATAAACATACCACCAAGGATATTTGTAATACATAAGAAGTAACTGTTGAAGTTTTTTCCATGTATTTCCTTTAGTTACAAAATCAGAATAGGTAGTTACCTTTTTAAAACTGTTTTCTTTGACAGCAGTATATATATGTTGTACAGAATATACCAAAAAGGACTTTACAACATATTGATTTATTCATTTATCTTACAGACATGGTTTTGGTGTTGTTTTGTAGCAAAATACATCAAGTTTTAACTCACGTAGTACACTAGTTCAGAAATAAGCCACCGCAAGTGTTAGCGGCAGTTGCAACAAAGATGACTGCCTTTACTGGTCCCGAGCGTGCTAACTGGGTGTTTTAGTTTGAAGAATCCAAGTCTCCGACAACTGTGCAACGTAATTTTCGTACAAAGTATAGTAAAGATCCTCTGAGCAGGCCTACTATTTATCAGTGGCATAAGTCTTTTATTGAAACTGGATGTTCCGTAAGACAAATCTTCAGGTCGTCCCCGCACGTCTGAAGACCTAGAGCAAGTGAGACAAAGCTTTGTGAACAGTCCTAGGAAATCAACCCGGCATGCTTCTCAATAGCTAGGCGTCCCACATATGACAGTTTCGCGTCTTACGAAAATGGCTGCATCTAAAACCATAAAAATTACACATGGTACACAAATTAAAAGACACTAATAGAATCGCTCGTACGGAATTTTGTCTGGAAATGCTACATCGGCTGGACGAAGATTTCATTGAAAAGATTATTGATTGAGCCTCTCCAGGAATTTCGTCTCCCAATTCGGATTCCGCATAGAAAAGTACACACAAAAAGTTAAATCATCTTATTGAATGAGTATACTGAATTTCAAAACTTCCGTTATAACAGATTCGAACCTAACAACAGTTCTTCTATTTTCGAATATTTATAAATGATAAAAACTAAATGCTATATATACCTGAACAATTACTTTGTTCACCAGCGTTATTACAAAAGGTTTATAGAAAAGGAAATCGAATCTTTCCGTTTAATATTTCACGATTATTCCCTTTAGGCTACGGGAGACGGCTAATTAAGGGCTTTCACTACAGCGAAATTAAACTACCGCTAATTTGAGAGTTTTTCTGTAATATCTTCAAAACAAATGAAAATATTAGAAAAGGAAAAACGTAGTGAACTAGATAATACGATTTTGCATGTGATAGGTTGACCACAACTCACCTATCTGCTATTTGGTGTGCCGCTATTTACACAACCCGCAAAAAAAAAAAAAAAAAAAAAAAAAAAAAAAATGCTAAATTTATCGACAGTTGCAAATCGAAAGCAGATAAATGAGTTGTGATAACGGTATCACATGCAAAATAATATTGTCTAGTGCACTACGTTTTTACTTTTCGAATATTTTCATTTGTTTTTAAGATATTACAGAAAAACTAAAATTAGCGGTAGTTTAATTTCGCTGTAGTGAAAACCCTTCAAGCAAGTGAATGATGAAAGAATCGGCGGAATGAGAATGTGGGAAGAAACGGGAATACCAAGAAAACCCACGGACACGATGTTGCCCTCCAGAAACTTACTTTGACCGGAAATCGAACAGAGGTAAGCAGTCTACCACTAAACCATCGTGCTCCCCAAAATGTTTACAGAAAATATAATACTGAAAGGAAAAATTACCTCAAAAAATTCTGCCGGTCGAAGAATTAGTTTATTGATTTCGGTATCCATAGCTTTACTAACTTTTGGCCTGTCATATGGAAGATGCTTTTCTTGTGTTATCATCACAACGCGGCCAGTGAAGCCTTCTTGACGGAGAACTTCGGCACAGTTCGTTCCTGCTGGACCTGTAAGTTTTGTAATTACATTTACTTAATATATTCTTCCTTAGTGGTTACATAAAATTAAAACTATGATTTATAAGCAAGAGAGGGAACAAAATGAACATATAACTAAAGAAAATGTCTGTATACGTGCTCGTATATACCCTATCTAGCCAAAAGTAATCACTGAGATTTACGTCCCACGATTATGTCGGTTAGGCTAAAGGAAACTGTGATGATGAGTAATGAATGAAATGGTGGAATGAAGAAAGTGGGTGGAAATGGGAGAACCCCGAGGAAAGCCACGCACATGGTGTTTGTCCACCACAAAGTTCACTTGGCGGGGGCTGGGATATCTAGCCACAAGTATCCAGACATCCTCCGAAGAACTGGATCAGGCCTGTAACGTTAAGTGGCGCGTGACAAGGCGACAATAGTATCGGGAGCAGTGTGGGAGGTCACAGTGATGCGATCGTGCTACAATGAGTAAGTACGGATCTCAGTGACTTTGATCATGGCGTGACAGTGGGATGCCACCATAGTGTGAAATCTGTTCGTCATATTGTGGACATGCTACAGAGGCCTAAATCCACTGTGGGGGATGTAATTATGAAGTGGAAATATCGAAGCAATGAAACGACCGACAAACGAAGTGGCAGGCAGAAAATACTTACTGAACGCAGCCAAAGAACGATTAAGCATGTAGTGAAACAAAATCGCAAGTCTTCGTTAGTGGAAATCACACTGGAGTTTCAAAGTGCATCGGACGTTAGTGCTAGCAGCAGTATTGTTCGTCCCGAGTTAAAAAAAAAAAAAAAAAAAAAAAACAACCCTCGGATTCCATGGTCGTACAGCCGCACACAAGCCGAACATCAGCAACCAAAATGCGAAGCGTCGATTGCAATGGTGCAAAGCTCACCGATATTGGACGTTGCACATGTGCAAATGTGTTCTGTGGAGTGACGAATCTCCGTGGACTGGTCTGGGTGTGGCGGATGCCTGGCGAGCGCTTCCGCAATGACTGCATTGTGCCGACTGTGAAGTTTGGTGCTGGCAGCGTCATGGTGTGTGGGTGTTTTTCATGGTTTGGACTGGGTCTCTTAGTTTGTGTTGTGGAAATCATGGACTCTTAAGAAGTATCTGAACATTCTAAACAATGCTGCTATCCCAACTCTATGGCAATATTTCGGTGAAGGCCAATTTCTCTTCCAGCAGGATAATTGCCCCAGTCACACATCGAGACTTACACAGCCATGGTTTGACGAAATGGGTATTCAAAAACTGGACTGGCCCTCTGAGAGGCCCGATCTCAATCCCGTTGAGGTTCTTTAAGACAAGCTGGAACGCAAATTACGTAGTCAGCCAAGACGACCAGCTTTCCTGCAAGAACTCACTTCAGCTCTGATGGATGCCTGGACGTCCATTCCTATTGTCACATATCAAAAACTGGTGGAAAGTCTCCCTAGACGTTTCCGGATATTTGTGGCCAGATAGGGTATATAAAACCTGCAAACTTCGCTTTCAAGAGTAAAAGGAGCAAGGAAAATAGGTTTAAAAAGGTGAGCTTGAATTAAAATATTGAATATCTTCACTATCTACGTTGTTTCTTCGTTTATATCTTCGTTGGATGATATTCTCTTGAAATGAATCGGAAAATGAAATGAAATCTTTCAGTTTTAACGTCCCACAATTATGCTGTTTAGCCTAAGGGAGACGTAGATTAAGGTATAAGAATTGGTGGAATAAGAAAGTAGGAGGGAACTAGGATACCCAGATAAAACACACGGACACGATGTTGTCCACCACAAATTTACTTGGTCGGGGACAACCAGGGACCTCACGCACCAGAGGTAAACGCTTTACTATTGAGACACTGTGCCCTCCTCCAAATTCTTTTGAAGAATTTGATTTCATGTGTTTAGCGTCCCTTTCAGCAGCTAGGCTATATGAGATGCGGACCTACAGCTTAACGTGGAATCCGAACATGAACTTCCGCCGGGAATCAAACCAGGGTCTCCCACACCAAAGGCAAGACACGAGAGTTAAGTTTCAATCCCTAGTAACTGTTTCTAGTTGTTCGAAACGCATCATATGATGGTTGTAGTATTTGATGAAGATATTTTGGATATCATTACCACGTCCTTCTCACTTCCACTAATACTGTTGTAGAAATCTCCAAAATTTGGCTGATTTTCAGCGTTTCTGATACTGTGGAGTCCTTAGTTTGCAACATTGAAGAAAAAATTAGATATTATATATTTCGTTTTACATGTAATAACCTGAAGTAGTGCTATTCGAAAAAACATAACTATGTTGGGTTGGCAACATTCTTAATCTAATGGTATCGCAGAGTATATCAAACAATGTTCCCTGTCGATATGTTATAATATTTCAACGTTTTTTGTCTATTTAGAAGTTGATAAGGCGCATCAACACAATATATTTTGTTGTTTATATGAATTTGAAGAAGGAAAATTAAAAGAACGAAAATAACTTACCAGCTCCAACTATGACAAACGTTGTATTGTCTTCTTTATCTCTCGTGGCCATTTCTTTCACTCTCTTATTCGACTTCAAAAGATCCCTTCTCGCCTTCACCTTCACTTTTCCTTCGTCTACACTCACTTCATAGCAATGAAGACTATCCAGGCCTGGAAAATCTTCGATGTCGCCTGGAATAATAGTTACAGCAATATGAGATGTTTTTATAGAAGTACAGATTGCAATCAGTGATATAATCACTGTAGCAAGTAAAAGATATACAGGGTGTCTACTAAAATTTCAAAATGAAATTTCGTGACTTTTTCTGTACCAAACCATAGAATTTCTTAACATTCTCAAGGGATAATTTGGGTGCGAATTAGGCCGAATTTTCATGGATACGAAAGAAGCGTGCTTTGCTAGCGATTTGGTAGCGACTAAACCGACCATAGACCTTTTTGCTGGTGAATTTTGATGTCTTATAGAATAAAATATTCCATTCTGTACTTATATTAGTACAGATGAAAAAAAAATCGTGACCCAAAACTTAAATTTCGTGACTTTTTCTTGACTTTCATGACCATTTTCTGATTTCGTGACTTTTTCGTGACCGATAAACACCCTGATATAGCTTCATACTTACTGCAACAACTTATAGAAAGGAAACTTTTCAAGAAACAATAGTCCCCATTTTCAGCTTTGTTAGACTAAATTATTTTCTTTGTAATTTTTGAACCAGTAATTAACTGAATTTGTTTACGATTCATAGTACCTAAATAATCTCTGCTAATTACCAAACTACAAGCAACTATTTCAGGTATTTATATAACTCTTTCCTTCTCACAATTACCTTTTATCAACTTTCCCAGATATAACAATCTTCAATACCTTAAAGCTCCTTGAAAACCTAAACACATCAGCTTCCCAACATCATCTAAAAAACTTCAAAACACTATTACTTCTTATATTAATTCAAACTTTCACAAACATACAAAATCATTTTATATAGCAACATTCTTCAATTGTTTTTACAGCTATTGTATGAACTTTACACACTTTTAGCCCAATCCTATAATTCATACTCTCAACACATTTCTTGAGTCTGAAAAAAAAAATTAAAAATATAAAAACCTGAGGGAAGGTGAAATATTCTTAGCTGGAATCAATTTTTATCCCTTAACCTTCCCACATGTTTTTCCCTTTTAAACCCTTTTTCAGACTCAAGAAAGCTAAAGGTGAGAACGTGTTCTCGAAAACGCTCCTCCTTTATCCTCTATTGTGGTAAGTATGAAGCTGTAAAATGTTTCTTTCAGAAGCTGTAATCATTAACTATGAAACATGAATATAATTCGCACTATCCTAAACTGGGAATCTAAAAAATGCTATTTTCAAGGCCGTGACATTTCAGGATTCGCTGACAATTGAGAATGTTTCTTTCACAAATTTGTTTAGAAGTCCGACAGGGAAGGCAAACACTACATTATTTTTTTTCTTCCTTTCTTTTTGTTACGACTCAAGATATGTAGCTACTTATAATTATTTCGTCTGATAACATCTTTACCAATTTTTTCTTCCTTTCTTTTTGTTACGACTCAGATATGTAGCTACTTATAATTATTTCGTCTGATAACATCTTTACCAACGTAATGGATACAAAGCTGTTATTATAGTTAGTAATTTGTTCTTTAAGAGTTACTGACAAGGGACTATGTGAATCATGAGAGGTAGTTATTTATGAAAATTGGTATTCTGACTAACTGTGTATCGCTAATTATCGTGGTGATAGTCACTGTGCGGAGATGCTTTGTTTACCCGCTACTGTACATTTGTTCCTTCTGCAGTCTTGCTGTTGTACATTTGATCACTTGTCTGTAGGGGCCCCATAATTTCTCAAATTTAGAGCCTCGTATCTTCCTTATTTGATAACACTAATAACCTATCGTTTGCTTACTTACTTTCACATTTTATGCCAGTTGTTTTAATACCATAAAATGGCACACATTCTATTTGAAAAACTCTAAGGTTTTTGTTGGGGTGGCAACACTGCTCGTGGACACCACTGCCGTGTTCTTGGCCGTATGTCGCCTCCCATGGGTATCAGGTTACATCTACACATTTTTCATTTCCTGCCTTTTTCCAGTGTTTTTAGTGTATAACTGGACGGTAAGTCTTACTCGGTCACTGCGAGGTATATGTATTATACGTAGCGGATAAACAAGACATTTCCGCATCGAGTAACTATCATCACGATGATTAGTGATTCACAATTAGTCACAATACCAATTTTCATAAATATCTAGCTGTCACGGTTCGCATACATCCCTTGTAATTGAAAGAGTTGAGTTGATTTTAGTTGAGCGTCCCGTTCAGCAGCTAGGCTATATGAGACGTGGACCTACTGATTAACGTGGAATCCGAACCACTTGAGCTCCCGCCGGGAATCGAACCCAGGTCTCCCACGCCAAAGGCGCGTACGCTAACCTCTTAGCCACGAAGGAACTCCTGTAATTGAAAGAGGTTATAAGCTTATGGAATAATGAAGTTTTGAAGATAATTTTAGGTTAGAATAGTAGACAGATGAACGTAGGTTGTGAAGATTTAAGGTACAGATAGAAAGATAACTTGTTGCGCGTTAGATGTTTCAAGCAACGAAAAATACAGTAGACAACTGAAACTTCTTTTACCACTAATACATTCTTATATTCTTGTTTAATTCAGCTTTCTCAGTGAAGAGGAACTCAGGCATTGAAATACTGAATTATCTAAGAAAGCTGAAGACAAGTGGTAATTACGTTAGTCTGTCAAGCAATATGATACCAAACTGGCCCATGCTGTTGAATTAAGAAAGAAACAAGCGTCGTGCTTAATTAAGATCCAACATTGTTTCAATGATAACTTTCACCTTTACGGAACTGTATAATCAACAGTTTCTACTAATAAACATCAAAAATTTCACCTACCATTTGTTAAAATATAAATGATACATTAACTACTGTAACTATCGTTCACAATATTATAATTTCATGACAATTACTAGCTGAAACATTTTTCTGAATACCATCTATCAGACTATCAATATTCAAAGCATACAGAAATCCTTAGATTAAGGTAACTTACCCCAATTTTTTGCATGATCACGGTTAATCTTGAAATGACATGAAATCTTGCAGTTTAACGTCCCATGATAATCCCCTCTAGGTTATTAAGGCAAGTGAATGATAATGGAAGAAATGGTGGAATGAGAATGTGGAAGAAAAAGAGTCCTTCGAGAAAACCCCGGACACTGTGTTGTCTACCACAAACTTACTTGGGCGGGGATCGAACCAGGGGCCCCACGCACCAGATGTAAGCAATCTATGAGCCTCCGAGCCTCCACGGTTAATCTTACCGACGTTAATGCAAGATGCACCTCACCATGTGTCCGTGGTTATCATTAGGTATGTGTAAATAACTAGATAACATTGTTACTTAAAATTCTTTTGCACAGTTCTTTACAACGGACGCTAATGAAGATTATCGATTATTAAATTACCTTCTCACGTGAGATATTAACAGATAGTGTACCCTAAAAGAAAATAATATTAATTAGCTTGGTATACAGAAAATCAAATTATTCATAAAGTTTTAGATTGGTGCCTTCAATCCTCAACTAATATGAAGCTGGAATTAATCGACACGAACCTGTAAAGTGCCCTCGAAATCCTATGTAAAAACTGTTTGTGTACTCGAAGCTCTTCATTACTGTCTAGCTGTCAAAGGCAACAGGATTAGTTGTTGAAATCATATTTGGAGTGAAACAACCCTTTAGGATTCCCAGGATATATTATGGGTGCATGTTAATTTTAACGAAATGTGCCTGATTGTATCTGTTTAAGTAAGACAAGAAGTAGTGTCATGTGTATACCACGTGAAGGTGTTTGGTTTGTATAGTATTTTTGTTAAAATTAAAACAGAAAGAGTAGTCGATTTCTACCAGTTCCGGCTTCGTTTTAAGTGCCGAGTTACGGTCGGGGATGAAATTCGGGACGCTTAATTCCCTTCCAACCAGCTACAAAAATCGCTTTAATACTCACCGGTACTTAAATTGAAGCAAGCTCCATGCCATGGACAACGAATTCTCCCATCTCCTAAAGCCCCTGTCCATAAGGGAGCACCGTAGTGAGTGCACTTCGATCCCACTGCAGAGATTTTCCCCTTCTGCTTCACCACAAGAACTTTTGAGTCTTGGTCCAGGTCAAACACCTTCATCCTAAGACACATGTACAGTACATTTGTAACAAAAGATTTGTTTAAGAAATATTTATTAAATTCTCTTACGAAATTATCTTACCAGAATAGCAATCATCTAAGAAATAAATCATGAACAATGTGAAATAAGAGTACATAAAAGAAACTTCAAAAAGAAATTGTTAACCGAAACACAATTTAAACTACAATTAAGATCTCAATCAGTACAGCTTCTGAACTCAATCATATTAACCATTGCCATATCAAAAGCTGGAAAAATTTTCTTCAACAAGTTATATAAGAAATTCATTAAAAAAAAAAAATATTACACCTCTTAAAACCCACAAAAAATCCTGGCGCAATGCCTGGGCCTACCAGTCGGCTTACGACACACTTGCCTTCAGGGTGATGTGTGGTCAGCACATCGGCTTCCCTCGCCGAGCTTTCTACACTGGAGTTCATATTCCTTTCGTTCAAATATCTTCATGATTGAGAAGATGATACAATATATCGCCATCTGGTGATTACAACAAACGATTACTAATCTTTCTTCTGACCAGAATCAGCACTGCTTGACTCATCTCACGAAAAGTGGAATTTCAGCGCCTAGGGAGTTGTTCCATTGACTGAAAACTACGCGAAATGGTTGGCCTTGCGTAATATAAGTTTACCTATTTCAATTAAAATGTGAAATGAAATCTGAGTTTTACGTCCCACGAATGTGCCGGCTAGGCTAAAGGAGACGGTGATTATGACAAATGAATGGAATGGTGGAAAAGTGGGAGGAAACGGCAGAACCCATGCACACGATGTTTCTCCAAAACAAAGCTCACTTGGTGCGAGCTGGGATCAAACCAAAGACACGATGCACCGGAGCTGAATGCTCTACCACTGAGTCGCCGCGACCATATTAAAATACATAAAGTAGCAATGAACTTCCCATTGTTAACTGTTTATCGCTATTTCTTTCTTAGATAATTGTACAGCTCCGGCGCAGGTTTGAGCTTTCGTCAAAACCTGTGACTATTGAGACTTCAAAGATTCGAACACAAGCATTACGACACTTTGGAGGAGTCACAGGTCGTCAAAATATACAAGAAACTCAATATTTTAGATAGTCCTTGCGTGAAAGTTACCAATTACATAATTAGACCATTTCTAAAAATAACCTCTTTCTTACGTACTTTCGTCAGAGCAAGGAAAGCTAAAACACTTCGGGGATTCCCCGAGTAGTCCAAGATGAATAGTGTTTAAAAGTGGATTTTTCTATGAATTTTGGTATTTCAAAATTATGATGGACATATGGAAGGTTACCATTAGTCATATTCCAAATTATCAATACTTCCAGCACGGTACGAAGTGAGCAAATGTGATTTTATTTTCCTTGATGACCGGCTATCTCACTCTTCCTCCCGTTGTCTTTTGCAGTCCGCGGGAGACGAAGAATTCAGGAGTTGAAGACAACAAAAGGATTGGAGTGTTGACTTTTGAACCAACAGAATGCAGCTGAATTTTGATCCGCCTTCAATTGGCACTATAGTTTACAAAATCAGTTTTTATATCCCAAATGAAATATTAGTGCGATCACAAACATACCCATCACTTAATATATTCAAAACCTAATTTGTTTGCACTGTGAAACTATGCCAATTCAGTAAATTTATGTATCAACCTTATAAAAGCAAACATTATGCAATGCATACCACTACCTGATCATGATACGTAATTAAGGAAATGTTCAACTACCTTATCTGGTATTTTTTCTAATCTATTATTATTATACATGGGAAGCAACAGAAATATGTAGTAGTCCAAGGATAGTGTCATTTAGAATTATGGTATTTTGCATCCGTGAAAGTAGCAGAAATTGAATTTCCATCCGCGACAACTAGTTAATTAACGGAGAGCTATACATAAAAAAAAATATAAAAAAATATTAATGTGTAGTTAAAGTGTAAAAATTATCAACATATTCTCTATGCATTGCTATATTTAGCATAGTACAGGTATAAGATATTAATTTCGCTGTAATTATTTTGTATCTGCACAAAAAAAGGCATTCCTGCAGCCAGCCAGTGACTAGAGTTCCCTTATGTTCAATGAAACTAAACTCAGTTCTCCATCATCTAAACGGTAAATGGTTAGTAAAACTTATCTAAGAGAACCCAACACCGTTATGTAAGTGCTTTCTCGAACAGGGACAAACAGAAATCAAACCTGGTACAGTTCGCGGCAATGAAAATGTTACAAAAAGTTTAAAGTCCAAATTACTAACAAACTCTTGCGCCGTGTGCTTCTGCATTCGGAAACACACGTCGCCATCGACCCTATGTTGCTGGTATTCAATCCAACTCACCCTCCTCCTCTCCTTGTCTAAAGCAGTCTGTGTGACGTAATATATTCTTTCCTTTCAGACGGAAAACACAGGAACCAAGTTTACAAGCTTTATATTTCGAAAACCGTCTCTTTCAATTGTTTGTTCTGAAATACCTTTTTAGAACCTGAAAAAATAATCGTCACAAAATGCTCCCATTGCTTCATACACGCCTTTATTTGCATTCTTTCCCTTCTTTAAAGACTGCATATCACTAAGCTAGGAAGACGCTCCTTGTGAAATCTATGAAAATTGTCATCACGGCAATAGGTTTTGTGCTTTCCTGAGTCTGTAATGCGGGCGCAGAGTTCTAAAAAACTTTTGACAGAAATGAGTGTTATTCAATGATTAATTTCGTTTTGTTTCCCGCAATGATTAATTTCATTTTGTTAATTGCAAGCATATGTTCCAGGGAAGTCATTTGGGCGGGACAGAAGGGTGTATTTCCACACTCCCTTCAGATTGATAAATACATATTTGCTTGATCAAGTGTATAGTAAAACACTGATATAAAAAGTGAAACTCTCATGTCGTCGGAGAATCCAAACTCCCGAACAAAATCTAAAATGACGCTGCCTTTAGCAACAAAAACATAGAGTTACGATAGCACACTACTAGAGCGCTTACATTTGTTTTCCAAAATGAAGGTCTTGCCCATGCCTAACAATAAGTCATGTGCGTTCATAGTGGACGACACTGAAAGAGATAAACATATGGAGACAGAGAGGAATGATTTACATACGTAGCTTAGAATTGGAGAAAAAAAAATGCAGCATCCATATGACGAAATTTGTGATTTTGTGAAATAGAAGGAAAGTTACTGAACTGCGAGAATCACATCCGACAGTTGTCGAATTAAGGTGGAAAACTCTTTTTAGAGCATAAGATGATTGCGAAGGGAGAAACATATCTTAAGATCTGGGGAATTAAGAATTTAAAAAACCTTCAGCTTCCGAGACGGGTTTCGAACCACGAATCTCAGCTTGCGCACCAGGACTTCATCCATTCAGCCACAGAGAACGTTCATTTCAATAAATACAACAAAAAGAAGGTTTGTATTAGGACATTAAGATTCTATAAATATGTATAACTATTGCATTAAATACAAAAGCCAATCTTATCGTTACGATAGTCTGCCACCTTCTCTTATGAAAAGATCAAAATTACAACGAATGACATGCCTGAAGCGTGGTTTTACAATTACAAATTTCCCAGTGTATGAAATAACGATATGGAGACACTTTAAGCTTTTTCTTTCACTTGGTAGTTTAACATCTATTTGCGAGGCTGTAACAGGGTGTCCAAACTATTTGAAAAAAAAAAAAAAAAAATGACTTTCCATAACCGAAGTTCCAAATTTCCCTGACCACTGAATAGTTGAAAAAAAGAAAAAAGAAAAACCATAGTCTTCACCTTCCCCACAGCTGGCTCTGTTCTCTCTCCACTTCTGTTTCTTTCTTTTTACAATTTTCTTTAACCCCTTTCTGCATGACTTTTTTTTTCTTTTAGTGAAAAAAAATAATTAGTATTAGAAATCCTCATATGGGAACTTGAAAAAAGAATTAAAACTTGAATTTTAGATTTTCACTTAATTCCGATGAGAAATAAGTACGTGCTATATATGGCACACTATACAATACGGTAAACTTTCCTAGAAGTGTGCAGGGAATGTACAGGGTTTATTATGAAAGTAATGAGCATTGCTTTAGAAAAACTGTTTTATTGTTCCGATTGTTACAAATCTTTAAAATTTCTCAAAATACGCTCCTTCTAGATCGATACATCTCTGGAGACGTGTTTTCCACGCCTGGAAAACATCTTTAAAGTCATCGGCTGGAATGGCTTTTAAAAACCTTGTAACATGAGCTTTAATGCTCTGCACGGAGTCCCAATGTTTTCCTTTGAGGTGTCTCTTCAAACGGGGAAACAAAAAAAGTCACTAGGAGCCAGGTCAGAACAATAGGGGGGGAGACCACTGGGGTTCTGCTCCGGGCCAGGAAGTCGACGACGGTGAAGGCGGTGTGACTTGGTGCATTGTCGTGGTGGAGTTTCATTAAGTCTTTGATGTCACTTCGAACGCGGGCGACCCTGCGTTTCAGTCTCTTGAGCACTTCTAGATAAAATCCTGCGTTGACAGGTTGTCCAGGTGGCACAAACTCAAAATGGATGATTCCTCGAACGTCGAAGAAGACAATGAGCATGGTTTTGATTCGGGATTTGCTCATGCGCGCCTTTCTGAGGCGGGGGAGGGTGAAGTGTGCCACTCCGCACTCTGCCTTTTGGATTCTGGATCGTATTCGAACATCCAGAATTCGTCTCCAGTTACGACCGAGTCTAAAAAATCCGGATCACTTTCACACAATGCCAACAACTCCTTCAGTTTGAGCGAACCCTTCATCGCGCCGTGTTACAACTTGTAAAAACGTGCTTCACGCGGATCGACATCCACACGCTGTCACTGCTCGCAGCAGACTCCGGGCGCGTTTGGAAGGACAAACCACCCACTACTCTTTCCGCGCCGGCAGCGCGCGTTGCGGTGGATTGTTGAGTCAGGGTAGCATCATGCTCATTACTTTCATAATAAACCCTGTATCTTGCCATATATATCACTTCATGCAGTAATATCTATACTATACTGTAGGGCTTTCAGTTCTTTGGGAAAGTGCGCACAAGTTTCTCCAAAAAAATATTTTCACTGACAAAAATCCACCGCTTCACAAAAACCACATGTCAAAGTTTAACCGCCTAATACAACTCACAAAGAACGTGCCAGATGACACCAAAATCTCTTATTCATACATGTCAATATCTCACAACAGGCGAAACAGTCATTTGACGCCTTTGATAAATCACAAGCTAAAGTGAAAAAAGGGGATGTGCCATATATGGCACGGCATGCGGTAAGGGGTTAATCCAAAAAAATGTAAATTTACGAACATATGCATTAGGTCAATATTACACTTACTATTTCATGAAGTGAGTAACTGAACAATGGATCTAAATCGATTTTTCCCTAACTTTCCATGACCAATCCGCGTGGACACTGTGTAAACCGTATAACGTGTGATACAGTTTCTACTCAGATCTTTTGAGAAACTTGACCCTGAAATTAATAACATTTTAAACTTTTATATTTCAGGAAGGGGGAGAAGCACACACTGGCAGGCGACCTTTCAACTTAAGCTGTATTTAATAATCATTTCTGTACCCCTTTTAACTATAGTTCTAGTTCAGCCAAACCACATCTTGATGTTTCAAGTCTTTCTGATTTTACAGCCTTTCAAATTTGACCAAGTTCGTAATTTCCTATTGCTACATTTGAGATCTTTCGAATTCCATTTCCAGCAACTATATACGTTTTCTGAAACGCCTGCCTTAAAGCAATAATAAAGATCACAACATTTTAATCTTTTATAGCAACTATCCAGCAGCATATTTTCTAGACCACTTCAAACCCATGTTTTCACTTAGCCCCCCCCCCCCCCCCAAACACACACACACACACACACACAAAAAAAAAAAAAAACTAAATTGAAAATCGCAGCAGATAAGCAGAAAGTGTATATTTTTCAGTAGGTACTAGTAAGATATCCTTTGGTGAAAATATAAAAAAAAAAATTTACCTGACAGCACACCAATTATTTTATATAATAACAGGGTGACTTAACGAAGAGAAGCTTAGTATCAACTTACTCATTTTCCTTCAAGTCCTCTTCATTGCACACTATTCCTTCCACATATTCATCTTTCGAATGCATGTTGGACTCTGAAACGAAACAAATCTCATTGAAATGAATTTTAAAGCAAGAAGTTAATAGAAAACCTAACACTTTTCTCTACCCGCACGAAAACATTACTCGCCATCGCCTGGATGTTCAAATTATGTCGTCTGAAATAATACCACATGGACAGTTATGTCGATGAACGCTGCTTGCTAATAGTACTAATCACCTCTAAACTGCCTGCTTATTGATATTTAATACAGTTTCTAGTTTTTTAACATCTCTAGTTCTCCAAAATTTTTCTATCTTCAAATTAATATAAAAGGGCAAGACGAACTTTCAACCTCAGTTACATATAATATATGGCGCTATATATATATATATATATATATATATATATATATATATATATATATACTGTATGGCGCTAAATTCGTTGTACAAAAGCAGAGAAGTGATTTCTGGGGGCAAAACAAACAAAAAAGTGTTTCAGAAGCCTGAGTTGCTTCCACAACAATTTTATAGAGGGAATTTGACTACAGGCCTATGTACTTTCCAACTAACTCTACAAAAATTGTTGCGTGAGTACCTTAGGATTCTAAAACATTTATTTTTGGATAGAGTACATACTAGTTCCTAAGTGAAATCTTGACCCGAATACAGTAGGTCCCATAGTTTCGGAGCTATGGACCTTTAGAATTCATTTTTTCATGTTTTCGGCAGCCTATAACACGTAAACGATGGGGTTTTCACCCTATGTTTATTGGAACTTTCTTGTTTGTTTTACTCTCAGGAATTACTCCTCTGCTTTTGTACAACGAATTTAGCGCCATATGTATATATATAATGTCTGGAAACTCTTCTAGCCATACTCATGGTGGGCAAACCACATCGTGAAGATTCAAGCCGTTTTGATTTTATACGCTTTCAAATTTGCCAGAAGTTTTCAATTTCTATTGTTAATTTGAGATCTTTCAAATTCTATTTTCTGTATGTATATATGTTTTCTGAAAGCTTAATATGTTTTAAAGCAGTAAAAGTCACAATTTTCTCTCTCTCACAGAACCATCCAGCAACACACTAGTACACAACAGTCTTCTCTCTTTGAACATTCTGCTCGAAAGTCGATTGTAGACCAAAATCCTACTGTAACTAAAAAAAAAAAAAATTACGTAGAAGATAAACTGCAAACTCAATTTGTCGAATAAAAGCCTTAACACTGAATTACCGGAATTTTAAACAACTTTCAACTTTGTTGGCGATGTTAATTTAAAATAGTAATGTGAAATTCCAATTCACATCTCCTGGCTTCAACTAACTCCAATAACTTCTTTCTTTTTAATGTTCTACGATTATGCACCGAAGCCAAGGGCGATGGTGATAACGTGGTGACGATAATGGAATATGAAAGTGGGAGGATACGGGAGAACCCAAAGAAAACTTACGCGTACGGTGTTCGTCCACCAGAAAATCTATTTGCCGGAAAGTGGTATCGAACCAGGCATCCCACGCGCCAGTGATAAGACCTCTACCATTGAGCCATCACGGTCCCCTGCAATGTCTTTACTGCTAAGTACAATTATACAACTCCTGCCAAGCTATCGAAACCAAGAAATGCGAACTGGAATGCAAGAGTTAATGTTTTACATTAATATCACCCACAATGGTAGAAGTTACTATCGAAACTTTTGGTATTTCAAAATTAAGACGTTATTATCCTACAAGGTAAGTTTACAAGGAATGTGTGAACTAGTGGCGATTTCAAGGGGTGCCCTCGGGAAGAAATTCTATCCCTCTACGAAATTTTCCTCGTCGCATATCTCTGACCATGCTCAACGTGTATTATTATTTTCTCAGTACTATTTTCACCCCCTCCCCATATGAGATGGTGGTGTAATCTGAGTTCGTACTACTGCTGACAAGAGTGTGGCTACACAGTTGCGCAGGCGTACTGTGCCCGTCACGTCCTCTGGAGGCTGCATAGCAGATTCTCAAGAAAACTTTCCAGTTACATTAACAAAAGAAGGAAACAACTGATTTTTGGCATACCAACTCCTCTATGGGTGCGAATTCAATAATACACAAGTAGAGAAAAAGTGGACAGGGACTGGAAGTGCACAGGAAATTGTGGTACAAACCATGTGCTCTGAGTGAAAGAACACAGACTTCAGGGCAGAAAGTGTATGGCTCTTCTGATAACGGATTGGGCAGCGTAGTGACTGACACATCGGCACGGTACGCAGAGGATTCCGGGTTCGAGTTCCGGTCCAGTTTCACTCTGTGTTATTATTAAAAAAGACTCAATCGTTATGATTATATTGAAGTTATGGATAAGCATGCACACCATCAAGTCGGTTACTTATCATATTAACACTATCAACCGTCAAAGAGTTTTATGGTCTAGCTGCGATGACAATCATCAGATCCTAAAGAAATTTATACAAAACCACCGTGAGAGCCTACTTTTTCAAGAAAACAAATTAGCAAAATTGGTGCACCCATGTCAAAACTATGGGTAATCATACACGCAATTATGGCATATTATACTTTAACATACGCATAATACATACATATCATTCATATATATATATATATATATAGGGTGTCCATAACCTTTTGAAGTCAAATTTATACATGTGATAGAGGGTTTCAATATACGCATTTTGAGATAGGAAACTGAAGGTCGAAAACGGCTAGTTCAAGCGTCACTCCATCTTGAAGTTACAGCAATCTGTAGAAACAAGTAGGAAGTTTCAATAACAAATGTGTTTATGAAGTCTACGTAACCTGCTTTATTACGCATAGCACTACATCTGAGTATGTAAGGTTTAGTACAAACAATCTACTGCTGCACTGTATATACCAAAAACTCTCAGCAATTGCACAAAGTGGCGACCACCAACCTGGACGCACGTGGCACAACGCCTAAGGAAATTTTGCCTCACTACCTCAAGTATTCCCTGCGTCTCTTACACAAGTAAGCAGGCAGCTAGGACCCTTGCAAGCAAATACTCCTCGGACTCAACTAGCGATTCATACACCAAGGACTTGATATTTCCTCTAAGAAAAAAAGTCAAGAAGTTTGAGATTCAGGGAGTGCGCTAGCCACTGGATGGGACCTCCTCTTTCAATCTAATGATAGGGATGGTTGTATCTGAATAATGGCAAAAATCTACATCGAAGTGGGCAGGTGCGCCGTCATGTTGCACCCACATTCTCGCATGGACATCTAGAAGTACAGTCTGCAATAGTTCTGGCAGTACATCTCGACGGAAGGAAGGTCCTTGATGTATGAATCGCCAGTAGAATCCGAGGGAAACTTGCTTGCAAGAGTCCTAGCTGGCTGCTTGATTCTGCAACAGATGCAGGAGATAATTGAGCGAGTGAGGCAAAATTTCCTTAGACGTTGTGCTACATGATTTGGTACGTACAGTACAGCAGTAGTGTGTTTGTACTAAATCTTACGTAGTCAGATGTGGTATTATGCATAATAAAGGAGGTTACATCGAGTTGATACACACATTTGTTAACGTTGTACCTGTTCCCACAGATTAATGCAACTTCAAGATTGCGTGGCGCTTGAGCTACCGTTTTCGACCTTCGGTTTCCCCATCTCAAAATGCGTATATTGAATCCCTCTATCATCTGTATAAATTTGACCCAAAAGGCTATGGACACCATATATATATATATATATATATATATATATATATATATATATATATATATATATATATATATATATATATATATATATATATATATAGAATTGATAATCTCGTTCTCTCTTTTCTTTCTTTTAAGTCTGTTGAAAAGACTTATGTATTTCAGCTTAGGTCAGAGACGCCTCATTTTATCTACATCAGGGAAATCAAGACGCTGTAAATGAAATGAAATTTGTGAGTTTTACGTCCCACGCTTATGCCGGTTAGGCTAAAGGAGACGGTGATAATGAGAGATGAATGAAATGGTGGAATGAAGAAATTGGGAGGAAACGGGAGAACCCCGAGAAAACCCACGCACACGGTGTTTGTCCACCACAAAGTTCACTTGGCGGGAGCAGGGTTTGAACCCGGGACCCCAAGCACCAGAGGTGAACGCTCTACCACTGAGCCACCGCGGCCCCCCAAGACGCTGTAGCTCAACAACTTCAAAGTTAAGAACCTAACCATAAATCACGGCACAACACACCTTGATATAACTTCATGCATCTCTAACTTATATTCTATATTGCTGTATTGATAAATCTCTAATCCCAAATCACCTTATCATTTCAAAGTTGCCTTCATTATCGAAAACGAGTACTTTAATTCCCTGACAAAAAATTCTGATTTTCCACGTCTGTGGGAACCCCGTAGAAATTAAAAAGAGAAGGAAAGAAAAAAAGTCGGCCAACTACATCCTCGTATTTTAACAAATGTACGCAAATATTAAGACTATTAACGATAAATACAAATAAAAATTAAAAGGGGAAACCATAACAGGAAATCACTCCATCAGTGACGTAACATAGGAATGGAAAGTAAAAAAAGAAACTATTAATGAAATACGAATGTCCTAAACTCACCATAGTCTTGAGAAATACACCTCTTCATACCCGACAATGAAGAAAGATGGAAGAGGAATCTCTGCTGCCACCTGAATAACCGAAGGCTAAAAACTCTTAAAGCCATACTTTAATATTCAGCAGAAGTTGTCCTCTATTTTAGGATCATGAATTCTGAAATAAACCGTTATGGACAACTTCAAAATCAGTGCAACCCTTACCGGAATGATGGTGATGATGATGATACGGAATGATTTATGCATGCAAAAAATACAATTTCAGAAGGAATATATAATGCTGAAGAATACTCGAAAAGTTTAATACTACCAAAACTACCTTACTTAAAAGTTCTTATTCCAAGCTGCCATTTGTTTTTGCGGCTTAATTTTTGGTGCTAAAAATTGCCACCCTCGTTAGAATATTAGCTTTTTCACTCATCTGGAAGGCATTTAAAATGGAAATCCCGACTATCCAAAAATTAAGTAACAAAAACAAATAGAAATTTGAAACCAGGGTGCTTGAAGAGAAATAATTTTAATGATTATGATAAATAATAATAATTCACAGATCTTTTAGCTAAAATATGCACGAAATTTTCAGGAATTTAATTCTGTAGATAGGTTCTAAGGATGGGCTAGAATAATTTAAATGACATGAAATTTCTAGTTTTACCTCCCATGATAAGGTTCTTGTAAGCCAAAGAGACGGACGAATAATGAAAGAATTGGTGGAACGAGAATACGGGAGGAAACGGGACATCTACGAACATGTCCACCACAAAATCACGTGGTCTGAGATTAAACTAAGGAACCCTTGGAACAAGTATGAGTGCTCTACACCAAGCCCGGGAGAATGATCGAATAGTGTGGCAAAGTTTGTGCATAGATTAGCTTGAGATTGTTCAAGAGCACGAGTAAGAGATTGGAGTAGGTGCATTATACTGCAAAAGTCTTTTTTTTACGCCGTCAATGTCTAAAATTCAAATCTAAGTCTGTCATGAAAGAAAATATAGAAAACATGCAAACACAGTAATAAAACCACTAAGCTAAAATTGGTAACAGCAGGATATTAACCTTCATTTGCCAGGGCTACACGGCAAGGGTAACGGTCCATCGAGCCATTATCCCTAACGTGTTGCGCGGATTGATGCTCTTTTATCCGGGAAAATAGACGAATCACAGGGCAAGATTTTCGCGTTCAGGTCGAATTAGCCATGGCTCCGTGGATGCCATTATCAAAGAACACCTGCAGTTCCGAAAAACTTGCACGAAGTGGGTTCCGTATCAACTGACGTAGCGACAAAAGATTGACAGAATAGCTTCATGTCTGATCCATCTGCAGCGGTACCACGAAAAAAAGTATGCGTTTCTGTACGGTATCGTCACAGGGACTGAAATGTGGTAGTACCAGTTTCAGCCCGAGACCAAACGGCAAAGCCAACAATGTAAACACCCCAATTTTTCCCCGTCAAAGAAATCCATAGTTTTTCACACAAGTTTAGGTAAAGTCACGATGACTTTCTTCGAGTGCAGGAGCCCTCTGCTTGTTGACTTCCTCGAGCGTAGGACCACAGAAACTGAGACGTACCATAAGTCAAAGCGCCCTGTAATGCTGTCGGATGGAATCATCCTTTTGCATGATAATGCCCATCCTCATACTGTCAATCTGGTAATGCATACGCTTCAAAGTTTGGCTGGGAAACACTTCAACATCCTCCGTACAGCCCAGGTCTTTCCCCTTTGGCGACCTGAAGAAAGACATTCATGGACGTCAGTTTCAGTCAGACGAAGAAATGCAAGAGTGGGTGAGGTTGTGGATCCGTCAGCGCCCCTATTCCTTCTGCAAGACTGGAATTGAATATCTCGTCTCCAAATGGGATAAATGTATTAACGCATCTGGCAATAACTTTAAAATAAATAAATAATAATAATAAGAAAAAAAACATCCCATTGGTACTTTATCGCATGTGTTAGGATTTCATTTGACTGGCCCTCATAGTATGAGTGGGAATTCTGATATAATCTCGTTATATCCACTGGCGTTGCTATAACTAACATGTGACGAACTTACTGCAGAGTATGATGTAAGCTTTTTTCTTTTTCTTCTTCTTCTTCGTAAGAATGGATATACGCTAAACGTAGCCCGGATATCGAAGGGCTCTGAAACAACATTAGTCTGCTTAGAAATATTAAGAAGTCAATAATTTTTCTTACGATCTATAAGCAAAGGCTCAGAGTTTTACGAAGAATTTTCAAATCAAAGCATAAACATTCAAATAAAAAAATACGAATCTACTAAATTCTAGAGTTAATCGTGTGTGGGGTGCTTTATATCGCACTTTTTTTTCACAAGAAGTCTGCATTAGGGGTTTTGAAATGGAAAGGTATTATGGAATGCTGAAGAGATGTTATCAGTGAGGTTGTAACATGAAATTATTCCAATATTATACTTTCACTCAAATGTCTATTTTTTCACTACACTATCCATAAAACTCAAGACAGAGAGAGAGAGAAAAAAACTAATAAACATCTGATTAAAAAAACTTGCAGCTTTTTATGAATTCTTGAAAACAGTACTATGTATCATTGTTGGTTCTCGCTTATGTTCGGTCTCTCGTAGGAACTTTTAGCCCTCCCTGCTGGTTTGGTGTCTAGCGAGAGCGCCTACCCGTGATTCGGTTCTCGGCAGAAATATTTACACAATAATTTACATAGTACTAACCAGTTTGAAGATTACAAATTCAAGATGATCGCTTTTATTATTATTGTCGTTGCGTGTTCTACCCATTATTCTTTGCAATTCTACTACTTTAAGTACATTTTTTTCTGTTAAGAGCCTGACATACTAAAAATAATACAAAATTTACCATTTTTCTTTTTCTTGTTTATTCATAAGGGAAAGGAGATAATGAAATCCAATTTACCACAATTATAGATAATATTATTTTACAACAGAAATTATGAACCTGAAAAATTTTCAGTGTTGCCATCCATAGAAATTAGTTTTGCCAGAATAACAATTCTCTAAAATCCAAGTTAAGGCAGCGACTAGAGAAACGAACTCAACTGCACTTGATTACGTATCATGTTGTTCTGGTAACCTGTGAACTACTTTTTAAATAACATTATTATTTAATTTTAATAACTCTATGTTAAAACTATTTTGTCCATTACAAACTAAATACAACTAATTTAAAAAGCAGTTCACAGGATTCCCCAGACAACACGATACGTAATCAGATGCAGCTGAGTTCGTTCCTCTAGTCGCTGCCTTAACTTAGATTTTGGGAGAATTGTTATTTCGGCAACACTGTAATTTCTATGAACGGCAACATTGAAAATTCTTCAGGTTCATATTTTCTGTTGTAGAATAACATTATCTATGACTGTGGTAAGTTGTACTTCATTAGCTCCTTTCACTTATGAAAAACAAGCAAAAGAAAAATGGTAATTTTGATTTTTTTAGTGCTGTATGTCAGGCTCTTAACCTGTAACCTAATTATTTCCGGAAGAAAACTGCAGATGGGAGTGTTCAATTATGAAATAGTAGTAAGTTACGATATTTTAGTACGTATTTAACTAACAATGAATGGAATTTACATTTCAGGATATTACTAGAAATTCGACCTACATCTTTAAACTCATAAAATAAATTCTACGTAAATCTTGTGTTTTAGTGAAAGGAGATAATATGCCTAGTTTAAATTACGATATAGCTTACCTGAACGAGACTCCTTACAGCTTGCTGCACCCATAGATGTACTCACAGCTGTTTTGATGCTGCAAGGTTTCTGCAAGAGGCAAAGAATAGAAAAGGGTATAGTACATGAAATAGTGGATTTTTCTACTTTTTAAAATTAAAATCCTCAGTTTAATTTACTGCATACACTCAATTAACATTTACCCTATTTATAGTTGGCAAATTTATAATTTAGCGGATAAAAAAAGAAGTTAAGGATATATGCATGGTTTAAGTATTCAAAGCTAGTAAGGTATTAAAGTGTATGTGGGTCATTCCATGTGAAATCAACAAATTAAATAGGGATTTCTGACCCGACCATCTTAGATTTTTACCAAATTTTAGTATTTCGTAGGGATGGTCTAGATATGGAATTGTGCAAAGTTGTAGCTCCCTGTGTGACGAAGTTTCTGAATTATGGGGGCTCAAAAATACGAAAAAATCTCCCACTTTGGTACATACACGAAACTTTCGGACAACACTGCTCTTAATCTAATTGGCGTAGAGAGCTGATTCTTGTTTTGTTTGAAAGAATATCTATTTAAGGTCACCCAGTGTGACCTTTTGACCTTGAACTTTTGAGGATGCATATCTTCGATTTTTCTAAAACTCGCATATAATTTACACACAAGCTTACTCTATAACATAACGGAAATAGAAGTTGGGACAGTAATTAGAACTTTCAATAAAATTGTTTTTTTAGTAACAATTTGTTTGTACCAGACAGAGTTTTAATGTATAAAGCAGTTTGCAATACTGCATTTATTTTACTGATAATAAAAAAGCGACAGCTATCGTGTCAAAGCTGGAAAAGATTTTTTTTTTTTTTTTTTAAATAATGTACCACGAAAGCCACAGGAATGACGCTTCCGCTTCGTATTCCTTATTAGTGGCATATTTTAAGTTCATATGTTTTATATTTTGCCTTGCCCAATCACAAAATTGCTTTGTTGTTATTATCTGATCACTATAAGGTCTTTTCAAACTTGCACTTGCAGTAAGTCTCTTTGAAGTTTCCCTGAGTCCATCACACGTACTTTTTCCATGTGCGCCGGCATTTAAAAAAAAAAAAAAAAAAAATCGCTTTAATGTATCTAATATTGACGAGTTCTTGTGATTTTTGTAATGAGCTGTTGCTCCATCGGAGAAAGAATAATTATTAAATTTTCAGAACCGAATTTATCTCTCACAAAAATAAGTATTTACTGCAATAGGTGCACTAAAATTGTATCATGTTTGAGACAGTCATACCCGACGATCACATTGTCAGTTATAACTGTAGACGTTTGGGGATTTCTGGAGTAAATGCAAAAAATAGCTGCTTGATCATCATTCCAGTGGAAACCTTGTGACGCTTCTACGAAAACGAACGGATAATTTTCTGCGAAATCGGAAAGAACAACTGTCTATCTATTTTCTTCTTTTTATATTATTACTATTATTATGTTGCTTTGATTAAATGGCATATCCTAATGGAAGTAAAGGGGGTTCAAAATTTCAGCTAGAAATACAGAATCTCATGATCTCGTCAAGTTAGAAAGATTGCACTGGGTAAGCCTATATAAACTCATTAAAAAATACGGGGGTACGTCTGTCCAGGCTTTTGAAAATGTCTATTTTAAAGGAAGGAAGAAAGGCATTTTCTATATTCTTTTTCTTCACATTTCAATCGATTTTGCCTGTTGTTTATGATCGCGTTATGGGAAACGGTTGAACAGTTTGGAAATCAGTTTCTGAACATAAGTAGTACCTAGCTCACGCTAGGATTCCATCCTGTAACTTTGCTTAAACGGTGTATCCTAAGGGAAAAAGAGGATCAAAATTTATGCCAAAAATAGAATTTCATTTGATATACACATCCTACAGGGAGGAAGCGGCTCATATTTTCCATGAATCCAATTCTCCCCGTGTAAAGAACTAGCACTTCAGCTAGTCTGGAATAAAAAGCATTGCGATTATGTTTCCTATGTTTTTTGTAGTACATACTCTGGCATGTATTAGTATATACCAATAATAAAATATCTTTCTCCGTGTGTCAATTAATTACGACAAATCGAAAACGCTTCATTTAAAAACGGAAATTACTAAAGATAGATATATTTATCTTCTAAACACTAATGGGAATCGAATTATGAAACTCACGAATAATTCTTGGTGAAGTATGGACCAGGGGCGGATCCAGGGGGGGCGATCGCCCCTCCCAGAAGTGGAAACTTTCTTATTTTATATATATAAATAAAACCCATCCCAAAGTTTGGAGCCCTTAAAAGTAGCAGTATGACAACCCACCGCCCCCCCCCAGAAGTCGGTCCTGGATCCGCCCCTGGTATGGACGTATAGTATAATCATCGTATGTTACGAAGCCCCTTTCATTGTAAAATCTATTGTAAGAAAGTTGGCTACTGAAAATGAGCATTTAAAAAGCCGTATTCTTATCTCTGGTTCCTGAACATGCGGTACTACTGCTTTTGACGGAAACTAATGAAATCTTTAGTCAAAACGGCTGGCTCAGGGATCTGAATGCTCAGTGTAATAGGGAATTTCATCCTGATTTTATATTATATAGAATTACCCAAATTCTTGTTACTCTACATAACTCCTTCTTTCTAGAAATCGGAGTATTAGGGAATGTCAATAGGACAAAGTGTGTCCTACAAAACGCGCATTTCCTTGTATGACGCTTTTTTTTAAAAAAAAAATCTTTCTTCTTATATTTGAGTTTGGTTCAATCTCCTACGATTCCGTACCAGGGGCGTCATTTAGGGGGGAGGGGGGCAATTGCCCCCCCCCCCTGAGTGAGATTTATATAGTTTTTATCAATAGAGTAGTAGTAAATGAGTGAAAAACGCGAAATTTTACTTATATCAAGGGGTTTTGCCCCCCCCCCCAAGCAAAATCTGAAATGACGCTCTTGTTCCATACCCAGGATGATGAGATTAATAATTATGGCATGCAGGCACGCACCCCCAAATCTTTGTTGGGAGGGGCCCAATATGTCTATGTACTATTGAACCTGTCTTATCATGAATTCGACAAGCTTAAGTAATTGTTAATTACTGACACCTTTATTTTTTTGAAAAAATGATAGAACTACCGATTTTCTTTTATAAGAAAAGGAACAGTACAGATGAGACATAAAATCAAATGACTAATCTACATCAATCTTTTCTCTGTTAAGAAAGTCTACAAATGTTAGTCAAGTTACGATATTTGGGAGGGATCCGAACCAGTGAATCCCATTGGGTGCTCCCCTGGTGACATCACGAAAGTTTAAGGAAACAGTATAACTCCATATGGTGAGAACTGGGATCGAAATACGAACCCGCGCCAAGGATGAACCACCATGACCCCATAAGAGAATTCCGTTGGAATATACCAGGGATATGAACGCTTACATGAATGATTTTCAATTAGAAATATGGATTTAAATGTACGTACAAATTTAATAAAACACACTGGGCTTTTTTATTTTATTAAGAAACAAAGTGCTGGCGTAGTTTTGACGCACCACATTTTGAAAGATTTAGAGACAAAATTCAATACTTTGAATGAAACGACACATTTATAAAGAATAAATTCCTGCAGGCGGTAGAATTAAATACAGAGGAATATAGGTATTGTATTCTAGGTTTTAGGTTTATAAGGGTAAGGTTGCTAGTGTAAAATCGCTATAAATGCTTTACGACGGATAAAAAAAGTGAGTGCATATGAAAGGTGACTATTAGATGCTAATTTTCCACCGATGGTTTAATTTTGCGCAGTATACAGACGCTGTATTTCATGTTCACAAATAAAGCGTCACTAGTATGAAACTGTGACAAGTGATATTGAAACTCGTGTCATTATAAAAACCCACTTATTTTCACTACCCTCTTACGCGTATACCCACCATCGCTGACACGCCTGCTCTCTTCGGACGCACTCCCGCGGGGTTCATTAGCTTTGCCCTGCGCTGACAGCACAGCTTCTTTTTTCCCTGCAGATTTTATGTCATACATCCGCAAGACGTTTTTAAATGGAAATCGTAAAAGAATTGTGATCTTTCAACAATTACTTCTTGTGGCCTCCTTGAACTTTATCTATGCCAAGTAAGATATTTTCACATCGCCACTGCATATCTTTGAGGGGATAATAAGAAGGAAATTAGTTAAAGAATTGTATGTTTTCAACAATTATTTCTAGGGTCGCCCAAAAGTAAACCTGCACGAAAAAAAAAAAAAAAGTTTTTGACAACCCTGCTCATCAGTGTCCTTCAGCCTGGTCAAAAACATGGAACATAAAACCAGAAATTTTACTTTAATATAAAAAGATAGATAATACAAATAACCTAACGTCATCTATAAATATAAATCCTCATGGAAAGGAATCCTACTCCAGGAAATTTAATTATGCACGTGAATCATGATCTACCAGAATTATATGAAATAGATAAACGCTGAAGAAAGAAGCGCACTACTCTATCGAAAGTTGTATTATTGCCTCTACGTTCATAATGTAACATTTAGTACACAAACCTTATATTACATTTATTATTATTATATTTAATACACAAACCCTAAACCTAAACAAACAAACCTTAAAAGTTCTAGAACGCAGATCCCCATATAGATTAGTAGTTAGGTTGGTTCCTTTCTGTACCAAAGTTTAATATTTATTTAATGTAGTAGTGCCGAGCGAACGGTAGCGAATGAAGGCGGGTTAGAGACACGCAGGGCACGTTGTTTTCTGTCTTTATTACAGCTAAATGGAAGGGAGACCATTGTTCGAGAACCTAGCCTTATATTCCAGGCAAAGACTTACTTATACACAATGCATTCTCAACTTACTTGCAATTGATTTTGACTGCCTTGTACTTCAAACTTACTAGTAGTAAGATAATTTTAACTACCATTTACAGAAGAAAAATAAAAAGTTATATACATAGTTTGGGAAACACTGCCTAGCAGTGAAAACAAGTTCTCTGTTTCCAACAGTACAATAAGTATTTTCAAAATATCTCTTTTACTTAGAAAGGGCAATTTGTGAAAAAGTGAAAGATGGTAAACGTTGTCATTTTAGAATTTCAAACCAACACTTATTTTATCAAAGTAGTCCTAGAATACTTACAATGCTGAAAATCAAATAGGGTTCTATGAGCTGCGTTTAACTGTCATCTGCATAAAATACACTTACTTTACACGACAGTCTACGAAATCACTTTGACAGTTTGACCTAATTTAAAAATGTAATTGTTATTGTGTTTATTACGTGTTTTAACACAAATGGAAAATAAAATTATTCTTCATAACAGCATAACAGATAGAAACATTATCGCATACTTACAACAGACGTTCTTATCAATAGGAAGAGTTGACAACCACGCCTATAACAAAGCACTCAGCAAACAATTACTTGCCCCAAGAACTATTAGCACTAGCCTAGCAAAGAAGACGTCTCCGTATTCACGCGCTGCACCTTTCTCTTGTTTTCACAACTGACAGAACTCTAGTAATACCAGGTATTGCCACAAAATTATCTTGTATGTGTTTCTAAATAATCAATTTGGAAGTTTCGGTTTAGATGACACAAACAAAACTCGTTGTGATTGAAAATGACTGCATGTTCAAAATCAGGGACAATACAAAAATTAATTATATACAGCTATCTACCAATTTCTTTATGGGTTATAGTTAAGGAGCCGTACTTCCCATTTAGGGAAGGACGAGAAACGCCATACTTTCAGGAATTATTCATTGACTATCTAGGATGTTAAAAAGTAGGTAATAGACTGAGTTCTTGCCCTTGTACTTAGGGTGTTTAGGTAGTGCAACAGTAAGATGTATCCTCGTGCACGGGAGATGAGAAGTAGCTGTTCTTAACTATTACCTCTTTATGAACTTTGCTCTTAATACCTTTAAAAATTCTTTCTTATAGGAGTAGCTGCATTCCAGGGCTTAACCAGGTTGACTTTAGCAGGGCGTAACCGTTATGGGTATACAGAGATAATTTATCAAAATTACAATTCTTTGAATAAAGTTCTTATTTTCTTCACGTCTGCCTACAAAACATTTTTTACCATGGGTACTTCTACTGTTTGCATATTTACATACTGCACTTCGAATCGTAATAATATTCTCACGGAAGAACGTGTGCACCCTTTTTCATTCATCTATTTCTACGTTATTACGCAACTCAGAGATAATACCCCCTCATTCCCATGCCGGTACCTTCCTTACCCCCTCAGGATAGGGTGCTCGCCGAGGAACGTCATCCCTCATACGTGACGGGCATAGATCTCGGTAACACCCAGAAATGTGTATAAATAAATAGAACCCGAAATATTTTGATTACTTGCACTACGCACTATTAAAATGATATTACACATTTCTTGCGTAAATTTTGAAAATATATGATTCCAGATTTTAAAATACTGTAGACCTAAACCTTTGTTCTGTACGTTGAAAATTATGACTGTTGTTAATTTATTATAGCTATATAAGGTTTTAGCATATGTAAAACAAAGTACGTCCGATATGCAGCGTAGACAAGATATTCATTTATACCATAAAATATCTGCGAAACAAGTTGATATATCGCATAGTAGGGTATCAAAAATTGAAAATAGCTATACAGTACAAGATATAAAATTTATGAACAGGCTACCAACACAAATGCAAAATTTACCCATTACTCAAGCAAAGTGTGCCCTATTATAATGTTAATGAGTTTGAGGAAGATAAAAATGTATCAATATAGATTAAGACATTTACTTATATAACTTCATTTGACGTTGTCTAGTGTCTGTATACAGACTTAATGATAATAAAATATTCTGTTCTGTTCTGTTCTAAAGTGACATCCAAAAATATGGAAAACAAATAAGATATAAGATATAGAAGAAAATTCTGCATCGAAACGTTTATAACTTAGTTTCGAACAAGAATATCATAAACTGGCGTAATTGAAGGTGCAGAGACCATCTTGGTATATCATCTAACATAGAAAAAAAAAGTATTGCTACATTAATCTATCTTTTCGTCAAAACCCAGGCTGAATTACGAACTGCGCCATAGTAAAAGGGGAATTAATTCTATTTAATTGAATTTGTTTCCTCGAAGTTTAATGTCACATTATTTGAAGTACTATGAGATATAATCTTACAACTTGATGAAACCGGGCTGACATGATTGACCGGTGTAAAGTATTAGGCTGCCAGTTTGTCTAGTAGGCCTACTAATGAGTATCGTAAGTTCGCACGATGGCTGGTGTAAGGCATTAGGCCCTAGTATGCTTACTAATGAGTATCGCCGCTGAGGACAAAGGTGTATTTTCTTCTTTCAGGATTCATTTTACTGATATCATCTTTTCTCATCATATTCTCATCGAACAACTCTCACACAAAAAGGACAAGCCGCTCCAACTGGATTAGTGGCTTGCTGTTGTGCACACCTTTATTCCTAGGTACCATTCCCAGCGGCACTGATTACTGTGGTTTTGATTCCATCTTCAACTGTAGGTCTACGTTTCGTGGTACAGCCTTGGTACTGAAAAGAGACGCTAAACCTACACAAAGAAAGCAACAAGTAGAAAATGCTAGGTTACCATATTCAGAAATGTCAAAATGTAGACACACTTCCTTCTGGCAAATTCGCTATATAAACATTGACGTGCATTTCAACTGGTAAATAAATTTGAAAATAGCACCACTAGTGAAAATATATTTAGCCAATATGATACTATTCATATACTACCAATCGGTTGTGATAGAACACCAAGAACAAAACATACAAGGAAAGAGGAAAATGTGGTGAAACTAAAAATACAGCACAAGAGAAATCACCGAAAAAGAAAAATAGTCGAAATCTTAATGTAAATTTCAAAAAAAGAAAATGCCAAGCAATGTCAAAGGTCATGTGCTAATACGCAGTTCAATCTAATAGGCATACACATACTAGTAAATGTGGTGCAAATAATGAAAAGCTAATTAGGTATCAAAAATCATTGCCCTCCAAGACAAATTAAACTGATGAAAATCACATAACATGAAAATCATTCCTTTACTGGCAAATTAAAATAAAAATGTTATAATTTTGAAAAACCCAAAAGTAGGCGTAGGATAAAGAAAATTCTAAAAATAGCCGGACTGTGAATCAGAAAGATATATGCATTTTTTTCCGAAATAGCTTAAATGTAAAATTTTGCAATATGTATTTTTTTGTATCTATATAATATTGGAAAATTTTATCCGTAAAATATTTGAGTTCGGAATATTTAGAAAATTTTCATACTATAGAGTATATAAAGAAATGAGTAGATTTCATTTATCATTTTATTACTTTTTCAATATATAGTCAGAAGGGGGTAAAAGTGAATCTGGATAGGGTTGGTAGGGTACGAATGACGTCATGTCGCACAGTAGGGCCAAGGCGGAAAAAATGGAATGTCATGAAAGTGATAATTTGGGCGATAATCTATACGTTTTCTATAGTAAATGAACCGAGGAATCTGGTTGTGATAATGATTTTGCAATTAGCATTCTTTTGCAATTAGTAAATTGTATTTAAAACGCAACAATGTTGAATTTGTTGAGTTTACGTAGGTTTATTGAGAAGCAAAACGCAGTTTTGCTTTATGGAAAAAAAATAGCTGCCCTAACGTGATTGATGTGAATACAGGCAAGCATGCGACAAACAATTGGTTCGCCAAAAAAAAGTTAAATAGGAGGGGTAATTTGAGCAAAATAGATAATTTTGCAACTAATTGCACACATGTCTAGGCTTATAAAAAAGCTCCGCTGAACTCCGCTCTAATTAAAACGTTTTTATAAAACTACTGTAGTAAACTACTTTCTCTGTAAATTGCATCACAATATGCCGTAAAATGTAGCCATAGTACCGTTGTAAGCTGGCTGACTGCGTTAAGAAAACCTAGTTCCCGTAGAGCAACATAATAGAAAGTATAAATAGGGCCGTGTGCAGCGAGTAGTATAAAGTCAATTGGCTGTCATGAAGTTTCTATTCAGTAGTCACAGTAGTTGTTTCAGTGAGAGTGTGCGCTCTTTCCGCATAATGGAAGAAGTAGTACAATATGCCGAACTTTGTGAAGTGCTACTTGCAGGTGGATCAGTGGAGTGTTTTATTTGCGAATGATATCAGCACATGCATGAAGATAAACTTTCTTGAATTTGTGATGAAATAAAGAAAAGATTTTTGCCGCATTGTGTACAAAAACTAAAAGTAGTTAATCACAGTAAAACATATTTTCGCAAGAAGTATCGCGAGTGGATGAATGGTGAATTTGTGATTAGTTTCCCCAGTGATGATGCTCATTTGCCGAAGTCTTCCGATCCTGTTGGAAGGCTTAAAAAGTGTTTTGAAGACTGTTGTGAGAGAAGTAAAAGGCGTAAAGATAACGACCTAAGAGCATCACTTCTCAAAGCGTAATAGATGCTGCTGCTTCATCGCATTCAGGAAACACATCGGAAAGTTTCAGTGCTGATTTTGCATTATCAATCTTTACACAGGCTAAGCTTTCCAAATATCAATACGAAGTAATCAGAGCTGCCACAAAAGAAAAAGGGTTCAATATTTTCCCCAGCTATAAAAAAAATCCAGCGTGCAAAGGAAGATTGTCAACCTAATGATATCAAAATTACCGAGACCTCCGCAGAAGTCCCGCTCCAAAGTTTACTTAACCATACAGCCGAAAGGATCCAGAAACAATAAATGAGAAGGAATTAGAAAAGTTGAACTGTCAGGCACTGACAATGCATACAAAATGGGGCTTTGATGGCTCGTCTGGCCAGAACGAGTTCTCTCAACGGTTTGCGAGTGAAAGTGAAGCGAAATCAGATGCTAACTTATTTATGACTTCTATTGTGCCTTACAAATAACCCTACCTTGGAATGAAGATAAATCGATTTGGATCAATCCTCGACGTGACACTGTCGCTCACTCAGGTATCAATTCATAAGACACCTGAAATAATAAAAACTGAGAAATTGAGGGTTGAAAGGGAAATTAAGAACTTGCAAGAAACATGATTCAATCTAGGGTCCAACTGTATCACTGTAAAACATGTTTTACATTTGACAATGTTGGACGGAAAAGTTGCTCAACATATTAGTGAGACATCTGCAGCAAGTAACTGCTTCATTTGTGGGGCTCGCCCATCGGAGATGAACGATTTATCGAAACTTGAACTGAAGCAATCTAATGAAAAAGGACTGAAGCTTGGGATTTCACCTCTTCATGCTCGAATCAAGTTCATGGAATATGTACTACATCTAAGCTACAATCAACAATTCAAGTCGTGGAGGACTACGAAAGATACTCTCCCAATCAAAGAAGCTGCAAAGAGACGCATCCAACAACGATTTATGAATGAGCTCGGGAATAAAGTTGATGTTGTTATGGTTCGGCGAATACTGGAAATACCTCCAGGATATTCTTCCGACATTTTCTCTAACAACAGAGATTACACACATAGACGAAAACTTGATTCACCGGCTTGGTATAATACTGGAGGTAATTAACAGCCACTCTTCAATTGATTTGGGTAAATTTAAATTGTACACAGCGGAAACAGCTAAATTAGCTATAAAGTTATACCCGTAGTACTACGAGGGCTATCCAGAAAGTAGATTACGTTTTGGAATAAAAAATCAACAAAGTATAGGAAACAAATTTTATTATATACAGATGAAAGCCACACACAAATACTACTTTTCGACATAGTCACCATTCAAATTAAGGCATTTATCGTAGCAATGTACGAGCTTGGAAATTCCTTCGTCGAAAAATTCGGCCGCCTGCGACTTCAACCACTTCGTTACCTCTTCTTGCAGCTGTTCGTCGTCATCAAAACGCTGCATAGCCAGCCACTTCTTCATTGCTGGGAATAGGTGGAAGTCGCTCGGTGCCAGGTCGGGACTGTACGGCGGATGAGGAAACAACTCCCACTGAAAAGATTCAAGAACTTCACGCGTGACATTTGCCGTGTGGGGCCGGGCGTTGTCGTGAATCAACAAGATCTTAGAGCTCAACATTCCTCTGCGCTTGTTTTGAATTGCTCTTCTGAGGTTTTGCAGAGTTTGGCAATACCTTTGAGCGTTTATTGTAGTGCCTCTTTCCAGGAAGTCCACCAAAATCACACCTTTTCTGTCCCAAAAAACAGTCGCCATCATCTTCCTTGCCGACATTGTTTGCATGCATTTCTTGGGTTTTTGGGGAGAACCTGTGTGCCCCCACTGCATTGATTGCAATTTCGTTTCACAGTTCACGTGTTTCACCCATGTTTCGTCACCAGTAACGATGCGATCGAGTAAAGAGTCACCATCCTTATTGTAGGCGTCCAAAAAGTGCAACGCTGCAGCCATTCGCTGATTTTTGTGGTCCTCTGTCAAGATTTTTGGAATCCATCTTGCACAAAACTTGTGGTAACCAAGCTTTTCGCTGATGATTTCGTGCAACAAACTTCGCGAAATTTGTGGAAAACTCAAAGAAAGTTCCGTTATTGTGAACTTTCGATTTTCACGGACTTTAACATCGACTTTTTCGACAAGTTCGGCAGTCACTTTGCTGGGTCTCCCACTTCGATCTTCGTCGTGAACATTGGTTCGGCCATTTTTAAATCTTATGACCCACTGTCGCACTCCACCTTCAGTGATAATGTTGTCCCCATACACTTCACACAGCTGCCGATAGATTTCTATCGGTTTACAGTTTTTTGCTGTCAGAAACCTTATTACTGCACGCACCTCGCAGCTCGCGGGATTTTCAATTAACGCAGACATTTCAAACCGTCACAGTATCTTAACGGAGCACAGCACGAACCTCTCACTAGCACGGCTAGATGCCGACTGAGCTGCGCAACGCTCTGACCCCAAGATGGCCGCGCTAGCCCCGCCCCTAGCGGACACAGACGAAAACGTAATCTACTTTCTGGATAGCCCTCGTATATGCCTTCCATAGTGCACAAAGTATTGATACATGGGGCCGAAATAATACAAGCTGCAGCTCTGCCTATCGGGTTACTTTCAGAGGAAGCGCAAGAAACTCTTCATAAAGATTATAAGGATTACAGGCTTCACTACACAAGGAAATGTTCCCGTACAGCCACCAATCAAGATGCGTTCCATAAAATCCTCGAGTCATCAGACCCATACATACCTTTCCTGAGGCACGAACTAAAGAAGAAACGTCTTCCTCTAAGTACTGAAGCTACAGGATTATTCGTTTAGATTTGCTTTGAAAAACAGTTGTCTTTTCAGTTCCTCCGGTAAATTACTTTTAAAGTGTGTTATACATAAAAGAAGAATATATATTTTTTACGCCGTTGTTAATAGAATGAACAGCCTTTTCCCGACATGAATAAAGCAAGTTGTTTTTCTACTTTCAAAATATACAAAAATCGTTTATGAAGACTGCAATCTATGTTTTGTGATTTCCAAGTCACGGACTTATCAAAACACCGATATAAATGTACAGTTTCTTTATATTATAATTAAGATATAAAATAACACACACCTTTTTAGGGTAGGTAGGGTGTTTAGCATACTTTTTTGTATATGTTATTTCTCTATGATTTACTTATTCTACAATATTATACAGAGTCGGGCTTCCTCAAATTTATTATTATTATTATTATTTAGATATTTCCGACAAGCATCATCCATTGTATGCATCATAAGTTCACACAGCTAAATTTAATATTCTGTTTGCGAAGATATATCTCGAAATCTTGAGTACAGTCAGTCGTAACATTCCGCAAATGGTTTCATATGATACACCACAACAACATATAAGGGAGCACACCATCGTCTGTTTCTTCTACCAACATTATACTATATCGAGAATTTTGTCCGTAAAACGGGTGTTTGGCCCCACTGTGTGCCGTCCCCCATGCCTACCTTTGCCCATTGTAACTTTTTAGGAAGTGGGCAGACGCCATAGATATTTTTTTGAAAGCGGGGTAACGGCTTCCCCGCGTCCCCCTATTTTTACCCCTGCATATAATAGGCCTATCAACAACTTTAACAAATGCAAAATGTTATAAGTACCCATATGTTATAAAATAAGTAAATATTAAAATATTTAAATACCTTACTACAGTCCTGTATGCATGCTTTCATTATTATTTTCAGTTAGAGTTCTATCTAATCCATCTTATAAACACAAGGCGTCCTAGCCAATATTTGGGGAGATACCACAGCCTTGTTTTAACATCTAATAATCCATTTTAGAATAACGCCTGGCTCTGAAAAATAATCGAAGATAATTATATCGTGAGTTTATTTGTGAGAATAGTTACAGAATTCTACGAAGTAATCCTTAAAAAGTTATATAGAACAACTAACAATGGGTATGCCAGTCTTTTTTAACAACATTCACTCATAGATTCTATTATGTAACCTTTGATTCTGGGCTTCCCTTATTTCTTTCTACGTAGTACATGTTTCTTCAAGCCTTTGTTGACACCACTCACCAGTAGTGGTAGGGGTACCATAATATTTTTTGTCGGTGGCAGACTTCTAAGGTCAGCTTAAGTGGCACATAAATTGTGTCGTAAATGTAGTGCATTCACGTATTGCTAAGATTGAAATATTATTTTTAAAACATGAGAGTGTTTAATAAAGTATATGGGTTATGAATGATTTTGAAAACTTTTACCTGAAATATTTTTAGTATAATATGTCATTTCTTTTGAAAATATTAATATTGTGAACAAGTGTATTTACATAAATGATTTTGTTTTCTATTTTTTGTAGTGCTAGTGATAGGAATAAATGTATATCTTAGAAAAAATAAATGAAAACTTAAAAACTGACATGCTATTTAAACACAATACTTCCACATTATCAAATAATCTTGCTTGTGTCAAATATCTGAAGTAATGTTGCTAAATTTCGTAGTCTGTATTTGTAACAAAAAAAAGTTTACATATAATATAAAAGTACGTAAGAGACAAGGTAGAAGACAGTGCTAAATATCACACATACAAGGTACTACGATACTATCATATATTTTACTACTACTGTTATACTATTAGTCAATAACTATATCATATAATTTAGTAAGGAAATAATAATCATTTAACAAAGTACGTAAATGTAATATATTTTAAAAATGAATAATAAATATTACTAGTAATGTTTTGTATATGTTTGACATTTTTGTAAACAAACAGTAAATGTTTAGTATTTTGAAAATTACGTAAACAATAGAAATAAATTTTGTTGAGCGTAGTTTAACTTGGACTGAAATAGAGTAGAAAATATAATAGTAACCAAATAATACAATGAGCACCCCAGGTGCGGTGGAAAAGTACACGAAGTAAAGTCAGAGCTCGGAGACAAGTGTATTTAATATTACGAATATATGGTGCCCAAGTTACGCAGCAATTAAAAGTTAAACCAAAAATTCGGATCGTGTTAACAAATGTCAGACGAGTGTTGCCGAGATTTAAGTCCATGTCAACAAGACAATTTCATTGGCGGTAAAAGTGTATACACTGTGATTTTTCGCCAGAAAATCGAAGAAAAGTGTCTCGTTCAACCAGCAAAAAAGACTATTTAATGTCGATTGAAGCTGTCGAGTAGTTCTGCGAAGGTATCTTAAGTGGTATTAAATATCAAGAATGTCGAATTAAAACAGGCCGTATTCAGGACTTTGGATCTGTGAGAGAACATTGTTTATGGCGACATGGAAATATGACGCAAAGAGCATTATCTTGACGACCCGCTCGGGAGACTAATACTCCCGGAAGTATGTTTTTCGCGCTCTACTCTAGCCAGCTGTTTTAGCGCTATCCTAGTTAGTAGTTTTAAGTTTGTCACAAAATCTATATCATTTAGTACAAGGGGAACAAAACGAGCCTTATATCATGGAGTACAAGGGCAACAAAACGAGCCCTGGGGGCTTCTAACCCGTTCCTACTACTACTATTACTTATCTGCACAAAAGTAAGTAAATCACATTTTTGTGTATCATTTTCGTATTATTTTAATTTAAAATCTGTTATAAAAATGTAAAATAAAATGTTAAAAAAATTTCCCGGGCCGGGTTTGAACTCACGCCAAAAGTGGTTCTCATTACTAGCATATTGCGCTAGCCCACTCGGCCACAAGGACCGACAACAAGAATCGTCTGAATTCTGCTATTTGAATGCTGAGACATAGATAACTCCAACCAATCAGAACTGTGTTTTCCGTTCCTACTTCCGGGAGCATTACTCTCCTGAGCTAGTCCTCTATCTTGTGGAACATCATTTTCTGTAGGAATCACTTTGAAAGACTCATACTCACACACACCTTAAAACAACCTTCATCCAGGAAGTTCTTTAGAAATTTCACCATGTGACTTCGACTACAACTAACAGTCGAATAGCTTCAAATAGGATTCCTTAATCACAAGTTGTATCATAAACTTTCCCCAAAGTAAATATATATAGCAACACGATAGATGGGGCTGACGATGGAAGAAATCTTGTCGAGTCTGGATGTCGAACTTAGCATTCGTTCAAATAGATCTACGAGTACTAAAGAGAACAAGAACTAAAGATTGGACCTTCCCTTTAAGGTTTAAGAAAATTGTTCTAACATAATTTTCGTAAATATTTACAATTATGTCAACCCGTGGGAAAAATCCCATTTTGTGAGATTTTTAGACATTAATTTCTCCAAAAAAGGATAAGGAGAATTTTCGTCGCAATTGGCTGCAAATATGGAATTTTTCGCAATAATGTTCTCTATGGGCGGAAAGTAGAACAATGACTCCTCAATATTTTTTTAAACCAGTGTTGTCAAATCTTGTTACTGGAATATGCATGTTAGTGCAGAAGTGATTTGTGATTCTTAATAATAATAATAATAATCAGTGGCGTATTTAGGGGCGTGGCTTCCGGGCTTAAGCCCTCCCCGAAATCTTACTTTAGTATAGTAAAGTAAATGAAATATCGTGCAGAATTTTCACATTTCAAGGCAAAGCCCCTCCCGAAGCAAAATCGTAAATACGCCACTGATAATAATAATAATAATAATAATAATAATAATAACAATAATAATAATAATAATAATAATAATAATAATAATAATAATAACAATAATAATAATAATAATAATAATAATAATAATAATAATAATAATAATAATAATAACAATAATTTCAATTTAATGTAAATTTTGCTGTTCTTTTAAATACAAAGAATGGATTAACTGCTGTATCGCCGGACCAATTTTAGGAAATTTACCGATTGAATTGGAGAATTTATTTGTTTGTGAAGAAGAATAGTGAAAGTCAGGTAAGAGAAATAGTAAAAATTAAGAAAGTGGTTGTATTTTTTGATGTAAGCGGCACTGCATGTGGAGGCCGATAGACAATTTCGCGGAGAGGTACTTTTGTTTTACTACATGGATCCATAGATTCTAAAATGTAAAGAAAAATTTTTGGAAGTCTTTAATTTGCCTATTTCATGTCGAGAACAGAACCCAACCAACCCCTGAGGGGCTTCTAACCGTTACTACAACAACAACAACAACAACAACAACTACTACTACTACTACTATGGATCCTTATACTAACATAATGTAATCCAAGCAAATATAACCGAATGCAGTACATTTTGGCACTTGTTTTGATTTTCAAATTGATCCGGCGATACAGCAGTAATGCCCAAAGAATATTAATAGAAGAAAGTCAAACACAAAACGAGAAACAACCAACTTCGAGTACGTTCTACACAAAAAGACTGGAGAAAATAGTTCTTCTAACATCTTTACGTCCATTACAATATGATGCCTATTATGTAAACACTAAATCCTGACGGCAAAATGTACTTGTTTTCGTTACCAATTAGAATAATTATTCATGTTCAAGCATACATTAGGGAAATCTATCAACAGTTTGTTGACTTAAAACTTTCCGTTATAATTTTAAGATATATTATACTTACATATTTTCCATTTTCAATGCACTACAGTATATATTTATATATTTCATCCTTTTTCTTTTAACTGAAAGCAAAATGTTTTCTTCCTTCCGTTCCGATTACAATTTTGAACGTTATAATGTAAGTTATAAAATTAAAAGTATGTAATATTTTGAAACAAGACTGTTTAAGACCGTACATTGACCGCAGGTGGTTGGTCCAGAACGCGGAACCACAGGTTCGTAAAATTTTTGAAAAAGAGGAGCATATAACTAATCAAAATATATGAGTATCTTACCTGTGACATCGGTAATAAGGTGGAAATACATAATCGTTGGGCTGTGTGATCTGTGTACATAATGTACAATATGTGCTTCTAACTAACTAATACCGCATAAGAAAGCCATGATGAACTGTAGTGCTATGTGAAGGTAGTGTGCTAAGCCATGATGCATAGCAGTTTCTTGTCATATGCAACCATATATTTTAAAAGTGTACAGAAGAAATATATAATGCTATTTTTTGCATTGTCTTCGTTTATACGCATACTCATCATCCTTAACGCGCCTATTCTCTACAGATGCTCATCAGTTTTGCCCTGTCCTTATGAAAGCTAGAAACTTCATGGTTTTAGTGGACATCTAGCATCGGTTGGTTTGTGTTTTTTACTAAAGGCTAGTTTCCGTCTTTAGTTTCTTTATTGTCACAGTAATTCTCTCTTGCTATCTTTCTATTTACATACATCATTCAAATTTCCCAATTCTTTTTAATTCTTCTTGTCATCTTTACTTCTATTGTATACTTCCCTGTCTTTGTAGATTTCCCTTCTAATTAGCACACCAATTTTATATACATTTTTTTCTTTTCTCTAGTCTTCCTTCTAATTGTTGCTCTTAGGCAGTGCAAAAAGCGTGTGGGTGCAGCCGAAACTTCTTTGACTATAACTAAGAAGTGTAGGCTTTGTTTTTTTTTTTTAATATCTTTCCTTGAAAGTGTCACACGTCCCTCAGGCATTTCAATCACATTAATCTAATACATAACAAGAGATAAACTTCCACTTGATCAGAATGCCATATAGTACTTTCAGCATTGATACATTTCATCTTCTCTACAAAATACTTGAGAGACGGCCTCCCGCCAGAGACGCCCGTGATCCACACACACACACACAGTGTGTGTGTGTGTGTGTGTGTGTGTGTGATGTACGTATGTATGTATATAGAAAAGGTGCTGTACCTTGGGACGCTTGTTCTTAAAATCTCCAATTTCTTAATAATGATTAATCCATGCATGTACTTGAAAGCATGGTAGTGTGCAATAGTCTTTTGAGCATTTATTTAGAAAAAATAAAATTTGCTTTCCTTATGTTGCTTCTAGAATACACTGTGTTCTAAGACACTGTTAAATGTCCCAAATACATAAGAGTGATGTACCTTGAAACAGTGAATGATGAACAGTGCCTCGAGACACTTTGAAACCTGAAACTAAACTAAGTACAAGTGGTTCTATTTGTTGTTAAATAACTGTATATTATACGTATACTAGAATACAGGTGTAAGGATAATTAAATTGAGACTCTAAAACACGTTTGTTGTATTCATTTATCTAATAATACACATTAAATATAGATAATTGTTTTACCTATCGAGTAGTATGAAACCCAACACACATATTTTATCTATGCATTAGTACAAAAGAACTTTATTTCGCCAATAGTTAAGAAATTGAGAATACTTATGTCTAAAGGGAGAAAAGAAAGCTACAAAACATATATTGAAATATTTAACCATTTCAAAGGAATATCAAATTACGATCTCTCTCCATGAAAGGTCTATACTTCACAAATGTTATATTCTCATAAAGAACGCTCTAATCAAGACCATGTCCTCCAAACTTAACAGGAAACACATAGTATTTCAACTTCCAAGATTATGAACCTTGAAGTTTGTTTGGGCTGAGGTACTTTTATTTTCATGTCCTCAAAAGGAAGATAAAAATCCTCAGAATCTTCCAAGAATGTGAAACATGTATCACAAATTTTCTCTGGTTTCGTCTAATACTGAAGAGTGTATGCAAAGTCACTCATTTTTGTACATATTTTCCCAGTAATGCTTGATCAACTTCTTTCCCCAAACTACAATAGAAAGAAAAGCATCCTTCTTTATGTTTTCATTTTCCAGTTGACTTACTAAAATTTCGTTTCGTAAATCCTTTAACTCGTCTAATGAATCATCAGTTACGAGTTCTACGGCTTCAAGGTCTTCCGAATCTGAAGCTTCCCCCCAAGATTTTCTTCGTGTTGGTTTAGGTTCTCCTTTCGTTCACGTAAATGAACCATAATGTTTTCTTCTTGTTGTTTCATTTCTTTTCCTTTCTTTATTTTTTTTCTGGTGTGTCGGTTAACACTCGAGCTCTGTCTTTAACTCGGCGGCCTTTGCCGTTTCCAGATGAAAATAATCCATAGCTAGGGAGTGGTCTTATTTCTTCAGGTGATAGGGATGCAGCTTTAGCTTGAGGCTGTCCGGACGGAGAAGGAACACTTGCACAATTTGACTCATTCATTAAAGGAGAGCTTGGAACATGTTGGAAAACTACGAACGAAAAGGCTTCTTCGAAAAAAATATTAGAATTAGCACAAACAGTTTTAGAGGTAGAATGTTCTGATATACACTCATGTCCAAAATAATTGTCGCATATCTATAACTGTCTTTTTGTAAGGATATAATTTGAAAATGATTTTACAGAGTACTTTTAATACTGATACTATGTGTATAATCGAGAGATGTATATTTGTGGTAAATTTCATAGGAAAAGAATTATAAATACGAAAATTAGAGTGAGTAAAACAAAATGCTGCTAAATGGATATGAAAGTTTTATTTTCGTTTGATTGTTCTTGTTTCCTACATTTTTGACATGAAATTTTCCTCATACATGTCTTTGCCAATTATACACATACTAACATTATAAGAAATACCGGGCGAATTCGTTATCAAATTATATTCCTACAACAACATATTTATAGACATGCGACAATAATTTTGAACATAAGTGTACCTACATCAGTTGAACAACGAGCTTGATCAAATAGAGAGTTGTTACTTGAAATTGGAGTAGTTGATTCTAAAAGCTGGTCATCTGTGAATATGTTCTCATTCACAGTCAGGGCCGTCGCGTAGGTTGTAAGGGCCCGGGGCGAGAATTCTCAGGCGCCCCTCTCCCAATGTATTATGAAAAACAACCAGGTTTATTCTGTACTCCTAGATTTAAATATGGAATGTAAGATCATAATCTAACGTAAGATAAAAAGAAGTTGGTATTATGTCAATGTTTTAAAGTAAATGGCTTTTGTAGTTAAAACATAAAGGTTAATAATAACATAAAAATACTAATAAATTAAAATAGAAATGAGTAAAATTAACTGCATAATGACATATGCATACTTTATTCAAGCACTAAATGACATTTTCCTGATTTTTTTTTTTTTTTTTTTTTTTTTTTTTTTGTAAGGAAATGTGGACAATATCTCCTTGAAATCTAACTCTCTGGCCTCACCGTTTTCAATAGCTACTATGGCCAATTAATTAAATCTTTCCTGGGTAATAACTGCGTCTTGAGTGTAAATTCGTCTTTATCAGCTTTAACTTACTAAAATGTCAATGGAACAGGCATTCTTACATAAATATACATATGTAAAAATAGAAAATTATTTTAAAAAGTAGGTGTTTGTTGGACACGACAACGATTTGGGTTGTTGACGTTGTAATAGTTGACAGTGAGGCAGTCAGGATTTCGATTCGGGGACACTGGGAAAGGGTGTCTGGGAATCCCCCCCTCCCTCCGTGTACACGAGATCCGGCAAATTACCCTTCAAAACACTTTCTAAAACTTGAGCCCTAAAATTGCATTGTAATGCCTTTTTAAAAACTGCTTTCAGTTTAAAGCACTATAGGATAGTCTAAATTTGAATTTTATTAAGATTTATTTTTCCATTTTAGTGTTGGGAGGCTTGAGCCTCTTCCATGACTACGTCCCTGATAATTAATAAATGCAGTTGTTGTATGAGGTTAGTACAGAATTGAGGTGCTGAAAATATATTTATTGTTATTGATTGGAAAGTACAGTACGTGCAAAGTTGTATCTGTGACGCAAACCAGTTATGATCAAGTTGTATCACAATAAGCAGATAATTGTAGTGTTGCAGTTAGTGTGGTATTACTTGAGCATTTCTTGGACGGAATAGGAATAAATAAATGCTATTGAATTCTACTGAAGTTTCTTCAGTTTATAGCAAACTGTCATATGGATAAGAAGAAAATAATAGCAGATCTCGGTCAGTTTTCCAAAATAGAGAGTTCCCGTTCAATAATGGGATGGGGGGATGGGATTTAAATTTCTGAGCTTTCGGCATCTAAGGCCATTTAGCCCTTCACGTTTTTGAGGGATTACGTACCTCGGCGAGCACACAATCCGGAGAAAGGGAAGGAAGAAAGGATTGGGGAAGGAAGGAAGCGGCCTGGAACCTGTAAGTTAGGTACCACCCCGGCATTTGCCTGGTGTGAATGAGGAAAACCCAGGAAAACCTCATTCAGGGTGGCTGGCCTGAAAAAGCGTTTGACCCTTTTTCGACCGAGTGCCCCCACCGGGAATCCGTTGAATAATCCTAGACAATGTTTTACATTACATTAATTTTACTTAGCCGTGGTCTGATCATTATTAAAATATTTGAATTAACATTAATTTATAAAAATCATTTATCCACATAATCTGAATTCCTTAATTTTGTTGATTTGTCGTTCCTGCGCTACCCCTGGTCGTGGCACCCGGGGCAACCGCCCCGGTCGTCCCGCCCACGCGACGGCCCTGTTCACAGGCACTAAACCACAAACTTCAAACACTTTCTTGATATTTCATGGAGTGAATTCCTTGTTATAAGCCTAACCAGCAAGTTCAGCCACATCATAGTTCGTGATTCTCTTATATGCAGAGGAAAATGTTTCGGGAGAAGTATAGGACGGTAAAACCATAAACTTGGTTGCTACTTTGTTGCAAAAGGTTTTAAACGGTCCAAACACAGTTCTATTCAAAGGCTGCATTTTGTGTGTGTGGTGTGTGGGTGCAATGTAATTAGTATCACTCCAACATCTCTTGCTTTAGATATTACAAGAACTAAAAGGTGGCTTTCGTGCTTGTAGAAAAAAAGAATAATTGGATTTTCTTTCGTCGACTTTTCATGATCAATAAAATCATTCACAAACTTGAGGAGCATCGTTTGACCACCCAGACACACTTGCTGCTTTAATAGCTCCCGCAGGTACTCCTCTCATCAATGTTCATTCAACAAAGTTGATTCTGGGAAATACAAATAAGGGTAAACACTGTTTCCTACAGCATTAACTCATGCGATCATTGTGACGTTGGGCCCTCTGTCACCTGACGTGATTCTACCGAACTGTTTTTCTCCTCTAGGTGCAAAGTAGTACTCCCCGGCGTATATTGCGTCGAGTCAGCAAAAATTTTTGTGACGTCATAGGTCAAAGGTCAATGACCTTGGCCCGGGGTCAATGACCTAGGGGTACATAGGACCACCCCCTCTAAATTTTGGCAGGGGTACCATGCCCCACCCCCTAAATTTTGGCAGGGGTACATAGGACCACCCCCCTTAAATTTTGGAAATTGCCAAATTTAAAAATTTGGTGTGGTAGTCTAGGACCATAGTATGTACCTCTATCCGTATTGGGGGTCTATGTCGTTCCCTTTCATGGGTAAAAAATTGCCAAAAATTCAAATTTCGGAGGTTTTTGACCTAATTTATCCCCTTTGATGAGGTATTATTACCCTATATAGTTATATGGGCGTATACAGGGGTCCATTACCTTTCATAAGACATGGGTATATTAATGCACCCCTTGAAAAATTTGGGAGGGGTACCTTGGCCCACCCCTTAAATTTTGGAAATTGCCCAATTTAAACATTGGGTATTATAGTACAGGACCCTAATATGTATTATGATAAATTTGGATGGTCCACCTCGTTTCCTTCTAGGGTACACAATTGCCAAAATATAAACGTAAGCAATACGTTATACCACGTGTTTGGTTTTTGGTCGATTTTATCCCCTTTGATGAGGTGTTATTACCCTATATGGTTATATGGGCGTATACAGGAGTCCATTACCTTTCATAAGACATGGGAATATTAATGCACCCCTTTAAAAATTTGGGAGGGGTACCTTGGCCCACTCCTTCATTTTTAGAAATTGCCCAATTTAAACATTTGGTATTATAGTATAGGACGCTAATATGGATCACTATAAATTTGGGTGGTCCACCTCGTTCCCTTTTAGGGGTACAAAATTGCCAAAATATAAACGTAAGCAATACGTTATACCACGTGTTTTGTTTCGACCTAAGTTATCCTTTTGATGAGGTGTTATTACCCTATATGGTTATATGGGCGTATACAGGGGTCCATTACCTTTCATAAGACATGGGTATATTAATGCACCCCGGGAGGGGTACCTTGGCCCACCCCTTCATTTTTAGAAATTGCCCAATTTAAACATTTGGTATTATAGTATAGGACGCTAATATGGATCACTATAAATTTGGGTGGTCCACCTCGTTCCCTTTCATGGGTACGAAATTGCCAAATTTAGGTACAACCACGTGTTTGGTTTTTGATTTAATTTATTCCCTTGGATGAGGTCCTATTACCTTATATGGTTATATGGTCATGTATAGGGGTCCATTATCTATTATAAGACATGGGTACATTGGTGCACCCCGGGAGGGGTACCTTGGCCCACCCCTTAAATTTTGGAAATTGCCCAATTTCAACATTTGGTATTATAGTACAGGACCTCAATATGTATCATGATAAATTTGGATGGTCCACATCGTTCCCTTTTAGGGGTACAAAAATTGCCAAAATATAAACGTTGTACCACGTGTTTGTTTTTTTGGTCCATTTTATCCCCTTTGATGAGATTCTATGATTACAGGGGTTCATTTCTTATCATAAGACATGGGCACCCTTCTTAAATTTTGGCAATGGGGGTCCACTGAAATTGTCCAATTGAAGCATAGTACAGGACCTCAATATGTTTCGGTGGTCCTATTACCAAATTTGTTTAGTACAACCACGTGTTCGGTTACTGACTCAATTAAGGTTATAAGGTATGGATGGGTATCCCCTTTCAATTTTGGTAGGACCCTTCGGTGTGTAGTACAGTCACGTGATCGATGATTTGGTTTTAATGCGCGACGAGGTCCCTGGTCAATGTTCTCTAGGAAAGATTCTTGGCATTTAAAACTTTTTTTTTCAACTTTTCAAACTAAAAAAAATGAAAACAAAAATTGAAACGAAAAAATTTCGAAACAAAAATGTTCAAACAAAAAATTTTAAACAAAAAATTCGAACATTTTTTAAACTTAAATTTCAAACAAAAAGTTTTTTAGTTTGAAACAAAAAAATTTTAAACAAAAAAAATTGGAAACGAAAAATTTCAAAACAAAAATTTCGAACAAAAAAATTTAAACAAAAAATTTTGCAACAAAAAAAAATTAAAAATTTTCAAACGAAAAAATTTCAAACAAAATTTTGAAAACAAAAATTTCAAAACAAAAATTTTCAACAAAAAAAAATTTCAAACGAAAAAATTTTTAAACAAAATTTGAAACAAAAATTTTGAAACAAAAAAAATTTAAACAAAATTTTTGAAACAAAAATTACAAAACAAATTTCAAACGAAAAATTTTCAAATAGAATTTAAATCAAACAGTGATCAGCTTTCACGGTTAACCGTTAAACTTTATCCGGTTTTTAACTATTCGATTAACAAATAAACGGTTTTCAACTATTCGATTAACAAATAAACGGTTTTCAACTACTCGATAAACAGATGAACGGTTTTAACCTTTTCACACCAGTGAGTGCAAGAGTTTACAATCTAAAACAAAAAGAAAATTTGTACTCGCTTTAAATACGCATCATTTTTGAAACAAGGTGTTAGTGTTCATCATGGATACACAGTGGAAACATCCATTTACCTGTATTCTCGCAGGGCCTAGTGGGTGTGGAAAAACGTATTTTGTGAAGCGATTACTGTCACATCTCCCAACCATGATCAATGCAAAATTTCGTAAGATATACTGGTATTATGCAGAATGGCAAGACGTGTATGCAACAATGCCAGTTCCAGTAGAATTTCACGAAGGACTTCCACGAATGAAAGATTTTCAGCCTCAAGATGGACCACATTTGATTATTATTGATGACCATATGCGAGAAGTGAATAGTGATATTGTTGATATGTTCACAAAAGGATCACATCATCGAAATATTAGTGTGATTTTTATAACACAAAATGTATTTCATCAAAGTAAAGCAAATAGAAATATGAGTTTAAATTGTTCGTATTTGGTGTTGTTTAAAAATCCACGTGACAAGTCACAAATCAAGCATATGAGTTATCAAATCATGCCTGAGCATCCACTGTTTCTACAAGAAAGTTATGCAGACGCAACAAGAAATCCACATGGTTATTTACTGATGGATCTTAAACAAGATACACCCGATGAAATGCGATTTCGTACAAATATTTTTCCCGACGATTTGCATCATTATGTTTACGTACCAACAAAACATGTTTAAATTATTGTGCATGTGAAAAGAATGACTTAGTCTGTCACGATGTCTCCTACAGTGAAACACGCTGATCTGCTACGTGCTCTGCACAAAGCTAAACCAAGATTGCGTAAAGCTATTATTGCCAATGCAGACGCTTCATTAATTCATAGTATTTGTGAATGTTGTTATAATGTCTTAAAAGGCAATGTTCCACTGACAAGTGCGCAGAAGTCAAGATTAAAGCGTTACAAGAACACGCTCCGGTATCTTGTAGACAATACAAAATCATTGGATAAAAAGAAGAAACATTTAGCCGTACAACAAGGAGGATTCTTACCTGCATTACTTGCACCTATTGTAGGAAGTGTGTTATCCAGTATTTTGTTTAAACAATAAACATCATGGAACATAGCAAGAAGATGGTTTTAGTGCCACCAGAAATGCTTCAACGAATGCATGCATCATCATCCCGTGTGAGTGAAAATCGAGAATCTAATCTCGATCGTGAAATGCAATCTATATTGAATACATCGTATCCAAGTGATGAAGAAAAATGGAATCAGTACAATAGAATATTACAGAAATATCTTTATGTGATACGTAAACAAGAAGAACCAATACCACTTACAATTACATCAATGAAACCTGATGGTGACGTCCCGAATGTTGACGATAGCACGAAACAAGAAATTTTAGCCGCAATACCACAAATGTATCGTAAGAAAGCCGAACTACTATTCCGTCGTTTAAAACAAGATGACGCAATTACGTGGGATCATAAAGGAACAGTGTACATCAACGATAATAAACTACAAGGATCCAATATTGTAGATTTAATATGCGATGTGACTCGACCGAGGAAACATTCTAATCCTCAAGGCTGGGAATTGTTTTGCAACTACCTTGCATCGTCAAACACACCTCAAGAATTGATTGGTAATCCACGGAGATTAAACTATATTGTCAAGCATAATAGTACAACAGCATCTGAAGGATCTGCACCACCAAAACCGGCACCTGAATTATTTTCTTCCGGAGAAGAAGAAGAAGAAGAAGATGATGATGATGTTTTAGAAGTCCGACCAAAAAGAAAACGTATCATTCCACAATGGTCAACGTACAAACCATGAACAAAAAGTTGAAATCCATTTATTACAATCCAGCACATCCTGCATCATTTTCTACTGCAAAGAAATTATGGCAAGCCACAGGAAAATCTATACCTCTAGCCAAAATAAAACTTTGGTTAAACAAACAACCTACCTACACGTTACATCGTCCTGTACGTCGTCGTTTCCGTAGAGATTTTTATCTTGTCAACAATATTGATGATCAATGGGAATGTGATTTAAATGATTTACAATCACTTCAAAACTATAATGACAATTACCGCTATATTCTTACAGTGATTGATGTGTTTAGTCGGTACGGATGGGCTGTACCACTAAAATCAAAAAGTGCCGAGGATATAGTGAATGCATTTGAAATGATTTTCCAGGACAGGAAACCAATTGTGCTACGTAGTGATCAAGGAACTGAATTTACCAACAAGACAGTACAAAAGTTTTTCAGGAAACACAACGTGCAACATGTTACAACAAAGGATCCAGATATTAAAGCCAGCATCGCAGAAAGATTTAATCAGACATTGAAACATCGTATGTGGAAATACTTTACCAAATATCAAACATACAATTACATCAAAGTATTGCCTTTACTTGTAAAAGCATACAATGAAAGTCGGCATTCCAGTATTAAAATGGCACCTGCAAACGTTTCTCAGGACAATTTACTGGAGGTGTGGCACAACTTATACGACAAAAAGCTACAACGTTCAAAACAAGATACGGATTTATCTGTTGGTGATACTGTTCGTATAAGTAAAACAAAACGTATCTTTGACAAGGGTTACCTCGAGAACTGGACTTGGGAAATATTCAGAGTAAAAGCCATTGTACCAAGAAACCCACCAGTGTATCGACTAGAGGATTTAAATCATCAACTTATCGATGGTGTTTTCTACAGAGAAGAATTACAACCAGTACCGCTCCCTTCGACGTTCCTCATCGATAAAATATTACGTACAAGAACAAAAGGTCGCAGAAAGGAGTATCTCGTCCAGTGGAAAGGATATCCTTCCTCATTCAATTCGTGGATCCCTGCAACTTCATTGAAGAAGAAGAAGAAGAATGGAACCTGATCAAGATTTTTACGTTACACTTCCCAGTAATAGTTCCATGGATTATTTTCCAGAAAATACATTGACTTCATATATTACGAAATTACAACGACGTGTAGAGTTTCGCCAGAAATGGGATGTGGCAATTGTAGAGATTCATTATCCACATTCTTTGCTGAACATTAACAGTAAAAACAATAAAATATATTACAAATCATCAAGTAGTAATGATCAGGAACCGTGGAAGGTTGTAACGATCCCTGTACGCTATTATAACAATATACGGGATCTTATTCATGCAATTAATATACATCATAAAGAAACCAATTTATTTATATCTCATGACGCAACTAATAATATATGCCTCATAAGACATCCCAAAAAGGAAATCCATACTTCTGTACAATTGTCACCAAGTGTTAGTTTAATGCTTGGATTTGACCCGAAAAGTGATTTAAAAGATATGGAAAAGGGACAATATACACCGGATGTACGATTAGGCTTACCATCACAAATGTACGTCTATTGTGACATTATTGAATCTGTCATTGTTGGAGATACAATGGTACCCTTGCTACGAATTGTCAACATGGATCCTGTGAATCATACTTTTGGAAGTCATGCAGTACAAATCTTTAATCCTGCACATTATGTTCCGGTGGAAAAAATGAATTTTGAGCAAATACAAATCGATATAAGGGATAGCACAGGTCATCCTATGCCATTCACCTTTGGAACGGTGTGTACAAAACTACATTTCCGTCGTCGTCGTCATGACTGATCCGTATTTGCAATACTACCAAAAACAAGCGTTGTCTGGTATCGGCAACGTCTATGTGGGAAGTCCCTATCAAGCAGGACATGGCATTGGAAGTTTCCTTGGTGGCTTATTTCGTTCAGTGTTACCACTTGTGAAGCAAGGCGCTAAAACTGTGGGAAAAGAATTATTAAAATCAGGTGCCAATATGATTAATGATGTTGTGATCTCGAATCAACCGCTGGAAGAATCGTTTCATCAACGTATGCAAGAGGCAAAATCAAATTTACAAGAAAAAGCTAAAAACAAGTTGAAAACTATGCTGGGAAGTGGATATCATAAACGAAAATGGGATGACTGCTCTCAGTTTGAGGTTGACCTTCCAACGATCAACAACACCATCAATCCTACAAAGAGACGTAAATTATCACATAAGAAGAAGAAATCATTGGCATCGTCACCAGATATTTTTGATTAATTCAACGATGGCTTTCTTACATCATCAATCCTGTGAATGTGTAAAAAGTGAATTGGACATTTTTTCAACGTTGCCCACGCAAACCAGTGTTCTGGACAATCGTATTATAGGCTACAAACCAATTAGTTCAATAGCTGAAAATTCACCAATAGAATTTGTAGTGAGTGGTAGCAGTGATGAATATATTGATTTGCCACAAACCTTATTATACATCCAAGCACAAATTGTGAAACCAGATGGTTCCTCCTTCACCGAAACGGATAAAGCAATTGCACCTGTCAATGATTTTCTAAATGCTATGTTTAGTGAAGTACAAATCTACTTGAACAATAAACTGATTTCATTTCCGTCACATAATCATCCATATCGTTCGTACATGGAAAAACTACTCAATTATAGTGATGGAGCTAAAAATACACATTTACAAACAGCAATGTGGTTTCAAGATACGGCTGGTCATATGAACGCAACCACAAGTGAGAACAAAGGATTTCAACAACGCTATGAACTGACAAAACAAAGTATGAAATTCGATATGATTGGACATCTTCATTGTGACATTTTTAATCAAGATAAATTTTTAATTCATGGAGTGGAATTACGTGTGAAACTTATTCCTGCAAAGCCAAACTTTTGTCTCATGGCCGGTGAAAGTGGTGTCAATGCAAAAATCAATATTCTAGATGCATCGTTGCAGGTGAAAAAAGTCAGCATCAGCCCTAGTGTCAAATTGGCACACAATAAAATTTTACAATCTACACCGGCAAAGTATCCTCTGACAAGGGTTCAAATGAAATCATTTACCATCCCGAAGGATATACAATCCAAAACTATTGATAACCTGTTTATGGGAACATTGCCAAATCGTATTATTGTAGGATTTACATCGAATGAAGCATCCAGTGGAACTATTACCACCAATCCATTTGAATTTCAACATCTAAACATTAATTTCTTTACACTGTACGTGGATGGAAAAGCTGTACCTTCAAAACCGTTGCAACCCAACTTTGAAGAAAATCTCTACATTTCATCGTACCACACATTGTTCTCAGGCTCTGGCATACATTTTACCAATACTGGAAATACAATTTCAAGAGCCGACTACAAGAATGGATATACACTGTTGGTATTTGACCTAACTCCCGATTCTTCTGCTGGAGATTGTCACTATTGGAATTTACAACGACATGGAGCCATCCGATTGGAAGTTCATTTCCAAGAGAAATTAGCAGCACCTGCAAACTGTATTGTGTATGGAGAGTTTTCCTCACTCCTAGAGATCGACCACCAGCGCAACATTATCCTGGACTTTTAAATTACAAGGTACGTATACGTTATGTATCATTTCCATTCACGATGTTGAATACATTACAATTAGCTAGTGCTTTACACGGTAGTCCATTATTCAGAAATCATTTTACCGGGGTATTTGCAAGCGATGAGTTGCCCTCACAGATTTCTCTTCCTCTGGCAATGATTGTAAATACAGATCCATCCACAAAACTAGGAAGTCATTGGATTGCAATTTATATTGATCATCGCGGTGTTGGAGAATATTTTGACAGCTATGGCCTTCCTCCTTATGTACCACAACATGTTGCATTCTTAAAACTTCATTGTATATACTATAAATATAATAATAGCCAAATGCAAAGTCTTGGTTCATCCGTATGTGGCTATTATGCTTATTTTTATTTGTGCTGTAAAGCCCAAGGAAAATCTCTGCGTGAAATTCAATATTTGTTCACAACAGTACCCACGGTTAATGATCGTAGACTGTTGCAATATACCTTCCAGGTAATTTTATCATATTTATCATTGTAAGTGTATTTGTTTTATCATCATCTATTTCTATACTAATCATCTTTTTCCTCGTTCTTTTTTACAGAATTCACAATACGAAGCTTTGCAAACGGGTGCTATGCTGCAAAACATGGAAACAAATCATCGCAATCAAGAAGAGGAGGCAGTCTAATGAAGAAACCCAGCTCAATATACAAACATTGTCAATAAGAAAGAAAAAGAAGAAACCAGAAAAATGAATAAAATACAATTTATGCTTATTTATGTGTTTTTATTGTCCATTCCATATACAACGTTATCAGATTCTCCTAAAGAACTGTGCGATATAAGACGAGAACCCTGTGCAAAGTTTCCACCTAATTCCTAGAGAACATTGACCAGGGACCTCGTCGCGCATTAAAACCAAATCATCGATCACGTGACTGTACTACACACCGAAGGGTCCTACCAAATTGAAAGGGGATACCCATCCATACCTTATAACCTTAATTGAGTCAGTAACCGAACACGTGGTTGTACTAAACAAATTTGGTAATAGGACCACCGAAACATATTGAGGTCCTGTACTATGCTTCAATTGGACAATTTCAGTGGACCCCCATTGCCAAAATTTAAGAAGGGTGCCCATGTCTTATGATAAGAAATGAACCCCTGTAATCATAGAATCTCATCAAAGGGGATAAAATGGACCAAAAAAACAAACACGTGGTACAACGTTTATATTTTGGCAATTTTTGTACCCCTAAAAGGGAACGATGTGGACCATCCAAATTTATCATGATACATATTGAGGTCCTGTACTATAATACCAAATGTTGAAATTGGGCAATTTCCAAAATTTAAGGGGTGGGCCAAGGTACCCCTCCCGGGGTGCACCAATGTACCCATGTCTTATAATAGATAATGGACCCCTATACATGACCATATAACCATATAAGGTAATAGGACCTCATCCAAGGGAATAAATTAAATCAAAAACCAAACACGTGGTTGTACCTAAATTTGACAATTTCGTACCCATGAAAGGGAACGAGGTGGACCACCCAAATTTATAGTGATCCATATTAGCGTCCTATACTATAATACCAAATGTTTAAATTGGGCAATTTCTAAAAATGAAGGGGTGGGCCAAGGTACCCCTCCCGGGGTGCATTAATATACCCATGTCTTATGAAAGGTAATGGACCCCTGTATACGCCCATATAACCATATAGGGTAATAACACCTCATCAAAAGGATAACTTAGGTCGAAACAAAACACGTGGTATAACGTATTGCTTACGTTTATATTTTGGCAATTTTGTACCCCTAAAAGGGAACGAGGTGGACCACCCAAATTTATAGTGATCCATATTAGCGTCCTATACTATAATACCAAATGTTTAAATTGGGCAATTTCTAAAAATGAAGGAGTGGGCCAAGGTACCCCTCCCAAATTTTTAAAGGGGTGCATTAATATTCCCATGTCTTATGAAAGGTAATGGACTCCTGTATACGCCCATATAACCATATAGGGTAATAACACCTCATCAAAGGGGATAAAATCGACCAAAAACCAAACACGTGGTATAACGTATTGCTTACGTTTATATTTTGGCAATTGTGTACCCTAGAAGGAAACGAGGTGGACCATCCAAATTTATCATAATACATATTAGGGTCCTGTACTATAATACCCAATGTTTAAATTGGGCAATTTCCAAAATTTAAGGGGTGGGCCAAGGTACCCCTCCCAAATTTTTCAAGGGGTGCATTAATATACCCATGTCTTATGAAAGGTAATGGACCCCTGTATACGCCCATATAACTATATAGGGTAATAATACCTCATCAAAGGGGATAAATTAGGTCAAAAACCTCCGAAATTTGAATTTTTGGCAATTTTTTACCCATGAAAGGGAACGACATAGACCCCCAATACGGATAGAGGTACATACTATGGTCCTAGACTACCACACCAAATTTTTAAATTTGGCAATTTCCAAAATTTAAGGGGGGTGGTCCTATGTACCCCTGCCAAAATTTAGGGGGTGGGGCATGGTACCCCTGCCAAAATTTAGAGGGGGTGGTCCTATGTACCCCTAGGTCATTGACCCCGGGCCAAGGTCATTGACCTTTGACCTATGACGTCACAAAAATTTTTGCTGACTCGACGCAATATACGCCGGGGAGTACTACTTGCAAGAATTTTGGGTAGGTTGCATACAGTTGAGAGTCCTGTCTTATCAATGTTAAAATTCTACTAGAGAAAAACTTCCTCTGTATCAAAACTTCTTTGTAAATGGTGAAGAACGTCTTGCATTTTCTCTCGTAAACGACACCGATCTAGCAGCACTTGTTGATTCTGGTTTGCGCAGTAATAATTCAGTAGAATGCCTCTCCTGTAGGCATCGCAGCCAACCTTCTCTAGCTTCTTTATTTTCTTCCCATTTGGTTGAATATTTTTTATTATTCCATTTCGCAAATTGAAATGCTAATTTAATTATTGCTCCTCTCGTTAAGCTATACTGCAACCGTGCACTTAATTTTAAGTACTCCGCTAACTCTAATTTTTCATCCATAGCAAAATCTTTCTTGCAATCATGTTTGGGTTGGTATACAAATTTCTTCAGCCCTACAGGTTTGGACAATTGGACGTGCCGGAAATGGGATATTTTCGAAAGTCATACTTTTTGGTAGCAGCTCTTATTCGTAACTTCCCATTAAGTACTTCTTGGATGATTGCTGAGGGCCAGGGCATTTGAGACCAGTAGAACTTCGAGAAATTTTCCAGATCTGGAAATGAAAACAATAATATAATATTCGTGTTGTACTTTGGGACGTGTCCCAAGGTACCGTACTCTGCCCCATGGCACATCACCCCGCCTTATTTTACATTTCTGCTTTTAACATTCCCAACATTACGACTGAACTTTGGTTGATCCTACATTTCACAGAAGAAAATACATTTTGTATCAACTATACTACCAAATAACGAAAAACAATGAATCTAGGAATAATATTTAAAAACATATCTTCAGAAAATACCAACCTGAATTTGTAAAATATCGTTTTTGTTCCTCTGTTCGTACACGACCAATCACGTATACAAACTTTCTATGTATCAAATGGTGTATCTCAAGAGCAGTGTTGCTAGCATAAAGACAAACATAAGTCTTTCTTAATATAGAAAATATCTCAAATGTCCCAAGATACATTGTGTCCCAATTTACCGCATCTTCCCCGATTTAAAAGAGAATTTTCTGCTAAGATGCCAGGATAAAACAGATTATAATTCACACTAGCCCGCAAAACAGTAGATCATTGCTTCTCTCAAAAAGAATTCTACGCCGCGCAGACCGTTTTAAAATTGCAATTACATATACTTTGTGTGTTCCAACTTAGCATACATAACAATTTACTACACTGTAAAAGTAGCATACTAATATTATCTTTGTCGGTAACGAAAAGCTTTAATCTACTATTAGAATTATTTATCTTTCCCCTTTTTTATATACAGGGTGTTTCAAAACAACATTCACAACGTTTGGAAGGTGATTCCTGACATCAAGATAAGACAAAAACTATAGACCAACCTGAGTGCACAAATGCTTCTTTCGGGAGTTATAGGCTGCCGAAAACATGAATAAAATGAATTTTAAATGTCCATAGCTCCAAAATTATGGGACCTACCGTAGTCGGGTCAAGACTTCACTTAGAAATTAATATGTACCCTATCTAAAAATCCATGTTTCAGAATTCTAAGGTACTCACACAACAATTTTTATAGAGGGAGTTTGCCTGAAGAACTCACAAACTACCTGTATAAAAATTATTGTGGAAGTACCGCAGGATTATGAAACATGGACAGTTGGATAGTGTACGACGCAGCCTCACATTAGTTTCATTAATGAAGTTTATATAGTAGTATATTTAAATGTTATCATTAATTTGCATGTCAAAATGGAAATGGTTTTCTTTATTTTCAAATATTATTTATAATATTAATTAACTTAGAATCATATTTATTTTATTTCCTAAGTATTGGTAAGATTCAAGTTTATATCGAGAATGTAACTATAGATATTGGATTTCGTATATAGAAAGATAGACTCTAGTGAGTTAGATTTTTTTTTTTAAAGCAAACTTGTAGAAGACAACTAAGCTCCAAAAGGTCAGTCACCTATGCTTGGTCAGCCTAGCCAACTATATTGTGAGTTGAAACTAAAAATTACTCTTTTATTTCTGTTAAGCAGCTATAAGAATACTGTATAGAACTAAAAAAACCATAAAACACCCTGAGTTGTAACACTACCGAAAAGGCGACAGAAAGTCGGATATTTGTCTATTGTCAAATTTTAACACATAGATATAAAAACAGAAGGACAATGATGTGTGAAAATCTTGAGTTAACCGCCGATTTCACAAGAATTCTAGCTGGCGTAGTGAATCTATCAAAACAGGTTGTGAATTCGTTCCAGGTTTACCAGATGAAGCAGTTTGTAATATCAAATAATAATAATAATTAAAATATGTAAGAATAAAGGCGGATTTTCATGTGTCCTTTACCTCCGTGAGTTGCGAGCGATTGTGCTAAACAGCCAATGAAATCACGCATCGGAGATGGCGCGCTACACTCGCGTCAGAGTAGAAATTTGTTCAATTCTGACGGAAGTAGCGCGCGTACACTATTGTATTCACTGACTAACATGGCGGAAGTCGCAAACTTTCTATTTTACGCATGCGCATTAGCTAGGGAGTAGTAATTTGGCGCAATACACGCATGGATGTATGAAAACGAAAATAATTTACGGTGAATACGCTACATGTGATGCTTCCGTTCTAACGCGGGCATGAAAATCCGCCTTTAGTGTTTAAGAGTCAATTATGTATTGGAAAGCTACGCGTACCTTTATTGTTTGTTTTACCTTTTCTGTCCTTCCGTATATCGTATCATAAAACTTTCTTTCAGCCGTGAGAAAAAAAAAAAAAAAAACAAGTACTATCTGGTATTGGAGGGGTGGAGTTTTGGCTTTCTGCTGGGGACAGACGAAACTGGGAATCCTTACCCTAAGAAATTGTATCAAATAAAGTTAATAGAGGATGACAACTCCATACCACATGTGTATATGGTAGCAAAGATATGTATATACTTGTAGGTAAAATAGATGTATGTTTAATTTCATTCTATAATCAATAATTTGTAAAATTGTCACGCGGAAGCAGAAAACTCCGAACTATTATGGTTGTCCGTGACATTGTTGATTCTTTCCGCTAGAGGGCTCCAGTGACTAGACAAACATAAGAAAAGAACATGTCAGGTGGTGAAAAATATATTAATCGGCCTATTTTAAATGCAAAATTTTAAGGTTATATCAGAAGGGGACTATAACATATTTGGTACCTAATGAAAGGCCAAAGAATGCAGATTTTAGTGCTTGATTCGAAATGAGGTGACAATCTATAAGAAGTGAATTATTTGCGTATAAAGTCAATGTAAATAAAAATCAGCATACTTCCTTGCAAAGTTCCGTTAGCAGGTAGATAGACAATAGAAAAGGTTATCTCTATTGAAAAGCCAGTAGCTTTGATGCGAAGCACGACTCTTGGGCGTCAAACCCCTTTTACAAAACCGAAAATCTGGAGAAGAACAAGGCAGTTGGCGTTTAGATCGGGTCTGTGAAGTTGCTCTCGTGTGAAAATAGTTATTTTCCTGAACACTATAAATTCAACGGTGGTAGTTGCAATGGAAGATAGGTGCATAGATTTATTTTAAAAGTGGACTTAATTAAGTGCGATAAGTTGCACCATTGGTGTTCAAAATAAGTTAACTACACTGTGTCAGTTTTCTAGACTATGTGCATTTTGAGATCCAATCTGACAATACTTTAACGAATACACAAATCTTACGTATGCAGCAACAAACCATTAAAATATATATATAGAGACAGAGATAGAAGTGCAACTAAAATCAAGTTTGAAGTGGATACACAAGGACTTAATCTACTGTAAGATGCTACGGAAATCGTTCTAAAATACTATCAATATGAAAGAATATACACTAAAATTGTGATTAACGCTGTGAAGTAACGGACACACCTAGCTGGAAATTAAAGAAGATGAACTGTGCAATAGATACAAATACATGATTAACTATGAACTAGTGATCAAAAAAATCATAAGATAGTTTTTTTAAAATTATTTTAGTTCAACTGTGAGCATATATTTTATCGATATCAATTAAGTGTTGTGGTTTAAGTGATTAAGTGTTGTGTTTATAATAAAAGTGTTTATTAAGCTACATGGAGTTATCACCTTCCCTAACGGAATTTCGGCTGGTATGGTAAGTACCAGAATAATTTGTTTGTTTCTTGCAGGTTTGCTGGATTCCATGTTCTTTAATATCAGATGTTCGAAACTAGTAAGGTAATCACACACCTATTCTTTGATAAACCAAGGTGGCAGATAACTCATGCGTAAGTCCACATATCAAAGAAAGTCCGAAAGGGGCTACAGGACTTTAAATAAGGAACTCACACTTACAGGAATGGCATTATAGAAATTATAAATATATAATTTTATTGTTTTTTTTAATCTTAGCTCTACCGACTTTTATCTAAATTTCAGTATTTTCTATTATTTTATTTGGCATATCCTTAGATTTTTTTTTAAACTATGGATAATACAACATTCCTGTAGGTAAAGGGGTGGTAAGAAAGAGATTTGCATATGAGTTCAATATGGAGATTTCTCTTTTCTTCCCCTGCACTCCACAATAGGACACATATTAGTTCCTAAGTGAAGTATTAACCCGACTACGGTAAGTCCCATAGTTTTAGAGCTATGGACCTTTAAAGTTCATTTTTTCATGCTTTCGGCAGCCTATAATTCTGAAAGGAAGCGTTTGTGCACTCTAGTTGGTCTATACGTTTTGTCTTATCTTGGTGTCAGGAATCACCTCCCAAACGTTGTCGGTGTTGTTTTGAAACACCATGTATATCCGGAAATTCATGGTGCGGAGCGTGGATATATTCCGAAAAGTATCGACCTTATAGAGTGTGGATCGTATGTACTTTCGGACCACGCCGTTGAGGTCCTATGCCGTTTAGATCGTATGACGATTTTCTGCTATATATCTTCAAAAAAATGATTGTTAGTTAACATTGAGTGATTATAAGATAGTGTATTATTTTAATCATTTCTATTCTATGCAGTTTTGGTCCTAACCTTTAAACCCCGAAGGACCAACAGCTGCGTTATGGCTTTAAACCTCAATAACTCAGCCTCTAATTAAGTTAGGAAGATAATTTTGGTATCAATGTGTTCCTGAAGGATGAAGCCTGCTGCTGATATGCATTTTATGTATGTAGTAGTACCACAGTGGAGAGAGGGAAGAGTAAAGTTCGTATTTTTAGTTTTGTTTGCATCAGGTTTTTCCGGGGTATTCACCCTTTGGGGGTACAGTAATAAAAATTGATATATGAAGCAATGAAGTAGTCCAGTACACACTAATGCCCTGCAAAAGTACTTATTGCTTATATGGAGAGTAGGAAAGAGGCAAAGTTGGCCATTTTCTTGAGTCTCAGTTTTTTACCTATGTATAAGATAATAGACCTATATCTTTAAAGTGAATTGGTCTAGAAACATAATTCTTGTTTCTATATTTTCTACAGCCAATTATGAAAAAATGATGTGTGTATAACGTAGTGCCAGAAGCGGATCCAGGGGGGGCGATCGGGGCAATAGCCCTTCACAAAGAGGGAACTTACTTATTTTATATATAAATAAAACCCATTAAAAGTAGATCAAAGTAACAGTATTACAACCTACCACCCCCGAGAAATCCGTCCTGGATCCGCCTCTGCGTAGTATACTACTATGGTGGGGTGGAGGCGAATGTCAAATTCAACGAATTGTTCTTCTACGCTTAAATTTATATACAGGGCGTTTATACATAAATTTTGTTCTGAGTTTTTATCTCATTTTGTATTGCTGCAATGTGTACAATTTTTTATGTTATTGTCCCAAATTATTTCCCTTGTGTCAGCGTAGAGCGACTGTAAAAGTTGCCAGGGTCCCCCACGATCTATTTTTTCATATATTTTATGATTTTTTGTTTCTTTTTCTTTATCTTCTTCTTCCTCTTCTTCTTCAATGAATAGGGCGGGAATTGCACATGTGTTACCTCGTTGGAAGTAGTGTTTCATAAGATTTCCAACAAGGTGTAAATAGGGGCGGATCCAGGATCGACTTCTGGGGGGACCTGTGAGTTGTCATACTGCCACTTAGAGCTACTTTTAAGAGCTTCAAACTCTGAGATGGGTTTTATTTATATATATAAAATAAGAGTTTCTTCTTCTGGGGGGGGGGGGGCGATTGCCCCGATCGCCCCCTGGATCCGCCACTGGATGTAAATCATTACCCTATGCTAATTAGTGGGGTCATTAGGGCCCCCAATGTGACAGTCTACGATTTCTTTAAAAATCCATGCCTAGTGTATAAAGAGTAAATTTGCAGTATTAAATATAATTGTCGAGAGCAGCGTTGCCAGATCTAGCATAATGATGCTAGATGTAGCATAATTTGCATGCCTTTAGCATCTAGCATCTTGCTTTTAGCATCCTGCCCAAATCTAGCATAATTTCAGCAAGTTTATCAAAAAGCCGTAAAACCTGGAGATGAGAAAGAAGTTGGTCGTGGAAGAAAAAGAACGGCTGAAATGTATCCTCTCCCATTGATTCATACAGTCGGTAAACCACACAGGCAGTATTATTTTAAGAAGTAATTTAGAAACGGCTTTTTTTTTGTGGCTTCACCCATGTTTTTTAATCCTTTAACTGCGAGGCATGGGCGGAAGTATGGGGGCCATTCTCCCCCCAACTTTTTGACAACTTCACCATCTTTATTTCTGACTTCATGACCATCTTTATCCCTGAAATGAAAGGTCCGAGACCGACCAAAAATCTTCCCCCCAGCAGACAATTCCCAACTCAGCTTATGCTGCGAGGTAATTTTCTTTCAAAATATGTAAAACAAACACTTTGCATTCATTTATACGATATATACGCCATTGAGTCTAGCAACGACTGCACTACTTTAGTTGAGTTAAAGCTTTGGTGCGTGAAGTATTGAGTTCTATCTAAGCATTCTTGCGCTCTGCGTATTTTAAGTTACATTATCGTATCTCAACTTCGTTTTTTTTTTCTTTTAAAACTCCTGAATTAGTAATTATGAGGATCTAGCATAATTGAACCGAATCTAGCATAATTTCCATCAGATTTTGGAATAATTCCGAGCTGTGAGTCTGGCAACGCTGGTCGAGAGATGCCCTTTTCATTTCATATTAGAAGTAAAGCGTTTTCAAGCGAGTCATTTTTCTCTTGTTATCTTGTTTTTTTTCCTTCCTTTTTTAATTATCTAGGTATATACTATCATAGCAATTTTTTTATATCAGGTTTTTCTCGTAGAGCTCTTGATCCTTGAAGATACATAGATAAGTGCATGCATTTTCTCACGTTTCTTGTTAATTGAATGCTTTTGTACGAGTGGTTGTTATCTACTTCACTTGAAGTATGTCAATATTAGTATCTTGAAGATCGATACTTACACAACAATTGAACAATAATTTCAATATATTACTTTTCCTTTTCAGTTCCGAGAAGTGGTATATCGTGGTATATCAAGATTCTCACGACTGGAAGTCGGATGCAAGTAGTAGGCCTACTTGGCAACACTATTCAATGAATTTTTATTAACTGCTTATATAACAAAGGTGAAATAATTACTCCACTTCAAATTAAGTGGAATCCACAACTTCCTTGGATTATGCACTGTACACTAGAGTATCAGGATGAAATGTATGTTGTTATTGCATTGGAGTTTAGTTGCGTCCCTTTCCATATTAGGCTACATGAGAGTTGGACTTAAAGTTTAAGGGGGGGTGCGGTGGCTCAGTGGTAGAGCGTTCACCTCTGGTGCTTGGGGTCCCGGGTTCGATCCCAGCTCCCGCCAAGTGAACTTTCGTGGTGGACAAACACCGTGTGCGTGGGTTTTCTCGGGGTTCTCCCGTTTCCTCCCACTTTCTTCATTCCACCATTTCATTCATTACTCATCATCACCGTCTCCTTTAGCCTAACCGGCATAACCGTGGGACGTACAACTCAAAGATTTCATTTCATTTTTCATTTTTAAAGTTTGTGAAATTTGAACCATTGTAATGTGTTCCAATTTTTCAAGACTCTGCCACCAGGAATCGAACCTTGTGTGTGTACCATCTCGTATATAGGTGAATAGTAATTGAATGAAGACTGATTTAAAACCCAAGGCTATGGGTGACAAGGGAAGTGAATGAAGTGGTCCGCCATCTCGGATCCGCCATTTTTAATTTTACACTTTTGATATCCGATCCATACACAGTGACGATGAATGTCTCTATATAGTCTACCCAATTTGAGATACAGCTTGTTTTTTTGTAATTTGTGTCAACCATCTTGGATCCGCAATTTTGAATTTTACACTTTTGGTATCCGATTCATACATAGGGACGTCTAATATGTCTATACACCCAATTTCAGATTCATAGTTTGTTTTTTGTAATTTGTGTTCGCCATCTTGTATCTGCCAATTTGATTTGTAAATATCTGTCAGATTCGTATTCAGCTACCTTTTAAACCTATATAGTCTATACCATGTCTCAAAACAATCACATCATACCTTCCTATTTTGTCCACGTTTTCTGGTGTTTTGGACCGTGCCTTGCTTGGTTCTTCAAATGACCACCACGCCCCGTACAGGCACAATTCAAGCGAGATGTTTCACATGTGAGGTTACTCGGTGTGACCTGGATACAGTGCATGTATCCATCGATACGTAACACATGCGGATCCCCGCACACTGCTTCACCCACTTCCTTTGTGCGAGAGAATTGATGGAATGAGGATCTTGAAGTACCAGAAGCTCACATGGCTTAGGGTCAAACTCTTTGCACCAGACCAAATGCTTGTCTGTCATTCGTTATTATTATTATGCACACCGATTTTCAGCACGTATAACCGTGGATACATGAACGAAAAGTAGTTAATACCATGTAAGTAGGAGAGGATTTTGTCAGTATATTTATAGCAATATTCTGTGCCGACAACTCTTCCAATCTGTACACATTTGGTGGCATCAATGTAGAGATAGTCGAAATCGTAATTGTGCGTCTTGTAATTAGTGTCTTTAACCTGGTAATCACTGTAAAATGACCATGAAATGAAATTCAGGGACAGAAATGGTGATAGAAATTTTAGGAAGAAAAAAGTCTATTTTGTGCAACCTTGAATAATTAGTTGAGAAAGAGACTAAAAAAAATGCTTCGTGTGTACTTTTCTACCATATAGAGAAGAAAGATGGTTATTACGTAAAAGTAATGAAAAACAACTGGAAGCTTTCGGAATGTGGGTGTGGAGAATAATAGAGTAAATTAACTGAAAACAAATTAGAGGGTGTTAGAAATGGTGGGGAGAAAAGAACAATTTTAGATATTATTGAAAAGAGGAACGTGAACTGGTTGGGACATTGGCTAAGAAGGATCTGTATCATATGTGTCGTGCAAGATGGTATGGTGGTAGGGAAGAGAGGAGGAGACGAAGGAGGCTACAATTAACTGGCAGTACTAAAACAGAAAAATCATACGTGAAGGAGAGTCTAGTTGAAGGGAAGCAGGACAAATCACCCAAAGAACAGATCCTCCAACAGGCAAATCCCCTAATCGTAAAAATGGACAAATCACCCAATGAACAAGTCTATCGGGGAGCATTTACGCCGATCCCAAGAGTTTCATATTCGCGCGCTACCCTGTATTATTTTTCGTGCGCTACCCTAGCCAGCTGTTTGAAGTTGGTCATGTAAAATGTACAGAAAAATTTGGGCAAGAGAATAGAACCTAGCCAACCCCTGCGGGGCTTCTAACAAGTTCCTACTACTACTTTTACTATGGATCCATATAGTAAAATTGCAAGCTTATTTTAATGAAAAAAGTGTTATTTACATTTAAAAAAAAATAGTCGGTAAATCACTTTTTTAAAGTATTATTTTCAATCTTATTTTAATGAAAAAAGTGTTTAGAAAATTTTAAAAAATAAAAAAATTCCCTTGGGCAGGGTTTGAATCCACGGTAAAACCGATTTTTGTCACTAGCATGTTGCGCTAGCACGCTCAGCTACAAGAGCCGACAGCAGTACGACTTTACTTTCCACTATATGTAGGTAATGACTTGATGTCCTATCTGTATTGGCCAATAAGATCAGAGGATATCTGAAACTCTTGGGATTCGCGAAAATGCTACCGGGGATAAATCACTTAATGGACAAATCTCCCAATCGTGAAAAATGGACAAACCACTACACTTTGTGACAAAGAGATACAACTACTAACTCTTAAATCGTATATCTTTGATTACGTTTATACTTGATGATAGATGTCAGTATGGTTATCAAAGATATTATGCAATAGAATACTCTGTTTAAAATATAACCATCAAGGATGTTATCATTGGATGTCATGCTATTTTATTCCATCATAGATGGTTATACAGTATTTTAAACAGAGTAAATGGAAGTTACATGAATAATGATATAGCAGCAATTTGGGGGTAACAGAGAATAGTTTCGTGATCTTGATTAGCTAATAGTCTATTTTATCATTCTTCCTTTATCATTCTATTCTCAATTGAAGAATGTATTATAAATCGTAGAGTAATCCTATTTTGAGCCCACATACATAATTTCTTTATTTATGTACTTCTCATCAGAAAATACACACCAAGTAATACATTATAATGTATTGGTAAAGGGCGGAATTGCATTGCTGGGTGCAGATTCACTTTAGGATGGCTTAACGAGCCATAAACATTCTTAGCTCGACAAGAGATGCTGTGTTCCATAGCTTTGCACGCCAGGAGCTTCTGACTTCGGTTCACCTCGTCTTGTTCCATTTTCGTTGCCTTATATTCAATTTCATTTTTACTTTCGAGAGATTGTAGAAAGGTCAGGCACTATTGCTAATAAAAGGATATCGTGAAAAAAGTCGAATTCGAGTTTTCAACAGTTACATGTTTCATTGCCTCTACATGCCGAGAAAAGGAATTTTTGAATGATTGTCCGTTCGTGTATGTAACCTCACCTAGAGGCCATACTGTTTAACGGATTCACACCAGGTGAGGTCCTCCCCGCTGATCCTTGATACTACCTTGATCACAAAGTTCCCGGAATTCACTTACAAACTTAAAAACTTTATTCCTGAAAATTGATGTTGTCTCCTTGGAAGTAATCCCCATCGACTGCAACGCACTTATGCCAGCACTTGATCCAGTTCTAAAAGCATTTGTGGCACTCGATTTTCGGTATGCCCATCACAGCCGTCTTCGATTTTCGTATTATCATCTCTCGGCTGCTAAAACGTGTTCCCCATAATGGTTTCTTGAGTTGACCAAGAGGGAAAATGTCGCATGGAGCTACATCCCTTGAATTCGGTGGCTGTGGAATGGTATTCGCTGCGTTTTTGGTGGGAAATTTGCGAATAATGATAGCTACGGTCGACGCTTTGTTATTATGATGCAAAATTCACGAGTTGTTTTTCCAGAGATCTTTTCTTTTTAGGCGAACTGCTTCAGCAAACGCTTCATAATGCCCAAATAATACTCCTTGATAGTTGTCTGAGTTTCTGGCAGAAATTCATGATGTACAACACCGTTGTAATCCATGAAAACATGAACATTACCTTTTTCGACTGAAAACGACGTGTTTTTTCGGTCTTGGTTCATTGGGTGCTCGCCACTGGTAAACCACTGTTGTTGTTTAAAGCATCATTACCGAAACACTTTTCCAAGGTCTTTGCATCATTGAATCCGTTTTAAGGCAAAATTTAATACACACTCACAAGGGCGCCCATGTTGTAGTTTCCAAGGGGGGCAAGTATAAGCAACGTTTCAAATATAGTTTCAAATTTTGCTGTAACTAATGTAAAAATTCTATTGGGTTTTCGATATTCCCAAGTACAATTTCTTCTTAGGGAGGGCGAGCGCCCCACCTTGTCCCCCCCTGATGGACGCCCTTGCACACTCATTATTGCAACATTAACTCCATTGGAAAAATCGAAACATACATCCAAACAGAGGTACTCAACCATGAGTCACTCACACAAATGATAAACTAGGATATTAAAATTGGGAGGGAATATCGCTGACAGTTGTGGCAACCCACAGAAAAAGAAAGAAAAGTCAAATCAGGTGACTGAGAGAGTAACACGTTGGTGATTCCGGGAACTTTTTGACCAAGGTAGTATTTATTTGTTCGTGTCTCTGTAGTGTTAGATAGAAAATTAGGAAATTAATGGTAATTCGGTAAAAAAAAGTTACTGAGGAATTTTCACTTAATTTGTAAACTTAAGAAAAAAGTTTAGTGATTAGTGCGTGCACCTATGATGCAAATGGTTCTTTGTTTTATTCCTGGTGGGATATTATTAAAAATTTATATTCACATTCATTATTCATCAGTTTCCTTTAGAATAAATTGCATAAATGTGGGAAGTTAAACTACTTAAACATTCATTCTATTCATATTATTTACTCATTTCATTTTCCGCAGCCAATCACTTTTCTTACGCCATACTTTTTTTTTTTTTTTTTTGTTCCTTCCGATTCTTCTATGTATACAAAACAATGTCATTTTTACCCACTTGCAGCTAGTCCAGTTGCCACTTACTTTCATAATTACTCAGAAGTCAAGTAGATACACGTGACCTTGTAGAAACTAAATATTTTAGTCAGGAGAATCAAATGATTTAAGATTTGGCTGGCGTAACAAAATTATCAATCAAATGTTCTGACCAAAAATATAGTGTTAATGACCAAACACATTTGATATAAATGACTTTGGTTAAACTAAACAAATAAAGTGATTAAATGCCCTGGTCAAACAAAATTGTTATTTCTGACCAAATCATTTTCTTTTCAATGTAATCTTTTTCATTTTTGATTAGCTTGTGCAGAAGGCGTTATAAACAAATGCACCAGATTTTGTCAAAATTATATATGTTGTGGTATTTATTCTCAAAAATCATGAGTGGGAATAGGAAATCCACCCATTTTTCTTCAGTTATTTCGGAAACTCAATCCAGAAAGGATGGTTGCGAAGGGTCAAGGAATGTATGTGTCATAATGTAATAAAGTAATAAAATAATGTAATAACTATTTTTTTTACGAATATTATTATCATGGAACATAGTTTTTCATTGTAAACTAGGAGGAAAGTAAATCCAACGTTTCACTCTTGGCAAACTCCAACCCCAAGCAATAGGAATGTTTGCAAAATCCTAACAAAATTAATCACTATGTTTTGATATAATATAATAATATTTGCGTAGTTCGTAGTACAAAATTGTTTTAAACATATAAATGCAATCTTGCAACATGGAATAAATTGAACATCTTTCATTCTCTTATATTTATTTCTACATGATGAAGGAAGCCACATATTAATAATCGTTAAGGTTTATCGATTAAGCTTTATGATATTTGTCTTGGTTGAGAAGGACAGACATGCAAATTCCAATCAAGTTGAATGGTAGAAATTTCGCATATTGTTCGCTTTAATTAGTGATGTTGCACATTTTGAAGCCAGCGATACTGCATCATTATGCTCACTAATTTTAACCACGAATTATACAAGCAAATCTCTAATCTCAAACAAAACATACAATATGTTTTACAAAAATCAATGTATTTTTGCAAAATTTCCAGGAAAATACTTTACTGACAACCAGGGACAATGTTTTACTCTTTTTGACTCCCGTCATCCTCATCAGTAGTGAAGATTGAGAATTATCAAAAACAAAACCAGTTGAGAATGCTCCAAGAACATTGCGAGAACAAACTTTTAAAGAATTAATTTTTCTTATTAACTTCTACAGGCTTTATTGTTCTGTGTACTTTATTATTGTATTCATTAAACAATTTTTGGAATATATCTATCCATCTATAATTTTCTTGAATACTAAATTTTTTCCACATGTTTTGTTTAAAAGTTGAATTAAAACTTTCTACGTTATATTGTTTTACGAAAACATATGCTCAAAATGGAGGGCTCAAAATTGAAAAATTTGCAAAATATCATCTGTCTATGACTTACGGGTCTCGAGATATGGTTCCTGAAATCTCCCGAAATCCAAACTTTTTTAAAGCCAATATCTGGGAAACGGAAGTCAGTTGGCCAGTGGTACCAAAATTTTCACCATCCTCTTAGGTATTGATGAACACTAATATCATCTCTGTATGACTTACTGTTTCTGAGATATGGCTTCTTGAATCTCCCGAAATAATAATAATAATAATAATAAAAAAAATAGCGAATATCTCAGAAAAGGTAAGAGTGACGAAAAATTAGATAGTTTTGGATGTTCTATCGAATGGAGGGTTCAAAATTCCAAAATTCGTAAATAACAGACCCCCACACACAAAGACATAGAGATTTCAGTAACGAAAAACATCTGTAACGAGTTTCAGTAATTCAGTAACGAATTTTTAAGTTCGTTAAACATTCTATCAAAATTAAATTATTTTATTTTATGAAATCTATTTTGGAGCATATTATTTTGAAAATTCACAGTTTGTATTGGTGGGAAGGGGATAAAATGATTCCTCATTTTTGACCTACTTCGACTCCAAACATTGGGGAATGTGTGAGAGCCTAAATAAATATACGCTATACTGTATTAAAATGGAATAACTATTTCATAATTAATTGTGGAATATTTTTTTTATATATTGGAAGGGGGTAAAGGGAGTTTACCTTCCTATTGTCGATGGATTTTATATTTAAGTAGTTGAGATGATTATGAATCCTCAAAAGAGTCATATTGCATTAAAATCTGTTTATTTACGAAAGTTAACGAGGAAAAAATGAATATTTAAGTTTTACGTCCAACGTTTATGTCTTAAAGAAACAATGAAGATGAGAAATGAATGAAATGGTGGAATGAAGAAGGTGAGAGGGAACGAGAGAATCCCGAGGAAACTCATGCATACGGTGTTTGTCCACAAGAAAGTTCACTTGGCGCGAGTTGGGATCGAAACAGGGACAGCACGCACCAGAAGTGAACGCTCTACCACTGAGCCACTGCGTCCCCCAAAGTTTTTTTTATTTCAATTTTAAGTTGCTAATTGGTTTCAAGTCTCATTTATTGGTCACCTAAAAATCTAAATTTGGTACTCTGCGTCTTTATTATCCCAATCGAATTGTTTTATTTTACGAAAGGTGTTGTGGAATATATTTTTTTTCTTGTTATGAAAAATCTATTCCTTCTTGGTGATGATTTCACTATCTCTTTAGACAGTCAAATTTTATTTCATTGGAGGAATTTATGAAAGCGGTCCACGGTTCGATTCCCGGGGGAACACTCGATCAAAGAGGAGCGAGCCATCCTAAGTGAGGTTATATCTGGGTTTTTCTTATTCAAACCAGGCAAATCCCAGGACGCTACCTAATATAATATTCCCAGACTATTCCCTTCCTTTCCCATTTCTTTCTTCCTCATTAATTCTCCCACCAGTATGATCGCAGAGAGCGTCATCCCTTGTGCGACGGTCTAACATGGCAATAGATGCCGAATGCCCAGAAATCTAATTCCTAATTTTATTCCTAACGGAATTTATATTTTAAAATAGCCTGCAAGTATAAAGTTTTCCTCAGCCAATCACAAGCCACCATTTATAGCTCTAATCACTATATATACATGCTCACTTCTCCTGTCACTTCATTACAATTCCTGAAGATGAATTCGAAGTCTGCATTCGAAACGTCGAATGTCAATGCCTTCATCTGGCTGATAGCCCGAGAAGAGTTACTAAAATCACGTCGCCAGGAAAAATTCAAAACAAGAAGCTCTCTTAACTCATTTTTACAATGAAATGAAATGAGATTTTTGAGTTTTTTGAGTTTTTTTTACGTCCCACGGTTATGCTGGCTAGGCTAAAGGAGACGGTGATTATGAGAGATGAATGAAATGATGGAATGAAGAAAGTGGGAGGAAACGGGAGAATCCCGAGAAAACCCACGCACACGGTGACAGAAAGTTCACTTCGCGGGAGCAGGGTTTGCACCCGTGACTCCAGGCATCAGAGGTGAACGCTCTACCACGGAGCCACCGCGTTTTTACAATGAAGTATGGTATTTTATATACTTATATAATTCATGTAAATATAACTGCAAAATAAATAATAATAATTTCAGTATTACTAATATTATTCTTATACTACTCATATATATTACAGATGTCTGTGGTGGTGACAGATTTCAGAACTAAAGGAAGTGAATGGAATATGTACAAGTCGTAGGCTAAATGACAATTTCTAAACGATAGAAGCGCTACAACTAATTTAGCTTTGTAAGTCCTAACTTATACAAGTCCTACATTATGTAAGTTCTAACTGCAAAAGGCCTAAAATTTAGGACTTGTACTTATATGTTTAGGGATTATGCCATTTAGGATTTATGAGCTTTTCCCAAACAAAGCAGCATTCCGTTTTTGATCATAACTCTCCAGGTGTGAAGTTTCTTCTGATATGGCTTTACCAAGCGACCATGAGATTTAAATACTTTTCCACTCCGGAAAGAAAACACTTATTATGTGTTAAAAGGGTTTTTCGTAATCCATTATCAACTCATCCTTAATGGAAGTAATTAAACATTGTCTACAATGCTGATAAAAATCTCCGCAAACTTTTCAATATCGGAAGTTTGATGAAACAAATGAAATGTTACGAGAGAAACATCAAGGACTGATCAACAGATTAATGAGTTTCACTGTATTTTTTCAGAGGAAAATTAAATTAAGAGAGAAAAATATTAATTATCATAATGAGTAATATTTCGTGATGTCAAACAAAATGACCACTTTCCCATAATTCTGATCTTAAAATGTAATATATGTTGGTAGGTATGGTTTCACAACGTTAAGTTCCTGCCACGTGTTTGAAAATATTAAATTAAATTACTTTAGTAAAGGAATAGAAAAGCTTTTTTAAAAAAAATTCTTTTCCGCCGATTTTGACTGATAACCGAAAATCAGGATAATTGTATTTCCTTTTTTTGTCAAGGTAAATTGAAACTATGAAATTGTGTATATAAAAAAGCTGGCAGATCTGTTTCAAGTTATCAGTCAGCGAAATTCAACGCAACTGAAATAAACAAAAAAAATCTTCAAAAATGTTCGCTAAGGTAAGTAACGGAACAATTTTTATTATTTACATTTACATTTTTTTACTGCTGATTTTACAAAGATCTTGTAAGTATTGTTCGTTCATCTTAAAAAAGGGCCAAACTGATTTACTATGTAGCTAGATGGAGCCACTATGTCAATAGAATACAAGGAAAGTGGAAGTAGGAATGTACTATCGCGACAATTCGAGACGAGACGAAGCTCATCCAACAAAAACACATATACAGTTTCCTAGATAAGTCATCATTTCTATGACACCTTGTCAAGATGAGACGGCTTGGCTTCGACTTTCGTCTCATACGTAACTCTAGTAGAAAGCTTTCATTTTCTATCCTTCAAAAGGTTACACGGACAGTTGATATAATGGAGCTGAAAAGAAAAGAGATTTTGAATCTCGTTTCCAATATAATATATGCTACAACTAAGTAGGTCATCTTTATTCCATAGCAGAATGGCCGTTCTTCGCACGGGGATAATAAGTTTAATTTTGGACATACAGGACACCAAAATTGTCACCAAACAACTTAGGGACCGCAAAAACTATGAATTAGACATGAATATAGGCCATTTTCAATTATTTTCACATGCCACCATCGGCACAAATCTGTCTTCAACATTGGGAGGGGACGGGATGTTTGACACAAATCACACTTATCCCCCAAAAAGCACTTTCCAAATCGGATTATTGCGGGGTCCCTCTAGTTCCAATATTGGGAGGACATGTCCCCCTAATTCCCCCGGGATTTGCGCCAGTGCATATCACCATCTCCCGTTAGGAGTACAAATGGGGCTGAATTTTGATTTAAACGGCATCGAAAGTGTCATTCTTCGTCTCAGCGATCCTGAAAACTATTGATTTGGCACTAATATAAGCCGTTTTTGATCATATATATATATATATATATATATATATATATATATATATATATATATATATATATATATTTGGTCTAGGAATTAATTCGTGCGGTTGGTACGCACACATTGAAGCTGTAGTACAAACACAAAATACATAAATACCTTAAGAAAAATATTGTCCATCGCTAGCCACCACTTTCGCCCATCTGTCAGGCAATGTACGGATTCCGTGGCGAAAGAAGTCCTCATCCTTGGAAGCGATCCAATCAGAGACCCATGTTTCGATATCTTCTGAAGAAGTAAACCGCTGTCCAATCAAATCGTTGTTCATGCAATCGAACAAGTAGTAGTCCGAAGGAGCAACGTCTGGTGAATACGGCGGGTGGGGTAAAACTTCCCATCCGACATTTTCTAAATAGGTTTTGACCGGTTTTGCGACATGTGGGCGAGCGTTATCATGTTGAACAATAAGTTTATCATGTCTGTTCTCCAATTCTGGTCGTGTTCTGGCCAGAGCTTGCTTCAAACGCATTAATTGTCGTCGATAACGTTCTCCATTCATAGTTTCACCCGGTTGCAGCAGCTCATAGTACACCACACCTTTCATATCCCACCATATGCACAGCATAACCTTTGCACAGTGAATATCTCGTTTTGGTTGTGATGGACCTGGCTCACCTGGTTTCACCCAGGCCTTTTTTCGTTTATGGTTCTCGTAATGGATCCACTTCTCATCACCCGTAATAATTCGATGCAGAAACACCTTTCTGCTCTGTCGTTGAAGCAGCAATTCGCAAATGGTTTTTCGTCTTTCAACGTCTCTGTCTTTCAATTCATGTGGAACCCAATGTGACATCTTTTGAATCATTCCCATGGCTTTCAAGCGTTTGGAGACTGTTGTTTGATCAACGCCTAATGCTGCTGCAAGTTGTTCCTGCGTTTGACACGAATCCTGCTCGAGCAATGCTGTCAATTCTTCGTCTTGAAATTTTTTTGGCTGTCCAGCTCGCTCTTGGTCTGCCAAGCCGAAATCACCACTTCTAAACCGTGCAAACCACTTCTGACACGTTCGCTCAGCTAGAGCATGGTCACCATACACTTCCACCAAAATACGATGACTTTCAGTCGCACTTTTCTGCATGTTAAAGTAATGCAGCAGGACACCCCGCAAAAACATTTTATCAGGCACAAATTGCGCCATGTTCACTTAACTACAAACTGGTGTTGTTGACGCTTTAATCCACTGCCCTATACTACGAACGATACGCGATGACAGGGGTTTGCAACACATGTGTGGATACACGGAACTGTGGGACGCTCCGTTCGTTGCGCCATCTCTTGTCCACCCGCACGAATTAATTCCTAGACCAAATATATATATATATATATATATATATATATATATATATATATATATATATACCCTTCCCCAAATTTTGGAGTGAATTTGGATTTAAACGGAATCAGAAGTATCACTGTTCATCTAAGCGACCCCGAAAACTTTAGATTCGACACTAATATCAGCTATTTTGATCAATTTGATATATATCTTCCTCTCCCCTAAATTGTGTTGTCAAAGTGAAATGATAAAAACCACCCCAGGCACGAAATGCATATGTACTGTCACTGCCCATTAAAAATCCCTGCAATAAAAACCGCGAAACCATACTCACTCTTCTGCTTTTAAGAACCACTGTATGTAGGTCGACTCTTGGTGGAAGATCTAATGGACATTCATCGAATGTGCTATTGCAATATTTCTTTATGTAATATCGAAAAGTTGCAAAATTATATTGAATATATAAAATTGTTCATCCTAAGTAGTTGTTGAACAAATGCCATGAGAAACATTTTAATTCTCCGTAAATTTAAAGCTCAATTTTTTCACTTCATCTACCTCTAAATGTTAGGATAAACTCCAAGAAATCCTTTTTTAAAGATAAAATTTTCTCTCGCACGCAACGGAAACTCATTAATTTTGAGATTAAAGAAACTATGTGGTACTCTAGTACTGTGATTCTTCACCATTTTTTTTTTTTTTTTTTGGCTGAAGACAAATTTTACTGAATGATTATGATATCTCGACACACTTCTTTGAGTTATTATTATTATTATTATTATTATTATTATTATTATTATTATTATTATTATTATTATTATTATTATTATTATTATTTATTAATAGTGTAATGCAATGAGTTTGAATAAAATTGTAACTCTATGTCGTATTGCATATTGTTGCTGCCACTGGAGGTGTTAATTAATAGATTTTAACTTATTATTAAATGCTTTATCCCACATAGCACACTACGTCCCTGGGATGTCCCATTTTGATCCCAATCATTCCATTCGGTTCCCGGGATTATCGGGACAACGAGAAGACATCCCATGGACGTCCTGCATGGGCGTCCTGAAGGATTCCCATGTAGGATGTCCACGGGACGTCCCAGATGGGGACAGGAGGTCCGAGGTAAAACCAATAGTCATCCCTTCGTGGTCCCGTTGAATATCCAGTATCCCGGGATATTAGCGGACATCTGGATCTCCCGCAGAAATCCTGTGGATGTCCCGGGAGCACATTCGGATAATCCCGGGATGTCCCGTCGTCCGTTGCGGGCTCAGTCTCGGAAATCCCGTGGACGTACTTGTGCTATGTGGGATGATTTTAAAATTCTAAAATTTCGCGACACACCAGTTGAGAACCAGTGCTCCAGAATTATAGTGGTTCTCAGTTTCTGGATTTACTGGTAGATCTTATGGAAGTTTTCAATGAGTCATAAAAATATCGTATTGGAGAACTTCGAGGCAATATATTTTCTGAAAGGAGAAAATGAAATGAATTATTTTTGTTTAACATCCCACGTTTATGACCTTTAGGCTAAGTGAAACGGATAATAAAAACAAGTGTATTATGATGGAAGACTCAGTAAAATGAGAAGTGGGAGGAAAGGGGAGTATTTTGAGAGAGCCCACTTAAACGGAATTGTCCACCATAAACGTTCTTGGCCGGGGATCGAACAGGGGCCCCACACACCAGAGATAAGCGCTTTACCATTGAGCCACCGTGCTCGATCTGATAGGAGAAACGACATCAGACGTGATATTCTCTATTACAATGTAACATAAACTACAGACGAACAATGCACTCATTGTAAAAATCCTTATTAGTGCCTAACATGATTGGGTTACAGTCAATCCTTTGTGAAATTAGATTTTGTATTAAATTATTTATTTTCTGATTCATTTAGGGTTTTAAGCTTTAAGAAATAAGAACATTTATGCTCTCGTCACTAGCCTAGTGGTTAGCGCATAGGCTTTCAGTACCCGTGGTCACGGGTTCAATTCCGATTCGGAGAGCATTACTAAATGAACGCATTTCAGTGATTCGGATTTGATTGGGAGCTCTCTCGTGGCTAAGCGGTTAGCGTACGCGCCTTTGGCGTGGGAGACCCGCGTTCGATTCCCGGCGGGAGCTCATGTGGTTCGGATTCCACGTTAATCAGTAGGTCCACGTCTCATATAGCCTCGCTGCTGAAAGGGACGCTAAAATCAACTCAACTCAACTCGGATTGGATTGGATTGGATTTGAGTTTATCATCCCCTTTAGGAGGCTATATAAGACCTGAACCTATAACTTAACGTGGGATACAAACCACCAGGCCGTATCAGGGGATGGTCTAGGGGGAACCGAGCCCCCCTAAATTTTTTCTGGTCCCTCCTAAAATTTTCACGGTAGGCTTAAAAGTGAACTATAATATCGTGATGAACTATAATGTGGTTGGATCGGGCCTCCCCTAACTTCGACCGCTCCCCCCCCCCTAAAGTTTGGAGCTGGCTACGGGCCTGCAAACCACATGAGCCCCCGTCGCGATTCGAGCCCGAATCCCTCACGTAAAGCGTGCGTATGTAATCCACATAGGCAGGAGGGAACTTCTACAGTGGTTTGGATTCCACCTTAATCTGTAGGTCTAGATCTCATATAGCCGCGGAGCTGAAAAGGGGGATAGTAACGAAGAAACTTCAACGAAGAATAAGTAGAAAATTTGCGGTTATTCTGCTTTGAGTAGACTTTCATTTCATAATAATAATAATTAAAAAGAATACATACATAATTATATACTTATGCATTCTACCATTCTGATATTTGTAGGTCTTCGTTTTCCTTGCTTTAGTAGCCTGCTGTGTGATGGCTATGCCAGGTGAGCAAAAGGATGAAAAGCTGAAGACTTCCAATGCTTTTGGTCTTGGATATGGTCTTTATGGTCTCTGGGGTAAGTTTTATATTACATCAACTCAATTTTAAGTGACTATGACTCTTTTCTCCACAACTTCCAAAGGGGTTCATTTTCACCATACTCAAGTTGTGAACGATTCCTGTATTTTTCGTCATTATTAATTAAAGTACAAGCTTCTGCCTGTACAGTACAAGTCTCCAGATGTCCCCGTCTCCCAAGCAACCGAAAGTCACAGTGTTACCAACCAATGCGAACATTCAAGATTTTCGCATGAAGTTTACCGTATTGGCGAACGTAACTGACAACATCGGTGCTTTTGGGTTCGCACTAACATACTACAAACCTAGTATGGGCCACAGTCTAATTATGTCCATGAATGTTGTAGACTTCATGCGAAAATCCTGAATGTTGGGATTGGTTGGCAACGCTCCCACACTGGGTTGCTTGGGAGACGGGGACACTCACACTGTTTTCCATTGTCCAATGATGCTCTGTCACATTCGTTATATATTCGTTCAATGCACGCACGCCATTTTCAAGATTATGATGTTAACACTTGTTGGCAATACTGACAACCTAGAATGGTTGGGAGATGGTCACACTCAACGTCTTTTTGCTTTAGTGTCATGCGATGTTCCTGTCAAGCTTGGAAACTTTTCATCTTATGGAACCTGTTTTAGAATTTCTCATTTTACACTTGGTTGCCAACACTGATAAACTGGGATTCTTGGGAGAGGAATACGTCCACAATATATTTTCTCTAGTGACGAATGATGTTTATACCACGTTTCATGGATATGCTTCCAGTGGTACAGAAACCATCTGCTACATTGTATTTACAATTCGTTGGCAGCACTGACGAAATGGGTATGTCTGGGTGCAAAGAGTGCACATATCAAACTCTTTCCCGAATCACGTTCTAGCAATGAACCAAAAAGGAACATGACAAGCTCAGGTGCTTACGCATGATGCATCGTAACATTCATTTTTACTTTTGTTGAATGTGCCATACATAGAGTCACAAACACCAACAAATTGACCCATTATACGGTCAGGTTGCAGGTTTGTCCGTGATTTGAAAACGGTTTCGTTCCTCTTATGGCAGGAGCTTTCAGACGATATATAGGTTTTCCCCAGGTACTTGGTCCCGGAATGGAATCATCCGTAGTAACCATTACTTTAGAATACTTGTCCTTCAGTTACTTGTTCTTTGACATATTTTAAATGCATATATTATTTATTTTCCTTACCTTAGCACAGCGTTTCCCAACCTTTTTCAACTTGCGGCACACTACGGGTCTAACTTGAATTCTCGCGGCACACTCATAGGTATTATTATTATTATTATTATTATTATTATTATTATTATTATTATTATTATTATTATTATTATTATTATTATTATTATTTGTAAATAGAAAATACCGTCGTATTTGTTTTCTTTCATTACTGACCTCCTTCTCACAAAGAAGAAAGCTCGATCACTGGTTTTCCTCATCGTAAATCATCATACTTATTTTTCATTCAAATTAAAAAATAGAAAACAATTCCAATGAAATATAGAACTCAGTCTTTCAAAAAAATACACTTTCTTTTTCGAAGAATGTATCCAACCTTTCACAAGGAAGATAACTAAATTACGAACGAACAAACAAATCTCTTGTACTTTTAAAACATAATTGCGGTAATTTGTATGAGTGTTTGCTTTGTCGGAAGGATAGAATGAGATTTTAAAATTTTAAATTACGAAATAATCTGTAACAATAAAGAAACAGTCATAACAATGATAATTAATACTTTTTTCAACATTAAAAATGAACAGATAAGTAACACAGTGTGAAACTTATAATTTATTAACATGGTCACAATTTTAAATATTAATAACATTCTGTTTTCGAAATACAATCTATGTAGTAGTAATGTATGTACAATAATATATTACAATTACAGTATTTTTTCATTGTAGAGGTTCATAGTAATGTGAAATTTAAATACACATATTTTTTGTCTTGCAATTAGGTTCCTAATAATTAATAATTTTGTTTTCATTTCCTCGTGGCACACCAGCGGCCCATTCGCGGCACACCAGTGTGCCGCGGCACACCGGTTGGGAAACGCTGCCTTAGCATGTCAATGGAAGCAAAGCTAGAAAATGAACAACTAAGTTTGTTGACAAGCACCACTGCCTTTAATTATTTTCTTTTATTTGTACATATTTTTGTACATTATCGATATTTGGTACCACACCGACATTTGCTTGGTGTGAATAAGGAAAATCCAGGAAAACTTCATTCTGGATGCCTTTCCTGAAAACAAAACAATCTCTTGCACCTTTTCGACCGAGTGTACAGTAACACTATCTTTAAGAAAATTGAAATATGAAAGACTTTGATTTTAACTTAGAATTAAATTAGCTTTTATTTATAACATAATTAAATTGTGTACAAAATGTTACGATAGATAAGTAAAGTTTCCAATGCACTCAATAGATGATAACGTTATTTGACACTGCTTTCTTCAAAATTTTCAACCGATTTTGTTAACATTTCAGTAAGATATACTGGAAAGATTATTAAGACATTAAATGAACTATAGGTTATCTGATGTTAAATATCTATTGTTACACATTAAGAGAAATCGTCTTTGCTTTATTACTATCAATGAAAGCCTTTCTATTTCAAGTGTGACCCTGCTGCTGAAGATGTGCGTGTTCCCTACTTTTAGGAATGCGCACGAGGCAAGATTTGAGGCTGTTTCGTCTCGAAAATATGCTGCAAAAATCATGTCTCGACTCGAAAATTGTACGATTCTGCATTGGAAGAGCTGTGTCTCGACTCAAATTTTGTCAGTAAAATTCTGTCTCGACTCGTTTCGTGCGCATCCCTACGTACCTCCCTCGAAAACCAAGGGACAAGTTCCTGTTGCCGAGATCCTTCAATAATTGGATGAGGACAGAATTATTTCCTCAAAGTAAAAGTGAGGTTTCCTCTGTAAGAGGGCGGCAAGGGTGGATCCGAACTATGTTTCACATATTTTCCGAAGGCACACTTGAAATAGAAATACTTCTAGGTAATAAATTCATTCTTGATGTTACAAAAAGGAGAGAAAGAAAATAAAATAAATTATCTCCGAAATGTTGATAGTTAATAATCAGCCTACATTTAGTTTATGTTAGAGTAATAAATTAACTGAATTATTGCATACAATATAGCTGTCACTGAGTCATATTTTCTGCTCACATTCTAATCGTCACATTTTAATGTACGGTTTTACCTCTTGGATATATTGACCTACATTCCATGCGTCTGTACACTGACGTATAAGTTCAAATCATTTCACTTCTGTTTCTGTATATTGCATTATATGTATCTGGAAAAGTTTGATGTTTGATTTATTTGAATTAACTTTCGTTTCTTTCTTTCTGTAGGTTATCCTTTCTATGGCTATGGTCTCGGCTACGGTCTCGGCTATGGATATGGTGGATTCTATGGTTAAAGAAAGTAACGACCAGTAATATCCTATAGTTGCAAAGTCTATATACATTCTTCTACATAGTTGCTTGTGACCTATTCTTCCAAATTGGAGCTAATTCAGTATTACACATCATTAACAACTATAAAACAGAAGAATTATTATTGACTCTGATTACTTTTCTAATCTTCTAATCTTTCATTAAATAAGAACTTTGGTATTGTATTTTATAAAATAATCAAAATAAAGTATGCAATAAAGAGATGCAAAACAATAGTGTATTTTGCTTTGAAAGTGTTATTTTCTAAAGGTATGTTAGTGCCACTAACATAATGTATATTATTTGCCCCCTTCCCTTAAAAAGTTATAATGAGTCCCTTACACTATTTAAATTTCAGAGCTCTCTAACCTCAGGGCCTGCACACAACGCAGGGTATGCAGGGGTTAAGTTACGCCACTGATCCCGACGAAGTTTAGAGTAAGGAAAGAAAGTGAAAGTTTAAAACTAATTAGGCGGTATTCAGAGAGAATTCGTTAATCGAAGGTTAGTCAGAGACTAGTTGGTAAGCATACTAACTCTTTACTAAGGAACGTGCACTTTTTGGTATTCGGAGTCTACTTTGAGTACAACTAAAATGATGATTTGGGTATGATTAACTTATAGAACACCAATGCATAGGTGAGTAAAATAAATATGGCAACTACGGAAAAGTAGATGAGCGCATGCGTAGTCTGTAAAAATGAAAATACATGAATTACGAAATACGAAATGTTGTGTCGCACGCTAAACCGTGGGTAAAAGATTAGTCTGTTCTAGATTAGTTACTCACATGTAATTAACTTCGTCCAATACTACGTCCTATTCAGAGACTTTGAATACAATTTTGATAATCATCCGTTAGTCAACCCCGTAGTAAGGTGTTAATCAGACGTCAAAACGACTCTGCATAAGGCCCATTATGTCTGATGAATATTGATTGTTTACACGTACTCTATATAATTCTTTATATTCATTAGGAAAGCGGAAAAATGTTTTACTGTCTTATTGTATGATGACTACATGGAGAACTGGTTAATTTCTTTAATTTTCTGCGAATATGGTAGCCAAATACGTCTAAATACTAATTTAGTAAGTGATAGCTTTTGAGAAAAGTTTATATCAGTAAAAATTTAAATTTTATCGTTTCAAAAAATGAAATAAACAAAATATTTCAGTTTCACGTCCCTCAATTATGACTTTTAGGCTAAGGGAAACGCCCCTCAATTATGACTTCTAGGCTAAGGGAGACGTCCCTCAATTATGGCTTTTAGGCTAAGGGAGACGTCCCTCAATTATGACTTTTAGGCTAAGGGAGACGTCCCTCAATTATGACTTTTAGGCTAAGGGAGACGTCCCTCAATTATGACTTTTAGGCTAAGAGAGACGTCCTTCAATTATTACTTTTAGGCTAAGAGAGACGCCCCTCAATTATGACTTCTAGGCTAAGGGAGACGTCCCTCAATTATGACTTTTAGGCTAAGGGAGACGTCCCTCAATTATGACTTTTAGGCTAAGGGAGACGTCCCTCAATTATGGCTTTTAGGCTAAGGGAGACGTCCCTCAATTATGACTTTTAGGCTAAGGGAGACGTCCCTCAATTATGACTTTTAGGCTAAGGGAGACGTCCCTCAATTATGACTTTTAGGCTAAGGGAGACGTCCCTCAATTATGACTTTTAGGCTAAGGGAGACGATGATTAAGACTAGTGAATGATGATGGAATATGGTGGAATGAGAATGTGGAGGAAACAAGAGTAACCCGAGATAACCCATGGACACGATGTTGTCCACCACAAGTTTTCTTGACCAGGGACCGAACCAGAGATCTCATGTACCAGAGATAAGCGCTCTACCACTGAGGCACTGTATCTCTATTTTTTCTCGCTTCAAGCTAAGGGAAGAAAACTTTATACAGCTTCAGAAAGATGTATACACGTATTAGTACATTAGGTGAGCTTTCTTCCTGTAGCATGTAGCCATAAAATTTAAAACTCTTACCAATGCGACTTCCCTCAAAGCCGCCACAGAAAATTAGTATATAATGTATGTAATACAAAGTAAAAAGTAAATATAATTATTATATAAAATATTAGTGATGTATCAAATAATTTAATAACAAGAAAGAAGCACTACTATGTGTACGTATAGGAATCCAAGATATTCAGACTAGAAAAGCGGGTCATCATACGAAAATTTACAAAATTCATAAATGATACTAGAGAATTATTATTATTATTATTATTATTATTATTATTATTATTATTATTATTATTATTATTATTATTATTATTATTATTATTATTGTAAGTACTGCATCTAGACCAGACCTGTAGAGACAGTTTCAGGTGAACCGGCTGAATAGCACCACTTTGTCTTACCTCACTCCCAAGCAAAACTTGAAATGACACTTCTATCTCTATTTTTTTTTAAATGATTACACCCAGAAGAAATGCTTTTGCTGGCTTGCATATGTAATATGCAAGAGTAATTCATAATGCATATTTAAATACACAAATAACGTGCTAAAGGCTTGCGCTACCACGTGATAATTTCTTTCGCTAGACTCAACGTTGACCATATGGTTTCGTTCAGTGGCGGCGATTGGACGTTAAAAGTGGGAGGGCAAAGACATGATCTGAATATCAGCATATTAATGTTAGTTTTTCTCGTTGTTTCTAACTCGTTTGATGAAAGGTTGTATAACTAATAGGATGCTATCTTTTTCAGTTAAAATACCTTATATCGTATTTCGTATTTTATTAAGTAAATTGACAAGAGCAACGCAAGTAGATACTAGCCCTTTATACTCTTAAACAACGAAGGTGTAAGAAGAGATTTGATTCCTTCTCATGAACATCCTTGCTCATGCTCATGAACATGAATTCTGCTTGTAAAATTGCGTGATCAGATTATTTAATAACAAATGTGCAAAACAAATAAATAGAAAGGATAATATTAATCATAGTAATGAATAATGAGGCTTGTTTTGAAGAAGTTATATTGAAATATGGGATTAATGAACAACTTATATTTTTAATTAAACACGTGGCATTAAATATACATTACCCTTAGAAAATGGAAGACAGTAAATACTACAAACATATGCTACAACATTTAAAGAAATACACAATTCCAATATAAAATTGCTTTGAATTGCAATTAAAACGCAATTCCTGTAGCTTTCTTAACTCCACGGGAAGATAAATAACCAATACATACTCACGCAACGGCAAATAGTATATGGTACCATTTTTTTGTATGAGCCAATAATACATACAAAAACTTTATATTTCCAAATGAAACTATATATATTAAGGGGTCGCTTCAAAAACGTGGGAGGGCAACTGCCCCCTCTTGCTGCCCTAATCGCCGCGCCTGGTTTTGTTCATAGTACTCACCTTAATTCAGGAAAAGAAGAAGAAGAAGAAGAAGAAGAAGAAGAAGAAAAGCTTGCAATGTGTTTTGTGTTTGTCCTTAATACTCTTGAATCAAAACGCGAAAAGGAACCATGCAGAAGAAGAGGAAATACAAACATGCAAAATCATGGTTAGACAAAGAAGATAGTGATTCTAAAGAAGAAAGAAAAGAAACCTTGAGAAAAGAAACGACACGAAGGGAATAAGTTTGTGTTATAACCAAATGGATGGAAAACAATGAAGCATCGTTTCACACTCTTCACACCCAGACTGAATCGAAGGTCAAGGAGCACTTGAAATATTTCATCTGATTGCCTCTCTTCAATCATTGTTTCATTGGAAGTTCCGTTACTTTAAATTCAGTTTTGTTAAATACTATATCCTAACATATAGTCCAAATTCAGATCCTTCTCAGCAAAGGAAACTGAAAAAAAAAAAACAAAAAAACTCTCTACTCTCCAGTGGTGTATTTAAGGGGGCTGTCGTGCGTATTTAAGCCCCCCGCTCCTATTTTTTATTTAGTATTTCAAAGTAAATGAAATATTTTGCAGCATTTTCACATTTCCAGGAATAAAGATAGCAAAGCCCCCCGAAACAAAATCGTAAATACTCCATTGCTACTCTCTAATTTGAAGTAACATATTGAGTACTCAGGGGTAGAAGTGAGGGAGAATGCGTTGATACGTCGTTTTCCCATTTCCAGAAAAATTACCTATGGCGTTCATCGATTTCCTGAAAAATTGCAATAGTCAAAGATAGGCACGGGGGACGGCCTGATGTTATGCGTCCTCCTACCTTTTAAGATTCACTTTTAGTTCTGTTCTTACTCAAAAATGAGTAAGTCAGAGAAGTCGTTTAGGGCTTCGAGTAAAAGAGGGAAAAGATTGCCTCTCCCCAAGGACGCCGATCCAGGGGGAATCGGCCCCCCCAAAGCTCATGTGGGCCCCCGTATTGTATTTATGAATATACACTATTTGTCATAACTTGAATGCAATTTGCCTTAAACTCCTCATATATATACCTTCTGCATCTGAATGCCCTCCCCCCCCCAAATTTACAGAGAAATCGGCGACCTTGCCTCTCCCCTGCATTTATAGAAATAATAATTAATATGATGGTAAAATACCAGTGAAAAACATAAGAATGTACTTACACATGGAAGTCTTTTTGTCCTCGCAAGTAAAATTTGGAATGAGGTTGTTGATCTAACAAGCAAGGTTTTGTAAGTGTCACATTCCGATTTGCTTGAAACTCCTGAAGTGAATAAGGGAATAAAAAGTAGGACATACGTGTTTTTTTTTTATATCGGCCAACGTGAGGGATGAAGGGGAGGTAAACATCCCTCTAAATTGTGAACATAGAACAATATAACACATTTTAGCTAGGTCATAACTCGCAACGCACAATGGGAATTTTCTTGAAACTCCTGGAGTGAATAAAGGAATCACGTGTTTCTTATATCGACCAATGTGGGGGATGAAGGGGATAAACACCCTCCTAAACTGCGAACATTGGGCACTTTAGAGGGATATTTATCCCCTTCGTCTCCCACGTTGGAGGATATAAAAACTCTTATGTCCTACTCTTGATTCCTTCATTCATTTCAGAAGTTTTAAGGAAATTCCCATTGTGTGTTGCTAGTTATGGCCTTGCTAAAATGTGTAATATTGGTCTATGTTTGCACATTAGGGAAGTGTTTTCCTCCTTCATCCCCCACGTTGGCCGATATAAAAGCACGCATGTCCTACTTTTGATTCCTTTATTTACTCCAGGAGTTTCAAGCAAATCGGAGTGTGACAATGGAAAAACCTTACTTGTAGGTACAAACTCAACTTCTTTCAGTAAAACCACACTTATCGACAGAATTAAAAAAATATTTTTATTTCCATTAGGCCAACTATAGATGGAAGGGGAAGATAAGGAAACTCAAGATCTACCAAAGTCAACTGAAGGAAGACATAGAAGTAAGTTACAACCGCAAACAGTAATATAGGAAAGAGTGACTGAGTGATAGAACCAAGGGTCTTATAAAATAGAGGATCTGCCCTTACCACAAAATCTTGAAACCATACGTCACAGTTTCGCCACCCCTACTCTGCCCACTCCGGCCAATAATATCGCAATGTTTTGAGCCAACAATCATGGCTGAAATGAAGGTAGTCAATCAGACGATTTCGTAAACGAGAGAAGCCTATGAGACATGCCGATGCTCGGTTGTTTTTTGGCTTCATTGATTTAACAGGCTGAAGATACATATGGGCAGATCATCTATTTTGTAACATCCTTGGATAGAACTCTCACTTATTGCGCGACAAGCCCGCAGTTCAATTTCCGGCCACGTGAGGTTGTGGTATACAACATCATGCCCGTGAGTTTTCCCGGGGTCCTCGCGTTCCTTCTCACATTGGGTCTTTATCAAAAGATTAAGCTGCCAAAAGAATGAAATTCGAGACCCCTTTGCACAGAAACTATATGTTCTGGCCACTTCGCAGAGAAAAAAGAGAGTGAGATCATGTAATAGTTTCGAAAATATTCCGAAAATTGTTTGTAAGTTATATAAAACACTATATTATAATGTACGAGTAGTTTGCACCCAATCAGGGATTGTTATCGGGTGAGCCAAGATAATAAAGACACAAGTTCCTATTTTTGGGAAAAGTATTTTGATGGAGGGCCAATCCTGTAGCTAAACCAGGTAGAGTGAACTTTGGCAATTCGTCCTCTGCTTCTAAATACCATATTGATTTTGAACATTAGTCATAAAAGAATATGACGTTACAACTTAAAGACAATATTATACTACTAAATAATGAGAAATTCTTTGCAAACACTCTTTACTTTAGGATATAATCTAGTCTATTCTAAGTATTTAAGGTAATTACGTTTTTAAAAATGATTATTATCCTTCTTTGAACTGAGAAACGAATATAGCTGGTACTGTTGCTCTTGAGATGAAATGAGACGAAACGAGATGGTGGTAGTTGTTTTGGGACTGCCACCTGCCTTAGGAATCAACTTCGCGAGTGGTCCAAGACGCGTATATATTTGTAGTGCAGTAAGATTGGTTGTTCGAAATCCAGACAAGGGAATCTTCACGAGGTGTGAAGAAATATTAAATTGAAGAGCCTTAGGGATGGTGCTGGTAGGCGTGGGGTAGGTTTTCGGGCCCATCACCAGTTTTAAGGCTGGAATATCCTTGCGGTGACGCTAGTAACATACATCTTGGTGTATTCAAATTTCTTAGACACCTCGGCCAAGGAACTAGGCTCATCCATTTTACATCTCAACACCTTTTCAGGCTGATGAACTTGGCTGCACTTTATGTACCACTGATGTTTTTGTTTAGATAAGTGTATACTTCTGAGAGAAGTAATGTAGATAATTATACGTGTATGTCCGTGTTAACAATGTTAAAAACAGAATATATAAATTGCGATGTAGCATGTTTGAAGATAGGAGCTAAATAGTTCAATCGTTTAAATAGATCCAAAAGTTTTATTGGTTGTACGATACTTCTTATTAACAAGCAGTATAAGCATTACTCTTTGTTTTTAGTTTAACGTCCCACGATTATGAATCGAGTCTGGGAAAAACGAATGATGAGGAAATGAATGATAATGGTGGGTTGACGAAAGAAGAAAGAAACGGGAAGAGATCCGAGAAAACATACTTACAGGGATAAAAGTGAGGAGGAACGCGGGAGGACGCCGTCCCCCACCTCGAAAAAATATATATGGCGTCCTCCCAATTCCTAATAAATTATAATGAGCAAAGATAGGCAGGGGGAACGGCGTGACGTCATGCCGCTACCTACCGGTCTTCTATCTTTTCAGATCCACTTTTACTCCTGCATACCTACATGACGTTTGCTCAGCTTAAAGCCTATTTCGAGGGAGCTGAGATCAAATCAAAGACCCCATACGCCAGAGATGAGTGCTCTGCCACTGAGCTACAGCGGTACCCCCAATATATGCGTTCCGTTACTGTTAAGATTTGGATCAGTGGTAGGAGTACATGTGTTATGTGTGGCTCAGTGTTGCTGCCCACGTTGAGCATTACTGGCATAAGTTACCGTACAGCCAGTGTTGCTGGATCTGAAGATTAAAAAGTAACGAGGTTGTGCTCCAAAAGTAGCAGATCTGAGCGACCAAGCATAAAGATGAATTATTTTGCAAGTATCTACACTTGTACTAATCATATACGCAGTATATTTTAATATATATTCTTATGTCATATATATAGTCTTATCGATCTAATAAAAGCATATGGAGTTGGAAATACATCAGCTGTCTGGGTTGGCAACGGTTAGGCGGTGACAGTAGTTTCGTAGGCTACTGTTGACGGTGGTGTTTTATTTATGTCAGAAGCAGTAGAACAGCAGTGTGCAGTGAGCTGGGTAGATGGTAATAATATAAAATGGGAGATCTTCCTGATTCCCAAGGACTCATGTTTACTTAAGGCAGTTTTGTGGGCTCTGAAATACACTTTCTTTCTCAGTGTTATTCCTCATTTCTTTAATTTATTTGCTAAATTCTTTATCTGGTAGCCATGAATTTTGGAAGTTTTAATTGTAACTCCACTTACTTAGTATGTTAATATGGATAATACAGTATTACAATTAAATTTGCAATGTTCACGTTTAAACAGTTCCGTACAACTATTAGGCCGAGATATTAAAGACAGCAACGCAGTCAGTGATACTAACCCCAGAACAAAATCAACGAGTCCAGTGTTGTCATATCTGGAGATTAAAAAGTACTAAAAGAAAGAATTGAACTAGTATCAAACATGCTAGTTTTAGTGAAACTAACGAATATTGTCAAATGAATACTCAACAAACAAAAGTTTTTTGTATCATATAAAACTAATAACGTGTGATTTAAAATATTATGAAAATAAGAAAGTACAACAATCTTAAAAGTTATACCCTGCAGACAATGGCGGGGTCCGGGGCCTAGGGGCGAAAAGCCCCACAATGTTTTGAGTAACATAGACGAAGTTTATACTAAGCGATGCTTTCTATTCTTTATTGGAAAAACTTTTTTTAAAAAAGACACTAGATATAATTTCAGTTGCATTTTTTTTTATGCAATGTGAAAAACAATACTTGGAGGTCCACAATGTCAACGTCCAACCTACCCATAATATTCATCGGGAGAGAGTTACATTGGAAAATTCTGAAGGAGTTATGGAAACTTGTAAACACATCATATACCTATCATAGTCTGGGTTCTGGCTTTCCCCCGCCCCCAGTGTTTATCTTCTAGATCCGCCACTGCCTGCAGGTAATTAAAAATAGCCCAGAAAGCAGTATGTTGCCTAATATAAAATTTTGGTAGTGGGGAACCTAAAAAAATCGCCCAATCTCGTAGTTGTGGGTTGGGGTAAAAGTGAGAGGGAACGCGGGACGACGCCATTGCCTCACTTTCAAAAATTATCTATGGCGTCCTCCACTTGCTAAAAATATACAATGAACAATGATAGGCACGGGAGGAGGCATGACGTAATGCGTCCCCATACACTGAGAAAAATCCGTTCTCCGGACAGTGGTGCATTGTACAAATATACGGAATCCTCTTGCTTACTACAGAAATCAGTATGGAGCATATCTTATCCATATGATTCATACGCATTGCCTTTAGATATTACATCATGCCGTTGCAGGATGTCTGACACCTAACAGTTTTCTGTATATCACATGCATATACTTATGTTACACTCCTCAGCTATATGTTATAATACGTCCATTTGTATGTGAGATCCTGACCGCCGATATTGTTTCATACGAAAAGTACGTATACAGATCTAACACTTATACGGAAAATATTGTAAAACATGCGCTTTCAGTTATACGTCTGCTGTACGTTAAGTCCAAAAACTACAGGAATTACGCATGTAACTTACCTTTTTAAGTACGCCACCTACAATTTTTTTTTCTCAGTGTAGCTTTTCAGATCCACTTTTATCCCTGGTTGTAGGCCAATATAGCATACAGCATCAAGCTATAGTTTACATCATAATAATAATAATAATAATAATAATAATAATAATAATAATAATAATAATAATAATAATAATAATAATAATAATAATAATAATAACTTGATTTTCTTGAAAACTACTGTGGATCAATTACACTCATTCAAATCATTTTGTTCTACTGATGAGATTTATTAAATGGTGTATTTTTCATTTTTGGAAATTCTCGCGCCTCCCTGTCATATTCACTAATAATAACAAGTAATTAAGAGATGCGTTTTTTTGTTTTTGTTTTTTAATCTTGCTTCGCACCAACCAATTCGAGTTTAGGTTTCCAAGGCTTGTGTCATTTTCATTTTCTAACTAAAATGACCTTAACATATTACATATTGAAGAAGGAAATAATATATTTTACATCTCACGCAGTGCTCACATAGCAGAAAACTTTAGCGCTTTATCATCCTGTCAAGTGAGACATTAAAGGAAAGGAAAAAAAAAAAAAACATCAAGAAAGGAAATTATTTACGGTATACCAAAAAGTAGGTTAAATGCATGAATTTCTTTTTTTGTTTCATAATTTTCGTAAACAATTTAGAACGATCATAATCACTTTCACTTGCTTCAATACTGGTGTTTTATAAGGTGCTTAATGTGCGATTCCACGCTGCTTAAAAAATTTACCGACTGGAAGTAATAGCTTTCGCTCAGGAGTTTCGGTTGAGTGCCTTTTCAAGGGTAAATGCCCGCAAATGGACTTGTTTATTATTATTATTATTATTATTATTATTATTATTATTATTATTATTATTATTATTATTATTATTTACTACAGTGTTTCCTCACATTACTTTGTCTTATAAAGCTGTGTTGCTAGTACGTGTGCAAGGAGTAAGAGAGCAGATAATCATGAAATGATAAAAGCAAAATAAATATGTTTTTTTTTTTTCGGTCTTGTTTAACTTGACCACTCACTAAGGTTGTAATACCTAAGTGTCGTCCAGTGAGTTTGAATCTTGACGCTGGCCTTGATTGGTATAGTATATCTCAAAACGGCTTTAAACTTCATGCTAAAAATGAAATGTATCGCATTACGTCGAGACGTCTTAACCCTTTCACTGTGGAAGGCGACGGAAAAAAAATTCCCTAACCTGCGAATGTCGATTATAGTAGACGTGTTAAAATTTGTCTGTATCTTGGTGTTGTCGATTGTAGTCGCCAAAGGTTTTCTGTGTGATTTCTATTGTTTATCGAAAACAATAGAACACAAACAAAAATGAACGGTACAACTTTGGCGACTACTCTCGACAAAGCCAAGATACGGACAAACAAATTTTAACACGTCGACTATAGTCGACATTCGCATGTTAAGGAAATTTGGTTCTGTCGACAAAAGTCGACTTCCTCTGTGAAGGGTTATTAAGGTGCGTACGCACTTCTCAGATTTTGCCGCACAGAACAACGAACATTACATGTGCGCGTAACATGTTCGGTCAATTAGTGGCTCTCCGCACAGAACAACGTAACAAATTTTGTTACGATGTTACGTTCCGAATGTCTTCCGAGGGGAGTCGGTGTTTCCTCGACACATCAAAGGAATGTTACGTGCTGTAACATGTGCTATTGTGGACGCCCTCCGTAAATTGTGCGCGCACATCAACCCGCACAGACAGTCTTTTCAGTGTCAAGCCATGGAGTGGTCGCGAGAAGCAGCAATATTGAGTTGATCGAGTGTTATAAACAGAAAACTGAAACCGATAATAAACGAACCACTGTAGATAGGTCGATTCGCAAACATTTGCTTTATCGACCATCGCGGTGGTGCTTTTCTCCATTTTTTTTGTGTGTGTGTGTGTGTGTGTGTGTGTGTGCGAGGTTAATAAAAATGTAGCTAGCAGCAGCCAACTGCACAGAGGCAGACATTGTCTCCTACTGACTCGACTATGGAAAACATCGTATGTTCATGTGTATTACAGTGTGGGCTGATGGATTGCCGTAACATCGTGACACCGCACAGAACATGTTCGTTGTTCTGTTCGGGCAAAATGTTACAAGTGCGTACGCACCTTTGTATGTCATTTTAATGATTTACAGGGTGGGCATAAAGTAGCTTTCCCCAATATATATAGTGTATAGTGTATACGTATATACAAGGTGTTTCAAAACAACACCGACAACGTTTGGGAGGCGATTCCTGACACCAAGATAAGACAAAAAATATAAACCAACCTGGGTGAGGCTGCCGAAAACATGAAAAAATGAACTTTAAAGTTCCATAGTTCCGAAACTATGGGATCTACCGCAGTCGGGTCAAGACTTCACTTAGGAATTAACATATGCACTATCCAAAAATACATATTTCAGCATCCTAAGGTACTCAAGCAATAATTTTTATAGACGGAGTTTGGCATATAATATGAAGTACTCAATAACTCCCTCTATAAAAATTCTTGCGAGTGTCTTAGGATGCTGAAACACGTATTTTTGGATAGGGCAGGTACTAGTTCCTAAGTGAGCTCTTGACCTAACTACGGTAGGTCCTATGATATTTGAGGTATGGACCTTTAAAGTTCATTTTTTCATGTTTTCGGCAGCCTATAAGTCCGAAATGACGGATTTCTGCACCCAGGTTGGTCTACACTTTTTATCTTATCTTGTTGTCAGGAATCACCTCCCAAATGTTGTCAGTGTTGGTTTGAAACACCGTGTATATCTTTTAAAAGCGACCTTTTGCCACTCTCTCTCTCTCTCTCTCTCTCTCTCTCTCTCTCTATATATATATATATATATATATATATATATATATATATATATATATATATGGGGGCGCAGTGGCTCAGTGGTAGAGCGTTCACCTCCGGTGCTTGGGGTCCCTGGTTCGATCCCAGCTCGCGCCGTGTGGACTTTGTGGTGGACAAACACCGTGCTCGTGGGTTTTCTCGGGGTTCTCCCGTTTCCTCCCACTTTCTTCATTTCACTCATCTGTCATTATCACCGTCTCCTTTAGCCTAACCGGCATAATCGTGGGACGTAAAACTTAAAGATTTCATTTCATTTTCATATATATATATATATGCGGGTCGGAGGAAGAAGAAAATGGTAAGCGCAACACCACGCCATTCAGATAAAGAAGTGGACAGAATATCTGCAATTCGTTAGTTCATATCTTCCCGTAGCTTGTTCGCATATTTACGAAAAGAACGCATATTCGATGCTTAGGATTAGGATTAGCAACTGAAAGAGTTCTGTGCTTTCGACACTTATGACCATGTTAGCCTGTCATAAATGAACGATGACACTCGCCGATCACACTGCCCGAGAAATTGGGGAGGAAGAAAGGAAGCGATCTGAGATTGTTATACAGTGAAACCTCTCTAAAGCGGACAGCCGTGGGGAATCAAAAATTGTCCGCTATAGAGAGGTGTCCGCCTGCAACTAGTTTGTTATCATACTGTAGGACCACATCTGTTTATTTGTTGGTCTAAATGTTAACTCATGTGCTCCAAACACTTCAGTCAATTCTTGTAAATATTCTAATGGGCATGGACTAATATAAACAATTTACAATATGTTCCATGGGATAAAGAAAGCGCGAAAATATTATGTTGAAATAATATTGCTATTGTTTAAAGTCGTTCGATAATAGCACTGGTAAATTATCAGAATGCTCATGAGTATAATTATCATCAGTAGTAGAAAATGGATCGATCTGGAACAGACCTGGCTCAGACCTGGCTCAACCTAGGACAACTCACAAGCCACTGAGAAAATGACCACCTTGCACCGTGAGACCACGGCCTTTTACGACCTCCATTTTAGGGGTGAATTCGTTCCCTTTTATGAGCACTTTTAAGGGGGTGACCTCGTTCTCTTTTACGACCTCCATTTTAGGGGGTGAACTCATTCCCTTTTATGAGCCCTTATTTTAATATAGCAGAAATTACGAACACATAGAAGAACAGATAACACATAACACTACGTAACACACAGCAGAACAGATATCAGATAAGAATATGAAACATAGAAGGGGTGTATTCATTCTCTTTTACGACCTCCATTTTAGGGGTGAACTCATTCCCTTTTTTCAACCCTTATTTTAACATAGGAGATAACACATAAGATTACGAACGCATAAAAGAGAAGATAACACATAAGAGTACGTAACACACATCAGAGCAGATAATACATAGCACAGCTAATAAAAGAACATGGCTTATTTTCCAACCCCTATTTTAACATGACAGTGAATACGAAACATAGTGAAGATTAGATAACACATAAGAGTACATAACACAACAAGGGTGTATTCGTTCTCTTTTATGAGCATATTTTTCAACCCCTATTTCAACATGACAGAGACTACGAAACATAGCAGAGGTGAACACACAGCAGATACATAAGACTTTTTCCACCCTTCCAACCCTATTTGAACACATCATTTTAAGGGGGTGAACTCGTTCTCTTTTACGACCTCCAAACACAAAAAGGTATAGAAATTCTGAGCTTATTCCGTCGTTTGTTTGAGTAGCAGAATATGGTATTTCTTTGTTTATTTGAGTAGTACAAAATGTACATAAAATAGACCTTCTCCGTTTTTTTTTAATTGCAAACAAAATTGAATAGGTCACTCAGTTTTAATAGCACAAAAGGTACAAATTGACCTTCTTTGCTTAAGCCACTCAAAATTTATTCTTTCGTTTATTTGATTAGTATAAAATGTTAATTCTTTCCTTTTCCTGCTTGTTTTTCAAAACTGAATAGGTTACAAAAATTTATTCCTTCGTTTATTTGATTAGCTAAATTGGATCTCTTTCGCTTTCTTCGTTTATTTAAATAGCACAAAAAGATATAAAATGCTGAGTTATTTAAAATGGTATTTCTTGTTGATACCAAATTGAATAGGTCACTCAAATTTATTCATTTGTTGATTTGTGTAGCACAAAAATACTCAACTAATTAAAATGGCCCTTCTTTGCTTTTCTTCTGATTGGTATAAAATTGAATAGATCACTCAAATTTATTCCTTCGTTTATTTAAATAGCACATAAAGGTATAAAATGATCCTTCTTTGCCTTTTCTGGTCAGTACAAATTCTTTCCTTTTTCTGCTTGGCACAAAAAATAATACTCCATCCAAATTTAGTTTTTTCATTTGTTTGAATGGCACAAAAGTACAGAAATTCTGAACTAGTTGTTTATTTGAATACTACTGAGCTGGTTAAAAAGACATTTCACGCTGGTACAAAAAGTAGGACACCTAAACAAAACGTATATAAATTCTGAGCTAGTTAAATTGGTCTTTTTTTCACTTTTTTCTTTCGTTTATTTGATTAGTACAAAATGGTTCTTCTTTGTTTGGTATAAAAAGTAGAACACTCAAATTTGTTCTTTCGTTCATTGAGCTAGTATAAAGGTACCTTCTTCGATTTTTCTGGTTAGTACAAAAAACAGGTCACTCAAATTTATCCCATCGTTTGTTTAAATAGTACAAAAAGGTACAGAAATTCTCAGCAGTTAGTTAAAATGGGTCTTCTTCGGTTTTTTCTAGTTAGTACAATTTTGTTCTTTCGTTAAAATACTCAGCTACAAAATTAAATAGCTCACTCATATTTATGCCTTCGTTTATTAGACTATTTTAAAATGATATAAAATAATTCTTTTTTTTGCTTATTCCTTTGGTTGTTGAAATAATACAAAATGGTATAAAATACTCAACTTCGGTTTTTCAAATGCATTACTTCGTTTAATTGATTTTAGAGTTGACACAAATTATAAGTCCTTTGTTTATTTGAATACTCCAAAATGGTGCAAAACTAAATACTCCATTGTTTAAAATAGTCCTTTTTCGCCTTTTGCTGAGCCATTTCTCATTGGTACAAAATTGAATAGGTCACTTAAATTTATTCTTTCGTATATCTAAATATTCAGCTAGTTCATTTTTTCTCGTTGGTATAAAAAGTAGAACATCGAAATTATGAAGTTGTTAAAATGATCCTTCTTCGGGTTTTTCTGATTGATACATAATGGTCAATTTTCGTTTGTTTAAACAGTACATAATGAGCTAGTTAATGTAGCTCTTCTTCTCTTTTCTAGTTGGTACAAAAGAAAATAATCCACCTAATCTTCACTTCTTTTTTTCTGGTATTCCTTCGTTTATTGGAGTAATACAAAATGGTATAAAATGGCATTTCTCGTTGGTACAAAATTGAATAGGTCATTCAAATTTATCTTTTCGTTTGTTTAAATAGTTAAAATGGTATATCTTTGCTTTTCTTCTGATTGGTACAAAAATAAAATAGACCACTGAAATTTGTTCCCTCTATTATTTGATTTTCTTGTGATTGATGCAAAAATAAAATTTCGTTTATTTGTGTAGTACAAAATTGTATAGAAATATTGAACCTTCTTCATTTTTCTTCTGGTTCATACAAAGATGAATACTCCATCCAAATTTGAGTAAAATGGTCCATGTTCGCTTTCTTCGTTTTGCTTAAATAATACAAGATGACATATAATTCTCAGCTAGTTAATATGGCATATCTTTGCTTTCTTTCTTGTTACAGAAATTCTGCGCTAGTTAAAATTGGATTTCTTTCTCATTAATACAAAACTAAATAAGCCACTCAAATTTATTCCTTCTTCACTTGTACAAAATTGACTAGATCACACAGGCTTTGTTTAAAGTTATTAAGGCTTAAATATTTGACCATTGACCTCGATAGTGAGTACTTTTGGAACATGTTATAGTTGATGACGTATTACTAGATTTGGAAACAGCACCTCAATACGTTGCTTCGTTTTCGAGTTATTAGGTTTTAAGTATGTTGACCTTTGACCTCGATGATCAGTACTTTTTAACATTTACTAATTGATGACCTATTACTAGATTTGGAAACAACACCTCAATCCGTTGCTCCGTTTACAAGCTCTCGATGGTCATTATTTTGGAACTTGCAGTGATTGATGAACTATTACTAAATGTGGAAACAGCACCTCAATATTTGGCTCCGTTTTCGAGTAATTAGGTTTTAAGTATGTTGACCTTTGACCTCGATGACCACTATTTTTGGAACTTGTAGTAGTTGATGACGTATTACTAAATGTGGAAACAGCACCTCAATATGGGGATCCATTTTCGAGTTATTAGGTTTTAAGTATTTTGACCTTTGACCTCGATGGCTGACACTTTTGAGACATGTGGTCTTTGGTGACCGATTACTAAATGTGGAAACACCATCTCAATATGTTGCTTCGTTTACGAGTGATTGGGTTTTAAGTATGTTGACCTTTGACCTCGATGATCATTATTTTTGGAACTTGTAGTAGTTGATGACCAATTACTAAATGTGGAAACAGCACCTCAATATGTGGCTCCGTTTCTGAGTTATTAGGTTTTAAGTATTTTGACCTTTGACCTCGATGATCATTATTTTGGAAATTGCACTAGTTGATGACCGATTACTAAATGTGAGAACAGCACCTCGATATGTTGTTTTGTTTTTGAGTTTGACCTTTGTTCACGATGGTCAGTAGTTTGGGGACATGCTTGTGTCATTTCTGCTATGTTAAAATGTTCAAATAGGGGGTTGAAAAAGTAATCATAAAAGGGAATGAGAACACCCTTGCTATGTTATGTGTTCGTAATCTTATATGTTATCTGCTATGCTGTGTGTTACGTAGTGTTATGTGTTATCTTCTCTTTTATGCGTTCGTAATCTTATGTGTTATCTCCTATGTTAAAATAAGGGTTGAAAAAAGGGAATGAGTTCACCCCTAAAATGGAGGTCGTAAAAGAGAATGAATACACCCCTTCTATGTTTCATATTCTTATCTGATATCTGTTCTGCTGTGTGTTACGTAGTGTTATGTGTTATCTGTTCTTCTATGTGTTCGTAATTTCTGCTATATTAAAATAAGGGCTCATAAAAGGGAATGAGTTCACCCCCTAAAATGGAGGTCGTAAAAGAGAACGAGGTCACCCCCTTAAAAGTGCTCATAAAAGGGAACGAATTCACCCCTAAAATGGAGGTCGTAAAAGGCCGTGGTCTCACGGTGCAAGGTGGTCATTTTCTCAGTGGCTTGTGAGTTGTCCTAGGTTGAGCCAGGTCTGAGCCAGGTCTGTTCCAGATCGATCCATTTTCTACTACTATCATCGTAAGTTTGTGCTTCCTTGTGTTGAACTCAAATAAGAATTTAGACTATTTGTACTTGGAGAAATGTTTTTCATGTATTAATTTCCTTGGGCTTCCCCCTGAGCGTATAACTATCGACTTCAAAATGAACTTGCATATAAGAAATTAGACTCTACTATCAAATAACTATGATTTTATATTGTTGATTTTTCCTTAAGAATCCATAAAATTCCCTTCGTGAGGTCAGTCGGTGACCGAAACATGAGAATATTAATTAGTTTCTTACCTCAGGCTGCAAACAATGTAAATAATATAGCTAATTAGCACACTTTAACTTTGTCCTAAGATATTCAAGTATATTCAAATAATTGGTAAAAATAAATAAATAAATAGCTTGTTTTTTTAAACAAACCTCAAATTCTGTTACTTTTCTTATTCTTTGTGTTATTAGCAATGTCGTACACATTTGAAAAACATACATCGTATCTTTCGCTAAGCCGTTTCCCTAGTGAGCGGCGCAGACCTTTTCCCCTGTACCGACCTGTGAAGTACAAACATGGAGGTCGTTATTTTAAGCGCACGAGTAGCAGACCGGAATTCAATCGCAAATTTCGACTAGTTAGAGTCGTCGTATGATTACGGTGTGTTCTCCGTAATCAGTTATCTCTGAACTTTCTTTTAGAGCAATAAAAAATTGTCGAAATGTCCATTATAACTAGTGATGAGCGCAAGAGTCTAGGTCTTGCAGTTTTTGCAAGAGTCTTGCATGCAAGACCAAGACCAAGACCATACCTGTAAAACCAAGACCAAGACCAAGACTCTTGCACAAGTACCGGCAATACTTGATTTTTTATATAATGTAAAAAGAAGGAGATGGGCTTCTTGGCTTGAGTAAAAAGAAAGAGATGGACTTGCTGGAATGAATGTGTTCCCAGTAGTTTATGCAGTCCGTGTGAGTCAATCTGCCCCTGTAGCTTATAGCAACAGTATGTCGTTTTCTGAGTTGGTTGTTCGCGTTTTCTGTAGATATTACTCGTTTTCAAGCCACACAGGTGTCATCTCGCACCATGTAAGATTTTTTGGTGGACAGATACTGTGTGCGTGGGTTTTCTCGGTATTTTTCGTTTCCTCCTACTTTCTTCATTCCACCATTTCAGTCGTTTCTAATCATCACTGTCTCCCTTAGCCTTGGTGCACAATCGTTGGACGTTAAACTAGATACTTCATTTCAATTCAAAGCATATTATTGGTGTTCTTCCAAAACTAAAGAGAAAAGTAGTATTGAACATCGGTAATACCGTACTCCATAGGTGTCGACTACATGGATATGGCCTTGACACAAGCATCCATTGGTCATTTTCAATGAGTACTTTTAAAACTAATATCGAAAATAACATTTTCATGACACTGACAAAAACTTGGTGCATGTAACCGCAAGTTTGGTTTCATGAGCGGATGCTTATACGTTGAATAATTGTTTATTAATATAACTTTTAGCCTCCTTCGATGTATGGCACATTGAGGGTTGAACGATATAATATTATACTACAACAATAAATTTATTATAAAATTGAAAGTGACTATTTTTGTGACTCCTAATCTCTTGAACCAGCCGACCGATGTCGATCAAATTTTCAACATAAAGAAGGTTTGAGTCCTTAAGTGTTTTCATCATTTCACTTTGACAGTAAATCTTAGGGTAGGGGAAAGGGGGAGATATAAAATAATAAATAAAACTTAGTAACTCTTCAACTAAACGACCAATCTCGATCAAATTTTTAACATAGATCAGGTTCTAGCCTGGAATGTTATGTGTCAGTTTAGTTTGACGGAGCAATGTAGGAGAGGAGGAGGAGGGGGAGATGTACAAAAATCAATATAAATAAAAACAAAAATGATTAAGTTTGTGACTTAATAACTCTTGAAACGATCTCAATCAAATTTTAACATGTATGAGGTTCGGTCCTGGAAACTATTTTAGAGTTTGTTTCACTTTGAGGGTAGAATCTAGGGGAGAAGGGTGGAAGGGACAGTATATATATATAACATAAATAAAACTCAATAACTTTTGAAACACCCAACCGATCTTGATAAAATTTTCAACATAGATGAGGTTCTGACTTGGGATGTTTTTTTGTCAAATCACTTTGACGGAAGAACTTAGGGTAGAAGGTGGGGATGGAAAATGTACGAAAATAATTAAATTTAATAACTCTTGAACCACCTGACCGAACTCGATCTCATTTTCAAAATAGATGAGGATCGGACCTGAGGTGGTTTCTGTCATATCACTTTGATGGTGCAGTTTAGGGGAGGGGGAATGAAAGATATTTAAAAATGATCGAAAATGACCTTTATTAAAATGGAGTCTATAGTTTCAGGGGTCGCTGAGATAAACAATGGCACTTCCGTTGCTATTTAAATCAAAGTTCAGCCCCGTAGCTCGGCGGAGGGAAGAGAAGATATATAAAAACGATCGGAAATGACAAATATTATTGTCGAATTCATAGTTTTCCAGTTCGCTGAGTTCAATACTGCCACTTCCGATACCATTTAAATGCAAATTCAGCACCAAAACTTGAGGAAGGAGCAAGATATATATATATATATATATATATATATATATATATATATATATATATATATATATATATATATAAATTATCAAAAATTACCATTATCAATGTCGGACTCATGGTTTTCGAGGTCATTGAGATGAACAATGACACTTCGATGCCGTACCTTGCAACCTGGGGGTGAAGGAGATATATAAGTTTATTGGAAATGACCGATATTAGTGCCGAATCCTTAGTTTTTGAGATCTCTGAGACGAACAGTGACACTTCTGATGCCATTTAAGTTCAAATTCAGCCCCGCAACTTGGGAAGGAGGAGGAAAGAGAAATATAAAAATAATCGAAAATGACCGATATCAAAGAGCGCTTTACTAATAGTAAAAAGTGACTAACTAATGAAATATATTATTATTTCTTTTAAGTTTAACCCAACGAAGTGGGTAATTGATGCTAGTAATCCATATTCACAAGTGAGACTTCAAGTAACGTGGAGTTTGATGCCGTTATTTTGTATTTCCAATACAGGTCAAAAGTATTTATATAGATTGAATTTACAAAAAAAAAAAAAAAAAAAAAAAAAAAAAAAAACATAGACAGTTGAATCGTTGTCAGTTTTCACTGAAATTATTCTAAAATATTAAGAGGTGTGATTATAATAATTATTATTTTAATTTTCTCTCTCTTTTTTTAGTCAATATTGCTAAATATGTAATCATCTTCATAATAGCTATTCTGCCATTATTGGCAGGTTACTTGCTGCAACTGAGAAGCTTCGATGTATGGTGGTCCTCAGCTAGTCTCTTCGTCTTGACGTAGCAATTTTCTGTTTTACAATCTTCCTTCAACTAGTTTCCTTCGCTTCCTCCCTCACTTTCCTTCCCCAATATCTTCCAGCGTGTCCCTCATAATACAGTTCCTCCTCAGCCAATATCCTAATCAGTTTCTCTTCCTCTTCTTAACAATATCTAAAATTATTTTTTTCCGTACTGCTATTTTTTTTAACACGTTCTCATTCAGTGTCCGTTCAACACAGCTAATTCTCTCCTTTTTTCTCAATGCCCATGTATCGAAAGCCTGCAATTTTTTCATCACTTTTGCGTAATGTCAATGTTTTTGCCCCATAGAGTACATATTGGAATCTGTAAAACAAAATCTCAATATTTAATTGGAAGTTTGATTAATACAGTGATTAGCTAATCGTGGTTGAATAGAAAAATCTGACGCCTTTAGAGTGTAGAAATAATTTTGCAAATCATGGTTTTTCAATAATCTGTGCCGTTTTGATTTTCTTTCATGCGTCTCATTGGTAGCTTCACCAGTTTGGGAACCAGTGGAGTGTTTGATCTGTTAAAAAAATATAAACAGACTACGAAACGTTGTGATTTAGGCATATCTTACAAATAGTGAAGCGTGGGCACCCATTAAAAAAGGAAAGGCCATCACCTATTTTGTACACTATCATGATACTTACACAAATTAAACTATATTACATTTAGAAACATGCATTATATTTCCATTACTATTGGCACATTGTGGAGTTTATTATCCCTTATATCCATACTGAAATTTACCTATGAAAAGCTTGAGATTTCTTAAATGCAAGACTTGCAAGACTCTTGCATGCAAGACCAAGACCAAGCCCAAGACACCCCGGTCTCGGTCTTGGTCTTGCATTTGCTCATCACTAATTATAACAACAAAACTTGACCTAACACAGTTTCTATTCACAATGTAGTATCAAAAGGGATAATGATTACAATACAAGAATTAATTTTAGATTTGTGCGTACTGTTAACATTGACAATGAATCTACCAACTGAAAAAATGCATATAATAGCCTTAATTATTTACGTAATGTTAATTTTCGGAGTAATTTTATAATTATACGAATTTTTAAAATAGTGTACAAGGAAATAACAGAAATAATGAGAGAAATACTTCACAAATATTTACTCAACAAGTAGCAGTACATAATGCTTTAACTAAGAGTCACTTATGTGTCATGAGTTGAAACCACATCGGCTACCTAAGCACTTACGAGTTAGTGGTAATTATGGCACTATGAATGGTGGTAATATTAATAATATTTCTGATTATGAAACTAGTCCAAAGGTTATGAATTATGTTAGTACCAGATATAAAAGTGAGGGAGAACGCCGGGGGATAGCGTCCCCCCACGTCCAATATCAATTTATGTGAGAAAGACACTTAGGGTCATTCCATGTCAAATCAACAAGTCATCAGACTTGACCATTTCAGATTTTTGTAAAAATTTGTGCACAGAAAAGGAAAAAAATATTACAATGAAAGATGAAAAAATCCAAAATATTGCCTCTCCCCTCCTGAAAGTGTCTCCATACAGGGTGTTCAAAAATTTCAAAAAGGCCATTTTTTTCAGTTACAGCGATTATTAAAAATTGTTATAAAATGGTTAATATGTGCACTAGAGATATGAAACAAAAACATTAGAAAGCTTAAAGATTGGTCTACAAGTTGCATTGTATTGGAAATACCTGTACAATAAAAAATAACATTTCAAAAATTTAAATTCAAATTTGAATTTTGAATTTCGTACAGAAATGTTCCTCTGAATTTGTTCAAAATTGGCCATAGTGTAGTCTCAGATGTGTACTAAAACACTGCAAAGTTGTATTTTGGGCACTCAATGGGATCCGATTCAAAATTTAACATAAATCAAAGATCGCAAGATACTGATCATGTGAATATATGGGTTCAGATCGATAAACATTTGCCTGTAGCCATTAATTTGCAGCATCAAAGGAATTTATATTCAACTTCATTTGTTTCTTGATGTGTTCATTTGAATTTACACAATTATCCACCTTTCGATTATTTAGAGAGGATTTACGTTTCCGAACATTACTCAATAGAAGTCATTGTTCTTGTTGGTCAGGATGGATGTTTGTAAATTTATACTGGCTACATAGGTACATGCTATTTTCATTCCTTTCTTTCAGGGTTGCTGTTACAGACATGTAGAAGTGCATAATTGAAATAGGTAAAATAATTTATTGACTAATAGTTTGTGCTGAAAGTGTGTGAATTGATTGTGAACATTGTCCCTGTGTTCACAATCACACATTTGATACAAATATTGTCAAAGGGAAAAAAACTATACCCCTCCATTTCATGATAACTTCTGTAAGAGAAATCCTGAGAGAAAGGAATGAAAATGACATATATCAATGTAGCCAATATAAATTTAGAAACATCCATACTGACCAACAAGAATAATGACCTCTACTGAGTAATGTTCGGAAACGTAATACCTTTCTAAATAACTCCAAAGGTGGATAATTGTGTAAATTCAAATGAATAAAACAAGAAACAATTGAAGTTGAATATAAATTCCTTTGATGCTGCAGGTAAATAGCTTCAGGCAAATGGTTATCGATCTGAACCCAGATATTCACATGGTCAATATCCTGCAATGTTTGGTTTATGTTAAATTTTGAATCGGATCCCATTGAGTGTCCAAAATGCAACTTTGTGGTGTTTTAGTACACATTTTAGACTACAATTTGGCCAATTTTGACCACATTTAGACGGAAATTTCTGTACGAAATTCAAAATTCAAATTTTAATTTGTATTTTTGAAATGTTATTTTTTATCGTACAGGTTTTTACAATATAATACAACTTATAGAGCACTCTTTAAGCTTTTCAATAGTGTTTGTTCTATGTTTCTAGTGCACATATTAACCAATTTATGACAATTTTTAATAATCGCTTTTATTAAAAAAAAACATTTTTTTAAATTTTTGAACACCCTGTATGGGGACACTTTCAGGTGGAGAGGGGTAATATTTGGGATTTTTCATCTCCCACTGTAATAAAGCTGTGCACCAATTTTTGCAAAAATCTGAGATCGTCAGGTCAGCTTTTGTCATTTCATTGGTTGATTTCACATGGAATGTCCCACTAGCATTTAGTGAGGAGCTTCCTAATAATTTAATTGATATTCTATTAGAAAAAATCAAAAGATGAGCAACAAGCCTCTGTAATATTAGTATGTTTGAATAAATTTAAACACTTAAAATGGAATAAGGATACTTTAATATATGGGGAAATACATGTATATACTTGAAAAATACATTTCAATTACTTCTTCATCAAATCTTCAAATAACCTTCTACATATTCTTATATAAATTGCGTATGTTATGGTTCAGCATAACGATGGTCTCCTCAGGTAACGCCTGTAGATTTTAATAATAGTACTTTCCATTGCTCTATTCTATCGAGTTTCTTGCAAATTATCTTTGACTAGTATAATTTGTTACCTGTTGCAACACACGCATATACAGGGTGTTTCAAAACAACATCGACAACGTTTCCGAGGTGATTCATAACACCAAGATAATACAAAACGTATCGACCAAACTGGATGCAAAAATGCTTTCTTTCGGAGTTACAGGTTGCTGAAAACATGAAAAAATGGACTTTAAAGATACATAGCTCCAATAGTGTAAGACCTACCGTAGTCGGGCCAAGACTTCACTTAGGAAATAACATGTGCGCTATCGAAAAACACGTGTTTCAGAATCCTAAGGTACTTACACATCAATTTTTATAGAGGGAGTTTGGACACGGGCATATAATTTGAAATACTCACCAACTACCTCTATAAAACGTGTTGCGGAAGTACCGCCGGATTCTGAAACTTAGATATTTGGATAGGGTACATACTAGTTCGTAAGTGAAGTCTTGACCTGACTATGGTAGGTCCAATAGTTTTGTAGCTATGGACCATTAAAGTTCATTTCTTTATGTTTTGGCAGCCTTTAACTCCGACAATAAGCATTTGTGCACACATTTGGCCTATACTTTTTGTCTTATCTTAATGTCAGGAATCATCTCCCAAACATTGTCGGAGTTGTTTTCAAAAACTCTGTATAAATAAATGTCCCTAGTTTGATTGAAATTACTTTAATAATCACCAAAAGCCACCGTTTCATAAATTAAAATTTTCTAAACATTTAATTTTGTTTCCTTAACATTTACCATTCATCTCACATAAATTAAAACTACACTTCAATCAGTTATGGCTCCCTCACTTATTAATATATCTTTAATAGCTTAAATAAAACAAGTTTAAACAAGTCTGATTACACGATTTCTTATTATAAGGTACCAGACTATTGTCCTGTTGCCCTATAACTAAATAGACTTAAACGTTATCGTTGAACTGTACAGGATTCGACAGCAAAAATTCTTAGAAAAAACAAGTAAATAGGAGTCTGGAAAAAGTGTATACAATAAAATTACGTATGAAGTTTAGTATCTTGAATTTCATGACCTGATTTTCTGAATTCCAAGTTAATTTGAAATTCAATTCTTTCCATTTTATTCCTGAAAATGTGTCCGAATATTTATTTTTCTAATGAAACCACTGTTAATGAATGCAGTGAGTAAATAAGGTTATTTTCTTTAAAAGAAAGATCACTGTGATGGAATGTTTCGTTTATAGTGCGTAGAAGTTTAACATGACTGTCTTGTAAGGACAAAGCTAAAAATCAACATTAGAGATACAAAATTACATTAGGAATACTTGATAAATCTGTTTCTGTCACTTTCAATTAACTTAAGACTTTTTGCCATTAAGTATTTGCAAATTGTCTCCAATTCAGATTTTCACTCTTATATCAATTTTACATCACATCAAGTACATTGTGTCTCACTACGTGTAATATACATAGTACAGCTAGTTTGTAATAAATTCCCTCGGACTCATCCGAATCACACAAATATACATGAATAACGAACAGCAGTGTTGTGTATATACAGAATCAAATTTTACTGCAAACATTAATTAATACGGAAATTTACATTTATTTAAGCTTAGATACAGATTAAATAAACATCTTTTTAGCTACTTCGTAAGGGTCAAGCCTTCTTCTGCACTTCACCCATAATCAATTTTAAACTTAAAATCGAGAATAATCAAGTTTAAGAATTTGTTAACTTCCTTAACTAAATACACATCAACAAAATCACAACAACAACTTTATCTTTACTTAAGTGTTGTATGAACTTGTGCTTTTGTTATTCCACGTTGTAAGGCGATTATACGTGGCTAAGCGGTTAGCGTACGCGTCTTTGGCGTGGGAGACCAGGGTTCGGTTCCCGGCGGGAGCTCATGTGCTTCGGATTCCACGTTAATCAGTTGGTCCACGTCTCATATAGCCTCGCTGTTAAAAGGGACGTTAAACTCTAATCAACTCAACTCAAGGCGATTATAGCTATCACTGCAATTGACTTCAATATTTGTAAGAACGCCAACCTAATTTACGAAACACAATTTAGTACAAGCAGAACACGAATAAAAAATTTAAGTCAATATTAAGCTACTGACAAGTTACAGATCACATTGCATCACATGAATAAACTCTTTTATTTACCTTCCAAATGATAAAATGTTTTCTGAATCCTAGCTACAATATAAGTTTCCACTAAAATGATTCAGGTAGTAACTAAACATACAAACTTGGTTTTAATAGTTAATTTTTTTAACGAAGAATTTGAACATCAGTAACTGACTTTTTTCAATATCAGAAGTACTGCTGGTTAAAATGACATTTTCCACTCACCTGTACAAGTTTGTAACTAGTAATTATAATCTTGTTACAACACCCAAAAATAAGAACACACAAGCTTAATATACAACTGGAAAACCGTGCTTAGGACCTTTGTTTCATTACATATATACATAACAATCAAATCCTTTAGAAGCATTCAAATATTTCAGTTCACTGTAATCAAACATTGTAGAGATGTTTCTATATAATCTACTTTACATGCATCACAGTTATGTATTACAGTTACGTGACTTAATAAAGTCGAATTCCCACCTTCTCCCTAAATTCACAGCCAATTGATTCCGGCTATGTTACGAAACAATCTGACAAAAGTTCATTATGTTTTCTTGTTGCTTGCAAATCGTACTCATTAATATTATGATGTTAGATATCCATTAATCACAATAATGTTTAAGTTCACAAATTGTACAAATTGTACTCAATAGTAAAAGTTTTCACTACATGGGGACATGGTAGATTTGGTAACAGACGACACAATTATTGGAATAGAACGTCAGTATCTTTCTTCCTGTGTGAAAAGAAATCAAACTTCAACTGAATAGAAACTGAAATTATATTCATGGAAACAGTGTAATCTAGAAAAACATAAAGATTAAAATATTTAGTTCTAGAAAAAATATAATAGAACTTACAGGATCAAGAAAGACAAAAGCAGACTAATGGTAGGAAACTCTTGTTTTTACTCTCTACAAAATCTTTTAAAAGGCCTAGTCACTGCGAATTAAAATACTGCTAATTTTACAATAATTATCTGATATCTTCTAATAGATAAAATATAATCTAAGATAATCGAAATGTGGAACAAGAGCGCCGTAGACAATATTATATTGTATGAAGTACCGTTATGGCAAGTAACCTAGTAGCTTTCCGTTTGCAGCCATTTACAAATGCAAAAATAAATGTCGATATTCTAAATGGATGGAAATCTAAAGCAGATAAGTGAATCGTGATAACGGTATTTCATGTAAAATATTATTATCGTTGGAGCTCTTGTCCACATTTCGATTATCTTTTATCCATTTGAAGATATCACATAATAACTGTAAGATTAGCGGTATTTCAATTTTGCTGTGTTTGTTCCTTTCCATAATATCTAGCCAGCTACTAGATATTTCGAATTGTTTCCCACCATATTATATGTATCAGAATGCTGCGCCCATGAGAAAAGAAAGCAAGAGAGATTGTGAGTATCTGAAGGTAAAGGCTCTCGCAGAAGAGTTTTCGAAACAAAGATAGAAGAAAACTATTGGCGCCAAGGAGCAATAACGAGTGAATTTAGAATAACAATAGTTCACAGCAAGTTAGGTAACAATAGGTAATGAGGTCGAGATATTCAAACGACGTATAAAACATATCACTCTCAAACATAATATGTGAAAGGTGCACAGTATTTCAGACGGAAAATCTAAACGCAAAAGGTGTTTAAAGACCAAAAATAAGATGAAAGGACACTTCATAGCAAAAGTTTAGGAAAGAGAATACTGACAATCAAGAACGAATTTTCTTTGTACGCACTTATCCAGTGGTGAAATTTAGATTTCGTGGCAAAGAGCCTTTCCAACTCATATAATAAAATTATTTTTAAACTAATTTTTGTTCCTTTTGTAAAAGATGTATGAAGAGCTTTTTATACTTTTAGTAACCTTTAAGGCGGATTTTCATGTGTCCTTTACCTCCGTGAGTTGCGAGCGATTGTGCTAAACAGCCAATGAAATCACGCATCGGAGATGGCGCGCTACACTCGCGTCAGAGTAGAAATTTGTTCAATTCTGACGGAAGTAGCGCGCGTACACTATTGTATTCACTGACTAACATGGCGGAAGTCGCAAACTTTCTATTTTACGCATGCGCATTAGCTAGGGAGTAGTAATTTGGCGCAATACACGCACGGATGTATGAAAACGAAAATAATTTACGGTGAATACGCTACATGTGATGCTTCCGTTCTAACGCGGGCATGAAAATCCGCCTTTAGTGTGAGAATCTCTGTTAAAAAAGCTGCGATGCTTACACAATACCCCAAGATAAGTATTGCGTAGGCACCTAATAGTGCTTTTAGACTAAAAGCACGATTATTCTGAGGTAATTGGGTAATATTACTTTCAGAAAGTTTCTTGTAATGCCAGGCATCACTTTCCCATTTCGATCGTAAACCTGATTCTTCACAAATTGAAATAACACGAGTGAACTCGTTTGTGAAAGGTGAGTCATGCCTCAACGTATAGGAACTAGGATATCTCACTGAGCCACCGGGTATTGCATAGAATAGATTTTTATAGTCCCTCTGAAATATATTCCCATCAATCTCTATATTTCCTATTGCATATTTCTGTGGAATGTATGAGATAAAATTGCCTCCTGAAAACGTTTCTTTTCCTGACTTTGAAGCATTAATCCATTTTCTATTAATTCTCTGACTAATTGAAGTTTTCGTACGGTGAAAGTACACTCTACGGATATCGTTAGTCCCTCCGAAAGGAATTCCAGAATTTAAGAGTTCCTCCAAGGTATTAATATAAGGATATCTTGCAGGCGACGTAAGGAAACCAAATAAGGAAGCTTGGTACCCGGTATTCAATGTGAGTGCAGCTAATACCCAAACAAGAAATAAATATTTCATTAACTTAGTGTTTGGAATTACTGGAGCTGATGATCCTAACAGAATCAAAAGACTAAATAGAAACGGCGATTTGAGAGTAACAGAATCTACGAAGTTATTTTCCATTGATTTTATCAGATGCAGTACTAATGAAAACAACATATAGCTAAGTATTATTATCATCCATATCTCCGATTTGAAAGGAAATAAAAGATTCATCCACATAGGATATAAACCTGGACGATTAGCTACGAAAAAAGCAGACGAAAATCGTTTAGTTAATAATGTTTCGAAAAGAATTGATATCACAGAACTAGATATATCTTCACAGAAATCGAAATCAAAGTAGTGACAGTACAACGCTTGGATATAGGCAGTATCATATTTTCTACCTTCAAAGTAAGGAATGAATGTGCAACGTTCAAATCCTCTTTGTGGCTTAAAGTGTTTTCCCGAAAAATTATATTCGGCATTTGTTTTAATTTTAAAATTTAATTTCTTTGAGAGTAAATTAATTAAATTTCCTGTTATGCCGCGCAAAGTATAATTACCATTTCCCTTACCTTCTACATATATAGAAGGGAATCGATTACAAATGTTAAATGTTAAAGTACACCCGCTAAGATTTTTCATTTTGTTAGGAAATAAATCTACTTCATGAGTAAATTTACCTTCAACCCATTGATCAATAACAACAGGTTTACTTACAAAATTGCAAACTTTCTTCGTGAAAGCGTAATATGTAAATACATTTATGATAGTAGTATTAGTAGCATTTTGTTTAATCATTAAACTTTCGCTTTCAGGAGAAATGAGCAGAACGTTGTAAATGTCAAACTTGTACATGACATAAAAAATTCGTGTAATGTGTTCTAAAGAATAGTTGTTATTGACGAATACAATAATATATTTCCTGTTTGAGTTCCACATATGAAAATACCGCAACTCAAAGTAAATCTTAGTAATGGTTTGAACAGAACGAATGATAAACATGTATGCCATCTTACGGTGATCAAACAGCCATGTTCTATAAAAAAGTCTCCTCCAACGCTCACGGTCTCTCTTATATTCAAATTTCAGTATAATGTTTCCCATATAATTTTTCGTCACCTCTGCTTCCACATCTTGTACATGTCTATTTTCCTCCACAAATATCAACAAGTTCCTGGTATCCTTCACGTAAGTATTCAGTACGTTTATAGTACACTGACTCAGCTCATGTTCAAAAATAGGTCTTGAGAGTGCTTGCAAAGAATGTGCTTCATTGGGGCATGACACAAGGGCAATGACAGCAGAAACTAGCAGGAGAAATGTCGCCTTCATATCCAACAGTTACTCTGTAGTTTTCTGCAAAAAAAAAACATCGTAATAATAGTTTAATATTATTTAGTATAGTATTGCGAAACATATTAAAGTATCCAGAAATGAGATTTGTCCTAAATAAGCATATCATATTTGACGGTATTACTGTTGTTAAGTAATTATACCTTAGTATATAAAGCTTCTTTTCGTGTGGCTTTGTGTAACATTTATTATTTGACTGCTCGTACGCTACAAAAGTTGGATGAATCCTGACGATCTAATAGTTTAATTAATTCTCTTTATCAAAACTATGGTGTACAGAGAGAGAGAAAGCAGAATCTTATAAGACTCATGCAGTCTTAATTAATTTTTTATTTAATTTCCAAAAATTGAATTAATATACACTATTTCCAACCCCTGTGAAACATTAACTTTAAAGCAAATATAACTGTAAGTAAAGAGGAAGAGTTTCAGAAGAAATCCTTATACTAAATACGCATTGAACAATGTTTCTTTACTTTATATGCTAGCTAAGGCTACCTACCTCTGAGAGGAATACGCCCTCTTTTAGGGAAGTGATTTGAAAGGATGGAGGGTTTTTAAGTCGGTGGTTGGTCTAAGTGCTTTATTTATTTATTTCATAGCAGTAATGGTCATAAGGAACTTTTCGTTCGTTAACATTAGGTGGAGAGATAAACATAAATACATATATTCAACATAAAACGTACATATATAGCTGTTATGAAAGTAGGTGAACAATGATCTACAAAATATTAAATGAGAAACACTAAGCAATATACAATAAACATGATCAGGAGAATAGCAGATAAGTGATAATAATATAGTATTATAGTTATGTAATTGATGAGGATGAAGTATGAGATGAGGTGCAATCACAGGACAACAAATAGAAAAAATGTTAGCGGACGAATGCAGTTATCTTCTTGCCTAAGGTTACTCTAGGCTATAATGAAAGACATGATGAACCCAAGTTAGTATGAGAATATCAGTGTGCATGAAATGATGGAAAAATGAGGGGTAAATGAGCATGAGTGAACAATGTCTCATCCTCCATTATATATATAACAGAACGGCTTCTAAAGAGTGTGAGTGCGTACTCCTAGAATAGGTAGCAATTTTATTTTTAAACCGGGAGCAGTTATTCGTTAGTACAAATATATACACACTTTATTTGCAGAAATTGAAATTGCAAGAGTAAAAAAATTACATTACTTGACAATTCCTAAGGAGAAACATACACATATTGACTTACAATTATCGAAAATTTCATCCATTTTCGTCATGTTAAAATATACAGGTAAACACATTAGTTAACATTCGTTGTCTAATGTTGGTTTGAATTCTAAGGAATGCAAACAAACAGGACGTGGTAGGCCACAAAAAATTAGGAAATCAATATTCAGAAAGTAAATAAATTACCATAAGCTTTGTGAACTCAGATCATATGAGTGAGGTATATGGTCACTTCGGAGACCACAGTGTCCTTCACATCTGTTTGGAATGCGGTGTTAACAAGACAGGAGTAATTTGACCCATTCTTTACTAAAGAGTGTTTCGAAAGCCTGTTCGTTACGGAGAAAAAAATGGGACACGCGGAAATACGTAGGAGCAAACCATGGTTCGACCAGGAATGCATAAAACTAGCACAGAAGAGAAAACAAGCAAAATTACGCTGGCTACAAAATCCGAATGAAATGACTACAAAAAATTAATTTTCTGAAAGCTAAAATCAAGGAACTTGAAGATAATAGTAAAAATAAAAACATGCAGGATATGTGTAAGGGAATCAACGAATTTAAGAAAGGCTATCAACCTCGTGCTTATATATTAAAGAAATCTGACGGTACAGTTCTCACTGAAACGGATAGCATCTTAAATAGATGGAAAGATTTCTTTGACGATTTGCTTAAGACGAAACCAAAAAGTAGTGTGCGTGGAGAAAAGGAGATACTCACCGAGAACCGTATATTCCAGAACCCAACCGAATAGAAGTAGAAACACAAATCTCTCGGTGTGGGTGAAATTCAGGCTGAGTTAATTTTAGCTGGAGGCGAAAAATTGTGAAACAAGATACACAAACTCATTCTACTTATCTGGAACAACGAAGAATTGCCACAAGAGTGGAAGGAATCAATCATTGTTCCAATTCACAAGAAAGGCGACAGAACTGACTGCAATAGTTATCGAGGCATTTCTCTTCATTCAACATCCTATAAAATCCTTTAAAATATTCTATTAGCAAGACTGACCCCATACTCAGATGAAATTATTGGAGATTATGAGTGAGGATTTAGAAGAAATCCATCAACTATCGACCAAATATTTACCATTCGCCAAATACTCGAAAAAAAGTATTAATACAATACCCCGGAACATCAACTATTTATTGATTTCAGAAAGGCGTATACGACACGGTTAGGAAAGGAACATTATACAACGTTCTTACAGAACTTGGAATACCGAGAAACCTAATTAAATTAATTAAGATATGCTTAAATTAATCCCAAAGTAAACTCCGGTTAGGAAAATTTTCATCCACGAGCTTTCACGTCGAAAATGGTCTGAAACAAGGAGATGCGTTGTCGGCATTATTACTTAACTTCGTTCTGGAACACGCTATAAGGAAAATCAAAGATAACAACCAGGACCTACAGTTGGACGGTATTCACCAGGTTATGCCATATGCTGATGATGGAAATTTAAGAGGGGATGATAGGAGAACGATAGAAAGAAATGCAGAGATCTTATTAAACGCTTGCAGGGACATGGGTTTAGAAGTAAATGCAAAGAAAACTAAATACGTGGAAGTGCGTCGGGACCGAAATACAGCAAATTATGGATGCGATAAAATATTTAATAATAGTTTTGATAAAGTAGATAGTTTCAAATATCTAGGATCAATATTAACAGAGGAAAATCATATTCACGGAGAAACTAAATGTAGACTAAAAGCAGGGAATTCGTGTTACTATTCGTTTCAAAATCTCTTGTTGTCGTGAATTCTGTCGAGGAATTTGAAGCTTAAAATATACAAAACGATGATCATGCCTGTTGCTCTGTATGGTTGCGAAACATGGTCACTCACTCTGAGGGAAGAACAGAGACTGAAAGTATTTGAGAACAAGGTCCTGAGACGAATATTCGGACCTAAGAGGAACGGGAATGGGGAATGGCGGAAACTTCATAACGAGGAACTACAAAATTTAAATGGTTTACCCAACATTGTTAGGGTCGTCAAGTCTAGGAGGCTTAGGTGGGCGGGTCATGTAGCTAGAATGGAAGAAAGTAGAAACGCTTTCAAAGTCTTGACTGGAAGACCAATCGGAAAACGACCATTAGGAAGACCTAGGCGCAGATGGGAGGACAATATTAAGATGGATCTCGCAGAGATTGGAATACAAAGTAGAAACTGGATGCAAATAGCTAAGGATAGAAGTCATTGGAGAGCTTTTGTGAGCGCGGCATTGAACCTCCGGGTTCCATAGGCCATAGAGTTAGTTAGTTAGTTAGTAGTTGGTTGCGGAGTCTTAAATTGCTTTATGCAACTTTCCTGACGCGTATATCTCGGGAAGGTTCGATAAGAACAGGCTCTCGGGAATATGTGGCCGAATCATTATGCTTAATGTCCTCACTTTCTAATGGTTCTGTATCATGATTGGTTCTCGTCGTCATAAATGCAAACAAATCTAGACCCACGACGTTGAAGATGAATATACCCTTTCTACATTCCTATATGATACCATTCGTCAGTAAGGATCCCAATTCGATGATGCACTGTGGTGTTATTCCATTTTTCCTTGTACACTCATGCCCAAAATGATTGTCGCATATCTATAACTGTGTTCTTGTAAGAATATAGTTTGATAATGATTTTGCAGAGTACTTTTAATACTGATACTAAGTGTATAATTGGAAATTGTATATTTGTGGTAAATTTCATAGGAAAAGAATTATAAAACCAAAATTGGAATCTGTAAAACAAAATGTTGCTAAATAGACAAGAAAGTTTTATTTTCGTTTGATTGTTCTTATTTATTGCTCTTTTGACATGAAATTTGCCACATACATGTTTTTGCGGATTATACAGATACTAACATTGTAAGAAATACCGGGGGAATTCGTTATCAAATTATATTCGTACAACAACATATTTATAGAAATGCGAAATAATTTTGGAATGAGTGTATGAATATGAATTTGAATGAGAGTGTTGAATATGAATGGAGAGTGAGCAAATGAGTGTACATGCATATACTATTACTGCAGCACCTCTATATCAGTCTGCATTTCAGATCTTCTGTAGATGATACACGGCCGCAACCAATCTCCCTTCACAACATACGATATACAGAATATTTCCACACAAAACATAAATTGGTACACTCCGCATAAAAAATGCGGCAGCTAACGCCGTGCAGCTATGCCACCCAATATACACCTTCTTATTCCATAATCGTGACAGGTAAAGAGACCCCTCCCCCTTTCTTCTGCCCCATACTAAAATTAGCTAACAACGTGAACGCAATTCTAATTTAAAACTACACATGTATTAGCATCGATAAAATGAAATAACAAAACAAGATTCATAAATTGATTTAGGGTGAAACTGAAACACACACAATGAACAAATGAAAAAAATAAATGTCTATTAGACAGAGGTTCAGAACTGAGGCAGAGGGAGAGAAAGAGAGAAAGTGCAGGCGAGAGAAGAAGAAAAAGAGGCGATAACAGGTAAAAATGTGGAATTCTAAACTTAGTAAGAAAAGAACCTAACATTATAAAGTTTCGTTACAAGAAATCCAACAGTAATATAGAAATAACGTTTGTTTTTTATATATTTTTTCTGGACTGTTCGAATATATAGAGGACGCTTGAAACATTCACTGAGTCACTTTGAAAAACGATAATATACTCAATTTCCAGTAGAAGAGTAGATCTCACAGACACATCTCCAAGTAAACAAAACACATCTTAATTGCAAGTAATTCGGAATACTTAATAAATAAAAAGAAAATACACAAAAAAATTAAAATAGAAACGTAAACCATTAAACGCTTGATGTAGCACTTTCAATTTGGGACATCTTTTCGGTATAGTTTATAAATATCTTATTGATAAAGTGGTAGACCGTTAGTGGTGGCGTTTAATGGTTCGATGGTAGCTAGTGCCAAGTCAGATTTGGGATAGAAAAACACCGTGTGCATCGGTTTTCTCTGGGTTCTCCCGTTTCATCTATAATCAAGTGTGGGAGGATTCAGTAGCCTCCGTAGAAAAAATCATTTTGGAAGCTCCACTATTTTCACGAAATGTGGTCAAAGTCCTTTTTCAAGTATGATGTTGCAGACTAAATGTGTTTCAACTTTCATAAAACTCAAACCGGTTACAAGTATGTAGGGGAAAGACTATGATGATTATTCAAGTTTAGCATCTCTTTTATGCACCAAGGCTGTATAAGACGTAGATCTACAGTGAAATATGGAATGTGAATGACCATAATACTTTAAAATTTAGGTATTCTTTCATCACGGATCGAACTTATGATCTAATGAACCAACGACGCGTGCTAATTACTAGACCAGCAAAAATTTGGGGAATAATTGAAAGTGTATATATTACGTCTTGAAAATTGATCTACCAGCTTTCACAAGAACTAAAAAAATAAAATAAAAATAAAAAATAAAAAAGTCGGGATACACGGAAGCGAATTAGATTAGTCTCAACTTATGAAACAGTAAAGAGATACCTGTAGTATGCATTCAAAGTTCACTACTCTTATGCTTTTGGAAAGGAAAAAATTTAACTTGGGAATAAGTATTTTAAATCCATCTAGTGGCAAACAGTTTCTAGTCACCGCGCTCCAATCACCGCAGGCTTCTTAAAGGTACACATAATGATTTATTTATACTTTATCATTTACCCCACACTTCCCTGGCTACAACCCAATTAAGAATTAAGATATTTGGAAGCTTCCAGTTGGATGGATGGTAAGTTAGGCATAAAGCCTAAATGTATATCAAATAACGAAGGGGCACTAGTATGTTTGGTTTAACTTAAACATGAAAGATATATGTCATGTCATTGAACCCGTGCCCTTATATGTGAAAGCCATGCCATGAATGCGCACTTACAAAAGGGTTACGCTACATTATTCTTTAATTAATTGAGCGCTACACCACTGTAGAGCTCAGATGTTTGGTCCGATTTGAAATATTGAAACATTTTAGACCGAAAGCCTATATTTTCCAGTAACATTGCTCTTATGTCTCATCACTTTTTCATATCTTTAATTGCTATCTAGATGGCCTGTGCAACCAGACTTACGGGGCACCGTTTATTTATACAGTACACTCACATCCTATATAATATACTGTATATACGGGGATAATGTGTGCAGATGGACGTTTGTTGTTCATGAAAGTAATCATACTTCAAATGTTTTTAATAATATTGAAAACAAATCTTTCACAAAGCCTGTAACACATTGTCGGAAATTGCTGAGAAATTGAATCGTTGCAGAATGTTAAGTAGCAAGCAGGGGTGCAGTTCCACTGCAACAGAAAAAAATACTTATTCCTTGTCTACTTTGTTGAAATGATCTGAATATTTTCTTAAAGAAACGTAACGTTCAGAAGACAATGCTCTGAATAAGTAAATTTCTCCACCAAAAAACGGGAACAGTAAATAAACAATTGAAGTTGGGGTGCGCATGCATTCAATTGGTGCTACTAGGTTTAAAATGAATGAAAATAAAAGTTTTATATAATTTCAAACTTAGTTTTAAATTGCATATAAAAAGTGCTCTCAAGATACTCGTATTAGTAACCCCTGAATCAAAAGGCCAGTCTAAAAAATAACTATATGCATGTGAGGGTAATATATGAGAATAAAGTGTAACAGTTTCAAAAGTTTCAATTCTGTAAAAATGCACCAAAGAACCCTGTCATAGTGTTTTTGAGGTCAACTTGAAAATTTTAAGTGATAACTGTTACAAAGGTAGTGTTTTCTAATTCTCGAAGTTAAAAAAGTTTCTTCGGAGTCTGAGGGATTAACCCCGAGATGAGCTTTGGGGACAAACCCCACATGCGTCAAAACATGGAATATGAGGGCCAATACCTACGCTTGGTTCGTCGATGTCCGGGTCAGGGCTGCTTGCGGCGGATTATCAGGATTCTACGGTAATAGATTTTCACACTATTCTTCCGAGTTCATCCGCAGGTTAATAAGCACTGTGTTAGCTTTAGTAAAAGGGTCGAGTTGGATAAATGTTCCAAGCCGAGCTCTCGAGTGGAATTGAAAGAAAACTCTCTCGGACTCGCCATGTCCATCCCTAACTACAAGCCATCATGGCAGTAGATTCTGTCTTTTGGGAGTGTTTTGTTCCTATTCTTTGATTTCCATATTACTTTGTTTATACCACTTCCAAATTTAATAATGGATTAAAAAGATTGAATTATGACGTCGTTTTAATAACATCTAGCACTCCAGAATTTTCCGTGCCTTCTCAGTAGAGACTGAGATGAAATGTTTGGAATCTGTGGAAGTTTATTTTCCGCGATTGCCAATTACACAGAAGTATTATTAGCGAGGAAAAGGGGGATTAGAAGGCCAATTGCCAGCCGGAAAAATGAAATGAAATCTTACGTCCCAAGGTTATTTCGGATAGGCTAAAGGAGAGGGTGATGATGAGAAATAAATGAAATGCCAGAATGAGGAAAGTGGGAGGAAACGGGAGATTCACAAGGAAACCCACGCACACGGTGTTTGTCCACCAAAGTTCACTTGGTGGGAGCAGGGTTTGAACCCGGGACCCCGTATACCAGAGGTGAACACTTTAGCACTGAGCCACCGCGGCCTCGAATAGCCAGACGGATTTCTTACCTGAGGGAGATATGAATACCGAGGGTGCAATGGCAAAGTCACCAAAGATTACAAGAAAGGGTTTATTTATTGCATACGGAATCTGGGAAGAATTGAAGCTCCTTTTACAAAACTTATGATTTAAACTCACTTGGCTCATGAATATTTATGCAGTAACAGACATGCCATTTGTGTACTGTAATAGAGATGCATATTACAGCACACAAATCCAAGACTAGAATGTTTTATCAGCAATACAAGAAACCTAGAAAATACAGCGGTACATAACTTAATTCAGTTACATACTTTATGTTTACAGAAAAATACAAAGTATTGATTTTAGAATACTTTGCTTTGAAATTCTTGAAATAGCAATATCCCTGAGGAACATATTTGCTATATCTACTAAGATCCAAATCAAATATTACGCTTTATGCAAAAATAAGTAAAATGTACTATATTGTTCAAGAGATCAGTAATAAAGACGTTAAAAATACACTAAACGAATGTATTATATGGTCTCATCAACTACAGAATTATAATCCCAGTGTTCCAGCTCTGTGATATATGAATGCAACGTCGTGAAAAAAGAATGACATAAAATAATAATATACAGTGAAACTCCATAATGACACCGATAAGATAAAAGGTTGATTCAAAATTGTGTATACACCTTTGCTAGTTGGAAAGTATTGAACTGATTGCAATGGAATTTGCACTATAGCTATTATGGTTGACGCTTTTATCGGTGATATATTTTAAAACCTATAAAATATATCCATATTTTTAGAACATAGTAGGGAGAGAGAAGCTGTTGAAAATTCGACACACTAAGGAATGTCGAATTTGCTACATGCATCTAAATATTGCCTTTAGGAGTATTAATAAGAATAATATCATAATTCATGTTATACAGACATTAATAATAACTTATACCAAACATACACACATCATGCCCCGGAAGACTTAATAGAAAGATGAAAATAACGGAACGTAACACTCATAGGCGCCGACTTGAAGAAAATATTGGGGTGGGGCCACTGACGCCAATCCCGGGAGGATGAGAGGGACATGTCCCCCAATCTTGGACCTGGGGAACAGTCCCCCCAATAATCCGACAAGTGCTTTTTGGGATAAGTGTTATGACTCGTGTCCGTCTGCCATAAAGGAATGTTTACCGACAAGAGAGAAGTTAGACCACCTATAAACAATTTTCATAATTTTCCAATTCATATCGTTAGTTTATTGTAAGTTTACGTTAGTTTTGCTAAAGTTATTCTAAGTTTCACAAAAATACACTTTTTTGGAAAATAAATGGGCAGGCCAACTTCACGAGCCCCCAACCACGAATTAATTTCATCATCCTTCTACTTGCATAGTTAGTTTACGTTAGGTTTGGTTACACATGTTATTGGTAAAACAAATAGCCAGGCCAATATATGGTTCACACCCACAAACGGAATTTAACGTTATTCCATCTACCATTAAATTAGCTTTAAGTTACGTCAGTTTTGCCAAAACTACCGTTAGTTTCGCCAAAGTAACATTTTATTCAAGAAATAAAATTTCCCGCCAAGTGTAAAGTTAGCTTATCCCTAGATAGTTATAAGATTTTCCATTTAGTCCAGAAAATCTAGAGCAATTTTACCCTCAACCTGGGCAAAATTGCAACCTTTAGTTTTACACCTGTATTTTGTTTAGGTACCCCACCTGATGAAAATATCCAAAATCCGACAAAATCGGACCACGGGAACACCTCCAAAAACGGGTTTCAAAATGGCGGACCATGGTTTTTCGAAAAAATCGTAGACCTTTACGTTGGCGGCTCTAGTAGTCCTCTTAATTGACACAGAGACATGAATGATACCTCGTTGAAACGCTCATAGACAACAAATTCCAACGAAGTGACTTTTGTACCCATCATGTCTAACCCCTAAAAGAAGAAGAAGAGGAAGAAAGTTGATTTTTTGTTTTTTTCTCTTTTAAATTGATATTTCTTGGACCCTTGCAACACTGTACGTCCTCATACGCCTTCAGAAAAATTCCCACGCGTAGACCAGATATTGGTAACAATAACATTAAAAAATGAAGGACGTAGGTTCAACAGTAAGGGAGATAAAAATTCGGAACCACGGACCAAGGAGGGTCACTCTGTATATTTTTTACAGTGGTCTAACTTATGTTTCTTAGATCTAGCATCCTCCCTAATTGTCACAGACATGGAGCATACCGCATTGAAAAGCTTATGGAATTCCTTGCCAACGACGTATCGTTTGTGCCCCCTGTGCCCAACCTGTAGAAAAAGAAGAAGAAGAAACCTTGAAAAAATTGGGAAAATCTACACTTTTACCTTTCTTGGGCTCTGGCAACCTTAAAAATCGTTGTGTAAAAGATCCTGACGATAACCTCATCACACTTCAAGAAAAGGGAGCTGAAGGAGTGAACATTGCCAGTAAGGCTCGCGGTAGTAACATTCTCGCCGCTGCAGGTATGGTGGTTCATGTGTCTTGTCGCAAACGTTACGTTGATAAGAAAGATATTGCGATTGCCCTAAAAAGAAAAATGTCATCGCCGATTCAAAACGAGTTACTCGCTCGTCGGATGGGTCCTTCAACAGCAACAGTGATTGCCTGTTTTGCGGAACGCCTGTCTTATTTGATGACCGTCACGTGTTGAAATCAGAAAATGTGCGAGTGAAAACACAAGCATTGCCACACAGCATTTAAAAGTGTTGCAATGAACGAAACGATAACTGGTCACAAACTGTCCGAGGTCGAATTGAGTACTTCTCATCTGATCTTCATGCAGCAGATTGTGTCTATCACAGATCATGTAGTATCAACTTTCGAACAGGTAAAGCAATTCCTCAACAATACTGCACCGATAATCAGTCAGCGTCAAAAAAGTTCCGGGCTGGCCGACCTACTAATCATAAGAGAATCCGTGCATTTCAGCGCATCTATAGTAATTTGGAAGAGCACGATGATAAGCAACTAACTGTTGGAGAACTTGTAACAAATATGGGCACATTTCTTGAAGGGACTGATCACATTGCATATGACAGACGGCACATGAAGCGTCAACTAATGGAGTACTTCGGTGACAAAATTATAATTTCTAGTGACAGTGGAAAAAACGACTTCATTACACTTCGAGAAACTGCCAATCACATTCTATGGGCATATCGTGATTTGCCACGAAAGTATGATGAAGAAAAGGAAAAGATAGAATCATAGAAACCGCAGCTCGACTGATCAAAAGCGACATAAAATCCAAACTACAATCTGGAAGTGATACATATCCTTCACCCAGCGAATTGACCATTCAGGAATCCCTTCAGTACATTCCACCTAGCCTTCAACTATTCTGTGCCACACTTTTTGCCGGAAAGGACAATGAAACCAAAATAGCATCGATTGGCCAGTGTTTGATGCAAGCAGCCAGACCAAGAGCTATATTAGCTCCTCTGCAGTTAGGTGTTGCTGTGCAGCTGCACCACCACTATCGATCGAAACACCTGATTGACACGCTACATCACCTGGGATTTTGCTCTTCATACGCGGAAGTGCAGCGGTTTGAACGCTGTGCTGCAAGTACATTTGGTAATCGTGTGACCGAAATGTCAGCAGACCAGACCCTCCTCTTTGCAGCGGATAATGTAGACCATAATCTCCAAACACTGAGTGGTTTAGGCACATTCCATAGTATGGGAATGTTGGCGGCCATTACTCCATCCACTACTACCAGTCTAACCATTCTTCGGAAGCCTGTCTCTGATGCTGATGTGAAGTCCCTTGCCAGTGTTCCCATTCATGCATACACTGAAGCCAGGGCTATTCTTGAAAAGGTCAACTGTGAACTGGTAACAGCACCATCACCGAAAGAAAGCTCCCTGGACATTTTGTGGAAACTTTCCTGGCACTTTCCGTCACGCACTCCAAACTGGTCAGGAATGATGCAGGCCATTCACGCAGATCCATCTCTTCATCATCCAGGGAAATCCACTGTTCTCTGCTTACCGATTATTGACCTCCCTCCATCTGATATGTCATGCATCTATTCCACTTTAGTGTACCTGAATAATCTTGCGAGAAAATATAAAGTCACACCAATCATCACCTTAGACCAACCACTGTTTTGGAAAGCTTCACGTATCCTGCATGACAGAGCACATAACACCAGTATTAAGGACACGGTTCTCCTGTTGGGCTCATTTTATACTCTGATGAACCTTCTAGGAGCAATTGGTTCCCTGATGGATGGTTCAGGCTTACGTGAAATCTTGCATGAGGTTTATGGAGAAAATTCGGTTGTACATATGTTAAGTGGCAAGTCCGTAGCAAGAGTCTTCCGTGCGCACATGATGGTTGACCTCGCATTAAGTGCATTGCTTGTGGAGAATGTTTTTCTGGAGACCAATAACAGAATACACAGAACTATCAACGATGCTTACTCTCTCTACCAGAGTCTGATGTCGGGTGAGATTAATGTAACTGGAGCTAGTTCTTTACCTCTTCTTCAAGAAGCCCAGAAAAAAATAGAAGAACGAAAGTCAGAACTTATTAACACATCAAAAACAAGTCAGTTGTGGCTTGCATACCAGCGCATGTTGACTACAGCAAGGAAACTTGTGGCAGCAGACCGAACAGGAAGCTGGGAGGATCACCTTGAAGCTATAGCAGAGTGCATTCCCATATTCGCTGCAGCAGGACACTTCAATTATTTGAAGTCGACATGCTTGTACCTGCAAACAATGTTAACGCTGCCATCGGTTAATCCAACAGTTCACGAAAGCTTTCAAAATGGGTTCGGAGTTATTAGAAGAAGCAACCGTTATTGGGCTGGGTTGTCTTCTGATCTAGTCATAGAGCAGGTTCTGATGATATCGCTAAAATCCACTGGGGGTCTAACCCATGGGAGTGGAATGTCGGAGATGCAACGATCTTTGTGGGTACTCTCAATGCCAGCATGCTCCGAGTATAATCTGGCGATGCAAACTCTTACTCACACAGCATATGTCACTAGCGAACAACATAAAGAAGCCGAAACGTCAAGAATGTCACGTGATATCAGTGACACACGTCGCATTCTTGCACGACTGCAGCCCATCTTACCATTTGACGCAGACAAATCATTGAGAAACATTGTCACTGGCGTCATAGCGAATTCCTCGGTCAACGTCCATAATTTATTTTCAGTTGGGGAAGAGCTTGCGAAGAAACTATCTGGCAAAGACCTGTTCACTGTGAAGTGGAAGCGTGCTGATAAAGTCAAAACTCTAGCATCCCCGAGTAGTGTTAAAATCAGCAACGATATCTCCTTCGATTCGAATCTTTTGTTTCAAAGACTGTTAGTTATCGCTAATGCAGGCAGCACATCTTTAGAGGAGACCTTAGCTCATGAATTATGTGCCTACCCACCAGCTTTATTTGAGTCACCCAGCATGATGCGTAAGGCAGACAAAGCCCCACTGGCCCATGTGATACTAGAGTTCAGCAAGCAGCAGACCGCACAGTTTGAGGAAACGGAGCCAGACAATATTCTATATGTCTTAGACGGAGGATCTTTGTTACATAGACTAAAATGGTGTAAAGGCAGTTCGTACGACAATATCGCTGCATCATTTGCTGAGTATATAGTTCGTAAATATGGCACATCAACTATCGTGTTTGATGGGTATGGATCACCATCAACGAAAGATGTCACACACCGCCGTCGAGCTGGATCCTGTGCTGGTCCAACAGTGCATTTTATGCCATCGATGGAATTCGTGGGCAAAAAGGACAGCTTCTTGTCCAACAAAAGTAATAAGGAACAAATGATCGACCTCATAACAGTCCACCTAGAGAAAGTAGGTTGCACAGTGCTTCACGTTGACGGAGATGCTGATGTTCTGATAGCAGCCACAGCTTCCAAAACCTATCACACTTTTGTGATTGGAGAAGACACAGACGTTCTACTTTTACTCCTATATTACTCACAACCGACTCCATTCCGCCTCGTCTACCGCAGTGACATAAATACAAGAAAAAACGTTAAGCCCGATTATGACATACACCTAATTTGTGAAAGTCTCAGTCCCAGCTTGTGTGAACATCTCCTCTTTTTGCATGCCTTTACTGGTTGCGACAGCACATCACGAGTGTATGAGCTTGGAAAGCAGAAGGCATTTATAAAAATGCAGAAAGACTCTAGAATTCGAGAAATAGCTTCTGTATTTTGTTTTCCTGGCCAGCCAGCAAGCGCAATAATCGAAGCCGGGCATAAAGGAATGGTTCTATTGTTTGGGAGTGATGATCACATTGACCTCACTCGTCTTAGACATCGCATGTTCAGTGCAAAAGTCACAACAGCCAAATGTTTCGTAGCTCCAGAAAGACTGCCACCAACTGCGTCTTCCACCAAATTCCACTCTCTTCGCACCTACCACCAGGTCCAGGTGTGGAAGTCGAAACCTGCAAACGCTACAGAATTGGGCTGGCAAGAAAGGAATGGTGAGCTCCACCCAATCTTATGTGATCTACCACCAGCTCCAGCGAATTTGCTCACCATTGTTCATTGCAACTGTGTTACCGGGTGTGCAACAACGCATTGTACTTGCAGAAAGCATGGCCTTCCATGTGCTATTGCTTGTGGTGTCTGCCAAGAAACTGAATGTTTTAACTGTTTAAATGAATACAGTGAGGACAGTGCTAGCGTAGGCGATGACGATATAGATGTGTAATTAGCCTCCAAAAGTCTTTCGTCTTCCCATTCTTTTGCTTTCGAATCTTTTTGCTTTATATATAGGTGTTATGTTTCTATAAAACGAATTGTCTTGTACACTGTATTATGGTATGACCTTCTATTTGCTATTTCTTGTGGTGTGTGCCAAGAAACTGAATGTTTTAACTGTTTAAATGAATATGGTGAGGACAGTGTTAGCTTAGGCAATGACGATGTAGATGTGTAATTTTCCTCCCAAAGTCTTTCGTTATTCCCATTCTTTTGCTTAAGAATATTTTTGTTTTATGTATAGTACTTATATTAAAGCGACCTTTGATTTAAAGAAAGAAACAAGATTTTTTCAAGCGTACAACGATTATCAGGGTTGCCAGAGCCTAAGAAAGGTAAAAGTGTAGATTTTCCCAATTTTTTCAAGGTTTCTTCTTCTTCTTTTTCTACAGGTTGGGCACAGGGGGCACAAACGATACGTCGTTGGCAAGGGGGTTCCATAAGCTTTCCAATGCGGTATGCTCCATGTCTGTGACAATTAGGGAGGATGCTAGATCTAAGAAACATAAGTTAGACCACTGTAAAAAATATACAGAGTGACCCTCCTTGGTCCGTGGTTCCAAATTTTTATCTCCCTTACTGTTAAACCTACGTCCTTCATTTTTTAATGTTATTGTTACCAATATCTGGTCTACGCGTGGGAATTTTTCTGAAGGCGTATGAGGACGTACAGTGTTTCAAGGGTCCAAGAAATATCAATTTGGAAGAGAAAAAGCAAAAAAATCAACTTTCTTCTTCTTCTTTTTCTAGGGGTTAGACATGATGGGTACAAAAGTCACTTCGTTGGAATTTGTTGTCTATGAGTGTTTCAACGAGGTATCATTCATGTCTCTGTGTCAATTAAGAGGACTACTAGAGCCGCCAACGTAAAGGTCTACGATTTTTTCGAAAAACCATGGTCCGCCATTTTGAAACCCGTTTTTGGAGGTGTTCCCGTGGTCCGATTTTGTCGGATTTTGGATATTTTCATCAGGTGGGGTACCTAAACAATATACAGGTATAAAACTAAAGGTTGCAATTTTGCCCAGGTCAAACCGTATTTTGACTCGACTAATTTCGTATCGTTAGTTTACATTATTATTGTCTAAATTATGATTAATTTCTCAAAATACAATAAATGATCAGGTCAACTTCACGGCTTCCACCCATAAATGAATTTCAACGTTCTTACCCCTACAATAAGTTTATCGTTAGTTTACGTTACTTTTACAAAACTATCGTTAGTTTCGCAAATAAAAGATATACTTATAGTTGAAGCATAAAGTTTCCCGCGAAGTGGGAACTTTGTATGATATTAACAAATTTTTGCAAATGAGTATTTTAGAGAATGGGATAAATTACTAAATGATCCAATTACTAAAATTGTGAAAATGAATTCCTTAATAAATGGAAAGGTTAATTCCGTTTTTTACGTTTTGAGAATTATTTAGAATACTTTTATCTGAATGTTTTAAGCACTGAAAATCTTTATTCCATGCATCTCGACTCTGGAATTACTATACAAACAATGAATACTTTTCTAACCAAAGTATATACTTATTTATTAACATAAAAATAAAAGCCTGACAGTTTCAATAACTTAAGGTTATCTTCGTCAGAAGTTCATTATGTTCATATAATGTTATGAAGATATGTTTCGCAAGTATCGTCTGACGAAGACAACGTTTAGTTATTAAAACTGTTACGGCTTATTTTATTTCAATAAAGAGATATATGAGAAAATTATTAAAACTCTTAATGAAATATGCCCAAAATATCATAAATTAGAATCTGTTCTCTTCTTCTTTGAATATCTCAAATTTTCATCTCTTTGTGGTAGCATGCGAAATTTCTGGTCATTAGTTTCCAGTCATATAATACATTGTTTTCTGCTTATTTAGTTATCTTAATATGTTACCGTCTCTTTACAAGACAAGCACAAAATTTATGTAGCTGTGTAATAGATTGCATGCCAATTCCATAAAATATACACTAATGTACTCATTCTGTACATATAAGGTATGTAACTTCGTCATAGTTGCTTTCGAAATTAAGAAAGAGGTAGTTAAGGTAATAGAAAAAATCAAGAAACAAGTCCAAGTGTTATCTTTCCTGGCTCATGAACAGTTGACATACTTTTAACCTTATATTATTAGTTTATCTGTATTTGTCGGTAGTTTTCGTAAAACTATAGAGTAATTTATCAAGATAAATATTTTTAGAAAACTTTTCCTAATTATCAACTTCTCCTCCCTACATGTATTAAGAAAATACGATTTATAATGAAAGTTTGACGTCAGAGCTGAAAGGGTGTTGTGTTACCAACTAAGGAAATTAACATGCCTAATAGGAAAATAATCTTTCTTATACTTTGCAATAAAATAGAAAGTAACCTCCATAGGAGAACGGGTAGTATAGTGGTAGTTATCTTTGTTAAACATGACAAAGTGGAAGATACCTTGCAAATAAACTAAAATAAAATAAATCAACAGAATAAATACTTAAGCAATATGTAGAATAAATCCGCCATTTAAATTTAAATAGAGGATAAATGCAATTATATAAATTACCCTAAACCATAATAACAAGTGTATTCAGCTAACTGATATACTTGTACTCAAGAGACTTACATGATTAAAATAACAAGGGCCTGTTTGTGTAGAGATCTCTTAATTTACAGGCACGGCAGACAGTATCAAATATACAGTCAATTGAGACAGTATAACGGATTGGAAAATATTAACCTTCTGTGCTCCTCGACTCTCCATCGCCATTATGCTATCTATTTGTATTATACAGTAAATCGAAGCACAAAGAGAAGTATTCTAATGTAAGTTCTAACTAAGTTATGCAGAATCGTGTTTGTGCATGGATTTTGCTAATTAATGACGATAACTTGCGTAGTCTCGAGATCCATTGATGTCTACTACTACAGTATGGGTTCCAAAGGCTGACTGAATCCTATGCAGTCAGTTGTCTTTTATATTAAATTTTTAACTATTTGTCCCATTTTTCGGCACGCTGCCAGCTATTTTTAACAGTTGACCTGTGAGTAATATCCTGATTGTTGTTTTGAAACTAACTTTGGCTTCACAAATAACGAGTTGTTTTGTTATCAAGATGTAAAACCAGCATAGGAAATTAAAATTTAAACTTTTTTTACACATTCTTAACAGAAAAACAAAATAGTACATTATAGAGTAAATTTGCTACTGGATATGTATTTCATTTAGAAATAGCGAATTTTTAATTACGGTATAAAATTATGCAGACTTGTTTTTAAAATATTTATTTTACGTGTAACGAAATATTTTTATGACTTTGTTCTTCTTTATTTTAAAGTAAGTAAATACATTTATACTAAACGAGAGTATTTGCTTTCGTAGTTAATTCTATTCAAATTATTAGGGCGGAAAGGGGAACATTTCGGAAACCGCATGTAAGAGTTGAGAATATACCGAATTTTTTAAATGTGAATGAATATTACGACATCAAAAGTATAGGGAAATCGGGTATTGACGCTCGGGCGGGAAATGGCGCTCACCTCCTTATCTGGCAAACCACTGACTATAAACTGAATAAAACAGTTCTGAAATCATCTGGTTAACTCTGATAAGAACATGGCAGTAAGCGATAGTGTCAGCATTATTAGTTAAGAACAGGCAGCAAAAAACAGTTTTATCAAGATTTTCTTATAAGGAATATTACTTCTTGCGCGAGGTAAGTTGAGCCAATACTTAAGTTAACATTTTATTAATTTTATTGCACAAATTTGTAGGATTCTTTCCGTTTATTTCATGTAGCAACAATGAGATTCTATTATATTCGGAAAGGAATACAGCATTTTAAATTAAAAATGTCGAAGGCGGATAATGACGCTCATGTTGAGTCGTTCTGTATCTGGTTGGGACATTTTGCTGTCATCACAAGTGCCTCGGTGGAAAATCCTATTTTGTTGATAATGGTAAATATCGTTATCTATATACATCCACATTTGTAAGTATCAGATAAAGTTACGCAAACCAACAACTTCTGCAAATTATACTGCCACCATGACTAGAGCTACTACTAACATATTATTAAGGTGTCTGAGTTTTATGCCAGTTAGCGATATACAGCTATAACATTCGTGCAAGTTTTTTTATTGATTTTGATTAAGAAAGTACCTAACATAATGAGAAAATGAAATTGATCAAAGTACTGAAAGGTACAAAACCAACTCACCTATAGGTATGCTCTTTTCTTTACTAAAGTTAATAAAATATAAGACATGGAGTGCTAAATAAAACAAAACGTTCAAATTCACTGTTTCTTTGCTTGCAAGTGTATACTAAAATTGCTGCTAGTCTTTACTGGCACTTTTCATGTAACCTACCCTCCAGTGCCTATTGTCCCAGTTTTGGGGCGGTCTACTCCGCACAAGTAAATTGTAAGAAAAATAAATTGTTCCTTTTTCTGATGTTACCAGGACATTAAATAGACCATGTAAAGCGAAAATCTACAAAAAATTAAGAAAAAATAACTTGAGAACTAGTTACGTTTTAGAATCGTAACCAAAGGCACCGTGCTTACGGTACTCTTAAGTTGTAAACAAGTTAGATAAATCATGTAAGGTTAAGTGGTTGACCGTTACACCGGCCTGAGTAAGTAGTACATGTGTAAAGTGTGTCATGATTTCTAAACGTTTTTTTCCTGGAAAGGTTGAATAAGTGATATGAGAAGTGAATGACCGTTGATGTGTCCACGCAGGAGCGCGTCACCAATGGTCCCTGATCAGTGTAGGGACCATGGCATCCAATGGTTTCCAGGAACTCTCTAATGACACCCACTCAGGACCCACTATTCTTTTATTGATTATTGTTGTGTGAGCATATAAAGATAGTGGTCCCTATATTCCTTGTAATGAATGGTGCATACTTATGTATTGACAATTGGAATCGAATATGGGAATTGTAGTGAAAGAGGAAAGATGAGGAGGAATATTTCTTTATTCTATCCTGTTATTTATAATAACACTTGTTTTAAACAGAACAGGAATCAAACACTTGAATTGTAGTGAAAGAGGAAGGATGAGGAGGAGCAATTCTTTATTCTATCGTGTTATTTATAATAACACTTGTTGTAAACAGAACAGAAAACGAACACTTGAATTGTAGTGAAAGAGGAAGGATGAGGAGAAGCATTTCTTTATTCTATCGTGTTATTTATAATAACACTTGTTGTAAACAGAACAGGAATTGAATACGGGAGCTGGAGTGGAGTGGTGGAGTTGAAATCTTTATTCATTCATTTATTTCATTCTTAATTATTTATTCTTTGCTTTGATTTGAAGCTCATTAGAACAACGATGTAGTGTACATATACTTTTGCATGATAGAGAATATGTTCTTCGTATGTCCTTCCTATCCGAGGTCTGGATAATAAGTGAGCTTATGAGGAAGCTTGCTTTTGTGCAAAGTGAAAGTGTGTTTTTGGACTATGACGTTTCAGATGGAATGACCTCTGATGTTGGCAAGGGATATACTTTCCCTGTGATTACGGGGATTCCGTGTGAATGAGCTATGACGGGGTGAAATAAGGAAGTAAGTGTGTGTGCGTTGGCATACTTTTGATGGTTGGCATACCGTAAATACAGACAATTTTCCTTGTAGATTAGAACTCTAAGGCATTTTTCTGAGTGAACCGTTTTTCGTATTGCTTCAAACGAGATAATAACATAGATTCGAGTACCCAGTTAACGCATATATACATGTTGTATATACACTTTAGATGTAAATCAGTATTCCAACTTTTTTTTGCAATTTTTCATTTACTGTTAAAAGTTACAATGCCTACGGAGAGAAAATTTTAACTAGTGTCAGATGAATATCACAGATTTGAGAGACAGCATTTAATGAATATGAAATGAGAACCCCCTTAAAAAGCATATATGCAACATTTTAAAATTGTGCAGATTTAATTTTTGTTTGGACATGTTCTAAAATACAATTTTCCAATTACAGTTAATAGTTTGATGTTGTACATAGAGAAAAAAATGATGAAATGTATGAAATAAAATACAATGTATGAAATAAAATACATTGATGAAATAAAATACATCTCAATGTATGAAATAAAATACATATCCACCTATTGCAATATTGAAAAATTTTAAGTAATGCCCACCCACCCACTCCCCTAAATAAAGTACGTATAAATTACCCTTGATTCATATCCCTTATCCTTATTTTGTGATATCAGCGTGCTTATACACTGTGTGTACGTCGTTGTTGATTTTTCAAAGTTTTATTGTTTTCGTTTGTGGAACTTACACGTAAGTTACTTTTACTTCTTTTATGACTTGTTATTTTACTGTGTTTATGTATGAGAAGGAATAAGACGGTTTAGACTATTGAAAAAATACTAGAATGATAATCTGAAAGGAACCAAGGGAATTGTTTGGGAAAATTGTTTTTATATAATTATTTACGCTCCGATTGTACAAGATCTGCTTTTGTGTTATATTATTCTTATTAAAAACTCATTGAGAAATAAAGGACTCGAGAAAGCGGAAGGAAACGGGAATAGACAGAGAAAATTAACTGGGCACATTTAAGAGAAACTTATATTTAACGAGTCCTAAAAAGATCAGTTGGAAATAAGGTACGTTTGTTGAAAAATAGTTGGATGGGAGGAAACGGATAGGTTTGGGAAAATCCACGGCGCATCCCAACTTGTTGCATTGTTAAGTTTCTGGAAAACTATATGCACCTAGGTGGAATCCTAAAGAGGGTAATTGGTTCAGATGTCCACTAGGATTATTACGTGTGGCAAAGGTATAAACACCACGACTGTATGATACATGATCCTATATTTTTAGTATTACCCAAGCTTTTAGTTGTATTATTTTTAAAAGAGTTTGTACTGATTTTTAACAACAATCCGCACTGTATAATTTCACATAGGGGGAAGATTTGAACCCGTACCACTTTACACCAATGGTGTCAATGCAAGTTTTAACCTAGATATTATATATTAGACGTACAATAGGTTTTGAAGACATGTCTTTAAGCTAAACATGGACGTTTCTTATGGTAGAAGCGCAAAAAATACATGATATATTACGATTTTTAATGCGCGCACCCCTACTGCTGCGTGGATCGGTTTATGGTATCCCTGAGATTTGAACTTAGAACGTTTGCTTTAGAAGACGAGTGAATAGGAAATTTTGCCGGAACGTTGAATTCAGGGGATGGGCGCGAGTTTGGTAGCTTTTCTCGCAGAGGACACTTATATCTAAGACTGTACGTGTGTTGATATTAGGGGCAGCCCACCCATAATTAATGCAAGTTCCGCTGATTATTATATTAGGATAATTGTTTTAAACAAGCACTTATATAACTAACTAACTAACTCTATGGCCTGTGGAACCTGGAGCTTCAATGCTGCGTTCACAAGACCTTTCCACTGACTTCTATCCTTAGCCAATCGGATCCAGTTTCTACTTTGTATTCCTATCCCTGCGAGATCTATTTTAATATTGTCATCCCATCTGCGCCTAGGTCTTCCTAATGGTCCTTTTTCGATGGGTCTTCCAGTCAAGACTTTGAAAGCGTTTCTACTTTCTTTCATTCTAGGTACATGATCCGCCCACCTAAGCCTCCTAGACTTGTCGACCCTAACAATGTTTGGTAAACCGTATAAATTATGTAGTTACTCGTTATGAAGTTTCCGCCATTCCACATTCCCGTTCCTCTTGGACCCGAATATTCTTCTCAGGATCTGGTTCCCAAATAGTTTCAGTCTATGTTCTTCCCTCTGAGGAAGCGTGCATGTTTCGCAACCATACAGAACAACAGGCATGATTTATATATTTTAAGCTTCAAATTCTTCGACAAATTCACGACGACAATAGATTTTGAACCGAATAGTAACACGAATTCCCTGCTTTTAGTCGTCATTTAATTTCTTCGTGAATATGATTTTCGTCTGTTAATATTGATTATAAATATTTGAAACTATCCGAAGCACTTCTTTTTAGTTTACTCTGCATTTACTACTAAACCCATGTTTCTACAAGCGTTTAATAAGATCTCTACATGTCTTTCTATTGTTCTCGTATCATCCCCTATTAAATTTACATCATCAGCATATACCATAACCTGGTGAATACCGTTCAACACTAGGCCCTGGTTCCTATTTTTGATTTTCCTTAAGGCGTATTCCAGCACAAAGTTAAATAATAATGTCGACAACGCATCTCCTTGTTTCAGGCCATTTTTGACGTGAAAGCTCGTTTACAGAAATTTTTCTAGTCGGACTTTACTTTGGGATTCATTTAAACATATCTTAATTAACTATGTATTATTATTATTATTATTATTATTATTATTATTATTATTATTATTATTAGGATACTTAACACTAAACTGGATAGTTCTAAAATACACCACCAGGTCGCGTCAGCTATCAGCGTATACGGCAAAACATGACAGAACTTGTCGGCAATCATGAAACATAATGGAATGATATATGTGATAGTTATTTATTCACATTTGATATTTTATTTTACGCTTTTAGACGTAAAACATTGAATAGAAGTCTCATTTGCTTTTGAAGCCCTGATTTGAAACAATTGTTTATAAAATAGAAAATATTGGTACAGATTTTAAGGAGTTGAGATTTTTTATTGAAATTCATTATTATATTACAGTGTTTTAATCCCATTTGGAGGTTTACAAAAACTTGCAGTGATATTAAAAAAGAATCCTCCTTTCAAGGATAAGATCTTACTTTGCTGTTGTTGGTCGAGAGGAGTACCGACGTGGGCACTACATTTTGTTATTTTTGGAGATTAATTAGCGAACAGCTATTGATTAAGAGGCGTGTATCATATTTTTTATATTTATTGAATATTTAGGAAAATAATTCATAATTTTTCAATTTTGTTTGTTTTTAATCAAAAATTATTAGTCAGTGAGAGAGACTGTTTTTTTAAAAAAATACTTTAATCAATCTTTTGCAGACAAAAAAGCAAGTTAAGTGATGTCTTTTTGTTTTACTTATTTGATTATTATATAACTAATGCTTGAAAATAAGTAATTAATAATTTTTATACATTATTTAACAATTGTTTGAAAATTACTTATTGGTTTTTATTCAGTATTGTTAGACTGTAAGAGTAACTCTTTTTGTAAAACTCTAGTCAGTTTTCTGCATTAACTATTGTGATTGCTTAATTATTTAAACTATTTTTAAATAACTAAAGGTTGAAAATAGGTAACTAATACTCTTTTTATACATTATATAAGAGTAGTTTGAAAATAAGTTTTTGGTTTCGCTGTTACAATCAAATTTATTCAGCTTTATTGAAGACTGAAAAAGATTTTTTAAACTGTACTCAATTTTCTACATTAACTAGTTTGCATGCTGCCTTTCTGTTTTACTTATTTGATTATTATATAACTAAAGCTTGAAAATAACTAATTGTGCCTTTCTTTAGAGATTATTAAACTGTAGTTTGAGAAATTTTGATTGGTTTGTTCTTACACTTAATATTTAACTGGTGCTTGAAAATAAGTGATTAGGTTTTAACATTATTACTAAAGCGTGCTTGATAAGTCAAAAACATTGTTTTCTGTTGTTTATTTTAGATGGATTTCTTTTGCCCCACTGAGAAACTCAATATGATTAATGAGATCTACCTTCAGGAAATGGTTCGTGGTCTCAACGAGTATCCGAGAGTTTTCAGCGCCTGTAAAACAATAATGGAAATTCAGCGTTTGGAACATCTGGGCTCGGAGAGATGTTATCCACTACTACGCGCCCTTCGTATCTTTGAATGTAATGATATTTTATTCTTGCAGCACTGTGTATGCAGTGCTGACGTTTCGGACTTATGTGTTTACGGTTTTTCCGTACATATGATAGGTATGAACAGGCTCAGCATAAACTTATTTTTTTATTATCTTGTGGGGAAGGTCAAGTAGACAGAACAAACCATACAGAGCTGTTAACCTTTTTCGATTTCGCGGTTCGTTTCGAATCAATGTGTAATCACATCTGAAACACCCATAGCTATGAACCCTCAAGAAAATTCTAATTTGAGTAGTAATATAAACCAAATAAGTAATGATGATTTATCATTTTATTTGGGCTTGATTTAAATTCCGTTGAAGTAGAAGAAATGAGGAGATCGATTGAAAATATTGACGATGCTGTGGTTACACCCACACAACAGGTTCAGGGACAAATTTCTGTATACAATCACCCGCCTAAACATTGTCTACAGAATAATCATGGTTATGGAAACCAATTTGATCCTCAGTGTGGTCCGTCATACATCCCTGATCCAGTACTGGTGGGATATGGGAGCAATAACAGTAATAGTACAGGTGGTACAAGTAGTAGTACTAGTAGTTATAAAACAAGTAGTAGTATTAGTAATAATAATAATGACGGGCAAAATCAGAGCAATAGTAACTTCGAAGTTGTTAGAGAAAGCCGAAGAAGGTATCGTAAGTTTCATCTTAGGGGCCATGAAATCGCAGTTGAACCTATGGTTAATGAGAGGACCATTGATAATCCAGAGGCCTATACTGAAAGTTTAATTTATTATGCGTTCAACAGGTAATTTCAAATGCACGCCCCATGGATTATATAGGCTTATACATAGACAGTAATAGTAGAAACAACAAGTCTGTGTATGTGCCATTTAGAAGAAAAAAGGGCGATTTCCCTGCTAGAAGTGTCCTCACCTCACCTCGAGTATTAAATTAAAATGAAGAGTTCCTTTTGGGGCACAAAGTACTCTTCCGGTTCCATTTGGCCGACCGTATACATGGTCAAGGAAGAAATGCAGCAAGTCTTGTTGAAAATATTCAAAGCACCAAGATTATTTTGAAAAGCGTTTAATGCACATAGAAAATAAGAATATTTATTGCCTCCGAATGGCAATAGATTATTGGATTACCAAGCATACATCAAGTAGGCAAAATTTGTGTAAATTAAAAAGAAACAACAACGCATCATGGGTTGTTAGAGCAGACGATCGATGTGAGAAAGCATGAGTTAACGTTACAACGAAGTGAGGTTGTGATTTTTAAGATGTGGATACTTTCCAATCATATTTGAAAGGGGAGTATAAAATCGTAATTTATGGAGAACCTGAAGAAAATAAAATTTTTATCTATTATCAGAGAGGTGACAGTGTTGGTCCTTTTGAACTGATTCGCAATATTAAAACTTTTCTTGGTAAACTGAAGTATTGCTGTTATTGTTTAGAAGCGTATAATGGTTTCTCATATATACACAAGTGTGAAACTCAAGGTTCTCTTTGCGAACAGAAACATGAACGAGATTATACCATTAAGAAAATTAAATGTCATGTGTGCAATAGAGTATTTGCTGAGAGTGTATGTTTTGAGAATCATGTGAAGTATAATAAAGCGGTTAAATCTGTGATAACGTTAAGATTTGCATTAATTGTGGTGTCATGTTTGACAACAGGCGTCGAAAATCCAATCATACATGTGGTGAATATTTTGTTCAACATGTCGAATGCATGTTGATATAACCCAGACATGTTTTGTATAGAGACAACCGCCTGTATATACTAATAGGTTTATGTGCATTGCTTATGACGAAAGAAACGATGTTAAAGGCAGCAAATGCACGCGGTGAAAGGGAACACGAGGTAGTGCTCGTGTGTTCTAAGCATGTGTGACACAGCTGCATAACTAAAGACATCGATGAGCCCTTTAAGACATGTGGTGATAACAATTGGAATCGTTCGTTTTCTTTAAGACGATGACGGCTTTTATTAATCATGTATTAGTGGAGCGTCCCGTCTTTAGCCGTATTATTTGCATCGCTCACAAAGTCTCTTTTGCCTTACAAATATAATAGAAGAGCAAATATAATATTATTCCTAATGTCCTTATTTAGGGTAAGAAAATTTTTAATATTAATATCGGAAATGGTATTTTTTAAAAGATTCTTTTTTGTTTATCAGTTGCAAACTATCCAAACTACCCAAAACTTTAGGCCTTAGTGAAAATTTAAGGAGGGAAGGTTTCCCATATTTGTTCAATACAGAAGAAAATCAAAATTATGTTTGTCCCTACCCCCATTTGAATTCTATTACCGTGAGGGGCGAAGCACAGAAGAAAAAGAACAATTAACAGCCTGGCACCAAGAACGTGCGTTAAATGGCGAGGAGTTTAAAGTGCAAGATTAAATGCTCTCTCATTTTGTGAATAACTTTAGAATTCTAGATGAAGCAATCATCAAATTTAGTGGCATTATTGAGGAGAAAACGAATGATTTGCAATGTTTCATCACATCATTCAGTATTGCAAGACTTGCGATGCTTGCTTATCGTACTTTGTACTTACCTGAAAATACTATCCCACGTTGGGTTTCCACCATAAGACCAAGTATAGAACTAAAGCTATGCAATGGCTTATGTATGGAAGAACAATTAGGGATAGAAATCCAGCATGCTAGGAGAAGTGGGGAAAAGTGTATTGGTAGGTACCAAGTCGATAGATTTGCACGGAGAACTCAGCGCTGCCTTTGAGTTCATGGGATGCTTCTGGCATTCATGTAGGCAATGTTACCCTTTTAATCGCGACACCATTTTGCATAACGCTCAGAACTCTTCAATACAATGGAAAAAAGATACGAGCAAACAATGCTCCGCCACAAGTACCTGAAAAGTTTAGTTATAAACTTATATGAAATCTTTGAATGTTGGGATGAGAAGCTAAAGACAGATAAGGACGTATAATTGTTTATAAAAGAACGTTGTAGTAACCTGCCTGATTTCCTTATTCTCACGAATGGTTAGAATGGTGGTCGCACTGAAGTATTTCGATCTTTCGTCGAGTGTGGGAGTGATGAGACTTTAAATTACAGCGATATTACATCGCTATATCCATATGTGATCTCACGTAAACCTATGCATGTTAAATCACTTAAGAGGTCGTATTTAGTCTTTCGTAGCAATTATAATTGGTAATGTTAAGTACTGATAATACTTTTTGTCTTTGTGTATTGGTTTTTTCTTGTCTTCATTTCGAAAAAGAATAATATCCTAACAAGTGCAATCAAAATTCCTCTTATTTTAAATGTAAACGCCATTTGAAATTTAGTAAACAATACAAATTGAACGTTCCAAAGTAGCTGCAAAAAGTAAAAAAAGTGGAAGTGGAGGGGTTCCAACCCATACTCATTAGGGTGGAGCGTTTTGCACTTTTGTAGGAAATTCGATGATGGTTAGTGCGGAAAAGGTGCCGTTAGTGGCATCGATCTTACTGATTTTTTAAATATTTTCTGGATAACCCTTTACCCTGTGTCAACGGACTTAAAGTTTTTAAGTGTTTGGACTAAAACTGATTATCGTTATCGAGGCATTCCAAACAAAATCTGGACATTAATTCCAACAACTGAGCTAATATGGCTGTACTTTGACCCATAAACATTTTGAAATTATTTACCCGCATTGCTACAAGTTTCTTCTAATAAAATATTTGTATTATAGCCATCAGTCACTCTAAAAACGACTACAAGTAGCTTTTCCGTCATTGGTGTTGTGCGTGTTGCCTAACCAAACACTTAAAAATTTTAAGTCCGTTGGGGCAGAGTAAAGGGTTATCCAAAAAAAATTAAAAAATCAGTAAGGTCGATGCCACTAACGGCACCTTTTCCGCAGTAGCCGTCATCAAATCTCCTACAAAAGTGCAAAACGCTCCACCCTGATACTCATGGTCATTACAAATACAATAACTACACGCCTTAAACCTCTCGACTACGATTTCTACGTTGACTACTGGGAGGCTTGTATTAGGTGATGCTCATCAATACGTTTTGCAAAGAGGCCTGGTTTAGCTTTGACGCAGCAGGGGTGCGAGAAAGGACAAGGATGCGAGGCACTTTTGCCCATCATCACCCTCTGAGACAAAACCCAGTTTCAGTTCAAAAGTTTGTCTCTCTGTGTGTGTCTATCTACCTATCAGTATATACAACGCCTTTTGTAAATGTCACAACCAATGTAATTTTCAGCGGATTTGGACCATACTTGGCACAAACATTAATTGTTGAAATATCTTGAATGAGTTCGTTAGCCAGAATAATAAGATGAAAATGTTCAAAATGACTTCCCTTCAAACTCAGAAAACCAAATTTCGCCCATAAATTGGTATTCACAATGTTTCAGTGACTTTTAATCTTTTACTGAAATATTTGTGTGCAGGGACTAATCCTCTTTTATTAAAATATTGGACTCGATTAATCACCTAAAGAAGGTTGACGCCAATTCAATACGGTCAGGACTTTTGTAGAGAGGCGAAAGATATTTTCCTATCGGAACAAGACGATTGCTAGTGATGATTGAAGTTACACATTGAAAGTGAAGTAACTTGTGAAATGTGTTATTTGAAAGAATAATATAATAAATTTGCCTTGCCCTAGCACAGAGAACTGTAAATCAATTATTTCGAGTTAGGGGGCGTGAATGGCGAGGAGTGTTATTTGATTTGCATTTTAGTAACACATTGCATTGTAAATAGTAATTGCAAATACCACACATTACATTAGTGGTAAGTAAAATAATAATAATAATTATTATTATTATATTTATATTACGAAAAGGTGTTGTTTGTGGCAGCGCAATATCTTCCTGAATTCTTCATCAAACGTAATAATTGAAACGCCATATCTCCCTTACTCGCTAAATATTAACAATTTATACCGAGAGAACGGGAAATGGTAGGATGATGGGAGCAACGTTGGACAGTATGCACCCGTAGTACTCAGAAAAATAAGAGATTTCAATGCAAAAATAATGAAGAGACATTGTCATGTGGAGTCCTGGATCCACGGCAGACCCTCTTTAGGCAAATGTTGATAACTTATATCGAGAGAACAGGAGAAGATAGTGGGATGGGACCAACATTGGACACTGCAGACCCATAAGTCGCATCGAAAAACAAAAATTAGGAGGTGCCAGTCAGCCTAACATATTTCCACATGCTAATATAAAATTATATTGTGCGAAATATACGCACGAGTTAGCTAGTAATATTTAATATTACTATTGTTATTATCAACAGCGTTTTTTCATTACGTGTGCATGATTGACATGATAGAACCAAAGAGAAGATCTATCATTCGTAGAAAGAATAAGAATAGACAGTTATTTTAACTATGAAGGACAACAAAATATACGAAAAGAGTGACTACCAGTAGCGAGAAGAAGTAATACTTTCTCTCAAATGGATAAAAAATCAAGTCAAGATAGATTCCAACTGGGGTGACCGGTTCGAAAAGTCAGTGCTTTGTCCACTCACCCACTGTGTCGTTAGGGACTACAACCACTGAATTAACATCTATTACTTCCGTGGGTTGTATCCTATGATCACGTACTCCTTCTTTGCTGCAAGTCGACAATGTTCTTACATGTAGTATTTAAACCTACATGCTATGTAATACATGAGGTATTTACACCTACATGCTCTCCATATAATGTAATAAAAGGGTCATGCTGGGAATAAATAACAGAATATTGCTAGGACAAAACTGAAATTATTGGCATCAGAAAAAATATTTATCTACGAGGCATGCGCAGTAACTTTCGTTAAATTGACAAATCGTTCTGTATTCTGTAATAGATCGTATCACAACTTTACGGGAGAGTATAAAAGGACTTACTAACCCTATCATATAGAAAGCCTTACTAACCCGATCATATAGACACAAATGGGTGTAACTGTGAGTACTACAACTGGGATTTAACGAAAGGTGTTTAGATATTCAGTTGTTTGCAGGGTTGCATATTCACTAAAAGATAATACACAATACAATTCTTCATACTTCAGCTTCCAGTAGCTAGATACATGCAAATTCTGGTTAGATAATGAAACTGCTCTCCAATTTTAATACATGACGTATTGCAGGATACAAAATGCTATGTATTGTTTGTTTGTAGACAAGTATTAGTTTAGTGTTCTGAAAGGTTGTGTGTAAACTAGGGATGGCCAATTCCGGAATTTTTACTTCCCGGACTCTCGTAAATAAAACCGGACAAATTTCGTAATTCGGAAAAAATCCGATTTTGGAAAAGTTCCGGAATCCGAAAAAAAGTCCGGAATTTAAAAATTTGTGATTTCGTAAACATTCCGGAATTCGGAATTTTTCTGAATTCCGTAATTTTCTAAATTCCGGATTCTTTCCGAATTCCGAAATGCTACCAAATTTCATAATTTTCCGCCATCCGGAAAGTGAAGTTTCCGCTTCCGGAAAATGAATTTCTCTCGGTTAATATGGATCGTGTCGGACATAAGTCTTTGACAAGATAAATTGCGACTGTTTTGAAACAAATGCAGAGTATGAGAATTAAATCTGTCATATCTGTACTTTTGTGTGAAGAAGAAAAAGTTGTGAACCAAAGGTTTAAGATCAGCTCAAGTTATTAATATAAACTTTGCCGAAGATTATTCATCATAAAAGAAATACGAAAGACGTTTTCAATCGAAGAAATATAAGATACAACTTCCTAATCGGAAGCAAAGAAACCTAACGTACCCAGACTAAAGAGTAATCGTTTACCGCGTAGTGATCACGGTTCAGTAGTCAAAGCCCTTGACAGGAAATCTGGAGGTTCTTGGCTCAAATCCACTACGTGCATTTTTTTACTTTAGGATTTTTGATGGTGATGAATCGGAGATGATATACGTTTTATTATATTCAGATATGTGAATACTCGGACGTTTCAATACTTGAACTATCAAATCTTCAGGAATAAGAATAGTAAATAATAATAAACTAATAATAATAATTATTATTATCTCGTAGAAGATTAAAAGCTAGTAGCTATTTATCGCTCATATCATACCATTAAAAGCAGAAGCGTGATATTTGGAAAGAATATTTCGATTTGTTTAATGTTACCCACGAAAAGAGAAATTTCTCATCTTGTTTCTAAAACAAACAAAATAACATGAGAATTAACATTTTACATTCGTGTCGGGACAAGGTTAACCCAAATTATCGTCTCGTTTTGGAGATGAGAATAGAGACGAGACGAAAAGTATCGTGAACATTTCTCGTCTTGTCCCGATTTTCGAAATAGTGTATGTCGAGAAAGCATTGTGCTGGACAAACACCGCGTGTGTAGATTTTCTCCGGGTTCCGCTTCCTCCAACTTCCTTTATTCCAAAATCTCCTTCTCATCATCGACGTCTTCTTTAGTTTAGCCGGCTTAACCTTTACCTAAAAATAAATTTTCTTAGGGCTCTTGTGAGTTCAGTAGTCCTACTTCCTACATGAAATTTGCCTGGTCACATTCCGTTTAACATTTAGATAATTGTAGGGACGTAAGCAGAGCGTATGTCCTGATGATCCTAACACTTTATCCCAATATTTTTGTGACTTTTGCCTAACGGTCCTAAGGGTCCATTTTATAGATTTTAATACAATCTGTCCTTATACGGAATTTATCTTGTATATTATTATTATTATTATTATTATTATTATTATTATTATTATTATTATTATTATTACTGAATATTTGAGACCTCAATATTACGTCCTATTCAAATGCAAATATGCTTACTGAAGTTAAGAAAAATGAATATAAATTTTTTGGACCTTCCATAAGGGTGAATTGCCTTATAAGACATACTTTGAAAGGAAAAGATGGGTTAAAGTGTCAGCTCCTGGACACTACGACAATCGAACCATCGGATGCCTTAACAGAAACTGATTAAGTAGAATTTGTCTTCATCACGATACATAGTAACACCCTTTCTTTGGGTAAATTACTTTGGATTATGTATGCTTTATATTGATATTTTAACGAGAGTTTTGTTTTTTTAATGTGGCCCTTATAACCAAGATATCCCATTTTTGAAAAGGTGCCTTTGCCACCTTAACCTCTTTTTCGAAACGAACAAGAAAAATACGTGTCGATCCATTTTCGGTTTACTATATATGTGCCAAGTTTGAAGAAAATCGGATGAGTTTAAACCGTTGTGAAGCTACCTCCTTTACTGTTTTGGACTTAACCCGTTTTTGCCCCAAAGTCTTCAATTTCGTCTTAACCAATCAGCAAATAGTCGTGCGCGCTGTGATACAACATCGAGTTACGCCGTTGTTCTTGAACTGTTCAATGCGGAGAAATCAAACATTTTGCATTGCTTTCTATGGTATACGAAAATCTACGAAGAAGGGAGGTATACGGGAATGGAAAGATTAGCAATTAGACTTATTGATACTCTCTTGCAAGAGCTGGGTTCCTTCAGACGCGTACACACCAATTTGTTTCGTGGTAGAATATCCGAAACTTCTCGTGATATTTCACATTCAGTATAGGGATTAATTATATTAAAATTTCTAAAATCACCCTTAAAATTAGAATGCTTGTTTCTTTTTGCGGGGGAGGGATCAGGATCCGAGAAATGTACACAGTGCATACCTACTTGAATTCTTTTTATACTTACTGTTTTATATTTGATAGTTAATATATTCAGTTGTAAAAAGCTGCCATTTCTGTTAAACAGTCATTTCTAAACGAAAAGTATTTAATATATTTGATACTTCCCCACAATACACTTCTTTTAGGTGTCCAGAATCTAGGTATTTGACATAGTTTGTGTTTCGTCTGCCAAATTGCAAAACGGAATTGAGAAACAATGAAAATGTACATATAACTCAATATTCTGACTTTGATTTCCGACGCAAATATATTTTTTAAAACACAAGTTTCAGAATAAGTCTCTACTGCAACTTTCGAATGAATGAGTAAAGCAAGTAGCCAGTTAAAACAAAAACGAGCAAAATAACATAATAAATTTTTGTCCTCCCTAATGGACGACCAAAGAAAAATTCACTCTATTTTCATAAGCACTGTTATTTTCTGTTCATTTTCATTATGTTGAAACTGTTATCTACTGTATACCATCTACAAAATTGTTTCAAGCAGTTAACGTAATAAAGCATATGATTTAAGATGATGCATTTTTAGCTCAGCAACAGTTTCATCATTATTTTTCTCATTTGTGATAGTTGGTACCTTAGTTAGAAAGAACACCAATTTCAGTATAAGCCAAAACAATCTTCTTTATTAATACTTTGAAGAGACCTTCATTAACTTAATTTTTATAGAATTTCCAAAACTCTTGTAAAAAGGACGAGTTTTTTCTTTTCGTCTTTAATACTTGTTTCTTTCTATTAGTTAGAAAGGTATTAGATATATTTCTAACCAGTAAACATGTTCATTTCGTTGAGTGTCAAATGTGTTTGTCATTAAATGTCAAAACAACTAAGTCGTATGTTGTTTACAGTCAAGTTGAATAACACACACACACACACACACACACACACAAACACACACACATTAACCAGATGCATCAATCTACTTAAGCATACGATTTTAGTGCAACAACAATGACATATAAACTAATATTTCAATTTCAACACGAAATGCTATCTTAAAGAACTCTCTGGCCACTAATTTAATTCAATTTGTAATCCTGTTTGCTAACCAAAATTACTTGTTCCATTGAAATTAATGGGGCTGACGGTTTTTAAAATATATAGTTTTAATATGGTCAGAGGTACATAAGAAAAAACAAGAATTTTAAAGAAGATCTCAAAAAGTTTATTTGGTCTTACTTAAAAGTCATTCTAACTCAGTATAACTCCACTTGAGCTTCATTTTTTACTCTTACAATATCTCGCCTGAAGGCAGTCTTTCTCCATGTATTCTGTAACATCTGAGGTGTTACTGAAGCAATCGCATTCCTAATACTGTTCTTCAGGTCATCAAGGTTACACACCTTTTCACTAGAAAACACAAGGTTTTATACATACCCCTACAGGAGATGTCTGGTGTAAGATCAGGAGAGCGTAGAAGCCACCTAATTGGCCCATCACGGCCTATCCAACAGCCTGGAAATTCAGTATCAAAGTACTCCCTCACTTATAGGCTGCAATGTGGCGGGACACTATCCAATTGGAATATCACTTGAGGTTGCAAATGTTGTAACTGGGAAACAGCAAAGTGTTGAAGCATGTCTAAGAACATATTTACTCTTATGGTTTGCTGTATGAAAAAGAAGGGGCCTATAAGTGCATTATGTGTTAAACCACACCAAACATTCAATTTGGGACTGTCTCTAGAATGTTCTATGTGCGCATGCGGATTCTCAGATCTTCATATCCTAACATTGTGTCTGTTAACACAGCCAGACAAGTGAAAAGTTGCCTCATCAGAGAAAAAACTTTCAATATGGAATTATGGTCATAATCAATCCTATCAAGAATTTCAGTAGCAAATGCTGCCTCTGTGTCTTATCTTTGGGCTTAATTTTTTTGCAACAATTCCACCTTATAAGAGCGGAAACGTAATCGCTTGTGTAGCACATCGTACACCGTTAACTTTGTATTTGGCAATTGCCTGCTCGCTGAGCGAATTGACTTCCTCGGGCTACGTGAGAATCACATTCTGATTACTTCCATATTTTTTCTGACACACGCGATTTACCATGCTGTGTTGTTTCACTGGTACATATGATCACTCATTAAATTTGGGAATTTGGCAAAACCAAAATTTAATTGTGATAATATTGAACAATGGTACGTTTAAGTTAAAGTGCTACCTTTCTTTCTTCTGTATGGTTAAAAAACATACACACTTTACAACTTTGAAACTTTTGAACTAATTTATTCTCTTTTTCATAAGTAGAGTTATTCTCTTTTTCATAAGTAGAGTCGGATTTTTATGTAATATCAATCCCCTAAATATGTACATCAATATGTAACAAAAATCGCATAAAATATAAGAAATATGTAATATTATGTCTATATAAGAATATGTAATAGTACATACATATGTTACATATTTATGAAAACGTAATATTAACACGCGTATGAGCATGCAATATCTAAAGGAATTATGAAAATAAAAAGGAAAATCTACTACACTTTATCCTGCTTATTCTAAGTCCCCAAATGAAGTGAAATGTTTGAACAGCTGAGACAGCCATACGCCACTGACGTGACTGATCGCAGATTAATAAAAATGAAGTAAGATGTGAATCGGCTAGAGAGAAACAGGAAAGCCCCGAGAAAAGCAATGCGTACGGCATTTGTACGTCAGAAATTTCATGTGGTGTGGTGTGGTCCTGTTTCAAATCTATAACCTTTTACACTAAATGCCCCTCCGTCACCACGGCCCAATCTTGAAATGAATTATACGCAATATACAAATTTAAATACTAAAAGCAACTTTAGACGAAATGTATTGTTTTATATATATTTATTTCATGCAGGGAAAAGCAGTCCTATATATTTTAAACAATACCAGCTGAAATAAGATTGAAGAATATTTCTACTAATGAACATTTTTAATTTGAAATAAAGTAGAGTCGGATTTTTATGTAACAAAAATCGCATAAAATATATAATCGTACAAAATATATGGCTGCAGTTCAACTGTGTGTTGTTGCGCAATGGGTTACAAGGTACATTTCCAAATGATCAAAAGTAAAATTTTGTCGGCTATCGGATAAAATATTCCTGTATGCATAGAATGATCTCTCCACATCACGGAGCTCCTCCGTGGCTAAGCGGTTAGCGTACGCGCCTTTGGCGTGGAAGACCCGGATTCGATTCCCGACAGGAGCTCATGTGGTTCGGATTCCACGTTAATCAGTAGGTCCACGTCTTATATAGCCTCACTGCTAAACGGGACGTAAAACTCAAAATCAGTCAATCAATCTCTCCACATCACATGAGGTAAGAGGAGCGTATTTCAACAGGGGGATGTAGTTGGGGGAAATATCATCAGGAGGTTCTTGTTTCACCACTGAGAATCTCACACATTGCCAATAGGCTGTCGTAACCCGGGTTTCTTTCCAGCACTGCATTTAGTTTCTTTCGAACTTTTTCTCCTACATCTCCACACACACCTTGAAGCAGTCTCATTGCATTCTCTATGATTTCCATGGATTCCGGAAGAGGCCACCCAACAAATGCTTGTAGGTAGGATACCAAAACTGATGTCTACTTATGCCATATCACACTCTACTTTTGAGTCATTAAACAGTTTCTGAGCAATGCCAACTGACACAGCAGACATCGATGGAAATGAATGAACAACAGGCTTAATTTTTTGAAAATGTTCATTGTAGAAATATACTGCCTGTATCCAAGTGCCCCATCGCATTAGTACAGGCTCCGGAAGAAATGGCAGGTCTGACAGTTGATCTCTGTAAACTTGAACACGTTGTGGCGCCTTAACAAACATTTTTTTCGTGGAAGAAACTAGTTGATTTACTTAGCAAAGGTTGTCTCTCACCTCTTCAGCAACTCGCTGAAGACCATGGGCCATGCAGGTGAAATGAATTAAGTGAGGATAAAAAACTGTAAGTGTTCTATCCGCTTTTAACATGTACGCTGCACTGTCTGTATAGTGAACAAGGACTTTTTCTTCCTGAACTCCTCCCAGCCACAACACTTTAAGACCATCGTTTACAAAGCGAGCTATCGTGGAATGATTCGTGCGTTCCAGCAATTTACACGCAATAAGATAGGATTTAGATGGAGCATCTTCACTTAACTTTCCAATCACTAAATTTGCTACATAACGTCCCAAAACGTCTGTTGTTTCGTCCACAAAAGTCCAAATATATGAACTACCTATTTCTGCCCTAATGGTATCTATAGCTTTCCTGTAACAAGTTCGAGATAACACTTTCGAAGAGTGGATTCATCAGGAATTCGACGCCCATAGTACTTCTGCAGAAAAGCACGGTATTTTGGCACTTGAACTTTGTTCCAAGGAATGTTTGCTGCTATCATTGCTTGGCCCAAGTCTTTGAAAGACTCACTCACTGAAGTATCTTGATGCATTTGTATCAAGAGTACTTTTTTTTGCAGTTCGCAAATTTTTATTTCTAGCATGGAGTACACTTCGTACATGTTGTTCTAACTGAGATTTCAGTGACAATCCAGTTTCTTTTATCACACACTTGGCACAACACCACTTTACTGTAAGTAGTAAATCGATACCATCGATAGTTACTCACGACCCGCAATTTTTGGGATAAAGTTGAGGCAACCGGACCCATTTCTAACTTCGACGGTCAATACAGAACACGTGTCTTTTGCAAGTGCAATACTAGGGTGCTGTCCTCCTGTCATTCAGTTGAACAAGCGAAGTTCTTTGAAAGCTTGGGTTACCTGCTATGATATTGCATTGTCGCCAGCTTCTTGGAACGAACTCTTGCAGTAAATTCCTGGAAGCACACTAGCATACAGTTTTAACTTGAATTGCAGAATTTGCTTTCATGTTTTTTTCCCATCAGACATCCGATAACAATCAAATAGACTTCATTTTAGGAATTTCCTGGCGAGTCCCCTGTCAGGCACGTGATCTGTCTTCCTCTAGAGTTGAGAATAAAGGGGGCTGCTAATGTACTCCGAAAGGAGGATTTTTACTTGTTTCTTCTTATATTTGTTTTGTTATCAGCGAAACTTCTGGGAAACATGGTTTGACAAATAAAGAGGGAGAGAGAGATATTTCTCTTTCCATTAAGAAACGAAATGATAAACATGACAAAATTGAATCTAGATGCAAGCCTTGCACAGTTGCACAGAGTTTATTATTTTTATTTTAAATTAATATTTCAGTAAGCGCCAAATTTTAAGACAATTTTATGCACAAAAATATGTAGAAAAATAGAAATATGTAATATTGGTCAAAATATGTAAAAATACGTAATATGAAACTTGAGTTGAGAGCTCTACAGGTGTGAATCACAAACATTTAAGGATTTGACGACCCTCATATGAAGGAAAAAATATGTAATTACATACAGAACGGGACATTATTTATAAGAAATAAAAATTTTGAATACATTTCCTTAATTTCGGAAAAGTGTGTTGACCGACTGAAATTGTCAAAGTTAAAAGTTAATAATTATTTCCTATGCTTCACAAAAATTTCTGTAAATTTGAAAATCTCGACTTGCATCCTTCTTTGGAAAAATGCCTGAATTAAATATAAACAATGTGTCTTAATACGTCGTTATTTTTTTCGTAATTTACTTTCTAGGATGTAGTTATACTCCTTCATGAGAGTGTATATGGCGTATTTTAGGGACTCATATTAATTTTTAAGCAATTGTTAAAGAAATACCGTAACATTTTTACCACTTTTGCTATTAGATTGCAAAGTCAGACTGAAAAATTATTAGTTTATATCATAGCGCCGTCCCATGTTAGAGCACTACGGTTCGCTTTGTTTCCAGTTTTCCACAGAGTTTACGGTCTGTATATTCTGGTTTGTGATTCTGGGTTGGTGTTGGCGGAGCGGGAGGGAGACAGTATTAGAAGCTGTGAATTTCCGCAACTCACGCTCTTCTTATCGGTTCACTGCTGCTACCAGTTGACAATTCAATGTTTTGCGAATTGACAAAAAGGAATAAAGCTTGGTAGATGTTTGGAAGTCATTGTCTTTCATAGCACTTGGATAAATTTATAAAACCTTTTAAATTTTCTTAGGGGTGCATTTGGACCACCCTCGTATTTGGAAATTTACCGAAATTGAAAATTCATAATTGTTCTCTAGGACTAACGCATATATATATATATATATATTATATATATATATATAAACAGTAGGTATTGCTGCGTGGTCGTCCACATGATCATTTTTCTGGACACAGGAACCAGTTACCTTTTATGAAACAACTGTAACTGTGAGAAGCCCAATCATATTTCGAAAAGTGTACATTTATCTCAACACTAAAGTTGGAATCTGTCAATAATAAGAAAGAATGGTGATTTTTCTCTATGAAGCTGTGAATTTGAATTATTCTGTTATTCCCTTCTATGGATAAAAAGAAATTCCAAAATATACGTAATATGGTTTGCCATGTAGAGGATTTATCTACTTAGATCTGAGTTTATTGCAACATACGATCAAACAGATTAGCACATTGAAAGATGTAAGGAGGTATTGGATCTTGGGGATGCGCAGCTCCCCAAAATCCAGAGTTTTCTATAAATTTATTCTAATTTTTGGGATAAGCAAAGAAATATGAAATTAATTTATCCTCATGTTGAATTTAAACTTCTCCGAAGAGCTTTGTATCTTCCACTCCGGAATAAATTTCTGCATACGTGCTTGAGTACATTGGTTTATTCTCTGGAATAGTATACAATCCCTTTGTCATTTCGGAAGGTATATACTGACCTACTGCTAATTTTTTTTTAAATTCCCAGAACTAAATGTTACAACTCTTCTCTAGGTTAAACATGTAAAGCATATGCGTTCCTAAATTTAGTGGCTAAATTGTCTCCTTCCAAAAATCCAAAAACGGTCAATACATCTCATTTCGTAGCTTTGTGATTTAATTTATCCTTTAATTGTAGTTTTATTGCAACATAATTTAAAAGAATGGTATAATTATCCATCATATCCATATTATCATTTGGAGGCATTCGTACTCGTCACACATAGATCTATATAATTTAATTTTGTTGAAAGGAAGCATTTTTTATTCCTTGCACAAAGTTATGATTGGATTTCTTGCACTTGTGGATATGAAGAAAAGAAAAAGTCAACACTTTAAAAAGAAACACACACACATACTAACTCTAGAACAATAATTTAAAATTAGCTTTTTTCTATCTTCTATTTATGAGAACAATGTATTCTACTTCATTCGCTGGAACTGTAAGGCTGCATGACGCGTGTTTTTTTTTCCTGCCTCAGACACACACATACACGAAGTGAGTAGAACTTGGTGACTCTTATACACTTCCTATAATATTTTGTAAAAAAATAATAAAAAAGTTGGCATGGGGTGGGATTCTATCTCGTGTCAAAATAGTATAAGAACTACTAGCCCGCCACGCTTCTACCAAACCACAGAGACTACATTTTCTTTGCTTTCTTTTTCTTAACAAATAAAGGCTCAGAGCCATAGTGCTTATCACTTCCAAAACTGAGACAAGTTTTCCTTTTTGTTTCTATATTTTCGTATGACATCTTGGTCACAGAAGCTAATTAATATTTGGCAGACAATCTAGACACTAGGCTTAAAACAATAAATGCAATATTTACTTCACTTCCCAGTTCCTTCATTCAACTCTCCGATTGCCAATTTGAAGTTCCCTGCGCAATCGTGTTATGCTACTGCAGAAGTCCCTCGAAAGCATGATTGCCAGTATACGCAAACACGAGCATAATTTTGTTTCTTGCTAATATACTAATATGCTAATAAACTCTTTATATTGTTTCGAAATGCCTTCTTAGATGGATTGCTTTCTATTATATCCACTTAGTAATAACAAACTTTTGTCCATAAATGCAATTAAAATGGAATAAATGTGAAATTTCGTGAATTACAGTATACGCGATTTTTTTTAGCATGGGGATACTTTCATTAATGGTACTACTAGTAATAAATCGGTGAATACGTACCTGGTGCTTTTCGTTATTATTCGTTTTCCAGAATTTATTCGAAAACTATGCGTTTCGCAATACGTGTTTATATGTATGTAGAGCAGATGTACTTGTTTCATGTACTAGTCACGTACAATCACCAACTGCAGTATTCGCAATACCTCCTATTACACCCTGTTATATAAAGATTTTGTGGTCCAACTTGCTTCTTTCTGCGTAAAGATTTTCTAATGGTGTAAACATAACGTATGCGTATTGCTTTGTAGTTGTTCTATAACCGCCACCAGGTTATAGAAGTATTTTTGTGGTCGCTCTGTATATTTCGTAAAGACAGTGATTATTTTTTCGATTCATACTTTATTCTGCGACGCAAATAAGTGCTTTCTTAGGTGGGAATTGCTTTCTTCCCACGCAACTGGACAAAGAAGTATTTTACTGTTTTTTCATATATATATTTAAAACATTGCTTTGTGGTGAGAACATTTCAATATGTGACGAAGCTTTTCAGTGTTTCTCTCTGACTTACTAATATGCACAGTCTATATTCTACAGTTATTTGCAACTGAATTAACTGTTTTCCTTAATCGTTTATGGAAATATTGTAGTAGATTAGAGCAGATCAGAGTAGACCAGGTGTTCAATCATCAGATCGTCGCCGGCCACATCGCTTTTTCAGTTCGTTAACTGTTCTTTCACTCGCCGGAGTTATCGCAATGTCTCGTGCGTCGTTGCCGGTGAACTAAAATCAACATAAATTCTTTTCCGTATTCTATTTACATGTATCTACAGGTGATTTAACCTGAGTGTTTTTAAGAATGAACTACTAACATTAATTAATAGACCATTGCAGTTCGTATCTCGAACTTTTTGGTTCGAGGAGTGTTATTCCACGTTTCGAGGTAGCAACCACGGAGCTTCAACTATAATATTGTGTTAGGGGCATAAGAAAAAGCCGGTGAAGGACGTTTTCTGACAGCTAGCCCCAATCAATAAGTCCCAGGTTCATATACCTAGTGCCCCAAAAGGTTATAAACGCGCCCTCCAACATTAGTGTTCTACTTTGAAAACTATTTAATTTTGCTAAAGAATCATGTTGACTCTTCAGGACTGTTTACAGCAGCAACTACTAAGTGATTACTAAGTGGGATTATCCCGGTGACACTTAAGTAAATACTAATCCTCCAAGTGCGTCAATGGTATGAGAAAATTATTTATAGTGAAATCTTAATTGTAATCTTCTGTATTTTAAAGTGATAAGGGCTACAGTATAGTGAAAAGTAAAGTGTGATTTTAGTAAAGCAAATAATTATACGTAATCAGTGTTGTGTTGTGATCGTTTCTCTTCGTTATTTTTCTTTTTAATAGTATTCTAGTAAATAAGTATAGTGTCATTTAACCCAATATGTTTTCGTTGTGTGTGTGAGTGATGTTTGTGTGCGTTATATTCTGGATTACCGTCTAATCGTCCGTAAGGTTTTCGAGACGAAACATCCGAATCACTCGGCGCCTAATGCTCATGTGATCATTGAGATCGACGAGCAATTTGGGAACAGATTTGTAATATCTTCTTATTACAGTTTATATGATCACACAGGAACACTTACTTTTAATGAAACAATGGTACCTTGGTTCACGTCTATCAAATTTGGAAGGTGCACATTAGCCTGACCATTAATTTGGGAATTGTCAGTAAAAAAGTAATCTTTTATCTATAGGGCTATGAATTCAGATGATTCATGCTATTATTTTCTATTCTATGCATAAACATTTCGTATAATAATAAGGTAGAAATAATGAAGAGTATCTAAACATGACCACCATATGACCTATAAAAGAATCATTCTACACAAATGTACACTGACCCTTTGGCTTTCAAACCTTTACTTTACGCCGATCACCTGCCTTTGGTTTCTTTTTCAGTCCTTGTTGTTACGAAACAAATATGCCGAAGTGTAGAATAATTTTGGAAGGGTTTTAATAAATTACCAATCTGCTGAACATATTACTTAAGAATTATGCAGTGGTTAATTGAAGAGATATAGAGGGAGCAGGCTCTAAAGTCAAAAATACCTTGTGTTGGCGTACCCAGATTTTTCGAATGGTTTCCTAATTCGCTATAACGCCAGTCTGACACCATATTTTGTATCAGTGTGATTATGGCAGTGATAGACTAACTGCATATACTTATACTTTAAACAAAGCTTAGAAAAATTAGAGCACCCCACAGATCGGCAGAGTGAATTGCATAATATAGTAAAAGAAAAATAATACAATAAAGGTGTATGGGAATAGATTAACGCTATATTATTAATGAAGCAGGTAACTTAAGGATCTCTTTCACCCTTTTGTTCTAGAAGTTACGGATAACAGAGTGAACTGCGATCAGTGAACAGTAGTTGTGGCCAGCCTAAACACACAACTTGAGCGTTTCTCAGAAAGCCCTGGCTTATACGTACCGGATGTCCGAGAACACTTTCCCTGATTGCAAACATTCATAAACCATAAAAGTTGACACATAGATAAATACCTCTTACCTTGAATTGCATGTAACCTTTTTAAGTTTTTGTCTACATAGTTACTGCTATTTTGTTCGTTATAACAAAGCGGAATCGGACTTCATTTCCATAAACATGTACTCAAAGGTAGAGAAAACTCAATGTGTCCTCTTGTATCACGAGATACAGTCACGAAAAACAGTTTAGATACAATTCCAGACGGCACACCATAGACATGTATCGGATGTTAAAAACATCGAAAAAGTTTGAGCCTTATCTCCCGCTTAGGATACACATGTTATTTAGAGTGACAGGATAAAAATAACTAAATTCATTGGAACTGCTTTCGAGAAAATAGTACATGTATATATTGTTTTGCATTTTTCATTAAACTATTCGTATTTTTAAGATGGGAAGAAAATTTTAAAAAGGAGAAGCAATCTTAATAAAATCTTATATTTAAAATGCTTTTAAATTTAAAACTAAAAAAAAATATTTTATTCACAAAATTAATATATGTTCAGTTTAACAATTTTATAATATAAGCTAACTCTCTAATTTTACTTTAGATCAATCCTACTCTTTTACTGCTTCAAGTGTAACAGAAATTGTTTAAGTGCTGTACCATTATTTTGTTACAGAGTGATTTCAAACATTGAATGCGCCATTGCTTTGCAGACACAACGTTCTGGACCTATTAATTAAACAATTGTCAGAATAATTATTTAAAAATTATATATAATATTACAGTTTAAGAAAAATTGTTGGTATGTTATACAGAAGGTACTACATACGCAAGACCAAAGTAAAACATTGCTAGACTAAGGTTATTTCAATTAAAATACCATAATATTTGAGTTTTGAAAAACTATGTTAAAGTGAAATTATTACAACTTCAAATTTTAAAAGACATTATGAAGATTGAGAATTAAATAATGATAATATTCAGTGTCTGCAAATTAGTACGACTGTTTTTATGTATTGTGCGAATACTCTAATAAAACATTTATTTTGAAATTGTGTATTTTACGTAATTTTACAAATATCCTTATGAGGTTCATATTATTTTGTTATTGTCTTCGATTAGACGTTCAGACAGTATTTGTATTTACTTCTTTACAAAGAAAGATCGAGATCATAAATTGTAGAATTATTATTAACATTGAAGAATCAGTGAAATATTGAAACACAATTGCGAGATACTCTCTAAATAGAAAAATTTTCATTTATAGTGTACAAAGACTTATATTGAATATTATTATTCTACTTGTTTATAACACTTCTCTCAGGATCATTTATCATCTTACATCAATATTGAACATTGATTATTTTTATTAATCAAAACACATAATACTTTGTACTAAATATAATTGATACTGACTGAGAAACTATCCTCTTTAAGGAAACATTAGTTGATGGAAAATTTTAAATTGTATCATATAATACATACATAAAATTTTCAGTAATAGAAACAACAAACACATCAGACCACTTAGTCCGAAATTTATAATTTTCCTTAAATTGTTTCATACTCATCAAAATAGTATAGATCATTTATTATTTAATCATTAGTTATATGTATATAAATATATCGTTAGTCTTAAGGGAAAAGCCATGAACTGAAAATTATAGTGATGTTAAGTTATGTTTTCCGTTGCATCATTTTAAGAAATGAACTTCAGACTGAAAAAGTCATAAACTACATTTTCAAATATTTAAAGGTAGTAACGGAGTGGTAATATTTCTTAAATGAAATATGTTTAGAAATCGTCTCAAGAGAAATATTTTCCAAAAATCTGTAAAATGATACTAAATAACTTTTGCCTTAAGACCGACGAATCATTTAAAACATTGATATAATATTTAATTAATTTGTTACTAGATGGAGATACACAGAAATAGTTAACAAATTGTCTAACTCTGATGGACATATCTGTTTTAAAAAGGTATAAATGATTATCCATTCTACTGTAAGTTCGGAAACATTAAGGTTGTTTAAGCATGTAAAGGGTGATACTTAAAGGTTCGCAAGAAATATTATAGCAAAACTAATTTCAAGGTGAAGTAAATGGTCTTTTACTATCTATTTGAGAAAAACGGACCATTGAATTTTTTGTGATATTTTTGAAATCTTTTTGTTATCTAGCAAAAATAGTTTCCACTAGAAAACGCAAAGCAATAACATTCACCAAATATATGAAGAAAAACAAGGTTAATCAATGTTCTCTCACAAAACTTCTTGTAAGTAGTATCTCAGTTCATTTTCGTACTATATACTCAAATTCACATTTCTACAAAAGTAACAACAATTCATGAAGAAGAAACATGTTCTTGTAACAAACAACAAAACTACTACTTGGGCGCACTTCTAAAGAAAGCTGGCATGTTAAATTGTTGATTGGAACATTTCGTTTTACTTTTAGCATTACAAAAGTTGTTTTTTCTTACTTTGAAATAACGTAAGCTGTAGAGAAACTAATTTTCCTGCTTTAAATGAAGATTATAAAATTTCATTTTGTTAATAATGCATTGAGCTAAAACTTGGTCTATTATAGTATACATTTTAATATCAAAACAAAATTTTGGGATTTCATGACCGAATTGTGGAAAGCAACTGAGTTGTGCAACTACAAAACTTCCAAATTCAAAATTTTCACAAGAAGCAGGACATTCGTTTCTATTCATTATTAACATGAAATCTGAAATTCTTGTATCTTGTTAATTTCTTTGTTTTACAGCTTTCGTAACAAAGTTTTAATTCTGTTCAAGCAAATAACTAATTTATCTGTCTTAACAAAACTTGACAATTCATCGAATGGCAATAGTTTATTTACAAAGCATTTTTTGTTTTACACTTGCGCAACGTAAAATTCCATCTAATTTAGACCTTTTTGCAACTGTGATTTAAGTATTCACTAATAAACATCAACAGGCTTACAGAGTACCCAAACAAGAGAACTGCATAAGCCCCTAGTAATGTTTCGAGACTAATAGCTCTTTCGGAACTCTCTAACTTACTGACATTGGTATGTTCCAAATTTTTCTTATGAAATGCATCTCTCCTCCATTTTAACTGTAAACCCGATTCTTCACAAAGTGAAATAATTCGATTAAACTCATCTGTAAAAGGTGAGTCATGTCTTAGAGCGTACACACAAGGATATCTAACTGAGCCATCCGGAATGGGATAATATAAATTATTATAATCTCTGCTAAATATATTTCCATAGTTTTCCAAGTGCTTTTCTAATATATTTTGCCGTGTGTACAAAATAAATTTCTTTCCCGAAAATGTTCCTTCCTCTAAACCATCTGCATATATCCATCTTCGAGATATTTCCTTATTTACTGATTCATTGAAGTTACTGAAAATTACTTCTTTTGCTGCAAAAGATCCTCCAAACGGCATTCCAGAGTTCAGAAGCTCGTCCAACGTTTGAATGTATGGATACCTTGGAGGTCTAGTTAGAAACCCGAATAACGATGCTTGGTAACTTGTATTTAGAACAAGAGAAACCCATACCCAGACCAGAAATATGCTTTTTAAAAACTTGTTATTTGGTACAGGTGAACTTGAAATTCCCAACAAAATTTGCATATTGAACCAAAAGGGTGATTTCAGCATAAAACAACTTACGGAGCGTTTATTTGTCGATTCAAACAATATTAAAATCAGAGAAAACAGAAGATATGATATAATTAAAAGTATCCATACAACTGATTGGAAAGGAAAAATTAGATTCATCCACATTGGATACAAATCGGGACGAGGAGCTATAAAAAAGCGATAAGAGAAACTTCTACTGAGTAATAATTCAAACAAATCATTAGCTACAAACCCTATAGTTTGCTCACAGAAATAGGCATCAAAGTGGTGACAAGATAATTTCTCGAATCCCGGAATTACGTATTGGTATTTATTTGCATACCACGGTCTCCAACGGCAACGTTCAAATCCTGTTCGCGGCTTAAAGTGTTCTGACGAGAGGTTATGATAGGCATTTGTCTCATATTGAAAGTTTAATTTAGAAGAGAGAACCTTGATTAGATTTCCTACTACACCACTGATAGTATATCCACCTTCGTAATTCTTTTCCATGTACATGGACGGAAATAGTTCGCAAAGATAAAATGATAGAGAGCACCCATTAAAGTTTTTGACTTTATTAGGAAATAAGTTTGCTTCATGGAGAAATTTGCTTTCCGTCCATTGATCTATAAGAATTGGATTAGTCGGTAAATTACAAAATTCTCTCGTGAAGGTATGATAACTGAAAATAGCAACCACGTCATTTATTTTTCGGTTCTCTGTAAGTTCCTCATTTGCCAACTTACTTTCTTCAGCTACAACAACTACATTATATATGTCATATAAATATAGAATATGAAATATTCTTCTAAGATCTGCTTGACTATAATGGTAATTGACCAACACAATCAAACTTTTCCTATTGGAATTCCAAACATGATAATTTCTCAAATATGTAAATATATTATAAATTGTAACAGGAGAACTTATGAGAAACATATAAGATATCTTACGGTGAACATTCAGCCATGTCTTACCAAACATTTTTAAAAGGTTCTTGTGCAATGATTTGTATTGAAATTTTAGTAGTGGGCTCTCGTATTTGTTCATTATCTCTTCTTCCAGGTCATGTGTAATCCAATTGTCTTCAACAAATGTCAGTAAATTTCTACTGTTCTTCATATAAGTATTTAGTATGGCCATGACACACTTGCTTAACTCACCTTGAAGTCGAGGTTCCACTATAATACGACAGTCTAACATTTGTCCTCTTTGTGTCAGAAGAACAATGAGAGTAGTAAAAGTATGGACCAAAAGTAGCCTTATGTTTAAAAAAGTAGGTAGGCTGGAAGAGAGAATTAAGGAGGCATGTCACTATGGAATATTAAAATCTTTAAACGATTATAGAAAGTTAAATAAGCATACTTGCCTGTGACAAATTAAAGCACAAAATCGAAATACCATTAATTGAAATTACAGCAAAGATTACAGTGGAGAGTTTTTGTACAATATTCAATGTTTTTAATGCCCAATTGTATGGTATTCAATTCTCAGAAGTCAGTAGAGGGGATCAGCACACTTTTCTTGAGCTTTCAAGTTGTTTTACTATCCTAGTTGATATATATAAAATTGATTAAACTTTTCTTAGGAGTGATTAAAGAAACGAGACTACGTATTAGGCGGCATGAGTATTTTGAGTATGCTGCGCCCTTACTGCAACGATTCTAAAATTGTTTGAGCTTTTCTGAAGCAGTGGAGTGTTTTTTAGTGTGACGTGTTTTGAGCGGAACATACCTGTGATTCATTTATAAATATCATCTTGCACACGCACTACCTCATAGTAATAGATTCGATGGTTTTGAAGTTTTAATTCCCCTTGAAATCTAGATAGGTCTCATAATCTTACATCTCTAACTGATTACGTCGTTTTAAGTGGATAACCCGGGACCCCAAGCACAAGAGGTGAACGCTCTACCACTGAGCCACCGCGGCCCCCCAACCGGGAATTGAAATCAAGACATATGAAGTAATCCGCGCGTGAGCTCTTTTGAGGCTAAGTGCATGTGCCTTTAGCGTAGGAGAGCCTTGTTCGATTCCCGGTGATAGCTCATATGGTTCGGATTCCACGTTAATCAGTAGGTCCCGTCTCTTATAGTGTCGCTGCTGAAAAGGATGTTAAACTCAAATTCTGCTCAACTCAACTCACCAATTATGTGCAGACTGATGAAAAGGCAGTTGTAATATAGCTTAGCTACGGTTGTCATATGTGTCTAGACTGGAATCAATTTCTTTCAACTACAACTGGTCTTCTCGACAAGATTTATCGAGAATGAAATTTAAAGTTCATCTATACCAAAGAGTTCATTTATTATTTTACAACTTGTGGTAATATAAATATAAACCTTTAAAACTATCACTTATGTAAAGAGGCTGTTATGAGAAAGCGAATACAGTTTTTTCAGCTTGGCATCAAAATTGAATTCAGAACAATTCAAGAGAAAAATTAGGAAAACATATTTGCTTGTAGGTATTATCGTTACTGGTTTCTTTTACGAAGAGAAAGAAATGATTCTCCTTTTAGCTAGAATTTCGCTTTCATTATTGTGAAAGAACTTGTACACGCAGGCCTAGAAATTTTAAATTATAGTATGATAATTTTTTTTGTACGATTACGATCATTAGTAAAATATTAATACAGACTTTGTCCTGGTAGAGTTTTATCTTTTCCAAAGGCTGGAATACCTTCGGGACAAATGGATGATACATAATAATGAGATTATTGAATGTTTCTACTGTTAGAATAGTAAGAATAAACGAAATGAGAATTTATATCGAATGACGGTGAAGTTAAATACACCTTAATATGAGGGTTCCGTGTATGAAAATAGCAATGAATTGTATACTGAATCCAAAGCTGTAACTTGTTCTTGGAGACAAGCGATTTCAAATGGGTTCCCGTAGAAAAATGTGAAGTTAGATCCCTATTAAAATATGAAATACGACCCTCCAAGAATTTAAAATCGTAATAAACATTTTTATTACTTCGAGGAAACGTATTTGGCGTTCCACTGAATTAGGACCACTATCACATTTATGTTTCTTCTTAGGGAAACGTATGTGCTCAGATGATGGAGCACCAACAGTATTTTAAACTATTTTCAGTTCTTTTGTAGATGGTATGATGAGCTCATTTAATGTTTTACAAGTTAAAATGAAGTGACAATATCTCATACAATTTAAAGCCTTGTGTAAATATTTCGGAAGGCCCTAACAGTACAAAATTTTGTGAAATCGATCTGGGTCAAATTATTGCTTCATTTAAGAGATTTATGCGATTTTGTGTGGTTTCTTGGATGTATCGAACCTATTCCATGTTTCGTTTATGTTCGTATATCATCAATTTGACCAACAAAGTTTTATCTTCGAACGTCAGGGGGCTTAAATGGAGGGAGTTTCGGCTCTGTTTGTACCGCATGGTTGCTTTTCGACTTGACCGGATGTAAAGATATATAACTATGTTAATAGTTAGGCAAAAAAATCTATTGATTTATATAGTTTTCGGGAAACTACAATGAAAATAAATATACTGGAACGAAAAGAATGGTAATTAGAATTAAGGATACTATCTTGCAACACTACCTATCTTACTACTAACTGGGTTCCTGTAGAAGCGTATGCACGAATTTATATCGTACGAGAGACTTCGAAGTTTTTCGGTTGTTCAAAAGTCAGTATAAGGATATTACATTACAATTTATAAAGTAACCCTAAAAATTAGGCTAAAGTTAGAAAAGTCGTGATTTTGATGTGGTGGTTCCTAACCCGAAAGACCCGCAACTGGATACCTTTCATAACTATTCATTTATGTACATTAGTTATATATTCAGTTATAAGAGGAAGTCATTTCCTTTAAACGGCAATTTCTAGGAAAAAGTATATTGTATATAACAAATCATACCATATCTTATATCAATTAACTGTTCTTATCGGTGTCGAGAAACCAGATATTTAATAGAGTTTGCATTTCGCACTGGATGTCGCATTAGCATATTGAAAAACAAAACTGAGAAACAATAAAAATCTATACATATACAACTCATTATTCTGGCTTTCTATTCAAACACAAACATTCTTCCCCTAAACGAAATTTTAGAATAAGTCACTACTGAAACTCCTTTAAGAATGAGTGAAACTATTGACCAGTTGGAAAAATGTAGCAAAATGACATAATAAATTAAACTATTTGCTAAAGGATGAACAAACAAGTTACAGTGTTCTATTTTCATCTTCTTAAACGTTATACCTACTTAAACATTTCAATTTTCTGTTTATGTTGAAATGATTGTTTCCATAAAATTATTATATACTGTTAAAGGAATAACGGGTACAATATGAGATTTCAGTTCATCAGTTGTTTCATCATTATTTTTCCCACTTTTTGATAATTGTCACACTAACGGAAACGATAGCAATTTCAGTAAAAGCCAAAATATTCTTGTTTATTAATATTTGGGAGAGACTTCCATTAACCTAATTTCCATACTATTTTCAAAAACTTGTATAAAAGTTCGAATATTTTGTCTTCGTCATTTAATACTTGTTTCTTTCCATTAGTTAGGAAGGTAACAATTCCATATAATATGTATAAGTCTGACTTGTAAACATGTTAATTTTGTTAGGTGGAAAATGCATTTGAAATTAAAGTTCATAACAACTTAATCATGTCGTGTTTACCGTCAAATTCGCTAATAAAAACATATTTTAATTTAATAAATGGTACAACGTCTTTTCCCATTTTATTTATTACTCAGCCGGATCAATTTACTTACCTCTAAGGCTTTAATGCAACAATAGAATATACATGTATATACAGGATGACTGGTAATTCGATGCATTCTTTGCAAGGGGATATTCTGCACGTATTTTCGAACATTTTCACCTATATGAACCGGGGGCCGCAAATCAATAGTTTCTGAGTAATTTTCACATGTGTGATTTCTTTGAAATTTGCCATCTTACAAGAAGTAGGCGAGAAAGTTTAACCCTGACCCACTTCTTCATATCCTAGATCAATGAAATTTTACATGTGTAATCCTGCATACTTACATAGTTCATGTTTTAATGTAAAGCTCATAATTTTGTACTATTGCTGTGTTATAGGTCCGAAAGTGAAGTAAAGTGTAGTAGTCCATAATCCATTACTGCACCTCAGAAAGAGGGGCCGTGGTGGCTCAGTGGTAGAGCGTTCACCTATGGTGTATATGGTCCCGGGTTCAAATCCTGCTCCCGCCAACTCAACTTTGTGGTGGACAATCACCGTGTGCCTTGGTTTTCTCGGGGTTCTCCCGTTTCCTTCCACTTTCTTCATTCCACCATTTCATTCATTTCTCATTATCACCGTCTCCTTTAGCCTGGCCGACATAACCGTTGGACGTTAAACTCAAAGATTTCATTTCATTTTTGCACCTCAGAAAACAACTTGGTAACATCGCAGAAATACTTGTGACTAGGGAATGACTGCATGTTTGGGAAGAGGTGGAATAGAGATGGTGTGCGGTCAAGAGAAAGCTCGAATTATGATGGATTGTATATCCAGGGTCCTGTATCTGTCAGGTCAACATTAGAGCATTAAACGGATGTGTAGTTTTCCAGTAGCCGGATACCTTTTGCCAGCATGCCACGCTCTAGGATTTCACAGAACCACCAACACACGCAGTGGTGAGGCAGAGTATATCCTGATAATTGAGTTACCCTTTGCGTGGAAAGGAAGTAGTAATACCTAATGGTGATCCAAAATAAACGTGATCATCATTTTGGTCGCTCAGAGTTGAACACAACAGAAATACAACAACTATTCAATGATATAGTGTACGCTAAGGCGTGCTTCTGTGGAATGCTCATTACTGTTTACCATTGTTATCTCTTTCTAAATCTGACAGTTATATCGTTGTAGAAAGTTTATAATATTAGATTGTCATTGTAGCAATTAGTAGGGCAATGATCTTAATTTTGTTTTGAATTATTAAAGCGATGTATTTGATTCCTATTTCTTTCTTTCTTTGTATATTTATGCAAGGAATTACTTTAGGAGGAGTTCGAACCTCCAACCCCTTTGCCACATTGATCTTGCAGGTGATTCCCGGATTTTGGAAGGAACTAGCAGTGGCCTTCTGGAAAGTACCATTCTTTTCTTCGTCTGGTCAGAGTGAAGGAAACCATGAGAAACCTAGTCAAACCAGTGACGGTGAGCATTACGAACGGAAGTTCGTGTTCAACCCTGAGCGACCAAAGTAATTATTACATTTACGTGAGAACAATATGGGATATTACTACTTACTTTCCAGGCAAAGGTTACCACAATTATAGGATATACTAGCCTCACTGTTGTGTGCGTTAGAGGATTCTGTGAAATCCTAGAGCGTGGCATACGGACAAAAGATGTCCGCCCCCTGAAAAAGAAACGCAACCGTTCACTGCTCGAATGTTTGTCAGACAGACGCATCGCCCTGGGTATACAATCCGTCATAATTCGAGTTTTCTCTTAACCGCACACCATTTCCGTTCCACCTCTTCCTAACCATGCAGTCATTTACTAGGGACAAGTACTTCTCCGATGTTATCAAGCTGCTTTCTGAGGTTCAGTAATGGAGTTTGGACAACTACACCTTACTTCACGTTCGGACCTATAACAAAATAACGGTCCAGTGTTACAAGCTGTACATTACCACAAGACCTCACAGATATGCAGGATTACACATGTAAAATTTCATTGCTTTAGGATATGTGAAAGTGGATCAGAATAAAAGTTTCTTAAGCATCTCTCGTAAGCCGGCGAAGTTCAACGAAATCACGCATGTGCAAATTACTCCCAAACTATTGATTTTCGACCTCAGGTTCATATAGGTGAAAATGATCGAATATACTTGTAGAATATCCCCTTGCAAGGACTGCATCTAATTACAAGTCACCTGTACATATATATACATATACATATACAGGGGCGGATCCAGGATATGATCAAGGGAGGAGATAAACCACATTTTGCCGTTTTATCCAGTGTAAAGCAGGATTGAAGCCCATTTTATCCAGTGTATAACTGAGCATCAATGGGGGCTATAGCATCTATAGCCCATCGGATGCGCCACTGTATATATATATTAATAACATTATATCATGTCGTGCCTATATGGGATGTAGAATGCTCTTTGACACGATATTAGTTGCTTCTGTCTATTATCTGTAATAGGCAGGAATTCTATAACAATCATGCGAGAGGTTGTATTATAAATTATGAACTAAACACTTACTATTAAATTGGACATTTATTGTCATTAATAATGTAGAATTAAGTGTAATATGTATGTTACGAGACGTTAGATAAATTGTTTGATCACATTAGATAGACTGTTGGTTATTCATTCATCTGAGAGAAACCAGAGATATAATACCACATACCTTGACGTTGCTGGAATCGAACTCATGGACTCTGAGCTCGGTGTTAGCGGTGAGCCACAGTGGACGGGTTTCCACTAAGAACGTGGTGTTGATCCTCTGAGACTGGTTTCCAAGAATGATGCTTCACAACGAATCCCCGGGAACTGGTCCTTCTACGGGTCTCCAGGAACTGATCCTGATTCTGTTTGACATTACCCTTTTATGTCATTTACTCGACGATGATCTCGTGGTTTCTTCCATACCAAATTTCGCTGTTATTGCACCTCTGTGCTGAAACCGTAGTTTCTACATTGTCTCTCAGTGATCAAATCACCAGACAGTCTACGTTTGCGATTTCCACAATTTTACCCAACTTTCAGAATGTGTTGGTGTGAACATAAAATATACAAAGGTTTACAATTTAATCTTGCTTCAATGTTTGTTTACAGTGTTATGACACATGCAGACTCGTGTCTGGGTCGTTACTTTATTCAAAACAAACAACCATAAGCATAATGTAATATTATGTGTTAACTCGTCTGTCTACATGATTTCTTATTTCTGAATGTAAGCCAATTTTAAAATACAATTTAATTGCCCTCTTTAGCCAAATAAATGAAATTAACATAAAAATTTATATCTGAATTTGGCGTTCCTTAACACGCCCCCTCTTTAAACTGAGGCATCTCCGATGGCGTTTAGATCTTATAGTTAAGATCGTTTTTCAGATAAGATTCTGTATAAGAATTTACACATTAATATTTCATAGCACTGATTACACATAAAATTTCAAAAATGAAAGTCAAAAATTTTAATATTCATTTTGGAAAAAGAAAAATTTTAATTATTAATTTTCGCTGATTTTTTTTTCAATGTTCAATCACTTTTTATAATACTGAAAGAATTATTCTAGATAGCAGTCATCTGCATTCATCTGCCATCTAGCGTCAAAACACACAACTTCTTGAGTTTTAAGTCTTCTCAATTTTATCTGACACTTTAAGAATCTATCCAACCTAAGTCTTATTTTAGTCGATTTTTAAAAATGCGCACACACGAAATTTTTGTATTCACAAACATTTAATATGTTAAAAGCACTTTCACTTTTAATATAAATTGATTTTTATGATGAAATAAATCACACGAACTCTAAATTTGCACAATTGTTTTAAAAATCTTGACTCACTGCGAGTTACCTGGTTGGCAACTCTGTGTCAACGTTTTCTATGTCACATGCTGAGGTTTCAGATTTACTTATTTCTTTTTTTTCTTCTCCCGTTTCCGATTAACCATGACTTCGTTTCTGTTTCCTTTCCACGTCTCTGACCGAGTACGTCCTTCAATACACATCTTTTCACATTGTATGTTCAATACAAATCCACCACCAAGTTAAGTCGTGTTAAACAGGTTTTCAAATATTCTTTGATGTTATCATTCACTACACTAGTATTAATGTGATATTAGCATCCCAATTACTCTTACAGTGAAACCAAAAATCTCCAATGTGATCTTAATTTTAGTGTAAATATGCGTGTTTTTTTCAATAATGTGTGTGTCAGTGTTACGTGTGTTTTTTCAACTATTTCTACTGTATATATTTCATCTACAAATTATTAGGTGAGTACCTAAACCCTACTTTTATCACTATTAGTTACTATTTACTATTTACTATATACATACTTATTTATAATTCTACATATTTTATTATATCTCTACACGTTTACTTTAATATCTTTATGTATATCCCGACACCTATCCGTTAATTTTATTATTATTATTTTAAATATTTTTATATCTTATCACTATTAACTGTAATCAAAATACATTTACCGATTCAGGGGTTTCCACTGAAGAAAATCTGAATTTCGTCAGACCTCGGATTAGGCTTTTGTTGTCTAACTGCGGCCCTGCTCGCAGTTTTATCAATTTATCCATTTTGTTTACAGTTAACTAAATTTCCCTATATACTAAAGATTTTACTTGATTTTCTGCTATAATTATTATTTATTATTATTTTTCAAAGTATTAATTTATTTATTGCTATATTTATTATTATATTTTTTTTCAAAATCACAATCTTCTCCATACTTCAAAATGTATTTTTTTACAATATCGGGTTTCTTAATCTATCAACGAAGTTGATATCCTTATTCCGTATAGATCTTACATTTCTAATCACTATGTCGAGCAATTAGTATATACGTCCTTATTTAGTTCTATATGTCATAATCATGGTTAATAACCTTCAATGTTTTTGGTTGATGGCCTGTCAACTCAAAAACGATTCAAGTTAGTGTCAAAATCTGTTTTATAATTAATAATATAATATAATCTTAATAAGTAATAAATAAATATCTTGCCAAATGGCCTAACTTTTGAAACGGCATCCTTGATCAGTTTTATAAACTTGATACTAAAACCCGTCTCCGATTGTTCTATATTTTTTTAGGGTAGCTTTGTAGACTGGTGGTTCCCAAGTCTTATTTATTCTCCTAAAATTATTTATTTGTAAGCTTACTTAATATTCTTCATCTATAACTTATTTATCTATATATCTATATTGCTTACTTATATTTCTATATTTAACATATAGTAGCTAGCTTATTCTATTCTTCTTTATATTCACATTTATAAAATATAATAATTGTCATAATCCAGGAATAATATATTAATTCAAAATTAGTTATAATCTTAATAGTCTAAACCTTGTTACAATTGACACTATACTATTTATCTCTTAATTTTGCTATCTATTCATCTATCATTGTATCTATTTCTCTATTCTCATTATCTTTCCAGATCTTTCCTTCTCTACTCTTTCCGTCTTTTTCTCTCATTCCTTAATTAAGCGTTTATGATTAGCATTTTTTACTCCTTAACCTATTTCTAGATCTTTACTAGTCTAACGTGCTGCTAGATTGAAAAACCTATTTTATATATTTCTCTTTTTATTTAACATCTATTTTCCTTAATGTCTTAAACTCTTTTCTTTTACTACTATACCTAATCTTATTATCTAAATTTATTTTTTTTAAATCAGAATTTTGTTCTCGCTAGATTTTACGCAAAATAGGCTAGATTCACAGAAAAAAAATTCCACTGCTTTACGAAACGACAAATGGGTAACACTTTTCCTTTCTTGTACCTCTTTAATGCCGCCGAAGACTTATGTGCTTTCTTATAAATAAAAATTCTCTTGAGAGGTCTGGTAATCACCCAATTCAACTTCGAGAGAATGTGACTTCCTTCCTACTTAGATCTTGATCTTTTGAGATGTTGGCCCAATTATGTCATTATTTATACTAATTTATATTGTACTAATCGATAAACCTTAATTTCATCAATCATTCAATATTTTCACTCTATCTCGCCTCTTTCTGACGTTATTTTCCTGATAGCATATTTCTTATATTTTTATTCTTCTCCATGGTCACATTTCTTAGTATTATTAATTTTATTTTCCTTAAAGTTTAATGTCTTAATTATTGTTAATTATTAATTCAATGTAATTTATATTCTCTATGCCATGAAGACAGTAATTTCTATGTTTATATTGAAATATTTATTTCTTTTTCTTTAACTTACATATTTTAATATTAAGAAAAATTACCTTATATATTTTAATACTAATACGAATACTAATATAAATTAACTTCACCATTTTTCTAAACTTAACTTATTCTTATATCTTAATACTAATTTTAAAACTAATTAACTTATTTTCCTATACTATGTACTTAAAACTATAAATATTTAAATATATGAATCTACCTATCCCCTTATACTAATACTTAAATTATTATTCCTAAAGATTATTTACATTTTGATGAACTTGTCGTCTACTCCGTTACATGTTTATTTGAACATCCACGTATTCCTTTGGATGAACAACTCAGCGAAGGCTACTAGATCCAACGCTAATTTCTCGCTCGCAATTATCAACTTAGACTGCTTATCGTATTGTGCTAAGGTCGGGATTAGTCCCGCTATCTGTATAGCTTGCGTGCACTCAAAATTATTTCTGAATCTCTCTAACCAGCTATTGACTGTTATCTGGTCTTTTCCGCAGTTGAAGATTGTGCACACCGAATAATTGTTTTGCTCTGATTTTAGCGCAAAGAAAATTGCATCACGCAAAACTAAGTTCGTCCCTATGATACTAGTGATCGTGGCTAAAGCATGTCTCCTATAACCAAGTTCTATTAATTCATCTAATTTGAAGTTTTTATTCGAAAATTGGACCATATAATATTTTTTGTATCTTAGGCCTAAAATATTATGCCTTACATCTAATTCCTTACTACTACTAAACGTAGGATTATACTCCTCAAAGTGCTTGAGTACCCCTAGATCTAGCCGATAATACTTTGACTTGGAAAATATAGTAGCAGGTTTTCCATTTTCTTTTATCACCGGATAATGTACCCTGTGATTATTCTTTAAAGACAACATGTCTAGACCTTATAAATACTACTGTTACTCTCAATTCTAAGTTTTTGATCTACTGGTACAAGCTAGAGAGGGTGGGCGGTGCGGGTTAACTTACTAACAGATTCTACTTTCTACTATTGTTATAATTTTAATCATTACTCGCAAGTTATACTCCTTAACAATCCTAATGAGACCTGGGTTCGATACACGGTGTAGGCCTCACAGCTATCTCCACCATAACAACGTTATATCAGTGGAGAGAGGTTCTTTAGTAACATTTAACGAAACTAGGATCGCTACACGGCATAAGCCTCACAGCATACTCCACCATAACAACTTTATATTGTGTCGTGCCTATATGGGATGTAGAATGCTCTTTGACACGATATTAGTTGCTTCTGTCTATTATCTGTAATAGACAGGGATTCTATAACAATCATGCGAGAGGTTGTATTATAAATCATGAACTAAACACTTACTATTAAATTGGACATTTATTGTCATTAATAATGTAGAATTAAGTGTAATGTGTATGTTACGAGTCGTTAGATATATTGTTTGATCACATTAGATAGACTGTTGGTTAATCATTCATCTGAGAGAAACCAGAGATGTAATACCACATACCTTGACGTTGCTGGAATCGAACTCATGGACTCTGAGTTCGGTGTTAGCGGTGAGCCACAGTGGATGGTTTTCCACTGAGAACGTGGTGTTGATCCTCTGAGACTGGTTTCCAAGATTGATGCTTCACAACGGATCCCCAGGAACTGATCCTTCTACGGGTCTCCAGGAACTGATCCTGATTCTGTTTGACATTACCCTTTTATGTCATTTACTCGACGATGATCTCGTGGTTTCTTCCATACCAAATTTCGCCTTTATTACATCTCTGTGCTGAAACCGTAGTTTCTACATTGTCTCTCAGTGATCAAATCACCAGACAGTCTACGTTTGCGATTTCCACAATTTTACCCAACTTTCAGAATGTGTTGGTGTGAACATAAAATATACAAAGGTTTACAATTTAATCTTGCTTCAATGTTTGTTTACAGTGTTATGACACGTGCAGACTCGTGTCTGGGTCGTTACTTTATTCAAAACAAACAACCATAAGCATAATGTAATATTATGTGTTAACTCGTCTGTCTACATGATTCCTTATTTCTGAATGTAAGCCAATTTTAAAATACAATTTAATTGTCATCTTTAGCCAAATAAATGAAATTAACATAGAAATTTATATCTGAATTTGGCGTTCTTTGACAATATATATATATATATATATACAAGTCACCATGTACAACGCTCTTTACGAACCAAATTATTCTTTCCCGTTGAAATAAATTTTTATTGTATTACTCTTTTAAGTGTTTTTCACTTACGAATCTGAACTTATATGGAATTAAAATAAAATTATCTTTAATTAACCATAATGAGAGATAAATAACGTATAGGGTGCCAAGAAAGACGAAAGCAATGTTTTATTCGTAGAACTCTGGCAAATAATGTTTATGACAACTCAGCAAATACACTACCAAACTCTTGGAATTGTGGGTACAGATGTAGTATGTGGAAAGGCATAGAAGATGTACCATGGATCAGGATCAATGGTTTCTCGCCTTGGGCTATGGTTCACGAGTAGGCTATGTAGTTTCATCCCTTAAATTTTGAAAATTCCAAAGCAAAATTTTAGTTTTCTAATATAGAACCATGGTACGTAGGTGTTAGAGCTAGGTTTCTTTATGAGTAAATACCTCAAATACCCGTTCTTCGTACGGAAAGAATAGGTTTATGGATGATATTTGCATAATATATTTGAACACACCTACACCTCTCAGGATACGTATTTCAATCAAAGGACAACCCAGTGTTAACTATGTTCAAAAATTCATTTTTAACGGTACAAACCTTTTCTTACTTTCACCATTTTATAAACACAAACTAGGAAAATAATCCTGGAATACACAAACTGTTTCTGTATATTTTTAATACTCAGGTTGGGGTCTTTCGATGCTCAACTACACACTACATATTGTTGTGACAAAAATTAGAGGAAATATTACCATTTTATTTCTAATGTAATAGTACAAGATTTTGAGGTTGTTAGTTAAACACAAGTACTGACATAAGGGAGATGAGTGGCGACATCAGCTCTAATTTAAGGGGAAACCAAGCTGAGAGGCAGATATCCACTTTCTTGAATGTTTCTCTTTTTGTACACAATGTGAAAAAATAGTGAATTACTTGTGTATACGTGGTTCAAAAAACCATGCGAATAAACATTTGCTTTCAACAACTACAAATATCTTCAGCTTCTTTTCTTTTATTTTCACTTAGAACTGATATATCAATGTTATCTTCCTGTTTTGCAACATTACATGGCTATTAATTTATTTAGATACGAGCAGAATTGTCTGAAACGTATTCGAGAAAATAGTGTAAAAAACTGAATCATCTCCAAGAGTAAACTATTCCATCTGAAGTTTCCTTAGAAAAACAATTTTTACCACAATACAGTATAGGATTCTTAACGAAATACTGATTTATACAATTTGTGAACAAAATCATTTGGTAGTATTTTGAAGAAAATCGCAAACTTTAGTTGTCACACTTCCGTAGACTTTTCTTATTTTTGGGGGATACAACAACATTTTAGAGTTTTAACTCTAGAGAATCTTACAAAAAATTCTGATTTTAAAATTCGATCTTGATGCTTGGAACGTTAAGTCTCTAATGAACAGAGGGATACACATCCAAAAGTCCCTCTCGCCTCATATAGGGATATAGAATCGTGTGAATCTTGAATTAGTCTATATTTTTTTCACAATTATCATTCACACTACCGTCGCTGAAAAGTACACTCTTTTGCTGAGTGTTATTACTGTTAACTTCGAAAGGCATAAATTTAACAATAAACGTGATGCAGGGCATAAATGCTAGCAACATTGCTTATTGCTTTATTTCTATTATACTTATATGATTACCATTTTTCATAATATTACGTAATTGCAAGTGTTTATATTAATAATTTGGAAACTTTTAAAATGTGTTGTAGACTCTATCAAGTAAACGCAGATATGAGCAAAATTCTATTAATTATGATTTTTGTCACCCTAAATTTCGTACAAAATACATTTGAAAGTAAAAATTGATACCTGCTTGAATTATACATACATTCTATGCTGGTTCGAAATGTTTTCAACTCTTTTCAAATGAAAGTTCACTTGCTTTTTGGATAACACACATACTTCTTTCTGTGCATGCGCACAGTGGTCTGGATAGCGAAAAAGATTAACAAAATGATCTTGACAAAATTATTTTGACATAATTGATCAATTACATCATACACGTAACATAAGACAATAACCTGTAAATAATTCGCTAAACCAGTAATATAAGTACTTACAGTAAGCTTGTAGTCTCCACGACTTCCGTCTAACTCAACATCGCAAGCAGTCTTTACAGACATGTCATCATCATCAATCACTTCCGAAGAGTGTGACTGTTTTTTTCTTCGGAAGTTCAACTAAGGTTGAAATTACCTGTAGAAAATTTCCAAATTTATCTATCTTCTTGAATCTTTTCGTAGTCTCCTCTTCTCTATATTTTCTAACAAGTTGGTTTCGAGATGGATTTTTTTCTTCAGAAATTTCCTCAGTTGTAAATGGCTGCTTTCACAAGTGTTGCTCTCTCAATAGAAACATTGTGCAGTATTGTTTGCATATATGCAGATACAATCTCACAAATGCATAAATAAGTGTAACTCAACTGTTTCAATTAGTTGGATAGAAAAAATATTATTATCTTTTGGTGCCCACGTGGAATTTGTTGTCAATACTGCTCTCAAATGAAAACTCTTGATCTATTTCTATCAATTTTAAACAAAATTCAGGTTTCTCGAGGGACCTTTGAACAAATTCCTTATCTTTTGTAATACCTTTACCAGAGTTAGGCACATCAACAGGAAATCCATTTCTACTCTTAAAGGTGTCTTGGATAGTTTTTTTCCTTTTCAACGTTTCATTTACTTACTTATGGCACACCATATTTTACCACTAACGATTGAGAATATCAGGGAAGAAGATAAATCACATTGTTACTTGTTCTTCCCTTTTTCATATATTTTCTTTCTTTCTGGTCAACAACTTTCATACATCCAGTAGAAACAAATAGGCCTACAAAAACGGTTGATGATGGATGTGTTTCTTTCATGAATAATCTTCCGTTTTATTATTACCCCTTTGGGGACTTTTGGTATAGATCTGTACCATGGCATTGACCTTCTGAATTTGCTTTATGAATCTCCTGTAAAGCTTTTCATGCCGTTTTTTTGCATTCATTCAAGAGGAGAAGCATCAAAGAATACGTTTCATGTGCATTTTGCAGTCACGTTTGCGATGCCTGGAGTCGGTGAAGTCACAAACATGGACGAAGGGAAAAAGAAAGGGTTAAAGTTTAGAGCTTTTTTTAAAAAAACATCCTGATACATCGCTATTAATCATAGAATCATGGTCTATACCTCTTTGTGTTCATAGCGAAGGAATGTTTCCAAATGTACCACTCAAATTTCATTGTTATGTATCAGTAGCGTGAATATCAAGAACAAAGTGGAAAAAAGATTTCTTCAGGATTTTTTCCGGGAATTCCTCACTACAGATACATGATAAGAACATGTAAATAGTACCGTTTTAAACCTAATATCATTCCAAAGAAAACGAGGTACGAACCATGATCGTAGCGTCAACAGAGATTTTTCAAACAATTTTTGAATTTTTCCCCTATTACACATTTTTAGTCAATGTGTATAGTAAAGAAACTATAGTGTCATCCTTATTTGCCGTAGGATAATGGTTCGTACCTCATTTTGTTTGTAATGATGCAACGTTTCCAACGATACCAATACCGTTGCGCCGTCTATGCCCGTCGTACTAATACCTAAGGAGATAAATTTACGAAAAAAGGGAATTTTTAAAATTTGAATTTTACATTTTGTTCGGAAATTATTCATTTCAGGTACATGATAGGGACATTCAAGTGTTACGATTGAAAATGCTGCTTCCTTATGAACAAAATTAGGTACAAACTATATCTGGAATAAATAGTCTTGGTTCTAGAGGTGATTTAACAAAATTTCAATTCCCATTTTTGGATAATAATTACTGATGCATTGTAATTCAATAAGCTCTAACTTAAAAAGTGTTAGCTGTAGAATCATCGATCGTACCTAATTTTGTTTGTAATGAGGCAACGTTTCAACTTTACCACTCCTCTGGAGCTAGCATGTACCGGGGGGAACAAATTCCCGAAAAAGTTATTTTTCCTGACAAAAGTACCTTTTTCCCAATTCGAGCAGGATGTTTCCACTTCTGGTACATAATATTGAAATTTGAGCGTTACAATTGAAAACATTGCTTCAATACGAACACAATGAGGTACAAACTATGATCCTAAGATATAGAGTCTTGACACTAGAGCATATTAAATAACAATAGATTAGTAGTTATTAGGAAAAAATGGGTTGGGAAAATATTAAAAAACAGTAAAGAAATTTTAGCAGGAAGACTATTTAGCCCATTATCTTGGTTCATACCACGTTTTGTTCGGAACGAAGCAAAGTTTTTTTGGTTTCAAAAAGGTTACCCAGCAATACATGTCATAAATAAACTTTCGTCACTATTGCCTCTTTGTGCCCGTGTCTCTTTATAATTGAAAGGAAGACAGCTATCGTCGAAACCTTATTTATAATGTAATGTTCCTTTGCTAGTTGGTCATTTTTTTCCTAGTAGAAGTTCTAAAATTCTGTTTACTAGGCCTATGTGGTCTAATAAATTAATAAATAATAAAAGAAACATGAACTTACATTTCATACTAAATATCACTAACACTATTTATTTGATGGGGACGCGATGGCTCACTGGTAAAGCGTTCACCTACGGTCATTGGAGTTCCTGGTTCGATCCAAGCTCGCGCCGTGTGGACTTTGTGGTGGACAGGATTTTCTCGTGGGTTTTCTCAGGGTTCTCCCGTTACCTCCTACTTTCTTCATTTCACCATTTCACACATCTCTCATCATCACCGTCTCCTTTAGCCTAACCGGTATACGAGTGGTACGTAGAACTTAAAGGTTTCATTTCATTTACTATGTATTTGATAAGTTTGATTCTTTTACTTCCATAAATGAATAGTTATCTAGATATAGATCATGTTTAGTGTTTCATTCCAAGTTTTGTTATCATCATGAACTAATGTTTCGTAAAGTTTGCAGGCACAATAATTATTAACGCTTCATATTTTGATAGTTTTTGTCTTTTCTTTCTGTAAGCATGTATCTCAAGGGATCTTTTTCCTTCTGGTGGCATTACTGTCACTTGCTACAATTTTGCTGCAACCTTGTCACCTCCAGCACTTGAATTCAAGATGGTGCTATAAGAAAGATGAGCTGCACTTAATATTCTCTTCGCAAAATTTAATTATCCATCTCTTTCGTTTCTCATTAAATTTTTAAAATGCCTTTGACGGACAGACGTGCCTTCCAAGATAAAGAAGTGAATAGAATATCTGTAATGTAATATCTGTCTAACTTTGTGCACATTTGTGAATATTTATATATCTACATTCGTTGCTTAGGAAAACTTTTTTTCGATCAACGAAAGTCGACTTATGGACTGGAAGGATTAAGGACACCGAGAAAAACGACACACGCGACGTTCCTCCATCAAAACGCCCACTTGAGGAAAATGATTTCTAACCAGGAACTCACACCAGTGTACCACTGAGCCATTGCATCCTGTTTAGTTTATTAGGCTCTACTTTAAAAAAAAAAGATGTAATGAATAAAACATTTTAATGGACTCTTCAATATAAATCTTTCTTCACATCAGTTTTTAAATTTTTATGTTCGTTATTAATTACAGACTTAAAGTGCAACAGCATTTCTCAATAATCAGCGTACGTTAGAAAAATGCAGGGTGATATTGAAAGGATACATTTAAAGTGCGTTTATGGAGCATGTTGAAGACAACATTTATTACTATGTGGAACACTCTGTCAAAGATGATTTTCTCTGTATTTAGTGTTCGAAGATTAAATCCTTCATAAAAACTCTACCTTGACGAGAACATTCTTTGACCCTAACAATCATCTTCAGCATAGTTTGTTGCAGAGTTTCGGCAGGGATGGCTACTATCTCCTTCGGATGCTGCTCTTCATTATATTGATGGTATTGGGAATTGTGGTGTACACCTCCCTTTTTTGATGACTCCAAAGGAAACAGTCCGGTGGAGTTTGATGGGGCGATCTGGGTGGTCAATATTTATTACGGAACATAGAGATAAGCCGTCCCGGGGAGTCTCTTCGAAAGGTTGTCATCGGTACTACTGCAGTATGACTGGTAGTACCTGTTGCCTCCACATATTCCTTATTCCAAACCGTCTCATTTGGGGAAAGATAAAATTGTGTTGTACCGCTCAGCGGTGACTGTAATGTGGCATTATGTTCATTCAAAAAAGGATCTACCAGAGAGCATGATTGATTGTAGACCACACAATAACATTGGAAATGTGCAATTGGAATTCATACAATGTATTTCATACATTATACTTCCTAAACTTCATGTTCGTATGTAGTACACCTTCTATGTATTCTTTTTAATACCAATAATAACTTCATTTACGATGTGCACAGATTTTTTCGTAATCCTACTTTATTCTGTACTTTCAAATATAAGTGGAAATGTATTATATATACTAAGAACTGCGGAATTAAATAGTAACATTATACATTTCTTCAATTCATAATCATCAACAATTATTCTTTACTAAATACATATTATTCCACATTCTTATTTCCATATATTACTAATTATTGATGGAATAATTTAGAAGGATCTGGATTATTTCCTCAGGTTCACTGTTGTTTCTCTTATCTTCTTACAGGAGGAAGTCGCAGTGATATGAATCATATCGAAAATTCTAATGGAAACTGTTTTGGGATTTTAATAAAAGTGACCAATTGAAATTACAATAGCAGGTACGGGCCACCGCATTAAAGCTTTCTCGCTTCAATTTCCTATACTAATTCATGTAGTGCTGTAATTATTACTGATTCATTGTTCGTCAAATACAAACAAACATCTAAGATGGTTTCTGACCACTTTACCGAATGAAAACTTCATCTCAAAAGTAAACTACCCCTTGTAGATTCTTCTATAAGAAATAATTTACGCTATACGTCAGGAATATTAATAAAATGTTTGTTTATAAAATAATATAAGAATCGCATGACAAGTGTTTTAGAAAATTGTTTAAATAAGAAAAGAAAAATTCACCATAAGAATAAAGTAGCCCTTGTGGACATTATCATGGAAATGATTTTTTTGCCACATTATAAGAATATTAATAAAACGTTTATATATGAAATATAACCAAAAACTGATCGTGTCTTTTCTGAGAAAGTAGTCAGGAAAGCAACTCATTCTGAAGAGTAAACTGTACCTTGCGATTTTTTTTACATAAGGATAAATTTACACAATATTATACTGTAGAGTTATAGAGTTATTAATGAAATATGTACAAAATAGCTTGACTCGTTCTTGAGAAACTATTTCCTGAAATGTTACCTTAAGTTTAAAATTTTCCTAATTTTTTCACGAAGTCGTTTTAGTACTTCAATATAGCAGTATTGATTAACAGTCTGACCACTGGGAATCCACTCAATCATTACAATTCCATACATGTCGAAGAAGACAATTAATATTGCTTTGAATTTTGATTTTGACATGCGTGCACTGTCCCTTCCCCTGAAAACCGTTTATGGCATTCAAACCTACGTGCACAAGACAAAGTTTCATCTCCATAAGCCTCGGATAACATTTGAAATGTTTCTGTGTCTGATTTCTTAAGTTTAACAAGTTGATTCAGTGTTCTGTTTTTACATTAGACATATCTCCGGCAGAATGCAGTTGCACGTGTTCACTCTATGACGCAGTACTCCCAACAGGCGTGATCGGTTAACTCGAAACTGGACGCATGAATAGAGGAGGTATTTGGGGTGACGTGACCAAAACATTTGATGCAATCTCCACTCTTTTTTGAAGCTACACATTTAGTCTAGTTTTTTGTCAAACCTCATATATATGTAATACGAATATGGTACATTCATACGCGTGAGGCTGCTTACCTGCTTAGTCATGTATGAATGTGTATCACAAATACTGTCTGTACTTACTCTGAAATTCATGACTAGGATTTTCATTCTGTACGTACAGTTTCAGACGCGATTTAGCTATTGGGATCTGATGTCTATTCATGTTCACGAGATATGAATTACCGTCTCGGTGGCTGTGAATTTCAAAGGGGCCATCAAAGAGTTGCTGAAAGCTCTTACAATCTCCTGGTTTGGTATACAGGCGTTGTACAACAAATTTCGATCCTGGGAAGAACTCCGTGGGTTGCTTCCTAAATTAATTTGTCGCGTTGACGTTCGAATATTTGGTTTCTCCTGTACAATATGTAGTCGCGCGTTTCACGTGCAAGAGTTAGCCTTTCGTGGTTATTAAGTTCTTCGTCGGGTGCATAAGCACACGATCAATTATGAACGACGGCTCGATGCAGTACAATATTGAGAACGGACCTACGCGAATCTCAGTAAGGGGGTCTTACTGACACAAGCTGTGGTGATGTGTAGGAAGTCCGGCCAGAGTGCGTGTTGTTGCCTTGCGAGGAAACGCAATGCATTCTGGATAGCTAATATTGCACTCTCAACACGCCCAAGTATTTGACGACGGTGGGGTAGCGTATAACGAACTGCTACACCCATGCTAGCTAAAAATTGCCGAGTTTCTGTGTAGGATGTGATGTTTATTTGTCCAGAAAAATTAGAAACTGATGAAGGTAGGGTGTTACTGTGTGTTCCATGAAGAAACTAATAAAAGCATCTGATGTTGGTGATTTCACAGGGACAGTAATGACGAAGCCACTTGCAAGGTCTGTCAGCAAATAGAAATTTTGGTATTTGTCAGGATCAGAGGCGATTACCTTCCCCGCCAAGTCAACGGAAAAGCACTTAAAGAGAATACCGTGGGGTAATTTTTGCACAGTCTCTACAGAAGGTTTGTAAGCCCTTTTAAATAGAGACTATTCATGGCACCTGGCCAATTTCCGATGTAACCATTGTTTCATTTGCGGGAAGTACTACATAGTAGATTTCAGCAGATGTAATTTTGTGAATCCAGGGTTTGTTAATAAATGCGTGTGTAGCTCTGCAAAGATCGAAACACGTAGTCTTTTAGGAACTCAGGGTAGTAATCTATTGTTGTGTATAGCTTTAATCTTCTGCATAGAATGCAATTAGAGATTGTAAATTACTTTTGCCATTGCTTGTATTGGAGACGAGAAATATCATCTGATTGTAAAGTGCGTATGATTTCGCCTAGAAAGGAATCCTGACGCTGTAATTCATAAACATCAACTATTTTGTCCAGGGTCAACAGATGGTACTTATACGGGGTTTCTTGAGCTTCTTCAAATGTATCCTGAGAAACTATGAGTGAGTTCCTGCTCAAAATATCAGCCAAGCCGTTCTTAATATCGCTCAAGTGTTTGATAATAAACGAAAACGTACTGAAGAAATCTCTCCACTTCTGTAATTTGGGACTAAGGTGATTGGAGATTTTCATGGCCGTAACCGCTAGAGAGACGATGTAAATCGTGAATTCTTGACCATTTAATATTTATAGAATTTCTTAAAAATAAACGGCATAAAGCTCCAGTTCATATATGTGTGGGTTTGTCTTCTGTGGAGAGAGACGAGATGATGTAAACTGAAGAGGGTGCTAGATGGCATCAGATGAGCGCTTTTGGAGCAAACATGCTCCAACCGCTACCAGTCTAGAGTTCACGACTAATTCGCGAGACGTATCTTACGTGGCGTACATCTAAAAAAGGGATGAATTAGCGAGAGCATGGCGCATTTGTTGGAAGGTGCCGTCGCATTCAGCTGTCCAAACCAATTTTTGGGGGGATCCTTCAAACCTTGATAAAACGGTGCTTTTTGAGGGAAATGTTAGCGAAGAAGTAACGAAAGAAATTTAACGAGGCCAACCAAGACCGTAATTACTTGACGCTTTGTGGTTTCGGGATATTCAAAATTGTCTCAAGCGGGGTCAGGTTGAATATGACCTGCTCGGACAATGAAGACAAGACATTTTATTGTCGTGACACAAAATATTGATTCTTAATTTTGAACAAGACGGAATATATCTGTGCAGTGGCTAGAACTTTTTCCAAACTCAATCGAAGTTACTCGAATATGTGCGCTCCAATATACAAATCATCTACATACATCGTAAGGTGGGTGGGATCTACATTTTCGAAAATGTGTAAAATGCCGTGGAGCTTTATTGTGGTGTTGACATGTCCCATGGGCATGGCTGTAAGTTGGTACATTGTATTCTTAAGATTGAGAGATGGAACTGAAAAGGCTGTTAATGTACGGTCATTCGGATGAAGGGGGACTTTAAAAAGATTTGGTTAAATCGGAAGAACATTAGTAACTAGGGTGTATGAGGTCCTCAATAACGTCCGCCATATTGGCCGGAGAATTCTTAATTGGGTGGCAAGCAATGTTGACCCTCCCGAGGTCCAAGCAAACAGGAAGGTCCTCAAATGAGGTTTGGGAACTATTAGAATATTATTTCTAGTAGCAGAGTTACTAATTTCTATGATTCCCATCTCTAATAATATAAGAATCTGTTGTTTCGCCCGGGGGCGCAAACGGTGTGGCACAGTGAACATAGGTTATCTAAAAGGCTCTCTGCATAGTAAATCTAAAGTTGCTTCGTAAGCTTCAATGTGAGAGAAATCAGTATCAGACCACTTAAAAACGCACGCGAATTTTGTTAACACATCCCTTAATTTCTGTTGCTCTGTGCTACTAAGATCTTTGTTTATGTTAAACTGTGTTGGATTAATTAGATTGCCAATTTTAGCTAGCGGTTTTTTCGTTTTTTCCTTCACAGGCTCATCCGCTGGTGTAAGCAGCTTACGCACTTTGTTTACCTTTAGCGACGCTGGACTCTGATAGTACAGTTGCAATAGCCAAAGGCATTCCCTTATGAAAGAGTTTGGGCGTGGATGCCAGATTTACAACAGGAACCGCTGCATTGCCTGTGCTAGCTACAGTATGAACAATAAAGCAGCGTTTTAAGTTGCTGTTGATTTGAGACATATACGAAAAGAGCTAAAACTAACACCTAACGGTATATCGAGTGAAAGGAAGACAACAGAACATTGTATAACCCTTTATGGTTTGTTTAAAAAACAACGTGAAATGCTTATTGGTATAAACCTGGGAAGCAACTACGGGAGGTAATTGGGTAGACCCTGTGAGTGATTTCTGTTCTAGGTGGGTACGACAGCCAAAATGACGCAATGTGAGTGTATTGTGATTCAGATACTCGATTACTGCTTGATGAGTTTTAAAAAAATTATTGGCCAAAGTAATTGGAAATTTTTGAATCGGAATGAGTCTAAACTAAACCGTAAACGATTTTCGAGCTAAATTAATTTTGATATATGGTAAATACTTGAGAGACATTGGTTCGTTACTCACGCCATACAACATAGTTTGTAATGGAAATACAGTCACATTTCGTGGTAAGGCTGACCGCGTCAAAAGAGAAGGTTCTGAACCTGTATCTACCAGAATACGTTATTTTACGTTCCCTAGCGAACCATGAACGTAAAATAACTGACTTTTGGAGTGCAGTGGTAGAGTGAGTGAGGTTGGGGAAGAGTGCGTTCTTGGGATTAAGCTGTTAATTTGAGAGTGGAGATGTTTCAGGAGCTGAAGACTCCTGAGTCAAATTCAGTTTTTTCGGATGGGAAGCTGATTCAGAAAATTGAGATGGTGGGGCCACCGAGGATGGGGGTTAGGTGAAAAGTATAAATGGTGGGTGGGAGTGTACTAATACGGGTAGGGTGGGGCATACGGAGGGTATACCGCAGAAAGTTGCCCACAGTATGCCTGATAATTGTTATAGTCATTAGATGTCTTATTTTTCTTTTTCTTCTAAGGCTTCGGTTTGGTTTGCTGAGTTTGATTCCTTGTTTCTCTTGTTGGCTTTGTTAGGGTTTTGCGCGCTAGGCTTGCAGCGCCGGTGATTGCATTGCGAACATTTGTCGCACGATTCTTGGCCCTTGTGGTAAGCTTTTTGATAAGAGGGAGCAGAAGGATGTGCGCGGGGAGCGGGGATCGAGACTAAGTCTCTGCAAAATGGACATGTGCTTTGTTCGAGTTAAACTTTAGCTGTAAATGGTCTAGTTTTTGAATAATTTCTGTATATGGATCAACTTGAACTACCGGGGAAGACAGCATGATGAGTAGTAGGGGAGGGAGCGGCTTACAACGCCACTGCGGGAGGCTGAGGTTTGCGTGCAACAACCCGTTGTTGGTTCGCACTGCGCTGATGCAGTAAAAGATAAGCATTAGCCTAGTGAACTCTTCTTTAATTAGAGCCTCAAAATTCGTAAATGCCATTTGGAAAAAGCGATGCATATGGGAACGGAGCATTGCAATTACAGCATCTGCTACGAAACCCTTAAAAGGAAGCTTGGGATTAGCCTTATCCCCTAAGAACTTCATTTCAAACAAATAATGTGTTAGTGGTTCACCCTGGGACTGAACGCGCGATCTGTAGGCACTTAGTGCTGTTAACGGGATTAGATATGACCCAAACTGCACCTCAAAAGCTGCTTTCAAGCCAACCCAGTCTTTGTTAAGTACTCTTACTGAATCTTAACCCCATTGAAAGGTGGTATACTTTAATAATTTAAACTTTAATAATATGTTGAGGTATACTTTATTTATACTTTAATAATATAAACAGTTATATCATTTTACAAAACAAACTGACTAAGCTTTTCTTTCTTCAAACTTATCCTTTTCAGCTTCAAGTTGAATAGAAATTGGTTATTCACTATATTACATTGTTGACATACATAGTGCATTCAAATATTGAATGTGTCGTTGCTTCGTATTACGCATAATATTTACTATGGATTAATTAAATAATTGTCAAAACATTTTAAAAATCACTATATGTCATTATCATTGCACGAATAATTTTCATATGTGTCATTACTGAGTACTATATATTCGCATATTCAAGAACATATTCACGTAAGTGCCACATATTCAAGAAAAAAGTAAAATATCGCTACCAATATGTTATTTTCGATAATCTACCATAATTATTGTTTTTTTAAACAACTATAAAAAGTAAAATTATTAAAATCTCATATTTTAGGAGATAATACAAATATTGAACATTAAATCAATGATGACTAATTAACATATGCAAATATATACTATTGTTTACGTTGTTGTACAAATACTCTAAAGAAAACTTATATTTCGAAATCTTCTATTTTAATCGAACTACTAATTTCGTGAGGTGACTATTATTTTCTTACTTTCTATCATTAGAGGTGTTCACAATCTTTGCATTTACTTCTTTAAAAGAAAAAATTGAAATCTTAAATTGAATAATTATTAAAATAAAAGAATCGTACGAAATAGGAATATGAATACAAGACTGTTTGATTATAAAGGTCTCAGATATAGTGCGCAAAGACTTATACAATGTAGGATATTATATTTGTAAGTTGAAAATGTTTTTTTAAAAGAAGAAATATATTTTATTCACACAATTCGAATATTTTCTGCTATACAATTTAAGGTCTGATTATAAAGGTCTCAGATATAGTGTGCAAAACCTTATACAATGTAGGATATTATATTTGTAAGTTGAAAATGATTGTTTTCGAAAAGAAGAAATAAATTTTATTGACACAATTCGAATATTTTCAGTTATACAATTTTGCAAAATAAGAGAACTGTTTAAGTTTCAGTTCCTTCAAAGCAATCCTTCAATGCTTCAAATGTAATAGAAATGTTGTATCACTCCTTCGTCACAAAGTGCTTTAAAATATTGAATGTGCCATTGCTTTGTAGACACGCAAGGATTAATTAGAATATTGCAAGAACACTTCTTTTAAAAATATTACATAACATTTAGTTTAAATACGAGGGACATACTACAACATGATGAAGAACATGTTATCACAACCGTAATCTTTTGTTGTAAGTGAAACCAAGTATATCATCTCGATCTACAGACCTTTCTTTCTGCCTTTCTAGACGTTGACGCTGTTTGTTGCTGGCAAGTAACCTGTAATACCCCTTCCACCTAGTATCCACAAAAAGCTTCCAGTCCGACAACTATTACCAATCAAAATAATAATAATAATAATAATAATAATAATAATAATAATAATAATAATAATAATAATAATAATAATAATAATAATAATAATGACAAGAATAATAATAACCGTCAGTCCGAATGCAATCCTATAACACCTAGTCGATAAGACTTGGGCCGGAAGATTCAGTTCTCCATCATACAATTCGTCAGTGTATATTTTAAGTATTTTTATAATATTTCCAAATACCACAGAAACATCAAACATATATAGGAAATAAATATAATATATCAATTAAATAACAACAAAAGAAATTCAATTTTACATAACAATAATATTAAGCAAAACTAGGGTTGCGGATTTACACTATTGCGTTAGAATAATGTAGATACACTAACGAAATAACATAACAACAAAAAATATTAATATAAATAAAAATACTAATGAAAAATCTGAATGATTCTAATATGCAATAAAGTTTCTTTAATCTTCTTGAATTCTATATATAATGATGATTTCAATTTTATTCCTCAAATGAGGATTCTATTTCTTAAGCAAATATTACTGAAACAATTTAATTTCCTCTTAATTTCAAATATTATTCTCAATATTATAATACTATCAACGTTACTTCAAATCTGACTTCATAAAGTAAAGTGAACATTTAACAATTTATTAGCGCGCTTCTAATTTCTTCACTTTACGAAGACTAACAAGATCCAAGATAAATATAATAAATAATTCTGCTTTCATTTAAACTCTCAGTCTCAAATCCAGAACAGTAGAATGATAATGTTGGAGACTTCAATTCTCAATTATATATATCTTAATCTACCTTTCAATCAACTCTCAGGCAATAATATATTCATATCACTCATCAAACTTTTCGATAATTGTGGAATGAGAATGCTGGAGGAAAATAATTTGCAGTCTAGTTTTTTTACTATAAAAATACTCTGAAAACTCAATATATACCCAATATAAACTGTAAACTAAAAAAGAAACCAATTTAATCTGGAAATATTAGAATTATAGTGATTTGACCAAAAAAGGCGATGTTTGTCCCCCCTAACTACTAAGCACTCCGCGAAAGATAAAATTTGCAGAAAAATCTGAGAATTAACGCAAGGGTGAAAAGACGTTGAAATTGCATTAGCAATACGCCCTGGAGTGGATCACAAGTTAGACAACCGGACAAAAACAAATTTAAACAAGCCACAGCGACTATTTGGAAATAAGTTAGAAAATTCACTCACCTTTAATTGTTTCAAATACGGATTTACCTTCAATGAGTTAACCTCTCTCTCTTCAGATAATATGGCTTCAGTCTGAGCTATTCTGGTAATCGAATAAAATCAAATTGGTAGAAAAAAACGTCAGTATTCTTATATAACGTAATTCCTCACAAAAATCTTTCCGTGCCTTAGTTTCCTCACAAAAATATAAAGCATGAAAGATTTATTACTGGTTTTCAAGCAAACCAAACCAGCTAATGCCCAATAGGAATTACTATTAACGTGATCTAATCGGGCTTTCACTTCGAACAAAAGGCCCCGTACAACACTGCCCTTTAAATGCACTATTTCTCTGCACAGAATCGAAAGAAATTGATAACATAAGATTATAACGCAAATAACTATCTGTGCTATCAATTCACAAGCATTTAACACACTTTCAAAGAAAGCTTTCACTCTCTGTTTCACTATCATAACTTAGTAGCCACAAAAAGAGGAAAGAAAAAGAGCCCGTTTGACTTGCCACTAAGTTAGCTTGCGAAAATTGAAAAATCAAGGAATAAAACATTCCTTTTTCCACTGATCACTTTGTAATATATAACTGACATATCACCAATATGACTTTATCGATACACGTCGATAATACACAAATCACACTAGCAAGAAGTACAACGGAGAACCATTCTCCGATAAAGAGAAACCCTGTCGAAACGAAAGTACAATCCTGCGGCTGGACAATCTTCCGGCTATACAATACGAATACAAGTAAAGTAGGAGCGAAACCTACTTTAGCTTGTAGAGTCGGATACGTTGACCACGCCCCCTATCGCGACTGCAATCATTTCCTCTAACAGACTTTCCAACTATTGTTACCTTAAAATTCCACATATTTTTAAAGATTTTTTTCTTCCAACTTTTTTAACTTTTTCTTTTCTTTAAAAAAAAAGACATATCAAACCAAACCAATTATTCTAACATATTCTATAGTGACTCTTACAACATATTAGGATTTTCTCTTTCTATTATTCAGTGATTTTTTCTTTTATTAGTTAGATTACTCTTGTGACGCGTCCATATTCGTCGGCCTCATTCCGCACGAAGATGACACGGCACAGACCACAGGCAGGAATTCCAAAATGGCGGGCAGTGATATTTCATTACGAAAGCGTGCTGTGATTGAATTCCTTGCTAGAGGATCAGTCTTCTTCTGAAATTGACCGCAGACTGCAGCGTGTCTATAGAGATGTGTGCATGGGTGCCAGCGGTGTTAGGATGTGGGTGAAACATTTAAAGGATGGGAACACGAGTCTCACAGAGGGCGCCTTCAAACTGTCCCTCCACAGAACGCAACAAAGTAAGGATTGATGAAATGATTAGGGGAGATAGGCGTATCAGTGTGAATAAATTCGCTGCAAAACTTGGTGTTGAACATAGTGCGGTGCAAGAAATGATTCACAGTTTAGGTTATCTCAAGGTTTGTGCTCGTTGGGTCCCACGTTCATTAACCGAGGACCACAGACGCCAGGAACTAACCCATGCCCAAACACTTCTTCAGAGATTTCAGCATGAAGGTGTAGACTTTTTGACGAGTATTGTGACTAGAGATGAAACCTGGTTCCATGATTATGAACCTGAATCAAAATTACACAGTATGGAATGGCACTACTTGATTCGCCACTGAAGAAGAAAGTGAAGACAGTGCAATCAGTATGGAAAGTTATGTGGAGCACCTTCTGAGGGTACAGGATTGCATTCTGGTTAAATTTCGTGAGCCTGAACAAACCATAAATTCTGACCGCTACATCCAGACACTTTTGAAGCCCCATCGTGCCTTTCCTAATAAACATCCTGGAAATAAGGTCATTCTTCAAGAGGAAATAGCACGTTCGCATACTGCATGTACCACTATGGAGCAGATGAGAAGATTTGGGTGGGAAACACTTCCACATTCTCCGTATAGGCCCGACTACCATAATTTTAGTTTTGTGAAGGAACAAGTGCGAGGCCATCGCTAAGAAACAGTGCAGGATATTCGGCAAGCAGTGCGTCTACGGGCATCTGGAATGGAATCCTATCGCAAGGGCATTTTCAAACTTGCAGAACGATGGAGAAAATGTGTGCAAGAAAACGGAGACTATGTGGAAAAGTGAATGCTTGGTCCGTAGATTGAGATGATATATTTGGTTTCTCTTACAAATAAAGATTACGGTTGTAAAAAAATGTTGCTCACGATTTTCAGTATGCTCCTGGTAGAAAGCACTCAAATATATTGTGTAAAGACTTATATTGGATATGATTCTGCTAGTACTTGATTACAACTACACTTTTCTGAGGATTATTACTCATCATTGCGCGTTAATGTTGAACACGCAATTAATGTTGAACATTGATTATTTTTATTATTCAAAGTACATAATATTTTGTAGTTAATGTAATTAATATGATCTTGATTGAAAGAAATCATTTGTTGGAAGAGAGTTTCAAATTGTATCATTTAATACATACGTAATGCATTCAATAATAAAGAGGACAATTGGACAGTTTCCTTGAATCTTATAGTACTCATCAAATTATTATTAATATAATTTATTTAATTAATTATTATATGGGCATGAATGTATGATTGACCTTAAAGAAAAACCGATTAACTACAAATTATAATGATGTTAAGTTATGAGTTATATTGGATCAATTTCAGCATAAACTTTAAATTGATGAATCCATAAACTATACTTTCCAATATTTAGACGGTGAAACAGAGTGATGCTGTTAATTAAGTGAAATATGAGTATAAGTCTTCTCAAGAAAAACTTTTTCTCTAAAAAAAATCTGTAAAGTAGTAGTTAATGACTTCTTCCTTAAGAATGACGAATCATTTAATATATTAATATAATATATTTGATTCCTTTGTTACAGAGAACACAGAAACACTTAACGACTTTAATATCTCTAATGAGAATATACATTTTAAAACGTTAAAATTTATTTAAAATCTACCGTAAGTTGAGATTTTTTTAAAATTGTGTTAGTATGTAAAGGATTATACGCAGTGGTTCGCAAGAAGTTCCATTAAAACTAATTTAAGGTAAAAAAGACTGTTCTGTACTGTTTTCTTTGAGAATGCGAATCCTTTTTTTTTTTAAGATGTATGTTTATTATCGGGTAAGGTGAGATTCCTAAACAGACAATGCAATGACATTCAGCATAAGTATGTGAAAAAGTAATGTTAATACTGTTGGTTGTGTGTTTTCAACTTCGTACTTCTACTGCCGTGACAATAATTCATGAAGAGACATGTTTTGTGAGAAATAAAGAAACTAATTGCTACAACGCACTCTTAAAGAAAAATGAAATGACTGACTACATGTAGACGTTGATTGGGACTTTATTCTTACTTTTACGTCTTGGTTAGTTTAAATAGTGCAACTTATAGAGAAAACTAGTTCATTTCTATAAATAAGGACAATATTATTATCTTTTGTTAACAATACACTGAGTTAGAAACGAGTATATTGTAGTTTAGTTTTTTTGTTTATATCACAAGAAAATTTAGAAACTTCATTACTAAATTGTGTAAAGCAATTTAGTTCTGCACCCACAAAACCGACCAATTGCAAATCTTACAAAACAAACATAAAATTCATTTTTTATATATTGTTAACATGAAATCTGAAATTTTTGTTTCTTACCAGCTTCTTTGTTCTGTAGATTTTGTAACAAAGTGTTAATTGTTTTCTACAAAAATATTCAAGTCTATCTGTCTTAATAAATTTTCCGAACTCACCAAAAGACAATATTTTTTGAGAGGGTCTTTTCTTTTACGTTTACGGACCACAAGATTCAATCTAATTACGACTTTTTTTTGCAATTGTGAATTAAGTATTCTCTAATAAACATCAACATACTTACGGAGTACCCCAATAAGAGAATTGCATAAGCCCCTATTATTGTTTTTAGACTAATTGCTCTTTCGGAGTTCTCGAACGTAGTACCATTAGTATTTTCCAATTTTTTCTGATAAAAGGCATCTTTTTTCCATTTTGACTGTAAACCTGACTCCTCGCAAAGTGAAATGATTCGGTTAAACTCGTTGATAAAAGGTGAGGCATGTCTTAGAGCATACACACATGGATGGACGACTGAGCCACTCGGGATGGCATAATACAAATTATTATAATCTGTGCTGAATATATTATCATAGTATTCCAAGTACCCTTGCGCTATGTGTTCCCGTGTATACCAAATATATTTCTCCCCCAACAATATTCGATCTTGTAAATCCTCTGATATTATCCACCTTCTTGATATTTCCTTATTTACTGAGTCACTGAAATTGTTGAAAATTATTCTATGTGCTCCTTGAGAATCTCCAAAAGGGATTCCAGAATTTAAAAGGTCATCCAACGTTTCAATGTATGGGTACCTTGCTGGCCTAGTTAGGAAACCAAATAACAATGCTTGGTATCCTGTATTTAGGACAAGGGAAGCCCATACCCACAAGAGAAACACGCTTTTTAAGAGCTTGTTGTTTGGTACAGGTGAAGTGGAAATTCCCAACAAAATTTGAATGTTGAACCAGAAAGGCGATTTCAGGACAAAATAAGTTAAGAAACGTTTATTTATCGATTTAAATAATTTTAAAATCAGAGAAATCAGAAGATAGGATATAATTAAAAGTATCCAAACAACTGATTTGAAAGGAAAAATTAGATTCATCCACATTGGATACAAATCGGGACGAGGAGCTATAAAGCAGCGATAGGAAAAACTTCTACTGAGTATTAGGTCAAATAAGTCATTAGATACATCACTTGGAGTTCCTTCACAGAAATAGGCATCATAATAATGACAAGACAATTTCTCGAGATTAGATGCGAGAGCTTTGTATTTATCTACATGCCACGGTTCCCAACGGCAATGTTTAAATCCTCTTCGCGGCTTAAAGTATTCTTTCGAGAAGTTTTGATTGGCGTTTGTTTCATATTGAAAGTTTAATTTACTAGAAAGTACTTTGATTAGATTTCCTGCTACACCGCTAAGAATATATCCACCTTGAGAATTCTTTTCCATATTCACAGAGGGAAACCGATCACAAAGATAAAATGATAGAGAACAACCATTAAGGTTTTTCACTTTGTTAGGAAATAAGTTCGCTTTACGGAGAAATTTACCTTTCGTCCATTGATCTACAAGAATTGGATTACTCGGTAAATTACAAAGTTCTCTCGTGAAGGTATGATAACTGTAAATATACACAATACCATTTCCTGTAAAGTTCTCTTTACCTTTCTCACTAATCAACTTATTTTCTGGAGCGACAAGAACTACATTGATTACGTCATATAAATATAGAACACGAAATATTTTTCTAAGATATAGTTCTGTGTAATGGTAATTGACCAACACTATCAAACATTTCCTATTGGAATTCCAAAAATGATGATTTCGCAAATATGTAAATATTCGAGAAATGGTTAAATGGGAACTTATGAGGAACATATAGGTTACCTTACGATGGACGTTTAGCCATGTCTTGCCAAACATGTTTAAAAGATTGTTATGCAATGAACGGTATTGAAATTTTAGTAGTGGATTCTTATATTTGTCCATGACTTGTTCTTCCAGATCATGTATAATCCAGTTTTCTTCAACAAATGTAAGTAAATTTCTACTGTTCTTCATATAAGTATTTAGTATGTCCAATACGCACTTGCTTAAGTCAGTTTGAATTTGAGGTCCCACTATAATACGACAGTCTAACATTTGTCCTCTTTGTGTCAGAAGAGCAATGAAAGTAGAAACAATATGGACGAAGAGTAGCCTCATATTGTAACCAGTTGTTAGGCTGGAAGAGAGAATTAAAGAGAGACGTCACTGTGGGATATTGAAATATTTAAACGTAAATTAAACGGTTAAACAAACGTATATTACTATGGCAAATTTTACGGCAAGAATACAAGAATAAAATATTTTAGAACTTTGAAAGTAATTCGAAATGTGGAATTTGTGGAACCTTTAAGAGGTATATCTTGTCAGCTAATTGTAATTTTTAGTATCTACTGTAGTCAACACATAAGCTGTTTGTATATCACAACGAGACAATGACCATCATGAAAATGTCAACTCATATTCTCTGAACGTTACTATTGTTAGCTTTAAATCGTGCAAACTTTTCGAACTGTATGTCAGTTAAATATTGAAAATGGATGGTCGTACAATTCTTGTTCGAATACACAATGGTCTTAATGCTCAGTTATAGTGTTTGCATTTCTTAGAAGTCTATAAGTATAAAAGGGTATCACTTTTCTTAAGTTCTTCCTGTCAAGTGGTTTCAATAACCTTGTTGACATACAAAGTTGATTTCATTTTTCCTAAGGAAGATAAAAAGTAGAGACCCAATGCAGGGCTCTTTGTGCCATTCTTTTAAAGTTATTTGAGTTTTACTGAAGCAATGGGGTGATTGGTTTGCGAATGGCGTGTCTTGAGCAGAACACAAGTGTATTTTATGCATCATATTGCAATCCGGGCTACGTACGAGTACACACGAATAAGAGCGTTAGCTACAACACAAGAGGCACCTTGGTTCCTAGATAACTAACTATTATGATAACTAATATGATAGCTACAGAGTGGCCCAAAAGTAGGTATATATAAACCTTCATCAATCAAGTATGGCATTTTAATTTTTAAAATAATGAATATATTTCCTTTGGTTTGGTTCCAAGCTTAAGGTATGAGTGAAAATTACCAATACCTGTGTGGATAACAATGAGTAAATGATATAAAATGCCATGAGCGATCAGTACGGAACTGTATACCTACTTTTGGGCCACCCTATAGATATGTGCCTGCCTAACATATTGCTTCGTTTTATGTGAATTATTCTACTATTTCTTATCCTCCTTCTCATATAAGTTTCGTTAAATGTGTTCTAAGAAAAGGAAATAATATTCAGTTTTATATCCCAGAGTTATACACAGTAGATGAAGAGGTTGAATAATGAATGAAGGTGAAATATTGTAAAGGAATTAGTGGAATGAGGAAGTGGAAAGAAATGGAGGAACTCTGAAGAAACCCAATACATGATGTCTAAAACAAACTCACATGGTTTAGGATAGAACCAGTTGTATCTAGCATTGAAGATAAGAGATCTGCTTTACCATCACAGCTTGTCTTGTAGTGGCTTTTGATGCCTGAGATTCCATAAGGGGTAACTACCTAGTCTTTGCGGATAATATATTAGTAGTTTAATCTACTGTAGTAATCATAAAGCTAGGGCACTGCATGATAAGAGCTAAGTTAGAGTTGCCATGAATTCAACTTAAATAAGAAATTCGTTTAGATTAGAGATCATTGAAACTCTAGAAGAAGAAGAAAACAATATGTTGATGGAGTTGTAGCATACAACGGAATTTAGACATGTAGAAAACTAGGCTTTTCTAGGATGGAAGTATCTTCCATAAAATGCTGTTTTCTTTAAAAAAACGGAAATGTTTGTTGTTTTAAACCTTTTATTACTATCTTCTTCAACTTCCAGTTTCCACTTGCAAGAGATACTACTATTAAGAAACTACGCTTGCAACATCCAATGGTTTTGAGACTTGTTATCAGTCCGAGGTCTAGCTGTCTTGTTTGTTTCAGAGTGACACTACAGTTATTTCCGGCAAGTGTAAGATATACAATCGGGTGTGTAACAAAATTACTTATGTTTTAAATCATACCTACTCTACACGGTTCATTTCTTAAAACTAATTGATAAGTTCTATATATTACAGATCTCTACGATAGAATACATTTATGCAAAAGAGGTTTCGAATTAAATGAATTTTAAAGCTATATTACTGGTATTTCATTACCAGAATTGCCTGTAACTACTATGTCTAAATGCAGTTGCTACACGAAAAATGAACCGTGAGAAGACCGCAGTATTTTCAGCCCTCAAGTTTTTGGAAAGCGTAAAGATTGACAAGGCAATTTTGATATTAGTTCCAGAATTGTTAGATTTAGTTCGCGCAGGAAACTGAATTACTAAATTAAAAGCAGAACTGATGAACAACGAAAATATACATACAACTCAATATTATGGATTTCAAGTCCAACACAAATAATCTTTTTCTGAACGAAATTTCAGAATAAGTCACTACTGAAACTTGGTTATGAATATGTGAAACGAGTGACAAGTTGAAACATAATAAGTAAGATGACAAAACAAATTTCTGTGTTTTCTAAAGGACGAACAATAACAAATTACATCTATTTTCATAAATATTCTTATTTTTCTGTTTATGTTGATATGGTTATTCGCTGTAAACCTTTTATATTTTTTTTTTTGGTTAAAGGACGTAAAGACGCATACAATGTAGGATGATATATTTTATTTCATCATTATCTTTCCAATTTTTGGTAATTGGCAAATTAGTTGGAAAGAATAACAATTTCACTAAAAGCCAAAACTCCCTTGCTTATTATTATTATTATTATTATTTGGACGAGACTTCCATTAATTTAATCTTCATACTATTTTGAAAACTCGTATATAACGTAAGAATATTGTTCTCATCATCATTTAAATTTTGTATCTTTCTATTAGTTAAGTAGATAAGTATTTCAAACAAAAGGTAGATTTGTGACATGTAAAATGCTCATTTCGTTATGCTGAAAATGTGTTTCACATTAAATGACAAAACTACTTAATCGTATGGTGTTTACAATCAAGGTTATTAAACGAAGTTACAGTTTCATTTAATAAATGCTCTACCATCTTATCCCATTTTATTTACTTTACAAATAATAAAACATTTGAATTTAATTAACCATCCGCATCAATATACTTAACTATAAGACTTTAAAGCAGCGTTTCCCAACCTTTTTCAACATGAGACACACTACGGGTGTAACTTGAATTCTCGCGGCACACTCATAGATATTATTATTATTTGCAAATATAAAATGTCATGGTATTTTTTTCTGTGATTACTGATCATCTTCTTACAGAGATGAAAGCTCGATCACCGGTTTTCCCCTATGCTAATTCATTATGCTTATTTTTTATTCTAATTTTAAAATAGAAAACAATTGCAATGAAATATAGGACTCAGATTTTTAAAAATACACTTTCGTTTTCGAAAACTGTATCCAACCTTTCACTAAGAACGAGGGTCACTAAATAACGAACGAACAAACAAATGTCTTGACTTTTAACTTTGCTGTTTTAACCAAAACCGGTGCATATTATTGCAATCACACAGCTTGCGATACGTCGAGGTCAAAACACAGCTATTGAACAAAGTGTTGTTCTATCATTCACTTGCGAATGAGTGTTCTACGAACGTTCACTTGACGCGTACCGCACAAGTGCTTCCATTTCTCGGTGTTAGTATGACTCTCAATTGAAACGTAACATAGCAGCTAACCGTGGAAACGTGTACGAGCTGAAATACTTTCTGCTACACGGTAATAGACAGTAATTTTTTTTTCCATGGTTGAAATTCATAGTAATGTGAAATATAAAAATATAAACAAAAAGTATAGACCAACCTGGGTGCACATATTCTTCCTTTCGGAGTTATAGGCAGCCGAAAACATTAAAAAATGAACTCTAAAGGTCCATAGCTTCAATACTGGGGACCTAAAGTAGTCGGGTCAAGAATTTATTTAGGAATTATTATGTGCCCTATCCAAATATGCATGTTTCAGAATATTGTGGTACTTTGGCAACAATTTTGAAGGAGGTAGTTGGTGAGTACTTCAAATTATATGCTTGTAGTCAAACTGTCTCTATAAAAATATTTGGAGAAGTACCTTAGGATTCTTAAACATGTACTTTTGGATAGCGCACATTTAGTTCCTAAGTGAAGTCTTGACCCTACTACGGTAGGTCTCATAGTTCTAGAGCTTTATCTTTAGATCTTTAGATTTCATTTTTTTTAATGTTTTCGGCAGCGTATAATTCCGAAAGAAAGCTTTTGTGCACCCAGGTTTGTCCATACTCTTCGTCTTACTTTGGTGTCAGGAATTACCTCTCAAATACTGTCGGTGTTGTTTCGAGACACCCTGTATATCTTTATACATATCATAAAAAGATTATTTCAGATAATATATCAGATTATATCAGATAATAATATGAAATTCTACAATGAACCATTAGGTTACGAAACTTATTACAGTATATTCTTAATTCAGTTTGCGAACCATAATTGTTTTCCTCATGAACTTAATGTCAATATAATCCGTTCTATACACAGATACAAGATTTCTTTAACATATTTAAGTGCTTTTCTAGTTTCTATATAGAACGAAACAGTGAGGTGGAAAAAACCTAATTTATTCTGATTGATAAAGATAACTTGCATTGTGTGTTTGTATGGGTAAGTATAAGGTTCTGTATGTTTATAAGGCATAAGAAGCTTGATGCCACCTCCTTAATTTTGAGAAAGGTATATTGACGAATTGAAATTGTCAAAACTAAAAATTAATAATTGGTTTCTAGGCTGCAGGTATATATGATGGTAACCAAGAAAGGTCTGTCGCTTTTTCACTCACCACATTCGAACATCGATACGTCACCTAAAACGTAAACGAAAGATCAAAAGTAGTCTCCATCAGTATCGACTACCTTCTGCCAACTTTCTGGAAGGCCACGGATTCCATAGTGGCAGAACTTAGTGGGCCGTGAAACGAAGAAGGTATCAAGTGCATTTTGCACCTCTACTAGAGATTTGAACTGGCGTCCTCTAAGTTGAATATCCAAGGAATGGAACAGGTAATAACCGGGACGGTGCAATGTCCGGGGAGTATAGCGAATGCAATTGTGTTTTCCATCCCAGGCGTAGAATTGTGTTTCGGGTCGTCCTAGGTACACTGAAAGATCTGTAAAGGAAGGGGGACGGTATGTAGCGCCATGATAACATTCCACCCCCAGCTTATCTTTGCCCATTGTAATGTTTTAGCAACTGGAGAAACGCCGTACATATTTTTGGAGGTAAGGGGACTGCGTCCCCTCACGTTCCCCGTACTTTTACTTCTGGTCTGGGCTGAAAGTGCATTGGAAATTAGCACATACACTGAAAATGAAGAAGGTGTATAGATTTAGCCAACGTAAACAAGTTGGAGAGGTATTCATATGAAATATTAAATTGTTAATAAGTGTGTACGTGTGTTGTTTACTTACGCTACTAAATTTTCAATATACTGTACCATTTTGAAGTCAGTAACATAGTCGGTTGAGAAAAGAATTTTATGAGTTTGGAATATTATTTTGGTTCTTACTGTACAGGGTCTTCCAAAAGTCCTGCAAAAAAGTAAAAAAGCTGTAGCTTTGTAACCATTTATTGTATTTGTACAAACCTTTTAGTGGACTTGTAAGAAAGTCTGAAATTTTGTTTCCAAGCATTTTTTCAACGCCAAACCTTCAGCTGAGCACCATTTACGTCCAAACATTGCTAAAGTATTTCCGGGAATCCCAGAATAGCATTTTGATGTTCATTTAAACGGCACACCACACACTTAACTTTGGAGAATCACGAACATGTGTCTCAAATTCGTTTGGATTCTCAATTCCCCAGATTCTACAATTGTGTCGGTTTACCTTACCAGACACATGAAACGTGGATTCATCTGAGAACAGTAACTTTGAAAGAAGCTCTGGGTTACTGTTTAACCGTGAAAGCTTCATTTGCTCACTCACTGAACACAAAACTCACTTGTTATGTCACAGTCTTCTTCCGTCAATTCCTGTACAAGTTTCAACTTGTAAAGCTGTTTATTTTCTTACGAACGGTAGCGTTGTCATTGGCACTCGCAGCTCTAAGGATCTGCGTTTCAGCGATTTCTTTGGACTTCGCAACACGCTTTCCAGCACGGACTGAATCACATCAACACTGGTTGTTGGCCTTCCGCTACGAGGCAAGTCCAAGACACTTCCGGTAGCTAGGAACATATCGTACCATCTCTTGATACTTGAACCTGCAGGTGGTTGTTTCTGATAGTTTTGTGGGAGTTTTCTTCTCACCAAAATACTAGATTTTAACTCACAAAACTACACCACACACTGCGCTTTCTCTTTAGTAGACGCCATCTTTGTCACGTGAGTTGCTGTTATGTCGTCAAAGTTTACATCCACTCATTGTTGCCAACAAAAATTTTAACATTTCCACTAAACATTACAAACAAAGTACAAAATTGTAAGTAGAACTTTCAAAGTACAACTTTTTACTTATTTGCAGGACTTTTGGAAGACTCCGTACATTGTATATAGAAACATAAGGAGGCAGGTCAGAGATAGACTAAATCCAATAAGCGGACAGTGATCCTGATTTTAGTAGGGCACCACACCAATAGGTCAGAGAGGGGATGTAGGCCTATCGAAAACAATATAGGTACTTGAGATTATTCTAGCTATGAAACCATGTATCTACCAAATGCATTAACACCAACAGACAAAAACACAACTTAAGACACGCCATACTAACTTAGAAGGATGTTAATGTGCCGATTTATTTGATGATTCTTCATTACAGAAGACAGCTCTGATGACCCTAGAATATAGTTGTAACTTCAGGTTAGCAAACATTACATCCGCTTAAACAGTTGATACACTACCAACAAAGATACAAAAAAGGAAAAGAAAAAGAAAAGAAAAAAGAAAAAAGTAAAAGAAAAACACAAATTATTTTGTGTATTACTCCACAAAAGTAATACAACGCTATTCATATTTATTTCAGGGAAATTTATTCATTTTTCATAGTTATTAAGTAAATTTTCTGCGGGGTTGCCATAAAAGAAACTTGCACTGCCCTGTTGCACTATGGTCAGTTCGCTCTGATCCCGATACTTTGAAAATTTATTATTTTGAGTTTAACTTAATTTTTCGACACCGAGGCTATGTAAGACAGAATCTTCCGTTTAAAGAATACACTGAGAAAAAATTGTAGGTGGCGTACTTAAAAATGTAGGTACATGCGTAATTTCTGTAGTTTTTGGACTTAACGTACAGCAGACGTATAACTGAAAACGCGTGTTTTATAATACTTTCCGTGTAAGTGTTCCATCTATACGTATTTTCTGTATGAAGGATCTCACATACAAATGAACGTATGTAACATATAGCAAAGGAATGTAACATAAGTATATACATGTGATATACGGAAAACTGTTAGATGTCTGACATCCTGCAACGGCATGATGTAACATCTAAGGGCAGAATGGATAAGGTATGCTCTGTACTGATTTCTGTAGTAAACAAGAGGATTCCGTATATTTATACAATATACAGATGTCCGGAGAACAGATTTTTCGCAGAGTACAACACAATACTTGGAATAGGGTAGCCCACTATGCGAGATGAGACAATTTTGTGACGAGACAAAGGTATTCGTATAGAAACATACATTTTTCCAGGCGAGATATCACTCTTACTACATCGTATTCGAGAAAAGAGAACCTACTCTTGTATCGTATTCAAGCCTATTCAGAAAGTTTATTCGAGACCTTATGCTCGATGTTAGAAGTTTGCATGAAATCAACATATTTTGTAATTAATCTAAAAAAAATATTTCAACTGATTATTATAACTCAAAACTAGTATTTTGCATGTGAGGATGAGAAATGAATCTATATTTTGTAACGGTTTTAACAGGTCTTTGTACGTATGGGTTTATAAATTCTGTCGGTTTTAACGGGCGAAATGGAATCAAACGGTCTAAACGAATGAACGGTCGAGACGAGTCATTGGGGCCATGGCCCAAATGGAACATAGGGACTAACGGGCCAAACTGGACAGACGATTTAGTGCTAGACTTTTGGATCTACGAAGGCAAGAGTTGTGATGCAGTGAGGTTTGTCCGTCACCACCAACCTGGGGAAGACCTTTAACCTGAATGCACTACAGTTACAATGAAGCAAGCATCCTTAGAATGTCATTATGTGGAGTTGAATCTCATTGCAAATCGAAGGGTATCTTTCAGTGATTAAGGTGATATGAATGTCGAAAAATACAGAAAAGAAATCTTAAAGTGGACACTGTTACCTCCAATCCGTTATATTTTTTAAAGAAACCCAGAACAATGTATTTTGCAGGAGGATGATGCACCATGTCATACTGCACGAACCAAGAGGAAATGGTTCGTTGATAATACATCACTGTATTAGATTGGAATTATATCAGCCCTGATCTCAATCCGATAGAAAATGTTTAGTCAATTTTGAAGAGGCTAGTGTAGCGTAGGAATCCTAGCAACAAGGCGTAGTTGGTTGAGGCAATGGTCATCACATGGTTTAGGGATCACGGCAAAAGGTCTGTCATGACTGGAGAACTCAATGCCTCGCAGGATCAGTGCATAAATTAAATCAAAGAGATATTCCACTAAATATATGAACTGTGGGGTATCGGATCATTTCTATATTGAACAAAAATTTGTAATTCTTGAAATATTAAACCCTTAATTGTAATGTTCTGAAACTGGTAATATGCTATATTCTAATAATTGTAGTATTGTAATACTATTTACAATGTTTAATGAAGTCCATAAAATATTGGGGGTAACATAATATTGAATTACAGCATAAAATTCATATACAATAAACAAGTGAATGTATACTGAAATATATTTGACAAAAACGTCTAAAATTAATGCTACTAGTGTAAACATCCATCGCCAAAATTGCTCAATAATTTGGATCTACAAGTTAACGCGTGATTCGAATTACATGAGCTGCCACTGGGAATCGAATCCGGGTCTTCTACGCCAAAAGCACGTATGATATCCACAGAGCCACGAGGGAGCTCAATTGTGTCCTGTGAAAGAGAATACATCCCTGTACTCATACATAAAACTATGTAACGATATAGCCTCATAAAATAGGATAAATTTGGTCACAAACCTTCGAAATATGAAGTTTTGATCTTTTTTACACAGAAACAACGGAATGGACAGCCCAAACATACAAAATTAATAGTCTGCTCCTATAACACGATACTATTTTTTTCTTCTTTTGAAAATTCCAATTAAATAATTAATTAATTAATTAATTAATAAGAGGTGAGGTTCAAAGCCACATTCACGAAATCTCTCCACTGTCTTCTGGATTCGGCCCACAGGATTCAGTTTCTACTTTGTGTTTATATTTTTGTGAGATCTATCATAATATTGTCCTCCTATAAACGCTTGGGTCTTTTAAACTGTCTTTTCCGATTATATTACCAAATATATAACATTTTGAAAGCGTTTCTACTTCCTTCCATTCTGTCTACATGGCCTGCCCACCTGAGCTTCCTAGGTTTGATGACAACCCGTTGTTGGCAATTATTTAATCTAAAAATTTGCTATGGTAGTACTCGTATAGAATCCTCTCTCTATTGTCAATATCTTATAAAATAATCTGAAACATTCTGTAAGCAAAATTGACCCCATATGCAAATGAAATTATTGGAGATTATAAGTTTGGATTTAGAAGAAATCGATCAACTATTAACTAAATATTTATTAGTTGTCAAATACTCTAGCAGGAACGGGAATACAATATCCCGGTGCATAAATTATTTATTGATTTCAAAAAAGCTTACGGCACGCTTGGAAAGGAAACATGAAACAACATTCTTACTGAATTTGGTATACTGAGAAAGTTAGATTAATTAAGATTGTTTAAATAAACCTCCAAGTAAAATCCGAGAATAAAAATAGTTGTCCACAAACTTTCACTTCGAGAACTGGCGAAACAAGAAGATGAGTTATCACCAATATTATATAATTCCGTTCTGGAAATCACTATATAGAGTTCCAGCTCGTAAAGCTTAATTGTACTTATCACACTATGGCATGTGTTGATTATATAAATTTGATAGGAGATGATATGACTTCAATAGAAAGAAATGCGGAGGTTTATTAGTTGCCTGACGGGACAGGCTTAGAAGTAAATGCAGAGAAAACTAAATACGTGGAAATCTTCCGTGACCATTATACTGCAAACTACGAATACCTTAAAATATTAAACAACACTTTCAAGAAAGTGAATAGTTTCAAATGCCATAGAATCAACATTAACAGACCAAAGCTATATTGCAAGAATCATGAAGAGACACATCAAAATCATACACAGACCGTCACCAAATATCAGAAAACTACTCCGTCCAGTTAAAGACGATTTGGGTCTTAAAACACCAGGAGTATACTGCATTCCTTGCGAATAAAGGAAAACTTACATAGGACAAACAGAACGAACAATAGGACATCGATGCAAGGAGCATGAGAGATACATCAAGATGTTTTATCCGGAGAAATCAGCCGTGGTGGAACACAGTATAACGGAAGGACATAGATTTTTATTTTTAGACACTAAAGTAATTTCAAAGAGCTCAAACCACTGGGATAGGATAATTAAAGACTCTCTTGCCATACAACAAGAACGTAACAAAATCAACAGGGATACAGGATTTCAACTCAGCCAGACATGGACACCAGTCATAAAGAAAGCATATATGAATACGACCAATCAGGGTCAAGCTATAGACAATCCAATCAGAGACACGGATTCTTAAGCCCCCTCTCCACTTGCCTCTCCTATATATAGTACACACGAACTGGTCTCAGTGACTTGTTCGTTAACTTCTTGCCATACCATCACACAGTTCGCACTAGGCAAAATAGCATAACTGCTAGAAGCCCGTCTCTGCCTGCTTGGCAGAGAAAAAGTCATTGTTTTGATTGGTCTCAGTATAATCGCCCTGAAGATAAGAACGATGTCAGTTCTTGAAATGTCGGCTCTATCGTCGGCCTTCGCCTGTCTGATATCCAGAGAACATTTCTACAAGAACAAAACTATATCTAGAAATAAATTTAAGTGACCGAAAGCAGGAATATCAGATGGTTATTTAGTATAAAATATTTCGTGTTCGCAAAGTTTGTCGAAGAATTTGAAATTTAAAACATATTAGGCGATAAGTATAACTATTGTGCTGTATGGATACGAAACATGCTGACTTAGTTTGAAGGTAGAACGTAGACTGAAAGTATTTGAGAATAAAGTCCTCAGGTGAATATTCGAATCAAAGGAGCAGAAATGGGAAATGCTGAAGCTTCAATAAAAGTTTCTTCAATGAAACTTCAATAACTTATACGTTTTACTAAACATTGTTAAATATTTACACAAAAATGTTTTAATACTGAAATAGAAGTAAAAGGGATGCATTGATTCTCCCTTTCTTAAATAAAACCTAAAGCTCTAAAGATTTGCTAGTTATGATTTTTTTTCAATATATGTCAGAAGCATACACTGAGAAAAATCCGTTATCCGGACAGCGGTATGTTGTACAAATATATGGAATCCTTACGTTTAGTACGGAAATCTGTATGGAGCATACGTTATCCATATACTACATAATTACTGCCTTTTTCTCACTTAGATATTACATCATGTTGCTGAAGGATGTCTGACATCGAACAAACTTCCGTATATTACATATGTATACGTATATTATATACGTCAGCTATATATTTCATACATCCATCTGTATGTGAGATTCTGACCGCCCATGGACAGTTCTTTCTTTCATCATGAGTGACGTCATTGAACAAAGAACAACTGTCGTTTTCTTGCGGGTCGGTTTATGCATATCGTGTCACGGCGTGGGAGGTCGTAACACCCTTCATTCTATATCTTCTACTTTATACTTTTAATACTTTACTACGTAACACGATCTTATTAATTTATTATACGCTTCATATATTTACTAACTATCCAACGATATTTGTTGCCTCGGGCATTAAATTGGTGAAGAAGAAGAAGAAGAAGAAGAAGAGTCATTTACTGAACTAGGTTTGTTTACAGCTAAAAAGAACAAAGGAAGGAAACAAAAGCCTGAGTAAGTACAATAGTTAACTATAACATTAATTAAATATTCCTTTAATTACCGATTACTTTAGTATAACTCTCTTTAAGCTTAATAAATCACTAACATGTTAACGTGACTTCTGGTTGCAACTCTTCCTATTTTAACCCGTTAGTTAAGAAGAAAGAATGGGCGAATCTGAATTTTGAGAATTCTTTGAACATTGGCGCTTATAAACTTTTTCTACATTTCAAGGTGCACAAAGTAAATGTTGTGTTTATTTATTTCTTTTTAGACGGTCCCTTCCTCGGAGGAGAATTACTATAACATAGAGTAAATCTCATAACTTCATAACATGTTTGCTTAGAAACCGTTTTCAGCGCGAATATCGTCTTCGTGTAGTCTAAAAGACTGTTAGCCATTTTTGCTAGAATATTTTCACATAAAGCTTTTTGTTTAACGTCCTGCGATTATCCACCAAGGTGATGATGAGATAGGTGATAATGGTTGCAAAAAGAAAGTGGGGTGGAACGGAAGAATCTTAAGAGTAATCACGCACACAGTGTTTGCCCACCAAAAGCTCACTTGACAGTAGCTGGAATCGACCCATGGACCCAAGGCGTCAGAGGTGAGAACTCTACCGGGTCCAAGATTTGTTTCGTGAAACACTGTGAAGGGAGGGAATCAATTTGTAAAAATAGTCGAGTAGCACAGAGAGTTAAGGCACCAAATGTGATGGGGCGGAAATTATTATCAGTCAACTTTACTTAGTTTTACTATGCATGCAAATTTACTAGCTTATCTGACCTACTTGTAAGCGCGTAACATTCCAGTTTTTGACGTTTCAAATCTGAAAATATTATGTTGATAGGTTTTCGTGATAAATACTTTCAATATAGAAAAGTAATTCACGTGAAATATATTTACGACGTTAGACGGTCTGTTACTTACAACTCATGGTTTATAAAAGGTATAAATAATACAATGTATATATGTACTGTATGCTGTACACTTATAACATGAAAAAAAGTTTGCAATTTTATTAATAGAGGCCATGATGGGTTAGTGGTAAGGCCTTTACCTCTGACACATGGGGTCCTTGGTTCGATCCCAACTCGCGCCAAGTGAGCTTTGTGGTGGACAAATGTCGTGTGCATGTTTTTTCTCGGGGTTCTCCCGTTTCCACCCACTTTCTTCATTCCACCATTTCACTCATCTCTCATCATCACTGTCTCCTTTAGCCTAGCCAGCATAAACGTGGGATGTAAAACTTAGAGATTTCATTTCATTTCATTTTTGAAGTAGTGACTTCGACTTTATTCAGCGGGGGTGGGGCCGGTGGCTCAGTGGTAGAGTGTTCACCTCCGGTGCTTGGGGACCCTGGTTCGATCTCAGCTCGCGTCGAGTGGACTTTGTGGTGGACAAACACCGTGCTCTTGGTTTCTCTCGGGGGTTCTCCCGTTTCCTCCCACTTTCTTCATTCCACCATTTCACTCATTTCTCATTATTGCCGTCTCCTTTAGCCTAACCGGCATATCCCTGGGGCGTTAAACTTAAAGATTTCATTTCATTTCATTTTATTCAGCGGAAAGTCAAAGTTTGGTTTGGAAAAAATCATCGAAATTTATTTTATTTCTTCGGAAAATTCGATTACGTCATTTACGTGTTTTAGTTCTTCTAATGTCCTTTTAACACGCAACCACCGAGTTATGTCACTGCTTGTGAAGTATTGCTTAAATTGGAGCTTTTGTACGGGGCAACTGTAGTTGCTTCCTCTAAAACAGTCGCCGCCACCGTTAGCTTTAGAACAACTGTCTCGAGCAACTCTTCGTACCCGGCAGTCGTGAAGAAGCATTGTGTTAAATGGAAGGATTCGTACGGGGACACGGCAGTTGACGCCACCGTACAAGCTTCCAATGTACCTTTTTAAAAAAAAAAAAAAATCTTAGTTGGAGTACTGATCACAGGCGAAAAAAGCGGAATTGTTTATCACTTTATTTTACGTCACATACTGGAGTTCTCCGATGTCTTAAAACAACTATAGACTATTCCTATATTCTATATATATTACAATGCAGTATCATCCCTGTGATGAACGCATAAGATACCAGGATTACATTGTTGCCTTCTTTATATTTATACCATCTTCCAAATTACGTTTATAATACTGATCTTTCTGTAATACAACGTGCCCATGGAAGCTAACTAGTCGTCTATTACGTTTTGTTTTATGTATATGAAGCATACATATTAATCATCCGATTTGCAGCCACCTCTAAAGCATTTCTGGATGTATGTTATTATTATTATTGAGTTGAGTTGATTTTGAGTTTAACGTCCCTTTAAGCAGCGAGGCTATATGAGACGGGACCTACTGATTAATGTGGAATTCGAACCACATGAACTCCTGCCAAGAATCGAATCCGGGTCTCTCATGCCAAAGGCGCGTACGCTAACCGCTTAACCACGAAGAAACTCATTATTATTATTATTATTATTATTATTATTATTATTATTATTATTATTATTATTATTATTATTATTATTATTATTATTCAACCACTAAAGAAAGAAGCAAAGGAGGAAAATATATTGTTGACCAAACCAAACATACATCGATGGGATTCAGGAGCGTCATTTCAGATTTTGCTTGGGGGGGGGGGGCAAGACCTCTTGATATAAGTAAAATTTTGCGTTTTCTTACTGATTTAATACTATTCTATTGATAAAATCTATATAAATCTCAATCTCAGGGGCGCAATTGCCCCTCCCTGCCCTCTCTAAATGACACCCCTGATGGGATTCCTCATGGCCAAGTAGTTAGAACTTCGCTGCCTATGCAGAACAGGTTTGATTCTCGATGGTAGGTACTGTGGTTTGAGAAATGAAATGAATTGAAATGAAATTTTCAGTTTAACGTCCCATACTTATGTCCGCTAGGGTAAGGGAGACGATGATCAAAGTAAGTGAATGATGATGGAAGAATTGATGGAATGAGAATGTTGGAGGGAAAGGAGTACCCCGAGAAAATCCACGCACACGATGTTGCCCACCCCAAACTTACTTGGTCGAGGATCGAACAAGGGACCTCACGCCACAGAGACAAGGATCTACCACTGAGCCACCGTGCTCTCTAATGTGGTTTGAATGAAAGCTACGGATCTACGTCTAATATAGCCTAGTAGCCTCGCTGCTGTATCTTTGAAAATGAAATGAAATCTTTAAGTTTAACGTCCCACGGTTATGCCGGTTAGGCTAAAGGAGACGGTGATAATGAGAAATGAGTGAAATGGTGGAATGAAGAAAGTGGGAGGAAACGGGAGAACCCCGAGAAAACCCACGAGCACGGTGTTTGTCCACCACAAAGTCCACACGGCGCGAGCTGGGATCGAACCAGGGACCCCAAGCACCGGAGGTGAACGCTCTACCAATGAGACACCGCGCCGCCTGCTGTATCTTTCCATGTATATCTTGTGTACTAACAACCCAGTCCCACTACAGAAAAAATACGTGGGTATTGAAAGGTTTAAAAAACAACAGAGAAAACAAGTAATATATCAGTGTCTGCTATCAGTTGCTTGACGTAAAAAGCATTTTTTTTTTTATTTCCATTGCCCAATAGTAAAATTGCCCGTAGGGGTTACTAACTGGTGGATCCTTTTCATTGGTAGCATTAGCGGGCGGGTTGTCATTATTTTTGTAATACCCAGAATTCAGTAGCATAGAAGCGACTTAGCTTCGTCTTGGCTTGACATTTGATGTGCAAAATTAGTATAAGAAGGAGAGTGGAAGCATTTTTGATCGTGGTCACTCACCTAGGATTTCAAGTAAGTTGGTTTTCCTGCACTAGAAGATCTACTATTTTACATTTCAATTAGTTTTGTTTTACTTTCACCTCAGTGCTGCGAGATTCCGTAAGCTCGTTTGTTTTTTATTTACGTAAATGTATGAAGGTATGTTTATAGAAGTAGCAGTTTGTGTAGACTACGTTAATCTTTCTTTTCTTTTCTTTTTTTTTTTTTTTTTTTAAGTTTAATGTCCCACGATTATGCACTGGGGCTGAGGGAGACTGATTATGAAATGAATGATTATGTTGGAATAACGAAAGTGGGAGGAAACGAGAGAACTCTGTGGAAAAAAGGGCCATGGTGTTTGTTCATCACAAAGCACTTGGGAACAGTGTAGACCTATTTATTCCGTTAAGCCCCAATAGCTCTTCAACTTTGACAGTAATTACGGGGAAGGTTCTAGAATGCTGGTGCGCATATATAAGTAAAGAGAGTTGGTACCCAGGGTGGTTACTTTCTTCATCAAAGCTCAATATTCAATTCACATACTAATGCCAAGTGAGCGATAGCGAGTCAAGATTACTTAGTAGTCAGGGTGATTATTTTATTACGATTGAGTGGTTCTATTAAAAAGGAAAAAAAAAAAAAACTGGCATAATTACGTATAAATATATTTTGGTTAGGTTTGCTTAATTTTCGTTCACTGGTAAGAGTGCACTTTGAGCAGAACAAGTGATTTTGGGTATCTTTTAGTTTCTCCCCCAATCCTGCAAATATAAGATCTCCAGTGTTACTTACTAAGGGAAATATAACTGAGCGAGTGACAGCAAGCGAACGGGGTTAGACACCCCGCAGGGCTCGGTTTAGTATTGGTTCCTATGAATGTTCTGTTTAAAGTGCATTTTTACCGGTTCACTTACATAGTAGGTCTGGACCGACGGAGTTTATGGTACTTAACCTTGGAACAAGGATTGAACAGGGAGTAATTCCTCACGTCAGAAGTGACCACACTACCACTGAGCCACCGTGGTCCGAGCTCTCATTTCATAACTTAAATATCATACAATATTGACTGTTGGATTAAGTCATTTGAAATCTTGGAGCATTTTGAAATTACTCAAAGGTGTATATAGGTTGCATAAAATATTTTTTCTTTACGTAAGTAATCGAAAAAAATGTCCTATGTTGGTTGAGGAACGTATCTTCACATAGAGTAGTATAACACGGTCATGTCCGTAGCTAGGATGTAGGCCAGGAGAGAGGGCTTGAGAACCCTTTTTGACCATCTTCAGGCCTTCTTGAAACTTTCAGCTTATTGGTATGTATATATGAAAGTAAAATGAGCTCAAATTAGCTTCCACAAAAAATTAACTCATTCCCTTGCCTTAGTAGTTTGAAATATTAGAAATTAGTAATATAATTTTGAATAGTTAGTGATATGCGATGGTTCTAGCTTATGACGAACTGGTTCCTTGAAATCTCTGGTTAGTTCATATTTGGTCTAGAAAACATAATTTTCAAAATTAAAACATGTTTTCATTGTTTTGGATACATAAATTTGGAATTTAGGTATACATTCCTCCCCTCCCACCTGCGTTAACTTGATATGGAGAGTTGGCGTGTTTGCTATTTGTATTTGTCTTGGCACTTGATTTGGTTACTAAACCATAGTTGAAAGCCATGGGTATGCACGCAAGCCGCCACGAGAGTCTGCAACGGACGTTAAAGCAAATGCCTGACATGGGTTCGAATGCCAGGCAGTTTAATTTCACCTTTCACAGTGAGACTATTGTAGGATTGGACTGGGTTCATATTCTGTGCTTGGTAAAAACGTAAAACAACTGAATTTTAACTTGGACAGATGCTATAGATGTTATGAGACAGAGCATGTTATATATCGATAAGTAATAGTAAAGATATAATGTGGTTACTAACAGCAACGTGAAGACCACATAGTAGTTGGTAACTGTATTTTCATTGTTTTACGAGTGGTGGTTCACGGTATGATAACCAGATTTGATCAATCAAGTACTTGTATTACATTTTATTACGTTACAAGCAGTGGCGGATCTAGCCCGGGGCCGGGGGCGCTAGGCCCCCCAGTTTTTTGAGTGACAGATATAATTTAAGGTATTATTAATATTTCTTTCAAAGTTTATAGTAAACTCATGATATACCTACCATAGTCTGGGTTCTGCCCCCCCCCCCCAGTTTTTACCTTCTAGATCAGACTCTGGTTACAAGCGGGACGTAAAACTGAAAGATGTTTTACTTTGTTTCCATGCGTTTTCTTTATAGCTGTGCCCAACCTGGGCTAATGCGCCTGCCTGCATTCCCTAATGTCACGAAGATAATTGGGTCTACTTCTTTAGTTGGTATAGTTTAAGGGCACCGTCATAAAAATCGTTCCGTGATATTGGTGTGTACCAGTGGCGTATTTACGATTTTGTTCGGGAGGGGCTTTGTTAACTTTGCCTGGAAATGTGAAAATTCTGCAAGATATTTCATTTACTTTACTAAGTAAGATTTCGGGGAGGGCTTAAGCCCGGAAGCCACCCCCCTAAATACGCCACTGGTGTGCACAGTTCACGATTTCAGATAAACTGCGTTAAATAGCATACTATATACCCTGTTGGCATTTAGAATAAGATTCCTTCTCAATTCTTTACACTAATTTGATTTCTACTATACATTAAATATATTGTTACTTTGTATTTTAGTAGTCTTCCCCACTGGTCTAGTGATTTCCGTGTGGCCTTGCTAAATGTGGCCCCTCGTCCGATTCTCGGTGGGAGAGTGGAAACAAATTACTTCCATAAACGCGTTCACTTCTATTAATTGTCAGTCTCTTTTGGCCTAAGGTCGTAGCTGTGCGACATGAAAAAAGAAAAATAATTTTTAATTCCCTAGTTTTGGTTTTGTGTAGGTCTACTTGCTGGAGTTGAGACCTTCAACGGAACAGTAAGTTATAGAATTTATAACTAGTTTAATCAGTCAGAAATTATTCCGGTTCCTTGAGATTCATTCGGTTATTAGTTTTTCTTCATAGTATTGTTTCACTATTTCTAGAAGGAATTAGGTATTAACAAAGCAACTAATACGCAAAAACTCGCTATGCTAGGCTTTGATTCACTTGAATTATTTCTCCTATTCCGTTTGTGTTTTGATCCCCAGTTGCGCACATTCTAGTGTTTTGTTTTGAGGCCAGGCCCGTAAGTAGAGGGGGAGGCTAGTGGGCAACTGCCCCCTAAACTTTTCATGGCCCCTCCAGACCTCAATACAGAAAACACAATTTAGATATTTGTAAGAGAAGTTTTGATGACTTGCCCCCCTAATATATTCATGGTCCCTCTAAACATATGTGGCTGGTTTCGGGCCTGCTTGAGACTACGTTTACCCTGTTGTATCCAGGTGGGAAGTGCAGTAACTCGAAGGGTTCAAATGAAGCTTCTTACGAGAGGGTGACTTTTCTAGATATACAATCAAAGCTATTTATATCTCAGTGATGCAATACGAGGGTTGCACTGAAAGTTTCGGGAAAATGATAGAACGCAAGAACATGAAAGTGCATTTTTTATTGCTTTTGAAAGTACTCCCCATGAATAGCAGTGCATTTTCATGCGATAGAACCAAATCTTGAAACAGGTATGCCACTCCGAGGTTGGTATCTGTGAAACCTGCAGTTTGTATGTCTCGATGGCTTCTTCTGGAGGTGCAAAAGCGCTTCCCACGCAACATGTTCTTTATTGTTGGGAACAAAAAGAAATCACTGGGAACTAAATCAGGGAAATAAGCCGGATGTCATGACTTCGCTTTCCTGGTCCAGAAAATCATTTGTGGCAGCTGCTGTGTGCGAGCTCGTATAGTCGTGTGCAGAATGATACGACGGTTGAACTGTTTGCTCACATTCAGTACTTCTGATAGACATATGGTTGTGTACCATTCTGCATTGACTGTTCTGGAATTCTCCAATGGTACAGTTGCAATATGACCTGATTTACCAAAAACTTATGCAATCGTTTGTTTGGAGGCACAGTGTGCATGAACAACTTTGATTGGTTTAGGTTCTCGCGGAACACCCACACAGCAGATTGTCGCTTTGTTTCCGGTTCGTACGTATATATCCAAGTTTCATTACCTGCTCCAATGTTAAACACCGAATTAGATGATCCAGACTTGAACAGTTTCGTTATAACTTTGCACCACTTTACACGGGCGTCTTTTGAGCGCGACTTAAATTGTGTGGGATCCAACGAGTGCAAAGTTTTTTTACACGTAAATAATAGTGCAATATTATTTGTATTTGGCTCATTACAATGCCTAAGATTTCCTGAATTTCGCGATAAGTCACATGCCAATCAGTGTTCATAATTTCACGAACAGCAGCAACGTTTTTGGGCATAATGACTGTCGATGGACTACCTGCACAATCTCCATCAGTCAGGCTGAGCTGACCACACGTGAATTCCTGAAACCACCTGTAAATTGTCTGAGATGGGGCTTCATCAGGAAAAGTAACAGTTATCTGATGAACACATTGTTGTTGTGTTAACCCTTGCCGAATATCGTAATAAATCATAATACGAAAATGCTCTCTCATCAGGTCAATTTTTGTTCACGATCACCTCACTTCAAACTAGTGCCCCGCAACGACAAAGATTGAGAGTTATAGAGTTATATACGGTTTATCTTTAGAGTGAACACTATTAAATTACTTGGAGAGGGGAAATCTTCCTCATCCTCCCGTTCATTCGAATCTTCTGGAAGCTCATGTGGTGCGTATTCCACGTTAAAGATCTAGAACCAAGTCTCAGATAGCCTCGGACCTGAATTGGATGCTAAACTTCGAACCAACCACGCTTGTGTAATGACTTGTGGTTTATTAATTGCGAAAGATTGGTAATGTAATGTAATTATAATGTACAATATATGTATTTTCTCTGTTAAATCATGGGTCGCGCTGGCTCAGTGGTAGAGCGCTCACCTCTGGTGCTTGGGGTCCCGGGTTCGATCCCAGCCCCCGCCAAGTGAACTTTGTGGTGGACAAACACCGTGTGCGTGGGTTTTCTCGGGGTTCTCCCATTTCCTCCCACTTACTTCATTCCACCATTTAATTCATTGCTCATCATCAGCGTCTCCCTTAGCCTAACCGGCATAACTGTGGGACGTAAAACTCAAAGGTTTCATTTCATTTTTTCTTAATCTCTTGCACCGACCGACCGATCTCGATCAAATTTCCAACGTAGATGCGGTTCTGGCCTGGGAGTGTTTTTAGCTATTTACTTTGACAGTAGAACTTAGGGGAGGGGGAGGAGGGGGACAGAAAAAATAAATGACTTAATTTACTTTGAAGTGTAAAAGTGCGAGCGTTTTCTTCTCTCTCTCTCTCTCTCTCTCTCTCTCTCTCTCTCTGTCTCTTTCTCTCTCTCTCTCTTCACTCCTCCAGTCTCCTCTCACTTTTAGGGCCGCGGTGGCTCAGTGGTAGAGCGTTCACCTCTGGTGCTTGGGGTCCCGGATTCGATCCTAGCCCCGCCAAGTGAACCTTGTGGTGGACAAACACCGTGTGCGTGGGTTTTCTCGGGGTTCTCCCATTTCCTCCCACTTACTTCATTCCACCATTTCATTCATTTCTCATAATCACCGTCAACTTTAGCCTAACCGGCATAACCGTGGGACGTAAAACTCAAAGATTTCATTTCATTTTTTCCTCTCACTTTGATTTCATGATTTCGCACTCTGATGAAAAGTATTAAATACCGCCAGGAAAAGTACTAATATATAACCTCTCTTTTAGGCGCCCCTCCAACCACGCGCCCGGGACACGTGCTTTGCTTGCTCGCTCATAGCTGCGGCTCTGTGAGCTACATAAGTAACATACAATGCTTACGTAATACTTTGGGTAATAAGAACTATTAAGAAAGGAAGAATTGCATTTTTTTAACTTTGGGAAAGAAGCTACTATGGGATTAAAGATAAGGTAGGAAAGGCAACACATTCCAGTCTATGCTTTCACCCAGCAGACATATTGTTTGGAACCCAAAAAAATGTGACTTTTGGAATCTTGTACTTAGGTTCACAGCGGAAGCGACGAAATAACTTGAATCATCCATTGTAGCTCTCCCCGCAACCAGTTTCTAAAATGTTGGCAATAAGTTTGCGAAACGAGAGGTGACGACTCCAATTTTGGGTGAAAAGTCGCTATAAGAAATAATCGAGAAATTCATTGTCTATAAGCATTGTAAAAGTTGTAGATGTAAACTAAACAATATGTTCTACTCACTGGCGCAAATCCCGGGGGGGGGGGATGACGGATACATGTCCCCTCCAATCTTGGAACTGAGGGGGACTTCTCCCAAATAATCCGATTTGAAATGTGTTTTTTGGGAGAAATTTGATGATTTTTGTCCGATTGCTACAAAGGAACGTGAGATAAAATAGATGTCCCCCAGAATAAGCCTCAAATCTGCAGCCTCCTAACGCTAAAGACAACTCTGATCCTCCACAACATTGTTTTTCAACTTCATAAGTATTTTGGACATCGCCAAAAAAAGTATGGTAACGGTCTTACCCTCTCCCCCCCCCCCCCCAATGTTGAAGTCAGATTTGCGCCGCTGGTTCTATTCACATCTTTGTAAACAGAGCGCAACCAATCCTTTAATTCAGGGATCATTTCAGGTTGTTTCGGGTACTTTTGTTCATGTTGTGGTCAAAATAGTTCCGAAATAATTAACACTACAGTACTTACGTTAAGCAATTTTTTGTAAAAGAAAACATGCAGAATAATTAAAAGACCCCAGAGGACAAATATAACAAACACCTTCTTCGCCTTTATTCACGCATCTATAGCTAATCTTGTTGCTATCGGTAATGATGTATTACGTGTGTCTCTCAACGGAAACTCTGCGAACTAAAGGACATCAAGTTTGTAGTTATTCTTCGTTAGAGGGCAAGGGTAACATAACAATGCAGGATTGTGGAGTAGTGAGTACGCTGTACAGGGCCGGCGCTAACAGTTTTGCCGCCCTGGGCGGTACTTTCAAATGCCGCCCCTTTAATCCACAAACCTTATTTTGACAGAAGACATTCAGATATTAAGAAAAAGTAAGATACCATATTTAAAAACATGTATGAAAAGGAAAAGTAAACAAAAAATTGAACTGCCTCTCTCGAATGCTTTAATATTTAAACGACTCCATACATGACACAATATTCAGTATGCTCGATTTTGCTGTACGTGATATACAGCAGGGCATACAGTTTTTTTTTTTTTTTAATGTATGCTTTAGTTCGACTAAGAATTTTAATTTTTAAGCTTATTTTATATCAAAAGGTGTTTCCAATAGAGTATGGAGCAAAAAGATAATATAGTGAGTCAAATATTACGGCAAAAGTAAGTAATTAGCTTAAGATTTATAATGTACTAAAACACAATAGAAATACACAATTTAACATAGTTTAATTGAAAAAACTTTTCTTGTTTTGGTATGAGCAAATTCCTTTATCACATTCGCGTAGTCCAATGTTTCAGCCAATTGATGTTCCATTGATATCATCACTAGAGCACTTAAACGTGTTTGAGATATGGAAGAATGTAGATAGTTTTTAATAAGCTTAGAGTAAGTTTCGAAAAATTTCTTTCTCAACTTGCCACGGTTACTGGTAAGATAAACCAAATCATAACTGCAACACTGACATAGGGAGCAAAGTCATATTTCTTGATTAATTTTAGTCTCTTTTGATGAACTTTTAGGCTTAATTATAGCGGTTAATAGTTTCAGTTCGTCTTTCAAATCACGGGTTAATATCTTTCGATTCTTCGCGTATTAAAATGCAGGCACTTTTCAGACAAAAGTTCAGGTGGCATATCGTTCAGATTATTTATATCGTAAAGAAAATCGAAATACTCGCTGTGATGTTTAAATTGCCCAAACCTTTCTCTTAAATCTAACACAATCACGTCTAGAAGTTTGTAATAAAAATCGATCTTGTATCTTGTTTGTGGATCTTCAATAGCTTCATCTTCTGCCTTCTATTGAAACTGTCTCTTCTTTCGACTTCGAGCTTGCACTGTATTGCCTATCCATGGATCATCCATATCTAATGCTGATGCCAACTCCATCGCATCAATTAAGCAAGGTTGAAACTTTGCATCATTTCTGCTCCTCTGAAAGTTCTCAGATTTGTTTTAAAGAAACCCTACTGGATCAAACACACTTTTGTTTACTATGTTTATGTGGAGTGAAAAGACATACCACATAACGAGTGAGTAAAGAAAGTAAAGCCACGCAGGTGGTTTGCTATACACAGAACATCATGGGCGATCATTCTATTATATTGTCGTTACTTATTTGAAGTAAGGTATCATAAGCCTCTATTTGATATCTAAGTGAAGTCAGAGCATCAACTCGACTCTCCCATCTTGTGGTGCTGAATGGTTTTAAAGTGAGGCTGCTAATAGGTTCCTTTAGTATGGCCCAACGTTGAACTGACGCAGAAAAGAAGTCAGAAACTTTTTTTTAACTATACAAAAAAAAAAAAAAAAAAAAAAAATGAAACGGTGGACTTGAGATGTTGTGGCTACATCGTTAACGATAAAGTTTAGTAAAGAAACATGTAAATCTTGAGAATTTATTTTTTCTTTTCATATTGGAACTATTGTCATATCTTTGGCCCTTCATATCTTCGATAGAAGTTCATTTCTTTTAGCCGTTTAATTATTACTTCTGTCAGTTCTAGCTAGACCAGTGATGTCTTTTACTGGTACGAAACCAAGAAAGTGTTCGCAAATTTTTGTAAGCCATTCTCCATTATTGTATGTGATTTGTACAAAACGAACGATCCTTTGTACCAGAAATATCTGGTGTACAGTCTAGCACTATAGTATAATATGTTGCAGCTCTCAACAAAAACAGTATTTTACTTTCAATTTACTCACTAAGAATAGGAATTTAAAAAATTTTGGACATCTTTTCCTCAGTAATGGTCGCATTTATTTTGCCCTCCCATGGTTCTTTTAATGTGTTCGGCCATGATTTGTATTGCTTAAATATAAAAACAATTATATATATATTTATATATATTGTTGATAAGACATGATAATGAACAATTTGTAAATTGGTTAAAAACTCGCTGCTAAAACCTAAATGTCTCTAGGTGCTGTAGGCTAGAACCGCCTGTCTCAAGTGGGAGTGTACCTTTTGCGTACTTGGAGTGGAGCGTTAGAATATTGCTGAATAGAAAAAAATATAAAAGACACTTGACAATCTTATCCGCTCTAGCTGAAAATCTTATCTACGCTGCTGCAAGGGAAATCTTGAACGAGATACCTGTGGCTAGTAGTTTGATAATTGAAAATGAGGGGGAATGCTTTGAATTTCCTGAATCTGAGTGAAGTAAGTTTAAATTACATTCTCAGGGAACACAATTTTATTTTTCCATGTGGGCCTATTACGAAGCATTATATTTTAATAATATTCTTTTCTTTTTCAAATTTTGCCGCCCACTAGACGTGCCGCCCTGGGCGGTGGCACGGCTCGATCCCCCCTCGCGCCGGCCCTGACGCTGTATTTCCAAACTCTTCATCACTTGCGCTGATTAAAACAAACAAACAGAAAAAACTGTTTTGAACTAATAATGCTTCTCTACAGATGAACATTTTGTTTGCAGCAAAAAGTCGCTAAATGTGTAAGTAGGTAAATCGTCATTTAAAAATCACCCAAAAAAGTCTCCAATCGGATTTTTTTTTTGTCGCTATCGTAGGGCGACCATACGTCCCGTTTTGACCGAGACAGTCCCGTTTTAGGGGCGTGTCGCGGCCGTTCCGTCAGTAGATGGAAAAAAGTAGTATTCGTCCCGTTTTATGTAAATGAAAGAAGTAAATAACAAACCCAATACCTTTACTCCTTTTAAAAGTATAAATAATAACAAAGCGGCAAAAATTGAACTGAAATTCCCTATATTAAACATACTCTATAGTTCGCAGTACTGCTCGAAAGGCAGCAGAGGTTTTAGCAGTTGGTTGTGTGTTGAACAAACTTCAACGTGTCTTTCCTTTTTGATAAGTACCCGCTCTGTAACAAAGAGAGAGAGGAGGAAATCTGATATCAAGGCACTGATAAGAACAAAGGTAGATCTAAAAGTCTAGGGTTGCAAGAACCTGTCCCGTTTTTAACTGAAAATTTTATGGTCAACCTACGCTATCGTTGAGGTCGAATTCCCCTTATTTAGCGACTTTACCCAAAATTGGCAACATTGACCCCCACCGAACAACACCCCGTTATCTTTAGCCTAGCCAGTATAATAGTGGGACGTAAAACTTAAAGATTTCATTTCGAACAACACTCCCAGAAACCTATTGTTATACCATTCCCAAAACACCCTTTTGTACAGTTCTCCCTATTCGAAAAAAATTGTAAATAGCAGTGTTCATAGATAAATATGGAACTCAATTTTCCTGAATTTTCCAGGTTTTCCAGGTATTAATTTTGCAATTTCCAGGTCTAGTGGAAGAAACTAATAGTACGAGAACACATAAATTTTAAGAATACTATATTTATATATTTGAGAATGGCCACCCTTCTCCCCAATGAACGATTGCAATTAAATATTGAGTCACAAGAAAATAAATAATTAAAATAAATAAAATTTAAGTTGAAAAATATTAAGTTGAGAAGCCTACTAAGGGAATTATATAATACTTTTGTTCCATACTTGAATACATTCAAAATATACAAAAAATATTGGCTTGGGGAAGAAAAAAGGGCCCGCGAGATTTTAACTGATTCTTGTAGTACTCGACGACAGAAATAGATTACTGAAAGAATTTTCAAAATCGGCACAGGCAAACATGAAGAAAATCGCATTTTCAGGTACCGGTTCAAAATGGGAAGAAAAAAGGACCGCGAGATTTTAACTGATTCTTGTAGTACTCGACGAGAGAAATCGATTAGTGAAGGAATGTTCAAAATCGGCGCTGGCAAGCATGAAGAAAATCGCATTTTCATGTACCGGTTCAAAATGGGGAAGAAAAAAGGGCCCGCGAGATTTTAACTGATTCTTGAAGTACTCGACGACAGAAATAGATTACTGAAAGAATTTTCAAAATCGGCACAGGCAAACATGAAGAAAATCCCATTTTCAGGTACCGGTTCAAAATGAGAAGAAAAAAGGACCGCGATATTTTAACTGATTCTTGTAGTACTCGACGAGAGAAATCGATTAGTGAAGGAATATTCAAAATCGGCGCAGGCAAGCATGAAGAAAATCGCATTTTCAGGTACCGGTTCAAAATGGGAAGAAAAAAGGGCCCGCGAGATTTTAACTGATTCTTGTAGTACTCGACGAGAGAAATCGATTAGTGAAGGGATGTTCAAAATCGGCGCAGGCAAGCATGAAGAAAATCGCATTTTCATGTACCGGTTCAAAATGGGGAAGAAAAAAGGGCCCGCGAGATTTTAACTGGTTCTTGTAGTACTCGACGGGAGAAATCGATTAGTGAAGGAATTTTCAAAATCGGCGCAGGCAAACATGGAGTAAATGGCATTTTCATGTACCGGTTCAAAATGGGGAAGGAACAAGGTCCCGCGAGTTTGAACCGCTACGATGTATGTTCACGAATGTGCCCGTCTTCTCAAATTTAGTTAATTACTGTGACACTGAAACATGTGACACAGAGTCACATTGTGGATGACTCTGCAATCGGCAACCACTGCACATATACTCCTCCTGCCCCACAGTTTGATTATTTCGATCCATTCCTCACGTGCTAACGGCATGGTTCAACATCTGCAAGAAAGAGGTAAATGTAACGTTCAATTGGCAATAGCTTTTCACCAAATTAAGCTGCATGAAATCTGATTGCATATTTGACATACTGAGAAAATTCTAGCCCGTGGCCATATGTATCACATATCCCACCAGTTCATAAAAATTTTGAACACAAAATTACGGTCGTCCGTGTGACGTACTCCCAAAAGGCCTAATGTGTATCACCCACCTCACATTCAATGAAACCACATCCGTGTAGAATTTAGAAAGGAACTTCTTATGATGTATACAGGATGTCCCAAACGTTCACTGACATAGGTTCCCTGACGACAAAATGTAAGAGGAAAAACATCTCGAAATATGACGTTTTCAATCTAAAGTGAACACTTTTTTAAAAAATCGGACAAGATGAATGTGCTGTATACTCTTTATGCACCCAATTTTAAATGAAAATGCAACGTTGTCATTTACCTGGACCCACGACATAAGTGAATGAAGTTACTGTTTGAAACGGGGGCTGGCCATCGACATGTTAGCGTAAAAGACAGTAACTTCACTCACTTCTGTTGTGGATCCAGGTAAATGGCAACGTTGCATTTTCATTTCACATTGGGCGCATAGAGAGTGTACAGCGCAAACGGGCCATCCGATTTTAAAAATTCCTTCACTTTAGATTGAAAACATCATAATTGGATATGCTTTTCCCTCCTACATTCTGTTGTAACTCTGATAATAACAGTTACCCTATGTCAGGGGACTTTTGAGACACCCTGTATACCTTATTTAATGTATGTTTGATGTCACTATAACTGTAGTATAATTTAGTTTGTTTAAATTTACAATTTAATACAAGTAGATTCGGATTTACATGCGTAGGATTTTGTATGCATCTAACTAATGAATTCTTTTATATTTATGCTTAACTTAGTGACTTGGCTTTGGACTGCAACTGATTATTGTAACCCATTATTGCTTGAGAAGAAACAAGATATCCGAATCTTCATTTGGAGAAATCAAAGTCTATTGGAAAGCTGGGGATTACAATCATTAATTTCTACATTTCAAGGTGCGTAGTAAATTATATATTGTGTTTATTGTTAAATTACTATTATTGGGTTTAGAATCAATGAAGCACTTCATGATATTTTATGGGGATCAAGATGGGTGCCGGATAGATAAGTATTTGAGCGTCAGGCTCTTATTTCTTTTCAATTTAATATTTAATCAATGATTATTTTTCTCCCTCATTATTCCACCAAATCGTATTCCAAGATCATATATCCATTTTAGTTCGATATATCCATATTTTTTAACATTATCTCTTTCATATTTCTATATTTTCGATTTTTGATATTGTTTATATTTCGATATTGCTGTATTTTTCGATATTTCTTTGGTGGACTTTGTGGTGGACAAACACCTTGCTCGTGGGTTTTCTCGGGGTTCTCCCGTTTCCTCCCACTTTCTTCATTCCACCATTTCACTCATTTCTCATTATCACCGTCTCCTTATCCTAACCGGCATAACCGTGGGACGTTAAACTTAGATTTCATTTTTTATTAATCTCAGCATTTTATAGTGTATTCTTAAGCTTAAGGTGATGTATAATTAAATTTTGAATTCAGTTAACTTATTTTGTTTCTCAGATTGTTTTTAAAATGTATGTACAAACGTTGATGTTCATTCTCGAGAGTTTAAAGTGACGTATAGTTATTAAACATAGTATTTAATATTGTACTCAACGTGGAAGTGATATACAGTTAACTTTTGAATTTAGTTAACATTTTTCTTTCTGAAATTGCTTTAAAAAGTATGTAAAAACGTTTTTATTTTCTTTCTTGAGTGCTAAAAGTGATGCAAAGTTATTAAGCTTACTACGTTATATTGTATTCTCAACCCTAAACTGATACACAGTGCGTTTTTGAATAAATTGTCAAGTTATTTGAGTGATGAAAACTGGTAGAAAATCCTGACTACTACTGGAACATTGTGATTTTAAGGTGACGACTACTGGTGCAAGGATTTTAAAATATTGTTTTTCCTTCAAGGGCTACTCCTTTTTGAATTCTGACTACATGGTCACTATAGGAAGGATCAGTGAGTCTTTCCAACTATGGTGCAGCTCCGACAGATTCACGATGCTCAGAGAAAAGACAAAATAGTATGTTTTCAAACTTAAAGTGAGAACCACTGGCGTTTTTACCTTGCTATGCAAAAGTGAGTAAGTACTCCAATGGGGTTCCAATGCGGTACCTAATTTCTGCATTTTAGATATATGGAAATACATGTCTCTAAAATGTAAAGAACTGATTTTTTTTTGGGGGGGGGGGAATAAACTATAGGTATGTGGGGCTTGCATACTTGACGCTACAATTCGGAAATTGAATTAAAATATGACTAACGGCTATCAAGATGTTGTCAAATAAAGGGAGGACCAACACAGTTAAGGGGTTTTCGTGTTAGATGCTAAAATTTCCGAAATCGGTCATCGAAAGTTAATAAACACCAGTAGCAATTTCATCTTAAAGTAATTAGATATCTTCATGGGGTGTTAGAACATCATGGAGTCTACCAAAATTAAATTTTAAAAGCTTTTGAAAATATAATCTGACATTTGTAAACAGTATTTGAAATATGTATTTACCCAAAACTTCCAGCTAGTACATCTAACATCTGGAGAAACACTGTGAAATAAAAGCTTGAAATTTCGGAAACAATTATTGGTCGCAACAAAATTAAATAAGATGGTACTTCTATGGGTTAAATCAGTACCTCAGTACAATTTCGATCGAAAGATTAGTTCAGTCCTAGGTTTTCTTCAGGCAATTCCAAGGGTTCATCGAGCTGTGCAAAAGAATGAAAATTCGCTGTCAATATCTAAGATAGTAACTAAGATATAAGGAATTATATATTTTATGACGTAAAAATAGAGATCTTTATGGATTTGTACTTTTGGGTCTTTCCTATAAGAAAAAAATTCAGAAAACTACTGTATATACCTTAATAGACAATTCAGTGGGCGGGGACACAGTAGCTTAGTGGTAGGGTATTTAACTAATCTTTTTTTTTTTTTTTTTGCAGAAATTATTGGAGTATTCACTTAACCCATAGAAATACGATCATACTTAACTCCCTATTTAATTTTAAAATTAAATAAAAGGAAATATTTCAGTGTAGCGACTCACGATTATGCATTTTAGTCTCAGGGAGATTATGATTAAAGCAAGTGAATGTTGTTGACAGAATTGATGGAATGCAAAGGTGGGAGGAAAGAGAGTACCCCGAGAAAACCCACGAATACGATGTCCACTACAAACTGACTTGGCCGTGGATCGAACCAAGAACCCAATACACCAGAGGTAAGCACTCTACCACTAAGCCACTGTGCCCCGCCCATTTAATTGTCTATTAAGGTATATACGGTTGTTTTCTGAAATTTCTTCTTCTTACAGCAAATACTCAAAAGTACAAATCCATGTGGGTCTCTATTTTTACGACGTCATAAAATACATAATTCCTTATATCTCGCTTGCTATATTAGATATTGACAAAAAATGTTCACTTTATTTCAGAGCCCGATGAACGCTTGGAATTGTCCAAAGAAAATTTAGAGCTGAATTAATCTTTCGATCGAAATTGTACTGACGAGTCTGAGGTACTCACTTAACCCATATAAGTACCATCTTATTTAACTTTTGTTAGGATTAATAATTGTTTTCTGAAATTTCAAGATGGTGTATAGCGTCTCTCTAGCTGCTAGATGTACTAGCTGGAAGTTTTAGTTAAATACATATTTCTAATACGGTACTCTTTACAAATGTCAAAATATATTTTCCAAAACTTTTAAAATTTAATCTTGGTAGACCCCATGATGTTCTTAAACTCCATGGAAATACCTAATTATTTTAAGATGAAATTGATACTGATGCTTATTAACTTTCCATGACCGGTTTCGGAAATTTTACCACCTAACACGAAAACCCCATAACTGTATGGATCCTCTCTTTATTTGACAATATCTTGATAGTCATATTTTAATTAATTTTCTTAATTGTACTGTCTAATATGCAAGCTCCACGTACCTATGGTGTCGCTTTTTATTTCATCATATTTCGGTAACTGTTAGGCGTACCGACTTGCGGTTTCGGTAAACACACACCTCTAACGTTATTTAAAACGTTATTAAGACATATTTTAGAATATTTAGAAATGAGTTCTGCGAATATCATGACACCCGAAAACCCCCATCAGGGCGTGTGTGTAGTGTATTTAATTGAGACTACTTTTGAGGTTGTTGTAAGCCCTCGTAATTACGTTTCCAAAACTGCACAACCTAGTACGCAAACCCCACACTTCTATGGTGTCGCTCTTTATTTTCCCATATCTCAATATCCCTAAGGCTTACCGAGTTGAGGTTTTCGGTAAACAAATGTCAGTTCCCTACATTTTAGAGACATAAATTTCCACATATCTAAAAAATACAGACATTAGATACCCCATGGTACCTCGAACACCATTGGGGTACCCACTTACTTTTGAATAGTAATACATTTTGAGTTGTTGTTCAGCATCAATAAACACTTCATAGTTTTTCTACGTGCAACCCAAAAGTCCATACCTGACCGAACAGATTTTGTCCATTTAATCTCAAAAATGTTAAGATACTTTGTATTGTTAAGTACAACCAAGTTAAGCACACTGAATTTAATATTTTAAATATTTTCTGATTTTTGTTTCAGGTATTTCGTGCATCAAAACAAAACCAGGATTCTGCTTGGAAGACAGTGAAAAGAAGCAGTGTAGGTTGTGGCTAAAAGTACGTTCTTTCTGAAGACAGACCCAATTGTATTTACATTCTTTTGTACGAATATATAACCCTAATAAAGATACTGTACTACAAATTATTTCTTTCTTCCATAAATTATAATAAAATATTATTTCTGTTTAAAGAAAATGTTAGTGTTAAGTCATTTCAACTCTTTTTCTCTGTAATAAGAATATTATCCCTCGCAATATTTTTTATCTTTGTGCTATTACGATTGGATGAAGTAAAATTCTATACGAAGCACTATTATTTCAGACATGCATTAAGAACTAATGTATTGTTCTGTATGTAAGGCAATGTGTATACTGAACATGTCTAGCGAAGTTGTTTTAATATAGAATCTATAACTCCGCTTTTCAGTAGTCAACTTTATTGGGAATCCGAAGAAAGAAGTATATATATATTAAAAAAAACGTTGGACTTACCAACGTATGTGTTCGAATTCTGGACTAATCCAAATTATCCACAGAAATCATTATATATTTCTTTGTTGATATTTCAGATGTGTCCTTTATCCAAGTCATATGAAACGGAGACTTCATACATCGCTATACTTTGTATGAACTATGTTCCGTATTTACTTAATCACTTTGTAACTTTCTCTAGGGTTGACAAGGCCGCAGGTGTCAATCGAACAGTTTAGTGTTTCACTCATGTCACCTTGTGACTAAGGTACGTCCTGTCGGTATATATATGGTACTGGGTTCAATTAGCGATAAAATACATTTTTAGCATTAAACAAATGTAAAAATCTACACGAAATGAGATACCATGATCTCTGACTTACGGATAACACCAAGCAACTAATGGTACTGAGTGTGATTGAGTTTACTATCTGGCTAAAATCAGTGTTCCTTTAGCTATACTTCTTTTCGTGCTCTGAATTGCAAAGATTGAAATAACCGTTTTAAATTATTGCATATATATCTTCTGAGTAATTCTGAGAATCATTGCTCTTTCTTTAAGCAATGTATGAGACTGTTAAACTGCTCGTTGCTTAAAATGTTGCACTAAGAAGGATGCATCCCGGAAAGTCCAAATTTGCAGAATGTCTAGAGCAGGGAAGGATAAATATGTTTAGTCGATGGCTGCACAACGCCTCCGCTGTCACCACGTTGTCACAGCGAATACAGCGGACGGTTAAGAATATTCTGCACTTACTATTAGGTATCTGCCTGGGAACTTTGGTGCAGCTACCCAGTCTCCTTCTTGGTGTCGCATTTTTAATGGCGAGTACTGAGTAGGAATCATCTTGTGAGCGAACACGTTTTCGGCTGTCAGCATACTTCTAATTATTGCGATATTAAAAAAAACAAAAAAACATACCTGTTAATTAAAATGTACAGAGAAGTTATTTCTGGAAAATTCTATTCAGGCCTCTTGTGGTAACAACTGCACTTTAGAAGAAGATACTATTAAGGAAAAGAATGAGGTAAAATAATCTTTATATCGTACAAGCAATGGATGATAACAGCTTAATAAATGATTGTACGTAAATTTTGTTTGAGTTTGAATATAGGATTGTATATGGCTGTGCATTTTGCATTATTATTGAAGTGCTGCAACTAACTAACTGCAAACCATATGATAAATTCTTACAGTAATATATCACATATTGATTTACTCTGTATGAAAACGAAAATAGTTTAACATATGGTTAACCTTCTTTGTGCCCATAATTTTAAAATTAACGCTTGTGTCACTTTTCAACACTTGGCTTTGCAGTAGCTTTCCAACGAATTAGCAGGAAGCCCAAACTTACAGGACACCCTGCAGGTAAATACATTTCTTTTGACAGTTTCACTGCTCCAAACTAAGATTTGAAAAGTGTAGTATTGTTAATTTTATTATTATTGGCACAAAGGAGATCAACCATATTTTAAACTATTTTTGTTTCCATACAGAGAAAAACACTATGCGACAACATTACAGTAAGAATGTATCATGCATTTTGCAGTATGTTGTAGCACTTCAATAATGGTGCACTATACGTACAATCTAGATCCTGAATATGTCCAATCCATATATTACAACAAGGCAATACGTATGTGATACAGGTAAAATCCGTATATTTCATATGGACAATCTATAAGCTACATACATCCAATCCATACATTACATATGGCCAACCTGTACGGGACATACGTATAATCTATATGCTGCATGCAGACAGTCTATAAGCTACATATGTGCACTCTGTATGGTGCATACGGATATTCTGTATGCTGCATCGGGACAAGCTGTGTGCGACATAAGGAAAATCTGTATAATACATACGTACATTACGTATACTGTATCTAGTCGTACGTACGGGGCACAAGTACAATATAGATGCTGTCTTGGGGTTGAACGCAAGAAACATACGTATAATCTATATACTGCGTACGTCCAATCCGTATATTACAAAAAGGCAATACGTATGCGACATACGTAAAATCCGTATACTTCAGACAAACAACCTATAAGCTACATACACCCAATCCATACATTACATATGGCCAACCTGTACGCGACGTACGTATCATCTATATGCTGCATGCAGACAGTCTGTAAGCTACATATGTGCACTCTGTATGGTGCATACGGATATTCTGTATGCTGTATCTGGACAAGCTGTGTGCGACATAAGGAAAATCTGTATAATACATACGTACAATACTTACACTGTATCTAGTCGTACGTACGGTGCATAAGTACAATATAGATGCTGTCTCGGGGTTGAACGCAAGAAACATACGTACATAGCGTATAATACATATTACTTGAAATTATGCTCTGTCCTGAGAGTCAGCGTGTGTCATCATTATTAACTAATATGCTGTATATGGTCTTGACGTCACAAAGCTAGATATCACCTCCGTATATACTTGTTACTGCAGATGACGTCACACGAATGACGTCATTGCACTTATGCAGACAGTGCGTATAATACATGCTTTCTCAGCTATACGTTTGCTGCAGGATGTTATTTACGGTTGTACGTTAAGTCCAGAAACTACAGGAATTACGAATGTAACCTACGTTTTTAAGTATGCCACCTACATTTTTTTTTCTCCGTGTACGGTGTTTACTCGAATATGTTTCCTTGCTTTACAAGATGAAGAGTAACAGCGAGCAGCTATTACTGGAGATGCGAATAGAAAGATAAGTCTTTCATTAGCTTTTCATTTATTTTCTCTGTCCTTTAATTGACATTTAAATGGTAATAATTTTATTTCTGTTATGTCCAATGATATAGAGATTCGATTGTGCATTACTCGAAAATTGTAACTCTGCAGAGCATTCGAAATGTTTTTATAGTATGTAAAGTTCTACCACCACCTCAAGTTTGATCCGAAATGGATATGTTTCTTGATTGGATCATTGCTTTCGAAAATATTAAGCAAGATTCGACAGTCCTTAACTTGGGAACCATTAGCCTACACAATCTTCCAGCACGCATAATTATTACTCTGGACAGGATCATTTATATATATACGACTTTGTTTTTGATAATATGATGCAGACTTTGAGTGCTCATAACTCTAGAATCATAAGCCTGCACAACATGATATTATAAGAAATCTAGGTAAGAGAGAATTATTCTTTTATCTTTCTCCAAATGACTTTGGATAATTATATGGGAAAATTGTGGCTGTCTATTTTACGCAAGTTCCAAATACGGAGTTAGCTTTACGCGTTAGTCGAATTCTTGATAACATGCTAATAACGACTCTGAATTTGGCCTTTAATATTTCGTTATGCTTTCATTTGAAAACAATATTAGAAAGAACAATATGCATAATCAATGCGATAAAATCCCGAACAGGTTATTACCGAACAACGATGTTGTTTGTGTTAATATAAACGTCACTAACATTTAAACTTTGATATTACATTTAAACTTTGATATTACTTTGACATCGCGTGTAATCATCAAATTGACGTGAACGTTGACACGCTTAAATATTCACCAACACAGTAGAACAGATAAAGAGTTTTTTCTTTACAATTACCTACATCTAGAATTGGTAGGTTAAATGTTAAATGGAAGCAGTGGTTCATATTTATTCAGTTCCATTATTTTGTCGTCGTAAATTCAGTCGAAGAATTTGAAATTTACAGTATATGCAACGACAATCATGCCTGTTGTGCTGTATGGTTGCAAGAAATGGTCGCTTGTTCTGAGCAAAAGGACGAGACAATGTATTTGAGAATAATATCCTCAGAAGGATAAGACGCAAGAGAAACTTTTATGGGGAATGGTGCAAAGTTCATAACGAGGAACTACATAATTTATATCTTTACCAAACGTTGTAGGGTCATCAAGTGTAGGGGGCAGTGAGAATTTCATGATTTTTGAACGATACAGAAAGAAGATTTCACTTACTATTCTGTTAGTTCATAGAGTAATACATACTTATCATGTATTAAAGAATTGAAGATGTCTCTAAAGTAAATTCTGATAAGAAACAATGAATAAAACTATGAATATTTCCTACAAGTTCTGTGGATACATTATTGGATATATTTTAATATCAGCCACCATTTCAGTTACCACGGAATTATGGAATTTATTATGTTTGTTGTATTGAAATGTGTACTTTTATCCAAAAATTGAAATATAAATTGATTCTGGTTATATTGTGTTTAATATAACTTGTTGTGTTTTTAAGATGTCACAGAATAACTCTTTCATTCATTGGCAGCATCAAAAATTAAGCACTTTTATTTTTTGAATAATAAGTACAGAGGTTGTTCAGCCTACATTTGGCCGATTTCGTTCCTTTCCCCTCCCGGGCAGAATGGACTCACCCAACCTGGTTCGTGGCGTCCTGCAGTGTTGTGCAGTGGTTTCCTGGAAACGGAGTTGTTTTTCCGCGCGGACGAAAATAACGCACAAAACAGGACCATTATTGAGAGTGTTGTGTAAAATTTGTTTCCAAGTGTGTGGGTTTCCGCTCTGTGACCAAAATGCAGCCCGAACAAAGTCTGTTTTGGAAAGGCTATGTTGCGGCTCTTTATGACGCCCACTTTAGTGTTTCTGTCATTAGAAAATAGTGCAAGAAGAATTGTTGGAACATCAGTTTAACTGGAATAAAAAAATGTTATTAAAAAGTACAAGGGCAACAAAGCTCCACCATTTGGATCACCAACGAAGTTGCCTAGGAAGCGGGAATGTACCAAGGCTACCTCCATCATGCAGAGGAAACTTCGCAAAATGGCAATGCAAGGAAATCTGCCAACACAAAGGTGTATGGCTAACCGTCTTGACATGTCATTGGAGACTGTGAGCCGGACGTTACACCATCAACTCAAGCTGAAAAAAGTCATGAAAGCTCGCGGCCATCTTCCCATGGATCCCCACCAAAAGGAACGAAAGTGTAACGCCCGGAAGCTGTACGAACGGCATCTGGCAAAACAAAGGTGGATGTATGTCGTAACGCTTGATGAAGCATGGATTTACCTTTCCGACTGCGGCAAACCGAGCGCCACCATGTAACGAGAGAAAGGCGCCAAAAACATCAGAAGGTGGGTCCGTGTCTGTAAAGAATCCTTCCCAAAAGGGTTTATGGTCGTTACTGGCTACTGTTACCGAGGTACACTGAAGATTCGTAGGGTGATGAAGGACTGCAAAATAAATTAGCAGTACTTTCAGGAGCAGATCATGCGGCCGATCTACGAGAATGAGATTCCAACAATGTACGGTAATGACGCCAATCTGGCGCGCATTCACATGGACAAGGCCTCATCACATACCTCACGATCGTCCCTCGCATTCTACAGGGAGATAGAGGAGGCAAGTGGTATACAGGTGATACCTTTTAATGAGGTACCTGTTAAATCTCCAGATGCAATTCCTATGGACTATTGTGGATTTGGATTGCTGAAGCGGGCTTTGGGAAAACAGCGTGTGACAACTGTGGAAGGACTTTGGAAAGCTGTGCAAAGGAAATGGGACAAGATTACCCTCCCAGTTCTTTAGAAAAACCTATTACAGTGAAAATTACGATGTCGGGCTATTATTAGAAATCAAGGGAAACACATCGAGCACTTACAGACCTGGCGCCATGGATTCTTCTAAATTTTTAGGTAAGTCGAAATTGGCCCAATGTACACTGAACAACCTCTGTATGTACATTTTCGTATTTTTGGAGCTTCTATCATATGGCTATTTTCATATTTTACCAATTGCTGATACAGAAAACGTTTAGAAGCATCTGGATAGTTTTTTTTAGAGACACACTTGCTTCTCTTATTTACGCACAGAAAATAGTCAGTAGTGATTTCAACGATATCGGGAATTATACCCGTGTTTCTTTTTATTTTCTCTACCTGACCAATCGAAATTAGGAGGGAACAAAAGAAAGATTTCCTCACAGTCAAACACATTTATTTTAATGAAAAGATTAAGTTGTAAAAAGATTATAATTTATAAAAGAGACTAATTTATTTGTAAAATAAAATTTTCATAATTTGTCTCCAGTTTTCTGAATTTAAAACAGTAAATACAAAGGTTTAAGGATTATAGTTGTAATTCAGCTTAGAATATGTAGAAGTGTAACATTTTTTACATAACTAGTATATATATATATATATTCACTATTAGAATTTTAGAAAACAAGTTCAGTCATTATCTTTTCATTACTTCAAACATAAACTATATTTTCTTCCAATTTAGTACATTTTTAAAAAATATTAAACTTGTAACATACAATGTTATAGAACATTGAATATACCATCGCTTTTTCGTATACATACCATCTTACATGAACTACCAGAACATTTCTTTTAAAATTGCTACATAATGTTGTCTTTCAAATAATAATTAAGTCACACTTATCATTACGAAATTCATAAGTAACACATACCATATACAACAGCAAACTACACTTATATCTCTATACATAAAATTATGCTATTTTTATTAATTCTTAATAAATATTCATTGGGTTTGAAGGATAAATATGAAAGATAAATGATCGCTATATTCTTACCTTTTATGAGATACAAAGAAAACTGAACATTAGATACACGATGATTAATTTTTATATTAAAATAACAATTAGTATTTATGTGTTTGCAGTCACACCAAAAATATATATTTATTTTAAAATTCTATGTAGGTACTCAGTGGCGTATTTACAATTTTGTTTCGGGGAGGGCTTTGCTAACTTTCCGGGGGGGGGCTTTGCCTGAAAATGTGAAAATTCTGCAAGATATTTCATATACTTTACTATAGTAAGTAAGGTTTAGGGGGGTTTAAGCCCGGAAGCCCCCCTAAATACGCCACTGTAGGTACTATATTTCCATTTAAAAATGTCATTATAAACAGCCAGTTGCTTTCTTCACTTACTGTCTTTGCATTTTATACCTTATAAAGAAAGCTTAAGATCTTAGAATGAAGAATTATTAAAAAAAACTAGTCAGAAATAGAAAAAACATACTATATAGATTCTATATTCATATTAAAAGAATATAAACACACCTGAATTGTATCTACTGTAGTACTATAGACCTGCCCAAATCAGTAACACCTTTTTGCACAAATGCTTACTTTGTTTCTATACCTGTTTATGGTATACAATTTTCACAAGAACTATCCAACAATTATTTTATGGATATACAATCGCTACTGCTTCTAACTAGACATATTACATAATCTCAACTCACATATACATTAATTACTTCTTCCTATCTAGCGATTCTCTTTCACCTAAACAATACACATATTATTTTCCTAACAAGAGCTACATAACGACATGTGTACAATTTCCATGTAACTTCCTGACAATACTACATGCCAACTATAATTGTGAGATTATTCGACTAGACAAATTTCAGCGGCAGGATCTATGTCTTTAATATGATTCTGCTACTTGATTAAGGTCAAGATGCTTAGAGATTTATTTATCATCTCATGTCAATGTTCAACATTCATTATTTATTTTTCAGAGCACATTTTTTTTTTATTTTACAAAATTATCACCGTGACGAAATTATACCAAGAAAATATTTCTTGGAGAGTTTCAAATGACATTATTTAATATGTACAATTTGTTAGTACTAAAAGAGCACAAATACATTTGTGGAATCACACCAAAGTTGTTAATTGTCTCACCTCTATTGTAGGTTATTTACATTAATTGATAAAATAGTAGTAAGAAATCATGTAATTCCAATACCACTGACTGTAAAGAAGACAGGAATACCTGACGACTTATCTATCTCTATAGTTCATAGAATTTTTCTTGGCGTTATATATCGATTTATCCAATCTACAGTAACTTGAGGAAATTTAAGTTTGGGGATGGATACAGAATTGTACGCAAGAAATATTCAAGTTGTTTTCAAATACTATTGTTAAGATGTTTTCCAAATATTATTTTATTGTCGAGTAAGATGAGAATCTAGCAGAAAAACAGGCTGAACACAACAATATACAGCCGAAGAATAACCAAAAGGAACAATTGTTAATGAACACTTTGTTTTTTACAAAAAATCTTAAACTGCCATCTCACTATTTGTCGGTTATACTCATGTGCATTCAGTTTTATATTTATATCGACGTAGAAAGCGATTTGTGAAGAGTTTTAAAGATATGCCTTGTATAAAGTGACGAAAATGACTTAAAAAAACACACAATGGACAGATTATGATTGGTTTTCACTGACGGATGGTTATGCGTAGTTTCAAAATAATACAACCCGTGATGAGAACTATTTCAGTCCTCAAACCAGTATCTATTGTACTTTAATTTTCTCATTATGTAAAAAGAAAATTTAGGAATGTAATGTATTCTACAATTGCGTCTTTAAAAAACCCAGCTAATTAAAAAATTTTCGTAGGAAACGGAAAGTTAATTTTTCAAGATTCTTCTTTAAAAGTTCTTTGTTTGCACTTAACAATTTGTAGAAATTGGTACAAGGCTGATCAAAATTAATCTTACTGGTCGGCACAGCTTCCAAAGTATCTGTAAACAGTTGGGTTTTCATCACTTGTTCACAAAGCATTCATGTGCGAGAATACACGTTCTATTGTAGCATTAGTCCCGGGTAAACAGAGAAGGAACTTCACAGGTTTTAGAAGATTTGAGTACGGTACGTTATAAGAACAGAAATGGGAAAATACTTCTACCCAGCAGTTGTCAGGAGATACTTTATTTGAGTTCCACTTAAATGAACCTTTCCAATGAGTGTTGGTACGGAAGAGTGTAGAGTTTGTATTGGCCATTTATATTTTGAATAATAATTACGGGACACCTGGGTCATTTTGCTTAAAAACGGGACATTTAGGCGTCCCGTTTGAGAATCAGAAAAATACGGGACAATGATTGATAAAAAGGGACTGTCCCGGCTAAAACGGGACGTCTGGTCACCTTGGTAAAAGGACTTGACAATTCGCTGAGAGGCAATGATTATTTTAGAAAGAGACGTTTACAGAACACAATATTCCATCGAATTTTGAGTTTTCTACAAAAGTGTGTTAAGTATTCTGTACTAAACACTAATACGCTCATAGAATAGCCGAAGAAAAGAATTGCATATGCGACCGTTAGTGTTTCTTGACTAATAGCTCTTTTCGTGTCCTCGAACTTAGGATCAGTTGTATTTTCCAAACTTTTCAGGTAAAATGCATCTTTCCTCCATTTTAACCGTAAACCTGACTCTTCGCAAAGTGAAATAATTCGGTTAAACTCGATTGTGAAAGGTGAGTCATGTCTTAGGACATACGTGCTAGGAAGTCTGGTTGAGCCACCTGAGATCGCATAGTATGAAGTTTTATCATCTCTGCTAAATCCATTACCGTAAATTTTGAACTGTTCTATAAGAATGTGCTGCCGCACATATGAAATGAATTTCTCTCCCGAAAATGTTCGTTCTCCAAGCGATCCTGCTGTTGTCCATCTTCGATAAATTTCATTAATAATTGGGTCACTGTAGTTGTCGGAAAATTTTGAGAACGTTGTATTAGATCCTCCAAACGGAATGCCAGAGCTTAAGAGCTCTTCCAACGTTTCAATATATGGATACATCACAGGCTTGATAAAAATACCAAATAACGATCCTTGATATCCTGTATTCAGAACAAGAGAAAGCCATACCCACGAGAGAAATATGCTTTTTACAAAGATGTTATTTAAAGGCGATGAAGTAGATGCTTCTGACATAACGTGAATGTCTGGCCAAAAATGTGACTTTAGCTTAAAGCAATTAAAGCAATATTTATTTACGGATGTAAAGAAATCTAAATTTAGAGACATCACAAGATAGGATATTATTACAAATATCCATACAATTGGTTGGAAGGGAAATATAAGACTCATCCACATTGGATACAGATCGGGACAAGGAGCTATAAAGGAATAGGAAGAAAAACTTCCACTGAGTATTATCTCAAATAAGTTACTCATTGTATGTCCAGCATCTTGTTCACAGAAAATGGCATCGAAGTGGTGGCAATACAATATCTCAAGTAGGGGATGAAGGTCTGCATAACTATCTGTGTACCACGGTTTCCAGTCACAAGGTGTAAATACTGCTAGTGGCTTAAAATATTTTAACGAGAAGTTATGGTTAGCGTTTGTTTTATATTGAAAGTTTAATTTAGTAGAGAGAATCTTGATAAGATTTCCTGTTACTCCACCGAGACTATATTCATCGCTAGAGTTCTTTACGAGATATATCGAGGGAAAATGGTTACAAAGGAAAAATGTAAGAGAGCAACCATTAAGGTTTTTAACTTTGTTAGGAAATAAGTCTGCTTCCCGAAGAAATTTGCCTTGCGTCCATTGGTCTAAGAGAACGGGATCACTCGGTAAGTTACAAAGTTCTCTCGCGAAGGTGTAATAGGTGAATATATATACGACGTCGTTCTTAGTAAAGTCATGGTTAGTTATTATTTTAGTTCGTCGTCTTTTTGGAGCTACAAGGACTACGTTGTACACATCCCACAAAAATAGAGTATGAAATATTGTTCTAAGATCTTGCAGAGTATAATAGTAATTCAGCAACACAATCAAATATTTTCTATTGGAATTCCAAATAAGATAATCTCTCAAATATCTAAATAGGTTAAAGACGGTGAATGGGGAATGTATGATCAACATATAAGTTACCTTACGGTGAACATTCAACCATGTCTTACCAAACAGTCTTAAAATATTTTTGTGCAATGAATTGTATTGAAATTTTAATAGTGGTTTTTTGTATTTGCTGATGACTTCTTCTTCCAGATCACGAATAACCCAGTTTTCCTTAACAAATATAAGTAAATTTCTACTGTTCTCCATATGAGTATTTAGTATGTTTATGACACATTTGCTTAACTCGCTTTGAATTATAGGGTTCGCGATAATACGACCATCTACCATTTGTCCTGTTTGTGCTAGAAGAACGATGAAAGTAGAAATAATATGGAGAAACAGTTGCTTCATCTTTAACCAGTAGCTGATCTGTAAGAGTAAGTTCAATAAGGATATTATTTTCAACAAGAATGGTTGTTGTATTCGAGACTTTTACTTGATGTACACTAACATTGTTTTAAGTTAAATTTTTACTTTTAAGATGTTTTTAAAGTTTATCTACCAACAAATTTGAGATCAAATGAATATTAATATTTAAATGTAAATGTAAATCAAAACACTTTTATGATCAGTATCTGCACTATTCATTTTCAAATAAACAAATACGAACAATACAATTTAACCCTTAAACATTCATTGACGCAACTTCTGCGTCAAGGATTTAATACTAAATAGCTCATATCAGATTTTAATTAAGCTATGAAGATAATTTTGGTATCAATGTGTTCCTGAAGGATGAAGTTTGCCGCCGATATGCATTTTATGTAAGTGGGGATTACTGGACAGAGATTAAAGTTGTTGTTTTTGTTTTCCTTTTCTGCATAATATCTTTTGGGGGTCATTCTATTGGTATGTGAAGCAATGAAGTAGTCCACTACATAGTAATACCCTTGTATGTGTACTTGTTGCTTATATGGGGGGGGGGGGGAGTTGGCCAACTTTTTGAGTCTCAGTTTTTTTTTTTTTTTTTTTTTTTACATAAATTGGGTTTATTTCAGTACAGTTTCATGTACGACAAGATATAGTTTTAATGAATTGGTCTAGAAACAACGAATTAGTTTAGAAACGATCTTGTTACTGTACATGATCCGAACAGTAAAAATGATGTGCCTATAACGTGAAGATATGGAGGGGGATCTCAAATTGAATAAGTTTCTTCTACGCATAACACGTTTTGAGAAAATTTCCTACATTAAACGAATCATTGTCCTTTTCTTTACTACAGCTCCCTCGTGACTAAGCTGTTAGCGTACGCGCCTTTGGCCTGGGAGACCCGGGTTCGTCTCATATAGCCTCGCTACTGAAAGGGACACTAAACTAAAATCAAATCAAATTAAATCAACTCAACTCAACCTTTTCTTTAGTAAAACACCAATATTCCATTTCCTTTGACACATACACATACACACTCATACATTGAGAGAAAAATCGTATGTGGGGAGTGTCAAAACGTAGGTTACATGCGTAAATCCTGTAGTTTTTGGACTTAACGTACAGCAAACGTACAACTGAAAAAGTATATTTTATACGTACTTTTCGTTTAAGTGCTTCGAAAAACGTACTTTCCGGACGAAACGAAAGAACTGTATATAGGCAGTCAGGATACATAAAGATGGGCGTATGTAACATATAGGTGACATATGTAAGGTACGTGTACGTGTGTAATATATGGAGGATTGTTAGATGGCAGACATCCTGCAACGGCATGATGTAACATGCCTTGTGGTACATATGTAGGATATGAATAATGTATGCTTGGTACTGATTTCTGTAGTAAATTTGAGGATACTGTATATTTATACAATATACCGAAATCCGGATATATGGATTTTTCTCAATGCAAGCCTTGTGTACGTTGACTGTAATTGTTGTCAGGACCCACCAAATTATATTTTGTCGTATTTTTGGGACTTATTCTACGAATAGGGAGGGAGTTCCACAAATACTACCCAGTTGGAATCTATGTTCCATACACAGAAAAGAATCTGTTCTCCGGACAGCGGTATATTGTACAAATATACGGTATCCTCTTGCTTACTATAGAAATCAGTACGGAGCATACGTTATCCGTATGCAACATAGGCACTGCCCTTAGATTTTACATCATGCCATTGCAGGATGTCTGACATCTAACATTTTTCCGTATACCACATGCATATACTTATGTTACTTTCGTCAGCTATATGTTATATACGTCCATTTGTATGTGAGATCCTGACCGCCTACATTGTTTCATACAGAAAGTACGTATTGATGAAACACTTATACAGAAAGTATTATGAAACATGCGTTTTCAGTTATACGTCTGCTGTACGTTAAGTCCAAAAACTACAGGAATTACGCATGTAACCTATCTTTTTAAGTACGCCACCTACATTTTTTTTCTCAGTGTAAGCTTTCTAACAATGTATCAAATATGACTCTGTGATAATTAGCGGGGTTCCAGGGAAATTCTACGATTTTGTTTAAATCCCTGGCGGGCGTAGAAAGGTTAAGCTGAAATTAAGTTATCGTTATATATGACTGTAGATATATACATTAATGCTCAGATATAAATATGGTTACGTTCTTTAGTTTACTTTAAACTAGGGTACGCGGTGGCTCAGTCGTAGACTGCTTAATTCTGTTACATAGGATTCCTGGTTCGATCTATGGCAAAGTAACATTTTGATGGACGATACTGCGTCTATGGATTTTCTAGGGATACTCCCGTTTCCTTCCACAATTTCATTCCACCAATTCTTCCATCATCACTTACTTTCTTTAATAATCCATGTCCCTTAACTCAAATGGCATATTCGTGAGACGTTAAACACAAAAAGTGTTTATTTCATTTCATTTTGAAATAATTAAATTGAATCAAGGCAGTATCGTCACAATAGTTTCAAATTTGCAAATTGTCTCCAAGCTACAAACATCTGGTGTCAAGCAAGCGTGCAACGATACGTTTGAGCTCGGCTGTTTACTATTAGAAATTAACGTAACACATCGACATTTTAGTCTTCCATAAATAGAATATAAATACCTTGAAAAGTTGTTAAAGTTAAGTATTAACATTTGTCGCTGTGATAAGTTATATTTTATATCTAAAATACACAGCGTATGCAAGTGAAAGTTACCAGTGATTTAAATTGAAAATACTGTACATGTGAACACGGAGAGCACGATATATGGTCAAAAGAATGCATAATACCCAAGAGACTAAAGAGTAACAAACGTTGGGGGTCCGTAGTCACCACACTGGTTGAGACAAGCATCTCACTGTTGCACCAGGAATCGTATTCCGGCTGAGAAAAAATGTTTTCCGATTGTGCAGTGAAAAATTTGATTCTATACCTCACCACCGCTGTAAAACATTCTTGTTGAGTTTCTTGAATGACGGAACAACTGGAAGTCATAAGCTGATAAGTTCGGGTTGTAGAGTAGATGAAACAGAATCTCCCATCATTTTTCCTTAATGCCCCCTACACAATGTCTGCAGAACGGGGACGAGCATTATCACGATTAATGATCATATTAGAATTCATCATTTCGTATAAGCGGGTGCAATTTATTGAGCGTTTTGGGGTAGCGCTTTCTACTGAATTTGCTGTTGAGTTTTCTGACTTCTAACAACAGTCATAATTGATTGTCAGAAAAAGTCGCTTGCTGATGGTTAATCTTGCTTGCTGATGGTTATTTTTATTTTATTCTCTTCGCTTTTCCCGATGACGGATGACTCCACTGCATGGTTGCTACTTTGATTGAGTGTTCGAAGTGGCAACACGACGTCTCGTTCCCTACCAGAATACACAGAAGAAATCCGTCAACATCCTTGCCACATCGAGACAGGTACTGAACACACGTAATCGCAGATAGTTTTGCTTTACAGGAAGAACCCGCAGGGCCCATCGTGCACTTTACGATACTACAGCTTATTAGGTACAATAATGAGGATTGTATCACGCGAAGCACCAAACTCCATGTTCAGCGTACCTATACATTTGTTCCAATTCTTGGGTATGGCAGAATCAACTCTCGCTCTGAAGTCATGATTGACTTAATTGTGTTCGATCAGGATGAGTAGCATCTGTTGTGTGTTCCCGACCTTTCCGGAACATTCGCACTCAATTCTTTAGTTTTCTTTTAAACATATTTCTCCCCATAATTTACACTAATTTTTCCGTAAATTTCATTGGACTGAATAGAACTTAATTCTAATGAGTTGACCAACACGGAACGGGTTTCAATCGCCGATGCAACTTTTCCATGCCGTCACAATCAAAGACCACGCATTACCATTTAGTCTGATGTGCACTTATGTCTATTATTAATTTATTGCTCGTCCAGCACACACTTTCCTTGATGCTTAGTGAAGTAAGCAATGTTGAACGAGCAGGTATTATTTCGACAGGCTTTGTACTTCCAAAAATGTATTTTAGCATTTTACTTGTCACTCGAGGTTTATAATTTGTAGTTTGATATAGATTTTAATTAATTATAATATTCGGTATCTACTGTAGGTGGTACGGGAGGTTTTATAGCACAAAGAGAGAGTACACATGAGATATGGATGAAACTGGTTCCGCTCGCGGTACCAGTTTCACAAATAAACTAGCTATTCCTATGGAAAACAGACTGAAAAACCAGAAAATTAAAACTTTTAATTTGAAAATATGAACTGACTTCTAAATAAGACAATAAAAAACAGAAAATAATAAGAAAGCACTTAAAACTACAAAGGAACTTATTACTAATATGTTTAAGAATTTTAAAGTCATGCTAAGCCGAACAAATTAATGCCTATATTAAGTTAATTCGATAGTACATAATTTTATGAGGCATTAACATCTTTGGCCTGACACGACCTTCGTACGAGAAATTGAATTACCAAATTGGAAAAAGAGAATTGAGAAACTGTGTATCTATATACGCACACAAGTCACTCACTACACTGGCTTTTGAATTGTAAAACAAATTGTAATTTAAGCCAGATTTAAGAACAACGTCTGAAGTGAAGCTCGGTTATGAAAGGAATGATATAAGTACTCAGTTGAAACGAAACAACAAAATTATAAAACACATTTATAGGATTGTTATGGACATTAAAAAAAAATTAAATATAGAAACTAGTTTGGAAAACATTCTTGTTTCCTATTTATGGTTAGATGGTTGTCTATAGACTAATATGGCTTCTGGGAAATTATTATTTACAGTTAGCCTCTTGACATGAACTATGAATTAAGTTGATAAATTTAAGTGCACCAACTCCCTCATTATCCTTCCCATTTTGATAATTGACCAAACAGTTGTAAAAAAAAAATAGCAATTTTGGTAAAAGCATTGTTTCATTATTGACATTTGAGAAAAATAGTTTAATTTATTTAATTCTCACAAACAAAATAATGAGCCATCACAAATGTCAATTATAAATATGTGCTTTGCTCTTTTTCTATAATCATATATCATCATGTATAATGATCCTTTTGTCCTCTGCTTTGGTTGGCTATAATTCCTCCAACTTTACAAAGTATATTAGTACTATGAAGTAATATGTTTATTAGTTAGAAAAGTAGGAGCTTTATACAACAGGGTATTTGTGTGACATAAAAAGATATATATTAGTTCATTAAATTTCAAAACAACTTAGTTATATTATGCTTACATTTACTAATAAAAATAACATATCTTCATTTCGTAAGTGGACTCCAATGTTTTATTCAATTTCATTTAGTTTTTAAATAGCAGTAATTTCCTTTTAAGTATCTATCAGCATGAATCTTAGTAACTATAAAGTGTTAAATCCATAACAGAATATATTTTTTTAACGAAGATTTCTGTCTGAAGATGTAATCCTAGTATAAACGAAAATAATTAGCCTAAAATCTTATTGAACAAAAATGTACAAAGTCTCAAGAGCATTAAATATTTTACATTACTAATACTCACATAGTACTCAGCGAAACATTACAAAACAATACCTTATACCCCTTTTTTATTTCCACTGTACCACGAATGTCTTACAAGATATTTTAAAAGAAATCTATATATTTATTTCGGCAACTTTTTAATTTCTTTCAACTTCATCTAAAAAATATTATACTGATAATTTTGTCTTAAATTTTCAATAGTTGTATTACTCTTTGGGGATCTTATGGTACAATTTGTACAGTACCATACGCCTTTTTCATGGTACATTGCATTATTTCTCTTCTATTTCAGCTTTTCTGTCCGATTTTTTTTGTTTGTTTTTCAAGTCCAGAGGCATCGTAGAAGACATTACGTATGGTTTCAGACCTTCCTGCGTCCAGACATAGGAGGTGATGACGTCATAATTCTAAAATTTATTTTTTCATTTACTAAGCCTACTTTCAATATTTTTTGGCGGGCTTATTTTTCCACGTAGAAGATTGAAATTTTGCACAAACATTCAGTCCACCGAGATTTTTTTTTCAGATTTGTGAGTTGAAACAGGGGGGAAACCAGAGGGGCAAAGGGGTGAAAAAAGGGATATTTTTACCCCCAAAATCCCGTTTTTCAGAATTTTCGCGCCTCACATACATGATGGGGACACGTGAATCATACCGTCTGAAAGGCAGTTCCATTCTGAAGAGAATAACGGCCGAATCATTATCCTAGGATATTTAGGGACGTCTCATGGATTTTTTGAAAAATATACTTCTATATAGGAAAAAATGGGACATGGTCGGTATATTTTTTTTGGCGGGCTTACTTTTGCACCTAGAAGATTGAAATTGTGCACAAACATTCAGTCCACCGAGTAGTATTTACCAGATTTTTTTCAGATTTGTGAGTTGAAACAGGGGGGAAACCAGAGGGGCAAAGGGGTGAAAAAGGGATATTTTTACCCCCAAAATCCCGTTTTTCAGAATTTTCGCGCCAAACATACATGATGGAGACACGTGATTCATACCGTCTGAAAGGCAGTTCCATTCTGAAGAGAATGGCGGTCTAATTATTATTCTAGGGTAATTAGGGACGTCTCAGTGAATTTTTTCAAAATATACTTCTGTATAGGGTAACATGGGGTATTTTCTGAATTTTTTGGCGGGATTATTTTTGTACCTAGATGATTGAAATTGTGCACAAACATTCAGTCCACCGAGTAGTATTTAACAAATTTTTTCAGATTTCTGCGTTAAAACAGGGGGTTCAGAGGGGCTAAAGTTGAAAAGAGGGAAATTTAGACCAAAAATCCCTTTTTTCGGGAATTTCCCGCCTTAGATACATGATGGAGACATGTGAATGGTACCACCTGAAAGGCAGTTCTATTGAGAAGAGAATATGGGCGACACATGACCCTAGGGTAATTAAGGATGTCTCAGGAATTTTTTTCCCTGAGATCACAGTGTTTTGTGGTAATTTGGGGCATTGTGGGAATTCTTGATAAAATTTCTCCCACCTTTACTATTCAAGATAGAAACTTGAAATTTGGCACACACATTCAGTATGCCAAGTACTATTTATCAGTTTTTTTTAGATGGCTACGTTCACACAGAGGGGTCCAGGGGGGTAAAGTTCGAGAAAAAAATTTCCCTCCGAAATTTTCACTTTGACATTTTCCCCCACTTCTGCTATATGGTATGAGCACGCAAGTGGTACTATTTGAAAGCCAGCTCTATTCTGAAGAGAATGAAGTTTGAACCATGATCCTAGGATAAATAGTGACGATGCAGTAGCTGCTTGACTGAACGGAAAGAATGGGTGTGTGCAAAATCAGTTTCACCACCATTACCGATGTATCTCACCTGTTACAGAGCCCTAGAGCCGTCAGTGCATGGAAATGTGTCCAGTATGTGCCTTAGGTACCTCCGCGAGAGAAGTCACATGGATGGTAAGTGATAGTCACAGTGTATGTCTGCCCCTAGGCACACGTGCCTAGTATGTTCTAGGTATGTTCCCCATGCCGTAAGCGTCAATGAACCACAGAATTAATTCCTCAAAATATGTTAAATCGCCTATATGCGTAATGTATTTACATTAAGGTGAGTCTAAAAGCACTTTAAACAAGTAAAAAAAGTACCCAGGATGGGCGCGAACCACCAACCTTAGGATTACTAGCTGCGTGCTATTTCGGCTTGGCCACGGGCCAATGAGGAAAACGTCGCTTGTAGAGGGATATATTGTTGAGAGCTTTTGAATTTGGCTAATCAGAGTGCTCCTTTAACCGCGTATATTCGACGATAACCGTTTGTCATAAGACAAAATATGCTCCCCGTGTAATTTTATAACAAAATGATGAGTGTCTATTTACTTTTTTATGGGTCTTCCATATTCACCTTCAAGTGATCTGCGATAGTTGCCATCTAATAAATTTGATGCGTTTTTAGAAAAAGAAGCAACAAATGCATCAAATGTGGGAGATGAATTTAGAACACCTAAATGGCGCATGCCTAGCACATCTTGTGTTGTTAGGATATCTGAAACAGTATGTACCTAGAGGACGTACCGGGAACATGACAGATATACCGTATGTCCCAAGTAACGACACAAAAACAAATGACTGTTAGAGTGCGAAACTGAGCCAGGTATATAAATGCTATATTTATGGTACAAAGTTGCAAATATCAATTAGGTGTAACAAGTGCCTAAAACTTTAGATAGCTGAAGTACGTACCTAGCACATGAATATCATATGTGCCAAGTGTCGGGTAGCTAAAAAGTAGCTGGGACACATAAATGGCACATGCTAGCACATCTTGTGCTGTTAGGGCTACTGACTGAGTGGTTAGTGTATATGATTTTGGGATGGGGTACCGAGGTTCGATTTCCAGCAGGAGTTCATGTATTCCGCATCCCACGTTAAGCTGTAAGTCCTCATTTTATGTAGCCTTGCTGCTCAAAGGGACGCTAAACTAAAAATCAAATAAAGTAAAAAAATATCGAAACCCGATTAGGACATTTGGTGGAAAAGGTGTAACAGCTTTTCCAGGCCAGCCAGTGAGGTTATCTGGGTTTTCCTCATTTATGCCAGGCAAATACTGGGATGGTATCTAATATACAGGTCACAGGCTGTTTTTTTTTTCTTTGCCTATTCCCTTCTTTGCATCCATGGATAGTGTGCTCGCCGGGAACGTCATTTCTTATACGTGACAGGCTTAAGACCATAGTTGCCATCGATGTCCAGAAATATGTATAAATAAAATAAATAATCAGTCTATTTTAATTTTCAAACTCTCCAAAGAAAGAAAGTTTTCACTTTTATGTTCAGTTTCACAACCACAATGTAAATGTTTTGTTCGTGGCTCAACTACGATTCACTTGTAAAGGAAGGAAGCATAACGAGGTAAACTTGAGAAGCTTATGCCATCTATTGAGACAAGTGGGAACTAACTAAAGTTTTATTGAATTTTATATTTTGATTAAAAGAAAGAACCCGTTTAACAATAACGACGCTAAGGGTGGGCGGGGGTGGGCAACCGAACACCCGATGGATGGCCTCGCCCACCCCAACAGAACAGGGGTGTCATTAGGGGGGACAGGAGGGGGCAATTGCCCCCCGCAAGATTTTGAGGAATACATATACTTTATCGATTGTCTACTAATATACTAGTGCAAACTGTGAAAGTCTTATGTTGTTGGTGTTCTTGCCCCCTCAAGCGAAGTCTGAAATGACACCCCTGCAACAGAAGGAGAATAATAAAGGTGACCAGTGCCGGATTTAGGTTTGATGGGGCCCTAAGCTATTGAAGGTAATGGGGCCAATTTATTTCTAGCATTCTTTTTCAGCGACAAAATTTCGTCTTTTCTGTTTGAATATATGCTATATGGTAATTTATGGACCTAATACATATCTATTAAGTAAATACTTTTTCGTGTATATTTCGTTAACTTAACTTACTGTTTTGAATACATTACAGAAAAACTGTAAAATTTGTAAAATTAGCGGTAGTTTAATTTGGTACCAATAAAGTCTCTTGCCGATCTTTTTGCACCAACTATGATCCACGCTCCACGCCATGCTTCAACAATATGTGGAGACCGCATCATTTCTCATTTCAAGTTGTTTATATTCAGTTGGGTAAAGTTTGAAACGTTTCCAGGGATCCGTGTAAGTAAATACAGTCTAAATATCATCCAGGGTTGGTAATTACTGCCTGAAGCTCAACTAATCGTGTGAGATTTTAACAGGTCAGGTTACTGGAGTAACTCAAAATGGAATGCAACCCTCGAAGATTACACAAGGTGTAATACGACACAAATTCGCTGGAACCAGAGGCGAACTTAGAAGATTAAAACTGGAGAAGGGGCAACTAAAACCCAGATTATGATAGATATATCGTGAGTTTACTCTAAACTTTCAAAAATATGTAAGTAATGGCTTCAATTATTTTTGTCACTCAAAAAACTGGGATCGTAGACCTCTCCGGCCCCTGGCTAGATACGTCTCTGGCTGAAAATCATAAAAACATCGTTAAAAAACCTAACTGTTGCACTAAAATTATTATAAGACCTATAAATGTAGGTAGCATCTTTTTACTGCGACGTGAAAAGATGTTGGTACCTTGCCTTGCTATGTAGTAACCAGTGGCGTATTTAGGGGGGTGGCTTCCGGGCTTAAGCCCCCCCCCCCGAAATCACTTAGTATAGTAAATAAATGAAATATCTTGCAGAATTTTCACATTTCCAGGCAAAGCACCCCAAAAGTTAGCAAAGCCCCTCCCGAAACAAAATCGTAAATACGCCACTGGTAGTAACTAGTGCCGATAACCTAATGGATTCAGCCTGTTGCACACTAACTTACACAAGGTAAATTCGGGCAGTTCTGAACGTAACAATACATAAAATACTGTTAATATATACAAACGAACGACTCATATGCCTAGAACGAATGGATGAAATCACTACGATTCGTGCTCCTATTCTTTCCTTTAGTCAGGGGCGGATCCATTCTGAATGTTTAGGGGGGACAGTCGTTCGAAGTCAATAGGTTTTATTTTACGTTTATAATACAAAGGTGAAAATTCTTAGGATAGGTTTTATTTTTAAAATAAAAACATATTCAATTCTGGGGGGTGATCGCCCCCTGGATCCGCCCCTGCCTTTAGTGATCCATTATTGCACTCTATAGATCACTTCACTATATGAGCTCCTCCGTGGCTAAGCGGTTAGCGTACGCACCTTTGGCGTGGGAGACCCGGGTTCGATTCCCCGTGGGAGCTCATGTGGTTCTGATTCCACGTTAATCAGTAGGTCCCGTCTCATGTAGCCTCGCTGCTGAAAGGGACGTTAAACTCAAAATCAACTCAACTCTATAGATCACTATGAAAATCAGTGCTAAGTTCTGAAAGTTATGAAAATACTTCTGCAAACTACTTTTCATACTTACGTACAGCGAAATAAAATAGCTATAATTTTGCGATGTAAAGATTATTGCCGCTTAGGGCTGTAATTCTTTATATTTTACTATTATTTCGCGAGCTTGTCGTTTCAATCCTTCTTCTTAAGCATCCACTGTTACCAGACTCAATTTCTTGTAATTCCAAATAGTACAAGAAAGGGTAGCACTAGAGTTCTATCCGCATACAAGATACTACATCACTTATGCTGTGAAGTCTTATCAAAGTAGCTAAGTGTAATGGCTGGAAAACAGGGTCCCGATTACAAATGGGGCTCTGAAACAAAATCCCCATTACAAGCAGAGCTGGGAAACGAGGGTTCCATTATAAGCGGGGCTGGGCAACAGAAATCCCATTGCCGGCGGGTTGGAAAACAGGGCCCTATTACTTGCTTCATGAGAGCTAAATACATAACAGTACAGAACACCGTTGTTGTATGTGCGTTTTATCTTATTTGCTTTTTCTTATTATTTGGAAATGACGTTACATCCACTTTTTCTTTAAAATTTTTGGGGCCCCCAAGAGAGCTATAGCTTGTTTAGCTTATACGCAAATCCGGCACTGAAGGTGACATCCTGTACTACACAAGCAATAGGTATTACTTTCGATTGTAATGTAATAGGTTCTATGACTCTGTTTAACTCTGCAATGGACAATGATTTTAAGACTGATACTTGTAGTAATATAATGATGCCAAAAGTCGTGATTAATGAATTGAAGTTTAACACACACGCACAATCGTGCTATTGAAACGCCAGTGTTTGTATGTGCTGCACTGAAAATAATAATAATAATAAAAAAAAAGCTTTCTAAAAAGCCAACTAAATAATGGACAGAGCTGGCCAGTATTATCTATTGTCTCATTTTGAGAAAGAGAGGGAGGAGAGTAGTGCTTTGTGTCAAGGGCGCCGATCCTGGGGGCCCAGGGGGGCCCGGGCTCCCCCAAAGCCCATGTGCGCCCCCGCATTTTATTTATGAATATACAATATTTGGCATAATTTGAATTCAATTTGTCTTAAAATCCTCATGTATGCCTTCTGCATCTGAATGCCCCCCCCCCCAAATTTACAGAGAAATCGGCGCCCTTGCTTTGTGTTGGCGCGATAGCTTCTTATAACATGGTTCCTACTTGCAATTGTTTACAGCAATGTACCACATGTCTTACCCGTGTGGCATGAAACAGATTTGTAAAAACCCTTATTATAGCATTGTTGAGTTGATCTCTGTTGCGTTCAGAAGTCTTGGCGGTCGGTGCTTGTTCAGCTAATATGTCGAAAAAATTTAGCGATTTCTTCTCAGGCTCGATGTCTTTCTCGTGTTCAAAGAAGCGCGATTTTTAATCCGTTGATGTTAGTGATAATCCTTCTTCAATGGGGAAAAAGACAAAAAATACAAATACATGTGACAACCAGGATTCGCAATTTGAAGTGTTCGATTTGGAGGAAAGTGAAAATGAACTAGATGTTGGAGGGAGCGAAGAGGACAGCATTGCTTCTGAAGTTACTCATTTATATTTTTTGTCTCTTGCTTTTTTGTAATAAATACTTCAAAGATAAAAATGTTTGCAGCAGCCTATTTTATCCTTGTTTTACTTTACCTACTTATTGTGTATTTTATGTTATTAACGAAAAGTAGAGTATTATCTGTTAGTCTGCGTTGTTTGAACCTTCTTTTATTTCTATGCATTCATGTGCATTCTTGGAGGGAGAGGAGTTAAAGCAGTCTTGAACTTCTTCGACTACACAGAACACACCGTTATTATTATTTAAAAAGCTGAAAGTAGAGGTAGTGTGTGTGCCACGCGGAATTCGGTAGGTCGAGCATATTGCCACGAACTCCCGCAGCCCATCCTAAGTCCTGCATTTCTTCAGTCTTACCAGGTGAATGCTGGAATGGCACCTTCTATAAGGCCAACACAGCTGTTTTCCACATCCTTGTTTCTCCCCTATTTCGGTCTGAGCCTTAGCTAACTAAAGAGTATAAAAATTGAAATATAATTATTGTCAAAAAATGTCTACATTGCCCAGTTCTCATTTTCGTTGTCCGCCCACCCAGCAACTGGGTTCCGCCTCTTTCCGCCCACCCCATCAAGCGTTCCTGGCGCCGTCCCTGCCGTTTAATAGACTTATTTTTAAAAGAAATAACCCAATGCTTTCTTGTTATGAATTCAATGTCCCTAGAGAAACATCAATCTCCTCTCCTAACCCAATAATAAAAATAGAGGTGGTAAAAGCAGTTTTATGAAATGCATGTAGCAAAATGAAATGAAATCTTTACGTTTTACGTCCAACGATTATGTCGACCAGACTAAAGGAGACGGTGATGATGAGAAATGAACGAAATGGTGAGAAAGTGTAATGAAACGGGAGAACCCTGAGAAAACCCACGCACACGGTGTTTGTCAATCACAAACTCACATCTCACGAACTGGGATCCAACCAAGGACCCCATGCGCCAGAGATTATTTTATAACGTCCTTGGTTAGAATGTTACAGGCTATATTAAAGAAGTATACAAAGTATGTCACTGAAATAAATAATGCAATGTTATAATATAAACGTCTTAATGATATTGTTAGGAATTTGTATGCTATAAAGTAATAAATAATGATTGAAGAAGGGAACGAAACTTATTTAAAATTTTATTTTTTATACTTGTACTGGCATCATTACCCGCTTCGCTGGCTTAAATTAACAAAAAAAAAAAAAAAGTATTATGTTCCGTTAGTCAGTCACTTTTTACTATTACTAAAGCGCTATTTGATATCGGTCATTTTCGATTATTTTTATATATCCCCCTCCCTTATCCCTTGTTGCTGTGCACGGCATCGGAAGTGTCATTGTTCATCACAACGACCCCGAAAACTATAGATTTGACACTAATATCGGTCATTTTAGAGAATTTTTAAATGTGTTTCCCCTCCCCCACCTGTAAGTTACGCCGTTAGGGTGATATCACAAAAACCGTCTCACTGTTAAACTTCATCTGCGTTGTAAGTTTGATTAAGATCGGTCGTGCATTCAAAAGTTATTAAGTTTTATTTATTTTCATATATATATCTCCCCCTATCCATCTCCCCTAAGTTCTATCGTCAAAGTGAAATCATAAAAAAAACTTCTCAGGCCCCAACCTCATCAATGTTAAAAATTTGATCGATATTTATTTCATTTATTTTTTTAACTCCTCTCTCCCCTACCTTAAGTTTTATCGTGAAAGTGAGTAGATAAATACAATTTCAGACGCAAACCTCATCTATGTTGAAAATTTGATCGAGATTGATCGGGTGGTTCAACAGTGATGTAGTCACAAAGACAGTCACTTATTTTTTATTTTTACATATATATATATCCCTCCCCTTCTCTTACATGGCATTGTCAAAGTTAAATGACAAAAATTATCCCAGGCCCGAATCTATCTATGTTGAAAATTTGATCGAGATCGGTCGGACGGTTCAAGAGATTAAGAATCACAAACATAGTCACTTTCAATTTTATAATATAGATTGTTGTCGTAGAAATATTTCAAGCTTGGTCTAACAATGCTTGAGAATCAATTTTGTATATTTGCTGTTAATGTTGCTAATGTAAATTGTTGCTTGTGGCCTTTTTAACCTGGAGGTTCAATGCCGCGTTCACAAAAGCTATCCTCTGATTTCTAAACTTAGCCAACTGGATCCAGTTTCTACTTTGTATTTCTATTTCTGCTATATCCATCTTAATCTTGTTCTTCCATATGCACTAGGTCTTCCCAAAGATCGTTTGCCAATTAGTCTTCCAGTTAAGACTTTGAAAGCGTTCCTACTTTCTTCAATCCTAGCTACATGCCCTGCGTACCTAAGTCTCCTAGAGTTCGTTACCTTAACAATCTTTGGTAATTCTTATAAATTGTGCAGTTCCTCGTTATGAAGTTTCCACCATTCCCCATTCCCGTTCCTATTGGGTCCGAATATTTGTCTCAGGATCATGTTCTCAAATACTTTCAGTCTATGTTCTTCCCTCAGAGTGAGCGACCATGTTTCGCCACCGTACAGAACAACAGGAATGATTATCGTTTTATGTATTTTAAGCTTCAAATTCCTCAGCAGAATTCGCGACGCAAGAAATTTAGAACTGAATAATAACACGAATTCCCTGCTTTTAGTCGACATTGAATTTCTTTGTGGAAATGGTTTTGGTCTGTTATTATTGATCCTAAATATTTCTTTTAAATTCTGTGATGTTTTTACTGGTGTATAACTTCTTGACTTTGAGTATATTATAGTCTATTCCTTGAGAAATGTCTTTTTACGCTTAAATCTATTTGCAAATATCGGAATAATGCATTTAAAATAGGCTGATGCTTCTCGTATTACCTCTCAACGACTTAATTACGAATTATAATTTATCCTTCCCTAGTAGCAAGAAAGCTTTCGGCCAGTTTGCGCGTGCTTAGCTTTTGACTTGCTGTGCTTGCCCTTTCAACGCATGCTTTCCTACAATCTGCCTTTCGTTGTACTTGCAAGCCATGCTTTAGATCCTTTGCAGAGCGTTATACTATCACTGGCCGTTCATTGGCTATTAACTTGGCTCGACTTGTAAAACGCTTGCATCAAGCTCGAATGGAACACTGAATGCAAGGTTACCCCCATGTAACTTCGTTACTGGAATACAGCTTGCGGCATGCTTCCACTTTTTCCCATCAAACTGGATGTAAGCTTGGCAGACTTGTAATTCAAGCTTACAGCAAGCGGTTTGCAAGTTGACTCTGCTACTAGGGTAATGTTTAAATTTCAAATATAAATTAAAATCAATCAGTTTTCGAGTATATTTAGAGAAGCTCACCAGATGAACTCTTTCTAGTTGAGGGAAAACCGTCCATGAATAGATATTTCTCCAGTCAAGTAAGGTGTTCCAGTATGCAAGTCCCTATTTCTATTAGGCTATAACCTTACATTTAATAAAGATATATCATAGGAATAAATGTACATAATATATTTACGAATTTTGTTTTTTGAACTAATTATAAATCGTTTTATTGGTTCATTTTTCCATTATAATCAACTACTATGAAAATAAAGTAACTTTGGGAACCAATTCAGAACGTCTGGTACTGATGAGGTGACGTTTGAAAGTGATCATTCAGCACATGCATTTCACACGTTTACACCTTCTGTTCTTCAAGACTTCGTGTCGGTAAAACTAATCGAAAGAAGCCAATTATTTAGAAGGCGACTACACAATTGTTTATAACACCACAACCATGGTCACTGACTCTTCCGGGGTCATTAAGTTTGCGTCGGCTATTGCCTTATTGTAACAATACCAAGTCATTTTCTTGTTTTAACCAGCCGAGCTTGCACTATCAACACATATGAATATGAATCTCCTTGTCATTCCTCACAACATATGAATATGCCCCTTTAGAGACACAAGTGAAGAACGTCTTGATAAAAATCAACAAATGGTAACATAAAGAAAAGATTTTTTTCCATTACTTTTTCAATATTTCGCACAATTTGCAAGATTTGAGCCTAATTCAGGTTGAAGTTTCTAATCCATGTATCATCAGTGTTTTCTTTCTTCTTGTATACAATATGTAATAAGCAAATACATTGCAAACACAATTAATTCTAATGTCAGTGATATACGGTGTTCATTGGGCAAAACACTCCAAACAATGAAGATTCATCTTAGCTTGGAGAACTGGTATCCTTCGTTTCTCGTTATCATTAGGCCATGAAACAAACGCCGAAGAAATATACTAACCCCGTATACAAATATATGTTGTTGGAATGTATAACTCATAGGATATTATGCATTATTTTTTAACATTTCAATATTTCCAGTGTACTACTAAAAAGTGTAATAAAGACATAACGGTCATATTTTTAGTATGTAATTAGAACTGAAAAATCTGCACAAAATGTGCAATTGAGGAGTGAAAATGGCATCTTTTTAGAGTTTGTGGAATTATTAAACATATTGGCGACAAACATATAATCGCCTACAAACACAAAGACTTTTCTTAACCACATAGATATAAACCTGGCATTTTAATATATAGATTCTCCTTTTTACGAACATAATAAGCAGGACTGATATAACTTCTTTGAAAGCCGATTCATATTTTCGTGTTTTTTCTTCGTCCTACTGCTTTGTTGGTTACCGTGGTTCACTGGGAAGGCCTAACGAAACTACATAGTTGATTCACATTCTATTTTTGTGAATTAATACTCAACTCTAATTTACATCTTCTTTATTACTTTCTTGCATAAATTTGTTCTAGAAATAAGTGGGAAAGATTTTGTCCTATCAGAGAGATTTTGTTTGTTTATTATATTTGAACATCATTCTAAATTTCTTATAGGGGTCGTGAACTCGGGAGCGTCATTGAAGAATGTTCATTCATTTACTTTCATGATAAACAATCGATTTCATTGGAATAAAGTATCTCTTTCGGTTTAATGTAGGCCCTATATGAAATTCTGTAATCGACACAAGTTTATCTCCATGAAATGTTTGCTTCAAGATAATAGTGTTAGCAATTTTATCAATTCAAATGTAGTAAATTAGCTACATATAACTGTGACTATTATCCGTATATGAATGTCGATGTACTTTAGAAATATATGAAACGACATCGACGTAACATCTTGAACTTCCTCATGATTAATGCTCTTGGGTACCGTGTGCGCCGAAGCCATTACTAGTTTTTTTTTTTTTTTGCTAGAAACGACGTGACTGGAGTGAACGCCAAAGGCCTTTGCTAGTCATTCACTTAACACAGACGATAGCAAGGACTCGGACACTTAACACCCCAACAAACATTCTTCAGACGTTCAAGGGATATTCTGCCACGTGCAGTGGATGTCTGTGGTTCATCCCTTGCAGCTTCAAATTGTGTCCAGTGAAGGAATATTGGGATGACCCTACTACGTACATTTGCTCCATTGGATATGCCGTACAAATTAATACGTCCGGTTATCTCGAGGATACATTATTGCAGCATACACTCCGTATGCTAGTTAATAATCTCGTAGGTTTGAAACACTGACATATTATACTCTACTTCCAGTTTGCTGAATATGACGTCAGCATAAGCCTTTATATAGCCCACAATTTGAGTTCGTTTTCGTCTCTAATTATTCATACTACAATGATGAATTTATCTATTTTGTTAGTACGATGCTTACATTTCGTACATATGATGCTTACGTAAACTTTATATTTTGGGGACTGCCATTTGGTGTTTGCGTAGAGAGAGGGTCCATCGGTCATATATTTCCATAAGTTTGTTTGTACGTTATTTTCCTCCCCTCTAACTTGTGAATATTTCAGAAGGATTCACGAATTGCTGGTTTGTTGAAATTTTGTATAAAGGGTTCAGTGGACAACTTTCCTTGTTTGAGGCTTAAGCACACCATCTGCCTACATCTGAACGAGTGTTTCGTAAGTTTTGTACAAAAATTAAAAAAATAAAAAGCTAATATATAAAATGTTTTAAAAAATCGCGCCATTTCTATGTTCTTGCCTTTTCTGCGTTGGTCGTCTTTGGTTAATACTGTGCTTTCTTTATTTTGATTCTGGACCATATGCGATTAATCATAATTGTGATAATCAATTTGTTCATGTCAACGTGCTTTACACTATCTTGACAAGTTGTCATTGTACCTGACTTAAGAATCCTGGGTACAGATTCTAACTTCTGAAGAGAAATAAAAACAGTACTGTAGAATTTGAGTTGATTCTGACAAATTTTCTCTATGCTGAGTGAACATAGATCAGAAAGAAAATTGAGATCAGAGCTGCTTAACTCACTTTCAGTCAGGGATAAAAGTGAGTAGGAACGCGGGTTGATGACGTCTCACCGCTTCCAGAAAATATCTGTGGCGTCCCCCCATTTTTTTTTAATACAATGGTCGAAGGTACGCACGGAGGACGGCGTGACGTCATTCATCTCCGTACAATTTCATATTCACTTTTACCCCTGCTTTCAGTTATAAATTACTTCTTTCAGACATAAGAAAGAAATTGTAGAACATTTGGCATAATGAATCAGTATATATTACTCCATAACCAAAGTAATATAGGGAAAACCGGGGTATTTGCGAACACTGAGGTAATGCCGAACACCCAGGGAAGCTAGTTAGAAAACACAATTTTGCTTCACGCTAGCTGAGAGACCTGGAAAAGTGTAGCATAAACAGGGCCAGCCTTAAGCCGATTGGACCGATTTCTCCCAATCGGGCCCCGCGCCTAAGGGGGCCCCGCACTAGTGCCGTCTACTCTGCTGTCCAGTTTAATCTATTTTCCACTGCCGTTTTAACAGCATATTAGGTTCCAGAGCAAACAAGTATATTGTGGTCTATATTACTAAATTTTGCTCCTAATACATGTAATTAATACATGCCATTATGCTCATGGAACCTCCAATGCTTGCGGGGCCCCCAGCCAAGAGCTATTATACAGTTAAGATGGCTCTGCTACTCTCAGTTGTTAAGTACACACAACAGCATATTACAATACAAGTACATCCAAAGACTCCACAAGGGAGGGTATGGCCTCTCCCTAACAAGGAAGTGAATAGTTTGTATTAAGTTTCCAGGCATAAGCAAAACTTTTCTGAATTTATTGCTGCAGTAGTTTATTTTTTTTACAACTTCTGTTGTAGAAATATATATTACGTCGAGGGAGTATTGTGCAAATCCCCAACATCCCCCAAATTTCCTTACATATAACCCTGGGCATAAAAATATTGTTTTCTTTGAGTTTGTGTAAAAATGTATATCATTATACTGGGTGCACACCCTCTTTTATTTTGAACATCCCACTAAGTAAAAGTTCCTGGCGTCCTTACTGATTATGTAATGTGATACTACCGCAAATACCGAGATGGTATCAAATAAATCAGCTTCAGTGCGACTCCTTTGCATATCCTTTCTCTTATTTCAGCGGTGAAAATCTGTCTTCCAACATTGAGGGAGACGGGTAATACTGTTCCGCTTTTTTATTTTTATTTTTATTTTTTTTTTTTTTTTTTTTTTTAAGCAATGTTCAAAATATTTATGAAGTTGAAAAACAATGCTGTGGGGGATTAGGGAAGCAGAGTTGTCTTCAACATTGTAAGACGGGCAGATTTGAGGGTATTCTTGGGGGACATCAAATTCAAATTCATCTCACTTTTCTTTATGGCAGTCGGACACAAATTATCACATTTCTGTTCAAAAAACACATTTCAAATCGGATTATTGGGCGGGACAGTTCCCCAGTTCCAAGATTGGGGGGGACATGAACCAGTGCTTATTATAGCTATATTAAAAATACAAAACCAGAGAACAAACATTGCCCTCTCCTGCAAAAAATCAAGTCAGGAAAACCAAATGTATACTATTTTTGTGGTAGTACATAATGAATAGGTGGCTTCTTATGAAAGTTTGTCTTCTAACTCGAATAATCCAATCGAAAATATGTCATCCATCTTCCATCAGTTCCTTGAGTTTGTGATCGTCTCATCACCATTTCATTTTGTCTGCAGTCGATAATGATTTCAAGCTGATTATACCTTTCATAAGTAGCTACCTACGGTATTCTCACTAGCGTACATTCGGTTTTAATGACTTGAATTCTTTTCAAAAAGATCTTCAAAGATTTGAAACATTACGTGCCCCTCTTTCTATTTTAAAAGTCGAGAGAGATACAAGATTACCAACTTCAAGATGGTGACCATGATAAGCATACCATCAAATGGATGTCTACTTTCTCCCGGTGTCAGCTAACGTGTTTTTGTTTTTCATCCCTTTACCCGTTTTACAAATAAAATGGAATGTTCAAATCTTCAAATGTCTTCTGTCTCAAGAACAAAAACGCACTCGGTACCTCCTATCCGTGGACAATTTGAAACTGTTAGAACGTGATGTGGACGACTTTCTCTGTCGATTCGTCACTATGGACGAGTGTTGGGTACACCATTACAGCCAGAAGCAAAACAACAATCCAAACAATGGAAGCACTTCTCCTCCTCTACCCCAAAGAAGGCAAAGGTGATACCCTTCACTGGCAAAGTGAGGTCTCTCTTTTTTGGGATTCCCAAGGTGTGATATGCAAGGTGACCTACAATGGGGTCATACCATCACAGGACAATACTATAGTGAACTTTCGAAAAAACTTCGAGTCCAAATTCAAGATAAAGGGCAGCAAATTATCTCCAGAGGCGTTCTCTACCATCATGACAATGCTCCCGATCACACATCAGCAGTTGCCATAGCTACTATTCATGAATGCGGCTTTGAACTAGTTCCTCATCCACTCTATTCTCCAGGTCTGGCCCCTCAGACTTCCACTTGTTCCCTAATCTAAAAAAGGCTCTTGCACGACGACGTTTTGCAAGCGATAATGACGTCATGACAGCCGTGGAGGAGTTTCTGTGGTCACAACCTAAGGAACTTATTTCTACTGGGATAAGAGCACTGCAGCACGGTTGAAGCAAGTGTGTTGCTGTCCAATAGGATTATGTTGAAAAATAAAGGTATTACCAAATCTGTAGTTCTTATAGTTTCCTCAAGGTTCAAAACTTTTCAGTTACCCCTCGTATATATATAGTTGTAAACCTGGGGACCCGCAAAATGTTAATAATGGCAGGCCCTGAGCATAAATTTGGTGAAAGTCAGTTGAGTGGATTGCAAGGAAGACGTTTTGATCTTTTTGTCGATTTACTTATAACAATGTGGGCAAAGTAAGTTGGCTCTTATCTTATGTATATTGTTACAGGTGAGGCACTGTAACAATATAAATATACCCCTATATTTGAACATTAGTACTTCGTAATCTTACTAGCCTGTATACATGTCAACAATTAGTGTCAACTTTAACAATAAAATGGTATCTCATGTGGAAATGCCAGACAGAATGTTCGCCATTACCCCGGAGTGTTCAGGATTGCATCTTATTGAAAAGTCTTATTGGATCTTATTGATTATATATTATTGAAAAGTAAGTAATAAGTTAATGAAATTGGTTTGGGAAGGAGATCATATCTTGGTAATAAGCGTTATTATCTTTATTAATTAGAATAGTTCGCTATATTTATTATTTGCTATATCTATTATTTATGTCTGTAATTATAATTCTTATTAAAGATTTAAATATTAATTACGGTATATTTTAAATGTATGTTAATGCATTTCCCTTGTTTCATAAAGAAAAGTTTAAAGTAAACACTATGTTCGGGATTACCCAGACAAATGGGACAATCCCGAACATAGGTACATTTTTAAAACATCTTACTGCTTTGTTGAAAAATCTTGATTTTGACTTTCCTCTGCACCTTAGTAAACAGGAAAAAATTTAAACTTTCTATATACACATAAGATCTTAATTTTATCTTCAAAAACGAAAGTGTTATTTATAATCAAAGCTTTAGTGTTCGTGAACACTTCGGTCTCCCCCTAAAGAATCAGTTCTTCTTCAAGAGATTCAATCTCTGAATGAACTTGAAAATGGCTGTATATTAAATACAAGCTTCCTTAAATGTTTTCAGAAAAGAGTGAAGATTGAGCATTAGTATGGATAAAAGAGGATTCTGATGAGAAAAATACGTACTATATAACTTTATGTAGCGAAATGATGTAGTAGTAGTAGTATAACAACATTTCTAATAAATGATCATATAGTCAGTACTGATATTAAATTTAAAATTCCTTGAAGGGATTTTTTGGTGAAAGTATGGACATTTTCACTTATTTGTAGGGAACTAGCTAAAATATTGTTGGAAGCACTGCGTCAGATTCGTGGATACTCATGTTGATCTTCATAGTTTATCATCTGACTCTTCTGAGGAAGTCTCTTCCCAGTTCGTAGATATTTAAAGAAATGGAATCTCATCTTCTTACGGAATAGGAATGATTACAGGATTACAGGAATTTGGTGTAACTCATTGCTAATTTTCTGTTTTAGAATGTGCCTTAACTGCTACTAAATAGAACTAAATATAATCTAGATGGTTGGTAAGTTCTCTCTACACCATTGATGGCACATTTCATGAACATAATTTCTACTTGAGTAGTGTTCAAATTAAGTGAGGTAGTCGGCACATAAATAGTGTGTTGTGCCCAAGTGTTGTCTTGATTTCTCAAAGAACGTCCGAAAGCATTATTGTATACTCGTTTCACCGGTGATGTAATAGATTTACAAGGACTTTCACCTATAAACTGACCACACATACAGAAAAAGAAATTCAGTAAGTTAACCCAAAACTGATGCAAATTTAATAATGCCTAAAATAGACTATTTTGCATGTTCGAACCTATTATTAATCGGAGTCTTACATCAACCATTTTAAGGTTTGTGAATATTTTTTATTTATTTTTTTGTAGAACATTTGTTGTTATACATGGGGATTGGTTCTGTTTGATAAAATTAAGTTTCACTAGCACCTTTTCTAGAATATCCTTTTTTAGTTGTTGTAGTTGATTTGAGCTTAATGTCCTGTTCAGCATCAAGTGAACCTAAATCTTAATGCGGGATCCGAACCACATGAACACCCGCCGAGAATTAAATCCCATTCTTAGAAAAGTAGATTTGAGTGCAATCAGTTCTTATCCGTTGTGGTCGGAACCAACGCAGTATTACGGTGCAACGACATTGCTCAAAGTTTTCTAAGGATAAGATCGTTGATAGTCTCTGGAATCTATGACGTATTAACGAGGAGAAAAAGTGCTCAAATTGCGCAAATTTCCACCGCAAATGTTGCCAACAGCAGGATTCAGAAAATTTTGTGGAATTTTGTACCGAAATAAAATGAATAAACGCCATTCTTTTGTGAGATATACTTGTCTTGTATTCTAATATTTACAAACCAATATATGTATATATTTACAAAATATTTAACGTTTACATTTTGAATCATTGGAACTTAATTTCTGCAGCTTTTAAAAATGCCATACATGCCGTCAAATAGTTTATCTGTGAATTCCTAAATTCGACGTATTTCCTCATGACAAACTCGCTCCTTTTTGATTTCTGCTGGCCTTTGAACTTTTGAAATTCTTCTCACTGTCGACGTCATTTTCATAGCAGTTTCCGTCTGGATCTCCAGCAAGCACTGTATGAACATCAGGAGCAGGGAAGTAAAATTGAATATTGTAATGTCTAAGAAAAGCTTTGAAATCTGCAGCCACGAATGTCCCAGTTCAGAAACACACTCTTGATGGCTTCGTGAGCAGCTGTTTCAAAATGATATTCAAGTCAAATCTACTGTCTAAGTCTCTTATCATCTTGCACAGAGCCACCTATGTAAGGTGAAAGGACAGTTGCTATTATACGTGCTAGCTATATCTGAAATATGTAAAGAAATACTTGTTTGTGATTGACCAAAACTGGAAAATGTAAACAAATCGGTCGAACGCCTGCCAGTATGTTTAAAGGGAACTTCTAGAAATATCTATATTTTTGTTTATTTTATATCCGTTTGTTTTCCTTACAGTTTTCCAATCACCATTTGCTTCTAATAACTATTTTCTTACAGTTTTAATCTTACAGTGGGTCTAGGTCAAAACCCTCACAGCCAAAACCCCCACACTCAAGAAATGTCAAAACGCCCACACGATCGGTCATAACTCCCACACAAATGGACAAATCTCCCAAACGCACGAACGGTCAAAACCCCCACAGTCAAAACCCCCACACTAAAGAAATGTCAAAACGCCCACAAAATCGGTCATAACTCCCACACAAATGGACAAAACTCCCACACTTAGCAACAGTCACAATCCCCACATAAATGGACAAAACCCCCACACAAATGGACAAATCTCCCACATGCAGAAATTGTCACAACTGCCACACAAATGGACAAAACCCCCACACAATCGGACAAATCCCCCACACTCTGAAATGATCGTGATTGCACGTCTTTGTTGTGGCTCTTTACGACGCCCACTTTAGTGTTTCTGTCATTACAAAACAGTGCAAGAAAAATAGTTGCAACATCAGTTTAAGTGGAATAAAAAATGTTATTAAAAAGTACAAGGGCAACATACACCAGGATCATTTCAGAGTGTGGGAGATTTGTCCGATTGTGTGGGGGTTTTGTTCATTTGTGTGGCAGTTGTGACAATTTCTGCATGTGGGAGTTTTGTCCATTTGTGTGGGGGTTTTGTCCATTTATGTGGAGATTATGACCGTTGCTATGTGTGGCTGTTTTGTCCATTTGTGTGGGTGTTATGACCGTTGGAGGTTATGACCGATTACCAGTGTGGGGGTTATGACCGTTCGTGTATTTGGGAGATTTGTCCAATTGTGTGGGGTTATGACCGATCGTGTGGGCATTTTGACATTTCTTGAGTGTGGGTGTTTTGGCTGTGGGGGTTATGACCGTTCGTGTGTTTGGGAGATTTGTCCATTTGTGTGGGGGTTATGACCGTTTGTGTGGGCGTTTTGACATTTCTTGAGTGTGGGTGTTTTGGCTGTGGGGGTTTTGACCAGTTCCCCTTACAGTTAGAAATAAAACAGAAAATTATTGACTGGCACATGCTTCCTCATGCATGCACGCCAGTGAACACATATAATAGAGATAACTGAAAATGCTATTGTCATCCATTACTTTGTACCTTTCCCCCTTAAAAGACTTGCGTTTTGATGACTGTTTTTATTAGTCTACATGCTTATCGTAATGATGGCAACATTGCACAACCTTTTTTGCGCAATTTCCAATTTTATTACCTGCTTATAAAGGCTTTATCGGTGTCAATAGATGAAAGAGTGAAGGTTTGCGCAATTTCAGTGCACCAAGTATCATACTTGGTATTGGGAAGTAGTGGTGAAGTTAGTTGAGAATTTCGTTACCTAGAAGCAGTCAGGTCCCATTACACATAGAGATCCGAGGAAAAAAATATCGTCTTTAATATTCGTAATTTTTAAAGATGTTGTTAATCTACTTTTGGTCATTCTCGCTGGTCTAGTAACTAGTGCCATAACTCCATGTAGTCTCGGGTTCGATTTTATCACTGGAAGATCGGCATCATTTTACTTTTATTAATCATCTGTCTTTTTAACCGTAACAGGCTAAACTACTTTCCAAATCGAAAAGTCGTTTCGATCCCACATTGAGTTAGAATTACACGAGTTTCCAGAGAAAAAAAAACAGGTAGATCTTACGATTTCTAAGAAAGAAAGAAAAACGTTATGTGATATTGAGAATTTACATAGAACAAACATTATATATTACATTATATATTATTCACACAGTAACGCAGAATAATTGTGATTGTAAACTAGTTCAATTTCATTAAAAACAACTTAACACATAAAACATAAAAATGTACATTATGAATCCCAATGGGAGATCTTGTGGCATGAATTCCATGTTAAGCCGTACTTCCTCATCTCATATAATCCCGATACTGAAAGAGAAACTATACTGAAATCAAACCAAGTATATTACACAAATCTTTGTTTCCTTTTGACTGTATTTTAATGAACATTGCACCTTAACTGATCTGTAGTGTTGCCAACACTGAATGAGAAAAAGTTGCTAAAATCTGTAGCTAAAAATGGCCAGAAATGGCTAGAAAGAAAGAGCAAGCTTCCGTGCTGAGATAATGATAAATAAATCCCAATCCAATAATAACATAAAATTAAAGCAAAACAAAAATCCGAATCCTATAATACCATAAAATTAAAGCAAAACTAAAATTCGAATCCTATAATAGAGTGTTCGAAGTGGAAAGAAAACAGAGGCGGTATGTTTTATTACGATTTTAACTCGACATACCTGTTATCTAAATATTGAAATACAGTGAGGGTGTGTTGCTTAAAATATTGCATTAGTATTTACATAATGACTGAAAAACATTCGATAGCTTCTCTGTATTTACAGGGGTAGAACCTTGACAGATCTTCTAAAAAAAATCTCTTATTCTGTATTATAGATAATTATATACGAAAATTCTCAAAAAGCGAGTATTTATATAACAATTTCCTGTGGGAAAACTCCCGGACCCTTACTCAACTGAGGGGTATTCCAAACCCCCGGAAGATCTGCCCCTACAGCAGACAAACCATGTGCCCTAAATCCGCCCATGCTCAGAACACGACATTTAAGGCAAGAAGACATTCATACATAATAAAGAAACAATTCAATATGGCACATCAAAATATAAACTAGATTAACTTCCTTGAAGACATTTCATTTTAAAAGCAAAAGGTAGGAAAACAGGATTCCGACTGATCTGGAGAAATCTATTTCCCTGACTTCTCCTTGACCCTCGGCAGGAAATTCCATGACTTTCATGACAGGTATTGGATGACTTTGACATATAAATAAGGAATAAATAACTATGAATATTTATATACGATAACTTTTACTCTATAGAGACAAATGGTAATCAATTGCTCAAAGGTATGCCAATAAAAAATTGCAATGAAAACCAAATAGGTATTATAAAGGTTGGCTAAGCTGAAATTAGTGCACAATTAATATTACAAAAAACTTAGTTTATAAAATTTCCCTAACTTTCCCTGATTTCCAGTCTTTTCGATGATTTTCCCTGACCTGCACCATTTTTCCTGACTTCCCTGATTTCCCTGACGCGTAGAAACCATGGAAAAAAAAATTAAAAATGATGGTGTTATCAACTTCGAAATTATTTTTACATAACACATAAAATCCTTTTACGTGCAAAACTATTCGTCAATTACTGTACTTAAAAATGGATTTATTAAAAATATTTAGCATCTACTCTTTCCAGTCTTGATCACTGAAAAACCAGAAGCGGTATGCCTTCATCACTGAAAAACCAGAGTCGGTGTGGCATAGCACCGCATACCGTCTCACATCGACCACTGTTACAATAACATAAATTAAAGCAAAATAAAAATCAGAATCCTATAATAACATAAAATTAAAGAAATCAAAACTTTCCTCACAGAAATAAATACCGAAGCTCCTTTTGTCTTAGTTCTTCGCATTTGACTGTTTTCTTAACTTTATTCACCTGATTGAACACACGCTTCATTTCCGCGTTCGAGTGTGGAAGCATTAGTATTTAAAACTAACTAATTTTGATAATAGATTCTCTCTTCCAGCATCTGTGTAGTGATTTACTTCTTGCAAAAAAAAATCACTTAAAGACTTATTAAGACATTTCATGAAATTTATGTTCGCCACTAATTTTTAATTTTGTCGATATTATCTTCAAATTTCAGAGTGAAAGCAGAAGCTAAATCAGTAAAACATTGTTTCATCGGTTTCAAATCCTTATTGACACTGAAAAGCGACATGTCAGGATGTCTATATTAGAAGGAAGTCTATTTTGAATTTCTTTAAAGACTTTTGTTTTACTGAAATATCCTTCTTCCCCGAAAATTTTACTCAACGTCTACTGGTAATTTGCAGATTTGAGCTCATTCTCTGCTGTGTAACCAAGATATGAGGAGGGATCGATATAACTATCAATGTTATATATTTATGCGCACAATTCTAGCAGTAGGGTTTAGAATGTTACCACTTAGAGAATGCATCAAACTTCAGAAAATAGCAAAAGAAAACAGAATATATCAAAAAGTGTCTAAACTGAGAAAATGGCTAGAAATAGCTAAAAGCCAAGAGCATACTGCTGGATTGCGTTGTCAAGAGTGTGAGAATTCAGTTCATGTAATTTTTAAAAAACGCACAAACATTTGGATAAAAATATTTTTAAAATGTCCAGAGGTATGATTTCTTTTATTTATTAAAAGTAGAAGAAATCTTCTTGCGAAGAAATTCAAAATTTATAACGTGCTGGAAAAAAATGTAAACTTACTGGGAAAGCATATAATTGTGCAGTCCTGTTGCATAGCCCTGTTGTTGCACAATGACACAATAATAATAATAATAATAATAATAATAATAATAATAATAGTAATAATAATAATAATAATAATAATAATAATAATAATAATAATAATAATAATAATAATAATAATAATGGTTTGTCCAACTTTGATTATAGCAGTCATTAAGACAAGGAACAAAGAAGAGTATTTTAAGATTTCTGGAGAAGGCGTTAACTCGAGGCTGTACTAAAAAAAATAAAAAAATAAAATTTCCAAAGAGATTTTTAGTCATACTCTAAAAGCTCTTTGTTTTAACTCCTTGTATTCTACGTGTATTCAGTGTTGCAACACACAATGTATTCATTATTCAATATTCAGTATTTTTATTCAATGTTTCCAATTTTAACACGTTCTGCAGTTGTAGTAATTGTGTAGTCCTAGAAAAATACCCTGTAATTATTATTTTTTTAGCATCAAATCTACATAAGTTTCTTCATAAACTTATGTATATAGCGTATGTTATTGTTTCTTTCGAACCTTTCAGATAACGACTGTCCGTTTTAATAATACTTTTTATTACTCTATTTTTTCAGTCTCTGGTAATGTCTCTTTCACTTACATTATTTGGTAGTTATACAAAGGTTCGACAGTAAACATTCTAACGAAAAACAAGGAAACCGGAGTTTTTCAAAAACGTAAACATTAAAGTTATGTATAAGGTTCGGTGTTTTGTACTTCATGGTCTGTTTGCTTCAAGAAGTTACTTTGGAATTCAATTCATTTTTATTGCTTCATTCATTCCATTCCAAATATTTGTTCTAATATAACCACTGCCAATGAATACGATACATGGATAACGTTGTTTAAAAGAGGGATCTTCGTAAAGAAATATCTTGTCTAAAGTATGTTAATATGTTTATTTCAAGTTTGACTTAACTCTCTCTTATGAGAAAAGCTAAAAATCACTACATGAGATAGATTGTTACATTAGGAATATTTGGTATATGTCTTTCTTTCACTTTCAATTTTTTGCCATAAAGTGCTTACAAATTATCTTCAATTCAGATTTTCACTCACATATCAATTAAACATAACATTAAGCACATTATATCTCAAATACATGCAATATACACACTGTAGTAAGAGCAGCTTGTAATAAGCCCTCTCATACACATGAGAAATGTACAGAGATACTTGAAATACAAGCAGTAGTAGTGTGTGTATATATATACAATGACGCTTTATAGCAAATTATAATAATTACTGAAATTTACTGATTTTAGATTTCAAGCATATTAGATAAACATCTTTCTAGAAATTTCTTTAGAACCAAATGTTGTTCTGCACTATATCTCACAATCAATACTTCTTTTAAAAAATAAATTGAACAACTTAATTAAATTAGTAACAACAACATTACTTAATCTTTTTTTAATTGTTGTATAAATTTTGTGTATTTGTTATTTCACTTTGAACTCTTCAATTCAAAGGTTAACTCTCCAAGTTGCTTCTCGTATGTGCAAGAACGCCAAGCTATATTACTAAACACAACAAGTAAGTAGAAGTAACAAATTAACAAATTTAAGTCATGACCAAAATATTATCAAATTACATATCAGATCTATCCCATGAATTTGCTTTTTTTTATATCGGCAGATGATTAAATGTTCTCTGAATCTTAGGTACAATATAACTATCCGTTATAATGAATCAGATAGTTACTAAACGCATTTTAACTTTATTATAACTGTTTAATGCTATATTTTTTCTACAAAGAATGGAACATCCATAAATGATTACTGTAAATATCAGTCTTAGTGCTGCTGACTTAAACATTATTTTCCAACTCTATTGTATAAGCTTGTAACTAGTAACTATAAACTTGTTGTAACACCGAAGAGTAATAACAAATAAACACAATACACAACTGGAACACAGTCCACACACAAGTGCACTTATGATGTTTGTTGAATTAGATATGTAAGTAACAAACGAATTTTTTTAAAATCAAACGTTTGAGCTCACCATTTTTGAGCTGTTACAGCTTAACCTACTTTAACTGCATCACAGTCATGTATTAAGTTTATGTATCCAAATGGGGTCGAATACCTTCCACATTAAATACCATTTGTATAAAACGATTTGAAGTGAGCTAATTATTTTTTCTTGTTTCGTGCAAACCGTACACGTTAATAGTTGCTATGAGGTTAGATATCCATTAACTACAATAGATTATACGCTACATTGCTTCTAATGATTGGAAACATATTTTAGTACTATGAATTGTATATACAATTTGTATTCAATAATATCTGCTACTACTACATGCGGACGAGATATACTTGGTAACAGACAATAGAGATAGTGCAGTCGAATGTTAGTATCCTTCTGACTGTATGTACAGAAATCGATCTTGAAGTGAATGTAAACTGAAATTATATTCATGAAAGAAATGTAATTGATAAAATAGACAAATTTAAATACTTAATTATGGCACGGATAAAAAAGAACTTAGAGAAGCAAGAAAAACAAAAACAGGTGAATGTTGGGAGACACTTGTTATTAGTCCCTAAAAAAAACTTTTAATAATATCCAACTCTTACATGCAAACATTTGAAAGTCAAATTCTTTTCACGCGTGTTATGTGATGTGAATGCTGACCTCATATGCAGATAACAACAGAAATTGTGAGTCCTTGAATTGAAGGACTCTTCCAGAAGAGTTTTCAAAAAGCAAAGATAGTAGAAAACTATTTGACTCTATGGGACAAAGAAAGGAATGAATTTAGAAAGGTAATAGCCATAGTTGGCGCAAGTTATAAGTCGGAAAGCCTACACGGAATAGGGTTTGAACACCAAAAATAGAGATAAAAGAATGATCAGAACAACATTGCACAAAAGTGAATATGACAATCCAGAGTGAATTGTCTTTGTTTACATATATCCAGTGGACAAATTTTTATATGGTGGCAAAGAACCTTAGTAACACTTATAACAGAATGATTATTTTTGTTTCTTTGAAAACAGCTTTCTGTTCGTTTTGAGGAAGACATGTTTAGATCTAATTGTATTTTCAGTGAATATGTGTGAAAAAAGCTCAATTAAAAAAACAGCGATGCTTACAGAATACCCCAGGATGAGTACTATAAATACACCGAATAATTTTTCTAGACTACAAGCTCTATTTCTTTGTGGTAATTCGGTAACATTAGTTTCTGAAAGTTTCTTGTGATACCAGGCATCACTTTCCCATTTCGATTGTAAACCTGATTCTTCGCAAATTGAAATAATACGAGTGAACTCGTTTGTGAAAGGTGAATCACGCCTTAACCCATACGAACTAGGAAATCTCACTGAGCCACCGGGTATCGCATAGAATAGATTATTATATTCATTCTGAAATACATTATCATAAATCTTTAAATTTTCCAACGCATAAGTCTGTTGTATATATGAGATAAAATTGCCACCGGAAAATGTTTCTCGTCCATTCACTGAAGCAATCGTCCATTTTCTACTGATTTCCTGACTAACTGAAGTATTTAAACGGCTGAAGAATACTATGCGCTTAACATCATGCCCTCCGAATGGAATTCCAGAGCTTAACAGATCATCTAACGTTTTAATATAAGGGTATCTTGCAGGCTTTGTAAGAAAACCAAATAATGATGCTTGATACCCTGTATTCAGGATGAGAGAACCAAGTACCCAAAGAAGGAATAAATATTTCATTAACTTACTGTTTGGAGGTTCAGGTCCTGATAATCCTAACAAAATCAAAAGAGTAAATAGAAACGGACATTTAAGAGTAGAAGATTCTTTGAAATAATTTTCCACTGATTTTAACAGATTTAATACTAATGAAAACAACGTATAGCTAAGCATGATTAAAAACCAAAGCTCCAATTTGAAAGGAAAGACAAGACTCATCCACATAGGATATATTTCTGGACGATGAGCTACAAAAAAGTAAGACGAAAATCGTTTACTTAATAACGTTTCGAAAAGAACTGTCACCACCGGACTAGGTTTTCCATCACAGAAATCGAAATCAAAATAGTGGCAATACAATTTCTCATATAAGCCAAGATTATATTTTACTCCTTCATAGTAAGGACTGAATTTGCAATCTTCATATCCTACTTTTTGTGGTTTCAAATGTTTACTCGAAAACTTATCTTCGGCATTTGTTTTAAATTGAAAGTGCAACTTCTCCGAAAGTAATTTAATTAAATTTCCTGTTATGCCACTCAAAGTATATTTACCTTTCTCTTTACTTTTTAGATATATAGAAGGGAAATGATTGCAAATGTAAATTGTTAAAGTGCACTCACTAAGATTTTTCACTTTGTTAGGAAACAAATCTATTTCATGGGTAAATTTACCTTCAATCCATTGATCAATAACAACTGGTTTACTTGTCAAATTGCAATCTTCCTTCGTAAAAGCATAATAACTGAATATATCGAGGATGGTAGTATTAGCAGGCTTTTGTTTACTCATTAACCCATCGCTTTCAGGAGCTATGACTACAACGTTGTAAATATTAAAAAAGTTCATACGTTCGAAAATTTGTGTAACATCTTGTAAGGAATAGTATTTATTTACCAATATAATTACACATTTCCTGCTTGAGTTCCACATATGAAAATATCGCAACTCAGAGTAAAGGTTAATAACGGTTTGAGCAGAGTGAACGATAAACATGTAGTCTACCTTACGATGAGCAAAAAGCCACGTTCTACGAAAGAGTCTTATCCAATTTTTGCGGTCTTTTTTGTACTCAAATTTCAGTAATGGCCCCTTGTAGTTCGTCACCACCTCTGTTTCTACATCTTGTACGTATGGGTTTGTTTCCACAAATATCAACAAGTTTCTGGTAAACTTCACGTAAGTATTCAATATGTTTTTGATACACTGATTTAGTTCACTTTCGAAGATAGGTCTCCGGAGCGTTTGAAGAGAAAGTATTTGGTTGTGGCCTGACACAATGCTACCGACAGCAGCAACTATCAGGAGAAATGTCGCCTTCATATCCACCAATTACTCTGTAGTATTCTGCAACAAACACTTTAATGATGATTTAGTATTAATTATTCTAGTATTGCAAAACATATTATAGTACTAAGAAGTAAATCTCAGAAACAAACTTACTATATGTCATCATATTATTGTTGTTTGAACAATCATATCTTCTTGCATTACGTCCTTTTTTGCTTCTTTGTGTGACATTTATTATTTGAGTGTAAGTACAGAGTTTAGGTGAATCGTGGCAGTCTAACAATTCTACTGATTCTGCTTACCTATAGTTTGATAAACAGGAGAGAGAGAGAGAGAGAGAGAGAGAGAGAGAGAGAGAGAGAGAGAGAGAGAGAGAGAGAGCATAGCTTTATAAGACCCATATTATCTCAATGAAGATTGAGGTTCCTTTCTAGAAATTAAGTTACTAGTATGTATTATTTCTAATTTCTGTGAAATGTATAACAGTAGCAAAAGCGTTCACACTATATTAATAAAGACAACTGTAAATTGGGAGAAACTGTTTCAAAAGAAATATGTTTTATCCTATATATGAATTGGTAGCTTCACATCATCCATATTACAGACTGGTCCGGAAGTGAGGGTACCCCTAATTGGTGTTTTCTGACGGTTTTAGGTTTTACCTACATTTGTCTGGTAACATTGCTTGGTATTGTCTGGCAACATCACTATCCATATTCATTTGTTTTCTATTCTTTTCTGCTTGGTAACAGTTATTTGCAGTGAAGTTGGAATAATCATCAATGTGTGAGAAAAGTCCATATAGCATTGAACAAAGAGGTTGCGCACCTTCACCAGCTCCCTTTGCCTGGCCTCGCAAGAAGTCCCGATCTGACACGAGACAATGCTCAATGGGGTTTCATAAAGCAAAAAGTAAGAAACACTCGATACCACACATCGCAGGAACTACGAGCAGCTGTGGAACACGCCTTCACCCTTGTGACTCCGGAGTATCTCTGCAAAACATCTGCGAGAACTTGGAGCAGAATTCAGCTGTGTTACGACATGGATCGTGATCATACCTATCTTTATGACTCTTAAGACTTCAAGGTAACTGTGTACAGACATTCTATCATAACTAACACTACACTGTTGAAACTAAAGAGAGTACGCCTACATCCATACCACCCTGTACAGAAAAGGACATTTAAAGACACTGTAGTACTTATTAGTTTGTACGGGTATACCCGTATTTCATTTGCAGAAATTGAAATTGCTAAACTAAGAAAGTTACACTGTTTTACAATTTCTAAGGAAAAACATACGTGTTCTGACTTATAATTTTCGGGAATCGATCCACGTTCATGAAGGCACCAATAAATAGATAAAGAGAATCCTAATAATAGTTCAAGTTCTACTTAAGACAATGGCCCCCGTTTCCTGCAGTCTTAAGGCGACAAAGGATGTTAAACTTGAGTTAATCACTGAAGGATAATTTTTCGATGCCTTCACTGGTCAAGCCCATACCCGCAGCACTAGTCTATTACACACATACATGTTTATAGGATTTCTCTAATTTCAACTATGAATTCGTAAATTTAATGTAAATGAAAGCCAGTTGAAAATTCTCCAACAGTATTGCCAGAACGAACTTAAAAAGAATTATTTTCTTCCAAATTTATATGAAATTGTATATTTAATTTATTCGAGTAACTAATGACACAACAATTATTGAATCAATAACTAATAACGCCAGGCACGTAGCAAGGATTTCGTTCTGGGGGGGGGGGGTCCGTAAAAGTACGTATTATTATAAAAAAGTACGTATTCACTATTATAAATGGTACGAACTCAAAAATGTATTGTACAATATTTTACAATATCTGCGTTCATTTCTGTGTTGAATCAAATATTAACAAAATATTCTTTCCACATAAATTTTTGGTTTTATTATTCCCTCAACTACTGTCTGTTCCAAATGACAGGTATTTTAACAACGAAGTCTTATAAGAAAAATGTATAGAATTGATTCGTACTTCCAGTAGACTATAATGATTTAAAGGAGCAGTAGAAAATTGTTTTTAAAATAAGGTGTTTGATACTGCAAGAATGCGATGACGAAAAATTATGATAATAAATGTCCACGCTGTTACAGAACGGCACTGTGTTTTCCGAAGCTTGAAATCTCCCTGACAAGAAATGCTGAGAATTGCGTAATTTTTCTAGAAATTTCAAATTCCCTGACTCTTCCAGAATATCTCGTTCACTTCGCCACCATGAATTGCAAGTAATAGAAATTTCCTCCGAAAAAGAAATGAAATGAAATGAAATCTTTGAGTTTTACGTCCCACGGTTATGCCGGTTAGGCTAAAGGAGACGGTGATTATGAGAAATGAGTGAAATGGTGGAATGAAGAAAGTGGGAGGAAACGGGAGAACCCCGAGAAAACCCACGCACACGGTGTTTGTCCAACCTCCGAAAAAGAGTAACCAAAAGCTTCCTGTAGTTTATTTTTAACTCTGATTCTTTTTTTTCTTATTTCGTTTTGTTTCATTCTTCCTTATTTTTTCATTTCTGATCTCGAAGGGGAGGGGGGTCCGGAACCCCCCGTTGGCTAAATGCCTGATGACGCAATAATTAATGAATCAATAACGGATATCGTTATTGAATCAATATTGCTATTCATCATCACCAATATCATCTCTCTATGATTTACGATTCCCGAGATATGGCTTATTAAATTTCCCGAAGTCGGAACTTTTTGAGCCAATATTTCAGGAATGGTTAGAGTGATGCCAAAAATTCCTTCCCAGTTTTTTAAGCTCTATCGAATGGAGGACTCGAAATTAGAAAATTCGCCAATAATAGACACACACAGACATAGAGGATAGAATAACGAATTTTTTTAAAGTTTCTTTCATTAATATATCGTAATTGTTGTTTCCAGTATACCATTTCTATAATAATTGCTTTTCTCAAGTTAAGTAGTAACAAGAGTGTAACCACAGGGTAAGATGAGAAACCGCTCTCCTCAAGCTACATCCTCGCTGCCCAAATAAAATTTAGTCTGTTAGGTTAGGGACTTAGGATTTAGATTTCTGGGCTTTCGGCATTTATTGGCATTTAGCCCTTCACGTTCTGAGGGATGAAGTCCCTCGGCGAGCACACAATTCGGTGAAAGGGAAGGAAGAAAGGATTGGGGAAGGAAGGAAGCGACCTGGGACCCATAAGTTAGGTACCACTCAGGCATTAGCCTGGTGTGAATGAGGAAAACCCAGGAAAACCTCATTCAGGGTGGCTGACCTGAAAAAGTATGTTACAATTTTTCGACCGAGTGTCGACCGAGTGCCCCCACCGGGAATCGAACCCAGGACCGCTCGCACCGAAAGCGAGAGGGTTAGCGACTACGCTACGCGGTGACCCTAGTCTGTTAAGTGTTTATTTAAATCGATTTACTATGAACAGCAAATGAATAATGTTCATAAATGAACAAATTTAAGTGTCGTTTCTCTGCACACGGTTCCCGGCGGGAGCTCATGTGGTTCGGATTCCACGTTAATCAGTAGGTCCACGTCTCATATAGCCTCGCTGCTGAAAGGGATGCTAAACTAAAATCACCTCACCTCTCTGCACACGGAGAATAAAGTTTAAAGAATAATTGGAGAGTCATTTACAGCACGTATTTCTCGCATAGTAAATGAAGCTTTTAGAGACTTTGATTGATTATATTAATTCGTTAGAATTTCAGAAAAAATAATCTCTCAAAGTCCTTTTGGGCGTGCATTTGTACAAAAATGAAATAATAATAATAATAATAATAATAATAATAATAATTATTATTATTATTATTATTATTAAGTGTTCTGCATTTTGGAGGTCTTGAGAATAACGAGTTTCTTTTTCTATTTTAGACTTGGTCCTGATAATGTTTCTTCCAATTTTCTCAGTCTTCTGCTTTTTCTTTTAACTTTCAATATTTTCTTCTATTTTTCCCATCATAGATCAGTTGTGTTCTTCTTCTTCCTATTCCTCGCTTTCCTTCCATCTTACTTTTTATGGTGTGTAACGCCCCCATCCGTAGCCTAGCGGACAAGGTGGGAAAAACCAATCCAGCCTGGCCTCAGAAGGGGCTTTACACGAGCAAGCATCCGGATAGCTCAGGCTGTTGTTTCAATTCGGAAATCCAGAGGAGTAATAGTTCACAAATTAACAGTAAATATGTATATATATATATATATATAAACAAATAACAACACAACCAATTCAGGAAATAAATGTTTATTACAAATAAATTACAAATAATTAATTTGTCTTCTCGCTGCCAAGTCAAAATCTTGATTCAATAATAATTATTTTATTTCTCAGTTTGAGAAAAGAAAAAAATAAATTAATATAATTCCAAAGAATCGTTCGCTGAATCGTAAATCTTCAAATTGAATAATAAAGCAAATTCTCCAGTCAAGTCAGGAACCTCTGAAGTTTGACGCAAATATTCGAGGCCAGTCAAGGACCTCTCACACTTAACTGTAATATGAACACTCAAGGCCAGTCTAAGACCTCTCTTGTCTAGTCTAGTACTAATATATTCCTTTCTTTAAAAATAAGAAATAAATTTGTACCTTTAATCGAGTGAAGATTTCCCTTTCTCTCAAACCGAAGAAAAAGTTTCATAAATTCTTATCATGAAAAGAAATTATTCTTATTAATTTGTCGCAATTTAGTTTGAAAATAGAAAATTCCCGACGAAAAACAACCGCAAACAACTTTGCTATACTCAATTGAATGCGTTCCAACATCGAAACATCTGAAACACAAACCGGTCAAACATACTCCAAACAGTACGAACAAGTCAAACGAAGTTTTCTTTTTTTTTAAAAAAAGAATCAAATTTTACTATTAATTCCTCAGCATTAAAAACAGCATTAATAAGCCTTTCGGATTTTACTCTTTGAATCAAAAACATGAATTTCAGACCTGTAATAAACATAGGATGAATAGCACATTTCAAAGGTTTCGGGTGCAAATCCCTCCACCTTTGTTCCCCTGGATTTGCCGAGCTTATTCGCGATAATTATTCCACTGAAAACCTAACCAATTGGAGCCAACAAGACAACCCACAGAGTACACATAAAGACGTAGACAGACAATCTAATAGAAAAATTGAAAATTAACTCACCTCTGAAAATCCACGCTTTTACCTCAACTTTCTGTAGTTTCTCTGTCCTCAATCGTCTCGGACTCTCTTATCAAAACAAGAATATTCCACTGTAAGGTGAGGTTATGCTCAGGATTCAATTTAAATGATCTCAATTCAATTAGAAACTCAATTGAGAAAATGGGACGTAGATCCACAATTTCCCACATTCACGAAATCGAGAAAAAATGCAGACACAATTACAATTACGTGATTCTGAATATTACTCATGCACCTTTCTGCAATTTGCTTGCTAATAGAAGCAGAGAGAACTAAACCAAGCCTCCCTTCCAACACTTTTATCGAATTTCCAAGCAACACTATTTTCACTAATTTTTCGAAAAAACGCCAATACACTAAATATTGCAGTTGATGAAATATCACTATAATCATAATCCTCACTTGTAATGGATATTCTTATTTCCTTCTATAACACACTCTTCTACAAACGAAGATTTCAATACAAGAAACGTGAACCAACACGAAACGTCCATTTAGATTCATAATCCATTCGAACAGCTTAATCCCTCCAGATGTTACCCGTTCATACAACACAGCCCAAGTGAGCTAGCCGTGGCCAGCTACTTGCGGCCGCAAAGCCGTGACCATGCGCAGTTAACGACCAGCGCATAAGCCAAGACCTTGATATTTCTCGGTTACGAAAGGCAAAGGAAATCTTCTCACAAACGTTATTTTTACAGTTAATTCTTTCTCTCTTAAATTTTTTTAAAAAAATTCGAAGATGATTCTTTTATATAAACTTATGTCTCCTGCTGTAACACATAATATTAAATACATTAATAGTAATTTTACCATTTTCCTTATCGAAGATTTTACATTTTTTATTTTTATAATTTCTTCTTTTTTTTTTTCCTGTGACTTGTAACGGGCACGTTACAAACTCGCCGCCCTGGAAAAGAAAAATTCTCAAACCAAGAATTTTTCGACATCTTCTTCTGGGCAAGCTACGGAATACAAAAAGATTATAAGACACAAATTTTAAACAAACATATATAAACAATATATATAACAATCTACCAATAAAGTTTTTTATACACCCTACTTTATCTGATATCACGTCTTTATATTTAGCCTTTATAGAATCAATGAAAGAGATCACCTCTGGTTCATTGAATCTCCAAGAATCCCGATTATCGTTTTGGTTTTTCAACTGTGTGCATTCCGGATTTTTCACCTGCATGGTAGTCTGATCATGTAAACTATCGGATGTACGAGGCTCGTCCGAGATAAACTTTTTATTTCTCTGAATCAACTTGTGAAAGTTTTCAGCTTGATCTATATCAATATCTGAAACTTCAGAGCCGCTGCTAACATCTAAAGAATTCAGTTTATCCACTTTATTCACTGGACCACTGCTATGACTAAGCTCCACTTTCTTTTCAGCTAAGTTTGTATCCGGAGTTACCACTAAAGTTTTATTCTTTAATCCTTTCTTCCTACGATTCCTACGCTTTATTTTCTTTCCACTAGCCTTCGCATCGGGTTTCACAACACTATCTTGCTCCTTATCTGGCAACCTAGCATTGCTCGCCGAATGTTCACTCTGACCAAGTTCAACATTAAGAACTGCAGATGTTAAATCGACAACTAAAGGTTGACTCGAATTTTCTTTTGAACTACTATTTCCTAATTTGTCCATTAACCGAGAATTCGCAATGCACTGTCCCGAATTCTCCAAGTTAATTTCGGATATTTCATTTGCACCACTCTGATTTCCATAAAACTTATCAATAACTGAGACACAACTGCCCTCTGAAGATGAATTATTATACTGAGTCCCAACTGGATTTGTAACTTCGAACCTTTCAATCGCACCACCCAGTGTTTTCCCAAAATTCGTACGACTTTCTTCCTTCCACATGGATTCAATGGAATCTTCGATCTTTCGAACGTCTCCAACTTCTGAATCAATCATAGATCTCAGATGATTCAGCTGGATAGCACTAGGCGCTGGAATTTCTAATAATTTGGATTCAAGATCTAAATAATCCAAATCACACTGAATACTCGCATCTTTTTTCCGAAAATTAAATCCATCTTCACAAATAAAAATCGATACCATAAAGTTCGAAACAGAAGAAACATCATGTTTAGTAGAGTGATGATCAGTTATCATTACATCCCTTTGGCCAGACTCATCACCAGATTTAAATCCCCTAAGATGTTTGTTATGTTGAATCATCTTCTTATAATTTAATCTAACCCGTTTCTTTCCACCGCGTAGAATCAAACAGTTTCTAGCATAATCTATAACTGAGCTTGTTGATCGTAAGAAAGGCGTTCCCAGAAGACACATGCAAGGCAACTGTTCCACTATCTTAAATGATATTCTCTCAAAATGACCTGAGATATTCAAAGTCAATATTATCTCCCGGTTCGTTGAAAAATTTAACCCGGACGGAGCATTTACCACCTTTTCAGGAGTCAATCTAATAAATTTCTCCAATCCACAAAACCGCACTAAGTCCAGTCGAACGATGTTAAAACTTGAACCTCCATCCACACAAATGTCTGTTAAATAATTATGTATTTTACCAACCACAAATGAAGCGACGGTATTATCCAATTCACTAGGAATTGTGTTAACTGAAGCATTAGGTGCTTTGAATTGATCAGACCGTTCATTCGGAATCTTGTTTTTTCTATGAACCTGAGATTCTACTTTCCAACGATCCTTTACATTAGTAGGGTAAGAATTATTTAATCCTTTATTCAAAGAAAAATTTTTATCACCCACTGGAAATTCTCTATTTTTAAAACCTTGATCAGGATTTAACATTACTAAATTAGTCTTTTTCCGAAAAGAACCCATTTCCTTATTATATTCCAATTGATTTCGAAAGTTTAATTCATGCTTATCAGCAATATCCATTAACTCGGATCGGGTAGCTGGAATGTAATAATTCAGCATTTTATATCTATTGTTTGGATTCATGCCACATACAATGATATTTACCATGTCTGACTCATTATCCATAAAATTTAATACATTCATGGCAATTACTATAGATCTTACATACTGAGTAACTGATTCAGTGAGGCGTTGACGTCTATAAATTCTCTCAGAAATAAGTGAATGTAATGCAACAGGCGTAATAAAATTGTTAACAAGCCTAGATTTTAACTCATTCCAAGCTATTTGATGATTTAATGCTAACAAAATTTCTTTTAATAATGAACCTTCACATTTCCCGACAAGAACAGAAAGAATCATACTCAAAGAGTAGCTAGTATCCATTAGAGTTTCCTCAATTTTGGCTAATATTTCAAAAACTTGCAAACTATTACTGCCATCAGTTGTTTTAAATTCCTTAAATTTTGACTCTAGAAAATCAATAGTTCTTTTAAATGTATACTTCATCAGGAGATTATGCTCAACATTTGAAGATTCATGAGTACTATGCAAAGTTGGCAACCCTGTTAACACATTTTCACCCATCTGAGTTCTCCTAGGTGGAGCACCATACCGCGGATGTAACGAAGTCTTGGGAGTGGAATTTCTAATTTGAGAAACCCTTCGGTAATAATCTCTAAGATTCAAGTACCTAGAAGGAACCTCATTCTTATCAGGACCTGAATTTCCAAAATTTATCGAATTCCTATCATTATTTGAACCAGAACTCATTAAAGGCTCATTAAAAGTGACTTGCCTCTGATCTCGAAACGATTCGTTCAAACTCCCAATATTAACAAATCTACTAAAATTGTATTCATCCGCAGGTGACTGCGAACTACCTCCACATTCTAAATTATTAGCTCCCATAGATGGTTGTCTAATATGAAAACTCCCTTGAGTTGGCGGAGTCAGTGACATATTCAACCGTCCAAAATCAGATCTAGTATCAGTTTCAAGATTGCCGGTTCTATCTACCGTTATCAATTTGGAATATTGCTCCGGAATATCAATACTGACATACTCCATCGGATTACACATATGTATTATTATAGAACAATACAAGTATAAATAGAACATAAATAATATAATTATATTACATACAAAATAGAATACTAACTACGAACACTACTGCGACCCAGACTTTTTTTTTGACCAAATGAAAATAATCCTAATAATACCTTGCTTCACCTTAATTTAATTTATCAAAGATACTAGTAATTTATAAATGAACAATAATTTCCAAGTAGCAATCACGAATTTAATTCTGAAATGCAAAAGCAATTGCGAAAATCCAAAAATAATTATGAGTTTAATAAGTATATCAGTAATAACCAACGGACTTGAAATACTTACAACAACAAAATTAATAGCGGACATGAAATACTTACAATACAAACCCAAAAAAAATTTATTAAAGGACTTACAATACAAACCCAAAAATTTTAGAAAAGGACTTGGCTAACAATACAAACCCAAAAATTTTAGAACGGACTTGGGCTGTGTTCAAATTTGTAACGCCCCCGTCCGTAGCCTAGCGGACAAGGTGGGAAAAACCAATCCAGCCTGGCCTCAGAAGGGGCTTTACACGAGCAAGCATCCGGATAGCTCAGGCTGTTGTTTCAATTCGGAAATCCAGAGGAGTAATAGTTCACAAATTAACAGTAAATATGTATATATATATATATATATATAAACAAATAACAACACAACCAATTCAGGAAATAAATGTTTATTACAAATAAATTACAAATAATTAATTTGTCTTCTCGCTGCCAAGTCAAAATCTTGATTCAATAATAATTATTTTATTTCTCAGTTTGAGAAAAGAAAAAAATAAATTAATATAATTCCAAAGAATCGTTCGCTGAATCGTAAATCTTCAAATTGAATAATAAAGCAAATTCTCCAGTCAAGTCAGGAACCTCTGAAGTTTGACGCAAATATTCGAGGCCAGTCAAGGACCTCTCACACTTAACTGTAATATGAACACTCAAGGCCAGTCTAAGACCTCTCTTGTCTAGTCTAGTACTAATATATTCCTTTCTTTAAAAATAAGAAATAAATTTGTACCTTTAATCGAGTGAAGATTTCCCTTTCTCTCAAACCGAAGAAAAAGTTTCATAAATTCTTATCATAAAAAGAAATTATTCTTATTAATTTGTCGCAATTTAGTTTGAAAATAGAAAATTCCCGACGAAAAACAACCGCAAACAACTTTGCTATACTCAATTGAATGCGTTCCAACATCGAAACATCTGAAACACAAACCGGTCAAACATACTCCAAACAGTACGAACAAGTCAAACGAAGTTTTCTTTTTTTTTAAAAAAAGAATCAAATTTTACTATTAATTCCTCAGCATTAAAAACAGCATTAATAAGCCTTTCGGATTTTACTCTTTGAATCAAAAACATGAATTTCAGACCTGTAATAAACATAGGATGAATAGCACATTTCAAAGGTTTCGGGTGCAAATCCCTCCACCTTTGTTCCCCTGGATTTGCCGAGCTTATTCGCGATAATTATTCCACTGAAAACCTAACCAATTGGAGCCAACAAGACAACCCACAGAGTACACATAAAGACGTAGACAGACAATCTAATAGAAAAATTGAAAATTAACTCACCTCTGAAAATCCACGCTTTTACCTCAACTTTCTGTAGTTTCTCTGTCCTCAATCGTCTCGGACTCTCTTATCAAAACAAGAATATTCCACTGTAAGGTGAGGTTATGCTCAGGATTCAATTTAAATGATCTCAATTCAATTAGAAACTCAATTGAGAAAATGGGACGTAGATCCACAATTTCCCACATTCACGAAATCGAGAAAAAATGCAGACACAATTACAATTACGTGATTCTGAATATTACTCATGCACCTTTCTGCAATTTGCTTGCTAATAGAAGCAGAGAGAACTAAACCAAGCCTCCCTTCCAACACTTTTATCGAATTTCCAAGCAACACTATTTTCACTAATTTTTCGAAAAAACGCCAATACACTAAATATTGCAGTTGATGAAATATCACTATAATCATAATCCTCACTTGTAATGGATATTCTTATTTCCTTCTATAACACACTCTTCTACAAACGAAGATTTCAATACAAGAAACGTGAACCAACACGAAACGTCCATTTAGATTCATAATCCATTCGAACAGCTTAATCCCTCCAGATGTTACCCGTTCATACAACACAGCCCAAGTGAGCTAGCCGTGGCCAGCTACTTGCGGCCGCAAAGCCGTGACCATGCGCAGTTAACGACCAGCGCATAAGCCAAGACCTTGATATTTCTCGGTTACGAAAGGCAAAGGAAATCTTCTCACAAACGTTATTTTTACAGTTAATTCTTTCTCTCTTAAATTTTTTTAAAAAAATTCGAAGATGATTCTTTTATATAAACTTATGTCTCCTGCTGTAACACATAATATTAAATACATTAATAGTAATTTTACCATTTTCCTTATCGAAGATTTTACATTTTTTATTTTTATAATTTCTTCTTTTTTTTTTCCTGTGACTTGTAACGGGCACGTTACAGGTGGTATCAAGAAGATCAAATTTTCCAAGACGTGTCTAATCCAATTGGCCTTCCTACGAACGATGGCCAAAATCGTTCTCTTGTTTGTAATAAGTTTTTAATTATAAAACTACGAAAATCGTTATAAAACTACGAAATATGGAATTGGAGAAAGATGGAGTAGACAAAATGGACAGATATAATGACAAACGATGATTTAAGTTTTTTTTAAATCATCGTTTGTTATTATGTCTGTCTATTTTGTCTACTCCATCTTTCTCCAACTCCATATTTCGTAGTTTTCTAATTATTTCTGCTGTAACTTCCGTAATGTCCAAGTCTATGAACCATACAATACAATACTCCATACCCACTGTTTGGCCAATTTCTTCCTTAGTCTAATATTAAACCTTGTAATTAAGAGTGATATTTTCTCGTTTAATACTTCTCTGCCTAGGAAATTCTTGACCCTTACACTATGTTCAAAAGTATCCGAACACACCCCTAAAAAACGTTTTTCATATTAGGTGCATTGTGCTGCCACCTACTGCCAGGTACTCATTCTCAGCGACCTCAGTAGTCATTAGACATCATGAGAAAGCAGAATGGGCGCTCCGCGGAACTCATGGACTTCGAACGTGGTCAGGTGATTGGGTGTCACTTGTGTCAGAAGTCTGTACGCGAGATTTCCATACTCCTAAACATCCCTAGGTACACTGTGTCTGATGTAATAGTGTAGTGGAAACGTGAAGGGACACGTACAGCACATAAGCGTACAGGCCGACCTCATCTGTTGACTGACAGAAACCGCCGACAGTTTAAGAGGGTCGTAAAGTGTAATAAGCAGACATCTATCCAAACCATCATACAGGAATTCCAAACTGTATCAGGATTTCACTCCAAGTACTATGACAGTTAGACGTGAGGTGAGAAAACTTTAATTTCATGTCGACCGGCTGTTCATAAGCCACACATCACGCAGGTAAATGCCAAACGACGCTTCGCTTGGTGTAAGGAACGTAAACATTGGACGATTGAACAGTAGAAAAACGTTGTGTGGAGTGACGAATTACTGTACACAATATAGCGATCCGATGGCAGGGTGTGGGTATGGTGAATGCCCGATGAACGTCATCTGTCAGTGTGTGTAGTGCCAAGAGTAAAATTCGGAGGTGGTGTTATTATGATGTGGTCGTGTTTTTCTTGGAGGGGGCTTGCACTCCTTGTTGTTTTGGGTTCCACTCTCACAGCGCAGGCCTACGTTGATGTTTTGAGCACCTTCTTGCTTCCCACTGTTGAAGAGCAATTCGGGGATGGCGATTGTATATTTCGTGCCAAGCCCCACCGGCCTACATCGATACCTCTCTTCAGTAAAGCACTCCGTGAAGAATGGGCTACCATTCCCGAAGAAACCTTCCAGCACGTGTTTGAAAGTGTGCCTGCGAGAGTTGAAGCTGTCATCAAAGCTAAGGGTGGGCCAATACCATATTTAATTCCAGCAGTACCGGTGCCACGAACTTGTAAGTCATTTTCAGTCAGGTGTCCGGATACTTTGTCTTTTGTGCAGTAATCATCTCTTGTCAAAATTCTTCCCAGATGCTTGAAATTATTGACCTCTTCAAGTTCTCTTTTTCCTATGCTAACTCAAATAGTTTTACTAAATATTCTCATGTCTTTCGATTTTTTAGATGTCGATGCCCATTCACACGCAACTTCATTCCTTTTCCTATGTGCAGGCTACGAATGCAGTTGACCCCAAATTATTTAAGTATTTTGAGAAATGTGGTCCAAGTGACCTTATTCAAACCTTTTTGACAGTGGATGAAGCACAAACACAACTCTTCCTTTACCTCTTGAACTCGTTCTAATATAAATCTCATCAACCCAATAGCATCTTTTTGTGTACGATTTTACTTTCCGAAACCCATATTGGTCTTCCTACAACAAATCTTCGATCTTACTTTCTAACCGCCTGTTCAGTATGCGCACAATAATCTTTCCAATGTGGGAAATAAAGATAATGGTTCTGTGATCGCTGCACTTTTTTTCTGTCTTCTCTTTTGTTATTATACCATTGTAACATCAAGAATTTTTTTTTAGCTATTCTTCACTCAGGTATAACTTGTTAATAAGTACTTTCATTGCGTTGTCTTCTAATCCCTTGAGCAAATCAGCTGGTACATCGTTGTCTTCAGTGATTTTCTTTCTTCACATATTTTTGGTGACTTGTACAATTTCACTTTTCAATATACTTGGTCCGTTTTCCTCATCATCCAACACCTTCTCTGATTCGATCGCAGTATCTAAGGGGCAGTTCTTCTGATCATACTGATCTTTTATGTATTTCTCCAAATCCTAAATATTCTTCGATGGTCAGTGACCAACTGACTTTGTTGATCTTCGATTCAAAAAGTACATATACTTTTGTTAGTTTCTAATACTAATTCTTCTGTTTCCTACATCAGATCATATCACTGAAGTTCCATTATTACTCTTTAATGTACTTTTTTTTTGGCTTTTTTCGTCTCTCTTCTCAATTCATTATTCAGCCTTCTGTATTCATTGATGTTCGTGGTTATCGTCCTTCTGAATTCATCCATCTCTTTAAGCATCGTTTCAGTTATCCAGTATTTTCTTGGTGCTCTTTCTACCCTTCCAATGTTACTGTGGATTGTGTCTGATGAAATCTGTTTAACTTTTCCTCAATTATTTTTTACATTGCCTACCATATCGTCCAAGACAAAGAATGTATCTTCAATTTGTTCTTTCACATCACTGTCCGTAGTATTTAGTCGCTTGAAATTCCATTTTTGATTTCCACTTACGTTTTCCTTGATTGAGTATAATCAGATTTGTATTTCTGCCACTAGGAGATTTTGATCTGAATCAATATGCGCTCTCAATTGCATCTTCACATCTCGTACACTATTCTTGAAGCGTTTCTTGACAAGAATGTAATCGATTTATTAGCGTTTCTTATCTTCTGGACTTTTCCACGTGTACAGCTTGGTTTTTCTTTTCTTAAACCACGTATTCGTCACTACCATATCATGTTGCCTACACAATAAATAAGCATTGTGCGAAATTCGTGTCTTGAAAATAGTCCAAATTGTCCCACAACTTTATTCGTAACTCCTTCTCCTACTACGCTGAAGAAGTGTTTCATTACTATTATGTTGACCTTTCCTATTTCCGTCTGATGCAGTGTCATTAATCTCATCATATGTTACTTCTACTTCATGGTCATCATAGTCAGTTATTTGCATATACATTTGTATTTGTATTATATTCACTTATTTTTTTACTTAATTTTACAAACATGGAGCGCTCATTGCAGCATTCCACTTCGGTTACACTTCTTGCTTCTTCGTTCTTCATTGTTATAGCGACAACATTCTCGGCCTTAATGTAACTCTAATAGAATATTTTTCACTTTCCGATACTGTCACACTTACCCTGATAATCTCACGTCACTCAAGCCCACTATGTTCAATAAACATTTTTCATTTTTACCATTAAATTTTCGAATTTACGTTCAATTCATGAAGTTTGTAATTAAAATGGTATTTTGGAGGTCAAAATATAGGTCGTGAGGTAAAACATGCCCCCATTTGGATATCCGGGGGAGGGGGGATGGCTTGGGAAGGACTATTGGGAGAAGACAGAGAGAAGACAGACAGACAGAAAGCAATAATGGGAGAAGACAGACTGAGAAAGAAAGACAGCGAAGAGCAAAAGGTTTAGGATAGGGACATTGAACGTAAGTACTAAGTTACAAGGAGGAAAATTAGAAAATCTTAAAGAAGAAATTAAACAAAATAATCTAGATCTGGTAGTAGTTTGTCAAGTTAGATGGGAAGGTAATGGGGTGTTGAACAGGGAAGAATATAGAATGTTTTACTAAGGTAATGAAAAGTGTGGCCATAATCAGTAACGGCGCGGAGGGGGAACGAGCAGTACCACCGCCCAGAGCGGCAATTCTAGTGGGCGGCAAAATTTGAAAAAGAAAAGAATAATATTAAAATATAATGCTTTGTAATAGACCCACATGGAAAAATAAAATTGTGTTCCTTGAGAATGTAACTAAACTTACTTCACACACATTCAGGAAAATACTCACTCAGGAAATTCAGAGCATTCCCCTAAATTTTCAATCATCAAACTACTAGCCACAGGTATATCGTTCAAGATTTCCATTGCAGCGGCGTAGATAAGATTTTCAGCTAGGGCGGATAAGATTGTCAAGTGTCTTTTATATTTTTTTCTATTCAGCAATATTCTAATGTACGCAAAAGGTACACACCCGCTTGAGACTGGCCGTTCTAGCCTACAGCACCTAAAGACTTTTAGGTTCTAGCAGCGAGTTTTTAACCAATTTACAAATTGTTCGTTATCATATCTTATCAACAATATATATATTTATATATAATTGTTTTTATATTTAAGCAATACAAGTTTGACATCGTTATGGCCGAACACATTAAAAGAACCCTGGGAGGACAAAATAAATACCACTACTAAGGAAAAGACATCCAAGTGTTTTTATTCCAGTTTTTAGTGAGTAAATTGAAAGTAAAATACTGTTTTTGTTGAGAGCTGCAACATATTATACTATAATGCTAGACTGTACACGAGATATTTCTGGTACAGAACAAAGGATCGTTTGTTTTGTACAAATTACATACAGTAATGGAGAAAGGCTTGTAAAAAATTGCGAACACTTTCTTGGTTTCGTACCAGTAAAAGACATCACTGGTCTAAAACTAACAGAAGTAATAATTAAACAGCTAAAAGAAATGAACGTTTATTGAAGACATGAAGGGCCAAAGATATGGCAATAGTTCCAATATAAAAAGCAGAAATAAATTCCTAAGTCTTCTATGTTCCTTTACTAAACTTTGTCGTTAACGATGCAGCCACAACATCTCAGTCCACCGTTTCATTTTTTCCGTATAGTTAAAAAAAATATGATTTCTTTTCTGCGTCAGTTCAACGTTGGGCCATACTAAAGGAACATATCAGCAGCCTCACTTTAAAACCATTCAGCACCACAGGATGGGAGAGCCGAGTTGATGCTCTGACTCCACTTAGATATCAAATAGAGGTTTATGATACCTTACTTCGAATAAATAACGATAATAGAATACATAGAATGGTCGCCTACGATGCTCTGTGTATAGCAAACCAGCTGCGTGACGTTACTTTCATTTGCCCTTTCGTTATCTGGTATGACTTTTTACTCTACCTAAACATAGTAAGCAAAAGTCTCCAAAACATTGATGTGTTGAATGCAGTCGGGGTTTTTTGAAAATATATCTGAGTACTTTGAGAGGAGCTGAAATGATTCAAAATTTCAATCTATCTCACTTGATATTATTTGGCATCAGCATTAGGTATGGATGACCCTCGGATAGGTAATACAGTGCAAGCTCGAAGTCGAAAGAAAAAGGGAGTTTCAGTACGAGGCAGAGGATGAAGTTATTCAAGATTCACATAACAAAATACAAGATCGATTTTTATTACTACTTCTAGATGTGATTGTGTTAGCTTTAAGAGAATGGTTGAGCAACTTAAACATCACAGCGAGTATTTCGATTTTCTTTACGATATAAGTAATCTGAACGAAATGCCACCTGAACTTTTGTCTGAAAAATGCCTGCATTTTAATATGCAAAGAATCAAAAGGTATTAACCCCAATGATTTGAAAGACGAATTGAAACTATTAATCGCTATAATTAAGCCTAAAAGTTCACCAAAAGAGACTAAAATTAATTAAGGAATATGACTTTGGTCCCTATGTCAGTCTTGCAGTTATGATTTTGTTTACCTTATCGGTAACCGTGGCAAGTAAAGAAAGAAATTTTTCGAAACTTACTCTAACCTTTTAAAAACTATCTACGTTCTTCCATATCTCAAACACGTTTAAGTGGTCTAGTAATCATAACAATGGAACATTAATTGGCTGAAACATTGGACTACGCGAATGTGATAAAGGAATTTGCTCATATCAAAGCAAGAAAAGTTTTTAAATTAAATTATGTTAAATTCGTGTATTTCTATTGTGTTTTAGTACATTATAAATCTTAAGCTAATTACTTACTTTTGCCGTAATATTTGATTCACTATATTATCTTTTTGCTCCATACCCTATTGGAAACACCTTTTGATATAAATTAAGCTTAAAAATTAAAATTTTTAGCTGGACTAAAGTATATTTTTTAAAAAAGAATCTGTATGCCCTGCTGTATATCACGTACAGCGAAATCGAGCATACTGAATATTGTGTCATGTATGGAGTCGTTTAAATATTAAAGCATTGGAGAGAGGTAGTTAAATATTTTGTTTAATTTTCCTTTTCATACATGTTTTTAAATATGGTATCTTACTTTTTCTTAATACCTGAAGGTCTTCTTTCCAAATGAGGTTTGCGAATTAAAGGAGCGGCATTTGAAAGTACCGCCCAGGGCAGCAAAACTGCTAGCGCCGGCGCTGGACACAATGGCGTAGAAATATTTCAAGGAAGGCGCTTAAAGAGAAGGTAGTGAAAGTAGAATTTTTTGATGATAGAGTTATGATGTTAAGACTTAAATTAAAAACGAAGGATCTGGTGGTGATTCAGACATACGCACCGAAGACTTTGCACGCAACTGAAGAAGTAGACATTTATGCCAAAATAGAAGAAATTGTAGACAGGAAGAAAAGGTGAGCATGCGTAATTGTAATGGGAGATTTCAATGCAGTTGTTGGAGAAAAAGAGGAAGATAGTATTGTAAGCAAATATGGTTTAGGCGAAAGAAATGAAAGGGGAGGGAATGATGAATTTCTGTAGACAGAATTTACTAGTAATTGAGAACACTCTGTTCAGTCAGCACAAGAGAAGAAGACATACATGGAAATCCCCAATAGCATTCGACAGATATCAAATCTATATATATAAAAGAGAACGCACAAAATCCTTTGTCCGCTCATCACGCTAATACGGCTGAACCGATTTCTTTCATTTTTGGGGGGTTGTTAGGATTTGGACCCTAGATGGTTTTTATCATATCACTTTAATTTTCAATTACCAGTGTCTTGAGATAATTGACCAATCAGGTGTCAATACGTAAAAAAAATCCTTTGTCCGCTCATCACGCTAATACGGCTGAACCGATTTCTTTCATTTTTGGGGGGTTGTTAGGATGTGGACCCTAGATGGTTTTTATCATATCACTTTAATTTTCAATTACCAGTGTCTTGAGATAATTGACCATTCAGGTGTCCATACGTACAAATCCTTTGTTATTAGTTCATCATAGGTATAAAAATAAACGTATTTATATGCAACCCGCATGACCCTGTGACTCGGCGGGTTAACATAACTGACAGGCGCTATAAATCACTTGAAAGCGAAAAAGTAAAAATTATCTAAGTAACAAAGTTTATTGCGTTCCGGGGTGACCGCAGCGAAGCGGGGTGAACGCTGCTAGTAGACAATATTATGAAAGAAGAGAGATATCGGAATAACTGAATAACGCGAAGATCCTTCCCAGAGCAAACATTTTCTCTGATCATAATCTTGTGCTGGCCGAAGTAGATATTCAAGTGAAAATTGTAGACAGAAGAAAAACAGGCTACAAAGTGTTGAATACTGAAAAGTTTAGAAACGAGGAAGTAAGAAATCTTTCGGTTGGAATATTCGATGAAAAATATTCAAACGAGAAAAGGACAGACGCAGGTAGTAACGGACAGTGGGAACATACTAAACTTCACATACAGAAGACTACAGTAAGTTACCGCGAACACAAAACGGCTAAGAAACCATAGGTAACGGAACAGATGTTGCAGGAAATGAGGGAAAGGAAATGAATGAAATTTCAGAGGGACAAGGGGCTATTACGATGGCAGTAGAAAATAAGAATGGGAAGGTAGTCAGCGAGAGAAGTGAGGTCATAGGAAGGAGGAAAGAGTATGTTGAAGACTTATATGGAAGTATGGATAGACCGTATAGCCTAAATGTTGAAGTTGAAAATGAAGTAGGTGAGAATGATAAAGGGTTTAGGATTCTTCGGGATGAGTTTGAAAATGCTTCATGAGGAGTGTTTTACTGTATGGGGCGGAAACATGGACATTGCGTAAAAGTGATGAAAACCGGCTGGAAGCCCTCGAAATGTGGGTGTGGAGAAGAATGGAAAGAATTAGTTGGGTCGAGCCGAAGACGAATGAGAAAGTGTTAGAAATGATTGGGGAGAAAAGAACAATTTTTGATATTATTAAGAAGAGGCAGAGAAACTGGTTGGGGTATTGCCTGGGAAGAAACTGTATCATGAGGAACTTGCTAGAGGGTATGGTAGGGGGAAAGAGAGTGAGAGGGCGAAAGAGGCTACAATTAATGGATGATATAAAGACAGAAAGATCATACGTGAAGACGAAGAGATTAGCAAAAGACTATGGAGCATGGAAACTTCTCAGCTGTAACAAGTCACCTGCCAATAAGGAAAGAATACCTACCTAGGTATGAGTATGATTTTCAAATTTAATATCGTTTGTCTAAATGAAAGTTAATAATCAAGGAAAATTTACTTCAAATAATTTTATGTTAGAAAATTCGTTATAGAGTATTAAGCATTAGTATATTGTCCCGCATTAAAATCGCTTTATGTTCTGAGGAGGCTTAACATATTGAGCTTCAATATTATAGAGAACAAGCTTTAAAATATTTCCATCGTCTGACAAAATTCCGATTTGAAAATGAATCCGAACTTCTGGGTCTGGGTTTTGACCGTATGGCTCTACTTCACAACCACAAGCACTCTAGGTAACAACCTACCCATAGTCAACAATAAAAACTTTAAAAAATATCCAGGATAGTGATATGTGTGACTGGATTTTATATTAAAAGTTATCTCCTTGTTGCTGTAAGACTAGAATTATATATTGGCTCAAAAAATTCACACGTCACTGTCAATCACTTAATTTGATCAGTAACATCTTTAACAGTTCAAAAGGTTGTAAATCTATATTAGCAAGTAGTCCTCTTTGTCGACTCCAAACGAAATTATTATCTAAAGACACTTGTGCTGAGATTGTTCCTTAAGAGACCATGCCGTAAATTATTTATGTCGGTTGGAAATCATCAGATATGATCGGTAATTCGAGATCTGACAACTATCATGCATGTTACAGTACATACAGAGTTTAAAGACGCCGATGAGGACAGAGATATAAAATAATTATATCAAGCACCAATTGTTGTTTGTATCATTTATTCATGCCTAGAAATGGTCATGCTTTAAATTGTGTTTTAAACGTTATACTATCAGAAGTATAGTAGAGAATTTGGATAGGTTTTGGTTATTAGAAATATCTCGCAAAACACCGCAAATGAGATTTCATAGATAAACCTTAGGTTATTTCCGTTCAAATAAAAAAGGAGGATGAAATAATTCATTGTTTTTAACGATGAAATTTTAAAATTATTGAATTATTTCTGGTATTGTTAGAAGAAAACATAATATCCTGTTCTCCTTAACGGGACCATATAATGTAATAAATTAATTTAAATTAAGGATATATTTAGTTCAAACACTTTTTTATGTTTTTTCTTAGTATATTAATTATTTGTGTTTAGATTTCCTGTATTCTATTCCATCTAACACAATAAACACTTAAAATTTAAAATTACAGTTATCTGTGAGTAAAAAGGTGCATAATCAATGACGAAAACTAGTAAAAATTTCTCAAGTAATTTCTTGGGGGTAATAGTGAAGCCAAATGTAATCGATTAGTATCAGTGATTGTAACTTAAATTATACTAAAATAATTTATTTCGTTTAGAAGATGGATTATTTCATATGAATGTTGGATTTTTACCATAACTATAGAACCCTCGCCGTTAGTTTTTTTTATTAATGTCAATATTTTAGCTCTTCTTGCAACACTATATTTTTAAAGGAATATACATGTTACTTTTTTCATTTAATCAAAATTCAGTTATAGAATAAAAATGATAACCACAGCAAGTTAACCGATCTATAAATAGCTTTTATTTTGTATCCAATTAACTGATATTTTGATAATATGACTGCAAGGTGCTATTGCTACTAATTTATGGGTATTTAATTATCCTTTTCAACCAATTTAACAAACATTTAATTATCCACATCAGCCAGTTCTGTTTCAACATCAGCTAATGGTATGAGCATAATTGATTTGTATCGTAGTATCAAGATACTAAAACGTTTCGTTTCTCAGATTAACAATGGGATAAATATTAATCACTTCTCATCTTGTGAATCTCTTACATTTACATGTGTGCGGTTATACAAAAGAGGCCAGCCTAACTGGATGCGGCGTGCACACAGTATAAAAGAAATTTGGATGATCAATTTCTTTCAAAAACTGGCTTCACAGTGTTATCAAAAACAGGAATAAAGGAAAGTTAACTTAAATAAGAAGATGAAATATTTCGAGATAGCAATGCAACTCAATTAAGAGCTAAGTAATTATGGGTTCCCTTCATATGTGTTAACACGCCTAAGTTAGTAAACATTTTCCACAGTGAGAATTTTTCTCATTTAAATGAAGTAGCTGGTTTATATAATATCCTATATTTGGGGCTTAGGTCTAATGACTTTACAGATAACGAAAGCCGAGGCTTTGACAAAGTATGGGTTTTATACAAGAAACTAAATTAACTAATTGAGATAACGAATTGAGAAACAATGAAAATATGAATGAACAACTCACAGTTCTAGCTTTAAATTACAAGACAAATACTCTGTTTGTAAACCAAAGTTTCGAATACATTCAGTACTGTAGTGAATCTAAGGCTGGGTTACGACCGAATGAAACAGGTGAGAGATATGCTGGAAGAAAACAACAAAATTACAAAATGCATTTATGCGTTCTCTACGGACGTATAAAACAAATTAAATATATTTTCAAAAAAGCGTTATTGTTTCCGCTTGATGTTACGATGGTAATCTCTAATATAGCGTCTGCAAAATTATTATGTATGGCTAACCTAGTGACATACTATGTAAGTTGCTAAATTTTTGTAAATTACATTATTCATTATTATGTTTTCCATTTAGGTAATTGGCAAATTAGTTGAAAAGAATAGCAATTTAGGTAAAAGCAAAAACATTTTTGTTTATTCATATCGATGAAGGGAATATTTAATTTACTTAATGTTTAGAAACAATAACACTAAACCATAATGAAGGTCATACAATAATTACTTTACACTATTCTTTCATTTCTTAGATATCCTTCTCTATATTTTGCACATGCAATACACAAGAAAATCAATTCTACTTTTGGTCAACTTCGACATATTTCATTTTTAAGATCTCAATGTGAAACACCTATCATAGCTTAAACGATTCATGCTCATATATTGTAAATAACTATTTTAATGTAAGAAAAATTATTAACTTTGCCTTATTAAAGCGTACCATGCAAGTTGATTCCCTTGTGCTTCGGACGCGCCATTTCTCCTATCTATAGTACGCATAATACCGGTAGTAATAACAAGAAGTCATAATACTTGATTCTTTTCATTAGTTAGGGAGATAGCAATTTCATGTAATAGGCAAACATATTCATTTTGTTATGTAAAAGGTATATTTGACATTAAATTTCAAAACAACTAACCTACGTTCTCTTTATGTTTATTAATAAAAAACAGGGCTCCAATTGGAAAAGTGTGTTATACCGGTAGTAAATTAAGATTTCAAAATCCATAAACTTGCAAATATATATATATATATATATATATATATATATATATATATATATATATATATATATATATATATATATATATATATATATATATATATAAATGAGCTCTATTATATTGAAGTATTCCTCGAGTGTACATTTGTCCATGTAATTTGTTTCTATCTTTCTCTGGAATTTTCATTTTTATCTTTCTTGCTTGTTTGCAGTGTGCTGCTCAATTCAGTTTCTCATAAACTTATTATGGTGTATTATTTATTATTTTTAAGAAGTTTGGTTTATAAAAATTCCCTTATATTAGGATGATTCAGAATGTAATGCCTTCAAGCACACTATTTTCTGGCCAATAACTGTTTATCATGAATGTTCTGATGTTTAAGCTATAGAATGTCACTTGATTCACCTTCCTATCTCTTCTTGTTCCAGAGTAATGAAACAATCTATAGCATCCAGTGGTAACGTTAGGTTGAAACAGCGGGCTGTCATGGAATTTCTGACTGCAGAAGATTTGCGTCCAGGAACATTCATCGCCGGAGACAAGTCGTGGATAAACCATTAGGACCCAGAAACAAGGCGTCAGTCAATCGAGTACCGCCACACGTCCTCTCCCCCGCCAAAAATGTCAAAGTTGTCCCACCTGCTGGCAAAGTGTTGTTTACATTCTGCCTCCTTGGCCTATAGTAAGGATCTTGTGCCCTGTGACTTCGGCTCTACTCCAAACTTAAGGATCACCTTAAGGGTCAACGCTACAGTTGTGACGTGGAGGTAAAAGTAGCAGTTCGACAATGGTGATACCGCAATTCTTCGCCGATAGCATGAAAAACCTTGCTTCTCGTTGGCTCAAATCTATTGGGTTCGTAATGTGGACTATGTTGAAAAATGATGCCAGCATTTAGAGCCGATATTACAAGCTTTGCATTGCTATCTGTGAAACACAAATAAAGGTATCACCTTCGAGGCGTTAGTTTCTGAATCACCCTCGCACATTTACCGTATATATCTATTTACTCGATGAGATGGATCATCAACAATTTTGGCGAAGATGCAGGTCAAAAATTAGAAATGAAGATTGTTAACGAAAGAGATATTGAAACCAAAAATGGTGGAAAGCAATACCTTTCGATTTTAATGTTGATCACTATAGACTATATAACGGTAATAGATAGCGAGAAGTGTGTGCCTGGAGAAAAGAGTTAAGCATCCGAAGAATATATTTCATGTCCGTTCCTAATTCTCTACTAAAACTGAAAGTGGTGGAAATCCAGTACAACAACTTCCAGTTTCAATATTGAACAGCATCGAGGAGAAACGTCAATAGATGTCAAGAAGGGACTTTCTGGAATCGAGTTAGCGTTTTAAGAATATTTGCGATTTTCTCTCTTAACCTCCAAATCAAATGGGAATCAACCACTAATGGTTTCAACGTTGATCTTTATAGAAAAACGTTAATAGGTAATGAGAAGATTTTTTTGGAGTCAAATTAGCGTTTAAAAAATATTTCTCATTTCCCTTTTTAATCTATGTACTAAAAGAGTAACTAGGAGGAATGTACCACCACTTGCTGTTTCAATATTAATTACAAAATCTCACTCCAAGCAAACCAAACTTTGTCTAGTAGCGTACACATGACCCCGATATTTATATTAACAAAAGTGAGACCACCAAAAATGAAAACTTATTTTTATAACTTCTCAAATAGGATGCCTATATTTCCGACAGGTCTCAGTATGTGATCAGAACGGTAGTATTTTTTAAATTCTACCATCGAATATATATATATATATATATATATATATATATATATATATATATATATATATATATATATAGGGTGTAAAAAAATTTACGGCAAAATTTCAGGGGCTGATTCCTTATGGGTAGACACGTGACAAAGTAATAGCTTTTCCTCTTAATTTTTTTAATTTAATTTATTTATTGATTTTTGACCACCGCCAACCTCAATATGCACAATTGCGAGGCTTCTAATTACCTCATCCATCACCTACAGGGTGGAGTGATCATTCACGAACAGTATAGACATCAAAATGCACTTTGTAATGGAGATCAGTAAAGAAGCTGATGACTGGGATTTCGACTCAATTCAATCTGCGATTAGGTTCAACAACATTTTCAAAAACAAGTATATATACAGATGTTTGTATGGAAAGATCTTTATATATACTGATCATCTGTTTAGTATTGTTCACTCAAAAAACTGCATCAGATATAAATTGTGAGTGATTGAAATCAGAACAACAGTAAGGAAGTTATAATCATTTATATGTGATAACACTGTACAACAAATTGAAAATGAAATTTCTACTCTTTGGCAGGAGCTCATGTCTTATCTGAAACTCAAATGGATAGGGATGGTATCGAGACGAGTCGAGACGAGACTTTGTATAGTCTCGGTCTCGTCCCGGTTGATAAATAGCGGTCTCGGTCTCGGTCAACAGATGCTTGTCTCGATCTCGGTCTCGAGGACCAAATCTCGAAAGTCTCGATAGTCTCGAAATAAATAGTGTGAAATTAAAATTGTGAAAGCATTATTATCGTATAGTATATCGTTTCAGCTTCTTATTTTTTGCCTTTGTTCTCGACAATTATGATATGGTGTACCTCTTCATAGCTAATTTGCTAGCGCTAATGCTTTACATGCGTGTGTTCCAGGTTCAATCATCAGTGGGTATATCATATCTGAAAAAAAAAAAAACCTAATAGTAACCCATATTTCACTTTTTAGCATTAGACTTTGTCTCATAAAGCCTCAGTTCTGCCTATACAATTAAACTCTATTAAATTAACTCCAGTACTATACAGTAGTTTATTTCCTTCATTTGAATCAGAATCGATCAATACCTCCTAACGGATAACTCAACACATAGCAGCACAAATGTGTTAAATCGGACCGAAATTGAAATTTTACAATTTCTCATTTATTATACAATTCATTCTGCTTTGACTGTCATTTTAAAAATAAAATATAACGTTTCATTATCTTAAAAATAGGTTAAATTAGTACTACAATATATTTTGTTTCAAATTGATCAAATGCTTTATTACCGTTTCACATCTCCGTGTTTAATTGACACTTTATAACACGAACTTCCTGTACCTTTTAGTGACAGCTAAAGCACTCACCTTTGCTATGTGTGTTCTTGGGTTGGATCACCAAACAAGTTAGATTCAAAGTCCGATATTTCGCATAGTTCGCGTCTCAATTTAAGTGCATTCTGTTTCTAATACAAGTTTATAAGGTCGTAATACATTACATACGCATATATTCAGAGCCGTAACTAGGCAGGAGCAACGGGACAGTGTCCCGGGATCCTCACCTATAAGTTGTCGAAAAACTGAGTCAGGCTTACAAAATTACTACTCTGAGAACTAAAGAAAGGATAATACCTAAGAAATTGAAGAATTTACTGCTATAATTTGAATACATTGTTATGGATGCTGCAGATCTATCTCTTTGTGCCCTAGGAAAAATGTCGCCCCTCGGTGGCGACAAAATCAGCTTTGGGGCCTCACAGAGTTATTGTTACTCATCTAAGTAGGACAAAACAATAATTTGTTTCCTTTTAGAAATATTTATATTCAGAGCCGTAACTAGGGAGGAGCAACGGAACAGTGTTAAAAAATTATGGTTCATCAGCTTCTTCCCTGGACTACCACCTTGAACATCGATATGTCACGCAAGACGTACCTGGAAGATCAAAAATAGTCCCATCAGCATCGATGACCTTCTGCTAACGTTTTGGAAGGCCATGGATTCCATCGCAGTAGAATTTGGTGGGCCGTGAAGCGAAGAAAGTATCAAGTGCAAAATGCACCTCTACTAGGGATTTGAACTGGCGTGCTCTAAGGCAGTGGTTTTAAACTTAATTCCTATCACGATTTCCATTTTATCACATCCTCTTGCCAGCGACCCCCTTATAATTTTTGGTTTGTAATAACTAATATTTGGTTTGTGTGGGATTTTTAATATACGCATTGCGGAGATCTCACGCTATCCAGGGGTAAAAATGACAGGGACGTCGTTAGCACTCTTCCAAAAAGACAAATCTCTGGCGTCCCTCCACTTCCTGAAAAAAAATGGCAAAGATAGGCAAGAGGGACGGCGTGACGTCATGCATCCTCATACCTTTTTAATCCACTTTTACCCCTGACGATATCCATTTATTTCTAAAATAGTAGAATCCATTTCTTGTATATAGTGGATACAGTAACTTCCCTAAAAAGCGAATGGATTAAAACCAAATTTCGTCAGTTCATTCACTTACAAATATCGAATCTGATCCGTAATGCTGTTTCAAAATGGAGGTCGTTTGAAATTTTTAAAACTTCATAACTTCCTTAATTTTGGGTCATGTGGTAAAAACCGAAGTGATTTCTAACTTTGTTAAAAAAAACTTGGACAATTGTTAAAAATGTTATTGAGTATTTTAAATGTCTTGATAATGTACGTCACGAAGATCGAACCTGACATTGCCGCACTAAGGAAATCACACCATGCTCAGATATACCAGGTATCATTAGCTTTCAACTTTAATTTATTTGAATATACAGGTTTTGTCGCATTTGTATTTTTCTGGTATTTCAACATGCAGTTCTCATTAGCTTCATATCGTACCGTTTCTCTTTTGAATTGATTTTTAAACAAATCTACATCTGTTGAGAATGTTTAGTAGACTTATTTTTCTTCTTTTTAGTATGTATAAAAATAAAAATATGCCTATCAGAATAATAATCAAAATAATGTCTAAAAATATTTTCCAGAATTAGATTCTAATTACATTTATCTCTTCCGCTTTTCTTCACGACTTCCATGAAACCCTCTTGCGACCCCTAGGGGTTGCGATTCACAGGCTGAGAAACCCTGGTCTATGGTGATTATCCAAGGAATTGAACTGGTGATAATCGGACGGTGCAATGTCCCGGGAGTATGGCGGATGCAATAATGTTTCCTATCCAAGGCATAGAATGGCGTCCCGGGTCATCTGAGCCACGTATGGCTTAGCGTTGTCCTGTAACAGGAGAACCCTTTTGCGACTCAGAAGTGCTGGATCCAGAGTTTTGAGTTTTTCCTGAACACGATCCAGCTGCTCACAATACACAGTTCCATTGATGCTCTGACCAGCTGGTAGCAGTTCCCGATGCACGATGCTGCGAGCACTCCATCAAACACACAGGAGGACGTTCTTGTGGTGCAGTGCTTGTTTCAGCTGTTTTGGAACAGGTTCATGGGATGCCAACCAATGATGACGGCGCCATGGACCTTCATACAAGACTATGACCCACTTCTTATAAGATGTCAACACCCTGTCCAGGAATGGCTTCTTCTTCAGACGAGAGAGCAAAGAAACACAGGTTGCCTTCTGGCCCGGAGTCAAATCATGTAGGACCCATCGATCCAACTTGTAATTACTTCCGAAGTTGACGGAGGTGCTACCGAATGGTTTCTCCACTCACAATGAATTGTAGTCCCAGTTATTCACATGTCTGGTCACTGTGTGCCTCAAGTTCTGCCTGAAGATCTTCATTTTGTACATATGTTGGTGAACTAATTGAACACAGACCACCACATAAAAGACAGAGCTTCTTTGGTTACTTTCATATATATAATTTTTGGAGGTTATGAAGAGATAAGAGTGTTATGGTTTTGTGCATTATCAAGTATAAAGTTTATTATGTATATTTTGGATAGTTTTCTGAAAAGCGACTGAGACGTTCTCATTCATATTTCATAAATGAATGATTCATTAAATGCCGTAGAAACTCTATACGCCATTTCCCTTAAAAATTCACAATGACATAATTTACTCTTGGGAATGATCATCATCATCATCAAAAAGCATTTTCATTCCCATCCGGAGATGGGCGGGCCACAGAAGGTTACGCCTTCTCTTCGGCCAGAGTAAATACAAAACTATGGAAACAAGATAAGATAGATGGTCAAAAGGATGTAATTAAATTGTTGGCGTATGTTATTCAGCCTTTGGGAAAGAGGGTGAATTCCTTTTTAAAACTAATTTTTTCACAAACTACTCAGGCGAGTTTGTCTATATTTCTTACATACATGGTTCAGGTTCAGTACTTTCTGCTGTATTACATCAATATTCTTTTTATTTTATTATTTATTTATTTATTTATTTATTTATTGAAAAGGAGCTGTAAAGTTTATTCTGGTGACCCGTACCTTTCATTTTCATTTAATTATCTTTTTTAGCTTTGAAGTGCACTAAGTCATACATATAGATAAAAATATTTGAATTACCTTCAACATACTGCTAAAAAAAAGAAGAAGAAGAAGAAGAAATCTGCTTGTAGCTTTACGCCCAACTTACCATCAGAAGTCACGGATTAAAAGAAAAAATAAAGAAACGTAAACAAAGCATAATGTAGAGGAAGTATCTTTTCACAAAGCATGTTCTCGCCTTTAAAACAACTGAAGCACGAACAGAAAAATGAAGATACATGTGAGAAACACACATGAAGAATGGTAAACGTTTTTATGTTCATTATTACATGGCCACTGGGCAAAATGCATGCTGCCTAAACGCTTCGGTAATTTAGTTATATAATTAATTGTATCGACTTTGTACTTCGTTTATTGAGTATAATGTAATATAATAATTAACGATGCTTTTTGGAGGTTATGAAGAGCTAAGAATGTTATGGTTTTGTGCATTATCAAGGATAAAGTTTGTTATAAAAACTGGCCGGTTTTAATCCCGGCTATACATAATCTTACCAAGTCTTACTGAATACAACAGGAAAACAACACTCCATCAGCATGCTTGTGAAGGTAAGAATTAAGATTTATATCTCAAATATTTTCGAGTTTCACACATTTTAAGCTATAAAATGAAAATAAACTCGGGTAAAATCAGCAACGAAGATAACATGAAATTTTTACAGGGTGTTTTAAAATGAATATCGAGATTTTAAGGCTTTGCAGAATTTATTACATTTAACGTACAATTATATATAATACACCTACTGAAGGAGCAACTCAAACAGTTTTTGCTACAAGTGTTCGATATGGGCACAATTCGTCACACAACACACATCGTGTCGATAGGAGAGAAAGGCCCATAAACATTCCGCAGGGATATGGCACAAAAGACATTAAATGAAGGGAATCTCGTTCCAGCTACACCATCTCGTCTATTATCCATGTATGTATATGCACAGAGAAAAATCCGTTCTCCGGACAGCGATATATTGTACAAATATACGGTATCCTCTTGCTTATTATCGAGATCAGTACGGAACATACGTTATCCGTATGCTATATAGGCACTGCCCTTAGGTATTACATCATGCCGTTGCAGGATGTTTGACATCTAACAGTTTTCCGTATATCACATACATATACTTATTTTACCTTCGTCGGCTATATGTTATATACGTCCATTTGTATGTGAGATCCTGAGCGCTTATATTGTTTGATACGGAAAGTACGTATAAATGGAACACTTATACAGAAAGTATTATAAAACACGCGTTTTCAGTTATACGTCTGCTGTACGTTACGTCTAAAAACTACAGGAATTACGCATGTAACCTATCTTTTTAAGTACACCACCTACATTTTTTTTCTCAGTGTTGGATATTTATAACCACCGTTAAAAAAACGTTACAAATGAACATGATAAAGGAGTTATTCCGTTAACAAACTCGGCCGAGCTAATCTCCAGCCGTCTACTGCAAATAGCAGAATTCAAAACTTCAGTTTCGTATAAGAGTTTTCGTGTGGAGTAACGAGCAGACAACGGACGAACTAACTTTAAATTTTTATAAAGTCCAATTAGCATAATCTTAATAAAAGCTAGTAAATTGTTACTTAAGGGGATAAAAAACACACTCGTGGATTTTCACGATATTTAAATAACCGTTAAGTAATATTCATTAACTATATACAGTGGACACCGATTATCCGACTTACTGTAGGGGAAGGCCAGCCCGGATAGGTTGGAGTTCTATAATCACTCACAGGGGGGCACTGTGGCTCAACGGTGTCGCGCTTACCTTTGGTGCACCCGGTCCCTGGGTCGATTCTCTTCCAAGTAAGTTTATGGTGAACTGTATCGTGTCCATGGATTTTCTCGGGGTACTCGGGTTTCCTTCTACATTCTCATTCCACCAATTCTACCATCATCATTCACTTATCTTAATCATAGTCTCCCTTAGCTTAAAGAACATAATCGTGGGACGTTAAACTGAAAGATTTTATTTCATTGTCATTTCTATAATTACTCACTTCCTGACCCATTCATATCATAAGAAATGCAATTTTTTTAAAAAAAAATTCAAAAACCCGCTGTTATTCATTTTTTTCTGACTGTTAGTACATAACACTCTTTTATAAATGTTTGTTACGTATTTTGCTGTAAACTTTAAGCATTTATTACAGAAAAAGGGAAGTCTTAGAATAAAAAATGTACTTATGTTAAATATAAATTATATAATGCCTAACTTCATTTTAGAAACATAAAATGATGTAGAAAACATTAACGAAAAACGTAGACCTAATTCTTAAATAAATAATTTAAACTTGTTTCACAGTTCATTGCTAAATGATTATACAACTCTGAAGAGGTAAGTTTAAAAGAATCAAAATTTAAAATTGTGAAATCAATCTTTAATTGATTGCTCTTTCCTTGGCACAGATCTTCTTGTGTGATGAAGATTCTAGAGATGGAGCAAATCGTTCAAAAAATCTCATTTTATTAGGGAGTTTTTTCTTCTCCTTTTTGGGAACTAGGGCGAATAGTATATATAAGCTCAAGATGCCGATTCCAACGACGCTATTTCTGACATGTTGATCGATAATCCGAGATTAAATGAAATGAAATCTTAAGGTTTACGTTCCATGGTTATGCTGGCTAGGTTAAAGGGAACGGTCATGTTGAGAAATGAATGCATTGGTGGAATGAAGAAAGTGGGAGGAAACGACAGAACAGAAAAAAAAAACACGCACATGACTTGTGTCCACCACAAAGCTCATTTGGCATGAGCTTGGATCGAGCCAAGGATCCCAGGGATAGTCCGATATTAATTGATTCGAAAAGTGTACATGCATCAAAAAAGATTCAATAACTTTCTGTGTCCACTAACAACTGTAGCCAGCACAACGGCACTGATTTCTCTATAACTTTGGGGCGCATTGGGATATGTACATTTTTTTATATATTGAAGCAAATATAGCTATATGGTGAGGATGTCAAACAAACTTTTTGACTGAAAAAAAAAAAAAAAACTCACTCAACAGGATTAACGCCCGTATGAGCGTAAAGATGGGAGCAGGCCTGTAGCCAGCCCAAAAGTGTAGGGGGGCGCGGCTGAAGTTAGGGGGGGCGATCCAACCATATTATAGTTAATTTCCAAGCCTACCGTGAAAAATTTAGGGGGGCGGTCCCCCTAGACCCCCTGATTACGCCTGGATGGGAGCACTACAAATTCAGTTATACAGAAGAAAGATATAAATACAGAAGATAAATACAACTTACTTATTTACGGACAGTACTGAACGGAATGTTTAAGTATTTAAGTTCTCAAATTATACAGCACTCAGGGAAAACGGAGTCACTTAAAAATTTATATTTTACTTAGTCTAATTTCGATTCTGTTCTCTCATGCACTGTAAAGTATATTCGTATATGCTATTAGTATCATAATGTTTACTGTAGTTAACAAAATCACTACACGAGTATGTTTACATATTGTGTATTACAATGTAAATAAGTACCTATGTTTCTTATAGGCTTTTGTTGTTTTGGCACTGGCCTTGTGCATTGTTTCCGCATTTCCTTCGCCAGTCCGAGTTCCCTCAGGTGTTGTGGTTCCCCTACAGCAAAAGCCTGTAACACCTGCAAAGGCCGGGGAAGATATGAAAGGAGATAACACATTCGGATTTGGATACTCCTACTTTGGTAAGTCTCAAAACCTGTTTTCACAATTACTTTTAATTGCTCTAAACGCTGTTTTTTTTTTTTTTTTATCATCGCTGACTGATTCACTTTTCGATAAAAAATATTTTAAGGATTGTTTTTAATCATAACTCGAACATCACACTAATTACTTGTGCCAATAACATGGCTCAAATGTGTAATATTAAATTTGATTGCCTATTAAGCTGATGACAGTGAAATGCAGCTGAGGTGAGTTCTGACGTCTGGTGGAAGACTCACCTCAGCACCTCAGGACACAGGACCGGCCTAATGCCATTTGAAGCCACGTTAATAGCACTGCGAACAATATGCTTCTCTGGATGTGCACTACGCATATGCACGTCAGAGGTTTGAAATAAGATAAGCGATTCACCCGACCATATGACATATTTACGGCCTTCAGAAGTCATGTTGCGTGTTCGCGATACCATTGGCATCGGACTAAAATATTATAGCTTAGTATGTGCGATTTAATTCGCACAACGAATGCCCATGTCATGAAAGTCGCGGGGAACTATGATTCTCAACACATGCTATGGAAGTCCTAATTGAGTTCCTCCGTAACTTGCACCTCAGTTGTATTGTAGTTTTGAGTGACAATCTGCTTTAATACTCAGCGATATCTATTACTGAAAGTTTTCTTTCGGTTACTGTTCCTCTTCACCGATGTGGTTTTGTAGTGCATTTTATAGACCATCGTAACCTTGGACACTGTTCCTCTCGACACACCCAACCCACTTGCAACTTTTGTCACTTGCATCACATAACCGAGCGGCAATCATTTGACCTCTTTGGAAACCAGAGAGATCGCCGATTTACACTACAACTGTCTGCTCAGATCAGTGCACACTGACATTCTATTGTTCCTAATGAAGTACAGAGTTTGCTGTAGTGCATCACCACTAATAGCTTAGCACCGTGACCGACGAATGACGGCTTTAGAGACACTTCATTAACAATAATATGTTACAACGGCCGTTAAAACATGTTTATTTCAACCATACATTAGTGGTTTGAATATATCTAACTAATGTGTATATACATTGAAAAAAAAATTACCCTTACAATTTCAAGTACTTTTTTACCCACGACAAGGTGAAACCATAACTTCAAATCGTTTCAGTTTTGAACTCCATGGAATATAGCCAAAATTTTTCAGCGAACATCTAACAATAGCAACAGATTTGGTCTCATTATGTTGCAAGATTAAGTAGATCTAAGAGAACCCTTTTTGACTCATCCTTTTCCTGTGATACTGCTCCCACTGATTACCACCTCTTTCAACGCCTTGACTACTTTTTGGAGGGAAGACTTTTCCCGATTTGTCGATACAATGTACGATTAAGGATTTCTTTGCATCGTAGACGCATGACTTCTTTATGCACGCAATTCAATTGTTGGTTGAGCGATGACAAATCTATGTAATTGCAAACAGCAACTATTTTTGGCTAAGCAGGTACTGCAATTTCAATATTTTTGACCTTGGGAAATGTCGCATCTGGGCTGGACATTTCGTTCGTAACAACATATATCATATCATTAACCAGATTCCTGCTTTCAACATTACTTTTAGTTATACATTGAGATAACGTAACTTTCTTTTAACAATTGTAATGTTAATTGAAAATTGTAAAATGTGTGAGAAAATTTGGAAAGATGGAAAAACTATTCCCATGAGTGTTAGGGTTAGATACGAGAGAAGAGTTCAGGGCTATCTGGTCTTTAGAAAGTGTCATCAGTGGCGTATTTAGGGAGGTGGTTATTGGGCTCAAGCACCCCCGAAATTAATTTGGTATATGCACAATTTTATTAAAATTTGTCGGCAGTGCTTATTCATGTGCTGTGCATAGCCCTCCCCGAAACAAAATCCAAACATGCCTCTGAGTGTCATGGTAATCATACAGTCTTGAAGGGGTGTAAATCTTCCTATTGCAAGAGGTCTGTTTCATCTTACATTTTATCACGAAAATTCTGTCTCTCTCGTTTTGTGGATGACTTTAGTGAGTATATCTGTTTTGTTTATGTTTTTTTTATTTACAATTGCCTTGTGCAGCATCTTGATTACATAAATTTCTAGAACTCAGACAGTAGTCTGAAAATGGATTGATAGCGTTGAAGGACTATTATTATTAGATAATTTACTTAGCTGTTTTTAGGGCCATGCCGTGAAGGCGGGGCGACGGCCCCGGGCGCCAAAGTAAAGAGCGCGAAAAATTCGGGAGAAAAAAGGAAAAAAGATAGAAAAAATTGCTTGGAATATACTATGTATGGGAGCGCTCGTATACTCTCGAGCCGGGCGGTGATTTTCCACGGCACGGCCCTGGTTGTTTTAGTTCTAGGAGTCCACGTTATCTAAAATTTTAAATTTTGTAACGAATGAACTAGTAATAGCTAATATTTTACGATGCATGAACTCTACTTTTGCCTCACATATGTTAGATTCGTGGAAAGGCAATAGTTTCACAATAATAGGAAATTTCTTGATATTATGTCTAACAATTCAATAGAGATTATCAAGTAATTATAGAATTTCCCGATTTTCTTTATTGCGGGATGACATTTTTCAAACTTCATGCTAGTAAATAACACAAACCAACAAACCGTCATATGTGAAATTTCATGCCTGTATATCTAATTGTTCAAAACAAGTGCGTGGTAACAATTGAATCTTTCACTCAATTTTTCCCTTTAAAATTGAAATTCGAAAAAAAAATGTCCTGAACATAGCCTGCGGCTAAACGGAAGCATGTGACCAAAACTTTTATTTCCTGGACGTTAACAGTTTTAGAGGTCTGCTGATGTGATAATAAGTTTACCTTATACAAGTAAATGTATTCAACTGATTTATACCCTATTTCAGCAGCTAGGTTATATAGGGCAAGATTTACAGTTAAATTGGAATCTAAACCAGTGTAGTGCGCTTTATGCTTTCCCACTAGGAATCGAATCCGGAATTTCATTCATCAAAAAGGCACGCTGTAGCCACCAGAGCAGGAAAGATGGTAGGTATATTCGTCAAAATACAATATAGTGCAAATGTTAATTATTATGAATTTTTGGAATTGTACATTAGGGCCGAAATTAATAGGATTTATACATTATCATCCACGATTGTTATCTGTACTTCAATGTGAAAGGTTGATAAATGCAAACTAATGCAATGACTAAAATTAACGGAATGCTAAAATGGGTATAAACTTTGCAATACTAATGCAGATATGATGTTGCACCCCACGAATACATATAATTAAGATTGAATCATGTTTCAGAGTCTTACACCGTAAGATTGTGAAGTAAAATTTAAGAAAATTGCATTATTCCATCATGCTTTTAACGTTTCTCTCTATTTTTCAGCTTACCCGTTCTTCCCATTCTGGGGCTAGTTCCAAAAAGTGTCATTTAACGAAGATATTAAGTGAAAAATAAGGCTCGTGAAATGTGCAAGACTTTTATCTAGTTATATCAATTATTTTTTTATTATAGTTATTGCACGTTGTAGTAGTGTACATTAAAACGTGAAACAGCAGTGCCACTAATTTCTATATGTACGCTTTATTTTATTTGCTGTAGGTACGTATGTCGTACATCATATTGTAGATATATAGACTGATTATGATTATGTAATAAATATAGTTCAGCAAGAAAATCCGTCTTTACTTCATTTTCTCTTCATACCTTCACATAATAGTCATTGAATACGAGACCACATGAGAAAAACATCTTAAAAATAGAATCGAAACTCTGATATGTATCATTTGATCCGTCAAAATAAGCAATTTTTGTATTATTTTCAACTACAATTTATTTTATTTAACACTAGCTGGAATGCCCGTTATTTGCACGAGCAGAATAGGTTTAAGAAAAACACTTAAGCCTCCTCTTTCCTTAGAATACCGGTACGCGTATCAATGAAAATGCAATAACGAGGTTCGAAGTACACGTAACTGGGACGCTGTTTTGCTTATCGTATATTTTACTACGAACCCTGAAATCGGACCGAGTCCAATAACAACTTTAGACAACGACTTGCCTTGCAGTATGAATGAATTGTCATACTGTAACAAGCAATGATCGGTATCTGTCGTGAAAAGAAAATTTTACCATCTTTGTTCTACGTTCTAGTTACTGGAGGGATCGGTAAGGCGTTATTAGGGAAACAAAGCCCAATAAATTGAAGATACAATTACAACAGGAGGATTGAAAATATTAATTACGATAATATACAGTTATCACACATTCGATCATTTCTGCTCTGTACACACACACACTTCTCAATTAATAAGATTAATTTAAGCTTATTAACACCGATATCATTTTTTTATTTACATGTTTCCTCCCTTGTGTACGCCAATATAGGCGTTAACTATGCTAATCTATGTAGTATATAGTTCAAGTCCCTGAAATAAAAAGAAAGTGGAGTGTTTTAATACATCAAACATATGAGTGGCGCCACCTATGTAAAAATCTCATTTCTTTCTCTTTGTTTAGATTTTTTTTACCACCTCTTCACCTATATTGAGTAGCATCCTTTGAATCTTGGCACTTCTTAGTCTCCGTGTACCAAACTTCAGCTGGGCTTGCTGAGTGCTTTTTGCTGCAGTGAAGCTACGAGAAGGATTCCTAAATTCGTTACTCCCTGCAAAATTTTATTTACTTTTTTCTTAAATTTTGATATAGCCTCTTTCAGCAGTAAGACTACATGAGACGTGGACAGACAGTTATGTTTTCATTCTCCTGAAATAATAGTTTTTACCGTCACTGTCCTGGGCTTAATTTAAAATTGGCAATTTACATCTTTAACCCTACAACGGCCAACCTTTTTTGCTTACATAAACAGCCAAGGTGAGTCCAATGGACTCACCCTGTTGATATCGTATTATCAGATCTTATATTGTGTTATTGAGTGCAATTTCGTATAATATGTTTAAGTGTTTCCAAGGGAACATTCAAGTATAACAACCAGGTATTCTTATAGGGTTTAAAAGCTCGTCAGTGTTGCCATCTGATGTAAAATTGTCGTTAAAATTAAAATATTTTTGTATTGTTTAAAAGGCAGTGTAATTATAAATTTTAGTAGAAACAACTTTTTCCAACTACTAGACTTTCAAGAAACGCTTTTCTCAAAGTACTGTGAGTTATTATTAGAAACAATAAAAGCAATACAATTAAAGGGGTGGATTCCAAAAGAGCCTGAGTCAATTTTTGTCAATTTTGAGATGTTGGTTCTATTAAGTTCCATTTCAGCATCTTCGTATATTGAACAGGCTTTCATGCCAAAACTAAATAAATCAAATTAGATGTAGGCAAAAAAAACTGAGTTATTGTCCAAAATGTCCTTAGTCAACAGCATTCTCTGAAGTTATTTTGTGACTCATGCCTACAAACACTTATAAAACTCTTGCTATAAATTATAATTTCACCGTTATATTACGAAACGTAGAGAAGTAAAATTTTGTTTTATATAGATTATTTTTCTTTCACAGAAATAGAATGATAGAAACTCACACAAAATATCTTCTTCTGAAAAGCTTACTTTCTTGTTTTAGGCTCTTTTGGAATTGAGCTCTTCAATTGTTGCTTTGGAATGTTCTCGTAATTTCCTGGAACTACTGAAGAACATGCTTCGTTTTATTTGTTTGTTGTTTTGCATTTTTTGCAGTATCTAAGAACAACCGAATTTTCAGAACACACATGCTTTTGGCAGGTCCTGCATGTTTGCCTTTGCAGTTGTCCTTTTCGCGCATCACACAAGTAAAAAAACCTTTTCTTTCTCCAACCTTATGTTGGTAACATGCATTACCATATATCACTAGTTTTGAACTCTACACCACAGACTGGATTGATTTGTCAATGTCTACTGCACGTCTATTGCCAATACGTGGCTAGATGAGACCTTGTGCTATTGCAGTAAGAATATCCTATCTGGAAGGCTTCCGATCAGGATGTAATGTACTTCAGACGAATAGGCTGCAACAGCGCATACATCAAGCATATTCATAAAAAATAAATGGTCATATATTAGTCTTTCTTTGCCATGAATATTCATGGGTCAATTGGTCTCTTCCTTCCTTCAGTTTGGTAAGAATTCGGGTGGAACGAACATCTTTTGTTTTTCACTGTTCCCACTAGTGTAAGACCATTGCGAAGCAATGTGTTGGCGAGATCAAAGTGTGTGAAATAATTATCGCATGTTATAATTTTTTACTCCCAGAGTAATACTCCGTCAAACGCAAGACCACATTTTGTCCCAAGTTTTTGGTTGTTATTTTCTTTCCTAATGTAAGATGTACCATACAAAAGGATAGTGTGTTTTGGAATCTGCTATTCATCATACCTTCATCCCACACTTACCTGGTTTCAACGGCATATATTGCGTAAATAGACATCTACCTGCGAGTGGAACAAGCTGTTCGTCAACATTCAAATTTTCCGCAGGGTCATAGTGGCTTTTCAAGCATTGGTTCATTCTTTTCCGAACTTCAAGTATTGACGCCAATTTATCTTTATTTCTTCTGCCATATCTTGTTGTTTTGTCATCAAATTGGACAAATATGCGCAAATACTTGCACCTGTTTTTATTCATCGCACTGCGAAATATTGGTGGTCCATACTTTTTGTCCCATAGCAGTTCTATGTTCAGATCTTTGGCTTTGACACGGCCAGTAGTATACAAAGGTCCAAGTAAATACTTCAATTCTCTCTCATCGACCGGCTCCCACTGATTCTGCATGTTGCTTCTTCATGGGTATACCGAACATATCTTCACACATCGTCTTGAATAAATAATAACAGAGCGTCTAAGGGATCTTCGATTATTTTATATCGAAAAAGGAACCTTATTTACTCCCCCTGATGATGTTGTGACATTTCGTCTTCTGTGGTCAAGGAGGTACAGAATATCATGTGGTTCCGTCCTTTGCATATACAATCTTTTCATTACTTTGGCACCGATTTCCAACATCTTCAATCTCAGAATTACTAATCGTATCAGAAACTTTTAATCCTTCGCTTTCCCAATTACTTCCGCTATCTTCAAGTTCACTGCGCATAATGTCTTCGTCTTCGTCCCCAACAACTGGAGATTTCCTTATACAATATTTGAAGAAGCACCATTTCTACACTTTCATTAGCACTAACATACACTAATAGTTCCACAGCGTGCACCACAACAAGAATCAACTGATACAAATGTGCCATATAACTAATAATTTAAAGACAGTTACCTATATTACTACCACTGCAACCCAAATGTATGAAGCAATTTAGTAATGAGTCCATTGGACTCATGTTGGCCTTTTATGTTACGAAATTAGAAATATATTTTTAAAACCTATCCTAATGTATGTTTTTTCAATTCCAAATTGTATTCACACTTTACATTACATACCGATAGCATATCTATAAAGATACATCTATTGAGCAAGAAATAAATTGCAGCTGGATAAAAATTATACGCGATGAGTCCATTGGACTCATGTTGGCCGTTTAAGGGTTAAAAAAAAAAAAATCTAGGCCTCAAGAATGAGTTACTTGAATCATTTTTTAAAGGAAATATATAAGGTTATCCTGAAATTCCGGCTGAGTTAATTTTAGATGGAGGCTAAAAATTGTGGAACAAGATACATAAACTCGTTCTCCTCATCTGGAACAAGGAAGAATTGCCACAAAAGTAGAAAGAATTAATCATTGTTTCAATTCACAAGAAAGGCGACAAAACTGACTGTAATAATTATCGAGGCATTTCTCTTCTGTCAACATCCTATAAAATCCTTTCAAATATTCTATTAGCAACATTGACCCCATACGCAGATGAAATTATTGGAGATTATCAGTGCGGATTTAGACGAAATCGATCAACTATCGACCAAATATTTACCATTCCCCAAATACTCGAAAAAAGTGGGAATACAATACCCCGGTATATCAAATATTTATTGATTTTAGAAAGGCGTACTACTCGGTTAGGAGAGAAACATTATACAACGTTCTTACAGAGCTTGCAATGCCGAGAAAGCTAATTAGATTAATTAAGATATGTTTAAATGAATCCCAAATTAAAGTCCGGGTAGGAAAATTTTTGTACAGGAGCTTTCAAGTCGAAAATGGCCTGAAACAAGGAGATGCGTTGTCGCCATTATTATTTAACTTTGTTCTGGAATACCTATAAGGAAAATCAGAGATAGCAACCAGGGCCTAGAGTTGAACGGTATTCACCAGGTTATGGCATATGCTGATGATGTAAATTTAATAGGGGATGATTGGAGAACAATAGAAAGAAATGCAGAGATCTTATTAAACGCTTGCAGGGACATGGGTTTAAAAGTAAATGCAGAGAAAACTAAATACATGGAAGTGCGTCGTGACCGGAATACAGCAAATTATTAATGCGTTAAAATATTAAATAATACTTTTGATAAAGTGGATAGTTTTAAATATCTGGGATCAATATTAACAGACGAAAATCATATTCACGGAGAAATTAAATGTCGACTAAAAGCTGGGAATTCGTGCTACTATTCGGTTCAAAATCTCTTGCCGTCGCGAATTCTGTCGAGGAATTTGAAGCTTAAACTATATAAAACGATAATCATGCCTGTTGTTTTGTATGGCCGCGAAACATGGTCACTTACTCTGAGGGAAGAACACAGACTGCAAGTATTTGAGAACAAGATCCTGAGACGAATATTCGGACCAAGAGGAACGGGAATGAGGAATGGCGTAAACTTCATAACGAGGAACTACATAATTTATATGGTTTACCCAACATTGTTAGGGTCATCAAGTCTAGGAGGCTTAGGTGGGCGGGTCATGTAGAAGAAAGTAGAAACGCTTTCAAAGTCTTGACTGGAAGAACAATCGGAAAACGACCATTAGGAAGACCTAGGCGCAGATGGGAGGACAATATTAAGATGGATCTCGCAGAGATTGGAATACACAATAGAAACTGGATACGGTTAGCTAAGGATAGAAGTCAGTGGAGAGCTTTTGTGAACGCGGCATTGAACGCGCGCGGGGTTCCATAGGCCATAGAGTTAATTAGTTAATTAGTTAGTGTAATATATAAGGTTGTCCAGCGTTCACTACAGAAATTAATTCGTAAGGCATCAGAAGAGCTGCGAATCCCTCGTGGGTAGGACAGTGCACAGGGTATTCCGAAAGGGTTTTAATCTATTTCCCTACAGACTGCAATTATTACAGGAAATCAAACCAGATGACAAACCAAAACGTGCTCCATTTGCTGAGGATATTATTCCAGGGATGGACACTTTCTGAGGCACATTGCATATTCAGATGAAACAACTTTTCGTGTGTGGGCGAAAGTAAATAAACGTATCGTATGCACCTGGGGCGCAACCAATCTATAGGGGAGGTAGTGCGTGGTATTCCCAAAGTTAATGTCTGCTACTCATGTTAGGCCGCACTATAGGGTCGTTCTTTTTCGCCGAAATAACAGTGAATGCCTCAAAATATTTTGACGTGCTTGAACTGTACCTAATACCCCAATTGCATGTATATCAGCCTCATGTTCTATTATAGCACGATGGCGCACCTCCACACTGGATGTTATCAGTGAGATATCTCCTTAACAGGATTTTCCTACAACGTTGAATTGGAAGAGATGGTCCAATTCTCTGGTCTTCTCGGTCCTCCGACATTACACACCTTGAGTTCATTTTACGGGATTATGTCAAAGATCTAGTGCACCGCACGCCAATGCATGGTGTTCCTGATTTGAAGGCAAAAATAATAGCAGCCATTAAGACAGTTGATCTCGACATGTTATGACGGGTTTAAACAGAGTTGGAATATTGAAAAGATACTGTACGTATCAGAAAAGGAGAACGCAAGTAGAACGTGATTAAAGAACCAGAAAAAGAAACCTTTTGAGTTGGTGCTTCAGACTAACTTTACTTTGTTTATCTAAGTTAATTATAAGTCGAGTTATATGACATTGAAATTGCAAAGTACCTTTTGGGAAACCCTGTATATTTTTATTGTTAATATATATTCCGTATATTCACTTGATATATGTATTTAGCGTAGTTTACGTCATATTCAGTATTTAGCAAAATATCTAGTGCCTTAAAAACGTTTCTCAAATCACTAAAAGACTGTTGTGTCGTCACTTAAATAATATTACTGATACGTGTGAGCTGAAACATGATGCATATGTACTACCATGAGCAAAATAAATGACGCGTCTCTTTATTTTGAAGTTTTTTGAAAATATCTCCGTTTTCTTTATATGTTCGAAATTTCGGAAGGTTTCCCCAGCAGGACAGGTTAATAACAAACCCGTTTTTAATATTTGTGTTAGATATTAGCTTAAAATAAAGAAATTAGAAGCAAAAAACATTAAATCGACAGAAATCTCGAGAATTACCAACTCTGCTAAAGTGGGAAATTTTCAAGAACGCGAGGGAATTCTGCAGTTCAACACGAAGCAGCGACATCTATGTCATTGAGAGAAGCGTGGATTAGATCTACAAACGAAAATTTTAACGAAATATTTCTAGTATGTCTTATTATATGCATTATCAGCGAACTCCAAATATATGAATATATGCTAAGTATTAACGTATAGATAGTGCAAATAGTGGAAATTATCTATGGAAAAAGACGAATTGTTAGCCCAATCGTAATGAAAAATCGTCTTTACTGTAGAACAGGTTCAGCTTACGTAAGAGAGCAAATAGCTCAGTTAGGTAAAGCAACGAGTTTGTATACCGAAGGTAGAAGGTTCGAATCCCGTGGAAGTACTGTTGTCATTTTTATCACTAAGGTTATTTTATTTATTTTTTATTTGGGAAAGAATCAAATTGTAACATATGTGTAAAACTCATGACGATACCAAAAAAAAAAAAAAAAAAAAAAGAGAGAGAGAGAGAGAGAAAATATCGTCGCATTTGCATTAGTGTCTCTAATTTTTGTTTGCAAACAGATTCGTAATTATTTCCCCTGTGCTCACTGATGCATAACGAATGTTTTCCAGTAAATGTTAATTCTAATTTGGAGAATTTTATAGTTTCACAATGTTTCTCACTACATAGTCTTCTATCTACGTGTTTGGATATTTTGATAACATATTTCCCTATTAAATGTTTAATTTTGTCTATAAATATTTGTCTTAAATTGAAATTGTTTTGAATTTACTACATAAGCAAAGTTGCCCGAAGGAGGGGAGCTAAAGTAATAGATATTCTACGTAAAAGCAACCTATTGTAGAATGATGATGCTTCTTACCTTCAGCACATAATGTTAACGTTAGAGAGTCAGAGAGAGAAAAATCCTGGTTTTTCCTCCTCTATGACCACCCATCTTAAACCTCTACATATCATTGTTCGTCTCACATAATTTCGGCTCTCCAAAGACATTCATATTTATTATTATTATTATTATTATTATTATTATTATTATTATTATTATTATTATTATTATTATTATTATTATTATTATTATTATTATTAATGAATATGCGACCCTTATATAATGTTGTAACTTCACTGTTAAAGAAATAGCAAACTTTCTGAAAGGAACTTACTTAGGAAACAGATCTTCCTTCTACTTAGCCAGAGCCCACTCTGAAAAATTGCATCTGGCATTCTGAGTGAAAGTTCTATGGGACTATTAGAAAAATATATTCCCGTTTTCACGCTGACGGTAGAATTTCTTAAACAGTTATTGAATTACGTTCGAAGGGTAGGCGTAAATAGCGCCCCCGCAACAATGTGGCGTGGGGACCGCACAAGCTGCAAGGCCAAAAAATATACAGAAAGTACGCAGGGGCGGAGCAGGCCAAATTTTCACACGGGCAAAGTGACTTTTTGGCGCCCTTCCCCTAGTAGTAGCCTATATTTTACATTTTATCATAGTGTTTTTAATAGTTTAAACCAGGAGCGTCATTTCAGATTTTGCTTTGGGGGGGGGGCAAGACCTCTTGATATAAGTAAAATTTCGCGTTTTTCACTGATTTACTACTATTCTAATGATAAAATCTATATACATCTCAAACTCACGGGGGGCAAATGCCCCTCCCTGCCCTCCCTAAATGACGCCCCTGTTTTAAACCCATTTTCAAAAAGAAATCCATTACCTAGGAAAAGTTCACAAAGAATATGGCCCGCTATAAACAATACCAACTCCACCCCCCTGGTCTAGTGGCTAGCACGCCTGCCTTCTGTGGTACCGGGTCCAATTCCCGGTGGATTACTGTTGAACGATAAAAGTGGTTCGGATTCCACTATAATTAGTATCCACATCTCCCTTGCCCATTAAGGCATAACCGTGGAACGCTAAACTCAAGCAAACAAACAAACAATACTTAATTCCCGGCACTCTTTATTCTACATGCCATCTCTCAATTTTTCGATACAGCCCCCTTAGTACTATGAAACTCTCTTCTTCCATAGTGAAATGGAAAAAGATCATATAATTGCCACTACTTTACAAGAATATAAACCAAAAACGTCAGTAGAAAGCACATTAAAAATTTACTTTTTGAGGCTCGTTTTGGTGCCCCTCTTTCTCTGGCGCCCCGGGCAGTCGCTCGACCCTTAGTCCGCCCTTGAAAGTACGGACGCATAACTAAGAACTGCGGAGGAGAGGTTAACCTTCATGTTATGCCCCTGGTTTGACGTGTTTGAAATGTTCAGTAAGTGATCAGTTGGTGAAATAATTTCGACGGTTACTGATGTTTAAAGTTTAGCTAGGGTCCCGGGTTCGATCCCAGCCCCCGCCAAGTGAACTTTGTGGTGGACAAACACCGTGTGCGTGGGTTTTCTCGGGGTTCTCCCGTTTCCTCCCACTTTCTTCATTCCACCATTTCATTCATTTCTCAAAATCACCGTCTCCTTTAGCCTAACCGGCATAACCGTGGGACGTAAAACTCAGAGATTTCATTTCATTTTAAAGTTTAGCTAAGACAAAGCTACCTAATCAAATACACTTGATATCGCGATGTCACAATTTGATATTTCCTCACATAAAAAAGATAAAAACAATAGTAATAAAAACCCTTACTCGTACTGGGCTCCTAACTAACTAACAACCTAATTCTTACAGACTAGTTGCTCTGACCAACTGAGTTTCGATTTCTTACGCGAAAGAAGTCTGTTATATTAAGAGGCATGCTTTTCATTATCAAAACTGTTCGAAGTAATACGAACATGGCTTAAGAACAGAGACGGAACTGAATTACCACTCGATTGACCTTGAGGGCAAATCACCAAAGCGTAGCTATAAACGTAAGTTCAGCATGCATTTCTCTGGAGTTGTGTTCAGTATTCCTATCTGCCAGTCATGCTTGTTCGTAGGAGTAATATGTTACAAACCTAACCTTTCGATAGAGCACAATGACAGAGAATCAAAATTAATGAATTCTTGCCCTTGTGAACTTGGGATACCACCATGTGCAATAAAACTGTCGCGTCTTCTGAAGTGATATTTTATCGAAAATAACTCGTTTTCCTTTATATATCCGAAGTTTTTGAGAGTTTCAAAATGAGAAAACGTTACTGACAAACAAGGACGCATTTAGGGGTGGGTCCAGGTGGTCCGGACTCCCCTCTGAAATCCCAACTTCTCTGTAAATTTAGCCTAAATTTAAGGATTATCTTTTAAATTTTATTATAATTTATCCTAATATTGAAGTCGGACTTCTCCCGAAATAAATTACTGCATACGTGCCTGCTGACAATTTTCAATATATTCCTTAAATAAGTAAAATAACTAAATTAGGAGCAAAAAGCTTCAACACGGGCTAACTTTTGTCCACTGCCAATATTGTTAGAAGGGATATTAATAGCACAAAACTGCTAGGCAATGCTGAACCTTGGAACTTCACTCCGAACAGCAAGCTTATTATTGAGAACTACATATGAAACATTTTATCAAAACTTATCTAGCTTTTACCTGGCATGAAATTATTATATACACCAAAATTCACTCTCCTAAAATGTGTATCTAAACATTGCTCTACGTATCTACGAAGCAATGAAAATTATTTATCGAAATATGTGAGCAGGGAATTCTAACAGCCAGCCATTTTATTTAAATCGTAGTAAACCCTGTAACCGGGCGTTAACGTGAAGACAAAGCTTGGTCCATTGGTAAAGTGTTGGAAGAATATAAACTCAATGTTCGTAGGTTCGAATCTATCCACTCACCATAACATTTTGTTCTTATGTGTAACGATGAAATAAGAAAGAAAAAATGTATAACCGTTAAGACAAAACTTCAACCAAGTCTGAAGAGAACAATACTAAAATAGTAATACAATGACGTCAACCAAAAATTATTTCATGTAGCGTTTGGACGAAATTACAGCTGTTAACAATTGCAGAAATAAAAACAGGCTGTAATGCAGTCTAGACTTCTGAATGCATTTACTTCCTGAAAACTTCCATCTCGTCATTGGTATGCCGTTAATCATTGTAAAACCTTTCAATTGGAAGTGAAATGACACAGACTAAAACAGTTTTAAATCAATAAATGTCTATGTGTAAAAGTAGGTGTCTTTTATCTGTAGTTCTGAGTTCCTTTTACTTTGAAGTGACAAATGAGAGAAGAAAGTATGGTGTTCGAAAAAAAAATCAAATTTGAGATTTCAACGAATTTACACGTATTATAGCCCCTAACACCGAAAAAGTTATTTTTCGATACATGTCCATCAGTTCGTCCGTCCGTTCGCTACACTTTTCTGTGCACTCGCCTAGAAGCCATACCGTTCAACTTATCTGCACCAAATTTTAGTTTAAGATTTTCATAGTATTTCCTATAGTTTTTTTTTATTTCCCTCCTACTCCCAAAACAAGGGTAGTTTCCTGTACGATGAAAATAAAAAAAATTTATTTTCTCATAACTGGCTCTAACGATCTTCTTTTCTTTCTTTTTTATAAATCAATATTTAATTAGCAACCCTATTTTGTGGTATAAGGCATTTATCTGAGAAAAATCTACAAGGGGTAGTTTATACTAAGGGGGTGAGTTTTTTCTCAGTGATTTTCTCAAAATGGACTCAAATGTTTTCGTTCATATTTCATAAATAGAGATTCATTAATAACTTATCAATATGGCATAACTCGTTTGTCCTAAAAAAATGCGAGGGGTAGTTTATTCTTCGTGGAGTGTTGTCTGGGCGATTTTCTCAAAAACGACTCAAAAGAGTTTATTCATATTTCAAAAATAAATATTTCGTTAATAACCGAACAATATGGCAAAACTCGTTTGTCCTGAAAAAATATGCGAGGGGTAGTTTACTCTTGGGGGTGTTTTTCCTCCACGGTTTTCTCAAAAATGAGTCAAGCAATTTTGTTCGTACTCAGAAATAAATATTTCATTAAAAACCTAGTAATATGGAATAACTCGCTTACCCTGAAAGAATCCTCAAGAGATAGTTTATTCGGGGAGTTATTTTTCCCTCACGAATTTCTCAAAAATTTCTCGGACAATTTTATTGATAATTTATAAATAAGTATTTCATTAATAACCCTATATTTTAGTATAAGTCATTTCTATGAAAAACAATTACAACGGATAGTTTATTTTTGGGGTCAAGGTTTTTTCCCCGACAATCTTCTCGAACGACAGGCGATTTTGTTGAAATTTCGCAAATAAATATTTCATTAATAACCAAAAGTATATCTTAACTCATTGTTCGAAATAATTCACAAGAGGTAGGTTACTCCTGGCGTGTTCTTTTTGAACGACTTTCCCAAAGTGACTCATTTGATTTTTTTCATATTTCATAAACAATGATTGCATTAATTGGTCTATTATATGTCTAATGAAAATGTGCTCAAAGTGTGAGTTAGTTTTGTAGTATGGATTTTCTTCAATCGAAGTTTTTTATTCGATAATCTGACATTCGATGTATTTGAATAATACGATAATTTTATTCGTATTATCCAAATACACACTTCAGTAACAACTGCGGCCTAACACAGTTAAGAAATTGAATTGAAAAAGTTTAGTGCGGTGGCCCTGTAATTGAATATTTTTTGAGAAACTCCCAAGCTTTTTGTGGTAAACTCAGGCTTTTCTTTTTCGAGCGACAAAAGAGAGAAGAAAATATAGTGATTGTGAAAATAATATCAAATTCAGATTTCAACGGATTTACATGTTTCATGGCGTCTACATACCGAAAATGTGACTTTTCGACACCCGTCCTTCCGGTCCGTCCGTTCGGCACACTTTTATATGCACTCGCCTAGAGGCCATACCGTTCAACTTATCTACACCAAATTTTAAACTTAGGGTTTACATAGTATTCCTACAGGAGATTTTCCCATTTTTTCCTACCGCCTAAAATAAGTGTTGTTTACTAACAGCCGAAAATCGAAAAAAGCTATTTTCTCCAAAATGGTTTTAACAATTTTGTTTATTTTTCATTAATCAATATTTAATTAACAACCCTATATTGCAGTATCAGATATTTCTCTTAGAAAAATTTACGAGGGGTAGTTTATTCTTGGAGGTGACTTTTTCTCGACGATTTTCTCAGAAAAGACCCTGGCGAATTTTGTAGACACTTCATAAATAAATATTTGACCTTACAACATGGTATAAGTCAATTGACCTGAAAAATATATGAGTAGTAGTTTATTCTTGGACTTGAATTTATTCCCAGTAGTTTCTCAAACACGACCAGTTGGCAACCCTGTATCTCGACAACGAAGCTGAATTCGAGAACTGCAAGAGGACCATTTGTCTCCTTTTGATGTCACGAATCACCTCCCGAAGTTTGTGGACATCTTTCAGGTTCACCCTTAATGAAGCTTCTTTTCGAAAAGTTAACTATTAACTTTAGGCATTGTTTATCTTTTTTTAAATCACAAATGTCGTTATTAATTTTAAGGCAGAGAACTACTTCTGAGAGAATAGATCTTGAAAAATAATTTTAAAACTTAGACTTTTGTTTTCGAGACATTCCAGACAAGACGAGACATTTTACAAGCTATCTCGTGTCCAAAACATTTGCCTCGTATTATCTTGGATGTCACAAAGCGCGTCTTGTCTCTTTCTCGAGACATGTCTTATCTCGTGCGCATTCGTTAACACTTGGGAAGGATTATCTTTCTACTCAAAGCATTGTTTTTATAATGGTTGCATATTTATGATAATTGCTGTCCACATAAATTACAGTCCTTTCAGTTGAATCAATTTTTATTATTATTATTATTATTGAAATTGCAATATCTAGTTTAACGTTGGACGATTATGCACCTACGCTAAGGGAGAATGATGATGAATGAAATGGTGAAATGAAGAAAGTGGGAGGAAAATGGAAAATCTCAAGAAAACACATACCCATGCACACGGTATTTGTCCACCTCAAATTTCACTTGGCACGAAGTGGAATCGAGCCACGGACCCCCTGCACCAAAGGTCCCTGCAATGCTTTATTATTGTTATTATTATTATTATTATTATTATTATTATTATTATTATTATTATTATTATTATTATTATTATTATTAATAATAATAATAATAATAATAATAATGATAATAATAATAATAATAATTGAAGCGAGCATAACGAGTTTCAACCGTACGACTCAACCAACGTTTGGGTGCCTGTTCGTCTGCTCCTCTCATAAAAGACATTTCATTTTAATGAAACTAGTAAGTGCCTTCTTTTAGCTCTGCGAAGTAACTATTGCTTGGAATATGAATCTGCAAAACATAAGAGGTAAAATTAACCAAATGGTGCAAGTTTCCACTTATATATACAAAACAATTTTGCAATATCAACTACGTGAATCTTGTCCCATAAAGAAGCCGAAACCCCTACACCGAAGAGCCCTCCGAGATTTGATCATTGTCCACACGGACTGAAATTGTCATTTGAAGCCAAGACTTTAATATGAAGCCAATAATTTCTTTAAAATAGACGGAAAATTCGGAAGTTATAAGCATTTTCATATTTTTGCCTTTTCCCATAAGGGAGCCGGAGCACCCTATACTGAAGACCCCCCCGGAGATTTGATCATTGTCCACTCGGACTGAATTTGTCATTTGGAACCAACACTTTAATACGAAGCAAAATATTTCTTTAAAATGGACGAAAAATTCGAAAGTTATAAACATGTTAATAATTTTGCCTTTTCTCATAAGGGGGCCGTATTAGCCTACACTGAAGAGCCCCACGAGGTTTGATCATTCACCACTTGGACTGAAATTCTCATTTGAAACCAAAACTTTAATATGAAGCCAAAAATTAAACTTTTACATCAATTTAAACTGACTGGGTTCCGGTTCCCCCCACTATTGTTTAGTTTAGTTAAGTGGTAATTTGTGACAGCTTCACATCATCAAAAGAATGTTTCACTTCCCCTCCCCTCCCCCAGGAGTTCGTGCTGGGTCCACCACTGGAATCAATAGACACTCTTGCTATTCTTTTTGTCACCCTTGATTGTGTAGGGGCTCCCTCGTACAAATAAAGAAGCGGTAATATTACAATCAAGGGGCGCTATATATTAGGTATTTTTTTAGTTACCTACCCTTAACCGCACAGGGTCATCTTTCGTAGAATAAAAAATATTACGTGATATTCCAATCATGAAAGGGGAGAGGATGCTGTAAATATATTTCTTATTCATTTTGTCTGTCCTGCTTATCAAAAATTACTTTCTGTTGGAAGGCTACTGAAATGAGAGGGGCAAAATAAAAAGTCGTACCCCCTCATACATGGTTGCTCAAATAAGTACTAAAGAAAGCATTTTAAACTAAGATATTTAAGATTTAAACTAGGAAACTAAGATATCCTACATTATGTAAGGATGGCGTATTCAGGATTATTATTATTATTATTATTATTATTATTATTATTATTATTATTATTATTATTATTATTATTATTATTATTATTATTATTATTATTTGAATGTTTTTGGAGCACCGAAATTTTGTGAGACGAACAATGATATGTAGAGGTTAAGATGGGTGGTCATAGAGGAGGAAAAACCAGGATTTTTCTGTCTGACTCTCTAACGTAAAGATTATGTGCTGAAGGTAAGAAGTATCATCATTCTACAATAGGTTGCTTTTACGTAGAATATCAATTACTTGAGTTCTCCTCCTTCGGTCTACTTACCTTATGTAGTAAATTCAAAACAATTTCAATTCAATACAAATACATTGTAAAACTTTTCCGTAATTAAACATCTAGGGAAAATTAAACATTTAATAGGGAAATCTGTTATCAAAATATCCAAACACGTAGATAGAAGACTATCTAGTGAGAAATATTGTGAAACTTTATAAAATTCTCCAAATTAGAATTAACATTTACTGGGAAACATTCGTTATGCGCCAGTGAGCATATGGTGAGCAGTGAGCACAGGGGAAATAATTACGAAACTGTTTGCAAACAAAATTAGGGACGCTAATGCAAGTGCGACAACAGCATTTTTTTCTTTTTTTGGTATCGTCATGAGTTTTACACATACGTTACAATTTGATTCTTTCCCAAATAAAAAATAAAAAAATAACCGTAGTGTAGTGATAAAAATGATAACGGCACTTCCACGGGATCGAACCCGCTACCGACAGCATACAGACTAGTTGCTTTAACTAACTGAGCTATTTGTTTTTTTACGTGAACTGAGCCTGTTCCGGTAAAGACGATATTCATTACGATCGTCCTACCAATTCGTCCTTTTCCATAGATAATTTCCACTATTTGCTCTATCTTTATGTTAATACTTAGCATATATTCATATATTTGGAGTTTGCAGATAATGTATATAATAAGACATACTAGAAATATTTCGTTAAAAGTTTAGTTTGTAGATTTAATCCACATTTCTCTCAATGACATAGGTGTCGCTGCTTCGTGTTGAACTGCAGAATTCCCTCGTGTTCTTGAAAATTTCCCACTTTAGCAGAGTTGGTAATTCTCGATATTTCTGTCGATTTAATGTTTTTTGCTTCTAATTTCTTTATTTTAAGCTAATATCTAACACAAATATTAAAAACGGGTTTGTTATTAACCTGTCCTGCTGGGGAAACCTTCCGAAATTTCGAACATATAAAGAAAACGGAGATATTTTCAAAAAACTTCAAAATAAAGAGACGCGTCATTTATTTTGCTCATGGTAGTACTTTAAGACGACAGAAATCAAATGACACAATGGAAGTATTTCTTTTTCTTTATTATAGGAAAGTTATCAGTCCTCCAAAACGTATGTACTAAGCATTTGCGGAACAAAGTCTATACATTAAAAATGAGTGTCCTATGTGTTTATCACGCTAACGATAAATGAAATAATAAAAGTATCCATTTCATATAAATAAGCTGGTACCCTTCTTAAATACCACAACATATAAATTATTTTATTTTTTTTTTTTATTAATAGAGAAGCTGATCGTACATTTGATATATCTCTATAAATAACGACTTGAATGTACGCACATAATGCATCTTATAATGCTAATTTATAAATATTTACCTAGCAAAGAAAAATGAAATGAAATCTTTAAGTTTTACGTCCCACGCTTATGCCGGTTAGGCTAAAAGAGGCGGTGATGATGAGAAATGTATGAAATGGTGGAATGAAGAAAGTGGGAAGTAACGGGAGAACCTCCAGAAAATCCCCATATGCCGTGTTCTTCCGCTATAAAGTTCACTTGGCGGGAGGAGAATTTGAACCAGGAACCCATGCACAGAGATGAACGCTCTACCACTTTTTTTAAAAGTTAACTGACTCACCGAACGTGTCTCAGCAACTTACTTGAATTACTTATTACTAATTTTACTTGCTTTATTCGTTTTAACTTGCTTTTCCAATCTTCTAGAACGACAGGGACACGAACACAGAAACATCGAGGACAGTTAAAATCACAAAGGCTCTTCCACCGGGAATCGAACTCGGGAACCCGTACACCAAAGGCGAACGTGCTAGCCACTAGACCAGCGGGCAGGGCAACCACTGAGCCACCGCGGCCCCTTTTACCCAGCAAAGATGTAACATTTTTAAATACGTATATCAACAATTTACAATATATAATTTGACAGTACAGTAGTTCAGCAGTAGAGCGCTCACAGCTTGTGCGAGAGACTCTTGGTATCATCTTGAGTCATCCAAACTTGTGGCGGACAATAACACTTATGTAGTTTTTCTGAGGGTCTCCCTCATGTCAACAATTATTTCTTGATATTTTACTTTCGTTAATCATCAGTCTTTTTTAGTCTAAACGGCATTAAACTTAAAATTTAATTAATTTTATTTTACAATATATAATATAGGCATGCTATTTGTAACAATTTCTTCTTCTTCTTCTTCTTTTACCTTCATAAAGCAAGTCGCGTCAGGATCAACCAAAATAATTATTGATAATTGAAAATGAAATTAAATCTTTGAGTTTTACGTCTCGCGGTTATGCCGGTTAGGCTAAAGAAAACGGTGATGATGAGTAATGAGTGAAATGAAGAAAGTGGGAAGAAACGGGAGAACCCCGAAAAAAAACATGCACACGGTGTATGTCTACCACAAAGTTTACTTGGCGAGGGGTGGGATCGAACCCGAAACCCCATGCACCCGAGGTGAACGCTCTACCACTGAGCCACCGTGGCCCTATTGATAATTGAGTGGTTCGGATGAACATAACAGTATGAGAGATGATAACTCAATGATGAGCATAACGTTGAAAAAAATGAAATGAAATCTTTAAGTTTTACGTCCCACGGTTATGCCGGTTAGGCTAAAGGAGACGGTGATGATGAGAGATGAGTGAAATGGTGGAATGAAGAAAGTTGGAGGAAACGGAAGAACCCCGAGAAAACCCACGAGCACGGTGTTTGCCCACCACAAAGTTCACTTGGTGGGAGCAGGGTTTGAACCCAGGACCCCAAGCACCAGAGGTGAACGCTCTACCACTGAGCCACCGCGCCCCCGAGCATAACATTGAGTGGCTGGTATGTACACTTCCGGTTAAATTCAGTTAGTGGGTAGAATGAGTTGGGATTGAACCACAGAACTGTCATGTAAGAGGTGTAGTTTTAGAAAGGTACCTACAGGTGGCATGGAAAGATTGTTTGGTATATGTCATTGCATTGAATTACATAACAAATCTTTTTCTTTTATTTACCCAAAAGTTATAAAATGTGACATGTCAGAATGTCTCCCCGAGCAGCTCAATCTATAGTTACTGTGTGTTAATATTATTGTTATATTAATTGGTATCTCCTGCACGAGCTTTTTATGACTGTTAGAAAGGTTTCCGCATACACTTTCGTCTTCTGTCCAGAAGGATTCAGTATTACCATGAGAATTCTTAAATATAGGGCGTCTATAAAGTCTGGCTCCGGGTCATTTGTTCGGAAACGCTTGCGCAGATGGAAAAATCAGTGAACACGTATCCCATTATTTTAGGGGCACACGTTTTGAGTGGAAAAGTGTTACCCCAATGTTCCCTGGGGGGTCCCAGATTTGGACAACTCAAAATTTTCAAATGGCAATTGGGGGTGAAGTAGTATATCGTTGGAAAGGTATTATTAAAAGAAAGAACATGGTACCAGTCCCGAGTTCCTACACGAACCCTGTGCTAAATGATGGTTGATATAAGGGTGTACACAGTGTGCATTGCAAATTCTGTGGCCACCCCTAGCAATCTGAAACAGTTGATCAGATGTCAAAAGCGAACAGCACGTGTCGCATCATTTCATAAGTACAACATATACACTGCACCACAAAACTTAAGCAACCCGAGAGAACGTGGTATAAGTGACGTGTGGGCCCCATTCAACACTGGTTAGTAGCATGCACATACACAGAGATACACAGGCAAGGCGAGCACCCACTCTATCGCATAAGCGCGGTGAACAAATTATGCCATGAGGCGTACACCACAGCCCAGTAGTGTCCGAGGCTCCAAGCATTGAGTCAGTGGTTCCTTTGTGGGGTACACGCCTTGCAATGGCTGGTAGACGACATTTGAGTGACATTGACCGCGGGAGAATAATTGGGCAGTTGGAATTGGGCCGATCGCAAGTGAAAGTGGCGCAGGAATTCAACGTGAACAAAAGTGTTGTGTCGAGGCTGTGGAGTCGCTTCCAAAATGGAGGTAAAGTCAGTAGACGTCATGGAGGAGGCCGTCCGAAGAAGACGTCAGCCGTCGAGGTCCGATTTCTCACAATTTCTGCCAAACATAACCGTCAAGCTTCATGCTCTCAACTGGCCAATGAGTTGTTTCAGGCTACAGGACAAGACGTGACTCGTAAAACTGTTCGTCGGCTGCTCAATAGAGCAGGACTGTATGCAAGAAGGTCTGTGCTGTGTGTGTCATTGAAACTGGAGCAAAAACATGCGCGTTACACATGGTGCAAGGAAGATGTTGCATGGGGGAAACACCAGTGGGCGCGTGTCATGTTCTCCGATGAGTCGAGATTCAGCCTGTCGTCAGATTCTGGTCGGACTTTAGTGTGGAGAGAGTCAGGAACACGCTATCATCCAAACTTCATTGCTGAACGGCCGTTCTATGGCAGTGGTTCCATTATGGTGTGGGATGGAATTATGCTGGATGGGAAAACGGACCGCCATAGTGTGCAACATGGCACTTTGACAGCACAACGATACTGGGATGAAATTCTCAATACACATGTGCGCAATTTCCGCTGAGCATTTTGCCCAGACTTCCTGTTCATGGATGACAATGCCCGTCCACACCGTGCACATCTTGTGTCCTAGTATCTGAAGAAAGAAGACATTACTCGTATTGCATAGCCTGCATATTCGCCGGATCTGAATCCCATAGAGCATGTGTGGGATGCTCTTGGGCGGAGAATAGCGCAGCGCAGTCCACCAGCGCGCACTCTCCCTGATCTGCAAACAGCTCTGCTCGAGGAGTGGCGCCGTCTACCGCAAGACTTGATCAACACTCTGATTTGCAGATGTCGTGCCTTTATACCTGTTCGTGTGGTCAGACGCCATATTGACCAGCCTATGCCGTCGCACAATCCAGCTTCACATGTTGAGGTATCGTTGTGCTGAACTTTTTGGTCACTCTGTACATCCTAACTGTATTGTTCGTCTTCATTTGTGTTGCATTGTGCATCTGGACCGTGTGTTTTATTTCATTATACTTGGTGCAGTGATCGTGTCGTTTTATTTTCTGCCACTTTCTTCGAGTTGCTTAAATTTTGTAGAGCAAAGTGGATGTAAAATAAATTACCCCTTGTTCCTCCTAGGGTCTGAAACGAGTTTAATCTCAAACGTGTCGAATAGACACGTATGTCATATTGTATGTCGTGCGAAAGATCCGAATAAAAAGTATTGTTATAGGACGTGTGTCCAAAAATAATAATGGCGTCAAAAATATCGATGAATCAGGCCATCTAACAGACACATGAATTTTCAAATTGTACGAAATTGATGTAGAGGTTGACATCAACTCTGTTAGCCATCTGAGTACGATATCCTGTAGGTTTACTGTTGAAAGATTCGAAGAATTGCACACAAAGAAATAATGTGAGATCAGGCTTTCGAAAGGGTGTCTGTAGTTGTGAGAAATCGCCAATAATAATAATAATAATAATAATAATAATAATAATAATAATAATAATAATAATAATAATAATAATAATAATAATAACACTAGTCAACAAGGTTTTTGCCACACGAAAGAAGAATGCTGATCTCTAAAGAACTTTCGCCGCTGAATTCGAATCTGCAATCCGTTTTTCTCTATCATGAACAGTTTTCCCGTGACAGAGGGATTTTCGGGAAATTTCCCCCAAAATTTCCCTTTTTCTTCATTTTTGTACCTCTAGCTCGGGTACCCTTAGACATATAAACATACAAATTATATTCTTGATTAGCCTGATTTCTACTTAGTAAACCCTGTAAGTTTCGTCTGAGTCGTATCATTCTTCATTGAGAATAAATATATTTCTATAGATATATGCTATGTGTACTGTCCATTTTACCATATACAATAGGTGCAGAAAAATCACATGTAACTTCCACGGGAATTACAATATAAGCAAGGTTTATACTTCCTTGGATTTATAATGAAACATACTTTACAATGATGTATACACCATGTCCGCCATTTTTATAAGAGGGAAATTCTAGAGGGATTTTTCGGGAAATTCCCTAAAAAAGTAGATTTTTTGTCTCATGCCACTGTTCATATAGTGATACAGAAACGGGAATTGCGCCAGATTAATTCTATTGGAAAACTGATCTTTAACTCCAAAAGTATACAACAAAATTCTTAGTTTCCACGCCTTTTAAACGTTATTCAAGATAGTAAACAAAAAATTAATATTGACCTACAAAAACAAATATCAATAACTCACAATGGATCAAATGCACAACTGCTTTACAAAGTATGAAAATACTTACAATTAATTCTTCCTTTTGTAGTGCCAGTCACTTTCTCTAACTAAAAACCAGCAGTAGTAGCCCATCATATTAGGATTCCATTTACCTTGATAACGTTGCTCCATTTTTTGAATGTCCTGATGGAATCGTTCCCCTTGTTCGTCACTTAAAGCTCCTAAATTCTCGGGGAAAAATTCCAAGTGAGAATGAAGAAAGTGAATTTTCAGGGACATTCTACATCCTAACCTTTGATAGCTATCCAAAAGCTTTTGAACCAATTGACGGTAATTTTCTGCCTTATGATTTCCCAAAAATCCATACACCACTTTACTGAAAGCTCTCCAGGCGGATAGTTCATCATTATTTAACTTTGTCTCAAAGATGTTGTCCTTTAATAGTTTCCGAATTTGGGGCCCGACGAATATCCCCTCTTTTACTTTCGCGTCACTAAGTTTTGGAAACTGACTTCTAAGGTAGCAAAACCTTCTCCATTCTTGTCCATGGCCTTAACAATGTTTTTCATTAAGCCTAATTTTATATGTAAAGGCAGCAGCAGAATTTTTTTCTGAATTAACTAAGAGAGAATACTTAACATTGTGTTTCCCTGGCATATATGTTTCTCTTGGGGACCATTCGTTTTGAATGTAGTGTGATTCAGTTGCCCTACTGTCCCACAAGCAAAGAAAACAACAGTATTTTGTAAATACTCCCTGAAGCCCCAGTAATATAGCAATAACCTTTAAATCACCACAAATTTGCCAACAGTACTTATTATAATGTATCACAGCTAACAACACAGACAAACTTTCATAAGTTTCCTTCATCTCTATGCCATTGGAATTGATGGTTTAGTGTTCCCATTATGTAGCAAAACAGCCTTAAGGCTTGTTTTAGAGGAGTCGATAAACAACCTCCCTTCTTCAGGGATGTGTTGGAAACCTAGTGCATCCATTAAACCATCTATATTTGTACATGCACAGAGGGAATTTTGCATTATATAGTAACCTGAAAATTGTTCATGTCGGTTTCTGAAAATTGAAATTCTGGTGGTAGGAGCCAGTAAATTCCATTCTTGAAGTCTCCATCCGAGCAACTCAGCTTGTTGCTTACTCAGATTTAGATCCCTCACTAAGTCATTCAGTCTGGACTGGTTAACAAGAAGAGGTGTGTTTTTGGTTGGGCTATAGTTTGGATCAAAGGAAGTTGATGGTTCGGGCAACTCATCTACTTGCTCTTCTGCTGGAGAAGATTCTTCTGACTGTGCGTATGGAACAGGGATTGGGAGTTCAGGTCCATGTGGTATGGGTTTTAGAGCGGATGGAACATTTGGGTACTCAATATTAGATTTTGTTCGTTTAGAATGACCCCAAATTTTTCTTAGACAGAAATAACTTCAGCATGACTGGTTGGTTCTCGCCAGGCCATTGGTACCGCAAAAGGCATAGCTCGAGTTTTATCGCCACTTTTCCATTTAATAAGAGTAGAATAGCATGTTACACAGCACACATGGGGAGCCCACACTTTGTCTTGATCACCCACATGACACATAAAATAGCTATAATAAGCTTGTTTTAACGTTTTTGTTAATGCACGGCGCTGACTTTTCACAGTATATTTTCCACACACGTAACAGAAAGTATTCGGTGAGTTTATACACGCATGCCCCGATCTCTTCATAGCGGAGAAAGAAAACAAACACGCACAAGCACTTACGACCACTTGTCACACGTAAATCCAAATTAAAACTAAACCTACAATATGCATGCAGTTATACAATACTTCCTTATCTATTTGCTATGGACCTGACAATTTATCAGTAGATTCCGATTTTGCGCAGCTTTATTGCATCAGCTAAACACGTGTTGTTGTACAGCTGTATCAATGCAATCACATGGCAGGTGGTAGAAAACCACAGACCTCTTACTCCATGTCGTATACTCTCACTTTTCGTATTTGTGCCTGTATGGGTAAATGAAATTGTGTTTTTTTCTTTCGGTGCAAAGAACGCAACATCACATCTTAAAATAAGTAGTACGGACAACATACATGCAGCTATATTTATTTCTCTAGAAATAATAATGCGATTGTTCTGAAACTTGCGAGGTTTCTTAAGTATAAATCAAAGTTTTATATGGTGTCATTTTTGTATTTATATTTCAAGGGCCAGTGGTACGAAAATTTGGAAAAAAGGTATATTTTAAGGGAATTTCTCAGCCCCCTCCCCTTGTCACGCAAAAAACTGTGGGTGATAGAGAAAAACGGATTGCCCTTTCGATTTCAGCGACCAAAGTTCCTTTAGGATCAGGTGTTTTCTTTCATGCGGCAAAAACCTTGTTTACTAGTGAGCTATTGATTTATTGAATTGATATAAATCTATATGCCGGCGGAATTCCCGCTCCTATATCACTATATGAACAGTGACATGAGACAAAAAATCTACTTTTTTAGGGAATTTCCCGAAAAATCCCTCTAGAATTTCCCTCTTATAAAAATGGCGGACATGGTGTATACATCATTGTAAAGTATGTTTCATTACAAATCCAATGATGTATGAACCTTGCTTATATTGTAATTCCCGTGGAAGTTACATGTGATTTTTTTGCACCTATTGTATATGATAAAATGGACAGTACACATAGCATATATTTATAGAAATATATTTATTTCTCAATGAAGAATGATGCGACTCAGATGAAACTTACAGGGTTTACTAAGTAGAAATCAGGCTAATCAAGAATGTAATTTGTATGTTTATATGCCTAAGGGTACCCGAGCTAGAGGTACAAAAATGAAGAAAAAGGGAAATTTTGGGGGAAATTTCCAGAAAATCCCTCTGTCACGGGAAAATTGTGCATGATAGAGAAAAACGGATTGCAGATTCGAATTCAGCGGCCAAAGTTTCTTTAAGATCAGGTGTTTTTTCTCATGTGGCAGAAAAAAAAGTTAAAATTTTTTGACTAGTGTAATAATAATAATAATGATAATAATAATAATAATAATAATAATAATAATAATAATAATAATAATAATAATAATAATAATAATAATAATAATAATAATGAGAAGAAGACCAAGGACGAGGATAATTCTGTATTCAAAAATCAAAACTAGAATGAGACTTGACCGAACTAGTTATCAAGGTTACTGGCACCTCTGATAAACACTCTTTCTGTACCAACGTTCCGTACACACAGGAACTGAAAATCCTTTTCTGTCCTTTGTGCGGAAGAGAGTTTCCTTCTGCGCCTGTGTAGCCACACTGTCTATGGTTGGCTACAGACATTTCAATGGAAACTATGTTGACACTTTGACCGACCGCCATTTTGGACAGGTTTCGAGTAGGGACACCTGACTGGTACCATATTCTTTCTTTTAAAAATACCTTCCCAACGATATACTGCTTTACTCCCCTTGTCATTTGCAAATTTTGAGTTGGACTCGATTCCAGACCGCCAGGGGACCCTTTAGCAAAACTTTTTACCTCGATGTATTATACTTTTGAAATGATGCCACAAGTGTTGTTCGCTTTTGAATCTGACTCACTGTTTCAGATTGCTATTGGTGGCCACAGAATCTACAATTCACACAGTGTTGACATTTTGGCCTACCACCATTTAGCACAGGGTTCGTGTAGCGACTCGGGATTGGTACCATCTTCTTCCTTTTAACAATGCCTTTTCAACGATACACTACTTGCCCTGGGACAACACTTTTCACTCAATTCGTGTGCCCCTAAAAATAATGGGATACGTGTTAGCTAATTTTTCCACTTACCCAACCGTTTCCGAGTAAATGACCCGGGGTCAGACTTTATAGACGCCCTGTATAGAATTATTCGTAGTATAGTTGAAAAATCAACTTCGTATCACAAGTTTGCAGGATTTCATTCCAATCAGGGATAAGCTATGTCACATTTTATTGTACAGGCGTATGTAACCCAACCAGTGTGTCGCGACATACTGGTGTACCCAACATTCCCATAGGGTGTGTCGCCAAATTTTAGCACATAAAAAATGTAACCCTATAAAATAAGTTAAAATTATTTTTTTAGACGAACTGTATCAATCAACGTCTCCAGTGGTAGCAACAATGCTTAGTATTGGCTTACCATCCTTAGCAACGTTCTACAAGGCAATAATTTCTCCTAAAATGGAATATTTTTCATCTATCTGGACTTTGGTAGTTCTTATAAACCTATTTCTGCTATACTCAGTTCTAAACGTCTTCCTGCCAACAGTACGTTTCAAAGTACCTCCCACACGTGCGAGGACAAAGCAAGAACTGATAGTAATACTAAATATTCAACTACCTGACACTCGTTATAAAATCAGCGATCTCAAATATCTGTACAAACTCACACATGGCTAGTTCAGATCCGAAACTTTGCTCTCAGAAGTGTATTTCCAAATTCCATTGAGACAAACACGTAACATATATCTTTTTATATACTACGACCTAGGCTGTCAATAGTTCAACGCCCTTTTTTTCTAGAGCCTTCCTAAGTTATACAATAAAATGTCACGAGTTCAATCGTGGCTAAGCGGTTAGTGTACGCGCCTTAGGCGTGAGAGACCCAGGTTAAATTCCCGGCAAGAGCTCAGGTTCATATACCACGTTGATCCGTAGTTCCCGTCTCAAACTCAAAATCAACTCAACAATAAAATGTCACATACACCTATAGACTTATTTAATTCTGAAGCTGCATATAATAATAATAATAATAATAATAATAATAATAATAATAATAATAATAATAATAATAATAATAATAATAATAATAATAATAATAATAATAATAATAATAATAATTTATCCTTGGTAATCTAGGGATTTGAGTTTTCAGATTTGCTGAGTCCTACTGTTAATGAGTTCTTGGGAATACGTTGAATATAATTTGGTGGTTTCTATTGTTATATATCGGCCTGTACCGCAATACCTTAGTATTAAGCTGAAGGTCCATGACTATTTCCATATAGCTAGAAGTATCTCCTTCTCAAGTCTCAATCGTAGTTTCTCTTTCATATCGGAGACGGTGCTTTTGTTTAGAATGGGTACAAGCAAATCCACCCACACTGTCTCCTCATTCCCACACTTGGTGAAGGATTGAAGTGTTTGGAATCACCCATAATCATGTTGTCGTAACGTTAATCGAGTTTTCTAGAAGGCTTCTATCGTGTACTTCTAGGGACGTAGACCACAAAAAATGAACCGAAAGCGATCACACATGAATCTTTCTATACTACGTGCAATTTCTATTTCAGCACAAAATAAGATTAGGATTAGGATTTAGATTTCTGGGCTTTTGGCATCTAAGGCCATTTAGCCCTTCACGTTTGAGGGATGACGTCCCTCGGCGAGCACATAATCCGGGGAAAGGGAAGGAAGAAGGATGGGGAAAGAAGGAAGAGGCCTGGGAACTATAAGTTATGTACCACCCCGGCATCAGCCTGGTGTGAATGAGGAAAACCCAGGATAACCTCATTCAGAGTGGCTGGCCTGAAAAAGCGTTCTACACTTTTTCGACCGAGCACCCCACCGGCAATCGAACCCGGGACTGCTCGCACCGAACGCGAGAGCGTTAGCGACTACGCTACGGGGGGGGGCCAAAACAAGATTCGGTATGATGAAATGTTTAGATAGATGCCATCATACCAGAACTTTTTCCTGATAAAATCACAATCTGTCATGGTTCGTCAATACGATGATGTTTACAGATAGAAGATGATTTCAAAACCTAGTTGATACGTTGTTGATTACTATAGTGCAATGTTGATTGGCCCTTTGTTTATATGTTTGTTGTTATTGTAGTTATTGTGATTTGTGAAAAATTATTGCTCTTTTTGTAAGTGGGAATAGTCATGGATGTTCGCGAGGTAGGCAAAAGAGTGCTATTATCCCTCCCTGGAATACAAGTGAATTAATAATTTGAACTAAATTTCCAAGCACAAACAATATTTTCTAAATTTCTCGCCAATATTAATTTATTTCATGGCAAGCAAAATATAAAAGCATTTGTCATTTTGTTAGAAACTACCGTGAACACCGGAATGATATCAAACAAATCGAATCCTGGGCGACTCCTTGCATTATATTTTAGTTGGCACTCCTATTTCAAGCGGAGAATTTTATAAGAATAGAATACACTTCGCATTCATATATACATACAGGGTGTTTCAAAACAACACCGACAATGTTTGAGAGGTGATTACTAACACCAAGATGAAAGAAAAACTATAGACCAACTTAGATGCACAAATGCTTCCTTTCGGAGTTATAGGCTGCCAAAAACATGAAGAAATCAACTTTAAAAGTCCATAGCTCCAAAATTATGGGTATTACCGTACTCAGGTCAATACGTTACTAAGGAACTAGTATGTACCCTATCCAAATATCCAATTTCCACAATCCTGAGGTAATTCCGCAACAATTTTTACAGAGGTAGTTTCCCGTAGCCAAACTCTCTCTATAAAAATTGTTGCGTGAGTACCTTAGGATTCTGAAACATGTATCTGTGTATAGCGCAAATATTAGTTCTTAAGTGAAGTCTTGACCCGACTACGGTAGATATCATAGTTTTGTGGCTATGGACATTTAAAGTTATGTTTTTAAAAAATCTTTTCGGCAGCCTGTAACTCTGAAAGCAAGCATTTGTGCACCCAGGTCGGTCTATACTTTTTGTCTTATCTTGATGGTAGGAATCACCTCCCAGACGTTATTGGCGTTGTTTTGAAACATTCTGTATATGACTTAAAGATGTAATTATGTATATAGGGTCTTTGTGATATATACATATAATTTTACATACTTTACTTTGGTTTCTTGTATTAATGTATTAGAGGCACAACTAAAAGAGAGGCAAACATTTTACAGACCGCATGCTAGTTTTATGGAATGTTTTTGGCATGAATTTATTTGTAATCAAAAAACTTTTTTTCCCCTACGGTGTTACTTTATGTGAGCAAAACGACAAATAATTGTCTTCTTACTACCTCTGAATATGGCGTTTCATTACAATATATTATACACAAATATTTAAAGAGTAAAAGTATATAGTTTGTTAATTCATCATACTGATGGTCTTGCAGACAAAGATAATTGAATTGGTTATTCCAAGAGTGTGGGTGAAGAAAAAGAAATCTCACACTTCAAATCTCGGGAGAGGAAATGAAAGAATAGACACTGCTTATTGATTCATTAATTTATTAAACTAATTAACAGACAACAATCTACATAAGAGAAATAGTTATGCGTGATATTTACAAGTTGTAACTCAGTTCAATAAAGTTCAGTTAATTCTATAAAATAAACGCTACAGTATATGATTACCATATTGAATAACCGTAAGAAATCATCCTTTGCCGAATTTATCCTGTATTTGTTCTTGAGTTGTTTTATCCCCAGAAAGGAAAGAATGGAAATGCTGAAAAAATCAAGATTTATTGGATTAATTTTCATATTCATAATAAAACTGATTATATTATTATTATTATTATTAGTAGTAGTAGTAGTAGTAGTAGTAATAATAATAATAATAATAATAATAATAATAATAATAATAATACTTCACAGGAAATGATCAAGTTTCTTCAAAATATAAAAGAGACATTTTCAAAATATTAATGGCTATTCTACAATTGCATCAGTGATTGAAGAAAGCATCTAAATCCATTTTGTGTAGCTCTGAGGTATTAAAATCTCTTTATATTCAGGACTGCAAAACTTTATTGCTCTCAGCCTAAAGTTCAATGTTTCGTTTAGATTGTTGTAATACCTTCTACACCCGGTCTTTCTATACAGAAAGTGTCTTACATCGTTAGAAAAAGAATTTGACTCTGGTCCTCTTAACTAACTAACTAACTCTATGGCCTATGGAACCCGGAGGTTCAATGCCGCGTTCACAAAAGCTCTCCACTGACTTCTATCCTTAGCTAATTGGATCCAGTTTCTACTTTGTATTCCTATCTCTGCGAGATCCATCTTAATATTATCCTCCCATCTGCGCCTAGGTCTTCCTAATGGTCGTTTTCCTATGGGTCTACCAGTCAAGACTTTGAAAGCGTTTCTACTTTCTTCCATTCTAGCTACATGACCTGCCCACCTAAGCCTCCTAGACTTGACGACCCTAACAATGTTGGGTAAACCGTATAAACTATGTAGTTCCTCGTTATGAAGCTTCCGCCATTCCCCATTCTCGTTCCTCTTGGGTCCGAATATTCTTCTCAGGATCCTGTTCTCAAATACTTTCAGTCTATGTTCTTCCCTCAGAGTAAGCGACCATGTTTCGCAACCATACAAAACCACAGGCATGATTATCGTTTTATATATTTTAAGCTTCAAATTCCTCGACAGAATTCGCGACGACAAGAGATTTTGAACCGAATAGTAACACGAATTCCCTGCTTTTAGTCGACATTTAATTTCTTCGTGAATATGATTTTCGTCTGTTAATATTGATCCTAAATATTTGAAAGTATCCACTTTATCAAAAGTATTATTTAATATTTTAACGCCTCCACAATTTGCCGTATTACGGTCCCGACGCACTTCCATGTATTTAGTTTTCTCTGCATTTACTTCTAAACCCATGTCCCTGCAAGCGTTTAATAATATCTCTGCATTTATTTCTACTGTTCTCCTATCATCCCCTATTAAATTTACATCATCAGCATATGCCATAACCTGGTGAATGCCGTTCAACTCTAGGCCCTGGTTGCTATCTTTGATTTTCCTTATGGCGTATTCCAGCACAAAGTTAAATAATAATGGCGACAACGCATCTCCTTGTTTCAGGCCATTTTCGACGTGGAAGCTCGTGGACAAAAATTTTCCTACCCGCACTTTACTTTGGGATTCACTTAAACATATCTTAATTAATCTAATTAGCTTTCTCGGTATTCCAAGCTCTGTAAGAACGTTGTATAATGTTTCTCTCCTAACCGAGTCGTAAGCCTTTCTAAAATCAATAAATAGTTGATGTACCGGGGTATTGTATTCCCACTTCTTTTCGAGTATTTGGCGAATGGTAAATATTTGGTCGATAGTTGATCGATTTCGTCTAAATCCGCACTGATAATCTCCAATAATTTCATCTGCGTATGGGGTCAATCTTGCTAACAGAATATTTGAAAGGATTTTATAGGATGTTGACAGAAGAGAAATGCCTCGATAATTATTACAGTCAGTTTTGTCGCCTTTCTTGTGAATTGGAACAATGATTGACTCTTTCCACTCTTGTGGCAATTCTTCCTTGTTCCAGATAAGGAGAATGAGTTTGTGTATCTTGTTCCACAATTTTTCGCCTCCAGCTAAAATTAACTCAGCCGGAATTTCATCTACACCCGGAGATTTGTGTTTCTTTAATTTCTTTATAGCGGCTTCCACTTCTATTCGATTGGGTTCTGGAATATAGGGTTCTGCGGTGTGTATCTCCTTTTTTCCACGCACATTAGTTTTTGGCTGCGTGTTCAGCAAATCGTCAAAGAAATCTTTCCATCTATTTAGGAGGCTATCCGTATCAGTGAGAACTGTTCCGTCAGATTTCTTTAATATATAAGCACGAGGTTGATAACCTTTCTTAAATTCGCTGATCCCCTTATACATGTCCCGAATATTTTTATTTTTACTATTATCTTCAAGTTCCTTAATTTTAGCTTTCAAAAAATCCCGTTTCTTTCTTCTAAAAGTTTTGGAAGTTTCCCGCCTGATATCTGCGAAATTTTGTGTAGTTATTTCATTCGGATTTTGTAGCCACCGTAATTTTGCCTGTTTTCTCTTCTCTACTAGTTTAATGCATTCTTGGTCGAACCATGGTTTGTTCCTACGTATTTCCGCGTGTCCCAATTTTTCTATTGCTGAACTTTTAATGCTATCTCTAATTTCAATCCAAGTATCCTCAACACTAGTGCACTCCGAGTCTTCTAAAACCGAGAATCTATTCGAAACTTCAATCTGGTATTCCTCTCTTACCTGGCTCTCTTCTAATTTCTTTAAATTAAATCTCTCCGTTTTCGGGCATTGAGTATTACATTTATTCAACGATAACCTCTCCCGTATTATCGCTGCTACCAGGTAGTGATCAGTGTCACAATCAGCCCCTCTAAACGACCGGACGTCAATTATGCTAGATTGTCTTCTTCTATCTACTAAAACGTGATCAATTTGATTATGTGTTTTTCCGTCTGGTGATGTCCAAGTGTATTTATGAACGTCGCGATGTGGGAATTTTGTACTCTTCACGATTAGGTTTTTGGATGTTGCAAAGTTCACGAGTCTCACACCGTTGTCATTACTTTCCTTATGCAAACTTTCGTTCCCTATAATCGGTTTGAAAATATCCTCTCGTCCTACCTTCGCATTGAAATCCCCTAATAGAATCTTCATATGGTATCGCGGGAGTTGGTCAAATATCCGTTCCACTTCTTCGTAAAAACTATCTTTTATATCGTCACCCTTATCTTCAGTTGGAGCATGTACATTTAAGACAATAATATCACACCACCGTCCCTTAAGAGTAATAAAAGAAAGTCTGTCAGTAACAAATTCAACCCGTTTAATTGCTGGTAATATTCGTTTGTGAACGAAAAACCCTGTTCCTAACTGGTGATTTTTATTTCCTTCCCCGTAAAAGAACGTAAAATTTCCGGAATTCTCAGATCCACTTCCTTCCCACCTAACTTCCTGAACTCCTACTAAGTCCATCTTGTATTTCTCTAACTCACTCGTTACAGATTTTAACGCGCCTGCCCTATAAAGACTTCTAATATTCCATGTTCCAAATCTCATGTCCATTTTCTTTTGCTGATGTCGTGCCAAGTTATCAGTCCTTGTCCGAGGCTTTTGTGAATGTTTCTGAACAAGTACCTTTTTTTACAGGATGAGGGTGTTAGCCTTACCCAAACCCCCAAGCTGGAGGACCACTCCTAGTCGTCTGTCCGCGACTGCTTATTCAGTATATTCGCAGCTAACCTCTATATCTAGAGGCCTTCTCCTCGATCCGCAACCTGAGGACGCGCCATGCCGTGGTGACAGGAACCCACGTTACACGGACTCTGGTCCTCTTAGATACATTTTTTGTATCGTCATTGTACCTGAACAACTGTAGTTTTGTTGCTGTTTCTCTTAGCCTGGTCCAACCCACTTCTTCATCCTTCACTAATCTGGAAGCACGTGGAGTTAATACCGTGTTGCAATTTCGAGCAGACTTCCTTAACTTCCCCAATCATTGAGGGATGTACAGCTTTTGCTTAGTGGCGTGACATTGCAACAGTCAAGTGCACTCAAAGATATGAAGTCATCAGCAACCAATCACCAGCGCCAATATCTTCTTCTTGAGACGATAGTGCTACGTGATTGGAGGAAGGTTCATATAGCAGTACAACTCTGCCGTGTCGTGACAAAACGCTGTAATTTTGGCGGAGCAGTTTTGCGAAAAAGAGCCGTAAAGTTTTCATCCGAAAATGTAATCTGTATCTTGTAGAACCAGTGTATCTTGACTTTGAAAACACGTGGTTACATGTAATGTTACGTAAATGCATGTTGTGTGATTAAATTTGGTGAAAATTAATGGTTGACCATTATTGCCTAGTTAACCTGGTTCTACACGATACAGGTCACAGTTTCGGATGAAAACTTTACGGCTCTTTTTCGCAAAACTGCTGCGCCAAAGTTACAGCGTTTTGTCACGATACGGCAGAACTAATAGATTGTGGGTCACTGTTAGGACGATATGAACCACCGTTACTGGGAGACAAACAACAGACAAGTTCCAGATATACTAATTATGAGTGTACTTTTCATCTTGTAGTGCACAGATAAATAAAGAATCTGTATCAGTAGAATAAAGGCTATCAGTTATTATAAGGAAGGTACTAAGTAGCTCTATGGTCTATGGAATTCAGAAGTTCAACGGCGCATTGACAAAAATTAACCATTGACTTCTGTCCTTAGCCAACTGGATCCAGTTTCTGCTTTGCATTCCTATTTATGCAAGATCCGTCTTTATACTGTCCTCCCATCTGTGCCTGGGTCTTCCGAATGGTCCTTTTTCCGATTAGACTCCCAGTTAAAATTTTGAAAGTGTTCCTACTATATTGCATTGTGGCTACACGACCTGCCCTCCTGAGCTTCCTAGACTTGATGACCCTAACAATGTTTGGTAAACGGTACAAATTATGCAGTTCCTCGTTATAAAGTTACTACCACTCCCCATTCCCGTTCCTCTTGGTTCCAAATATTGGTCTCAGGATTCTTGTTCTCGAATACTTTCAGTCTTCGTTCTTCCATCAGAGTAAGCGACCATGTTTCTCAACCGTACAGAAGAACAGGCATGATTATCGTTTTATATATTTTAAGCTTCAAATTCCACGACAGAATTCGAGAGGACAAAAGTTTTTGAACCGAATAATAACATGTATTCTATGCTCTTAGTCAACATTTGGTTTCTTCGGATTATTAGGAATATGATATTATTAGGAAGGTAGTCGGTAGAAAAGTTGTCACAACTTTTCTCAAGCCTGTCCTCCTGAGTGAGATTTTCTCTGGATTGTTCTTATTGACATCGGGTAAATCCCAGGATGACATCTAACATACAGGTCTTATTTTATTTTTTCCCTTCCCCCTTCCTTTCTTCCTCCCCAACTTCACTTGTTGAGGGACGTAATCCCTCATACATGTTGGGCTATAAATAAATTATTGGCAAGGAATGACTATTTTAAGCGCCATAAATATGCTTTTCATGAAAGGTACGTCTGAGACTGAGTACAAATTATTTCATATTGTTCTGCTTGATATGATCTATCGGTTAATATAAGTCTAAACTTTACATATTTTATCGGTTGATATAAGTCTAAACTTTGATATAAGTCTAAACTGGTTGATATAAGTCTAAAGGTTACATGATATGTCTAAACCCGTTGATATAAGTCTAAACCGGTTGCTATAAGTCTAATAATTACATATTTTATCTTTTGATATAAGTCTAAACTTCGATATAAGTCTAAACCGGTTGATATAAGTCTAAACCCGTTGATATAAGTCTAACCCGGTTGCTATAAGTTTAATCTTTACATATTTTATCGGTTGATATAAGTCTAAACTTCGATACAAGTCTAAAATTTATATGATATAAGTCTAAATCGGTTGGTATAAGTCTAAACCAATTGATATAAGTCTAAACTTTACATGATCCATTGGTTGATATAAGTCTAATCTTTACATATCTAATCGATATGATCTATCGGTTGATATAAGTCTAATCTTTACATATGTAATCAATATGATCTATCGGTTGATATAAGTCTAATCCTGTTGTGTCGGGCTAGTCTAATCTTACAGTAAACTAGAATTAAGTTTAACTAGAATTAAGTAACTGGGCAACTAAAGCATTAATAGTTAGGTATCCATTGAAATAATCCCAGATATAGGAAACTTGTACAACACTCTCACTCAAATAATAAACAGTGGAGGTGGCTTAATCTGGATTTCAAGCCTTTATGTAATGTTTCTAATTACCATGGAAGGAGTATCCAAAACCAAACGTATTATCTCCTTTAAGGTCCTCTGTATTCTTTCCTTCGCCCGTTTTTTGCTGAAGTGGTTCAGCTGCACCATTTTGTGGTATTCCTGGATAAGGATATGCAACAGCTGCGCATACGAAAATAGCTGCTACCAAAAGCATAGCCTGGAACAATGAAGAAATAGAAACTCATTAATGTGTCCCTTAATAGATATGTAAATAGTGAACAATTAAAAAAAAAAAAAAAAAAACGGAATAAAACCTTTGTTTCTGACGCCTCACGGATGTGCGTTTTAGGTTCAAGGAACCGAACAATTGTTGACGTAAATTATTAGCAAAGTATTTGTGGAATGAGAATGTGGGGACAAACTGGAGAGTACATTGACGAAAACTAGAGACTGAAAACTCACGGATATTATGTTGTTCCCCATAAGCTCACAAAGCCTGGGGCAGAGTCGGATTTAGGTTTAGTGGGTTCCTAAGCTGTTAAAGGTAATGAGACCAATTATATGTCCAGCTGAACATAGGGATCGTATATACAGAAGTGAAGAAGCTGGTGATAATTTAGGAAGCAGACTGGCAGAAGGGGCCCCATTACTTACAGTAAATAAGCCTACACAACAGGATTCGCCGTTGTTACGTGTGCGTAAATTTAATTTTATTTATAGATTTTCTTATACTTTGGAAATGTATATTCAGTTTTTTCTTTAGATTTTGTGGCTCCCAAGAGAGTGGGACCCTAAGCTATAACTTGTTTAGGTTATACGTAAATCTGGCACTAGCCTGGGGTCAAATTCATTGCATCAGAGGGAAGCTCCCTACCAGCCACAGTGCCTCCCAATGAACAATTATAAAACACGTGGAGAGATAATACGGGTGCTGTAGATATTTGAAAGAAAAGTCGGTTAATCTCAATTTTAGTAAATTGTTGTGAATTTTGTCACTCCATACCAAAATACATTGAAAAGATAAGCATGACGTTCTGTCGTGTCCTATATTGGTCACTACTGCTTCTTTAAATTCAATTTAAGATAAAACTTTAAAAATACTTTTCGATGTGAGTTGAGTTGAGTTGATTTTGAATTTAACGTCCTTTTCAGCAACCAGGCTATATGAGACTGGATCTACTGATTAACGTGAAATTCGAACCACATGAGATCCCGCCGCGAATCTTATCCCGGTCTCCCACGCCAAAGGCGCTCACGCTAACCGCTTAGCCACGGAGGAGCTTACTTTTCTATTTGAGCACCACCACCACCATCTTTAAAGGTATTTTGCAATTACTTACTGCTAATTAAAAACTCTGTAGCTATATATTCTACAGAGTTTCTTCGCGCATATATTTGTTTCGACATAGCAAGTTCCTTATAAGTATCATTTAATATCAACGATCTTCCTCTACTTATTCTTACTTTTTTTTATTTCTACCATGGAAAATCCGGGTTCGATTTCCGGCTGGAGCTCATGTGGTTCGGATTCCACGTTAATCAGTAGACCTCCGTCTCATATAACCTCTCTGTTGAAAGAGACATTAAACCCAAAATCAACTCAACTCCTATTTTTTTCACACTTTCTTAAAAAGTACAGACCCTTAATAGCTTTATGTTCTATTTGGAATTGTTTCAAATATTACTTCTTTCTGAACATGTTCTCATAATTTTTCGGTCCCATCATCTCATTTTTTCGATTCGTCTCCATAATTACATTTTCTTGACGTATTTCAATAATATGCAGGATTTTGATACGGACGGCAACATTGTTTCAAGTACAATAACTGCATTATAATTTTGAGACCCATGTAGGCTACTCTAATTTATATTTATACTTATTCAAGTAATATATTTCATTCTAAGGGTAACTTAGAACATTAAAGTTACATGAATAGAAAATCGTCAGTATTTTCAGTAGGAAATACGGTATAGGTAAGGTCGGATTTAACATTTTTGTTGCCTTATGCCATAAAAGTATATCAATAAATATCGATGTAGAAAATTGGAAAGAGTAAAGTGAATAATTTATATAGGCTCTATTAATAGAAGTGAAAAATAAAAGTACATGTGATAAATAAATAATAATATATAGATAAATATTATAACATACTAATAATAATATATATAAACAATAATAGAAAATAATACAGTATATTATCGGAGCCAGAAAACTTACTGTCCCGGCACATGGTCCATGTTGGCAAATCGTAAATACAGCCCTGAATGGGAGGTGAAACATTTTCTTTTGTTAGTTAGTAACCGTGAGATGCACATGATTATAATATCTTGTAATATCGTACTTCAATATTCACTCTTCCTAAATCTTCTGATACGTACCTTTCTGCCCGACTTTCTCTCTCTCTCTTCTGTTTCACATAAAACATAGAGCGTTCATATTTTGTACAACACACACACGATACAATTTATTTATTGTTTGGGCCATGTGCAGGACCTAAGCAAGAAAATACCTTTAAGAATGGTTTGCAAGTGCTTATACACTGAGTTTGATTCTCTTGTTTGGGGAGGAGATATTAGGCCTTTCATCTTTTAACTATTAAAAAATCAATAGCCTTGAATTTTCTTATTGCGTATTTGTTGTTGAGCAAATGAAAAACTAGAAAGAAAATAGAGAACCCAGAAACAAGCTATGCAAATGTTATTTACCCACCTTAAAAGCCAGTTGGAGCGAGCTTTGATCTAACCAAATTTTCTTATATAACAAAGGTGCTCTATATGATTGAGTAACTGCGGCTTCCTGAACAATTATAATGTACTGTATGTATGCAATGCAATAAATAATACATAAATTTCTTACCTTCAAATGCATTTTGATAATTTAGTATATACAACTGTTTGGTGAGATATAGCACCTAAATACACTGTAAAGTATAGGAACAAATCTCGATATTTATAATGAAAACTACCCTTGAAAACGTTTTGTTATCCGTAACTAACCATAACGATACGCACAGTTAAGCTAGCAGTTAATTAGATCATTAGGGATAACAGTTTGCTGGTTCGCTTCACTTGTGAACAAAGTGGTAAAAGCAAAACGGATACAATTAGCAGGCATTTTAGATATAATACATGTATAAGAGTAATTATTAATGAGGTCAGGAAAAGAAGTGCTTAAAATAACCACAGACGTTTTGTGATAGTTTTGTAATATAACGAAACAAAGAATACATTTGCAGCTAGAATTCAGGTTCGGAGAATCGTAGAACTTTCAACTTAGTCTGTGAACATATGATTAAAGAGATTGAGTTAAATTACAGTGAATACTGAACGTGATTCTAAGTTAAGAATCAATTTTTCGAAAGTCCGAGATGACACTTTAAACATCTAACTAACTAAATCTATGGCCTATGGAACCCGGAGGTTCAATGCCGCATTCACAAAAGCTCTCCACTAACTTCTATCCTTAGCCAACTGGATCCAGTTTCTACTTTGTATTCCAATCTCCGCGAGATCTATCTTAATATTGTCTTTCCGTCTGTGCCTAGGTCTTCCTAATGGTCGTTTTCCGATTGGTCTTCCAGTCAAGACTTTGAAAGCGTTTCTACTTTCTTACATCCTGGCTACATGACGTGCCCACCTGAGCCTCCTAGATTTGATTACCCTAGCAATGTTTGGTAAATCGTATAAGTTATATAGTTCCTCGTTATGAAGTTTCCGCCATTCCCCATTCCCGTTCCTCTTGGGTCCGAATATTCCTCTCAGGATCTTGTTCTCAAATACTTTCAGTCTATGTTCTTCCCTCAGAGTAAGCGATTATGTTTCGCAACCATACAAAACAACTGGCATGATTATCGTTTTATAGATTTTAAGCTTGAAGTCCCTGGACAGAATTCGCGATGACAAGAGATTTTGAACTGAATAATAAAACTTCCTAGTCGCAGCGTAAAGCTTACTTAGATCTTCTTGTGAAATTCGTTATGATGTCTTTTATTTTCTTATTTTTTATTTTTATCTTCTTTCCTTTGCAGAAATACTTCCTATCTCTATGACATTTACGAATACCCTTCTTGCTCTCAGTATCATCTCAAGATTTCGATACGATACCTAGATTAGTTTCGGTCTTGATATTATCCCTGCTCACAAGTAAATAACCGTTTCTTCAGCAATTTTAAATCTAAGTTATTTCTTTATTTGTGGCAAGTTTCTTTTCTTTTTTCTTTTCTTTTTCTATTTTTTTTTCACATTTAATTTCATGACAATGAGGGTTTATGTTTTCCACCATAAAATTATTTGGTCTGGGATCATACACACTAGAAGCAAGGCTTCTACCATTTAGCCACCGTTTCCGTCACGATTTCCTCGAGAAATATGCATGACATTTCGTCCCCAAAGCACGTGGCTATGCGATTAGCGAACGCACCTTTGGCGTGGGAGACCCAGGTTCGATTTCCGGCGGGAGCTCAGGTGGTTCGAATTCCATGTTAATCAGTAGGTCCACGTCTCATATAGCCTCGCTGCTGAACGGGACGTTAAACTCAAAGTCAACTCAACTCAACCAAACTTGTCTCCAGAGCATCTCGTTTTGTTCCGATCGAAGTGATTTATCAGTTGATATATGCTTCGTGGTCTAACAGACAGAGATGGTCATTTTTCCTAACCCTCCCTCACCCTCAATTGAGCCCCTCACCCTCCATCACACTCAACCTCCATTGACGCCCTCCCCTCACCCTCCCTCACACTCACCCTCCATTGACGCTCTCACACTCACGCTCCCTCACACTCACCCTCAATTACTTTATCGCCCTCACCCTCCAACGCCCTCACCCTCAACTACTAAAATGAGGGTCAGGGCGCCCCGCATGAGGGCAAAATGAGGGAGGATGACAATCTCTGCTAACAGATGTAGAAGGATTGTTTGATGGCAGCGCTGCATTGGAGAAACTAAAATATCTTGCTATGGGGGAATATAGCCTCTTACTTCTGAGAATTGAATCAATAACCATACTTTCATCTTGTAGTCCAACGATATTCCAGGTGGGAGTCAACAGTGTGGTGGCCTTTACACGAACCGGGAAACTACCCGGAGCCCCGCGCACTTGAGACCAATACTTACGATTTTTTAAAACAGTAATGGACACTAGACTCAACAAAACTGTGAAGCGTAGAAAATTCCGAATAGTCAAATCGATTAGAGTTCTATAAGTAACTCATCTGGAGGACATCTACACATGCACCGTGAACAAAAGTATTTCCATTATTCCCTTCTTGTAAATGTTAAATTATTAGCGAGTTCTGTCGCTTACACTTCATCCTGTACTGTTACTATAGATCAGTACCTATCTAGGAAGTGCTCTGTGACGTTATCAATACATGCTTTTTAACTTCGAAGAAGTTTCGAAGTTTAGTCAGAGCATTCAGCTCTCGGTAGAATCTGGTGTAAGACTAAAGAAGTGTTACCGACCGAATGGTGTAATAATGAAAAAATAATTGCAACTTAATGCATGAAGCAAAGGTTTTGTACAGTATACATCTTGCTGCTTTTCTTGAGTGATATCGCTGTCAAATCTCAAATTTTATAGCCTGCAACCTGCTTAGTTAATTGCCTCAAACGCTGGGCGGCGAACTCGAGACAAAATTTGAATGCGATTTCTTTGTGCTAGATTTGAATTCTGTTTTATTGATTTTAGTGTTCTTTTCAGAAGCGATGCTACATCGGATATGAATCCACAGCTTAACGTGGGATCCGAATCACACTTGTTTCCACCGGAAATCGAACCCGAGTCTCCCGCGGGGAAGTCACTCACGCTAACCATATAGGTACTAGGGAGCTCTGATTGCTAAAGAAGACATATTTGTTGAATATAACTTCTATTGCCATAATCGTATCTGAATTACAGAACTCCTCTGCGGCTATATGATTAGCCGGGGAGAGTGAGTTCGATTTTCTGAGAGCTCTTGTGGTTTCGATCCAACATTAAGCTGTAAACTCTCAGTGTACGTATCATATAGTCTCGCTCATGAAAGAAATGTAAAATTTGAAGCCAACTGAACAATATATTTACCCTTTAAACACAAGATGTCGAGTGTAGCAAAGGGTTAGAAATCGAAAAGAAAATAATTCCGGATAGACTGATTTTAACAAATGTTGAAAATTATACAACAACTTAATTTCTTTCATTATATTCTGAAAAGAAATTATATTTATCGTTGTGAACAACTGTCAGCCCACTACTAAATAAACGTTTCTCAAAATTTCTCCAAATTAATTTAGCTTTATCAATTCTTTTACACATCAGTCCAGTTGGTTTCTACAAGGATAATTCGAAATTAAATCTTTTATTGTTGTTGTTAAAAGGGTGTATCTGCAATAAAAACAATGACAAAAACTTTTCATGACATGGTTTGGTGTATGAAAAAAAACAAAAAACAAAGATGCCTTATATTTATAACACGTTTCAAGAAACACACTTCCTTTTTAACACAAATCGTTACATTTACCTCTAAATTATTCATTTCTTTAAAATTGTGAAAAATGTTACATACACCCTTTTAATAGAAAGCAATTCAGTTCTCCAATTGTCTCTTAATATCTAATCAAGTATTGTTTTTTTTTTCACCTGTCATCATTTCTTGTTACAGTATGTTAAGCCTAATGCACCTCCACGCTTAGTTTCGGGCTTGTATTGAAACGTTTTATTTTATCGCTATCTTGATACAAATTAGGAATAATGATTATTAAAACTAAACAGTGAAAATTCATATTTTACAATATCAAAATGTATATATACTCTAGAGTGATTAGTAATGCATTATCGACAACATATTCCATAATTTATGAAAACAAGACTAAATATTACAAAATAATCCATCTATAAATTGATCAGGAAAGTATCAATACGACTGTGCAATAAATTTATTTTAACAAAACATAAATATACAGTGATTTACTGATACTAATGCTTAAGGCTTCTCACTAAGATAATAATCTTCTCTTTTATTTTCCGTAAATAACTCACAAGGAAAGTACTTAGACTCGAACCGGTGAATACGCACAAAAAGGAAAGCATGTGTAATATTAGCACCCCGGAAGCTTCGTTTTTCTGCAAGAAGCTGTAAACTTCCGCAAAAGCAAAGAAAAGTAGAATACGTGCCATAACTTCAGGACGTCTATAAAGTCTGACCCCGGGCCATTTTTGTGGAAGCGATTGAGTGGATGGAAACATCACCGCACACATATCTCATTATGTTTCGTGGCGCACACGCTGAATAAAAACGTATATGCCCCTGGGTCCCCCAGAGGGTCCTAAACTGGGTCCACCTCACAATTTTCAAATGGTAAGGGGGCAAGTAGTATATCGTTGAAAAGTATTTTGAAAAGTTGCCACAAGTCCCGAGTTTGTATAAGCATCTATGTAAAATGGTGGTCACAGACTATTTTATGACAACTGTGTTGACATTTTGAGTGCCTACTATTTTCTACAGGGTGACCGTAGAAACTCGGGACTTGCTTCATCTTGTTTCTTTTTACAATACATTTCAAACGATATACCACTTGATCTTCCTTATTATTTGAAAATTGTGAGGTAGGTCATATCTGGGACCCTCCGGACGACCGTGAGATACAATTTTTTCATTCAAAATGTGTGTCCTTAAAAATAAAGGGACACGTGTTCGCTCATTTTTCCATCCACCCAGTCTTTTTCCGCAAAAAATGGCCCAGGATCAGACTTTGAAAATGACATGAAATCTTTAAGTTTAACGTCCCACGGTTATGCCGGTTAGGCTAAAGGAGACGGTGATAATGAGAAATGAGTGAAATGAAGAAAGTGGGAGTTAACGGGAGAACCCCGAGAAAACCCACGATCACGGTGTTTGTCTACCACAAAGTCCACACGGCGCGAGCTGGGATCGAACCAGGGACCCCAAGCACCGGAGGTGAACGCTCTACTACTGAGGCACAGCGCCCCCAGTGTCAGATTTATAGACGCTCTGAAGCTAAGGCACGTATTCTACTTTGCCCTGCTCCTGCGGACGTTTACAGCATCTTGCAGAAAAACGAGCATCACTGTTTGCTTCCGAGGTGTTAACATTACACATGCTTTCCTTTTCGTGCGTATTCACCCGTTCGAGTCCAAGTACTTTCCTTGTTCGTATAAAAAATAAAACAGTTGCTTTCGAAAAATATACAAATTAGTACTAACAAAACACTACTGAATGGTTTATTTGATTCAAAGATCTTTTTTAAACAGTAGAACAGAGAGAAATGTCTAACTATAATGATCTCATGAAACGTGAATTCAAATATTAAACTAGTGGGTTTTCATATTATTTTTTACTACTTCTCATTTCGGTAGAAGGATACTATGAGATGACATTTTTATTTCTTTGGTTGTTTATTCAGTTCAGCGTCCCTTTCCAGGACAGAGATTTTACGAGACGTGGACCTACAATGTAAAGCGGAATCCGACCAACCGTAGTAAGTCCAATGTTTCCCAATCGGGAATTGAACCCGGAACTAAGCACACCAAGGGGAACGTGCGCTAGACATTACACCAGCGGGGAGAGACGGAAAACTTCCTTTAAGATTATGCATTTATGTATTCAAAAATATTTGTCGCCCATTTCTACCTTCTTCGCACTATGAGAATTAAAATTGTAACCGGATATGGTATTAAGTTTTTATCACTTTTGGTTGTAATAGGGTAATATAGTTGGAGATGTACACTAATCCTGCAGCACTGAATCCATATCGATAACTTCAACTCGCTATCTTTTTTCAACACGACGATCAATGCCGAAACTGGAAATGCTACCACCGTTTTGCTACTACCATTTTGTGTAGAGGGATCAAGATCAAGATTAGACGCTTAATTTTGAGATGTTTACTGTTTCTTCTTAAAAAACAGTAGTGGGGTATTTCCACCACTTCCAGATTTAACACAGACATAACGGTGGGAATGGTATGTACTCTTGGGATACTGAATCGAAAAAGCATGAGTGCTAGTTGACCTAAGTTTTGTACACTTAGGTCTCTGGCTCAGGGGACAGAGGACCATTCCAACTAAGTTCTGGCAGGTCTAGGTTAGTCCACTACCTAAGTCTTTTGATGGGTACGTGGAACCACCACCATCAAATTTTGGAAATTGACAAATGTAAAAGTTTGGTATGGTAGCATAGGACCGGGCTATGTCCTTATTAATTTCAGTTGATCGATCTCATTCCCTTTCATGGTTAATAAATTGTCCAAAATTTATCTTTCTAAGGATTTTACCTATGTTATCTTCTTTGATGCCTTAAATGGTTATATAGACGAGTATCCTTTCATACAGCATAACTAGATTGAAGCACTCCTCTTAAATCTTGGGAGAGATAATTAGAACCACCCCTTAAACTTGGAAATTGTCATGAAACAAAATTTGATAAATGTTCTCTGGGGTCCAAATATATATTACTGTAAGCTTAGATGGTTCATCTCGTTCCTTTTCATAGGTATAACATTACCAAAAATTCATTTTTTAAAAATCTATTTAATCATGTTTCATAATACCTTACTTTTTTATATCTTTATATGAGTGTATAAGAGTCTGTTCTCTTTGTAGTACCTCTCAACCTTCAGGAAGGGTACATAGCACTAAATCTGAGACTTCTCCAAAAATAAAAAAAATTGTAAATATTCTCTAGGACTCAAATACATACCACTGTAAAGTTGGCTGCTACAAATTATCTTCTTCTGTGGGTAACAAATTACCAAATACAGGTATAGCCACGTGGTTGGTGATTAACGTAATTTATGTTCCTTAATGAGCATTTAACACGTTATATGATTATATGGGTTAGTACATATGGGTCCATTCTGTTTTTGATTGGACGTGGAAACATTGATGCTTCTTTTGTAAAATTTAGGAAGGGTACATAGGACCACTTCTTTAATTTGGGAAATGTCGAAAACAATTTTTGGTAAACTTGTCTGGGACTCAAATACCTAACTTTGTAAATTTGGATGTATCTGCTTATTCTCTTCTACGAGTAAACATTTCCCAAAATATATATAGTATCACGTAGTCGTGTAGATATATAGTAAATGTTCTCAATGTTCTCTAGGACTTGAATATAGAATATTATTTTTGAAATTTGCATGGACTTGTTTTTTTCATTATTCTTATGAGTTTAAAATTTTCCAAAATATCTTGTCAAAAGTAATATTTTATATTTAGCGGGAGATTAAAATTTTGAGGGTAAAATTGAAAATGAAAAATGAAATGAAATTTTTGAGTTTTACGTCCCACGCTTATGCCGGTTAGGCTAAAGGAGATGGTGATGATGAGAGATGAATGGAATGGTGGAATGAAGAAAGTGGGAGGAGACGGGTGAACCCCGAAAAAAACCAAACGGTGTTTGTTCACACGGCGCGAGCTGGAATCGAACCTGGGACCACAAGCACCGGAGGTGAACGCTCTATCAGTGAGCCATCGCGTCCCCGATGGTAAAATTGGATTAGTATGGGACACGAAATTTGAATGTTGAGCTTAACGTTTACTAAGATAGATTGTACCGTATAATAATATCTATGAATACGAGGTCCCATTGTCTTTCATTGTGCATGTATACCTTGAGACAGGGAAAATTAGATTTACCCACCCTCAAATTTTGTAGCTGTCAAAAAATAAAAATAAATTCGTAATTGATCTATATAGTTCTGGTAAATTTCGTTGATCTGAGTCCTTCCTTCAGTACATAATTGTCAAAATTCAAATTTGAGAATGTTGATCTAATATACTGTATCGCCTTAGCATTTTGAAACTTGGGACAACTGACAGTCTAACAAGTAAAGGGTCGAAATGGCTGAATCGAGTTGCGGGATGAGACATAGTGCGCCTGATAGAGGATGTGAAAATATGTATATGTGCAAAATTATAGCGGCTGAACTCCATAAGAAACGGTCGGGGAGGGGGTTGAAGTTGGTGGGAGAAGGGCTATGTTATGTTATAGAAATACATCAAATAAACTGTTGAATCGTGAAAATACTGAAAGAAAGACAACACAAACGGTGGTAGTTTCACATATTGGCGAAAGAAGAATGGGCAGAGTAGATCACAAATTTCCTCCGGCATCTTGAAAACTGCCATTTTGAAATATCTGATATATTATGAAATGGAAAGGTAGTCATGTGATATATTAATTAGGGCCAACCCGTTTTCAAAAAGTCAATTGTGGACTTTAGTGATCACTATCTGTGCTTATTTGGAGGATTTGGGATCATCTTTATGATTATTTACGAAAATCTAGGAGACTGATACTCATATGTCGAAAGTCGTGTTATCACGAAAACACATGCAAGTTAAACATATCTACAATCCAAGAAAACTAACAGTGAAATTTGATAATAATAATAATGTAATAATATATCAGTTGGATATCAACGGAGTAACTTGGTGATCTACTCTGCACATTCTTCTTTCGCCAATATCTGAAAGTACCACCGTTTGCGTTGTCTATCTTTCACTATTTCCAGGATTCAGCAGTTTATTTGATGTATTTCTATAACACAGCATAGCCCTTCTCTCACCAGCTTTGACCCCCTGCGTTTCTTATGGCACTCAGTCGCTATAACGTTCCACATACATACATTTTCACATCCTCTCTCAAGCGCACTATGTTTCATCCCGCAACTCGATTCATCCATTTGGACCGTTTACTTGTAAGGTTATTATGATTGTGTAAAATTTTAGAACTTGGCACCTGCTAGGTAATTATTAAACCGATTTATATACTATAATAACAATTCAGTATTTTGAACTTTAATGGGTGTAGTAGCATTAACCGCCCCAAAATTAGGGAGTGAGCCAATGTACCCTTGCCAAAACTTAAAGGGGTTCTATTCACCGCCGGGCCATGTTCCCTGGGTCAGGAACTATAGGCCCTGAGCCAGGACCAGGGCACAAAAGTTAGGTCAACTGACGCTCACACTAATATCGATTTAAAAAAAAAAACGCTTTTCCCATTTATTACCATTTCTTCTATAGGCTGATCAACAATGTAAGTGGTGGATCTACCGGATTAAATACGTAGAAGGTAGATGGATTAGATGAATCTATTCGTGTTCCGCTTCTCGTTATTTCTCTCTGCTCTTGCTGTGACGCCTGTCGATAGACTAACGGATAGACAGACAGGCAGACAAAAATAGCCGTTTTATAAGACGTTATTTCTTATGCATAGTATAATTTGGACTTAACAAATGAAATGAAGTGAGTTTTTTGTTTTACGAAAAATTAATATTTTTCGATTTTCCGTTTTCGAAAAATCCTTTTTGACGATTGGCATCCCTAGTTTCAGGATACCTGTTGTTCTTGACTGGAGCTAAGTAAAACCTCTCACAATCGCTAATAAATAAATTTTTATCACGTCAAGACCGATTCAGCTACTTTTTTCTTATCCCAAAATAGTGAATTCAATCCAAACCATGTAAGGCGTAAGGCATCTTTTAAATCGATCTCCATCACCCTGTAAACTAGTTTTTCCTACGTATCTTTGTGAAAATTGAAACAATGTATATCTTGTGTTGGCCAAATTTATTTCTAGTTTGCTATTAAACAACTCACGAAGAGATTGCCTCCTGTCCTAATGGTCTACCTGATCATGCTTGGATACGTCAAAGAGAACCTGACTTCAGACAGAACTCTCAAAGTTATATCATCACTTAGAGTGACGATTCATAGGTGCAATTTGTGTGTGTGTGTGTTTAAGAGCAAACTCGAACTCTTCCTTAAGTACCCGATGTGTTAGATGCTGTTTCCAGTTGGGAAAAGAAATAATTTTTCAGAACATTTTTTCCTTTTAGGGGTCCTTTATCCGTTTATTTCCTTAATTTGTCTCCGGCACTATCTTTCTTCTTTCCTCTTCATTTATTTGTACCTTTTAACTTTTTATTCCAAATTGCTCGAACAGCTTCGGTTAAGAGTCCAATTCCTTGTTTGGAAATCTTAACAAGATGGAGCAATTTGTGCTTCTTGTGGATCTGACAGGTAAAATTTTCAAAATCGCTCAAACGTGTTCTACCAGAGAAAGTTCAAGATTTAGAGATAGAGTGTTCTGTATGTACAGTTATAAATAAGTGACGACTGCCATTAATAACTTAGACAAAGAACAACTTACTATTTACTTCTGAAAGCCCATAGTTAACTGGTTTCGACAAAGAAAGCTTCAGGTTAGTGTTTAGAGAAATTCCAACGTTTCGAATTAGCCACATCTACATTGTCATTTCAAATGAAGATGAAATTTCACTTTAATCCGACGTTCTCGGGATTGCTGGTAGAGTGAATGTTGCTGTGCTGAGCTTTCGTTATCATACAGCAGTAAAACTCTGGCACTCGTTCACTCTGGCAGCAATCCCGAGAACATTGGATTAATAGTAGACGCCAGCAAAACTTCAAAATCATCACGAAATTTCATTATTTATGGATTTATGAAGAAGTTTTAGTATCTGGAAAAGGGATAAAAATAAAAAAAGAAGCACGCTTACATTTAATAATTTAAGAAATGCTTAATGTTGTTAAGTGTATATTTTACGTATTTTCTTTCTGTGGCGACAACCAGTAGCGTATTTACGATTTTGTTTCGGGGAGAGGCATTGCTAACTTTCGGGAGGGCTTTGCCTGAAAATGTGAAAATTGTGCAAAATATTTCATTTACTTTACTATAGTAAGTAAGAATTCGAGGGGGCTTAAGCCTGGAAGCCCCCCCCCCTAAATACGCCAATGGCGACAACTAATATGTTGTAGATGTGTAGTATTAGTGAATAAATGAATGTAATATTTAGTTTATATTGTTTTTAATTAGATAAAAGAGTGGTTGTCAAAATATAATACCTAAGGGAAATATATATATTTTTTTGCCCCTTTTCTCTCGCCTCAGTTGAGTACGTTTTCACCTTTATTCGTACTAAAACTGGCCCTAACAGTTCTAACCTTAGTCATGGCCCTTCCAGGTAGGCATTATTGGTTTAGTTTGTATAAATTATCTAAATAATAAGGGTGTTGGATACATTGAAGTACTACGTAAACCGATGTATATTAATGAAGAAAGTGTGTCTTCCTGTCCTATCTTTCTTTCATTACACAGTACTATCAGTGTTCCAATACGTATACTACTGTAGATTTCTTAAGACAGTTAATTCATATAAAATAAACTGTACATCTCAATAATTTCAAACTGCAATAGATTAGTTTGCTTTAAATGAATAAAATGATAGTATAAATATTGCAGGTGCATTTATTTTATTTTACTTTTTTGTTACTAATGCAATATCTACATAACAAATTGAACTTATCAATACTAATTACTAATATGTTGGAGGCATTTGAAGAATCATTTTACAACTACGTATATTCCATACAACACATTATATAGAAAATGGATGCCATGGTCGATAAACTTCTGAAACCAGTTTTTCTTTGGTTTCTCTTCTTCCTCTTTCACGTGTATTATTTTAACCCCAGAATGGGAAGAAGGGGAAGGCTGCAAAGAAATAAAAAAAAGTACATTAACTTAAATTCTACATTTTATCATCTATAAAGTGTTTTTACTGCATATACTTGAACGATTCATTCATTTATTATCACTACTCGTTGTCTCCAAGAAGTTGTCCCTCTATACACCATTTGTACAGCATGCTTAACTACATGCAAAAGTGAAAACTGTTTTTGACATTGTAATTGTCATTTACAACATCTGAACATATTTTAAGCTCTGAAAGCATATTTGCATTGTACGGTTAATTCAGAATATTTGGATATGTTTTAAGCTCTGAAAGGAGTTTCTCATTGTAAAATTCATTTAATATCTGAACATATTTTAAGCTCTCGAAGGGGCTTCACATTGTAGGAGTCATGTAGAATATTTGGACGTCATTTAAGCTCTAGAAGGAGCTTCAGAAAATATCTTAAAGATGAAATATGTTCACAATGTCAAAAATTGGACTAGATTTCCTCGTGTACTGAACTCGTCATATATGCTTTGCCACTACGCTTATTTTGTCGGTTTTCTTTCGTCCATCGTCATTCAATTGAACAGATGTTCTGTTTGGTTCAGGTAACCTCGTAAACAGCGCTTCGGCAGTATCACCCAACTGATCAAATGTGCGAAAAAAATCGACTATCAATTAATTGAAAGTTATGTGATATTATTTTTAAAATGCTATAAGGTAAGCTAGTGTGTAAGGGACATTGCATCTAGAGAAGCCGCAATAGAAGCAATCGTAAGTTAAATTAAATTTAAAATTACAATTGCCGAACTACGGACTAAATTGATACATATTAGAACTACTGTTCTAGTATATCTTTAAAATTGCAGGTCGATTTCGAATCGACTTGAAGAGAATAAGTCGACAGAGTTGAAATAATTTAGCAGAATTCAATGAGCGAATTCAGCCTAGTCGATCGGACTTAACAGCAACTGCAGAAAGTCAATCACCCGTGTCACCAAGTAGAATAAGTGAAAAAACAGAGCTTTAGACACCAACTGCAATTCTTGAGCTGCTCCTACTACAGTTGGTAACAGTTTTTTCTATAAATATATAATTAACCTAACATATATTTATCTTGAGATTTATAGTATATAATTAATCAAGTTTTTCATTTATCCGTATTTACAACTTTTTCATTATCTACCTTGCTCCATCTTTATCTTCTACTGTGGGAAAGACTCGGGTTTGATTCCAGATGGAAACTCACATGAATTGGATCCCACGTTAAGTTGTAGATCCACGCCTCAGGTAGGTCTCAGACCTGAATGAGACACTAAAATTCAAATTAATCAACCAAGCAATTTTCTCAATACGCTTTTCTTAAAGTAATGAATATTCAGTTCGGTTTGTATCAAATTGCTAAACGAGGTACCAATCTCTTGTAAACATTTACCATGAATTGTCTTTAAATCCTCATTCACTTATATTGTTTCCTTCTTTTGTTTACATACCGTGAAAGGAGTATCCAAAGCCAAATGTATTATCTCCTTTGAGATCTTCGCCTTTCGCTTCGGATGGTTGCTTTTGTTGCACAGGTACAGCTACTCCACTTTGAGGTACTACACCTGGATAAGGATATGCCATACTAACGCATACAAGAACGGCAACGAACAAAATTACAGCCTGGAAAAAGAAAGTATAACTTAAAATATGCTACCAGGGATTGAAAAAAATAGAAACAAAATGAATATTCAATGAATTGAATTAAACATAGTGAGAAAATCATGTATCAGTTAAAAATTCAAAGGAGTGATTCAGGGGATGTAATCATTAAAATACGATATATTTTTGAGACAAAATTAGTTATATAGTCTCTTAGATATAGGATCATGATCTTTTTTTTCTTTTATACGTACCTATTAACGTTAGAACATTTACAATGCCATTTTGCATGCTTATGAGACTAGAGAATGTAACAAGGTGAATGTAAGTGCAGAAAACAATAAATAAGCCAACAGAGACACTCGATTAATAAAGGGAGGGCCATGGTGGCTCAAATGGTAGAGTGTTTACCTCTGGTGTGTGAGGTCTCGATTCCACATCGCGCCAAGTAGGCTTTGCGGTGAACAAACATCATGTGCGTGTGAGTTATCTCAGTTTGGTTTGATTTGGGAGTTTTCTGTTATCTCACACTTAATTCATTCCATCATCTCATTCATTTTTCGACATCATCGTTTACTTTAGTCTACACAGAATAATAGTGGGACATCAAACTAGAATATTTTGTTTCATACTCCTGACCGAACTTTTGAACCGTTGATACGTATCTCATTGTAAGTTAGATTGGTTGGAAAATGCTTGTCAAAGCTCCAATCACAACGTAGGACTCACGTTGGTAATTCGGTATTCTACCGTTTCCCACTGTTTAACTTACTGTGTATATTGCTAGGGATAATAATGATAATAATAATAATAATAATAATAATAATAATAATAATAATAATAATAATAATAATAATAATAATAATAATAATAATGATCGTGCTTGTGAATGGTTTAGCCTGGCCACATAGCGCAAAGGCAACTGGATACAGCATAGTTGCTTCAAGGCTCTTGTTTAGACTTCTTTTCTAGCTTTCCTAATACACAATGAACTGCCTTTCCCTTTACTTAGCACTTCACTTCTCACGATCAAACAGTTCAGTCAGCCATTATCACTAAATCCTGGAGTATAATAAGGAAGCAAATCGAGGCTCGTTCGGAAAATAACGTAAGCGTTTTAATAATTTACTAGCTGAACTTGCGCTCTCTACACAGCGCATCATTCACACGTAAGTATGAATCTCCTTGTCATTCGTCATAACACGTGTACATATCCCTATACATATACAAATGAAAGACGTCTTGATAAAAATCGGCAAGGGTTATCATAAAGGGGAGTTTTTTCGATTATTTTTTCAATATCTTGCACCGTTTGCAAGATTTCCGAGAGGCTATTTCCGCTTGGAGTTTCTAATTTATGTATGATCAGTGTTTCATTTCTTCTTGCATGAAGTATGTAATAAGCAAATACGTTCCATATACAATTAATTAGAATGCAAGTGATATATGGTGTTCATTAGGCAAAACATTCCCAACAATATATATCCATCTTATACTGGAGAAATGGTTATCCTTCGTTTTTCAGTTTTTGGACACGAAACAAACGTCTGAGAGATATACAACCCATATGTACAACAATGTTGTGTTGGAATGTATAACACATAGGATACAATGCTTTACCTTTTTTAAAATTTCAACACTTCCAGTGTACTCCTAAAGAAAATAATAAAGAAATAACGGCCACGTTTTTAAAATATTCAATTAGAACTGGACAATGTACCCCAAATTTGGAATCGGTCAGCGAAAACGGCACGTTTCTAGCACTTGTGGTTTTCGAGATCTTATTGTCGAAAGTATTGAAGACAAGCATATAAAGTTAGCATTTTAATATATATACTAGCTGAACCTGCGCTGTCTACTCAGTGCATCGTTCTGTTATGACCATGAATCTCCTTCCCACTGTACATGTCTCCTTACTCACACAAGTAAAGAATAGGAGAGTCACAAAGGAAGATAATTGCTATGTGTAGATGTTGGAGTGAATTTGTAGCAAATTTGTAGAAGTAACACGATGTCAGGTGGAAATATTTTTTTCTACTAAATCCATATCCCTCTGAGTACGCCTCTTTGCGTCTCTTGAGGTCTTTGAAGTTGCCATCATGCAATATGTTTTGCCATTCAGATTTAAGCAAAGAGCCTTCAATGTCCGTCAACCCGCCATACGTAACTTCTCTACTGGTTGCCTAACATCATAGTTTCGGCCTGCAACAATGTTAATCTTATCGGCTCAAAACGTCCCCTAAAATGTTTAATAGATCAATAACGACGGCCCGTTTTTTGAAAATTTGAATGAGAATTGGACAATCTACACAAAATTTGGTGTCGACCAGTGAAAACAGCATGAAATGAAATGAAATTAAATCTTTTAATTTTACGTCCAACTGTTATGCGGTTAGGCTAAAGGAGACGGTGATGATAAGAAATGAATGAAATGGTGGAATGAAGAAAGTGTGAGGAAACGGGAGAACCCCGAGAAAATCCACGAGCGCAGTGTTTGTCCACCAGAAATTTCATACGGCGCGAGCTGGGATTGAACCAGGAACCCCAAACACTGGAGGTGAATGCTCTACCACAGAGCCACAGCACCACCCGAAAACGGCACGAGTCTAGCACTTGTGGTTCTTAAGATCTCATTGTCGAAAGGATTGCGGACAAACATATAAATCCAGCATATTAATACATAGACTAGCTGAACCTGCGCTCTCTACACAGGCATAATTCTCATATGAGCATAAATCTCCTTCTCAATTCTCACAACATATGTACATGTCCCTTTACAGACACAAGTGAAACACGTCTTGATTTTAAAACAAATCGGCAAGGGGTATCATAAAGGGGAGATTTTTTTCGATTATTTTTCTCAATATCTCGCACCGTTTTCAAGATTTGAGCCTACTACCGGTTGGAGTTTCTAATTCATGTATGACCATTGTGTTCTTTCTTCTTGCATGCAGTATGTAATAAGCAAATATATTACATATACAATTAATTATAATGTCAGTTATATATGGTGTTCATTGGGCAAAACACTCAAAACATAAAGATTTATCTTAGACTCGAGAAGTGGTTATCATTCCTTTTTCACTATTATTTGGCCATGGAACAAATGCCTGAGCTGTATACAACCCCAATATACAACATTGTGGTGTTGGAATATATAACATATAGGATATAATGCTTTATTTTTTTTTTTTTTATTTTCAACGCTTCCAATGCACCCTAAAAAAATGTAATAAAGAAATAATGGCCATGATTTTTTAAAATATTCAATTAGAACTGGACAATCTACGCAAAATTTCCAATTGATCAGTGCAAACGTCATCTTTCTAGAGCCTGTAGTTTCCGAGATCTCATTGTCGAAAGGATTGACCACAAACATATAAACGTCCTCAACATATAGTTTAAAAGAACTCGGAAGGTGGAAGCACAATTCACATGCATTGATTTTAGAGAAGGCTTATTAAAATACAAAGGCTTTGAACAATAATTTTATATCATAAACTTTATAAAAAAGATATAGTTAAAAAATTTGGACTATTTAAAGTACAAATGCTCAAAATGTTTGTCTCTATTAAACGTGAAATCATACATAACCGTAAATGAGAGATTTGAAAGCCAAAGTTATAGGTTGGAGCTCAGGCGCTCTTAATTGCTATTGTAGCATTTTAATAGATAGATGTTATTAGTATTTAATTATTGTATATAAGTATTGTATTAATATTTAATAAATTAAAGCTTTATAATATTAATTCTTGAAAATAATAATTATAATAATATTAATAATAAACTAATGAAAGTTGCTTACCTTAATTTGCATTTTGTTGAAGTGGTTTTTTGTATAGTTGTTAACGTTTCAATATGATTTGAGTTTCTGATGCTGACAGAATATAAATTGTGAATATTTATATTATACATCATCCTTGAAAATTAAATTTCATGGCGTCACTAATTATATACAAAGGCAACGCTACATCATTTATTAAAAGAATCGTGTAACAGTTTACTGCTTCACTTCTTTCCTTGAAACAAAGAGTCTATTATCTTGTATTATTTATTAATTGCAAACTTTTCTTCTTTCACAAATTAGTTTGGGTTGGAAGGATATGCTTACTTACCCATTGTAATGGTCTTCTTAAAACTTCTAAAGAAGCGGAAATACAATAGCTTAAAATCACAATTCCTTTGTATGTCAGGGATACATTGCCTTGAACCAGAGCTTGTTTGTGTTTAAGAACTTAGCTTTCTTGACTTAGGAAGGGAATTAGGAGTTGAGTTCGATTTCCCATGATCAGATACCTACACAAGTACTGTTATGTCATTTGCATTCATGTAAAATTACAGGTCTATTTCTCAGACAGTATTGATGATGAAGAGACATTATATCTATCAAATTACTTAACCCCTTTCTGCATGTTTTTTTTTCTTTTAGCGAAAAAAATAATCAGTATTGGAAAGCCTCATATCGGAACTTGAAAAATGAATTAAAACTTGAAATTTAGATTTTTCACTTAATTCCGACGAGAAATAAGTAAATGCCATATATGACACACTTACAAGTCACAAAAAAAAAATGCCAGATGACACCAAAATCTCTTATTCATACACGTCAATACCTCACATAGCAGACAAAACAGTTGTTTGATGTCTTTGATAAATCGTGTGTACCATATATCACAAGGCATGCGGTAATGGGTTAACAACAGTAACCAAACTTTATCTTGTATTAGTATGTGCTCTTGGCAGTCAGTTTTGTTCTCTGTCTATCACACACATACACAAACGCATGTGACCCTCGTAGCCTACTCACTAACACTCTCGCCAATGGCTTGAGCGCACCAAGGAAAAATGTAATCTTTAAGCTTTACGTCCCACGTTTATGCTGGCTAGGTTAAAGGAGACAGTGATGATGAAAAATGATTGAAATGGTGGAATGAAACAGGAGAACCCAAAGAAAACCCATGCAAATGGTGTTTGTCCACCACAAAGTTCACTTGGTGCAAGCTGGAATCGAAACAAGGGCCCGATGCACCGGAGGTGAACACTCTACCACTGACCCACGGCAGCCCTGAGCACTCCAGGCCTTGATTGCCGGTGAGTACACTTGATTTTGAAAAGTATAAAAGATTTTCCAGGCTAGACATCTTCAGCGAAGCTTTCTTGTGTTTTCCTGATTCGTATCAGGCAAATGCTGGGATGGTAAATAACATAATGTCCGCAGGTCGCTTTCTTCCTCCCCATTCGTATAGGCGGAGCTATGATATGGTATAGAGGAGCATTGCTCCACCAACTTTTTTTGGCAAAAAATAAAAATGCCACCTATAAGATCCATCAATTGTCATTTGTATTTACCGTGCCCCCCAGCAGACAAAAGGTCTGCCCCCTCAAGAGACAATTCCTAACTCCGCCCATGCCCATTCGTTTCTTCTCCCCAGTTCCTCGAGGAATGTACAAACGTAAGTAAGGGACGACAAACCTCATACATCACAGACTAACATGGCCATTGAGACCGAAAGCCTAGGAATTTAATTCTAATCCTAATCTCTCGCAAACATACTCTATATTCTGTCCTATATTAGGCACGATTTGCCCAAAACTATTCTCTTTAAATTAACTGTTTATAAAGGAAATTCTAGACACTAGCATAAGATCTTGCTCGTATTCTAATTTATGTTTCAACGTCATTACATTTAGAATTTAGTGGCTTTCGAATGGTTCTATAGACATGTGTCATGAATTGATAAATTCAGAAATTAGGAATGTGTATTTCAAATTTTCTGGGACACTTGTTTTAAACTCCAGCACCAATATTCGAAACCCAGGATAAACCAGTTTACAATTCTTCAAGTGCATTCTCAGAAAGAACATCAAAAGAATTATTTTTTATCAAATTTGTACGAAATTGTACGCTTTCAAAGTCTTAACTGGAAGACTAATCGGAAAATGACCATTAGGAAGACCCAGGTGCAGATGGGAAAACAATATTAAGACCATTCTCGCGGAAATAGGAATACAAAATAGAAACTGGATCCAGTTGAATAAGGATAGAACTCATTGGAGATGTTTTGTGAACGCGGCATTGAACCTCCGGGTTTAATATTTGGTCTAGGAATTAATTCGTGCGGTTTTTAATAAAAATTGAAGCTTTATTTCAAAAACAAAGTAAATGAATACGTTAACAAAAATATTGTCCATCGCTAGCCACTACTTTCTCCCATCTTTCAGGCAATTTACGGATTCCGTGTCGAAAGAATTCCTCATCTTTTGACGCAATCTAATCAAAGATCCATTTTTCGATATTTTCTGAAGAAGTGAACCGCTGTCCAATCAAATCGTTATTCATGCAATCGATCAAGTAGTAGTCAGACGGAGCAGTGTCTGGTGAATATCGCGGGTGGAGTAACACTTTCCATCCGACATTTTCCAAATAGGTTTTGACCGGTTTTGCGACATGTGGTCGAGCGTTATCATCTTGATAAATAAGTTTATTATGCCTGTTATTCCATTCTGGTCGTTTTCAGGCCAGAGCTTGCTTCAAACGCATTAATTGTTGTCGATAGCGGTGTCCATTAATAGTTTCACCAAGTTTCAGAAGTTCATAGTACACCACACGTTTCAAATCCCACCATATATACAGCATAACCTTTGCACAATGAATATCTCGTTTCGGTTGTGAAGGACCTGGTTCACCTTGCTTCACCCAGGCCTTTTTTCGTTTAGGATTCTCGTAATGAATCCACTTCTCATCACCAGTTACAATTCGATGCAAAAATCCCTTCCTTTTCTGTCTTTGAAGCAGCAATTCGCAAACGGTTTTTCTTCTTTCAACGTCTTTCTTTTCAATTCATGTGAAACCCAATAAGACATCTTTTGAATCATTCCTATGGCTTTGAGGCGTTTGGAAACTGTTGTTTGCTCAACTCCAAATGCTTCTGCAAGTTCGTCCTGCGTTTGACACGAATCCTGATCAAGCAATGCTCTCAATTCTTCATCTTCAAATTCTTTTGGCTGTCCAAATTGCTTTTGGTCTTCCAAGCTGAAATCACCACCTTTAAACCGTGCAAACCACTTCTGACACGTTCGCTCAGCTAGAGCATGGTCACCAAACACTTCCACTAAAATATGATGACTTGCGGTAGCACTTTTCTTCATGTTAAAGCAATGAAGAATAACTCCCCGCAAAAACACTTTATCAGGCACAAAATGCGCCATTTTCAGTTGAAGAAAAAATGTTGTTGTTTCCGCTTCAAGCAACTGACATATACTAAACAAGATGCTCAATGACAGTAGTTTTCAACGCATGTTTGGATCAACGAAACTATGGGACAATAAGCTAGTTACGCCATCTTTTGTAAAACCGCACGAATTAATTCCTAGACCAAATAGGTCATAGAGTTAGTTAGTTACATGAAATTGTATATTAAATTTATTTGATTAACTAATGATGCAATAATTACTTGAATCAATAACTGGTATTATTATTGAATCAACATTGGTGTCGATCAACATCAATATCATCTCTCTATGACTTACAGTTCCCGACATATTACTCCTTAAATGTCTGGAAATCGCAACTTTTTTGGCCAATATCTCGGGAACGGTAAGAGTGAAGCGATAAATTCGAGATGATTTTTGATGCTGTATCGATTGGAGGGCTCAAAAATTGAAAAATTCGCAAATAACAGACACACACACACATACACAGACATAAAGAATTGAGTAACGAAATTTTAAATTTCGTTAGTGTCTACAGGAAGTGTTATGATTCGTAAAATCTTATGATTTCTACTCTAAGCATTTGCTAAGTTTCATGGAAATATAACTCGTAGGTATGAGGATATAAATTGTTTGTAAAAAATTGAAAATCAATTAAAAGTTAATAATAATAATAATACTACTACTACTACTACTACTACTACTACTACTACTACTACTACTACTACTACTACTACTACTACTACTACTAATAATAATAATAATCACTTAGGAAGCTTCTACTCGCACTAAAACTATCTTAGATAATGTTCGTCGTTTTCTTCAGAATGAAATAGGAATTTAAATTCCATTGTATGTATATGCTACTATCAATAAGTGTGGTTAATTTTGTCGAAATTTCACTGATAAAAGTATGCTTATTTTTATTTATTTATTTATTTTTGCTCCCTTTAGGACTCCAAGTTTCTAACTTCCATGGAAGGTACACTCATGTCCAAAATTATTGATGCATGTCTATAAATATGTTGCTGTTGGAATATAATTTGATAACTAATTCGCCTGGTGTTTCACGTCATGTTAGTATGTGTATAATCGGCAAAGACCTGTATGTGGCAAATTTCATGTCAAAACAGCAGTAAATAAGAACAACAAAACGAAAGCAAAACTTTCTTATCCATTAGCAACGTTTTGTTTTCCTCATTCTAATTTTCGTATTTATAATTCTTTTCCTATGAAATTTACCACAAAAGTAGATTTCCCGATTATACGCATAGTACCAGTATTAAAGTACCCTGCAAAATCATTATCAAATTATATTCTTATAAGAAGGTAGTTATAGATATGCGACAATAATTTTGGACATGAGTGTACATGAAAAATACGACATGTCTACTAAGCTTTATATCTCCCAAGTTTCATTGACATACAGTTAGTTTGTATAAATATACAAGGAGGAATCATACGTTTCGCAATACATATTTTCAGAACCCAAACAGCAAGCGCATCTATACCAAGCGATTAACCGTTAATACAAACTCAAACTGACGCAAAAGGTAATGTGGCATGGATTATTTACAGAGAGGCCGTACCTCCCTCAGTATCTTCCGTCAGTTTTTAATGGCAGTGACGATGAGTAGTCAACAACGTCTGATACCTGAACTGTTACGGTATGAGTTAAAACTCAGGCGTAACGCTGCGTCAGGAACCGAAAGCACTTCCCACAAAATCACAGAAACCCGTCGGTTCCAGAAATTTCGTGCAGGTTGTAAAAACGTGGAAAACAATTCAAAGTTCATCTGCCACAGGATAACAGATTCTAAGGTCATGCAGTACGTTAAAGAGGAAAATACATCGATCTAAAATGCACAACTTTCAAAATAACTCAGTATGTTCTACAGGATAACTCAAAACCATATTGCGCTCCAAAAAGGCAAGAAAAAAAGATCAGGAAGATCAAACTAATGCCACACTCAGCATATAATCCTGACCTTGCCCCTTCTAATTATCTACTAACTTCGGTCCATGGAACGCTTTCTGAAATCAGGATGCTTTATCAAACAGCAGAAGGTGAAAATATCAGTGACTTTTTTTTTTTAAAAAAAAAAAAAGAACAAGACGTGGTATCGACGTGGAATCAAGGAACTGGCAATGAGGTGGCTGCCGAGATTCCAACATGAGGGGCTTGACTTGAATTCTAATATGCTTTCGTTGGTATTATGATAAATGCAGATATGTTGTGTTCCTGTTGTATTTTTGACTTTACCTTGTATGAACGATTCTTGATCCAGTTCAACATTTTTTGCAGATAATAGCACTTGGGACCCTGTGCGCAAACAAAGTTCAAATATGGGTCCATGTAAATGAGTTCAAAATTGAGGTTTTCTTAAACTTAAATGTAGTTCAAGTAGGTTTCTTTCCATCATTGAAAATCCAAGTTCAGTACATTTCGTTCACTAAGCAAGATCAATGAAGTTATACCTCGAAAATTCCGTTCAAGATTAAAAATAGTTTATTGACCTCTTGATTAAGACTCAACGTTGAACGTTGATATCTCGTGCAACAGTTGAAATTTGTTGGCCATTAGGGCCATAGAAGAACAGGGGAATAACGATAAGCAAAGAGAAAGTCTATTTCTACATGCTAATTGTAGCTCGGTCTTTACTAAAGCAGTGTCACGTCTATAATATGTGTAGCAGTTTAGTTTTAAGCGTGATGTTTTCTTAATATTGAAACCGGAAATAGTAGTATATTTCAACCACTTCCGGTTTTACTAGAGATAGAAAAATGGAGATGAAACATATTGTTTGGACGCTTAATTGATTACAGAAAACAGTTTCTCTCTATCTATTACAATGTTTATTATACGGCAATCAATGTTAAAACCAGAAGTGCTTGATTTATGCCGATTCTAGCTTGAATATAAGATTGCCAGAAAAGATTATACATATTCTCAGAACGTTAAGTTGATTCAAAAAAAAAAAAAAAAAAAAAAAAAAAACTTCTTCGCTATCTCTTTATTATTTTTGCTCTATATAGATCAATATTAGGATTGAAAATTCTAGTATATTTCTATCTCTTCTGGGTTTAGTAGAAAGTTACGAATGAAAATGAAATGTGTTCTCAGAGGCCTAATCACTGCGAAATTAAAATGCCACTAATTTTATAGTAATTATGTGATATCTTCAAAGAGATAAAATATAACTGACATGTGGAACAAGAGCGTCGTGGACAATGTTATTTTGCATTAGGTACCGTTATCACGAGTCACCTACTAGCTTTCCGTTTGTAGCCATTAATAAACGCGAAAATAAATGCCGATTTTCTAAATGGGTGGAAATCGAAAGCAGATAAATGAGTCGTGGTAATGGTACCTCATATAAAATAATACTGTCTAGCGAGGTCTTGTTCCAGTTTTTGATTATCTTTTATCTATTTGAAGATATCACATAATTACTGTAAAATTAGCGGTATTTTAATTTCGCCATGATGGGACCTCTTAATGGAATGCAGGTAATCTCTGCTCGGTATCTACTACCATTTCCTACTCTATAATATCTACTATTATACCTACTACTATTATATATCTACTATCTCGGTATCTACTCTATAATAATTAACATTAGAACTAGAAATAACTGATGTCTATCATTTGAGATTTGAATATAACCAGGCCCGTAGCCAGCCCCAACATTTAGGGGAGGCCCGGTAGAAGTTAGGGGGGGCCCGACCCAATCATATTATACTTCATCACCATATTATAGTTCATTTACAAGCCTACCGTGAAATTTTATGGGGGGCAGCCAAAATTTAGGGGGCCCGGCCCCCTCTTGCCCCCCCCCCCCGCGGATACGGGCCTGAATATAACATGTATCAATGAACCCGATTCCGAAGTTTTGACTGGATACATGCTGACCAAAACTGGTGGTGATGCATGAAGTAGTGCTGGAAATTTTCTATGGACGGATGGAACATGGGCAGACAGAATAAATGTATAAAAGCGTTTTGGTACATTAAAACTACTTTAAAATGTGTGGAAACCTGCGAGTAATGTACGTATTTTATTTAGTAAGACCAATGTGACGAAATCACAAACTATGAATGTGAAAGAGGTCATCATTAATTTTATACATGAAAATCATAATGGACAATTCTGTGAGTGAAGCAGACCCGTATCCAGGGTGGGTCTAGGGGGGGCCGGCACGCCCTAAATTTTTATTGCCCCCTCCTAAAATTTTCACGGTAGGCTTACAAGTGAACTATAATATGGTGATGAACTATAATGTGATTGGATCGGCTTCCTCCAAACTTCGAGCACCCCCCCCCCCTAAAATTTTTGGGCTGGTTACGTGCCTGGAGTGAAGCCGAACTAAGATTTTCTTTAATACCTTAATTTTAGTATATATGAATAACATTATTAAAAAAAATAAAAAAAAACTCAAAAGGACAGAACTTGTAACCTTTCGTAAAGTGTTGGAAGCAGAAGAAAGGCGCTAAATAGTAAAAAAATCTCACCAGTGGTGATAAAACATTGTTTGTCAGTAGATAAAACTAAGTAACATTTCAGATAAAATCATGAAAGATTGAAAACAAAAAAACTATGGTAAATTAGACTTCAAATTACTCTTGAGTTTTTTCATGATTAGGATAATAGAAATATTTTTCAGAAAATGTCATTTGAACTTTCTTAAACTCCATTTGGTAAACTTTAAAATACGATATAATGGCCTTTAGTAAATTAACAGGAAAAATATTTGAATCAAACAAGGACAACAACTGATATAAAAAGTCCAAGTTTTCAATGGAAAGATCATCGTACAGATAACCTTCAAGCATCAAGTCTCAATGGAGAAGTTTGTAAGAAGTTACCACGAATGTAACAATTTAAAGTACAGAAACGAAGACCACTGTCTGGTCAAAAGTAAGCAGGATCTGTAATAGGTAGAATATGAGAATAGAAAGCTTAAAACTGTCTATTTGCATATCACATGATTTTGGGAAGTCTCTTAAAACCAGGGTTTCTCAACCTGGGGCGCGCAAGAGTTTCATGGGGGTCACGGAGATAAGCCGAAGATATAAATATAATTAGAATTAAATACCAGATATTACTCAAAAAGGCTGCCTCTCGAAAATTAAAATACTCGGTAACTTTTTAAACAACTGTCTACGCTTTTTAAACCAAAATTAGAAATCACTTTATTTTTTAACATTTGGCTCAAAATTAAGGGAGTTATAAAGTTTAAAAAAATTAAACGGGCTCCATTTTGATAGAGTATAACGGATCGGGATCGATATTTGCAATAGAAATGAACTGACCAAATTTGTTTTTAATCCATTCGTTTTTAGGAAAGTTGCTGTATCCACTATATACAAGAAATGGCTTCTACTATTATAGAAATAGATAGATATCGTGAGATCTCTGCAATAGGTGTATTAAAAATCCCACACAAGCTTATTACAAACCAGAAATTATAATGGGGTCGATGGCAAGTGTATGCGATAAAATGGGGGTCGTGACAGAAATTAGTTTGATAAGCACATACTTAAATATTCAACTTATTTCTCTTATACTTGGCTGGTACTGAATGAGTCTATAAATTAGGCTATCTGTTATTCAGTGAAGGTTACATGTGACACTATGTCAGTTCTCGAACTCAATACTTTTAATTGTTTACAATTGAATTATTACATTGTTACAAAAAGAATATCTTCTTTAGTCTCGAACAGACCGTTTAGTTTTCAATTTCTGTGTAAACTATTTGGTCCATCAACAAAATATTGTCATTCATGAAAATAAGAGATTGTGACCATCACTCTTTAATTTAATTTAATAATTCACTGTTTTTTTTAGTTGTTAACATGACTTAATTATATCTATATATTATTTAAATGTTTTAATTATTTTGCTGTATGCAACACCATAGATACGAAAACTGGAAATTTTGATCATTCGTTGCTATGCATGCTCATGTGACATCTAGTGCACTTAAAGAATAATAACATGGTATAAGTGCTATATTTTATCATTCAAAAATTCTGAACTCAATGGGAGCTCTGTTTTAACCCCTATGGTCTTCTGATTTCGGCCCCTGTTTACATTCATATATTATTTTCTTCCATTTCAGTAATAGAATCATGCATTACAAAGTATTTTGTGAGAGGTTTAGGATAGAGACATACATGGTCCGTATTCACTTTGACGACCGTTTCTGTCTTTCAACGGACAAACATTCGAACATTCGCAATAATTTTAATGTAGTATTCCTTGATACGATTAAATTGAAGATCACTTAACGCATTACACAATATAATTTATTTCACATGTTTTTTGTTCGTCTTCTCAGTACGTAAATGTGACAAACTATTCGATCCGTACTTTTTAATTGGGAGGTTGTCGTTTTGGAAAATTGTAGACAGAAAACTTGCGTGGAACACTTTTGTACTTGAGTGAAACATTTTTAAGTTCTTTCTTATAGAGGAGTGTTATTACCTGACCAGGATAGCAGTGCAGTTTTGGGAGGATGGCGCTGCTGTTGTGTTTACATCAGTTTCTTGGCAAGCACGATGGGACAGCGTATTTTCGAAATACACTGGACTCTAGCCATAAGGCATTGTGAACGGGGTTACGCTTGGCAACAATGTAGGAAAAATGAATGTTTATATCGCAATCACGAGTCATGACCTACATATAGCACAAAGTAAACGCTAGGCGCTGTCGGCCCTGGTAGGCCACAGTTTCGCTCGAGCCTTCGAGCAGTGCAGATCGCAGCAGAACCGGAAGTGACTATTTGCTTTATCCACACCTGTTGTGAACTGTTCATCGCCGATAGTTGAGGCCTATTTCGGCTGATTGGTGTTATTTTCCTACAGTGAAGTTCGTTTAAGTTGTGTTCATATTCTAGTGCGATGCCTTATAAGAAGGAATTGCAATACAAGCTTATTTTTGATAAGCGATACCGGAGTTCTCGACCCCATTCGAGCCTTGTCTACCAATGGTTGACTGATAATTTTCCAGGTATTTTTGAGAAAATTTGTGCATTACAGCTCCATGAAGAGTCTTATAGTATTTATATCAAATTTAAATCTGTTGCGGCTTATGATCAGTTTTCATTGAGAGTACCGGACACAGTGCCATTTAAGCATGCCGACGGCAACACAAGCTTAGTGCGCATCGTCCCAGCAGAAGACCCAGTGAAAATGGTTCGTGTTTATGATTTTCCACTAGAAGTGCCCCTCACAGTGTTAGAGGACCATTTTCGGGCCTATGGTACCGTGCGTCGAGTGGAAACGCAATATTGGACTGCCCCATTTCCCACTGGAATCGACAGTGGTGCTAGAATCATACACATGGAACTGACGAAACACATCCCTTCCCGTGTCATCGTACAGGGCTACAAAGTGAGTGTCTCGTATGAGGGACAACCCATTACCTGTTTTTTTGCCAGAGTTTATCCCACACCGTATCCTGTTGCCCAGTCAAGAAAAAAACAGTTGCACAGGGTGTGAAACCTAACGCTGTATCAGTTCAGATGACGGAAATAGGGAAAGTGCTGCGTCCTGCTCCTTCTCCAGATTTTGTGGACCGCTTGTCGGGGGCCCCCTCAGACCTCCCGTCCGGCCCCGCGCAGGATAAACCTATCCTTGATGTTGCTGACTTCCCTGAGCTACCTCGCCGATCAGATGATTCTACGTCATACAAATCATTGCAGCCCGAGATGGAGGAGCCCACACTCCCTGCGCCCCCGCAGGAACCTACCGATCCGCCACTGGAAGTTTCGAAGATGTCAGTGCAATTTACAAATCAGAATATTACAACAATTTCAGCAGAGTCTATGACAAGTGGTAACGAAGCTTTTATTCTTCCTACTTTTTCCCAGAGTGCTAATTCCGAGGAATCTGATTCTCTCTCTCAACAAAAACGCCGCCGAGTTTCAAGGTCAGCAAATAAAAAGAATGAACAACCTGTTTCCCAGTGTGTTCCACCACGAGCCAAACAGCCAAGTTCTCGAGAACCTCCCCCACAATTTCGTTCCACGTCTGATTCTGAGTTATAGTGAGTGTTGTTAGTTTGCCTTCTTGTCACGATACGATAACAGCTGTGTTTTTGTGTCGATACATATTCGCATGTTATGCGTGCTTTTTGTTTTCTCTATTTTTCCTTGTTTGTTGTTATCAAGTGTGCCAGAATAATAGTTTTGCTGTGGTCTTATCTACCAATATTTCTACGGATTTTTCAAGTAAGTACTGTAATGTGTGTTTTTTCATAGTGCCTCAGAGCATGCCCATGTTAAATGCTTTCACTCTTCTAACTCTTAATATAAATAACTGCACCAAATCTAACGTCGTTAAAGCAGTTTATCGAGCGTCGCCGTCCTGATGTATGTTGTCTCACTGAATTGACGTTTCATTCTTTCGATTTTCTCCCCGATTATAACACTATAATTAACTGTCATAACACCACAGGAGTCGCGATACTTGTAAGAAAAGGTTTGGTTTATAATCGTGTCATGCTATCACCTGATGGTAGAGCAATTAGATGTTATATCTCAGGAATATGCATTATCCTATTGTATGCTTATTCTGGATTTCTTAAAATTAAAGAGAGGGATGAGTTTTTTGCAATGACTATACCATCTATGGTTCCTCCTGGTGTCGATCAATGTATAATGTTGGGCGACTTTAATGCGGTGATAGATCCCAGGGACTCCCTCACCCCCTCACCTCCCTGCCCAGCACTAGTTGAGCTTGTGCGTGCCATGAAGCGACATGATGCTCTCTTTGTTTCTAACTCACCGCATGTGATGACATTTCGCTGTTTGTCAACTCAAAGTCGCCTCGATAGGGTTTATGTCACAGACCCTTTATGCAAGGAAGTGCTTCACGTTTTAACCCTCTTGCCCCCTTTGTCAAATCATGCTGCGGTTGAAGTAGCTTTTAAGCTTCCTTTTTCTCTTCCCGCTGGACGCGGTCCATCGTATTGGAAGATTAACAATACCCTTTTGTCTCGTGAGGACGTGATAGATGAATTTACGACGCGCTTTGAGTATTGGTGCAAGATGCAACGACATTTCCCCAATGTTGATACATGGTGGCAAGTATACGGTAAACCTAAAATTCGCAGTTTTTTCCAATGGCGCGGTAAATTGGCACAACAGCAGGACCGTACGCTTTCAGAATTTTTCCATCGTGCTCTCAGCGAGTTGTGGACATCCCCCCCAACCTTGGCCAACAGGATCCAAATTCAGGAACTTAAGAGTAGGTTGCGTCAACTAGATTCACATGCATCAATACAAGCCTATTTCTCCGAGGATTTTTATCATTGCTTCCCAGAAGAAACTGCTTCCATCTACCAAATTGATCTTCTGTTTCGGAAACGGAAAGCTACGTACATTGACTCCCTCACAACGGCAGGTGGAATAGTAGTTTCTGACTCGCTACAAATACTCCAAGAATTCACAAGGCATTATACAGCTTTTACCAGTGTGCAGACTCCGGACCTCTCTACCGCCCCAGAATTCTTGTCTGCTCTGCCTCACAAGTTCACAGAGAATGATTCTCATGCCTTAACACGTCCTATCACTGCGGATGAAATTTTTTCTGTTCTACGGGGAACCAAAGGCCGTAGCTCCCCTGGGATTGACTGTCTGAGCTTTGCTTTTTATAAGCGTTACTGGTCCTTTCTTAGCCGTTTCTCTGTTTAACGCATGGTTATCTGGGGAGCCCTTTGTTCACAACGTAGCTACTGTGGTTCTCCTACCAAAGTCCTCCAACGCGCGAGTCGTGACCGATTATAGGCCGCTGTCCTTATTACCAGTGGATCTTAAATTATTTACAAAAGTTCCCGCTGCCAGACTTCGTCCTATTATTCGGAAATACATTAGCCCGTATCAAGCTGCGCTACATGACTCACATAACATCCAATACACGCTTCGTTCCCTGCGGGACCTATTTGCGTATTATCACCTTCGCCATGTTCCTGCTGGCGCACTCGCAGTGGATTTAGCCAAAGCTTATGATTCAGTAGACCATCAGTTTCTCCATCAGACGCTTGAATCTTGGGGTTTTCCCACTATTTTTCGCCGGGTGATTCATAATCTATATGCCAAAGCTCAGTTCCGCTTGCAAATAAATGGACATCTATTCCCAACCATCCCTTTACAACGCGGACTACGCCAAGGGTGCTGTCTTAGCACCGTTCTTTTTGCTCTGGTTTTAGACCCGCTTCTCCATCGTTTGGCCATGTTGTCTTCGAATGGACCCTCCCTGTTCCGCAGTCAAAACATTTTTGGGTATGCTGACGATTTGACCATAACAGGAGTTGATCCTGTCTCACTACAGGGCGTGTTTCCTGTCCTGACCCGTTTTTCCCGATGCTCGGGTTTGCAGTATAACGACAACAAAACACAGGTGTTGTCCTTTAACGGTTTTCAGCTCCCAGAGGATCCTTCAGTTTCTCCTGCCTTACCGCATGTCACCTCACTCACTATTTTAGGCATTCCCTTCACGTCTAACCCAACTCCCAACTATGATGAAGTATGGGCTCCCCTTTTAACGCAAATTCGTAAGTTGTTCTATTCACAGCGCTTCCGTAGGCTCAATTTACTTCACCGTATTCAGTTTATCAATATTTTTGTTCTGTCTAAACTGTGGTACAGAGCGCGCGTGTTTCCGTTCCCAGAAATTTATGCCAAACGATTTGAATCCTTATTCCTATGGCATATTTGGCGAGGTTTTTATTTTCGCATTCCCCGTCAAGCCCTTTATTTGCCCCGTTCCGCTGGTGGGCTGGGCTTAGTCAATATTCGTATCAAATGTCAAACGTTGTTTATGGCTGACACTTATGCAGCGCTCTCATCACTCAGTTCTATCACTAACCATTGGGTAAGTTGTTTCTGGAAGGATTATAGTCAACCGCAAAACCCTCCTTATATTCAATTCGTTGATCAGTGCCCGGCCTATATCAAAACGTTTATCCGATATTGGAATTATTCCGGGATGGTTCTCCACCCTCAACAACACAATGCGCGCTCGTTATATAGGGCACTCAATGCGCACTCTTTCTCTCACACTACTTTACGCGTACCTCAAAAGTATCCACACGTAGATTGGCCGCAGGTGTGGTCTAATATCTCAAACCCTGTCATACCTGAGTACATGCAGGTGTTGTGGTTTCAGGTAGTACATCAACTTTTCCCGACACGGGCGCGTCTTTATGAGATTCAACGAGCCCCAGATGCTTTGTGCGAGCACTGCCAGCAAGAGGACACATTAGCCCATCGATATACACAATGTGTCGGATCGCCATTGATTTGGCACACCATGCAGGAGGTGTTGGGCCGCATTACCCGTCGCCCGTCTTCATACTTATTATTATGTTATTCCCAGATTTTCATTTTTATCCCCCCACTAAACATCGAGCGGTGCTGTTTCTTGTTGCCAGCACTCTCCTATATTTTCAGCGCTTCACAACCTTGTTAGATGCACGCACGTATTTTGAATTTTTGAAACGTACACGTCGAAAGTTGTACACCCCAGACAGGGACCGGCAACTTTTTAGCCGGTTTTTGGAAGTGGTTTTGCAATAACGCACATCCCTCTCTTTCGGAATAGTTTTTTTTAATATCATAGAATATTCTATTGTAATGTTTAGTATAAGTATTATTATGTAATACAGTAAACCGGCTTCCGCTTCCTTTAGTACAATTTTTTTCCTTTTATTATTATTATTATTATTTTTTTTTTAATTTTCTTTTGTGATGTATAGTATATGTGTTATGATGTAATATAGTAAACAGGCTACAGCCTCCTTTTGTACTTAATCATGTTTGGCTCCTGTGGTTTTGTTCTCAGCTTGTAATTTCTGTACGGAAATAATAAAACTTGTAGGCGAGTAAGCTAGCGCAACATGCTAGTAAGGAAAATCGTTATTGGCGTGGGTTCAAATCCTGCGTTAGGAAAGTTTTTCTTACTATTTTTAAATTTTTTTTATAATACTTCTTTCGTTAAAATAAGATTAAAATAATATTCAAAAAGTGATTTAACGATTATTTTTTTTAAATTTTCATTAAACTTCTTTCATTAAAATAAGTTTGCCCTTGTACTTATACAGATCCATAGCAAAAGTAATAATAATAATAATAATAATAATAATAATAATAATAATAATAATAATAATAATAATAATAATAATAATAGGAACGGGTTGGAATGCAATTCAGCATTCGTTTTCGTGCGATGTTGCCAAACCTAATGCCTTCTGGCTAGGGCTGAGTGTATTTCGAAAATATGCGGAGGGACAGGGGAAGCGGTGTTTCACTCTGCAGTGTATCCAACGGTTTTTAAAAGTTGCAGTTTAGATGTTATGCATAGCCCAATCTCTTTCCGCTTAATAAAGAACGCCGTAAGTTATATGGTTGTAGTGAACCATTCCTGCAGTAATGCAGATGTATTGTGAATAGTGATATTTGAATGGAAATTATCAATTTAAGAACAACATAGCACAATCGACAATTCAGTGAGCTTCCACCGTGTATTAAGCAGATTGTATAAAAAATTGATTATGTTTTATTCGATGTCATTATAAAACAGGAGCAGCCTGTAAAATGCTGCTCGCTAGTGTGTTCGTAAGTTAATATGGAGGGTGTATTTTTTTTGACTTGTTACTTAAGATGTTCTCTAATTAACTTCAATAACTTTTGAAACTGTTTGTCTTAACTTGAGCCAGGGGCGGATCCAGGCTGAATGTTTGGGGGACGTTCGTTCGAAGTTCAATCAAGGTAAGAGTGTATTGAAAACAAAGTAAAATAAATTTAGAAAAGGAGAAGTAGCTATTGTCTGTAATTTCTAGTAACAGAAATGACCACATGCGATTTCGAAGGTAGATATTTTTTTGAACAAGAACGCCAATGTAAGTAATTTCTTGCAATTTATTGCTTTATTTGACTTCTGCAACGTAAAACAAAAAAAAGTAAGACCTACCTATTTTATGTTTTATTTTACATTTATAATACAAAGGTGAAAATTCTTAGGTTTTACTTTTAAAATAAAAATATTCTATTCTGGGGTGGCAAACGCCCCGATCGCCCCGCCCCCTGGATCTGACCCAGACTTGACCATATGCGTGAAGTGTTTTATTACGAAGACGACAAAAAGAACTGTGATAGATTGATTACAATAATCCAGTTAGAAACACTGCTGCTTGCATTTTAGTTCCAAACCCGGCCGCACGCACTCGTTCGCTGGTCAGGTAATCATTTGTTTACTTCTTGAGAACTGGAATATGTCATAAATATTTAGTATAAAGTTGATAAAGGACTATTCCGCTTTATAACCATCACACGATAAATATTATTTGAATGCTGTAAATCCACCAGAAGAAAGTCACGAAAGATGACGAAACTGAGGTAAGATAAAAGTGTTCATTAGCACTGCCCTCTTTCCACGTACTAAAGAGACTCTTCTGTTCAACTGCTGTGGACAAGTGCGATTGAAATTAAATGCAGACGAAGCGCTTGCCAAGTATATAAACTACGTGATGTATTTCGATTCCTGCGGGCGGAAAGGCATAGTACAGCTTCAATTCATCGTCAAATTGATAAGGATTACATTTGAAACTTTATGAGTGATGGATTTGTCATCTCACATGACTCTCCAATGTTACTTAGTGGTGGTTAAAAAAAAAACATTGCCTTGTGCTTTAGTACGCATAATCTGCATTACCTACCTCCTTGTGTTAGGTCTACTTTGTTCAAACCTTCTACTACAATACTAGGGATGGGCAATTCCGGGATTTTTACCTTCCGGAATCCGGAAAAATTAAAATAGGAAATATTCCGGAATTTGGAAAAAATCTAGATTTTTCCGAACTCCGAAATGTTTTAAATTCCGGATCTCTTTTCCGAATTCCAGAATTTTTCTGAATTCCGACACTACGACAAAGGAAAATACAGAAACATCATCTTCGTCATGAAAATTTGTACCCATTTGCCTTCTATGGACGAATGTCACTGGCATTACTGTGTGAACTGGAATTCGACGAAGTTCTTTTTTTTTTTCAACTTTTGAATTTTCATACCCAGAAATTAAAGAGAATAATTATTTATTTAATATTGTGAAAAAAACAAACTATGATATTCATTTTCTTTCTTCTTCGCTGAAATCCGGGACATTTAAGCGTCGCGAGAAATATTTTCGGGACGCCACACAGTAGTGTTAATATGCATCCGAGAATCGGTTACAGGTTCAATGTGCTCTCCCTCTAATTGTATGTGCAGTTAATAGAAAGACGATGTAAAACAAATGTGTGTTTGGCCTTAGGATACAAAGTTAAAGTTCGCGGTTTTGCATTCGCACCATCTTCGAAGAAACACTAATACTTACTGGAATGCAATGTAGTTCAGGATTACGTAGTTTCGGCAAGGTTAAAAGATTCAGTGTAGAATTTTCTTGTATACTATTGCATTGACGTGTAATATACAGCAGCTCCACATGACTGATAGTTTATCACTGCGCTACTTATGAGACTTTCACTACAACATTGACTCACGGACGAAGGACAATTCAAATTACATACAAGACAATATGCCCTTTTCCTTTGTAAGGCTCAGGTAGCAGATCTCGATTGCGATCAACACAATATTACTCATCATGCATTTGCAGTTAGATAGTCTTTTAAGAATCTTATGGTACAATTTGTATCATACGGGTGTTTTATGGTACATTGCGTTATAATTCTCCTATTTGAGCTTTTTCGTCCGGTTTTTTCTTTTTGAAGTCCAGAGCCATTGTAGAACACGTTACGTATTGTTTCAAACCTTCCTGCGTCGAGACACAGGAGGTGCTGACGTCATAACTTGAAACAACATATTTTCTTTTATTAGGCCTATGTTCATTATTTTGTGGCGGGCTTATTTTTGAACCTAGAAAATTGACATTTTGCACAAAGATTCAGTCCACCAAGTAGTATTTACCAGATTTTTTTCAGTTTTCTGCGTTAGCAGAAGGGGCTCCAGAGGGGCAAAAAGGTAAAAAAGGGATAATTTAAAAAAAATCAGATATCCCTTTTTCACTATTTTACGCCTCAGATACATGATGGAGACATGTAAATGGTACCGTCTAAAAGGTAGTTCTATTCTAAAGAGAATGATATGCAAGCCATGATCCCAGGGGAATTAGGAATGTCTCAGGGATTTTTAAAAAAATATTCTTCTGTATATGGGAATATGGGGTATTGTCGGTATATTTTTTGGCGGACTTACTCTTCCACCTAGAAGCTTGACATTTGACACACACACATTCAGTCTACGAAGTGATATTTATCAGATTTTTCTGAGATCTGTACGTTCATAGGGCCGTTCCAGAGGGGCCCAAAGTGTGAAAAAAAGTTTTTCGTTTAAATTTTTCCGTTGACCTCACTTTTCCCCTCCCCTGTTATATGGTATGGGCATGTAAGTGGTACCATTTGAAAGCCTGTTTTATTCTGAAAAGAATGAGGTATGAACCATGATCCTAGGATAAATAGTGACGATGCAGTAGCTGCTTGACTGAAAGTCTAAAAAAATACTCCAAAAACCCATGATCTTAAAAGGGATAGGGCTGCGTCCTCAAGGAGCACGTGGGAGCAGCTATTTCCAATGCTCAACCTTTGTACTAGTCACGGACAACTCAATAAACCCTATTTTACAGATAAGAAAGGATAAGGTTAGACTGCAGAGCTAGTAACATCAGCATATATGTAACTTTTAGGTAACACTAAGAAATCTATCATATTAATGATATGACAATAGATAACAAATAAACCTCTTCACTAAGCACAAGTATTTGACTCCAATGTACTATCCAACCGCTTTCATCGACCTCAGAAACGATATAAATGATTACAAAATATCATATTGTTTGGTTAATATTTTACTGATTTTTCGGCACTTTTATTTGTTCATGTTTACATGCATTTTATAGACAACGAAAATATACCTATGTTCTGAAACTCTGGATTTGGAAGCAGGAGATATTCTTATAATCAAATATCAATACCGATTTCATAGGAATCAAAGTTGACGAAATCGATTTTTGAACGCTTTTTCTCAGTTTCCGACCACTGTGCGCCGGGACGCAGATTTCGATTCCTTGACGCTCTCGGATTTTCCGGGACGAATGACAACCCTAAAATAAGGCCTGCGGTTCAAATCCTAGTCTGACCCAGCTATTTTGTTTTAGTTAAGCTACGGAATAAGAACAATAGCAAAACGAAATTTAATATCAATACCCAAACATATCAGAGAATAAAACAACATTGATACTTTAATGATAGCTATACCAAGAACGAGAAGCGCGATCTCCGTGCTGGGGTGACAGAGAAAGGTCACGTGACCAACTTAGTGCTACGCGTTTCAAATCCAGATATCTCGAATGTTGTCGTATTTGCATGAGGTGTTTTGAGAAACTTCTGAACTGATTTCAGAATTATTTCACCACTGGTAAGCATATTTAATGTACATGGTGATAAGCTATATACTATCCCAATATACGGGGCAAGCAGAACTTCAGATCCATGTTTGTTATCTTATATAAGAAAACAATCTTGGAAACAAATTAACCAATTGTGATAAAAGGTATGGTTTACCGTAAAAAAAACTTTCTCGCTTGAATTCCTTAAACTTAACCAGGACCGTGGTGGCTCAATAGTAGAGCGTTCATCTCTTTTGCATGGGGTCCTTGGTTCAATCGCAGCATTTGTCAAGTGAACTTTGTGGTAGAGCTACCCGTGTGTATGGGTTTAGTCGGGGTTCTCCCGTTACCTCCCACTTTCTTCAATCTACCATTTCATTCATTTCTCATCATCTCCGTCTCCTTTAGTGTAACTGTGGGACGTAACACTCAAAGCTTTTATTAGATTTCATTTCCTTAAATTTAACCGTATAGTGCTAAAGTTATTAATGAAACATTTTGTTGTTAAATACAAACACAATCATAAGGCATTTTCAGAAAAATATCACCGAAAGAAAACATCCCCAAATGTTAACTAGCTCTTCTACCATATGTTCAGGTTATTAATAAATTATTTGTTTGTAAAATAATAAAAAAATCGCATGGATGGTGTTTTACAAATTTATAAAAATAAAATCACCCCAAAATATTCTTATGGAAGTGATTAACGTAACATTATAAGAATAATAATGAAATATTTATGTATGAAGTGCGACCAAATTCGCCTCAGTTGTTTGGAAGAATGTAGTCGGGAATAGAAACTGATCTTCAACACTGAACTACCTTTTGTGACTTCTTTTCTCGTAGGAAATTATTTAATAATATCATAAAGTTATTATCGAAATATATACTTACTTAATGGTTTGAGTCGTTTCTGAGAAAAAATCATCCGAAAGAACCGAATTTACCTTGCAAAATATACTACCATTCGTAGATTTTGAGGATCAAATGAATTGTGCAATATCGTAAGGATATTAATAAAATATTTATTAATGAAATACTAGTGTTGATTATCCACTTCGCTGGACTGAAATAAAAACTTTAAATGAACATCTCCTATCACCATGTGTTTTGTAGAAATGACAGTAAAAATTAACGGCCTTTATATAAAAAAATTTCCAATTTTTGTTGTTGACAGTTCACTAATTTAATGATGGGCAAATGTACACCTCCAGAAATTTAAGAGGAGTGCAACAAGGTTGTTTCATGAAAAATAATTGGATCCTGTTTCCACCCATATGGTCATATGGGTGTTTGTGTATACCTTAGTCTTTGAGAATAACTCATAATTTTTAATTTTGGCAATTCTAAACATTTGAGAGTAGACGAAATGCATTCCTCTCAAAAATTTGATAGGGTGCATCAATGTAACCATGTGCTATGAAAGAAAATAACTTCTAACATGTACGAAGCTTAAATTGTTTGATAATTCTCTAACTTAGGAGGGACCAATGTAAATATCCATGTCAACGTTTTTGAGAATATACATCATTGTACCCGCGTTTTGTAAAAGCGAACAAAGATATATACCCACTTATATTACCATATGATGCCGTATAACTTCATCCTTAAGAATAAATTACTAAGAACCCAACAACGTTGTAAGACATATTGTTTACTACAATTTTAGGATTTTTTCCTATGGAAGGTTGCAAGTTGGGCTAATCAAATTTACAGAAGTATATACCCAAGACCTGAGAAAAACAATTATTAATGTTTTGCTTTGGTAATTTCAATCAGTCAAAACACCCTTCCCAAAATTTAAGGAAATGACTTCAACGTTATCAATTTTAAGAGTGCTTTTCCCTTGTACTTATTTATACAACCAGGCAACCAAAATATATTCATCAAGTACAATAAATTAGGTCGACAACTCCAAAATTTAAATCTTTGAAATATTTTACCCACAGAAGGGAAAGAAGAAATGCACCACTCAAACTTTAACAGATACGTTTCATGATTTTATATTATCGTACAAAATTATAGTTTTCGCAGTTTTGAAAAAATAAGGAATGATCCCATGTACACAAGAACTGATGGCTACTTTTGTATTTCAGTAGCTACTGATGGCTACTGATGGCTACTGATGGCTTAATAGACTACTTTTGTATTTTCTCTGTTATATATCTCTCAATATGGCTATTTAAAGAACATTTTATTTTCAACCTATATAGGGAGTACAGTATTTCGTTAGTGGAAAACAGTTATTTTTTTTTTTTTTTAAATAATGTTTCTCTGGAGAGAGCGGGTTATATCTATATTAATTTCCATGTGAAAAATAATTATGATAGCATTTCATTTTCAGATTGAAATAATCGTTTATATAGCTATATCTACAGTATATCTATATCTATCTATCAATCTGTCTATATACATACACACAATGGTTGTTGCATTAAAGTTTTATAGTTAGGAAGGTTAATGTCGTTGGGTAATTAAATTCAAATGGTTTATTATTTATAAAGTAAGTAAAATGGAATGTCACTGAAACACTTATAAAACGAATATACATTATATATAATTCAACTTGATTGTAAATGACATATGACATTGAGTTGTTTTGACATTGAATGTCAAATATATTTTCCACTTAACGAAATAAATATGTTTGTGAGTTAGCAATATATCTAATATCTCCCTAACTAATAGAGAAAAACAAGCATTAAACGACGAAGAGAAACATAATCGTAGATTTTCCACGTTTTCTGAAAATTGTATGAAAATCAAGTTAATGGAAGTTTCTGTCAAATATTTCTAAAGAAGATTGTTTTGGCTTTTACTGAAATTGCTATTCTTTCTAACTAATGTGCCAATTATTAAAAATGGGAAAAACAATGACGAAACAGTTGCAGAACTAAAATATGTATACTTAAATCGTACGCGTTATTACGTTAACTATATGCTACAATTTTATAGACGATAAATGGTAGATGACCATTTCAGCATAAACAGAAAATGAGACTGTTTATGAAAATAGGTTTAATTTGCCTGTTCGTGCATTAGGAAGTACATAAATTTAAAATATTATGTCATTTTCCTCTTTTTTTGTTTCAACTGGTTGCTTCTTCACTCATTCATAACAATGTATCAGTACTGACTTATTCTGAAGTTTGTCTTAAAAAAGGAATTTTTGTTTTGGATCTTAAAGCCAGAATATTGAGTTGTATGTATATTTTTATTGTTTCTCAATTCTGTTTTTCAAATTGGTAATTTAATTTCCTGTGCGAAGCTCTAACGCTGTCAAATATCTTATTTCTGTACACCGAGAGGACCAGATAAGTTATTGTACCTAAGCCTCATAGATAAGAGGGATTTTTTCTAGAAACCGTCGTGTAACGGAAATAGCAGCTTCCTATCACTGAAAATATTTACTGTGTGTTTCAGATGTAAAGCATCACGGGCAATAGCCAATGGTGCGCGATATTTCGCGTGGTGTTGCCGGATATTGGAATCCCCTTTCCCTTCTCGCTCTTCCTCCAGTTGAAATTATGACACATACATTGGCAACATTATTCGCAATGTAAATATACTATTCCAGCAAACTCAAGAATTTTGACTGTGCATCCTAGAAGTATATATAGCAATTAAATTACTTACCTAATAACTTTTCCAGTGGATATGCTAAACACTTGTCTTCAACACTACTTTCACTATCGTCTATGTCAGTTAATATTTCGTCATTGTCTGAATCTGAGTCTTGTAAATTTATTATCTTGTGCTAAAAAAATGTAGACACAAAAAATATTGCTTCGAGCCTAATTTCGTAGCACTTTATATTTTATTTTTTTAAAGAAAGCTCCGCACTTGTACTCGGTTTGCTTAAAGACATTCTCAACTATAATTCTGGAGAAGAAACGAACTACCACGAAAGAAAGTAACCCAGACACTGATGAATTCTGTTTATGCTAGAAGAGAAGTTACGTTCCAACACAACTAGCACTTTTGTTTCCTTCACAGTTTTCATAACAAATAACATTCTTGGGCTTGGTCTAGTCACACAAAAACAATCCGTCTGATTGCTAAGCAAGTCCATATGATCGAGTTTGTTTTGGGTTACGATCATTTACGACATCATTCAGACGCCTGGTGCTTTTGAATCCCTGCTGGAGGAGGAAAGAGGGAATAAGTGGTCGCATATATGTAAGGTAGTGAAAAAAAACAACATACTGCGTTTTTTCTGTTGAATAAGGAAGAATTTATCCCGAAGTAAATTTCAAAACAATATTATGAACTTCCCATACTTTGTTCGTACGATGTTAGGCATATTATATATATATATATATATATATATATATATATATATATATATATATATATATATATATATATATATATATATAAATGAATCAGATTCCAAAGGCGTGTAGCCACGGGGGAAAAGGGGGCCCTGTCTTTCCAGACTATTTCCAACTCCAAAATGAGGTTCGTGGTATGTGTTTAATAAACTTATTTAATAGTTAATGCAAATGAGGAACGTTTATAATAAAATATGGAAATTAAAAAAAAAATCAAGCATCATCAATACGGTTTCTGTACCTAATTAAAACAACTAAAATTAACCATATGCTTTATATTCTCATTTCCCTAACTGGGAGCACACCGTATGAACTCGGTTAGATTATTGCATAATAATATCTGAATTGATATTTTTTCGAGTTTTTCCTTTACTATTTTAACCCATATAAATACAAAGTCAGATAAACAGACTGCTATAAACAGCATTTGTTTTCTTATGAATAGCTTATTGATTCATCTACAATCCGGTTTTCAACACAGTACTGTCAAGATCCGTCTTTTGATAAGGTAGCATCGTGAAAATATAACATGTGTATAGTATGTATGGTGAGTTAAAATGCTTTCATATTGTGAAAGAGATTATTTGTTCTCTTTCAAATGTGTGAAAAGCTTTCCTTCCCCTACAACAACCTGGTGGTTACACCCATGATTATTCTGTAATAAAAGTTGAGTTCTATTTCCAAATCGAAGAAAAATCCACTGGAAATTAGACGCGGGACTCATCGCTCGTTTTACTAATTTTTTATATGGAAACCTTTAAAAGCGTGTATCTTAACAACCAGTTGATATAAAAAGATGTAGTTTTCACGTATGTGTTCGTAATTCTTTTCTCTACTTCGTAAAGTGAGCAGTTGATGTACTGATACAATATTTCTAATAAACGCCTCTGCATTGACAAGATTCGCAGTAGCGCGAGAAGTCAGCGTGCAGGACTGCTTGTCGCGAATTGTCAACACCGCTCAAAGCCAATTGGATGCCGCGTGAAGCCAACTCAAGGCCATGCCGCTTATCATTTGAAATCTACAATAAAAAATAAAGGAACTGTTATGAAAGGAATTCAGGTATATAAGAATGGTGTGCGTCGTGAGGGTCCGTAACTCTCCCTTCTAAGAATCACAATTTTTCTATAACTTTTCTTACTCTAATTTTAGGGCTGAGTTTATAAATTTCTACAGAGTGTTTCAAAACTGCAGCGACAACGTTTGAGAGGTGATTCCTGACGCCAACATAAGGCAAAAAGTATAGGCCATCCTGGGTGCACAAAATGATTCCTTTCGGAGTTATAGGCTGCCGAAAAAATGCAAAAAATGAACTTTAAAAGTCTACTAAGCTATGGGACATACCGTAGTCTGGTAAAGACTTCACTTAGGAACTAATATGTGCACGATCCAAATATCCATGTTTCAGAATCCTAAGGTACTAGCAAAGCAAGTTTTATAGAGGGAGTTTGTCTACGGGCATATAACACTGTTCAACAACGAAAATGTAAATTGAACAAAATCAGCTAATTCTTATTGATTTTGTGTGATGATCACGAATTTGAAAGTTATTTTCGAAAATTACCTCTATGTTTCGTTTTACAGACATGTCTAATAATAACGCTTTAAAAATAAATATATTCGCTTCGTTTGGGGTAAAATTTTACACTGATTCGGCAACACTGGAAAAACTATATGAACGCTTGGTTTCATTGTGCTCCTTATCTCAATAGTGTTCTGCTATTGTTAGAAAAGACAGGTTTAGTGCAGTTATCAGCGTTTTTGGTGTGACGTTTGTGTAGTGCGGGACATAAAAATACAACTACAATTTCGCAAAAATACTGGTATTTCGAATGTATATTTTTAAACAGTTGGCGTAACTATTTCAAGTGATATTTTGAGGATTTCAATAAACAAAAATGCCGCGAAATTGTGTAAACAGTGCTGATAGCTTCTGCTACGTGTGTGGGAAAGTGACATTTTCCTCACAAAAGCAGACTATAACACCACTAATAAGAAAAGCCTATCAATATTACTTTGGTTGAAAAATTGGAGACCAAGATAAATCTTGGGCACCCCACATTGTGTGTAACACTTGTGCCAGCAATCTAAGAAATTGGATTAATGGGAAGGGGCGCTCAATGCCTTTTGCAGTGCCCATGATTTGGAGGGAGCCAAGCGACCACATCAGAGATTGTTATTTTTGTATGGCTCCTTCCGTCAAGAAGGGAATTTCCACGAAGAAGAAGCGGGCCTTGATCTATCCTAACGTTCTTTCTGCAATGCGACCTGTTCCACATACGATCTTTTTTCTGATGATGATCAAGAAGTTGAAGCTCCTGAATCAAGTACTTCGAAGGACCCTACGTTTCTTGTAGAAGAACCTCCATGTGAACCACATAGACTTACTCAAGAGGAACTAAGTGATCTAATCAGAGACTTGGACCTCTCGAAAAGCAAAGCCGAAATTTTAGCGTCACGCTTAAACAATGGAATTTATTGCAGGAAAAAGATGTTCACTTCATTTTTTACTATGGAAGACACACTTGTGGCATGTACAGATGTAAATGGTCTCATGAGGGCACTTAAAATTAATTACATACCTACGGAGTGGAGGCTCTTTATAGATTCGTCCAAGGTGAGTTTAAAGGCAGTGCTTTCACATATTGGAAATGAACTTCCTTCAATTCCTGTAGGTTACGCAGTTCATATGAAGGAATCTTATGAAAACTTCAAACGTTTACTTCAAGCCATTAAAATTACGATTTTCAGTGGCTCATTTGTGGTGACCTTAAAGTAATAGCACTGTTGCTAGGTATGCAGTTAGGGTATACAAAGTATTGTTGCTTTATATGTGAATGGGACAGTAGAGATCGTGGATCTCATTACCGCAAAGTGATTGGAGTACCAGAGAAACTCTTCAGCCGGGAGTGAAAAATGTGCAGCATAAACCACTGGTAGATCGTAACCGAATTTTGCTTCCCCCTCTACATATTAAATTAGGTCTTATGAAAAGTTTTGTTAAGAGCATGAACCAAGAGGATGAGGCCTATAAGTACCTAAGAGGACAATTCCTTCGATTAAGTGATGCCAAAGTTAAAGAGGGTGTTTTCATAGGGCCACAGATTAGGCAACTATTCAAAGATCAAAAGTTCGACGAAATTCTCCAAGGTGAGGAGAAAGCTGCGTGGGAATGCTTGAAGAGTGTTTGTTCACAGTTCTTGGGAAGACACCGAGCAACAAATTACAAACAACTGGTAGCAAAGTTGTTGTTGTGCTACGAAAATCTTGGTTGCAATATGTCTCTGAAACTCCACTTTCTTCATTCACATCTAGACTTCTTTCCCGAAGATTGTGGAGCAGTAAGTGACGAACATGGTGAGAGTTTCCATCAAGATATTGCAGCCGTGGAGAAGAGATATGAGGGAAAGTGGAGTTCTAACATATTGGCCGACTACTGTTGGACTATTGCAAGGGATGCTCCAGATGTAATCTACAAAAGGCAAGCCAAGCGAAGACGCTCAAAATAAAATAAACATAATCCTGTACAAGGGATCACTTGAAACTTTTGTCTACATTGCAGTGTAGTTCTTGCACAAAAAGGTATTATTACATATTTTTCATGTTTTGATGTTAATATTATTTTTATTATTTATTTTATTTATTTATTTATTTATGACTTCTTTTACGTGGCGAAGTTAAGGCTCTGCAACCTTCTCCGAGCACTTAACCACGTGCATACATTTTTTTTTAAAAAAGCACCAATATATAGAAAATATTAACAATTACAAAATAAAATTATTGAACCACATAAAAAGAAGAATATACTACTTAAGTAAAAAAAATAGTTAAACACTTCAAAAACAAAAATTGAAAATAATATACAATATAGGAAACAAAAATAACACGGAGAAACTTAAAATGCATAAATCATGTAGCGGTACCAGAACTACGAATATATAAGCTGTACAAATTAACATAGGTTACCTATTGGTTGTGTGTTCATATGTGGGTTGTTAATAATCTCGTAAAACGAAGATGACTCATGAGCTACCAGTATCCTTATCTTTACTTAAGAGAAGGGAATTTACAGATTTTTTAAATTTGGCAACTGTGGAAACGTTGTGTATTAATTGAGGTAAACTGTTCCAGAGGCGTGTAGTACTTACTGTGAAGGATTTTGAGCATGAATCAGAATTGTGACTGGGTATGGAGAGTAAGAAATTATCTTGTGATCTTGTGCTTCTAGTATGAAAGTCTGATAAATATAAAAATCTACGGGCAAGATACGATGGTTCTGTCGTAGTAAGTATTTTGTACAATAGGGTAAGACTATGTAAATTTCTTCTTCCAACTAACGTCAGCCATGACAGTTTTTTATAAAAGGATGTGAGATGTTCCCTGTAAGTTATATTGAAAATAAATCTAACGCATGCATTTTGCACTCTTTGCAAGCGCTTTAATTGATTTTCTGTTAGATCAGAATAGACTGCGTCGCAATAGTCAAGATGTCGAAACACCAGTACCTTGACAGGTTTGATCTTCAGAGATATTGGTAAGAAATTTCTTAGTCGATTTAACGTATGCAGGGCACCAAATGCTCTCTTACAAACTCCATTTATTTGATCTGACCAGGAGAGATTTTGATTTAGTATGACTCCCAAATTTTTGACAGTTGTGGAGAATGGAATAACAGTATTGGACAATTTTATATTCGGGAGCTGAATATTACGGAATTGTTAATGTTTAACTTGACCACGGTTACTTTATTTTCTGTATCGCTGTGAAACTGGTATTTGCGCAATTTTGAAAAAAGAAGTACAAGGGTATAGAAAGCTATAGGTTAGGGTACTTCTTAACTCCCCAGCTTATCACATCACAGTGAAATAGATAAAAAAAAAAGTGAAATGTAGGTTTTTACAAGGATTTTGCTTAAATGTTCTATAAATATTAATACATTTGTATATATACAGCTACTGTTGTACAAGGGCGTTGTTTTCACAACCTGAGCTAAGAAAATTCTTCTATTATCATTTCATTTCATATTATGTTTAAATGAATGTAAAAATCGCAATTTCAAAGAATTTACATACTTTCGATCAAAATTTGTTGAACAGTGTAATTTGAAGTACTCTACAACTACCTCTATAAAACTGTTGTGGAAGTACCGGAGAATTCTGAAACTTGGATATTAGAATAGGGCACATACTAGTTCCTAAGTGAAGTCTTGACCCGACTACGGTAGGTCTCATAGTTTCTGGGCTCTGGACATTTAAAGTTTATTTGTTCATGTTTTCGGCAGCCTATATCTCCGAAAGGAGGCGTTGTGCGCCCAGGATGGTCTATACTTTTTGTCTTATGTTGGTGTCAGCAGGAATAACCTTCCAAACGTTGTCTGTGTTGTTTTGAAACACCCCGTATATAATTGATCTTTATGTTGAATTTGAACCTCACCAAAAAGCTTCTTATTCCCTCCAACGACATAAAGTTGTGCGTATACGTCTGAAGCAAATGAGCTTTCAAAGAGTGTATCAATAATTCTAATTAATAACCTTTCGTTTATATATTTCCTCCTTCGTTGTAGTTTTCCGTGCTATATATATATAAAACAACGTAAAAGGTTAGGCTTTTTGCGTAACAGTTAACTTAGTTATATATCTTTACATCCGCTCAACACAAGAAAACCATAGGATACAATAGGGCAGACTCTAACTTTCCATTTATGCTCCGGGCCTTTCCAGAGAGGTACCCAGTTGAATATAAATCTTACTTATACCAATTGATACTATACGAACCTATATTAAACTTGGAATAGTTTTACTACATCCGAAAAACGACAAAACATCACACAAATATCTTAAATGAAGTAAAAATGTAATCTGGGTTCAGTCGGAAAAATGTCTGCAAAAATAACCAAACCAACTTTTCTTGTCAGCAGTAAAACTGTCAAAAGTTCATTAGGGCTATGTACAGACTACATGTTAGTCAAATTTGTCCACTATTACAAAGGGTTAGCCACTTGTTATAGTTATCAGCAGGCTCAAAGAAGACTGATTTGCTTTTTCCTTTCACCACTAGGTTTTGTCGTTCAATGGGAAAAAAGTTGTTTTTGTTTTGGTGCGAATTATAGAATACTTTGTTAAGGCTTCAAATTGGGTAAAATATTGTCCTATCATTTTGAGTTGTAAAACACACAATGGTCTAAATTGTTCTCCCTTCACCAACTCTTTCACACTCATTCACTTCCATTAATCATTCAACAGGCGGGAACATAAAGAGAAAAAATATTATTTCATTTGTTGAACGAGTTACAAAAATGATGTGAAGAGTAAGGGAAAGAAGTGACAGTATAGCACATACAAAATGATGCATCCAGATTATAGTGTTTCGCTCCTATTCCACTTTGGTGCGGTGGTAGTGCTCTCAACGGGTCGGGTCGGGTTGAAGACCGACCCGACCCGACCCGTGACCCGAATTGACTGAACCGACCCGATGACCGAACCCGAGATCCGACCCGATTGGCCTGACCCGACAACCCTACCCGAGCTGACCCGATTGACCCGACCCAAATAACCCGACCCGAGATGACCCGACCCGACCCGTTTGAGAGCACTATCGTCACGACACTGGGTGAACGCCAAAATGCATTCCCATTGAGAATTAAACAAGGACCACGTGTACCGAAGTCTTACACGTTAACCACTAGGCTAGATCAAGCGACGGATTTGTAGATGCATCTTAATGGATATTTGGCACTTCTGAGGTTTGGTTATTTCTTTTTATAACTGATATGAACGTCCGACGTGGGAGAAATTTATTTTCTTTCTTGCTTTAGTTCTGTGACGAAAATTTTATTCAAGGTCAGTGTCCTTACCTGCTCGGATGGCAAGGTCTTCTCGGAAGGCAGTAGCATGAGTCTCTTGGCGGAGACAAAAGGAAATCGTTTAACTACAATGATAAGGGTTGAGGAAACAGGAGAATATCTGTGATTTTTTCCAACCCTTCAACTTTTATTCCAAAATAAGTTCTTATGTAAAATTTAAAAATACAGTACGATAATTAATTATAAAGTATTAATTTTATTTCATCATTTTTAGCCCAACAAATGAAATTCAAACAATTCGCATTCTTGGTCTTCATCATCAATACTGCATCTTATTCTTTGTCTTGCACAGTCAAGCCTTGGTTCTGCATTTCGTAGTATTGGTGGTCTTTCATGCTATACAAGAGCCAAGAATGCTCGCCTCATCGGTACAAATGAAGACCAAGTGTGATTTTGATTATGGTCTTTCATACTATACGGAAAGCAAGAAAATATGCTCATTGGTACTTGGTGATCACCAAAACAAGGCCGAGAGCAAGATTACTATGCACTTCGTCTTGCATATCCAATCTTTATCTTGTTCTTGTATCAATGTTCTTGGGCTTGGTGAAATAAAATGAAATATTCAGTTTAAGGTCCCTCGATTCTGCACCGAGGCTAAGGGATACGGTGACCATGAGAAATGAATGAAATGATGGAATGAAGAAAGTGTGAGGAACCAGGAGAACCCCGAGAAAACCCACTACATGGCGTTCCTCCACCACGAAGCCCACTTAGCACAAACTGAGATCGAACCATGGACACCATGCACCAGAGATGAATTATCTACCACTCAGCCACCGCGGTCCCGCTTGGACTTGGTCTTCCATATCCATTCTTTCTTTTTTGCCTTGCTTAACCAACTTCTAGTTTTGTTCTAAATCCAGACTCCATATTGGCGTTGATATTAATATTACAATCGATTGGTAAAATCAATCATCCACATTTGAAAATTAAAGTACACACAAGCACAAAAATAACCTCTTGTCATAAAAACGCTAGCTGCAAGTGTTCAAAATAGATTTATGGTTTCTATAAAATCAATTGAAATTTGCTATTTTTAATTAGGCAGCTAGTGAAAAACAGCAGCTTTCGACTCCAGCCGAGTTTAAGCTCAACCTAAACTCAGTTCACCAGAGTGAACTGACCCGACTGACCCTACCCGACAACCCTACCCGACTGACCCGACCCGAGCTGACCAGACTGAACCGACCAGATAACCCGACCCGATCCGACCCGATTGACCCGACCCGACAACTCGACCCAAATTACCGGACCCCACAACCCGACCCGAGCTAACCCGTTTGACCCGACCCGAGCTGACGCGAATGACCCGACCCGACAACCTGACCCGAGCAGCCTGACCCGACAACCCGATCCGAGCTGACCAGACTGACCCGACCCAACAACCCGATCCGAGTTGACCCGACCGACCCTTTTGAGAGCACTAGTGGTGGTTCGTAGTGTCTCAAGATACATATAAATTTTCAATACAACTCAATTTCTCATTACAAAACACGCTTATGATTGCCTAAGATAGCCTCACTCGAAAGGGCAACCCTTACTAATCATAAAAAAAAACTTACAATTAAAGAACGAAAAGAAAATCTCAGCCTGGTTAGTCATAGACATTAATCGGGCCCCATTCTTCTATCTTCTAGAAAAAATAGTTTTCTTTTCTCGTTTGCCAATCAACTAGACGTTGAAATCACGATACAAAAGGGCCTGAAACCGGAAGTAGTAGAAATGAGCAATTTCTGGTTTCGACGTTAATTGCTATAAATCAAGAAGGGGTAATAGATAGAGCTGTGGTTTCCTGCAATCCGTAAAACGTCTCAAGAATACATAAGACTCAATATTTATTTCCATAGAGCAAAACTGATAGCAGATAGTAAGAAAGCGGCATTTTGGAATCGATTTAGCGTTCCAAAAATAGGCACTATCTTCTTTCTTAACTCTATATGCAAACCAAAGATGACAGAAATCAACCTCTTCCGGTTTTAACTTTAGTAACCTTGGAATAAATATCGTGATAGGTAGTCAGAAGCAATTATCTGTAGTAAATTAAACGTCCCAAGAATTTAATCCAACTTAACTCTAAACTCGCTACTAAAACCAGAAGTGGCATAAAATCATGCAGATTCGGTTTTAACCCTTCAATGCTATGGATTAGAAACGGTAAAAGATAAGGAGAAACGGTTATATGCAATCGATTATGCGTCTCTCAGATTTAACGTACCACGCTATGGAGTAGATTCGGTATTAGATATGTTAGATTCAATCGATTATGCAACCCTATAATAAATCCGGTTTTAACGTTGAACACTATAGATGAAAAATGTTACTAAATTCAGAAAAGCAATTCAGTGCAATCGCTTATGCGTCTCCATAATAAATCCAGAATTAACGTTAAAATCTGTGAAATAGGAACAACACAAGATAGAGAGAAGCGGTTAAATTCGATCAATTATGCATCTCCATAATAACTCCTCGGTAGAAATCAATCGAATATGCGCCTCCATAATAAATCCAGATTTAACGTTGAAATCAGTGGAATAAAAACAATACAAGATAGAGTGAATCGGTTAAATTCAATCAATTATGCGTCTCCTTAATAAATCCAGATTTAGCGTTGAAATTTGTGAAACAGGAACAATAGAAGATAGAGAAGATCGGTTAAATGATATCGATTATGCGTCTCCACAATAAATCCAGATTTAAGGTTGAAATTTGTGGAATAGGAACGATACTAGATAGAGAAAAGTGGTTTCATGCAGTAGAATATGCATGACTCAATACTAGCCCCTACATTTTATTTCCATCCTAAGGTCTTATTGAAACTCAACCTGGTAGAGATTCACTACAGCTTCCGGTTTCGATACTCATCAACCTAGAAGAAAAATGCTAAGAGACAGTAAGAAGAGGTTTTGTGGAGTAGATTTAGTGTTCGAAGACTAGGTTCTCTTAATCTCCTATTTAAACCGAGAGTGGTAGACATCAACCATTTCCACTCTTAACATTTATTTTTATTGAATGAAAGCTCTATCAAATAGCTGATATATATAATCAATTAAACTCTTAAGGACATATCTGATCTTCCCTGTAAAGTCTGTACTAAAACAGGAACTGGTATAAATCTTCTACCATTTCCGGTTTAAATATTAATTGAGAAAATATCACATGATAAAAACAAAACCTTTTTCACGTGGTGTACATGACATTGCTAGTATTAATATCTAGTAGGCTTTAAAATACTAAAGTTAACGAAGTATATGCCATGGCTTCATTCACAAGCCTCACAAGTAGATACTAAAAGAATTATTTTGTTGGGACAGAAATATGCATTTGTATTAGTACATTGATAACTTAATTGACATAGTAAAGCTTTTGTATGTTTTATACATTGAGAGTAAGGTACTAGTATATTCTTTCAAGAAAAACTGTATTAATTGGATGCAAAATGTAATTATGTTTGGTGTAACTGCAACTTCACAATAATAACTTTCTGACTAACAACCAAACCCCCTTTACAAGGCTTGACAAAGTTTGCGAAACGCATCGCGACGTAAAATACACTTTATGAAATTTCAGTGATGAGTCTCTAAAAACACTGGCGGAGGTTAGGTGATTCCTGAATGTAAAGTTTGCATCACTGATGTCATGTCCCGAAATCAGTATCTGATAATAAATGTCGCAAATAACAACAAAAACTTTACGTTGCTTTGACAGGAACAACGTAGCATTAGATTCTACAAACTGTTCAACCTCACTCTGTGTTATAGCAATACTTTATGTAGCTATTCTATAGATACCACATAATACAATTAAATGACAAGGAATGCTTCTTAGAAAACATTAAAATACAAATCACACATTTCGTACATTTCAAATGTAAAACTACATTTCCATAAGTATTTTTAGTAAATAAGTTTAATTTGCTACAGTAATTAATGTTTAATTTCTTTAACAACTTTTAACGATCATAGTATTCTATAGTGACCTTTTGATTGACTTATCTCTTGCAGATCAGCAACTAGTTGGAAGATGAAGATACTCATTTTCCATATCATTACTGGTTTGATTCTTCTTGTGATAAGGACAGAACAAATTTTAGGTCATCTTATCTTGGATTCACGAGTTCATAGTGAGTTAAGCAAATGCGTTTTAGATATTCTAAATACTTATATGGAGAACAGTCGAAATTTGCTCATATTTGTTGAAGAAACCTGGATGATGCACGATCTGGAAGAAGAAGTTATAAATCACTACAAGAAACCACTACTAAAATTTCAATACAACTCATTACGTACAAATAGGTTAGAAACTTTTGGTAAGACATGGCTGAATGTTCATCGTAAGGTAACTTATATGTTCCTCTTACACTCCTCTGTCACTATTCATAAAATATTTACATATTTGCGTGATTATCATATTTGGAATTCCAACAGAAAATGTTTGATTGTGTTGGTGAATTACTATTATACAGCATTAGAAATTAGAATAATATTTCGTGTTCTGTATTTATATGACGTGTACAATGTAGTCCTTGTAGCTCCGAAAAACAAACTGAAAAGAGGGAAAAGTAGACAGAACTTCACACGGAACGACGTCGTGTATATTTTCAGTTATCATACCTTTACGAGAAAATTTTGTAATTTACCGAACAGTCCAATTATTGTATATCAATGGACGCGAGGCAAATTTAAACGTGAAGCTAACTTATTTCCTAACAAAGTCAAAAACATTAATGGTTGCTCTCTATCATTTTATCTTTGCAATCGATTTCCCTCCGTGTATATGGAAAAGAATTCTGAAGGTGGATATACACTTAGCGGTGTAGCAGGAAATCTAATCAAGGTTCTCTCTACTAAATTAAACTTTCAATATGAAACAAACGCCTACCATAACTTCTCATTAACACACTTTAAACCGCAAATAGGATTTGAACGTTGCCATTGGAAACCGTGGTATGGACATAAATACCAGGACTCCACTCCTAGACTTGAGAAATTGTTTTGTCACCACTTTGATGCCTATTTTTGTGAAGTAACTCCAAGTTCTATAGGTAATGACTTACTTGAGCTAATACTTAGTAGAAGTTTCTCTTATCGCTTCTTTATAGCTCCTCGTCCCGCTTTCTATCCAATGTGGATGAATCTAATATTCCCTTTCCAAGCAGAGGTGTGGATATTTCTAATGATATCATACATTCTTTTGTCTCTCATTTTAGAGTTATTTAAATCGATAGATAAGCGCTTCGTAGGTTATATTATGCTGAAATCTCCTTTTTGGTTCAATATTCAGCTTTTGTTGGGAACTTCTAGTTCACCTGTACCAACTAACAACTTCCTGAAAAGCGTATTCCTCTTGCGGGTATGGGTTTATCTTATCCTAAATACAGGATATGAAGCATCATTATTTGGTTTTCTAACCAGGCCTGCGAGGTACCCATACATTGAAACGTTGGACGAGCTTTTAAATTCTGGAATCCCATTTGGAGGCTCTTTTGCAGCGCAACTCTTAATTTTTAGCAGATCCAATGACTCAATAAATAAGGAAATAACTCGAAGATGGATATTAGAAGATGAAGGTGGAAAACGAGCATTTTCGGGAGAGAAATTTATCTTGTATGTAAGGCAAACCATGTTGGAAAAGTACTTGAAAAATGATGATAATGTATTTAGCAGAGATGATAATAATTTATACTATGCCATCCCAGATGGTTCAGTCAGATTTCCTTCTGTGTATGCTTTAAGACATGACTCACCTTTCACAGATGAGTTTAATCGAATCATTTCACTTTGCGAGGAGTCTGGGTTACAGTTAAAATGGAGGAGAGATGCATTACATCAGAAAAAATTGCAAGATACCAATGGTACGAAGTTCGATGATTCTGAAGAAGCCATTAGTCTGGAAGTATTAATAGGGGCTTTTGCAATTCTTCTATTGGGGTATTCTGTAAGCATGTTGATGTTTATTAGAGAATACGTAATTCACAATTGCAAAACAAGTTGAAATTATTCTGTCTTGTATTCGGCAAACATACAAACGTAAGAAAAGACTTTTTTCAAATATTGTCTTTCTGTGAATTCTAAAGTTTTGTTAAAACATACAGATTTTATTCTTTTGGTAGAAATAATTAGAACTTTCTTACGGGAAACTACAAAGCAAAGAAATTAATAAGAAACACGAAATTTAGTTTCAATGTACAACGATAACATGAATGTACTACTTATATTTTATTTCATGTGTTGGACACAAATGAGATTTTATCTGGCAGTAGCTATCATTTAGAAGAAATATTATAAAAGTGTCATGAATAACTTTGATCTGTAAATGATTTTATCTTCTGTCGTTAAGGAAATATGTGTGTTGATATGTCGTAGTTTGGTTGCTATGATAACAGTACACGTTACCAAAGTTTTGTTTATAAATAATTAAATATACTTAAGAGAGACGCCATATAAGTTGAAAGTGTATGGAATTGCTGAGAATATCGATTAATCGGGAAATTATTGCTTTAATTGATTATAATAGTGTCTAACCATTTGCATTATCATCATGCTAAATAATAACATGTTCTAATAAATACCTAAGTATATACTATGACAAATCTCCATCTGTTCTAAAATAATATTCGAACTGGCGCCTGATATTATATGTTAACTGGTGGTTCCGTCCAGGAATCTCTGCTGATACGCACGAATATTAGTAAGAACAATTTAATGTGAATTTTATGATATTAATGAATCAGAGAAAAAATATAAATAAAGAATGGAGTATGTTCAAGAAATAAGAGAAGACGAAGATTCTTCCGTAACTTCTAAGTTAAACTTGCAAATCTTCATACAGAAAATGAAAGATTTATTGATTTGTTAGTTGCAACAAACCACCTCTAGGTTGGAGTTTTCTCAACATCAAATACATGCCTAAATGGAACAAATAGGGAACAAAATAGAGTAATCGGTGAAAGAACAAATAATGTCACAGAGTCAATTAAGCTCTAAATTATAACGACTTTAGCAACTCTCCAGTGACAAACTAAAATAATTATCTCAGACGCTCAAAAGCAAATTTGAAGTATGGAAACCCTAATAAGTGTAAATGCTACTCAAATCTATGATTTACAGAAGGGAGTCATACAAATAGAAAATTAATTTAGGACCAGTAAAGAAATAAGCATGAACCCAACGACTAGTGAATTTTTCCCTGATTTCAGCTTATAGTAATCATGCCTAAATCAAATGATACAGTTTTCAGACAGGTGTGTGGAGAAGAAAGTTTACGAGGAAGTAAAGGAATGGATGAAACCACCTTCGATTCAGATAATGAGAAGGAAAGGCCAGCGAGTAAAACTATTCACGTAACATTTCGAAAACAAAAACCTATAAACTCTAGTAGTATTAAATCTCCAAGCTCACCGGTAAATAGTGATGAAAAATTGTTAATTAAACTTATTGGCCATGTAGATAATATTCCCGCGAGTACTTTCATGGAAAAAGTTGAAGAAGAATGTGAGTTGATCAGCATCAGCAAAATCTTACGTCTATGTAATATTACTACTCTCTGCAATTTGGTACAAAGCAATTAAAACAGGTTTACTAGTTACAAAGACTTTAAAAGTATTTTGCTATCTAATTTCGAAACTGACATTCTAGCTATGAGAGACGCACAAGTTAAACATAAGAAGTATGATCCTAAAGTAGAAACGAGCATTATGGATTTTAGAATTTCCACCTAGAATGATCTGAAGTTTGCTAAATCATTATCAACCAGACCCGAGAACTATTGCATCTATTAGGATTCTACTACCGTATAAGTTACAAGATCTCATCTCATCACAATGTATGAATTTTAATTATTTACCCTTGATAGTACAAAATTTTGAAAACTAAGTGGCTATGCAGTAGAACGTAAATAAGAATATGCACAATAGTGTTAATAACCAAGTGCCGGTACGTAATATAAATATAAGACGAGATAGTGGTAATGAAAACATAAATTCTAAATTTACCGGTAATGTAACCGAGTCTAATTCTAATGTAATACAGCTTGCAGAAGCAATAGATGTATTCAGCCTAATATAAATAACACCTGTAGATTTCGTAACAAATCTTATTGGATAGGCAGCAGGATTTTTGTATAGGAGACAACAAAGAAGTGAAATGAATTTTCGCCTTAACTCTTCACAAAGAGTGTGCGGTGCAATATGATATAATTGATACGACTTGCAGTACTATTTTGAACTAACGCCTGTTGGTGACGGACAGATTTAAAATTGCGTCAGCAATTGAAACTCGATGTTCTGAAGCAATGGTTTAAACTCTTAAGTTAATTAGCATTTTACTCGGCATTGATAAATCTAATTTTGTACGTAAGATTTTGATTATATATATATATATCACACAGATGATTCCATGCGAATCATACAAAAAGCAAGTGGTTACAACTTGTTAAAACTTTAGTTCCTGAAGATGTATTATCCAAAGTTAACCCCTTTCTGCATGATTTACTTCTTTTAGTGGAAACTGATAATCAGTATTGGAAATCCTCATATGGGAACATGAAAAATGAATTAAAACTTGAATTTTAGATTTTTCACTTAATTTCGACGAGAAATAGGCCAAGTGAACTTTGTGGTGGACAAACACGTTGCTCGTGGGTTTTCTCGGGGTTCTCCCGTTTCCTCCCACTTTCTTCATTCCACCATTTCACTCATCTCTCATCATTACCGTCTGCTTTAGCCTAACCGGCATAATCTGGGACGTAAAACTTAAAGATTTCATTTCATTTCATTTTTTCCGACGAGAAATAAGTAAGTGCCATATATGACACACTTACAACTCACAAAGAACATGCCAGATGATATCAAAATCTCTTATTCATATACGTCAATATCTCACACAGCAGACAAAACAGTCATTTGATGCTTTTGATAAATTGCAAAAAAAGCTAAACGGAAAGAAGGGTACCGTATGTGCCATATATGGCACGGCATGCGGTAAGAGGTTAATGTAGGCTTAGACACCGTTAATTCTTGTGATTGGTTTCAAATAAAATAATTTTCTCGTTATGTAATTTTAATGTGGTATTGATTAATGACTGTTTCTTTGTTTAATTATTGTAATGATTTATTGTAATATGAATTCTGTTTCATGATATACGAGCAGCATTTTACAATTTTATGTTAACTGCTCTGGAATGGAAGAACACTGATACGTTGTATTTTAATCCGTATCCGGTCAAGACATTTTTGTAATCTAGACGAGCAACCGGTGCCTGTCAGGCCCAGTATATATTTTAAGTGCAGAATAAACAGAATTCCATGCCTGTTGTCGCATACTTTTCCGACTAATCTAGAATATATACTTTTTGTAATTCAAAGTATATTTATTTTAAATTTTATAATTTACAGTTTATAATTATGCATGTAGAAATAAAGTTATATATTTGCATATTTTTTCTTGTTTTCGACACCATTTATTTTTTTTTACTTGTGTTTCCTATCAACTTTCAAGTGTACCTATTCACACGTGTGTCTTGTGACCAGATGGAGGATTTTTTAGTCTCTTTGACATTTATTTTACAAATTATGGTTATCTTGCTATTTTCGTTTCAAACAGGTTTACTGCGAATGTCGCAAACTTGCTTGTCTTTATAGCTTTTAGACCACGGGCAAACGCGGCACCTCATCCTCTTCTTAGTATCCGCGCGTCCGTTGATGATGGTTGAATTTCAGGCCAGATTTGTTTTATAGTTGTAAGATTTGTATTTTGCAGGCCCTTAGATGATCTTCTCTGGATATAGTCTAGCACAAGATTGTGACATCAACCAGGAAACGTTTTCTTATATTATGAACACCAACGTAAAACAAAACATAAGCAGAGTATTTGCATAAGCATGGGGCGAGTATTTGTACAAACAACTTAAGCAGCCACGCCAGATACGCCCAAACAATTCATAAAAAATGGTCATGGATTAGTTTACCTTTCTGACATATGCATTTACAATCTGATCCAAGGATTCCTCATCACATTTTTTTTTGTTAGAGTGTAGAATTACTCTGGTTCATTATCCTTTTCCTTTACAATAGTGTTTTCATGTTGCATTCTAGATAGAAGAACTACAACTTTATTTGCCTTCGGAACGTATCTTACAAGGATACAATTTCTTTTGAATCCGAAAGCTGAAGAATTTTCTTTTCTACTCCGATAGGGTTGAGTAGGAGGCGCGGTAGTTCAGTGGTAGAGCGTTCACCTCCGGTGCATGGGGTTCCTGGTTCGATCCCAGCTCGCGCCAAGTGGACTTCGTGGTGGACAAACACCGTGCTCGTGGGTTTTCTAGGTGTTTTCCAATTTCCTTCCACTTTCTTCATTCTACCATTTTCACTCATCTCACTTCATCACCGTCTCTTTTAGCCTAACCGGCATATGCGTGAGACGTAAAATTTAAAGATGTCATTTTATTTTTTCAGATGGGGTTGAAATTTTGAAGGGATAAACTTGTTATTCTTACTCATAGTCCCTACGTAAGTGAATCCATTATAGAGCAGGTTTCTTAAATCATAATCTGTAAAGTAGTCGTCACAGGTTACATTTCTGTTCAACTTCTAATAAGGTTCCAACGACTCTACGACCTATTATTGGTTCATTTTTCTGTGTGCTTATTCAATGTAATTCTACGAAGTAAGTAAGTAAATAATAATAATAATAATAATAATAATAATAATAATAATAATAATAATAATAATAATAATAATAATAATAATAATTCATGCTATTAGGTTGCAACAGCCACGAGTTCAATATATAATTACTGTATGTGACCATTTGGATTTTGTTTCACAGGAATTCCATCAAAGTTATATAGAGCCTCTTAGGCCCCTGTTGCCCGATTAAATCAGGAAAAGGTTTTCAATTTTTTTAAAAAAAATACATTAGCTCTACCAAATCTATAAACTCATGATTTTAACTTCGACGGAGGATAGAAGAATTCAGAATTTTATGTCATCGAAATATGTATGGTTATTGAGAAATTCGAAAAATGAAGCTACTGGGCCTGGAAGGTCCCGGTTTCCCGGATAAGTGTTGGCTCAAACAGTAACTGTAATTTTGTTAAGAAAATAACTCATTTTGGAACTTAATTAGATAACTGAGTTCTCAAATTTTAAATTTGCATTCAGTAGCTTAGTACAAAAACCTATCCAAATGGTTGGTCACGGGGATACCATTCTATTGTATTTTTGATATATGATGCCAGATAGGGGTTGGGGGATGACAGTATGTTAACAAAAGAGGACAGTAGAAAATGGTGGTGGTAGGTGGGGTGAGAACGGACATAGAAAGTAAACAAAAGAAAGAATAGTAGAAGGTGAAGGAGAAGTCGTGTATACAATGCTTTGCAGCTGTATGTTTTAAAGAATAATTGTATAGAAAAGAAAGGAAAAGAAGTGGGTGTGGGAGAAGGGTTGTTGTTGACTTGCGAAACTTGAGTAGTAAACAAAAGAAAGAATAATACCAGATGTTGATGGTGTGGAGGTAGAGAAATCGTGTATACAGTGCTTTGCAGCTGTATAGTTTAAAGAATAATTGTATAGAAAAGAAAAGAGGTGATGTGAGGGTAAAGGGTCGTTGTAGATTTGCGAAAGATGAATTGTAATGGTGTGGAAGAAGATAAACTGTGTATACAATGTTTTGTAAGTAGTATGTTTATGCAAAAAAAATTCAACTATGGACTTCACACATAGAGGTTATTATTATAATTAAAAAATCTTGTTAGAACACGCATCACGACGGCTGGTGACGGAAACACAATGCTGCGCGGGGTACGCAGGGCTCGCGAACGGAAAACACACGCGTTTGCGGACGCGACCACGATTAAAGATGAAATGGGAGTAAAAACACATACATATGGAATTTTGAAAAAGACTCACGTAGACATAAGAAAAAGAAAAGCAAATGAATTTCTATTTAGAATTGTTTAACCTTGAGTAAAGACACGCACACAATGCATTACCAAGAAGAGAAAAATATTGGTCTTGAATTGACACGTTAGAAGATTTTTGCGATTTTTTGTTGTAAAGAATTGCTTGCTTGTATAGGGGATACGCTGTTTTGAATATATTGGAAAAAATATGGGTAGTACAAGAAAAAAAGAATCTTTTCCTTGAACGAAATAGGAGGGTTGTATGAACATGGTGTTGTTAGGACGCCATTTCCTTTGGCTTAAGCGTTAAATACGGGGATTAGGAAAATGTATGTATTTACTGCAATGGCTCCCGTACGCAAGCTAGCTTTTGAGGAGGACGAAGAAACTTTACCGTGTCCAGCATCACAACTGAAAAAGATGAAGATGGAAAAAATGGATTTACCGGGGAAAAAGTCAAAGCACAGACCAGATTCTCCGGACTGCGTCGAAGTTGTATATTTATCACCATCTTCGGATGACGATATTTCATCTTCAGATGAAACCGATTTCGAAGGAAAAGAAAGTCACCAAACACCATTACAATCAGTTTCACCTTCTCCACCATCATCTCCATCGTTATTGGCAAATACAGGAAGAAGTATTGGAGTTTTGGATGCACGTATAGCAATTTTAATGTGGACCCGAATTGTATTTTGAAAACGCTCAAAGGGTGGGAATCAGAGAAAATTTTAATCTGCCACGGATGTAGTGAAGCTGTACAGAATCAAAACGGCGACGAGTGCCTTTTCATGTCTGAAGAAGAGTTGGTGGAAAGAGCGGTAAGAAATTTAATAGAAATAAAAATTGATGAACTGTTTTATTCCTATGGAAAATTACATATTATTGGAATATGCACACAGGAGATCTTTTACAAAACATACCGTGATCTCAATCAAGAAAGGGAGAATAATTTTTTGAATGAAGTGATTGAGATTTTTAAAACTAAGACAGAAGGAAATCATTTCAGGTAAGTGTTTATGAAGTGTATATGAATAATAATCTTAACTGATACTGAAATGTCACATGTGAGAAAAAAGATTTTTAAGTTGAAATTAAGAATGGTCTTAAGAATAAGGAAGGAAGAAGAAATAACATTTTCAAAGAATTTTTAGCGGGCCATATACTTTATCGGCTATCGACACTATCACTTGCCGTCAATATTTATTCCGAGTCCCCTTAAATATTTACAACATTGAGGAAAAAGTTTTATGTTTACTAGCTATTACCCAGTACATATGTTCACTAGTGCACATACATCGAATAAAATATGCTTACTAAATTTTTGCCCGTGCATACATTTACTATTGTATACATTTTCTATTCTTTAAATACAAAGTATAAAAAGTAATAGTATATGTTTTCATGTATAAAAACAATAAGTTTACGTTCATACTGACTCTAAACAAATATATTTGTCATGCACTAAACTTATATCCTATACTTTAATACAACAAGACAGAATCATCCGTTGTCTTACATAGTAAATGTCGACCATTATATTTCCCCAACAGTACATATATATTTTATACAAACATGCTGTAAAAATGAAATAATAATATATATTTCGCAAAAAAATTAACGTCGAGCAACATGTATAGTATATATAATGTATTTCGGATACTAATATATATATATATATATATATATATATATAATGGAAATACTAACTGGGAGTCAAGATATATCCTATGCAGTCAGTGTTCTATAAATATATATGTATACTAATATACACAGCGCATAAACACCAAGTAAAATTACATTTTAACATGTATATTAACTTTTACCCACAAGGATACCGTTCAGTGCAGATATTTTGTATACAACTCATGAAATCTCATAATATTAACTATTAACGCATATACTAACTTTACCACTAACTATACCGTTCACCGCACATATCTCCTATACATCACATATACTTAATGCTAGCCGCCATATATGCTGTGCAGTGCATAGCAATAATTTCATATGGAAGTCAGCCATGTTTCATTTTTTAACTTTACATAGTTAGTTCGTATTATTTAAATAGCATCATTTGCTTTGCAAATTCAGAACAGCTATGCTGTGAACGTTTCTATAAATCCTTTTTAAAGGCTTTTGTTTCAAGTACCATTACCTTAAACAATGTGTCCTTAGTAACCCTGACCCGTGTTGCGTGCAACTTTAAGAGTGTACGTTCAGCCAACGTTAGTACCCCTGTGGGGGAAGGAGTGATGACATGAAGCAAATAATCAAAAGCAACCGATATTAGTATCGAGTCCCTAACAACACAATTACATAGCAGGCATTCCATAAATGGAATCCAGATGGTCTGCTGTGGGACTCATCTACCACGGTGAAATGGTCTGTCTTAAAACATGATATCCAGGATTCGAGAGAGGACATTTCTCTCGTATCTCCATGTGAATTTGCTTTGTAGACTTACCCTGTAACAATAAGAACATCTTCTTCAGCTCCGATGACGTGAAACTTCCTTGTCCGTCTTCCATCTCACCTAACCTGCAATGACAAAAGTTGTATAATTAGGATTCAATTGATTTTAACATAGTAATATGTTAAGGTATGAGCTTTCATATGCCAACAAGTTTATTTATCCACTTCAGTTTAACTTGAATACAGCCAGGAACTTTTCAGTCTTACCTGGTATTCACAATCTTTGTGGTTTTTTGACATGTCATTAGCACTCTTTGATGTCAATCAGAAGTTTGAAAGTTGCGGCCTGATTAGAATCACGTGTGCTCCCCTTATGCATCTCAAGTCAGACTATGATTGTCACAATGGTCATTCCAGGTGCTGAATGTGATTTGCAATCATTTCTGACATACATGTCCTACGGTTATTTTTATTATTTTCAAAAAGAACTGATAAATCTTCGTTCAAAATGTCTGCCTCAAGTTCTAGAGGTAGTCGAAGTTTGTTTGCGAGCCAAGCAAGATGTCACAACGCGAGCAGCGATTTGAGTTTTCTGAAAGTTATTCCTTGCTCTAGGTCTAGGGGTATTTGCCATCATTAACGTTGTTTAGTTGTTGATAACAACGTAATGTCTTTTACAAAGTAACTTCAATCTTGGTTGAGTCAATCACCGCTAAAACAGTGACTTCTCCGGTTGAGTCGCGCTATCTCTTAATTTCCAACTGTTTCATCTTTCAGATGATCAACGACATTTATGTGTGGACGAGCACCGACGTACGGAAGAAACCATGAGGGAAATAACACCAGTTTGCGAGTAAGTACTAATACGTTAAGCAGTCCTAATTTTTATTTCCCTTCTCACCTATTTCAAACCTTTTAACATCACAATCTGTCTCTTTTTGTAAATGTTCAATTTTATTTAAATGCAATCCAGGGCAGATCACTTACTTTGTGCTCTACCAAATGCAGAATTCACAAAACCTTGGGAGCAATTTGTCAGTTCTGAAATCCCCAATGTACGATTCACTTACGCATTATCTGAGCTTTTGAACTGCTCGACTGCACAATTCTTATCTGGTTGTATCCGAAACTCTTGAGTTCCCTGGTGATATTTAAATCTCGTAAATTATAATGTGCTCAATTTCTTAAAATCCAGCGTTTGTAAGCTCTTCAATAGGACAGGCAACATTAACAATCTTCTATGGAGCTGGAAGTATGAATTCTCACCAAGTTACCCAGTATCAATTAATATGTAAGTAATTCTTAAAACGTTTTTATCTGTCATGAACTTTGTTGGTAATTATTGATTCAACGTACTCTCTAATCCAATGCTGTTAGTGTTTAATAGGCTCTGTAATATCAGAGTATACATCCTAGAGACGTTTATTTTAATGTATCGATAAATGTACTGATGTTCTATGAAAGCCAATGACTTGCAACATCTACCAAATTAATTTTTTGTCAATTCGCAGATGTATTAGTGTGCCAATACCTATACATACCCCTATCACAGTTTGATAGTATGCACCATGATACCCAAGTCCTATAAAAGAGAATGAACCTATATACACATTCATATTAGCATATGAAGCAGTGTAACTACATCCAAAAAAAAAAAAAAAAAACGTTACGCTGACGTGATTAGACGCATTATTTACAAATATTTTTTTTCGTTTTCTACCCAAGGAAGCAAGCAAATTGAACTACTCAAAATGCTGAAATATAAACCCAGGACTGAGAAACCAATTATTATTTTTTTTTATTTTGTAACAAGTTCAATCGTTCAACACACTGTTCTCAAACTTACGAATGGAGGGTGAAAGTGTTTCTGTCTTATAACATTTACTGGAACCTTGTATTTCTCCATGTAACCATACAATACAGAAAATCTTCATCAAATAGAATGAATTAGGAACTAGAAATACAAAATGATGTTTATTTAGTCATAGAAGAAAAATAAATAGTTCAAAAACTTTAACACACACATAGCAGGTTTCTATATTAGTACATTTTACTACAGTTTTTTTCAATTTCCAAAAATTAAGAGGTAGTCTTATGTACCTACGAACCATGTTCATAGGCCAGTCACAATGTTCCTACGCCACTTTTCTTTACATATTGCTTCTGTACCCACAATTTTATACGCTCGGTACTGTAGTGTATTCGATGGTTTGTGACAAACTTTATTTATTCATCTTCTTAAGAATTATGTGAAAAAATACTCATTTCGTTCTTCTCTGCACTTTTCGCGTTATTTATCTCTCATTACGGAGTCAAATACGATAATTTTATTTTTATTCTATACAGGAACTATTTCACCAGCAAAAAACTTAAAAAGCACATTTAAAAAGCTTATGTTTCAATCAATAGGACGGATTATATTTACATTAATTTTGATGGAAAAATAATTTTGATTCGCAAATAGTGAGATTCATTGTGTCTATATATATATATATATATATATATATATATATATATATATATATATATATATATATATATATATATATATATAGATATAGATATATTCTGTCGTTGCATTAAAGTCGTATGGTTTAAGTAGATTGATGCATCTGGATGACTAAAAAACAATGATTATTATTTATAAACTAAGTAAAATGGAATGAGTAACTGGAGCATTTATTAAATGAAGATATAAATTCTTATTACTAAACTTGACTGTAAACAGAATATGGTTATGTTGTTTTCATATTTTGAGCATAACGAAATAAATATGTTTACATGTCACAAATATACCTTGTGTATGAAGTTGTTATCGCTTTAACTAATAGAGAGAAACAAGTATTCAAGGAGAAAGAGAACAATACTTTATAACTTTCATTCGACTTTTGAAAATTGTATGAAAATTAAGTTAATGAAAGTCTCTCACATATATTAATAAACAGGAACATTTTGGGTTTTACTGAAATTGATATTCTCTCCAACTAATGTGCCAATTACCAAAAATGAGATATATTCTAATAAAACAGTTGATGAACCAAAATATATCATCTTACATTGTATGGGTTATTACATTAACTACATGTTACAATATTATAGAAACTATAAAGCAGATAACCATTTTAACATAAACAGAAAATAATAAAGTTTATGAAAATAGATTTAATTTGATTGTGTTCGTCTTTCAGGAGAGACGTAAAATTACTATGTCATTTTCATGTTCTTGTTCCAACTGGTCACTCGTTTCACATATTCATAACAAAGTTTCAGTACTGACTTATTCTGAAATTTGGTTCAAAATAAGAGTATTTGTGTTGAACTCGAAATTCAGAGTACTGAGTTGTATGTATATTTTCATTGTTTCTCATTTCTGTTTTTCAATTTGATTGTTCAATTTCCTGTTCAAAACACAAACTCTGTAAATAACTGGTTTCTTGCACCTCAAAAAAAGATATAAGTGTATTGTGCTTAAGCGATACACTTTTTTTTTCTAGAAATTGTCGTACAACAGAAATGGCAGTTTCTTATCAATAAATATATTAACTATCAGCTATGAATTCATTTCCATGCCAAGTTGAAAAACATTACGTACAACATCCTTATATACAGGGTATTTTTAAAGTATATATATACTGGTCATATAAATGTAAAACTTTAAAAATACCCTGTATATAAGGATGTTGTACGTAATGTTTTTCAACTTGGCATGGAAATGAATTCATAGCTGATAGTAGCTTTTATATATATCTGGGATGCAAATAAGCAACAAAATTTTACCAGCCCAAGAAAAAAATCTACTAGCCCATATCCCAGAATAGAAATGATTTACGTACGTTTGGTATATCAAATACTCGCCCGCACCGATGAACCAATCGCTCCAGGCGAGTGGATATTTGCGTCCCTGATATATATATACTTGTTCCACTCTAGACACATATAACCGTAGCTAGGCTGTATTACAACTGCCCTTCCCGTAGTACGAGCATCAATACACGGATCTTGATTACAATTCTCGCTTGGAGAACCTTAAGAACTAAACGCACTGTATATCAAGGTCCATTATTATCTTGGTGCTGAAAGGAATGCTAACATTCCAATACATCAAAACAACCAAGAATTGAACAAGTATCGAATATATCAGTTCTACTATAACTATCCTCATTGTGAATAAAATACTCCAGAAACAAAACTTTTAATGTATTATATAAAATTAATAATTTGTGCTATCTTGTGTGTAAATAGAAAGTAGTGCATTCTTAAGATTTATAGCCCGCATATAATAAAAAATAGTCCAAAAGTAACGTGTAGCCCAAAATTGAAATTTTGGTACGCAGGGCACTTTAAAATTTGCCCAAGTCGCTACTTTTAGCCCAATCTGGCAACACTCGTCTGGGGAAAATCAGATTCGAAGAGTTAGGTAATATTCTAAGCTAAAGTGTAATAATAAACCATTTCAAGTTTTAATGGTTTAGAACATAGGAGGCAGGTTTAGCTCACCCACCCTATCGAAGGAACCGACAGAGGTACATACGTAGTACTACATACTCATCAAAAACAGTGAGGAACTCTCCCATTCACCATTAGCAACCATTCATAAGCATAGGACCATAAGGCTTACTAGCACCCATCAAAGAAACAAAATGGCGTACATGGGAAAGTATCTGGTCCAACATATCGACAAAACAGGTTGATTACCCCTTCTTGGGACCGTAAACTGAATCATACAGAAGAAATAACTTCAGAAACATCGAAAATTTCAATCTTTGCAAATGTTGCCTGTTCAAACAAATGAAGTGGGGCTCCCAAATTTGAAGATGTACATGTTTAGGACCCATAAACTCTTCCGAGATGTCAGTTCCCGGCAATTCCAAGTTTAATGACTAGTAAAATGCACCTTTCTTAAAATTTAGGTGTAGGATGCGTACTCCTTCGAAATTGAAAAGGTCATTAGTCATCGATATTAAGTCATACCACGTGACTCAAAAGCAGTTAATCAGAGACGAGTGCACTGTATGTCGGCTTTTATTAATGCTATATTTCTGCAAAACCTATTTCCTACTATCATAGTCCACTTTCTGATTTTCCTTAAGCAAAGCCGTTATAATCTTCAACCTAAACCGTTATAACAAATACTGCGTTTCAAATCACCTAAGAACAGAAGGTGCACTCTTCTCTGCTGCAACTTCAAAAACAATACTCTCTTTTGTAATAAATGGCACGATTAGCAATATATATTAGGAATAGCATGTTGAGAACAAACAAGTATACAGTGGAAGTAACTGTCTTACCCCTACCATGAAAAAGTTCAAGTCGCCCAAAGAAGAAACGAGAAATAAAGGGGGCAATAATAAAAAGTGTTATTACTATTATTCGGCAGCCTCCGAATTCCTTTTACAGCTGACAATTGTCATAACGTATTCTTGGAGTCAACTTTAAGTGTATATATATATATATATATATATATATATATATATATATATATATATATATATATATATATATATATATATATATATATATATATATATATATACTTAAAGTTGATAACATTTTGTTTTCATCCTGGAAAAATAAACACCTTTTCATCCCTCATACACACATTTTGTCTCTACCATTAGTACTTTCTCAATCTCAATCGCAATGTAGTGTACCGAATGCGATCTTTCTAGAAAATTGATGTAGGTTTACAAGAGAGGAGTATCTCTGACTATTCTGTAACTAATGTCAAAATTACTTTGACAATTTTTAGAATTTTCGCCAACCTGGGGTACGATAAATTATTCGTATGGTTACTTCATTTATATCGAGAAGTTACAGGCAATTCTGGCAATGTAAAACTAGTAATGTAGTTTTAAGAATCAATTTAGCTCGATATATATATATATATATATATATATATATATATATATATATATATATATATTCTATAAGTGTCTTCATAAAGGTGTCCTCTATCGGAGAGGTACGTGCTTCATGGAACTTATAAATTCTCTTTAAAAATGCAACACTTAACTGAAAGAGAATATGATTTAAAAACATGCGTAATTTTGTTACGCACATAATTGTATAACTTGAACTTGCTGCCAATAACTATGCAAAACAAGTGAGACAACGAATTCTGAGACTGAACATAGGATTCAGAAGCACTGGACGTTATAATCGCACTTTCTTAATTTTAATATTTTTTCAATGAAACAAAAGTGGAACAAGAAAGTCATAAAATGTTAAAAAGTCAAAAGTTTCCTGACATAAACGTACGCAAAAAAAAACTGAACATTATTTCATTTTTAGAACACATTTAGCAACAATTGTACTAGAAAGAGGCAAATAAGCCATAGCATAATTCATATAAAACGAAGAATTCAGTTAGGCAGGTGTGATTGTAGATCTTATCGAGGGGTAAAAGGCCTTAGCTATATTAACCCAGCGGTCCTATTTGCGTGTAGTAGTCCAGAGTGCAATAAAATATATAAAACACATTTATATTCTGCTCAAACCAACGATTCCATTGCTTCAGAAAAACTCAAACAGCTTAAGTTCAATCAACTTTATATCTATCAATTAAAGTGTTGAAACCACTTCAAAGGAAGAACTCAAGAAAAAGTAAGGTTAACCTTTCTTATAGACTTACGAGTACTGGAAACACAATAACTAAAGAATAAAACCACTGTGTGTGAAGCAAGAACTGTAAATTATATTGAATATTTAATTGGCATGCAGTTCGAAAATTATGTTTATAGTTAACAATATTAACGTTCAGGAAAAATGGCTTTACATTTGCATGTTGCTCATAGTCTAATTATGTTATACAAACACCTTATGTGTTGACTACAGTATTCACTAAATATTAGAATAAGTTGTCAATATATATCTCTTAACGGTTCCACAAGTTCTAAACCACGAATTACTTATCATGTTCCAAGAAATGTTATCATTAGTATTTTTGTCTGCGGTAAATTTATCTCATGACACATGTTTATTTAACCTTTTATATTATCGTTTAAAGATTTTAATATTCCATAGTGACGTGTCTCTTTAATTCTCTCTTCCAGCTTAGCTATTGGATAAAAGATGAAGCTACTCTTTGTCCATATTGCTTCTACTTTTATTGCTCTTCTGACACAAGGAGGACAAATGTTAGACTGTCGTATTATAGTAGGCCTTCGAACTCAAAGTGAATTAAGCAAGTGCGTATTGGACATACTAAATACTTATATGAAGAACAGTAGAAATTTACTTACTTTTGTTGAAGAAAACTTGATTATACGTGATCTGGAAGACGAGGTCATAGGCAAATACAACAAACCACTACTAAAATTTCAATACCATTCATTGCACAATAACCTTTTAAAAATGTTTGGTAAAACATGGCTGAACGTTCACCGTAAGATAACTTATATGTTCATCATACGTTCCCATTTCACCATTTCTCAAATATTTACATATTTGCGAAATTATCATTTTTGGAATTCCAATAGGAACTGTTTGATAGTGTTGGTCAATTACTATTATACTGAAGTAAATCTTAGAGAAATATTTAATCTTTTATATTTATATGACGTATACAATGTAGTTGTTGTAGCTCCACAAAGTAAGTTGAGTAGTGACGAAAGTACGGAAATCTTAAAAGGAAACGACGTCGTTCATGTTTTCGGTTATCATTCCTTCACAAAAGCACTTTGTAATTTACCCAGTAATCCATTTCTTGTAGATCAATGGACGGAAGGTAAATTTCTCGGTAAAGCGAACTTATTTCCTAACAAAGTCAAAAATCTTAATGGTTGCTCTCTATCATTTTTACTTTGTGATCAATTTCCCTCGATGTATATGGAAAAGAATTCTGAAAGTGGATATATTCTCAGTGGTGTAGCAGGAAATTTAATCAAAGTTCTCTCTAGTAAATTAAACTTCCAATATGAAACAAACGCTAATCATAACTTCTCTTCAACACACTTTAAGCCGCGAACAGGATTTGAGAGATGCCGTTGGAAACCGTGGTATGGACATAAACACAACAACTTATATCCTACACTCAAGGAATTGACTTGCCACTATTTTGATGCCTATTTCTGTGAAGGAACTCCAAGTTATGTATCTAATGATTTATTTGACTTAATACTCAGTAAAAGTTTCTCTTATCGCTTCTTTATAGCTCCTAGTCCCGATTTGTATCCAATGTGATGTGGATGAATCTATTTTTTCCTTTCCAATCAGTTGTGTGGATACTTTTAATGATATCCTATCTTCCCTGATTTTAAAATTATTTAAATCGATAAATAAGTGTTTCTTAAGTCATTTTATGCTGGAATCACCGTTCTGGTTCAACATTCAAATCTTATTGGGAATTTGTAGTACATCAGTACCAAACAACAAGTTTTTAAAAACCATTTTTCTCTTGTGGGTATGGGTTTCCCTTGTCCTAAACACAGGATACCAAGCATCGTTATTTGGTTTTCTAACTAAGCCAGCAAGGTATCCATACATTGAAACCTTGGACGATCTCTTAAACTCTGGAATGCAGTTTGGAGGGGATCGTGGAGCACAAAAAATAATTTTCAGCAACTACAGTGACCCAGTACATAAGGAAATATCTCGAAGGTGGATATCAGCCAATGAAGATGGAGAAAGAGTATTTTCGGGAGAAAAATTTGCCTTGTATACACGGCAACATATATTGGAAAAGCACTTGAAAAGCTATGGTAATATATTTAGCAGAAATTATAATAATTTATACCATGCTATTCCGGGTGGTTCATTCAGATTTCCTTGCGTATATGTTCTAAGACATGGCTCACCTTTCACAGTCGAGTTTAGTCGAATCATTTCACTTTGCGAGGAGTCGGGTTTACAGTTAAAATGGAAAAATGATGCCTTTCATCAGAAAAATTTGGAAAATATCAATGGCACTAAGATCGAGGATTTTGAAAGAGCCATTAGTCTAGAAAAATTAAAAGGGGCTTATGCAATTCTCTTACTGGGGTACTCTTTAAGCATGTTGATGTTCATTAAAGAATACTTAAGTCAAAGTTGCAAAAAAAATTAAAACTGAACGTAACGTGAAAATATACTTTTTTGCATAAATTATTGCATTTCGGTGAATTCTGAAGTTTTATTAAGACAGGTAAACATAATTATTTCTGTGGAAAGAATTAAAACTAGGTTACGAAAGCTGCATAACAAAAAATAGTAAAATCAAGTAATTCAGACTTCATGTTAATAATGTATAAAATATTTTTGTTTCTTTTATGAACTTTGAAATTTGCCTGTTTTGCAGCTCACAGGTCATTTGTTTTGCACAATTCAGACAAGAAATTCCTTTTATTATAAGTCTTCTTCTGTTTATTTATATATCTCTAAATGTTGCAGATATAGATCTAGGACCATTTTACACTAAAACACTGTAAGAAAATATATAAGAAACAACAACACCAATAAAAATAAGAAATATACAACTATATTTACAAAGTCTTTGGAATCTTTCTAAAATGATTTGCAGAATCAAAAATATCAACATCTGACGGTAAATTATTGTACAATGATACAACCTGAAGTATAAAGTACGTTGTTTAATTGATAGTCTGAGTGTTACATATATTAGAAACATATGAGAGCGAGTAAGGTGAGAAGGTACACGAAAATTGAAAACAGAAACCAAGAATTTCAAGTAAATTTTTCAATTGATAATTTTATGGAGAAGCAAAAAGTATGTCAGCATGCGTCGAGTATGTACAGTCCGTATATTAAGTTTGTTTTGAAAGTTGGCTTTTATTAAGACTACGCACTGAAGGAACCCTTGTTTGACAATATTCTATACCGGATAGCAATATTCAATTTTAGGAGAAAGAAAAGCTTTGAAGAAAATAATGGGTGATTCAAGTTAGTGAATTTTAGTAAATCTGTAAAAATAACAATTTTAGAAATGATCAAATTTGGATCAAAATAATGCGATCTTGGCCAATAATTTTAGAAATGATCCAAAAAATGGACCAAAAGATTGTGGTCTTGGTCAATAATTAGTATATGGATCAGAGGCCGCAAAATTTTTGAACGGACCCTAAATCGAGTTTTCGTATTTTTTTACGGAATAATCGCATCATACTGATTTAAGTGATAGTTTGAGTTTGGCTACATTATATGTAGTTCTCCAGATAAAAGGACTACAAAAAATTTTTGATTGAAATATTGGATCTTTTGATCTAAATGCCCAGTATTCAAATAGCACTCTTCTCGGTAACAGTTGTAACGGTTAGAGATCTAAATCTCTATTCCGTAGTTTAAAAAAAAAGGAATGGTCTCTCGAGAGTCCGGATAATTTGGTTTAGTTTCCTACCCTGTAGTGCTTTCAGCTACTGTCGAGAGGAAGCTTAGTATCGTTCTCCGTATGCTTGGTTGTCAGCGCCAACAGTCATTTTTGGAACTACTCGTTCTACGTTTGAATAGCTCCGGGTTGGGCTAAATATAATAGTTCGGAATTGCTAAGGTGCAACATCACCTAATAACTGAAGTAAAAATCGGCGGAGAAAATGTCTTTACAATGTTTGAAAATTCCAAGTATAATTAATCGCGAAGTTATTACCAGAATTATTATATAGAGCAAATCCTAATATGAAGTTAATATATATATCTTCTTATCGTGAAGTGTGTTTGAGTAAGAAAAAGGATTTCGAAGTAAGTTTCATTACTAGTGACCATTTTGATTGTGATCAACATGTGATAATCGGTCATTTAAGATGGTGTATTTCGTTATTGAATTTTGGAAGATCTCCTATTATTCAATTTATACAGTAAATTGGTAAGTCTTTAAATATATATATATATATATATTTAAGGTTAATATTTTTGTATCTATTTTGAAGTTTGTTGTAATTCAATTTCTATCAGTTGTATCGAAAAGTCACTTGCTTAGATTTTTGTATTCAACTCTATTTGACCATATATAAATCATACAGTAAGAATTACCTTCTTTTCTTATATAATTAATCACTATATAAACCTTAGTTAGCACATTTGTATTTGACATTTTGAACTTTAGATGAGTAATTATTTCCTTTTTCGATGTGATATAAATTCACGTCATTTTTAAAATAATAATACTAAAAATAATTCTCCCGATTTTGCTGAGCTAGATTCCTATTCTGAACAATTATCCTGAATTAAAGGACCTGAAGCTAATATTCTATTCTGTGCAACTGCATTTTTGTTTAGAATTTTTATTTGCTAATGTACGTTACACAGTTAAATTCCGAACTATTATCTTTCCTTACAAGCACCAAAGTTTTGGATAGACCTTGTATAAGTGCTATAAGAGTAGTTTTCTTAAATGTATTAAGAGAATGATCATAAGGATAAATGATATTAGCAATCAGTGTCCTTGTTAAGATAGAGCAGTCAGAATGTCAGTTAGGAGGTGTTTCTATTTGTATATTTACATACAAGAGACATATTTTTAAATCACGTAAACTTCAAAGTTAATAATTTAGTGTCTAAGCAAGTGAAAAGTACAAAACGTTGCATTCTACATTATAGTTTTGTTGTTGTTAAGTACGCATCGAATCCAAAAGCTGTGCCTTATTAATTGTAATCCTTCTGATAGCAGGAGTATATTAAAAAAAAAAAAACTCAATAAAATGTACAGGAGTTCTTCTAGTAATAGTCGTCCTGAAGGCTTGTGGTTAAACGGTTTTTCCAATGGTGACCATGGCCTCTTTATTAGGAGTCATAGACCACGAACAGAAAGTAACAGTTCGAGTGAATTTTCAACTCCCGATCCTTTCTTGCATACCTATAGCGATTCTTGGTTAGTTACGTCTGGTAGCTATTCTTCATCGCGTGGTGACAGACAAGCAGGAACTAACGTGATGCAAAATATAAACAATGACGATACGACTCGAGCAGCCGTATCGTGTGTAAGTGCACATAATCCTTTCGTCATGGAACAAAATTCATTGATAAGACAAGAACCAGTTTCTGTTCCGATGGAACCAGGTTTTCATAAGTTTGTAGAAAAAGAAGGAAATAAAAACACAAATCCTTTTATTTCTCTTACCGATAATCAGCCAACAGTATTGGAAAATAGTAGACTTATAAATATTGGAGTACCTTTTTCTACCAATATTGACAAGTTAACAGTAGATATAACTAGTAACAACTTCACAGATATATGTAGATCCATACCAATATGTGACGGGAGTAACGACCTATTAATTTTTGAATTTTTGTTATCGGTATATCGGATTGTCAAGCAAGGCATATATCCGATAGAGGCAATACTCATGGCATCTATTGGGAAAACTCGTGGTGGTTTTCATACTGAATTGTTAAGAGAAATAGGGTTATCACATGATTGGATATACATAGCAAATGTTATTTTTACAAATGTGGTCACACCCATAGGCCAGAGACATATTTATGATAAATATATTTACTGTTTACAACAGACTACAGAAAGTGTGTTGGAATACGTAAACAAAGTGATAGACAGTTTTACGATTTGTTATGGTGGTATGCAGGACGATAAATTGAGAGACATATTGTTGCGGGGTTTGAACCCAGTAGTCAGACATGAGGTTTTTCGATATAATACACCCTCATCTTTACCAGTATTTGTGCAGGAATTAAAGAAATACAGCGTTCACCAGCGTAATGTTGATATGTATAATTCGTTGGTAAGTGCCAGGCGTGAAAGGTCGAACTTTACAATTCGACGGAAGAAAACAACACCGAGGTGTTTTGAATGTTTAGGTCCGCATCTGGTAGCTCAGTGTGATCTACGACGTAGATTCGTTAGTGTTAATAGAGCTACGATTAATAATAATGATAGACAGAAATATGCGAGTGGGCAAGGTTCTAGCTTCAAAAGTGACAGGCCCTCAGTTCGATCCCAATCCTTGAGAATAGAGCCAGAAGTTTGTGCAGAGAACAATATAAGTCAAAAACATAATTCAAATTGTGGCCTGACATCACACTCAAGAAAACTAGTGGCGGCTTTTATAACAGGTTACATTTTAGGTGCGCAGAATTGTGGCGCCATCGATAGTTGTGCTTCCGCTTCGCTAGTAAATAGAGAGAGCTTTTTAAAATGGAATAGATCTTTGAAAAGACCGGTTAAGATTTTCACAGAAAAATTTATTGGTGTTGGTGTAGGAAATACTAAAATCAAGTTAGACAGTGTGGTATGGTTACCAGTGAGATTATATCAGAAAGTATATAGACTCAAATTTTATTTAGTACCTGAACTTAAACCTATATTTTTGATAGGCATAAATGAATTGAAAATGTTAAAGGCGCGAGTAGATATTGAAAACAATCAGTTATATCTTGGAATAGAAAAAGTGAATATACCTTTACGGTATGAGTATAAGGAAAACTCGTCTTCGGACAATTTACATGACATTAATAGTGTTTCTCAAAGTGCGGAACAAGTAACATTCAGTGACAGTGTTAACATTTCAAATATATTTTTGAATTCTGAGTTAATGAATATTCAAGATAAATATGTGTGTTTAGGGAAGGAAGATGATGTAAGGGGCACCGTTAAGGTAGGTTCCTCTGAGTGCACCCCTACGAGGGAGATGGAGCCGAGTGGACAGCAGATACATCTTGCATCCAGAGATCTTCAATCCTCAAATCCCTTTAATAAAGATATTCCTCATCCCTCTAATCTTCATTATGGTCGCGTTGATAGGTCTATGGAGCACAGGGTTGCCACATCACATAGAGAATCACGAGTGTCTCATATAAAGAAGATCTTGCGTACTCATGATGGGATCAGTGGTCCATCACATCTTCACATCAATAGTGATCTAACTTCATCAGTGGCCCATCCAGCATCCAACCATCAAATGATGAGAGGACAGCATCCTTCATTAGATGAACCGAGAACATCTTCTAGTAGTTGGGTATTACCTTCTCCAAGTGGACATAGTGATCATCAATCAATGGGATGCACAGGTTTATGGGAGAGAAGAGATGCTACATCTGGAGTTACGGTCCAGAGTGACAGCAGTGTTGCCAGTTCTATAATGAAAACAACATCAGTTGAGAATGGTACAAACAATTTTCGGACTTCTTTTAATCATCGAACTTCTTCGAAGGTTGGGGACATAGACCATACCTTAGGTTCGGTACACAGTGTTGCCAGACTTAATCCTTTTCTTAGTGACAATGAAAATCCACGTTTACATTTGGAACTTAAACAATCCAGATATGTGAATGAACATGAGTTAACATCCGAACATGATGTTCTCCCATCATGTTCAAAGAGTAACAGTGTTGCCATCTTCATGCAAGAAAACACCAGGGATAATGATTCAAGAGAAGAACATAAAACTTTTTTGTGTAATGAAAATCTGATGGATTTTAATCAACTTTCTGCTACTCGGAAGTGTAGTGTTGCCAACTCTAAATATTTGAAGAATTCTTTATTAGATAATGATGGTGATTTGGAACTTCAACCTCTTATCAAACATGCATCTTTTTCGAACTCAGTATCGTGTATTGACAATAATAATGATCCATTTACTTTAAATCTTCATCATCCGAGATTCCAATTTAGGTCCAATGATTATAGATGTCTCGATCCTACTAATGATAGCAGAACTAGTGGTGGAAATGGAGGAGCGGCTTTCCATGATGGTGCCAGTCCAGTCCAAGGTTCCAGTCAGCTATTTGGAAGTCAGGAAATATGGATGGAGGCTAAGCCAAGCAGTGTTCCCGGTAGTCCAGCCAAGCTGAACTTAGGTACTTCTGCCAGTACAAATGATTCTGAGTGTTCATCCCGAATGTTCCAGATCCTGAAGGACGATGATCGACCACCAGCTATGACAGTGGATCCAATTCTCCTAGAACAAGATCCTAGTTTGGATGAATATATAAAAAAGTTAAGTATAAAGTATCCTAGTGTATTTTGTAATAGAGTAGGAGAAGTTCCTAATTTTCAATATAATATTCAACTTAAAGATTATAAACCAATTAGACATAAGGCATATCCGATGTCCAGGGTTGCACAAAGAGAGTTAGACAAAATATTAGATTCACTATTGGAACAAAATATTATTCAACCTAGTTCAAGTGAGTATGCTTTCCCATGCTTTTTAGTGGGAAATAGGGATGGTTCTAAGAGGCTAGTTGTCAACTATACTGATCTGAATAAAGAACTAAAAGTTAATACTCAATATACACCACGTATTGAAGATGTCTTAGCAGAATTATCAGAAGGTGTTGTGCTATCTAGAATAGATATAAAGAAAGCTTATCACACTATAAGATTAGCTCCAGACTCATATAAATATACTGCATTCCTCACGCATAGAGGATTATTTGAGTTTAAGTATGTTCCATTTGGCATTGCCTCTGGATCTTTTCTACTTAGTAAATTGATAACAGATATTTTGTATCCTCTAAAAGATCTAGGAGTAAGTTGGTATGCAGATGATGTAGTAATTGCCAGTTCCGATATTCCTTCACATATGAAAACATTAGATTTAGTCCTGAGTAAACTTGCTCAGAGTGGATTAACGTTGTCAGTAGATAAGTGTTGTTTCTTTCAACGACGAATTTCTTATTTAGGTCAAATAATAGAAAATGGTAAAATGTATTTAGATCCAGCTCGATTAGAAGTAATAAGGAAACTACCAAGACCTAAAAATAGGCGCGCTGTAATTGCCTTGTGTAGTTTTGCTCAATATTATAGTAGGTATATACCAGATTTTCAAGAAATTTTAGAGCCAATTAGTCGTCTACGTTCTCCTAAAGTTCCCTTTGAGTGGAAAGAAGAACAAGATGTAGCTCTTAAGAGATTGAAAGAATGTTTTGAAAGTCATGTAATATTGAAATTACCGGATCTAAATAAGCCTTTCGTTATCTCAAGTGATGCCTCAAGTCATTCAATTGGAGGCGCTATCTCACAATTAGATGCTGAAAATAGACTAGTTCCTGTAAGTTTTTATTCTAGGAAGCTTAAAAAGTATGATGTAAACAAGCCAATCTTTGTTCTTGAACTCATTGCAGCTTTAGAAACCATGGAACGTTTTCGTACATTTTTACATCAACCCTTTGAGTTGAGAATCGATAATTTGGGTCTAGCTTATGCTCTTAGAAACTTGAAAAGAGTTAAGAGATATGGTAGTTTATTATATAGGCTTTTTGAATTTAACTTTACAGTTAAGAGTGTACCTTCGTCCTTAAATGTACCTGCAGATTTCTTATCACGTTTACACAATATAGAAGATTTCGAAGATTTTAATGAAGACCCCTCATTAGATGAAGAGGTCATTAACTTATTTATGGTTAATATATGGAATATGCCTTATGCACAACTTTCTATTAAGGATCATCAAGAAAAGGATCCCGAATTGAGCCCTATAATTGCTAGGTTGAAAAACAGAGAGGAGGTTCAGGGATATAAACTTGTAAAGGATATCCTATGCAAGCGTACTAAAGCTTTGAAGAACCCTTACAAGATTTGTTTGCCCAGGAGTTTATCAAGAAACATCATTGAATTCTACCACTCTTATATTCTTCCAGGGGCGCACTTGGGTTTTTCCAAATGTGCTTCTAAGATCTGTGCAAGATATACGTGGCCAGAAATGATAGCAGAAATTCGAGATTATGTGACTTCTTGTATTGAGTGCCAGAAGTCCAAAAGTAAGAATACTAAACCTATGGGACAGTTGGTATCAACCTATGAGACGTTTCCAAACGGGAGATGGTCTTGTGACGTCATTGGACCACTCGTACAGTCTAGTTCGGGCCGATTTTGTTTAATTGTTGTAGATTCTTTTACGAAAAGAATTTTCTTAGAACCTTTTAGAACTTTATCTAGCCAGGTTATAATTAACAAGCTATACAAGTTGATGTGCCGTCATGGATTTATTCACGCCTTATGCCATGACAATCACTCTGTGTTCGTATCAGCAAGATTCCAGGATTTCTTGTATGCAAACGGTATCAGGGATATTAGAATCGCACCGTACCACAGTGGAAGTAACGCAAGTGAACGTTACATACGAGTGATCAAGGACTCTTTGAAAGCATACTTTGCAACGAAGCAACATCATTGGGACAAAGGCATTCATGAAATTGAATTTTCTCTGAATACATCTGTCCACTCAGAACATAAACACAGTCCGATGGAATTAGTATATACATATCCAGTGTTTGATCCACTAGATGTGAAATGGAATGTTGATTCACTTGATGTTCGACACAGGGATCCAGACATCTGGTTGAATGCCTTGCGGAATATGGAACGAGCATGGCTGCGTAGAAAGAAGTTATACGACAAAAACAGAGTAGTGTCATCATATCGAGTGGGAGATAAATTATTAATTAAGTCACAATTCCAATCTTCCCTTGCAGATAAGGTTACGAAAAGCTTATGTCATCGATGGCTAGGACCATACACTGTTATTAAGCTGTTAACGAAAAATACAGTCCAGGTACAAAATGATTCGGACGAGCGTGATATTAGGAAATGTCACGTCTCTTTAACAAAGAAATTTAGGGTACCACGATCATAAAGATATGTGTTTACAATTCTGTAAATTGTTATAGTGAGATAACTTAATGTAAAATTGATGGTATCGGTAGATATTTCTATATGAATACATCATAATTTCATAGTTCATTTTTACATATGTATATAGTCAGATCATTGATATCATTCTTGTATAAATGTTATTTATTTGTATTGTTCCGGAACTCAGTCATTAGGTATTGTAGTATGATTGTTATCATTTGTATGTTTCTAAGTTGAAAAAATTTAAATTAAACGTGTGCACATATACTAAAGTACTTTTATTTTCAGGAATAACAAAGACCTTAATGTAAATTGGAAGATGTAAAGTCGCTGGTTCGACTATTCCATAAATATGTATTTGGCCTTATTATGTGGATGTTATGGAAAGAATGAGCTCATCACTCTCATAATTTATCATCTAGTCATTGAGAAATTGGAAATATCTGAAGAAATCTACCATCAAGATAACTATTAATACTCACACATATATAGATTTGAAATAATGGAAAGAATTAAATTTATCAACTTTTAATAAGACAAATATATATGCTTATATTTAAAGTTATGTATGATGATAAAATTCTATATATTTATATTACATATTATTCAGCTTATTATTTATTGTAAAATAGGAGATCAATATATATATGTATGTATGTATGTATGTATAGAGCAGATTTTGTATAATTTTGGATATGTAGTTTGGTTATGTATTTATAATTTATGAATGTATATTGTTGTCATACAGTAGATTATTTTTACTTTACGTAGTTATTTGGGAATTTTCTTTAGTTCTATTCTATTTAAGTTTTGCATTTAATTTTATTTAATTTCCTTTGGTTTTCTTATTTTGGGTTAGTTTATAGTAGTAAATAGTAATTAACAATTATTCGACAACAATATAACTTCATAATAGCATTTAGCTTACAGGTGTTATACATTAGTGACATTAGACTTAAGAAACTAGATTATTATTATAAAAAAAATATTGCATTTTTTTAAATGGACGAAGGGATGTGTGTAACGGTTAGAGATCTAAATCTCTATTCCGTAGTTTAAAAAAAAAAAAGGAATGGTCTCTCGAGAGTCCGGATAATTTGGTTTAGTTTCCTACCCTGTAGTGCTTTCAGCTACTGTCGAGAGGAAGCTTAGTATCGTTCTCCGTATGCTTGGTTGTCAGCGCCAACAGTCATTTTTGGAACTACTCGTTCTACGTTTGAATAGCTCCGGGTTGGGCTAAATATAATAGTTCGGAATTGCTAAGGTGCAACATCACCTAATAACTGAAGTAAAAATCGGCGGAGAAAATGTCTTTACAATGTTTGAAAATTCCAAGTATAATTAATCGCGAAGTTATTACCAGAATTATTATATAGAGCAAATCCTAATATGAAGTTAATATATATATCTTCTTATCGTGAAGTGTGTTTGAGTAAGAAAAAGGATTTCGAAGTAAGTTTCATTACTAGTGACCATTTTGATTGTGATCAACATGTGATAATCGGTCATTTAAGATGGTGTATTTCGTTATTGAATTTTGGAAGATCTCCTATTATTCAATTTATACAGTAAATTGGTAAGTCTTTAAATATATATATATATATATATTTAAGGTTAATATTTTTGTATCTATTTTGAAGTTTGTTGTAATTCAATTTCTATCAGTTGTATCGAAAAGTCACTTGCTTAGATTTTTGTATTCAACTCTATTTGACCATATATAAATCATACAGTAAGAATTACCTTCTTTTCTTATATAATTAATCACTATATAAACCTTAGTTAGCACATTTGTATTTGACATTTTGAACTTTAGATGAGTAATTATTTCCTTTTTCGATGTGATATAAATTCACGTCATTTTTAAAATAATAATACTAAAAATAATTCTCCCGATTTTGCTGAGCTAGATTCCTATTCTGAACAATTATCCTGAATTAAAGGACCTGAAGCTAATATTCTATTCTGTGCAACTGCATTTTTGTTTAGAATTTTTATTTGCTAATGTACGTTACACAGTGAAACGATTAGAGAATGTAAATTTCTCATCGAATAATACTCCGAGATTTTTATGTGTCGCAACTCTTTCGAAAGAACTATTGTTAATACAATATCTGTGATAAATTTTATTTTATTTTTTTTTAATCAAAGAAAGACATATTGAAATATTTTGAGTGCCCAGTTTTACATTCCACGTCTCACACCAGTCAGTAAGTTTAGCGATAATTTCTTGAAGTCGTAATGCATCATCTATTGAAGAGATTTTAAGGGAAAAATTTTACAATCATCGGCCAATAGAAGAATGTTCGTAAAGAAAGGAAGGAAAGGAAGGAAAGGAGACTATCGAGAGGAAATAGCAGTGGTTCTAGTACAATACACTGGGGAACCCAGAAAGAGTTGGAAAATGTTTGTATGATGTATCTGGCACAAAAACATGTTGAATACGATCACTAAGATACTCCTCTAGCAGAGACAGGAATTTGTCATTAAGATTAAATCTGCTGCAATTTTTGTGAATAAGCAGATGGTTGTCAATTTAATGGAAAGTATTTGAGAAATCTATGTATGTTACTTCCAAATGAGAAGTTTCTTAAACAGTTTATAACATGAAAAAGAAATTCTATTACGTTGGTAAACAATGATTTGTGACGCAGGAAACCATGCTGTGCGATGTTGTAATAGAGGTCTGTGAACTTGTCTCTTGTTTCCTTTGACTTTTTCGTGAAGAATTGACAACGAAGAAAGAAGAAAAATGTCTCTAAAGATAAAAAATATACTATAATAGATCCGGTTTTAACTCATTGATCGTTACCGAAAGAAAATATTTTCTTTACTTAAAGAATTAAAGGGTACGCTTTGTTTCAGTGGTAGTTGCTCGGCAGACGCCCTGCCGCTCACCTCGTTGTCCCGGTAGGTTTCCGAGTTGAAGTAGTGAGTGTGTTAACTTGCTTTATCTCAACCTGCATTGTCAATTGCAGTATTTTCTACTACCAAGTAGTTAGTGTTCAATTTACTCTTTTCATCCTATTGTCTAGTGTGAAGTACAGGTTTACCTTTTAAGTGCATCATATCTGTTACCCGAGTGAATCTTTTACGTTTGACATTCCAAGATGTAAACAAGCCTAATACATTAGTCTTGCATTAATGGATCCGCAATACTTTTCATCTGCTTCCTCATCAAGTTGTTAGTATTGAGTTTGATTATAGTCGCAAACAGTTATATCTTAAGTTAATATCGCAAATGCTTTGTGAACAAGTTCTGTTACGAGTGAATGGAAAGGTTAGTTATTTAGAAGATCTTGTTACATTAACATTTTAATCGATTCTGCCAGTTCCAATATTGTGACAGTCCATTTACATTTGATACCCACCGAGTTGGAAGATCACCATATTTCTCTTGTGCTATCCCAGTACGCTGAAATTAAATCAATTGCAGACGAAATGTATTCTACTGGACACATCTATGAAGTAAGAACTTGGGGAAAGATAATACGTATGTGCATTAAGCGCCCCATACCTTCTTATGTGACACTCTGTGGTTTACGTTTGCGGTTAACGTATGGAGGTCACGTTAAAACCTGCACCACTTTTGACTCACCGAATCATTTTCTGATGGGATGTACAAAGTGCCGTATTCCTAGAGACGTACTAGCTTCAGTATCCAGTGTCTCACCATCCAGAGCCTCGCCCATGCCTGGTACTTTGAACAAAGTGGATACTCTACCAAACGTTCAGTCGTTTCTTAGTTTTCCCGTATTAAGTGGTAAACGTCCTCCAACTTTACAGGAAAACCTTCCACCTCCAACTGCAACTTTTGAAACTAGTTTTACTAGGGCACTCAATGAATCCACTTGTCCGCTTGATGTTCCCCCAGTTCTACACCTGCATCTCACACCAGTTCTCCTGTTATCGCCTCCCAGCAGACCCTTGTTATCATCGCAGAGTGACTCACCCAGTTCCACTACCATAGCGCCTATTACTTCGGATTTTCCACAACAAAGTATTACCGTTTCAGTGTATTCAGCATCGGAGATGGATACGCTATCTGAAATCACTGTAAGTACTCCACCGTTAGCGGGCATTGATAACTCTCATCAGGAAGTGAGTGATTCTTTCGATATAGATTCACCATCTACAGAAGCATCCCAGTTTCCGTCTCTGCCCGAGAAGAGACGTCGCAAAGGTCGATCGCAGTCTTCACCTCGTGATAAATCCAGTAGACCCAATAAACTTCAGAAAACTAAGAGTGCTTCCCTCGTAAACAACGATTGTCGGTCTCGTTTCACGAGGTCACGAGTAGATCCCCATCATAGTGAAACAAGTGCTAAAGAAAATGATAGTGCTGTCTCTCCAGACAAGTAATCATATCATCTCCCAGTATAGAATGGGAATGTGTGTGAGTGTTTTCACCCGTTTTTGATTATTCAAATGTATTGTGTCATTTCCTTGTGTCGTGCATTTTTGGTGTCTTTTTATTTTGCTTTGGCCATTAAATATGTATGCCACACGTATAGCCACTATTAATATCAACGGCATTTCTAGTCTTACCAAGTAAAAAGCGCTAGCCGATTACATTAACAAATCATCTCTGGATATAATTTTCTTTGAAGAATGCAATATTGACAATTTCTTCTTTCTTTTTAATCATTTGTGGTAAGTAAATTCTTCCGAAACTGATTATGGAACAGCTACTATATATCACAAAGATATCTCATTTACCGCCTTCTCAAAATTTCCATCAGGTCGTATGTTCACAGCCAGTTATGAAAACATACACTTTTGTAATTTATATTCGCCGTCTGGGAATAATAACCGTGATGAGCGAAACTCTTTCTATCTCACCAACATTCAAACGGAGTTACATTCTGGTGCCAGAGATTTGATTTGTGTAGAAGACTACAACGCAGCCTTAAATCCTTTAGACTCACGTTTTGGTTACAATACTTCTCCTACATTGTTTAAATTAGTTCAAGACTTTAAGTTAGTGGACGTATGGCGTCATTATAAAGGTAACGTACCTGGGCACACTTTTTTTTGACGGAATGGATCCTCACGTTTGGATAGGATCTATGTCAGTACCACTTTAATTAAATTTGTGCGCTCCATAAACGTTCAACCGGTATGCTTTTCTGATGACTGTGCTGTGGTTTGCACCATTGATTTACCCACCCGTAAGTACATAAAGTTATCGTTTGTTTGGTCACTCAATATCAGCGTTTTAACTGACGAGGATCTACAGTTGCTCATTACCAATAAATGGAACTATTTAAAGCACTTTAAATCTCACAAGAAAAAATGTTTTCATGGTGGTTACATCACATTAAACCGTCCTTTCGGTCTACCTGTAACCAGTACAGCAAAGACGGATCCTCTCTTCTTAAAGAGCAATATAATTATTACCATAACTTATTATGTGACTACTATAAAGAACTTCTTCAAGGAGTAGACGTACTACCTCGTATTAAGGAAATTAAGGCACTCCTACTCACTTTACATCGTAAAAAACCAAGTTTTTTTCACGAGAGGCAAAACAGCTATGCTTCAGCATGAAGTTCCCTCTTTAAATACAGTTATCCGTGAAAGTCGAAGAGGTAAACAAAACCTTATTTCCAAGGTCACCTTTCCTAACGGCGACGTTCACGAGCATGATCGAGTACTCTCAGCTCTGTACGATGCATACCAGAACCTATATCCCCCCGCCCCAACCCAATACACTGATCCTTTCTTCGAGCATCCGACCGGTACTTGCACCCCGGAGGCTCGTAGCACCCTCAATACACCCTTTACAGAAAGAGAAGTCAAGCAAGCTATTTTTGCGGGGAAGTTAAATAAATCTCCGGGACCCGATGGTCTTACACTAGAACCTTACACTAGGTTTAACCTCCAATTTCACAGCATTTTTACGCCTTTCCTCACAAAAATGTATAACGAACTCCGACTCACTCCGACGTTCATCTCTTATTAATACACTTTTGCATTCGTTGGAACCATTTCTCAAAGCATTTTTCCAATCTTCTTGAGACACCTCCATTCCTTTACCGATGGTATTATGGTACTTGTACCTGAACATTGAGGTGCGCACGATTTTGATAATTTTACACCGATTACCCTCCTTACTGTTGACCAGAAAATTTTATCTCGTACTTTGCCTCTTGTTTACAACCACTTTTAAATCAGATCTTACACAATGATCAGTATGGCTTAAAACATACAAAACCTATGTTTTTAGCATTAAGTAATATACACGAAAATATTCATTGGTGTCAGAAAACTACTTTCCCGCAGGTCGCTCTATTAGCTCTTGAATTCTATAAGTCATTTGACAGTTTCTCACATGATTATATGTTTAAAGTACTTGAAAAATATGGTTTCGGAAAAAGTTTTCTTAATTTAATTAAATTTCTTTACACTCAACGATATGTAAGATTAAAAGTTAATGATGCACTTACATATCCTATCAGTGTACGTCGAGGTATTGCACAAGGTTGCTCATTGTCTTCCATTCTGTATAGTTTAGTTCTCGTACCCTTTCTTTTAAAACTGGAACAACATATTTAATGTATGCATATTGGTGCAACATCCTTAAAATAACAAGCATTTATAGATGATATACATTGTTTTATTAACAGTCCACAAGAACTATCACGTGCTGAAATCCTCATATCGAACTATGAGTGCGTTACAGGTGCTGTTCTCAATAAACAAAAGTCACGCCTGACGTGTATAAGCCCGGCTGACCAACACGTGTATTTGTCTGCGATTCCTTTTACTGATCCCATGAAAATCTTAGGCGTAACTTGCAACGTCGCATAGCAGACTCTATAGACTACAATTTTCATACCACAATATGTACTTTGGTTGCACTCATTCACCAAAGTAAAGCCTGGCATATAAGTCTTGCAGGCCGAGTCTACCTTTTAAATGTTATTTTTAGTCGTCTTTGGTTTCTGACACAATTATTTCCCTTGCCGAAGAAATTCCTCAGTATCATTCGAAAACACACAGGGCAACTGCTGTGGTATAATTAATTGCCTACGGGTAAGTCACGAGACTGCGTGTTTATTAAAACATGATGGTGGCCTTGGTCTTAAAAACATTGAACTTCGGAGCTACTCGCTGCTGATACATCACGTCTGCCGAAAACTCTGCTCCTACTTTGAGTACTTTTCCAGCAAGGCTTTATGGGTATCATTACGTTATATTGCGTTACAAGCTCCCTTGCATATACATCCTTTGATTTCCCTTGTGCCATACCTCAAGGACGTATTTCTTGATATTAGTTACTCGCTTATCACACGGAGTCCCTTAGAGATCTTTCTGTAAGACAATTATATAATCGCTACCATGCCACCACAATTTCGGTTCCCCGTATTGTAGAGCATTATCTAATGACAAACTGGAATAAAATTTGGGTAAACATTCATACTCCGGTATTGTCTCCTGCCATTCAATCTCTTTGGTACATTGTTGTTAACAATATATATCCTATTAATTCATATTCACAATATATATGAATTGGAAGCTCCTTCGTGGCTAAACTCAAAATCAACTCAACTCAACATATATATGAATTGGGTATCTGTAATATTTCTTTCTGTGGTACTTGTATGTTCTAGACACTCTACACCACCTGCTCGGAAGCTGCTCACGAAACACAGCTATATGGTTTCACTGTCAAAAAATTATAGCCCGTATCTCCAGAACAACTCCTTCTAATTTTCACTTACGTCATTCATGCTGCTTCCGGATTATCAATTTTATCCCAGCACTAAACATAATGCAATTTTATGGATCAAGTCCCAAACTGTCGATATTCTTTTATGTAATGATTTTATTGGTAATGTGACTTTGTACGTCAAGCAACCCTTGTCACGCATGCAAACTATACCACTTTCAATTCGTAAAAAAATGTTTGCTAATTTTCTAGCAGCAATTCATTAATGTGTATATTGTATTTTTTAAATGCAATTGACTGCCTACAGTACAATTTTGTTTGTTAATCCTTTCTAATGTAATTGGCTAATAAGAGTACAATAAAGTATTTTAAAAAGTGGTAGAGCGTTCATCTCCGGTGCTTGGAGTCCCTGGCTCCATCCCAGCTCACGCCAAGTGAGCTTTCAGGTGGACAACATCCTGTGCTTGGATTTTCTCGGGGTTTTACCGTTTAATTTCACTTTATTTATTCCACGATTCCATTCATTTCTCATCATCACCGTCTCCTTTAGCTCAGCCAGTATAATCGTGGGTCGTAAAACTTAAAGATTTCATTTCAAGATTTAACAAATTAAAATATTTTTCTCTATGGGTTACATTATTTTAAACTAAACTTGACCACTTGTCAGTACTAAAAGTAAGAGAAAAAGCATAACATCTGTTCATTCCGTCTTTCTTTAAGGGTCCGATTAAGTAGTCAATTTCCTTATTTTTCAAAAGAAATGTGTCTTCTACATGAATTGTTGCCACGTCTCTAGTAATACGAATTTCAATACAAACAACAAAGAACATACAATAACTAAAAGTAAGGACTTTTGTGAGAGAACATTGAATTATGTTCTTTTTCTCATACTTTTGCTGGATGTCATTGAATTGACTGTTTTAGAATATCGCCTTAGTCGATAATAAACACACCTCTTATACATATTGCAAAATAAAATTTCCAAGATCTAGTTTATTCAAAGAAAAATGTAAACGATCATTTGTTTTATCTTGAAAGTAGTTCCCACAGGAACATTTCTTGCGAGCCTTGGCGTATAATATTTTATCTGCTTACAGTAGAGAAGTGGTCGTAATCAAGTAGCAAAATCATACTCAGCATAATATAAGTCCTAGCACACTGTATGTGAGACCTTTCTAATCAAACTATCTTGTAATCATATTTGTACTTAGTATTGATTCGTTTATTTTAATAATTATTCAATTTAAGATTTCAATTTTTCTTTGTAAAGAAATAAATTTAAAGGCTATAAACAACTCTAATGAAAGAAAGTAAGAAAATAATATGAACTCATAAAGATAATTATTAAATTAAAACACGATATTTCAAAAGCAATGATTTCTTTAGAGTATTTGCACAATACGAAAGAATAATAGTTTTTATACACTAATTAGTCATCATTCATTTAATGCCCAATTTTCGTAATGTATTGTAAAATTTGTGTTGTAATGACTTCACTTTTTATGTTTTGGAACGGAAACGCTATATTAGATTAATTGAAATAGTACATGTGTGGCGATGTCTTACTTTTATACTAATGACACATAGAATATATGTAAATTATTCTTAACAAAAATAACACTTTGTAATAATTTTTAACAAAGTATTCTGATAATTACCTAATTAATCTGTACAAGACGTTGTGGGTGCAAAGCGATGGAACATTCAATGATTAAAATAACTCTGTGACAAAAGTGTTATATAGTATTTAAGAAATTTCTGTTAAACTCGAAGCAGAAAAACAAAAGGTTTGAACTACAGGAATCATAAAGAGTTAGTTTATATTGTAAAATTGTAAAACTTAATATATACAAATTGTGGTAATAAAATATATTTTTTAGTTTTAAAATTACATTTATTTTAAAGTTAAGGTTATATTAACCCTTTCCGGATCCTGGCTTTTTGGGCTATTTTGTAGACTTTCAGTCAAGCAGCTACTGCATCGTCACTATTTATCCTAGAATCATGGTTCATACCTCAATCTCTTCAGAATAGAGCTGGCTTTCAAATGGTATCACTTGCATGCCCATACCATATACCAGAAGAGGGAAAATTGATGTCAAAAGGAAAATTTTGACGGAAATTTTTTTTGTCAAACTTTGGGCTCCTCTGGCCCCCCCTGTGTGAAGGCAGAGACCTAAAAAATCTGATAAATAGTACTTGGTAAACTAAATGTTTGTACCAAATTTCAAGTTTCTATCTTGAATAGTAAGGCGGGAGAAATTTTATCAAGAATCCCAACATGCCCCAAATTACCGCAAAATACCATGATCTCAGGGTAAAAAATTCCTGAGACATCCCTAATTACCCTAGGGTCATTTTTCGCCCATCATTCTCTTCAAAATGGAACTGCCTTTCAGACGGTATTACTCACGTGTCTCCATCATGTATGTGAGGTGAGAAAATCCTTAAAAACAGGAATTTTTGGGTCAAAAAATCCCTTTTTTCAAATTTTTTCCCCTCTGGATCCCCCTGTTTTAATGCAGAGATCTGAAGAAAAAACTGATAAATACTACTACGTGGGCTGAATGTTTATGCGCAATTTCAATCTTCTAGGTGCAAAAGTAAGCCCGCCAAAAAAATATACCGACCATGTCCCATTTTTCCCTATATAGAAATATATTTTTTAAAAAAATTCTGAGACATTCCTAATTACCCTAGGATAATAATTAGGCCGTCATTCTCTTCAGAATGGAACTGCCTTTCAGACGGTATGACTCACATATCCCCATCATGTATGTGAGGCGGGAAAATACTGAAAAACTGGATTTTTTGGGAAAAGTATCACTTTTTTAACCCTTTGCCCCTCTGGTTCCCCCCTGTTTTAACACAGAAATCGGAAAAAATAATCTGGTAAATACTACTCGGTGGACGGAATGTTTGTGCAAAATTTCAATCTTCTACGTGAAAAAATAAGCCCGCCAAAAAATAATGAACATAGGCTTCATAAGGGAAAATATATATTTCAAAATTATGACATCATCACCTCCTATGTCTGGACACAGGACGGTCTGAAACCATACGTAATGTCTTCTACAATGCCTCTGGATTTGAAAAACAAAACAAAAAGAAAAAACGAACGAAAAAGCTCAAATAGAAGAGTTATAACGCAATGTACCATGAAACACCCGTATGGTACAAAAATTGTACCATGGATCCCCAAAGGGTTAATATTCTCTCTTTTTCAATCCTTTTCCCATCTCAAGAAACAAGTATAGTATAGCGAAATGTTAAAAATAATATATACACATACTATATTCACATAAAACAGCTATAATGATTTTATAAATTTTTATCATGTCTTGCTATTTACTATCATGTCATTTCAAGATTTCAAGATTTCTGCTAGAAATAGAGTTTCTGAGTAGCTCCTGTTAGGTATAATAACATGCGTAATTGGATATGATTATTAGAGTTAGAAGATATCAAACTCATATCGGTCCACTGCAAAGAGCCAAATTTTCTCTTTTTTTTTTTTTTTTTTTTTTAAGAAAGACATCTCAGAATTGGCACGTATGTGTCAAGAAGTTTATTTATTATTTGCAAACATGATTTCAGATACAGTTCCACCCCGATTTGGACTTCAATATTTAACAAATCTAAGAGATGATAACATAATACAATAATAATAATAATAATAATAATAATAATAATAATAATAATAATAATAATAGAATAACATGTAACTGATAACAATAAGATTCACAATAGTTCACTAAATTTTATCCACTAAAATGACGTCGTTATGTATAGTTATATACAGCTTCAGAATTAAATAAGTCTATGGGTGTACGTGACATTTATTTGTATATTTTAGAAAGCCTATACAGAGGTTGTTCAGCTTATGTTTGGCCGATTTCGTTCCTTCCCCCTCCCGGGCAGAATGGACTCACCCAACCTGTCTCGTGGCGACCTGTAGTGTTGTGTTGGGCTTCCTGGGAACGGAGTTGTTTTTCCGCGCGGACGACAATAGCGCACAAAACAGGACCATTGTTGTGAGTGTCTTTCCTTTAATCAAAAATAGATGATATTGATTACCATATTGGACATGTTTTCCGTAATTTCACTTCACCTCTGGGCAATAACTTTTCTGAATTCATCAAATTTTGAGTACGTTTCGAGAAAATCTTTTCCTTGAGGCACTTCATAGAAGGAATCAAATGAATTAACATCAAGATTGTGAGAGCTTCAAGATTATCTGTCATGAAATCGGTCTGGAAAAACTGACGTGAAATGAACCACATGCTAAAACTCTAATGTAAGAAATACATTACAATATCTGTAATGTGCAGTTCTGCACCATCTTGCATAAACTAGTGTATCTTAATGAGCAAAGCAGTTGCAAGTGACTATGGATCAAAGTTCTTGATTGGTATGGGCAAGCATCATTCACTATTTATCGCTTCTTAGAAGGAAAGTCCAATATGTCCAGGTTAAAAACTACGATCTATACCTCAATTCTTGGAGCATGATGTTACTTTTCTTCAAGCTATCCTGGAATCTCTTTCTTTAAGTTGACCACACTCCAAAAACTCATATTAGTGTGTCAATCACATCATGTATATAAAACTGCTCCACATCATAAAACTAAAAGTTATTAGGAGTTTGTTGTGTAACCCCAGCCCAAGACAGGAATATTGGTTTCTGTTCCTTGTGGTCGCATGTGATTTCCTGCTCCGTGGTGATTTTGTACGGATACACATGGAGGCCTCAGCTTTCAGAATCAATTGAACAAAGAGTCTGGATATTTCTCTTTGCACTTCTGCTTTTCTAGCCGATTTGCCAGAACTCCTTTGTATTGTAAACCTTACCATTATGATATTCTGCTACAAAACAGGTTTCTGTCGTCAATACTTCTATTTCCATATTCCTTCATTTCCTTTTTAGTATTGTTCCTTCAGAAATTTTTCATACAGCCTGTGTTTTGTTGGAGGACTCCAATGAATATGAAACAGTTCTCGAAAACGCAACGATCCACACATTACTTCCCGTTTAATGAAGAAAGAAAGCACAACTGAAGACCGGTGCTACTTTGTAAGTCTCTGTTCGTCAGTCATCTTCGCAAAATTAGCCCTCTAGCGATAGCGTCGTGAGTTAGGCTTCCTTTCATTATTCGATTGTTTCTCCGAAGCATGCTACTGACACAGGACTAGCTCGGGAGAATAATGCTCCCAGAAGTAGGAACGAAATACATGGTTCTGATTGGTTGGCGTTATCCGTTTCTTGTCACGCAGCATTAATATAGCAAAAATCAATTACTTGTTGCTATCAACTTCGTGGCCGAGCGTGGTAGCGCTACATACTAGTAACGGAAATCGCTTTTGGCGTAGGCTCAAACCCGTCCCAAGGAAAGTTTTTTATTATTTTTATTTTCATAACACATTTTTCATTAAAATAAGAGGAAAATAATACTCAAAAAGTGATTTTCTTACTTTTGATCAGATAAGTAGTAGTAGTAGGAAGAGGAGAACTAGCAGCAGTAGTACTAGTAGGAATAGTGGTAGTATTAATAGTAGTAGTAGTAGTAGTAGGAACGGGTTAGAAGCCCCGCAGGGCTCGTTTTGTTTCACCCTGAACGTCATGATATAAATTTTGTGACCAAGTTAAAACAGCTGGCTAGGACAGCGCCAGCTGGTTAGGGTAGCGCGCGAAAAGAACGTAATTTCGGGAGTATTACTCTCCCGAGCGGGTCGTACCGACCTATTGAAGTTCAAAGCTTGATTTCCTTTACATTTAAAGCGATGTAAAAGAAAGAAATGGTGGATTCCCTGCGCCATCCGCTACAACCAAATACAGGTCATTCATATATGCATTACATTCAACTTAAAAATAATTAAAAGTTGCTTAAATATTTTGCTTGTGCTAATTCTCTAAAATGTTTTCTACCCCACAAGTTTTAAGACTTCGAACTACAATATCTCACATACACAATTCCTTTAAATATTATTATTAAAAACCCTCATGCTTGCTGAAGCACTCTGTACATGTTTCTCCTCCACCCCTCTATGAGTTCACCTCCTTCCTTACAGCTTCTACTGCCATTATTACATTCGAACTATCTCGTTTACCGAATTATTTGTTCATCCTTTTTTGAAATGATCTATTTTGTTTGATCATCTCTCCCTGTAGATTCCCCAGTTTTTCACCTCTGTTACTTCATTCACCTTCTATTCCCTTTAACCACAGCTCCTGTTACCTTATTGCCCATTTCTTTCATTATGTGCTCTTTTGAGCTAACATTCGGATAATGATCAATATATTTCGATGCTTTTGTTATTGTGTCTGCTACGTTTCTTTTCATACGTTGACACGTAGGTATAATTAGTAACAGCTTTGCATTATGTATATCGTATTATTTTATCACATTTACACTAACAAAATTAAAAGTAATATTGTGCAACTGGGGGATACGATATACATAGTGCAAAGTTATTACTAATTAGCTGTAATATTACTTTTAATTTTGTAATATTAATTTTAAGCTTACAAAAATTAGTGTAAACGGGGAGCTAATTAGTAAGGAAACTAAGGGTAATATTACAAAATTAAAAGTAATATTACAGCTAATTAGTATCGTTATGTATATCGTATCCCCTAGTTGCACAATATTACTTTTAATTTTGTTAGTGTAAACGTGATAAAGTAATACGATATACATAATGCAAAGCTGTTACTAATTATACCTACGTGTCAACGTATGAAAAGAAACGTAGCAGACACAATATAGTCTGCAATAGGAAACTAGATTGCAATTTATTTGTAAGCCCTAGAATTAAGTGTCAGTTCTTCTCCGATACTGTAATATTAATAGTAATATTTAATTTTAACAGTTACTCTGTAGCTCAATACTTTCAAACGGGTATCGGAGAAGAACTGACACTTAATTCTATGGCTTACAAATAAATTGCAATCTAGTTTCCTAGACATTGAAATAAAACTAGTCCTAAGAAAACATAAAATAACAGAAAAGATTTGAAGGTAAAAGAGGGAAAGTGGAAGGGATAGCATTGTGGAAGGCTCTCAAGCACAGTACCTCTCTACACGAGTTGGGTTCTTGGTTCTAGTCATGCATATGGTGACTTAAGTAGCTCTGGACGGAAACGGACAGACGGCTCGTTCAGGTAGAAGGAGCTGAAACTTGTATCCAGGGATTCTACATATTTCCGGCCCAACACAGGCCTCTCTCTCTCTCTCGGGGCATCGTCTGGGAACGATGGCATGGTCATTCTGGCAGTTTGGGATCTCCATGTGCACATTTCTGATACTGCTTCTGCGACGATGAACCTGGTAACAACTTTCCTGGGTTTCGCTCTCCGGTCACAATATTTTCTCGTAGCTTCCCAAATTGTCTCTCTTGATCACTAGGGTGGGTCGAAAAAAAAACGATTTCTTTCAAATCAAATTCTAATAGTGCGTAAAAGTTGCACCATCTATCGAAATGTTTTTTTTTTTTTTTTTTTGAAATCGCGTAATATCTTCAGTTCGCGCATCCAGGTTAAAGTTTTACCAAATTGTCAAAAATCGTACTTTTTTGGAACACCCTGTATAGAAGACAGGTTGCTTCTGATAGTTGTAATAGAGCGCTAATTCTCAAGTAGGCATGTAACAATACACAGAAGAAAAGAAAATCAACATCGGATAATATCTTCAGTTCTTGCTCTAAGGTCAAAATATCGTGAAATTGTAAAAAATCGTACTTTTTGGAACACTCTGTATAAAATAGTTTATGTTGTTATAGTTTTAATATGGCGGTTATATTTTTCCCAACCATGCGGGAATATTCAGAAAAAAAGAAAATATAAATTGGTTAGTATCATCAGTTCGTGTATTGGAACTTAAAAATCGAAAATTTTAGTTTCTATGTTTCCGATCTGATCGTGCAGCTCTTCGCTCAATTCTGATATTAGAAATGACCCAGAACTCACCGCGAGGAGGTGGTTGCACTTCGAGTTCCACCCACACCCTTCCCAACCACCCTACCCTTGTAGAAGTTTCAAATTTATTTCCTTTGTATTTCGGGCATAACTTTAAAATCACTGGCATTATAGAGCGTGAGAAAAGTGTGGTTCGAATAAAACCATTTCTGTTTAGGGAGCCACACACTTTTGTAGCAGCCTCTGTTACAAGTTTAACACATTTTTCTACGGACTGCGTGTGACATGGAAATTTTAGGTAGTCAAACTCTGGTAGTTCTCTTGTCTTTAGAACACGGGCCATTATTGGTGGTGATGAAAGTTTACACGTTGACCAATCTATCAATTCGGTATAGTCAGTTGCTTCAAAATTGAGATCAGGTGGTAAAAATTTCTCACATTTTTACCTGATGGTGGTTGATTCCTCGATTTCCACTATCTTCTGAAAGCTCTTATGTGTTTCCGTTCATCCATCGCCATGGCCAAAATAAGGCTTTCAGGGTGCGCTAAAAAAAAAAAAAAAAAAACGTTTCGCTGTATTACAGGATCGATAATTTCTAGTAAACTTTCCGGTGGATATCCTGATGTCTTAATTTAAACACATGTTCTGCACCATCTTTTACAGACGAATTTTGTTTAATAGCAAATCAAGCTGGTGTATATGTTTTTACTTAAGTCACCAATGTCTTCAGCTCAAATGAAGGATCTTCTGTCCAAATATATAACCTTAAATATGTCCAAATATACGATACGCTATAGTAAGCCACCTTGAACGACTTATTGGGCCTGAATCCTTTACTGCAAGATCACTTGGACACTCGCCGCTGTTTATGGCTCTAACAATATCAAGAAGATATTTTTGGTCTTTGCTCAGGTCATTTTCTTTTACGGAGATATATTCAGTCTAAATATTCCCATAACCAACAACAGGAAGCTGCTCACAGTGTTTCAATTGTTTGAATATAGTTCCAGAAAATGATTTGGGCCTGACGTGTCACCATCTAGGCACTCTAAAAGATGTCTGAAAGGAAACTCATTAAAATGTAATAATCAAATGAACCACTAGAGTGGTCTTCCAAGTTTGACCTCAATATTATGATTCACTTTTCCATCCAGTATTAACCACTGTCCGATCACAGCCGATAGCAACAAGATCATTTATGTCCCCGTCTTTGTCACTTAAATAAGAAAATATACTCTCAGATATATCCTTTGCAGATCCAGTTCTAGGCGTTATATGGCCAATGAACTGATTTCTGAAGAAGAAGAAAAAAAACATACATTTTACAAAAGGGGGTATGAAACACTGTGGAATTTCTATTTTTCGTGAAGAATGTATTCGATTTCTCATTTTGTGTGCCTGTTGCTACATGCTTGAAGAAAATCACAGCCCTATTAGGGCTATAACAACATAAACTATTTTATACAGGGTGTTCCAAAAAGTACGATTTTTTTTACAATTTCACGAGATTTTGACCTTAGAGCAAGAACTGAAGATATTATCCGATGTTGATTTTCTTTTCTTCTGTGTATTGTTACATGCCTACTTGAGAATTAGCGCTCTATTACAACTATCAGAAGCAACCTGTCTTCTATACAAGGTGTTCCAAAAAAAAGTACGATTTTTGACAATTTGGTAAAACTTTAACCTGGATGCGCAAACTGAAGATATTACACGATTTCAAAAAAAAAAAAAAAAACGTTTCGATAGGTGGTCCAACTTTTCCGCACTATTAGAATTCGATTTGAAAGAAATCGTTTTTTTCGACCCACCCTATTGATCACTACATTATCTGATCCGAGTCGAATATTGGCGAAAGTTTTATTTTTATTTTTAAACCCGGAAAGCTAACGAAATGCTCAGCTTGGCAGTAGACCACTTGTACAAGAAAGCAAGATACACGCTGGCACGTGCAGGAAATTTGGTTAAAAGATAAAGAAACTTGTATGTTCCAATATCTGTCGGCTGACAGCCCCTCCCCAGCAAATGTTCAAAACTCGGAATGTCCCGATTTTCTCCGAAGCATTACTTGGTTGCAGTTTTTCTGTTACGCAATGTGTAAAACAATACTTGAGGTTCACAATGTCACCGTCCAACCTCGCCATAATATCCAGCGGGAGAGAATTAAGTTGGAGACTTCTGCATGACCATGGGAAATTGTAAACGTATGATATACCTATCATGGTTTGGGTTCTGGCTATCCCGCTCCCCCTAGTTTTTACCTGCTATATCCGCCACTAATATGCTCTGAAAGTTCAATCCAGAACTAATTGACTCTAAAAATATTTAAAAGTAAAGTATAATAACAGTAAAATATTAAATAATGCTCTTGAATGATATCATCTACTGTAAAGGAGAAAATGGAAAAAGGAGTGAAGGAGTGCTCAAAACTTTTATATTTCTTTATTTACCAAACACATCTTTTATGTAGAATTTAAAAAAAAAAAAACATTTTTTAAAGAGTTATAATCTGATCAAGTAACATGATAGGAAACTCATTCTATAGGCTATCCATTAGAGATTTTATTCCCAATTTTGTCCGATCAGCAGTAGGTCCATACCCAGGGGTCTAGGGGGACCGGCCCCACTTAAAATGTTACTGGTCCCCTAAAAGTTTCACGGTATGCTTCCAAATAAACTATATGATTATATCGCCCCCCTAACTTCTCCCGCCCCCACCTACATTTTTGGGCTGGCTACGGGCATGGTCAGCAGTATGTAAGCATATTGAGTATTGGTAATTGCCGATTCGTATTCTGTCTTCATTTTTAGTGCGACAAACATGGATACGCACCATTACTATAGGGATTTCACATCTTATTTTGTATGCTGTTACAGAATTGTTAGTAATATTCTAATTTCTATCACATAATTGAGCTACCAAGGGCGACCATGTTGTGGTTTCCAAGGGGGGGGCAAGTTTAAGCGACATTTCAAATATAGTTTCAAATTTTGCTGTAACTAATGTAAAATTTCTATTGGTTTTTTCGATATTTCCAACAATAATTTCCTTTTAGGGGGTCGAGCGCCCCACTTTGGCCCCCCTGATGGGCGCCCTTGATAGCTACGAATTTTGAGCACATCTTATCATAAATTATAAATAGCAAGGAGCAAGAGAGCACCCACGCGGGATAGGCGTGGTCCAAAGTCTCCCACAAAACTTCATTAACTCAACATACATGAATGTAGACTTTCTTAATAAAACTATATTTATTTAACACGAAATGATTAATATAGCATGAGAATATGATCTTGTACTTCATCTGTACTCTTTCTCTCATAAAAAGAACCTAGTTTTATCATTCTTTTCTGAAAATATTGGTGGAAATATTTTACAATTACTTATCGTCTTTCCGGGTGCAACATAATACCTGTTGAATACTACATAGGAATAGTGGCTTGAAATATTGGTCCACTCCCAACAAAAAAATTATAGGTTCGCACCTGTCACACTGTGTAAGATTTATAGTATTTTTTTTCTTTTTGCTAAATATCATTCACAATAAAGAGATGATTAGGTTGTATGTATTTATTTCTTTATTGATCTAACGTTACGTCGTCTACACAAAAACATTATATATCTAATTATAATGCAAGAGAGCAGCGAGATACTGATGTCTAACCCTAACAAAGTGTTAAGATAAAAATATGCTGTGTAACGGACTTGATTCATATTCTCTTTCCTTTAATTAATCCAACTAGTTTCCATCTTTCTTCTCAGCCCCAAAATGGATATCCTGTAAGAGAAAAATGGCAAATATTAATTATATATCATACAAATCTTCAGGAATCTTTTCAACTTTATAAATGAAATGAAATCTTAAAATTTTACGTCCCACGGTTATGCCGGTTAGGCTAAAGGAGACGGTGATTATGAAGAAAGTGGGAGGAAACGGGAGAACCCCGAGGAAACCCACAAGCACGTGTTTGCCCACCACAAAGTCCATACCGCGAGAGCTGGGATCGAACGGCTTTATAAAGGAGCGGCTCGTGAAAACACATTGGTAAGCGACGCTTACGGTGTAATTGAGTTATTAGGTGGAACGGATTGTGATCAATGGTGCCAACGTGCAACCTTATAAAATCCCATTTTGAAAGGCAGAAATTCCTATTTTGCTTCTAAATTTCCCAAGCATTATACTAAAAACAAAATTTTTAAAAAACTAATAAAATAAGGAAATTGAAACTACTATATGAAATATTTAGGTGAATTATTCGTAAATTCCTAATAAGTATTTTCCTTAATTAAAAGAGACTATTGAAATTATTGATAATAACAATCATATGTTATTATCAGAATTCAGTATTCCCACCACGCTTTTGTGCCATAATGTTCTACTGAACGTAATAAAGTTAAACAAATTTGATTCTTCTACTATTGTGGGACGTTTTAGAAATTGTCTGTTCTCGTTTGGTTACTTATTTATATCGTTTATGATATTAAAAAATAAAAAAGAACTGAAGTGTACAATTTACGTTCCTTATTGCTTGGTTTTTGATATTCAATAGTTCATGCATAAATTCCTTGCACACCAACATAATTTTTAAAATTAAAAGAGTGACTGATTTCACATTTATTCAAGTGGCATTACCTACGTCCTGTTCATAAGAGTTTTTATGGCGTCGATGAAATAAATATGTGAAAAATCCCGTGTGTGTTGCCAATTTTGATGATCTATCTTTGCCCCTATTCGAAAAATCTGTCATAAAATCCTACAAAATGGGATTTTCTCCATGGGTTGGGATCAAATCATAAAACCATAAATACGTAGCTTAATTTCAAATATGTGTCTGAAGATGGCAGGGAAAGCTTATTTAGCATATATTATTGCATTGCATTTCATGGGAATGTTGAACATCATTTGCAGTTTATTGAAAAGTTAGAAAATGCTACATACCATTACACCCCATTAAGAGTTTTTTTTTAAATTCTTATATTACAATTAAACTTAGGTATATGTAAAGAACTACGCATATAAATTATGGTGACGCATAGTGATACAGAAAAGTGTATCTGAAAGTGTAAGTTTCATAAATGTAATCAGAATGGTCGGTTTTATGCAACAACCAGTCAACCCATACAATTTTTCCAAAATGAATTAACCCTGCTGGAGGGTTCGAACATGTGTAAGGAGCATACTTAAAAATCCTGGTAACGCGTTTGCGATCGGTCTGCCATCTATGAAGAGAAAAGTCAACCCACATACGGTAGTATGTTATGGGGTCGAGAAACCCATTACTGCGATTTCCCCAAAAACTGTCCGGGAATATGAAAATTTATAAATCTACATTCCATATCTGTATCATAATAAGTACGTAAACCGTAGTCGTTCAAATAAGCACGACCGAATATTTTCATAATTCTTGTCGATTAATTTTCTTCTTCAGAAATTTTAAATTCCGCTATCCTTTTTTCAAAAGATTAATGAACTGTTTTGTATTTTGCTCTGAGGTTTATGATTATTTGATGATATAACCCTTGCTTCTTGAAGCTGCGAAAAGTAACAGAAAGTATTCATGTAAGTATAAGCAAACTTAAATGACAGTTAATTTTTATAAGTACTAATACGAGCTTCGTGATCATATTTGAAGTTAGTTGGTAAGCATTCTAGTAATGTTTCATACAATACGTATGTCTAACGTAACTGAATTTCGTGCTATGTACATGTTTAATTTTGGTAAACTGAAGTCACAAAGTAAAAGGCAATACGCAAAAAATGACATTTTAAAAGAGAACAAATCTAAGGTCGCTTTGTAAAAGGGAATAAGTAAAAACAATACTTCTTCTCAAGAAGGAAATAGTTGTTCTCTTGAAAAGAAATATTTTTGACTTTTTCCCTTTCTGCAATACAAGTCCAGGATTGCTGTCTTTAAAAGTACAATTTCTAACTTATTATCTTTTACTTTGTTTCGCTAATAACAAATAAAAACATGCTTTAATATTGAGAGTCTACCCTTGCGTGTGTAAAAGGGATACATTATAACTTGTTTTGCATGTCTATCTTGCAACTTCACTTCAATTCTCGATATGCCCGGGATTTTTCCAGATGAAAGGTGGTAACCCTATGAAATATTCTTATGACGTACTGTAGTCCACATGCTAACAAAAGCTATTGTTTAGTTTAATACTTGGCAACTATGAAGAGAAAAATAGTCAAATTTTGGTAGGAAGATTGGGCAGTACTGATACAATCTCAAGGAACCTTCCACGTAATCTACATGTTTTTTGGAAGGAAGCAGAAACACATTGAAAGAGAATGCAACGCAGACATTTATAAGGAGTCATGAAATGTTTGTTGAAGTAACCTAGCTAAAAACGTTTCCACTTCCCTTTCAAGATATGTTACTCTATTAAGCGTCAGATTTTGAGCAAAGTTAGAAACCAGAATTTATTTATAATAGAAATCATGGAACATTCTTTGAAATAAATACCCTCACTCAGTTAAGGTGACCAAATGTACTGATTTTCGCAGTACAGTACTGTTTTTGAAAGAGCTGATTTGCGTGTTGCCAAGACTTCTAGAAAATCGAGGAATGTTCTTTTTTAAAAAAAATATCCTGCAAAATGTCCTGAGTCACCTTACTTGCAATACTTTAATGTTTTATTCTTTATTCACATTTCGTATGATAAGCCTTCTTTTTTTTTAATCGAATTTTAAGAAATAACAGTGTTCATTTTATTCAACTTATATGGAGTATATTGCGTAGTAGAGCACACCTTTCGCAGACATTAATATTTTAAATTGAACTCTTAACTCGGTAATTGAATGGCAAAATGTCCAGAGCAGCTTGAAGTATATAGTTTTAAATTTTCATGAAAAGAAATAAACGACTCCTACCTGTTTAATGAGATTACAAATGTAAAAGGTATGCTATTTCTGAAACACGTCTCAAATGAAGGTAGATTTAAGATGGAATGAATTGTTCAAGCATTTTGAAGAAAAACTCATTCTATATTTCCAAATATGTGATAATGTGGAGTTCCTTACGTGCCTCTATGCCACAAATGTTCAAAAGAATGTTGAATAATTTGTAGAGTGATGAGAAATCTCAGTTAAAAACTGAAACTCTTAAACACCTAATAATGCCCATATGTAACCATAATTGTATCTGTAGTGCATTTTATGACATGATTTTGCAAAACAATGAAAAATAAATCGCCAAGCACAGTACTGATGTTTAGTTAGTATGTCAGATATTAATGAAAATAATTTGTTAACATTTTTTGAAAACAGTTTTGAAGGTAATGGATTAAGACGAACTACATTATTATATTTCATTAAATTTGTATGCTTCAATATTCTGAAGTTTTCTTTTTCATAAAAGTAGTTCCTCTATGTTACTGCATCAAATTGTTTTAAATTGTTTCATCAATCTTGTATTTGTCATTTGGAATATTTGGAGTTAAGTTATATTCGTTCAATATTTTTGTTGAGAACCCCCTTCTGAATAACCTAAGGTTAATGTTAAATGAAATAAGGACGTGTGTATTGCCGACGCAGTAGGCTATCATTTTGTTTTCTAAGAGCATTGCTAACTTTATTTCTGGAAATATTAAAATTATGTAAGATATTTCATTTACTTTAATAAAGTAAATGCAATTTCGGGGGCTTAAGGACGGAAGCCCCGCATTAAATACGTCACTGATTATACTTCTGCCCTACTTTTCTCTTGTCACAATCTGGTCACCCTACTCTCAATATGTTTCCGCTTCCCTTGTTTAAGAGTCTTCACTACAGCGAAATTAAACTACCGCTAATTTTAGAGGTTTTCTGTAATATCTTCAAAACAAATAAAAATATTCAAAAAACAGAAACGTAGTGAACTAGACAATACAATTTTGCATGTGATACCTTTACCACAATTCACCTATCTGCTTTTGATATTCCGCTATTTACAGAATCCGCAAAAAATGCTAAATCTATCTACACTTGCAAATCGAAAGCAGATACATGAACTGTGATAACGGTATCACATGCGAAATCGTATTGTCTAGTTCACTACGTTTCTGTTTTTCGAATATTTTTATTTGCTTTGAAGATATTACAGAAAACTCTAAAATTAGCGGTAGTTGAATTTTCCTGTAGTGAAGGCCCTTAAGAAGTGTCACTCTATTGAATGGGAAAATTTCAGCAAGGCTACAAGCCCGAGCTGTGTAATAGGAACCGTGCAACACTGCGTGCGTATTCTTCACATATCAGCTTATTCAATTAATTCTTTGAAATTCAATGCATATACTGCTCTTTCTCATCCTCATAGTTGGTCTGTTTCTTCTCAACGCTTCTAGTAAAGTAAATTTTAGTCGTTGTTGGTATGTGCAGGACAATCAAGAACATTTCAGAGCTCACTAACTGGACATCTTAATCTACATATATATAAATGTCAAACGTAGGGTCGTAAAGTTTGCAAGTCAGCTGACGTACTATTTCCCACTATCGAGTCTACAGTTTCTGCTACTTTACATTACAGGTCTCTCAAGAATGTATGCTTTTCAGAAATTGCTGCGTGATCAGCTTTTATTTTTTATATATATATATATATATAGAAAGGAAAATGCTACCGGAATACATTACGAATACCAACATTGCATTCACGTTTATTACTTTTCTTTTATTTCTTGTCTTTATTTCATATTTAGGGACATTGTGGTCTAGTCGTTACAGCGTTGGGCTCACGTCCGCGTGGTCCCCCGTTCGATTCCGGGCCGGTGCTTCTCAATTTTCGGCGTCCACACCATGTCGTGAGGCAAACTGAGGAGTCACGCGAATAAAAGACGTGGCAACCACTCCTCATACATCAGTTAGAGATTGTGCCGCGCGGAGCGCTGACGACGTTTCCGTTGTTAGACTGTACGTAGTTCAGCTACTGGCTAAAAGATGGCGTTGAAGCGGCTGAAGTCAGAAAAGGGCTGTTATGCAAAGTAGTTTGGTCTATAATATATTTCTTTCATCTATTTAGTTTCTTAGGTACATTATATTTCGATAACTCACTAAGCATACAATATATTTCTACTCATTTATTGAGTTTTCGAGCAAGTGAAGTAGCACTTCTTACAACTTACCTCTCCATCTTGGTTAATAGATATAGCCTAAGTAAATTATCAATTACAATACAACTTAACGGTATTTGCGTGAGATCAAGACGATATAAGTTAATGAACGAACGAATTAATTAATCAGAAATTACAGTGCCTAGCTGCAAAAAAATGTAATTAATACTTAATTTCTGTAATAATACACACGAAAATATCGAAATTTACTTACCCCAGTAAGAATATCCAATTCCGAATGTGTTGTCCCCTTTTAGGTCCTCGCTGACTTCAGATGGTTCAACCGGAATTGCTATGCCTTGAACTCCAGCGTATGCTACTCCAGCGCATAAGATGGCAGCAAAAAGTGCAAGAAAAACCTTTAAAACATACAAGGAAGTAATTACATAAAAACTTTCAATTTGAACCACCAGATTTTACAATTAAATTCATGTAATTAAAGTTATGTAATTGTTTCTATTTACTTTCATCTTATAAATTTAGACGGTGGCCATTTAAGGTCCTGTCGTGTAGAACACAATTTCTTATTACTTGAAATAAATAAGTATAACAGTATTTCAGTAATTAAAGACGAATTGGAAAGTGACGGATTGATTATTCTTTCTATTGACAATGGAATATGATTTAAGTAAAATGATGTTTAGGATGAATATCATTCTTCGATTGCCCAAGAGTACTATTATATTACATGGATAATGAATACCGTGGGGTGAAGTGGAATTAAATTTAAAAAAGAGCGTATATTACTAGCTATTTATTTGTATAGACCTATATGTAGAACTACGTATATTATAAATTTCGATACACAGGAAGTAATAGTGACATCCCCGATCGGTTTAAACCTAAATTTATCTCGCATCAAACTGTATGTTGAGCAATGATGGCAGGGTTGGCAGATTTTTCGGAGAAAAAAAGGAAGATTTTACGTTTTATACGAAAAATGAAAGACGTGTGATGTTCTCTTTTTACATATAACAAGCATATAGGCTTATATGAGGGTCATTTCGTAACAGTTTTTTTTAAACGTTTTGGTGGCCGGAACCCAAAAATTACGAAACGCTAACCCCAATATATTTACGAGAGCATATGAATTATTCACTGTTAATTTGTATCCAGCGGGCGAATTGGGGTCTTTAGTAAGAAGTTCGAAACCATCTGCTACGAAGAATGACAGGTATGAGTCCAGAGTACCGAAGTGGCTTCCCTCTTAAAATTATAGCAAAAAATCCTGCCCCGGCACAGAATGCAGTGATTGTGTGTGAGATTTGGCCCCGAAAGATATTTGTGTGTCAATACGCATTGCATAACCTCCAGATCTCTTCACTGTGATTATTTTCATTCCCTAATAAAAGCACTAATCAAAGGGTATGTTTCTTTTGACGCTGTTTCCACCATCTAGAAAGGAATGACAAGGGCTTTGAACATCAATTACGGTGCAGACATTCAACAATTCATTGAATAAGTAATTAGATCATACAAAGCTGTATATGTGTGGACAAAAAAAAGTTTGTACTTCGAATAAACTAGGTTAAGATGATTCCAATATTGTCATATTTTTAATATACAGAAACAATCACTTTTCCCGTTTACTGCATTGTGTATATATATATATATATAAAATAAATATTTCAGTTTAACGTCTCACAATTATCCCCTTTAGAATAAGGGAGATGGATGATTAAGGTATGTTAATGAGAATGGAAAAATTATTAGAATAAAAATGTGGAAGGAAACAGAGTACCCCGAGGAAACCCATGGGCACAATGTTGTCCAAAAAAAATTTGTTAACCGGGGATCGAACCAGGTATCCCTCGCACTACAGGTAAGTGCTCTATGCATTCTGTATAGTTTAGTAACACAAACTAATTAAAGTATTTGAATAGTTAAGAAAATATTTTTAACAAACGTTAAAAATAAACCACCATGAATAATTTCATCCTATTTAATATTTTGTGTACTTTTACAATATTAATGTTCAACGTAAATGAAACAATATCCAACAAGAAATTTAGGAATGATAGAAAGATTGATTCAAAAGATTGCGGTCTTGGCCAATAATTAAGTTCTGGATCTGAGGTCACAAATGGCCCTCAATATAGAGTTTTCATATTTGTTACGGAATAGGCACATCATACTGAGTTAACACTAGAAGCACCAAGCGGTTTTTCAGACCGCTTCCAGATAAACATATTGCCCGTTCGTATACTATTGTATTGAACATTTTTAACCTTTATTAATTACAATGATAAGTTGTGATATGAAATGTAACGTCAGTCATAACTGATAACTGGAAATTTTCATGAGCGGTTTAAAAAACCGCTTGTTGTCTCTCGCGGTTAAAATTTCCGGTGCTTCTAGTGTTAAGAGGGCAGACTACTAAATATTTTTCAAAAACTAACAATTTTTATTTTGTCCGTTTTTCTTAAATAAAAAGAGATATTGAAATGTAACTGAACACTATAATACGTATTGTTATTCTACAGCCGAATATAAAAATCGGAAGAATTTTCAGTGTTGCCATCCATAGAAATTGCAGCGTAACCAGAATTTGAATTATCCAAAAAAAATAGGTTAAGGCAGCAACTATAAAAATGGACTCAACGGTAGTTGATGACTTAGCATGCTGTCTTGGTTCCTTGTTATTACAAAATAAGTGAGTTATTACAAAATAAATACAAATATTATTTAAAAAGTACCTAACAAGGAACCAAGACAACATGATATGTCATCAACTACCGTTGAGTTCATTTTTCTAGTTGCTGACGTTACCTAGATTTTTGGGTACTTCAAATTCTAGTTACACTGTAATTTCTATGAATGGCAACACTGAAAATTCTTCCGATTCGTATTTTCGGCTGTAGAATTACCTACTATAGTGGTAAGTTACATTCCAATATCTCTTTTTACTTACGAAAAACGGGCAAAAGAAAAATTGTTAATTTCTGAAAAATATTTAGTAGTCTGCCCCCTTAAATAATAGTTTGGGTTTGGCTATACTATATGTAGTTATAAGGCGTACAAGAAAATTTTTAATTGAAATGTACTGTGAGTTTTTTGGATCAGGGACCACGATATTTTTGAACGGCCCTTAAATCGAGTTTTCCTGATTTCAACGGAATAAGCACATCATACTGAGCTAAGTGATAATTTGGGTTTGGCTACACTATATGTAGTTCTTCAGATATAAGGCTACAAGAAAAACTTTGCTTGAAATATATTGGTTCTTTTGATTGGATACATCTCATTGCTCTGAAAAGAAAAACTATATAGATCAGTGTAAATCCTCAGGCGTAATATTTTGGAAATTTGAAGTTTTGTGGTGTTTAAAATATGTAGTTCTTTCTCTGCCTGATGTAGCTGTTTTTTTTAATCAGCTAAAATTTATTATTTAAGTATTTATGAACTTCATATGAAAAATATATACTATTAACGAACAGATTTTATCTATGTAATTTAATTCTTCTAACAATTACACAAGGAATCTTAAGGAATCTTATACGTCTCACATACAACTTGGAAGTGAGAATTCTAAATACGTTGCTATTAATACTTTACCTTATAAAGCATATTGTCCTATACGATTGGCTTTCTTCTTGAAGTTTACGGAAATAACTGTTGCAAACATAAAGGAAGAAATGTTTATATATTTTTCTTTGGTCCTTGAGTTTATAGTTCAAGAACAGGAAACATATATTATTAGACACATGCGAGTTAGGTAATTGATTTCGCTTCAATAATTTTGCTGCATGCGAAACAACTTTCGAGAGTGGTACAACATATACACGAATATTGTTATTCAACTTGTGATGTAATAATGTGTTAATTACTCATGAATAATCATCGCGTAATATAATTTGACTGTTTTCCACTTAGTAATATGTAAATTATAATATTTTTACTCTACCAATTAAATTGGAATTCTCACAGAAAAGCTAAGGCTAGACCCAGTAAGCAAAATAAAGTAGTGTGGAGTTATATGTTACATAACTATAATATTGCTACTAATATTAAACTGTACTAATGCACTGAGAGTTGATTACAGCAACAATACAATACACTGTATAGAACTACGGAAATAATAACAGCACTACCGGATGGCTTAGTGCTTAGCGCGAAGGTCTTAAATGGATGGGTTCAATTGCCGACGTCTTGAAGGTACCGTAGTTCGGAATGCAACTTAAACAATAGATCTACTTAAGCTGTAAACCCAAGTCTCATATAGCCTCACTGCTGAAAAGGGAAGGTAAAATCCAACCAACAAATACTACTGCAACTTCTCCTGTCTACTATCTATCTATCTATCTATCTATCTATCTATCTATCTATCTATCTATATATATATATATATATATATATATATATATATATATATATATATATATATATATATATATATATATATATATATATATATATATATATATTCAACACTGATGAAGTTGGGGCCTAGGGTGTTTTTAATCATTTCACTTTAAGGGTACAACGTAGAGAAGGGCGAAATATATAAAAATAATCGAAAATGACCAACAATAGTGTCAAACCCATTGTTATCGGGATCGCTGAGACTAAGAGTGACATTTTCGATGCCGTTTAAATCCAAAAGTTGCCCACATTAGTACTCCTAAAGGGGGATAGTGACATGTAAAAATAACTGAAAATGACCGATACTAGTGTCGAATTCATAGTTTTGGGGGTCGCTAAGTTGACTGGTGTTAGTTTTGGTGCTCTGTGTGTCCAAAATGAAACGTTTCTTCCCGGTGAAGAACGGGCACCCTACTAGTTATTAACAAATGTGAAATGAAAATCGATAGGAGAGTTATAAAACGAATGCTAATTTCTGCAATAATAGTCTACCTATACTTCGGTAAGATACTAAAAATTTAGAATTTGTCTTTGGCTTATTTTAAATATACTTGAAATTATAGTCCTCGTCACCCGAATTGTCGTGTGGCATCAGCCAATAAGCTCGTAGTGCACCGTTGCTAAACCTTCAGGGAAGAATCTAATCATTCATAATTGATTTTGTTCGTATTTGTTAACAATTATGAATGATTAGATTCCTCCTTGAAGGCTTAGTAACAGCATACTGCGAACTTATTGGCTGATGCCACACGCCAATTCGAGTGACGCGGACTATAGAACAGAAATCTTAATTCCTTTTGCAATTTCCTAGTAAAGCCAACGTAAGTTAGTAATGTAATGTAATCTAAATGTTTATAGTTCTCATTTCAATACCAATCAAATCTACAGTTTATTTGACTAACTATTTTTCTGTTCTTTCTAAAATATACTAACATTTAAATGTAACTGATTTCTGTATCAAATCTATTTAAAGTGCCTCTTACTTCGTGAAAATTAATTTTTAGTAAACACTTTTAGTGTTTAACTAGTTGAAATGATCGTTATTCGTACGGGGAGAATATAGTTATCGAAAGTATTTGAACCCCTTAAGCTTTAGAATACGTATGGGGAATGAATTTCAAATTAAACGGCGTCGGAAGTGTCATTATATGTGTCAGAGACTCGGAAAACTATGCACTGAACACTAATATCAATTGTTTATGATTACTTTTACATTTCACTACCTTTCTTCCTACCTCTCATTCTTCCATACTAGAGAAAAACTTTAACTTAATGGCATCGGAAGGGTCATTTTCATATTTCTGTGACTCCGGAAACACGGATTAGGTATATCCACTAACATCGGTCGCTTTGGATTATTTTTACATATCAACTCCTTCTCTCCATGAAGATGAGGCATCAAGTTTGACTTAATGTGGATCACTAGGTGCTCTCGGTACTATGATAAACGCTGCTTGAATAGTGCGGCGTTGCCAGATAAAAAAGGAGTAATCATGAAATTCTGCTTCGATACTTACTGGAGAAATTACTTTTCGACCCTTACCGCAACTCACAGCTATCTTGTAAGTTACAGTTCTTAAACTACAACTCCAGAATCCTGGAATTTTCTTATTGTGACTACCACACTAAACGTACAAATTTGGCAACAACGCATTATGGCCTTCTGCGCAAGTTTATTCTCAAAATCTATTTCCTTAAGTGTAAATTAATATTTAATTAAAATGTGAAACATACAACGAAAAACGGTCAAACAATATATCAATTTCGTAATAAGATCGTTACTTTAAAACACTTTACACATACTAATAAATATTTAAAAAAACTTATCAGGTTTAGTATGATCTAAGAGCAAGTGCCATCTTGCGTGCTCATTGTAAAACGAATCAAATATTTACTTTACATTGTTATCTTTTACGATATCAGAAGACACAACCAAATGAATCAGTGTCTTATGTTGTAGCTGAAACATAAGTCTATTTCATAGTACAATATTTACAATATGTAATGTTTCATTGGGCAGTACTTAAGGGAATAAGCTAAAATACGTACTGACTTCCGGATGGTGATCTCCTTAAGCGACATGGGGGGTGTTACTATGCATCTCAGGAATCCGGTAACACTGGCGGATTCACAGGGAGGGCGATGAAGCGAAGGCCCAGACAAAGACTTATTTTGTGTTCAACTATTTTCAACTCTCATAAGCTGTTTAGCATCATATTCCAATTATTATAGTACCGGTATAGCATACTAGAAACTACAAACAAGAAATAATACATCATGTTCACATTGCACTACTTTGTTCTTTTTAAATTTCAAACTCCATATTTCTCACATGCATTTACCTTCTAGGAGGCGATCTTCATTCTCTAAATGACACTTCTAGGTCCGCTAGTTAGCTGGAAACTACGGATTGGACACTAATATCGCTCATTCTTGATTTGTGTCACCCTAAGGTTTCTTCCCCTGTAATGTGCTATATCACTTTTTTTTTTACATGTCTTTCCTCAAATTACACTCCTTTTGACAAAAATGTGCTATCTCAAGTATTTTTATAAGTCCCACTCATCTTTTACTTCTTTTTTTGTCGAAAATGTGCTATCTTGATTGTTTTTACATGTCGCCTCTTACCTTTCCTTTACTTTTTTGTCGAAAGTGTGCTATAAACATAATATAGGCCACAGTCCAATCATGTACAAGGGCGAATCAAAAAGTAAGATGAATTGTTGATTTACAGAAAAGCGTACAGAGATACGTCGGTGAAGCTTTACTATGTTTGAAGTGTGGTATCACACTATTATTCGAAGAATGAACCGTAGTTGTCTAAACATTTATTCCAACGTGGCACCAAATCATCCATGCCCTGTTCAAAGAAATGTGGTTCCAGATTTCCTAACCAGGTACGTGTAGCCTGTTGTGCCTCTGTCAGTGTCTGGAAACGCTGCCCACGGAGATGTTGCTTCAGGGGGCCGAACAAATGGTAATCCGACGGGGCTAAATCAGGGCTATACGGAGGGTGATCGAGAATTTCCACTTGAACCCGTGGAGGTGTGTACGAGTCCGTTCGGCTGTATGTGGACGTGCGTTATCATGCAGTAACAACACACCCTCTCAAAGTGCCCCCCGCCGTTTCTGCCGTATGGCTGCTTTCAGCCTGTCCAGGGTTTGGCAGTACGTGTCTGCATTAATGGTCGTACCCTTTTCCAGAAATTCAACATGAATAACACCGAGACAGTCCCAAAAGACAGTAGCCATTGTTTTCTGGGCAGATGCTATTGTCTTGCATTTCTTGGCTTGTGGTGACGACGGATGTTTCCATGTCATGCTCTGACGTTTGGATTCAGGTGTCCATAGAGGTATCGGAGTTTCATCGCCCGTTATGATGCGATGAATGAATCAATTTCCTTCGTCGGCATAACGTGTGAGGTGGCTCAGGAAATGCCCATTCGCTGGTTTTTGTTCGTTACTCAGAAGCTTGGGTACCCAGCGCGCACACACTTTTGTGAAGCCCAGTTGGTCATGGACGATACCGTACAACAAAATACTTTGGTTTGTGTAATATTTACCTGTACCTTGGGCAGAAAGTACTCATACATATGCACTATACTTAGTAGAATGTTCATTTCATATTAACAAAAGAAGAATGTTTTTAATATATGTAAGTGATTATTATGGGATAGTTGATGATATGGACATGTTTGATGGTTACCTAGTCAGTGAGTTTGTGTACTTAACAGTTTTAAGAAAAGGATATTATAAGTTATATCAAATAATAAACCAGTTTAACATCGTTTATAGACGTTGTCAGTTTTATTAAAAAGGTGAGATTAATGATATTTAAATATCGAAGCTAATATTTTTATGCCAAAGAATTACTACCACTTCGGATTTTTATCTCAGCAAACGAACCAGGTTTACGACTATCTTTTTGATAAGTCGTTATAAAAATTTGGTTTACCTCACCCGGGACTTTGTAAATTCAATTCTCGAAGAAGAGTAAGGCTGAATTTACTTTCATATTACAGTTAATGAATACGAACTTAACTATATTGCGAAGTGGTAAAGTAATCATAAGAAAAATGGACAACGAAACAATGCAGCAGGAATCAAATACTAGTGACAGCGATGAGACTAGTGTAACACCAGGATTGGCATCGAAAGATATCTTGTTAGCTTTACAGCGACAAATAATGCAGATGTCTACCGAGATAAAGCAGACCATGGAACAGAAGTTCAACGAAGCTCACAAACAAAATGAAGAATTAAAGCAGACCATGGAACAGAAATTCAACGAATCTAACAAGACCATGGAACATAAGATAGAACTGAAGTTTGACGAAGCTAACAAGCAATATGAAGAATTAAGTAGACGGATAGAACAGAAATCAGATGAAACGAAACAGACAATTGTCCAGGTGGTGAACGACATTTCCTCACAGTTCGAGGAAAAGTTAAAAAGGATATCCGATGATTGTCAAGAAAAGCACAATCAACAAAACCAAGAAATTAGTGCTGTAAAAAAAGATTTAGAAGTAATAGAATCTTCTATTAAACAGCAAAAGATCCAGGTTAGCAACAACTCTAATAACATACGTGTAAATACACAGTTGTTAGCTACTATTCAGGAAGAGATTAGAACGTTACAGGCTAAAGACAACATTGACCGTAATAACTTGGGTAGTGATTGCTTTGAGTTGCCCCACTCACCAGAGATGAACTCGCCTTTGCCCGGATCTGATGAGGATATTATACTAGAAGAAAGTTGTCCGAAGAACACTGATGAGCGAAACATAGATGGTGTCATGACACAGCACGTCACGGATAGGAACTATCACTCAACAAGAACAAGGAATGAGAAAAAGAAGGTAAAATTAAGTGTTAAAATGAGTGAAATTAGAGCTATGAGCAAATTCAGTGGTAAGTGTAATGAGAATGCTACTTCTTTCTTAGAGAAATTCCAAGACGAATGCAATATAATGTCTATCGATCGATCACAATATATGAAATTAATACCCCATGTATTACTCCCACCTTGTTCCTTATGGTTTAAGGCAATACGTGATCACATTAGTACCTATGAGGAATTCAAAGCGGCATTGATCGCAAACTATGAAAATGACTTTTTGCTGGCAAATAGAGATGCCACCCTTAGAAATCAACACTTCAATCCTCGATTGCACAAATCTCTTGTAGAGTTTGTTGTAAATGTCTACAACGAATTAAAGGTCGTTAATCCTTTGCAATCGGAATCGAGAATAATAGCATCGATTCGAAATTTGCTTCCATTTAAACTGCAACAGATCTTATTTTCCACACAGTGTATGAGTTTCAGCCATTTATTGATGCTTGTCCAATGCTACGAAACTCAATACCATGCCATGAATTCACAATCAGGAATGGGTAAAAATAAGAATAATTCAGATCATTTGGTGCCTGTTCGGAATTTAAATATACGAAGTATGAATAATACAGAACCTAACCTAAGCCGAGTATACTCTAGCAATCAAAATGAGCAAATTAGACAAGGTTATGTAGGGAATCCGCTTAACCTAACTAATCATGGTAATTATGATGTCAGATCACTCAACAGCAGTAGATATAAAAATAATCGAAGTACTGAGCGAAATTCCAGAAATGCAGCGAACTACGTAGATAGACGTAATTGGAGATCAAGAGATGGTACTTCATACCAAAGTCAGAATCACGATGAAAGACATGTACAACACAATGTGGAACCTAATCACGATAGCGCAGTACAGTGTACTTTATTAGAACCGTATGCAAGTTCGAATGTAACCTGATTACCGTTACTGAAATTAGGTTAAATTCATGTTAGTTGTAGATTCTCGTAAATTTTCATTTTAAATTTATGTGTTAATATCAATAATGAAAACGATTCTTAAAAATACTTGAAATGCTTAAATAGAGTTTTAGGTAGACTGGAAAATTAATTTTCAAATGATTTTTATTCTTTCTTGTTAATATGAGGAATTATAATTCGATTTATAATCAATTAAAAGCAAAGATTATTTATATTAGATTGATTTGTGTTGAAAACTTAATTGTCAAAGATTATGTTAAAAAGAAGCTCTATTCTATAAAATCAATTATCCAACGACTACCTTGAAAGAAATTCTTCTTTATTATAACATCTTAGTGCTACTATGTATACCTTTAAATGCAACATCCGACTTATTTGTTATTTAATGCGCCCGTAAAGATTAATATTATTTGTAACCCACGTTTGTCCTTTACATTTTTCGAAATCGCACCCGTCGACGATTAATTAAATAAGCGACGATATTTTAATAAGGAAATATATTAATAATATAGTGGATAATAATAAAATAAATATAATTAATGTAATTAAAGATAAATATTGATGAAATGAAAGAATTGTTACGAATGTATTTATATATATATATATGTATATGTGAAATATAATGAATAGATATACAAGGTGCGATCAAAATATGATGGACATATATAATATAAGAACACTAATGTAAACGGACCAGTGGTTCTTGAAGATAAAAGCCAAGCCTACTCATGACTTTTATATTCAGTCCCTTTGTCGAGCGACATTTTTATACAACAAAATACTTTGGTTTGTGTAATATTTACCTGTACCTTGGGCAGAAAGTACTCATACATATGCACTATACTTAGTAGAATGTTCATTTCATATTAACAAAAGAAGAATGTTTTTAATATATGTAAGTGATTATTATGGGATAGTTGATGATATGGACATGTTTGATGGTTACCTAGTCAGTGAGTTTGTGTACTTAACAGTTTTAAGAAAAGGATATTATAAGTTATATCAAATAATAAACCAGTTTAACATCGTTTATAGACGTTGTCAGTTTTATTAAAAAGGTGAGATTAATGATATTTAAATATCGAAGCTAATATTTTTATGCCAAAGAATTACTACCACTTCGGATTTTTATCTCAGCAAACGAACCAGGTTTACGACTATCTTTTTGATAAGTCGTTGTAACCGCTTACGGAACCATAAGTGATATTCAATTCATTGGCAATGTCCTGCAACCGCACTCTTCTGTCTTCACGAATCATGGCATCGACGACAGCCACATTCGTGTCGGTGATGGACGTTGATGGTCTGCCATTTCTGCCATCATCTGTGACAGTACTCCTACCACTTGCAAATGCGTTACACCACACGTACACTTGTTTCAGCGACATAACACTATCTCCGTAGACCTGCAACAATTCTCGATGAATATCACATGGTTTTGTTCCCTTGGCCCAGAAAAAACGAATGACACCACGCACTTCCTCCTTGGTGTAATGTTCCAGTCGTTGCGCCATCTTTAAGTTGCTCACAGCACCAGACGGGTGGACATAGAATGTTGTACAAGCCGTCACACTTCTATTACCAGATTACCTGTAACATGGAAAAGAATTAATTAGCTACACACAATACTATGGGTTTGACAGGAAATTTCACCTTACTTTTTGATTTATCCTTGTACGTAGTATCAACATCTTTGCAGCGGCCTGGAAGGAATGGTCGTCAAACACCGTTAGACCCTACATTCATTTTTAAGTGATTTGGTTTATCAGAAGTAATTTATATATTTACCATGTCGGTCCATTCACCAGTCCGGGAGATAAAAAAATGTATAATTATATTTGATTAATCACCACAAAATCTGGTGAGAATGTAGAAGATCAACAGTTAGAAACCAGGTTCGTTTTTGGACTCGGTTCTCAAACCGCAAACTAGTCAGGTCATAAGGCTGATATTGTGCAGCAAAATCGGTTATAAATAGGTAAATCTGGATTTCTCTATTCGAGTAAACATCCCAAAAATACATGACTTTCCCATCCTTAACTCTCTACTAGAACCATAAATGATTGAAAAACTTTACAATTTGTCGTTGCAATGCTGATTTACGTACACTGAGAAAAATCCGTTCTCCGGACAGCGGTATATTGTACAAATATACGGAATCCTCTTGCTTACTACAGAAATTAGTGCGGAGCATACGGTATCCGTATGCTACATAGGCACTGCCCTTAGTTGTAACATCATGCTTTTCCAGAATGTCTGATGTCTAACAGTCTTCCTTATATCATCGCATGAGAACCAGAGAAACGTAACTCCAAAAATGCGGTTTTCGTTTTTTTTTTTCACGTTTGTACATAGTTTTGAAAGCCCCTCTTCCTGTAAATGGAACATAACGACATCTGTTCTCCTTGTCGATCATATGTTGTAATGTAGCTCAATTACCATCTTATTAAAAACACATCTCTCTAAGAAATAACATTTTTGTCCCCTCACCTGTAAACTTGACTTAAGTTCCTATTGTTCTCATGCGACGATATTACATACATACCTAGGTATATGTATGTTACCTTCGGTAGCCATATGTTATATCCGTCCATTTATATGTAAGATCCTGACCGCCTATATTGTTTCATACGGAAAGTATGTACAGATGGAACACTTATATAAAAAGTATTATAAAATATGCGTTTTTCCTTACACGTTTGCTGTACGTTAAGTTCAAAAACTACGAGATTTAGAAATGTAACATATGATTTTACGTACATCACATGCATTTTTTTTCTGTGTGAAAGAAAAAAGATAACCGACAGCGAAAATCCTCCTCTTGGAATTGATGTCACGTTCTAAAATAAGTACCACCCTGTATCTTAACCCACCTTCTATGTTATATGTCCATTCAAACCGGAAGTGGCAGAAATTCATCACTTCCTGTTTAGACGTTGATCGCTATAGGATAAGAATGATAATAGATAGCGAGAAGCTGGTTTAATGTTGATCCTTATAGTTTGTAAACGGTACCAGATGCAGAAATAACGGATTTCTGCAATCAATTAAGCGCCCAAGGAATAAATTTCATCTTCATTCTAATCTCTTAACTAAAATCGGAAGTTGTGTAAATATATAACTTCCGGTTTCAATAATAATTGCGAAAATATCATACAAAAACCACACTCTTTCACGCGATGAATAAATATCATTGGTAAGGATTTTTGAATATCATTCTTTATATAGATAATAAAATTTAATTTTAATTAATTTTAAATTTATATGTATTGTGTGGTGAAAATATAAAAGAAATTCATTTCGGAGAGGAGAGGAACACTTCAGTTCAATTGTGGTAAAAATAATAATTACACAATATTAAGATTCCAATTAATTTTATAGAAAAAGGAAAATAATTATTCATATACGTATTAATCAATTTGTTAAAAGAATAAAGAAGAGGTACACCATCTTTCTGAGGTAAAACGAACGTTGCATTTTACGAACCAACATTAGACAAGTATTTTTAGAGTTACTTCTTTCCTTCATTTATAACATTCAGCCATAGAAATAAAGGGGTTAAGTTTAGAGTTACCACTCCGCTTTTTATAAAAATCAGGAAAATTTACAGGAGAAACGAGGTAAGAAATGATAATTTAAAGTTTATATTTGAAGTTTAGGAATGTAAGTTCGGCAGGAGAGTTATGTTTAATACGAGAAAAGATGTGTGGAAGTTAGTACTATTTGCCGGATGCGGAAGCATCGCGGAAGGTTTCAGCAGCATGGTAGTTGTAAAATATGGCGAATATGGCGAACAGGTGTAACGGATGCGCAAAAATAATGAAGAAGACCTTTTAAATTTTTGTGAAACACACGGAGTACTGAAATTAAGTGAAATGTAACAATGTTTAATGCTTTAAGCACTGTTTTTTGTATGTTGCAAAGTCCAAGGGCAACTTCAGACTGGAGGGGCAACTCTAAACTTAAGCCAAATAAAGATAATTATAGGCTATATAGGCCTAGGTAAACAACTTTTGGAAGGCCAGCCATTTCTGCTCCAATACGTTTGCAGCATTGAACGTTACACGAGTTTTATGTGTTGCCTGTGTGGTTAATAGTTACGGAGCAGCTAATAGCGTATAATCGTCATCTGTTTTCTGTGCGGTTAAGAATGGATTGCTTCACGACGGAACAGCGTGTTATCATAGTGAAAACATTACAAATGTGGTAAATGTAGTTCTGAAACTTTTCGCAAACCACATGAAATGTTTGGTCAACATAATGCACCGAGTAAGTCGACTATGATGAGACTGGTTACTAAAAATTGACAAAACGTTTTGGTAGTGAACATTAAACCTTTGGGGCGTCTTCCTGTTAGTCATTCTGAGAAAAATATCACTATCGTGAGTGATAATGTTGTTGTAAATAAGGTCCCTAAAACAGGTGACAGACATATGCTATTTGGCACTCCATTACTCTTAACTATGGATGGCCAGAACCGGTTCCTAGTGTAACCGGTTTTCGTCTTTGAACGGATCCTGTTCCGGAACCGGGTTCTCGGATCCAGGTCTGGAACCGGTTCGTAAGATCGGTCAACTGGAGACCGTTTCCCAGATATTCCCAACGTCTTTTGTTGCACACACAGTAGACACTTTACACATTACCGACACTCTTTTAACACCTTTATATGACACATATTCATCCCTTGTAGATACTATGTTGTCCAAGTATGTCGCAGATGTATGTACAAAATATCCAAAAGTGTATGTCATCACTTTGTTTTCGAACTGTTTGCGGAGAAGTGTTTTTAATATGTACTAAAACTTTTTTCAGAGAATGAGCGCTTATGGGCACCTGAAGCACACTTTATAAACACGCACTTGATAAATTTCCCCTCACAACATCTGTACTAAACTTGTTTAAATGCTGCTTTATTCTTTAGAGTGCTGAGTTTGGGGGTATGCAAACCAATCAACTTTATTTTCAGGATCGTAATAACTGTTTCGTTTCTTGTCAGGAAATCTTTTGGTCACCACGTATGCTCAACTTCTAAACTTAAGAGTCTGGTAAAACTTTTGTGCCCGGTAGGTTTCCCACTGATCACGTAGATTTGTTTCGAGGGCAAAACGTTTACGAGCTCTTTATAAACTGCTGTTTTGAGCTCTATCGGCATCTTGCGTCCAAAGGGTCACTCTTGGATATCGTGCACATGTTGGGAGTACACAATCGACTAGGCACGACTGACCCAATTGAACATTCTGCCTGCTCTTGGATCCCTAAAGTTCGTACTATCTAGACAGTCCGTAACATATTAGGACAAAGAGCTAACAGCGTGACTGCTGGTAAATCCTTGCTGTCATTCTGCCCGATTTCCTAGCGAAGTAATCCTACCTTATCCTCTGTGCTAACTTGACACTCACTTTAACACCAGTCATTGATTAAATATAATAATGCGTCATAACGTATTGACTGAATAATTATTGCGTCATTATTTTTTGATTCAATAATTAATGAGTTAATAACTAATGACGTAATAATTATCGAATAATTATTAATAACTACTATTGGTACTGAAAAAAACAATTTCTTTTAAATTCGTTTTGGCAGTGCTCTTCGAGTATTCTGAACTGTTTTTTTACATAAATTTTGTTCATGTTTTATACATAATATTCGGTTAACAATTCCACAATACGACATTCAATCTCTGAAAAAATAAGCTACGGAGAAGAAAAATGTTTTGGTATCACTTCGTTAGATTATAACTTACGGGAATATAAAAAGAAATAAAAATGAGAAACTTAGTCTGGTAAGCAAATATAGGATATTTAATCACTTACAATTCATTAAATACGAGGCATGCAACTATGTTTTTAAATGTGTTATAATATGCATTTAATACCCAATAACAATGCAATAAAAGAGACCATTTTCAAACATGCAGCGAAATTGTGATAAAGTTTTGCAGGTGAAACGTAACTTTGAAAGTGTACTTTACCTTTTAGGATTTCTCATCAGAATCTAGTTTTATGACAGTTTATATACTCCTAACACATATTAAATTAAAATGAACACAGTAATATGAAAGCACGTTCACTAATTTTTCTTCACATTTGGAGTTTAGAGTGCGTTTACTTTACACTAAGTAATACAAACCTCACTTTTCTACACATTTCCACTGTACTAAAACAAACAAACAAACAAAAAAGTTTTCGTTTTACGGACTTATTCCTTCCTGTAACTAGCCTTACGCTATATCACTAGTTGTTTCTCTACATTTCTTGGTGTCAGTTTGTGACACACGTAGCCAGAAAACGACATCTTAACATCAATCAATGTTACTAGACAATATTTACAGAGAGGAGAAAGTTTCGTATTTATATTTCCTGGCCTGTTTTTTGCTGACGATTGTAAGTTATACAGAGAAATATCGTGTCTCCATGACACAATTGCTCTACAGGATGACATAAACTACCTTACAGGCTGGTGTGAAATGTGGCACTTGAAACTCAACAGTAAGAAATGTGACAGTATTACTATTACTTTGAGAAAGTCTCCGGTTCCCTCCACACACCATATCAACGATTCCTCTATCACACATTCTGCTAGTCATAATGACCTTGGTGTCATCTTTGATTCAAAACTTACATTCTCTGACCACATCTCCTCAATACTAAAGAATTCAATGCGTATGTTGGGACGTCTTTATCGATTCACCGAACTGCGCACTATTTCTTCATTAGCAACTTTTTATAAAACTTTAATAGCGCCCAAGATCGAATACTGCTCTCCCATATGGGCCATGGCAGCACCTACACACCTCTCCAGACTTGATTCTGTTCTCAATTTCTTCATCGCTATAGTCCGTTTTCGTGTTCCTGCACTTCGATTATTATCTAAGAAGGAACTCTTGTCACATCTTAATATTCAGACTCCTGAAGTACGCAGAATTATCTCTGACCTGAAGTATCTACATAAAATAGTTAATGGAAACTTAAGATCGGAAATATTACTTCAGGAACTACCTTTACGTGTCCCTTCTCGCATCACCCGGAATACCCACCTGTTTCATCTTGCCCGTCCTAGGTTGGCTATTATACAGAGATCTCGTTTTTATAGAATACCAAACTGTTATAATCAAGTAACAACTGATGTGGACATTTTTTCCTGCTACCCAGTGTTTAAAAGAGCAATTAAACGAGTTTTTACGGAATAATTTTACTTTTACACTCTTTTTTCTGTTGTTATTGCTGTCTTGTTTTTTTCTTTCCTTTGTTAGCATGTCCCTCTGTAAAATGACAAAGTTATGCTGTATCTGGGAATTTGTTCAATAAATAAATAAATAAATAAATAAATAAATAAATAACCCCAGGAAATATTTTCATACAGATTCAATTGTTTCATAGTCGGAATTTCTGGTAATCTAATATCTGTCATTTTCTTTCACACAGGGCGTCCGAATTTACCAGGAAATGACTGGAGGTATTGACGAACTTCATCAACTAGAGATAAGCATTCACTCAACAGCATTCCTCTCGTCTCTTGTTTCTGACTTGTTGTCGAACGATAATACAATGTCTTCATCATTATCAGATTTCTCTTATCGTCTTGGCAATTGTAAGCGCCTTTGCTCTCCTGATCGGCTGCTAACATTATTGGTGCTCCATAAAATAGCAAAAAAGCGCTCTGTTGCATAGACATTTAAATGCATTGAAAATACAAACTAAAACTGGATTTATGCCTTACTATAAGCATACATGTGCATTACAAACTTTAGAATATGATGAATATGCTGTTAAGCAAATCTAATCTAATATCATCTAATACATGCCAAAACTTTGAAATATACATATATAAGCACTATAAAACGTCAAATTCGAGTTGTATCATTGTTGTTAGGAACCCTACCAAATTTAACAAACATGCATATAACAGAACAAGATATGCATTTGTACAAACATCCAATGTCTACTGATAAGCTATATCCTTTTCCTTCACACATATAATCAGCAGGATAGGACATTCATCTTTATTTTATCTCAATGCTTTCAACTTTATGCTCTGGGCGCTTCAAGCATCAATTCCCTTTCTCCTTCAGATGGTTGTGCTTAGATTTACTTAGAATATAAGGGGTGAATAACACTTAAAGTTCATCTAGTTTAAAATTTGAATACTAAAGTATCATACTTTAATGAGTGATATTCGCCGATACAAAGAAAAAGCAAAAATTGTGTCACATGTTGCTGAAATTATGAATAACATCTGCTTGAATTGTTTGAACTTTGACAGGATTACAAATGTCCTCCGTTTTGCGCCAATAGTCCACAAGTTTCGTCATGCATTGCGAGATAAACGTTATGAAAAGATCATTGTACACGATAATGTGAATCTGTACTCTACTCAAATCACTATCAAGGAAAATGAAGTGGGAAATCTTGTCTTATCGTATACATCGCACAATCCAGTGAACATTTGTTCAATTTTGAACTGGAAATAAGGCCAATGTTATCATGCAACAGAAAAGATAGAAAGTCAGTGCGTCAGTGTCCTAGAGAAGTTGGAATAAGCTTTCTACAACAAGGACATTTTAAAGCTTCCATGAAAGATGGGGTAAACACATGCAAAGAAATACACCAGTTGTTGGAAAATAAAGAAAATATGTAAATTAAAATGTACTTTTTCTGCAATCAAAGCAAGACTTTTTCATGAGAAATTGTTGGTCATTACATCCAGTATGATTATCATACATATACACACAAAAGAGAGAGTTTCTGCAATCAGAGTGAGTTCTAAAGGCTTTAATTTTCAAGTGTGTCCTCGGAAAATGTGTGAAACATACTTCGGCCTCACCCCACCGCCCTCTTACGGAGGATATCTTTCCTTTGCTTTGGGGAAGGAAATGAATATCCTTGGCTGTGTTGCCAATTTATCATTCAGTCGCTTGGTCTTGGCGAGTGAAGATCGTAGGCTATTTAGGATGGCTAACAAAGGCAGTACACAACAAAGTTTGTTAAATAATTCAATGCGGCAATCCTCCCCGCATCGTACTATTGAAGGTACTAGCCACAGAAACTTGTCCTTCCTCTTTTGAGCGGGGTACGGGAAAATACACATCAACAGGAGCCTCAGCACGGACACACTTGAAATAGAATGGCTCTGGAACTGGGCTCTGGAAAGAAACTGGAACTGATCGGATAGTAGATCGTCTCTCTTCTCGTATTATACACTTGTCAGCAAATGCTATAGTACATGTGTATTAAGGTTAATAGTGCTGCCATCGGTCTGTGAACGTGACGTCATGGGTTGTAGTGCTATATAAAATGGCCCTCGACACAGAATTGAAGATAAGTATTGCAGTTGCCACGAAGATATCAACATAGAAACTAACACTGTTTAGTAAGGTAATAATATTTGTGGAGAATTAGCTCTTCAGTGTTTGCATATATGAGCCAGTATTTGACAAAGAGCAGTATACTTTAGAATTCTAAGGTTTGGCAGTACAACAAATGTAATTAAAGGAATTCGGATCCATTACAAATAACTATCTATTGGTTTATTTATTAAGAAATATGAATCTATGACATACGCACCTAGAAAAGAAAAAACACATTTATTACCGCATTATTATTTATTGAAGGACACGATCTATTAACATGGGTTCCGATCCAAGGACTCCAATGCAGTTCGCCGTTGGACAGACTAACACGGAAATCAACCCAATATAGGCCATTTCACATCACTATATCGCCTCTAAGAGCTGGTTTATAGGATGATGCCACCAGCCTGGACTATAATAACTTTAATTATATTCATTTTTTATTATTATTAAATTGCGAATAGAGAGTCTTCTCAAAGGGTGGAAACTACTATCAACACTGGATCTGAACCATGTGCCATTGTTTGTTTATTTGAATGCTTTATACAAAATGATTGACCAGCATCTTCACCATAATTTGCATTTTGTTTCGTATAATCAACCTTTCTCCCTACTTTTAAAAATGTATTTCATTCCTTGGAAAAGGAGAGTCCTCAAAAAATCTTCTCTATAATCTTTGCATGTAGTAAGAGATTTGGTAGGATTTCTGTCGTACCTTTTAAAATGAAAATTATCCCTTTGCGCTGAATAGACCTTTACTATAGACTTTCTAGGTATTAGAAAGTTTACTAGAATTTTCTATCTACTATTCAAAATGGCCTTTATTCCTTCGAAAATGAAATAATGTTCAACCTTGATTAGTTCGAATAAAAAACCTTTGTTCGCACTAGAAAATCTGATAGGATTTTTTGCCTGCTTCTTAAAAAGAACTTTTTGTATAGCTTTTGTAGGTACTAAGCCATTTTCATAGGGTCTACTCTCTGCTTTTCTAGAATAACGTATCCTTTCCGAAAAAAGACCTGATGAACTTCTTTCTATAAATTTTGTAGATTATTGGTTAGCGAATTTCGCACTATTGAATGTATTTCGATTATATGAATTTCACTTTAAAAATGTACGTCAGCATCTCATATAGTCTCGCAATCGAAAAGGAATGTTAAACTACATCAAACTTGGTCGCCCTACTATAAATGTGTACAGCTTATTTTATTGTAAGACTTTTAAACAAAGAAATGCAATGAATGAATTTTATAATTAGCAAAGAACCCACATTATGCTTTATTTTTTACTTAATTATGCTTTACTTTTTTCCAAATTATGCTTTATTGTTAATTTCATTGTTTAACATAAATCGTGTACAATGTATAATATTTATTATACATTAAACACTCTAAATATCTTGATCTATTTATTAATATTTTATGCAACCAGTTTCTTTTATATTCAATAAACTTACTACATAATGCACTTATAAAGATATATGCTTTACTCGAGTCAGTTTTTTATCACTTGTGTGCAGGGTTTAAATATGAGGGGGAACGCGGGAGGACCCTGTTACCCCGCCTGGAAAAAAATATGTATGTCGTCCCCCAGTTCTTAAAAAAATACAATGGGCAAAGATAGCCAAGGGGACGGCGTGATGTCATGCCGCTACCTACCGTTGTCCTACCGTCCCTTACAGGCGCATATATGCAGACAGGGAAAGTGAAAATGCCACAAAAAGTGCTCAACTTCAGGAAGTACACATATGGAGTTCTTGTGCACTTTTTTGTACATTTTGAATCATTACACATAACTGTGCAATTTCACTTAGAATAAAACTATTGTTAATTCATTGTTGCCGGAAAATGTTCTTCTTGTTTTCCTTTTTTATTCTCTACTTCAAAGGATTACACAGAAAAGTTTAGAGAAATAAAAATAAGCTTTTCAGTGTTGCATTATTAGGTTCTCAAGAATTTTGCACTATAAATATTGGTTAAAAATATTAACACAGTATGCTAAACTTGCATTTAGACAGAATTTTCCAAGAAAAAATATTTGCGTTTTACGTCCCACGCTTATGCCGGTTAGGCTAAAGGAGACGGTGATTATGAGAAATGAGTGAAATGGTGGAATGAAGAAAGTGGGAGGAAACGGAAGAACCCCGAGAAAACCCACGAGCACGGTGTTTGTGCACCCCAAAGTCTACACGGCGCGAGCTGGGATTGAACTGAATTTTCCAAGAATTGTGCTATATATTTTAAATTATGCTTTATGCTCAACTTTCCAAAATTATGCTTTTAAAATAAATTTCTTCTGGATCCTTAGACATCCACAACCATGTTGAAAGTACCAATCATATGTGTAAACTGCTCTTATGCTTTTTATGCTTTTGGTTTGCCTTAATAATTAGCATCTATGTGTCTGTGAGCATGTGTATTATCCGTACTTTTTTCTGAGAACGGGCTTTATTTTATTGTTATAAACGAAAAGACAGTAGAAATCTATTTTGAAGTACTGGTCCTTAAGAAACCAATGGTGTTTTATCATATAGGATTGGGAATATTTATACATAGTCTGTACTACCAAAGGTGGTTTATTAAAGGAAACTTACTATACTGTTTCCTTACTGAATTTTTGTTTTCTTCGTCCTTGTTGTTTGTGTTGATTTTTCTTTTCCTATGCCAAAGCCTTATCCTCAAAGAATTCCTCTACAACAACAACAGAGAGGAGAGAATATGCAGACAGCTAAGGTGTTTTATTAAAGGAAACTTACTATCCAATTGGTTTCCTACCTCATTGTTTTCCTCGTGCTTGCTGTTCGTGTTGCTTTGGCTGTTCCTATGCCAAGGCCTTACAATCAAGGAATTTAAATGCAACAATAACAGGGTGGACAGAATATGCAAACAGCTACGACGTTCATAAAAGGAAACTTAAAATCCTATTTCTTTCGTTAATTTTTGTTTTCCTCGTCCTTATTGTTGGTGTTGCTTTTTTTCTTCCTATGCCAATGCCTTATTCTCAAAGAATTCCTCTGCAACAAGAACACAGAGGAGAGAATATGCAGACAGCTAAGGTGTTTTGTTAAAGGAAACTTACTATATTATTTCTTTCCTGAAGTTTTCTTCTCCTCGTCCTTGTTTTTGTGTTGCTTCTTCTGTTCCTATGCCACCGTCTTATTCTGAAAGAATTCCTCTGCGATAAAAAGAGAGAGGAGAGAATATGCAGACAGCCAAGTGTTTTAATAAAAGAAACTTACTATCCTATTTCTTCCTACCTCTTTGTTTTCCTCGTCCTTGTTGTTTTAGTTGCATTGGCTGAACCTATGCCAATGCTTTATCCTCAAAGAATTAATCTGCAAAAACAACAGAGAGGAGAGAATATGCAGTGATCTAAGACGTTTTAATAAAGGAAGCTTATTATTCCATTTCTTTCCTTGATTTTTTCCTCGTCGTTGTTGTTTGTTTTGCTTTTTCTCTTCCTATGCCAATGCCTTATTCTCAAAGAATGCCTCTGCAACAAGAACAGAGAGGAAATAATATGCAGATAGCTAAGGTGTTTTATTAAAGTAAACTTAATATCATATTTCTTTTCCATCGCTTTGTTTTCCTCCTCCTTTTGTTTGTGTTGCTTATTCTGTTCCTATGCCAATGCCTTATCCTCAAGGAATTACTCTGCAACAAGAACAGAGAGAAGAGAATATGCAGACAGCTGAGCTGTTTTATTAAATGTAACTTAAAATTAGTATCCTATTTGTTTCCTTCCTCTTTGTATTCCTCGTCCTTGTTGTTTTTGTTGCTTTTTCTGTTCCTATGCCAGTGCCTTGTCCTCAAAGAATTCCTCTGCAACAAGAACAGAGAGGATAGAATATGAAGACAGCTAAGGTGTTTTGTTAAAAGGAACTTACTGTTCTCTTTCTTTCCCACCTCTTTGTTCTCCTTGTCCTTGTTGTTTGTGTTGCTTTTTCTGTTCCTATGTCATTGCTCTATTCTCAAAGAATTCCTCTGCAACAAGAAAAGAAAGAAGAGAATATGCAGACAGGTGTTTTATTAAAGAAACTTAGTATCCTATTCCTTTCCTACCTCTTTGTTTTCCTTGTCCTTGTTGTTTTAGTTGCTTTGTCTCTTCCTATGCCAATGCTTTATCCTGAAAGAATTCCTCTGCAACAAGAACAAAGAGAAGAGAATATTCAGAAAGCTAAGGTGTTTTATTAAAGGCAACTTATCATCCTATTTGTTTCCTACCTCTTTGTTTTCCTCGACCTTGTTGTTTGTATTGCTTTGGCTGTTCCTATGCCAATGTCTTATTTCCAAAGAATTCCTCTTCAAGAAGAACAGAGAGGAGAGAATATGCAGACAGCTTACATAATGTTGAGTAAGAAGCTGATTAAGGGCGGAGCCGAGGCTCCCAGGCTCAGGAGACCCCCCAAAATCCCTCTCTGTAATACTAAAACATAGCAATCAACTTATTATATTATAAGCTGCACACCCATGCTATTTTCTCCCGCTCGCAGTATCACTACAGTTAAGTCTTTATGCACCAACATCTTTACAATACTTATTTTGTAAAGGAGTGAGGTACTTTGAGCCTCTGTAACAAACCAAATTCTTAGCTTGTGGTGACAATTTCTTTGAAATATCTCTGTCATTTCAATGGCAATGACATAATAGAATCCTTTGCAGAGCAAAATTGTAAGAAGAAAATATCCTAATAATGTAGCCTTGTAGCTTGAACTATTTGTATATGACTTTTCTTCTTTTACTCTATGTGTTTTTGCAGGGACTTTTGACCATTTGTCTTGTGTTTGGCATTTATGTGTTACACTACAGTATATGAGCATTTAACTCTTAATAATGAACGTAATTAAACTAATTATTGTAAACGTGGAGCACATTAAAATATTACAACATAGTTCTAGGTGTTTCGATAAGCATATGAGGCTGCGGAAGGCAGTAAAGAAAACTTATGCACTGGAATTAGTCGAAACTTAGGAACCCCTTGAAATAGTCAGCTCCAGGGCCCCAAAAGCCTTTATCCGCCCCTGGGTAAGTGTCTTTCATACACACAAATTAACACAATGTATGTACTCGAGGTTTTTATTCATATAAACATGGACGCTATGCCACATTTTAAACAAATTCTTATACTTATAATTTTCTGTGTAGTTATTTTAATTCTATAGAATGGGCACACGTTCTTAAGCGCGAATTTTAATTTGAGGAAATAAAAATACAGAGAATATGATTTTCATATGTATACAATTACTGTAGAGAGTGAAGCCTCAAATATAAATTATTCTTTTACGCCAATTAGAACTGCGGACAGTATGTTTTCATAGTTTTCTTAACTAGAGAGCAGTACTAGAGAGAAGTATAACTTAGGTTCCATCTATGAAATAGCTAGCTACTTTGGTGCTATATGAAATCAACATCCTTCTATTATCAAAGAACCTTCTGACGAAATATTAATTTACGAGGCAAAAGTAACTCATATAATGAAGTACTCATTGCGAGTTATTCTGGTATATGTGGTATTCGCAATCCATAATTCTGAACCTATTGTTTGTCTTATATGACCTCTTCTTAAATAGTCTTCGTGCTAAAAGAACATTAAACGGAAGTCAAATAATATATCCACTCCAGCCACATAACTTCCCGGTTTGCAAGTGCCTTTACTAATTTGTGATGCTTATGTGAAAATACAATTTACATTAATACTTTGTTGCGATATTGTTGTTGAGCCAAGCTGTGACGTACTCTTAATACAATTTTCTGCTAGTCGCAGAATGTTATGCTTGGAAGCAAGGTAACACCCATATTAACCGCCATGAACGACAATGTCCTCTGCACAATAACTGAGATCTTCGCCTCAACATAATAGAATACAAACAGAACATTTTCCTGTGCTATTTTTCTTTTCTTTTCTTTTCAAGTTTAGTTCAACGTCGCTCGTAATGTCCTTTAGGCTAAAGGAGACCGATGGTGACTGAAAGTAAATGATTATGAAATTAAATTTGTGTGCTCTCCCATTGGAAATCGAACCCAAGGCCATGTGCACCGAAACCGCACGCAGTAACCACTAAATCAACGGGGATGGCCTTGTGGTAATTATTTCCCTATATTAGTCAAACTGAAATGAAAACAAAACAATGTTAGAAATTGAGGATATTCTTATATCAATAAAATGTAATAAGAGGTAAATTTCGATTGAGTCTGCCATTCTATCTGTTATTTTGTTTGTTATTCTTGATTAATTATACTGATAGCACAGCGTTTGGGAGATCTTCCATTCGTGGTATGTGAAATACAGACATAATTAAATTTTATTTTAATAATAGAGGATAAAAGGAAAGAAATAAGGGAGTCGCTAGATTTTCACTTCAATTTTGTGTATAGTAAGACTAGTTTGCAATTTAGAAATAATAAGCAAAATTGGAGAATTAATGAACTCTGGTGATTTTGGCTCATAATTGCTTACAAACGCTAGTCACGATGTTGGTATCTTTAAATACAGTGCTCATACTTGTCCCATAAATACTATGCTCAGTCTCTTGGTTGTAGTTACGAGCTAGTCTCGTGTAACCATTTCGTATTGTTTCTGCTGGTCCCTTTAGTACCACCATTTGTTCGCAAAATTGAGATTTATTTCTATATTTAGAGAGTTTTAGCGTAATTGTCATTCACTTCTGTAGGTTACGCAATCTTTTGACATAAAGTTTGCATTTATTTGTAACTTGTTTAAACTACATCAAGAACTCAAGAAAAGAACTTGATGTCCACTTTTTCACAATTTTTCCAGAAGAGCCAAGATAAGATGGCCACTTACCAAGATATTCACCGGAATGTATATTTTTCTTTCTTAAATATGTCCCGAGTTATCACGAAGCATCGTTTAATATTTCGTCCTCATTTAGGTCAGAATTCTACCAGTACAAATCATTACTAAACCGAAAACTGAAATAAAATGCAGTTACTATGCGCTTCCCCTGTGCCCTTCATATGCTTTTTTCTTTTCACATTTTTCTTTTTTGCAGGATTCCCATGGTTCTGTGGTTAAGTGTTTGAGAACCTATAAATAACCCTGTAGACTATTAAGTACTTCCACAGCACGAACTACAAGTTATATCAAGGTTCAATTATTATCTTTTTTTAAAATGTAGACATGGAAATAAAGGAGTTGCAGACATAGAAAATTATTTTATTTCTATTTTTTGTAACATATTACGGTATCCGGGCTCAATCCGTGTTCCTTCCTGATTGGGACTTTTGGCCCTGTGAAGGGCTTAGCCATTCTGTTACGATCCTGGGTTCGATTCTTGTCTATCCCTGTTCGGCAAAGCCATTCTATTACGGTACAGCATAGCGCTGCCCGGTACACACCATCCTCAACCGGCCACCGCAGAGAACTCTCTACTCTTCGTCCTCAAATAATATAGCTTTGCACTATTTTATTTGTGGGTTCAGAAAGTTCGTCCCCACGACAATCGTTCAAGGAAGGCGCGACACACCTCACCGCAACGGGCCAGATTCGGACGGAATCATCTGGGCGAAGACCTAAGGCGTGTTATGAAAATTAGATGAGAACATCACCCACTTTCATAGATTGCTTACAAGTGACGTAACAACCATATTCTTACTTCGTCATGCGATCTAGAAAAAGAGAAAACAAACAAATCTAAACATTAGAGTGCTATTTATTTAATAGTTAAACATACCTGTAACATATTGAGTATTTTGGATATATTGCCCCAATTACGTAGCAAGTTCGTAGATACGTTTTGAAATCGTTCACAAGAACAGTTTTAGTTCGTCGTGGCGCCTGTTATTGTGATCACATTTTAATAGACACACTACGAATCCGAAATAATCTTCTTGTAGAAATTGTCCTTTCTTCCAATTTTAAGAGTTTATGAAACAGTCTTTCCTGGCTGACGTAATAACAGCATTATGTTGCAGCTACTGTTGGAGAAAATATGTTATTCAGACATTTTCACTTTAGTCGGTAATCATGAGTCCATTACTTTCAAGTGCTCCTTTGTTTCACTCGTAATCTCGATCACGCCCCCCAGTCGTTATAAAATATTACTTGGGGCTGATTTACTTTGACAACGACTTACGTAAAAACCATCAAAACATCCATATCAACAACACTATTTTTACTGATTGTTTACACAGTTTTGCGAATATCGATGTTTCTTAAAAAAGTATATTAATATCTATATACTTTCAAAGTATATTGGGGTCTAGGCTTGACTTTGTTCTAGAATTTTTTTCAAGTCATTGTTTGCACACACACACTTACATCGAAAACTAACTATTGCGTTTCCAATCTCATTTCTTTCCTTTTCCTTTTCTTCTACCCTGTCTTTTAGCACCACCAGGCGGCAGCAAGATCAATGAGAAACATATATCACACAAAGTGTACAAATTCAGATGAACGTCACATAATGCACTAACGCAGAATTTGCGTTTATACGAAAAATATTTTAAGCAAAATTTTGGTACAGTTACATTGGCGGTCGAAAGGAATGTACGTGCACCATTGAATAATGGTAAACATTCAAGAACCCTGACTGTAGTTTCACTTCAATAATCATCACTGTTCCAAAGTCAAGATGAACACTAATTCACTAGGAATTTTATAAGAACTTTCGTCGAGTTACACTTCATCAGATGAAGAAGTTTCATTTAACGTAGTAAAACGACAAACGCGTGGGGCATTTATACGCTTACATAAAAGTTTATGGGGCTTTTATATGTAAAGTCTTTTTTTTCTTTTTTTTGGCACTAAGTTAAACATTTATACGTGCATGACTCACAATTGATATACAAATAATTCTCATGATATACCTTTGATATGTGAATTACAATATTACTATATGAGCTCTTATTATTAAAAATAACACAAACTTTATACGAAATCATGGCATTATTAGAGGTAAAATATTCACATTACTTACTTTACGATATTATGCGAAAACTATAGAACATAAACAAATAATCATTATGAATTACTCAACTTTTTAAACAAATAGATAAAACAAATATTATTTGAATAATATATTTGAATATTCCACAAAAGGAAATGAATAAGCTTATTCTACACACATTATACTTAAATTGCATAAATGACGAAGCATACTTGCACTTCTCACGCTATTCGGACAAAGAAGTTACGAAAACAAAATTGTTATTCACAAATACAAGGATTACACATCATTTAAATATAATAACTACATGAAATAAATTTATTACCACTCTTTTGTACTGTTACAATAAGAGTGAGGCCGGATAGAAGTAAGTCTGCCACACTTTTACGCTAATAAGCGCCTATCCACTTAATTTTTTAAGTCTCCCTTCCCCATTATACATTCATAATTTCATCCCACCCCATTGGAATGGCAACAAGACCTTCTACTGAGGTAGGAATATAAAACAACATAGAAAAATGAACCCAAAGGTTAAAAATAAATAAGGGGGGAGGAGTTGCCATTCATAATTTAATACTCGTGTTACAGTATTCCACTGACACACAAAAACTTACTCTCGCTCTAGTAAAATTAGAGCTTATCATCGTTTACATTAGTAATAGTATATGAATCATAAACAACTCACCTTATATAATTGGTGGTTTAAAATCTTATTGCTAGTTTCGATAACTTGTCGCAAAGTATCAACAAGACAATACGATAATTCATGTAAACGAGAGTTTTTATCTCATATTTCCTTTACATATGAACACTAATGAACAACGTTTTCTTACATATTAGTATTTAGAAAACAATCATGATCGTGACCTTTTTTTTTTTACACGTCACGTCTGTTTAGCTTAGAATTTAGCAAATGATTTAAAGCTAATATGAGAGTACGATACCGACAATCTAGCTTATCGTTTAAGTATTGCAAATACATGTCACATTTTAATAGCTCTTTCAACAACAACTGAACATTGAATTTATTATTTTCACTCGTGTTGAAAACAGACAAACTAACTTTCGTTACATTTAAAGAATTCACATTTACTAAAGTTTCAGGTTCACAAGAATCCAATTTTTCACTACTTTCTTTTACAGAATCAAATTCTTTTTCACGAATATGTTTCTTAGCTAATTCTAACCAGATGTTCCTAGTTTTCTGAGTGGGTCTCCACACTCTCATACGATCAATAGAATGTACACCACAAGATTCTCCGGTTAAAGGATCTACAAGTTCAAAGACCTTATCTGAAATTTTACTTTTACAAAACAGTGGACCTTTATAAAGCATGAAAAATTTACAAATCTTTTTGTCTACTGCCGAACTCAAATGTGATTGCAACAAGAATACCAAATCATTTTCTTTTATTTTATATTTTCTTTCTTGGGATGCATTATATTTCTCGTTTCTTTTTCTAACTTTTTCACTTCTGCGATAGTCAGCCATTATGAGTTTATTTTCCCAATTTACAGGTTTATTTTCATCATAGCTTTCGTTTGTTACAATACCAAAATGCTTCAACACAGAATAGTTTGCTTTTACATTTAAATGAAGGCTAGCAGGGCTGACACCTAAACTACTACATACAGAATAATTCAACAAAATGACAATTTGAGGTATGTATCTCTGTGACAACGATTACAAAATAATTTTAAAATTTCGACAATTCCAAAATCATTGCAAATATCACATGTTCCAAATAATCAATTCGGCGGAAGGCAATATAATCTATTTAACCTACGCCTACTTTTGGTTTCTCTAACTCAGGAGTAATTTTGTACGGTTTCATTTGCCAAAACATCATGTACGTAAAATCACAAATGATTAAATGGTTTCTACTCATGACTTTACTTTTAGAACACATCATATTTATATATGCACTTTGTTTTTCAACACTGCAGATGGCAATGTTGCACAAAATATTGCTCTTTCTTTTGCATTTTAACACACTAAACTGCTTGACTTTCACTTTATTAGCATTAAATTTTGCATCTTTTAAATTGTCATTCATTATGGCAACACTGCGTTGATACTTGGATCGCATACCAAGTTGTGAATTAAAACACTGATTCATGTTAGAAGATTGATAGACTAACTTTTGAACTATACCACAATCTTCACAATTTCTTCCTTTCTTTCGAAAACTTTTAACACGCTTTATTAGCATTTTTCGAAATTTTAATCGATCACTAATTTGACTTTTCATTTTAAACTGGGTTTTTGATGCACCTGCATGTTTGGGTTTTTTCATTGTAATGACGCAATTAACATACGGTTTTTTATTAACAAGCATTTTTGACCTACATTTGGTTTTGCATGTATTTTTATTTTTAATTTTGGTTCTTACCAGTGCGTGTGATTTACTCAATAGCCTAACGGACGTTTTCTGAAAAACTTTACAATTCTTACCAGTTACAAATGATCTGCGGTTTGCACCTAATGCAACAGCTGATTCAATATTTAATGATCTACTATGATCGCTAGTTTTTAAATTACTGTCATTCGTGCAAGTACTTTCGGAAGACAATTCAGAGACATAAGCACAAGCATTTTTGTGTGTACCATGCTTTATCATTACACTACGATGGTATTCAACTCTACTTTTAAAATTGGAACGCAGGACCTTGTTTGAGAATTTACGAAAGTTATACAATAAGCGGAATAATTTCTTCACTTTTTTACGGACTTTATGCAACTTTCGTTTATTTTTCTTACTCTTTTTACTGCAAGCTAGTAAATGAATGCGCTTTTTGACAAGTTTGCTACACAGATGCTTTACGCTAATGAAAATTTCACGACAAACTAGATTCTTTTCTTTCCATGAGACAAAATTGTTACTACAATTGGAAAGCTTACTGAACTCAAAACTATTATTTTTGATCTTTGAATGTACAGACATCTACTATAAATGTGTACAGCTTACTTTATTGTAAGACTTTTAAACAAAGTAATGCAATGAATGAATTTTATAATTAGCAAAGCAACCAACATTATGCTTTATTTTTCACTCAATTATGCTTTACCTTTTTCCAAATTATGCTTTATTGTTAATTTCATTGTTTAACATAAATCGTGTACAATGTATAATATTTATTATACATTAAACACTCTAAATATCTTGATCTATTTATTAATATTTTATGCAACCAGTTTCTTTCATATTCAATAAACTTTCTACATAATGCACTTATAAAGATATATGCTTTACTCGAGTCAGTTTTTATCACTTGTGTGCAGGGTTAAATGTGAGGGGGAACGCGGGAGGACCCTGTTACCCCGCCTCGAAAAAATTATGTATGTCGTCCCCCAGTTCTTAAAAAATTACAATGGGCAAAGATAGCCAAGGGGACGGCGTGATGTCATACCACTACCTACCGTCCCTTACAGGTGCATATACTATGCAGACAGGGAAAGTGAAAATGCCACAAAAAGTGCTCAACTTCAAGAAGTACACATATGGAGTTCTTGTGCACTCTTTTTGTACATTTTGAATCATTACACATAACTGTCCAATTTCACTTAGAATAAAACTATTGTTTATTCATTGTTGCCGGAAAATGTTCTTCTTGTTTTCCTTTTTTTCTCTACTTCAAAGGATTACACACAAAAATTGTAGAGAAATAAAAATAAGCTTTTCAGTGTTGGATTATTATGTTCTCAAAAATTTTGCACTATAAATATTGGTTAAAAATATTAACACAGTATGTTAAACTTGCAGTTAGACAGAATTTTCCAAGAAAAAATATTTGCGTTTTACGTCCCATGCTTATGCCGATTAGGCTAAAGGAGACGGTGATTATGAGAAATGAGTGAAATGGTGGAATGAAGAAAGTGGGAGGAAACGGAAGAACCCCAAGAAAACTCACGAGCACGGTGTTTGTGCACCCCAAAGTCTACACGGCGCGAGCTGGGATTGAACTGAAATTTCCAAGAATTGTGCTATATATTTTAAATTATGCTTTATGCTCTACTTTCCAAAATTATGCTTTTAAAATAAATTTCTTCTGGATCCTTAGACATCCACAACCATGTTGAAAGTACCAATCATATGTGTAAACTGCTCTTATGCTTTTTATGCTTTTGGTTTGCCGTAATAATTAGCATCTATGTGTCTGTTAGCATGTGTATTATCCGTACTTTTTTATGAGGACGGGCTTTCTTTTATTGTTATAAACGAAAAGACAGTAGAAATCTATTTTGAAGTACTGGTCCTTAAGAAACCAATGGTGTTTTATCATATAGGATTGGGAATATTTATACATAGTCTGTACTACCAAAGGTGGTTTATTAAAGGAAACTTACTATACTGTTTCCTTACTGAATTTTTGTTTTCTTCGTCCTTGTTGTTTGTGTTGATTTTTCTTTTCCTATGCCAAAGCCTTATCCTCAAAGAATTCCTCTACAACAACAACAGAGAGGAGAGAATATGCAGACAGCTAAGGTGTTTTATTAAAGGAAACTTACTATCCAATTGGTTTCCTACCTCATTGTTTTCCTCGTGCTTGCTGTTCGTGTTGCTTTGGCTGTTCCTATGCCAAGGCCTTACAATCAAGGAATTTAAATGCAACAATAACACGGTGGACAGAATATGCAAACAGCTACGACGTTCATAAAAGGAAACTTAAAATCCTATTTCTTTCGTTAATTTTTGTTTTCCTCGTCCTTATTGTTGGTGTTGCTTTTTTTCCTCCTATGCCAATGCCTTATTCTCAAACAATTCCTCTGCAACAAGAACACAGAGGAGAGAATATGCAGACAGCTAAGGTGTTTTGTTAAAGGAAACTTACTATATTATTTCTTTCCTGAAGTTTTCTTCTCCTCGTCCTTGTTTTTGTGTTGCTTCTTCTGTTCCTATGCCACTGTCTTATTCTGAAAGAATTCCTCTGCGATAGAAAGAGAGAAGAGAGAATATGCAGACAACCAAGTGTTTTAATAAAAGAAACTTACTATCCTATTTCTTCCTACCTCTTTGTTTTCCTCGTCCTTGTTGTTTTAGTTGCATTGGCTGAACCTATGCCAATGCTTTATCCTCAAAGAATTAATCTGCAAAAACAACAGAGAGGAGAGAATATGCAGTGAGCTAAGACGTTTCAATAAAGGAAGCTTATTATTCCATTTCTTTCCTTGATTTTTTCCTCGTCGTTGTTGTTTGTTTTGCTTTTTCTCTTAATATGCCAATGCCTTATTCTCAAAGAATGCCTCTGCAACAAGAACAGAGAGGAAATAATATGCAGATAGCTAATGTGTTTTATTAAAGTAAACTTAATATCATATTTTGTTTTTCATCGCTTTGTTTTCCTCCTCCTTGTTGTTTGTGTTGCTTATTCTGTTCCTATGCCAATGCCTTATTCTCAAGGAATTCATCTGCAAGAAGAACAGAGAGAGCGAATATGGGGACAGTTAAGGTGTTTTATTAAAGGAAACGTACTATCCTATTTGTTTCCTACCTTTTTGTATTCCTCGTCGTTGTTGTTTTTGTTGCTTTTTCCTTCCTATGACAATGCCTTAACCTCAAGGAATTACTCTGCAACAAGAACAGAAAGGAGAGAATATGCAGACAGCTAAGGTGTTTTATTAAAGGAAACTTACTATCCTATTTCTTTCCCAACTCTTTGTTTTTCTTGTCTTTGTTGTTCATGTTGCTTTGGCTGTTCCTATGCCAATGCCTTATCTCCAAAGAATTAATCTGTAACAACAACAGAGGGGAAAGAACATGCAGTGAGCTAAGACGTTTTAATAAATGAAGCTTACTATTCCATTTCTTTCCTGAATTTTTGTTTTTCTTTCCCTTGTTGTTTGTTTTCTTTTTATCTTCCTATGCCAAAGAATTCCTCTGCAAAAAAAAGTAAGAGGAGAGAATATGCAGACAGATAAACTTATTATCCTATTTTTTCCTGATTTTTTGTTTCTTCGTCCTTGTTGTTTGTGTTGCTTTTTCTGTTTCTATCCCAATGCCTTATTCTGAAAGAATTCCTCAGAGTTGAGAATATGCTGACAGCCTAGGTGTTTTATTAAAGGAAACTTATCCTATTTCTTTCCTGAATTTTTGTTTCCTCGTCGTTGTTGTTTGTGTTGCTTTGGCTGTTCCTATGCCAATGCTTTATCGTGAAAGAATTTCTCTGCAAGAAGAACAAAGAGAATATGCCGGTAGCGAAGGCGTTTTATTTAAGAAAACTTACTACCCTATTTCTTTCCCACCTCTTTTATTTGCTTGTCCTTGTTGTTTGAGTTGCTTTGGCTGTTCCTATAGAATTCCTTACCTTCAAGAAATTCCTGTGGAACAAGAACAGAGAGAAGAGAATATGCAGACAGCTGAGCTGTTTTATTAAATGTAACTTAAAATTAGTATCCTATTTGTTTCCTTCCTCTTTGTATTCCTCGTCCTTGTTGTTTTTGTTGCTTTTTCTGTTCCTATGCCAGTGCCTTGTCCTCAAAGAATTCCTCTGCAACAAGAACAGAGAGGATAGAATATGAAGACAGCTAAGGTGTTTTGTTAAAAGGAACATACTGTTCTCTTTCTTTCCCACCTCTTTGTTCTCCTTGTCCTTGTTGTTTGTGTTGCTTTTTCTGTTCCTATGTCATTGCCCTATTCTCAAAGAATTCCTCTGCAACAAGAAAAGAAAGAAGAGAATATGCAGACAGGTGTTTTATTAAAGAAACTTAGTATCCTATTCCTTTCCTACCTCTTTGTTTTCCTTGTCCTTGTTGTTTTAGTTGCTTTGTCTCTTCCTATGCCAATGCTTTATCCTGAAAGAATTCCTCTGCAACAAGAACAAACAGAAGAGAATATGCAGAAAGCTAAGGTGTTTTATTAAAGGCAACTTATCATCCTATTTGTTTCCTACCTCTTTGTTTTCCTCGTCCTTGTTGTTTGTATTGCTTTGGCTGTTCCTATGCCAATGTCTTATTTCCAAAGAATTCCTCTTCAAGAAGAACAGAGAGGAGAGAATATGCAGACAGCTTACATAATGTTGAGTAAGAAGCTGATTAAGGGCGGAGCCGAGGCTCCCAGGCTCAGGAGACCCCCCAAAATCCCTCTCTTTAATACTAAAACATAGCAATCAACTTATTATATTATAAGGTGCACACCCATGCTATTTTCTCCCGCTCGCAGTATCACTACAGTTAAGTCTTTATGCACCAACATCTTTACAATACTTATTTTGTAAAGGAGTGAGGTATTTTGAGCCTCTGTAACAAACCAAATTCTTAGCTTGTGGTGACAATTTCTTTGAAATATCTCTGTCATTTCAATGGCAATGACATAATAGAATCCTTTGCAGAGCAAAATTGTAAGAAGAAAATTTCCTAATAATGTAGCCTTGTAGCTTGAACTATTTGTATATGACTTTTCTTCTTTTACTCTATGTGTTTTTGCAGAGACTTTTGACCATTTGTCTTGTGTTTGGCATTTATGTGTTACACTACAGTATATGAGCATTTAACTCTTAATAATGAACGTAATTAAACTAATTATTGTAAACGTGGAGCACATTAAAATATTACAACATAGTTCTAGGTGTTTCGATAAGCATATGAGGCTGCGGAAGGCAGTAAAGAAAACTTATGCACTGGAATTAGTCGTAACTTAGGAACCCCTTGAAATAGTCAGCTCCAGGGCCCCAAAAGCCTTTATCCGCCCCTGGGTAAGTGTCTTTCATACACACAAATTAACACAATGTATGTACTCGAGGTTTTTATTCATATAAACATGGACGCTATGCCACATTTTAAACAAATTCTTATACTTATAATTTTCTGTGTAGTTATTTTAATTCTATAGAATGGGCACACGTTCTTAAGCGCGAATTTTAATTTGAGGAAATAAAAATACAGAGAATATGATTTTCATATGTATACAATTACTGTAGAGAGTGAAGCCTCAAATATAAATTATTCTTTTACGCCAATTAGAACTGCGGACAGTATGTTTTCATAGTTTTCTTAACTAGAGAGCAGTACTAGAGAGAAGTATAACTTAGGTTCCATCTATGAAATAGCTAGCTACTTTGGTGCTATATGAAATCAACATCCTTCTATTATCAAAGAACCTTCTGACGAAATATTAATTTACGAGGCAAAAGTAACTCATATAATGAAGTACTCATTGCGAGTTATTCTGGTATATGTGGTATTCGCAATCCATAATTCTGAACCTATTGTTTGTCTTATATGACCTCTTCTTAAATAGTCTTCGTGCTAAAAGAACATTAAACGGAAGTCAAATAATATATCCACTCCAGCCACATAACTTCCCGGTTTGCAAGTGCCTTTACTAATTTGTGATGCTTATGTGAAAATACAATTTACATTAATACTTTATTGCGATATTGTTGTTGAGCCAAGCTGTGACGTACTCTTAATACAATTTTCTGCTAGTCGCAGAATGTTATGCTTGGAAGCAAGGTAACACCCATATTAACCGCCATGAACGACAATGTCCTCTGCACAATAACTGAGATCTTCGCCTCAACATAATAGAATACAAACAGAACATTTTCCTGTGCTATTTTTCTTTTCTTTTCTTTTCAAGTTTAGTTCAACGTCGCTCGTAATGTCCTTTAGGCTAAAGGAGACCGATGGTGACTGAAAGTAAATGATTATGAAATTAAATTTGTGTGCTCTCCCATTGGAAATCGAAACCCAAGGCCATGTGCACCGAAACCGCACGCAGTAACCACTAAATCAACGGGGATGGCCTTGTGGTAATTATTTCCCTATATTAGTCAAACTGAAATGAAAACAAAACAATGTTAGAAATTGAGGATATTCTTATATCAATAAAATGTAATAAGAGGTAAATTTCGATTGAGTCTGCCATTCTATCTGTTATTTTGTTTGTTATTCTTGATTAATTATACTGATAGCACAGCGTTTGGGAGATCTTCCATTCGTGGTATGTGAAATACAGACATAATTAAATTTTATTTTAATAATAGAGGATAAAAGGAAAGAAATAAGGGAGTCGCTAGATTTTCACTTCAATTTTGTGTATAGTAAGACTAGTTTGCAATTTAGAAATAATAAGCAAAATTGGAGAATTAATGAACTCTGGTGATTTTGGCTCATAATTGCTTACAAACGCTAGTCACGATGTTGGTATCTTTAAATACAGTGCTCATATTTGTCCCATAAATACTATGCTCAGTCTCTTGGTTGTAGTTACGAGCTAGTCTCGTGTAACCATTTCGTATTGTTTCTGCTGGTCCCTTTAGTACCATCATTTGTTCGCAAAATTGAGATTTATTTCTATATTTAGAGAGTTTTAGCGTAATTGTCATTCACTTCTGTATGTTACGCAATCTTTTGACATAAAGTTTGCATTTATTTGTAACTTGTTTAAACTACATAAAGAACTCAAAAAAATAACTTGATGTCCACTTTTTCACAATTTTTCCAGAAGAGCCAAGATAAGATGGCCACTTACCAAGATATTCACCAGAATGTATATTTTTCTTTCTTAAATATGTCCCGAGTTATCACGAAGCATCGTTTAATATTTCGTCCTCATTTAGGTCAGAATTCTACCAGTACAAATCATTACTAAACCGAAAACTGAAATAAAATGCAGTTACTATGCGCTTCCCCTGTGCCCTTCATATGCTTTTTTCCTTTCACATTTTTCTTTTTTGCAGGATTCCCATGGTTCTGTGGTTAAGTGTTTGAGAATCTATAAATAACCCTGTAGACTATTGAGTACTTCCACAGCACGAACTACAAGTTATATCAAGGTTCAATTATTATCTTTTTTTAAAATGTAGACATGGAAATAAAGGAGTTGCAGACATAGAAAATTATTTTATTTTTATTTTTTGTAACATATTACGGTATCCGGGCTCAATCCGTGTACCTTCCTGATTGGGACTTTTGGCCCTGTGAAGGGCTTAGCCATTCTGTTACGATCCTGGGTTCGATTCTTGTCTATCCCTGTTCGGCAAAGCCATTCTATTACGGTACAGCATAGCGCTGCCCGGTACACACCATCCTCAACCGGCCACCGCAGAGAACTCTCTACTCTTCGTCCTCAAATAATATAGCTTTGCACTATTTTATTTGTGGGTTCAGAAAGTTCGTCCCCACGACAATCGTTCAAGGAAGGCGCGACACACCTCACCGCAACGGGCCAGATTCGGACGGAATCATCTGGACGAAGACCTAAGGCGTGTTATGAAAAATAGATGAGAACATCACCCACTTTCATAGATTGTTTACAAGTGACGTAACAACCATATTCTTACTTCGTCATGCGATCTAGAAAAAGAGAAAACAAACAAATCTAAACATTAGAGTGCTATTTATTTAATAGTTAAACATACCTGTAACATATTGAGTATTTTGGATATATTGCCCCAATTACGTAGCAAGTTCGTAGATACGTTTTGAAATCGTTCACAAGAACAGTTTTAGTTCGTCGTGGCGCCTGTTATTGTGATCACATTTTAATAGACACACTACGAATCCGAAATAATCTTCTTGTAGAAATTGTCCTTTCTTCCAATTTTAAGAGTTTATGAAACAGTCTTTCCTGGCTGACGTAATAACAGCATTATGTTGCAGCTACTGTTGGAGAAAATATGTTATTCAGACATTTTCACTTTTGTCGGTAATCATGAGTCCATTACTTTCAAGTGCTCCTTTGTTTCACTCGTAATCTCGATCACGCCCCCCAGTCGTTATAAAATATTACTTGGGGCTGATTTACTTTGACAACGACTTACGTAAAAACCATCAAAACATCCATATCAACAACACTATTTTTACTGATTGTTTACACAGTTTTGCGAATATCGATGTTTCTTAAAAAAGTATATTAATATCTATATATTTTCAAAGTATATTGGGGTCTAGGCTTGACTTTGTTCTAGAATTTTTTTTCAAGTCATTGTTTGCACACACACACTTACATCGAAAACTAACTATTGCGTTTCCAATCTCATTTCTTTCCTTTTCCTTTTCTTCTACCCTGTCTTTTAGCACCACCAGGCGGCAGCACGATCAATGAGAAACATATATCACACAAAGTGTACAAATTCAGATGAACGTCACATAATGCACTAACGCAGAATTTGCGTTTATACGAAAAATATTTTAAGCAAAATTTTGGTACAGTTACATTGGCGGTCGAAAGGAATGTACGTGCACCATTGAATAATGGTAAACATTCAAGAACCCTGACTGTAGTTTCACTTCAATAATCATCACTGTTCCAAAGTCAAGATGAACACTAATTCACTAGGAATTTTATAAGAACTTTCGCCGAGTTACACTTCATCAGATGAAGAAGTTTCATTTAACGTAGTAAAACGACAAACGCGTGGGGCATTTATACGCTTACATAAAAGTTTATGGGACTTTTATATGTAAAGTCTTTTTCTTCTTTTTTTGGCACTATTACTAAGTTAAACATTTATACGTGCATGACTCACAATTGATATACAAATAATTCTCATGATATACCTTTGATATGTGAATTACAATATTACTATATGTATTCTTATTATTAAAAATAACACAAACTTTATACGAAATCATGGCATTATTTAGAGGTAAAATATTGACATTACTTACTTTACGATATTATGCGAAAACTATAGAACATAAACAAATAATCATTATGAATTACTCAACTTTTTAAACAAATAGATAAAACAAATATTATTTGAATAATATATTTCAATATTCCACAAAAGGAAATGAATAAGCTTATTCTACACACATTATACTTAAATTGCATAAATGACGAAGCATACTTGCACTTCTCACGCTATTCGGACAAAGATGTTACGAAAACAAAATTGTTATTCACAAACACAAGGATTACACATCATTTAAATATAATAACTACATGAAATAAATTTATTACCACTCTTTTGTACTCTTACAATAAGAGTGAGGCCGGATAGAAGTAAGTCTGCCACACTTTTACGCTAATAAGCGCCTATCCACTTAATTTTTTAAGTCTCCCTTCCCCATTATACATTCATAATTTCATCCCACCCCATTGGAATGGCAACAAGACCTTCTAGTGAGGTAGGAATATAAAACAACATAGAAAAATGAACCCAAAGGTTAAAAATAAATAAGGGGGAGGAGTTGCCATTCATAATTTAATACTCGTGTTACAGTATTCCACTGACACACAAAAACTTACTCTCGCTCTAGTAAAATTAGAGCTTATCATCGTTTACATTAGTAATAGTATATGAATCATAAACAACTCACCTTATATAATTGGTGGTTTAAAATCTTATTGCTAGTTTCGATAACTTGTCGCAAAGTATCAACAAGACAATACGATAATTCATGTAAACGAGAGTTTTTATCTCATATTTCCTTTACATATGAATACTAATGAACAACGTTTTCTTACATATTAGTATTTAGAAAACAATCATGATCGTGACCTTTTTTTTTACACGTCACGTCTGTTTAGCTTAGAATTTAGCAAATGATTTAAAGCTAATATGAGAGTACGATACCGACAATCTAGCTTATCGTTTAAGTATTGCAAATACATGTCACATTTTAATAGCTCTTTCAACAACAACTGAACATTGAATTTAATATTTTCACTCGTGTTGAAAACAGACAAACTAACTTTCGTTACATTTAAAGAATTCACATTTACTAAAGTTTCAGGTTCACAAGAATCCAATTTTTCACTACTTTCTTTTACAGAATCAAATTCTTTTTCACGAATATGTTTCTTAGCTAATTCTAACCAGATGTTCCTAGTTTTCTGAGTGGGTCTCCACACTCTCATACGATCAATAGAATGTACACCACAAGATTCTCCGGTTAAAGGATCTACAAGTTCAAAGACCTTATCTGAAATTTTACTTTTACAAAACAGTGGACCTTTATAAAGCATGAAAAATTTACGAATCTTTTTGTCTACTGCCGAACTCAAATGTGATTGCAACAAGAATACCAAATCATTTTCTTTTATTTTATATTTTCTTTCTTGGGATGCATTATATTTCTCGTTTCTTTTTCTAACTTTTTCACTTCTGCGATAGTCAGCCATTATGAGTTTATTTTCCCAATTTACAGGTTTATTTTCATCATAGCTTTCGTTTGTTACAATACCAAAATGCTTCAACACAGAATAGTTTGCTTTTACATTTAAATGAAGGCTAGCAGGGCTGACACCTAAACTACTACATACAGAATAATTCAACAAAATGACAATTTGAGGTATGTATCTCTGTGACAACGATTACAAAATAATTTTAAAATTTCGACAATTCCAAAATCATTGCAAATATCACATGTTCCAAATAATCAATTCGGCGGAAGGCAATATAATCTATTTAACCTACGCCTACTTTTGGTTTCTCTAACTCAGGAGTAATTTTGTACGGTTTCATTTGCCAAAACATCATGTACGTAAAATCACAAATGATTAAATGGTTTCTACTCATGACTTTACTTTTAGAACACATCATATTTATATATGCACTTTGTTTTTCAACACTGCAGATGGCAATGTTGCACAAAATATTGCTCTTTCTTTTGCATTTTAACACACTAAACTGCTTGACTTTCACTTTATTAGCATTAAATTTTGCATCTTTTAAATTGTCATTCATTATGGCAACACTGCGTTGATACTTGGATCGCATACCAAGTTGTGAATTAAAACACTGATTCATGTTAGAAGATTGATAGACTAACTTTTGAACTATACCACAATCTTCACAATTTCTTCCTTTCTTTCGAAAACTTTTAACACGCTTTATTAGCATTTTTCGAAATTTTAATCGATCACTAATTTGACTTTTCATTTTAAACTGGGTTTTTGATGCACCTGCATGTTTGGGTTTTTTCATTGTAATGACGCAATTAACATACGGTTTTTTATTAACAAGCATTTTTGACCTACATTTGGTTTTGCATGTATTTTTATTTTTAATTTTGGTTCTTACCAGTGCGTGTGATTTACTCAATAGCCTAACGGACGTTTTCTGAAAAACTTTACAATTCTTACCAGTTACAAATGATCTGCGGTTTGCACCTAATGCAACAGCTGATTCAATATTTAATGATCTACTATGATCGCTAGTTTTTAAATTACTGTCATTCGTGCAAGTACTTTCGGAAGACAATTCAGAGACATAAGCACAAGCATTTTTGTGTGTACCATGCTTTATCATTACACTACGATGGTATTCAACTCTACTTTTAAAATTGGAACGCAGGACCTTGTTTGAGAATTTACGAAAGTTATACAATAAGCGGAATAATTTCTTCACTTTTTTACGGACTTTATGCAACTTTCGTTTATTTTTCTTACTCTTTTTACTGCAAGCTAGTAAATGAATGCGCTTTTTGACAAGTTTGCTACACAGATGCTTTACGCTAATGAAAATTTCACGACAAACTAGATTCTTTTCTTTCCATGAGACAAAGTTGTTACTACAATTGGAAAGCTTACTGAACTCAAAACTATTATCTTTGATCTTTGAATGTACAGACATCGTGCATACGAGTACAAAGAAAGTTATTTGCTTAACTTGTACTTGACTGACTACTAACTCACAACAGTGCAGATTACTTTCAAAATGACCTAGTTTAACAATCGTTACATTAACAAAGTAAAAGCAACTGGTACGAACGGGGATACATTCTAATTCATTAAGCGGTACACTACCTAAGACACTTTCAAGTGTTTGCGATAACAAGCTACCAACGCGCATTGAGGTCTCTTTGCCTCGAATTTCATTACAATAAACAACGACATTAGTGCTGTTTTTCGCTAAACGGTATGCATACAGCTCATGAATGTTATTCAACCCTTCACACAATACACAATTTTCTCTTACCTGTCGCTTTTCAACTATTTTCAGACTAGGTGTGTCTGCTACAGCAATCTGACAACAAAAACTTTCGTCAATAACTGGACTAGGAGTGTTCGTATATTCTATATCTGTACAAGTACTAGTAACAACAACACTATTTACTTCATTACTTTCTTTTTTTTGTGACTCAAACTTATTATCGAACTGTATCGAAAATCGTTTAACGCTATCTGAACCTGCACGATTGATTTTGCCTACACTTCTTTCTAAGCTCTTTTTCAATTTAACAGAAGATTCCTGTAAGGTTGATACCCCAATTGTAATACCGTCGAAACATTTTTCTAACTGTTGTTTGGTTTTGTTACGACAATTTTTTACTTGTTGGTGGATGTCACTGTTTGTCTCATTAATAACATCGTTGATTTGTTGTTTGTTATCACTAACAACACTATTAAGTGTTTGCGTAAGTCGTTTGGTGTCATTAACAATAAGATTAAATGATTGCATTAGTTGTAGTGTCATTAACAGTATCACTAATTTTATTAATAGCTTCAAGCAAAGTTTGCAAGCTTAAATTTTCACTTTCTTACATGACTACACGTTACAAATACACAAACACCAATAATGCTTTCAAGTTAGCGCATATAGCATATCATGAGAAATGAAACCTGTCAAATATCACAACATCTAGGTCCTCTCCCAGATGCTACATCCGTTACGAATCAATAAATAATAACGTGAACTATTATTGATTGATCCGTCCCTGAGAGGGAAACGCCATTCTATTACGGTATCCGGGCTCAATCCGTGTACCTTCCTGATTGGGACTTTTGGCCCTGTGAAGGGCTTAGCCATTCTGTTACGATCCTGGGTTCGATTCTTGTCTATCCCTGTTCGGCAAAGCCATTCTATTACGGTACAGCATAGTGCTGCCCGGTACACACCATCCTCAACCGGCCACCGCAGAGAACTCTCTACTCTTCGCCCTCAAATAATATAGCTTTGCACTATTTTATTTGTGGGTTCAGAAAGTTCGTCCCCACGACAATCGTTCAAGGAAGGCGCGACACACCTCACCGCAACGGTCCAGATTCGGGCGCAATCATCTGGGCGAAGACCTAAGGCGTGTTATGAAAAATAGATGAGAACATCACCCACTTTCATAGATTGCTTACAAGTGACGTAACAACCATATTCTTACTTCGTCATGAGATCTAGAAAAAGAGAAAACAAACAAATCTAAACATTAGAGTGCCATTTATTTAATAGTTAAACATACCTGTAACATATTGAGTATTTTGGATACATTGCCTCAATTACGTAGCAAGTTCGTAGATACGTTTTGAAATCGTTCACAAGAACAGTTTTAGTTCGTCGTGGCGCCTGTTATTGTGATCACATTTTAATAGACACACTACGAATCCGAAATAATCTTCTTGTAGAAATTGTCCTTTCTTCCAATTTTAAGAGTTTATGAAACAGTCTTTCCTGGCTGACGTAATAACAGCATTATGTTGCAGCTACTGTTGGAGAAAATATGTTATTCAGACATTTTCACTTTAGTCGGTAATCATGAGTCCATTACTTTCAAGTGCTCCTTTGTTTCACTCGTAATCTCGATCACGCCCCCCAGTCGTTATAAAATATTACTTGGGGCTGATTTACTTTGACAACGACTTACGTAAAAACCATCAAAACATCCATATCAACAACACTATTTTTACTGATTGTTTACACAGTTTTGCGAATATCGATGTTTCTTTAAAAAAGTATATTAATATCTATATATTTTCAAAGTATATTGGGGTCTAGGCTTGACTTTGTTCTAGAATTTTTGTCAAGTCATTGTTTGCACACACACACTTACATCGAAAACCAACTATTGCGTTTCCAATCTCATTTCTTTCCTTTTCCTTTTCTTCTACCCTGTCTTTTAGCACCACCAGGCGGCAGCACGATCATAGACAAACATATATCACACAAAGTGTACAGATTCAGTTGAACGTCACATAATGCACTAACGCAGAATCTGCGTTTATACGAAAAATATTTTAAGCAAAATTTTGGTACAGTTACAAACACAGATCATTACAACCACTACCGGTACCCAAATATTTTATATTGTGTAACATAGACGCAAATTTTGTGGAAAGCAGTCGAGTATAGTCGCGAAATCTTTTTAGAAAATTAAAAATATCTACAAACTGTTGTGCGATGTCAGTTCAAATTGTTTCTTCTAAACTAAACAAATAAATCAGTAAAGAGAAATATTATCCGTAAAAAAATACAGATAATTACAGGGATACATTTTCAATAGTCACTCTCTAAAATGGGAGCAGTATGTTTTGCATGTCTGTCACTTCATATAGTCTTATATTCGTACCCAGAGTTATTTGTAATTCACTCTGGAATTTCAAATCTAGATAACATAGTAACAGAGACAAAGAAGAAAATAAATTCTCAGCAAAGAAACATTCCAAGTTTTAATATGTAATAAAAGTCGAAGTGTAATTGGAGATTTTATCGTCAGAGGGTAGTCGTTACGAATCGCAGTGTTTCTTTCAGATATATTTTCGGGGGGACTTGCTCTCTCCCAGAACTCTTCAACCGACCACTCCTGGACAAAAGTCTACAACAAAACCAAAATATAAAACTTTTACAGCACCGATGTTTCGTCACATTCGACTGTATTAGTTTATAAGACGAATATTTTTGCTTTTATATTTCCTCTGTAAACAACAACGCTCACATTGAAAGGAATTATCGTTACTAAAAGGAAACTTATATTTTGTTAAAGACAAACAACGTCCATACTTGTCCAATCTTACAGAAAAAGTAGAATAAACTGAAAGGCAACAACTCGGCCTGAAACCACACTAGTGTTATCTCCTCTCTGGCATCTCGAATGTCCACTACTTGTTTCCACACCTGAAACGTTGATTTGTTGCCGTCAAAGCAATATTTTTGATAATTCTTTTTATACTGTAAGGCGGCACTATTTTTGAGTCAACGGTGTACTGACTGAAAAGATTTAAGCTTCTAAAAACTCCTTATGCGGTTGTGAGAACCTATTGCTTTTTGTACCATCGAAAATGTAAACTTTGCAGACAAATTCTGTTCTACAAAAATATGAGAACAATTAAAGCTGCATTGAAGTTGGGGAAATGGAATATTACGTTTCTTAGCTGCTGCACGACAAAAGCAAAAAAAGAACAATAGACTCTTATGTTAGTGTCTCAGTCGCAATACTCAACTAGAAACCTCACGAACATCTGCTTCAACACATTCTACTGTGGGATCTTCCAGTTCTAACCTACATGCGTCAATATCATCAGGTGTAAAAGAAGCACGTCACCATAACAGAAAATGGGATGAAAATACAATATAGTGAATAAAAGACAGGCTCGTTTTGTAATTTATAGCAAAACTAGCAGCGTTCACCCCGCTTCGCCGCGGTCACCCCGGAACGCAATAAACTTTGTTACTTAGATAATTTTTACTTTTTCGCTTTCAAGTGATATGATAAAAACCATAGAAGATTGCAGTAAATCTTAACATTATATCGTCTGTCATTTATGTTAACCCGCCCCGCTTCGCTGCGGTCATCCCGGTGCTGGCATATTGTAAAAGTGTCTGTAAAAATAAGCAAATCAATTAAAAAATTTTAAACAGAAGATTCAAGCTATTTTCCGCTGTATATCGCCTGTCATTTATGTTAACCCGCCGAGTGACACGATCATGCGGGTTGCATATAAATACGTTTATTTTTACCTATGATGAACTAATAACAAAGGATTTGTACGTTATGAACACTTGAATGGTCAATTATCTCAAGACACTGGTAATTAAAAATTAAAGTGATATGATAAAAACCATCTAGGGTCCAAATCCTAATAACCCCCCAAAAATGAAAGAAATTGGTTCAGCCGTATTAGCGTGATGAGCGGACAAAATTTTGTACGTTCTCTTTTATATATATAGATTTTATGTACATTGACTGAAAAGTTATGTAAAGGACAGGTTCTTTAACATTTTTGGGAAAATTGGGAAATTAGAGAACATGAACACTCTTCAGCTCATATTGTAAATGTAGAAATGGGAACCTTCAAAAACCAGGTAAAGAAGAAACCCGTTCATGCTCAAGTTGTTCAATAGTGTGAAAGTAAAAGTGTGTTAAAGACAAAATGTTTGAAAATATTTTGCAGGGGCTTATACTTTCTTGTGAAGGAAGAAATAACTTACACTATTAAATATGAAAGCATAATTGAAAGTAAGAATTTATTGTGGATCAAATGAGTGATGAGTTTATGGCGTGAAAAGAAACTCTGAGTAATAGATGGAATTACTGTGGCAAGGACACAGCATGTGAACTGCTCGTGTGTTTGGGCGAAATATCAAGGGGGAAACTGAGGAAAATATTGAAAAATAAATTTTCCATTTTCGCAGATAAAAGTCTCTCTTTCAGAAATGAAACTAAATTAAGTATAGTGTTAAGAGTTGTTGAAGAGGAGGTCTTCGTGGTAAGGAGTTTGTTAATAGTCAAAATTCCTAATAAAGTTACAAAATATTGCCAATACTATTTACAAAAAGTTGGCTGCTGTTGCTTTAACATACAATAATCTCTTTGCTTTCGGCTCTAATTGAGCCTCAAAAATGGCAGACAATGTTGGAGGTATAAGAAAGAAAATAGGTATATGCATTGAGGGACTTAAGATTCCTAATTATGATTTTCTGCAGAAAACAGTATTTTTACATGCTACGAAAAAAGCTTGCAGGACACGATTGCTATAAGTTCTTCATCCTTCTTAAGTTTTGCATTATGTTATGTCTTGAGTGCAGTAACTGTAACATTTTTCCTAGTTCATAACATTGTTGAATTTGTTGTCAGTAATAAAATATAAAAGTAAGTAATGTTTTACAATTTATATTGTAGTGCTAACTGCACAATATAATATTTATAATAAAATCGAAATGTTAGACAACAGATTAGTGAACAGAAACAGAGTCCTCTGTCTGCCAATAGTTATTTCTGCATAGCCTCAGTTGTTAATGTTTAACAGAGATCTGAAGCTCCGAAGCAAAGTATGAATAACCTTACGTATAGAGACATTCACATATTACATTAGACCTATCACTTCCAGCTGGGCATTGTATGACGTAGAAACACCCACTCAGAATCAGAGCCAGGGCAGAGAGAACGTGTTGAGCAACGGAGGAACCGGGACAATGCAGGGGAATGGAATGAAACAATTGTTTACTGCAGTCATACGTCAGATTTAATTCTTGTGGGAGGAAGTGATAGGATGGAGATATTTGGAATTATGATTAGGAATTCGATTTCTTTGCTTGCGACATGTTAGCCCGTCACGTATGAGGAATTACGTACCTCGGCTTTCACACCGACGGTCAATTGAGGAGGAAGGAATGGAGTAGGAAGGCAGCGAAATGGGACCATTACGTGAGGTCACGTCCTGGCACTTGTCTGGTTTGAATGCGAAACTACAGAAAAAATTACATTTAGAAGGAATGGCTTGAAGAAACTTTTCCTTTTTTTTACACTGAATGTTCCCACCAGGAATCGAAACTGAAACTGCTCGCACAAGTGCGAGAGCAATAGGGACTACGTTACACGGGGCCATAACAGAGATTTTTGGGAGACAGGACAGTTTGGGGATAAAAGGAGGAGCAGCTGTCGTTTATATACCGAAAGTTAGAGTTGTATATTACTTGGCATATATTGTAAGATGTATAAGGCAACTTGTGGCGAACTGTGCCACTACTCTCCTCAAGTGTCGTTACTGGATGCCGGTGTCAATTAGCTATGATTGAACGAGTACTGAAAAAGGGGTCGTGTCCACATATTACGTAACGCGGTAAATGGAAAATGGGCTTTCGGAAGTGCATTACGAAGTGTGACAAGTGGGGAGGGGAGGGTTTATGTCCTCCTTATGTAACGCATGTTTTTTTCTGTAAATTTTATTTTTATTCTCGGGTCTATATGCAATCTTTTAAACAAATCATTTTATTCAATCCTTTTTTAATAAATAAATATTTCTATTGTTTCAGGAAATTGCGAACATATAACCTATATAAATTGAATCATGCAGACAGGATTCGAAGACGCTAATAGACACCAGCTTGACTGGTGACGAACTCTGAGTGTACAATAAAACTCCGTTTCGTGGATATCGCACCATTGCATATACAGTAGACGCTTTTCTGGAATTAGTTGTTAGGGATCGTGACCACCGCTTGAAAATGCCCTCGCGCTCCTACTCGTATCGCTATATCTGAGAATATTATTTAAAACTTTTGATTTGCGTTATTAACCCACTCTATTATTCTAAGAGGTTTCGCATGTAAGTATTTTGTGAAATATTTTCCGCGACGGAACGATCCACGATTTGGAACAAAATAAGATATTAAAAATCTAATTCGTCAGATGTTCATCTCGTACTGATTTTTTTAACTTTTGGATTTGAATATTTCTGGTGAAATCGAGAGTATTTTTATTCTGGCACTAATTCAGGAAAAGAAAAATTTTAAAAGGGGTAAACTAAAGTCCAAAGTCCAAAGATGCTCGAAAGCTTGTTCTCAAAGATGCTCCTGCTCCTTCACATGTGCAGTCACTTCAAATCTGTGGTAACGAAGATGAGAATTTCTTTGCTTCGTTGACACTGGCGAACTTCAAATACACGAAGCATTCTGGGTCCCGGAACATGAGGTCGATGTCAGTTATTTGCATTGTGTTCCACCTGCATTTGTCGGCAATATTTTCTGTTTGCCAATAATTGGTGGCCTAAAAGCATGGAAGCGATCTCCTTGGGAAAACGACAGTATGCAATTTCGAAGAATTAAAACTGATTAATTAAACAATTTTATGGTACTAACCCACAAACGCCCAAGACCAGTTTTATTCGTTAGCAACTGCATTGAACAATACCGTGTTACATCGAAAACTTGAGAAGAAAACAAAACGAAATTCGTACAACAAGAGAACGGGTAGTGTGCCTGAAGTGGAACAACGGAGGTTTGGCTAAATGAATGATAAAGCCCATGTAACGTAGTGAAAAATAAAGTGGGTCACTGGTGGCACAAGGGGCGTTTGTGGGTTTACGTTACTACCGTTTTGTAATAGTTTGATTTCTTGGCGAAAAGCACTACAAATATATTCAAAATACAAGCATTTTGCAATAGAAAAGTTCTACTATTAGGCTAAACATAGTTTTTTCGTTATGATAAGCCCCAAAATGAGCAAAATTGGTGAAAAAACAAAAATCAAGAAGTGTTACCTAACACAGAGGGGAGAGGTTATGCCTTGGGTTACGAAGAGTGACAAGAGGGAGGGAGTATTAATTTTTCAAAAATAGCGTTACGTAATATGTTGATGGCCATAAATCACGAATTTTTTCTTTAAATGTTATCACTCTCTTTTCTTCCTCGTGTGTCTTTACTGAGATTAACATGTAAGATCAACCAAATGTGACGCCACCAAAACTTATAATTCAAAATCACTGTAGCAACATGTGTTCACCGTCTCTACTTTCTCAAATCGTAATGCGCATTTATCTCACATTTCTCAACTAGCATTTAAATTCAAAAATCCGTGGAAGCGTCTCCAAATAACATTTTCCAGCAAAGATTTATCAGTTTTTTTGATTTATTATATACAGAATAGTAAGTGTGCGTAAATATTTGAATCTAAAAAAGGAAGGCTTATCCCTTAAACTTACAACTCTTAAGAAAAGACAACAAAATGTTTACACGTGTTTATGAGTGCCACCTGTTAACGTATGATTCTTATAACTATAGTACTCGCGCCGAGTGTGAAGCTTGACCTAGATCTACCGATTTCACTACCCAATAGAACGCGAGGGTGTGTTCCGGTCGTCAACCCCCACCCATCAGATTTTGTCAATGTCTTCTCTCGCGCTACACGGAAAACATCTCCCGAGAGTACAGTGTTGTCGGATTGGCGTCAAGTTCCGTTTCGTTAATTGTTTTCTGTTGCGTTATATTTTCGTTGCAACCATTTGTGATATTGTTACCATTTTAGAGTAGTTGTTACAGTAGTTATTGTTGTGCAGTGTTATTATTGGTAATTTTTAAATGCTTTTTATTTACTCATTTACTATGTCTTCAAAGTTTGGCAACGTTGTTGGTGAATTTCAGCTGTTTGACGTTTTTCCAAGTGTGCGCTCAGAAAGCGGGTCCACGAATTGTATCGAAGTTTTCCGATGTGTTAGAGCTCAAGCAAAATATTTCTATGATTGGTTTAGAGCCCAAGCTTCAGGACTCGGCACGAGTACTATATTCAAAACGGATAAGTTTTTAGACATCGTAGTGAAATAATGTTTTTTTTCTATTTTGTTTAAACGCTTTTCCTTCATTTGAAGAAGTGAGATACTGTTGCAATAGCCTATGAAGCAAACCTCATAACTCTTTGTTAAAAATATATACATATACAGACATTTTAAAAACATTTGTACTCACAGTTATATTCACATACAAATAGACACTGATAATTTAATTAATGCAAAAGAAAAGAAATAATATTAAAACGATAGACATTTATTTCGAAGTTGGTTGTCCACCTGGTTTCCGACAAAAGTCGTAATAACAATTTATTAACTTTTAGGACCGCTTTAAAAGGGCACAATACAATAGAGTAGGGTAGAATAAAATATGGTGAGGATAAGTAGGGTAGGGTAGGGTCGCGTTAGCTTAGGAATAGGAATGTTTGAACCCTTTTTGTTAAAGTTCATAGAGTGCAATTTCTCGTCTTTGCGTAAGAATACTAACTGGAGTGTTTCTGTACACCTGCAGCCATGTTCAGAACACAAATGCTGGTTACTTTCCCACAATCCAACCGTGCACTAACTTTGCACGAAGTAGTTCCCTCCGTTGGGCAAATACAGTAGTTCCACACGTATAACCGCTTATATATATAAACCAACTTCCGCCCTCCTTACATAGTTTCAAGCACACCAACTAGTAAACTATCCATTTCTTCCCTATAAATTGTCAAACGTTTGCTGGAAACGGACAACCAACTTTGGAACTTGGTCTAAACACGATATCAAGAATAAAAAATACAAACTGTGTTCAAAACGTTTTGCACAGTGGTCTCTATTTTTTATTTGTTGCAGAAGGAGAATGAATGTTTGTGAACATATAGTACTTGGAACATTTAGCTATACACTCAGTCTACTCATTGTAGCCTCCATCAGCTCTGACGCATCTGGTCCAACGTTCTTTCCATGATGTAAATGCACTTTGGTAAAATTGTGGGGATTGACTTTTACACCAACGCTTGACACAGGAAATAAGGTCTTTCTCACTATCAAATGTTTTACCGCGCAGGTAGGCCTTCAGACGACCAAAGATAAAAAAATAACCATGTTTCATCCTGGGTAATAACGCCGTCAAAACACTGTTTCCACTCTTCAGTAAAGGTCGTCGTGAGACCCTCCCACACATCCTTCCTCATATTTTTCATTTCTCTTGTCAATAATCTAGGCACACAACGTACACAGATTTTTCTGTACCCTAGTGACTGTACCACTGATACCACACTACCCAATGCAAACCAGTCATTTCAGCAAGCTGTCGTGTCGTCACACATCTGTCATTTTGGATGATTTGATTAATGGTCTCCTTGTTCACATCACTCATTACCGTCGATGGTCTACCGCATCGTGGATTGTCCAGTAGAGAGAAATCACCTTCTTTAAACCTTTGCAACCACTGCTGGATACTGCTGCGATCAAATGTGTCGTCCCCATAAACAGGGAGCAACTTCCTGTGAATCGAGAGGTAGAGTTATCGCCGGTCTTGAAGACTAACTCCATCACCGACCGTTGTCGCAACCTGACATCTACTTCGCGGTCTATTATGGCTCACCTGTACATAAAAGAAAATACTTTTATATAACAACTTATAGCTAAATGTCCCAAGTATGGTCACAAAAAGATCATTGCAACAAATAAAAAAAATTAGAGACCAGTCTGAAAATTTTTTTGAACACTCTTTGTATATTAGTTTGATAGTAGAACTGATCTGTAATAATACAAAGTCAGTAGATGTGCGCTACCTGCTTGTTTTGTGGCAATATTGGCCGCTGGTGTTGAGGCTATTTGCACATTTAAAACTATTGTGATTATTTAATTTTAGTCCAAAAGAAACTGGGTTGGTCATAATTACATTTTTAAAAGTACGACAAAGCCTTTAACAGTATTACCTAGGCTCACTCATACTTTCTGAATTTTAATCAATAAATCAAAGACAATGAAATATATATACAACTAAAAAGTACAAAGTAAGTCAAGTAATATCCACAGCATGCTACTATATGTGTTAATAATTGATTTCCAGACACTTTCCATATTCTTTAAAATTGGGAGCCCATAGGTCATGACGTTATAAACTGGTCACTCAAAATTTTTGTCTATAAGAAAAAAATTGAAAATGGGTACCTTAGTTTATTAAATACAAAGTAATCACAAGCATTGTTTCCGTTCTAGAGCAGTAAAAACAAAAAAGTATTAGAGTGTATGGTACGTATCTTTAGATTTCGAACTAATTTCCATCAACGTCCAAAACATTTTGTTAATTCCTGCAGATGCATACTGAGCTTTTGTGGATGTAAAACAGTCCATGAGTGCATTCCGCAGGTCTAATTAATTTCCGAAAGATCTCACACGGAGGTGATTGTCCATGGAATGAAACAGATGTTAATATGTTGGTTCAACATCAAGTGTATATTATGCCTGGAACAGTGTTCAAGTTGCTGGAGGATCTACTTGGGTTCTTTTGCCACATGTGGCTTCGCATCGTCGTACAGGAACAGCACACCGGTGCAGTTGATCAAGGTCGGTTCTTGCCGTTAGTCACCAGTATGTGTTCAGGTATCGAGTAAGGAAGGACAAACGGCCTGTCATTCGTTGTTTCTTGTTGGTTACCGACAAAATGGGGGGTACATACTTGCTTAACTTGTATAACTTCCCTATCCCATGCAGGTACAGTCTGGCTCTTTTTGCGGAACCTTTCTGCAAAGTTCAGACCATTGTCCTTCTCGATAACTAATTTCATGGTCTCGTCATCTAACACACGTGTTCGTTTATCACGTCGTTCACTCGAAAGGCTCGCATTTCCCCAACGGAGTTTCTGGAAACAATAACTGGCAATGCGTTCGGTTACGTCATTTTAGCCAAGCCTGGCATATGCTGTGACTTCATTCGACCGCTGATAGGCCCACGTTAAAGTCATATAAGAAAAATTTGCGTACAAATGGCTTCGATACCTGCATTTATCTTTGACAGCGAACGAGCTATAGCTGGTATGTGCAACGTTCCTGTATTAGTGAAGGTCGATAATCAGATTAATTCCTGATCGCTTGGGAAGCACGTGCGTCTCTGTGAGCACATGATTAATGGCACATCAAAATCGGAAAGAACGTTTTGGTTATCTTGTAGCATTTTGATGATACCACCTTTTTTACTTTCTACATTTTTATACTCTTCATTATTACTCACTATTATTGAAAAAAACTGGAAATACACTTACAGATTAGTGAAGAGAATTTATTAATATTGAAACTTGGGTTATTCTATTTAAATACAATAATGTATTGTAACAATTTCTTTCCAACTTGAACTGGATTGTTTTCAATGTAATTATTTGAAAATGCATTACGATTGTTGTTTCGCTGTTTATTGGTAGAACTAACAAACTTAGTTTTTAGCTAAGCACAATATTATCTTACAGTGTAAAGTGGGCACAACAACTGCCTAAAATAATCGTAGCATCTTAGCAAAATCCAAGTTACCTGATGGATACGGAACTGGACCGTCTGTAGCCTCTACTGCAGTTTGTTTACGTAATGGAATTAGACATATTACTAGTGAATATTTTTAAAGCAAAGCTAATCACAGCTACAGTTACACAGAATCTGTTACACAGTTACAGTTACTAACTGTTCTTACAATGTTATACTTAGTGATGGCAGCGATGATGGAAAAGCTATCTATGCCTGATGATCTAAAGTGATAGCTCAATTATCACAGTCTTTAACCCTAAGTTTTACTTCCGTAATGTGGTTTTAAATACATTTTTATTTTCAAATTTGAAGGTGTTGTGGCTGTTACCTATTCTGTGGTACAATACCACAAAAATGATCCATACAGGCAGATTAACAGTGGCTGAGAAAGCACGATAAGACAGGAAAGTTAGAAACCTGCCTAGTTGATATATTGTCATGTGGCAATGTCTTTGACACCAATAGCACATATGTAATTGGTTCTGCCCCACTTGTTCCTGCTGTTACCGACACAGATCACGCCCCTCTCCTAGCTGAAATTGTGCGATTTTGGCACATGTGTCCCCATTAATGTTTCCCTATTGTTTATTAGTTCTTTGGTATCCATAGTTATGTTGCAAAGCTACTGGCCTTTAAGTTATGGATTCTGTAAAGGACGGAGTTCTCTTAGAAAGCGGTTTCTGTTTCATCTCTCAACATGTAAACTAAAATTACTATGTAAAAACTAGTTTCTTCTCTTCTCTAATTATGATGCGTGGTTGATCAGTTGTCGAACGAACACATCCGGTGGATGAGGTCTTGGTCCGAATTCTTTGTCCGCTCTCACCACTAAATTCTCATAGACCTTGCATCCTGCTGTACATACAGTTAATACACCACTCAGTATTCAAGCTACCTAGACGGCAATATAGATTCTTCAGTCCTGGGTATGTATATCCGACGAATTACTTTCAACATTGACTTCCTATTGTTTAGTACTATCATCCGTGTGGTCCGGAAGTGAAGATTAACGGACGTTAAGATTAATGTAACACACACCAAGATTTACAGAGTATTTTGTCTTCAAATAACTATTTAACATTTGAATCACACACATAAATTACAAAAAAGGAAAAGAATATTAGTTGATATATATATATATATATATATATATATATATATATATATATATATATATATATATATATATATATATATATATATATTAACATTTCTGGGATTAAGGAACTAAATATTTCATAAAATGACTTTGGATTTAATAAAATTACAATCGAAGGTACCTAAATACGAAATTCATTCTATGATAAATTGATAATCAAAAGAAAATAATACCCGTAGTTCGCGAAGTTATCTGGGTCTAGTTAAAATGGTGTGTCCTATCGAAAGTACCAGGACTTCAATTGGTATTGAAGCATGTGCTTTATGGTTTCTTGTTACAATATAATATGATATATTTTTATTACAGGTAAAAGTACTTTTCGATTGAATTTGATCTTAGCTCTATATGTTAAGTTCTGTCATTTTAATCAAGCACTATCGAATGATACGACATTGTCAAATATCTGTGTAATACAATAGATTCATATTTCCAGAATAAAGACAATAGCTCCAGAAGTAGAGTCTCATATCCAGCGTCACAACTGTTCGTAAGGAGCAGGATTTTCAAACGGAATTTCTGCTCCAGATTTTGTCCGATGATTTCAATATCCATTAAAATGAGGCTCCCTGTCAGGTCCAAGGATAAGGACTTCAAGACTGAATTATTTTAAGAACATATATTTATAACTATGAATAAATTTCTCATATTGTATAGCTAACAACAAACTAAATACTAAATTAAATCCTATCAGGATATTGAATTCTAGTGATAAGGAAAAGATTATTGGTATTTCAGTTTGTGCAGGAGTCTTGCACGAAAAACAAAGACCAAGAGCATACCTGCAAAACCAAGACCGGTACTACTTGACTTTTTATAGACTGTAAAAAGAAAGGGGGAAAATCATTACATCCTTGAATTTTTTGGCTTCAGTAAAAACGCCACTGGAGTGAATGTGTTCCCAGGCGTTTACGCAATCCATGTAAGTCGACCTTCCTCTGCTCTACCATATAGCTACAGTATTGTGAAGTAACTGTGTATTGGATATGAAGTAATGATGAGATAAATGTATAAACTCTAATTTAACTCACTAAATTCGACTATTTTATTAAGTTACATTAATAACGAAAGATACATGAACGTTTGAAAACCCATTGAATGAAAACTTTGATCAGGATTGTAAATTTTTAGACATCTGTTGTAAACACATTTTTGTTAATAAACTCTACTAGCTTCTTCATTACCTTTCCGCATACCTTCAAGCATAGCCTGATACTTCCCGATTCTTTGGAAGCTTAACTCATCATTCTACAGCCAAACAAAACCACGAGGGTCACAACAACAAGGGGTATTCGCCACGAAGTTGAGGAAGGTGCAGGATCATCAGAGACAAGCAGATCCCACCATTGGAGGATGAACGGCTCCATGTTTAAAGAATACCATTCTGTCGGTTCATTGCCACAGACACCTTTGAGTTTGGAATGAAAATGTAGGAATGAAAATGTAGGAAAACATTATTGTGGAGAGGCATCACGGAGAGAATTTGACGCCCCTAGCAGTCCAGCAGTATTGGATCCAGTTGTTGGCTGTTACCAGAACATCCAGCTTCCTTCACGGCAAACCTTTCATCGTTCGAGATGACCAGGACGACACCAGTGTAATTGGATTTGTCATTGTAGTGCTCATCCTTTATCTTTTATCATAACCGATTACTCTCTCTCACCTTTTCCCAACTAGTCATCTTCAAAATTAAAACATTTGAATTTCATTTAGATTCAATCATAATTTTGTTGTTATGTGCCGTGTTGTGCATCAGTTCCATCTGCAATTGTTACATTATTCTATAAGTATTTTAGAGATTATTCTGAGCTACAACTGATGGTACAGCACCGGCACAGTATGTCGTTTCTCTGAATCAGTTTTTCTGTAGTTACTCGTTTTCAAGCAACACAGATATCGTTTCTAATCAAAGCATGTTGCACGTGCTGGATACGTCATGGCTCGATCAAGATATGTCATTGGTGCTGGATTACGACGCATTCATGCGTTTTTAAACAATTAGGATTACTTATCTGGAAATCAAACACTGTTCTGCAGGTGTGTGTTATCTGGAGCAAACTTAAACCTTTGTCCTCGACCTGGTAGTTTCTCGACTTGTCTTGGGATAAAATAGCTAATGAGGGATTTGTTTTTCACCGTTTGGTTGCATCATGCAGTCTGCTGTCGAAACGCGACAAGTGCATTGAATTTTTAAAATTAAAATCTTGGATCGGAAGATTGTGTTCTAAAGAATGAGTAACAATGACATAAGAAATGTGTCAATAAGTGATAGTAGTAATTTATATTACCAAACAATAGCAGTAATGATGGTACTATACATGAGATTTTCGTAAAGCGTAAGAAGAAATTTGTAAACTCAAAAACTTTTAGAGGCGAGCACAAAAAGTAAATTTCATGCGTGTCTGGAGTATCCCTACTGGTTATGTAAACTATACAAAAAAAATCGAAGAAAGTGGCAATAAAACTGAAAAACAGAAACACTTCAGAACTGAAACAACATCTTGTATCAGTGCATAAGGAAGAAGTACAGGAACTATTTCCATTAAAGTAGGAGCAAACCCAAAATATTGCAGATCTCTTTAAACATGCCCAATGAATTATTTAATAGTGGTTTAAGAGATCATTATCCTGTTTAAGGAAAACAATTGCCATTGTCAGGGCATCATTTAGGGAAGGCAGGGCAATTTCCCCCTGAGTTTGAGAAATATATATATATTAACTACCGTCTCCTTCGCTTTCTCCCTCTCTTTCCTTCCACCATATCCTCTAGCAGGTCCCTCATAATACAGTTCATCCTCAACCAATGTCCCAACCTGTTCCTCTTCCTTCTCTTAATTACATCTAAAATTCTTCTTATGGGTGCATGGGGTCTCGGGTTCAAACCCTGCTCCCGCCACGTGAACTCTGTGGTGGACAAACACCGTGTGCGTGGGTTTCCTCGGGGTGGAGGACCTTCTTCTCCACTTTCTTCTTTCTTCATTCCTCCATTTCATTCATTTCTCATAATCACCGTCTCCTTTAGCCCAACCGGTATAAACGTGGGACGTAAAACTCAAAGATTTTCTATTAAGCTATAATCCAGGGGTGGAGAACCTTCGGCCTAAAGGACGCATGTAGTCTTCAAAGCTATAAAATGCAGCTTTATGGGTCTCGTCTGAAATATGCTAGAGTATATGAGAAATATCAAATATACAAGAAATATAATTTTGAAGTTACATATATCAAATAATATAGCATTATATAATACAATTTGAATTCTTTTCGTGTGTATTATTAATGTAACTAATAACTGTAAAATAACTACAAAAATAGAACTTTTATAATTAATGTCAATGCGGTTTTCAAAACAAAAAGAATGTTCCGAATCTCTGCTATAAGCAGTAGATAAGCATTGTTTTAGAACGTTTAAAAGTGGTCAATATCTTTGGGAGGAGCTTTACAATCCTTAATGATTTCAGCAGGTCGCTCGGAGAGAAATTCCCCTTGAAGCTACGAAATTTGTCCGAAGCATTTCTCAAATCGGTTTCGAACTTGATTATCAGCATTATAGCAGTACTACTCCCTAGGGCAACCTTTTTAAAGAAAGGAAACCATTATGACTCATTCTATGGAAGAAGGTAACGGAATCTGAACAAGTAAACATCTGTCGCAAGAGCAAAATTACCAGCATCAGCTCATAATCTTCAAAGCAGAAGAAAAATACTTCTATTTTAAACTTTGAAGTATACAGTTGAGTCTTGCTTAAATATTGGTAAGTAACTAAAATATTGATCAATTGCCAACCCAACTTGAGGTGGAAATAAGCAGTAGGAATACAGGATATTACTCAAGAATTCAGAACTTACCCATTTACATTTTTAACTTTACATCCCAGGAATGTTGTCTAGATGAACTCTTTTACGTACAGTCCCACTTTAGATGCACTTCTACTTAGAATCTTACTGTCACTTGCTTCGTCAGTATTTTTCTCTTACTGTCTTAAACGTTGTTTCTTAAAGGAGAACTTACGTGAGTTCAGTTTCACTTTAGGAATGTTTACCTGTTAATGGTATAAATAGGATTCCTAATCGTGGTAGGTATGAAGGGAAATAACTCTACTTAAAATTTTTGATAAATAATTTCATCTCACTAAAAATATACTAGTCATATGAATAAATTTGGAATAGTGTCAGAATCTTGCAACTCAATTATAGTAATTCACAAAAAGGGCTAATTGACATATACTTTACCTGCAGGGAAAATTAATAGGTGAATTTGTGGTTAAGGGTATGCCTAATCTTTCATAATGTACTAGGGTCTAAATATGGATGATCAAATATGTGAACCCTCCATGTCAAAATATTCCAGTACGAAGTTTGTTTTATACTTCAATTTCCAACACGCCCTTGGATTTATGATTTATTATGATTTCACACCCTGGTTATTTAGGGTGGTGGTTTATGCCATAAAAACAAGTACAAAACCACTCAGCAACTAAAAAAGAGAATACTAGCTAAACGACTCAACGCAGAAGTTCGACACAGTACCCGAGCAGGTACGCAGGGCTACGTCCTCACGTAGCGGGTGCGCCAGCAATGGTGATTAAACAGATAAACGAGAATAGTGGAAGACACTTTATATGGCAAAGAAGCATATGTGTGTCGCGCGGCACAGCATTGCTACGCTTTTATGAAGAGTTTGTAGACTGCCTTCACATACTTCATCATAAGCTCTTTATAGAGTATGACGTGGTAAAAAGCAGACTTTGCAATTTCGTATTTGAAATTTATTATATATATGTGAGAGGTAAGATTACGGTAAGCTTGGAGCTTTCTACTGTCTTCCGAAATAATATACCATTTATTTCGTAAAATATACAAAAATACGTATACCTAAAGATGAATATTTTTTCATAAATAAACGTTTAGGATAAATATAAAAAGCCTTTTTTGATCACTTAACGACTAGATTATATGCTTGGGCTTGTTGATATATTGAAGAGATAATTAATGCACACAAGGACAATAGATTACTCTGAAGTATTTGTTGCCAGGGTAACTACTTACTAAAAGATCAGTGTGTACCAGTAAATTGTGAATAATAAGCAAACTAACTAGAATATATTTATAAGGGGATCCTTACTCTTGATGATATTAGATTGCATTGAACTTCGTAAATATATAATATATTTAGATTTTACCAATTAACAGTGCATCAAATCTGATATATATATAAAATGTTTTTAAGTGATTTGGAAAATGGTCTTCAAGGTTCCCATATTAAAAATTTGTTTGTGAGGTAAGAGTGGATAAATAATCTGCAAGCTTGCCCCCCCCAAAAAAAAATACACAAATCTATTCATTGTGGATGGCAGGCACATTCCCACCATCCGCCATCTCCAATTTTCAAAAAAAATGAGGTAACTAGATTTACTGGTATTTCTTTCCATGCCCTACATGATGGTAAAAAGAGTTGTTTGAAATGTCGCCACCTCCACCCTCAATTACTGCTTTAAAGTTCAGGGTATTCTTCAAAAGCCGCCATCTCCACTCAGCAGTGTGTTTGTAAACCCCATCATCTCGATTCTATTCTATTCTATGCTATGAAATGAAGCACTGGCTTACAGTGGTTTTGGTGCCGGGTGTTTCTTAGCTGATTTGAAGTAGAATTGGGACGCTGAATCCAAATATGGCGTTAGTTTTCCCCTAACAGCTTTAGTTTTTGAGATATAGGAATTGCAAGACTGACCTGCTACAACGTTGAAAATTGCATAGGTGCTGTTTTACTGTAAGTGAAAAGAAAACTATGACATTTAAATCTGTTATTTGGAACACTTTGAAAATAATGAAAACCATATAAACACAAACATCAAGTACATAATAACTCTGTAACTACATTTTATAATACTTTTTATGAATAAAAAATCAAATAATTTGTTCAAAACGATCTATTCAACACTTCGGAAGCTTCGTTTTCGTGACATCCTTGAATGTTTCTTTGCACAGTCTCTTTTTAGGTTCCAGCAGTAATCTGCCATCATATGGGCATCCCATCTTCCTTGGTAGCGGTCCTCCATTGTTTTAATATCTTGGTGAAATCTTTCACCTTGTTCTTCACTCAGACTGCCTACGTTGTCTGGGAAACGGTCCAAATGGCTGTGCAGGTAATGAATTTTGATACTCATATTACATCCAAGTTTTTGGAATGCATTAAGCATCTGGTTCACTAGCTCAACATAGTTATCAGCTTTATTATTGCCAAGGAAATTCTTGATAACTTCTACAAATGAGGTCCAAGCTCTACGTTCAGTCTCATTCATGGACTCCACGAAAACCGGATCTTTCATGAGTTGTCTTATTTGGGGACCATCAAATATTCCAGCTTTTAATTTTTCTGTGCTGATCTGAGGTAGCTTGTTTCCCATGTAAGCAAAGCACGGCCCGTCCTTATTTAGCGCCTTTACAAACTGCTTCATCAAACCGAGCTTGAGATGTAGAGGTGGCAAAATGATTTTGTCACACTCAACAATAGGCATGTTAATAATATTTTTCTTACCAACAACCATGTCGTCTCTCTGCGGCCACTCTTTTTTTGACCAATGGTTTGCTTTGTCTCTGCTATCCCACAGACATAGAAAACAAGGATATTTTGTGTAGCCACTTTGCTGTCCAAGAAGAAAGTTCACCATCTTTAAATCCACACAAATCACCCACTGATGGTCCTGATATTTAATTTTTTCCATAACCAAAGCAATTGCTTCATATTCTTCTTTCAGTCGTGTTGAATGAGCGATTGGAATTGAGCCATATTTATTGCCATTGTGTAGAAGGACGCATTTTAAACTTCGCTTGGAGCTATCAATAAACAGGCGCCAATCATCTGGATTGTATTCTGGAAGACCCATGTGTTCTAGGAGACCTCTAACATCGTGACAGAATACGAGATTTGTGTCTTCAGTGAAAAATGGTAAAAACTCCTTTTCCCTTGTTCGGTAGAATGTGATTTTAGTTCCTTGTTCTAGTACGTTTTTCTCCTTCAATCTGGAAGCAAGTAATTCAGACGATTCTTTTGAAAGATTAAGGTCCCTAACTAGATCATTTAGCTCATCTTGATTAAACTGTTGAGGAATTGTTGACATTCCCTCATAATCACTGTCACTTCCATCATCCATGTCACAAGAATGTTCACTACGTTCGTTTTCAGTCTCACAAAGCTCTGGCAAGTGGTGAAACGTTGGGATTGGTATTTCATCGGAATGAACAACTGGACGTCTTGCTGAAGGCAGATCAGGATATGTCCACTTGTTCCGGTTATTTCTATTCATACCCGTAACATTTACCAGGCAGAAATAACAGTCATCAACATGGTTTGTGGGTTCCCTCCAAACCATTGGAACACCAAACTTAAGACTTTTTCTTTTTCCAGTTGTCCACTGTTGCAAGTGTTCAGTACACATTTTACACACAATATGTGGAGCCCACGTTTTATCTTGGTCCCCTAGGCGTACACCAAAATATGCATGATATGCTTTTTTTTACAAAGTCATTGATATGTTTTCTATTGTCTTTAAATGTGTACTCACCACATATGTAGCAAAACACATCAGGATGGTTAACACAACTTCTTCGACTTGAACTCATTTTATGTTCAGGCCACTAACACGGATGTTAAATATAAAGCCTTAGTATACGCGATACAAGTTATGATTTCAGAACAAAACTCACATGTTCCAACATGTCACTCCACCTGCAAGACAACAACTACGATCCACTAGCCAAGTAGAATACCAATGCAATCTAGTGGACGTTCCTGGAACTACTATATGACGAGTTTCCGTTTAGTACCGACAGATAGCAGCACTAATGAGAAAAGAGCGCCGTTCTTCCAAATAGAAATCTCTATAGAGCACAGTAGGATTTATTTGAGTTGCAGAGTTTATAAGATCATATTCAAACTTGTTATTACGAGAATATTTGTATTTCTTTTGCTTGTTTTGTATACTATTGCAAGAAGCATGCAGAAATAGTGGTTACATCATTTATAATTTACATATTTATTTTGGATTGTAATATTTCTTCCACATACATTGTAACGTAAATAACACTACTGGTACAGTAGCCTGTATCTACCAAAGTAGAGCTGATAGAAAAAAACTGCTTACATTATTGGATTCAGCGCCCCACACATAGTTAAAATCAGCTCTAAAATTTTAGGCACCAAGAAAAAAATTTTTTTCTGTAGGCCTGTGAGACCGACGTTAATGAAAAAAAAATTGCAAGATGTTGTTCAACTCCTAACGAAACACTTCGAAGAGAATTGGCGTGCTAATTCAAACTTAGCCATTTATGTTGATCCTGAAAAGAGACTGACTGCGTCAACAGAAGAAAGTGTAGATGAGGATTAGGCTGAATGCCAGTGTTTCGAACATGATTCTGATGACAACTATATCTGAAAACAGTGTAAAGATCACTTTCAATCTTTTTCTTGTTGGTAAAGGTGGAATTTATTCCGAAGTTCCCATCCTATGATGTCAGGCTATGTTAGGTTAGGTTAGGTCCCAATAGGTTAGATTAGGTTAGCGAGGTGAGGTTAAGTTAGCTTATGTTATGTTAGGAGACGATATTTCTAAACGGGCTGGGAACTTCGGAACTTGACCCGTAAATGTAGCTAACGTACTATGATTAGATTTCATTTTTTTCCTTGATTGTGCACATTATAATGTCACCCAATAAGTTAATATCGTTGTTTAGATTCAGTTTACCTCCATCTACTGTTCTGTTCTGAAATAGTTATCAGAAATTATAATAGTAATGACTTGGAAGCAAATAAACCCGAAAAAACTTAAGTACGTTTGTTTCAAAGTCCTCCATCTCCAAAAGTTGTTTTCAAAATCCGCCATCTCCAAACTGATTTCTGCAACAACCGAGAAATGGAATGAAAATGATTTTTTTCATTTGGTAGTTATAATGAATGTCCAGAAAGCAATAAAGTATTTATAAAAAGAAAATTTTATATCACATAATCTCTGAGTTATCAGTTTTTCCTGTTTATCTCGAAACCGTTTATGAAGGAGATGGCGGATTTAAAAACTATACGCCTCAAATAATCTGCAAGCTTGCCCTAAAAAAAAATCTATTCCTTGTGGATGGCAGCCACATTCCCACCATATCAAGCTACTAATAATAATAATTTTTGAATAGCTGAAAGATAATGAAGAACAATAACAACCAACACCACACGGAAGAGTTTGCTTTGGTTTCCGGTCAAACAAAATTTCACAAACTTATATTTTATTAGACCTGGGTTTATATATTGCATTTTTACCTAAAATAAAATGAAGTATACTTAAAGGTGAATCCATATCTGAAAGTAGAAAATATTTAAGCTAGACTTCCTGACTTCCCACAGTTAGACTTCCCGAATGGAAAACAATTTAATTCCACTTTTTCCATGTATTCCACGAACCGATTACTAACTTGCGTCCTGGGCATTATACAAACCCACTATCTAATCTAAAAACGTTATAAGTAGTGTATCAAGCATGGATGATATCCACAATTAGACAATAGGAATGTGTGGGAAACCGATTATTGATTGTCTATATCTTGGACTAAACTCGATTCCAAACATTTGATCTTCTAGATCCTTTCCAAATTTGATGGAGATTCACCAAATATCTCTTGAGACTTTTTGTCTATCTAAGACCGTCACATAAACAAACAGAGAGTGAATATTTAAAACAGTTTTTATTGTACCAAAATCTATAAGCATTTGTAAATGAGACAATTACTATTTGGAAAATGTCATCCAATGTAGGAAAACACGTTTTAAAAATCGGTCGACGTCACGTCACTTCCTAAAGTTACAATGAACATAGATGTCCCATTGACAATTTGCCGCCATCGATGGCGGACTGCCTCCTACTTCAGTGGCCAGGCCGCCAACACAGGCAGTGTCAAGGTAGCATGTTGGCGCTGCCCACTTGTGCCGTTTTGTAACTCTTTCCCGCTGGCGGTCCGCCAGAGACGATAGCAGCTGTTCCACTGAAGTGCCCGCGATGCAGTTTTCCAGCTAATTTGCGTGGCGGTCCGCCAGCGACGATAACAACTTTGCCGCTAAAGAGCCTGATTGGAGAAATCGTCGTCTGGTATCGCTGCCTGTATGTTTGGTTTGCGTTCTTCATTTGTTACATGATGATGCAGTGTGGGTGGACTCCTTCAAATGTTTACAAAGAGAGTTTACACGTACAAGTGGGTGAAGACGTTTTGTGAATGATAAAAATGTCCATACATTATACCGTAATGTTTTTCTGGCAGTGAACAATAGCCTGGCGCTGTACCAAGTTAATGGTTAAGCGAAAATAACAAGAACATGATGTGTAAGCAGCCCTTGCTGGGGAAGGGAACGAATAAGGTAAATGTTATATTGCGTCCCTTTTGTGGTTTCTTCCCAATGACTATAGTTAGTGTAACACATGTGTTGTTGTGTATTAACGGGTCCTATAAACCAAAGTAAAGTACCAATAATTTTATAATGTTTCTGTAATCAAACTGAAAAATAATCGAATAATTGATTTGTAGGAACAGTAGTGTGCATGAGATATAGTTATCACGAGCCCGTTAACTGCTTTCGTTAAGCAGAAAATTGTGGAATTCGCATTAACAAAAGCAGTTAGGTGACTGTTGATAACTGTCTCTTACACACTGCTGTTCTTACAAAGCTTAAAAGGAAGATAAAACACGAGCTCCGTTGCGTACGCGAATGATATCAGAATTTAAAAAAAATATGTCTTTAAAGTAAAAAATCATTCGTTGATTGATTTTGCTAGAGCAGGGGTGCAAAACTAGTTTCATCTCCATTGCTAATGTAAGTTCCCAATTATAGAATGCTTGTGCCGCAATTCGGTTAAATGTTTAAGAAAGTGCTAGTGACAATAGTGATAGAATTAAGTTGGATTCAAAGTTGAAAAAGTAGTTAGTTTAAAAGGAACGATTTTAGTGTTCCGGGTTTCTTTTAGTTACAAAACATCAGTTTATACCAACTCAAAAGAAATAGAGGGAATGATTAATACTTGATAAAAGCTGATAACAGTAGGCATTTTGGTAGCCTCACAGGTACTGGAATATATCATCTGCCAACCTGAAACTTACAAACCTCACGGCCTGACTCACCCTTACCCTCTTCTGAACCTAACCCTCACATCATTCAGTACCTCTCAATCTCAATCGTCCTCAACCTTAGAATGCTTCAAACTCTTGAGCCTCATGAAGAGTAATCTTGAAAGGTCTTTTGACCACTTGAGAGACAATCCATCTCTAATCGTGATACTTTTTTCCCACATTATACACACAAGTTATTGTTTCAGTATTACTCACATAAGATTTGTCTTTTTCTCTAGAAGATAAGTAATCCATAACCAAAATTGCTGATACTTTGGCCCAAAAAGAATTATTTTTAAAAAGCTGCGTGTTGTCGTCGCAACACCATGCTGAGGCGTTGATAAGGAGAACTAACTTTACTGAACTTGCTATTGTGTACGCAGGCCCTCAACGAAGGATCAGCTTATAGTCAACGTGGTCAAGGAGAACGGAAAGTGCACCACATTACCATTACCATCGACGAATAGAGTTGACCTAGGAATAAAAAAAATGTAGAGACGAGTGAATACCAGAATGAAGAGAACACAACCTGAAGCAAATAAGAAAATTGAAAAATCGTACGGAAAAGCTTATAATGTTGTTTTCTCATACATTTATATTTTTAAAATTTTTGTTACTAAATATGGAAATAAAAGTAAAGAAAATACTGAACTCACTCACAAAAAAAATAAGAATACTAAACACCCATCCTTATCATATCGTCCCAGCAGCCACCCGCAAGTTCACCAACGATATTCAGAACACAGAGGGCAGGCAAAGAACATAAAGGGTAAACAAATGACTGTTTATGGGACCACTCCCTCAACGAAAAACTTATTTATTACCACTAATTATACTAAATTAGCTTTGGTGGCGTTACCCAGGCTAAATCAAATGAAATAGTTCCTTCTAGACGTGAATGAAATATTCACATCGTCATATTATATGGTGACCTATGCCTGGTTACAACGTTAGTGCGTATCTTCCTAAACTCACCTTGAATTCCAAAATAGTGGGTATTCTAGTGGTATCCTGTGTGCAATTGAATGGTAGAGTATTGTGTATGGTATCATGTTGTTCCTTATAAGGTAGAGAAAAAGAAAAGTGATGGAGGACATTGCAGGCCCGTAACTGCAGGGGGAGGGGTGGGAAAAGACATAAGTCATTGCTCACTTCACCTCTTGTAACTTCGCTCGTAATTGTTCGATTTTAATTTTCTTTTTAAAAAAGAAAGGTCTAAGTACGTTCTACATATTATGTTAGTAGCAGCTTTACGTATGTGAAGCCGTTTTGGTTAAAATCCCACCCCCCCAAAAAAAGATTTTTCCTAAGAAAAAAATATTTCATTTGACAAAATAATCATTTTTGTATTATTTATTTATGCCAAATATATAAATTTATAAAAGGAGCATAAAATACAAATAAGTGTTTATTTTCAAAACCATTGTTATATAAAACATAAGGGAAAGAACGGCTCACAAAATCTAATGTTTCATTCAAAAGAAGCAATTAATATATTATAATTATCATAACACATATTCCTACAATTTATTATATTAAGTGATCCATATTAATATTAATTCTGTAGATGTACATAAGTATTTAGAAGCACGTTTTAATTATCATGGAATAAGTACTCCAGTCTGGGGTTTTCTTATTATATTCTTTTACTGAAAAGTAAGGGATACTCTTCTCTTGGTGTGAATCCAACGTTAATCATCGGGACACTTCCAAAATCCGGAGTTGTCCTTCTTACTTCAATCTTCCAATTCTTAATATTTTAATATTCACTACACTACTCAAAAACACCATATTTGGAACGCACTAAGAAAAAAAAAACAACAAATGGTTAAAAGGGGGACAATAGAAACACATAAAAACTTTGTGATTTCAGTTCCTTCAGGTCACAGAGATTTTAAGCTGTTTAACCGATTGTCAGCAGATCGCAATACGGACGGACTGGTTCACGACAGAATAGAACAAACAAGTCACATAATGAAGGCTTTCCCCTAATCAGTTATGACAGTGCTCAGTTCCTTCTCCTTTCGTTCCTTTTACTTCCTTCGCATTATCCTAGTAACATATTATATTATTAAGAAGAATTAATGTTATAACAATTAAAGTAAGAAGAATAACTCTGGATTTTGGAAGTGTCCCGATGTCTAACTGTGTGGATTCACACCAAAAGAAGTGTCCTTTACTTTTCAGTAAATGAATATAATAAGGAAGTCTATGAGTGAAGTACTTATTTTATGGTAATTAAAACATATTTCTAAAATACTTATGAATATCTACAGAACTAATATTAATATGGATTACATCAGGGATAAAAGTAAGGAGGAACAGAGGGGAAGGTCGTTACCCCGCTTCCAAAAATATCTATGGCGTCCCCTTACTTCCTAAAAAAATAAAATGGGTAAAGATGGACACGGGGACGGCCTGACGTCATGCGTTCCCCTAGATTTTCAGATCCACTTTTATTCCTGGATCACATAATATAATAAATTGTAGGAATGGCTGTAATGATAATTAAAAAATATTAATTGCTTCTCTTGAGTAAAATATTATATTTTGTATATTGTTCTTTTCCTTACGTTTTATATAACAACGATTTTGAAAATAAAAATTTCTTCGTATTTCATGCTCCTTTTATAAATTTAGCTATTTGGCATAAATAAATAGTACAAATATGATTATTTTGCCAAATGAAATATTTCCTTAGTTAGGAAAAGTCCTATTTAAAAAAAATAACCAAACCAGCTATATTTATGTAAAAGCAACTAATAACATAATGTGTAGAACGTACTTAGACCTTTCTTTTGGAAAAAGGAAATTAAAATCGAATGAATAGGAGCGAAGTTATAAGGGGTTAATCTAGCAATGACTCATCAATTCTCCCCTCCCCCGTCGTAGTCGCGGGTCTGACATATCCACCATCAATTTTCTTTTTTTCTACCTTATAACGAACAAAATGATACCATGCACAATACTTTACCATTAAATTGCACACGGGATGAACAAACTGACCACTAGAAACCTGACTAAAAGCATTAAGGAGGAAAAAGATAAACTTTGCGAATAAATATTTTAAGTATTGAATAATATAATGACAAAAGTATACAAATGACAAAGTTATTATGGTTTTTTAGAAAGTCTTAATATATGATAAAGCATCTGGTAGTGTTCTTAATTTAAAGAAATAATGTCTGACACGGGACCTATTCTTTTCTGAATTTATAGAAACGACCAACCCTAACCTTACAGAGAAGCGTAAGTTTGAATTTTTGTATTTAAAAGAAAAGAACAGAAACCTTTTAACGGAACATTAAATAGAATACTTTAAAGTTTCTTAAGAAATAACACAATTCCTTAATTATATCTTCGAGATTTCTCGATATTGTCCCCTTAATTAATTTGTCATATATGGAACGGATCCAGGGGCATAACTAACGGTCCCGCATTCCTTGCTGTGCAGGAGGGCCAACAGGCTCCGAGGGGCCATAAAGAGTAAGAGAAAGATGGAGAAAGGGCGGAAGAATTAGAAAAAACACCTTTCTCTAGGGGGTCCAAATATATGTATTAATGCTTCCCCCCCCCCCAGGAAAAACCTAAGTTACGGCGCTGAGTACAAGCATAATTGTGATCATTTAATCTATCTTGATTCGGAGAAGTGCGCATGACAATCATGACAAGCTCTTATTCATTCTCAACACTTTGTGCACAATTTTCGCTCACACTTTTCCCATGTTCAACGTTTGTGGTATTATCTCGTGCACAGCTGTTTTCGGCAGATTTACTGCGTCGGCAATCAAGCACATACTGAATTGACGGTCTAAGTTCAACTGTTGCCGCACCTTTGCCACATTGTCTTTATTTCGGCTCGTTGAGGGACGTCTAGCGTCAACGTCGTCGGATGTCTTTACGACCATCTTTGAACATTTTATGTCACGTGAACACCATCATACGTGACATTTCCTGGTCCTGATAAGCCTCAAGAATCATAGTACACGATTCTGTTATGCTTTTTGTCCAGTTTGACACAGAACTTCATCGCATAACGCTGTTCCACAAGTAGCTTCGTTCACTTTCCCGAGGTTTCGACGACGGCAGACACACGCACTTGCTACAATCAAGCTATCCTAATTCCAGCGTCTCGGAACCTCCTTCCGGCGGTTACCTCGCTTCTCTGCCATGCCCCATACCACATCCCGCCATCACGACTGTCCTGCGTGCGCATTCGAACTTCGGAAGGAACCAAACTCGATACTTCCCAGAGATACCATGTAAATGTAGGTAAAGTTTTACTTGTGTTTATTCAAAAACCGATTCAACACTTGCGTTGTTTTACTTTAAGGGGGAGAAGTACAGAGTTCTTTTAGTAATGTGGAATTAGTAAAAAAAATCTGAAAAGAAAAGAAAAATATAAAGTCTATTGAAACTATTAATTGCAATGTGAACAATTTAGATCTGGATGAAGATATAGACTTAAAATTGAGCATCCAACTTCCTGTCTGCAATATATAAAAGTATGGTCCTGTCCTTATGCAGAATCATTTTGAAGCGCGATTAGTGCCATACTAAAGAGTTCGACTAACATAAGTCTCCTGCAGTAGTCAGTGTTTTAGTATGATGCTAATCATACGTCGAAACGACTCTGGATAAGGCGGATAAAGATTAACTTGCATGAAATAAACTAGATTTTGTATCGAAATGTTTTTGTTACCTTCTATTGTAACTTAAATGAAATATTTTCATACAATATTTTAGAATTATTTCCAGAATATTTTATTGAAGGTTGAACTAGCTTCTGTACTAAATTATTACCTTCCTCACTACTCACAGATTTCCTGCGTCTGTTCGATGTATATTGTGTATAAGAAAATGCTAAGTCTGTTGTCTTCTCTATCCTATTTACTCCTTTATTAAACTGCGAGTGCCGCAAAATTGCAACAAAAAATCCTTGTTTGACGTCAATCATATGGCAGGGCTGCCAGATGTACTAGTTTCCCGTGAGATTTCTTGGATGTTCACTGTTTCAAGAAAATCGTAAGAATATGCTGTATGGAATCACATTTAATGGAAGCAATGTCGATACATACTTCAAATCGTTATACATTGAAAACGAACTATTTAACGTGTGATCAAAAACTAAATCATGTTACAACGGTACGTTGTATATTTGTATATTTTTACTACTTGTAAATTTTTATTACTTGTAAATTTTGGGCGTAAAGTATTTTGTATCTGTACTAGACTGGTTAGATTATTCGAAGAAGAAAAAGAAGAAAGTTAGATATAATATCGTTATATAAAAGAGATGTTCATATGTTTTAAATAATGAGATTCTGGAACGTCGTTGTCAGGGACAGCAAGATATAAATAAATGGAATTAATACAAAGACGGAGTGTGTGTTATTTAATGGCTCAATAATTTATAAAAGAACCAGTGATATTGTTGTAATGTAAATGGCTGCTAACTGTTTTCCGTATCAAAATAGAAGATAAATAAGCAGTAATAAAAAAGCCAACATTAACCTGATATGTCTACAGCAGTACGCGAATGCAGAATACATCATGTTGCCAGTGAACTGTCATGTAGAAGAAGCGCAGACAAGCACACCACCCCCATAAATATGCGCTACCCAAATGTCACCTGCTGAAATGCAGTCTGAATGGCCGGACATACTTTAATGTGCTCTTCTGGTATTATGTTAAATATTTTATTTCAGTGCACAGATGTTTGCAAGGAAAATCGATCACAAGTCTCGTGCTTAAGATTCAAATGCTTTGAAACTCTGAAGAAATTAGTAAACATATAGGATGAAGTATACTCAACTCACTTCAGCTACAATCCATGAAGAACTATGTCTACCTAGATATATCATGTTCAACTGGGTGACGCATGATCAGCGCATCAGTTATCAAGTGTTATATCTTGCGGCACAAATCTCACTTCAACATTGGGGCGGAGGGCAGGGACGGATAAGACTGTTCCCAAAATCATTTTCTTAAGCGTTGTTCAAATATTTATGAAGATGAAAACAACGCTGGGGAGGATGTGGGGAGCAGAGTTGTCTTCAACATTGGAAGGCGGACAGATTTGAGGCTTATCATATTAACGGGGGTTCAGACTCATATTACGGTAAGTGAATCTGATTTCTGAGGTGAATCTGTTGTACGCCTATATTATTCAAAATCTCTTGTCGTCGCGAATTCTGTCGAGGAATTTGAAGCTTAAAATATATAAAACGATAATCATGCCTGTTGTTCTGTATGGTTGCGAAACATGGTCGCTTACTCTGAGGGAAGAACATAGACTGAAAGTATTTGAGAACAGGATCCTGAGAAGAATATTCGGACCCAAGAGGAACGAGAATGGGGAATGGCGGAAGCTTCATAACGAGGAACTACATAGTTTATACGGTTCACCCAACATTGTTAGGGTCGTCAAGTCTAGGAGGCTTAGGTGGGAAGGTCATGTAGCTAGAATGGAAGGAAGTAGAAACGCTTTCAAAGTCTTGACTGGTAGACCCATAGGAAAACGACCATTAGGAAGACCTAGGCGCAGATGGGAGGATAATATTAAGATGGATCTCGCAGAGATAGGAATACAAAGTAGAAACTGGATCCAATTAGCTAAGGATAGAAGTCAGTGGAGAGATTTTGTGAACGCGGCACTGAACCTCCGGGTTCCATAGGCCATAGAGTTAGTTAGTTAGTTAGTTATTATATATATCGGGCAATATAGATGAAGTAGCAGTCGGACACAAATCATCACATTTCTCCCCCAAAAAACTAATTTCAAATCGGATCATTGGGAGACAATATCCCAGTTCCAAGATTGGGGGACACGTTCCCCTCATTCCCCGGGATTTGTGCCAGTGGTTATTTCTATCTTTCTGATATGAGTTCACTATACCTTGATTTATGTAATTACCCAATTGCTTCATGATGATGAGAAAATTAAATGTAATATTTCCGCTTTATACTGAAAAATGTCTTTATACCGACAGCGTTATATGTACAAACTAGTGCTGTCGAAATCGGTTTTTGAAAAAACCGAAAACCGGTTTTTGAAAAAAGTGAAATTTCATAAAACCGAAATGTCGGTTTTGAAAACCGCATTTGCGGTTTCGGTTTTGAAAACCGCATTTGCGGTTTCGGTTTTGAAAACCGCTTTTGCGGTTTCGGTTTTGAAAACCGATTTTGCGGTTTCGGTTTTGAAAACCGCATCTGCGGTTTCGGTTTTGAAAACCGATTTTCTCAAAAACCGAAAACTGCAAAAGTCACAAAAATTCGAGAGCACTATTATCAAGTAACGACGAGGAAACAGCAAAGAATCTTTCCCATCTTCGGCTCACAGTTGCCAGATGGAGGGAAATTTCCACCGTCTCCTTTAGCGTAGGGAAAAAATGCTCAAGATTTGCAGAGGTGAAAGAAGATATTTTTTCATAAAATGTCTTAACGTGTAGGGAAATTCTTGTTTAGTATTCTTTTACAATTGGCAGAATAATAAAAAAAAATAAGTTGCAGTTTCTCACAAAGAGGCACGGCTATCGTTATTGGGAAGTAAAAAGATATAGAATAAAATATGATCGGTGTTCCCTTCACGTATAAACTATTGCAGGTGTCTGGTACTTGCGATAAGAAACCAGTCAACACATGCAAAACCACAACATTCACATTTATCGGAGTGGCAACAAATCAACAATAAAATTGTGTATTGCGATCTAAATTTTTTCTTTTCTTTTTTTTTAAGAAAGGGAGGTGGTGTTTTTTTGTTAACAAAAGAAAGAGTGGCAGTACTATTTAGAAACAAAGTGAAAGAGTAATGATAATATAAAAGATCTCAGTCTAAGTGGTAGGGGGGCACGGTGGCTCAGTGGTAGAGCGTTCACCTCCGGTGCTTGGGGTCCCTGGTTCGATCCCAGCTCGCGCCGTGTGGACTTTGTGGTGGACAAACACCGTGCTCGTGGGTTTTCTCGGGGTTCTCCCGTTTCCTCCCACTTTCTTCATTCCACCATTTCACTCATCTTTCATCATCACCGTCTCCTTTAGCCTAACCGGCATAACCGTGGGACGTAAAACTTAAAGATTTCATTTCATTTTCAGTCTAAGTGGATGAGATTTCAAATTGGATTTCATGGGTTGCAGGTGTAGTGATCTTAAATAGGGATATACCTTATTTTCTATTTAGCTTAGTGTTGTCATATTAGCCGATTTTTGCAGGTACCACCCGATTGTCAGGTTCTATATTCGTCCCTCGCTATTTTAATCACGAAAAACCACCCGCTTTTTGGGATTGGAGAAAAATCGGGAACTGCTACCGGCTGGTCAGAGCAGAACATTAATGCAACTGTCTACTGACAGCAGCTGAGCCGTGTTCAAGAAAAGCTCAAAACCCTGGAGCCAGCACTTCTCAATCGCTAAGGGGTTCTACCGTTACGGGACAACGCTAAGCCCCATATGATTAGAGTGACCCGGGACACCATCCTACGCCTTAAATGGGAAACACTATTGCAACCGCCATACTCCCTGGACAATGCACCGTCCAATTATCCCTGAACCATTTCTTGGACACTCACATTAGAGAACTAAAGTCCAACTCCGTAGTAAAGGTGCAAAATGCACTTGATACCTTCTTTCCTTCACGGCAAACCAAGTTCTACCGCGAAGGAATAAATGCCCATCCCGAACGTTTTCAGAAGGTCCGTTGATACTGATGGGTACTATTTTTGATCTTCCAGGTACGTCTTAGGCAGGGGTGTAGCCACGGGGCCAGGCTCCCCAAATGATTTCCTGCCCCCCCTAATGACCAGATGTTAAAACATCATCGTGAGATTACTTCGCTTCAGTCATTTAAAAATAACAAAGTTTACATATAATTAATAATTTACGGTAAAATAGTATGGAAAAATAGTATTTTACCATACCGATCACAAAATAGTATGGCATTTCTTCCTTATAGCGATCCGAAAATAGTATGGTATACTTTTTGTGGCAGTAGATTACACAATTAACGGCGATTTGTATTTGACAGTTTGAAGACAAACGTTTTGACAAGGTACTATAAATTCTATGAAATGAAATGAAATCTTTGAGTTTAACGTCCCACGCCTATGCCGGTTAGGCCAAAGGAGACGATGATTATGAGAAATGAATGAAATGGTGGAATGAAGAAAGTGGAAGGAAACGGAACCCCGAGAAAACCCATGAGCACGGTTGTTTGTCCACCACAAAGTCCACACGGCGCGAGTTGGGATCGAACCAGGGACCCCAAGCACAGGAGGTGAACGCTCTACCACTGAGCCACCGCGCCCCCCACTATAAATTCTATCATAAAACAATGGTACTATACTAAATCGTAAGTACATTATATTATTTATATGCTGTAATTAGTGTTTCAAGAAAACTTTTTATCAGATGGAAAATTTTGTGAAAAGCAACGTTTTTATTCAGTTTTTCAGTTTGGATTTCATTCGCTTTTTAAAATGCTATTTCGTGTAAAACAGGAAGTGAGATATAGCTGTTAAAATAATTATATCTTTTTAGTCACGAATAATAAATAAACATTTTTTCAGAAAATCTTAAAATAAATTAAGTGCAATTTCAAAGAAAATCAGTCTTATGTATAAAAGTAACCAAGAAAGTTCTGTCGCTTTTTGCGTAGGTCTACGATAGTTGGCCCTAACTGGCGGCCGGGTTTCGTCGAGTCGAAACAATAATCTCGCGTCGGGGTGTTGAAGTACCACCGCGTAGCAGCGACCAGCGAGAACTTCGTCTTGGTCCGCACTTCTCCGATTCTTCGCGGAGAATCGTGAAGGGACCAACACGAACTGTCGCCAGTCATGTGCATGCGGTTATTATTATATATTATTTTTTGCTGACGAATTGTTCCTAAAGTGAGCTCCGAGGGTCAAGAATAACCTCTGCCTCAACATCATGACGTGAAAAATCTTGAGATAAGTGCGATAATTGTATGAATTTAGATGACAACTGTCGTCGATCATTAGAAAGTGAGTATGCGAGAACTATGAAATAAAGTAAATAGACACGCGTCATTTTGTTACAAAATTACATGGCGAACACATTTTATCTAATTCCAAACAGTTATCGTCGAATATACACGGTTAAAGGAGCACTGTGATTGACCAAATTAAAAAGATCTTAACGATTTATCCCTTTACAAGCAACGTTTCCTTCATCGCCATCGTAGCGAAGTAGGAAGAACACTTGCCTAGTAATCATAAGGTTGGTGGTTTGAGTCCCCTTCGGGGTAATTTTTTGGTACTTTTTAAAAGTGTTTTTTAGACTCACCTTAATGTAACTAAATCACACATATAGCCGATTTAACATTTTGGGGGAGTAATTTTGTGGTTCATTGGCGTTTTGTCGCATCTCTGCCGCTGGTGGCATAATTTTCAAAACGGTAGAGGGGCCACCGGGGATCGTCGCGGCTCCGCCAATGTTTGGCGTGATGTCGCTAATTGCCCATTTGTGGTCCACCGACGCTTACGGCATGGGGACAATTCAGTGTGAGTGGCGAAACCATTCAGCAGCACCTTCAACTGAGGAAACACTAGAAATTGGGTCGATGGGTCCCACATAACTTGATTCCGGGTCAAAAGGCAACGCAAGCAGACACCTGTGTTTCTTTGCTGTCTCGTCTGAGGAAGGAGCCATTTCTGGACAAGGTGTTGTCATGTGATGAGAAATGGGTCCTGTACGAAGTTCCACGGCGCCGTCATAATTGGTTAGCATCCCATGAACGGTTCCAAGACAGCCGAAACCAGTACTACACCAGAAAAAAGTCCTCCTGTGTGTTGATGAACTGCTCGTGGCATCGTGCATCGGGAACTGCTACCAGCTGGTCATCGCATCAATCCAACTGTGTACTGTCAGCAGTTGAGCCGTGTTCAAGAGAAACTCAAAACTCCCAATGGGGTCCTTATATTACAGGACAACGCTAAGCCCCTCGTGGCTAGGATGACCCGGGACACCATTTTACGCCTTGGATAGGAAACACTATTGCATCCTCCATACTCCCTGGACATTGCACCGTCCGATTATCATCTGTTCCCTTCCTTGGACAATCACTTTAAAGGATGCCAGCTCAAATCCCAAGTAGAGGTGCAAAATGCACTTGATAACTTCTTCACTTCACGGAATACCAACCTCTACCGCGATGGAATAAATGGCCTTCCAGAACGTTTGCAGAAGGTTGTCGATCTATTCTTGATCTTCCAGATACGTGTTAGGTGACATATGAATGTCCGGAGGTGATGAGTGAGAAAGCGATAGAACTTTCTTGTTTACCTATATAGATCGGTTCTGTGTATTGAAATAGTTATGCACAAAGGTATAATGTTTGGTCGGGGGCAGTACTTCTTGGTTAAACATAATACAAACTATCTGTAATATAATTTATGAAATTACTATTAATAATAATAATAATAATAATAATAATAATAATAATAATAATAATAATAATAATAATAATAATAATAAGCTAAAACAGTGTTTTTAGTTTTCCGGAAGGAAACCAAAATTTTCCAGTTTTTTCAGGCTTCAAAAACACTAGCTGTAACACATTTTTTAAGATTGTAGCTGCCCCCCTTCAAAAACGACGGGCCCCTCCTACAGAAACCTGCTGGCTACACCCCTGGTCTTAGGTGACATATCGATGTTCTAAGGTGATAGGTCAAAAGGCGACAGAACTTTCTTCGTTAATTTTATACATACTATGTAAAACTACTGTATAAGTTCTAGTATCTCGAGTTCGGGAAGTCGGAATGTCAAAATTCCTTAAGATTCGTGTTCCTCGTGCTCTACTTTACAAAATATATAAAAATCAGGTGAGGTCCAGTTTGCTTCCCTGCAACCGAAAAGTACCTTGGAAGTGTCATCAAAGAAGTAACTAAAAAAAAAAAGTGCAAATGATCCCAGGTCAGTATTTGTAACACACAAGTTCACATCAGTACTTACGGAGTTCTAAACCGTAAGAAAGTGGGAGGAAACGGGAGCAAATAAAAAAAAGTTGAAACACAAACATAAATCAATACAATTGTCTCGATCGATAGATGCTTTCACAATTGTTAAAAGGTGTAATTAAAAACATTGGTTTCGGTTTTGAAAACCGCATTTGCGGTTTCGGTTTTGAAAACCGCTTTTGCGGTTTCGGTTTTGAAAACCGCATTTGCGGTTTCGGTTTTGAAAACATCTTTTGCAGTTTTGGTTTTGAAAACCGCTTTTGCGGTTTCGGTTTTGAAAACAGTTTTTGCGGTTTCGGTTTTGAAAACCGCATTTGCGGTTTTCGGTTTTCAGAAAACCGGTTTTCTCAAAAACCGAAAACCGCAAATGTCACAAAAATTCAACAGCACTAGTACAAACATACGAACTCCATATGTTTACTACGGAAATCTGTATGGAGCATATGCTACCCATATGCTTAATACGTACTGCATTTTACCCGCTTAGATTTTACATCATGCCACAGCAGTATGTCTGATATCTAGCAGTTTTCCGTAAATTACATACACGTATGTTACATATATCAGCTATGTTATTGAACATACATTTGAACATACACAGTTATACATTTGCTGCAAGATGTTACGAAGAATATTCAGATGTAAAAGTACGAAACGATACTGTACTTATAATTGAAGGCTGTATTCAAAAGTAATCACCATAAACCTGAGCCCAACTATCGCACTATATCACGAGCCGAAGTGTTTCCTGTTCCCAAAAGTCATGTGGCTCTGACCGTTGACAGACCTCCACTGTGTTCAGTTTGTTGTTCGAGTTGAAGCTTTCCCTTTGAGATTTTTAGCGGACAAATTGCATAGAAATCGCAGGATAAAATACCCGGGCTGTACGGTGGATACTCAAGCTAAATTCACTTGAGCTTGTCCACTACACTCTGTGTAACATGGAAGACGTGCGGACGAGCGTTATCGTGCATAATAATCAATCCGTGCATGAGTAACCCAGGCCGTGTGCTCTTGATAGACATGGATAGGCTACGGAATAATTCAGAGTACACGTCACTATTAATGGTTTTCCTTGCTCGAGGAATTATTCGAGTAACATACCTCGGACCTCAAAAATGACGGTCTGATCACCTTCCCTAGTGAGGAAATTGGTTTGATTCTTTCTAATGGAGAGGTTAAGACTCATGCTTCCATTACATGCTGTCTCCTTTTGTCTCTGGTTCGACGTTATGGAACCAGTTCCCGTCACCGACCACGATCCACTGCAGGAATGCAGGGTCTTCATGATAGCGGTCTTCATGATAGCTAGCCCAGTAGGCAGTTCCTTTTCTAATCCGCTGAGCATCTACAAAACCTACAACGCACACATCTTCCGGTAACCCAACCCGTCGTGCGCAATTGCTCCCAGTTTTCCAACAGCTGGGCCCCATTATCACTGCAATATTCACATTGTGACACGCCAATTATTTCTCTCCAAGTTGTTCACCTTGACGATGAAATCCGCCGTGATTACCGTGTTTGCCTGGCCTGGTCTTGAGTCTTCACTCAAACTCTCCGGACATTCAAGGAAAACGGGAACTTCACTTTGTCCCTGACTTGTCGAGCATAAGTCTCTGCTGTATATGGCCACCATTCGACGATGAATATCGCCAGGTCTAACCGAACGCAGTCAGAAATCTAATAACACCTCGCTGCAACTCAATCGTCGAATTTTTCAATGTGAGTGCCATGATTTCCTCACACGCACTGCCACATTAATTGGACGGACCACACAACTGTCATGTAAAAGGTATCCACACATGAGGACAACTACACTACATTCTTTTCCCTAGATGTCATGTTCCTACTTCAACGGGTTTTGTTTGTACAACGTTTTGTACCCTTTTTATTTGAACACTGTTTATACATACAGTTGTATGATAAGTCTAAAAAGTACAGTACTTACGCATGTAACCTACGTTTTACGTACATCACATACTTTTTTCTCTGTGTACGACTTACGATTATGTCTTGGAGGATAATGAAAAACATGGTAGAATGATAAATCTATTATATAAAAGAGAACGTACAAAATCCTTTGTTCCCTCATCACGCTAATACGGCTGAACCGATTTCTTTCATTTTTGGGGGGTTATTAGGATTTGGACCCTAGATGGTTTTTATCATATCACTTTAATTTTTAATTAACAGTGTCTTGAGATAATTGACCATTCAGGTGTCCACAAATCCTTTGTTATTAGTTCATCATAGGTAAAAATAAACGTATTTATATGCAACCCGCATGACCGTTAACTCGGCGGGTTAACATAAATGACAGGCGATATACAGCGGAAAATAGCTTGAATCTTCTGTTTAAAATTTTTTAATTGATTTGCTTATTTTTACAGACACTTTTACAATATGCCAGCACCGGGATGACCGCAGCGAAGCGGGGCGGGTTAACATAAATGACAGGCGATATAATGTTAAGATTTACTGCAATCTTCTATGGTTTTTATCATATCACTTGAAAGCGAAAAAGTAAAAATTATCTAAGTAACAAAGTTTATTGCGTTCCGGGGTGACCGCAGCGAAGCGGGGTGAACGCTGCTAGTCTAGAATAAAACAGGAGAACACAAGAAAACAAATACAGCTACGGTTCCCCACCACAGGTCCCACGTGGCACGATCTGGGATCAAACTGGGGACACCAGCCACCGGGAAAGAAGGCTCTATCACTGATAGATCACGATTCTTCATGATGATGGGGGAACAACAGAAAATGTTTGTGGTCGATTTGGAAGTAGAACCAGTGAAACTTGCCTGAAGAAGCGTGAACTAACAATTAGGCTAAGCTATAACAATGTTTAAGAAAACTTGAGCAGCCTGTTTCTTTTTAGTGGTTTTAATTGCACTTCTAGATATAAATTTGGATACAATGCTGACGAGAAATATCCCAACCCCCTAAAGGAAGAGTAATTTAGCACACAATCAGTTTATTGAAAGATCATGTAGGGATAAAGAGAGCTTCTGGGAAGTAAATTATTTGAACGTAACTGTACAACTCTTATAACTAACTATAAGAAAATAATATTATCGTGTACAAAATGGAATATAATTCATATTATCAGATCCAATTGAAGGCTGTGGGGCAAAAACCCTTCAAGTCCAAAAAGTGAAAGTGTAAAAGAGATAGCTTCACAAGGGTTTCTCTTGGTCCGACTTTTTCAAATTTGGCACATATAAACTAGACTGAAAACGAATTGACACATATTGTTTTCTTTCTTCCGGAAAATAGGTTGAGGGGCAAAGAACACCTTTTCAAGAAATGGTCTCCTTGAGTAAAAGGGCCGCCTTAAAGATGTGACATTTTGCCGATGAAAAGAGGAGTCCAAAGTAGGAAATATGTTTTTTGTTGTTTGACGAGAAAAGGGTTGCAGGGGAAATGGCACCTTTGAAATGACAAAGGACCCCGCACAATCCTTACGGAAATTAGATTTCAATGGAATTGCTTGAAACCGTGATATGTTGTAGATATGGTGTTCCTAAGAAAAAGTCTCAGTGAGCACAACTTCAAACCATTCACCGTTTGGTCTTTTGAAAACAGCCCAAGATAACGACACTATGGATTTGGGTAAAAGTGACTGAAACTGTAATATGTTGTAGATGTTGTTATCCTGAGAAATAGTCTGTGTTTTACTCCAACGTTTCAAACATGTCCTCATTCACTTACGTTGTGAGTCCAGGAAAATGCAACATTACACTTTCATTTAACATTGGGCGCATAAAGAGTGCACAGGCCAAATGACTCGTCCGATTAAAAGAAAATCATTTACTTTAGATTGAAAGCATCGGTATTTGGAGACGGTTTCCCCTCTTATATTTTGTTGTAACTCTGATAATAACAAAGTTATTTTTGCCGGAAGACTTTTGAGACACCCTGTATTGTGAGAATTTAATTTAAACTTACACTGTATCATTTTCAATTTAATTATTTTAAAATGGATTCTGATGATACTCAAGATAAAAGTTTTTTGCTATTCATTACTAGAACAAGTAAAGAATTACAACTTTTCATTAACGGTAAGATTATCTGATACTGTAAAGAGACTCTGAGACTTGGGCGTAACAACTAGCTACAATGGTAAGCAGGGGTAAAAAGTTACAATGGCCGATAGGCAGGGGAACGGCATGACGTCATGCCACTACCTACCGTCTCCCTACCTTTTCAGATCCACTTTTACCCCTGATGGTAACAGCGTAACAAAACCCTAATTACCTGATTATTACGGAATTGGACCATCATTAGCCTCTAGTGCAGCGTGTATACGTCATGGAATTGAAAAAATGAAAATGAAATGAAATGTTGAGTTTTACGTCCCACGGTTATGCCGGTTAGGCTAAAGGAGACGGTGATAATGAGTAATGAATGAAATGGTGGAATGAAGAAAGTGGGAGGAAACGGGAGAACTCCGAGAAAACCCACGCACACGGTGTTTGTCCACCACAAAGTTCACTTCGCGGGAGCAGGGTTTAAACCCGAGACCCCTAGCACCAGAGGTGAACGCTCTACCACTGAGCCACCGCGGTCCCGTCATGGAATTGAGTCACATTACTCGTGAATACTTTTCTAAAGCAAGAACTTACTCTTCTTCTTACTGTGCAGTACGTAATGATATCAGTGATTATGATGAAGAAATTATTGAGTGACAATAGCTTCAAAATCTTGCGTCCTAGTCTATACTTCAGTAATGATGTTTCAAATACATTTTTAATTAGGGAAGATGGGGGCATAATGGACACCTTAAGGTTGAAATTGAATTAGCAACATTCCTATAAATGGAAAGTTGATGATTTTGCAGTACAATATTCTTTATTCTATTTTCTACAAATGTAAAGAGGATAAAGTGCGAAAGTTTTACCAAACAAGTTGTATGTGCAAATAAATTAACCTATTGTGAATGACCGTTTTACCCCATCTCCTGGGTAAAATGGCCCCGTCCTTGGAACGTATACAGGTACATATAGACCAAAATTATGGTTTGTTTCGATAAGGATATGCTATTTTACTTATTCATTGAGAATGTTAATGAAACAATTAATTGTAGAACTATACAACAATGAGAGCAAAACTACTTTAAAAACGGAAATAATACTAAAATAAAACTAAATGGAAAAGAAAATACAAATTGGAACAGAAAGGCTATCAAAAAAATGTCGAGACAAAGTCTATAACATGCCAACAGACAGGCCTGTAGCCAGCCCAAAAATGTAAGGGGGGGGGCGATGCAACCATATTATAGTTCATTTGCCAGTCTACCGTGAAAATTTTAGGGAGCCAGCTAAAATTTACCCCCCTAGACACCCCTCTGGATACGGGCCTGCCAACAGATGACAGAAGAAGGACACACGCTCGGTCACAGGCAGCACTGATCTCCACATGTCAGTGTGTTAAGAGATAGCCTACTGTGTGTACAATTTTAAGGAGCCATTTTGTATCAATTCCAGATGTAACTTTAAAAAACTCTTTACCTACTATCCATCATCTTCTACAAGGAAATCATGCATGATTGATTTCCAAACCTTTTTCACCATCTATGTGTGTAACATGTTTTATTCAAGTAATTACTTTTTTCAGCAACAGGTAGAATATTCACTACATGCCTTATATCGACGTACCATGAAAATGGTTTCCTCCGCTATTTGACATGCTATTGAAGGTAGCGACGTCCCCTTTCTAAACACTTCGCGTATCACAAACTACGGCTTGTGCAGTGGTACCAATTCTCTGGGATCAGAGGAACACCGCTATATATCGGGATGACCATCTTGCCTAGAGGAGTCATTATGCCACCACTTCCCCAACCGATTTTGAAGGTGGTGTTCTGGCTGTTACACATTGTCTTAGTACATGAAGAAAATATTATACTTTAATCGACCTTTTATAGATTGTGTTGTAAGTTACTACGTCTAAGTTGTAGTAGATATTAGATGAACCACTTATCGGCGACTACAAAAAGTCTCTAGGGAAAAGTATACTGTAATATACTACGTGCTATTGTTTGCAAACAATGACGCCTGCTCCTGTTTGTAAACATCATCATCATCATCATTATAGGTATTCTGCCTTTATTGGCAGGTCACTTGCCGCAGCTGAGAGGCTTCCATGCTCCACGGTCCTCCGCTAACCTTTTCGTCTTCGCGTATGATCTTTCTGTTTTCATATTATCCATTAATTGTAGTCATCTTCGCCCCCTCCCTCTCTTTCCCGCCACCATACCCTCTAGGACGTCCCTCATGATACAATCTCTTCTTAGGCAATGTCCCAACCAGTTTCTCTTCCTCTTCCTAATAATATCTAAAAGTGTTGTTTTCTCACCCACCATTTCTGACACTCTCTTATTCGTTTTCCGCTCGACCCAAATAATTCTTTCCATTCTTCTCCACACCCACATTTCGAAGGCTTTCAGTCGATTTTCATCACCTTTACGTAATGTCTACGTTTCCGCCCCATACAGTACAACACTCCACACGAAGCATTTTATGAGTCTTTTTTTCAACTGTTTATTCAAGATCCCACAAAACAGACTTTTCTTCCTCTTAAAGGCTTCTTTCGCCATTCCTATCCTTGCTTTTATTTCACGTTCACATTTCATATCATTACTAATAATACTACCCAGATATCGAAAACTATTCACCTGTTCTATTTTTTCCCCTTCTACTTTTATATTTGACACAGACCCCTTCGTTCCAATCACCACGGCTTTTGTCTTTCTAACATTTATTTTCAACCTATATTCTTCAAAGCCCATCCCCAGGTTTCCTCAGGCTCATTTTATTGATTTCTTTTTCAGATTCTACAACAAGCGCCATATCGTCTGCAAATTTTATGCATCTAATCATTCTACCTCCTACCGAAATGCCATCATCATCATGTAAACTCTTTTTCACTATTTTTCTAGATAGACATTAAATAGTGTTGGCGAGAGGCAGCATCCTTATCGAACTCCCCTTCCAATTGCACTCTCTTCAGTCAGTTCTTCCCCTGTCCTAACACTTACTTGCTGGTTCATGTATAAGTTTCTTATGAGTCTTCTATCTTCCCATTCCAACCCTATCTTCGTTAGAACTCCCAACAACAATTCCCAATTCACGCGGTCAAAAGCCTTTTCTACATCAATAAATATAACATACACCTCTTTCCCTTTTTCTATAAATCTTTCACCGATTGCCCTTAATAATCCAATTGCATCTCTTGTGCTCTTGTCTCTTCTGAACCCGAATTGCTTCTCCTCAACTTCTTTATTTGCTCTTTATTTCTTCTGTTCAGTATTCGGAGCAGAATTTTAGCTGCATGAGATATGAGACTAATAGTTCTATAATCCTCAACACTTTGTTACCTACTTTTCTTCTGCCTACATTTTTGAGTTGAATATATATTTCGACCAGCACAAGATTATGATCAGAGAAAATATCAGTCCCGAGAAGTATCTTCGCGTTCTTTAAGCTATTCCGATACCTGTCCTGAATCATAATATAGTCTATCTGACACCTTCTGCCATCTATTGGTGATTTCCATGTATGTCTTCTTCTCTCAACATCAACCTCATGTATTTAAATTGGAGTACTACACCTCACATGGTATTACTAGAAGAAGCAGGCGACGGACCATCAGCGCCACCTACAAGTTACATGTCGACATGGGAGAAGCAGCGCCAGCTACTATATATTGGATAGCATCCAATGGACCGGCACCAGCCTTCGTTTGCTCTCCCCTTCTCTTACTTGCCACAAGCACTAGGAGAAACCCAAGCTAAAAGCCTCTAAGCTGTGTTACCTTCTACCTGGATTAGCCTGCTTTGGGGCTCTGTCGGAATCCCAACCGCAATCGCTTAACCTGCCTTGGGGCTCTGTGAGTTCCTAACCCCCTCACAGCTTGCCTGGAGCATTGGTGTTTCGCAAATCACACTACGTAGCTTGCTTGAGCTCTGTACAGATCCTATCCTGGATCGTACGGTTTTGGGGTATCTAATTACTACCTCACAATAGAAAGAATTGTATTGAAGTATTTCTGTAAATACTGATGTTATAGAGGACCTTTTTATAATAGATCTGTTCTGGGAGTCGATTCTGGACTCTCATTTATTCATCTTAGCTCAACCTCTTACCTTGAGTAGCAGAACTTTTACAAAATTCATAATGCACAAATGCCAATATGGACAATTTTTAGTACAATAATTCAATTATTCGGTAATACACACTATTTATATAAGGCGGATCTTGACCACTCACCCTGAGCGCTAATCCAGAACTTTCTAAAATTCAACATAGATACTCAGTGATTTAATGTTCAATTTCGGAGATTCAGTGATTGAAAGAAAGTGCAAATGTTTCTAAAACTACCTCTGAAAATCTCTGGCTATGATAATTAGTGAAGTAATATCTCCGGAGATATAAGATGCTCCTCAAGGGGATATTCAGGGTAGAACGTAACTGACGAAGGCCGTTGCTATCAGTAAAAGTACACTTTTTAACATAAAATCATTATATGCAATTCACACTTTGAGAATAATATTAGGATCCCCAGAATACTATGAAATTGCTTCTCACACCATAAAGAGAAAACAGTTATGCACGGTCAGTGTATGATTTCTGCTCAAATCATTCTAAGTCATACGGTGCTATATCCACCACCCGATTATAAAAAACCTTCCATTGACAACTGCATCATACGCGAGCTTCTACCGGTAATTTATTGGCACGTGAATGGACGAATTTGAGTTTAGCTTCCCTTTCAGAAACAAGGCTATATAAGATGAGGACCTACAGATTGAATTGGGACTCGAACCACGTGAGCCCCCTCCGAGTAACAAATTATAATCCTCCACGACGAAGGCGCATAAGCTAACCACATAATCATGAGAGATCTTGTTCTGTTGGTATCGAGATGACGTATGTACGAAAAATATATCGTACCTCAATATACGATATATTGACTCAAACAGAATATCGTTGACTCAAACAGACATATTGAAAGGGGACTAAAAACATGACCGGACAGATAAAGGTAGAAAATCACTTACTTGGTGTAAACTTCTTATTGTGGTATGTACAAATGTGTTTGACGCCAGTAGCCTATAAATAGTTGCCTCTGCTCTCACTCCTTCCTGCTGCTACAGATACGGAGTATGCCACTCTCCCAGCTGTAATTGTGGCATTGACTTTGGCAAATAGGTCCACAGTTCTCCTATAGATATTTTAAATATAATAGATTATGCACAAGACAGAGTTCTCTTTGAAAGTGGTTAGTGCTCTAATTTCTCGACAAATAAACTATTAGCCAGTAGCTACTCGCTTCTTGACTTCTCTCATTATGGTCCATGGACACTCAGTTGTAGAACGAGCACCTATGGCGTGTGAGTTTCAGCTCCAATCCAAGCTCCCACTAACAAATATTCTTATACTTTATCGTCTTGCTGTACATACAGTTCATACGACGTACACACTCTCCAGATGACAGTCCCAACTCTACAGTCATGGGAACATAAGTGTTCGACAGATATCTCTTAACGTTCATTGCATAGTAATTAATACCGTCACTCGTTCAGACCTGAAGTTGTCAGATTTAAAATTGATAGAAACGAGAAATAATATTATTCGTTTACAAGTTTGAAAATTCATATATGTATTCATTATTACTGGTGTATCCTTTCCAATAGGATTACCATTATTCCCGGGTTAAGAAACTAAATATTTTAATAAATACTTTTGGAATATTGGATTACAATCAAAGAAAGCTGCACTAGTTCAAAAACCAAATTTAGAATCAAACTAGAATAATATTCACGGTTTGCGAATTCTCTTGGTTGTAAGAAATATACAACGACATTTCCTTTGGACGACAACAAGCTATTAATTAATATTAAATCATACCTTTCATGGTTTCTTATAATTTATAAGATGTGATTATATAGATTTTGTCTTACAAGTAAAAGGCACTGTTCGAAATTATTGCCTAAATATCTTGAACTTTGAGAGACTAAAAATCTTAAAGCCATTAAATAGGGATTACCTTTCTATATGAAAAAATATAGGTATTACTTCAAAATGGCAATATTACAATAAACAATATATATTCATCTTGATAAAACGGAAGAAGTAAAAGGGCCATTTCACTAACCAGCCAATTTTAATACTCACGTGTTATTTTCTCATAGAGCAAACTATAATGGAAGTGGTGTGTATTGAGTTAATTTCTAAAGCCAAGCAATATGAGATGTGAACCTACAGCTTCACACGCGATCGGAACCTCTTGAGCTCCCGCGCGGAATCGAGTCCAGGTTTCTCATGCCAAAGAAGTGTACGGTATTCGCATAGGCACGAGTGAGCTCTCTAAATACAGTGTTTCAAAACAACATCGACAACGTTTGGTAGGTGATTCCTGACACCAAGTTAAAACAAAAGTTTAGACCAATCTGGGTGCACAAATGCTTTCTTTCGGAATTATAGGCTACCGAAAACATGAAAGAAGAACTTTAAATGTCCATGCTTCCAAAACTACTATGTGTCCTACCCAAATATCCAAGTTTGAGAATCCTGTGGTACTTCCACAAAATTTTTATACAGGTAGTTAGTGAGTACTTCAAATTATAGCAAAACTCCCTCTTTAAAAATTGTTGCAAGAGTACCTTACGATTTTGAAACACGCATTATTGGATAGCGTTCAAATTGGTTTCTAAGTAAAGTCTTGACCCAACTACGATAGGTCCAATAGATTTACAGCTGAGAGGCCTTTAAAGTTCACTTTTTCGTGTTTTCGGCAGCCTAAAACTCCGAAAGGAAGCATTTGTGCACCCAGTTTGGTCTTTATCTTGGTGCTAGGATTCAGCTCCCAAACATTGTCAGTGTTGTTGTGAAACACCCTGTATAATGGAAAACGTATACAAACATCCCTCCCTTTAACTGATAGAAAAGGAAACATCGAAATGAGATTGCCGATTATTCCTAAGTTCAATTTCCACTGTCTAATATTAAGTATATTTTACACAAGCAAGACGAATAGTTTAAATTGGTTATTTTAATCAAATACTATCGAATATGACAGTGTACAATATATGAATTATACTAAAGATTCATATCTCCAGAATAAATATAGTAGGAAACAAGTCTCTCCTACTATATTTCTAATTATTACCATTATTATTTAGCACGTGTTTTTAGCTTATTTTTGTAGTAACTCCCGAAGCGCAGTCTAGTGTACAATGTCACAACTGTATTCATAAGGAAAATGACTTTTAAACTGAATCGCTGTTCCACACTTTGTCTGATGCTTCTAATACCAATGAAAAATAAGCCCCCGTAAGATCCAGGGACATGAAGTTGAACATTGAATGATATTACGAAAATATATATTAGTAAATTAAAGAAAAAACGTTATCACATTTAAAACTAAGTAACAAATTCTATGGCCTGGAAGTTCAGTGCCGTTCATAAAAGGTCTGCATTGACTTCTGTCATTAGATAACTGGATCCAGTTTCTACTTTGTATTCCTATTTTTGCTAGATCCATCTTAACATTGTCATTCTATCTCCTCCTCGGCATTCCGAATGGGCGTTTCCCAATTGGTTTTCCAGTACAACTTTGAAAGCATTAACACCTTTCTCCCATCCTGCTTACTTAACCTGCCCATCTGAGTATCCTAGACTTGATGACCCTTGCAATGTTTGGTAAATGGTGTAAATTATGCAGTTACTCGTTATGAAGTTTCCGTCATTCCCCATTCCCTTTCCTCTTGGGTCCGATTTCGCATCTCGGGATTTTAATCCCAAAACTTTGAGTCTACGTTCTTTCCTCAGAGCAAACACCCCTGTTTCAGAATCACACAGAACAACAGGTATGATTATCCTTTTATATATCTTAAGCTTTAAATTTCTCAACAGAATTCGCGAAGACAAAAGATTTTGAGGTGATCAATAACTCAAATTTCCTACTTTCAATCGACATTTAATTTCTTCGTGGATATGATTTTGATCTGTTAATTTTGATTGTTGGTAGATATGAAAGTATCTACTTTGTTGAAATCGTTATGTGACATTTTGACGCATCCATAATATGTTAACAAGACAGTTAAAAACAAACTAAATGTTAAATTAAAATTCTATCAGAATACTTATTATTATCAGATTATAATGCAGAGGTTGAGAACCTGCGGCCTTTAGGACGCATACTCTCTTCGGAGTTATAAAGTGCGAGCTTCCAAGCCTGTTGTGAAAAATACTAGATTATATGAGAAATATCAAATATTACTCTGAAATTACACATGTCAAATATTATATCACAATATAATATATTTTTTATTTATTTTCGTGTACGTTATTAATGTAATTAATAATAGTAAAATACAAAAATTAGAAGTAATAAAATTATCATTTGCCGTCCTCTTGGGAAATGGACATTGTCAATGCGACGTTTAAACAGAAAGGTATACTCCAAACCTCTGCTATAGGCTAATCAGTTGAGAATTCCTTAAGAACTTTTAGAAAGTAAAATGTTTACTTTTCGTGATGATTTCAGGGCGTCACACAGAGGAAAATGCCCTCCCTTACGAGGTTAGGAAATTTGCTCGAAGCATTTCTCAAATCGACCTTAAAGGTGAGTTATCAGCATTATTGAAGTACTACCTTTAGCCTCCCTTGGGAATCTTCTCACAGTTTCATACTTTTAAAAAGTATATACTGCTTTGGCCAGCTTGAGTTTTATTACCAGTCATCTTCCTAAGCTGCAATGAATAAATTACATGGAATCTTTTCAAAGAAAGAAAACTACCAACTTAATAGACATCAAACAATTATCGCTCATTCTAAGGAAGAAGAACGTTACGGAGTCTGAACAACTAAACATTCTGTCTGAAAAACAAAATTACCAGCACCCGCTCATAATCCTTAAAGCAAAGGAAAAATACTTGTATTTTAAAACATCAAATATAAAGTTGAGTATGATATAAATATTGGCCAACAACTACAATACCGCTCAGTTGCCAACCCAACTTTATTGTGCAACTCATCAATTCGAAATGTACCCGCTTATATGATTTACATACTATACATTACAGGTATTTGGTCTAGATGAAGCCTTTTACGTGTAGTCCCAGTTTAGGCACACATGCTTAGAAACATAACATTCTGACATGTATCATCGTCACTTTTAACTTCGCTGTTTAACACAGTGTTGCTTAAGGAAGAAATTGTACGTGTATAACTAGGTGCAGATTCACTTTAAAAAGGATAATCATTATATGTACAAATACTGAGCGAAATCCTGAAGGGAATGAGGCAAAAATTAACTCTACTATATATTTTTGAAGTAATTTCTATTCACTAAAACCTTACTGGAGCGATGAAATCAATCATGTTATTGACAGAATCTTATATATATATATATATATATATATATATATATATATATATATATATATATATATATATATCATCAGCGCTAATTAATAGGTAAACTAGTGGTAAACGGTATTCCTAAACATACATACATACTCTAGAAATTATGAATAGGCTATTCGAAACGTGAACTCTCCGTGCCAAAACATTCCAGTACGAAGAGCGTTTTTTACGATTCTGTCTCCACCCCCCCCCCCCTGCCACTTCAACTGTGTTGATTTCGCACCTAGAGCACGATGACATGATATACATAAAAACAAATTGCAAAAATTGCTAGCCGGTTCTAAGGGACCACTAACAGCGGGAATGCTATCTAAACCAATCAAGGCAGGTGGTTACCCCTTACCGAAATTTTTGGTAATTTTCCTCTGGCGTTCAAGAAGAAAAAAATGTATATGGTCTTAATTAATAAAACGGAATAGACAAAAATTGGAAACATCATTTTACCTTGGATGAGCTAAAACAGACTCTGAAAGCCACGAAACACAACAGATCAAGGTAAATTAAAGAAAAACAATTTTGCTTAAGATTGGGGAGGCGGTAAATCATGTGCTTTAGTTTGCTTAATTAGGCAGGAGATTGTCTACTTTAATGACTAAAAATGTGAATACGTAATACTTGAAAAGCTCAATCTAATGGAAGAAAATAAATTAGTATACAACACTTCTTTCCATTTTTTAGCATTTCCAAGATTCTCCTAATATAGCTGAGTAACTGCTTTTCATTTTTGAAATAATGGCAACCCTATAAATAGCACACTTTGTATTTCGTATTTCTAGCTCATTATAATTGCATATGAGACGTAGTACTTTCATGGTCTTCCAAAATAACAGAACACACTTCTTTCGTAAATTTTACAAGTCTATGTATATCTAAATTAAGAGAGTACAATTTTTCATAAAGAATACTTTTGAATAAACATTTTGGACAAAAGAAAAACAAACATTAATTTGATCAGAATAGATGTTGGACATAGACAAATGCTTAGGTTACCTATTTTGTTAATAATGTATTGAAGAACTAATTAACATATAGAAGGACAATAGATCACTCTCCAGCATTTGTTGCTGAGATAGTTAATTTCTTAATTAATGGAAGTGCATACTAGTAAAATTTAATAAATAACAAATTATTGAGCATGATAAGGAAAGACTTATATTCTTTTTGATATTTGAATGTAATGAACTTCTTAAATATATAGTATAAGTCTCACTAATAGAAAGGATTTTCGATTTGTACATAAAAGTATTGTAATCCAATTAGTATCATCCACTTGCACTGCATGAACTGGACCAGGCCACACCAACCTATAACCCACATCGTCGCATCTATCAAAACCATCTACATATCTATAGTCCATAATCTCTTCTACCCTGCATTTCCACCGCGTTTAAAGATATAATAATGATCGTACATCAACTCCATCAATAGCTTCCTGTATCCCATCTATAAAAGGCGCTTCTATCAATTCTGTTTTTCTCCTGGCCCCGGAGAAGGCGTTACCTTCAGTGGCCCTCCAGTTTCGAGTGGGAATGAAATTGCAGTTAAAAAAAAAATAATTTGTATAATCCTTGCTAGCTTGTTACTACGTATAAATATAATTTATTGAAAGGGCAAGAGTAGATGAATAATCTGCAAGTTTGCCCGGAAATACATACCAATTTAATTCTTGTGGATGTCTGGTATATCTCCCCGTGACTAAAGAAAGTGATGTTGAGTACCTGAAAGACCATATCGAATAATGATAAGCAGCTCTGTCACAGTGTACAACACGTGAGGGAGTTTGGTTTGGTGTTTTTCATAAACCAAAACTTAGAAAGATAAATATCACTAAGCCTAGGTTTAAATGTATTATTTTTGCTTCAAATTGAATGAGTTATGGTATTTCAGATCAACCCATATCTGAAATAAAAACAGATTTTAGATTCCTCGAGTACCGGTAGATAGTAATTTGGTTTCATTCTAGCGTTGTGTTTCACGGACCGATGAATAGTTTTAATTTTGGGCATTATACTTAGCTGCTAATCTTAAAAACTCTGGGAATAGTTTTGAAGCATGGATAATATTCCTAGTTACGCTAGTAGCAATATATGCGAAACTGATTTCTGATTGTCCATATAATCTTGGGACTACCTAGATGGATCACGTCCTTTAACAACTAAATTAATACTTTCGACCCTCTTGCCGAAATTGATGGTGATCCATAAGGTAGTTTCTTTGTTTGGAATTCTGTCTCTCCCAGACGGACACACGAACAGACAGGGTAAATAAGATAAAGCAGTTTTGTTCAATTAAAATCCTTAAATATTTGTAAAATCGGTAGCTACTATTTGGAAAGTTCTGCCCAACTTAGAACAACGTTTTTTTTTTTTTAAAAAATAAGCTCACTGATCTCAGATGACAGTAGAATTTCGAGTTAATGGAATATCACTCAGGTATAACGGAGGGTATCGACTTCGTCTGAAAACGCTGTTTTATGATGCTTAATATGAAAATTGAGTTCTTTCGAGTTTGTTTTCCTTTTTTTCCCAATGGAATGTAAGTATTCTTGAATGAAAGCATGGCGAAGTAACGAGGAAAATTCTACAGTTCCAACCCCCGATCTTTGTTGTCCTACATCACAAATACAGGTAACATTCGCAAATACTAAGGAAGATCTGAGGGTTATGTTAAAAATAAAAAGCATATTTTTTAAAGAATTGTACATCAATAGATAAATCTATCTATATAAAAACAAATATGATTTTGTGTTAGTCCTTATCGTTTAATAACTATTGAAGGGAAGAAAATTATGATATTAATTCACATTTTTCGTTGTGTTCGGATGCTGTAAGGGAAAGAGTATAATATCTAAAGAATAATGGGAAACGACAAATCCATACTTTTTGGGGTTGCTGAAATAAATATTGGCATTTCTAGTTCAAATAGTCCAAATTCATCCCCAAACATTTTTTTATAAATATCTTGCGTCATTGTGTATTTGTAATTAAGATATTGTACAATATTTCCATATGGTAGTATAAACCAGTCTGACAACGTACAGGTCCTACAGATGACTCCGAACGCTTGCTGCATACTGTTTAATATCATCTTCCGATCTTTCTGGAAGTTACCAGCTTAACGTAACATACATCCAAATTAACAGAGTATTTCTTTCCGTAAAGCTTTGAACTGAATTTGTCATCTCCACCCACCAATATTGTTCCTGGTTTTGTGTTTAAGCAAACTTGACAATTCTACGATACTAGATGAAATACCCCTTCTTTACACGGAAAGTGTATTGTGGGTTTCTGAAAACTTTCTATATTTCTGAATCCAGGATGATATTTCATGATCCAGTTTTCTCCCTAAAAATATAGAGACGTGTTGCTTTCGTCAGATATGATGTTGAGTTTTTTTCACTGAACAGAATCAGGCACTTTAATTTTACAGTCTTATTTGCTTAGACCCTTCAAATGAGGGAAACTAAAACAGACTTGTATCTGATTGTTACTCTAGTTTTATACAAAGTTCTGAAAATATACATAGTATCTACCATAGATTTTTTAAATCAATGGTTTAAAAATTTGGTGGAGGTCGTCTTGGATTCAGAAATATGTGGCATTTGAACATTTACCACCTTAATATATGCATTTTCATGTCCTCTCCTGAGCCCTCATGCTGATAGGGATTACTTTGTACTGAAAAAATGGTAACGAGAGAATCATTATTAATCTTAACACCTTCATAAACTATGAAACGGATATAATAACGGATATAAATATGTTTTCCATCCAAGTCGTAAAATGGTGTATCGGTTCATCCCTGTCACGTGAGGCTTATCGTTGTCCTGAAACAGGAGGACCCCTTTGTAATTCAGAAGTGCTGGCGCCAGAAATTTGAGTTTGTCTTCAACACGGCTCAACTGCTGACGGTACACAGTTGCATTGACGCTCTAACCAGCTGCTATCGGTTCCCGATGCCCGATGCGGCGAGCAGTCCACCAAACACACAAAAGAACATTCCTTTGGTGCAGTGCTGGTTGCGGCTGTTTTGGAACTGGTTCATTGGATGATACCCAATGATGATGGCTACGTGGAGCTTCGTACAGGGCCCTCTTCTCATCAAATATCAACAACCTGTCCAGAAATGTTTCCTTCCTCAGATGAAACAGCAAATAAACACGTATCTGCTTGCGTTGTCTTCTAGCTCGGAGTCAATCATGTGGGACCCATTGACTCAACTTGTAGTGCTTCCCAAGTTGATTGAGGTGTTGTCAAATTGTTTCTCCAGTCACACTGAATTGTAGTCACAGGTCCTCATATGTCTGGCCACTGTTCGCCTCAATTGATGAATTAAGATCTTCATTTTGTACATGTGTTAGTCGTCCGACACGTGGTGCGTCTAAGAGTGTTTCCTCCCCGTCCTTAGACTTGTTAAACCACCTCTGCACTGTCCGCGTAGTGACGACACCCTTACATAATGTCTGGTATATCTTCTGCCCCGCTGCAGTGTCGTTTGACCCCAGTTTGAATTCGTAAAGTTTAAACCTCTGTCTGACGCTCTGTTTAGGTCTCATGTCACGCAAGTTCTGCTCTGTCCTTACGGAGGTCACGGTCTATGTGACTGTCACAACCAGATAGTACGTTCGATATACCCACAGCCACAACTAACTTTCGCCTTATCTCCATTTGCATTGAACTAACTGTGTGAGGGCCAATTCAACACAGAAATTCCTAAAAAGCGACATAAATTTCTTGGTTACTTTTATACATTGATAAAGATCAGAGAATAACTATTGTGAGACCAATTTTTTATTAAAATCAAGTGTAATATTGTCAGTGAACAAAACTCAGAAGCTCGTGACTGACTTACAGGGCTGTAGAACATACTGTCTACAGCTAAGTCAAACCTTTTCCAAGCAGAGTGCGGCCACCAAATACGGCGATCTTTATTTCTTAAATGATGTCCCTTCAAACTGTTTCATATCCGACCAGTAACTACTGTGCACAAATAAAGTACGATATACAAGGCGACCCTAGCTGAAATGACCACGTTCCTGGCTAATGTCGGCCACCAAACATAGGGATGATTATTTCTTAGATGATGGGTTGCTTACTAAGGAATTTTTACTAGATAGGGCTAGTAGTTACTAGGAGGTACGTAATAGCTACACACATACTGTATATTGGGGAATATTGGTCATACATTATTATTTGTGTAGTTTGATTTCTTAGGAGATAAAAGATCCAGCGTATAATACTGGTTGGGCTCTCCAATTGTGTCAATCTGTATAGCAATCCATCACTCCAGATGGTGTCAAAGGAACTGTTGAGATCGAAAAAGAATGTAGGTCCTCGTTTATGACTAAGTTTTAGCACATTATGGGCATCTTCGTAGTGTTTATAGTTATACTAATAGTGTGAGGTCGAGAACTAGCATCATTTTTATTGTGTTGATGACTGTCTTCGAAATAATCATATCTGTGTTAAAGCTGAATTTTTTCCATAATATTTGTGTGAATTGATGTAAACGTTATTGGTATATATTTTCGAGTCAATGGTAAGTTTGCCTTGTCTGGCTATGATAATCGCATAACAACTCCTACAGGCACCCCTATCATATCCAGTTTTGAGACTTGCAGTGTAAAAGACAGATACATTGATGTAAAATAGCCTGATATTTTCTTTTTTAAAGATGGATGTCTTGGATTTCATCAGGCCTAGAAGCGGTAGAATTTTTTTTCCGAAGAGAAGTCTTTATTTATTCCACGGTAGTGTGATTCAAAATGAAGTGTTTTTTCCCTGAATATGTGTCATTAAGGTCAATATCAGTTATATCGTGGTGATGAGAGATGATCTTGGTGATGTTCTAGACTTGTTCTTCAATTCTGAGTTGTTGCGGGCTTTGAGCGAACTTGTCTGTCAGTAAAGAATGGAAGAATGGAATACAATTTTTCTTCAGTGGTAGGTACTTCCTTGCCATAAGCCTTGTGATCCTTAAGAAAGAAAAGATCAATATTTGTGTAGATGAATAGGCCAAAATTTCCGAAGATTCTTCGCTTGAAGTTATCATAGTTTTGTACAAAATTCGTTGGTTTTCTATCATCTTCTTTCTTTGATGTCCTTATGAAATTACTGACTGTAGTTGGTTTAGCTTTTACAGCTTATATTATTAGCATCTTGTATGCAGTGTATATCTTGATCGACAATTATATTCGTAACAATATTCGCAATAACTTGATGATAGTCAGTATAATTAGTACGTTGATAATGGGATATGGTTTAGTGCTATTTAAAACAAATGCCAGAATTTATATATATAAGTTAGTGCGTCAAAGGTAAGGATTAATTTCAATATATTACATATTCCTACGTCAAGAAGAGATACAATTATATCTTGAAAATATTTATATTGTATTTGCATAAACAGTATTAATAATTAAACCTGTGAAAATGAATTCTAGCGAGTTATAATACTAATTATGCATTTAAGAAGGACAGCTGAAAAATAATGAAGTACAGAAAATAATAAGAAATAATAACACAAGCCATCTACTGAACTGTTTTTGTGGATTTCCCGTTCGTCATGTATCAATGACTACAAGTATATACTGTATATAGACAAGCTAGCGCAACCTAATTGACTTTGGGAGAGTGAAAGGAATAGTTTGAACGTTTTCAAATCACCAAATCTTAGGCGGAAGATCACACGAAACTGGAAAATTACATCAAAAAGGCAAAAATGGATGAGAAATCTGCAAGCTTGCCTGTAAAGAACAGAAAAATATATGTCTTGTGAATGTTAGGCACGTTTGTTGTCATTAGAAAAATATGTTGAATAATTGATGACAATATTGATAAACAGTAACATGCAACACTGTAACAGTGTACACCACACGAAGAAGTTTGCTTTGGCTTTTGCTAAATCAAAATTCTTAGAAAGCTTAATTTTACTAAGCGTAGGTTTAAATATAGCGTTTTACCTCAAATTAAATTATGTATACCTTAAGATCAATCTATATCTGAGAGTAGAAAAATATTTAAGTTTTGAGACTTGTTGAGTAGAAAGCAACTAAATTTCATTTTACTGTTATGTTTCACGGACTGATTAGTAATTTGCATTCTGGGTATTATTCTAATCCACTACTCTAAAAAAAATAATAAGTAGTAGTTTATGAAGCACGGATGAAATATATATGGTTTCATAATTACAGTCGTAGAAATAGATGGGAAACCGATTTTGGATTGTCGATATATCTTTGGGATCAACTTTATGGATCACGTCGATCCACTTAGTTGCTAACTTTGACCGTATAAACCCTGGCCAAAATTGACAGTGACCCATTAAGTAATTTTTCCTTAAAGTTGTGTCTCTGGGAGACGGACACACTGACAGAGTATATACTTAAAGTAGTTTTTTTAAAATATAATAAAAAAGCTTAAACTTCTGTAACTGGCATCTAATCTAGGAGAATGTTTTTTAAAAACTATTCGGGTGCTGTCACAGATCACGACAGGATAATTTCGCAATATGGAATACTACTCAGGTATACTTAGCGTTTCGGGGTTGTTTGCAGGAAAATTTTCGAAAAATACTCTCCTGACAGTGCAGTTTAAAATGAAAATCGAATTATGTAAACATTTTTTTCTTTCTTACTCCAGTAGAATATATGTATTCTTGATGATGTCATAAAGTAACCAGGAATGTTCTAGGATTCCAATCTCGGATCTAAGTTGTCTTATATTACAAATACATATTAGGTGTCACATTCAACAATAGATCAGGAGGTCATATTAATAAATCGTATTTGTTAATGAATTGTAATCGATAGACAAATCTATATACATACATAAATGCGAGTGTTTTTTGTGTGACATCACACAATAATTATTAAACAACGGCGCCGATCCCAGGGGTCCGGGGCCTGGGCCCCCAAAGTTCATGTGGGCCCCCACATTGTATTTATGAATATACAATATTAGAGATAATTTGAATGCAATTTGTCTTAAAAATCCTCATATATGCCTTCTGGATCTGAAACACCCCCCAATTTACAGAGAAATCGGCGCCCTTCTTAATAAATCTAGTAAAATGATATTTGGGATGATTATCATACTTAGTCCTCTCAAAAAATCTTATTATATGACATTGACAATCTTTTTTAACGTAGATGGGGTCGCTGGGAGGCAGAGTATAACATGTAAAAATAATTGAAAACTTTGTATATTAGTGTCTAAACCATATTTTTTGAGATTGTTCGATAATTATTGACATTCCTAATTCTGCTTAAATCCAAATTTATTCCCGATCTCAGCTCTAACCAACATTTGTTTATACCTTGCATCCTTTTGTACGTACAATAGATACTTTTGCACATTCTCGAGATGTCAGTTTAAACCCTCGAATTCGTGGCTACGGTGACCATGTGCCAAAGTCAATCCTATAAATTGCTTCACTCAACTCTAAAATAAAAAAAATGTGCATGCCCCAGAAGATATATTAATGATCAGCTAATAAGTATTACTGAAAGAAGTTTTCATTTAAAACAAGATTAATGCAGTTAGTGAACAAAATTCAGAAGCTCCTGACTTTCAAAACTGTGGAACACAGACTTTGCAGCCACGGTGATACTGCTCCTTGCCCAAAAAATTGGTTCAGATCCGGCAGTAGTTAAATTTAAAAAAAACTAACACATAAAAGCCAGTCCTAGCTTAGCTGACCTTGTTACTTGCTGAGCTTTTTATTTCTGTAATATTCTTATGACGTGATACTATAGTACTCGCGCCGAGTCGTGAAGCTTGGGCTGTAAACCAATCATAGAAATATTTTGCTGTAGCTCTAAAACATTGGAAAACTTCGGTATAATTCGTGGAGCCGCTTCCCGAGCGCATACTTGGGGAAACGTCAAACAGCTGAAATTCACCAACTATTTAATATGTTGCCAAACTTTGAAGACAAAATAAACGAGTATATAAAAAAAGCATTTAAAAATTACCAATAATAACATTGCACAACAATAACTACTGTAACACTATTCTAAAATGGTAACAATAGCACAAATAGTAGCAACGAAAATATAACGCAACAAAAAAGAGTTAACAAAACGGAACTTGGCGCCAATGCGACAACACTGTACTCTCGGGAGATGTTTTCTATGTAGCGCGAGAGACGACACTGACAAAATTTGATGGGTGGGGGTTGACGACTGGAACACACCCTCGTGTTCTATTGGGTGGTGAAATCGGTAGATCTAGGTCAAGCTTCACGACTCGGCGCGAGTACTATAACTCAGGAAATTAGGGCCGAACACACACTACTAAAGTATTAATTACCACTAGGAGGAAACCAATACATCTCACTAGATGTCAAGATTTATTATTTCTTATAATTTTCCCAACTTCTTGCTTTCTGAGCCGTTCTTTTCAAATGCGCACTTAGAATTTTTGCTCGCTAGAATTCGTTTTTACACATTGACTAATTCATATTGTTTATGAAGGTACAATGTAAATATCCCCAAGATAAAATGTTATCTCTTCTTTAAGAATACTGAATACAATTGGATTTAAATTTACTTTGAAATAATTACTTATAGTATACAAAATATATTCCTTATTGATTAGGGTCTATCATCACCCAGAAGTCAGTACATATTTTAGCTCGTTCCCTTAACTATTGCGCAATGAAACGTTATATATTATAAATATTGTACTACACGATGGAGTTATATTTCAGCTACGAGGGTTTTGAGATACTCATTGTTGTGGCACAGTATTTGAATTCCAACAATTGCGTTCCGCAGTGGTGTCCAGAGCGAAGAAGCGAAGCAAGTTTCAATTTGCCTCGCTTATCGGCGTGGCCGCATCGCCTTCACTTGTTGTTGATGTGAGCAGTATTTGGCTGTATAGAGTGCAGCTCAAAATGGAACATTTTCGGGCAATGATCCTTTACGATTTCAAAAGTGGTTTGAACAAGACACAAAGCCTTGACCGTTTGCAGGGGGCATTTGGGGACCTTGCTCCTCCCCGTGCTACAATGTTTCGGTGGTTTGGAGAATTCGGAAGAAGCCGGACATCGCTTAAAGATGAAGAGAGAGCTGGACGTCCGGCAACAGCTGTGTCAGATGAAAATATTGCCGCTGTGGAACAAATGATTCGAGAAAATCCTTGAACAACTTTCAAGGACACTGAATCTACAGTGAACATTGGATCGCCGGCAGTAACAAAAATTCTTCATGATCATCTTCGGCTCAGGAAGGTTTCATCTCCTTGGGTGCCTCACACTTTGACTGAACAGCAGAAGCGGATGCGTGTGGAATGGTTGAAGAAACGCTTGCAAGATTTGATGGAGGCAATTCTCGACGCGCCTCTGACATGGTTACTGGTGATGAGACTTGGATCTATCAAATTGACCCGAAAAATAAACGCCAGCCTACAGTTTGGATCTTTCTAGACGAAAATCCACCCACGAAAGTGAAGCGACCGCGAAGTGTGAGGAAGAAGATGGTCGTAACTTTCTTCTCCAAATCTGACCATGTTGCAACTGTTCCACCTTAAGAACAAAGGACTGTTACTGCTCAGTGGTACACTACTGTTTGCCTAACAAAAGTGTTCCAGAAGCTTCGGAAACGGCGTCGAAGAACTGGATTGCGTGGGATCCTGCTTCATAATGACAACGCGTCCGCACACACGACCAACATCACATTTTAGAATCTACGGAGGTCAAACTTATGACATCCGCCGTATAGCCCTGACCTGGTCCCGTGTGAGTTTTTTCTGTTCCCAAGGATCAAAGATCGCATCCGTGGCAAGAGATTTTGCAGCCCTGAAGAAGCTGTAGTGGCTTACGAGAATGAACTTTCAACACTTGAGGGAAAGGACTGGCAACACTGCTTCCAAAAGTGGTCTTCGAGTATGCAAAAGTGTGTACAGTGTAATGGTGAATACTTTGAGAAAATGTAAGTGTTAAATTGATTTTAAGTAGCCTACGTAAGTTATTTCACATCTCAAAACTTTGGTAGTGATCCTCGTACAACACAAGACACTGATTCATTCGGTTTGTCGTCTGATATCGAGAGAGGTAACAAATAAAAGAAAATATTTGATTCGTTTTATAATGAGCACACAACACAAGATGGCACTTACTGTGAGATCTTACTAGAACTGCTCAGTTTAATGAAATGTTTATTTGCATGCTGTAGAATATTTTAAATAACAATCCTATCACGAAATAGATAATTTGTTAGACCGTTATTCGTGTTAGGTTTCACATTTTATTTAAATATTAATTTACATTTAAGAAAACAAGTTTTGAGAAGAAATTTGCGCAGAACGCCATAATGCGTTGTTGCCAAATTTTTACGTTTACTGTGGCAGTCACAGTAAGAAAATTCCTGGATTCTAGCGTTGCAGTTCGAGAAGCGGAACTTACCTGTGAATTTAGGTATGGGTTGAAAAGTAATTTATCCAGTAAGTATCCAAGCAGAATTCCAGAATTACTTTCTTTATTATCTGGCATCAGTAAATACTCGACACTATCTGGCAACGCCGCACTATTCAAGCAGCGTTTAGTATAGCAGCTAGAAAACCTAGTGATCCACCTTAATAATACTAAAACAAGATCAAGATATGCAGTTCTGAGAAAATGATACTACCTTAACCTGTGAAAATCAAAACATGCGTATAAAAACAACGATATGCCTATACCAAATGCTCTCTGAACCGGCTACAATTAGAAATTTCATAGGCATCAAAGAAGGAAGAAACTAGAAAACAAATCATTTATGTATATAACTGTACATTGTTTATTTTGCGTTTTATAGTCCTGATTCTAACATTATACTATTTTATTGAGCCACAACGAGTGAACTAAACTGACATAATGTAAAATGTCGTTTATTGTATACCTTCTTTTTATAAACTATATGATCCTTAAAAGGTAGTTGACATTATGTCTAACCTTGCTTCTGTTTCCATACTAATATATAAATATGTCGTCTTGGTGATAACAAGAAAACTTACATTAATTTTTAACAAGATATATTTTCTTTTCTTCTTCTTTTTAACCTAGCTGGCTAGTACATATTTTATGGAAAAGAGTACACATTTTGCCCAGAAAACAATTAAAAATACAACATATCATTGTATTTATGGCGCGCGAACATATGGACTTTCTTTTATCCTCGACCGTTAGGATTCCTACACTAACCATTAGTACTTTTCGAACATTCCTCGTATATAAACAAAAATCACATTTCATAATTACTTATATACATCATATTTCATTCACATATGATTATTATTATTTCATTTTACATTAATCTTATAATCATTTATATATTTGTATTTTTATAATATAACTTCGAAAAGGAATCCCGAATTATAAAGCTATATTAAGTCCATTCAGGGCTATAAAATGTTTATTAACAAATTTAAATCATTTGGGCAAATTGAAAATAAGAATTTGATATAAAATGTATTTTATAAATTATTTCAATTATCTTTTGGTTTGATACTTAGAGTCATTATGCTATTTATTCTTATAATTTCAGCTGTCATTATGTCTAACATTGTAATATTTTAAATAAAAAATAATCATATCACGAAAATATTCGAATGAAATACATATTAAGATTAATTATTCTCTATTCGGATTACAGACTATCTATCAAACATCGCGTACATAAATAAGGTACGGTTTTCTCAGATATCGTAACTTTAGCTTAAGTTACATGACCAACAACATCATATCGGTTACATTGAAAGTCATAAATAGGAATACAGTATTGCGCGTAACTTACTTCTACATTTCTTCGTTTCCTACTTTGAGAATTTTTGCCATCTATAATTTTTCTACGAAATCTAATTCGAACGAAATTTAATCTAATGCTTACATGCTTTCTACGTGTAGTGCAATTGCTATTGCTATTACTACTAAGATTAGGTTCAGTTACACAATGACTATTACTGTTGCTATTAGGATTAGGTTCGTTCACATTACCGGTAAAATTAGGTTCAGTTCTCATTCGTTTCGCTGAAAATGAAATATCGTGTCTCCTAACGGATCTGTACTTGTCCTTTACATGGCACCTACGGTAGTCTGTCCTGCCATGGTTTCTGTTCCACGAAGACTCCCTCGGAGCATTCGATGTATCTCTGTTTTGCTTCTTAGAAGTAGCCGCATTGTTGTCCGGAGGATAATTTCTGTCTAATTTCTTTCTCTTTCCGTTTATCCAATCTTCTCTTCGCCAATCATGTTGACTTCCATCTCTGTAGTAAAGTTTGGTTAATTTACCGGTACACATGTATTTAACATTACCTTTTACAATGAGATTACACTTTAATCTCACATGAATGTATCGAATTTGGTTTCGATTAAGGTTAGTTTGGTTCAAGTTATTACAGTATTGTACCATTAAAGGATTTTCAATATCTCGCAATATCATGCTTAGATGATTGAAATAAACGCACTGTATCATGTTCCGTAAAGGTATCATCGGATTGATCACTATTATCATTTTGGTCTTCTCATTGAATGCACAGTTCAACGGATTCAAGTCAATCGACCAATCAATACAAACATTGGTGGGAACACACGTTTTCTTTTTGAATTTCAGGAATACTGGAATCAACTTACTTCTTTCTACAGGAACTAATGTCATGTACATACCATTAAATGATTCTATTACCATTACTTTATCTTGAGGATCAATATCATGATATGATACATACTGAACATGATACTGTGAATTCAAGTAGTCAATAGCATACACTAGACAAGAACAACTATAACTCTTCACACATTGATGCATACCAAAATCTTCATTACACGCTGCATAAGACAATCAAAAACTTTCGACTGAAAAGAAAAGTTAGGATATTCTGATCCAACCAATACGGCAGTATGCTTTTCTGAAAATTCAGTGAATTTTACTAATGTAAACTCAAAATCTGCATTTTCCGTTGCTTCTGTAGAAGGTTAAGGTTCATTTAAAGCACTCATATTAACCTGTGATGACATTTATTTAACCTGTTCTATGTGCTGATCCTTTCGTTCCATCGGGTCTAGGTCGAAACCCCCACAGCCAAAACCCTCACACTCAAGAAATGTCAAAACTCCTACACGATCGATCATAACTCCCACAACAATGGACAAATCTCCCAAACGCACGAACGATCAAAACCCCCACAGCCAAAACCCCCACACTCAAGAAATGTCAAAATGCCCACACGATCGGTCATAATTTCCACACAAATGGACAAATCTCCCAAATACACGAACGGTCAAAACCCCCACAGTCTAAACTCCCACACTCAAGAAATGTCAAAACGCCCACACAATCGGTCATAACTCCCACACAAACTCACAAAACAGCCACTCATAGCAACGGTCATAATCCCCACATAAATGGACAAAACTTCTACACTAATGGACAAAACTCCCACATGCAGAAATTGTCGCAACTGCCACACAAATGGACAAAACCCCCACACAATCGGACAAATCTCCCACACTCTGAAATGATTGCACGTCTTTGTTGCGGCTCTTCATGACGCCCACTTTAGTGTTTCTGTCATTAGAAAACAGTGCAAGAAGAATAGTTGCAACATCAGTTTAAGTGAAATAAAAAATGTTATTAAAAAGTACAAGGGCAAGACTTGCAACCAGGATCATTTCAGAGTGTGGGAGATCTGTCCGATTGTGTGGGGGTTTTGTTCATGTGTGTGGCAGTTGTGACAATTTCTGCATGTGGGGGTTTTGTCCATTTGTATGAGGGTTTAGTCCAATTATGTAAGGATTGTGGCCGTTGGTATGTGTGGGAGTTTTGTCCATTTGTGTGGGAGTTATGACCGTTGGAGGTTATGACCGATTACTAGTGTGGGGGTTTTGGCTGTGGGAGTTATGACCGTTCGTGCATTTGGGAGATTTGTCAGTTTGTGTGGGTGTTATGACCGATTATGTGCGCCTTTTGACATTTCTTGAGTGTGGGAGTTTTGGCTGTGGGGTTATGTCCGTTCGTGTATTTGGGAGATTTGTCCATTTGTGTGGGGGTTATGACCGTCAGGGGTTTGTCGGTCCTGGAAATCTGTCATAATATAACGAATGAGAAAATGAATCATAATAATTTATTATTACTTGTTGTCGATAGAAAAATAAAACGGAACTTTTACACAAAGTCATACTCGTTCTTCGATGAAAAGCAATTATTGTGAAGACTATAAAATACATTTTTCCTCTGCTGATATTTGAAGAGTCAAGATGAAATTTTTTGTTTAAGTTGAACATAAAATAGGATACATTTTATTATTCACCTTGTTTACAGTGTTGCCACTTAATAATGAAAGATTCGCGAGAAGGAATTTTTTAAAGGGAAATGTTCTTAAATATCATTCAATTATTTTTCCTTTGTAGGCAGAAATGTCTCGTTCATTACGTAAACTGAAAGCCTACACTCTTACAAATCGATCGAAGTAGAGCTTGTTCCAGTGTTGCACTAACGGTCTGATCTGCAGTCATTTAATAAGATCCCATCGATAGCTGTAAAAATACAGGGGTTTTAAAGGATTAAGAGACCCAGAATCAGGTGTTTAACTTATATGTTGACCAACAAGTACTTTTTGATTCTAAGGACTCTGAGGAATATTACTAATATAGTGTCGGAAATTCCCCACGAGTAAAAGTTATAGCTCCCTTGGCCGATTGTCTAAAAACATTAGTATCAACATACATAGTAAAATTTGTTCCGGAAGCATTGTAGATGATTGGACGAAGCGCGTGACACGCAATAAAGCGAAGTGAAAACAGCTTAAGTGTGCAAAAGATTGTAGATTGAATCTCGTTTGCAGAGTGTAAAGTCATGCTTGTATAGTGTTTAAGGTGTGGGAATAGGTAAGCGAAGTGAGCAGAAGGACGCAGAAAGAATCTACCATTGCTTTGAAAATGTGTGTAATAGAAATCCTAAAGAGATGTATAGCCATTCCATCAGTTAAAGGGTTGCCCATAATACTATACACAGAGCCTGAAGACATTGATATGGCATAAAAATATATGTCAATCTTAACCGTAATAGGGCACACATACATGTCGTAATGATACTAAACATACTGCCAACAATGTGAATAATATTGTCACTAAACACACTGAAAGAAAACGCTAGAAATATTGATTTTAGTGGAAATAATGCTAGTTTAGTCACTAGACAACATTCAAATGGTGCTACATTTCTATTCTAACAATGATAAATGAACCAATTGTTTTTGTAAAAAATATCCTTAAAAATTTCTAGATCAAGCGACAAAGTGCTACATTGGTAACACTGATAACAAGAGACAAACGACAACCACTCACGTTTCCGCGCATGTGTGTACATTTTTGACATACAATTATATCATATCAAACATTGCCCCAGTGATCAAAGCAAAACATACTAATCCGTCAAAACTAATGAAAACAAGGCAGATCATTTTGGCATGCTTTAGTTTCTCACATTTTTATGTTCATGGCGGATATATCCGTAATGTCAAAAAATCGACATATTTCATTAGGTCCACCATTAGAAGGCAATCCTTTGTACACATTAAAGTATGTCCAGATTTGAAGACATGCATTTTTGTGTCGTTTTGAGTCATTTCGGGCTCTGTGTGTATTTATCGTACTCTATGAAGGTTTGAGGATACAGGTAGTGACAAATACATCAAACCAACAGGTCATCGGGCGCGGGTGAGGAAGCAATAAGTAGTGAAAACAGTTCGATTGGAAGTTTTGAAGAATTCCAATCTGTCTGTCCGTCAATTGGCCTTAAAAGTGAAGTTACTGCCTACTGCCATACATAGAATCAAAGAAGAGAAATTGGGCTTCAAAACGCATAAGACAAAAGTGACACCAAAAGATACGGAAGAACAAAAGATACATGCACAAAGAAACTGCGGCTAAATTGCTGAAATTAATTGGGTTCAGTGTCATTGATAATGTCGGTGACTGATGACGAAATTTACTGTAATGTCGACCCTAATGATGTTACTGGACGTATTTATGTCCAGTCATTCTTTCAGGGAAAATGTTTCGGGCTGGCACACTTAGTATTCCGGGGGGGGGGGGCACTGCTGACACTATTCTATTTATTATAATATTATGGACGTGTTATTTTGGTCTCCTTCGGGCGGCAGTGCCCTTCCCAAAACATGTCTGAAGAAACACTGTTTATGTCAATATGAAACACAGGTTAGCGACAAATTCAAATACAAGGGTAAGGCAAAGTTTCGCAAGCAATACCTGATATGGCAAGCAATGGACGCTGAGGGAAAGGTTTCGGCACCTTACATTTCGAGTACCACAATTATAGCTATTTACCTTAATGAATGCATTAAGAAGGATTGCTTCCTTTCACCAACGTCCGCAATATCCTTTTCTCCCCGTACATGGCAACATGTCACTGCACTACTAAACTCACCGACTACCTTAAAGCAAAAAAAACACCGACTTCGTTGAGAAAAAAAGAAAAAAGACAACGCCCCAAACGTTCCCCAAGTGAGTCCTATTCAAAAATATTGGGACTCTCTAATGGGTGTAGCCACTGGGCTCCATCAGTGCCAGGCCCCCCAAATGATTTCCTGGCCACGCTAATGACCAGATGTTATAACATTATCATGAGGTTACCTCGCTTCAGTCATTTAAAAATAACAAAATTTACATATGATTAATAATTTACGGTAATATAGTATGGAAAAATAGTATTTTATCATACCGATCACAAAATATGTTATTTCTTCCTTATAGCGATCCGAAAATAGTATGGTATACTTTTTGTGACAGCAGATTACACAATTTACGGCGATTTGTATTTGACACTTTGAAGGCAAACGTTTTGACAAAGTACTATAATAAATTCTACCACAAAACAATGGTACTGAACTAAATTGTAAGTACATTATATTATTTATATGCTGTAATTAGTGTTTTAAGAAAACTTTTTTATCAGATGGAAAATTTGGTGAAAAACAATGTTTTTATTCAGTTTTTCAGTTTGGATTTCATTCGCTTTTAAAAATGCTATTTCGTGTAAAACAGGAAGTGAGATATAACTGTTAATAAAATAATTATGACCTTTTAGTCACGAATAATAAATAAGCATTTTTTGTCAGAAAATCTTAAATAAATTAATTGCAATTTCAAAGAAAATCAGTCTTATGTAATATAAACGTAACCAAGAAAGTTTTGTCGCTCTTTGTACAGGTCTGGGAAAATTGGAATGTGAATGGAGATAAGGCGAAAGTCAGTTCTTGGTGTTTATATATCCAATATACTACCTGGTTGTGGTAGTTCAATTACACCGTGAACTTGGGTAAGAACAGAGTAAACATGGAACCACCACAGAGAGTCATAGGGTGTGTATGTTGTACGAGTTCAAACTGGGGTCAAACGTCGCAGCAGTGTGGCGGAAGATATGCCAGGTCTTTGGTGAGGGTGTCGTGACTGAGCGGACAGTGGTAACGAGACACTCGAAGACACAGCACGTGCCGGAAGACCAAGACATGTACAAAATTTAGATCTTTAGACAGCAATTGAGGCGAACAGTTGCCACACATGTGATGCAATGAACTAAAATACCCTCATGCCGTAAACGTCGCCAACACCTAGTGGCCCACTTGCGGTAAAAGTCGATTGTCGCTATAGCGATGCGTCCAAGAATTGCCCCTAGTGTCCCACTGGCAGCAGGGTTTCGTCGAGTCGAAACATATATCTCTAGTCGGGGTGTTGAAGTTACCACCTCGTAGCAGCGAAAACTTCGTTTTGGTCCGCGCTTCTTAAATTCTTCGCGGAGAATCGGAGGGACCAACGAACTATCGCCAGTCATGTGCTTGTGGCTATTATTATATATTATTTTTTCCTGACGAATTGTTTCTAAAGTGAGCTCCGAGGGTCAAGAATAACCTCTGTCCCAACATCATGAAGTGAAAAATCTTAAGTTAAGTGCGATAATTGTATGAATTTAGATGACAACTGTCGTCAATTATTAGAAAGTGAGTATGCTAGAACTATGAAATAAAGTAAATAGCCACACGTCATTTTCTTACAATAACATTTTATCTAATTCCAAACAGTTATCGTCGAATATACACTGTTAAAGGAGCGCTTTGATTGACAAAATTAAAAAGATCTTAACGATTTATCTATTTAAAAACGACGTTTACTTCATCGCCTCCGTAGCAAAGTAGGAAGAAAACTCTCCTAGTAATCATAAGGTTGCTGGTTCGAGTACCCTTCAGGGTAATTTTTTGTTACTTTTTTAGTGTTTTTTACTCACTCTAATGTATAAAAATCATACATATAGCAGATTTAACATTTTGGGGAGTAATTTTGTGGTTCATTGGCGTCTTGTAGCATCTCTGCCGCTGGTGGTATAATTTTCAAAACGGAAGACGGGCCACCGTGGTTTCGTCTCTGGGGCGCCGACAATGTTTGGCGAGATGTCACTAATTGCCCATTTGTGGTCCACCGACGCTTACGGCATGGGGACAATTCAGTGTGAGTGGCGAAACTATTCGGCAGCACCTTCATCAACTGATGAAACACTAGAAGTTGGGTGGATGGGTCCTACATAACTTGACTCCGGGTTAAAAGGCAACGCAAGCAGACACCTGTGTTTCTTCGCTGAGGAAGGAGTCATTTCTGGACAGGGTGTTGGCATGTGATGTGAAGTGGGTTTGTACGAAGTTCCACGGCGCCGTCATAATTGGTTAGCATCCCATGAACGGTTCCTAGACAGCCGAAACCAGCACTGCACCAGAAGAAAGTCCTCCTGTGTGTTGATGAACTTCTCGCGGCATCATGATTTGGGAACTGCTACCACCTGGTCATAGCATCAATGCAACTATGTACTGTCAGTAGTTGAGCCGTGTTCAAGAAAAACTGAAAGGTCTGGAGCCAGCACTTCTGAATCCCAAACTTGTCCTTATGTTACAGGACAACGCTAAGCCCTTCGTGGCTAGGATGACCCGGAACACCATTTTAAGCCTTGGATAGTTAACACTATTGCATCCGCCATACTCCCTAGACATTTCACCGTCCCATTATAATCTGTTCCCTTCCTTGGGCAATCACCTTAAAGTATGCCTACTGAAATCCCTGTAAAGGTGCAAAATGCACTTAGTACCTTCTTCGCTTTACGGCCCACCAACTTCTACCGCGATGGATTCCATGGCCTTCCAGAACGTTTGCAGAATGTTGTCGAAATATTCTTGATCTTCCAGGTACGTGTTAGGTGACATATAAATGTTCGGAGGTGGTGGGTGAGAAAGCGATAGAACTTTCTTGGTTACCTTTATAGATAGCTTCTGTGTATTGAAATAGTTATGCACAAGGGTATAATGTTTGGTCCGGGACAGTGGGTCTTGGTTAAACATAATAATAACTACCTGTAATATAATTTATGAAAAATTATTATTATTATTATTATTATTATTATTATTATTATTATTATTATTATTATTATTATTATTATTATTATTATTATTATTATTATTATATAAGTAATATAAAAACTTTGTTTTTAGTTTTCCGGAAAGAAAACCAACATTTTCTAGTTTTTTTCAGGCTTGAAAAACACTAGCTGCAACACTTTTTTTGTAGACATATATCTCTAGTCGGGGTGTTGAAGTTACCACCTCGTAGCAGCGAAAACTTCGTTTTGGTCCGCGCTTCTTAAATTCTTCGCGGAGAATCGGAGGGACCAACGAACTATCGCCAGTCATGTGCTTGTGGCTATTATTATATATTATTTTTTCCTGACGAATTGTTTCTAAAGTGAGCTCCGAGGGTCAAGAATAACCTCTGTCCCAACATCATGAAGTGAAAAATCTTAAGTTAAGTGCGATAATTGTATGAATTTAGATGACAACTGTCGTCAATTATTAGAAAGTGAGTATGCTAGAACTATGAAATAAAGTAAATAGCCACACGTCATTTTCTTACAATAACATTTTATCTAATTCCAAACAGTTATCGTCGAATATACACTGTTAAAGGAGCACTTTGATTGACAAAATTAAAAAGATCTTAACGATTTATCTATTTAAAAACGACGTTTACTTCATCGCCTCCGTAGCAAAGTAGGAAGAAAACTCTCCTAGTAATCATAAGGTTGCTGGTTCGAGTACCCTTCAGGGTAATTTTTTGTTACTTTTTTAGTGTTTTTTACTCACTCTAATGTATAAAAATCATACATATAGCCGATTTAACATATTTTGGGGAGTAATTTTGTGGTTCATTGGCGTCTTGTAGCATCTCTGCCGCTGGTGGTATAATTTTCAAAACGGAAGACGGGCCACCGTGGTTTCGTCTCTGGGGCGCCGACAATGTTTGGCGAGATGTCACTAATTGCCCATTTGTGGTCCACCGACGCTTACGGCATGGGGACAATTCAGTGTGAGTGGCGAAACTATTCGGCAGCACCTTCATCAACTAATGAAACACTAGAAGTTTGGTAGATGGGTCCTACATAACTTGACTCCGGGTTAAAAGGCAACGCAAGCAGACACCTGTGTTTCTTCGCTGAGGAAGGAGTCATTTCTGGACAGGGTGTTGGCTTGTGATGTGAAGTGGGTTTGTACGAAATTTCACGGCGCCGTCATAATTGGTTAGCATCCCATGAACGGTTCCTAGACAGCCGAAACCAGCACTGCACCAGAAGAAAGTCCTCCTGTGTGTTGATGAACTTCTCGCGGCGTCATGATTCGGGAACTGCTACCACCTGGTCATAGCATCAATGCAACTATGTACTGTCAGTAGTTGAGCCGTGTTCAAGAAAAACTGAAAGGTCTGGAGCCAGCACTTCTGAATCCCAAACTTGTCCTTATGTTACAGGACAACGCTAAGCCCTTCGTGTCTAGGATGACCCGGAATACCATTTTAAGCCTTGGATAGTTAACACTATTGCATCCGCCATACTCCCTAGACATTTCACCGTCCGATTATCATCTATTCCCTTCCTTGGGCAATCACCTTAAAGTATGCCTACTGAAATCCCTGTAGAGGTGCAAAATGCACTTAATACCTTCTTCGCTTTACGGCCCACCAACTTCTACCGCGATGGATTCCATGGCCTTCCAGAACGTTTGCAGAATGTTGTCGAAATATTCTTGATCTTCCAGGTACGTGTTAGGTGACATATAAATGTTCGGAGGTGGTGGGTGAGAAAGCGATAGAACTTTCTTGGTTACCTTTATAGATAGCTTCTGTGTATTGAAATAGTTATGCACAAGGGTATAATGTTTAGTCCGGGACAGTGGGTCTTGGTTAAACATAATAATAACTACCTGTAATGTAATTTATGAAAAATTATTATTATTATTATTATTATTATTATTATTATTATTATTATTATTATTATTATTATTATTATTATTATAAATAATATAAAAACTTTGTTTTTAGTTTTCCGGCAGGAAACCAACATTTTCTAGTTTTTTTTAGGCTTGAAAAACACTAGCTGCAACACTTTCTTGTAGATTTTAGCTGGACCCCTTCAGAAACGATTGACCCCTCCTACAGAAACCGGCTGGCTACACCCCTGGGCCCTCTGCGTGGCTGATTACCAAAAACGCCCAGAAACAGCTAAAAATCTAACTTCCTTCAAGAACATTTGGACGCGATACTCCAAGAAATTGGCTCAGCAGAGTAGCAAGACTCTTATTACGGTTAATGTAAGAAAAGAAGCTTCTGAAAGGGGGAAGAGTTCACTAAAATTGTTCTTCATATTGTTAAAGGATTATACTAATGTATTTAAATATTACTTTTGGCTTTAATTTACTATTTTTCTGTTCAGTTCTTTCCATATGCGCACTACAATGTTTCCGGAACATACTTTATAAACCAAATTTATTTTCCATTAGTTACTAGATGGTGGTGCAAAGAAGTTAATAAAATTAATTGTATATGTTAACCTTAATTGCCTTGTTGGTTTCAAGTATATACTCCTTTCAAAACCTATTAATAATTAATTCTCAAATGCAGATTGTAATCTTGAGTAATAGTTAGTGGCAAATCATGTTTGTTAGTTAGTCATTATTCTTTCTGAAAGGAGTATAATACCTTTAAATTATGTTTAGTGATTATTCTTTACGCAGTATTTAGGTGAGGTTTGGAAGTTGTTAAAAAAAATTTTTTTAGAACCAACATGGAACAACATGGATTTGTTCCTGTGGTTTGCATAAACAGTCACCGGTAAGAGTTTTCCAACATATTTGTCGATCGCCAGGGTTAGGTTAAGGAACCACACAACTTGAAATCTGCTAATTTGGAAGAGTGGTATTAGCGAATTAAAGTGCAGATGCTGGCCTAGAAACCAGAATCCCAATTTTTCAAATAAGATTTATGGGAAACAAAGAATGCGGCATTAGATGATGCTATGTTATAACTAGTCAGCGCAAGAATTACAACTGTGGTGCTCTCAAATCGATTAAGTTTTTTTTTTTAAATAAAATAATTACGAGAGGATTATCACTTTTACTGAAACACTTATTACAATCAAATAGAATATCAATTATTACTAATACGCAGGGGACACATTGGAATTGAAGAACTAATGGATTCCTATGATGCAGGGCCGTAACTTGTGAGAGGCAGGGGCCAACTGACCCCCAAGGGAAGCTGCCCTCGTTGGAGGGAGCCCATTTTATAACAAAATTTTGTCACTCCATACTCAATACGAACATGAAATTATAAATGAAACAAATTCAGGTTAAGTACACTCCTGTCCAAAATTATTGTCGCATGTCTATAAATATATTGTTGTAGAAATACAATTTGATAACGAATCCGCCTGGTATTTCTTATAATATTAGTATGTGTATAATCGGCAAAGAAATACGTGGCAACTTTCATATCAAACGAGCAGTAAATAAGAACAATAAATTGAAAATAACACTTTCTTGTCCATTTAGCAACATTTTGTTTTACTCTTTCTCATTTTCGTATTTATAATTCTTTTCCTTTGAAATTTACCGATTATACACATAGCATCAGGATTAAAAGTACCCTGCAAAATCATTATATAATATTCTTACAAGAAGACAGTTATAGATATGCGACAATCATTTTGGACATGAGTGTACATGACATAAACAAAATAGCATACAAAAAGTAAATAAAACTAAAATTAGTCGTGGACCCATTTCAGTTAAAATGTCTACTATTAGGTGCCTTAGAAATAATATTTATTCGTATGGCTTTGAGATTTGTCAATAGTGTCCCCTTAATTAATTTGTCATGTATGGAAAGGGCCCAGGGGCGTAACTAACGGCCCCGCAGACCTTGCCGTGCGGGAGGGTCCACAGGCTCCGAGGGGTCCATAAAGAGTAACAGTAAGATGGAAGCGGGGGACAAGAAATAGAAAAATATTTTTTTTCTAGGGGGCCCATATACGTGTTTACTGCTTGCCCACCAGAAAATAATCTAAGCTACGACGCTGCTATGAACAATATTTTCATGTATTTTAAACATTTTTTCCTTTCTCTCTTTTTCTTGAACTTTTACTGAGAGGACGTCCTCGTGTTCCCCCATCACCTCCATCTTTTGTTTTACGTTATTAATGGATGGAATTCCCTGCAAAACCTTGGTTCGTTAACGTATCTTATTATAAAATTAACTTGCCAGTTTAGTTGAAACTAACATTCTTACAAAATGTGTTGTGGGAAAACGATGTTAATTTTGCAAACATAGCTGATCTCTATTGTTTACAAAATAAACTAGTTGGTGTAGTTTAATGTTAGACGAGAAGAAATTGAGGTGTATAATTATTATACCAGATAATCGAATATTAGAGAAATTGTCATAATTCTATGTTTTAGAAATGACCTGTTTCAATTTTACATTCCTTGGTTATGCAGTATTTCGTAAGGAGATTGTAATATTGATCATGAATGAAATTCTGAAATGAAGAAAATTGAAGAATCGACAAGAAACCTACGTATATGGTGTTCGTCCAGCCACAATATTCAATTGGCGCTAGCTCGGGTCGTACAAGGACCTCATGCATCTTAGGTGAATGCTCTACCGCGCAACCATTGAAGCCCTTGTAATTTAATAAAACGCTGAAACATGTATTATCTTATTTTAATTAGGACTTTAAATAACGACATTTCCACCTGCAACTAAAGCTAATTAAATCGCATTGATCATTTACTAAATTAAAAGTGAAACGTTAATAATTTTGTTCTTTAGGAATAGAATTTTTGAAAATGATAAAACTGATTTTCTTTTTTAAAAAATATATTGATTTATACTTTAAAATACACAGCTTCAACTTAAGCAAGTTCGTAAAGTTTCGACAATTTGTGAATATAGAAAAGCAGATATTATAGGAATGCCTTCGTCTCCTTTATCAAGATAGGAATTTCTAAAAAGAAGAAAAACATATTATCTTATTTTAAATTCAAAATTTAAAGGCAACCAAGAAAGTTCTGTTGTTTTTTGTAGAGAGGTCTGTGTCCAATTGCTCTCACACCTTGAGTTGAATGCCATTGGAGATAAGGCGTAGGTCAGTTGTTGGTATGGGTATATTCAACATATTACCTGGTTATGACAGTTCAGTTACACCGTGAACTTGCGTAAGGATATAGTGAAGATGGATATAGTGAGCTCAAAAAGTGGTCAAAACGGGAAAATACGTCAGGTCCTTTTTGACGATGTTTTGACTACGCTGACAGTGCAAGTGTGGTTGAACAAGTTTAAGGATGGTGACGAAACACTCGAAAACGTATCACGTGCCGGAAGATCAACACCTGTACAAAGTGAAGATCTTCAGACAGCAATGGAGGTGAACAGTAGCCAGACATGTGAAGGAATGAGACTATAATTGATTGTGAGCGGAGAAACCATACGACAGCACTTCCATCAACTTCGGAAGCAATAGAAGTTGGGTCGATGGTTCCCACGTGATTTGACTCCGGGCCAAAACAACACAAGCAGACACTTTTGTTTTTTCGCTGTCTCGTCTCAGGAAGGAGCCATTCCTGGCAGGATGTTGACATATGATGAGAGGTGGGTCGAGTACAAAGTTCCACGACGCCATCATCATTGGTTAGCAAAAATGAAACGGTTCTAAAACAGCCGAAAACAGCACTGCACCGGAAAAAGTTTTTCCTGTGTGTTTGGCGGACTGCTGGCGGTATCGTGCATCGGGAACTGCTATCAGCTGGTCAGATCATCAATGTAAATTTGTACTGTCAGTAGTTAAGCCATGTTCAAGAAAACCTCAAAATTAGATCTTTTGAATCGCAAAGAGATCTTCCTGTTACAGGACAAAGCTAAGCCCCATGTTGCTAAGGTGACCCAGGACACCATTCTACGCCTTGGATGGGAAACACTATTGCAGCCACCATACTTCCCGGACTTTGCACCGTCCGATTATCACCTGTCCTATTCCTTAGACAATCATCTTAGAGGACACCAATTCAAATCCCTAATAGAAGTACAAAATGCAGTTGATACCTTCTTCCCCTCCCAGAGCAAGTACAACCGCGATAGAATCCATTACCTTCCGGAACATTGGCAGATGGTCGTAATGCTGATGTAGACTATTTTTATTCTTCTAGGTATCTTAGGTGACATATCGATGTTGGAAGATGGTGGGTGAATAAGCAACAGAACTTTCTTGGTTACGTTTATTCATATCCGGAATTTCGCGCTTGCAGTGAAAGTAGTCCTCACATCCATGCCTTTCTAAATGAAGAAAATGAGTAATATAAATGTGTTTTATCTTTAACATTTTAAGAACATAATTTTCAAAAACAATCAAGCACATAGTATTCTAATTTTAATTCTTGGTACATGAAATCTCACATTTTGAACCTATGGGTATTCTCACATTCACTACTCTCTGAATTAGAAAATGGAAATTTGATTATTATAGAAACATTCCTCTTTTCTCACCCTTAGTGTGGAATTATCGAAATAATTGACTCATATGTTATTTTTTTATTTTAATTAAAAGTTTACTCTCTCACACACACACACACACACAGACATACACACACACACACACACACACACATATATATATATATATATATATATATATATATATATATATATAGAGAGAGAGAGAGAGAGAGAGAGAGAGAGAGAGAAAGAGGAATAAATAGATAGATATATCAAGTTTTCTCTCTCATGTTTCAGGAATACTTAAGATACTTAGTTCCCCGCAGTCAAATTTTACCCTTTCCATTAGAAACTATTTTCTGTTCTATCTAAAATGAACTAGCATTTATACGTTACTGATTTCGGTCTCAAATCTATTTAAAGTGTCACTTACTTCATGAAAAACAGTCTTTACTATACAATTTTAGTATTTATCTAGCTGAAATGACTGTTCTTTTCTCTAGAATCATAAATTTGTTTAAAATATTTGGACCCCGTCTCCTTGGAACAGGCAAGGTTGATGGAGTTGGAGTTAAACGGCATCGAAATTGGCATTATTCCTCTCAGCGACTCTGAAAGCTATGTATTGATCACTGATATAGATTGTTTATGACACCTTCTACACTTCATTACCTTTCTTCTAACCTCTCATCCTCCAATACTAGAAATACACTTGAACTTAAATGGCATCGGAAGGGCCATTTTCTTTTATCTCTGTGTCCGCAGTAACATGGATTATGTACAAACGTAGTCACTTTTGATCATTACTATTCCCACCTTAATGCCGATGACAGATTAAGTTAGGCTTAAACGAAATGGGCTTGGTATTACTATGCATCTCATGGATCAGGAAACTGGCGGATCCAAGGCGAAGGCGATGAGGGAACAGCGCAGCCAAATGTTATCTTATTTTGTGTTCAACTATTTTCATCTCTTACCTGTTTAATATCATATTACAAGTATCATACTATAGTATATGTAAAAACTACCAACAAAAATACAAGAAATGCATTCTTAGCACTACGTTATTCTGTTTTAATTAAAACTCCATATATATCGAACCTGCATTCAGATTCTAAGAGGCGATCTTCCTCTCTTCAAATGACTTTTCTGGGTCAACTAGTTACCTGAAAACTCGGGATTGGACACTATTATTGGTGGTTCTTGATTTGTTACCCCACGTTTCTTCCCTTTTTAAAAAATGACTACCTCAATTATTTTTACATGTTCCTCTCACCTTTTCTTCCGATTTGCCGAAAATGTGCTACTTGATTACTTTACATACCACCCTTATCTTTTCTTCTTTTTGCCGAAAATGTGCTATATTAATTATTTTACGTAGTACCCTTCACCTGTCTTTTCCTTTTGCCGAAAATATGCGATCTTAATTATTTTACATACCCCTTATCTTTTCTTCCCGTTTGCCGAAAATGTGGTATCTTTATTATTTTTATGTCATCCCTCGACATTTTAAACACTTAACCTAAAATGCGCTATGAACACGATATAAGCCAGGATCAATTCATATACGTACCAAAAACATCAAGATCTTTGTAGAACGGGTTACTCGTCAAACATTATTACATTCATATTTAAGAAGTTTAGTTTATTAAAACTCTTTTATATATTTACCGTGTCCGCCGATTAGTCCGAAAGGCAAAAATCTCGACAACTACTTGACCTATCTTCACTAAATTTGGTGAGAATGTGAAAGATCAACGGCTAAGAAACAAGTTACTTTTTGGATCCGGTTCTGAAACCTAAAATAGTAAAAATTAATTATTTCCGGTTACAATACTCATCGCGGTACAGCAAAGGGGCAAAAAAATAGCTAGATGTGGTTTTCTACATTGGATTAAACATAAGAAAAATGCATTACTTTCCCATTCTTAACTTTATTCTAAAATCATAAGTGATTGAAATAATTAAAATCCAGAACACTTTATGGATTGATTTACATAGAAAGGAAACAATAACCGACAGTGAAAATCGTCTTCCTGGAATCGATCTCACGTTCTAAAATAGGTATTATTTTCTATCTTAATCCTCCACTCAAACCGGAAGTGGATAAATTAATCACTTCCCCTTTTAGCATTGATGGACATAGAACAAAAATGGCAATACAAAGCAAGAAGTGATTTTCTGTAATCAATTCGGACCCACACAACATATTCCATCTCCAGACTAATCTCTCTACAAAACCAGAAGTGTCAGAAACGAACCACTTTCAGTTTTAGTGTTGATCGTTATAGTGTGAAAACGGTAACAAATAACGGGAAGTGGTTTCCCGATTTTAACGTTGATCGTTAAAGAGTGAAAACAGTAACAAATAGCCTGAAGCGTTATTCTGCAATCGATTAAACGTCTCAACAATATGTTTAATCTCTACTAAATCCAGAAGTTGGAGAAATTCATCACTTCTGGTTTAGACGTTGATCGCTATAGAGTGAAAACGGTAATATATAGGAAGAAGCTGTTCTCACGTTGATCGTTAGAGTTTGTAAACGATACCAGATAGCAAGAAACTGACTCCTGCAATCAATTAAGCGTCCCAGAAATGAATTTCATCTTCACAGTAATCTGTCTACTAAATGCGAAAGTTGTAGAAATGTACAACCACTTCCGGTTTCAAGAATAATTGCGAAAATATCATACCATATCATATCAAACCGACACTCTTTCACGTATGTGTAAGTGACACTAGTATTGTTCTTTATATACATAATCAAATTTAATTTGAAGTAATTATATATTTCTTATGTTCTGTAAATAGAAAATATAATGGAAAATTATTACGAAAAATAAAGGTTCACTTAAGAAGAATTGTACCTAGGTAATGAAATCGTAATTGCACACCATAAAGATTCCAGTTAATTTTATAAAAAATTAAGTAAATAATTCTCCATATAGTTACAAATCAATAGGATAAAGTAATAAGGATGGGAAGGCACTGAATATCAACTTAATCAAGTAAAATGAACGTTGAACTTTACGAAGCAAGAGTAGACTTCAGTACTTTTACTTTTACTTCTTCTTTGCTTTATTTTTTACGTTGAAAAAACAATAAGAATAAAGTCGCTTGAGCGCCGTCACCAAGGAGATCGTCGCATCGCTTCAGATGAGGATGTGAAACATTTCGTGACAACGTGAGTGAATACGCAAAGACAAGAGCTTTACCAGGCGGGTACCTTTAACTCATGCCACAATGCAACAAATGCCTCGACTGATATATAGGTTGTCGAAAAATAACCTAATGTGTGTACAATGTTTTAGCTGTCTTGGTTACATGAAGTGATATATACCTAAACGTTTCACTCCAGGCTTTGTAATCTTATTTTCTTTTCGTCCCTCGTAAAATTCTTTTGTTTCTCATTCTTGTACACAAATCAAATGGTTTTCTCTATACTTCATAATTAAATATTTCACTACCAGTTATACAATATGGCAAGTAATTTCTGAGGAAAGTTAAGGAAATGATAAATTATTGTTGGAGTTTGGAACGGACCACGCTATCGAAAGTTGCATTACGTGCTCCATAAGTTTTCTAGATACATATTTATTTCCAATTTACAATATATATCACATCATTATGTTTTTAAAAATGCTGAGGTATTTCGGTCGTACGAATTCATCAGCAACTATAATGACGTTGATTTAACTACTCAAAACCAGTATCCTCAGCTCTCTCGTAGCTACAGGCCCGGGTTAGATTTCCAGTTGCACCTCATCCAGCTTCAGTGTTAAAAGGGACTCTGAACTTCAATATAACTACAAACCATAAACCGATATTTCACTAATAACATTACAAATAACATTTTCTTTTTTGTAATAAAATAAACAAAAAAGTGGAATCAATTAGAAGACCTTTTACATATTATTATTACATAGTTTATTTATTATTATTTCATTGAAAGCTCCATAATATGATATTTAATCTCTCTAGAAAAATTACCTGTTGAGATGGGGTTTGATTCTTGGTCTGATTCATTTTCTTGAAATCAGTTATAATTATTTTTTTCTATTTCATAATATTTTTTCTATTTTTTCCATATTTATGACATTATCACTTTGTTAGAACATATCTTACGGGAATGAAACGAAATAAAAGTGAGAAATTTAGTCTGATAATCTATCTTTTTTTTTTCCTCACAAGCAAATTGTGCGGCAATAAATTCATCTTTGTCTCCAGCTTTCCATGCTTCCAACATTTTGCTCTACGCTTCAAGCAATAATTTTCTCAGATGGCTGTGTTTGGATTTACATAGTATATCAAGAGTAACATATAACAAGGAAAGATCATAAACAAATTTAAAAATTGAATATCCAAGAAACATACCGAAATTAACGATATTCGCCATCAAAAGGAAAAATGCAAAAGCTGCTGCCTGCTGTCAAAGGTATGGACAACATCTGCTTGGATTTCTTAAACTTGGAGACACCATAAATGCTCTCCCTTACGTGCGAACGCTAGACAAGTTGCATCGTGGGATAAAGATTCTGGAAAGAAAATCATGCTACACGATAATACTCATCTACAGTGTGACCACTCAGGAAAAATATTTCGTAGTAACCTAAGCGAAAAAAAAAAAGTGTAACCTATTTCGTCTGCTCTATTCAGCATTCATAATTCGTCTGTATCCAGCTGATCTTTCCCATTCGTCTCCAAATTCACATTTCAAAGTCTTTAAATTTTCTTTTGACTCTCTTTCGTAGAGTTCAGGTTTGCCGCGATTCATAAAGAAGCACTAGGTCTACCATCATTTTCCCGAGCCCTGTGAATTATCAAGTGAGCAACAACTTACCACTACCAGAATTCCTTCTTCTTGGATGATGCGACCGGTAGGCACCATGTCCTACTTCCACTCTTGTAAATACCACTGTTGAAAAAAAGGCAGAAAAAAGTTACCAGGAAGAGTGAAATTTTCGTATATTGCCAAATTATTATGGGACTCCTTTTCCTCTCCCAAATGTATTTATGTGGAAAGAAGAAAAGTACTAGATTTGTTGGTGAATGTACTAGAACATTAAAATATTGTAAAAGGTCGACTAGATCTAGTACGAAGGTACTAGAAGTCGTCACACTGCTCATTTACACTCTGCTCCGATGAACAGCAAGCAGAATGAAGTGGGTAATTTTGTTTTACCGAAACATAGTCCCGACATTGCATCATCCGGTAAATATTTGTTCGGTTTTAAGCTAGATATAAGGAAAACGCTACCAGACAAAAGAGATAATTAAAAGTCATTGAGTTAGTGTCCTAGAGAAGCTGCCTTCCTAGAGCAAAGGCGTTTTCAAGTTGCGAGAAAGATTAGGTAAACATGTGCAAATAAATAGAGTCTTTGTTGGAAAGCAAACAAAAATATCTATATTAAAATATAGTACTTTCTGCAATAGAAGCAATATTTTGTTCATATGAGTAATTATAGATCATCACTTACACATAAAAAAGGGAGTTGCTAAAATGAGTATTAATAGAGGCGATCGGATAGAGGATCGTGCCTCTCCTCGTAATATGCATTCGTCACCAAATGCTGTAGTACAAACGTCACAAGTAAAAATGACGGAACCGATTTTAGGAACTTATTATGTAAAATCTGATAAATGTATGTTATTGTAAGACATGCGTTAAGAAGACAATTTGTCAAAGTTTTCCTCAAACATATCACACGCGTTTTATGTGAGCACCTCGCGTCACGTGGCACACATCAAGCGGATAGTCTCTCTTTCCAAATTCTTTGTGGCATTTGCGGTCAATTTTCCTTTTTACAGAAGCAGCATGAATCTCTCAAATGTTCATGGCACTTACAAATGACCTTCCCCGTTGGCGTGTCTGTCCGATATTTGGTACTGCAGTTTCACACGAATCACAGACTTGTTTACATGGTAATCAAGCACACAGAAGGATCTCTGTTTTCCAGTCAATGCCATTTTCCGTAACTGCTCGCTGCTGAGTCTTAGCGATAGAAAGTAGAAGTACTGCTTGGAAGTTAATCTTTCGAACCACATGTCTCACAAGTATATATGTTTAATATATTTAACAAAATACATTTCTGAATTCGAGTCCATCATTTTGACTTGCCGTTTATATTAAGTTCAAATTTCATGTACTTGAGATACATAGCTTAAATAATACGTGGTGTCTTATAGAATTCAAAATAGAAAGGCTTAGAGAAATTACTTTTTGGAGATCAAAAAGACGGCACTACAATGTGAACCAGAATCTCTGGAAGTCTGGCCTAGTTTCACATTTTATATGCTAACTTCCGACATTATTGACCAATTGATAAGATGGTCAATTTGGCGTGAATACACGAACTAGTATACATGGGTAAGGTAGACGAACACGTAGTTGATTTGGTTTCAAGTTTTCTGCCAGTCTTAGCACATAAGCTATATGAGACATTGACCTACATCTTATCGTGGAAAACGTAACACACAAGCTCTCACAGGTAATTGAACTTGGATCTTGAAGTACTAAGGGAGCGTATCTTAACCATGTTCCTAACCAGGAATGAACTCTAGGCTATCAATTAGGTTGGCCGTACTTGATTTAATAATGTTGGAACACTGTGATGGAATAATCTTATGGCATAATGTCTATTTTTGACCCCATTCAAAAGGAAGCTCCTTTCTAATGCCTAATAGAATTAGGCTATAAATTAATTTTCGTCCTTTTATTTCAGTTTTTTATAGGTAGAATAGTACGTTGGGGAAGCGATCCATACTATAAGGATTCATCTTGAGTTATGGTATGTACACTAAGGATTAAATCACCTGCCATGATTCCAAGCCAACATTAAGTACCACTCCTTATAGTCTTGGGATTTCGAAATAACACAAATTCAGAAACTAAGAATAATTTTTATTGAACTGATTTGATCAACGATAGGGTCAAAAAGGAAAGTTTCCTTCCGTGATGATGTCCTGTGGGTTTGGTAATCATAAAGCTAGTTCCTGCCATCAAGTCTTAAATTTTAAGAGTAGTTGCCCTCTGTCTTCTATAGGAACTAAATCTGGAAATAAACTGGAACTAATCCAAAGTCTATCCGTCCGCAAATCAATGTTAACAATCTTGAACGTAATAAACAAGTGCTCTTTATTGGTGTCACTGTGCGTGGTATTTTGAACTCTTGTGTTATTGGTTGTGCATATTGTATAAAACTTGTCAGTATTAAGTTTCTTAAGTACATACAAACTAGAATACATGTAAATGTACAACCTACTGAGCTTACAACTGTAGGTATTACATTTCGTCAAAAATCAGGAATCACGTTGAACGTTGGGAATACAGATTTTATTCTATGCTTTTACGTAACGAACTCTACCCATTTCAATCTTTTATTGGGTAATCGATTTATTTTGGACCATAATAGTTATCATAGACATAAATAAACGCAAACTTGTGATATGCTCCCATCAAGTTACAGTACCTCTCTTTTGGAAGATTTAAATACATCAAATGTGTTAAATGGTGATTTTTCTTCTAGTAGTTTCAAGTCAGAGACTAAATATTTCAATGTTAGTAAATCCAGTTTTACGAGTGCAGAAATAAAGGATTCTCGAGTACCAGTATCAGTGACAATGTAAAGAGGGAGTCTGTTGGAGTAGGGAAGCATATCAGACGGTGCGAAAGATCTAACACTATTTATACTTTACATACGTTCAATTAAAAATACAATATTTACAATTGCAATGAATTTCATTCTAATAATATAAAATCTGTTAGTAATATTAATGAATTTGGTGATATTTTGAGAGCACATCTAAGAATGAGGGTATTAGCTTAAATTGTTAGAAAGTAATCCTGAACGTGAAAATTGTGCTGATAATTTGGACACCATACAGTGATGTTATCAGTGACATGATAGGTAAGAACCTCGAGGTAGGACTCTTTCTCTCTGTTTGTTTGACCTACCTTAAAGCTGTAAGTATTTAGAAACTATTCTGTTTGATTTATATATATTTTTAGAATTTTGATTTCCAATATTTGCGTATTAAAAACCTGTATGCTTTTAAAATAAATATATTATTTGTACCACCTAAAATTATGTTAGATGACTGCTTGTGTAATTGACTCAATATTTGGGCCATAAGTGTCGCCAGCATCTATCTGTTTTATGATTGTCCATGATACTATCAATATCAAAGACAAACGAAGAAAATATGGCTTCAGTCCTGATTCTATTTGTCATAAAAGTAATAATATAGATACTTTGGTTCATAGAATCACAATCTGTCTTGAATCTCAGCAAATATGGTTTCAATTCCGTTACATTATATTCCTTCTTACTCGTAGCTCAGAGCACAATATAAATATTAACATAATTTTGACGTCCTATTATCGTTTTTATTCAGCTAGTAAACAATAGTGTCAATTGGTACATAGGAACGACCGTAAAATATATTTTTACTTCCAACTTAGAAGCACGGGGAGCCTTCTATGGACAGTATTTACAACAAGTATACTCAAAATTGTCGACAAATGTACGTAATAGGAACTTTGCAAATTTTTTAGCCAACTGTTTTTTTCTTAACTCCCACAATATTTATGCGATTTCTTAATTCCATATTATATTATTTTATTAAGACTTGTTATCTTGTGACAAATCTTCATAAACACTTTGCTGTAATTGCTTGAATTGGGTAAGTAACAGCGTTGCTACAGTTCTAGCTCTGGAGTGGGCTGAAAAATAGTACCAAATTGAAGCAAAAAGGGCTGAATTCATTATTTTATACCAGTGAAATACATGGCTTTATAACACGAAACTAAAAGAGGTAGAATTCTAGAACACCCCCCCCCCCCCTTTTCCAAGAGTCCAAATCAAGAAAGTGCTCTTTTTTAAAATTACTTTTCAAAAATATCCAAATAGGAGGACCTCGAACAACCGTGGAAGTAGATGGAATTTTTCTGGCACGTAGGAAGTATAACAGAGGCTGCAAATTAAAAGGGAGAACAATTATCATCTTTGGTATGTATTCTAAGGAAAACAAACGCGCCTGTATTTCAAAGTGATCAATAACCGAAAACGGTTTTATATCCATGTATGGAAAAATATATAAAACGAGAAACAAATCGATAATCTCGGAGTTCGTATGTAAATAGTACGTTTTAATAAAATATCGAAATATAAATTATTGCACCTTATTCTTACTTATTTCACGACCAAAGGAGATTAATAGACTATAAGAATGATATTGTGCTTTCTTTCGTTTTTAAGATTTCAAGGTAACATTTCCACCACACTGTTTCTTCCTCGTCTCCTTCATGTGCGGCGCAGATACGCCCATCTAACGTCATTTGTTTCACGGCATAGTTCGAATTACGAATTTTCCACACACAATTCCCAGCGTTATGCTGTGTAATGTCACAGAATGAATGTTCAACAGCCCTTTTCAAATCCAACACACAGTATGAGTAACGTGAGATGTAGGAAAAATCTAATGACACTTTTAAAAGTGTGACAAGTATTTGTTAAATGGTGCTGAATTGGGGAAAATTGTACCAACTTTTTCACAAAAAGGGCTGAAAATGCCAGAGTGGTACCAACGGGCCGATGCAACATGATGCCCTAGAGCATGCGCGGAGTGTGTCGGTATGGAGACGGTGCGTCAACAATGGTGAATATAGATATAAACGAGAATAGTGGAAAACACTTCATATGGCACACAAACATATGTCTTGTGTATATCAGAGCATTGCGACACTTTCTTGATGAGTTTTATACTGCCTTCATATAGCACTTCACTCTATCATACTCTCCTTATGGGGTAAGGCGTCCCAAAAAGCACATTTTGCAATTTCGTATTTGTACCTTATTATACAGTGACTCACATTAATATTCGGACACTTGCATTTTGTTAAAGGTAGGAAGGATTATGAAATAAATGAGAGCCTTGTGAGTAAAAAAAATTAGGCATTTATATATTCATATACTTACAGAAAAAAAAGAAGTAAAAATACAGTGTCTTGAACGAAAGAAACAGAAATAACTTACAGATACTAATGACACTGTGTATTGGAACGTCACTTTAATAGTCGGACACCTAGTACATAGATGTTTTGTGTCTGTTGTTTCTTGCTCACAAACGCTTCACTAGTATCTAGTGGGAAACCCACGACGTTTTATGACTTCCTGTAAACGGTTGGACATGCTTCCAACAAGTTTGTTGATAGAATGGAGTGATATGTCATCCCATGCTGCGCGGAGAGGCCTTTTCAAATCGTCTCGTGACGTTACTTGTACCCGTTTGATCAGACGCTGTAGCTCATCCTAGATATGCTCTATAGAGTTAAGGTCGGGACTCTGTAGTGGTGCTAATTCCTAATTTTTCAGCGTTTCGGTGGAGATTTTGCCGGAGAATATTCAAATGAACCTCCTGTGTCATAATCTCTTCAACAAACACCAGCTCTGACACTCCCGATGCAAAAAATATACCCAATTCCATCACACTTCCTCCTCCATGCTTTACGGTAGATTGAAGATTTGCAACATCGAACTCTGTATTTGGCTTCTGCCATACATTTACCTTGCCATTGGACTCACACATATTGAATTTTGATTCGTCCGTGTATAACACACCATTCCATCAAGTTGCGGGCTTCTCAATATGAACTTTAGGGAACTTAACTCTTTTACCTTTGGTAATTTTAATAATAAAAGTCTTTTTCCTAGCTATTCTCCCATTAAATCCCTCACTTCACAACACTCGCCGCACAGTTTCTGGATGCACCGTCATCCCTGTGTCTTCATACAGCTCTACTGTTCATTTCGGTGCACTTATTCCGGAATTTGTCTTCCCTTTCCGAATCAATTTGCGTTTCTCTCCATCAGTCAGTTTCACACGCCGACCTTTTTGAGGTACTGACTCGATTCAATCCCCTCCATTAAATCTTTGTACAATGTCATAAACAGTTCTTTTGCAAATAGTGAGTAGATCTGCAATTTTCTTATACGATAGACCTTTCGCATGATGAAAAATTACTAATTGCCGTTCCTTAAAAGTTGCATTGGCCCCATTTGCACCATTTCCCTTTCATGCTTTCTCTCGGTCACACTAACCTCTCGTAAACTAAGCAGATACTCACGTCCTATATTGGGACAACTTAAAGTGCAACTGGAACTCTTCCCCTGTCTCGCTTGCTATTGATAAAGAAACGTCAAAACAACTGCCCGAATATTAAAGTGACGCCCAGAATACGGTATATTACAATAGCGAGCTCATAAAGTGGACTTAGTTTGCATAATTTAATTAAATGATAACATATTTACTCGATTAACCCATATCCTTTTCTGCTTGTTTTCCGTTGGCTTCCCATTTATTATTTTTTTTTCATCTACAGCAAGCAAATTACGTATAATATCTATGGTATCCGGATATTAATGTGAATCACTGTACATGTAAGAGGTAAGATTGCGATACATTTCGAATATTAATTCTGTCTTCCTAAATATCAACATTTATTCTGTAAAATTTATAAACCTAAGTAATATCTAAATTAGAATAGCACAGTGTTTTAGAATGAATATTTTTGAGTAAACATTTTGGACGAACATAAAATCATTTTTTGAACAGCTTACGAGCAGAATAGATATTTGGGATTGTTGTTAATAAATCAAAGAGATAATTACCACTAGAAGGACAATAGATTACTCTCCAGTATTTGTTACCGGCGTATTTATTTTTTAAACTAGGCCAGTGCGTATGAGTAAAATGTAAATAACAGTCAAATTAGTAAAACAATTCTTTATAACAGCAACTTTATGTTAGGTGATGTTTGAATGTAATGAACTTTGTAAATACATACTATATTTAGATTTTATTAATTGAAAGTATCTTAAATTTAGTATATACAAAATATGTTTAAATGATTTGTACAATGAGTTTGGGCGTGAATCTATTATAATTTGTTTGCAAGGCAAGAGTGAATTCATAGTCTGCAAGCTTGCCCGGAAAGACTTCCCCCCCGAATAAAAGAAAACAATACTAAGCGAATGGATTTGCTTGGGTTTTGGGTGAAACAAACCTTTAGAAATCTAAATTTTACTAAGTCTAGGTATAAGTATTAAATTTTACCTAAAATTAAATGAACTATACTTTAAGGTCAATCCATATCTCAAAGTAGAAAATATTTAATCTTTGAGACTTGTCCAGTGGAAAATAATTTAATTCCATTTTAGTATTGTTTTCCACGGACTGATTAGTAATTTGTGTCCTTGGCATTACACTAACCCACTAATCTAAAAAAAATATATGTCAGTAGTTTATTAAGCACAGATGATATCCATAATTAGTCTGTAGGAATACATGGAAAACCGATTATTGATTAGCCATTTGGGATTATCTCGACTACTAGGTTTTAACTCTCCAGGCCCTACATCCTGGCCAAAGTTGATGGCAATTTATCAAATATCTCTTAAGACTTTTTGTCTCTCCCAGACTGACACATGAACAGACAGAGTGAATATACGAAACAGATTTTCCTTGTACCAAAATCCTTAAACGTTTATAAAATGAGCCAGGAACTATTTGGAAAGTGCTATCCAATGTTGGAGAACAGATTTTAAAATGATTCGGTATGATCTTACAGTTCAAGGCAGCAGAGCTTTGTATATCGGATACAACTCAGGCATTACTGGGAGGATTTTCGTTTTCTATCCGCAACATTTTCGAAATTTACTCTCCTGAAAATGCAATTTTAGGTTTGTTTAAAATGAAAATTGAGTTTTTCTAGTTTGTTTTTTCTTTTATCTAGTGGAATATATCTATTGTTGAATGTGAATACGGTGGAATAATCAGAAACGTTCTTGGTTTCCAATCTCAAATCTAAATTGTCATATATCATAAATACAAATTAGGTGTCACTTTCGCCAGTATTAAAGATGTGGAGGCCGTAACCTTTTCACTGCTTAATTCAAAGGAAAGAAAATTTCCCTAATCAGTGATTGTCGACAATAATCAATGTTTTAAAACTTTTTTGTTGCATACCATCAGCGAGTAGTCACCAAAGGTTTTCCGTGTCGTCTTGTACGTTTTATTGTTTATCAAAAACAGTAGAACACAAACAATCGAATGGAACATGCGTGGGGTTGTGCACGTTATGTTTTGCGTATGGATGTTAGACATTGTTGCTAACATGAATATTTGATTTCATATTTATTGAAATGTAAGTTTATAGGCAATACACAAAAGTAAGATTTCTTTTTTAAAAAGTTGTTAGTCGTTTAGGTTGGCAACTCAGTAGGATTTAAATACCGTATGGTAGCTCAGAAGCTTCGTATGTTTGGCGACTACTGCAGTAAACTAAGACAGAAAACACTTACTTTTCCTTTAGGCAACTTTTCCAACTAATAACATACAAACACAACAGTGTGTCCACAAAACAAACGAAGTAACTATTCATATCGTATATTTTCTTTGAAATGCTTGATTCTTATTAATACAAGTATATTAGGAAAAAATAACTACATATAACTCGTCCGTATTTGTTATCATGTTAATTATCACTTAAGCACATTTATTACATATCAGTGAGAAGCTAACATTGAACTAAATAGTAAAATACTTTGGTAACTAAGAAGATCCCTTTGAAGGAATTTGAACGTAATAAACTTGCTGCACTTACAGAATATTTAATTTTTCACTAACGGCTGGTGCACTTGAAAATGTATACTAATAGGGGAGTTCTGGAAAATGTATCAGGACGGAAATGTTTACTTACAAAATGTAGTTATGGTTGGCTATTTATATTCAAAGAAGGAAATGACATAAAGCATCAGTTCAACTGATGAGGAAAAGCGAAATCAACATGATGTTGTGTCTATTTAAAAAAATTGATTCATACATTTCCATATAGTTTTCATAATATTTTAAAATTAAACTCGAAAGTAAATCACGGAATCATTATTACAAAAACCACTGATCAAATACTACTCATTTTGCTCATCACAATAGTACTATCAGTACTCATTAGACAATATTACTAGATACGAATTGCCCATTATATTTTTGTTATTAACGATCATAATCAAATATGGATGCTACTTCCCAACTCAATACAAGAAAGAGGCACAATTTCGATATCCTTTATCCTATCGGTAATAGGATAATTCATCCTGTCTCTAATAACCAACAGTTTTTAACAAGACTAACTTAAATAAAAATATTAGTTGTATGGTCGAAAAGTAAAACAAACCTTTATGTATTAGTGTAAAACATTATTTCAAAATAGCAATCCGATGTCATATATAAACTACAAAAGCTTAACCTTTATGTGTGTGATGAGAGGAACATCTTTAACGTTGTGCAGGGGTACCCGTGTACCTATTATTAATTTATATAGAAATAATTCGTTTTGTTGTTAATTTTTGGAGTTTTGATAATACTAATCTGTAGCTACACAACCTTTAAAAGGCTTTCTGTTACAAAGAAGCTTGTTTAAATGGGATGATTTCACGTGGTTAGTCTAGGAACTCTCTTCACTGTAGTATTCTTCACAGAATTATGCTACTTATTTTAATTTCCAATTGACCTTACGTTGTTAATTGAGCATCGTGTTCAGTTTTAACTCCTAGAAGGAATCGAAGGCCTCCAATATGTATATGAGGAAGGATATACTTCCAACTATTTGACGAGTTACCGTGCTACATAGCTTTTTTCATATAAAAATACGCTTAATGAAAAAAAAATTTACAATAAAACTTATAACTAACTTCTATATACAGTATTCATTTTCAACTGTTTAACATAAAATTATTTACTTTGTACTGTTTATTACAAAAAAAAAAAATAAAAAATATTATTTAAAAAGTAGTTAACAAGAAAACAAAACAACATGATAGCCTAACTCATAAATTACTGTTCAATTCATTTTTCTAGTAGCTGTCTTAAAATAGATTTTTGGGTAATTCACATTCTTGCCACACAGTAATTTTTATTATCGATGGCAACACTGATAATTCTTTTAATTCATATTTTCGTTTGTTACATTCCAAAGTTACATTGATGTCTTTTTCAGTTACCAAGAACAAGGAAAAGAAAAGTGGTTAGATTTTGAATCATTTTTAGTTGTCTGCCCCCTTAAATTATTGAGGAGCTTTAATGAAGGTAGAACTTTTTAGGTTTCCTCATTGGTTGTAATAATATTACGATGATCCTTCAAAGAAGTGATAAGTCAATATTTGCCATGACCTAAGAATAGGAGAGGAGTACTGTTTGTAGTTTCCAGAATTATTAGGGAGAAAACCTAATAAATGCTTGAGTGGAGTACTGTATAGGGTAGGGATGGTATATAAGTTGTTTGTATTCCACTGGTACATTCATAAGGTGTTTGTATTGCTGTCTCAAAGGAACATTTGTTTGATACTATGCGGAATAAATAAATATTATGACTTTTTAACGTCCTACAATTTCTTAAGCGGTCATAGGGTTAATTTTCATACCACCTCAAGAAAGAAATAGAAACTGAACTGCTGAAAAGAAAATCATCACTAAAATTAAAATTCCCCTCATGGACATTTCATTAGAACAAATGAGTTATGCCTTATTATAAGAGTGATATTGAAAGATTAATTTATGTACTGAAAAGAAAACTACCTCTGTCATTATTGAAAAAAAATATTCCGAGCGAAACTTAATTTTCGTACATTCATTAAGAGCAAGTATGTTATCAGATTATTCCTTAAATATGAAATTAAAGTACTAGTTACGGAGGTGGTACGTTTGTTAAGCATATTTTACTTTGGATTACTTGGAAATCTAATATTCTTGGATACTTTGATACAAATTTACACATTAACCCTTGCGTATTACGTCAAAAATATAGAATAGGAAACCGTGGGGACGCCGATTAGAAATAATAATAATTGGTGTTTCCTACAGAAATGTATATAAATGCATTTCTCAAATAATAATTTATTCCATTGTACTCCAACCCAGATTATTATCATGGACTTCAATGACATCATCGTCATCCAAAATAGAAGAAGAATACTTGATGACCTCATCACCATGTAAGATGCTCAACCACAACCCAAAATAATCATGTTACTTTCTTAATATTGTTGTTTAAAGTAACGGGCTTCATACCATTCAAATTGGACACTTTGTTATTTACAAGCTGTTGAAAAATGTAAGGAGGTTTCCAATTATATATTGCTTAAAATAGTAACCTTAAGAAGAAACAGACAAAATCACAAACAATAAAACGTTATTTTGAGGAAACATCTTTTCTTGCTAGAAACCCAACTTACTTTATTATGTCAATTAAAAAAGTAACTTAGATAACAATATATTAATAGTTACTGGCATCTGTTGAGTTTTACGAAAACTACTAATTTTGCTCGTTTAGCAGGAAGTAAGAAAAAGAGAAATAAATTATTTTTCATATAGGTATTAATTGGGATCATTTTACGATACAAATTGTAAACAATCATTACAACATAAAAGCAAACTAACATTAAAATATATTTTATGTTCAGTTATTAAACATACACAAAGGAGAAAATACAAGAACAGAATTACCAATACTCGTGTTCATTTAAAAGATATACTGCGTTAAATATTTCTGAAGTCCCAAAAGGACCCATAGTACACAAGGGTAAAATAATTTTAAGCTAAATAACGTATGGTATTTCTCCTTCTTCCTAGCTTGCGTAATAAACATTAAAACCTCAGATTCAAGCGGAGAATAGTTTCAAGACTTTTCTTTATTAAAGAAAGTCCACTTGACCTGTTTCTGAGTTGAAGGAAATAAATAACTAATGATCGTCCCTTCAAACAGGGCTTAAGTGTCTGGGTTAGGCGTTCGTAAAAGTTTTTCAGCTTGGTAACGGTTTTTGTGCAACCTCATGTAGGAAACTGTCTAAGAAAGCTGTTACAGTACCGGATGCCTACTTAGGCAACTTGCGTTTGATTCTCTACAGGTCCGAAGTTCTTATAATGTTTCAATTTCAATATCAGTCCATACTAAATGTGATTTGCAAGATCTCCTCTGGAAGATGAAGATGCCGGAATTACAAGGAACTGGAGCAGGTTCATGATTAGAGACAAATATTTACAAATTTATATCCTTCTGTTCTTCCAGATTTGATATGTTCACGAATTTAAAGAATTTCCTAACATGTATAACCAGTTTTTTCTGTTTCTTCTGGCGAATATAGTAAAATAATTCATTATTCGCGCAGCAAACTACAATACTATTCATAGCATTTATTATATAAAACGTTCAATACAGAGATAAATCTCAAATTCCGTTTGGATACCCTTATAATCGGAAGCTGGAAAAGAACAAGTGAAAAGTGAGTATGGCAATGAAATTGCGTGAAGGGCTGTAACTTTTGGGATACACGTCAATTATGAAGGTGCGTGAAGTTAGCCCGACACTTGTCGCCAAAATTCACCATATTTTGACCAGCGTTAGTGCTACGTTAGTGCTGTTTTCTGCCGTAAACATTTTCGTTAGTGCTGCTAAACTTCACGAATTAGAGCAAAACCAAAACGGGTCCGGCCAACTTCACGCAGCCCGCCACTACCAAACTTCACCAAATTTCGTCTATCGTTAGTGCTACCTTAGCGCTGTTTTTTGCCGTAAAAAGTTTCGTTAGTGCTGTTAAAGTTCACGAATTAGAGCAACTTCAAAATGGGCCCGGCCAACTTCACGCAGCCCGCCACTAGTCGCCAAACTTCACCAAATTTTCACCAACGTTAGTGCTGATAAACTTAAAAAAATTAGAGCAACTTCAAAATAGCTTCAGCGTATAGTTGGCCCGCCACTTGTCGCCAAAATTCACCAAATTTTGACCAACGTTAGTGTTACTTTAGTGCTGTTTTCTGCCGTAAAATGTCGTTAGTGCTGCTAAACTTCACGAATTAGAGCAAAACCAAAACGAGTCCGGCCAACTTCACGCAGCCCGCCACTACCAAACTTCACCAAATTTCGTCTATCGTTAGTGCTACGTTAGTGCTGTTTTCTGCCATAAAAATTTTCGTTAGTGCTGCTAAACTTAAAAAATTAGAGCATCTTCAAAATGGCTTCAGCGTGAAGTTGGCCTGCCACTTGTCGCCAAAATTCACCAAATTTTGACCAACGTTAGTGCTACTTTAGTGCTGTTTTCTGCCGTAAAATGTCGTTAGTGCTGCTAAACTTCACGAATTAGAGCAAAACCAAAACGAGTCCGGCCAACTTCACGCAGCCCGCCACTACCAAACTTCACCAAATTTCGTCTATCGTTAGTGCTACGTTAGTGCTGTTTTCTGCCATAAAAATTTTCGTTAGTGCTGCTAAACTTAAAAAATTAGAGCATCTTCAAAATGGCTTCAGCGTGAAGTTGGCCTGCCACTTGTCGACAAAATTCACCAAATTTCATCCATCCTTAGTGCTACGTTAGTGCTGTTTTATGCCGTAAAATGTCGTTAGTGCTGCTAAACTTCACGAATTAGAGCAAAATCAAAACGGGTTCGTCCAACTTCACGCGGCTTGCCACTTACTACCAAACTTCACCAAATTTCGTCCATCATTAGACTTACGTTAGTGCTCTTTTCTGCCGTAAAAAGTTTCGTTAGCGCTCTTAAAATTCACGAATTAGAGCAACTTCAAAATGGGCCCGACCAACTTCACGCAGCCCGCCACAAGTCGCCAAACTTCAACAAGTTTTGACGAGCGTTAGTGCTACGTTAGTGCTGTTTCTCCCATAAACATTTTCGTTAGTGCTGCTAATCTTCAAGAATTAGAGCATCTTCAAAATGGCTTCAGCGTGAACTTAGCCTGTCACTTGTCGCTAAAATTCACCAAATTTCGTCCACCGTTAGTGCTGTTTCGTGACGTAAAAGTTTCGTTAGCGCTGCTAAACTTCAAAAATTATAGCATCTTGAAAATGGCTTCAGCGTGAAGTTGGCCTGCCACTTGTCGCCAAAATTCACCAAATTTCGTCCATCGTTAGTGCTACGTTAGTGCTGTTTTCTGCCGTAAAATGTCGTTAGTGCCGCTAAACTTCACGAATTAGAGCAAAATCAAAACGGGTCCGGCCAACTTCACGCAGCTTGGCACTTACTACCAAACTTCACCAAATTTTGTCCATCATTAGACTTACGTTAGTGCTGTTTTCTACCATAAAAAGTTTCGTTAGTGCTCCTAAAATTCACGAATTAGAACAACTTCAAAATTTGCCCGGCCAACTTCACGCAGCCCGCCACTAGTCGCCAAACTTCAACAAATTGTCACCATCCTTTCTGGTACGTTAGTGCTGTTTTCTGCCGGGAAAAATTTCGTTAGTTCTGTTAAATTTCAAGAATTAAAGCATCTTGAAAATGGCGTTAACGTGAAGTTGGCCCGCCACTTGTCGAAAAGATTCACCAAATTTTAACCATCGTTACTGCTACTTTAGTGCTGTTTTCTGCCGTAAAAATTTCTTTAGTGCTGCAAATCTTCACGAATTAGAACAACTTCAAAATTTATCCGGCCAACTTCACTCAGCCCGCCACTTGTCGCCAAACTTCATCAAATTTTTACCATCGTTAGTGCTACGTTAGTGCTGTTTTCTGACAAAAATTCGTTAGTGCTGTCAAACTTCAAGAAATAGAGCATCATCAAAATGGCTTCAGCGTGAAGTTGTTCCGCTACTTATCGAAAAAGTCACCAAATTTCATCCATCGTTTGTGGAACGTTAGTGCTGTTTCCTTACATGAAAATGTTCGTTAGTGCTGCTAAACTTCAAGAATGAGAGCATCTTTAAAATGGCTTCAGCGTGAAATTGGCCAGCCACTTGATGAAAAACTCACCAAATGTGACGAGCGTTAGTGCTACGTTAGTGCTGTTTTCTGTCCTATAAATTTTCGTTAGTAGTGCTAAACTTCACGAATTAGAACAACTTCAAGATGCGTCCGGTCAACTTTACGCAGCCCACCACTTGTCGCCAAACTTAAGCAAGTTTTTAACATCGTTATTGCTACGTTAGAGGTCTTTTCTGCCATAAGATGTTTCGTTAGTGCTGTAAAACTTCACGAATTAGAGCAGAATCAGAACGGGTCCGGCCAACTTCACGCTGAAGCCATTTTGAGGATGCTGTTATTCTTGAAGTTTAGCAGCACTAACGCAAGTTTTTATGGCAGAAAACGGCACTAAAGTGTCACCAACCCTGGTCTATATATGGGGAAGTTTGTCGACAAGTAGTGGGCTGCGTGTAGTTGGCTGGACCCATTTTGAGGTTGTTCTAATTCGTGAAGTTTAACAGCATCAACGAAATTTTTATGGCAGAAAACAGTACTAACGTAGCACTAACTATGGACGAAATTTGCTAAAGATTGGTAACAAGTGGTGGGATGCTGCAGATGGCTGGACTCATTTTGAAGTTGTTCTAATTCGTGACATTTAAAACACTAACGATTTTTTTACGGAAGAAAACAGCACTAACGTAGCACTAACGATGTACGAAATTTGATGAAGCTCGGCGACAAGTGGCAGGTTGCTTGAAGTTGTCCGGGCCCATTTTAAAGTTGCTCTAACTCGTGAAGATTAACAGCACTAACGAAATTTTTATGGCAGTGAACAGTATAAACGTAGCACTAACGATAGACGAAATTTGCTGAAGATTGGTAACAAGTGGTGAACTGCGTGAAGTTGGCTGGACCCATTTTGAAGTTGATCTAATTCGTGAAGTTTAAAAGCACTAACGAAGTTTTGGACTGCAGAAAACAGCACTAACGTAGCACTAACGATGGACGAAATTTGGTGAAGTTTGGTAGCAAGTGGCGGGCTGCCTGAAGTTGGTCGGACCAATTTTGATTTTGCTCTAATTCGTGAAGTTTAACAGCACTAACGAAACTTTTACGGCAGAAAACAGCACTAACGTAGCACTAACGATGGACGAAATTTAGTGAAGTTTGGTAGTAAGTGGCCGGCTGCGTGAAGTTGGCCGGACCCGTTTTGATTTTGCTCTAATTCGTGAAGTTTAGCAGTACTAACGAAAATGTTTACGGCAGAAAACAGCACTAACGTAGCACTAACGCTGGTCAAAAGTTGGTGAATTTTGGCAACAAGTGGCGAGCCAACTTCACGCACCTCAATTATGACCGTCATGTTGAAAGCCGATATTTTGGATTCAGGTCGATTTTTTTAAATAAGAAGGGGAGTATTTGGCATATTAATGAGCTGCAAAGAAAAGTACGTGAAGATGAATGAATACTTCCTTAGATTTGAAACGAAATACCGAGAGTTGTTGGACAGAGTAAAGTAGTTTAGTTTAAAAAGTAAAGACGGAGTTGTTGTTGGAAATTGGTACGTTCAGTCGGGCTTAAAAGTGTTTAATTCTGGGACTAAACATCGCTTAGGACATTAGTCTGTGTATATGATAGTTGTTTGGATTTATTGATATTAATACAAGATGGTGGTTTAAGAAGCATTGTAGTGTGTTCTTATTTAAGATATTTGGGAGACAAGAGTTTCGCCTGTAAATGTAAATAGTTGCATAGTGTCCCATACAACTGAAGGAGTAGAACAAAACATGAGTGAAAAAATTCTGATATCTAACATATAACAAAGAAAGCACCTCTTTCACTAACGGAGTATTTTCTAATAATAATATTATTATTTCCTGTTTCATGGTTCATTTAAAATGGGAGGTCTATAGACGGGTTATATTCATTCACTTGTATCCTCGCTAAAATTGGTACATTATTTTGGATATAAGTTTCCACATGACCATCTTTTCTTAAGTTAGTGTTATCAGGTAATCCGTTATTCATAAACTTAAAACTTGATAGTGAAAAGTATTCAAGAATACAAATGTTAATATTATAACCAGATGCTGATTTATCACGTGTCTCAGCCATACAGAGAGCTGGTTCGACAATGTTGGACTTTCATAGGATGTTGTTAATATATAAACATAAACAACTTAGTAATTTGTCTATATCATCATTAATGTCTTATATATTTTTTTAATTCTTCGTATAACATATTTATACCTTAACTAGTGACATTAGTAAACAGTATATTTCTATACTTTATAGTCAAGGGCGCCCATCAGGGGGGCAAGGTGGGGCGCTCGCTCCCCTTAAGAGAAAATCGTACTTGGGAATATCGAAAGCCCAATAGAATTTTCACATTATTTATAGCAAAATTTGAAACTATATTTGAAACCTCGCTTACATTTGCATTGGAAACCACAACATGGGCGCCCTTGTTTACAGTGTATCATTTATTATTTCTACTACTCCTCTTCCCTGGTTAACTGCCTTGTGTTATTGCATTAACATATTTATATTACTTCCTGTTTGTAAATGCTGCAGAAGCACATGAATGCTATCTTCGTACTTCTGCTAAAATTCCCGATCTCTATGCATTCCGCGTTACATGAGTATTTTTTCCTTTGTCCGTCATCATTAAATATAATACATCAAAATCCTGTAGATAAATAAAAATTTTTCTCCTATAGTACTAAATAATTCATAATTTGCATTTCGCTCCAACCTTAAGTTTCTTAAGGTTGTGCTGTTAATTAAAACTAAATATAAAAAAGCGTTGGAATATAGTTTCGTCACTAGTAAACACTCAAATTTGTGACGTGAATGGAAGATAGAGAATACTTCAAACACATCGTGCATGAACCGCATCGTTAATTGCTATCTATCTATTAAATGCTACATTAGCAATTCAGAACGATTTTTTTTTAGGGAGGCAGGCTTGGGGAACATCTTTATTGTTTCAAAAGCACAACATGATATTAATCTGCCACTAGAGGATATCACCCTCTCTCTTGGTATGGGGTGTGTTTGCACCAATTGTGCCTTTATTTTACTTATAGTTGGGCATTGAGCTGTAGAGGAATATACTGGTCTTTACAAATGAATAAATATAGAAGACACTAATATATTGCAGCAACATTCAAAGCGACTGAGCTCCAACCTATAAAGCTTTCAAAGCTTTGATGTACGGTTATTTGTGATTTCACGTTTATAACAAAGACAAATATTTTTAAAAAGGTGTACTTTAAATAAATTACTTAAAGAGATCTTTCTCACAATGTTTATCGTTTTAAATTATTGTTCAAAGCCTTTGCATTTTAATAAACCTTCTCCGAAATTACTGCAAATGAATTGTTCTGCCATCTCTGGAGGTTTTTAAAACTATACGTTTGTGGACGTATATATGTTTGTGGCAAATCCTTTCTACAGTGATATCTCGGAAACTACACTCTAGAACAGCGTTTCCCAACCGGTGTGCCGCGAGGAAATCGAAACAAAATTATTAATTCTATAGCAATAAATTGCAAGACATAGGCAAAAATTGTAATTTGTTATTTCACATTACTATGAACCTCTACTATGAATCTATAATTTAAAGTTTCATGCTGTGTTATTTTTCTGTACATTTTTAATGTGGACAAACGTATTTGTTATTATTGTCATGACCATTATTGCTTCTTTATTGTTGCAGACTATTTCGTAACTTAATTTTAAAGAAATCATTCAATCCTCTCGGCAAAGGAAACGTGCATACAAATTACCTACTGTGTTTTAAAAGTACAAGAGATTTGTTTGTTCGTTCGTTCTTGAGTGTTCTTCCTTCTTACGAGGGAACCTATCCAAGTGTAACTCTGACTTCGAGTCGAGACTATGGCCGTTGGATACCTTGTCCCAAAAGAACATAACACGAAAAGGGATATACCCTCGATTGCAACCGTTGCGAAGATAGAAGCGTGAAAAGTTAGAAATTGAGCTCCATACTATACATTACAAAGATTCTGGGTCAGAGTTTTCGGAAACGGTCGGGTAAGGAAACTCAGCGAATAAATATCAAATTAGTGTGGGGAGCCCAGAACCTTTTGAATGAAAAATTTGTGTCCCCGGGGCACTCGCAGGGTACCAGGCGGGATCCAGCTCAAAATTTGCAAATGGAACCGGGGGTTAAGTATCATATTATATGAAAGCTATTGTTAAATAAAAGAAGATAGAACAATTCTCAACTCTACAATAACCCTGTGCCAAGGGGCAACTGGTCAAAATGTCAATACAACCTACATCAGGAAATCTATGGCCACGCTTCTAAATCTGTTAAGTTGCGACAATAACAAAACCGAAAAACATGTTTAAAAGTGCATGGTATTGACGTAAAGCAAATTGCAGCAGTCTCTCTCTCAAAAGCATTCTCCGATATATTTTATTTCTGCACCATTATTCCAGGTTTCTTCAACCCCACTCCTCTCCAAGTTGCCTCACAGTTCAAGAATCACTCCTATTCGTCTTTACCATCATGTTTCTCGTTCAGCAAATCCTCCGACAGAAATTTCACGGTGTAATCTGTGAATCTGGGGTCTCGATGCGCGAAGGATATACCGTTGTCTTTTGACCTTCTCACCCTCCACGACGGTTGCGATTGACAATGTAACCTTTCTCTGCTAGGACACGAAATCCAATGGTCATGGTTATTCTATGGTTTATTGGTCATTCGAAGTCACACTTATACTTGGATAAGGTCCGTTGTGCGATTCTGTGAGAGACTGCAGCAATTTGCTTTACTTCAATATCTTGCACTTTTAAACATGTTTTTCGGTTTTGTTATTATCGCAACTTAACGGATTTAGAAGCGTGGCCATAATTTCTCTGATGTTGATTGTATTGACATTTTGACCAGTTGCCCGTTGGCACAGGAGAGTTGAGATTTGTTGTATCTTCTTTTATTTAACAATAGCCTTCATACAGTATGCTACTGACCCCAGGTTCCATTTGCAAAATTTGAGTTGGACCCCGCCTGGGAACCTGCGGGTGCTCCGCGGACACAAGTTTTTCATCCAAAAGGTGCTGGGTTCCTCACACTAATTTGATATGTATTCGCTGAGTTTCCTTACCCGACCGTTTCCGAAAAATCTGACCCGGAATCTGACTTTGTAATGTATAGTATGGAGCTTAATATCTCCGCAACGGTTGCGATCGAGGATGTATGTTCTTTTGGGACAAGGTATCCAACGGCTATAGTCTCGATTCAAAGTCAGAGTTACAATTAGATAGGTTCCCTCGTTAGTGAAAAATCGGATACAGCTTTCGAAACAGAAATTGTATTTTTTTAAAAAAAAAAAAATCTGAATCCTATATTTCATTGCAATTGTTTTGAAGTTTTAAATTGAAATGAAAAATAAGCATATGATTTCCACGGGGGGGGGCAGTGATCGAGCTTTCTTCTCTGTGAGAAAATCAGTAATCACAGAAAAATACCACGGTACTATATAATTACAAATAATAATTATATCTTTGAGTGTGCCGCGGGAATTCAAGCTACCCCCGTAGTGTGCCGCAAGTTGAAAAAGGTTGGGAAACGCTGCTCTAGAAAGATTAAGTTTTCAGTGATTGATTGCAAATTTTGCGTAGATTGTCCACTTCTAACTCAATATTAAAAAAAACGTGAGCATTATTTATTTATTACATTTTTACGGGTACACTAGAAGTGTTGAAATTAAAAAAAAAAAAAACAAAAAAACTAAAGCATCATATCCTACCTATTATACATTCCAATACCATATAATTGTTTATAGGGGCTGAATATCTCTCAGGTGTTTTTGTCATGGCCAAATAATAACGAAAACGAAGGATTACTATTTCTCCAGTCTAAGTAGAATCTTTATTGTTTGGAGTGTTTTGCCCAATGAACACCACATATCACTGACATTATAATTGATTGTATGTGTAATGTATTAGGTTATTTTAAAATGTACAATCCGCGGCAAAAAACCTGCAACATGAGCATATAAGTTTATTGTGAAATGACGAAGTCTTGTGCTACAAAATAAGTGTGCATGGGAGGAGGCCGAGGTTTATCCTAGCGTGATTCGTTCCACTTAGACGTTATGTTCATTCCCTGTGCTGTTAGGCGTAGATTCACAATAAACTTACATCCTCATGTTGCAGGTTTTTTGCCGCGGATTGTACATATAAAACGATAATCATGCCTGTTGTTCTGTATGGTTGCGAAATATGGTCTCTTACTCGGAAGGAAGAACATAGATTGAAAGTATTTGAGAACAAGATCCTGAGACGAATATTTGGACCCAAGAGAAAAGGGAATAGGGAATGGCGTAATCTTCATAACGAAGAACTACATAATGTATACGGTTTATCCAACATTGTTGGGGTCATGAACTCTAGGAGCCTCAGGTGGGTAGGTAATGTAGTCTGGATGGAAGAAAGTAGGAACGCTTTCAAAATCTTAACTGGAAGACCAGCCGGAAAACGACCATTAGGAAGACGTAGGCGCAGATCATAGGACATTATTAAGATGGATCTCGCAGAAATAGGAATGCAACATAGAAACTGGATCCAATTGGCTAAAGATAGACGCCAGTAAAGAGCTTTTGTGAACGCGGCATTGAACCTCCGGGTTCCATAAACCATAGAGTTACTTAGTTTATGTATTTGCTTATTACGTACTGCATGCAAGAAGAAAGAAAACAGATCATACATGAATTAACAACTCCAACCGGAAGTAGGCTCAAATCTTACAAACGGTACGAGATATTGAAAAAGTAATCGAAAAAAATCTCCCCTTTACGGTATCTCTTGCCGATTTTCACCACGACTTCTTTAACTTGTGTCTGCAAAGGGACATATACAAATGAGAGGAATAACAGGAGATTCGTGCTCATATGTCAATGATGCGCTGTGTAAAGAGCGCAGATTCAGCTAATGTTGCCAACAATTGCATTCTTTTCTGGAGACGAGATACCATGTGAAGATCGAATTAAAATACTAACTGTTGAGTCATTTATTCATTTACACACATCAAAAGATGAGAAATTATAACGATACGTGTATTTTTCTACTTGTACTTTAACATCATTGGGCAGAATGTATTTCAAATTGATGCACAAGAAATATATATAGAAAAAAAGGATATAGGCCTATAAATGTAATTGTTTTGATGTTGATGTACTTTGCTGTTTTGTATTGGATCTTTATACATCGCAGCTAATACCGGTCCGTAATAATGTATACTCCGTTTTAATATTTCTTTTAACAAAATCACTATGTAGCCTTAGAGTCAATCTGTACACATGGAATTTATTATTTAGACGATTGTCTACTTAACTTCATACGAATCTCCTAAGGTCCTGCCTGCAAACCACCAAAATTATATAACAGCAATCCTCCGGCGAGGACCACCAAAATTATATAACGACGATCCTGCGGCCAAATGCCACAGTTAATATAAATTTTTATATAGCAATTACAAGGCAACGAAAAACCATCATAAAACAATTTGCATACTGCATCTAGATATTATCGTTTACAATTACACGAAACAACGTAAACAAATACACTTCTTAAAAATTGTGCAGTTAGTTTACACAAGATGGTACTTCTTTTATATGTTATTTATAGGTCATTGCTATAACAACGAATCTATTTTAGCACAGCAAACGTATATCAACATCAAAACAATTACATTTATATATCCTTTTTTCTATATATTTCTTAAATAGTTTTCCATCAATTTGATACATTCTGCCCAATGATGTTAAAGTTGAATGAGAACATATTTTGTAAGATATATAAGTAAGGCGTGTAGGTGGCAGGGAAGGTAAAAAGAGTGTACACTATTGGAAATTATATATTCAGTAGAATTGGAAGAGTAATTTTCTGAGACTAGTAATCATTTTGTAAGTCAGACTGTGTAAATGTTAGTTGTTCTGGTACATGTCGGTTTATGAAGTATTGTAGTGTGCTCTTATTTATGAAACTTCAGAGGTATATGGCTTTGGCTGGGGATATAAATAAATGCGGAGTGTTCTGTGTATTTGAGAAATTGAATATTATGTGTGTTAAATAAAATTTTCCGACATTTAAGAGATAATACATTTACGTATGGTTGAGTAACATAGAGCCTTCTAGAAGTAATATTGCTACTTTCTGTTTTATGCTAAACGCAAAAGCAGCTCGTTACGAAATTGAAGAAAATTTTCATTTTCGATTATTATTCTCAGTAACCTGTCTTTCTAAAAGTTCCAATGGTTCTAAGGTTTAACAAATTGGAGTTTTATTTCGGAAGCATGGATCATAGTCACATAATTCCATTCTCGTTAAACTATATTTATAGTGATACTTTAGCCCTAAGAGAATTTAAATTTTTAACATATATATTATGAAGCACTTTGTGTGGCCGCTGCGACATCATATTGATGTGTCCATACGGAGAAGAAATATTACTCCGCTTTCAATTATGTAGAAATGCCCTCACCGAAGGATCAACGAGGTCAACGTGGTCAAGGGGAAGGAAAGGTAGTACCATTACCATCGACGAAAGGAATTAGGATTTCGATTTCTGGATTTAGATTAGGATAAGACCATTTAATCCATATATGAGAGATGGCGCCCTCGACGAGCACACTATCCGATAAAAGGGAAGGAAGGAAGCGACCTGTGACCAATATGTTAGGTACCATCCCAGCATTGGCCTGACGTAAATGAGAGAAATCCACCTAAGACCTCACTCAAGATGGCTGGCCTGAAAAAGCTGTTACACATTTTCGACCGAGTATCCCCTCCAGGAATCGAACCCGTGACCATTCGCAACAAAGGGGAGACCGTTAGCTACTACGCCACGCGGGGCCAGCGTCTACCCGAGGAATTGGGCATAGCTTAAAAAAGAAAAATTACGAAACTCGTGAAACCCGGAATTAGCAGAACACAACCTAAAATAAATAAGAACGTAGCGAAACCTTACAAAAAATAGACTTTATTTTTTCATACCTTTTCATGCCTCTATTTTTAAAGCTTTATTATTATAAAGTAAGAAAAAAGTAGACAAAATACTGGACACACTCATAACTCATCGTTATCATATTGTCACAACAACCATTCACAAGTTCAGCAACGTTCACAACTGAGAGGTCAGACAAAGAATACGAATATGAAGGGTGAACACATAACTTTAATGGAGCTACTCCACTCAACAAAACTAATTTATTTCAACTAATTATACTAAGTTGACATTGTTGGAAATAGGCAGGCTGCACCAAATGGAGGTAGTGCCTTATTTTCATGGTCAAATGATATGGAACCTTCATTAGTAAATGTCTTTCAAATCTCACATTGAATTAGAAAACTCTTACGGAATGCAAAACATATATTAATATAATGGAAAGAAGAACCATTACCTTACAGATAAATGTACATTTGAAATTTGTAATTTAAAAAAAAAAAGTCTGATGATTTCATCGAAGATGAGCTGGTAGACGGTAATATGAAAAAAATATTGAGATAATTTTTTGTCTGTCTTTGGTCTGTTAAAATACGACCAGAATTTATTAATGTAATTCTATAATTGCATAGACATCTTAGGCGTTGTGCTGAAGTTTGTGTGCGATTAGAAGATACTTCCATTGAAACACGCTTCCACAGTGGCGAAGGGTCGTAAGACGCCCTGAGGCCCGGCCTACCCATTTAATATCAGAAATTATAATTTTATAATTAATTCATTTTCCTTTCCCAGAATGAATGATAGTTTTCTAAGTTGAAAACAAATGTTTGATAAAGAAATCGTGGTTAGCACCACTGCTGGGAGGCTCACCGAGCAGTGTCGCAGGTGGCAATAGAGCTACCGCCAAGCTACTCAGAAAATACCGCGATAGAACGTGTTGGTGATAATCTGCGAAAGAGACCGGCCAGCGCTTATCGACTTTCGTTTCTACATAAAGCGTTTCTCTCGAGACCTTCGATTTCGATTCGATATGTCAAACAAATAAAGAGCAAGAGAATGTAAGGCTCTATTCCGTAATAACTTTGCTTAATTTTGCGGACTCTAAAGCAACGCGAAAGCTGGAACAAGCAATGGTTAAAGTACTTCGCCTATTATCGCAAATTAATGCCCCTTTATTCCGTTACGTTGGCACAAACCTGTACAAAATCAGACTCGCTGAGACCATTAGAATTGAGTAGAGAGTGTGCGTTTTTGAGATATTGTGAGTGACATTTTTATTCTCACATTTGCAAAAGCGAATGAGAGAAAATGTCAGTAAGTGGAGAATATGAGCATAATATAATTCCTATTCAAGAATCTTCTATGTCAGTGGTCTTTGAAAAATTAATGTGTTATTAAGGATTATGTGTTTTCAAACAACGCCTTGTTGAAAATAGAACAAACAAAGGGCAAGAGAGTTCTGCATGCATTGGTACAAACATTATTTGTGTTTGTTGACATATAAAGAGCAGCGTATGAAAAGATATTTAAGTACAATTCTGCTTTTAAAGCGGAATTAAGTGACACACAAAATGACTTGCTTGGATGCTTGTCATGTGTTTTAAACAATCCAATTAAAGACGAAATTTTACAAGCAGAATTTGTTTCAAAGTACAAGTAAACATGTTTCTTGTAAAGCGCAAATTATGCGATAATCCATCTTCCCCACCCGATCACGCCCAACTAAAACAATTACATTGTATTACGAAGAACTAAGATCAGCAATGAGTCACATACGTGAATTTCATTATGAAACTTGAGATCCGGAACTTAAGTGCTGTCGATGGGTACTTTAAATTTATGTGAATTTGTCTTCTTGTGTTTCTGTAGTAAAATATTTATGTCTAATCTGTTTCATTTTATTATTATTATTGTTATTATTATTATTATTAATAAAATAATAATAATAATAATAATAATAATAATAATAATAATAATAATAATAATAATAATAATAATAATAATAATAATAGAACATTGGGCCAACCTTCTTGAAACTATCACCCTTCGCCACAGATTGTCATACAGGTATGTGTATTTTGTGCAATGTAGCGCTGAATTATACATATTTTAGTAAATTCTTTAATGTTGGTGGTTGCTTTGGATAAAATTAAGATATTAGTTTCTTCGCCCATATTAAACGTAAATGTACTTTCTACGGACTACATTTTTGAAAAGAAAATGACACGTCTGATAGGAAATTGTGAACATTTAATCAATCTCTTGCTTGAGAAGAATATGCAAGACGATTTGTTAATCATTCTTGGGAAGAATTATGACGAATTCCCCATATTTAGGTGTTTCCTATTCTGAACTCAGTGACAATGGGGTACATTTTCTTACAAAAATTTAGGGCAATAGTAATGATCTGGTGTTAATTTTTTGTTAGGAATTACGAGGAGAAAATTTAAAATACATCGAACTATCCGGTTTTAATACAAAATCTGTATTTGATGTGTCTCTCTTAATGAACTATTTTCGGATTCCACGTTAATCAGTAGGTCCACGTCTCACATGGCCTCGGTGCTGAAAGGTACGCTAAACTAAAATCAATTCAACTCAACTTTATTTATTTCTTGACACAACAGACTACATACCTATTATATGTATTAAACAACTATAATACATTCATACATCATATTATAATATACTTATAATGTAATAACAAGTATATATAAGTGTATAAATATAAATGTAAGTGAATAATTTAATAACTATAATACATTCATATTATAATGCACTTATAATATAATATTGTTTAGATATTGAATTCTTCAAGTTGATTGCGGAAACTATTATTCTTAATAATTTTGGAAAAAAATAATTTCTATCCACACCTGACACAATGTGTCTATCAAATGGGACATAAGTTCCAAGGTAGCTGTATTCATGGAAGGTACTACATATTTACAAATTGTCAGCTATTATGACAATAAATGGAAGTGACGCTTATCTTGCATTTACTAAAAATACGATTTTGAAATGTAGTTAGCTGATTTTTCTTTCTGAAACAATAATCAAGCTATATTTTTCTATTTTGTTTTATATATTATGAATGTGTAAACAAGTGACTGAATTTTAGATGGAGAAATGAAATCTTTGAGTTTTACATCCTACTTATGCCAGTTAGGCTAAAGGAGACAGTTATAACGAGAAATGAGTGAATTGAATACAGTGGGAGGAAACGGGAGAACCCCGAGAAAACCCACGAGCACGGTGTTTGTCCACCACAAAGTCCACACGGCGCGAGCTGGGATCGAACCAGGGACCCCAAGCACCGGACGTGAACGCTCTACCACTGAGCTACCGCGCCCCCTTTTAGATGGAAGTATAGGTACCTACTGCATAAGGTAAAAATTGGTAATTACTGTACTGCATGCATATTTACAAAATTGTGGTTGTCTTATGCATAACAAGGTCATAAAGAGTATAAATTATTCCGTTTAATCAGTAATGGTTCTACGAAGCAAGCACGAACAGTGGAACATAAGTAGTGATACAGGTCCGTATGCAGGGGTGTGTAGGGGGAGCCCGGCCCCCTAAATTTTTGCTGGCCCCCTAAAACTTTCACGGTAGGCTTGCAAATGTACTAAAATATGGGGATGAACTACAACATGGTTGGATCGCTCCCCCTATATTTTTGGGCTGGCTACCGGCCTGTAGTGATAGTAACCACTAAGTCGGAGAATCTTCCTGAACTTCAAAATATGAATAATGCAATGTCTGAGTGGACTTTTTCTTCATAAGTTCAGGAATGAATTTAACTGTTGAGTAGGAAGCATCAAGTTTATAAATGAATACGATTCGACTAGAAACAACGATTACATTAATGAAGCTTAACATTTGTCACGTTCTGGATTGGGCTTGAGTAACTCCGTCTTTTGTATTTACTTGGATCCAGGTCAGTGTTGTATGGGTTAGCATGTGTTTCATAGCAACCAGTTTAACCTTGATTCTCAGGAATTCTAACGGAAATACAACGTACATACCACTTATTCAGGTTCTTAACTATATTTCAATGATTATCCCGTATTCTCCTTCTTCTCGACCTCTTCTTTTTCTTACTCTTTTACCTTCTTCCGTCTTTACCAGAGACCTTCCAATATACTTTCCTGTATTACATTCTTTTTGACTTCTACTATTCTGGGACAATATATATCCTTAATAAGATCATTTTAATTCTCTTTTCTTCTTCCAAAACTCCTTCTTACTCTCCCTCCTTTACCTTCCTTCATCTTTCTTTTTAACAAACTGAGAACGACATAAGTGGGAATAATCGCCAATGTGCACGGTCAATTGATTCATATCCAAATAAATCTTGGGAAGTCCGATATCAGACTAGTAGGACAAATCAATAAAAATATAGAGTTGTGTTAAATTTTTCGTCCAAGAACATCACACTGAATGGGAAAAATGAAAAAAAAATAACATTTTCCTGTTAAATGGTTAAATATAAACTGCATTAGGATATTAGATATTTGAGTTCTTGGAATGTTGTATTCCCGCCGTGGGTGACCACGAAGGAACTCACACCTGTCAATAGGGATTAAGAGCAGCTCGCAGTAACATTAGAGCTGCTTCAATAACCAAAATACTTACTGACATATTTGCACAGAGTGCACCTTCAACGAATGTATCTTTAGGTATGTTTCTTCCATTAACAATTTCAGCTCGGCGATCTGTAACAAGTTGTGGTACATCATTTCGGCTTCTATGAAATTCACTTCTAGAATCTGTAACAATACTGATTCATCTTACTTTCGAATAGGTGCTCCTTTAATGGCATGTTCAGCAACTCTAGTTATACCTGTCACTAGAGTTTTCAATGAAACATCCTTTCCCCTTTTTATGTGATCCCCATTTATCTCTATTTCTGGCAAAATACTCAAAGCTGCTCGTGAAATATGATGTCTGCCTCATTGTCGTGCTGCAGTACGTTCCAGATATGGTACATTATTCATTAAGAGTGTACAATTTTCCGTCACAATGATTCCGCAGACTGACTTAACAACCGTGGTAATTTTGTGATATTTTTGTAGTCCCAGCTCTAGAGTGTGTTCGTTTGTGTCGTATTCTGAAGGAATTTGGATGCATATTGATGTTCACCGGTGCAGTTTTGCAGTGTCACTCTCTTGCCGCAGTTCACTGATTTGAAGTTTTTATGGAAGCTTTCTTCGATGAAATTCCTGGTTCTCACGTCAATTTGGTTTTATACATAATATAGTACAGAGGTTTCTCAATTTTTTTTTTTTAAACAGCAATTCCTGTTCTTGTTGCAATTGCCATCTGTCTTACTGGCATCTTTTTGTTTGACATTCTTATTCAGAATAACTGAAAACGCATGGGCGTTAGGGCCAATCTGCTACGATTATCAACTTACAGGCTGAGAAGAACATACAGAATATAGCAGATTGTTTAATTTTACGGGAATCAAAAAACTAGAATACATAGTACATATTATAAGATAATGTGTGTATGTGCAATAAGAGTGCATGCAATATGCAACAACTTTGAGATTTTTTTTTAACAACTTCACCTTACCAGGAGACAGGTTTGAAAATTGTATTAATTGTAGAACACCAGAACAACAAGTATTTTCAAAAGATCATAATGTATCTGCAGAACAGTACAATTATTTCTTTGAAATATTTTCTATTATACCATCGACCAACAGACCATAAAACGTCCCTGGGGAATTTCTTGTTTTTTAGGAATCTGTCATAATATAACGAATGAGAAACCAATCAGAATAATTTGTACCACTTGTTCTCGATAGAAAAACAAAACGAAACATTGACACAAGTCATACTCGTACTGCCACGAAAATAAATTATTCTGAATCATGTGAAGACTATAAAATATATTTTCCCTCTGCTACTATTTGATGGATCAAGATCTAATTTTCAGTTTAAGTTGAACATAAAAACAGAACAAATCCATTTTACTATTAACCTAGTTTGCAGTGTTGTCACGTAGTAACTAAAAGATTCGAGAGAATTAATTTTTTAAAAAAAGAGAAATGTTCTTAAATATATCTCAATTATTTTTCTTTTGTGGCGAGAAATGTCTTGTTCATTACGTAAACTAAAATCCTACACTCTTACAAAACAGTCGAGGTATAACTTGTTCCAGTGTTGCAGTGACGGTCAGAACATTGACACCAAGTCATACTCGTACTTCCATGAAATTCGATTACTATGAACCCTGTGAAAACTATAAAAATACATTTTTTCCTTTGCTGATATTTGAAGAGTCAAGATGAAATTTTCAGTTTAAGTTGAACATAAAATACGACTCATAAATACATTTTAAATTTCACTTAGTATGCTGTGTTGCCACGTAATTACTAAAAGCATTGCGAAGAGGGACTTTCTAAGGGAAATTTTCTTAAATATCCCTTAATTATTTTTCCTTTGTACGGAGAAATGTTCCTTTCATTACGTAAACTAAAAGCCTCCACTCATACAAATCGAGTTAGGTGTAAGGTGTTCCAATGTTGCACTAACGATCTGATCTATGATCATTTAAAGAGACCCCGTCGATGTTTGTAAATGTACACGGGTGCTAAAGGGTTAAAGGAGATAGGTGTTGCACTTATATGTTGACCAACAATTATTTTCTGATTCTAAAGACCCTAAGGAACATTATTAATATAGTGGCAAAAGTTTTCCAAATACGAGAGTTATATCCCCCTCGGCCCACGGTCTACTAAGTTTCAATTTTGATGAAATACCTTCAAATGCTTGGCCTCTAAGTGACTGTACATAAATTGAATTGGACTTTTTTCCCACGATCATCATAATTTTGTCTTCGCTATCGTCACTCGAAAGTAAAAGAATGCAGGTTATCAGATATCTTGAAGAAAATACATACTCTATTTCATCTAAATCGGGAATTATTTACAAAGAAAATTCTTGAGAAATTGTTATTTTCTCAAATTAAGCACTTATGGACAAGGGCGCCGATTCGTCGGTACATTTGGGGGGGGGGGTGGCATTCAGATGCAGAAGGTATATATATGAGGATTTTAAGACAAATTACATTCAAATTATGCCAAATATTGTATATTCATAAATACAATAGGGGCCCACATGAGCTTTGTGGGTGCTCGGTCCCCCCGAGGATCGGCGCCCTTGCTTATGGAGACATGTAATATGAAATGGATATTGCTACATTTTACTTCCTTATTTTGGATAAATTTCACGAAAAGTATCTTGGTATAGACTGCCAAATGGACAGATCAACACAGAGGCACAGACACACATACAAATGTCGTGTTAGTACCATACTAAAAAAGATAAATTCGTTCCGTTTATTAAATATTGATATCAAAATACATAGTAGGAACATTTATAAAGAAATTTATTTTCTGCTAGTTAGTAGATGGTAGTGTAAACAAGTTGATAAAATTAATTGAATGTGCTAATCTTAGTTTCCTTGTTTGTTTTACTTATATACACCTTTCGAAACTCATTAATAATTAATCCTGAAGTGCGTATTGTAACCTTGCGTGGTGGTTATTATCAAATTAAGCTCCTAAAATAGTTATTATTCTTGCTAAAATAAGTATAATGTCTTTAGATTATGTTTATTAATTATTCTCAAGGCACTAATATGAAGGGGTTCGTATGTTGCTTGAAAAATTTTTTAAACCAACATGGAGCAAAATGTATTTGTTCCTGTGGTTAGCTGTAACAGAGATTTCTAACGTATTTGTCGATCGTCAGAGCTATGGTAATACAATAGCACAGCTTTAGATTTTTTAGTTTAGAAGAGGGTTATTAGCGGATTAAAGTGGCGATGCTGGGTTCCAATCCAGAATCGAAATTTTACAAATAAGATTTATGGGAAACAAAGAATGGGTTATTCGTAGATTATATGTTAGAACTGGTTAGCATAAGAAATACAACCTTGCTGCTCTCACGTACATAAAGTTATTTAAAAAAAAATAGGGAAATAATTAAGATAGGATTGTTACTTTTACTGAAACACTTATCGTAGATCAACTAGAATACCAATTATTGGTGGTACGTAGGGAAAAAATTAAATACCAGTACTAATGGGATGCTGTATTCAAATATTTTCGTGTTATTCTAATATTTTTTCCTTTCTTCTTGATCTTTTCTTTCTAGACCTTTACTGGGGAGACGCCATCCCATCCTTACCGTTTGTTTTATGTTATTGTAGGGCGGAAGCGAAATTTTGGATTTGTTAACACATCTTACTATAAAATTAATTTGCAAGTTTTTTTTCTCTTCTCTGTTCTTCATTTCTTTCATCCAAATACATCAGTTGTAAATTAAAATTACATTGTTGCAGTTGAAACAATAATGAATAACAATGAAAAATAATTTGTATACAACAATATGGACACATTACTCTTGTTTTTAAAGTAAGAAAGACTCCTTCAGTGCTTTACCGGGAGGTATGGTTCCTAGTATTGAAGCTACATTACCTCTCTGCACCGCCATGCTTATTCTTTGGATTAAGAAGCTGGTTGCTCTTTCATCACCGGATAAGTGTGTGATGCGTTTTCCTACTTCGTTTATGAAGTTTAGGCCTTCCCTCCCTCACGAGCCACCGGATTCAACTGCAACTGGTACGAATTGATATTTTTCCATAAGGTTGTTGTATTTTCTTCTTTTCTCTATCTCTTTCTGACCTGCTGCATTGCCCGCCTGGATTGAAGAGAAAGGAAGGTTGGAAGGTGCAAAAGTGTCCGTGCATGTGAACTCCCAATTTAAGGCGTCACCTTTCTTCCAAGGAATTAACGATATCCCATCTGGTCTTTTTCCATCTGTTCTACTGCAGCCATTTGGCTCCCTTATTGCCGGTACACATGCGATGAGTGCCCTCACAATGATGTCGTTGTAGCTCGAGTGTCGAGGATGTCGACTTGTGCTTTTTATGCAGGAGAGACCATGTAATCCTTTTTTGTCAACAGAATTTTGCACGCTTGGCATTTATGGGGTTAGCAAATATCTGCTCCCAGTCTTAACGCAATTGCTATTCTAAAAGATTCATCATTCAGGTGAAGCCTAGAGGACGTGAGGGCAAAGCTTGGAGCCAAGCACCTGCCTCAATGGACGATGCAGCGATCAGTCTGGCCTTCTCCTCTGGGTTGTCGGAAGACCGTAGTAAAAATGAAAAATTTGATTGTATGATAGGTTCTTCCCATGGGGATTGTTTAGCCCTGAAACTGAAGTCGGGTAAATCGGAGCTCACCAACAATCACCATGTGGACGAGCAATCTTGAACTTCAGAATCCCAGTGGAGATTGTTGTTCTGTTGGAGAAGTGATTTTATTAGACTTTGAGAGCCGTAGAATGATGCCAAGTATGCGGGAATAGCCTAATCCAAGGCTCTTCGAATGTCTAATCCACCAAGATTAACTGGGAGAGATGCCTGAATCCCTGTGCTATCCTCAAGGACACAATTTAGGATGGACTCCAAATAAGATTTTATACTGTTGTCATATCTTTCTAATAAATCCTCTTCTTTTCCATGAAGGTGAACATCGCAGGAAATATAATAATCTTGGGATGGAAAATGATGTTCTTGGTAAGTAAAAGGCAGAATGAGGAGATATTGATGATAGACGTGAGAAATACATGTCTAACTGGTTAATCTTCTCAGTTAATAGACTTGTTGATTCAGTTGAGAGAACAGCTCTAAGGAGGAAAGCGTTTGATGGAGACATAAATTGGATACCTGGAGCTACTTGGTTGTATGACGAAAACAGTGTGTGCTTTTGTTCATTTGTAGTTTCAAGAAAGCTGATTTGGCATTTCGAGAAATTTAGTTGCAGACCAATTGTAGCTTCCTGTGTCTTGATCATTTTCAATGTATTTAATACAACATCCGGATCTCCAGCTATTGCACCATCATCGAGGTACCGATATTTAAGTCTGTCTTGATATTATTGACTATAGGCTGCAATGTTACTTCAAATAATGCTGGACCTAAAGGATCTCCTTGTTGAACTCCTCTTTCTGATAAGATTATATCTTTGCCATAATATAAATTACTGGCTTCAGCATAGCTTTGGTGTATAGCTATGCTTCCATCTGTTTTCTTTCTGTTATTCTTGTGTATTAGCATATATGAACATAAGATGACATAACTATTGCCTTTGTTATTGTTGTCAGACGATTCCCAGGTTTACAACATTATTATTGTGATCGATTACTGAGAACATAGAACATTATTCTTTACTTGGCAGAAGTGCCAAAGATATTTCGCAAAGCTTTGCTCATATCAAACAATAAATACCAATGCAAATTCTCTCAGGGAGTAACTAGTTATTTTTGATATGCTCGGAAGGCAATGTCTTTGTGCTGAATTAACACACAAGTAACACGCTAAAGGGGTAGTCATTTTGTGCTGTTTCAACACCTCATTTTTTTTACAGTGTAGGCCTATACCAAGTCTCACAACTTGAACCTACGGAAATTCTAAAATTCTATACTTTCTGTATTAGAAAATGAAAATTTGATTATTATATAATATTCTCCTTTCCTCAATTAATTATCGAGTTAATTAACACAGACATATTATCTTAATTTTAGAGAGAAGTTTATGTATATTAAGTTTTATTTCTCACACTTAACGGATTCGTAGATACTCAGATCCTGGCAGTAAATTATATCCTTCGCATACCATCTTGGAATATTTATTTTAAAAAAAAATATTGCATATCTGTTGCCACTATTATACAGGACTTTTCTGTCTAAATATATGTTTCTCCGTATAATATTTGGACAGTGACGAGTTAGTTCTCAGTTATCTTAATACACTGAGTGCTCACTGAAATGCGAGCATCCCTCCACGCAAAAATCGAGGCCATCAGCCGAGCTGATAATATGATCTCCATGACTGGGAGTAGGAAGAAGACTTTCAAGGCTATATGTTGGCAGATAGGACACTGTTACAATGGAAAATTTGTCGGATATATTCCCATTCTAAAAGAGCTTGATTGTCGGTAAGCAAGCTATAGGTACATCAATAGCCCAGACAACGCTTGTCGGGTAAAGGTGTATAAGAAGTGACAAGAAAATAGGGTAAAAGAGAGTACGGAAGGTCACACCATAGGGTTTGCGTAATTTCATGGTGCACTCTCAGTCAAACGAATAATACGTGTCTTGAAATTACGTGACAAATGCAATAGCGAATAAACATCATCCATATTCAGCGCAACTACACTTGCACTTTTACGTCTTTAAGTTCCAGAGAAGACAATGGACACATCACCCACTCCCCACCACTTCTCACAGCTTATTTCGACACAGAACAACGCCAACTGGACCAAGGATGACTGGAAAAGTGTATATTAGTCCGATGAATCACCATTTGTGTTACACCAATCGGACGGGCGCGTGAGTGTCTGGCGCCAACAACAAAAAGCTATGGATCCCTATTGCATGATTTATTTATTTATTTATTTATTTATTTATTTATTTATTGTCTTCAACAGAGAATATATTTACAGAAGACCTGTACAATATTTTTTACAAATTTACTATTGTAATAGATTTAAAAGAGAAGGAACAAGAAAATAAGAATATAGATAAATAAATAGAATTAATATCTAATAAACTATTTAAAACTAAAATAGCTACAGTAGCAAAAATACATGAAATTAATACGCTTATACATAAACATGTAAATATGTTTTTAGGAATTCATAAAACATTTTGTCGCAACAATTCACAATAGGTTCGAAATGACATATTGAAATCTAAATACGGCAATTTCTGTGATATAATATTATATGTTTTGCACGTTCGGATCAATGGTGAACTGCCGTAATGCTCCGTTCTAGGTGTATCATATAATAATAAGCATCTCTGTCGAGTATTAGCCATTTTTGTGTTAAATTTTAATAGTTCCAGAAACGAACTGTTATCGTATATACCTTTAACCAGTTTGTACAAAAATATTTGTTCATTTAGTTTTTTTCTATTAGATAATTTAGTATACTCAAATTCATTTAGCAAATGCTGGTATGATATTCTATATCTTGTAGCTGAGATGTGGCATTTCTGGAAATACAAATAACGTAGAAAACGTTTCTAAACTGTTTCTATTTTATTGGAATGGGAGAATCTAGAAGTTTTCCATATTAAGAATCAGTATTCCAACTTACTTCTTACTAGAGTATTAAATAAAACTTTACTAGAATCAATAGTTCTAAAGTTTGCAGCGTTTCTGATAATAAAACCTAACTGTTTGTATGCACATTTTACTATATAATCCAGGTGATTGTTAAACGTAAGTTTTGAATTAAATATTACACCCAAGTCCTCAATATAATTTACCCTCTGAACTAACTGTTTATTAATTGTATATTGAACTTCCGGGCTGTGCTTAATATTACTAAACACAATATAATTATATTTCTTAACATTAAATTGAAGTCTATTTCTTACTGACCAGTTATACAATTCATCAATGTCTTGTAGATATAGGCTATCACTTTGATTATTTATTTCGATAAATAATTTAATGTCATCTGCGTACATTAGGAAGTTGGCATATTTACCTGTATTAAATATACCATTAATATACAATATAAAAAGAAGAGGTCCAAGGTTGGATCCTTGAGATACTCCAGTATTACATCTATATTCTACGGACATAATCCAAATTTATCAAGTTTATTCATTAGTATTGTATGATCAATCTTGTCAAATGCTTGGAAAAGTCAAAATAGACTGAGTGGACAGAGGAACGCCTATGGAAAATAGTATATATGTATTGAACGTAATTAATTAAATTTGTCATTGTAGATCTGCCAGGGTAAAGCCCATGTTGAAATTCCGAAATATATGGTTTGACATGCTTTAGAATTCGATCAAACAAAATTTGTTCAAATATTTTTGCTTCTGCATATAATATTGCTATGGGTAGATAATTTTCAATTACTTTGCTATCTCCTGATTTCAAAACAGGACATATTCGAGTTGTTTTCCATAATGTAGGGAAACAACTAGTTTTTATAATCATATTAAAGATGGAGCAAAGTGGATTCATAAGTAGTTCAGAGCATGCCTTAAGTATATAAGGAGGTAATCCATCAGGTCCACCAGCATTTTTTGGTTTAAGTTTCTTTATAGCAATTCTATATTCATTGATGGATATACTATTTAAAGTTAAACTATGAGAAAGAAACATATTTTTACTAGTGGGGCAGTCCATGGTATTGGGGGAGGTTTCATATACAGATTGAAAGAATTGGGCATACCCGTCAGCTATACTTTTACCAGTTTCCAATACATTATTTTGATATTTTAGTATACTATTATTATTTCTCATTTTTCCCTTTTTATTTTGAACTAAATTCCAAAAAGAACGAATATCACATCAAATGTCTTTTTCAACTTGCTTTACAAAATCAGAGTATGCAATATTTATCATTTTTCTGTAATTTTCTCCTGATCTGGACGAACATAAATTTGTAATATTCAGAAAATTTGACTTTTTTCTATAATATTCTTTTAATTTTAATTTATCTATAATATTCTTTGTGAACCAATATGGATATTTCTTTTGTATATATCCTTTTCCTGGGAACAGTTACATCAAATATTGAGTTCAAAATCCGATAAAAGATATAAACTGCGTCCTCTACATTACAGGAGGTACTTACAACGTTAAAGTTGGCTTCAGTTAAGAGTTTATATAATTGCATAAAATCCGCTCTTTTAAAATTTCGTTCAACAGTATATGCTTTTTTATATAGTTAATTACTCTTTCTTGTTTAATCATAATAATTAATTGAGGATGGTGTTTATCCGGTTTAACCATTGGGTCATTTTCTTTGAAGATTTCAATTCATGCTTCAAAGTTAGATAAAACTAGGTCAAGAGTTATATAATTACAATTCCTAATATTATTCAGTGAGCACAAACCAGAAATATTCAAAAATCTGATAGTGTTTTATAACAAGTCCCTCCTGTTGTAAGATCATACCTAGAGTCAGGGATTAAAGGAAGATTAAAATCTCCTATTACAATTACATTTTCATTAAACCACTCGTAATTTGTTTCAAATAAATTATAAAAAGATATGTAACTTTCAATTCTAGATGCAGGGCAAAAATAAATTCCAAAAGTGTAATATACTTGGTGGTTTAAAATTATTCTAACACAGATAACTTCATTTGCATTACGCAGATCAACTCTGTAACAGCTGATATCCTCTTTTACTGCAATCAGCACTCCACCACCTCTTTTATTTAATATATTAGTACGATAAACTTTTTAAGAATCAGTAAATAATTCATTATTTGTAATTCCATCATGCAACCATGTTTCTGTTAATACAATAATGTCATATTCACAAGACAAGCTATTCAAATAAAACTCATTAATTTTAGTATTCAAACCATTTACATTTTGATACTAAACAGTCACGCCATTATGACAATCCATCTATTATATATTTAAAACATTTTCAAGTGTTTTTTAATACAAATATATTCCTATCATCTACCCTTTTTCTCAGTTTTGTCGTACCTGCATCATCCACCCACAAATAAGCATAACCCTTTTCCCGTTTAACTTTCCTAGCCTGTCTCATGATATCCTTTCTATGTCGTGTTAGACTTTGATTGATGTACACGGGTTGGTCTTTACTGAAGCCAACTTGAATTGAGTTGAAATTTCTTTTAACCTTCCTTTTTTGCAAAAATTCCTCTTTATCACCCCTCCTAACAAACGTAACAATAATACCACTTTCAGGCTGATTTGGAGTCTGTTTCAACCTATGACATACATCAATTGCTTCCCTTTTAACATCTAAGTCCAAAGCATGACCGACACTTTTTACAATTTCATAAGTATTTTCATTCGGTAACTGTGGAATTCCATATATTTCAATAGTATTTCTCCTGTTATATTGATCTACATCATCAAGCAATAAGCGAGTTTCATTTAATTCTTTCTTTAAAAGTGAATTTTCTTCCTTTGGTTGATCAATTTTAAGAACACACTCTTTATCGTCTCAGTTTGAGTTTTTATTAGGGCTGTACTTTCATCTAGTTTCTGGTGAGTAAATTCTAATGCCCAGTTCACGTTCAAGTACTTTATTAGAGCTTTTCAATTTCGTCATTTCGTCTTTGAGATCCTTAACCCTGGAACTCCAGACATATTTTTATACCTTTGTGTACCAGTCGGGTCTAATGGACCCACAGTAATATATTGAGACCCTCTAACCATATAATTAAATTTTTGGGAGAAAATGAACAACGAAATACTGAGCAATGTCATTTGAGCTATGTATTTATGACGAATTAATAAAATGCACTTCGTACTTATTGTAGTTATACCGTACACTAGAAATATGGTAACTTAGCAGTATGACTATTTCTTTATATGAGCTCAAATAGAAGTTCTAATTTTTAGGCATAATGAAATAGTCAACCTTTTATACTTGAAATACCTGAAATAGTCAACTTTTGTACTTCTTTGGACAGTACGAAACTATCATGGCATCCTGTTGCAATCCAAACAAACTGCCCCCTACAGCCATACTTTTATCCGCTTTGGTAAATGAAGTTGGGAGTTCTGGCTTACTCTTGCGTATAGCTCCGAAGTAGGTGAGTATTCGTTCCTTCAATTTACGTGCAAGAGAAAGACTTGTAAAGAAGTTATTCCCAGTAATATTTCTACCACTTCCAGCAATTTCTTCTGTCAGTTGAAGAACGACTCTTTCCCCTTGATTTACTTCTCTTCCTGTTCTGGACTTTTTCCGCTATATATTTGCATCTTCCACACATAGCTTGTGGTGCTATCACAAATAACCTAGAACTTTATTCCATGTTTACCCGATTTACTCGGTATGTATTGCCGAAAGGGCACGAAAAGTCTCAAGCTGTTCGTCCACCGTCATGTTATCTCCCGGAATATAAGCGTCCTGTAGAGTTTAAACCCAGTCTTCAAACACTGCACGAATTGGAGATAGTTTATCATCAGGTATTCTCTGGCGCCTGAGCTCTGCATCATCAAAACCTGGAGCGGAATTGATTTCTTGAAAACGATTCCTGCTCATAATGGAATTGAAGATAGGCCGACCGTTTTTCTTACTCCAGAACTGCCTAGTTTCTTCATTCTTTGATTTTTATACCCTCCTTTCTAGTTACATTGGCAGCACCAGCACGCCCGCGATTGGTAGACCTTTAGAATTTAGTACCTCTCACTATGCCACTTCTAGAGCGGAATATTGCTTCATCTTGCACGTCGCTGTCACTAACATAAGAAAAACCACTCTCACATGCAGATAACTCTAATAATTCACAGTCCACTTCTCTATCATCTGTCGAATCACCAGAAAAATGCTCCTCTTCTGTCAACAGACATTGGCGTATGTCGTTATCGGAAAATCCGCCACGTGCCATTATCCTCACACACTAAATCCAATGACTAATGTGAAACGTGCACTGGCTGGTTTAGCATATATTATAGGTAGAAATTTATAATATGCCCCTGAGAAGTGGTGTCAGGAAGAGAACACCATAAACCAGTAGGCATTACGTACAAAAGAAATAATTAGTTAGATAGGAAAATTTACTAAAACTGCATTAAACTCCTTGATAAATAAAACATTTTTAAACATAATACTGATAACAAAGAATAAAGAACATGCTGACGTTAATTCTGTCATCTATTCTCCACAATGTAAATCATAACTAAAGTTAAACCAGTATTTATAATTAAAGTATACAGTGGGTCCACTGGACCCACCTGGTACACAATGCTATAATATTTTATATACACCACCTGACTTAAAGGAGCAAAGTATTTGTGACATAACATGGGAGAGGAGCACCAAAAAGAAAAAGTCACGGAATATTAGCGACCACTCACGTAAACTTACTCTGTAATTAATAAACGAAAAGTCATATGGGTCCAATGGACCCGTTTGGGACTCCCAGGGTTAAGCAATTTGTAGATATCTCTCAAAGATGGAATATCGGGATCTTGAACAACTTCCGCGTGCATACTAGTGCGCCTGTTTTTGAGTAATTTTGACACCTCCGTGGTTGATTCGTAGATTTCATGCATTCAATATCAGTATTGGTTAATTTGGCATATTTCAAATGGCATAGATTATAAGTCTGTGCACTGAACGTTGGGTGATTCTTGTCTTGGTATAAATTTTTCACATTCAATACACGCACTCATTTTATTATCGTGTTTTTGTTTCTTCTACAACCTACAACCTAGTGATATTAGGACCCACTCCGAATATATTAACTCGGTGCTGGCAACTATGATTGTAACTATCAAGTATTTGTTTACATTTCCCCTTCGTAGCTAACCAGCAGGATGGTTTTCAATGTTTAAATGTAGATAAAGTAGACAAATGACGTGTTAGGTAATTCAAACAAATCTAGATTACTTACTGTTTATGCTAGTTCACTTCATTTGAGATCAAAACACAGAAAAAACATCACATTTACATAAAAACTTCGGAGCACAAACGAATACGTGTTGCCTTAATATCGCCAGTGTAGCCATGATGTGCATTGTACAGGCAGATGAGGGTGGCTGTATGGTTCGGGAATGCTTCTATTGGCATATACTTGTACCGTTGGTGTCCATGGACCACAGTATGGCATCCATTGTGGACCTGCAGGTGTTAGAGCATCACATACATCACACAATGCAATACTTCTTCACACACGAAGACGGGACGAGAATGTACGGTACCACCAGCTCAGGAATGTACTTGCTTGTTTTAAGGAACATCGCACGGAGCTGAAGCGTATGAATTGGGCTCCTTAATCACTGGATTGCAATTCTATATAACATGTTCGGGATATTGCGGAACGAGCTTTTCGCTCCATGACTTCTGCATTAAGATCTGTGGGCTCACTGTGGAATACCATTAAGAATACATAATGTCAGATCCCTGTGAAAACATACATCAATTACCAGAACCCATGCCATGCATTGTCAAGCCGTAGTCTGAGGGCAAAGTGGACAAGAGAGTATTAGGTCGATGGTCAGAAGGTGAGCACTCAGTGCAGAAGCTCAGTTATATATGTCTTAGTAAAAGTATACACTTTTTCCGGAAATAGCAAATCTCTAAAGTTCATAACTTTTAAATCGCAAAGTATACCTGGTTCATAGACACAAAGCCCAATACTCAACTGGAACGAAACTTTAAGACACAGTATGGAAGGAAACCACCACCCCGACAAAACTTTGTGCTTGGCGTACGCCAATCATGGAAAGTAGTTGTATTCTCCATAAACAGGGGCTGGTCGATCATCTGTGGGCAAAATACAGCAGGCGTTTGCAAGGAGTCTGATAAAGTCAGTACGTATGGCGGCCAGAGTTGGAAATGCTACGATCATCAGTGTACAGTTTTCCATAAGACATTAGGTCTTTTTGCCTAGAATGTACAGCTGCTTCAGGCACTAAAGCCTACGGATAAAGTTAGGTCCTAACACTTTGTAGTGTATGTAAGGTTAGCCAAACAATTATATTTTGGAAGATCCGCTTCTTCGGTAAGTCATCGTTTTCTGTATATGACAAACTGAATCGCCATAACATGCATAAATGGAGGTCAAAGCGTTCTCATGTTACACGTGAAATGAAAAGAGGGAGTCCCAATATCAGTGTTTGGTGCAGACTTTGCGGAACTGCATCATTGCTACATTTCTACGATTTTACCGCCAACAATGATGTCTACCTTAGATACAAGAATTTGCTGTTCCAAAATTTGAATACCTGCAACTTGATGTCGTATTACAGGTGAATGGAACACTACCTCGCAGGTTACATAAAAGTCTGACACTTTGTTGTTGAAAAATTTCCGTATCGATGGATTTTTTGTGATTGTCCGATTCGATGCCCATCACCTTTACCTGACCTTAATCGAGGTTACAGACCTACAGTACTTGAAGACATGCATTCGCAATGCATTTTAACATGACACCGTTGATTTCCTGCATTATACAATACATAGAGAAAATTTGTATTCCGACTTGATGTTAACCTTGAGCTGCAGATCCACATATTGGCGTGTATAAATGACATTTAGGAGATGTACGAGGAAACAAAGCTTCATAAACAATCTCATAGGCTGTTGAAAAATGTTAGTTATTATATAGTATAGTTTTAAATGTATTAAAATCTAAAGTTGTAAAAACAATTTATGGAACGTTGTGTATATATAAATCAGCATTCGAACCGGAAATGTTAGTAGTAGTTTTCTCTCTGTGCTGATTGCAATACAAGAATAAAGTCGATTATTAAACCGTTTCTTGTAGGACTGAATTCAGATTTAAAAATTAAAAAAAAAAAAACAAACTGCTTTAAGTTATCTATACCCACTTTGCACTATAGCTGTTAGCGTTAATACCGAAGATGTAGTATTTCACTATTTTCTGTTTGAGTAAAACAACAAAACTCACTTACATTTTGTTGAATGCATATCAGAAAGCCATTTCTAACTATCTCTAACCGTTTGTGTCCTATGAATATCCATATGGTAAACGAAAATAGTAACATATTTCTGCAACATCTGGTTTTATTTGAGACAAGAGTGGTGATGGAATTTTTTTGGGGGGGATTCTCAATTATTTTTTTAAAGAGAGAAAAGTACTCAGCTATATATTACTGTTTTTATAATTACCGTTGAAACCGGAAATGATTGATTTGTAACACTTCCGTAAAAGAGAGTTATTCTATGTTCTGTGAATTTCTTCCAAACTGCCGCTTCTCGCTATCTCTTGCTTGCTTCGCTGTTACATCTAGTCGACAGATGGACGAACATATTCGTTCTTTAACATTTCCTGTACGTAAGCATAGCAAAGTTTAGAAGTCCGGAAAAGAGCAAAGAATTTTATAACGTGGATACAATTTATGTATTTCTGCATATTTATCTAAGAACTTTTGAGCAATAACAGTAGCATAATCCCATTTTTTTTGTTAGAAAAGAGCAGAGTAATTTATGCTTTTAAAGCGAATTACTGAACTATTATTCCTGTACCGAAGTGAGAAAAGGATATAAAATCCACGGTACCAACTCCCTTATTTACCTTCCCTATACCACTCTACGAAATGATTTTATATATTAATCTTAAGAACGTAGATGGCACATTAACATGCGAGATAGAAAAAACAAGTCTACAATAAAGAATGTATCTAAGTATGACAGTGTTACAAAAACATAATAACTTTGTATTCCTTCTCGAAATAATTTACTACAACACGTCCACGTTCAGTTAGTTATTATTAAGGTTGAATACCTTCATAACTTACATTCTTAAGTTATGTACCCAAAACTAGGAAGGTTAAAGAGCCAATCCAAAGCCAGTTTCTCTTTTCTTGACAGAAGTCGGGTATCAAATACGGATTGTTTAGTGTACGGAACAACATATGATACTATTGAATGTTAACGAACCTGTAAATCGCATTGCTTCATCCACTAATTTTAATGATAAGAAGGCGGGTAAAAGTTTTCAGCCAGCATCTAGGCCACAGAGGAAGAAGAACAGAAAAGTTATTTAGTGTAAAAATGTGCAAAGCTTCACGAAAGCAGTAAGTTCCGGCTGTAGGTAAAATATGCTTTTCTTGTGGTAGAACTAATCACTTTTCTGCCGGATATAGAAAAGTCAAGAAAGATAAACAGCAAGTCGATATCTTAGAAGAGAATAATAAACACCTAACTGATCTACAAATTACACTAATCACAAAATCTGAGAAGCAAGAATAAGATATTCATCAGCGGTACAATGGTAGAACTTGCTTTGTCTTGAGGAAAGAGAGAATACAGTGACCTTGGATTCCTAAACACTGTTTGATAAGGATCAATATATAGGCATAGATCATCTTAACATAATGGTAAAACATGATCAGAGTGTAATTCGAATCTTCAATCGAACAGGACATCTGTGATTCCTTTGTAAATGGTAGTCCCGAGATTATAAATTCATGAGTAATCTATCACAAATAATTGTACTATCAATTTAACAGATTATCATTTGGTTTATTCTATAACAATTAATATCACAAGAAGTATCAGATAGGTTCTTTGTTGAGGTTATATACGAAGACAAGTAAGAAAATACAAATGTCAAACTAGAGGGAAGAAAGGACCCTCTGGGAGATGTATAGCTCTCAGTGGCGGATTTAGAAGGTAAAAACAGAGGAGGCCAGCCAGTACCCAGATTATGATAGGTATATATACTAGGTAAAGTTTAAAAAATATACCAATAATTGCTTAAATTAGTTTATCACTGAAAAACTGGGGGATCTAGGCCCCCCGGCCCTGACCTAGATTTTCACTGATAGCTCTAGTTAAAAGTGTATGCAAATGAAATAATACTTGGCTTGGTTTAATAAAGCAAAATGCAAGGAATTGTTGAACAGAGTAAAGCAGTTATGTTTAACACGGCGGTACTATCGCCTGTTATTGTGACTAGAGCACTGGTGACTAGTCTCACAGACCCATTTGTTAAATTTTAAATCTTTCTTAATAATGGGACTGGGACTAAACTTTTGTTATTAAATTAAACTGTGTACAAGTTAGTTGTTTGGGATTGTCAATATTAATGAAAGATGGTGGTCCAAGAAGCATTAAAGATTATTTTTATTTAAGACACTTGAGAGATTATAGGGCTTCGGCACTGGATCTAGATAATTGCATAGTATCCTTTTCGATTCAACGAGTGAAACAATATATGAATGTGTAGAAGGGGGAGTTAATTAATGTATCTTCCTAACTAATTTCCACAAACAAACACTCGCATTAGTGAGGTGAATAGTATATATAATACACGCACCTGCGTTAGTTTTTCAATGCCTAGTCTGGGATAGGAAAAGCTCTGTTAATGGTTTCATTATAAATCTGAATTATTACCAGAGATAAGGGAGGATGTAAAGATACAATTAACATAACAACTGATGAATCATTTATATATATATATATAACTCAAGCTTCGGAAGTAGAAATGAAATAAATGAAATTTGATAATTTTGTAAAGTACAAATGGAATGCATTATTTTGTAAAGTATACGAGAACGAACTGGAGCTGGTAAGAGTGAGAAATACTTCCTTTATTCATTTCTGGTACATTTTTGATTGTCAATTCAAATTGCCATTCGGTGTTTAATATAGCATTCTTTAGATGTTATTATTATTACTCACTCTTGTGACAGTTGAGTGAAAACATCTGAAAAGAAGTATAAAATAAAATGAGATCAATAAGTGGTTCGTATAGCATTATAATTCTTCAATTATTTCCAAATCTATATTAAAACCAAAAGTTATTCTTGGACTCTTGAAGTATTTTGATGATTTTACCACGTAAATATTCCCTGTTCATACTTACAATTTTGGCTTGTTTTCGCAAAATGAGCATAAGAGAATATAGGAGTGCCGTAAAAATATATTTGAAGGCTAAATCCTTCTAGACTGCTCCATCGTTTTCGATGAAATTTGATACACTTCTGCCTCCAAAATATTGACAGATTTCCAGGCACTAAGTAAAAAAATAAAGAACAAACGTAGGTTCTCATGTCCCTCGGGTTCAGCTTACAAGGTAATTTATTCTCTCTTCAATCTTATACAGATTTTAACGTGTACGTGTCTAGAAAAGTCTTTAAGGAAAATAGATAAATTGCCAATGGATTCCAAGTAATTATCTCCTTTTTATGTAGAAACACGCAATACAAGATGACACATATTATATGATTGAAAGCAGTTTTTACAAAATTCGTAGACAGTATTCGAACTCACATTAAACTAAATTTTTATGCACAGATTCGTGACGCTACCACCAAACCATAAAGACACCAAGAGTAGGCTTCTGATTGTGTAACAGTATTTAGAGATCATACCCCCCCTACAGAGTAACGTCATCTATTACTCAACGTTAGATGTTCACACACACACACACACATACACAAACACCAACATATATATATATATTTAGGACGCAAAATTTCTGGTCGCCAGGTCACCATTGGCAACAAGAAATTTAGAGCTGGCGACTAGTGTTCAGTAGGAATGATATCCCCCTGAACTCACAGGGCTGCACAATTTGTGTTTTGCACGAAAATAATTGCTACGTTTGGAATATGAATTCTTCACAGGGGACATGGAAATTGAAGTCTTTGCAACATTGTAATTTGCCTCTCCTTTGCAATCCTCCTGAACCTAATTGTCTGGATTTGAGATTTTATGTCCTAATGTAATCTTTCTTTGTCAAACCGGAAATAGCGTTATATAATAGCGTTAGCGTTAGCGAATAGCGTTATATAATATAGTTTCATTTCTTTCCTTGTGCATTATTAATGTACACTCATGGCCAAAATAATTGTCACATATCTATAACTGTCTTCTTCTAAATATGATTTAATAATGATTTTACAGGGTACGTTTAATACTGATACTATGTGTATAATCGGGAAATGTATATTTGTAGTTAATTTCATAGGAAAAGAATTATAAATACGAAAATTAGAGTGAGTAAACCAAAATGTTGCTAAATGGACAAGAAAGTTTTATTTTGGTTTTATTGTTCTTATTTACTGCTGTTTTGACATGAACCTTGCAACATACATGTCTTTGCCGATTATACACATACTAATATTTTAAGAAATGCCGGGCGAATTAATTATCAAATTATGTTCCTACAACAACATATTTATAGACATGCGACAATAATTTTGGACATGAGTGTACCTCATAACACTAAAATAACCAGAAGCATTAGAACTATTAAAATTGTCACATGAGCTTTTCTTCAAAAATGAACATTGTCAATGGGGTCTTTGAAACAAAAAAGAATCTTCCGAACCTCTGCTATAACCAATTGATAAGCATTTCTTTAGAACATTTAATAGTGGTCAATATGGTTGGAAGAAATGTTACAATCTTTGATGATATCACGAAATCTCATGGAGAAAAAATTCCTCCGAAGTTATGAAATCTGTCCAAAGCATTTCTCAAATCGGTCTCAAATTGGGTTACGAGCATTGTTGCAGTACTAATTTCACTCGCTTGGGAAAGCTTCTGAAAGAAAGAAACCTATTACTCTAATAGAACTCAAAAGACTATGACTTATCCTGAGGAAGAAGAAGGTAACAAAATCAGAACAACAAAAACCTTTGTTCGTTTTACAACGATACTTTGTATTTTAACATCTTTATTATATCTTTATTTGTATTTATGGGCAAAATGCACTTTTAAAATATGCACAAGCTGTTCAAGAAAGGAAGAAGAAGACTATAAAAACAGAAATAGAAGTAATTTCTTCTCCGTTGTTATGCGATGATAGTGATTCGACGATCTGAGTTTAATTGCCCTAGTAACAAGAAATAAATAATTTATGTAATTGAGGATCCATCTCGTGAAGACTATATGTACAATTTTCAAAGAGTGTAAACGATTAACTTGTTTGGTACTGTAATAAATGTAATATCATAACGCAGTGTGAAAATGAATTTTGATAAATCAGTAGCCTTAGTTAATTATATAAATACATATATAAACTGAAGATCTTTTTACATTATAATATATTTTCCCTAAAGTGCTAGTAATGGGTAAACTAGTGGTTGACTGTACCTTACATATGTGCACTCTCGGTGACTAAAGTAGGAAGATTTGTTTATCGTAAGGACGTGTCTCTGCCCCTCCACTTTAACTGATTTGATTTCGCACCTGAGTACCTAGAGCGTGAATGCATATGATATAAAAACAAAGTACAAAAAATACAAACATTTCTAATTGGCCAGTAACAGAATTCTAAACCACTGAGGGCACGAGTGCACAGGTACGTAGCCAGAATTTTGTAATAGTGGGCTCCGTGACAAAATACTATGGTTATCACATAAGAAGTTCGATCATTCTAAACTATTTTACGAGAAGCAAGTCAGGTATATTTCGAGCACTTATATGGTCTTCCTAGCAATAAAACGCATTTCTGTAAATTTTATAAATCTGCGTATGCCTAAATTAGGACAGCACCATCTTTTAGAAAACAAAAATTTGAATAAAGATATTGGGCGGACACATTTTTTGATCAGCTAATGATACACTGATATAGCGAAACACTTAGGTTACCTACCTATTGAAGAATTAATTAATATGCAGAAGGGCAGTAGATTACTCTCCGGCATTTGTTAACGAGGTGGTAAATTTCTTAATTCAAGGAAGTGTGTATCATTAAAATGTAAACAATTAAGTTATTAATGAAATAAACTTGGTAAAGAAAGGCTTATATTTTTCGTGAAAGTTGAATGTAATGAACCTTGTAGATATATAGAATAATTAAGTTTCATTAATAGAAAGTATATCCTATTTAATAAATAAAAGTATTTTAAACATGTGTATTACTAATCGTAATAGATACTGATACATATAATTTTTCGAAAGGGCAAGAGTGGATGAATAATCTACAAGCTTGCCTAACTGTATTTCTTGGGATGTCTGGCTTAAACAAACCCCTTAAAGAAAATGATGTTGCATACCTGAAAGATGATACGGAATAATAACAAACTGCTCTGTGACAGTGTACAACGGGAGAGGGAGTTTGGTTTGGTGTTTTTGTAAATCAAAACTTAGCTAAATTTCACAAAGGCTAGGTTTAAATATAGCATTTTTGCTTCTAATTGAGTTAGTTATGGTTTAAGATGAATCGGTATCTGAAGGACAAAATATTTGAGATTTTAGACTCGTCGAGTCCCGGTAGAAAGTAATTTATTTTCATTCTAGTGTTGTGTTCCACGGACCGATGCGATGAGTAATTTTCATTATAGGCATTATACTAAGACTCTCAAGTTAAAAGTTCTACGAGTAAGTTATCAAGCAGGGATATTATTCATAGTTACACAAGCAGGAATACACAGGGAACCTGATTTCTGTTTATTCATATATCTTGGAATCACCTGGAAGGATCACGTTCACGAACAACTAGATTCGTAAATTTTGGCTCCTTGTCCAAAAATGAAGGTGATCCGTTAAGTTTTTTTAAAATTGTCCCTCTCTAACAGACACACGGACAGACGGAGAAAATGAATAAAGCAAGGTTTGTGAAATGAAAATCTTTAAACTTTTGGAAAATGAGTCACTTACTATCCCAAAAGTGTCATCCAATGTAGAACTTTAAAAAAAAATATATGAAGTGCTTTTACAGATGACGGGATTGTATGGAGTATCACTCAGGCACGGCAGAGTATTTCCACTACTTCCTCTGGAACATTTTGGTAATTTACCCTAATGAAAATGCAGTTTCAGGATCGATTTAAAGAGGTTGACTGCCAAGGTCAGATTGTAACACTCAGTTTAGTCAAGTAATAAAAAATTGCGAAAATTAATCAACATGGTATGTCCACTTTGACGCCATTGTTATCAGTGCTGGTTACTTTCTAGGGCCAGACTATAAGTGTTGTGTATACCTAACATTGGACATCTAAAATATTTTTTTATCATGCTAACAAGTGACAAGTGAAACCCATATATGGGTATTACAGCTTGGAACAGATGGTGAGTTGAGACACTAAAGTAAGTATCGCGGTCTCACGAATGAGAGTACTTGAGACCCAATTTTGGGTCTCATGCCAGTCAACCTGTACGAAAATTGAGTTATTTCGAATTTGTTGTTCTCTTGTCCTAGTGGAATGTAAGTATTCTTTAATGAAAGCATGGGGAGTTACCAGGAAAGTACTAAAGGTACAATCCCCGATCTAAGTTGTCTTGCATCAAAAATACAGGTAACATTCCCAAATAATATAGATCTGGGGGTTGTTAAAAATAATAAAATGTACTTCTTAAAGAGTTAAGTTGATTTTAACATTAGTTTCAGCAGCAAGGCTATACGAGAGGTGTCCTGCTGATTAGCATGGAATCCGAACCACATCAGCTCCTCCAGGAACTAAACCAGGGTCTCCCACGTCAAAGGTACAAACGAATTTGTTAAAGAGTTTGTATATATACAGGGATTAGACAAAAAATCTAAACGTTTGCAAAAGTGTGAAAATAATAACTAGTATGGTGTGGGAGCCTTCTTTTGCTTCCAAAGCAGCTTGGATCCGACGTGGAATGGACGTATATAGCTCCTGAATCGTAGTGTGTGGACTTTTGTACCATTGTTCCTCCAAAACATGCTCCAGTTCTTTAAGGGATGCTGGTGGAGAGTAATGAGACCGAACACTCCTTTCTAACTCTGACCACAATGGTTCAATGATGTTCAGATCAGGTGATTCAGGGACCCAGGGGAGGTGTAATAGCTCTGGTCATGCTACTCAAACCATGATTTCACCGTTTTTGCAGCGTGGTAGGATGCCAAATGATCTTGGTAGATGCCATCATAATCAGGGAATAATATTTGGGACATGGGTAGAACTTGCTCACCGAAAATGGCCTCATAAGCCTTAGTATTCATCATTCCATGCAGGACTATGGTGGGACCTGCGGAAAACCACGATATCACTGCCCATACTGTAACAGAACCACCTACATGCTTTACAGTCTGTATCATAGGCCTGCGACGGTGTTCTCCAAACGTAAACACGACCGTCTGCTGAGAACAAGGTGAAGGTCGGTTCTTCGGACCACATTACGTGTTTCCACTGCTCATGCCTTGTGGTCCTTGCACCAATGGACACGCCTCTTCGAATTTACTGCTGTGACCAGGGGTTTGGCGATAGCAGTCCTGTCAAACATTTTCATTTTATGAAGTTGCCGTTGCACTTTTTTCGATGAAAAAGGGTTCTGTAGGCCGGAATTGAGTTCAGACGTAATTCTCATTGAGGTGGGTTTCTTTCTGGCTGCTACAATCCGTTGTAATGCCCACCGTTCCTTATCTGACAGGATTGTCTTTCGACTAGTGTTGTGCTTTGCAGACGTCGTTTCCGGATGAATTGTGTATGCCCTCGTGACATTGCACAAGTGCCTTTCGATACCCCACAATGTTCGCCACTTTTGCCACTGAAGCTCCAACCAGATGGGTACCAAGGATCATGCCTGTTTGGAAGTCTGTCAGGTCGCCCATTTTACCGCACAACTTTCACATCACGACACTACACGTCCTAACTATTAAATATATATAAAACTACATGAGCTGACATAAATTATTGAGCACTTCCTGTAGGGCTACAATTATTACATTTGGCATAATGGTAGCTCTCCGGGACTAACTGATAGAAAAATAGCCAAAAGTAAATATTTTTAATTTTTAGGGTTTCTAAAGTGGGGATGAAAAATTTTCTATCGTTATTAATTGGACCTTTTTTGGACCTATAAAATCATGTTTTAGGTACTTAGAATTGGAATAAAAACTTGAAATTCCATATACATGTACGTTTTCTTAACAGTACTTTACGCAATTCAGTAAAAGTTTTAAAAAATTCAACTTTAGAGTGTTTTTATACCTAACTGAAAAATATTTCCCATGTTATTTATATGGAACAACTTTTAAACCCGAAATTATTCACCACTTCCTGTAGGGCTACAATGGTTAAATTTGACATGATTGTAGGTAGCTTTTCGGGACAAACCCACAGGAAAATTGCCAAAAGTAAATATTTTTAATTTTGAAGAGGTATAAAGATTGGATGAAGAATTTCACCATGTTATTTAAATGGATCTTTTCTTGGACTTATAATCTCATGTTTTAGGTACTTTAAATTTGAATAAAATCTTGAAATTCTTTATGCTTGTACGTTAACGTAAGCGTTACCTAAGTGAATCATTAGAAATAAAAATTTCCAAGCGCAGAGTGGTTTTATGGGGAACGGAAAAATGTTTCCCATTTTATTTACATGGGACGTCTTCTACTCTCCAAAATGTTTAGGCACTTCCAGCATGATTAGAATGATGAAATTTGGCATAATTATTGCATTCCATCACTAACCGACAGGGCAATTGCCAAAAGTGAATATTTTTAATTCTTTAGGAGTTTAAACGGGATGAAGGAATTCCCATGTTATTTAAAAGGGTGGTGTCTTGGGATAGAAAATCTTATCTTTTAGATAGTTGAAATAGGAATAGAAACGATAAAATTGTGGGTTCAAGAGATGCGAGGCCGTAGGCCGAACAAAGACAGTGTGTTGGGGGCGAAGTCATCGGATGGGCAGATTCAGGAAATATGAAGATACAATTCACGAAATTCGCTGTTGATGCAAAGGGCGATAGATAAGAAATGCGAGGCCGTAGGCCGAGCAAACTCGGGGGTCTGGGGCAGAGCACCCAGCTAGCCAAAGGCTAGTATATATATATATATATATATATATATATATATATATATATATATATATATATATATATGTGTGTGTGTGTGTGTGTATAAGCGAATGTGATTTTGTGTGAGACATCATCATGCAAATTATATTTGGAATGATTATTATACTTATTCCACCTAACAATCTTATGATGTTAATTTAATTTTTTCATTATTGGTGGATGCTGTAAGTAGCAGAGTATCACATTTAAAAAAATAATTGAAAACAACTGATATTACTGTCCAACCCATAATTTTTGGAGTTGCTCAGATGAATATTGATATTTGTGATTCTGGTTTAAATACAAATTCTATAACGAAATATTGGATAAGTTAATAATTACCTGTACCTTGGGTAGAAAGTGCTCATACATAAGCACTATACCTTATAGAATGTTAATTTAATAATAACAAAAGAAGAATGTTTTTGATATATGTAAGAAAAATATATTATGGGATAGTTCGTTGCTATGTAATAGTTGATGGATACCTAATCTTCATGAATGTGTACATGACAGTTTGAAAGAAAAATACATTAAAAGTGTATCAACTAATAAACCATGCAAAACCGTTCATCGACTTTATAATTCTGCTAGATAAGGTGAGAATAATATTATATATAATTATTGAAAATATTTTTACATGAAAGCAATTACTACCATTCAAGATCTGGATATCCTCGATCGAACCAGGTTGACGACTACCCTTGGTGAGTCGTTGTAAAAATTTTGGTTTACCTCACCCGGGATTTCTTGTAAATTCTCTACCCGAAGCATAGTAAGGGTGAATTTACTTTTGTAATAAAGTTAATGAATACAAATTTCACCAGACTGAGAAGTGGTAAAATAATCATAAGAAAAATGAACGGTGACTCAATGGAGAAAGAATCCGATGACTGTGATAACGTTGAACATAGAGTAACAACCGGAATGACATTAGAAGAACGAATCTTGCTAGCCTTACAGCAGCAATAACAATGTCGAAAGAACGATTCTGAAGCCATGAAACAAAATTTGATCGAATTGAAACAGACGATAGAACAGAAGATAGAACAGAAGTCAGAAGAAACCAACAAGCAATATGAGGAATTAAGTAGACGAATGGAACAGAAGTCAGATGAAACGAAACAATCAATTATCCAGGCGATGAATGACATCACCTCGCAGTTCGAGGAAAAGTTAAAAAGAATATCTGAGGATTGTCCGGATAATCACGACCACATTATTCAAGAAATCAGTGGTGTAAAAAAGGATTTAGAAGTAATGGAATCTTCTGTTCGTCAACAAAAGGGTCAGGTCAACAATAATACGGGTACTAACAACATACGTGCAAATACGCAACTGGTAACTACTCTACAGGAAGAAATGAAGAAGCTGCAGGTCAAGGACAACACATACCACAATAATACGGTTAGTGATCATTTTGAGTTTCCCCATTCCCAAGAAATGACTTCGCCTCCACCCACATCTGATGAGGACATTATTTTGGAAGAACTTCATCCGAAGAGTACTGATGGGCGGAAAAAAGATGGTGTAACGACACATCACATCATGGATATGAATTGTCACCCAATAAGTACACGGAGTGATAAAAGGAAGGTAAAGTTAAGCGTTAAGATGAGTGAAATACGTGCCATGAGTAAATTTAGTGGTAAATGTAATGAGAATGCTACTTCTTTCCTAGAAAAATTCCAGGACGAATGCAATATAATGTGTATAGATAGATCACAATATATGAAACTAATCCCACATTTATTACTCCCACCATGTTCCTTATGGTTTAAGGCAATACGTGATCACATTAATACATATGAGGAATTCAAGGCAGCACTGATTGCAAATTATGAAAATGACTTTTAACTTGCAAATAGAGATGCCACGATTAGAAATCAACATTGCAATCCTCGTTTACACAAATCTGTTGTCGAGTTTGTTGTAAATACCTACAACGAATTAAAAGTCGTAAATCCATTGCAATCAGAATCTAGAATAATAGCATCCATTCGAAATTTGCTCCCATTTAAGTTACAACAGATCTTGTTTTCTACACAGTGTATGAGTTTCAATCATTTGTTAATGCTCGTTCAATGTTATGAAACTCAATACCATGCTTTGAATCAACAAGCAGAAGTGGGTAAAAATAAGAATAATTCAGATCATCGTGTACCTGTTCGGAATCTAAATATCCGAAGTGTGAACGGTACGGAATACAACCCAAGCCGAGTAAATTCTAGCAATCAAAACGAACAAAATAGGCAAAGCTATGTAGGGAATCAACCTAATCTAACCGAACACAACGATAATTATGACAGATCGCTCCACCGAAGTAGACATAAAAACAATCGAAAGATATGGCGAAATCCCAGAAATACGGCAAATTACGTGGATAACCATAATCGTTGTCCAAGAGATGGCACTTCGTATCAGAATCGGAATCACGATGCAATGCATGCACAAAATGTTGTAGAACCTAATCATAATTGTGCCGTGCAATGCACTTTATTGGAATCATATGCCAGTACAAATTTTAACTGACTCTAGTTAATGAAGTAAGGGTTAAACCCATATCAGTTATATATTCTTGTGAATTTTTATTTTTAAGTTGATGTGTTAATATCAATAACGAAAACAATTCTTATAACTTCGATATACAAGCAATATGAGGAATTATAATTCGGTTCATAATTAATTAAAAGCAAAGATTATTTATATTAGATTGACTTGTGTTGAAAACTTAATTGTCAAAGATTATGTTAAGTATAAGATTCATTCTTTTAAGCTAATTATTCAACGACTGTCTTGAATAAGATTCTTCATTATTCCGATATCTTATAGATCCAATGTTTATTATGAAATAACATCTAAAATAATTAATATATATAATGCGCCCTGAATCACCGTGGACTCATGTTTTAAAAGGTAATTGTTACTTACAATTTTGATTTCGCACCCTTCAAAAATTATAAACAAGCGACGACGTTGTAATAATAAAATATAATAATATAATAAGTGATAATGAAATAAATATAATTAATGTAATAAAAGATAAGTATTAATTAAATGAAAGATTTGTTATAAATGTATCTATATATGAAATGTAACGAAGATACATACGAGGGGCGATCAAAATGTAAAGGACATATATAATGTAAAATCACTATTGTAAACGGACCAGTGATTCTTGAAGATAAAAGCCAAGCTCGTTTATGACTTTTATATTCAGTCCCATTGTCGGGCGACATTTTTATATAACGAAATATTGGATAAGTTAATAATTACCTGTACCTTGGGTAGAAAGTGCTCATACATAAGCACTATACCTTATAGAATGTTAATTTAATAATAACAAAAGAAGAATGTTTTTGATATATGTAAGAAAAATATATTATGGGATAGTTCGTTGCTATGTAATAGTTGATGGATACCTAATCTTCATGAATGTGTACATGACAGTTTGAAAGAAAAATACATTAAAAGTGTATCAACTAATAAACCATGCAAAACCGTTCATCGACTTTATAATTCTGCTAGATAAGGTGAGAATAATATTATATATAATTATTAAAGATATTTTTACATGAAAGCAATTACTACCATTCAAGATCTGGATATCCTCGATCGAACCAGGTTGACGACTACCCTTGGTGAGTCGTTGTAATTCATCTCCATTATCTGTAACGAACCGCTTTTCTGTTTTATATCTTGCGTTCTTGTGTAAATACAGTTAAGATATTGTGCAATTTTTCTATCTAGCAGCTTAAACCCTGCAGTCGTGGCTACGCAGGAGCCCGACAGATTACTCTAAATGTTTGCTGCATACTGTTTAATACTATCTTCCTTTTGGTCCGGAGGGTACCAGATTATCGTAACACATATCCAAATTAAAAGGGTATTATCTCTCCGTAAATCTTTTAACTGTGTTCGCAATCTCCTCCCACCAATATTTTTCCTGTTTTTTGTGTAAGCAAAATTACAAGTTCTACGATATTAGATGAATAAGCCCTTCTTTGCGCGGGGAGTTTACTGTAGATTTATGAAACCTTCTATATTTCTGAATCCACGACGTGTTTTTATTATGCAGTTTTCTCCCAAAAACATTGTTGAAACATGTTGCTTTCGCGACATATGAAGTTGAGTTTTTCTTCACTGAACAGAGTCAGGCGCTGTAAATTTACACTCTTATTTGTTTAGACACTTTAAATGAGGAACACTAAAAAGATTTCTATCTGATTGCTAGTGTAATTTTATACTAAGTTCTGGATATATATATAGTATCTGCGTAGGTTTTCAAATCTTAGGTTTTAAAATGAGGTGGAGGTCGTCTTGGATTCAGAAATATACGATATTTGAACTTTACCGCCTTAGTATATGCATTATTGATGTCATTCTCTTAGCCCATTCATTATGATGGGGATTAATAGTTCGTGAAACAGTATAAAGTGAAACACTATTCAGCACAGCGACCTCGAAAAGTATGGTACGGATAATTAAATCGGTCATTTTCTCTTATTTGGATGTCATCCATTTCTCCCTAGCCCCAAAATAAGAAATTTGTTTTGGCTGTTGTTAGATGGAACAAAGAATAATTTTCCAAGAGAATTTTCATTTACGGAGTCCATATCTAAAGCACAGTAGCTTTGCAATAGAGCTGTGTACGGTAAATAGAAAATAAACGAAAGATACACAAAGCAGGAAACCAGCTGTGACCGAAGTGCCAAAGTCAATCGCACACTCTGCCTCACTCAACGGTAAAATCGATTTGCTATTGTGTATACACAGAAGATACATTAGCGAAGATTAAAGAATAGGTAGTCTTAAAATGTTTTGTTATGAAATATTAAATACAAGGGGGAATATACTCACTGAGCAAATCTCATAAGCTCCTGACTTACGAAGCTGTGGAACACAGCCTCTACAACCGAGACAAGTCTGGTCCAAACCAAGAGTAGCCAGCAAATATAGTCATCTTCAATTCTTAAATTAAGGGTTAGTTGTCCGTCAAAATTTGCGTCAAATCTGAACAGTAGCAACAAGGAAGTAAAGTACCACCATCAAGATGACTCTAGTTGAACTGACCGTGTTTTTCGGTGACCTCAGCAACGAAATTTAGCGATGGCTGTTTCTTACACAATGTGTAACTTACTCAGTAAATTTGGACTATATCGGGCTAGTAGTTGACCGGAAATACGTACCAGCTACACACATATATACAGGGTGTTAATGAACTATACCAACAAAATTTAAGATGTGTTTCCTCACATCAAAATAAAAGAAAACAGTTCAGTTCATATGAACCTTGAAACACAATGAATTAAAAAAGTAGGAAGAAATTGTGATTCTGACCAGAGATGGAAACATTGATGAACATTGCCACCTACGAACTTTCGTTTGAGAAATTGACCTATCGAATCTTGTAGCGATACAAAGTAATTTTCCTAGTTAACATCTAATATTGTTAGGCAGAGAAATTCTCTCGAAATTGTGTCGTCAAGATGAGAAGTTAACAAGTGTATTAGTGGTTTGTATAAGGAACCTGGAGCATTGTGAGTGAGTGATTAATATTCACTAATTCTAAAAAATTTTAAAACCTTTATTTCATTTTTCTTTGTATTTTTTGGATAAGGATACGGTGAGTATTGGTCACCCACTTGGAATGGCCCTGATTCCTATTAGATTTAAAGTGTATGTAAATTGTCGTGTTAGATTTGGTAATATAATACGAAGTAATTTCTTGAAACTAAATGAAACGTCTAAATTTAATCAAAATTATTGAATCTCTAATGAGTTGTTATATAAAAGATAATTTTCGCCTTCCGACATTGAACTGTGATAGCGGAGCAATTTCACAAAGAATCGGTTTGTTGTTATATATTTATATATGTTGTTCGTTGAATTATTTGTTATAATAAATTATATTTCAATTGAAACTGATTCCTTCTAATTTGAAACAAAATAATAACCCTTTCACCAAGTCGTGCTACCATAATCACTCGAAAATGCAGTGTACTTGTCGTTCCGTTGCATTGACATGATTGCTGCATACTTGTATCACTACCAGCAACATTAAGACTTGGTGGGATGGGAAGAGAGTTTTTAATCAATTATTGTTAGATGAATTCTCTAGTCAATATACTAGCTGTGCTACACCAACTAGGTTATTAAGATATTTTAAAATGCCTATAGGGTTTATAAATTCACTGTTTATTTTTTCTAGTATCATGAATAAAATATTTAGGGATTTCTTACGAGACTTTTTAGATATATTTTGTGACGATATTATTATTCATACCGATACTATTGGAAAGCATAAAGAAATATTAGAGTTGGTTTTGCAGAGACTTCGACAATTTTTATAACAATTTCTAAAAGGAAAACTAAACTATGTAAACATAAAACTCTTAGGCTATGTCTTTTCAGTTGGATATCTGATGATCGATGAGGGCCGAGTTCGGGTAATTAAAAAGCTGCCTAAACCTAAAAATCGACGAGTGTTGAGTAAACTGATTGGTTTCCTGTCTTATTATTTAAAATTTGTTTAGGATTATGGTGAATTATTGGGTCGTTTACATGCTTTAAAGTCAACTAAAATACCGTTATGTTGGGGAAAAGAAGAAGATGAGATATTGGAGCAAATAAAGGAGGCAATTATTAATCATATTATTTTGAAAGTTCCAGACTTGTCTAGTCTTTTTATAATACATAACGAAAGCAGAAGTCGTGCTTATAGCTCTATATTAAGTAAGTATAATGATTAAGGGCGACTTCGTCCTGTTTAGTTCTTTTCTAAGATGATTCCACCGACTGATTCGTCCAAGAGTATTTTTGATTTGGAAATGAAGTGTTTAATTTATACTCTAGATAAGTTCGACATCTATTTACAAAAGAAATTCACCACTTATACCGACAATGCTAGCTTATCGTGGATTTTAAGAAATCATAAGAGACAAAAGACGTATGGTTCTTTAATTGAGAAGATAAGTAAGTAATCTTTTGATAATCCATCTGCGATCTTTCAAAAATCATTTTGCTGATTATATCAGCCGTATGTATAATTATGTAGATTACGCCACCCAACAGTGAAATAATAGAAATTAAGAAGATTAAGGAACTGAAGGTCCATCTCTCTTTTGAAAATTTCTGGAGTCATTCTCTCTTTAATAAACCGCTTGTCGAGCACCAAAGAGAAGATCCTCAGTTAAAGGAGATAATTTTAGCATTAGAATGAAGAAGGAATAAGTATCCTTATATATTAAAAAAAGGTGTAGTATTAAAAATAAATAATGGTAAAAATACGGTGGTTTACGTGCAATAATTCCCCAGTCTTTGCTCTATTCTGTTATTAAATACTGGCACGAAGAATTAGTGGGAGGATGTCACGGTGGAATAAGAAGACTACATCTAAAATAGCATCTAGGTCTACATGGGATAAAATGTATTCTGAAATTAGTGACTATGATAAGGCGATGTATAATTTGTCACGAGAGCCAAGATCTTAATCGAAAACCTTATGGTACATATTATTGAAAGGAACGTCGATATCCAAATAATGTAGTACATTTAGATTGCATGGGAGATTTGCCTACTAGTAATCGATTTAATTATACTATAATTGTTTTGACGGGTATTTATAATCGTTTTGCAATAATAGAGCCTTTAAGATCTTTGAATTCAAAAATGATCTCTCCCAAGTTAACTAAAAATTTCCTTACATAAGAATATCCCTATTCTCTTCTAGATGATAATGCTTCATACTTCTCTAGTGAGTACTTCAAACAATATTTGCTTAGTTTAGGTATTAAGAATATCTTTATGTCCCCTTACTCAATGTCTTCGAATAGGACAGAGCGTATGAATAAGAAAATTAAAGGGATACTCCGAGCGTATACTAATAAGAATCATACAAAATGGGCTAGCTATCTCTATCAAACCCAATTCACATTACATATTACTGAAAATAGTGAAACTCAGAAGACCCCAAGTGAGCTTTATCTTGGTAGAAAAATGTTCAATCCATTACACGTTAACTGGATTTTAGATTTGGGTATAATAGGGAAAGCACAAAATAAAGAAGAAATTAGTGATACCATAGTAGATAACATAGAGAAAGCATGGAAACGGAGACAACTAGCTTATAATAAAATACATGTGCATAGTAATATAATTGTAAGTGATTTAGTTCTTGTAAAGAAAATGTCAAAATCATCCTTGGATGAGAAATATTATGCCAAATTTGATACTAAATTTACTGGACATTTCAAGATTTTAAGTTATGTAACATTAAATAACGTCTGGGTTTAGTTAGTTAGTAGTCCTGATGTAATGTTAAAACGTTATGTTTAATTTATAAAAATGTATTTGCCTCCAATAAATGTCAACAGTGTTATAAGTTTTAATGATAGTAATGATAAATCAAATAATAAAGCTTGTTTATGTTCATTTCTGAGATAAAAAAGAATATATATATATATATATATATATATATATATATATATATATATATATATATATATATATATAGATAGATAGATAGATAGATAGATAGGCCCTATATAGATATAGATAGATAGATAGATAGATATATTTTGTGTGTAGTTTATGTAATGTTTTTGTAAGAAATGTACTGTTGTGTATTTTACAATTCTGCACGTACAGAATTATGTGGATGCACTATGTTTGTGCATTCGTCGGAGAAACCTGATTACACTGAATCGTCTGCATGGTCGAGAAAAGGCAATATTGTCAACATTAAAGCGAATTATGTTCTCCACTCTTACCATCTTATTGGTTCTGCAAGTCATACTTTGTGGATAAGGAAGATTTCATCTGGTTGTGATAATCTACTTTTAGAACTTGAGATTAGGCGTCCAAATTTGGTAATAATAGTAATATCTGGAAGTTTTTGGACTACTCTTCGTGAGTTGAACTATCCTTATTTCTGCAGGTAGTGATTGACTTCTTCAGTGAAATATATTTTTCTTTTTTTTTTCGGATAACCATAGTTAAGAAGTAAAACTTCCCAGAGGTGGGGGGGGGGATTTAATATGAAGCACAAAGAATGAAGAAATTGTGATTCCGATCAGAGTTGGAATTGTTTCGAAATTGTGTCGTCAAGATGAGAAGTTAACAAGTGTATTAGTGGTTTGTATAAGGAACCTGGAGCATTGTGAGTGAGTGATTAATATTCACTAATTCTAAAAAAATTAAAAACCTTTATTTTATTTTTTGTATTTTTTGGATAACGATACGGTGAGTATTGGTCATCCACTTGGAATGGTCCTGATTCCTATTAGATTTAAAGTGCATGTAATTTGTCGTGTTAGATTTGGTAATATAATTCAAAGTAATTTCTTGAAACAAAATGAAACCTCTAAATTTAATCAAAATTATTGAATCTTTAATGAGTTGTTATATAAAAGATAATTTTTGCCTTCCGACATTGAACTGTGATTGCGGAGGAATTTCACAAAGGCATTGGTTTGTTAATTATATATTTGTATATGTTGTTCGTTGAATTATTATTTATAATAAATTATATTTCAGTTGAAACTGATTCCTTCTAATTTGAAACAAAATAATAACCCTTTCACCAAGTCGTGCTACCATAATCACTCGAAAATGCAGTGTACTTGTCGTTCCATTTACATGATTGCTGCAACCTATGGCGAAAAGTGCATAGTTTCAGAGCTAGTGCTGTCCAAAATCGCGAAAGAGATAGATTTTAATAAACCCTATTTCGAACTTCAGAAGGTGTGGATGGTTGTTCTTATCACCGTAAAGGAAGCTACTCATGCACAATCCAAAAGTGCATATTTGACCAATTTTCCATACGTTTAGAGGGTATTCCCTACCGTGTGTATATCCTGATTTCAAGAAGAGTCCAATATAGGCAGGAGGTAAACCTTGACAACAATGGACATCCAATACTTCGCAGGGAATGCAAAAGTGTTACAAACCAGCAGATCAATGTTTCTTTGTGTTCGGAATAACTTGTTATGATATGTATCTCATCACAGGATACCCCACGTTTTCTTCACTTATAACCGTGACAGAAAACATCGTACATGCTTTTCTCGAGCACGAGATACCATGCTGCTGACGATCTTTAACACTTCCGACATCACGCCAAAGGATTCCGTGTTTACTGGTGTCTAGGAATTTCATCCTGCGAGGAATAACCTGTACATCCATTGAACATTAATGGCATATGCATTTTTGGCATATGCATATGCATGACTCCCTTTAAGCTTATAAGAACTACCATCCGCAGTCTCTTGAATTCGAAATAGGGCCTCTCGAAATTTGGCTTTTTCGCTGGCTCTGAAACTATGCACTTTATGCCATAGGTTTAAGTGAGCTTTTTCATTTTTCACTTATAATGATGTGAGGAATCACCTCTTAACTTTTTTCGGTATAGTTCATTAACACTCTGTATACACATGTTTTGAACTGTGTATGGCCATTAAGAAGTCACCAACACAACTCACTCGTAGCCACAAATTAGCATTTCTTATAATTTTGATAACTTCCTTATTATTCAGCTGTTCTTTTTAAATGTACATTTAGTATTTTCGCTCGTTATTTTCGTTTGTAGATGCTATTACCTTAATCTGTAGAAGATAAAAACACAATAAAAGCATTTATACGCTGGATGGATAAAAACCAAAAAGACGCCAATTTGAAACGTACAACTACAACCTGAAATTCCAAATGATATCAAAGAAGGAAGATAATAGAAAACCAACGAATTATATACAAATCAACGATAACTCCAAACGAAGAATCCCTGGAAATTTTGGTCTATTTATCGACAGAAATACAGACCTTCTTTTCTTCCTTAACCACCACAAGGCTTATGCAAGGGTGTACTTAAGAGAAGCTGAAGAAAAACTGTAACTTTTCCATTGTTTCATGGCAGACAAATTTGCATAAAACCCGCAAAAACTCATAATTGAAGAACAAGCCTAGAGCATCACTTAGATCATTTATCATCAACACGATATAACTGATATTGACCTTAATGCCACTCATTCAGAGGAAAACAACTTAACTTTGAATCACACTACCGTGGAAGAAGGATAGACTGCTTTTCGAAAGAAAAAAATGTAAAGTTCGGGGGCCTGACGAAATCCATCTTTAGAAAAGAAAACATGAGACCTATTTTACAACAAACTAGCTGTCCTTTAAACTGCAAGTCTCAAAACTGGATATGTTTCCTCTGTCTGTAGGTGTAATCCGATTCTCATAGCGAAACCAGGCAAACTTCCCATTGACTATCAAAATTAAAGACCAATTATGTTTATATCAATTCACACAAAAGTCATGGTAAAAGTTCAGCTTTGTCGCAGATACGATTATTTCGAAGACAGTTATGAACATAATAAAAAGCATGCTAGTTTTCTACCTCATACAAGTACTACAATAACAAACAGTGCGAAAATACCCATAACGCGATAAAATTTATCCAAAAAGAAGAGCTATATTTTTCGATCTCAGAAGTGCCTTTGACACCATTTGGATTGATGGCTTGTTATACAGATCGACAAAGTTGAACAGGCCATTATGTGCTGGGACTTTTACTTCCTAAAAAATTAAACTACACAAATAATAATGTATGATCTATATTACTTATCAATATATATTGAAAGAAGTGTGCCACAAGGATCGACGCTTGAACAATTTCTTTACATTCTCTGTTGATGATACACCAGTACTACATCCAAAATATCCCTCGCTGGTGATACGTCCTATTGGATGTTATCCGCCAGAATTCAAGATAACCTTCAACATCTATATGCATAAACTAAAACATTTCTTAAGTGGTCTAAAGTTTGATAGCTTATTATTAATGCAAGCAAAAATACCTTTTGATATTTTTTCATAAAGGCAAAGGTACACGTCGAGTATGCTTGAATACTCCACAAGCGTTAAATGTGCATATGAATCTATTCTCAAAAGCAATTTTCCTTAGGATTTCATTTTACAATATGCTTAATCTCAAATCACATAAAATATCTGAAGAATAAATCACTTAACGTTATATATCATATCAAATCTTTCATAAATAATCCTTATACTCGTATTCCCCTGAACTTATCAACAAACTAAACAAAACCGTAATCCGACCTAATTTAACTCTTTCACTGCGTAAGTCGGCTATTATTGACGGAAACAAAATTTCCCTAACGAGCGAACGCGTACTATAGTCAATGTTTTAAATAAATTTTTGTGCGTATCTTGAGCTTCTCCAGAATAGTAACCAAAGGTGTTCCGTGAGGTTTTTTGCATTGAAATCAACAGAAGTCGAGTTACACAGTGAAATGGTTAACGTGTGGACTTCTCTATTCACTCTCAGAAACATTCAATGGCTTTCCAAAACTAAGAGATATTGACTTCAATTTACGAACCGCGAACATCATTATCTAACAAAACTATATCGCTCCTACTCTCTAAGTCCATTTCTATACTTGGCATACACACTGTGGATTGTCTGTTTTAATTACCAACACCCAGGCCGGTAGACCGCCCAAAAATGTAGAGGGGGCCGATCGAACCATATTAAAATTTTCCAGGAGCAATAAAATTTAGGGGGTCCAGGTTTCCCTAGACATTCCTGGGTACGGGCCTGCCTTGCAGGACATAGCGTTTCTATATCCCATCTTATTTTCCGTAGCATGGAGTTCTCAAACTATGGAGTTGATGTGCGTGAATGGTTGGATACTGTTTCGTATTTTTCATTTCCATGGTCCCTCGGGTTACATGAAGTGGCTGCCCAGATCCCCTGACCTAATGACGCTTGATTTTTTTATCTGTGCGGATATTTTAAGCAGATTGTGTATTCTCAAATAATTCGTGATTTCAGACACCTTGAGACACGCATGCAACTCACCTGTGACAGCATTTTATCCGACTTTATGCATGTGCAATGTGGCCGAGGTGGCTCAGTGGTAGAGCGTTCACCTCTGGTACTTGGGGTCCCGGGTTCGATCCCAGCCCCCGCCAAGTGAACTTTGTGGTTGACAAACACCGCGTGCGTGGTTTTTCTCGGGGTTCTGCCGTTTCCTCCCACTTTCTTCATTCCACCATTTATTACTCATCATCACCATCTTCTTTAGCCTAACCGGCATAACTGTGGGATGTAAAACTCAAAGATTTCATTTCATTTTCATTTTTTATGCATGTGCAGTGAGAGTGGTTGCAGTGACTACAGTTATGAATTACACAGGATGAACACCACATAGAACTTGTATTTCAGCATGCACTTGAGAGATAATTTGCCGAATTTGGACATTCACAACTCCCGAATCCTCCAACGTTCACAAGTGACAATTACACTACTGCATTCATGAGCTCTAGTTAGTGGCTTTCAATATGCCATATGATTTCTTCCTACTTAAAAGCACCGACTTTAATCCAAGATAGGAAGTTTCAAGATTTATGCCATGATCGACATACACTCTGAAAGTTGCGGCCTCTAATCCTATATCAGTTGCCATGCTCACTTGTTCTCTTACGACTTCAGATTATAAGGGTATCCAATGTCTTTTAAGTCACTATATATACATATATATGATTCAATATTGGAAGCGGAAGTTGAAGTAGTTTTCTTTCACTTCAGGCTGCACTAGAAGACTAAATGTGCAGATGGAATCTGTTTTTTGGTATTGAACACTTACTGAAAAAACACATTCTGCTTCACATTATCTATGAAGATTTCTTCACTCTGTCTATCAGCGTTGAAACGGGAAGTCTAACATTTCATTATTATCTGTTTGAAATGCAAATGTTGAGTTTTACGTCCCACAGTTATGCCTCTTAGGCTAAAGGAGACGGTGATGATGATTAATGGATGAAATGGTGGAATGAAGAAAGTGAGAGGAAACGGGAGAACCCAGAGGAACCCACGCACACGGTGTTTGTCCACCACAAAGCTCTCTTGGTGGGAGCAGGTTTTAAACCCGGGACCCCAAGCACCAGAGGTGAACGCTCTACCGTTGAGCCACCGCAGTCCCTATTTTCTGTTTGAGTAAAGGCAAGAAAGGACGAGAATACACTGACTTCCATTATGTTGAATTCATATCAGACAGTAATGTTTAACTATGTCTAACCGTATTCGTCCCATGAATATCAATGGGGTGATGTGGGGGCAATGGGTGATAGTTAGAGGTATTTTGTGCCATTTTTACAAGTAAAATGTATATCAGCTCTTGCGAAGGATAACGTGTGCTGTCAAACAAACAAAAAAGACAACTGTATCAAATGATCTAATCCGTATCGTACTGCTGCAACTAGTGGCTTCATAAATAAAGAATTAATTATCTTTTGGCGTTCTTTAAGCCTTGTCGCTCATTGTCCCACGTCAGTATATTGAAATCAAAAGTAGTAATGTATTTCTGCATCACCTGATTTACTAGTGATATAAGGTTGATGGTATCTCTTCTAGAATGCTAAACGAATTTTTAAAAAAACGAAAGAAAGAAAAATTATTTCTCGTCTTATATTACTGATATAACCCTAAACCCTAAATAAAAATTAACTTTGGTACCTGAAACGATAGATTTGGAACACTTTTTGAATTGAAAGTTATTGTAGAACACGTGAATCTAGGGACCAAACTAAGATTTCTTACTATCCAGTTTTGCTGTTACGTTTGTCGACAAGTAGACGGGCAAATTTGTCCTTTAATATTCTGTATACTTACTTATAGCAAAGTTTGGAAGTTTAAAATTAAGCAATGGTAACATTAAAACTAACTAACTCTATGGCTTATGGATCCCGGAGGTTCAATGCCGCGTTCACAAAAGCTCTCCACTGACTTCTCTCTTTAGCTAACTGCATCCAGTTCCTACTTTGTATTCATATCTCTGCGAGATCCATCTTAATATTGTCCTCCCATCTGCGCCTAGGTCTTCCTAATGGTCGTTTTTCGATTGGTCTTCTAGTGAAGACTTTGAAAGCATTTCTACTTTCTTCCATTCTAGTTACATGACATGTCCACCTAAGCCTCCTAGACTTCACGACCCTAACAATGTTGGTTAAACCATTGTTATAAATTATGTAGTTCCTCGTTATGAAGTTTCGGCAATTCCCCATTCCCGTTCCTCTTGGGTCCGAATATTCGTGTCAGGATCTTGTTCTCAAATACTTTCAGTCTATGTTCTTCCCTCAGAGTAAGTGACCATGTTTCCCAAAATGGTAACATTTCATATTGTAAATACAGCTTAGTTCTGCATATTTATCTGTATAAATCGTATCAAGGTTTGAACAAAACCAGCAGCATAGCCTTAAACTTGGTTTTGTTACAGCAGAGTTGAAAAAGTAATTTTTGCTTTTGAAAGTCAATTACTGAACTCTCATTCTTCTACTGGAGTCAGGATATAGGGCCGTCGTGTGGGCGCCGAGACGACAAATCAAGAAAATTTAAGGAATTCAGATTATGTTGGTAAATGATTTTTTTAAAATGTTAATTCAGATATTTTAATAAGATCAGGTACGACTAAGTAAACATTTGTTCATTTCATAAGGACAACACAACAGGCTTAATGCCCAACTATAATGTCGTGTACACAATTATCTAACATACACTATTATACATACGAAAATATACTTCGTTTATTTATGCAGAAATTATTGCCTGAAACTGGTTTTGAACTTGTTTCCGAATATTACTAAATACATGTACTGCACGAAATCTAATCATTTCGTCATATGAAAAAATCGTTTTCCACAGAGGAGACTTACGGGTATGTGTTAGTTCCTACTTTTCTACAATAGATGTCTAGTGTTTGCTGTTCTATTCTTATCTCTTGGGACTAGGCCTGTGCTGGCCCACCGGGACACCGGGATGTGTCCCCGGTGCGCCCTCCGAAACATCACAGTATAAATAAAGGTACAACTTTTTAGTAATAAATTCTTATATTTTTATTGGTAAAGAACCCGTGAAAGGTACAGTGCGCCCTTTACATAAGACACCCTACGAAACATCACATCATAGATAAGTGGTTTTAGTTATCCTGCATACCAACTTTGAATAGCAAATTCAAATAGTGACTGTTAATAAAGAATCTGTGAAGGATACAAGGCGCCCTTTACATAAGATGCCTTGAGAAATAACACATTATATATATTTTTTAATTTTATTCTTCTGTATTTCAGTTTTGTATTATAAATTCATACAGTTGCTATTGGCAGAGAACAAGTAAAGGATATAATCACTTACAAAACTATAAAGTTATGTAGCTATAAAACGAAATAATGTGGTACATCAATAATAGGTCGGATAGTCAAACGTACGGTGCATTTATGAAATATACATTGACACTAGTCTTTAATTTACGATTTTTACGGCATCAAAGCTTTCACAGTCTTAATATGCATTCATATTTCCGAACATATTGATTGGTCCTGTGTGTTTTAATGCAGTGTTCGGGTAATCAGTACCCATTGTATTTCTAAAATATAGCTATATTAATTTCCGTGAAATGTGATCTTCCTGTCACCACGGCATGGCATATCCTCAGATTGTGGATCGAGGAGAATGCCTCTAGATATAGAGGTTAGCTGCGAATATACTGAATAAGCAGTCGCGGACAGACGACAAGGGGTTATCCTCCAGCTTGGGGATTTGGTGTGAGGCTAACAACCCCCATACTGTAAAAACATGGCTTGTTCAGATATATTCGCAGAATCCTTGGATCAGAACTGATTACCTGGCACGAACTCAGAAAAATAAACTCTACATGAGATTTGGAACATGGAATATAAGAAGTCTGTATAGGGCAGGCGCATTAAAATTTGTAAAGAATTAGTTTAGAAATTGAGGATGGCCCTAGTGCGATAGTAAGGTAGATGAGAAGCAAATAGAGAAATCAAGTCAAGAAATTTTAAGTTCTTTTATGGAGAACGAGTTTAAAATTACCAACTAGGTAAAGGACTTTTCGTTCACAAACGAATAATATCAGTAATTACATGAGTTGAATTTGTTAATGAAAGATTTTGTTTTACTTCTCTTAAGGGTCGGTGGTGTAATATTATTCTTTTAAATGCACATGCTCCAACAGCAAATAAGGCTGGCAATAAAAAAGATACAGTTTTTGCGAAAGAATAAAACGGGTATTTGATCATTTCCTGCATTACCATGTGAAAATTCCATTAGGGAATTTCAATGCGAAGGTAGGACGAGAGGGTATTTTCAAACCGATTACAGGGAATAAATGTCTGCGTAAGGAAAGTTGTAACAATGGCGTTAGACTCGTGAGCTTTGCAACATTCAGAAATCTTACCGCGAAGATTACAAAATTCCCACATCGTGACATAATCATAAATATATTTCGACTTCATCAGATGGAAAAACACATTAAACCAATCACGTTTTTGTAGACAGAAGAAAACAGTCTAGCACAACTGATGTTCGGTCGTTCAGAGGAGGTGATTGTGACATTGATTATCACATGGTAGCAGCGATTGTCGTTGAATAAAGGAAATATTCAATATCTGAAAACGGAGCGATTTAATTTAAACATATTAGAGGAGAGCGATATGAGAGGGGAACCAGTTCGAAATGTCGAATAGATTCTCGGTTTTAGAAGGTTCTGAGTGCACTAGTGTTCAGTATACTTGGTTGAAATTAGAGATAACATTAAAATTTCAGCAAAAGAAATATTGGGCCACTTAGAAATACGTAGCAAGAAACCATGGTTCAACCAGGAATGCACTAAACACCAGAGAAGAGAAAACAGGAGAAACAGCGTTGGCTACAAACTCCGAACGAAATAACTACATATGTAATATTTCATTGTCATCTGGCGGAAAACTTCTAAAACTTTTAGAACAAAGAAACGCGATTTTTGAGAGCTAAAATTAATTAACTTGAAGATAATAGTAAAAATTAAAACATTCGGGACATGTATAAATGCATCAACGAACTTAAGAAGGGCTAATCAACCTCGTGCTTATATATTAAAGAAAGTCAACGGAACAGTTCTCACTGATCAGGATAGCATCTTAAATAGACGGAAAGATTTCTTTGACGATTTGCATAACACAGCCAGAAACTAAGGTTCGTGGAGAAAGTGAAACGGATATAGCATAACCGTATATTCCAAAACATAACCAGACGGAAATAGAAATCGCTATATAAAAGTTAAAGAAACATAACATCTTCGGGTGTAGACGAAATTCTGGCTGATTTAATTTTAGCTGGAAGGGAAAAATTGTAGAGCAAGATGCACAAACTCATTCTCCTTATCTGGAACAAGGAGGAATGACCACAACAGTGAAAAGAATCAATCATTTTTGTTCCAGTTCAGAAGAAAAGCAACAAAACTGATTGTAATAATGGTAGAGGCATTTCTCTTTTGTCGACATTCAATAAATCCTCTTGAACATTCTACTAGCAAGATTGACTCCATACGCAGATGAAAGTATTGGAGATGATCAGAACGGATTAGGTATAGTCGATCAACTATCGACCAAATATTTACCATTCGACTAATACTTGAAAAGAAATGGGAATACAATATCCTGGCACATCAATTATATACCATAGACTTAAGTAGGAGGGAAACATTGTACAAAATGCTTACATAATTTGGAATACCGAAAAAGGTAGATTAAGCTATGTTAAAATGAATCCCAAAGTAAGGATCGAGTAGAGAAATTCTTGTTCACGAGCTTTCACGTTGAGAATGGCCTGAAACAAGTAAATGCGTTGTCGCCATTGTTATCTAACTTTGCTCTGGAGAACACTATAAAGACAATCAAAGGCAGCAGTCAGGTCCTAGAGCTGAATTGTATTTACCAGGTTATGGCGTATGCTGATGATATAAATCTGGCAGGAGATGATAGAACAATAGAAAGGAAATCTTAATTAACACTTGCAGGGATATGAACTTAGAAGTAAATGCAGGGAAAGCTAAATACATGGAAGTTTGTTGGGATTGTAATACTGCATTTTATGGATGCATTAAAATATCAAATAATATTTACTTTCGACAAAGTGGATACTTTCAAATATCTAGGTTCATTATTAACGGACCAAAACCATAATAACTAAGAAATTTGACAACTGAAAGCAGGGATTTCGTGTTATTATTCAGTAAAAAATCTTTTGTTGTCGTGAATTCTGTTGAGGAATTTGTAGCTTAAAATATAAAACGATAACCATGTCTGTTGTGCTGTATGGTTGCGAAACATTTTCACTGACTCTGAGTGAAAATCGGAGAATGAAAGTGTTTGAAAACAAGATTCTTGACCAATATTCGGACTCCAAGAGGAACGGGAATGGCGGAAATTTCATAACGAAGAAGTGCATAATTTATACGTTCATCAAACATTGTTAGGGCCATCAAGTCTAGGAGGCTCAAATAGGCAGGTCATGTAGCCGGAATTGAAGAAATTAGAAATGCTTTCAAAGTTTCAACTGGAAATCCAAATAGGAAAACGACCATTAGGAAGACCGAGGCGTAGATTGGAGGACAATATTAAAATGGTTCTTGCAGAGATTGGAATATAAAGTAGAAACTGGGTCCAGTTGGCTAAGGACAGAATTCAATGGAGAGCTTTTGTACAGTATATATATATATATATATATATATATATATATATATATATATATATATATATATATATATATATATATATATATATATATCCGTTTGTATGGGCGCCCTTTTAGTAGACCTGTCCACCGCCCTCATTAGTATCCCATCACGGGCCTACTTGGGACACGTAATAATAATTCTGAAACTAATTCTAGACTATCAATTGAAAATCAAAAACCCATATGTTTGGATTTCCAGTTTTTCTAATGTTTGGAAACTAAAATTCGTTACTAAGTCTTCATAGGGAAGATACGTTGGATAGAAAACGGTTTTCTTGTACGCAAGCATCTTTTTTCAAATTTACACTATATTTTCTATTGCATCAGAGTATTTAGTGACACTTGGTGTCCAAACAGTAAAACAGTATTCTAATTTTGATATCAAATGTGAAAAATATAACCTTATGAATGTTGATTCTTTGTAAAAATCCTGTCCTATCTTAGAAATTAAACCTAGGTTTGTATATGCAGTACTAGTTATTGTGTCAACGTGATGAGCAAAGGTTAATTTGCTATTAAATATAACTCCTAAATCTTTGATAGTATTTGGGATAGATAAGCAAGTGCAACTTATTGAATACGTAAAGTTAATTGCATTTTCTTTCCTCGTGAAAGATAAAGATTTACATTTGGATACATTCAGGACTAATTTATTCTTATCACACCAAATTTGAACTCTCTGTAGATCCTGTTGAAGTTTCTCGCAGTCATCAATTGAATATACTTTGGAGTATAATTTGAGATCTTAAGGTGAAAAAAAAAACTTGACCAGTTTTAATACACAGAAGAATATCATTAATAACAAGAAGAAACAACAGAGGCCATAGATTAGATCCTTCAGGGATTCCCGATAGAGTGTTTAACTTGAAAATTACCGGTAAAGTAAAACATCGTCTAGGATTATTTAACTAGAACTCTTCGGGCGTCTGTGAGAAGTGTTTTTTTTTTATTCTTGGATTTTAATGTGTGTATCGTTCTTTGCATATTCTATGCTATTACTACGTTGATGTGTATCACGTTTAAAATAAACAGGAATAGCACTCGATTACAATAATTCAAAACCATGTTTTCATTAACTTTTATGTTTAACTACAAAAGGCATTAACTTATAAACATTGACATAATACCAACTTCTTTTATGTTACGTTAGATTATGATCTTACGTTCCATATTTAAATTCAGCAGTATAGCATAAAACCTGGTTGTTTCTCATAATACACTGGGGGCATCTGGGAATTCTCGCCATGGGAGCTTACAACCCACGCGACGGCTCTATCAGGATAGTTTATGACATTCTCTTGAGTAAGTCCGTTATTCACCCTGTCTATGTCACTGCACTAAACGATTTGTTTTATATTAACCTTACATAGATGACGCGGTTACAAATAAAATAGGTAAAAGTAATTTAAAATGAATACAAAACATAAATATCCGCAGGGATGATATAAAAAGTAAAATAATTACGTAATATTACAGTTATTATTTATTAGAACATGTGCACTGTTGCTAAGATTGAATACTCTCATAAACTCCAAATATTAAACGTCATAGTCAAAGGTAAATCGGTTAATTATAGCATTCCGTTGCTTAATGTTGTCCCATGTTTGAGTAAAACGAACGTATATATAAGTAGAGCTGAAACTGTTTAATTTTCTGAGTTTATATGGTGGTATAAGAAGCGTTGCTCTCTGCTCAAAACATATTTTGAAGATGCTGTGTTACGACTCTGGATATATCGCTTGTGGATATACATAATTGCATCGATTGTACATGATCATGATCATATCGCTTGTGGATATACGAAATTGCATCGCTTGTACATGATCATGATCATATCGCCTGTGGATTACATAATTTCATAATGTTCCATATAAATTTGTATATATTGCTATTGAGGACCATAACAATATATGAATTTGTAATATGAGAAAATTAATCACAAGAGTATTCAGTTTAAGTGTAACAGTTTAAGTATTAATCATATATATTTTGAGTCAGTATATTGATATGTAAGCTACGTTGATTCATCAAAATAAAAAGTACTACGCTCATTTAATCATTCACATCTAGAATTCGATGAAACATTCGAGTATACGTATATATTGGAAGTATACACTGTTAAATATATCGCTTTGAGCTGTTATGTGAGGTAACGAAGGCACAAGCAGACACAAAATTCAACCTTAGTCATGTTGGCAACAAAGCATCTGGCCCAAGGATCTAGGAAACAACTCTTACTGCAATAATAATGTTGCTCTAACACGTCTGGCCAAAACGTCTGCCAGATAACGCAACAGTTTCACTTGCACAAAATGTTACAGTTTAATCTATCACGAATTTATTTTAGAACTGAGGAAATACGTGTCATATTGTTAGTATAGATCTTTACTAGAGAGAATGATAAGAAATCAGTTAATTGATATGGGGAACGACTCTGCAAGAAGAGAAAAGGGATCATCAACTAAATAAACATTGCAAAAGACCTACTAAATTAACAAATGGAACAAGACATTATGTTATTGAAGATAGCCAAAGTAAATTGCTTGACTCATCCACTAATTACAATGATAAGATGGCGGGTCAGCTGTCAAGATCACTGAAAAAAACAACAAAAAAGATGTTGAATGTGTAAAATATGCAAAGTTTCATCGAATGCGAGAATGTCCACCTGTAGTTAAAAACCGCTTTGTTGGCTGTGGTGTCAATCACTTCTTTGCCGTATGTAAAGAAGTTAAGAAAGGTAAGGCTTAAGTTTAGAAGAGCCGCTCCAGTTTAAAACCTACACAAAAACTAGTTAAAATATTAAAAATGTTTAGGTTAGGTTCAGTTAGGTAGTTTAGTTTAGTTTAAGTTAGGTTAGGTTATTTTACCATGTAAGATTTTAGACTCAATTTTAGTTTAGTAGACAGTGACTGGAACCGGTTCTCATAGAAGCTACAATTACTTCTTAAATTCAGTAATCGATAGTGTCCATAAATTTTAATGTATTCCCTTCATTATTTTTATATAATTCTATTAAAATCAACGCAGAAACATCACATTCAACAGATCGATTCACCATCCTATTACATCTACTATGCTGCTGAATCATCAAAATTTTTCACGTTTTGCAAATGGTATCCACTTCACATTTGTTTTCTCGTATTAAACTTAACAGTGCTGCAAACTTACACAACTATACAGTACATAAAAAACTCCAAATCTTCATTCCTCCCTCCTTCTCCTGTTCATTTATCTAATTTTTATTAAAAAAAACGGAGAGGCAACTCTAAACATAACCTAAAGGTGATATGTTACAAGAGAATGACAAACATAGTATGTTACAACAGAATGACAAACATTTAGTTGATCTAAAAATTACACTAACCTCTAAATCTGCGAAGAGAGAAGATAATTATTTTCGCAACATAATAAAGTGATAAAATGGCTAAGCCTGCTATATCAAGAATATTGATGAAATATTCTACAGGCATCTTGAATTCGGAAACGCTATTTAATGTGGATCAATATTTTCTTTGGAAGTCCAAAACTAGACCTCCAAAAACTTTTTAAAGTACAATTTATTCAAGTAAATTACTTAAAACTATTTTTCTGTAGATAACAATACGTTAGAGTGCTACTCTTATAAGTTTTTATAGTATTTTCCAAGTTGTTGCATGACACTTGAGTTCTTAATAATACGTAGATCAACTAAGTCGTAGCACAGGAAACTGCGCTGCAGAACGGGGTCAAATTAAGCAAGCATAGTATGTTAACTTTATCCACATAAAGCTTTGTATACCCGGAGACAGCATAAAGGTTTTATTTAATGAAATAGAAAAGTTTATAAATCAATATCTGATTCTTACAACCTCTGAAGCTTCTTTTAATCGGAGCAGACATATATTCATTTTAACACTATTTTTATGCTTTTAAATCGAACGAAAGCTTAACGCCACTTTGTGAAACTTTAATGTGAAATTGTATTATTCTTTTCGGACATCTGTACTTGGAGGTGGCGACCAGTGACATGGAAGCGGCTCTTAGCAGTAAGTCGGCAAACACTTTAATACCGACGCATCTCCATTGCTGTGTGTTGCAACCCGCCCTTGGAAGGGCTACGGTATTTTCATTAACAACGAATATAAATAAAATAGATAAATTTTATTGCCACTTCATCAACAGATGTTACGATCACGTACAGAGCTGTTATTGCTTTTTTTGTTATTGTCGAGACTTATTATTTTATTTTTGCATCGATGTGTATTCTGAAAAGTGTAAATTTGATAGTGAAGATAGGAGGTTTTTGACTAAATGGACTCATCCTGCCTGAGAGACATAGAGTGGCTCCAGTTTGCCTCATGTACAACAGAACTGTAGCTCTTGTTAAAAGTGCTCATTTAAAGTGACACTACGACACATATCTAGCTCCTTACAAAACAAAACACAGGCTTGCAAAATCGCTTTAGGAGTGAGGAAGAATAATCTGCAGAAACAGTCTTGCGCCTGTGTTGGAAGACTGAAAAGCACTAGAAGCCATTTTCCTACAACGCATGGGAAATAAGACAAGAAGCATAGACCAACCTCATGACACAAATGCTTCTTTTCGGAGTTATAAGCTGCCGAAAACATGAACAAACAATGGAAGACCTTGAATAGTGGCAATAACATCCTTCTCCTCTTCAAAAAGGTGACACGACTACTTCCAGTAGGTATACACAAGATGTTTCGAAACACCAACAACGTTTGAGGGCTGATTCTTGACACCAAGATAAAACGAAAAGTTCAGACCAAACTGGGTACACAAATACTTCCTTTAAACGTTATAGGTTATATGAAGAAAAAATTCATAGATCCAAGACTATGGGACCCACAGAAGTCGAGTCAAGACTTCAATTATTAATATGTGCCCTATTCAAAAATCCATACTTCAAAATATTAAGATATTCACGTAACAATTTTTATAGAGGAAGTTTGGCTACTTGCATATACATTAAAGTACTTACCAACTACCTATATAAAATCCTTTTGCGGAAGTAAAACAGGGTTCTGAGACTAAACATTTCTTCATGTTTTCGGCAGCATATAACTTCAAAATGAATTATTTGTGTACCCAGGTTTGTCTAAACATTTTGTTTTATCTTGGTGTCATGAATCAGCTCCCAAGCTTTGTTGGTGTTGTTTAGAAACACTCTTTATATATATTGAAAGTGATCGCGGCACTTTTTGAAGAGGAAAAGAATGTTGTTGCCGCTATTCAAAGTATTTCATCGGCGGAAAGAAGCAGTACAAGAAGAATCGAAATTTTGATATCTGGCAAAAAAAAAAAAAAAAAAAGAAAGTAGTTTAGTCGAACTTCTGCAGAAGGCGCCTTGCTACACCATAGCACTGATTAATCATATGATGTTGTTGATGAAGGACAAATGTCTATCATCGTGCGATTTTTAAATATTGAAAGTAAAGCATTAGTGGAGGAATTGCTGTGATATTGCCGTTTAAAGGCAAGGCTTTCGGAGAAGATTTATTCAGGACTTTTGATAACTTCATGACAAAATAAATCATTAGTTATGACAAAATGATGTGTTATTCAACTTATGTGGCTCCAGTGATGATCGGCAAAGAAAAAAGCCTAGTAAAGGGAATCAAGGATAAGAATGCAGGACTACTATCTTGTCAGTGCATAATTCACTATTCAGTCCATTGTGGAAATCATAGTGTGAACGTGAAAGAAGTAATGGAAAGCTTCGTCAATTTGATTAATTGTATGAGGTCTTGTTTGTATTTGAAAAGAGAATACAAATTTCAAACAAGAGGGAAAAGATGCCAAATGGGAGGAAATAAGATGGAAATAAAACTGTGTGGAAATAAAAGTATATTTTCTTTGGTTGAAAACAAAATATAAAAATTTGTTGCAAAGAATAAAGAAGTTACGTTTAAAATACAAAGACGGGGATTGTTGGGAATTCATATATATATTATTATAAATGAAAGTGTTTAGTTTTCTGAAACTATACATCGCTTAGGAAATTAACCTGTTAAATGATAGTTTTGCATTGTTGATATTAATAATAGATGGTGGTATAAGATGCATTGTAGTATGGTCTTATTTAACATATTATGACCTTCGTATTTTCTAAATCTTCGAAAAAAATATCTATATCTTTACAAGTGACGTTACTAAACTGTATAGTTGTGTACTTCACAGTGTTGTAAATATTACTTCTATTACTCCTCTTCCTGGGTAACTGCTAGTTGTTACTCCATTAACATATCTATATTACTTCCTGTTTCTACATGAGGCAGAAGCTTATAAATGCCACCTTGGTTGTTATGTTAAAATTCACGAACTCTATGAGTCCTGCGTTCCCTGAGTAAATCTTTTCCTTTGTCCGTCACCATGAATTGTAATACAGCTAAGCTTTATAGGCAAACATATTTATTTCCTATAATACCCAATAATTCATCATTTGCACTTCACTTCATCTTTAAATTTGTCAACATTTTGCTCTTATTTAAAACTAAAGAACAAACCCGTTGGAATATGGTTTAGTCACTACCAAACATTAAATTTGTGACGTGAATGGTAGGTACAGAATACTCACTTCAAGCTCACCAAGCAAAAAAAAAAAAAAAAAAAAAAAAAAAAAAAAGAAAATCGTTATTGTGTATATTACAAATGACATCTTTTTCTGGAGACGAGAGTGGGTGTGAAGATCGAATTGATATATCAACTATTGAGTCATTTATGCATTCACACGCATTAAAAGGAAATCTGAAATTTAAATAAGAACACATTGTTTGAAAGTGAGACTGTAAACACATCGTTTGCAAATCAGATTGTGTAAGCATTAGTTGTTTTTGTACATTTTGATTTATGAAGCATTGTAGTGTGCTCTTATTTAAAAATTTGAAATGTAAGTGGCTTTAAATGTGGGTGTAAATAATTGAAAAGCGTTTTATTTATTGAAGGCGGAAAACAACACGTGGATTAAAAATTTCTACCACTTCATCACCATATTACTGGCAGGTACTTGCTGTTTTTATATCATCCATAAATTGTAGTCTCCTTCGCCCCTCCCTCTCTTCCCCGCCACCATACCCTCCAGGACGTCCCTCATGATACAATCTCTTCTTAGGCAATGTCCCAACCAGTTTCTCTTCCTCTTCCTAATAATATCTAAAAGTGTTCCTTCCTCACCCACCATTTCTATCACTCTCTCATTCGTTTTCCGCTCGACCCAACTAATTCTTTCCACTCTTCTCCACACCCACATTTTGAAGGCTTTCAGTCGATTTTCATCACCTTTACGTAATGTCCACGTTTCCGCTCCATACAGTACAACACTTCACACAAAGCATTTTATGAGTCTTTTTCTCAAGTCTTTATTCAACGTCCCACAAAACAGACTTTTCTTCCTCCTAAGGGCTTCTTTCGCCATTCCTAAGCTGGCTTTTATTTCACGTTCGCACTTCATGTCATTACTAAGAATACTACCAAGGTATCGAAAACTATTCACTTGTTCTATTTTCTCCCCTCCTACTTTTATATTTGACACAGAGCCCTTCGTTCCAATCACCATGGCTTTTGTCTTTCTAACATTTATTTTCATCCCATATTCTTCAAAGTCCTTCCCCATTTTTTCTAACATTTTATTGATTTTCTTTTCAGATTCTGCAACAAGCGCCATATCGTCTGCAAATCTTATACATCTAATCATTCTACCTCCTACTGAAATACCATCGTCATCATGTAGGCTCTTTTTCACTATCTCTTCTAGATAGACATTAAATAGTGTTGGCGAGAGGCAGCATCCTTGTCGAACTCCCCTTCCAATTGCACTATTTTCCGTCAGTTCTTCCCCTATCCTAACAGTTACTTGTTGCTTCATGTATAAGTTTCTTATGAGTCTTCTATCTTTCCATTCCAACCCTATCTTTGTTAGAACTCTCAACAATAATTCCCAATTCACGCGGTCAAAAGCCTTTTCTAGATCAATAAATACAACATACACGTCTTTCCCGTTTTCTATAAATCTTTCACCGATCACCCTTAATAATCCAATTGCATCTCTTGTACTCTTGCCTCTTCTGAACCAGAACTGCTCCGCCTGAACATCTTTATTTATTTTTTCATATTACCTTCTGTTCAGTATTCGAAGCAGAATTTTAGCTGCATGAGATATGAGACTAATGGTTCTATAATCATCACATCTCTTTGGGTACGATTTGTTAGCCATCGATATCATGATCGTTTTCAGAAAGTCTTTTGGCCATTCTCCTGTTTCATTCGCAACAATTCTTTCTAACCGTAACCTACTGCTTCTTCTGCAGCCTACTGTAAGCAACGTTTAATATGTTCCCACCGTGCGTTGCTACCTACGCCTATTCTTTCCTAGTTTGAACATTCTTGGAATTTTTCAACGAAAAGATTTCTTATTTCCTTAAGAATATAATAAAATTTCATATGGAGCATTTTCTATTAATACTATTGCTGTTTCCTGTTTTAAGCTAGATCTAATAGCAGCTCGTTTCAAATTAGGAGAAATAGTTTTTTTTTTTTTTCAAAAAGTGTTTCGAGTAACCTGTCTATCTAAATTTTTTAAGTAAAAGTGGGAGTTTTGCTTCGACATTTGCATCATAGATGACACTTTTGGACATAACTATTTATATTATTGTTTAGTGTTCGGTTAGTTATTTGTTACGAATTTATTCATAACTTTAAAACTTGGTATTGAGATATTCGACGTAGCCAGTAATATATGCAAATGCTGATTTGTCATGTGTTTGAGCCGTAGAGATCGTAGTTTCCAGTTCCACAAGCATGGTATTTAATAAACATTTCGTCAGTGCCGTATTTTAGACATGAACAATTTTATAATTTAACCATATCAAAATTATTGTCCTCCATATTTCCTAAATCTTCTAACAAAGTGAACTCTACCTTTACTAGTGATATTAGTAAACTGTATATTTATATAGTTTACACTGTAACAAACATTACTTCTATTATTGCTCTTCCCTAGTAACTGCTATTTGTTACTGCATTAAACGTGTTTCTATTACTACCTATTTGTACGTGAGGCAGAGGCTCATATATTCTGTCTTCTTGATTAGATTCAAATTCTGGATTAGGATTTGTAAGCTTTCAGAGCTCCATGAGCTATTCTTTTTTATATCGCCATTAAATATAATACACAAAAATCTTATAGACAACAGTTTTCTCCTACAATCTCCAATAACTCACTATTTTCATTTCTTTCCATCCTTAATTTTTTTTTAACGTTATGCTGTTGATTAAAACTAAACAACAAACGTTTTGGAATATGTTTTCCTCACTAGCAAACACTCGAATTTGTGAAGTGAATGAAAGAAGTGGTATGTACATGCACTTCAAATAAACGTTGAATTATAGTTTCAAGCACATCATGCAAAAGAACTTCATTAATAACTTTATTACAAATTACATCCATTTCTGGAGTAAGGTTGCCAACTGGCCGGTATATTTGTCCGGCTCAACAGGATTTAAAATACAATTATTGTATACTTGATTATGAGTGGATGCCGGTGATTATGTTATTCAAAGTTGGTATCCCTATTCTGAAGACAGGACAGCATGTAAAGGTAGAATGAATCTAACACCCGAGGAGTCATTTATCCATACACATGCATGGAAAAAAGAAATGAATTTCGAAAGAGAACATATTATTTTGCAAAGTATAATATCATTATAATATTCAGTTAATATTCCCATCAATGCTTGTGCATTTCGCTGCGTAATATAAAATATCTTAGACGTCATTATTACTACCCTCACTTGTGGCTTACAACATTTGAAAAGAGATAAAAATAAAGATCAAAAAAGAGGTTTCTATGAAATTGCATTGTTCATTGATTTCCAAAACTATTTTAGAATCTCATAATGTTTGTACATCAACGCTCTTTTAATTTAAGGCGGGGTCCAAACCAAATTCAATTTCACAAGAAATCTAGTCTAGGTGTTCCATATTATAGCTAAAAATTTTAATACTTTATTAATCAAACACTTGTGTAAAGGTTTAAGATATAACTATTTTTATACCCTGCTATACATAATAAAAAATAATGCAACCGTGTTTGCTTGTAAAGTTCTTTACATTTCTGCAACGATTTTTGTTTTTGTTTTTGGTTCGTGAATAGACTCTCGTCTTGCCTAAGATTTTGATACATTTTCGGAAAAAGATAAGGAACAGTGAAGACATATGCCGTAGAAGTATGTCTGAATGCTAAACCTTACTCCGCTGCATGGTTTCTTGACACAGCTTGTCATCAAAAACTTAACTGCCTTCCATAGACGAATTAAAAAAGAAAATGAATCTAGATACTTGCGACCAACCCTCTAATTTTTTTTTTTTTTTTTGATAATCCCTCTACGTGAATAAGTGTACTCTCAAATGGTGTACTAGTTGTTATATGTTGCCGGTGAAGAATGAACTCGGTTGCTTATGAAATAAAACAACACACTCCCTTTATAAACTATCTAATGGATGCGAAACACTGTCCTTTCCAGAGTTACTTAAGCCTTAGTAGGCTAAAAAGTCACAGAGAGATAAGTCATGGTGTAATGTGAGTGTGGCAAAGTTTTCGAAATTTGAACTACTGCAATTATTTTCCGGCTTCTGTGCAGCATTGTATAATCATATTAAAGGACATTTTTGTCAGCTTGTACTTAGACGCAACTTCGTTAGTGACTGCCCATAGCGTTTAGGGTTCACAGTGATGCCACAACGCAGAAAATTAATCGGAGTTACACCCTCACTGTCTCACAAGATGATTACCATAACTTACCTTGTTCATAGCTGCGTTTTCAACTTTTTATAACGAGATATTATGGTTACCTGAATTTCATGGAACGTTTGAATTCGGACTGTAAGTAAAGAGTCCAATTCTCGTTAATTACGAGCCTCATGAGAAAGGCTTTGGATATACAAACGGGACAAGTTTTGCTCTACTGTAAGCTAACGCGGAAAACATCTTGAACACAGTTTCTTGACTTCAAGCTCATCGCGTATAAAGTGATTCGTTATTCCGAGTCTTTTGACCGTATTTTCTGCAATCGCAGTCTGCTCAATTTGGCGATGACTGCAAATCATTGCATGAATTTGCCTCACTCTCTGCATTGGTTTGCAGTGGATACATCATTCATCGTGCAATGCGGTCATTGTCATGCAGGCACGAAGTAGCTGGATTCTCTGCGGGTACAGTCAGAACGCAACCTCTTTACTGTGTTAATATCCACTTCCCCATACATACCATTCATGCAACGGTGTATGCTGATGGGTTTAAGACTTTTCAAAGTCAGAAACTTGAGCATCGCATGCTGTTAAAAGGGGTTGTTCATGTAGTGAAACACTAATCCTGCGATTGTGTGATTGTCATGGAAGTTAACTTAAAAATTTTTATTTTGTTTCTTAGGCATAATGTTCAAGTTTTAGTACGAGAGTGCATTAAGCAACACGGAGATTAATTTAAAATGCAAGGAATTTGGATGCAAAACTCATTGAACAAGTTTAATACGAAAGAATATTTCTTCTTACCACAGCAGAACAACATAAGTCTGAATGATCAGAATTTAGTTTCAGTATACAGTATACATGAATATTAAAAATGAACAAAGTATGACCATTGTCATAAAACCTTAAATTGTTTCTTAAACCACCTTGAGATCACTAACAACAAAACACGAGTAATTATGGGTTTAAGATCTGGTTCGTAGGATGAAAACAGCTCACAGCCATTATAGGAGAAACATCCTAATCACGTAAAAGGATCTATTCGAAAGCTTTTGGGAATTGTATATTTTAAGGAGAAATATCACAAGAAAACAGCTATTAGTTAATTGGATGCTTTCTTTCGTTTCTGCGTCAATAAATTGTTTTAATTAAAGTACAAAAATTTTTCGACTGCATTGTCATATAAACATAGGTCCGATCCGAAATCGAAATTTACAGCGAATAAACTTCACTTATCGCACCTTATTATGGAAAAATGACACATGGACTGCTGTGGTTCGTCTTGATGAAATGATTGGTCTGCACCAACTTTCATACAACTGTAATGTATTATTCTGTATTGGCAATACATTCTTTAAATTCTTCCTATGAATATAAAATTATGATGTTTATTATTTTTCCATATTGAGTTCCTTAATTTAAATCTTTTAGGTTCAACATCTCATTCTGGATCAATTATTTGAAGCCATTTCTTTTAGGTACAAAAGTTGTTATGCAGTATACTAATAGGTAAACTACATTGACGCTTCAATCTAAAAAAGGATGATTTACCAGTTATTCATGGCGAATTTAACATTTTTTAAAGCATTCAATATTGATAATGGAAATATAATACAATGCTGCGTGAAATGCGGTTTGAACTATTATATGTAAGAATGTGGGTGCAAAATGACAAAGAATGTCAACCGTACTCACAGTCATCGGTAGTAAACATTTCGAAGATTTATAATATGATCTGATCAGAGGATTCACAAAACAACTCTTTTGGACATCTTGCTGGACCACTATGGACAAAACCTTAGTCCTAAAGCGCACCTGCACAAAATATTTCAGTTCGAGTCTCAATCTATCATGCAATTTAGTTGTGTAGTTGGGGAAACAAGTTTAATATTGTGAGTACGGACCTTTACAAGAGGAAATGATAAGAGATTAGTTGATACGAGAGTCATTTCGAATGTTTTGCACACTTAAAGATATTATGGAATAAAATAATTTATTGTGCAGAATACCTTTACGGGACTTCAATATGATTTTCATTCTTGTTTATGACAGCTTCCCGGAGTTTTGGTAAATTCTCTTTTTCGAATAAGGTAGTTTCATTTTTGAGCTGTCTGATCATTCGGGTTACCTAAATGAGAGGTTCGTCAATTGTATCGTCTTCCGCAGGGTGGTTTCTTCAATTTGGGAAACAAATCAAAATTTGGTGGGCTCAAATCAGCACTATATGGCGAGTCTGGAAGTATTTCTCATTCATATTATCAAGTGTTTCCCTCACTTGTAGGGCAGTATGCAATCTTGCATTATCGTGCAACATGAGGACATCAGGTGCAAATATGTCAGGCGTTCTTTGACGAATTTTCGAACGCAAAACATTTTGCAGAAACAGCTTGTATTATAGTATCATATACAATTTCCTACTTATTCTTCGTCGATCTTCTCTAAAAATATCATACACAATAATGACAGAGGTGTAGCCTATAGCAGTTGATGGTCTTCCATTTCTTGGGTTGTCCGTAGTAGTTACACGACCTTCACGGAAACGAGCCGACCACCGTGATACAATTGTATGATTTACTACACTATTTCCACAAACCTCTCACAAGGCATTATTAATATCATTAGAATTCTTTCCATGTAGAGTTTCGATTTTCATATAGGAATGTTGGTCACTGTGTGTAATCCGACCTCAGTCGGGTTTACCTAACATTTTAAGAGTGAATTTCTCAGAACAGAGCGTCGTGAACTAGCAAACACAGTCGAATCGTTAAGCTTAAACTTTGACTACAACCGACATAAAATTGAATTTGACTACAGGAGTCAATCGGTCGCGCATACGCTGTGTGCAAGACGTTTGAAATGACACTCGTAATTGGTATGAGGAACGACGCTGCATTGAGAAAGACAACAGCAACTAAATTAATATTGCAAGAAGTCATAAACACAGCTTGTGCACTCGAACAAACACAACAACGAACGATGTTATTGAATGGTAACCAAAGTGTAAATCGCATTGAATCTTCCACTAATTTCAATGACAAGAAGAAGGGAGGTCAGAGTTTTCAGCCATCGTCAAGGTCACTGTGGAAGAACAGCGGAAAAGTTATTGAATGTGAAAAGTATGAAAGGTTTCATTGAATCCAGAAATGTAGGTAAAATCTGCTTTTTTTGTGGTAGATCAATTCACCTTTCTGCTGTATGTAAAAAAAAGTCAAGAAAGTTGAACAGCTAGTTGATAGCTTACAACAGGATGACAAACACATAATTGATCTAAAAAATTACACCAATGTCATTATATTACAATATAAGTATCAGACAGGCTCTTTGTCGATGTTATAAAGGGTTATAAGAGACAGAATAGAAATGTTAAATTAGAGGAAAGAGAGGAATTGAACTGGAAAGAAACGTTTGTGAAAACGAAAGAACTCGATTGAATTGATAGGAACATACCAAGACTTATTGGGCAGAGTAAAGAAGTCAAAAAATACGAGACGGCGTGGTTATTGGGGATTGATGTATTAATTAGGGCTCAAAGTGTTTAGTTTTCTGGGACTGAACATCGTTTAGCAAGTTAGTCTGCGTAAATGGTCTGGGATTGTCGATATTAATAAAAGATGGAAGTTTAAGAAGCAATCTAGTGTGCTCTTATTTAAGATATTTGAGAGATGTAAGGCTTTTGCTGTGGATGTAAATAGTTGCACAATCTTATATATAAAAGAGAACGTACAAAATCCTTTGTTCCCTCATCACGCTAATACGGCTGAACCAATTTCTTTTATTTTTGGGGGGTTATTAGGATTTGGACCCTAGATGGTTTTTATCATATCACTTTAATTTTTAATTAACAGTGTCTTGAGATAATTGACCATTCAGGTGTCCACAAATCCTTTGTTATTAGTTCATCATAGGTAAAAATAAACGTATTTATATGCAACCCGCATGACCGTTAACTCGGCGGGTTAACATAAATGACAGGCGATATACAGCGGAAAATAGCTTGAATCTTCTGTTTAAAATTTTTTAATTGATTTGCTTATTTTTACAGACACTTTTACAATATGCCAGCACCGGGATGACCGCAGCGAAGCGGGGCGGGTTAACATAAATGACAGGCGATATAATGTTAAGATTTACTGCAATCTTCTATGGTTTTTATCATATCACTTGAAAGCGAAAAAGTAAAAATTATCTAAGTAACAAAGTTTATTGCGTTCCGGGGTGACCGCAGCGAAGCGGGGTGAACGCTGCTAGTGTTCTATATAATTTAAGGAGCGGAACGATACAAAAATCACCGCTAATTAGAATTGCAGCTACTAAGGCTAGACATTTCTTCTTTAGATCATTACTGATATACGTTTTTCGTCGAAGTACTGCGCTTTCTTTTTAATATATTTAATATTTTTTCTTATAATATTCCTTGAAGCCATTGTGTTCGTTTCTCAGCGCAATATAAGTTAAAAACTGTTGCACAGAAGGTTGCAAGGCTACAAAATTTCATCTTGGTGACCCTTCCACCAATGAAGAATTTCTCAGTGTGATCAGTCTTATATCTAAATTTCCTTATACAAATCACATTTCAAGAAAACAAAAAAGAAGTAAATGACGAAATAATAAAATGGAATGACAGAATTATTATTATTATTATTATTATTATTATTATTATTATTATTATTATTATTATTATTATTATTATTATTATTAGATGTAAAAGTACTATCGACCAACACTACAAACGGAACACATTATTTGAATTACCGTAGCTAATTCTAAATAGATTTACGTTTTCTGTTTATATTTTCAACCTAGATAAGCTAATTTCGTTGAAATAGAATAAAGCAATGTGTAAATACATTTCTGGCTAAAGTAGGAGACAATCATTTTCGAAATTGTCTCTGTCGTTGCCTCACTTCACATCCTTAAACAAAGTTCGTTGATGTAATTAGTTCTTAGTGTAAAACGGAAGTGTCTCAATCTGTAAGTAAAGCTAATTACTAATACTTCACGGTCGCATTTAAACGAAAATAGAAGTCGCAAGTATAAAAACAATTTGCAGATTTAGAATTATTGTGAATATTTAATAGTAACTTTAAAACTGTATGTTTCAATTTGATTGGAACCTCTAATAAGTAAATAACTAGACAAAATGTTATTAACAAATTTCATCTGTACTATATGTAACTTCTTGCTCAGATACCATTCAGTACCAGATTTAGCTACTAAATGAGTAATTCGTGAGAACGCGTAGCGTAATCACTAAAGCTCTAGGATATGGTGTGAGAAGTCCCACATCCAATTCCAGATGGAGGCGACCGGTAGAAAAGTGGTAAGAGCCCTTACAGGTCACCCATCTTCAGGTTTTCCTCGTTGATGTCATGAAAATGTCAGGATAATATCTAATACAGTAAAAGCTCTTTATTTCCGATGTATATGTTCCGTAAATATGCCGCGAATACAGAAACCGTGAATACGGAATGGTAATTTATATGGGGTTATAGGAGATACGTTCCTAGGTGACCAAATAAAAAACAAATGCATATATAAAAAAATCAATTTACTGTAATTGAAGTTTTTAAACAAATTGATTAATTATTATCTTCAGACTTAGGAAATGGTTTGAAGAATTTTGTATTTTTTCTTGCTTGGCAGTTTTTAAGAGCTCCTTCAATTCAGGCTATTCAGCAGTGGCATTAGCAATTTGCCTTTTAAATATAAGACTTCGTTCCACAGAGGATCAATTTTCATAAAGAAATCACAAAGCTCATTTGCCATTCTTAAACTTTCACCAAGATTTTTCAAATTAAATGTCACGTTTCCAGTGCTTGTTGAAGCCTCTTCTTCAATGGGCTGTGAATTTAACATTTCCTCCAAGTCGGTTTCAGTCAAATCTTCATCTTGGGATTCAAGCAAATCCTGAACGTCACTTGATTCTATGTGTTCGAACCCATCTCGTTCTGTTCCATTCGCAATTTCTGCTGTGTTTGCAGTCAAAGTTTGAATTTGCACACATTCTTCGTCATTTTCCGCAGTCAGAGCAGGTCAGAGTTTTTTCCAGCATGACTTCAATGTGTGTGGCTTCAGTCCTTCCAATGATTCTTTTATGTTTACGATGCATTTTGCTATGTCAAATTTCTTCCAGCATTCCATAACATTCATATCAGGATTACATTCCATATTATCCAATACATTTGAAGGTTCGTCTAATGTAATAGAGCTTAAAGGCCTGGATTACTCCTTGGTCCATAGATTGAAGCGAAGCCGTCGTGTTGGGAGGTAAAAATGTCACTTTTATATTTGGATGCATAGTTTCAAGTTCGCAAGGATGACCTGGTGCATTGTCCAGAACTAGAACTGCTTTAAAGTCTAAATTCTGTTTTTTAAAATAAGTTTCAACTTCAGAAACAAAACAATTCTGGAACCAGTCACAAAAAATAGCGCTTGTAATGCACGCTTTCTTATTAGCACGCCAAAACACTGGCAGGTCGTCCTTGTTTTGATTTTTTAAAGTCCGAGGATTTAACGATCTGTAAAGCATCAGTGGTTTAATGGCACAATCTCCAGATGCATTAGAACATAGCAGCAGTGTAACTCTATCCTTTGCTGCCTCAAATCCAGGAGCAGACTTTTCGCTTTCAGAAATGAATGTTTTTTTGGCATTCTCTTCCAAAACAATGCAGTTTCGTCTGCATTAAATACTTGCTCAGGTTTGTATCCTCCATCAGCTACTAAGTTTGCTAATTGTCTCACCTTAAATTTATTGAACCAACCTTCCGATGCTTGAAATCCTCCAACTGTACATTCACCACTACAACTACCATGAGGTTCTTTAAAATGAGCGTAAAGACGCTTTGCCTTCTCCCGGACCATTGGACCACTCAGGGGCACCCTTTTTTGGTTGCGGTCTTCGATCCATAATGACAACGCCACTTCCATTTTTTTCATTGCTGGATCACGAACAATTTTCGCTGACCGTGAAGTTGAAGGTACAGACGACCTTATTTTATTTTCGGATTTTTTTATCGATTGTACAGTTGATACGTTGACATTGAATGAGCGTGATATGGATGCAAATGACTCTCCAAGGCGTACACGACCAAGCATTTCTATTTTCACTTTAAGCGGTAACACAGATTTATTTTTCATGTCGAAACTCGTTTCTCATTTTTTTTAGTAGCGGTAGAGACGTGTTACTCGATCACAATTTTTGTAACGAGTGGAAAGACGAAACAATAAAACACGCAAAGCGGCTCTTACCAAAGGACGGATCGTCTAATAATGTGGTGACATTTAAAAATATACTTTATTCATTGAGTAATAAGGTTGCTTTCATTCTGTTTGTTTACATTCTCAAAAACACCGAACGTGGCGAAGGCGGCTTATGTCAAAGTCCGAACCAATACAGCGGCGATATCATTTAACAACATACTTTGGGCAAAGTTGTAATAAGGTGAATTTTACATTTTATTAGTCCATTTGACGACGTTTACAAGGGATATTTGGTTGGATATCTATTGGAATCCTTTTTATTATTATAAATGTACGTACTGATTAGATCCGCGAATAAAGAAATCTTTAGCCGCGAATATAGGAATTGAGTCGCATTTTTTTAATCCGCGAATAATGAAAACGCGAATGAAGGAAGCGCGAATAAGGAGCTTTTACTGTATACAGGCTCCATGCTGCCACTTTGATCCCTTTCCTCAGATTGTGTGTTTGCCAAAGAACGTCATCCCTCAAGGATAATGGATGTAAGGCAGTGAATGGCTATAAATAGTTCAAAAGAGCCGAACCCTTACCCAAATATTTGTAAATAAAATATAATTCAATGTGATTATTTGCAACAGCATTAACAGCTTTTGTTCACTATTCGCTAATGCAGTTTTCAAGTTATTTACACTGTAAGTAATTAACAAAATACAAGAAGATATTTTAGAAGGACGTCGGTAGGCGTTTTATATTAAAACACTAATATAAGTATTCGTGTGGTCAAACTGGGGATGCAGAATTATATCCGTCATATTATAGTGAATAACTAAAGTCTTTTATCCCATCTATTCTACATAATGCGCGATTACAGATTTATAAAGCTACTATTATGACTATCAATATTATACATTATTATCAATAGCTTAGTATTGATTGTCATTATCCGACACAGGTAGAGCAAGCTCGGAGTCATCAGTGTCATTTGTTTACTACATGTTGCCTGAAGAATTTTGGAATTTCCCTTAGTACCTTCCATTAAAGTGTCTAGTTCCCCACTAATGAATTTTAAACGTTTGTAATTTGCCTGAAGAATCCTTCCAAGTCCATTGGCTTCTCCCTCCGGAGAGGGACATTTGTTACTTCTTTGTTTGGAATAAAAACGTCACTTGAATTATCACCTTGTCGAAGTACTTTTTTATTTTACCGAAGGATTTTTCTACAGAATTAAATTCACACATAAAAGGGGGCAACGGAACATCTTGTGGCTATACGCTTTCAACGTCAGGAGAAGGTAGAGCATAATTACCGTCCGAAATCGTTTCTCACTACCTGTTCGTATTACAAAATTTCTCTTTAAACAATATATTACAGAAATAATGTAAATTTTCTGATATGAGGAAGAAATAGGAGTCTATTCGACATGACGGTCTCGGGAAGGATTCCTTTGTAGCGAACTACGTGAGGGTATGTAGAACCTCGCTGCTCCACTGAAAGTTTAGCGGAGTGTGATTAAGAATCTCACGCTTCTCCATTGCAAACAGAAAAAGAGGAAAAAGTGTCTAAGAGGATCCAATCCAAGCCAAGAGAAAAAGGAAAACTTTACGCGATTGCAGGCTAAGGTTTTGAGTTTAGGTGAAGTATTTCCTAGGCTCCATTCCAAGGCAAGAAAGGGGATTTGACCAGTCGAATCTGAAAGCTGTCCATGGAATCATCTCGGTTATATAGGTCTCCAGGTGAGGCGATGGTGCTTCTGTTCTTCGTCGTCATGTGACCAGTAGCGTCGCTGTTGTATCCGTCGCCTGCAACTAGAGTACTCTGTAGTAAGATGCGTGTGGTGTTTGTTTGTGAATAGTAGCTCATGCCGAATATTTGTAAACAGAAGCATATGTTGGATGCTTGTAAATACAAGTACGTGGGACATTATTGTTCGTTCACTCTAGGATCGAAAATTGTTTACAAACAACAATTGTAGTGCGAGCGTCCAAATCTCGCTTCTGAAACCTACATGGTTAATTTATGGTTGCCAGATACATGAATCGTAGATCCCAATGTACCTACTTCTGCACCGTGTTGGATCAATCACTATTGCTACATAAATTGCTAATTTTGAGATGGCTAAAACATTAACGATATGCCAAACCGAGGTAGCTATTATGTAATACAATCTTACATAACCCACTCAATTTTGTACAAGTGTTCTTGTTCGAAAGTATGCGAAACCTCGTACGCCTAGCAATATTGGGAAGTTGCAGTTTGTATAAACAGGGAGAGCAAAGACCGTTAGGTTGACTGGACATCGTTGTTTTCATGATAGTGTGATAGAAATATATTCCACTGATTGTAAACAGGGGCTCAGAATTTATATGCGAGTGTAGGTGGAAATATTCTTGCCACATATTGCCTGTTGGTAAGGGTTGCAAACTGCCAAGTCTAGAATTCCATGATAACTGAAAGAGCTTTAAGAAAAGGATTATGATGCAATAATTATAATGACTAAAAACAATAGACTTAAAGTACTAGGAAATAAAAGCATGCTGCTCTATTAGGAATAAAATACACATTGAATTAAAGTTTCAAGGTACAGTACAAAGCGAATTGTATAATGTAATCATTTTTAAGCACTGCAGATTAGCTCTCACTGTCTGAGTGCCCTTGCCAGACAATGTCCAACACATAAAAGGCATTAAAATAGGTAGATTGAGCGTGGTCACGAACCCGGCTCCGGCAGGTATTCCTTATTAAGGTTTTCATCAGTCCCACGAGGTGAATGTCTAGATGGTAGCTTCTGTAAGGAAAGAATTGGGCCGAACACAGAGACTCCAGAATTGGCGGGAGATATATTTGGCCAGAATATTATGTTGCCAACACTTTCTCAAATATTCTGGTGGTTGGTTCTGATATCCTTTTTTCGTTTTGTGGCTCCTTAAATTCCTTATGATGCAAATATAGAAGAGTTTCTTTCTTTCTCTCTTTCTTTCTCTCTTTCTTCCCTCTCATATTTCTCATCCTCGCTATCTTTTAACCGCCTTCTTAAAATCAAAATGCTATCCTCCTCAAAGACTGCCTTTCTCTCCACTGCGAGAGATTTAAAGAGACTAACCTGATATAGTTAACTATTAGCAGATCTGTATCAATAAATTCACATTAGAGAAGAAGTAAACTATTTGTTTCGAAATTTGCCCAACTTGCAAATACCCAACCCTACTAGTGACAAAGTTGATGAGTTATTTTCACTGTTACCATTACGATAACGGGAAAGAAGGAGAAGGACTGCTAAGATTCTCTAGCTAGGTTGTGTGTCAAAACACAGCGAAAGTCTATAGTAAACGGACAATACAATATATTTTCAGGGTATTTTGTACTTTTCTACCAACTGATTTTCGTAGTGCGTGAGAATGACACTTTGTTGTGTTGATGCTATTCATCATCATTTGTTTCACACTGTACTTTGAAGTTGCTTCAATCGCTTGAACGCTGTGGTAGAGATAACTGCCCGTGACAATGACACTTTCATTCGGCAGGTTATGTATGACTTTTCCATTCATGTATTTCGCAAATTTTTCTGAGTCCGTTTGTATATGTTAGTTTACAGTTGTTTCTCCTGCTGTAAATATTAAGGTTGTTTCATCAATGAGACAAATTTAAAATCCACTAGAAAGTAATATTAAACAGTTAGATAAACTGATGTTAGTCAACACTCCCTTGACCAACACATCCCTAGTCAATATTTATTAAGTGTCAAATTATTGTCCATGTACCGTTCGTCAATGTACACTATGTTCCATTTCTGCGACCTATAACATTCGGAGTGATTGGAGTTATCTTCTCCACATTGCAACATTTGAATGTGTAATAAGTATACAAGGAAAATATTCCTTCTATCTTCCTTCTACTTTGACAATTTTTTCAACTTGCATCGCATTTCACAAAGCAAAAATCGTACTGTATTGGGAAATTGTTTTCTTTCTATAATAGTCACTTGCAGTTCAGGCACTATTGGCACACTCGTCTAGTTTAAGTAGATATTATGAGTGGAATCTCGTATTATACATTTCTCAAATTGATCACAAGACTATTTGTATCTTTAAGAACGTGATTGTTTCTTACCTGGAGTTGTTAATGAAAACTATCAATTCCCTCTTTGCGAACTTAAACACTCCTTACTAATATTCTAGTATAATTAGAATGTAAAGTCATCCTTCAAAAAATTGTTTCTTCATTGCATTTATATATAACGTTTCTTACAACCTCTCTGACTTCACGGTGAATAGTTTGCCTTTTCCTACAAACTGAAGACATGATTTGAGTGAATGAAATTACCACTAAACAGAACGTAATATGATGATTTACAATTTTTGGATCAAAAGATACAATATATTTTAGACAAAAAATTTTCATGTAGGTCTTATATCTGGAGAAATTGTAGAGCGTAGCCAAACCCAAACTATCATTTAACTGAGTATGATGTGCTTATAAAAAAAACGAAAACTTAATTTAGGGGTCGTTCAAAAAGTTTGTGGTATCTGATCCAAAAAATAATTATTACCAAAGTTCCCAATCTTTTCATGCATTTTATTTGGATCATTCCTAAAATTCTTGTTATCTTATTCAGAATTTAATCAAAAGACAAACCGAAATTTCAACAAATACTGCCCTTCCTTAAAAATAGGCCGAAAGAGACTGCCCTGCGGAAATTAGTAAACACTTCGAATTTTGAAGAAATGCTATTCACTAAGACGAACCCACGCCTACGTAAATCTATTTCTTTTATGGAAGTACCGCAGGAAAAACGAAGTAATGCATGTGGTGCTATGCTTGGCGTCGCCCGATATGGAGTATGGCATCAGCCAATATACTCGTACTGCGCTGTTACTAAATTTTGAGGAATATAATCATTCATAGTTGATTTTGTATGTATTTGTGGATAACTCTTTGAAGATTTAGTAACAACGCACTGTGAGCGTGGCTGATAGCATACGCCAATTTGGGTTACCGTCAGTAAAGAGGTGTATTTGTCTATTCCCAGCGTGAAGAATAAATTTTTTGTCATTTATTGCATTTATTGCCAAATTCCCATACATAATACACTGGAGAACAGAACAACGAGAACTCGGTTAGTTCATTCAGTCAAGGTCTCGCTTCTACATATGTTGCCAAACACCCAAACTTCCCCTATTTTTCTCTTCGTATCAGATAAAGGCTGAGCCTAACATCTAAAAACCTAGAGCCGCTTTCTCACTCATTTTATGGCATAAAATATAAGCAACTATTTGAATTTGGGACAAAATTATATGTGCAAGATCTTAACAATAAAATCATAATATGAGTTCTAGTTCAATGGTATTTTGACGTTATGGCATGCCCATCACTTGCCGATTTTCTTAACTTTGTTCACTTCAAAAAACGTAATAATAATAATAATAATAATAATAATAATAATAATAATAATAATAATAATAATAATAATAATAATAATAATAATAATAATAATAATAATCAGCCAAACTTCTTCAGCACTAGTACTGGAACATTATACCTTGCTATCTCAAACTTACAAACCTCATTATCCCTGACTCGCCCTCGCCCTTACTCTCACTTCCCTCACTCGTCCTCACCTTACTAAATCTAATCCTCATGCCCTCAGGACCCTTGAAATTAACTCGTATTAAACCTCAGGGCCTTTCACGTGTCAATTTCTCGCCTTCTCTCTACTCCTCAATCTCACTTTTCCTCATCCACAATTCTCTTTACACTTTTTAACCTCATGAAGGACAGCCTTGAAAGTGTACCCTTCAATCATTATGAGAGTCTTTCCCTACATTATATGTAATACTTATAGCTTCAGTAGTACTCATATTAGAGTTGCTTTTTTTCCTAGAGTGTAAGCCATATACTAAACTAGTGATACTTTAGCCCTAAAAGTGTTTGTTAAAAGCTGGGTATGGTCACCGCAACACCATATTTAGGCGTTCATAAGAAGAACTAACTTTACTCTGCTTTCAATTATGTAGGCACACCCTCACAGAAGGATGAACGTGGTCAACGTGGCCAAGCTGAAGATGCATCGAAAATATTATAACCATCGATGAAAGGAGTTGGTCCAAGAGCAAAAGGAAAATGAAAATTGAGAAGCAAGTGAATAATAGAATTAATATAACATGACCTAAAATAAATAGGAGTGTAGCAAAATCGTACGAGAAACTTTAGAACTTCAGTTTATTCACATCTTTGTACTTTTGAAGCTTTATTATTAAAATCTAAGAAAAAAGAAGACAAAATATTGGACTCACTCGCAAAGGAATAAAATTATGAATGCTTCGTGCTCATCGTTATCATATTGTCCCAACCGGCAGCCGCAAGTCCACCAACGATATTCATAATTGAGAGGGCAGGCAAAGAGTACAAAAATGAAGAACTAGCTCGGGAGAGTAATGCTCCCGAAAGAAGAACGAAATACACGGTTCTGATTGGTTGGCGTTATCCGTTCTTTTCACGTAGCATTCGTATAGCAGAAATCAAAGGCTTGCTGCGGTACGTGCTAGTAAGAGACATCGCTTTTGGCGTGGGTTGAAAGCCTGCTAAAGGAAAGTTCTTTTATTTTAAATTTTCATAACATTTTTTTATTGAACCAAGATAAAAGTAATACTTAAAACGTAAGTTACTTCATTTTGTGCAGATAAGAAGAAGAAGTAGTAGTAGTGGGAACAGGTTAGATGCCCCGCAGGGCTCGTTTTGTTCCACCTTGATCTCCGTGATATACATTTTGTGACCAACTTAAAAGTGCTCACTAAGGTAGTAACCGGCTAACCGGCATAATTGTGGGACGTAAAACTAATGATTTAATTTCATTTTTTTCATTCGCACAAGTGTTAGTCCAAATATATAATGATATAGGGTAATAACATCTCATCAAAGGGGATAAAAATTCCGAATTTTATGCTATAAAAGACAACGAAATGAAAAACATACATAAACCCTGTACTAATTCATTGCGTAATAAATCATCAAGAAAGAGATGAAAGATCATGTTTTTAGTAATTTTATATCCGTAAAAGGATACGAAATAAACTGTATTAAACTCTGTTCCAAAAATCCCGAATTCTATGACATCATACGAACCCTTTAGCCGGACCAAGTTACCTCTGACTCTTTTGCACCAGGTGCATTGCCCGTGAGTAAGCATGAGCAAAATTTCAATAGGTGACGCAATAATCGAGACAAACTCCTTCTGACTCATTCGCACTTTGGCTATGGTCCACGGTGCCCCTCATTGAGTAACCAAGATTGAGATAGGGTGACCACCTTACTACTGATGGGTGTATATAATATACAGCTGGCGTACTATATACGGAAGACTGATAGATGTAAGACGTCCTGTAGCAACATGATGTAACGTATAAGCGGAGAGGTATTAGCATGGTTTCCATAGTAAACATATGAAATTCCGTGCATTTGTGCAATATACCGCTGTCCGGATAACGGATTTTTTTTAGCGCACACATTCTTCCTTTGCTTACAAGTGTTTCTCAGTACAAGTATGGATATTTTGTGGAACGTCGCCAAAAACGAAATATATTTTAGTCAATTATTTTATGTTGTTAGTTGTAAGATTAGTTTTTCCGTGCATATCAAATATAAGTGTGTTGTCTACCAAATCGTAGATGTTTTGTTTCCTATCCTAAATTCTGTGACTATGGAGCATCTATAAGTTTTTTTACAAATGTTTGGAGAAATAGTTAATTTGATTTTATCTTTCTCTTTGCAAATACCAGGAGAAAATTTAAGGCTCATTGAACTATCTAGTTATAATACCATCCCTGTAATTGATCTGTCGCTCTTAATGAATTATTGACAAATACTGAATTCTTCAAGATGGCTGCTGAAACTATTATATCCAATGGTTTTGAACAAATATGTTGTATCCATATCTGACATCTTGTGTTTATGAAATGAGATATAAATTTCAAGGCAGGTGTTGTATTCATGGTAGGTGCTACGTACTATCAAAATGTTAGCTTTTATGACAATAAATGTATGTGAAGTTTATCTTGCGTTCATATATATATATCCAAGTTAACCCGTCAACGCCCAATGTCACCTAAAGGTGACACAACTTTAAAGACGTCTTCTTGTTTATCAATCATCCACCAGGGGGTCCTAGTGAACCACAGTAGCACCAGCTACTTACGTATGTATGTTGCATCACCACACAAAAAAGTTTCGATGTTGACGTACTGTACCAGGAAGAAGACGTCTTTCAAGTAGTGTCACGTGTAGGTGGCACTGGGCGTTGACGGAAGATCACGTCTGAGATAGTCTTCATACCGTCTACTTCCTCATCCTTCCCAAGTTCAGTGTTTGGAGTAGAAGCTATATCTGTGTGATCCATGGCTTTTAAAAGGACCTCATAGGTAATTGATATTAGTATAGGCGTAAGTGTTTGTGGTAATCTCAAGTTTCTTCTTGATTTCAGTGGCGTATTGTAGTTCGTTGCATGAGTATATCTTCTTAATGCTTCCTTCTTCTTCTTCTTCTTCTTCTTCTCCTACCCAGGGCTGTAGGTTGCAACACTTAATAATTAAAGATTGCAGCAAAGAAGCCACTTTTGTATTCATGAAAGGATTTCACAGAAGTTAAGTGCAAGCTTCAGGAAGATTACGAATTCGTGCAAAACTTTGGTTCCTACAACATACTGTAATACGCCACCGAAATGAGGAAGAAAACTGAGACCATTAAAGTAGTTATTCGCCACTTTTCAATTGATACCAGCATTTAAGATATCACAACAGCACCCAATATTCTTCGTTCCACAAATGTGAACCCAGAATCGTGAAGGTGGGAAAGGGAAAGTCTGCATGACACTATTCTTGTAGCACTGAAGAAAACTCTACAAGCTACCACAATCGTCAAAGAAGACTTATTGCTACACATGAAAATTCACATAGAACAACTACAAAGGAAACAGTACTTACAATGCTTCAAATGCCAAAGATTTGGGTATTAGCAGGCAACTTGTCTCGGTGTGTTAAGTGCATCGGCTCTCATTGGAAGTACCTATGTGAAAAGACCAGAGACACACCAGCAAAATGCGTCAACTATAAAGGCGCTCATCCTGCTAATGTCCGCGAATACAAATCCTACAAGCAAAAAGGAAAACAACTCAAGCAAGCACAATCGCACGTTCAGCACCTATTCAAGAGAAAATTGCCTCGTCCTCTTTAAGTCCTGAGCCTACAATATCACACACTATCGAAGCTTCAATACCTAAAACGTCTCCCGATGATTACTCATTCTTTGACGACATCATCCAAACTATTAAAGAACTTCTTCAACTTATGAAAGATTTAAACCTGACCAACGTAGTACACACGTTACCAACCTACAAGCCAAAGCTGAAAGGAGCAACAGATCTGCTCAGCAAATTCACCATCCTCATGAATTTATTCTCTGAACTTTTACCGTAGAATCAAGGAGCCTTTTCAGCTAATCAGCCCTCCAGAAATTCAGCGTTTCATTGCTTGTTATAGAAAACATCTTTTTGTTTTATTTGTACCTTTCTCTATTTTTATATTAATTTTAAACATGTAAATAGCCAAAATCGACCAATGAATGAATCTTGTAACCCAGCTCTCTATGCAAACTACAAATACATAAGAGCCAAAACTAGAATAATACTAATGCCCAAGAGCAGGCGTTAGTTTCTGTTATCGGAAAGAAAATAAAGTGGATTTTCCTATATTTTCAAAACGTATTTCCAGTGAATATCCATAAGGAGTTATATATAATTATGATAAATTATGTAATAGTGATGAACGAATATGAAATATAACATCTGGCAATATTAAATATAATTCATGGAAGCAACAAATATAGCAAACATCAAATACTGCAATAAGCTAATTACACCAGGCAAAATTAGTTTGAAACCTAAAACAATGCAGAAGACACACACAAAACATGTTAGTTGGGCATGTTTATTACAGTTGCTAGTCAGTATTCTGTGTATGCAGTTTGTGTATTGCATATTGCTTATGATTCAGGTATTACGAGGGTAAGTCAACTGAAAACCATAAAAGTAGAAATAAAATCCGCATATGGCGCCAGTGAGCTGTAAGATGGCAGGGCTGTTTACGATAGTATGCCGGATGTCTCCTTGGTGGCAGCAGGCGGCAGATGCACAAACACCGGCGCAACAACATTTCCAAAATGTCAGCCCCACTAGTCACATGCACCAGCGAGGAGCAGCGTTCTGTGATTCGGTTTTTGCGAAGTGAAGGTGTGAAACCGTTTGACATTTTTAGCCGAATGAAGGTTCAGTATGGAGATGCGTGTTTGTCACAGCTACAAAACTATAAATGGTGCCGGAAATTTGCAAATGGTGTTACGTCTGTGGCCGATGCTCCATGCCCCGGCCACGCTCGGCGCGTAGTGACTCCAGAGACTATTGCAGCCGTTGAAACCATCGTTTTGGTAAACCGCCGTGTGACAATAGACGAAATTGCAGCATGTGTACACATGAGTCATGGATCGGCACATCATATTGTGAATGATGTTCTCCAGTTTCATAAGGTGTCTGCAAGATGGGTGCCCCGACAACTGACGCCTGAACTGAAACAGCGACGTGTTGATGCGTGCGAAGACCTTTTGTGGCGTGCTGAACGTGACGGTAATGCCTTCCTGTCACGAATCGTCACTGGTGACGAAACATGGGTGCATTACCATCAGCCTGAAACAAAGCGAGCGAGCAAGGAGTGGCGGCAGAAAGTTCCACTCCGATGAAGAGGTACGCAACGCGGTGCACGAGTGGTTGCACCGTCGCCCAAAAGACTTTTTTTCTGCAGGTATTTAGGCTCTTCCGATGCTGGCGGACTTGCATTGAATGAGGAGGGAACTATGTTGAAAAGTGATTTACTTCTGTACCCTGTGAGACCAATAAATAATATTTAAAAAAATAATTATGATTTCATTTGACTCCCCCTCGTAATTTATCTGTTAATTTCGGAAAAGCATATAGTTCCTTGTTACCTGTGTACGTGTCACCTGTGTACAGGTCACGCTTGAATCCGTATACATTAACAATTGTAATATTTTCCTATCTTTCGTAATAGTTATTATACGATCAATTTTAATGTAATTGACTTACAAATGTTGTGCATTGGAGAAACAAAAGTAAGTTTTCTTAGGAAATCATTATTATCATTGCCTTGTCTATCATGAATTCCAAACTCAATCAACAACAGTAACTGACGCTCCCTGCCGAACAACGATGCAAGAAACATTTCGGACTATTTTGAGGTATCAGTGGAATTTTGCTCTACGGAATATATCGGACTTATATTGAAAGTTTGGTAGTCACCTTGGTCATGAGATGGCACTGGCGTTCTTTAGATGTCCGACATGTTACTTAGAACATAATACCACCGATAACTCAAAATGGTCCAGATGTCACATGTAACGTCGTTCGGCAGAGTGCTTCAATTCTCAAGCTTAAAAATAGGATTTCATAAACAATAAATAGATTGAAAAATATTTCAGAAATAAGTGGCGAGTATATTTATTACAACACAATTGACTGGTTTGAACTACAAGAAGTGAAAATTGTGGAAAAGCTTCAAATACCATATACATCTTAATGTTTTAAAAGGGAATATTTTATTTGAGATGAAAACTGTCTAAAATCTAAGAAGGAAGGTTAATGTCTCTTTCTTTGATCAAAAGTTGAAAAACAATGTGGTAGTAAAAATAAGGGAGCGTTTAAATATTGTGTTAAAATTTAACAATCTTTTCTTACTATTATACTAGTAGATACTACTGTATACTATACTAGTATTTCGAAATAAAAGGTACGGGTCACGGCACTAAACTTTCTCTGCCTGACTTTGTAAAGTAAATAAGTTGTGTTACAGTGATTAATAAAACATTTTTTAGTGAAACACGAACAAAGTTCGCTCAAAGAAAACTCAACTAAAGTAAACTAATCCTTGTAGATTTTTAAATTAAAAAAATACTCACGCCATATGACAAAGTCATCAACAGAATTGTATGAGTCGTCTGTCACGAAACTGTCAAATGACACCCTCAACAGAAAACTATTGTCGTAGATAGATTCACAGAAATCAAACTAGTCATTTTATGAAATATAAGCAAAATCTTTTTTTTTAGAAAATCACCTGACAAAAGACAGCTACAAGAAGAAACCATTTTAATAGATTTTTTTCAGGACAAATGAGTTATGTCATTTGTCAGGTAATTAATGAAATATTAATTATGAAATATGGGGAAAATCACCAAAGTCGTTTTGTTTTTAGAAAATCGTCCGAAATAAACTCACACCAAAAGAACAAACTACGTCTTCTCGATTTCTCCAAAGAAATGGCATAACACAGTAAATGGTTGCTGTTGAAAAATTGATCTACATAAACATAAATGTAAACATATATATAAATATAAACAAAGCTGTTAGAGCCGTCTTTGAGAAACCCGTATTCTTCTATTTTTAACCTTAAATAAACTAGCTTTAATTTTAGTGTAGGATGAAAATTCGGAAACCCTCCTACAGAATCAAATAAAAACCTTACGTTTGATATTTGATTTAGACATCATATATAAACCTTACGTTTGGTTTCGTTTGGTTTGTTGAATTTTATGGAACCTAGGGAACTGTATATCAAAACAAACCAACGGACAGATGTAAAAAAAAAAAAAAAAACTTTCTCAGTTTGTGTGGGTCAGGAAGAGCATTTTTGATCAAGAAACCAAGAATTTGATTTTTTCATAGTGTTAAAAGGATTTCAATATAAGAAATTATGGATGGCTAGGAAACCTCAAAGAGAAATACGTCATGTCGCTTCAAAATCAAATATTATTTCCGTGTTGTCACGGAAAATAATTCCATTTTCATATTATTCAAATAACAAGGCAACCAACGTTATCCACAATAAAAACTACATCTCACAGAAGTAAACTTCTTTCAAATTTCTTAAACTTTATCGTATTACGCTGGCGTTATTGAAATATTGAAATTTATGTTTGTGAAATACCAAGAAAATTTTAAGTCTCTTTCGGAAAACTTTAGCACTTCCTTAAAAGTAAAAAACCTTACATAGTATTTATTTAGATACATTCTTGAGAAGATTTAAGCAACATATTTGGAATATTAATGAAAGATTTGTTTATTAAGTATCGTACCAATAGCGTGCGTTGTTTCTCAAGAAATTGTAGAACAAAAACTAGTTTTCCTTTTTCGTTTTTACATTTATTTTCTTTTTATTTCTGTGTATTGTAAGGTTATGAATTAAACATTAATTTATGAAATAGGAACAGAAATATCAAGGTCGGTTCTCAGAAAATTATCCGTAAAGGGACTAACTATCTGTAGTAAACGGCTCCTTGTAAATGCTTTCAGGACAAATGCGCTACACTATATTGTAAAGTTAACTATGAAGCAACTAGTTTTAATGTATTAAGAAAATAATCTCAGTCGTATTTGAGAAAACCGTTGGAAAAGTGTCTCATCCCTAAATGTGAATTACCCTTTTTGGCCATTTTCAGGATAAATCAGCTTTGTTATATTGTTGGGTTGTTAACGATACAGAACTAAATAGTCTACGCCGTTTTTGAGAAAATATCTGAAAGTATGTTAACCTGCAATATTGAACTACTCTTTGTGGATTTCGTTTCATTACAAATAATTTGATCATTTTGCCAACCACCCTGCTTCATGCCTTACACTTTGGACTTTCGTAGCTCCTTGACGCAGGAAGATTGTCCTCTGGACATTATCCGAAATGCCCCGGAAATCTTAGGCTTAAAAAATATACTAGAATTGGGAAAATCCTAATGATAACTCAGGTGTTTAACTATTGAAATTCATGTATTCAGATTTTACTGATCATTGTCGGGTGTACAATGTGTGTGTCTGTAGAGGATATGAAAAATGCGTCAGATCACAATCTAATAAATTCTGGTTACTTTCCCACTTGACAACAGGTCTAGATAGGAACACTTACCTTTGGGTGTTGTTGATTGGGGTCCTCTGGACAACGTACAGCTCGTCCTTCGTTGTGTGATGGCTTGGACGAAAACAATAGGGTAACAACGGCCGGACCTCAAACTTGGTACTGCCATCAACCGTTATAATAATGATGAATGTTAACTTCTCTCGTAGACTATTCTCGTCTCATTTGAAACATCTACTTCTCGACTAAACTCTGTCAGTCGGTGACGGATCTGAACTGACTGACCCTTGACTCCTACTCGACTTCCCTGATTCCTTAAACCATGGCCTTTTTCTTCTCCTTTCTTGACTGATGAAACTGCTATATCATCAATCGACATCTTTTCGGTGTTTACCTATCTCATTGCTGAAACTTGTGTTTCTGTAATGTCATCAAGTTATCGAAATCTCCAGACACCTACCTCTGCAATCTGACTTTTTTGAAATATCCAAAATCGTGTGTTTTGTTGACAAACATTTTACAAAACCTTTTACCTTGCATTTTATTGCTTATTGTCTTAGCATAATATTGCTACATTCTACTAATGTCTGTTTTCATTCTTACTTCATTCCAGTAAACCAAACAATGCGTATGACATAATTGTGAGATGTTCTTCATCTTCTCATAAACTTAACCTACATTTAATTCTTAATAATCTTTATCGAATTATTTATCAAATTCTAACTACAATCGTTCCGTTCAGTACCGTTGTATTGACAAGCCCCGGCTTGAAATTCAAGATGGCTTCTCTATCTGATCAGATCACATACCTGAGATCTGTTTTCGAGATCATCCTTTACATATATTCGCAACAAACATCACATTAAATATATATATATATATATATATATATATATATATATATATATATATATATATATATATATATATATATATATATATATATATATATATATATATAAATTATCTTATCATATTTACACAATAAAATAATCACCTCCACCTATCCAACATTTGTATCTAAATTATCTGTCAAAATTATCTACATTATATTTCATTAATTATCCTTACATTTTCTTACAAAAATCATCTCTTATTCTTTCTATCTAAATTCGTGTCTTTTTTAAACTACTACCAAATTCCTTCAATTCATTAATAATCGACAAAGATATACATTTACAATTTCAATAAACATATTACAACAATAAAATAATCTTTATATAAACCATTGAGCGCACAGCATCTCACTAGATACTGTAGCCAATTGTCTTTCATAAAAACATTCATCTGCCATTTACCGTTGTCTGTAATAAATTACTTGCACATGAAGGTTTATTGAAATACACTTATCTTTCTCTGAATGCAACTTCCGCTGCTACTTTAGACTAATATAGAATGGAAAATGCCTTACAGCTTAGTTTGCTTGTATCTTTTCAGACGTTCCATCTTCTTTATTTTTCACTAGTTTGCCCAATCCGTCACGGCACGGTATTGTGACTTGTGAACATAATTAAATACATATTTTTAATCTCTTTTAATACTTAGTTTAGATAGAAGATATCTCTATTTACACTCATGTACACTAAACACTATTTCTTTCAGTATTTTATCTCACACTGGATTCTTGTGATCACCCTCCGAGTCACCACTAAAACTCAAAACATGAAAATCTATTTTCATGCGTGTGGCAACAATGCTTGCTCTTTTGGACTAATGCTGAGTTCTGCAGTTTTCGAACCTGCCCTTGAAAAGTTTAACGTAGATTTCCGCATGAGTCAGCGTCACTTGTTCTTTCGTAACACATCACCCATCTCTTCGGCAATAAGTTTTTCTAAATTATTTATAAAATTTATAAAACCAATATTTCGCAAGGGACGAAATATTCTTTCTGCACTTTCGGATCGTGAAGTGTGTGTCTCGTGATTTGGAGCTTTGAACGGGCATCGTTTCGTCTTCTGAAGTTGTCGTCAGGTCTGGATCCACAATTCCATATTCTGCACCATCCTCTTGTCGAATTTTACCAGTGCTTCTTTCATCTCTTCATCGCAGTTCACTATCCAAAACCCTGTTGTCAGTTTGCAAAACACTCTTATCCATTAAATTGTGATCTTTAATAATGTTATTGTGAATGGTGAAAATGTGTTCTAATCCAGTGTGTGCATCTGAGTTCATATATGTAGTGTTGATCTGTGCTAAGTTTGTAGTGTTTTTATTAATTTTAGTATATATTGAAACTGTTAAATAATGCTTGCTATTCGCTTGCTGTAGGCCTACAATTTGTTCTTCATAGAGACTTTCAGACCTAATATCGTTCTTTTTATTAATAATCTTACATAATTTTCTTAATTTAACTAAAATACAACCGGTGATTACATTAACTATAATTACAAGTACTATCAGTTCTATAGTACTATCAGTACTATCAAAATTGTGAGACAAAAATGTAATCTGTTGGTGTCCATATTTATGATTATCTGGAATAAACAGAGGGAAAGAGACTATAAGCTTCACTCTCTTGATTTAATGTTATCGTTAAATACTCTTAAATAATAATACTAGATCCTAACGTTTCTTACTTTTGTCTACCAACTTGTTTAATTGTCAAATAGTATATCGTTACTTTGGTAGACGCGTTTGTACTAAGTTTTTCGTTGTTCTCTCTCTACATAAACTCTGCTTCATGGATGCTATGATATTTTTCTTTTCCTACTTTTTATGCAGTTTCTCACGGCACTAAGAAAATCGCCCTAATTACATCTTCATTTTCTTCCTTTTTTGCCAACGTCGTAATGACAAACTCATTTGCTTATATTCCTAACTTTTATTTATTTTAAATCATCTTAAGTTATTTAATATAAAATCTCATCTTTATTATACATTTATGCTTTATTTTAAATCAGTTCTAGCCATGTCTCCTAATTATAATTTTGCAATCGGTCTAGCAACGCCTCCCATGCTTCGTATCTCTGACTGCAACACCTCGCATCCAAGTGGGATTGGCCAAGGGCGGCACCCATTATTACTTCCATCACGTCACAAGGTGTTCGCCCCCGATTCTCCCTCGACCAGAGGCTTCAGCGAAAAACGAATCTTAATCGCTTTTCTTCCCTTTTCACGTCAGGAACGGCAGGAATTTAACGTTTGACAATTAATCAAATCAATTTAATTAATATTTAAATATATAGTGTAAAATAATTATGACTTCCTAATTTTCCTTTTTTCCTTCAAATTTTCTAAAATGTACAAAAATAATCTTAAATTTCTGCCTGCCAGTAGTGACCTACAGTGCTATATAAATTCGTAATCCTTGTTTATTGTCATTTTAACTAAATCAGGGACTAATATTCGTTTTTTTACAATCTTTCTCTCTTGCAGTTATTATAATCAGGTGACTTCCTATACATTAACTAAAATATACATGGCATGTTATATCCATAGCCCAATTATTTTTCAATTCTTTTCTCCACTAATTTATATATTGCTTATTAACTCCTGCCTATTGCTGTGTCTAGTTTTTGCTCTTGCTATCCACATTTACTCATGGTTTCGCATTTGGTATACCAACTAATCCAATTCTATACTATTATGTAATCATTTCGTATTCACTATTAACTCTCTACGTCATCTACGTTTATTATATTCTTTATTTTCTAACGTTATATTATCTACTTAACCTAGTCATTACAAATATCTTATAGCTCTTATCCTTTGATGTTCTACTTAATTTAATCTCTCTTTCTCTCTGTCTATTCCTATCGTTTTGTTCACTTGTCTATTTTATCTATGCTTATCTAACTTCATTTTCATTCGATTTCCCTAAAACGTGTCCGTAATTTCCATCGTGTATTCCCTTCTTTATGCTCGAAGGTTCCTCCTATACTTCTATGCGCGAGGTCCTTGGCACAATCTCTCCCTAGTCACACCATATCCTACTAGTGATGGCTGATAGGTAAGTACACCTTACATGTTTTCTTTCATCTATTTAATTATATTTATTCATTTTCAGCATTCTATATTATTATTATTATTATTATTATTATTATTATTAGTAGTAGTAGTAGTAGTAGTAGTGGTATTATTATTATTATTATTATTATTATTATTATTAACATTATTATTATTGTTTACTTATGCATCCTCTTTTTGCATCTTATAATTTCTGATTCATCTATATAATCTACAGTATAAAATTATTAATGCTATTATTGTTAATATTAAAACAATCCTTATTCCAAGAATCACGTACATCATATATTCTGTTCTAACAACTAGTTGTGGTACTGTTGTATTAACTTTCAGTTTTAATAAATTTTCAGTTAATGTATGTAGTTGTTGTGTATGTAGAGAAAAATTTAACTGCTTTTCAGACAAATTATCTACTAGATTTACATGTTTATTTTTTACCTCAATAATTTGCTCATAATGGTATCGCATCAAGTAAATAGTTGACATTTGATAGAACATTCCTACATCCCATCCGTATATTGAGTGTTTTAAAATATCGTGTAAATTTACAAATCTTTTCACATCTTCATTTGATAAAATATGGTATGAAAGTTGATTACTCATTATATTATTCATAATTTTATTTATTCTTTCTTGAACCAACCGAGCAAATAAATTGGTCAAGATTTTTCGTTGGGCTTGGTGCAAATAACAATACATTTCTTGGAGTTTATTTTTGAAACCTTGCAGTACATGCTGAAGTTTCACTATTATACCATGAACCATTGATATTTCGGAATTAAATGATGCTTTTAAATTTTAAACTGTGGTTGTCAATACCTCTCCATGTTCAGTTAATTTACCAATTGATGAAGCCAAATGTTGCGTATGTATGAAATTGTAAGTTGACAACCCCATAGATAATAGACCAAACAACCAACCAAATATGGATCTCTTGTTCCTATTTCCTTGTATACACTTAGCACTATCATTTTTATATACAAATTGGCAAGGTATCGAATTCACTATATTATTTCGAATTTTCTTTCTTTTACCACGCACTTATTTAAAATATCAAAAGTCTCAGAGCATACTTCATGTATTGGAACAGCCTGATGGAAGTTCACATGCATCCGTAACGTCCTTTAAACCACATTTGAGGCATGCACAGTAAATGCATCCTGCATCAAAGTTAATCCAATATATTGTTACGTTATCTGTTGATGGTAATCTATATTCTTTGTCTTCGCCAATACGAACACAATCATGTACCAACTAATTCTTGAAATCATTTTTAATCTCAATAGTTACACTTCCGAATGAATTCTGAAAATTAATTAAACTTTCCGAATTACTATTTATATTTGTTCTAAATTGTTAACAACTTACTTTATTTATGCATTAATTTAGGTGTTTATTTACGTATTTATTTATTTATTAATCAACTTGGTTGCACCTGAAATACACTATTTCTAAATCTTACTATTAAATATACATATAGATTCTCTAAATGTTTATACACTCTAAAATTTTATCAACTAATCACTGTGACCAATACATGTTTACCGATTCAGAAATCAGATGGATATCTGTTTTTCCTGAGATACAGGAATAGGCTTTTGTAGTGAGACATGCCGCCTTCCTGGCAGTCCATCAATAAACACATTTTGTTCTCTGTTAACTTAATTTTAATAATGTCCATTATTTCCAATTAATCTATTTAATCAGTTCATCCTAAATCTGTCTATTAGTTCGTCCTATTTCTTCTTTTTAACCATCACTCTCTGAATCTTGCTCATGTTCCAATTCAATTCCTTTCTCTTCTTTTTGACTTACAAACGGCTTAATTCTCCTGATGTCAATAGTGTCTACTTTCTCTTTTCCTTTAGCTGTTTCATATTTTACTTTATAAAAATTGTTATTAACTCTATCCAATATAACACCTCTGATATTATATCGTCCGCCGAAACATTTTGGAACACCGGCTCGCGGCATCTCCTTAATCAAAATTTCCTAACCAATTTCAAAACTAGGTTGTGCATATTTCCTTTCAATTTGTTTCTTTTGAGATTTATACCGTTTCTGTAAGTTACGATAAGCTAACTCCCAACATATCGAACCAACATATCATAGATAAAGTTAATAATCAGCTCTTCTTCCTGATGTAACCGTTCCCTAATTTTATCTTCTATTTCTAATATTACGTTCGTTTTAGTAAATTCCTCTATCACTTGTTCTTGCAACTGCTTATATGTTATCTCTTCTAAATTCTTTCGTTTTAAAGATAATTTCAGCTATAGTCTGCCTCCCTCTTGAACACTCTCGGTGATAGTTCTTTCTTCTTCTCTTCACATTTGGCGTTCATAAATATTGGGAAGCCATTACATTTATCACACATTTACATCGTATCCTAAACCGGACCTACTTGTTAATTGCCACTTTTAATACGCAAATTGTAACAAATTACTATTCGTTAACAAACCTACTTATATCCAATTCGGATTAATAGTTGATTTTTCTATTAGAATATGTGAAACCTTAATGAGATAAGAAAATAAATAGGCACCTCGGAAGTTCTATTAATATACAATACACCCACTCTTTATAAGCTCACTTGTAATATATGTAAATGCACCATAAGTTTATAATTAAACATTTTAATGCAATACGGATTCTTCGAGTACAATTTCCAGCACAAATCTAACAGCATACATTAGTGTACTTACCAAATGATGCGAACATTTGGTACAAGAGGCATTATAATCACAAAATTTGCAAATATAAATTCTAACCCAAACAACGCCATACGGAATCGATCGAGATGTACTCCAAAGTTATTACTCTCCTTTTTTTATTTCAAGTAACCAACAGAGTAACATATTTACTTGTATGATATATAAACAAAGTTGTTGAATCTGTTTGCAAGGAAAGACGGAAGACTACTGAGAGAAGGAATACCAAGTGTAAATCTAGGGAAGCGCCGAAGAACATTTTTTTTTTTTTTTTTTTTGCCGGAACAACGGCAAGATCGAGATAAACTTATCGGGTTGTTCAAGAAGCAGAAGCTCATGCAGAAACAGATGGACTTTCTGAAGCATAGATGGTACGAACGGAAGAAAAGAATGAAGTCTGAGAAACGACAAGAAAACGAATCTTTTTGGGAGTTTTAGATTCGGGTTATTGTTTTCGTTGTAAGGTTCTGTTTCATGTGTATAAGTTCTCATTTTGTAGAGAAGGAAGAATGATGGAATATGAGAATGGTGGTACAAAGTGCTTAAGAATGTGACACTGACTGTTACTAGGTAAAATGAGAGATAACCTGTGCAAATAGAATGCATATGAGACACAGTTTTGAAGAGGTTTGATCTTGTGATTCAAGATTACTCAGAAGATTATAAATGTTAGAAATACGATAAATATTGGAATGATATGCTAAGATAATTAATTTATGAATGATGTAGAGTTGAGAGATTCAGAGCATAGTCAAGGTATAGATTGAAAATAAAGAGATTTGATAAGATATTGTCTTTTGTGGTTATCGAAGAGTTTTGGTAGTGTCGCGATAGTCATACTACACTTTTTGTAACACAAGAGATCATAGAACTCATCTTCCTGTCTCTTTGTTTGGATAGAATTAAATAGATTAACAACTAGAACCTTATACTTCAGTTAACTATCCTTATCAGTGGAGGATCTAGCCGGAGCCACGAAGGCCTAAGGACCCTAGTTTTTTGGGTGAAAAAAAAATTTAAGGTATTATTTACATATTTTTCAAAGTCTTCGGTAAGCTCATGATGTGCCTATCACAGTCAGGGTTTTGGCTCCCTCCCTCAGTCTTTACCTTCTAGTTTCGCCACTGATCCTTTTTTGGGGAGTTAGGTAGTAAGTTTGAAAACTCATGAGTAGAATCTTGGACAAGCCTAAGTTTCAAATTTGGTTCAAATAGGGCGTAATGTATGGCCTCTAAGTGACTATACATACATCGAATTCGATTGTTTAACGATCAACATAATTTTGTTTTCCATATCCTCACTCAAAAGTATAACATACAGGTGATCAAGAAGTGTTAAAAGTACAGACTTTATTCCTTATAATTGGGAAATTATTTTCAAAATATTACTTAAGAAATTGTTCTGTTATCAAATTAAGTACTTTAATGGAGACATGTAACATAAAATGGATGTTGCTCCATTTTAATTCCTTATTGTTGATGATAATCCGAAAATGGGAGGAAAATGAATCCAGGGTTTTTTATTTAAATGGGATCAATTTTACGAACAGTATCGTGGTAGCTATAGACAGACAAATCGACACATCAACAGACAGGCACACACACATACAAGTGTGGTGTGAGTCCTCTCCGTCCATACGCTCCGTTAATTTAACATTGGTTTCAACATACATAGTAGCAAAATTTTTAAACAAATTCATTTTCTGTTACTAGGTGGTGCTGTAAAGAAGTTGGCAAAATTAATTGTATGTGTTAAGCTTAATTTCCTTGTTTCTTTTATTTATATACGGCTTTCAAAATCCATTAATAATAAATTCTGAAGTGCAGATTGTAACCTTCAGTGGTAGTCACTGGCAAATCATGATCGTTAGTTAGTCATTGTTCTTGCTAAAATAAGTACAATGTCTTTAGATTATGTTCAATAATTATTCTTTGCGCAGTTATCGGATGAGATTTCGTGTGGTGTTTGAAATATTTTTTTTCGGACCAACATGGAACAAAATGGAGTTGTTCCTGTGGTTTGCATTAACAGTTAACGGAAGGTACGATAATGAAATAGCACAACTTCAGATCTCCTTAGTTGGAAGAGGGTTTTTTAACGAATTAAAGTTTCGATGCTGGTGTACAAACCAGAATCGAAATTTTACAAATAAGAATCAAGAATACCCCAATAATGAAACCAAGAATACCTTATTCGTTGATGCCATGTTAGAACTAGTCAGTGCAAGAAATACAACTTTGGTGCTCTCAAGTACATAAAGCTTTTAAAAAAATTAGGGAAATAATTAAGGTAAGATTGTCACTTTTACTAACACACTTCTAATCAAATAGAATTGCAATTGTGCTACGCAGGGGACAAATTGGAATCGAGAACCTATGGGTTCCTACTTTCATATTTTCCTGTGATTATAAGTTTATTCCTTTCCTCTTTCTGTCCCTTTTGTACTTTTAATCAAAGGACACCATGCCCTCATCTCCACGTTTTGTTTTAGGTTATAGTTGGGTGGAATTTGCAGCAAAAAGTTGGTTCGTTAACGTATCTTCTTCATTGGTAAAAGTGGATCTGAAAAGGTAGGGGGATGGTAGGTTGCGGCATGACGTCACGCCATCCTCCCTGCCTATCTTTGATCATTGTAATTTTTTTTAGGAACTGGGAGGACGCCGTGCATATTTGTCGGAAGTAGGGGGATGGCGTCCTCCCGCTTTCCAATCCACTTTTACCCCTGATCTTATTTTAAAATTAACTTGCCCGTGTATTTGAAACTACCAGTTTTATAAAGTGAGTTGTTGGAGGGCAATTGTGTATTCGTCAATTTTGTAACGAAATTTAACCTGAATTTTTCCCAAAATATAGCGGATAGTGTTTAATGCAGATGAAAAGAAATTAAGGTGTATAAATATTATATCAGAAAATTGAATATTGGTGAAATTATCCTAAGTCTCCGTTTTAGAAATACCAACCTTCACTTTTACGTTTCTCAGTTATGCAGTATTTCCTAAAGGATTGCAATAATGTGCACGGAAGAAATCATGAAATAAAGAAAGTGGGAGAACCCATTGTAAACACAGGTACATGATGTTTATGCAACCACGAAATCCAGTTGACGCAAGTTGGGAGTGATCAAAGGACTTCATGAGTCAGAGTTGAATGCTTTAACGCTGAGTCATTGCGGCCAATGTTATTTTCGAAAATAGAGAAACAGGTATTATCTTATTTTATTAAGAGTTTATATAACAGCATTTTCACCCCTACTAAAGCGAATTCTCACGTCGCCATCAATTAAATAAAAAATGAAAAACTAGTATTTAGAGATATTATCCTTCAGGAATTTAATTTTCTAAAACGATAAAACTCATTTCCTTCTTTAAAAACAGGAATTTATATTTTAAGTTACACAAGCTCAATTAAGCGAGTCCGTACTTTTCGACACTGTGTATAATGGTAAAGCACCTATTGATATAATGGAAATTTTTTCATTTCCTTTATCAAGATAGGAATTTCTAAACATAATATCTCATTTTAAATTGAAAATTAATATACTGAATTTCACACTTGTACTGTTACTAGTTCTTAAATTCGTGTCTTTCTAAATAAACGAAAAAATTAGTATTATAGAAATATTTCCCCTTTATTCATTTTAAGAACATAATTTTGGACAACTCTGAAACACACATTTTTCTATTTTTAATTCATGGTAAGGGTACAAAATCTCACACCTTGAACTTGTGGGAATCCTCACATTCACTATTTTTTGAATTAGAAAGTGGAAATTTGATTATTATATAGACATATACTCCTTTCGTGTCCCTTGAAGTGGATTATAGAATTATTTGACCCACTTGTTCTTTTAGTTTTAAATAAAAGCTTATATATATATATATAACTTCACGGATTCGTAGATTCCCAGTTATTTTCAGTACAGTTTACGCTCCCCATGCCTCCTTGCAATTTTTTTTTTCAAAAATTATTTCATATCTTTCGCCACCATTGTTACAGGAATTATCTGTCTAAACTAATCGTTTTTCCATACGATATCATGATGTGGAAAGGGATGAGTGAGTTACTTGCACTTTTTACATAACAGAATAACTATGTAGATAAACAAGATACTTTTACAGAAAATTTTCTTACAAGAGTAGACTATCTTGAAGGAGAGTCAAATACCTTTAATTGTATGAGTACTCAGTCATCTTAATACACTGAGTGCTCACTGAAATGCGAGCATCCCTCCACAAAAGAAGCGGAGGCCAGCAGCCGAGCTGATAATGTGACCTCCTTGACTAGGAGTAGTAAAGAGAAAGAACACTCTCGAGAATATATGTTGGTAGATAGCACACTGTTACAATGGGAGGTTGGCCGGATGTATGCTCATTTCAAAAGACATGATTGTGGGTGCCAAAGAAACAGGTACGTCAATAACACAGACAGCAATACTTGTCAGATGCACCTGACCCAGTTTAGTGAAGTTGTTTAAGGAGTGGCATGAGAATGGAGTAACAGCATCAAAAGACAGAACTGCAGTGGATACTGAAGGTCACATCACGAGACGAGGTTTCAGTGAAGGCGCATATGACAACTAAAAGAACCGAAAGTATATGGGAATTACTTGACCAATACGAAAGAGGATGTACAGCACCCATGTTCCTCGCAACTACCCAGTGTACACTTTCACACATGAAGTTCCACAGCAGACAACACACTCATCACCCATTCCAAAGGACTTCTCACCGGTGACTTCGTCGCGCTTCGACTCAGGACCACGCTGACTGGACCGTGGATGATTGGAAAAGGGTATATTGGTCCGATGAATCACAGTCTGTGCTACACCAGTCGAACGGGCGAATGAGTGTGTGGCGTCAACAACAGGAAGCTATAGACCCGTAGTGGATGGTGCGTATTCTAGAGACAGGTGAGGCAGTTATATGGTTCGGGAATAGATTTCTGTTGGCATAGACTTGTACCGTTGGTGTTCATGGACCACAGTGTGACCATTGCTTATCTGCACATGTTAGGGTACCACGTACACCACAAAATGAAACACATCTACCCATACGAAGATGGTATTTTCCAGGACGAAAATGTACGATACCAGCAGACCGGGATTGTACTTGTTTGGATTAAGGAACATTCCACGCAGCTGCAGCGTATGAATTGGCATACTAAATTACCGGATCGTAATCCTATATATCATGTCTGAGATGTTGTGGAACGAGCTGTTCGCTGCATGACTGTTGCACTAACATCTGTGAGCTCATTGTGGAATGCCATAAGGAATATATGATGACAGATCCCAGCGGAAACATATCAGCAAATACCTGAATCCATGCAACACGGTGTCAGGCCGTACTCTGAGGAAAAGAGGGACAAATAGAATATTAGGTAGGTGGTCGCAAGGTGAGCACGCAATGTAGAAGGTAAGTTATGTATGTTTTAGTGATACGCTTTTTCCAGAAGTAGCCAATCTTTAGAGTTCATAACTTCTAAATTTCAAAGTGTACCTGATTCATAGAGACAAAACCCAATACTCAAGTGCAAAGAAACTTTCATAAACAGTTTGAAGGGAGCCACCATCAAGATTAACTATTTGCGCTGAGCATTCCTGAATTGCGGAAAGAGGTAGTATTTTAAATAAACAGCGGCTGATCGTCAGTTTGTTTCAGATATTAACTTGGGCAAGATACTACAGGCGTTTTCAAGCAGTCCGATAAACTCAGTACGTATGGTGGCCAGAGAATTGAAAATGGCATGATCACAAAGTCTTGCATGAGAGATTAGGTCTTTATGCCTAGAACGTGCAGCTGTTTAAGACACTAAAGCCTACGGGTAAACTTAGGCCCGAACAGTTTTTAGTATATGTCAAAGGTAACACGATATTTGGAACATTTGTTTCTCCAATGAATTAAATTTTTATGTATATGACAAACTGAACGTCATAACATTCGTAAATGGGGGTCCGAGCGTCCTAGTGTTACACGTGAAATGGAAAGAGAGACTTCCAAGATCAGTGTTGGGTACAGACTTTGCACAACTGCATAATTGCTGCATTTTTATGAGTTTACCGCCAACTGTGATGTCTACCTTAATTGCAAGAGTTATTATTTAGAAAAGAGAAAAGTACTTTTAGTTATATATTACTGTTATTATACTTAATTATGAAACCGGAAATGATTGATTTGTATCATTTCCGTAAACGTCCGAGTTACTCATGGGACTGTGATATCTTCCAAACTGCCGCTACTCGCTATTTCTTGCCAGTTGTGCTGTTACATCTAGTCGACAAATAGACGAATATATTCGTTCTTTAAGATATCCTATACATATGCACAGTAAAGTTTAAAAGTCTGTAAACATGGAAAGATAAAATTTCATGATGAAGTTTACTTAGTTCTGCATTTTATCTATATGCATTGTACGAAATTTTGAACAAAATCAGCAGCATAGTTACACATTTTAGATTTATAACTATTATTTATAGTTTATTAGACGAGAGCCGAACAAGTAATTTATCTCTTTTAATGTGAATTATTAAACTACCGTATTATTCCTTTAACGAAATCAAAATAGAATGTGAAATTCACGGTAGCAACTCCCTTATTTACCCTGTCTATACTACTACACGAATTAATTTTATATATTAATTTTAAAAATATGTAGATGACACATTCGTAACTGAAATAGGCAAAATAACAATCTATAACAAATAATGTATCTAAATACAACAGTGATACAAAAATATAATGATTTTGTCTTCTTATACAAATAACCTACTACAACACGATCACGTTCAGTTAGGTTTTGTTAAAGTTAAATATTATCACAACTCCCGCAATTAAGTTACGTACGCGAAACTAAGTAGATAAATAAAAGCTAAAGTGAGTGATTTGGCCCATATATTTCCTTTCTCTTTTCTTGACAGAAGTAGGCTTTTCTTGGTGGTTTATCAAGCATTGGAATGTGCACTTATTTAATATACATGTTTGAGAGGTGAAGGACTATGCCTGTGGATGTGTAGATAATTGTAGTGTTATGTACGATTGAAATGGTGGAACAGTATCTCAATGTGTGAAAGAGAATTAATCATAAGAATATTCAGTTGTAGTGTCATTCTTTTGGTACTAATTACACACACTAATATATATATATATGATCATTATACTAATTTGGCGCATCAACCTAAAAAGTATTACATTCCCAGTTAAACATGGCTAATTTATCATCCTTTGAAACATTCGATATTGATATTCCAAGTATACAATGGTTCTTGGAGTGCTTTGAATTTTGTGTAGCAACTTAAAAAATGGGATTTCTTATGTTATCTTGGAGGTATTACTATTATTATTACTTGTTCTTATCATTATTACCTTGAATATTTGCATTTTTATCTTTATGTTGATATGTTAATGAAAGGATGGATGATTAGATGATCTGTTAACAGATTTGTTTAACAAACAATAAACAATGTAACATTCTGCAATTTGCTATTACATGGCACTGTATTGGAATATTTTTTATTCTATTAGAGTAATGTGTGCCGTTAGCTTGTGCAGATATATTTAAACAACAGACACAATAGTGAATGGGAGCCTATATGATATTTAAAACAAATATACCAAGTCAAATGATTTCAATTAAAATTACAAGTTTGAATGATCGATAGTATCAATGATTAGTAAGCCTGTCGTTGAAAAACCTTCCAACAATCTGGCATAGCCAAAGTCATCATAACAATAAACGGTAAAGGAAAAGAAAAGGAGAACTTACTGACCAGGAGAGTGTGCTGCCAATGTAGTAGAATTTGTGAAGTGCCTTTCAAGATCTGGTAGTCAAATCTTAATCTTGTTGTCAAAAGAGAGGCTTTTTATATTGTTGTGGCAGGACACTTTCCCTTTCACCAGAAGTTGTTTACAATGTTTTGTAAGGCTGATGAAATACCTTGCTTCGAAGGAATATTGCTATTGCCTCTTTATGTTTAAAAGTGAATCTTAAAAGCTTTAATTATACTCAAATAATATTCTCAATTTTACATTGAAAAATACAGAAGGGAAAAATGTTTAAACCTTACTGACAGTCATTGGCAGGAAACCTTTCGAAGATATTTATAACACGAACAGGCCAGAATATCCACAAAAAACAATTTTACAGACATCTTGTGAAAATATCCCTGAAAAACTATTGGAAAATATTGCTGGAGCAAAAAATCAGCCAGATAGCACAACATTTTCACTTGCACAAAAAATTTCAATTTCTCCTTACCTTAACATACAATTTGTTATAGGGTTGACAAAACATGTTTCATATTGTGAATACGAATCTTTACAAGAGGAAATGATAAGGAATCAGTTTACAAATGTTATGAGGAACGAATCTGAAAGAAGAAAGAGGGTAACAGCAACTGCACCAACATTGTTAGAGGTCATAAGCATAGCTTCTGCAGCCAAATAAACAGAACAACAGATGTTCTTGAATGATAGCCAAATTGTAAATCGCCTTGACAAGGAGGTGGGTCAGAGTTTCCAGTCATCGTCAAGGTCATTGTGGAACAACAATAGAAAAATTATTGAATGTGAAAAATGTGCAAGGTCTCATTGAATGCAGTAATGTCCATCTGTAGGCAAATTCAGTTCGATCCCAGGTTGCGCCGTATGAACTTTATGGTGGACAAAAACCGTGTTTGTGAGTTTTCTCGGGATTCTCTCGTTTCTTCCCACTTTCGTCATTCCACCATTTCATTCATTTCTAAACATCACCGTCCCCTTTAGCCTAATCAGCATAACTGTGGGACGAAAAACCGTGGGAAGATTTCATTTTATTTTCACAAATAATTGTAGTATCGAAATACCAACTATCATATGCTTGATCATATAAGACAATAAACCCCAAAAGAATAAATTAATATAAGAAAATATATATCAAATAGGCTCATTGTTGAGGTTATAAAGGATAAAAAATATAACAAAATCCTCATACTAGAGAGAAGAGAGGACGACTAGGAGGAATTGGTTTCTAAGTCAAAGTATGTGAAAATAAAATAATACTTCGTCTGGTTCAAAGCAAACTACTGCCAGTTGTTGAACAGAGTGAAGTAGTTATGTTTCAAAAATAGCGACGGGGTGATCGTAAATGTATATATTCAATCGGAGTGAGAGTTTTTAGTTTGCTAAGACTAAACATTGCTTAGAAAATTAGTCTATGTAAATGTTAGTTGTCTTGGTTTGCCAATATTAATAATAGATGGTGACATGCAAATCACGCTAGTTTGGTCTCATTTAAGATATTTGAAATGTATAAGGCTAGACCTGTGGATGCAAAAAATTGCATATTATTCTTGTGATTCAAGATGCGGAACAGTATATAAATAGCCGTTAACTAAACATAAAAAATATTCCGTTTAAATGTAACAGTGGTGGTACTTATTCATATCTTCGTAGGTAATTCCCACTAACAAACACTCGAATATTTTTATTTGAATGCAAGATCAATTATACGGATATCCAATGAATTTTGAATTATAGTTTGAATCAAATCATGAAAAAAACTGTGTTAACGTTTATATTGCAAATTACATATATTTCGTAAGACAAGAGAGCACATAAAAAAGAAAACAAATAAGCAATTGATGAATCATTTATTTATACGCAAGAATCGAAAGTAGAAATGAAATGAACACATTAGTTTGAGAAGTATATGAGAACGAACACAGCTGGTTAGGGTGAAAAATACCTCTTTAGTTTATTAATATATATGTTTCGTTGCAGTCGAAATGCTCTGCTTTCTTTAAAATATCTTTAATATGTTGTTCCTATAATATTCCTTGAAGTGATTGTTTTATTATTTTATTTATCGACACAACAGCATTACTGCTCAATTACAGTTTCTACACAATATATAATTTTACAATTGATACAATTAAAATTGATTAATACATAATTACATAATTTAATACAAAATCTTGAATTAAAATAATACAGTGTGCTTGATTTTTTCTTTTTTCTTTTGTTTTCTTTTGTTTTCTTTCTTTCTTTCTTTTCTTTCTTTTCTTTCTTTTTTTTCTTTTTTTTTTTTTTTTACAAAAAACACAGCATTACTCTTTTGAGCAACTTTTCCGAACTAATAAACATATCTACGTTTTTATAATCCTTACTGATCATATTGTATGTAGTACAAATTCTGCATCTAGGTTACGTATGCAGTGCATTTGTACGTGCCTTCCTGCAGTAGAAGAGGCCACTATTTCCCTTTGGTGTTTTGACTGTTGGAACCTGTATCATTATATCTGTATTTATGTCTGTATATTCTATTTTGTTGTGCAAAAGTGTGTGCAAGAGAATTCGGTCACTCAACATCCGTCTTTCTTCTAGTGCCTGAAGTGTAAAGTTTCCAAAGTAAATTATCATATGATTCATATTTTGGATAAAATCCTGTCCTTTTGTATGTGAGAAATGCATGTATTTGCTTTGTATCTGCTCAATGTATTGACTACGTGTTTTCACGGAAGTGTTCCAAATAAGTAAGGCACACTGGCCTATTTAGGGGATCTTTCGGGCTTAAGCCTCCCCCGAACTCTTACTTACTATAGTAAAGTATATGAAATATCTTGCAGAATTTTCACATTTTCAGGCAAATCCCCCCCCCCGAAAGTTAACAAAGCCCCGAAAGTAACAAAATCGTAAATACGCCACTGGTGAGGTATATTCAAATTTGGGTCTTAAATAAGAAAAGTAAAGCGTTTTCAAAGAGTTAACATTCGTAAATTCTTTGGTTGTTCTGATAAGAAACCCAAGATTTCCATATGCATAATTAGTAATATTTGCCACATGATGCGAAAAGGTTAATTGTTTGTAAAATTTTACACCTGAATCTTTAATTTTATCTAATTTTTCTAAACTTATTCCATAAGTTCTAAACTAAACTTATTCATTTAAGTAAAGTCATACGTTTTCTCACGTCTGCTCTATGTCATGGTTTTACACTTATTAATATTTACTTCAAGTCTATTGCTAGTACACCATTTTAGTATGTTAGTCAGATCTTGTTGCAAGAGTAGAGAGTCGTCTATACATTTTACATCTACGAATATTTTCAAATCATCTGCCAAAATATTTTATGATTTTTTTAATATAATATGGCAGATCATTAATAAACAATAAAAGCAAAAGATGACCAAGATTAGATCCCTGAGGAACTCCAGAATTTACGCGAAAGCTTTTGGTTTTATATTCTTTATACAAAACCGATTACCTACGTTTACGTAAGTAAGTTTTAAAGAAAATATAATTTGGTGACTAAATTTGAGCGTGGCAAGTTCTTGAATAATATATCATGGTCCACAGTATCAAATGCTTTTTAAAAATCCGTATATGTAACGTCTACTTGTCCATTGTTATCCAAGGAGGAGGTTATGAAATCGGAAATTATAGTTAAAGTTAGTCACCATGGATAGATATGTTCTGTAGAAAGCCATGTTGATACATTGAAATTGCATGTTTAACATAATGCATCATCTGATCATAAATAACACTTTCAAATACTTTTGGAATTGTTGGTAACTTAGCTACTGGACGATACGTTTTTATAGTATTTTTATTGCCGGGTTTCGTAACTGGGCATATTATTGATTTTTCCATATATCTGAAAAAACATTTGTCCTTATTAAGAGGTTAAATATGGTGTTCCTTTTGCTGCGTAATATAAAATAGTTCAGACGTATTTTTACCACACATACCCATGGTTCTGACGCTAAAACATCTGAAAGAAGTAAAAATTGATATTAATAAGATGAGGATTCGGAATTACATTTCTCGGCTGTCGGCACCTAAGGCCATTTAGGAAGTCATGAAACATGAGGGAAGATGTTCCTCGGTGAGCACACTATCCAGGAAAAGGGAAGGAAGAAAGCGGCCTGGGGCCATTATACTAGGTACCATCCCGGCATTTTCATGGTGTGAATGAGGGAAACCAAGGTAACACGTCACTCAAGACTGTTGCCCTGAAAAAGCTGTTACACTTTTTCGACCGAATGTCTTAAGTTAAATAGTTTCTATGACAGTATTTACTTGTTCAGTAGTTTCCAGGTTTATTTTAAAAGCTACTTAGAGGCTTACCGTAGAAATAAATTTGAAGGCTACTTCCCTCTTGATCGGTGCATTGTTTACAAAGATTGTGGAAATTTTGAAAATTATAAAAACCGCCTTACCCCTTCTATAATTTTTATGTTTTAATACTGCTCAGCTGTTTAGGTGGAGGCATGAGCAATTTTGGCGAAATTCAAAAACCTGAAAAACTTTCAGCCGGACCTCAATTAATCCCAGATGTTGAAGGCCGAGAAGTCTCAACATTTGAAGTCGGAGAAGTGCCAGCAGCAGATGTGGAATGTTGAGATCCCTCACCAGCTGGTGGCAGGACACAAGTTGGCACAGATGTTGAAGGTTGAGAAACTTCAGTAGCAGATGTCCAAGAAGTGGTAGCAACAGATGTTGAGTGTTGAGATGCTTCAGGATCTGGTGGTGGGTTACAAGTGGGCACAGAGGTTAAAAGTTGATAAAGCTTTGCAGTTATAGTTGATACGCTTGCTCTATCGGTCGTCTCAGATGGAACGAGTAAGTGATTAGCAAATACCTCTGTGTTTAAGGGGTATATTTCAGTTTTGAAAAAGCCATTACTGCCATTTACTGTCATATAGAAACACTGACGGAAAAAAAGTCAAATTCGTTAGTGCTTCTATAAAGCACTAACAATTTCGTTAGTGCTTCACTATTAGTGTAGTTATGGCCAATTACATATCACGAGACTCACAAGAAATTTAGGCAAATTTTTCATTGAATCAAATTACCGCCAAATTCAAAATCACTAATGATCTCTTCTAGAGCGATCGTTAGTGCATTGTTAGTGCTTCTTAGCGCATCTACACCTAAGGTTAGTGGTTCATTAGTAAATGTGCTATAATTAAAATACCTTTTGAGGCCAGAGTGAACTTAGCGCCCCCACTTCAAGCACTAACTAAAAACTTAGTGCCATTCGTTTGTGCATTGGTAGTGCTTCTGGAAAACATTAACAATTTAGTTAGAACTTCAATATTAGTTTAGTTATGGCCAATTACATGTAACGAAACACAATAAATTTATGGGAAATTTTTCATTGCATCAAATTTCCGTCAAATTGAAGAGTACTAATGATCTATTCTAGTGCAATCGTTAGTGCATCGTTAGTGCTTCTAGAAAACACTAACAGTTTCGTTTGTCCTTCAATATTAGTGTAGTTATGGACAATTACATGTCACTAAACTCCTATAAGACATTTATTGGGAATTTTTAATTGCATCAAATTTCCGCCATATTCAAAAGCACTAATGATATCTTCTAGTGCAATTGTTAGTGGTTCTTAGTGCACCAACCCCTAACGTTAGTACTTCATTAGTGTAGGTGCTACTGTTACAATATTTTTGGAGGGCAGGGTGAACTTGCGTCAACTTGAAGCACTAACAAAAAATTAATGCCATTCATTAGTGCATCGTTAGTGCTTCTAGAAAGCACTAAACGTTTGTATGGAATTTGATATTTCTGAAGTTGGCCCCACCAAAAATCTTGAATAAATCCCAAAATATGGTAATGCTAACCTTAATGCTTAGTGCATTTAAGTGCACTAACGATGCAATAACGATTGTCTTTAACTGCATGTTTCTACCTCTATTTATATAGAATTTGATATTTCTGAAGTTGGCTCCCATCTAAAATCTTGAATAAATCCCAAAATATTGTACCACTAACGTCAGTGTTTAGTATTTTAAGTGCACTAACGATACACTAACGATTGCCGTTAACTCTATGTTCCTATCTCTATTTGTATAGAATTTGAAATTACTGAAGTTGCCCATCCCACCGAAAATCTTGAATGAATTCCAAAATATGGTAGCACCAACGATAGTGCTTAGTACGTTTAAGTGCACTAACGATGCACTAACGTTTGCCATTAACCCCATGTTTCATCCCTATTTGTATAGAATTTGATATTTCTGAAGTTGACCACTCCACCAAATTTTTTGAATAAATCTCAAAATATAGTAGCACTAACGTTAGTGCTTAGTGCGTTTAAGTGCACTAATGATGCACTAATGATTGCCGTTAACACTATGTTTCTACCTTTATTTGTAAAGAATTTGATATTTCTTAAGTTGGCCCCCCACCAAAAATCTTGAATAAATCCCAAAATATGATAGCACTAACGTTAGTGCTTAGTGCTTTTAAGTGCACTAATGATGCACTAATGATTGCCGTTAACACTATGTTTCTATCTCTAATTGTATAGAATTTGATGTTTCTGAAGTTTGCCCCCACTTTAAAACTATTATAACTTCGTACCGGAAGTGGTACAAACGAAATTTTTTGCGGTACATACCGGCACAAACGTAGCACACATGATTGGCATAGGTTTTTTTTAAATTCCTAGGTGGGGGGCTGCCGTATCCCCAGCCCCCCACTTTAAAACCCTTATAACTTCGTACCGGAAGTGGTACAAACGAAAATTTTTGCGGTACATAACGGCACAAACGTAGCACAAATGATTGGCATAGGTTTTTTTTAAATTCCTAGGTGGGGGGCTGCCGTATCCCCAGCCCCCCACATCAAAACCCTTATAACTACGTACCTGAAGTGGTACAAACGAAAATTTTTGCCGTACATTCCGGCACAAACGTAGCACAAACGGTTGGCATAGGTTTTGTTTCGAAATTTCACTTTAGGGGGTTTCCGCTTCTCCAGCCCCCACTTTAAAACCCTTATAACTTCGTACCGGACGTGGTACAAACGAAAATTTTTGCGGTACATTCAGGCACAAACCTAGCACAAACGATTGACATAAGTTTTGTTTTGAAATTCCTAGGTGAGAGTCTGCCGTTTCCCCAGCCCCCCACTTCAAAACACTTATAATTTCGTACCGGATGTGGTACAAACGAAAATTTTTGCGGTACATTCCGGCACAAACGTAGCACAAACGATTGGCATAGGTTTTGTTTTGAAATTCTTATGTGAGGGGCTGCCGTTTCCCCAGCCCCTACTTCAAAACCTTTATAACTTCGTATCGGAAGTGGTACAAACAAAAATTTTTGCGTACATTCCGGCACAAACGTAGCACAAACGATTGGCAAAGGTTTTGTTTTGAAAATTTTAGGAGGGGGCTGCCGTTTCCCCAGCTCCCCACTTTAAAACCCTTATAACTTCGTACCGGAAGTGGTACAAACGAAAATTTTGCGTTACATTCCGGCACAAACGTAGCACAAACGGTTGGCATAGTTTTTGTTTCGAAATTCCAAGGTTGGAGGCTTCCGTTTCTCCAGCCCCCCACTTTGAAACCCTTATAACTTCGTACCGGAAGTGGTACAAACGAAAATTTTTGCGGTACATACCGGCACAAACGTAGCACACATGATTGGCATAGGTTTTTTTTAAATTTCTAGGTGGGGGGCTGCCGTATCCCCAGCCCCCACTTTAAAACCCTTATAACTTCGTACCGGACGTGGTACAAACGAAAATTTTTGCGGTACATTCAGGCACAAATCTAGCACAAACGATTGACATAAGTTTTGTTTTGAAATTCCTAGGTGAGAGTCTGCCGTGTCCCAGCCCCCCACTTCAAAACTCTTATAATTTCGTACCGGATGTGGTACAAACGAAAACTTTTGCGGTACATTCCGGCACAAACGTAGCACAAACGATTGGCATAGGTTTTGTTTTGAAATTCTTAGGTGAGGGGCTGCCGTTTCCCCAGCCCCCCACTTCAAAACCTTTATAACTTCGTATCGAAAGTGGTACAAACAAAAATTTTTGCGTACATTCCGGCACAAACGTAGCACAAACGATTGGCAAAGGTTTTGTTTTGAAAATTTTAGGAGGGGGGCTGCCGTTTCCCCAGCTCCCCACTTTAAAACCCTTATAACTTCGTACCGGAAGTGGTACAAACGAAAATTTTGCGTTACATTCCGGCACAAACGTAGCACAAACGGTTGGCATAGTTTTTGTTTCGAAATTCCAAGGTTGGAGGCTTCCGTTTCTCCAGCCCCCCACTTTAAAACCCTTATAACTTCGTACCGGAAATGGTACAAACGAAAATTTTTGCGGTACATTCCGGCACAAACATAGCATAAACGATTGGCATAGGTTTTGTTTTGAAATTCCTAGGTGAGAGTCTGCCGTGTCCCAGCCCCCCACTTCAAAACTCTTATAATTTCGTACCGGATGTGGTACAAACGAAAATTTTTGCGGAACATTCCGGCACAAACGATTGGCATAGGTTTTGTTTTGAAATTCCTAGGTGGCGGGCTGCCGTTTCCCCTGCTCTCCACTTTAAAACTCTTATAACTTCGTACCGGATGTGGTACAAACGAAAATTTTTCCGGTACATTCCGGCACAAACGTAGCACAAACGATTGGCATAGTTTTTGTTTTGAAATTCGAAGGTTGGAGGCTTCCGTTTCTCCAGCCCCCTCACTTTAAAACCCTTATAACTTCGTACCGGAAGTGGTACAAACGAAAATTTTCCCGGTACAATCCGGTACAAACATAGCACAAACGATTGTCATAGGTTTTGTTTCGAAATTCCAAGTTTGGAGGTTGCCGTTTCTCCAGCCACCCCACTTTAAAACCCTTATAACTTCGTACCGGAAGTGGTACAAACGAAAATTTTTGCGGTACATTCCGGCACAAACGTAGAACAAACGATTGCCATAGGTTTTGTTTCGAAATTCGAAGTTTGGAGGCTGTCGTTTCTCCAGCCCCCCACTTTAAAACCCAAATAACTTCGTACCGGAAGTGGTACAAACGAAAATGTTTGCGGTACATTCCGGCACAAACGTAGCACAAACGATTGGCATAGGTTTTGTTTCGAAATTCCTAGGTTGGGGGCTGCCGTTTCCCCAGCCCCCCACTTTAAAACTCTTATAACTTCGTACCGGAAGTGGTACAAACGAAAATTTTTGCAGTACATTCCGGTACAAACGTAGCACAAACGATTGGCATAGGTTTCGTTTCGAAATTCCAAGGTGGGGGGGGGGGGCTGGCGAAATGTACCTTACATTAATGTAGTTACAAAGTGTATTTCTACTTATAATCAGGCATTAACTCAAGCAATAGATACATCGTAAAATATTTCGCAAAATATTCAAAACAATATACGTTCTCAATAAATGTACAGTGATGTTTACATTCGTGCTCAAGATGATGCAATTGTGGTCTAGAACAATAGTACATAGCCTTTCCTCTGTAAGCAGCGCCAATCATTTTAAAACGGGATGTCTCCGTTTTATACAACCCTTATCCAATATGTTTGAAGTCTCTAGTGAAGATTACCTCGAAATACTAGGTTACAAAACCAAAAATCTATTTGTCGTGCCTCTGTGGTTTGGTGACTAGTGTCATGAATCTGTGAACAAGCATTCCGTTTAGCGTGAGTTCGATTTCTGTCTACTAAAACTTATTTTATATTTAACAACTACTCTCTTTCGCGAAAAACATGTATATATATATGTGAGAAAATACTAACTACCTGTAGAATTTATCTATGAAATACAATGTACTAATAAAATACATAAACTATATTATCATCTTTACTCTAGTGTATGTTGTGGAACAGAAAACAGTATTAAAAAGATGCCTGTCTTAGTTTTGTTTTGAAATGTGAGTCACTATGTAAGGAAATGAATGTCATTAATTAATATTTGTATTATAGGTTATTTTTGCATTATAACATTTCTCACATATTTCCAAACGAATTATCGAGGTTTCATATTGACTCTTAAATGTATTTAAAAATGTTTTGGACTAAAATGCAACATATTAATGGTGTAGCTAGGGCAGACATAAACGGCTCAAGCCTCTTCAGTACAGAAATCATTCTGTTTACATTCAGCGTGTAGTCCTGGGTAAGTAAACTTTCTTCCTAGAAGGTCTGTATTTAAAAATACATGTTTTCAGTAAATTAGCTTTAATCTTCATTGTTTTATGTCCTTTCTCGTTAGCATATGTTCGAAATTCCCCATCTATGGCTGTGAATAAGTATTAGAAAAGAAAACTTATGTTTAATCCTATATTTACTAACGGTACTTTGAAGTATGTTTTCTTCTCCTTGAAAACAATTTTCTGTACTTTTCAAATCAACTAATAGCTGGCAGCATGATGTAGAGGAAAGATATTTCCCGCTAAAGCCATTATGTTTTAGTTGGTTAAAAGCGCTGAGTAGTTGTTTTCGTTACCCATTGCGCTAACAGGTCTAATAAAGTTAGGTGCTTGGATATTTTTATTTTATTTTTGTCAATCGGTACCATACGTGCTTCGTACCGTAGTTATGTATTGATTGTATTGCCAATTGCTAATTTTTTTTAACTTAAAAGTATCGTCCGGGCTGGAAAGGTATAATTTATGGCTCATTTTATTTTCTGTTTTGATATTTTATGAAGAATTTGGAGTACCTTTCTCCACAAATAGTACTTGAAACCTTTTTTGAATAATTAAAGCAGACTTATAACTGACACAGATGTAAGCAGTTTCTCATCTAGGCAGGGGTAAAGTGTCATTTCTCTCCATATTTTTTTTAATCACATAAATGTGTATTTGTAAATAATCTGAGTAATGGATACCAAACACGTAACGTGAGAGATTTCAGATAAATGGAAGTAAAATTCATACTATTTAGTCGTAAATGGAAGCATGTGATAGGGGGTGGAATGGGGCATTCTTCTCCCATATTTTATTATAGGCCTTTTTTCTAGTCATCAGAAGGATCCAGCCTTATGAATGAAATTTGAGTTTACTTTTGAGACACGTTTGTACTGCTGGATCCATCTGATAAATTGTGAGAATTGTTAATACATTTGGAAATAATTGTAATCTGAAGTGTGGCGGCGCACCATACATTATCAACTGATTGAGAAGAATGGTAGGAAACAAGAATAATTTAAGCGTAAGAAAAGCGTATCTACAGGGGTATGGAGTAGTTTTCTCACAAAATCAATTATTACTAATATTAAAAAAAAAAACAGAAAAACAAATACCGAGCTCTATTCAGTATAAAATATTCCAGTGAATTTTTAACAATGGCATGAAATATATGTCGCATTTTTTTGCTAGGATCAAAATGACGCGTTTGAGCAACCTTAAGGGAATGTGAATGCCCAGCTGTATTTAAATGTTCAGTAGCTAAATAAATTTACTTGTACGATACTTATGTAATTCTTGTAGGGTCGGAATTAATATTGATGTACATATTAAGTTCAAAATTATTGCTGTTGATACTTAGCCTACTTTGGCCTGTTAGTAATGTTCAAATTTATTTCTGAGTATTATTAAAGGTCAAACGTTCATTTACAATGTCATAATTTATTAAAGAAATTCAGAAAAAGTTTATAACAATTTTCTCGTATGCTGTACATTTTGGAAAATTGAGATTTCTGACCTGACGGTACTTTTGAGTCAAAGGGAGCGTAAAATGTCAGGAATGTTTTTTTTTAATTGTTATGCAAATATGTTTCATTGTGGCCCAATTCAAGCAAAAGCATCTCACAAGTTCATGTCTAACACCATTGTTTCAAAATATTGTCAATAATATTATTTTTATAAACATATAGGGCCTTATGCGGAGTCCTTCTGACGCGTGATTAGTGCCATACTAAAGAGTTCGACTAACATATGTTTCCTGCAGTAGTAGGGCCTTTAGTTGCTTATCATACGTCAAAACGATCTGCATAAGGCGGATAGTTTCTGCTTAGCCTAATTACCTTAACACGCCCCCTTAACGCGCCCGACTTCGATGTGTGTGATCCATCGCTGGGATTACTACTGTGTGGATTACTAATTTCTTTTGGTAATTCAACATCATGAGTCAATTGGAGAGCAAGTTGAAATAAAATGTATGTAATCTCTGTGACAAAGCCAGAAATACTGTAATTTGGGTGACAGCAATCTGATCACGCAACCCTCAACTGAACGAGTGACATGAGGCCGATCATATGCATGTTATGACCTGTAAGAGGGAAAGAAGTTTAGTTCGGTACTTAATTCTACCTGTTAGCTAATTTGGTAAGTATTTGCATAAGCTGCAACTAAAGAAAACTGAAAATAATGGACACAAGGTTAGGACATTGACTTTGATAGCACATTTCCGTCCCTTAAGTGTCACTACATGCAATTCTTTCTTCATAATGCCACATAATGCTTGATACAGTAACATGCTGCTCTAAAAATTCTTCTGAGTTTGGTACAAGTTGTGAAAACCAGGAGCCATAATAATGTAAATTCAATTTCATAGATAGGCTTATATGTTCTGACTAGATGGCAGACCTTTCCCAGTCGCCACGGCGACTTAGTGTCAGGATTCGAGCGTTGTATGTGTATGTGTCTTCTCTTTAATTTCATTCTCGCTACATCACTGCGACATATAGCAGTACTATAGTGTTATTATTTATGATGATTTATTAACAAATAGGGATGAAAGCGTAGTAGTTAGCCCTAGATTCAACACTGTGATGAACTCTAATCGATTTGAAACCTTATATTGTAAGTAAGTAGCTTGTAAGAAAATATTCTTACTAACTTCCAACTTTGTATTTCATTTCAGTACCCATTGAACATAAACCATTATTTCATGTATCATTGAATAGTCATATGTCTTTGAAATTTTTAAGTGTAAATGTGTTCAGTTCATAGTTAATAGTCTATGGTACGATTGTAATAACATTGTAAGATTTTGAGCTAAATGGTACTTTGATTATTGCAAAAATGCCTATTTTACTATTGTTAAAAAAAAGTATGATTTGGTCTATATTTATTTCGAGGTGGTGGAGGCTAATATGCTGGGCACACACGAAATAACTGAAATCCATCTCTTCTATAATAACTGTTTATGATTGTAGCAGAAGAGAAGTTAACTTTCCAGAGGAGAGAGAAAGAGAGAAGGGATAGTTTTCAGCTGTAAGCCTATTCTTAGTTTTTATTAATAGAAAAGTCTTGAACGGTGTTTACGGTTGTAAATTCATATGTTATCTTCCTGACCTGCATAAGAAAACGTCTGCAGAAATTGCAACTAGACCTAAAATTGTAATCATGTATTTTGATTTTGCTGTAGTCATACCTCAAGAATAAAGAAAAAAGGCAAAAAGTGTATATGTGGCGAATAGTTGTTAAGTCCCTAGTTACGAGAAAACTTAACTATATTTTACCTTTTGGTACGTTTATTTGATATTAAATAGTACCTTGTCTGAAAGGAAACAAGATAAACATAATTCATTCGTTTATTTAGGTACAGATTACGTCTTTTAATAGGTATAAAGCATTTAGTTAATTCGAAAGGTGGTACAAAGATACGCATACTTCCTACTTGATAGTTTAAAGCAAGTAACCTGATAATAATGACAGAATACTTATGATTATAAAGATATGAACCTACAATTTATTAATAGAAAATATATGTAGCACTAACTTTGTTTTTGTAAAATTCTGCTTTATTTATTTCCTTCAGGAAAAGGGAGAAATAAAATGGAAGAGAAAAAAAAAAAAACAATCCAGGACTAAATGTCTAATATATTACTTTTGCTGTGTGATCTACCTGGCTATAAAAAGAGTAGAATTCGTTTAGTGTGGCTCTCCTTTGTGAGTGTGAAATAAATAACGTACACTGTTAATAAGAGAAATATATTTTGAATTACGTTAAGAAAGGAACATAATAGTCTGCTAAATTTCTCTTCCTTTTCCTTTTTTATATTAATTTATTTATTTAATTATTTTTATCTAGAGCGACGATACAAGTATACAATATTGAAATTAAACAATGATGATAAGAAAAAGATAATTTGATATTTGAACGGATTTTCATGTTTAATGGCTCGTAGGTGGCGATAAAATGTCCTGCAAACCACATTAAATTTTATTTTTGCTATTTCTTAAATTGAATCATGACATACGGAAAGTTTAATCAGTTATTAGGGAAATTCATATTATCAGAATATGAACAAAATTGCAATAAGTATTTATGGAAAATTTAGTCAGTAGAAACCTTTTCTCAGAAAAAAATTTTCCCCTTGTTGATTTTCAAAGGAAATTATTTATACCATATTATAGGAATGTTAGATCAATTTTTTATTTATGACATTTTAACAAGAGCAACTAATACTTTAAAACAGCCTAGAAAGAACTCACTACAAAATAGTAAACTACCCCAGTGCTATACGCGAAGATGTTTCTCGACGTACAAAATCCTAAAATAAGCATATTTCCAATATGTATTGAATTACCATACTTGGAGAATTTGTTTTCCTTTCCAATGGTTTATCTGCGTTAACATCAATAAAAATGATGCTAACGAAATTGTTTCAATCAAGAATTAGCTCTGATTCTCCCACTCTCGAAGATTCGAGCAAGAATCGAGGAGTTCGTTTCCCTGAAACAAGCTCAATCATCTCATTAACAGGTTAGTTCTGTAGTTACTTTCAGTTTTTGAATTCTTAACACTGTCATCAGTGTACGAATTACCAGGGAGGATTAGGGGATAATCCTCCTCAGTAGAACTGGATGTCTCCCATATGTTTTGAAATTTCCGATGTTAATTTTTTTTCGAATGTGCACTTTATCCCCCTGTAAATAATCTTTTGATTGGCAACTGATTGTTCTTTTGTTGGATCTCTCTTTGACCCCCTTTTTAATTAACAGAACATGTTTCATAAGTTCATTTCAATTTAATTTCTTTTAAACAGATTCAGGACTACACAATTGAATGGCGAACTGTGTCAAGGGGTACGTGAGAAAAAAGGTTGAATAGCACCGAACTACCCGATAAGAATTTTCTATTGAATGAATTTTTAGCTACATGATAAGATTATTAACGAAATATTTATTTATGGACTAAAAACAAAGTTTGAGTCAGTTTTGAGAAATTGTCGCCTAAAGAACTCATCCTCATCGGTAAATTATCTCTTATGAACATTTTAGGCAAAATTATTGATATGTTATGGAGTGAAATATTGACAGAGTCTGTCCAGAAAATAATGAGATTTGCCGTCGTGCGGCGCTCCAGTCGCCAGAAGCGCATTCCCCAGCAGGGGAATTTGTAATGGAGGCCTGAGCTAAGCGACACACTGGACAGACAGACATCAGTCGTGTCCGATCTCTGATGCTGTAAGGATCACGCGTGCCGCAAAAGCTGTTTTTGACTTTTTGTCACGGCAGATTTTGAGAAATAATTTTCTGAACCGCTGTTTGCACATGTTGAAGTCTTCTGCGATTAACCCTACACTCAAACGACGGTGAGGGTTCAGGAGGTTTTTCACTTTGGCCATATTTTTATCCAAACCACTCGTTGGAGGGCGTCCAGATCACTCCATGTCTTCAATGGTCTTCCGTCCCTTTAGAATCCCCACTACAAATTCCCTCGCCGGGGAACGCGCTGCTGGCGACTGGAGCACCGCGCGACGACTATTCTCTTTCCTTTCTGAACAGACTCTTTATTATTAAAATAAGAACAAATTGAAGAAACAATTTCTGAGAAAATTGTCCCAAAGAAACATTTCCAAGAGATAACTACACCTTGCAGACTTTTACAAGCAAAATAACTTATGGTGTGTTCGAGAACGTTTAATGCAACATTCATTTTTACAAGTTACTAGTTATTTTAATGTATCCTTTCTGGATTTTGTTAGAGATACGACTTGTACTATATTTTAGGAACTTTAATAAAATATTGATTTTTGAAAAAAATAAGCAAATATGTTAGAGGTCTCTTAGAGGAAAATGCATTTTCACTTTTATTCTAAAGTAAACAGCTCATATTTTAAGATTTGGGAAGAAAATTTGAACCTCTTCTGTGAAATTTTAAATTTTGGTCCAGATGTACCTCAAATCATGTTTCTTATAGACGAGTGTAAACATAGCTGGCGAAAAAAAAAGAGCGTACATAAAAAATACTCTTTCGGTAAGAGAGACTATGAAAAGTGTAGTCCTGTTGAAATCTCGAATTCGAATTTTTGACGACTATCCTAGTTTCCTTTTTCTTATCGTCACTCGAAAGTGAAAATGCATTTTAGGATGTATGTCCAGCCCAATCGAAATGTATAGGTTTTAACGTTCAACATATCGAGAGCATATTATATATTTCAAGTTTCCAGAAGAATTTCAAGAATAACTTTTCGACTTTTATTCCTAACCACCACAAAAAGGGATGTTTATTAAAGACGGAGGTCGAAATTTCCTTTCTTTTAATATCCAAAACTACTTAAGTAATTTTCTTTATATGTGATAAATCAATATTCTATTAACAAGCCATGTTATTTTCGTAGGAAAAAATTATAAGATGTAGTTTAAATGTGGTTAGTCTTGGCTCATACTAAACAATTTACTTGAAAACAAGTTATGCAATTTTGTTTATATTTCATAAATATATATTTAATAACTTTATAAATACCACAGTTAGTTATACCAGTATAACTAACGTTTACTTAAAACGTTTACTTGGAGACGTTTTCAGTAACATCTCTGTCACTTTTTTTCATTTATCATAAGCATATACTTAATTAATAATATTATGTTGTACCGTAAATAATTTTTTCTCTTTTATATATCCAAAAATAGTAACATTCTCTTCTGGGTGAGATTCTAAATGGGTAATGTTCTAAGAAAATCACTCTCCATTTTGATCATATTTTATAAATACATTTTAAATTATATACAATACTTCCTCTCAATGTAGCGGAGTATTTACAAAAGCATTCAAGTACAATTTTGTACTTTTAATGAAGTGCTATTCAATATGACAGTGTAAAATATTTATATAATACAATACACTTAATAAAATCAGTTCCAGAAACAAGACTCACGTTCCAGTGTCACAGTTGTGTTTGTAGGTAGTAGAACTTTCAAATTGAATCGCCTCTAAAGATTGTGTCTGTTGAATTCAGTATCATTAAAATCCGCTCTGATTAAGATTCAATTGTGAGTTGAAAATTGAATATTTTACGACATACACTTGTAATTATGAAGAACTTCATCACATTTAGAGCTATCAACAAATTAAATCTTAAATTAATAACCTATCTTAATACTGTTTTATTAGCTTATAATACAGGGGTACCTTACGCATACTGCCTTCATAAGATAAGAAAATGCTTCCTTCTGAGTCTGTTTTAAAAAAACGGTAAATAATATAGGAAACATCAAATATACTGTAAATATAGTTCTGAAGCCACATATATATCTAACGTGGGTTCCTGTCACCACGGCATGGCGCGTACTCAGGTTGGGGATCGAGGAGAAGGCCTCTAGACATAGAGGTTAGCTGCGAATATATTGAATAACTAGTGGGACAGACGACTAGGAGTGGTCCTCCAGCTTGGGGGTTTGGGTAGAGCTAACAACCTCATCCTGTTAAAAAAAGGCACTTGCTCAGAAACATTCACAAAAGCCTCGGACAAGAACAGATAACTTGACACGACCTCAGCAAAAGAAAATGGCCATGAGATTCGAAACATGGAATATTAGAAGTCTTTATAGGGTATGCACGTTAAAATCCGTAAAGAGTGAGTTAGAGAAATACAGGATGGATCTAGTAGGAGTTCAGGAAGTTAGGTGGGAAGGAAATGGATCGTTTAATTCCGGAAATCTTACGTTCTTTTACGGGGAAGGAAATAAAAACCACCAATTAGTAACAGTGTTTTTCGTTCACAAACGAATATTACCAGCAATTAAGCGGGTTGAATTTCTTATTGACATATTTTTTTTATTACTCTTAAGGGTCGGTGGTGTGATATTATTGTCTCAAATCTACATTCCCCAACAGAAGATAAGAATGACGATATAAAAGACAGTTTTTACGAGCAAGTGGAACGAATATTTGACCAACTCCCTCGATACCATATGAAAAGTCTATCAGGGGATCTCAATGCGAAGGTACGACGAGAGAATATTTTCAAACCAGTTATGGGGAACGAAAGTCTGCATAAGGAAAGTAATGACAACGGTATTAGACCCCTGAACTATGCAACACCCAAAAACCTAATCGTGAAGAGTACAAAATTCCCACATCGCGACGTTCATAACTACACTTGGACCTCACCAAACGGAAAAACACATAATCAAATTCATCACGTTTTAGTAGATAGAAGAAGACAATCTAGCATAATTAATGTGTAGTCATCTAGAGGGGCTGATTGTGACACTGATCACTACCTGGTAGCAGCGATAATAAGAGAGAGATTATCGTTGAGTAAGGGAAATATTCAATGCACGAAAGGGGAGAGATTTAATTTAAAGAAATTAGAAGAGAGCCAGCTAAGAGAGGAATACCATATTGAAGTTTCGAATAGATTCTCGGTTTTAGAAGATTCGGAGTGTACTATTATTAAGGATACTTGGATTGAAATTAAACATAGCATTAAACGTTCAACAATACAAAGCTTGGGACAGCGAAAATACGTAGAAACAAGTCATGGTTCGAACAGGAATGCATTAAACTAGCAGAGAACAGAAAACAGGCAAAATTACGCTGGGTACAAAATCCGAATGAAATAAGTACACAAAATTTTGCAGATATCAGGCGGAACGTTCCCAAACTTTTAGAACAAAGAAACGCGATTTTTTGAAAGAAAAATTAAGGAACTTGAAGATAATAGTAAAAATAAAAAAAATCGGGACATGCATAAGGGAATCAGCGAATCAAAGATAAAAGGCTATCAACCTCGTGCTTATATATTCAAGGAAACAGACGGAACAGTTTTCACTGATACGAATAGCCTCTTAAATAGATGGTTAGATTTCTTTGACGATTTGCTGAACACCCAGCCAAAAACTAATGTGCGTGGAGAAAAGGAGATACACACCGCAGAACCGTATATTCCAGACCCCAACCGAATAGAAGTAGAAACCGCTGTAAAGAAATTAAAGAATCACAAATCTCCGAGTGTATATGAAATTCCGGCTGAATTAATTTTAACTGGAGACGAAAAAGTGTGGAACAAGACATACAAACTCATTCTCCTTACCACGAACAACAAAGAATTTCTACAAGAGTGAAAAGAATCAATCATTGTTCCAATTCACAGGAAAGGCGACAAAACTTACTTTAATAATTATCGAGGCATTTCTCTTCTGTTAACATCCTATAAAATCCTTTCAAATATTCTATTAGCAAGATTGATCCCATACGCAGATGAAATTATTGGAGATAATCAGTGTGGATTTTTACGAAATCGATCAACTATAGACCAAGTATTTATCATTCGACAAATACTCGAAAAGAAGTGGGAATACAACACCGCGGTACATCAACTATTTATTGATTTTAAGAAAGCATACGGCTCGGTTAAGAGAGAAACATTATACAACGTTCTTACAGAACTTGGAATACCGAAAAAAATTAGATTAATTAAGATATGTTTAAATTAATCCCAAAGTAATGTCCGGAGAGGAAAATTTTGGTCCACGAGCGTTCACGGCCTGAAACAAGGAAATGCATTGTCATCATCACTATTCAACTTTGTTCTGGAAAAAGCTTTAAGGAAAATCAAAGATAGCAACCAGGGCCTAGAGTTGAACGTATTCACCAGGTTATGCTTGTGCTGATGATGTAAATTTAATAGGGTATGACAGGAGAACAACAGAAAAAAAGGCATAGATCTTATTTAACTCTTGCTGGGGTATTAGTTTAGAAGTAAATGCAGAGAAAACTAAATACATGGAAGTGCGTCATGACCGTAATACAACAAATTATGAATACGTTAAAATATTAAATAGTATACTTTTGATAAAGTGGATAGTTTCAAGTATCTAGGATCTTTATTAACAAACGAAAGTCATATTCACGAAGAAATTAAATGTCTACTAAAAGCAGGGAATTCGTGTTACTATTCACTTCAAAATTTCTTGTCGTTGCGAATTCTGTCGAGGAATTTGAAGCTTAAAATTCATGAAACGATAATCATGTCTGTTGTTCTTTATGGATGCCAAACACGGTCACTTACTCTGAGGGAAGAACGTAGACTGAAAGTATTTGAGAACAAGATCCTGAGACGAATATTCGGACCCAAGAGGAACGGGAATGGGGAATGGCGGAAACTTCATAAGATTATGGGATGAGTCTTATTTCCAATGTTGAAGACAGATTTGCCCCGCTGCTTAAGAGAGAACTTGCATTACTTGATGCAGATACATTTTAGGAAGACTTCCCGTTATGAGTAAAAACACGATAGGAAATATTCGGTAACAAAGTAAGAAACTAATCTATAGGTCTAAATAAGGTAATATATAATTCCCTTCCAGTTATAGTAATGGGTGAACTGAGGGTTAACTGTATCCGCAACCTTGGATATGTGAATTTTCTGTGTCATAACACGCCAATACGAATATTGTTTTACACTTCTGTCTCTCCCCCCATTACTTCGACTGTTTCGATTTCGCACCTGAGTATCTAGAGTGTGATGACTTATGATATAAAAAACAAAGTACAAAATATACAAACATTTCTAATTGGCCAGTAACAGAATGCTATCTAAACCACTGAGGGCACGAGCGCAGCAGGACCCTACGCGCGTTTGCGTAGGAGATGCGTCCGCAAGAAGCAGACATGTGAGTAATGACGAGTATACGGATAAACGAGAATAGTGGTTAAACATTTCAAATGGCATGGAAAAACATATCTTGAGTGTTTCGTATTTCTATCTTATTATAATTACATATGGGATGTAAGATTCCGATAAATTGCCAGTACTTATGTAGTTTTCCAAAATAACAGAACACACTTCTTTCGTAAATTATACAATTATATATATATATATATATATATATATATATATATATATATATATATATATATATATATATATATATATATATATATATATATATTAAGAGAGCACAATCTTTCAGAAAGAATACTTTTGATAATAAGTTTTAGATAAACAGAAAACAACGTTCTTTTGATCATCTAATAACTACTATAGATGTTGGACATACATAAATTTTACCTTTTTTCATGTTTCGGAAAAGAAAAGTACATTTTCGTATGCAAATGAGAATGCTGAATACGAAAATAAAAATAAAAATGATGAATTGGTTCGAGTTTAATTGTAATCGATAGAAATGTGTGTTATGTAGTGTTGATGGTTATATTCTTGAATTTTCTATTTGGTCTTTTACTTAAGTAGCTATTGCTTCTATTCTGTTCATCCGATTACTTGGTTCATATGACATCCACTTCAGAATAAACCAAGCTTGCAAATGGTACTATGCGCATGTGTACATGATGTATATGAAGAAGGAAATTTAAGGTAAAATTGGGAATTTCCCGTCCAAATATCCCTTTTTTCAAATGTAGCGCCCCCTGGTACGTCCACAATTAAAGGCACCCAAATATAATATATCTTTAAAACTAATACATGTATACTAATAAGTAATACATGTATGTGCCAAGTTTCATTGTAATACCTACAATAGTTGTGACGAAAAAATATTTTTCAGTTCTGCTGGACAATATCAAATTTCATATAGGAAAAAGTGAGATCAAATGAATCCGAACAATATTATTTACTTGAGTATCATGACTTATACGCCATTCTCTTCAGAATAAAACAGGCCTTCAAATAGTATCATAATATATATATATATATATATATATATATATATATATATATATATATATATATATATATGTGTGTGTGTGTGTGTGTGTGTGTGTGAGTGTGTTGTACGAGAAAAGGGAAAATTGGGAATTTTCGTCCGACAACAATCGGCAAGAGCAGATTTGCTCCAGTAGCCCTGATATCGTTTCTCCATCATAGATATAAATTGGTAGAAATGTTTCTCATGTTCATCAATACTGCTCCCCAATTTTCTAACAAGAATTATATGTTGGAGTGCAACATATGTATTTTTAGTGATACATTATACCCTATTGTTTGGTAGAAAGTATTAGGTGTACCTCTACTTCCTTTTAGTTCTGAGACCGCTCGTTTCCCAAAACATACGTCACCACTTTTGGGAAAGAATCTCATGCAAACCTCTCCTCATTTTGTAACACTGCATGAAATTCAGGATCATTGAGGAGTTAGCGAATTTGAGTGCCAATAAGGGTTCTTACCTGATTTTAGTTTCAGCAATTTTTGTAAGTTTACGCAGAATATATTTGAATAATTTTTTGATGCGTCTATAAATAGCTGCCATTCATCGTGATTATCGTCTATGTTAAGTTTACTCATAAGGCCTACATTGTTACAAAGTAATATGTCACTTTCCACTGAAAATACTGTTTAGGGATTCTAACGTGTTCAAAGCACAATCACTTTTAGATCGTCAGAATAAGCTCCCCACTTCTTGAGTTTAGATGCCAGCAATTCTGCGCCTCTTTTTGGCAACCCCAGGTAATTTAATTTAGTTTGAGTATCATATGGTGAATATATAATGATATTTGGTATTGTGAAGTTAGGATCGGTGGAAAGCGATGAATCTGCAGCAGAATTTGATAATGTGGATCGACATTGTAGCCTTTTGCTCTTTATCTGGTGAAACACTGGAGTAAGGTATGGGAAGTTGTGGAACCTTTAGTTCTTTAGAGTGTGGCACAGTGACGAATATTTCAACGAATATTTGAATTGAATAAGTAGCAGTCCACTTTTTTTCTTTTTTGGATATACATTTAATTGGAAGAACTATGCAAAAATAGCAGTTTGAAGTATGATCTGTCGGTTCTCTCCATATCATTGGAACTGCAAATGGCACGCATGGCCTTTCTTCGTGTCGCCAGTCCCGCAAATTTTGTAGAACAAGTATTACAACATATGTGTGGTGCTCCCTTCTTGTCCACATCTCCCACTTTACAGCCAAAGTACAAGTGATAGGCTTTCTTTATGATAGGAGCGAAACTCCACTTTTTGCTTCACTTCGTAAAAAACAACAATTTACTCTGCACTGCAAACACATTTACGCGACATGTTTTTGCTTAGTATAGTCATAGAACGATAAATAATAATAATAATAATAATAATAATAACTGCACCCACCCACCCAATATCTCACCACCACTACGTCCGAGATGGCAAATTCTAACTACAAAAGAATATTACACAACATGCTTTCTCTGGCAAACTTTTCAATACAAACTAAACCGTGAAGTAGTTGAAATTTCTTTGTTAGCTATGAAGTGCGAGCAAGATGGATAGCCGGAGAGAGGCAGGAATTTATTTCGGGAGGTGCACTAAGCTTTTCGGGGTCCAAATACAATTTAAAGCTAAATTATATTAAAATTTGTAAAATTGCATCTGAAATTAGAGTAAATTTGCAAAGAAGTCGGGGTGTAAATACCAGCAGGACCCACCCCTGCGTATGTCCCTGATAATAGTAATTAAATTAACGTCACACAATGGAAGTTTATTGAAATAAGTAGACAGCTCTTGTTGCCACGAACCCTTAATTTGCCCAGCAATGCACAACAGGTGATAACGTATTTCTTTGAAACCCGAACCAATCTTTAAAAACTAATTTCACATTTGTTATCAGCATCCTAAAATTAGTAAGAATTGGTTAATTTTATCTCCGAAGCATTTTCATTGTTGACTAGTGTAATATATTGAAGAACTAATTAACATATAAAAGAACAATAGATTACTCTCCAGCATTTGTTGACGAAGTAGTTAATTTCTTAAACGAAGTGCATATCAATAAAAGGTATATAACAAAAAAAATTAATGAAATAACTTTATAAGGAAAGGTTTATATCTTTTGTAGTACTTGAATGCAATGAGCTTTGTAAATATATAGCATAATTTAAGTCTCATAAATAGAAACTGAATCCGATTCTACATAAACATATTTTTTAACTGTTTTGTATAATGCCTTCCAAGTATATTGTTTTTTATTTTTGTCAAAAGGGCAAAAGTGGATGAGTAATCTGCAAGTTTGCCCGGGAATAAATAACAATATAAACTTGTGGATGTCTAAGTGATGTTGGATACCTGAAGGACAATATCCCATAATGACAAGCAGCTCTGTCATAATTACACCACGCGAACCAGTTTGGTTTGGTTTGTTTCTTTTTTCTTTTTTTTTGTGTAAACCAAAACTTAGAAAGCTAAATATCACAAAACCTAGGTTTAAATGTATCATTTTTGCTTCAATTGAGTGAGTTATAGTTTAAGATTAATCGATATCTGAAGTAAAAAATATATGATATTTTAGAATTGTCAAGTACCAGTAGAAAGTAATTTGGTTTCATTTTAACGTTGTATTCTACGTTCCGTTGTGTAATTTGAATTCTGCTCATTATAATAGTCCGCTAATCTTAGTTCTTTGGATAGTGTATCAAGGATGAATGATATCCATACACTCGTAGGAATACATAGGAAACATAGTTTTAGTTGACAATATATCTTGGGATCATCTGGAAGGCTTACGTCCAGCAACATTTATAGTTATCTAACTTTCAACTCCCCGGCCAAAATAACTATTAGTACTTTTGATCCATTAAGTATTTTTGGAGCGGGCTTTGTTTCTCCCTAACATACACACTGGCAAACAGAGAAAACATATAAAACAGTTTCTTGGTAAGATAAAATCAAACTTCTATTAAATAGACCAGATACTATTTGGAAAGTGCCACCCAATTAAGGAAAATCGGTTTTAAAAATCAAAAGAAGTGTTCTCACAGATGACAGGAGAATTTCGAGATACTGAGATCACTCCGGCCTAGCTGAGGGTTTCCGTCTTTCCTTCTGGAAAACTTTGTAATGGATGCTACTTGTACGACAGATGAATCTTAACGACGGATGCATACTGTTTAATACTATCATCCGCTTGGTCCGGAAGTTAGCAGATTAACATAACACACATCCAGATTTACAGGGTACTTTCTCTCCGTGGGGTAGTGTATCTCCATTAGTTCTTTAATTTACACTATTGTTTGCTTAGACCTTTCAAACGTGAAAAACTAGAAGTTGATATCTGATTTTTAGCGCAGTTTTATAGTAAGTTCTGAAAATATACTCGTACATAGGATGTACAGTAGATATTCCTTTGTTTACTCTTTCGTTCAAAAGTGAGGTGGTGTGGGAGTTGGATTCAGAAACGTAAGGTATTTGAACCAGTCACCCCTTAGTATATGCAATTTGGGATGTTACCCAATTCAATCTCCTCATGCTAATTTGGATAACTATGAATTGGAAGGGCATCGAGAGAATTACTACTCATTTCAAAAACCTCGTAAACTATGGAATAAACAATAATATTGGTCATTTTTCGTTACTTTTTCGTCATCTCCTTTCCGCCAACCCGAAAATGAGCGAATGGTTACAGTCTAATAGTTACAGTATTCATATGTAAAAGACTGATACCTTAGGAACAGAGCTGTAAACGGCAAAGAGGAAATAAACAATAAGCAAACACCAAACTGTTGCCTATGTGGCCAAGTCACTCGGACAATCTGCCTCAATTGTTAAAATCAATTTGTTATTGTGCATGCACGGAAGATATATTAATGAAAGGGCCTCGGTGGTTCAGTGGTAGAGCGTTCAACTGTGGTGGTTGGGTTGAGCTGAGTTGATTTTAGTTTAGCGTCCCTTTCAGCAGCGAGGCTATGTGAGACGTGGACCTACTGATTAACGTGAAATCCGAACCACGTGAGCTCCCGCCGGGAATCGAACCCGGGTCTCCCACGCCAAAGGCGCTTACGCTAACCGCTTAGCCACGGAGGAGCTCTGTGGTGGTTGGGGTCCTTAGTTCAATTTCAGCTCGCGCCAAATGAGTTATATGGTGGAAAATCTCAGTCCTATTCATGACCATACTACCTGTCCTTTACACTGCAAGGCTAAAAAATGGATATCTTCCCAAACGTATGGCAAGATAGCCCCCCAAGTTAGAAAATTGAAACAATAAATAACTAGGTCATTTATTTGTACTACGTTTGTACCGTTTGCACCGAAAATATTTTCGTTTGTACCATTTTCCTTATAGGGGACTCCAAGATATCACCCCCCCCCCCGTATCGCAGCAAAAAAAATTGAAATACACCATCCGAAAGCTAATCGTTTGTACCGTTTGTACCGAAAAAAGTTTTGTTTGTTCCCTGATAGTGTTCGAGAAGCAGGTGATGACATTTGGGGGGGGCATCTTTGCGCCAAGATAGCCCCCCTGTACCACAGCACAAAAAATTGAAATGCATCATTCGAAAGCAAATCGTTTGTACCGTTCGTACCGAAAAATGTTTTGTTTGTACCCTGATAGTTTTCGAGAAAGAGGGGATAACATTTGGGGGCTATCTTGTTCGCAAGACAGGCCCTTTAATGTGTACTTTTTCCATGCCCATTAATAAGTATTATATGTTTATTCATGTGAATTGATGTGTATTTAGAATTCTGGTTGTGCATATCCAAATAAAAAAGGAACTTCTTTTGAATAACTCAACGTTAAAATTGTATCGGCGAGTGGAAAAACAGTGTGAGTCCAAAATAAGATATTTTGAAATAAAGGCAAAAATAACACTAAAGATGTAGAACCACAAGTTGTAATGAAGAGCAGTGCAATTTGCAAGACCCCGCACGTTATAACAGAATCTTATAATGGCGACTGTACATTTGTGGCATTAACAAACGAAATTTCTTTTTTCAAATATCTCAAAATGTGTTTTGTGGACTAGTAGTGTTTTTCCACTCACCGATTCAATTAAATTTTCTCTATTTCTTCCCTTCTCCGTAAGTAAATACGTATTATTCAGCAATGGCCTACTTGCTTTCGTCTATTGTCTGTTAACGGCAAGCTTCTCGAGCCGTTAATGTGACAGATATAAACAGTTAATTTCTTCAGTTGGTGTAAAGCTGAAACGTGGAAGTACTCAGTTTAGGTGAGCAAACATTTGATTTTTTTATTTTTCTTTGTTTAAAATTATTTCTGTAAATCCAGTTTCTTTCTGAATTTGTACACACTTTGTTATTCCTTTTACGGAATTTATTTACGGAAAAGAGCACAAATAGAGAAAATTTAATTGAATCGTTGAGCGGAAAAACACTACTAGTCCACAAAATGCATTTTGAGATATTTGAAGAAAGAACTTTCTTTTGTTAATGCCATAAATGTAACGTCGACATTACAGCATTCTGCTATAACGTGCGATGTCTTGAAAATTCTACTTCTCTTCACTACAGCTTTTAGTTCTACATCTTTAGTGTTATTTACCTCAAAATGGCTTTTACCTTTAACTCAAAATGGCTTATTTTGGACTCACAATGTTTTCCCACCCGCCGAATCAATTTTAACGTTGAGTTATTCCCAACAAGTTATTTTTTTATTTGGATATGTACAACGAGAGTTCTAAATGCACAAATTCACATGAATAAACACGTGATACTTATTAATGGGCATAGAAAAAGTACACATTAGGAGGTCTATCTTCCGTACAAGATAGGCACTTAAATGTCATCCACTCTTTCTCGAAAATTATCAGGGTACAAACAAAACTTCTTTCGGCACAAACGGTACAAACGGTTTGCTTTAGAATGGTGTATTTCAGTTTTTTATGCTGTGATAGGGGGGGGGGCTATCTTGGCGCGAAGATAGCCCCCCAGTTGCCCTCTCAAGTAACCCTATATGGAAAATGGTACAAATGAAAATATTTTCGGTACAAACGGTACAAACGTAGTACAAAGGAATGACCTAGTCATTTTTTCAATTTTCTAAAGTGGGTGCTATCTTGCCATACGTTGTTCCCGGTGCTTAGAAATTCTGTTATACGATTCTCATAGCCAAACCATAACCAAACTCGTTATTGACTGTAGAAATTACAGACCAATCACATTAATATTGACTCACACAAAAATCACGGAAAAATCCTGCTTCGGCGCCAGTATGATTATTTCGAAGACAGTCATTAACTCAATAAAAATCAAACTGTTTTTAGATCTCGCCATTGTTCCATATATCAATTACCACGTATATACGAAGTGCTAAATACCAGACATCATATATATATACGAAGATGCCCATAAAATACTAAGCCTTAGTGTCTTTGACACCATCTAGATTGATGGCCTACTATACAAATTGATGCAGTTGAACCTCCCAATTACCATTATACGCTGGATCTTTTACTTCCTAAGAAATCGAACTACACAAATCAAAATGGATGACAAATATTCCGTACCAATTCATGTTGGAGATGGCCCACAGGGATCCTCGCTTGCTGCACTTCTTGACATTCTCTGTGTTAGTAACACACATATCACTCATCTTGGAATATTCCTGATGATGCGACCTATTGGACGTTATTCCACAGCATTCAAATTATTCTTCTACACTTGGGAGCACAAACTAAAACATTTTAAGTGGTATAAGATTTTGTAACTTACTATTAATGCAAAAAAAAAAAATAGCTTCTGAGCTTTTATTTCATGAAGGCAAAGGCACACATCGAGTACGCTTTCTTACTCCCCAGGTGTCCAATTCGTATATCAATCCACCTTTCAAAAAAAGTTACCTTGGGAGTATGTTTGACAACAGACAATTTGAAATTACATCCAAAATATCTCAAACGTAAACCTCTGAACTCTATGTAACACATCAAATGTTTTATCAAGAGTCGTCATACTTATATGTCAGCTGCAGTCATCAATAAACTAGAAAATTGTCATTCGATCTAGTTTAACACACGAAGCTCCTCTATTTATTTGCATTCTTCTGACTTATTAAAACTAAGAGAAGCTGACTACGGATCATGAACACAACTATGTTGCCGATATACTCCACTTAAAGAGTATATCGAACAACTGAACCATACTCTCGCTTATTCTCCTCATTGCCATTTTACAAAGAACACATCTTGGATCATTCACTTACACAAACTCCTGAAAATCATGCCATTCTTCAAAAGTTAACATTAAAAATTCATAAATCCATCTATATCAACTTCCAATCCATCCTTTCCTTCTTATTGGGCTTGTGGCTCGGGCACCGGATTTCGGAGGCGCAAAACTGAGCAAATATTTATTTTCAATTAAGACAAGAAAAGCAAAATAAAGATAATAATAATTACCCCAGAAAGTTTATAGGACAACAACGAGTCACTAACATTAGAGTCATATATATAGAGCATAAGTTAGTTTTAAAGCCATCTTTTTGAGTAGATCATAAAAATATATGCAGAAAAGGGCAACAAAGTTAAAGTTTAGTTCCAGCTTTTTGTTTTCATTTAACCTATATCGATTTGGGAGTTCTTCAGAATGTTCGTATATAAAACTCGAAACAGTAGCTTGCCTTTGTTAATTAGAAATTCTATTCTTACGCAACAGACGGATACATTTTACACATATGCACATCCCGGTATAATTCCAAAATCATTGTAATTTGCAATAATAATACTATAAGAATATGTGAAGCATGCTGCTCTTATATTATTTAGTATTCTTTTGTTATTTTGAATGCTACTTTCATTTGAATGTTACTACTGAATATGCTACTTTAATATTATTTAGCATTCACTTGTTATTAATAATTTGTTATTTTATCTTGTAGAAAAAGTAAAATTACGTGCGGCAAATTTAAAATCAAGTTTTTCACTTGAAGAAAAAATGGAATAAGAGAATTACTGTGATGGCAGTATCAGATGTAGACGGGGAACGTTTTGGTTTGGTTGCTCATTGGAGACAACAACGAGAATTCCTGACCCTGACGGCAATTATAAAGTTAAGTTTGCTTGTTTGAATATTTTTTTTTCAGTTTTCTATTTACCCATTTTTTTCATTAGGAAGAATTTTTCGCATTTTTTTGTTTAATCTTTTACATATTTTCTGTTTAATCACAAACGTTTTTGAATTCCTTCTCTCTTTCCACGTCTGTGTTTCTTAGCACTAAGGCCAACTTCCACCGTTCCTAAGGTATAAGAATCATACTTTCATTCTTGGCTACAGAACTAAGTCTCTCGTTATCTACAAGCCTATATATTGGATTATTCAAATATACAAGTATGTAATTTTCAATCAAAAAATAGTATTTTCTTTGAATTTCTTCTTTCCAAAAACCTTTTCGTTAGTCTTTTACATATTTTTTTCCATTTGAATACAGTAACGTTGACAAAACATTACGTTATATGTTGGAAGAAGTACCAACAACGTAAAAGATGATACTGACTTCCGGTTATATTCTCGAACAAAATATGAAAAGGCTTCTGGCTACTCTTACTTGTTTTGTTATATTAAGAATTTATATTTATGCAAGGCGAAAAAAATCCTGAGAAGAATATTCGGACCCAAGAGGAACGGGAATGGGGAATTGCGGAAACTTCATAAAGAGGAACTACATAATTTATACTGTTTACCCAACATTGTTAGGGTCGTCAGGTCTAGGATGCTTAGGTGGACAGGTCATGTAGCTAGAATGGAAGAAAGTAGAAACGCTTTCAAAGCTTTGACTGGATAACCAATCGGAAAACGACCATTAGGAAGACCTAGGCGCAGATGGGAGGACAATGTTAAGATGGATCTTGCAGAGATAGAAATACAAAGTAGAAACTAGATTCAATTGGCTAAGGATAGAAGTCAGTGGAGTGCTTTCGTGAACGCGGCATTTAACCTCCGGGTTCCATAGGCCATAGAGTTAGTTAGTTATGCAAGGCTTTTTGGGTCAAAAGATTCAATATATTTCAGGCAATAATTTTCTTGTAGATCTTACATCTGGAGAACTACATACAGTGTAGACAAACCTAAACCATGACAAAACTCATTATAATGTACTTATTCCGTTAAAAAAAAAACAAAAAAAAAACAACTTTATTTAGAAGCTGTTGAAAAATTTTAAGGTCGATGATCCAGAAAACTAATTATTGGCGAAGATAGCAAAATTTTGACGATTTTTGATCATTCCTAAAATTCATTCCATTTGATCATTCCTTTTCCAGGGACAGGTGTGTTCAAATTATTTAGACTCAACATTTAGCTTCTGAATATTTTACTGTTCTCACAATATCACGTCAGAAATCACGTTTGAACTTAGTCCAAATTACTGCTCTGTAACTCTGTCACATAGTTTTAATATCAATGAAAGAAATTCGTAAGTGACATTGAAATATAAATACTATACAGTGTGTGTATCTAAATTGAAAGAAAGAATGAAATAGAAAACATATAAGAAAATAATCTCCCATATAAAGATTAATATTTCGTATGAAATCCGTTATTCTTTATTAAGTCTTTTCTCCTTTAGGCCATGCTATGTACGAGTTTAGCACATTTTGACTTCCAATCAGCATCATGACAGTACAAATTATTGATCTCTTCGATGAATTGATGTTTGTTTGTAATATGCTTCTTCTTTAGCATTTCCTTCATGAAGTTTTAAGGGTATTGCCCGGCCACGTAAGAACTCTAATTTTATTGATCTCGAAGAATTTTGTCAGAGTTTTGCCTCTGTGGCATGGAGCTCCATCGTGCATAAAGATGAGGTGTGCGTCATCAATCCAGAGTGTAGTCTGGAAAAGCAGTTCTTCTTGAAGAACTTTTAGGTCGTGCTTCATTGTTCCCTCTTCTATATACAGATTCCCAGGCTCGAAGATAGGCAACACACGCCAGACCATGACTGAAGTAGGATGCTTCACGGTTTGTTGGAGGCATTGTAACTTGAATTCCTTCCCCGGTTGACGTCGCACATGTTGTGAACATTCATCAGACACGAAGACGTATGATTCATCACTGAAACATACTAGTCTCCAATCATCAGCAATCCAATGTTCTAGACCTTGTGGTGTTTCGTTGCCATGATTGGAGTAATTTTTGCTTTCTTTCTTGGCATGAGTGATTTTATTCTCTCAGCACAAAGAATCTTTCCAACATTTTCAAGCAAATTGTCTGCACTCTACTTAGCCACTTTTATTATTGTCTCTAGAAGTTGCGTTTCTATTTCCAGGAGCCAGTCCTTTTAGTTTTCTGATTACCTCTTAGCGATAGCTTTGATTCCGTACCCTATTTTGCTCATATATTTGCTTCTAGCTCATTGAAACGGAGGTTTTTCTCACAGATTTTTCCCCTACCCCAACTCTACTAGCAATTTGATGTTGTCTATATCTTCGTTCCGCAAGAAGTGTTTTGACAACTTCCACTTTATCCGGAGAAAGGTCTCTGTCTTTTCCCATTATCCCCCGATTAAAGGACTTCACAAAATAAAAGATTAATACACAAAGCATGTCATGATCACTTTAAACTGGCCCGTTCGAAGTGTTGAACGTTTTCAATGCCGTAACTGCTTAGAACTGCAACCACAATACTTCACATTGTAACTTGTTCATAGAAACCACAATAGCTGTCTACAAGTGAAATACCACTTTCAGAATTCCGTCCCCAACCCTATTGCCATCTGCTGTTCAACGGTTATATAACCACTTCAACTGTACAGTAAACAAATGAAGGATTGCATTTTGGTAGTGTGACACTTCAACTTCATGTTCTAGAACTCCGAAATTACAACCGCAATATAAGCGTTGCATATTTCGAGCGAGAATAATAATTTGAACACGTCTGTAAATCTGGCTGAGAAGGTAGGTCGAGTAAGGTCAGACACATTGAAGCCTTTTAGTGGCAGCAGATATTAAGATGTAGTCAGGTATTTTATCAAGGTACATACATGAATGTCTTTCAAATCATTGAGTAACTTGTATGAAGGTAGAACTTTTTAAATGTTTTTCATTCATTGTTATAATATTTATGATAGTCCAATAAAAAACGTGATAATTCTAAATTTGCCAAGGCCTAAGAATAGAAGAGGGGGTACGTTTTGTAGTTTTCAGAACTATTATGGAATAAAATTTACTAAAGGTTTTAGTGGAATATCGAATAGGATAGGAATAGTATGCATAAACAATATAAATTCCTTGTAATGCATCGTCCCGTTGTTGTCTCAAAGGAAAATATGTTTCATACGGAATAAATAATCGGTGCTTTTTAACGTTCTACAATTTCCTAAGTGGACATGCTTAATTTTCATAAAACGTTAAGAAAAATGAATAGAATCTGATTTTTTTTTAAAAAAGCTCACCACTAAAAATAAAATATCCGTCATAGATATTTTCTTAGAACAAATGGATTAAGTGTTATCAGAGTGATAATGAAATATTTATTTATGCATTGAAATCAAAATTTACCTCTGTCTTTCATGAAAAAACTATTCCTACCAAAATTTATTTTTGTAGATTCAGTGTATTAAGTTGTCAGATTATTAGTTAAATATGAAATTAAAGAAATTAAACTAGTAGTTATAGAGATAGTACGTTTCCTAACCGTATTTTATTTTGGATTATCTGGAATCTAATATTCCTGGATACATTGATACAAATTTAAACCACTGGCGCAAATCCCGGGGAATGAGGGGAACATGTCCTCTACAATCTTGGAACTGGGGAACTGTGCCCTCAGTAATCCGATTTGAAATATGTTTTTTGGGGAGAAATTTGATGATTTGTGTCCGCTTGCCATGAAGGAACGTGAAATGAAACTGATGTACAAACCAGAATAAGCCTCAAATCTGGCATCCTTCCTGTGTTGAAGACAACTCTGCTATCCTGATCCTCCACAGCATTGTTTTTCAACTACATAAATATTTTGAACATCTCGTAAAAAATAAAGGATTATGAGAAGTATTTTTTGTCCGTCCCCTCCAATGTTGAAGACAGATTTGGACTGATTTACACTATTCTAAGGTAACTAAAATATATCATCTTTCCTATTTCCTACATTGTGTAATAAACATTAAAACCTCTGCCTCAACCAGGTAAAAAGCCTAAATAGATACCCTACACCACTTCCAAACTGTGACTTGCCCTATCGTGTGTGGAATACGTCGATCAGGGTCGCCATCTTGAAAACCGATATCTTGGATTCAAGACAAAGTTTCTAAAATAGGAAGGGAGGCATTTTGCACATTAAATAACACTAGCTGGAGCTCACGAACGCACTGGCGTTAGTGCTTTTTTTGGTCAATTTTGGAGAGTTCGGGAGTTATGAAGACAAAAAAGGTGGAAAATGACATTGAAAACTGACCTAAACGTTTTTTGCAGGTATCTAAGCTGGATTACATTCACACGGAGACATTTTCTCGTTGTTGCAGGTGACCTAAAATGGGTCTAACAAAGGCATAGATTGCGGAAACCATTCTTATATTCGAGAAACCTAGTACCGAGCATTTGCAGATGATTTCAACAGACTTGACCAAGACAGAGAACCAATATCGTTCAGCATGCTCGCTCACTTTTTCAAATTCCAGAAGAATGGCTATGTTGAAGAAAGGCGACGTAGTTTGCGACCAAAGACTGTCACCACTGAGGAAACAGCAATGGCGATGATAGAATCATTTGTGAACAGTTTTAAACGCAGTACCCGTTGTATGTCATTGACATGTGGAATAATCCAATCCTCCGTGATCTGGTTATTACACACCTATCAGTGGCATCCTTACAAGCAACACATGCTACATAAATTCAACAAGGATAACCTTGATGGCTGGTTAAGTTGTGCCTGTGGGCTACCGAACAACAGCAACGGGATCCCTCGTTTGACAAGGTCATACTCTTCAGCGATAAGGCGTACTATATACAGTACAGAAAATAAATGTGGTTCAGATTGGAAAACAATATCGTGTATTGCAAAATATATACCATGTCCACAAAACTCCCAGCGGGAGCTCATGTGGTTCGGATTCCACGTTAATCAATAGGTCCACGTCTCATATAGCCTCGCTGCTGAACGGGACGTTAAACTACAAATCAAATCAAATCAAACCTGTCCTCAAAATTCCTGCATTCATTATAATGAAACATAGCTAGTCAACTAGCTGATAAACACATGAGGTTTTTGGCAACGTGTTCTACAACTCTGCAACTTTTACTGTGAGAGTTGTAAATTGGGTAGCGCCCTTATTATTCTGATCAATGTAATTAAATTAATGATTCACATATTTTTGTCTACTTGCAGTATAAGTTGTGAGCGGCAATGAAGACAGCACACGAGAAAGTCCAATGTGTGTGGTGGTATGTTGAATCTGTTAAATCACGAGTAACTGTGCAGTGACAATTCCACCAGAAATATCGGCGACATCCGCCATCAAAACAATCCATAATTTGATGTGCTGCAAAGTTCTTAGAGGCAGGTAGCGTAATGGACTTGCAGCGGAGTGGATTACCAGGTGTAGTTCCAGAAGTGACAGACAACGTGCAAGCGGCAATTTATCGCAACCCTCAGAAATCGATCCGCTGTGCTTCACGCGACTCGCATTTCCCGAGACCAACAATTCATAAGATCTTCCACAAACTGTTAAAGCTGCATCCCTACCAAGTGCAAATTACTCAAACTTTGTGTCCAATTTACCTTCTGCACCAGCCTGCCTTTGGTGCTCGTATCTTTAACGGGTCTTGTTCTCACGTTCAACGTCTCTGGATATCTTAACGGGCATAACATTCGGATAAAGAGTTCGGAACCTCCTTACGTAATTCGTGACATGTTCGACCTAGCCCAAAACTAAATGTTTGGTGTGGTCTAATGCATGATCTGGAAATTGGTCCATCTTTCTTTGCTAAGGACATGGTTTCTGGGCCTATTTACTACAACAGAATTCATGAGTACCTTCTCGTTTACGTGTTGGAACTACAGTTACACATAAGATTCCAGCACGATGGAGCGCCTCTTCATTGGTCACTACATTTGAGAGACCTATTAAACAGACAGTACTCTGAGACACGGATTGGCCGCGATGGACCAATTTCCTGGCCACTGCGCTTCCCTGATATCACCTCTTTGGATTGTTAGCTTGGCGGTATGTCAGGGATCGTGTTTACGAAACCCTCTTCCAGATATTTCGCACTTGGTACTCGAATTACCAACGTTATCCAACAGATTAATGCTGATATGCTGCAGGGTGTATGGTCGGAGACTGAATATCTTTTCGACTGAATATCGTAGTGTACTGAAGGCTACTAACGGGACGCCAATGGAATTGTAATTGCGAATAACACTTGGAGAGTTGTAGAATACGTCAAATAATAACGCGTCTTTATATGCTATAGTTTACGAGCTATGTTTCATTCTAATTGTTCCAGGACTTCGTGAACACCGTGTATAATGATTCACCATCGGAACCGGAAGTTGTAGTAATAGAATAGAAGAATAGAGTTGCTTCCTGCTGCAATAGAAGAATAAAGTTGGAATTGGAAAATGTTCTTGTAGTATTTAATCAAGATATTTTTCACTATGATTATCAGTGTTAAAACTGGAAATATAATATTTCAATACTTTCGGTTTGAATAAAGGGATAAAAGTTGGTACTAAACTCACAAATCAGAAAGTAATTTCTAACCATCCCTTTTTTTCCTTTTTGTTCTATGAATTCAATTTTGCAACGTCTGATTTTATTAAACGTTTATAGGTGAAGATGGAATCTCTTAGGAACGCTGAATCAATCTAGGAAATTCAAAACTCTTTAAGTATTATTATTTCTCTATATAATTAACATTGAATCCTGAAATGATTGATTTGTAACACTTGCGCAAAAGAAGTGAAACATTTCCGCACTTCTAGCAAGTGTGTATCTTACAAGCTAAGGCTTTTCATAGTCTCTTGCGAGTTTTGCTGTTATATCTGTCACCAAATGAGCAGACACAATGGACTCCGATCCTGTGGGTGCCGGGTGGGCTCGCAACCCCCCAAATCTTATGTGGGCCCCTGTATTTTTATGAATATGTATTTTTATATGATTTTCCTTGTTATATGTACTTTTATGAATGAACCCTCCAAAGTTACAGAGAAATCGGTGCCCTTTGCAGACACATTCGTTCTCTTAGATTTCCTATACTTACTCATAATCAAGTTTGGAAACCTGAAAATAAAGCAAAGGTAAAATTTGATAATGCAGGTACAATGTACGTACTTATCAGTACTGTAAATTTCTGAAAAAATGCATCATTATCTTAATTGTTTTATTTACTAGTGTAAAGAAAGTATTTCTCTTTTTTACTTTCTAAATACAATACTGAACTCTCATTCATCTATTGAAGCCAGGGTAGTTCATGCAATCGTCGCGAGCCTTGATTGTGCCACTACACAAAACGAATCCATGTACTAATCTTGCAAATGTAGATGGCATAGTTGCAAGTGCGAAACAGAAAATAACAATGTGCACTACATAAGACACACATAAACACTGATATGAATGATTCAAAAATTGAATAATTGAATAATGTTTAGGGAACAATTTACTACAACACGGCCACGTTCAGTTAAATGTTTTTGTGGTTGAATACTGTCATATGCTGCTAAGATTCTACTCACCATTCAAATCTAAATCACTGTCCACACTCATTCGGCATACAATTCAGTTACCAATATATTTGATGTCGCTGTTATCTCCCCAGAAATCAGCTGCTTTATTCTGGTTGGTTACCATTGCTTCTGATTATCGGACACCTTTGTTTTCTGGTCAGTAGTTTGAGTAACTAGTTTCAAAAAGAAAAATGTATGTGGCGAAGCAAAGTGCATGTTCAATAATAGATTCATATTCTACATTCCTGTCCCAGCTGCCATGATATATGTGATTAATGTTATTAATAAGATTATCGTTGATAGGAAGCTAACTAATTGATAGTCCTATTACAAAATGTGGCAACAAGCAGTAGTTTAGCATCCATATAAGATAGAAAAAACAAAAAGTCAGTTATGATATTGAAAAGGTCATGGGCCTAGAAAGCATAGTATTACCCACAGAAGGAACTGGGAAGATCACGAGAAACAGTTACCTTTACAATTTCTTTGTTGTTCCGACTTGTTGCGAGTGATTGTAAATAAATACAGGTACTTGGTTTGAAGCTGACATTTTGGCCGACAAAATCAAATCATAGCAAAGAAGGAAATTCACTGGACTCTGTTGAAAGCAACTTCTAAACTGAATCTGGATACCGAATTTCCAGCTCTGGAACCAGGTATCCGATTCTCATTTCTGCACTAGGATACCCAATTCTCAGTGCTGGATCCAGATATCCGATTCTACGTTTTGGATCGGGGTACCCGATTTTCGGTTCTCGGTTTAGGATACGGATACCCGATTCTCACTGAATCCAGAACCAGGTAACTGGTTCCGAAATTTTCTGGCAGTTTTTGTACAGAGGTCAATTCTCTTTTATAAGAAATGGGTTCTACAATGTAGTCTCTTTCAAAATTTAGAAGGGGTACATTAGCGCACTCCTTAAATTTAGGCCTAGGAATTGTAACAATTGAAATTTTGTAAATGTACCCCTTCCGGGCCGGATATATAACTCTGTAAATTTGGGGGATTGTGGTTATTCCCTTATGTGGGTAAAGAAAAAATATTAGTATTGCCACGCTTTCGGCTAATGGGCTAATTTATATTTTTTTTTTTTTTTTTTGGTGAGGTTATTTCCTTGTGTACAGATTTCAATTCTCTTATAAGACATATGTACATTGATGCACTCCTCTTAAATTTTTGGAGTGGTACATTGAATCGACTCTTAAATTTAGAAATTACCAAAAACAAAATTTGATAAATGTTCTGTAGGAGGCAAATATATATTGTTGTAAATTTGATTAGTGCAGATTGTTTCCTTTTAGGGGTAAAGAATTAACAAAAAATCAAAATCTGGAGTTTCTTCTATCTTTTCCGTGCTGGAGCTTTAGTGTGTTCTGTTTATATAGGTAAGTACTTAGTGAACTTCATTTTAAATTTCATCTTCGTAACTTGGAGAGCTCAAAGCTTCTCTTTTCCACTTAAAACGAAAATTCTCAAAAACGTTGGACACGGATCTACTTCTTTTTTTATGGGAATTTATTTTCATCTTTCTAACTTGACAGGATCATAAGATACTAAGTTTCTGACCCTCTGCTCCCCATTCCACTCATAGAACATGCATTTTAATCAAGGTAACATGATTAAAAACCGAGTTCGAATTACGTAACAACTACATCCGAAATTAATTCCAAGCGGTTAAATCGTTTAAACGTTTCTCCGTGAAGTGAGCACAAACAAGATCATTTTCACTTTTATATCATATAATAGACCACAGTTGAACACTGTTATAACGAATTCGATCGAGTGCAAACACAATTCCCAAATGCATGATTCCCAAATCTTTTATTTTTAATGTATTCGGTTTTGATGATAAACACGTATTTTAGGCCGATTCGGAAACTAGGCATGTGCTAAGAACCACGATTAAAGAAAGTAATTGTAATCACATTAAGGTTATTTCAATACAAGTTTTGAAGTACATTTTTGGAGGCAGGTTTTCTCGTTTTTTGTGTTTTTTTTTTAAATATGGGTTGAACCCCCCCCAAAAAAAAAAGACACTAGGGAATTTGTGCTAGGGAAAATTCCACCAAACGTTATAAACAGGAACAACATGAACCATCCACCTTACAGTGGTATATATTTAGGTCCTAGATAACATTTTTCAAAACTTCACTTTTTGCCAATTCATAAATTTAAGTGGCGGTCTTATGTATTCCTCTAAAATTTAAAAGGTAGGATCAATGTACTCAAGACTTATGACAGGGAATGGGCCCTATAGTCACAATTATAACCATATAAGGTAATGAAGACATATACTAAAATAGATAAGGGATAAAATAGGTCAAAATCCTACGAAATTTGATATTTTCATTTTTTATCTATCTATTATATATCTATAAAACAAGGCGGACCCTCCAAACTTAGTGAGCTATATAAACCGGTCCTAAAATACCAAGCAAATTTTTAAACTTGTCAATTTCCAGAACTTAAGTGGTGGGCGGGCCAATGTACCCATCCAAAATTAGAGGTGGGTCCGGTATCTCTGCCACAATTTAGAGAGAATCGACTCCTATGATGTCATACCACATGATACGTCTCTTACCCACAATCATGAATCCATAGCAGTGGGGGGATGTACTACTTAAGGCCTGTCTGACACAGAAGTACATTTCGGAAGATTTCGTGTAGTAACAATTTTATCATTGCATAATTCTGTAGATAATTCCGTTAACCAATATAAGCATATCAGCATTTTACTCAAAAAGAAATAACAATAATTTGTATCCAGTTTTCAACTTTGTTTTCAGATGTTAGTTTATATTTAACGAACTTTTGAAGCACACATGATGGGGTTTCGTCCAAAAAGAGCACAAACGATGCACTAACAAACGACGTTACTTGAGATTGAAGCCAGAGGGCCAGCATGAACGTGCCCAACTATCAGTTTTTCCTTCATATCCTGAAACTGATAACGCAAAGACGATGGGTTTTCTTGCACAAACGATGCATTAATCAACAGCAGTTTCCAACTCTGTTTACAGTTTTTTGCTTATAAGTCAGGAACTATTCAAGCACAAACGGAGGGTTTTCCTGCACAAAAGAGCACAAACGATGCACTAACGAAAGGTGCTACTTTCATTGTTTTCACTTGAAGTAGAACATGTATTTCAACGATGGGGTTCCGTGAAAAACGATGCATTAAGCAATGACACTAATTCCATTGTTTGCGCTTCAAATGTACGAGAAATGCAAACATTTTATTGCAAAGGAAATAGCAAAAATTTGTATCCTGTTTCCAAGACTGTTTTCCGTTTTTGGCTTATAAGTCATTAACTATTGAAGCACAAACGATATGATTCGTACACAAAGGAGCACAATCGATGAACCAACAAACGGCACTGCATTCATCACTTGTGCTTGAAGTCGGGGGACCAGCGTGGACTTGCCCCCCTACCAGTTTTTCTGTTATATCTTTGGAACTAATAAATCACAAACGATGGGTTTTCGTGCACAAACAAGCACAAACAATGCACGAATGACTCTATTTTCATCGTTTGTGCTTGAAGTCGAGGGCCAGCGTGAATTTGCCCCCCTTTCCAGTTTTTCGCTCATATGTCCGGAACTAATAAAGCACAAACGATATGGTGTCGTGCACAAATGAGCACAAACGAAGCACAAATCAATGACACTAATCTCATCGTTTGTGCTCCAGGTCGGGGGAACAAGTTCACGCAACTTCCTACTTGACGTAAATATCACTTGACAAATTAATCTGTGTAAACGTTACTTATTTGGGTTTGTCGATATTAATAAAAACTTAAAATGCATTATAGTTTGAGAGGTGTTGAGTTTCGCTTTGGTTTGTAAATGTAAGTAATTGCCTTGTGTTTTATATGATTTGAGGAACGAAACAATATATAAATTTGTAAAAGACAGAGCTAATTAGTCACAAAACAGTAGCAAGAGTCTTAATTTTTCTTTCCTTAGGGGAGAGTCGTACAAGTAATTTTTGCGTTTTAAGTGAATAACTGAATACCATTCGTCCACCGAAGTCAGGAAAGTTTATGAAATCTTCGCTATCAACTCCGTTATTTACTTGTCTAGCCGCTGGAGGAATAGTATTAATCTTACCATAATCATAAATTATACAGACAAAATAATAATCTGCTATAAATAATAGGTCTAAACACACATGAGAATGATACAGGAATACAATAAATACGTAACTACCTGAGCCTGGCCTCTCTACATAGCGCATCATTCACATAAAGCAGGAATCTCCCTGTCATTCCTCACAACCGACAAGGTGTGAGTCGACTGAAAATCGACAATTAATTATAATGTCAATGATATTTTGTGTCCGTTGGGCAAAATACTGCAAACAATAAAGATTCATCTCAAACTGGAGCAATGGTTATCATTTGTTTTTCATTGTCATATGGCCATGAAACAAACGCCTGAGAGATATATAACCACTTTATGCAACTATGTTGGAAAGTATAACTTATAGGATATGATTTTTTTTTTAATTTTAACACTTCCAGTGTACCCCTAAAATGTAATAAAGAAATACCGGTTATGATTTTTTTAAATATGTATTTAAAACTCGACAATTTACATATTTGAAATTGACCAGTGAAAACGGCATGGTTCTAGCACTTGTGGTTTTTCGATATCTCATTTTCGTAAGGATTAGAGATAAACATATTAACTTTTCTTTGGGGGGAAACATATGAATCTAGCATTTTAATGTACAGATATTACGCAAAATAATTTACAACAACAATTCCACGTCCGTTAATTATTGTTGAAGTTGAATACATTCATAAAATCCGAATATTAAGATCCGGACTCAAATCTAAGTCGAATAATGATTTAATATTTTTGATGTTTTCGTTTTCCTTTCAGAAATCTGGTATCTAAATCAGTTTTCTTAATGTAGTCCCCTCTTTTACATAAAAGGAACGTACTTGTTAGGAATTTATATAATGAAAGGGCGTTACACCCTGCTTTTCGTCAATCTATACTATTTAAATAAATATTCATTTGTATATATTAGCAAATCATTTTGTTATTTTCATGTGTTAATGTCAGGGCCTGTATTTTATAAAATTGTGCCATTAACGTAGATAGTGGTTAGTATGTACGGGCTTAGTTGTTTGTTTACCTTTGCAATAAGCAAATACCGGTTTGAATTATTATTTATTAGTAATGTGAATTAAGACATTTTAGTAGGTTAAACTTGAATTATTATTTCGTTTACTAACTGAAAACTGATAAAAGGAAAGCATGAAATTGGAGCCATTTTGGTGGGTGAGACTGGTTTAGCATATTCATGAAATTAACATTAATCAAACGTAAGAACTTGGAACGAATCTTTCATCCTAAGTATTCGTAAGTGGTTTTCTAAATAATGAAAGCAATGTGTAACTAAATTTTCTACAGTTCCGTCACATAAGAGCGGGTAAGCTATGAAAGGGGGTGTATACTAAATTGTTTGTGATGCATGCATTAGGCGTATAAATGATACTCTATGAGTGCCGTGGGCATGCTTTAGTAGGTAGTTTATATTTATCATGTAACTTCAGAAAACACATTCAAGTCTCAGATGAATCCTCTATGATAGATTAACTGCCAATGTAGTACTGATAATATCAATATACACTGAATATTCAAATTACTTATTCGGCTGTACACAGTGTCATTCAGCTATAATAGCCATTGTATAATAGCGAGATAATATGAGCATTTGAAACACATCATCGGTCGTTCACATATCTTGTTTGCTCCAGTATAAGGCAAACTAATCTGGAACATTCCTATGCTGAGCGTTTATCAACTTCTGTGAATCATATGATTAATCTTGTTCGATGATTAATCTATATAATAGAAATGTTATTAATATCGAAGAAATATATATATTTTAATGATGCACCTGCTTCCATTGGCAGTGAGAGTTGAGTTATTTGTGTATTTAGTTAGGTTAGGTTAGTTAGGGTAGGTAGATTAGGTTAGATTAGCTAGGATAGGTTAGGTTTTGTGTTTACCGAAAATGTAAGAAAAAAGACCTACTCCAAATATGTTTTCAATCTAAAATGAAGATTTCTTTTTAAATTGGACTAGTCGTTTGGGCTGTACACTCTTTATGCGCCCAATGTTAAATGAAAATGCAACCTTGCCATTTACCTGGGGCTGGGGGAGGGAAGGACGAGACAGGAGATGGACAAATGTTTAAGTATAGCGATTGGGTGCATATTTGAAATGGGGGCTGAAACATTAGCATAGCAGACAGTAACTTCATTAATTTATGTTTTGAATCAAGGTGAATTGCAACGTTTCATTTTAACATTAGGCGAATAAATAGTGTACAACTCAAACGGCTCGTTCAATTTAAAAAAAAAAACTTCAATTAAGATTGAAAACGTCATATTTGGATACGGTTTTGGCTCTTACATTTTGATGTAGTTTTGACAATAAGAGAGTTACGCTGTCAGGGAAGTTTTTGCACACTCCTATATCATCTTAATGTGATGTACAATCATGGCTTCAGTGACTATATACAACAATCTGAATTTCCTTTTTAGATACAACATCCGAGTGGTATAAAGTTGGCACGCAGACTACCACAATTAATGCTACTATTGTATTAGCAGGCTACTTTGTGTTTTATTCCATAAGACAGTTAATACCAGAAGAATATCTTAATATTATAAAAAAATGAATCACATGATCTCTGAGGCTATAAAGGATGACAAGAAAGAGAACAGATATGTCAAACTAGAGGGAAGACAGTACGGATGGGAGGAACTGAGCCGGAAAGGAAACTCTATAACGAAAGCTATGTGAAGCCGAAATAATACTTTTTTCGGTTGAATACAAAATACCTAAAGTTGTTGAATAAAATAAAAACCATTATGTTAGAAAAAGAAAGGTTGGATGTTGGGAATTAACATATTAAATCGGGTTGAAAGTATTTACTTTTCGGGGACGTTTCAAATTAGTCTGTGTAAATGTTAGTTGTTTGAGTTTTTCAATATTAATAAAAGATTGTAGCATTAGGGTAGAAAATAAGAATGAGAAGGTAGTCCGCGAGAGAAATGAGGTCATAGGAAGGTGCAAAAAATACGTTGAAGACTTATATGAAAGTAAAGATAGATCGTACAGCCTAAATGTTGAAGTAGAAAATGAAGTAGGCGAGGATGATAAAGGATTTAGTATTGTTAGGGATGAGTTTGAAAAGGCTATATCTGAGTTTAGGAATGGAAAGTCAACCGGAATAGATAACATACCAATCGAATTCATTAAAAATATAGGACACAAGGGAAGAAAGAATTGTTGGGACTATGCAATGAAAAATATCAAACAGGAGAATGGCGAAAATACTTTCTGAAAACGATCATGATATCGATGGCTAAGAAATCGAACTCAAAGAGATGTGAGAATTATAGAACTATTAGTCTCATATCTCATGCAGCTAAAATTCTGCTCCGAATACTGAACAGAAGGTTATATGAAAGAACGAATAAAGAAGTTGAGGAGGAGCAGTTCGGGTTCAGAAGAGGCATGGACACAAGAGATGCAATTGGATTCTTAAGGGCGATCGGTGAAAGATTTATAGAAAAAGGAAAAGAGGTGTATGTTGTATTTATTGATCTAGAAAAGGCTTTTGACCGCGTGAATTGGGAATTGTTGTTGGGATTTCTAACAAAGATAGGGTTGGAATGGAAAGATAGAAGACTCATAAGAAACTTATACATGAACCAACAAGTAAGTGTTAGGATAGGGGAAGAACTGACGGAAGAGAGTGCAATTGGAAGGGGAGTTCGACAAGGATGCTGCCTCTCGCCAACTCTATTTAATGTCTATCTAGAAGAGATAGTGAAAAAGAGCCTACATGATGATGATGGCATTTCGGTAGGAGGTAGAATGATTAGATGTATAAGATTTGCAGACGATATGGCGCTTGTTGCAGAATCTGAAAAGAAAATCAATAAAATGTTAGAAAAAATGGGGAAGGACTTTGAAGAATATGGGATGAAAATAAATGTTAGAAAGACAAAAGCCATGGTGATTGGAACGAAGGGCTCTGTGTCAAATATAAAAGTAGGAAGGGAGAAAATAGAACAAGTGAATAGTTTTCGATATCTTGGTAGTATTCTTAGTAATAACATGAAGTGTGAACGTGAAATAAAAGCAAGGATAGGAATGGCAAAAGAAGCCTTTAGGAGGAAGAAAAGTCTGTTTTGTAGGGCCTTGAATAAAGAATTGAGAAAAAGACTCATAAAATGCTTCGTGTGGAGTGTTGTACTGTACGGAGGGGAAACGTGGACATTACGTAAAGGTGATGAAAATCAACTGGAAGCCTTCGAAATGTGGGTGTGGAGAAGAATGGAAATAATTAGTTGGGTGGAGCGGAAAACGAATGAGAGAGTTAGAAATGGTGGGTGAGAAAAGAACACTTTTAGATATTATTAGGAAGGGGAAGAGAAAGTGGCTGGGACATGGCCTAAGAAAAGATTGTATCATGAGGGACGTCCTAGAGGGTATGGTGCTGGGAAAGGGAGTAAGGGGCGAATGAGACTACAATTCATGGATGATATAAAAACAGAAAGATCATACGCGAAGACGAAGAAGTTAGAGGAGATCGTGGAGCATGGAAGCTTCTCAGCTGCAGCAAGTGACCTGCCAAAAAGGCAGAATACCTATGATGATGATGAAGCATTGCAGAGTGCATTTATCAGAGATATTTGAAAAGTGTACAGTTTCGCTTGAAGTTGTAAATAATTGCATAGTGTTCTATGTGATTTCAGGAGCGGAACAGTATATAAATGTGTAAATGAGAGAGGTAATTAAACGTAAGAGCATTCAGTTTAAGAGTAACTCGTTTAGAATGTATTCATATATATCTTCCTAATCAATTCCCACCATTTAAAATATAATAGAATTATACTGCTTCCCGTCACAGATTATTCCCGTCACAGAAAGATGTTTACTACTATTTTTATGCTAGATTTAAAAGCCGCTCGTGTCAAACTGCAAGAAATGTTTCTTTTTTCAATGCTATCCCATGTAAGTGTTCTGATAAGTTTCAGTGATTTTAAGTTTTGACAATTATATAGTAAACATAGTAATTCTAGTTTGGAGCCGAATTATAGTAAGACATACCTAGTCTTCTAAAATTACATCCATGGTTTTGGACATAAATGTTCACATTATCGTTTATTGTTTGGTTATTGTTACTTGTTAATACTTCACGTATGACCTTAAAGCTTGATGTTGAGGCATTCCATGAAATAAGTAATAACATATCCAAAGCTGATTTATGGATTTATGATGCGTCTTAGCCGTACAGACTGTAGATTCCACAAAGATGTAATTTTCTCACGATTTTGTTGGTTTTTAAGATATAACAATTTAGTACTTATCCATATCCGCATTATGCCCTCCATATTTTCGAATACTTTGAGTAAAATACCTAGTCCCTTTTGCTAGTAACATTAGTAGGCGGTATATTTATTTAAAGTGTAGTATACATTACTTTTACTAATCTTCTTTCCTAGATAATTCATGTCAGCAGAATCTCATAATTGAAACCTTCGTAGTTCGACACAAATTCCGGATCTCTAAGCTTTGTCAGGAAATATGTTACATCTAAATCCTGTAGGCGAACTCGGTTTTATTCTATAATTCCCAATAAGTCATCATTTGCATTTCTTCCTTACCTTGAATTTGCTAACGTTCAGGCTCGTAACCAGCCCAAAAATTTAGGTGTACCGGTAGAAGATAGGGGAAGGGGACGATCCAATCATATTGTAGATCATCACCATATCTTAGTTCATTTGCAAGTCTACCGTGAAAATTTTACAGGGCTAGTAAAAATTTACAGGAGGCGTTCCCTAGCCCCCCGTGGATACAGACCTGTTAACGTTGTTCTAACAAGGTAGATTCGCAAATTGTCCCCTCGGAATTCGTGTAAATTTTATACAAATATAAAGTTCGCTGCGGCCGAATGTGTATTGTACTAATTTTTGCCTCCCATACCGGTAATTTGCATATTTATTGGCCTTCATATATCCAGAATTCAATCATACACTACTATAATACTCGAACATTTTTATAAAAGCCATGTTAAATCCCTCCAGGCACTTCGCGACTGGACATTACAGAGTAATATGAGTTACGGTTAGTTATTTGGTGTTGACAAAGAAAAACAATTTCTAACTGGAAAAATACTTTTGGTATAAACAAAATCTTTACAATATTAGTGTCATAATCTTATTACATTTTTGTGAATAATTGTTCAAACTTCCAAGTTATATTATAACAAGGAAGTATTTTATTACAGTCAAAATTCCTAATGTAAATCCAGAAAAGACCAGATTTGAGTGATGACCTACCACTTTCATATAGATGTGTGTGTGTGTGTGTATGTGTGTAGGTTCAGAGAATATTTCGCCAACGACAAATCACTTAAAAAGTTACATGTACATCCGAGGCCCTGCACAAATTTCTTTTTGATTCAATATTCGTGAATCGTCTGGCGTTTAACGTGCACTACCTTGCAAGCGGAACAAGCTAGTCACTACACCACTCACTACACCAATGAATGGCCTAGAAAATTATACATGAATTTTATGTACCACATGAACTTATTCCCATTTGAAAAAACGAAACTTGAATCCAAGATGGCGGCTGGGTGGATAACATGTGTCGGAGAAGCAGTACATGATCCAATTTGTTTTGTATATTCCTCGTTCATGTAGAGTTAAATCTAAAGAAAGTAAAAGTGTCCGGGGGTTATAGTAGTGGATGATTGAATTCCAGATATATGAAGGCCTATAAATGTGCTAATTACCGGTATGGGCCGCTACAATTAGTACAATACACATTGGGCCGCAGCAAACTTTACATTTGAATCAATTCTACATGAATCCCGAGGCGACACTTAGCGACTGTCTTTGTAAGAAACGTTCGAAGTTGTAACGTGGATGGAAGGTACAGTATACTCATATCCAATGATTTAGAATATAGTTTCAAGCAGATCATTAAAAATATTATTAATGGCTAAGTCACAAATCACATCCATTTTTTGAAACAAAAGAGCATGTAAAGGCAAATAAAACAACTGATGAATCATTTATACATATAGAAGCATAGAAAGAAGAAATGAAAGTAACACATTATTTTGTAAAGTATACGAGAACGAACTACAGCTAATAAGGGTGAAAAATGCTTCTTTAATTCATTACTGATATATATTTCATTGTCGTCGAAACGCTCTGCTTTCTTTTGAAAATATTTCATAACTTTTTCGCATGAAGTTCCTTGATTGTGCCTTTCACTGCGTAATATAGAATACTATAGGCGTTATTGTTACCATAAACGCTTCTGTTAAAAAATCTTACAAGAAGTAAAACTGAAAATCGAAACGTTTGTATGGCATTAAATTGATCATTAATTCAGAGGTCAAACTGGTTTCTAGATTTACATTATTTTATTTCCAGGTGAGGTCAAAAGTTCATACACCGCCACAGTAAACCAAGTCTAGGTCCTTCGTATTATAGCTGACTTTATCAATGACGTATTGTCCCAAAGTTTAGGATTTAATATTTGTTATAGCCAGGTTCATGAAATAAAAATTAATGTAACGATCCCTGCTCATAAAGTTCTTCTAGGACTCTGCAACAATTTTGATAAATTTTGGTATGTGAGTACACCATGGTTTAAAATTTCGACAAATTTCTCAGAGCAAAAAGAAGAGGGAAGAGGTTGTAAAAATATATATTCAAGGCCGCTGCATAATTATTTATTTTTGACATTTTTCTTGTCATAAAATTCTTGGCTGCCTCCCAGAAACTAACAGGTAAAGCAAATTTAACCTAGATCCTTACATCCCTCGGGTCTATGTTTATAGGGAAATCTATTTTCCCTTCTTTCTGATACAGAGTAGAATGTGTAATTGTGTAGGAGGTAATTCAAAGAAAATAGACTGTTTCGGAATTGATGAATAAAAAAGTATCTGCTTTTCATATAGAAAACGGTCATAAGTGATGATAGAATATAAATATGTTCAAACCTGCCTTATTGAGTCACAGATGCTTGAAGTATGTAGTATGCATGAATCTAACTATTCAAAGATACACAGCCAGAAGCATTCATTTGTGTATTTCTGGTTTCGTGGTTACCGCCACGAATCAGTGGACAGGCGCTAATCGTGAGTTCGAATACTGTTTGATGATTATTTTTGATTTAGAAACTGATTTCTATTGCAAAGAATACACATAATAAAGTTATATATATCTACACGTAACATCTATTAAATACAGTGTAGACCTAATAAATAATATATAAAAGCAAAGTTTTTTTCTGTAGTGTATGTTTTGGGACAGAGAACAGTATACTAAAATGTCAATTTTAGTTACATCTTTAGCGTTCGTATCATTTTGCAACATACCTTAATTTGCTTTTAGATATAACTCTCGAGTTGTATAAGATACAAACGTATTGTATCACAAATAATTCTGCTATCGATTTAGCAGACTATGAAATACTTGGTACTTACAATTAACATCAGAAAAACCAGATAGGATCTTCGTTGAGATTATAAAAAGATGACAAAAAAGAATATAAATTTCTAACTAGAGGAAAGAGTAAACTGAGCTGGAAAGAAAAGGATGTAAAGATGAAAAAATACCTCGTTTAGTTTCAACCAAAATACCTAGAATTGTTGGACAGTGCAAAAGAGCAACATTAAAAAAGGACGAGTTGTTTGTTGAAAATTCATATGAGTTGGGCTAAAAGTGTTTAATTTACTAGGACTAAACATATCTTGGCAAATAAATATGTAAATGTTAGTTATTTGGATTCGCCTATATTAACAACAGATGGTGATAAACGAAGCATTGTAGTGACTCTTATTACAAAGAAATAAAAGATATGTTAAAGGTGTAGGGCTTCACTTGTAGAAAAATGTCATACAGCGCTCTATGTGATTTAAGGCGAGGGGCAATATGTAAATGCGTAAAAGAGAGTTAATCATAAAAGTATTCAGCTATCCACATATATTTTAAATAACTATACTCATAAGTACACTACAGTACTTCAGTAGCTCATAGGAGTATGCAAATTGAAAATTGTCCCCGTCCAATTTACGTATAATAAACAGTAGAAATAATATTTCTGCTCGCTCTTTTGTTAGCTTCAGAAGCAGTTTGTTTCAAGTTTTGAGACATATTTATTTTTCTAGTACTTCTAGTGACCTGATCTGCTTAAAGTTTCAGTAATTCTAAATTCTGAGAATTATATAGTAAAAATGCAATTTCAAGTAGGGAAGCTGAACTTGGTTATATTGAGATACGCCTAGTCTTGTTAAATTAGATCTATAATTTTGTGTATATGTTTTGCATTATCATTTATTATTACAAGTTAATTCGTTAGGCATGAACTTGGTTATAGTGAGATACGCCTATTCCTATTAAATTAGATCCACAATATTTTGAATTTATGTTTTTACATTATCATTTATTATTACAAGTTAATTCGTTAGGCATGAACTTGGTTATAGTGAGACACGTCTATTCTTATTAAATTAGAACCATAATTTTGAGTATATGTTTTTACATTATCATTTATTATTACAAGTTGATTTTTTAGGCATGAACTTCGTTACAGTGAGACACGGCTATTCTTATTAAATTAGATTCATAATTTTGAGTATATGTTTTTATATTACCATTTATTATTACAAGTAAAATCGTTAGGAATGAACTTGGTTATAGTGAGACACGTCTATTCTTATTAAATTAGAACCATAATTTTGAGTATATGTTTTTACATTATCATTTATTATTACTAGTTAATTCGTTAGGCATGAACTTGGTTATAGAGAGACACGTCTATTCTTATTAAATTAGAACCATAATTTTGACTATATCTTTTTACATTATCATTTATTATTACAAGTTGATTCGTTAGGCATGAACTCGGTTATAGTGAGACACGCCTATTCTTATTAAATTAGATCCATGATTTTGAGTATATATTTTTACATTATCATTCATTATTACTAGTTAATTCGTTAGGCATGAACTTCGTTATAGTGAGACACGCCTATTCTTATTAAATTAGATCCATAATTTTGAGTATATATTTTTACATTATCATTTATTATTACTAGTTAATTCGTTAGGCATGAAGTTAAAGCTTGATATTGAGGTACGAGTTAGGATCAATAAGTTTTCGGCTTAGAGTAGAAAGAAAAGAGATACGATCTTCATTGTATTTTTATTTCTTAACGTACACTTCATAAATCAATGTCAACATTTGCATACCGTTCAAAATATACTTCTGTATACACTATCAAAATACTCCTCTACCGCACACACGACATCGTTATTACTGTAAAATCTCTTTCCCCGCAGTTGCTCCTTCAATTTCGGAAATAGGTAGAAATCACTTGGGTCCAAGTCTGGTTTATAGGGTGTGTGCTCGATTAATTCGAAGGCTGCCATTGACACTGTTCATATGTAGACTTGCAGCATTGTCCGGATGGAATAGCACATTGCCTCACAACCTTCTTCTTCGTTTCTGCTTGAAGGTTTCGCACAAGAATCGGATTAACTTGACGTAATAGTTACCTGTGATGATCTGTCCACTTGGCAAATAGTCTGTGAATAAAATACTTTTAGCACCCCAGAAAACTAAAAATTTGCAACTATCATATTCCAACCCACTGGGCATTCTACTAACAGAGGATTATTAGCAGCATGATGGGGCTACATACCACGTATTATGAAACTGTAGTCGTGAACAAAAAGCTGCCACAAGACAAATGCTTTTCGGTGTCACTACAGTGGTTCGGTGTTGAGAAAGGCTATAGCCAACCGAGGAAGAGAGTTTGGCCTCCGGAAGAAGAGCATCATAAACAAGAGCAATGCTCGAATCAACCCTGCCCAGAATCACATGTCAACACCCTGCCCAGGAATGGCTCCTTCCTCAGACGAGACAGCAAAGAAACCTTTGTATGTTGTCGTTGCCTTCTCGTGTGGAGTCAAATCATGTGAGAGCCATAAACCCAACTTGTAGTGCTTTCCAAGTTGATGGAGGTGCTTCTGAATGATTTCTCCACTCACAGTGAATTGTAGTCCCAGTTCCTGACATATCTTGCCACCGTTTGCCTCAATTGGTGCCTGCAGATCTTCAATTTCTTACATGTGTTTGTCTTTCGGCACGTGGTGCGTCTTCGAGTGTCTAGTCACCGTCCTTTAACTTTTTAAACCACCGCTGCACTGTCCAGGTAGTCAGGCCACACTCAGCAAAGGCCTAGCATATTTTTCGCCCGCTGGAGCGTTATTTGACCACAATTTGAACTCGTACAGCATACACGTCCTTATGACGCTCTGTGGAGGCCAGATGTTCACTCTGTCCTTACGCAAGGTCTCGGTGTAACTGAATTGCCTAACTAGGTAATATGTTGGATATACCTACATCAATAATTGATCTTCGACTTATCTCCACCCGCATTCAACTCACGGTGTCAGGGCCAGTTGAACACATATCTCCACAAAAAGCGACAAACCTTCGGGTGGTGTATTACGTTTATTCTTATCCAAAAACGCTAAGGATTTCCGCCCATAAAAAATGACATTGTCAATTGTATGGTTTCAAAATTTGGATTCTGCGTAACAAACTATATCGAATCCACACCCAGGAACCCGGTACACACAACTTTTAATTTGTGTGCATAGCTGTGTAATACAAGTTATCTATAATTGATTACGCTACATAATCGTACCAATAAGCTAGTGTAAGATATTTTAATATTGATTTTTTATGATAACTTCTGTGAACACGGGTTTATTTATTCGCTTGAATCAGACCAGAAACCTTGCTTTTCATATTCTTATATTAAGCGGTTAATTCGGAAATTTGACTAAACATATTCTTTATGTTTATTCGGAAGCAAAGCAGTAGTAAGAATACGTGAGGTTAATGAAGACAAGCCTTCGGGCATGTTTAAATGGAAGGTAGTAGAAATGGGCTCGATTTCTGAATAAGCTCGAGTTCTGTTTAGATGTCACCGATCAACCTGAATTTAAATTTTCTCCTATAAGATTTTTTTCGATAGAGAAACAATTGAGAACCTGTTGGTTAAATAACAAATATACATAGAAGTTTAAGAAGAGCTTATATTCTTTATGTAAAATAATTTGTGATTATAATGTTTCATAGAAACCATAAATATGATGCTCTATTTCTTAGTAGAAGTATGAGGTCTTATTTAATATTAAATTCAGGCTTGAGATGTTGAACGGAATATCAGTATTCCTCATTCGAAAAGTTTGCAAATTATATGGCTATTGATTACTGTAGGATAGAGTATCATACAGATAAATTGTCCACATTCTCCATTTAAGTCTGATAGAGCTAATCACAATATTCAAGGTGAGGCAATACTATTCAACAAGTAGAACTTGTTTCAGTGAGAAGAATTTTCTGTAGTCTGGCGAGCGAATACAAAGACAAGAACGCTTTCTTACATGCAACGTTGAAGTGAAGTTTGCATTGTTTAGATAAGGAATGGTGGAGAGAGGGTTTCTAAACACTGTAGCCCCTCAGAAAATATGTCGTGGTATTTAGCTCCTCGAAGTAGTACATAGTTGTTATTACTAATAACAAAATAGCAATTCCTAGTCTTCAGTTTTGCAGATATAAATAAGTCATAGTACGTATCTCTCGTCCTACATGAAGATACAGCTAATTGTACAAGAATACTTCTTAATATGTAATGTCAGTAACAATTATCCAAAGTCAGTGAATCGAGAAGTATTTATAACTGTACAAGGAACTAGAACACTGCTAGTGCATAGTGTATTGGTAAGAATAGCATGGTTCAGCCAAACTACCTTTAATAGGAAAAAAATGATTTGAACCGGAAGATCTACTCGAATATTGTTGATAATTTTAAAAAGGTGATTGTGTAATGAACGAATTATTGACATATGTTTCACAAGAGCAAATAGGAAGGTAAGTTTTGCAACTGCAATTGAGGTAATAAATAGATATGTAGCTAATATAAGGACGTTTATTAGATTAAATCTTCTATAAAATGCCATGGTAGAAATTTCACGTTGGTAGTATTTAAAAACAAATAATAGGTAGGTAGAGTTCTTGAGTACCTGCGTTTCAGCTCCTCAAACAAATCTTGAGCCCACTACGTTTGCGAGAGTACACAAAAACCCCTGTGTTAGCAATATACAAATTCAGAGCTTATAACACCAAGTTCTATCGGGAAGGAAGGAAAATAGTTCTGATAAAATACTGAAAACACTCATTGAGCACGGTCAGAGATATTCATCGAGGGAAATTTCGTAGCTTAAGGGGGATAGGCATGCCTCCCTGGGCCTCGAAATCATCACTAGATACAACAACTTCGAAAATGTAAAATAGAGGATCTAGTAACACAATGCTACTTGAAATATTGCTCACTTCTTTTCAGATGTGTGTGTTGACAATGGATTGAACCTGGTATTACCTGACCAGGATAGCAGTGCGGTTTTGGGAGGATGGCGCTGCTGTTGTGTTTACATCAGTTTCTTGGCAAGCGCGGTGGGACAGGAGAGCGGAGAGTTTCACTCTGTAGTGTATCCAACGGTTTTTAAAAGTTGCAGTTTGGATGTTATGCATAGCCTAATCTCTTTCCGCTTAATAAAGAACGCCGTAAGTTATGTGGTTGTAGTGAACCATTCCTGTAGTAATGCAGATGTATTGTGAATAGTGATATATGAATGGAAATTACCAATTTAAGAACAACATAGCACAATTGACAATTCAGTGAGCTTCTACCGTGTATTAAGCAGATTGTATAAAAAATGATTACGTTTTATTTGATGTCATTATAAAACAGGAGCAGCCTGTAAAACGGCTGCTTGCCAGTTTGTTCGCAAGTTAATATGGAGGGTGTATTTTTGTTGTAGTTTTTTTCTTTTTTTGCTTGTTACTTAAGATGTTCCGCAAATAACTTCAATAACTTTTGAAACTTTTTGTCCTAACTTGAGCCAGGGGTGGATGCAGGCTGAATGTTTGGGGGGCAATCGTTCGAAGTCAAATCAAGGTAAGAGTGCATTGCTAAAAAAAAAAAAAGAAAGAAAGAAAAAAGTCAAACAACTTTAGAAAAGGAGAAGTAGCTATTGCCTGCAATTTCTAGAACAGAAATGGCCATCTACGATTTCAGAGATGGACATTTTTTTTTATCAAGAACGCCAATGTAAGTAATTTTTTTGCAATTTATTGCTATTGACTTCTGCAACGTAAAACAAAAAAAAGATTACCTATTTTACGTTTTATTTTAAATTTATAATACAAAGGTAAAAATTCTTAGGTTTTTTTTAAAAAAAAATATCCTATTCTGAGGGGGAATCGCCCCACCCCCTGGATCTGCCCCTGACTTGAGCATATGCGTGAAGTGGTTTATTACGAACAGGACAAAAAGAACTGTGATAGATTGATTACAAGTAATCCGGTTAGAAACACTGCTGCTTGCATTTTAGTTCCAAAACGGGCCGCCCGCACTCGTTCGCTGGTCAAGTAATATCACGTATATTTGAACTACGTTCACCCATCTGACAGACTATTGCATATTTCAACATTTATTTTTTTTTAAATGTAAGTACACTTGTGTGTGATACGCTTGTGCCTGTGTTTGTGTGATACAATTTGCATTAAAAAGCACTTAATCATAATTCATTTTTCATCTTTATGTACTTTTTGTTTCCACATTAATACTACGCTCAGTCGGATATCTTACTCTTCGTAAAAATCGCGAGTGCATTGGCTTTTATTTTTATAAGCAAAATGAGACATCTGTGAACACAGAAACCAATGTGACATGAATAGCACACCCAAGTGATGATCACTACTGTTGTCCACGAGACGAGAAGAAAAGGTACTCATGTATTTCTTATAATGTTAATATGTGTATAATCGGCAAAGACGTGTATGTGGCAACTTTCATATCAAACAAGCAGTAAATAAGAATAAAACGAAAATAAAACTTTCTCGTTTATTTAGCAATATTTTGTTTAACTCATTCTAATTTTCGTATTTATAATTATTTTCCTGTGAAATTTACCACAAATATTCATTTCCCGATTATACACATAGTATCAGTATTAAAAGTACCCTACAAAATCTTTATCAAATTATATTCTTACATAGAGACAGTTATAGATATGTGACAATAATTTTTTACATGAGTGTACCTGTACCGCATACTTGTTTTCGATGGGTCGAGGAGGATAGTGACTTCAAAGTAACCAATGAGTGCTATACCACTAAATAAGCTTTGCTCATCTCCAGTGGGTGAAACAATACTATTAGCTAACAGATTGCAAGTTCGAGATTATCTTAAACGTTCTTTTGATTAGAACTTTTACGTGTTCCTAGATTATTATAAACAATGTAAAAATTCAGGATGAAAAATTACAATGAAACATCACTTATAATGTCTATGTACCATATTAGTACTTCGTGTAGCCTGTATATATATCACAAATTTATTCTAATTTAATAAATTATAAACTTTACTATTTGTAAGATCAAGTTGAACTAACGTAGGTCTTGAAGTTAACAAAATATATTGAGATCTTGAACCTTAATTTCTTTGAATATATCAAATTAATTGTGGATTTCTTTCCTATTCAAAGCTTTTTCACACTCTTATCGTAAGGAAAGCTTTGCCTAGGCTTAGATCCTGATTAGATTTATTCCTAGATCACAACTAGGTTCATCCACAAAATTAAGTAAGCGAAGGAAAATAATGTATGTAGGTACTTTATATTATTGGCCTACCATTGTTATTATTTTAATTTTTTTCCCGTTCTTATCTAATTCCAGTTGTAATTCATTACACTTGGAATTCAAAGTTTATCTTTAAGTAGTATTCTTATGATTTAATTTTCGTTTTCTTTTCCACAAATGAAGGAATTTGAGAATTCTTTCAACAATCTTGAAATTTAAAGAAATGTAACAACATTTTCTATTAACACATTTAAAGTATTTAAGGTTAAAGAATAACAGATTGAAGCATACAGAAATTTCTCAACAATATATTTGATGTAACAATATTGAACATAAACACAACTTTCTTGCCAGCTCGCTAATATGTTATCTAACATTTTATACAGAACATTTACAATTATGTACAATAAATTCTAGTATTGAATACTATCACAATTATGAATCTTCTCACTATCTATTTTATTGCATAACGGATATCGTATTTATATTCCTTCGATCATCATAGAACGTTCCAAAACCATATTATATAATTTTTAGTTACTTTACCCCAGACTCATGGGAATCCTATAAGGAAATATAGCTATATTATATTAAAAATACATTTTTAAATATAAATTTACGCGTCAATGAACAACTAACAAAAATCACATCTTGTCCTTTTCATTGATGTGACATATTAATTAAATTTGTATGTTTAGGTGTACGATTAATCATATTAATTTACGAGTAATTATTACTTGTAATGATATTGATCAGATAATCTGAAAATAATCGTGACAATTATAGAAATTAAATTTGTTACACTTCTTTCATAAAGTTAAGATGAATGTAACAAGAATCATAGCTATATGTAAAATGTCTGGTTATATATGTACAACAATCTAGGAAAAATGTGAAATGTGTATAGACAAATATGATTGATTAAAAAGGAGTAAGTACTTACCCACATCATGTTAGCTGTCTGCATATTTTCTCCTCTCTGTTGTTGCAAAGGAATTCTCTGAGGATATGGTATAGATATGGGCCTGGGAATAGTCAAAGCAACAGAAGCGACGAGGACGAGGAAAACGAAGACCTAAAATAATCACAATTCTTATTACCTCAAATTGTCATTCTAAGTTATTAGCGTCAATTAAATATTGTACTTAACATATCTAACATAGTCTGTTCTAGTGTTGAATAACATGCAAAATATTCCTTACAAATGTTGTAAATGATCTACCATTAAACTAATTACATTGTTAGTTCCTTTTAATTATTTGGTGGCTATTCCTTTCTCTTCTAATTATTTTGTAAATTTAATTCAATAGTCATTTACTATAACATTTGAACATTTCTCTTCTTATCGGAGGGCATCGTCACTTTCAAGAACGTATTAATTCTATGTTTGGTTAAAATTTTTCATGAGTTTTTAGATATAATATTTTGTTTACAGAGAACATAAAGAAAATTTAAAGAGTTGCAATTTACTGTCCGGAAAGAATGCAAATCATAATGGAAAACGTAAACTTCTGTATTGATAGCTAAGAACAACTTGTACAAGATTGTAGAAGTCACAGTGTGAGAGTGTAATAGTGGATGTTGCTAAAACTAAAATGGAGATTGATTTTTGGTTCTATATTGTAATTTGTAATTTCTATACACATTTCAATTTTCATTGATCATTTTTATTGCTAAATACGTATCTTTCCACTGTAAAATAAATTTACATTAATTTTGGTTCTCAGATAGGAATTTAAAAAAAGTAATAGTTGTTAGTTTTTTTTACCTGTTTTTGCATCCTTCGTTGCACTTCGTTCTTTTTGAGTATCTCGTTTTAGATATACACACAATAATATTTGCTTTAGTGCAAAATCTTGTTAGTGTCAATATTAGTAATTTCTTAGTTACTTTCACTTATACTTTTCAATTTATTTTCTCTTAGACCAATCAATTCTTTGCACAACAACATTTATTGTAGGTAATAATTTTGGTTTGAGATTTTCATTAGATTAGAATGCGAGATTTTCATTTACAATATATTGTGAAATTCGGTATAATACACTGTATTGCTCTATTTTGTATATTAATTCTCACATAAATTTATGTTAGCTCTGACTTTCAACTTTTATACTTATTTGAAGTTGATATAGATTTGCAGGTAAGTTAGTTAGTTCCCATAAAATTTGATTAGTCTTCAAATTTGCTACAACCTATTGAAAATGTAGGAAATATTTTGATAATGTAATATTGTGAACTACTTACCTGTTATATCTTATATTTGTGCGTTAATGGCAAAAAACTCTGACTTCATGACGCAGTAAAATGACACTCTAACTAACGCTACTGTAACGAAATTTTGAGAATGTTGTATTATTTTAGGTTCCATTCCCTATCCCTATTTAATATCTTTTTTAATATATCATTTTATTTAATTTGAATTTTCCGCATGACGACTGAATATTTCGTTATATGAGGGCCATCCGGAAAGTGGTACCCGTTTGCGCCGCTTGAAGCGCTGACGACTCGGGGAGCCGCTGGGCAAGGTCAGACTTTAATTTTCGAAAATATGTTTTAAATTCATAGTGTTTTATAGCGTAAATAATTTTCTTATTACTTTATCTTATTAAGATGATATAGTATCCACTACGCATACTTGTTCTTGTGAAAATAATTGTTGTTTGTGTTTAGAACCTTGTAAACAATGTAAACATTTGGTATTATAAAAAGCAAAAATAAATTGTAATGTCGATATACCGTATTATTACTTCCTGTGTTTTTCGTAAATTTCATTTAATATAATAATTTTAAACTTTGTTAATTGTAAGTTTAAATTAAAGTAATGTAGGTCTTGAAAACAATGTAACAAAGTAATTTCAAGCTACGCAAAATTACGATATACTTGTGTTTTACTGTATTTTTACCGTATAAATAATTTTATTTACCTTAGCGAACATGTTTGTTTCTAACAAGGAAAGTTATCCAACTCCTCGACTAAAATGCTGCCAAAATGTCTTGAGCCGTGGCAAAAATGTGAACTAAAGCTCACCCTCGACACACCCTCGCGTTGAACCAATAAGCGTTGAGATGTTGCTAAGCGAGAGAGCCTCAGCGAAAGGGAGTGGAATTCCTTCAGCCGATAGCAGCGCTCGGAACGGAAGATTAGGTGTCAAGTCAATGTGGTACATTTATAGTATCTCATTGAAACTTTTACAAGTGGAACTTTTGAAAGATGGAAATATGCTCACTGTTACGATTCGCAACGTAGTCGAGCCGGAAATAGAATGATCGTTCTCCCATAGCCCCTGAAAGTTATGTACTCTTGTCATACATGCCAGAATGTGATACACTGGAACCTGTTTTCTCACGAAGACAAATATTGCAAACTCAAGATGATAACAGTCGGTGGTGATTGGGATCTCTAGTACGTAAGTGATGCGAACCGATGTCAAATGGAACACGATACGATACACTGATCGAAGTTCCAAACGAACACGTTTACCCGCTGGAGAAAAGGGACAGGCTGAAACCGCAAGGCAAAAAGGGCTTTCTATTATTATTATTATTATTATTATTATTATTATTATTATTAGTAGTAGTAGTAGTAGTAGTAGTAGTAGTAGTAGTAGTAGTAGTAGTAGTATGATCATGATGATGATGAGAAAAATAATAATAATGAGAAGAAGAAAACAACAAATGTATTCTTGAGCCCGTTCAGTAACGAAGTATTTCGGTCCGTAATGAGTGTCCTCTAGCACTGTTATGAAGGTTTCAGAATAAAGAGACAACCATACCGTGAGAAAACAGGTTCCAGTGTATCACATTCTGGCATGCATGGCATTCTGGCATTCTGGCATGACAGAGCACATAACTTTTAGGGGCTATGGAAGAATAATCATTCTACTTCCGGTGCAACGACGTTGCGCATAGTAATTATGGATGGCCACAAAGTTTGGAGTCTCGGATATCCGGTTTTCAGAACCGGTTGCGGACCTAGATCCGAAAACAAGGTTCTAAAACCGGATCTTAGGAACCTGTTCCAGATCTGGATCTGAAAACCCGGTTCCAGAACCGGTTCCAGACCTGGGTCCGAAAGCCCCAAAAGACCAGTAAAGGAGGCACAAATTTCACCTTCAAAACACTGCAAAGAGAACAATGTGCTTGTGCCCTCCCCGCCGAGACTCGCTTGTGCCCCCAGAAAAAAATTTTGGTCCTCCAGTTTTTTTTTTTTTTTATTTTGATCCACCAGTGGGTGTTTATCCAAATGAGTTGGCCAGTTTGCCTGTTTAACCATTGAGTTTGCGAGTTACCCAGTTTATTTAACCAAATGAGACAAGCGTCCGCCGCCTGGGCGCCTGCCAGTCGCTTCCACCATCTCATCTAGCACAGCCTTCCAGCATCTCGGGTTTAGCGTAGGGATCGTCATAAAGTTTCTGTTCCAGCGGAACCGGTTCCCAGAGGAACTGGTTCTTGGAGATCCGGTTTTCAGAACCGGTTCCAGACCTGGATCCGAAAACCCGGTTCAGACCTAGATCCGAAAAACCGGTTCTGGATCTTCTAGAACCGGATCCGTTCAGACCCGAAAACCGGTTCTAACAGGAACCGGTTCTGGCAATCCCTAATAGTAATAGTAAGCATATTTCCATGTTTCAATATGTCCTTCCACTTATGCAAGTTTCAATGCGATACTCGTCGAGGAGTTGGATAGCTTTCCTTGTAAGAGTTGCTTTGTTTTGTTCACAAGATACTACTTATGTATGAATTTCAAGAGCAGCCATATTTATACATTAATCTATTCTTGAAAGTTTAACACTTCATTTACTTTTTGTTGCAGGTAGTACTTTAATCACTAGCGGAGCTAGTACTTATTAATTACATTCGAATAAAGAAATAAATAGAACTGTTGAATGAATTTATGAATATCAGCAATAGACATATAATTTTTCCCACTTTCTATCGAACGTTGTGGTAGTTATTATACAACAAACTTTGAAGGTGAGTACATTAGATACTAATATAAAAGTACTTACAACGTATTATAAGATAGTTAATTTTTTGTTAATTACCCTACCGTGTTCAATGCGTAATTACTTATGTATTTGGTACTAACATCGTCTTTTTTAATGAAAAAATTTCACCTATAAAGAAATTAATTAATTTTGACACTGATATTGCCATCTGTTATTTAAAACACTAATTTTGCATTCTTAACTCCTAAATTAAGTATTTTAAAAGAAATTAGTGTTACGCTTCATATGAAGTGCTACCATTCCATGAATGAAGTTTAGAATATTTAGTTCAAAGATCTACATTATCATTAGCGTTTAAGAAACAAAAATGGCCCAAAATGAAACACATACAATTGTTAGAAAGGAATAAAATAATACGCATGAATGTATCAGCTACGTTATTGTGCTCGAGAAAATATTAAGAAAACATTTATTTTGTCTACTTAGAAATTAATGTTGGACGAGAATCATGGCATTTATTGAGGTGCAGCTGATTTTAAAATATACCGTCGTTAAGATGTTCATAATGACACTAATACGATCACCCTACATGACTTGGTTTTTTAAATTTCTGTATAACTGAAACATTGCACAAATATAAGACATATGCAGCTGTCGATAACTAACCAGAAATTTTAAAACAATGTAAATTTTTATGTGTATTTTTCGACAATATTAAAATATCTAACTTTCGTACCGTTAAGAAATGTGTAGTTTCTTGGGAAGAATAACTGACTGTATTTACTTTGTTAAAAATGTTATTTATGTATTGCATGTGTAGCAAAATTTGGAGCTTAACTATCAACCCATATGATCGATGATTGCCTTTCCCTAACAAGACATGCATACATACACCTTTATGTACACTCATGTCCAAAATTATTGTCGCATGTCTATAAATCAGGAGCGTCATTTCAGATTTTTCTTGGGGTGGGCAAGACCCCTTAATATAAGTAATTTTTTCCCGTTTTTCACTGATTTACTACTATTCTATTGATAAAATCTATATACACCTCAAACTCAGGAAGGGGAGCAAATTCCCCTACCTGCCCCCTTAAATGACGGCCCTGCTATAAATATGTTTTTGTAGGAATATAATTTGATAACGAATTCCCCCGATATTTCTTATAATGTTACTAAGTGTAAAATCGGCGAACACATGTATGTGGAAAATTTCATGTCAAAAGAGCACTAAATAAGAACAATAAACCGAAAATAAAACTTTTTTATCCATTTAGCAACAATTTGTTTTACTCATTCTAATTTTCGTATTTATAGTTCTTTTCCTTTGAAATTTACCATAAATATATATTTCCGGATTATACACATAGTATCAGTATTAAAAGTGCCCGGCAAAATCATTAGCAAGTTATACTCTTACAAGAAGACAGTTATAGATATGCGACAATAATTGTGAACATGAGTGTACATCTACGTACATGTATTTATAACATATGCAACTTACCCGGATGTGTATCTATAATTAATTTAATAAAATGTCTCATCACTAGGCACTATGTATCTTTTGCTCTAATTAGCAATTAGATTTTTTTGCTGCTAAACAACAACTAAATACAAGCCTCAAATTTGATGGTCCATAACTGCATAACAATTTGATGGTCCATAATTTCTGCATACTATAATATTTCATACATAGTATTCACTAGGCTGTTCAAGTTCTAGCACCATGCTATGTTTCGTGAAGATTGAAAGAATGTCACCTGTTATGTATGATTAGATATCTAATCTTCCAATTGTGATTGATTTCGTTACATACGTGAAATGAACGGCGACACGTGCTAGAACTGGGCTTAGAGATTCTTTTTAAAATCAAAAGCTTCAGTGTCTCCTTCTTTCAAGCGCCAGGTTCGTAGGCAGGAATGAATTGCAAGACTAGTTCAATAACAATACGTGTGTTGGAAAATACGAGCTACAAGAGCATCAAAGCAAGGGAGACGTTGGTTGATAAAGCTTGTCTGTAGTGCATGGGGTCAGTGGTTTGATCCTTGACCAAATAGGATTGTGGTAGACAATATCGTGTTAATGAACTTCCTTCGAGTACTCTCGTTTCTTTCCAGTGTCACTCCACCAATTCTTCAATCATTTTCTTGCCTTAATTATTCGTTTCCCTTAGCCTAACATGGATATAATGATATGTTAAACTAAAATTTTCGTGAGCATTATAGCATTACTCCATTTCTGAGTTTCGAAATGGGTATATATTTTCTGACAGAAACGCTCTTTTTGAAAATGAAATGAATGGAATTACTTGTTTAGCGTCCCACGTTTGCGCGTGTTAGGCAAAAGAAGAAGGGTGATCAAGACAAGTGAATGATGATAGAAGCATTAGTGGAGTTAACGGAAAGAGTGATAATGATAATAATAAATGAAATGGCTGGTTGGAGAAAGTAGCAAGTAAAAAAAGAGAACTCCAGAAGTATTCATTCATTAACATATGATTGACCACAAATTTCACTTGAGCTGAAATCAAATCAGGAATGCTTCACACCAGATATTAGGCCTACACTACTGCAACACTGTGGCCCCCATGTCCGCATTTGAGATATGAACACCGAACCAAAAATGTTTATTATGTTTATCTCCTGACAAATCTGGAATTGGAAAACTAGCATTAGCGCATGAAGAAAAGAAAAGAAAAGAAAGGAAAGAAGAAAAAGAAAAGAAAGGAAAGGAGAAAAAGAAAAGAAAGGAAAGAAGAAAAAGAAAGAAAAGAAAGGAAAAAACAACAACATACATTTTAGTTATTTTCTAGTGGTCGTGAGGAGTGTATTCGGGTTCTCTGATTTTACACTTCTAATCACAAACACTTCGACTGTCTTGTAGACACTAAATCCGAAAATATGATCCTAAATCGTTAGAAATTCCCTTTAGGTATGGATAATTTTCACTGCACGGTTAGGAGTGAAAATTGAACAATAATATTGCAATATTCATACCACAATTTCGTTGTAGATAAACAAAATAGTCATAAATTAGGAAATTATGCTACTTTTAAGTCGTAAATTTCATATACAATGTGTCCATAAAGTTGCAAAACCCAAACTTTGATTGCGTATATCTTTTGAACCTAGAACGATAAAGACATGATACTTGAAACAATATAAGCGTGTTTTATGTAGTTATTTTTGAGATCATGGCCAATTTTGGAATTTGTAACGTTTTTATGTACTGAAAAAAGAAAATACCAAAAGTGTAAAATAAAAAAAAAATGGACAAAATAAAGAAAATCAATAAACCTATTCAGTTGCAAAAAACTGATTTCCTGCGGGTAAATCTCTGTGTATCTGTGCAGTATGGCTCAACATTTATCCATTGATGCGAAAATGTGGCCAAGTTGATGCAGTGTTGCCATACAAAACCGTTACTTAATACAAATTCCAAAAATGGGTGTTTCGGCAGAAACGCGGTCCCTGGCAACACTGTTGTCGTAAAATTATTGCAAGAGGTATGTTTTAGGTTAAATAATGATACGAAATGAGAATTTGAACATAATTGATAACTGGAGTTTTTATGCCAGTTGCCAGGGGGATATTTTTCTTTATCGCAATTTTTTCAATAAAAACTCAGGTTACCTGGGCCCGCGTTTCTGCCAAAAAAAGAGAACACTCATTTTACGGACTTGCATTAAATATTCTTTTTGTATGCGAACACTGCATCAATTTTGTCATATTTTCGCACCAATGGATAAATGTTGATGCATAGTGCACAGATACACAAGGAGTTACCCGCAGGAAATCAGTTTTTTGCAACTGAATAGGTTTATTGATTTTCTTTATTTTGTCCATTTTTTTTATTTTACACTTTTGGTATTTTCTTTTTTCAGTACATAAAAACGTTACAAATAAATCAGTTTTCTGCAACTGAATATTTATTTATTTTTTCATTTTATCAACTTTGGGTTGCGCAACTTTATGGACACACTGTATTCTAGTTTTAATGTAGAACAATTTAAAAACCGATGTAAGTAGGAGAAATATTATAACTACTAATAGACCACAATCATCTGCTTCATGCTATTAGCTAATTGTGTTAGGACCAATTAGAATGATTCTGACACAAACATTTTTCCGGTTACTTACCTTGAAACGAAAACTAAGAAGTAATTTATGAAAAAAAAAACAAACAATTGAAATAATATAGTAAAGCAAGAGTATTTGAAATCGTTCGGCTGTTTCCTCGCAAAAATTGGGATTCATCCAGGCCCCCAAACTTATTATAGCCCCTGCAAACCTCACTACAAAATGCTATTATTAATACAAAAATTTCAATTTAGATATTTGTAAGAGAATTTTTACTGATTTTCCCGTCTATCTTATTCATGGCCTCCCCAAACTTCTGTGTCTGGTTGCGGCCTGGATTCATCTGACCAGTCCTTTTCACGGGAAGAACCTGGTCTTTTTTTGAAAAAGGCTTGGAGATTTCAAGAAACAAAGTAAAATCACAATTCTCTGTAATAGCAGTATTACAAACTAGCAGAAGAGAAATGAAAACCTGAATTCATATTGCTGTGCATAAGGTGAGTTATTTTTTTCCTTTTTTCAAACTTAGCTCTTAGAACTTTTTTCTAGGAAAACAGGTAAAGACATTTGTAACTTATTTTCTGTAAAGTCGCTAATGTAATTAGTGTTTTCAATAAACGTATAAACAGGATTATAATAATCCTTAAAAATGTGAATATTTATAAAAGATATATACTTATTTGTTTATTTCTTCTATCTCTAGTACATAGAGTTCCTTGACTTTGTGGTGGACAAACACCATGAGTGTGGGTATTGTCGTAGCTGTTTCGTTTTCTCCTCTGTCTTAATTTTACTATTATCAACCATCTCATCATCAGAATCCGCTTTAGCGTCAGTGCAAAATCGTGGGGTGTTAAACAAAACACAAATGTTTATCTGATTTTCAATTAGACCCAAAACAACTACTGTGAACTAAATTTAATTACAATTCTATCTTTTGGCAAGAAGAGAAATCGTAATATTTAAAACACAAGACTAATGCCGACGTTTCATAAAGTCCAAATTACCTTTACGCGTCTTATATAAATACTCTTTGTATCCGAGAACTAAAACATAGAATTATTGTAACAACTCGCTTAATTAGAATTTCAATTGCATATGTTTATGCATAGTTAAGTCACTTCGAACTTAATAACGATTCCACGCGCCAGCAAAAGCATAGAAGTAATTTTGCATCATTGCATCTACTTCGTTTGTTTTCTGATGTAAACGAATGTTAAACTCAAGTCCTTAATTGTGTTCATGCTTAACTTAACAGCTGTATTTATTTGTTTAATTTTCTCAGATTGCTGTATCTACATCATATTTACTTTATTAAGTTTAAGTGTTAAGTCCCACGGTTAAGCTAAAGGAAAATATTTTCTTTATATAGCACAACCTAGTGTACTGTTTCTGCATGAATCGAAAATATAATTTCTATCCTAGGATCATCCAAATTTAATATTTTAAAATTATTTCATTCATTTTTAACAATTTTTCTGCTATGATATTAACTTACATAATATTGAAGTATTGTTGTAATAATACCATAACATGGATATACGTATACCGATATACGGAGTAGGCTAAACTTTTAAAATATCTTCAAGACAACGTAAATTGCATGAACTATAGGTCTTTCTGCATGAACTATCAAGAAATGAAACCACTCAGTGATATAAGAATCCAATACTAAGCTATGTACGAAATATTAAAATCGTAAAATCCCAAGATCAGTGATTCGAATTCTTCCAATCCTGGAACAAATCAGAAGAACTACGGAAAAGAGACTATTACATTTAAATAGTACCGTATGCAACAAGAAACAAAATTTCATAATGACGTAATCTACATCATGAAACACCTGTTTCATGGCGAAAGAAAGAAATCAACAAACTTTGCTGCTGTCAAGTTTTGATTGTTCTAAGTTGTTACAAATGAATTTGTAGCAAGATATTGAAGATTGAGTTATTAAACGTAGAATGAGAAACATGCTAAACAGTATCTGCACCCCAACGATGGTTACAAGTCCCATTTTATGGTTGTATTTTCTGTCAAACTTTATACATACATTTACTTAATGTAGTTACATTCATAAAAATAATTGTCTAGAAATGCATTATATGAAACTTATAAACAGAAATAAAATCATGTTGTTCTATAAAAAGTAATAATGTAAAATAATGAACTTTTAAACAATTGAGATATTTTACTATAACATTTTGAATTATCACATGCATATACACACAGATTTATACATTGTATATATTATATATGTGTGTGTATTCCACGACTTACATTTAGTCTTATATTACGTGTTTTATAATCTAAATCACACAACCAAATTTGTAACAGGCACATTTCTGTTCTTTACAAAGAAAGTAGTTTAAATGCTCTTCGTTTCGAAGGAGAAGATAGGCTCATTGAAAATATTAGAACTCCTTCCGTCTTGAGATGCGGATTTCAATGAAAGTATAATTATTAAAGTTCATTTGATCCTCTATTTTTGGCGTATATTTTGAATTCTCCTACCTCATTATGATACACCTCTTAATTAATATGATGTGATAATAAAAACATTGAAGCAAGAGTTCTGTTCCAAGGGAGTTATGTTCATTTCAAACGGTTTAGCAGTTGTCTGTGCTTTCATCACAAGTAGACAATATACATTCTAATGTGTCAAAAAAATGTCGAAAATGCAGCTCGGACCCCTTGAAACTGGGATTTTGGGAAATGATGTTCAGGTGTATGCTCATTCGTAATGAAGAGTTTAAAAACAGCTTTTCACCTTTCTAAGTAAAGAGGGTTATAAGATACTCTGTTTTCTGCATTAATGTATAATTCTACATTCATTTAATAACGCTCTTAGACCAATGCAGTGATTGAACCCTAGTTCGAGGTAGATACTAACGTAAGCATGAGCTCCTTCGTTGCTAAGCGGTTAGAGCTCGCGCCTTTGGCGTGAGGGACCCGGGTTCAATTCCCGGCTGGTTCGGATTCCAGGTTAATCAATAGGTCCACGTCTCATATAACCTCACTGTTGAAAGGTACGCTAAACTAAAATAAACTCAACTAACGTATGTTCAAAAATAAATTTAAATTGTCTTAGCAATTTTCTTATTATGTGATCTTAAACAATATACACCACTTTCAATACGGACGGGAAAAAAATATAAAATATGTCTCCTTTTGTTACAGCAATTTTAAAAAAAACACGGGAAACATGTCTGTTTATTTTAATTAGGCGTTTATGTGCCGAGTTTCATCACCCCAACTTCAGAGATATATGGTATAATCTATTCTAGGCAAGAAACTTTAATCATCTTTATCTCCCTTAGCATACATATTTCAGAAAATTTCTTCCTTATTGATCTCTTAATAAAACAAATTTTCCGTCAAAGTCTCGCGTGTTAATACTGCTAATATGTTAATAGGTATTAGCACATATGTTAATACTGCTTGAATGTTAAGTGAATCGCTCTCAGTCTTCCATATACAGTAGTATAACAGTATATACGAAGTTATCGAAAACAGTGAAATACGTACTTTCTTTATTCTTAAAAAACTTTGTAACAAATTTCACACATCCAACTTAAATATCTCGCATTAAACAGTTTTTGAATAAGTAATGGGAAATATTTAATAAGTAAAGACATTTCAACCATTTTTCCTTTTCAGAAGCGGAATTTACGTAGACGCTGAAATCTGTATTTAATCTATATATATAAAAGAGAACGTACAATTTTTTGTCCGCTCATCACGCTAATACGGCTGAACCAATTTCTTTCATTTTTGGGGGGTTGTTAGGATTTGGACCCTAGATGGTTTTTATCATATCACTTTAATTTTTAATTACCAGTGTCTTGAGATAATTGACCATTCAGGTGTCCACAAATCCTTTGTTATTAGTTCATCATAGGTAAAAATAAACGTATTTATATGCAACCCGCATGATCTTATCACTCGGCGGGTTAACATAAATGACAGGCGATATACAGCGGAAAATAGCTTGAATCTTCTGTTTAAAATTTTTTAATTGATTTGCTTATTTTTACAGACACTTTTACAATATGCCAGCACCGGGATGACCGCAGCGAAGCGGGGCGGGTTAACATAAATGACAGGCGATATAATGTTAAGATTTACTGCAATCTTCTATGGTTTTTATCATATCACTTGAAAGCGAAAAAGTAAAAATTATCTAAGTAACAAAGTTTATTGCGTTCCGGGGTGACCGCAGCGAAGCGGGGTGAACGCTGCTAGTTATACTTAAGAATTTATCTTTAACTTAAGCAAATTCTTATATTGGACACCTCCTCAATAAGGAAAGGGAAATTTGGATCTCATAGAACCTACTCCAGTTTTCTTCCTTAGGAGCAGGATTTTCGAAAGATCAGAAACCCTTTTTCACTTACTTGTAAGTGAAAAGTTATATATCGAATTTCATATATTCAACTTAAACAAATCATCACATTGGACACTTTCTTGGTGAACAATGGGAAATGTAGATTTTGTACAATCGAAGTCAGTTTTCCCTCTTAGGAACGAAATTTTCAGAACCAGTGTCACACGTATTCCATTATTCTGATTTAAGGATTTATTAAGCAAATTTTACATCTCCAATTTTTGCGAATCCTCACATTCATGGCCTTGTAAATAAGAAAAGGGAAATCTCAGTATTAAATATACACTATTCTTGGTTTAAAATTTGAACTACTATATATTGGCTTGTAATTGAAATTTCTAATTATATTTCCTTATCCCGTACTTTCGTGACAAAAGTAGTATTCTCGCCAAATTCATATTAATATCTCACCCTCATCTGCTCTTTTAGACACTAGCATAGATAAAAAGAATGTTATGCATTTTTGACTACTGTTAATAATTGGTGGGTGCGTGTGCGTAGGTTTTCTTTGGGCTTTCTCTTTTTCCAGAATACCTTTCTTTCTACCAATTCGTTCATTCTCATCATCACTGTTTTTGTTATTGTTAGATTATTAAGAAACTAAATCGCTTGAACCTGCTTGGATAAAATCTCCAAAGAGAAACAAACCTGCGAGAGTAGGATTTTTGACTACACATGACTTATTCCATATTGTTAGGTTATTAATGACGCATTTAGTTATAAAATATGAACTGAAATGTTGGAGACGTTTCTAAGATCATCATCCAGAAAAACCTACTTTTATTAATAATCCAGTCTATCTAGATTTTCATAGAGAAATTACATATTACCGCAGTAAAGAATCCTTAACGAAATATTCTTATCAGGGAGAGCAGCGGAATTCAAGCAAAGATGTTAGCCAGATCTGAGCGAGACGAAGAGGGCAGCGTAGTTTTGAAAATTTTGTAACCTCAAAAAAAAATTAGCCATTGTCTTTGTAAGGTTTATAGCTTTTGTGCTTCAGCTGTTGTGATGTAAAACACCTCCTTTTTGTTTTTCAGAAAATAAGTAACGAAATATAGATGTGCAAATAGTATAAATAAAAACCTTAGAACCGATTTAAGGAAAATTACAAACATATTGCACATTTGTACAATATTGTATATTTGTAATACTTAAATTTTTGTAATTTTAATTATTGTGGGCAAAAGGTGTTGCTTAAAAATACGTAAACTGTGATGACAAAGAAGAGAAAGATATAAAAAAGATATAGTAATTAACCGTTGTTATTGTAATACCATTTCTTTGGTGTTGCTGTGACAACCAGTAGTTGTTGATTGATTGTGATACTAAGAGAGAATATAAGAGAGAATATAGAGATAATGAAAGCCGACGCTGTCTAAAATCACTGTGTATTATTTCATACTAAGTGATTGATTATGGTGTGTGATTTCATTGTATGTGATATCCTATAGGTATTATATTAGCGAACTGGGAAAAGTAACGATAATATTTAAGAAGTTATCGTTGCACATATAAATGGTGTCATTCCGCCAAGATCTATAGACTTGTTAGAAGGTTAGAGTAAACAGTCTCATATTTGTTGATAACCACGGATTACTTTATTAAGGAACAAGAGAAAGACATAATGCAATCCAAAAATGAATATTCCCGGTGATGAAGACATCAATATGGAATTGAAGATGTCATTTCGTCAATGAATATTACTGAGCTTATAAAACAGTTAGGACAAATAGTTGAATGCTAAAGTGGAATAATTTACGCAACAGATGAATCTCAACAATCAACAAATTACGCAGCAAATGGATGCTAAAATCGAACAAGTAACACAGCAGTTCAATAACAATAAGGAACAAATAGATGACAGGATGGAACAATTGATACAACGTTCAGATACCAAGATCGAACAAATATCTAAACAAATTGATACCAAACTGGAAGAAACCGATAACGAATCAGATAATGAAGTAACAAGAAGAAGTGCAAAACATCAAGGAAAGATTGGAGACAGCAGATAGATCTCTTGACCTAGTCATCAACATGACTTGTGTAGACCAAAATGCCGACGGAACCAGACTACGTGAGGAGGGCAGCATTTCACCCGAATGTTATGAAGAAGAAACGGAAGCTGATTCCAGTTCTCAAAACCAAGAAAGAAGATTAAAACAGAAAACTGACAATCACGAGAAATTTAGAATTACAAGGTAATCTGATACACATTTCAAAATCAGTGAAATTAAGTCGTTGACCAAATTCAGTGCTAGGTCCGAGGACATCCAAGACAGTATATTTTTTTAGAAAAAAAATGAACAAGAATGTGAGTTAATCGACGTAGGTGAGCCACATGACATGTTCAGCATGCCCACCGTTCTGTTATATACATATTCTTAACCTTGAGACACAGGGCTTGTGCACTCTGCGAAGCATAGTTTGTGATATTTGTTGACAGGCAGTATTGATTCTTCTTTTCAGGTAGCCAATGTCAATAATTTTACACTGGTAGACAATAGCTTTAAAGTGTCCCCCAAGATAGAAATCCAATGGAGGTAGGGGACCTTGCTGGCCACTCAACTGGTCCATGCCTAACTATCCAGCAACCGTGAAAGTGTTCATTGAGCCATCGGTTACATTAGGACCATTATAATGCGGTGCCCCATCCTGTTGCCAATATTGATAAAATCACCCTTCCTCTTGCAACAAAAGTGGCATAAAGTGTCTTCAAGCATATCTCCATATTGTGGAGCATGCAAGGTTCCATCAATGAAAATACGTCCAATAATTCCCATCAAGGTAAGCAGGTCCAATAAGTTTTTCGCCCCATATTCTACACCACACCATTACCTTACCTGCACCTTGCATCTTTGAAGCATCTATCTAATTAACATTTGTATTAGCCCTGTACCGAACATTTTGCCCAATACAGAGAAATCCTACGGTAAAGCTCTTTTTCAAAATCTGCAAAGGTTTTGAAGTTGTGAGTGGATTTACGCTAGAATATATTATCATTTAGACTTAAATTTTGTTCTCTGTGGAACATTGTATATACGGCAACCGACTGACTCTTTATCTTTTTTCTTGTAGGTAGGATAGTATGGTAACTCGAGAGGAAAGAATCGACATCTTTCTTTTGGCTGGAGAACGTAGTTCAGCAATAACATCCGTCTTTAAAGAGCGACATCCTAATCGCGAGCCAGTGACAGGCATTGCTGTACGAAAACTAATCCACATATTCAAGGCAAAGGGAAATGTCGATGATTTACCTGCATCAGTACGACCACGAAATGCAACTAATCCACGCACATCAGCAGCTGTGTTGGGTGTATTGGTGAAAAGTCGTATGGAAAGTGTGTGACGTCTATCAAGTGAACATAATGTTGGTGTCAAAAGTGTTTAAAGAATGTTAAAAAGGAGAAAGTGGCACCCCAAAAATTAAAGTTGAAACAAAAACTGCCAGAGGATGATAACTGAGAGGACAGACCAATTTAGGTTTGTGAGTAGGCGTTGGCCCAGATAGCCCGTAACCGAGTGTTTCCTCATAACATTATGTAACAGGTGAGATTAACAACCAAAATGTCCGGTACTGGGATAATACAAATCTTAATTGGATAAACGCATCAAAGATGCGAGATGCAGGTAATGTAATGGTGTTGTGTGGAATAGGGGGCGGAAACTTATTCGACGTGTTTCCATTGATGGGACCTTGTATGCTGCACAATATGGAGATATGCTTGAAAACACTGTTATTCCACTTTTGTTGAACGAGGAAGGGTGATTTCATCAATATTGGCTACAAGATGGGGCACCGCGGCATTATGGTCTTAATGTAATCGATCGTTCAATGAACACTTTGTTAGTTGTTGTGTAGGTCAGGATGGACTACTTGAGTGGCCAGCAAGGTCCCACGAACTACCTCCGTTGGATTTCTATTTTGGTGGAGCACTTTAAAACTATTGTCTACCAGTGTAAAATTATTTACATTGGTTATTTGAAAAGGAGAAACATTACTGTCTGTGAACAAATATCACGAACTATGCTTCGCAGAGTGCACAAGCACTGTGTCTTAAGGTTAAGGATATGTATAGAACAGAACGGTGGGAATGTTGAACATGTCATGTGATTCTAATTGTCTCATGTGTGCTCTATCTTTTCTTGGTTATTAAAGAATACGAAATGTGAGATGTTACAAACCTTGCTTTCTGCTTTATCTTTATCCTTCAATTCGAAACTTTGCACAGCACATTTCACAGAATTTCACATATTACATATGCTAAATCTATTCACAACTTCAAAACAGTTGTAGGTTTTGGAAAAATAACCTTATCATTGGGATTCTCTTTGAACGAGGATGTTTAATATATCACACGACCATGTTGCCATTTAAAATAAACAAGTTGATTCCAAGATGGTGAAGGACAACCTTAAACACACCATAATGTTTAGCCCTTGCACCACCATTGATCCCAATTGGCTTCGGATCGACTGCATTTACAGTTTCTCAAATATTTATACCAGTCCATATTTTGTATTTCTCTTTACAAAATAATATCTTTCAATTACTTCGGACATTTGTACATTTTCCAATATGGCGAACGTAGTAGTTGTGGGATTTTAGTATGTTATTTAAATAATCTTTATCAGCATCTATGTCAAATTGTAAGTTGTTAATAATTACATCCTAAGTTCAATAAAATTTTAAATCAGTTTGTCGGTAGTTTTCGGAATTTTAGAATTTAGAGCTAACTATTTCTAAAAGTATGCGTTTTATGAAAAAATGCTTCTCTTTAAAAAAAATTGTGTTTTCTATGTTCTATAAAACGACATTAAGTTTATCTCTTTATGTTCTACCATAGCGAAGATATTGCTTTTTTTATCTGGATACTGTTCATTTGACACTTCCGGCGGCCATTTTCCAATATGGCAGCGAAAGTCACTTGGGATTTCAGGGGACTTTTAGTATGTTGTTTAGAACATCTGTACCAATGTTCAGCTTGTTACTAATTTGTTCCTCTCTTCACTAAAATTTTAGCATCATTTACTGCATTATAATCTGGTGTCTATATATCGAATTCAATTTTTTTTCCACGGTGAGCGTAGTTTCATTTCTCATATTGTCACTTCAAAGTAGAAAATGGAAGAAATCAATATAATCCGATTTGAAATGTGTTTTGCGGGGAGAAATGTGAGATTTGTGTCCGATTGCCACAAAGAAAAGTGAGATCAAATTGATGTCCCCTAGAGGAAGCCTCAAATCTGCCCGCTAAATATTGGTTGAAGACAACTCTGTCTTATTGATTCTCCAGAGCACTGTTTTCCAACTTCATAAATATTTTGAACATCGCTTTAAAAAATAAAGGTTATGGGAACGGTCTTACCCGCCCCCCTTCTCCCCCAATGTTGAAGACATATTTGCGCCGCTGTTTCAGATGAATATCCGAAGATGAGATGAAGATATATACAGTTACAAAAAATACTATAAATTTTACGAGAGTTATCGTGGTATGAATTGATAGACAGGTAGACATGCACACTCATACAAATATCGGTTGAGTGCGCCGTTTGGAGTTTGTGGTGGACAAACACCGTGCTCGTCGGTTCTCCCGTTTGCTCCTACTTTCTTCATTCCATCGTTTCACTCATTTCTCATCATCACCGTCTTCTTCAGCCTAACCGGCATAACTGTGGGACGTAAAATTTAAAGATTACATTTCATGTTTTCCCAGGGTAGAAGGTCGATACGCTCACTTAAATTAAACCTTCATAGCGACGTAATAAAAATTTATAAGCTAATTTCATTTAGTGTTAGTTACTAGATGGTAGTTCAAAATACAGTTGATAAAATGAATGTATATATTAGCCGTAATTTTCTTATTGGTTTTCTGTGCATACAGTTTTTAGTTCCAATAATAGCAAACCGAAGAAGTAGGATTGTAACCTTGAGTGTTCATTATTAGCAAGTTATATTTCAAGTTAATCATTAGTTTCTGTGAAATAATTGAAATGCTTTTCTTTTATATACAATAATTAGTTCATATACACTATGATCCCATATAAATTATTTACTTCAAGGTTTTATTTATCTATTAAAAAAGCAATTACCTGTAAAGCAGAAGGATTGTAGTGTACACTGCTCTTGAGTCAATTTATTACTGAATTACAAATACCAGATCTATATTTCGTCGCTGCACCTCGAAGAACTGTTATGTAACATTTTTTGTCGAAAATAAGTTATGTCGTGCAAATAAACCAGAAAGCTGTCAGGAAGCATCCGTTATAATGTGATAAGTGAATATTAAATTGTTTCCCCACAATAATAATAGCATAGATTGATATTAAAGGCTTCCGGTTCTTATCAAGTATTGAAATGATTAATGTATACAAATATTCTATGTGAATATAAAGACGCAAAAGGTAAACCGGCAAATGCTACGTAAACACAAAAGTAGTAAGCCTAGTATAATATTGTTGAAGCAAGCCACAACAATGTCCAGTGCATAATACAGTGAAACCTCTACTAACAGACACCTCTATAAAGCGGACACCTCCCGTAACGGACATATTTTGTAATCCCCAAACACTGTAATAGGAATAAAACATATTGGCAAACCTCTCTAAAGCGGACACTCTCTAGTACGGACACGGACAGTCTTTTCTGTCTTGTATAGGTATTATTTACCTCCGTATTACGGACATTTTCTCTAGAAACAAGTTGAAAAGTACTGTAAAAATACATCTTTAGTAATTCATACATGTGTCACCAAGGAAGTATTGTGACAATATTTTGCCTCCTCAATTGTCTGCTCAGCAACCCAGATGAAGCTTCTCTGTTTAACAACACTCTTATGTCCTTTGCTTTCATCTCACTCCCATCCAAGCTGTTTTAGACACAAAAGTGATTGGCAGTTGCCCGCCTTTTGAGATGACACATTATTTACTGTCCCGCTGGAATCTCTAACCAAGCAGAAGAAATGTTCTTTATTTTTTGCCAGCGGGCACGCATATTGTCTCAAAAAAGACACTAATGGTGTGCAATTAACCCACAAATTAAAGCGATATACTGAAAACGCAGTAAGTAGTGATAAATGTAAAGTGTAGAGAACTGTAACATCTTATTTGCATGTTGTGCCGAGAACATAAAGTATTGGATGGCGAAGGATAATGTAAGGTAGAGTAACATTTTGGTAATATTCGTGTATTCATGATTCATGCAAAAATGTTTTTTTTTTCTAATTGCATATTACTTTATTTACTAATTTACGTAAGAAAATATTGAAACATCTTTAAGGCGGACACCTTTCTATAGCGGACAATTTTTTATTCCCCACGGCTGTCCGCTTTAGAGAGGTTTCACTGTATACGCAGAACCAATTTTATTACATTTTTCAAGCGTTTCCGTGTATATTTGGCAAAATTTAAGAGTTCGGGATGTTTTTTACTTCTCCTGAAAAGTTGTGGTTTTAACACATAGCGGTTCTTCGAGGCGCAGCGACGATTTTCAGATCTACGCCCCAGTCAAATAACCCATTGCATATTTGTTAATTGTGTAATATGATTAACTTCTGCTGACCATTGTTCATTGTTCTTTGAATATTACTATTAAATTATTATCTCTTAGTTTAAGGAATTTATTATCTTTTTAAAAAAAGACATTTCAGTCTATGGGGTTTGGGTTCACTTTTCAATCTAGCAATCCTATCGAATATTTTGACACATTTCTGGTGTAATGATCATCAAGGTTAATTAAAAGAAGACACTAGTAAAAAGAAAAAAATTAAAATCTTTTACTTGAAAGAAATCATTAAATAAGACTTCATTCTCCTCAAAACATTGGAAAGTATATTTAACTTATTTCAGACACAGAAGAGAGCCAAACGGGGAATATCTACGTTTAATTTAGTAGTTGAAAGCGGCTTGTGACCTAGAAGTGTAGGACACAGAACACTATTTAAACTTCGGATTTCAAGGTCGCGGAAGGAGTTTTTCTGCATACTGAAGATGCTGCTGGTTTACCGGCGAATATTTGATTAGCTAAAACTGAGAATCAATTCTGCATGGGGCAGAACGTCATTCTGCTCGAGTTTATACCTAAACATACCGAAGTGATAACGAACTGATTCTCAATTTTACAGTTTAACCTTGATCACCTACCAAGGGCGCCGAACCCAGGGAGGCCCGGGCCCTCCAAAGCTCATGTGGGCCCCCATTTTATTTATGAATATACAATATTTGATATAATTTGAATGTAAATTGTCTTAAAAATTTTCATATATGCCTTCTGCATCTGGATGCCCCCACCCCAATTTACTGAACAATCGGCACCCTTGTCCTCTACCATAGAGTTGAGCAGTCGAGTGTTGAAGCAGATGCCCAGATCAAGAAGAACGTCACCTGAACGTCTAATGGAGAGAAAGATGAGACTTCAGTGATGCATAACAGCTATAACGATCTTAGACTTGTACATTAGATGTCCTAGGTTCGATCGACAAATGGGATCCACAAGATATAACAGTCACCGTCACCCTCCACAGTGGTTCTGTGTTCAGCATATTTCATCAATGCCATACAAAGACGTTTATTGTATGCAGAGACTTATTTCAGCACAATCTGTCAATAAGATACCTCTTGGAAGAGGAACGTTTGGTGGTATTATAACTACCACTAAATGTGTATTACTATGAAAAACACCAGTTTGTAATTAGCTTAATGCTTGTTCTGCATATTTTATATGTCGTTATAGTCCTCAGCCCGTATATTTATATAATCTAGGTTACTGTTTTATCAAATCCATTTAAATACTTCATTTCGATATTACCTTTTTTATTGCAGTACGTAATAAGTTAAACATTTACACACTTTTAAATATAGTACATGCAGTTTTTACAAGATGGATTCTCTATATATTATATTTTCCCCTTGCTATGACGACTTACAAAACACGTCATAAAATCGTACATTCATACAATCATATATCACATTTTACTTTTATACCAACATTATTTTCATATTTATCTTAATTCTTATAATTAATTTCATTTTATACAATTCAACATTGAAAATAGAAGGTACATTCAAATAACGTTATAAAAGTTGTCTAATTTAAAGTCCTTTCGGGGTCACTGATACGTGTTACAAATTGGTAGTTAACAAAATCTATGTCATTTTCTTGGACAAAACTAAGAAGATTGCAAAAAGGATATTATTATGATGTTTGTATGATTGCTTTTTAAATGAAAAAAGAATCAAATATATTACATATTCCAACTAAATGCAATTCATAAATGAAATATCGACAATATCTAGAACAAAAGATGTTAATCATCATCATAATATAAACTAACATAAATAAAGAAATTATCGTTTTAGGAATAGGTTCAAAGATTAAATGTCATTCATGTTAACTTTGGTTACAACTTCCGAAGGAATTAATGTCTTTACTAATTGCATCCATTTGCTTTTTTTTATACTTCGAAGTACGCCATAACTTAAATTCATTAATATTTCGTAAGCCCAAAAGTTTTCCAATCTTCACGTCCATTAATCCGAGAACTTTAGGATTAACTTGTCTTATACATAAATATGGTCCAGCAAATAAATCACAAAATTTATAAATCCTTTTTAAGGACGCATCGCTTTGAGGGTGTAGGTTTACAAAGACTAAGTCATTTGTTTGAACTTTAATTTTACCTATTTGGTGTTGTTCTATCTTCCGATTATGTACAAAAAAACTTCTGTGTTCTGCGAAGATGTACCATACTCACGAGATGTGAATAGTTCATTTCTTCATTCATTAAGCTTAATGCCAACTTTATATCAGTATATAATTTTCTCAAATCCAATACTATTCTCAAATGTTTACCGTCCTTTTTGGGTAACTCACATATAGAGGATTCAAATGAACACTCTGCGAAGGTCTTATTATACCATCTCGCAGCATTTCCAAAATCTGTTTTCGCACATCTTCTCTAAATCGATAAGGCACAATATAGGGCTTCGTTACTATGGGATCTTGGGTATCGACTTCAATGTCATATACGAAGTCTTTGCAACATCCAGGTCTAAGCGAAAATACCTTTTTATGTTTACAAAGAATATCCCTGAATTGTAATATGAAATCATTATAAGTAATATTTATATGATTTGTGATATTGTCAAGACATTTCTGAAATGACTAATTATTATCTTTTATCATAAACTCTTCGTTTTCAATTTTCTTAGCATTAGTTTTCTCCTGATTATCTGATTTGATACTTAGAACATTGTTTATAAACGGTTGGCATTGGCAGGCAATGCTGTCACTAACAAGAATTAAATTTTGAACAATTTTATCATTAAGTGTACGTATTGATAATGTTTTATTTTCGAAATCTAAAATTGCACGTAATTGTGTTAAGAAATCTAACCCTATTAATACATTTTCATTCAACTAATTAGTAACTAAAATAGGAATTTTAATCTCATAATCCTGTATGGTAATGACTACTTGTGTTTTACCCATAAAACTTCTCTTATGCCTACCCAGTATAATCAACTAATATCGAATTATCTACTTTCTGTAACCTAAGATTAGGATAATCTTTTGTAAGTTCACGCCAAAATGAAAAAGACAGACGTGATACTGTAGCTTCAGTATCAATCAAAGCTTGAAGAGGAATTTCATTAATTTTGACAAATATGTTTGCAGTACTCTACGTTTTCAGAAAAACAAAATCATCTTCAGAGCTACATATATCTCGCATTTCGTTATCAAAAATCCAATGACAGCTATTGGTATATACTGATAGTTAACAGCAATATCTAAAATCTTAAGATTACTTACACTTTCAGGAGAAGATTCGGGCGCATCTAACGCTGACGTGGTTTCTACCCACTCCACGTCAGCCGGATCTAGTTTAAATTTCGACTAACTGACACTTCCGTTATACTACATTATATTCCACAATCCTGTGAATTTCCTTAACTATTATAAAAAGCAAGAGTATTTCGATTTCTATACTGTGAATTCCTGCCACCTGTGAACCTATTATGAAACGTGTTACAATCATCGGCGCAAATCTCTTTAACATTGGGGGGGACGGATAAGACCGTTCCCATATTATATACATATATAAGCAATGTTCAAAATATTTATGAAGTGAAAAAATGCTATGAAGGATCAGGGGAGCAGAATTGTCTTCAATGGCGTATTTAGGAGGCTATCGGGCTCAAGCCCCCCTCAAATGAATTTGTTGGTTTTTCGCACTCCACGTACAACAATAATCTTACCATTTCTAACAAAGTCATTCGCTTTCCATTTTCTTATGCTCTTTGTTCAGAAATAATACTGTGTTTGTCAAATTTCATTCCATGTAAGAACTGCGTCCTGTTTTTCTTTCTTTCGTCCTTTCTATTTTTCTGTTTCTTTTTCTTGACGTTACTTTCTTTCATTTTGCCTATCATACTTTATCGACCGTTGTCAGTTGTGATTCAAGTCGGCCGTCATCAGTAACACCAAAACTAAGAGGAGTTGATAAGAGAAACTGATTTTCCACACCAACTTGCGCGGATATCAACATGACAGGACTTTAGTTATTATAACAAAGAACAAAGGAAAAATTGTATCGTTTAGTTATTTTCAAAAGAAGGAAATATTTGAATTAAAGAATATCAAAATAATTAACCCGGGAAATTAGGAAGGCCAGGAGGATGCTTCTTTTTTCTTGTATGAATAGAATTAAGGGTTAGATTCACTCCTAAATTTTTGTATCATATCACATAGGATTTATCGGTCTCCAATTCTTGCCATTATAACTTCAATTTATGCATAAATTAAAATATATTTAATTCTCAAACTCAGATGGGCCATTGCCACTTCCTTCCTTGTGTGGGAAATAGCCCCTCGAAACAAAATCCTAAATACGTCTTATGCTAGAGAAGGGAGATGAAACTTATATTACGGTAGATGAATCTGATCAACTGTTGTAGAGTATATTATACGTTAGGCAATGTAGATGAAGTAGTAGTACATATCAGTATTACAAATCAAATTCTGAAGCCTGAATACATGCATATTTATAATTGGTATGTTTCTAATTAGCCATCCACAAAGATCTACGTTAAAATTGTTTTATAATAATATAATGATATAAATAATGACTTCTCCAAAACTATGAAGAAAGAATATCAATTATTTATGACGCAAAAAATATTCTTTGAGCAAAATGATGATAATCTCAATAACATTAAGAAATCGTTACAGAAATCTGACGCATGTCATATACTCTTTAGTTAACAGACGTAACCTTAAGATTATTTAGAAAAATATTCCAGCAATTGAATTATTTTCTTTGCTTACAAAGCATCCTCTCTCAAAAGAAAAATTGTGACACGCGGAAATACGTAGGAACAAACCATGGTGCGAACTAGCAGAGAAGAGAAAACAGACAAAATTGCGTTGGCTACAAAATCCGAATGAAATAACTACACATAATTTCGTAGATATCAGGTGGGAAACTTCCAAAACTTTTAGAACAAAGAAACGCGATTTTTTAAAAGCAAAAATTTAGGAACTTGAAGATAATAATAAAAATAAAAATATTCGGGAGATGTATACAGGGATCAACGAATTTAAGGAAGGGTATCAACCTCGTGTTTATATTAAAGAAAGTTGATGGAACAGTTCTCACCGATACAAATACCATTTTAAAAAGATGGAAAGATTTCTTTGACGATTTGCTAAACACGCAGTCAAAAACTAATGTTCGTGGAGAAAGGGAGGCACTCACCGCAGAACCGTATATTGAAGAACCGAACCGAATAGAAGTAGAAATCGCTATAAAGAACTTAAAGAAACACAAACCTCCGGGTGTAAACGAAATTCCGGCTGAGTTAATTTTAGCTGGAGGCGAAAAATTGTGGAACAAGATACACAAAGACAAACCCATACTCCTTATCTACAACAAGGAAGAATTGCCACAAGAGTGGAAAGAATCAATCATTGTTCCAATTCACAAGAAAGGCGACAAAACTGACTGTAATAATTATCGAGGCATCTCTCTTCTGTCAACATCCTATAAAATTCTTTCAAATATTCTATTAGCAAGATTGACCCCATACGTAGATGAAATTATTGGAGATTATCAGTGTGGATTTAGACGAAATCGATCAAGTATCGATTAAATATTTACCATTCGCCAAATACTCGAAACGAAGTTTGAATACAGTACCCCGGTTCATCAACTATTTATTGATTTTAGAAAGGCTTACGACTCTGTTAGGAGATAATCATTGTACTACGTTCTTACAGAATTTGGAATACCGAAAAAGCTAATTGCATCAATTAAGGCATATTTAAATGAATCCCAAAGTAAAGTCCGGGTAGAAAAGTTTTGTCCACGAGCTTTCACGTCGAGAATGGTCCGAAACAAGAAGATGCGTTGTCGCCATTATTATTCAACTTTGTCCTGGAATACTCTATAAGGAAAATCAAAGATAGCAACCAGAGCCTAGAGCTGAACGGTGTTCACCAGGTTATGCGTACGCTGATGAAGTAAATTTAATAGATGATAGGACAACAATACAAAGAAATGCAGAGAAAATGCACTAAATACATGGAAGTGCGTCGGGACCGTAATCCGGCAAATTATGAATGCGTTAAAATATTAAATAATACTTTTGACAGAGTGGATACTTTCAAATATCTAGGATCAATATTAACAGACAAAAATCATATTCAGGAAGAAATTAAATTTCGACTAAAAACAGGGAATTCGTGGTATTATTCAGTTCAAAATCTCTTGTCGTCGCGAATTCTGTCGAGGAATTTGAAGCTTAAAATATATAAAACGATAATCATACCGGTTTGTCTGTATGGTTACGAAACATGGTCGCTTACTCTGAGGGAAGAACATAGACTGAATGTATTTGAGAACAAGATGCTCAGACGAATATTCGGACCCAAGAGGAACGGGAATGTGGAATGGCAGAAACGTCATAACGAAGAACTACGTAAATTATACGGCTTATCAAACATTGTTAGGGTCATCAAGTCTAGGAGACTTAGGTGGGCAGAACATATAGCCAGGATGGAAGAAAAAGGGAACGCTTTCAAAGTTTTAGCGGTAAGACCAATCGGAAAGTAACCATTAGGAAGACCTAGGCTCAGATGGGAAGAAAATATTAAGATGGATCTCACAAAAATAGAAATACAAAGTAGAAACTGGATCCAGTTGGTTAAGGATAGAAGTCAATGGAGAGTTTTTGTGAATATTTTTGCGGCATTGAACCTCCGGGTTCCATAGGCTACAGAGTTATTTAGCTTATGAAGCATGAGTAGATGCCTAGGCTGATACCACAAATAGATTAAATGCGCATTTAGTGAAAAGATAGGTTCTACTGACATTGGATAGTCTATATACTTTTCGTGTGCTAGGGCCTAGGGAGAGGAGGAGATAAGATTTCATATCAGGTTGCGTCACGCACATTTGCACGCCTGCATTTTCATTAAAAATGGAAAACCCAGGAGAAAGAAATTTCATCTCGCTTTTCTTTGTGGCGGTCGGACACAAATCATCACACTTACATGCAAAAACCACTTTTCCCGGATTATTGGGAGAGCCTCCAGTTCCAATTTTTTGGGGGGGGTCATGTCTCCCCATTTCCCCAGAATTTGTGCCCGTAACTACAGCTGAGACAACTTTCCAGCAATAGGAGAGGGGAATATCCTCCTCTGGCTTTTATTGCAATTTGTGCCCAAGTAGCGGAAGTGGAATTAATACATATTGGTGAGACGACTAAACGCACTACAGCACGAAGTTCAGTTTAAAATACTACAGAATACGATTCTTTAAAAAAATGGAAAAGAGAAATCAATTTCATTTTACATTTCTTTGTGGCAGTCGGACACAAATCATCACAATTATCCCAAAAAGCACTTTTCACGTCAGATTATTGGGGGGGGACAGTCCTCCCAGAGCCAAGATTGGAGGGGACGTCCCCCTCGTACTCCCGGGATTTGCGCCAGTGGTTACAATTGCTATTCCTGTTGTTATTCCTGCAATTAGGTTCAGTTCGGGTACCAGTAAAATATAATTCATTGGTTCTACCATTAAAACAGAATCTATTCTTATTTCGTCTGTTAGAAACACCCTCTTCTTTAATATTGATATTACAGACAGTTGCATAATTGACGTGGCTACTATTAGGATTGACTTGACCTCTATTGTTATTTTGCAACATAGATAGGCTTTCAAAATTATGAACTACCATATTAAGATGGTTAAAGACACACTCAGCCGAAATTAACATTTGTTGTATCTTACAGGGTAACAAAATACGTATGGAAGCTGTTACCGTTGATTCAGGTTGGGAAGGATTCATCAATTCATTGTAAGCTGCAATTACAAAGTCAGTAATACTTCGTTCCAGTTAATGCTGGATGATAATGCCTATTGCGGACTAATGCATCTCTGTTAACTAACATAAATTCATTTTCAAAATTGGATAATAACGCATTCTTAAAATCAGAATAACAACGCAAGTTAACTTTGATATCCTTAAACCAAGTTAACAGGGAGGTAATAAAACGTGCGGAAGATTTTTTTAAGAATTTAGATTCATCCACCCGCATGAGGTCACATTCATTTTCGATTTTTTCTAGAAACGCACTAGCTGGTATATTATCAGGCAAAAGCTAAATTTTGTAAGAGGTTTGATTTCAGTGACTCGAAAAAAATTCCCTTCGAATTCGTATCATTCACATGTCCAGAATTTACAGGATGATTTCATCTACGATGAGATGAACGATTTGTTCTTTTATGCTGGCCCACACTATCCTCACTCTCGCTCTTTATCGAAGATTCAGATGAATCACTCTCTCTCCTATTACTTCGGTGATGTGTTGTTTCCATAATGTCATTAAGAGCTCTGTCAACATTCGCCCGAGCATTAAAAGGAGCCTCATTAGCAGGAACAAGTCTTGCTTTAATGAAATTTACTTTTTCTTGTAACTCACGGATCAGGCTATTATTTACTTATTCGCTTATTTGGTTATTATGTTTATTAATTATAGTTTCTACAACTGAATTTTGCACTTCGGTGAACCTACGTAGTATTAGTTCCATTTTGTGATCACTCTGTTCAATTCGCTGATTTGTATTCTCAATTTGTTGTGATAAATGGTGACTATTACTGTCGAGTTGTTGCTTCAATTCTTGCTTCAATTTGTGTTTCAGTTGTCCTATTGACTGATTCATTTATTCACCAAAATCTTTCTTTAATTGTCCTACCTGCTGTTTAATAAGGTCAGCTAGGTCAGACGAAGTGTACATTTCCCTATTACCAGTTGCTTCAGGTTTATTTTCACTACCAGAAAGACTCATTTTAGTATTTCTGAAAATTTTTCTTCCACTCCTTAATAAGGTATATTCCGTTTTGATGTATTTAATAAAATTTATACGTAACCTTAAAATCAATCTGCAGTTATATATTTAGTAGATTGTTTACTTAACTTCTCACAAATCTTCTGAATACCTGAGGCGGAAAAGCACCAATTAATAACGACCACCAAATGTGTGTTACGATGAATAACACTAGTTTTTAATTAGCTTAGTGCGTGTTCTGCATATTTTATATGTTGTAATAACAGGAGCGTCATTTCAGATTTCACTTGAGGGGGACAAGAGGCCACCTATAAGACTTTTACGTTTTGTACTAGTATATTAATAGACAATCGATTAAAGTATATGTATTCCTCAAACTCTTGGGGGCAATTGCTCCCTCCTGCCCCCCTAAATGACGCCCCTGGGTTATAACCCTCAGTCCAAATATTTACATAATCTAGGTTACTGTTTTATCAAAATCCATCTACACACTTCATTTAGGTACTACCTTTTTATTTATAATGTAATACGTAATAAAATAAACATTTACACATTTTTAAATGTTGTACATGTATATCTCACAAGATGGATGCTCTATATATTATATGTTTTACGTTGCTATGGCCTCATACAAAACATGTCATATCACTATCACAACAGAACATCAATCATAATAATAGAAAAGAAATTACATCTATTTCTCTTTATATTTTCTTCTTCTTTCTTTTGAACGGCTTCTGCATATTTTAAACTTACTTACTTAGCAAGCAAATGTAAGTTATTGTATAAAAATTACACAATACCATTACAGTATAAGTACTGGCAATGAATCTATTATGCTTGCATGGAAATAATTTGTGTGCTCGTGACATGGAAGAGAAGTTGTATTATGCTATTTGTCAATTAAATGAGAACTTTTGACAATTAATCATACTTTGTAATCATTATAGAACTCAGGGATTGTTTTGATTAGTTTACTTTCACTTCCAAATAGTTGTAAACATGAGACTCTCGTATAGATATTAACAACTGCGCCAAAGAGATTTTCTTCTGATCCCAAACTTTCAGTATTCGAGGTACTCTGTATTTTTTGGCTCGCCCTCCTGTGCAGAAAAAAAAAATACAGAAATAATTGTGCAAGTCTTTAATTTGCCCGTTTGATTTCTAGAAAAGAACGCAACCAATGACTTCGAGTCTGTTAACCCGGTCCTCCTCCTCCTACTACTACTAGTACTACTTCTATTAATATTACTACTCCTACTACTACATTTACTACTACTACTACTACTACTTATACTTATGCTATGGATCCGTAGAGTGAAACTGCACACTTATTTTAATGAAAAAATGTTTTGAAAATTTAAAAAATAAAAAAAATTTTCCTTGCGTCGGGTGTGAACCCATGCAAAAAAAGACTCCCATTACTAGTCCGCTGGGCTGCGAGGGACGAAAGCAGCTGCCGTATTATGAAAATTTAAAAAATAAAAAAAATTCCTTGGGTCGGGTTTGAACCCATGCAAAAAGTGACTCCCATTACTAGTCCGCTCGGCTACGAGAGCCGACAACAGCTGCCGTGTTATGAAAATTTAAAAAATAAAAAACATTCCTTGAGTCGGGTTTGAACCCATGCAAAAAGTGACTCCCATTACTAGTCTGCTGGATTGCAAGGGCCGAAAGCAGCTGCCACGTTATGAAAATTTAAAAAATAAGAAACATTCCTTCGGTCGGGTTTGAACCCATGCAAAAAGTGACTCCCATTACTAGTCCGCTCGGCTACGAGGGCCGACAGTAGCTGCCGTGTTATGAAAATTTAAAAAATAAAAAAATCCTTGGGTCAGGTTTGAACCCATGCAAAAAGTGACTCCCATTACTAGTCAACTGGGCTGCGAGGGCCGACAGTAGCTGCCGTGTTATGAAAATTTAAAAAATAAAAAAAAATCCTTGGGTCGGGTTTGAACCCATGCAAAAAGTGACTCCCATTACTAGTCCGCTGGGCTGCGAGGGCCGAAAGCAGCTGCCGTGTTATGAAAATTTAAAAAAATAAAAACATTCCTTGGGTCGCGTTTGAACCCATGCAAAAAGTGACTCCCATTACAAGTCCGCTTGGCTACGAGGGTGGACAGCAGCTGGCGTGTTATGAAAATTTAAAAAATAAAAAAAGAATTCTTGGATCGGGTTTGAACCCATGCAAAAAGTAACTCCCATTACCAGTCCGCTGGGCTGCGAGGGCCGAATGCAGCTGCCGTGTTATGAAAATTTAAAAAAATAAAATCATTTCTTGGGTCGGGTTTGAACCCATGCAAAAAGTGACTCCCATTACAAGTCCGCTTGGCTACGAGGGTGGACAGCAGCTGGCGTGTTATGAAAATTTAAAAAATAAAAAAATTCTTGGGTCGCGTTTGAACCCATGCAAAAAGTAACTCCCATTACTAGTCCGCTCGGCTATGAGGGCCGACAGCAGCTGGCGTGTTATGAAAATTTACAAAAGAAAAAAATCCTTGGGTCGGGTTTGGACGCATGCAAAAAGTGACTCTCGTAAATAGTCCGCTTGGCTACGAGGGCGGACAGCAGCTGGCATGTTATGAAAATTTAGAAAATAAAGAAAAGAATTCTCGGGCGGGTTTCAACCCATGCAAAAAGTGACTCCCATTACTAGTCCGCTCGGCTACGAGGGCCGACAGTAGCTGCCGTGTTATGAAAATTTAAAAAATAAAAAAAATCCTTGGGTCGGGTTTGAACCCATGCAAAAAGTGACTCCCATTACTAGTCCGCTGGGCTGCGAGGGCCGAAAGCAGCTGCCGTGTTATGAAAATTTAAAAAAATAAAAACATTCCTTGGGTCGCGTTTGAACCCATGCAAAAAGTGACTCCCATTACAAGTCCGCTTGGCTACGAGGGTGGACAGCAGCTGGCGTGTTATGAAAATTTAAAAAATAAAAAAAGAATTCTTGGATCGGGTTTGAACCCATGCAAAAAGTAACTCCCATTACCAGTCCGCTGGGCTGCGAGGGCCGAATGCAGCTGCCGTGTTATGAAAATTTAAAAAAATATAATCATTCCTTGGGTCGGGTTTGAACCCATGCAAAAAGTGACTCCCATTACAAGTCCGCTTGGCTACGAGGGTGGACAGCAGCTGGCGTGTTATGAAAATTTAAAAAATAAAAAAATTCTTGGGTCGCGTTTGAACCTATGCAAAAAGTAACTCCCATTACTAGTCCGCTCGGCTATGAGGGCCGACAGCAGCTGGCGTGTTATGAAAATTTACAAAAGAAAAAAATCCTTGGGTCGGGTTTGGACGCATGCAAAAAGTGACTCTCGTAAATAGTCCGCTTGGCTACGAGGGCGGACAGCAGCTGGCATGTTATGAAAATTTAGAAAATAAAGAAAAGAATTCTCGGGCGGGTTTGAACCCATGCAAAAAGTGACTCCCATTACTAGTCCGCTCTGCTACAAGGGCCGTCAACAGCAGGCGTGTTATGAAAATTTAAAAAAATAAAAAAATCCTTGGCTCGGGTTTGAACCAATGCAAAAAGTTACTCCCATTACTAATCTGCTCGTCTACGATGGCCGACAGCAGCTGGCGTGTTATAAAAATTTAAAAAATAAAAAACATTCCTTGGGTCGGGTTTGAACCCATGCAAAAAGTGACTCCCATTACTAATCTGCTCGTCTACGATGGCCGACAGCAGCTGCCATGTTATGAAAATTTAAAAAATAAATAAAATCCTTGGGTCGGGTTTTAACCCATGCAAAAAGTGACTCCCATTACTAGTCCGCTCGGCTACAAGGGCCGACAGCAGCTGGCGTGTTATGAAAATATAAAAAATAAAAAACATTCCTTGGCTCAAGTCTGAACCCATGCAAAAAGTGGCTCCCATTACTAATCTGCTCGGCTACGATGGCTGACAACAGCTGCCATGTTATGGAAATTTAAAAAATAAAAAAAAATCCTTGGGTCGGGTTTTAACCCATGCAAAAAGTGACTCCCATTACTAGTCCGCTCGGCTACGAGGGCCGACAGCAGCTGGCGTGTTATGAAAATTTAAAAAAAAATCCTTGGCTCGGGTTTGAAACCATGCAAAAAGTGACTCCCATTACTAGTCCGCTCGGCTACGAGGGCCGACAGCAGCTGGCGTGTTATAAAAATTTAAAAAATAAAAAAAAATCCTTGGCTCGGGTTTGAACCCATGCAAAAAGTGACTCCCGTTACTATTCCGCTCGGCTACGAGGGCCGACAGCAGCTGGCGTGAATGAAAATTTAAAAAATAAAAAAAATCTTGGCTCGGGTTTGAACCCATGCAAAAAAGTGACTCCCATTACTAGTCCACTTGGCTACGAGGGCGGACAGCAGCTGGCGTGTTATGAAAATATAAAAAATAAAAAAAAGAATTCTTGGATCGGGTTTGAACCCATGCGAAAAGTGACTCCCACTACTAGTCCGCTCGGCTACGAGGGCCGACTGCAGCTGGCGTGTTATGAAAATTTAAAAAATTAAAAAATCCTTGGGTCGGGTTTTAACCCATGCAAAAAGTGACTCCCATTACTAGTCCGCTCGGCTACGACGGCGGACAGCAGCTGGAGTGTTATGAAAATTTAAAAAATAAAAAAAATCCTTGTTTCGGGATTGAACCCATGCAATAAGTGACTCCCATTAATAGCCCGCTCGGCAACGAGGGCCGAGAGCAGCTGGTGTTTGTTTTCTGTTATATGTATGTCATGACTCCTAATGTCCTATCAGTATTGGCTAATAAGATCAGAGGATACCTGAAACGTTTGGGATCCATAAATATGACGCCAGAGATAAAATTGATATTGCTTTGTATAAATACATTCCAATTGTAAATGCATTTAGCCTTGCAAATAAGCAATTATCATCTTTGTAAACAAATGCTTTTATTTTCTTAAGCTATTCTCAATAAGGTTTACGAAAGATAGGAGAACAAAACTTCACCTAGTAATAATTAAAACAGTTTTCCTTAGTAAGTTAGCATTGTAGTAAAGTACACGTGTGTGCTTCAATGGCGGCTGCCAAGTGCGTTGCCGTCACTGAAACAGAAATATATTGTATTGCAGGTTGCATCATCATGAGGGGAAACAAACTCTTGGTAAGTTACCCTGGTCACATAATATCACTGTATTACCAGGAACGGATCCATGGACTTTTGGGGACGGTGGATTGTAATACTGCTACTTAGAGTTACTTTTAAGAGATCAAAACTTTGGGATGGATATTATTGATATATAAAATAAGAACAATTTCTCTTCTAGTGGGGTGATCGCCGCGATCGCCCCCTGGATCAGCCACTGTGTCGTACTACATTGAATTTATTTTAATAAATTTCATTACAAAATTATTTAAGAAATATTAAAATGGTAATTGTGAAGAGTTTATTTTTAAAAGGTTAAGAATTTGTCTCTGTAGGGGCATAGGATCACTTAGATCATTTCGTGAAATCTATGGTAGTACAGTGAAACGTTCCAATTCACTGTTTTAGCTGTTGAAGTGTCTATTGTGTTGGTTATCTGTGACGCTGAATCCAAAAATATGGTTACATTGCTCTTTATTGAAGGAATTGAGAAGGCTATTTTGGATTAATATGCATTATAAAAGACATTTTCTCTCTCTTGACTTGCTACAAGCTAGCAACAGAAACAGGAAATACGTAAAACATTCTGCAAGTGACTAATGTTGCTTTTGCTGCGCAATTTTGTAGGAAGTTTACTTGTCGAAGATTACTCATAAGTCATCCTACAGGATACATAATCATGATTTTGGCAACGTGACACCGCATTAATATGTTGAAATTGGTTATATAGATATGAATCTGTAGATAAGTCTAGAGATCACGCTATTGAATTCTTCCGGCTGTGACAGTACACGTATGTACATGTGTGTCACGCCACGTATTTTGGGTGCGGCAGTCTCTAAGAGCCAATCAAAATGCAAAAGAGCAATAAGTTTCCATATTTGTGGAGATGATAAAACGGATGTACTGACGGATGTGAGGCTTGGGTGTGACCCTCGAGAATAATATAAAAGAACCTCAAGGTCTCAAACGGTTTTTGAGAAGTTCAGAAGTTCCGGTGCAAAGGTGCAGAGGTTCGAGACGTCGGTTGTGAGTAGACAGAATCATCGTCAAAGTTTCTAAGAGTTACAAGAATACTACCATAAGGTATGTATAATCTCTTGTTGCATCATAAAATTCAAGTTTAGAGATGTCATGCGGTACTTCAAAATGAATTGTGTACCTACCATAAAACTTTCAAGATTACGAACTGTTGTCACATACTTGTATTTCATCTTCCGTTTCTTCTAACTTAATATTTCAATCTCTAGCCTGTTAATCAATATATATATAAGTTAAGGTATCAATCTATCAAATGAACTATCAGATATTCCATTACTTTTGTTGAATCACTAAATCAAATGTTGTTATATATTACCATTTTAGTTATGTAATAAACTTACTTTTTATAAATAATGTTGTCATTCCCCTAGATTAAACCACTTTTCCCATGAAAATCATGGTGTAATTCAAGTATATTTCTTTGTGACATCCGCTACAGAATTAGCGTGAGCAGATCTCTATATTATGGTGGAATAAAACGAGCTAAATAATTAAAAAGAGTCTGCACATCGTCACAAATGGGGGCTCGTCCAAAGCTTTTCTTCTTTTTTTTCATTTTTCGGGACGAAAAATTTTGTGGTGCTGCTATGACATCTTTCCTTTTCTTTTCTATGTCTTTTGTTATGTTTTGGTATTTTGTTCATAGTGCATGATAATTTAAGTGAATTATGTAAGTTGTCGCATTACTGAAATTGTTTTATTGTGGATTCTAATGTCAATTAGTGATTGATTATATTACTCATAGTGGAATACCCCCCTTATATTTTTTCTTTCCTTCGATTAGAGAAAACGACAATTTTAAGTAGTAATTCAAAATGTCTTTCCATTGGTTCCCCTTTTTCAAACCTAAGAAATCTCCGCCGAAGTTTCATGCTTGGTATATTACAAAATCGGGTGAGGCAAATTGCAAATATTGTAGGAAATCTCTTGCTCAGAAAACTGCGCTTACGAAGACTTTGCGTTCCGAGTTATGTCCCATGGGAAAAGAAGCAACCGATTTGCCAGTGCAGCAGGCTAGTTTGCCAGTAGCTAGTTCGCCTACTTCTCTTGAACCGCGGAAAAATCATCCACAGCAGTATAGTTTACCAGATCCTGTGGATAGGCAACCGATAACGAAAACGCAACGTTATAAGGAAAATTTAGCTAAGTTTGAAGAAACTTGTAATAAAATGTCATCCTTGACTCCTTTGGACAGTACACAATATAAACCAGTGGTCGCGAAACGGACAGTTTTTCTTAAACCAGAACAACTGACTAACCCTTCTAATGACGGTGCAGATAGTTCATCCGAAGAATCCCCTGGTATTATGACGAGTGATTTTGAGTTTGATCCTAGGTTTGCGTCAACACCTTTAAAGAAAGAAGAACAGCAGCAAGTAGTTGCTTCAGAAGCGGTCAAAGATGAAGTTTATTTTCCATTTGACATACCACCTCATGTGGGCGAACCCTTGAAAAGTAAACTCCCAGAAAGTTCACCACCTGAATCAAGTAAATATGATTCAGAAGACGAAATTAAACAATTGGCAAAGAAGGAGCTCTATCAGGAAAAGACTGCACGTGACGTACTAACACCGAGTCCTTTCTCATATGACTCAGGCGAAGAACTTATAAATGAAGAACCTTGTATTGAAAATCTAAGTGTTCTTAAATATCCGCAAATTGCTTCTCACCCTCCTCAAGCGAAATATTCCCCCACTGCCGATAACGCACTTGCACTATTGTTATATAATAATATTAGGCAAGAAATTTTAGATAATCACGAAGTGAAGATTCCCTCAGAGGATTCATTAACCTTGGACGAGAATAAGGCAATAAATGTTAATTTACTCCCTCCGAAAGGACCCCAAATAGAAAATAGACAAGATCCTGATGAATCAAGTGCACGGGAAGAAACAGAAGATCTAGTAGCTAGTGTCCCGGTATTGAAATTGCCGAAATTTAAAGGAAGCCCTAAAGAATCTGTTACAAGATTCTTTGATGAATATCAGACTATATCTCGTGCCCTCGATTGGCTCGACCAGGAGCAATGTATATATCTAGCGGCCTGTCTCGAAAATTCGGCCCTTGATTGGTTCCTATGTCATAAGGATGCCATCCAACAGTTGCAGTTTCGAGAATTAAAGCAAATGATTTCTCGAGCATTTCCTGACGATTTATATAAAGGACAGCTTGAACAAAAATTAAAGAGAAAACGACTCCCTCCTCGTTTCCCTCCTGATAACTTCGCGTATACTTTAATACGAGACTGGAAGTTCGTAAGACCTGAAATGGGAGAGAGAGAATTGTTACGCCTACTATATAAGGCATTGCCTTCTAACTATGTCCAAGCTTTAGTCTTAAAAGAAGTATCGACCATAGATCAAGCTATCCATGTGCTGCGGTTATTGTACTTAGCTGACAATTATACTGAATCTCATCGGGAAATGAAGAAAAAATGTAGAGAATTAAGACCACATCATGTAAAACCTTATATGGGTGCTAAAAACAATTCGTTTGTTAAAAGAATGTGGACGTATAAGCATGAAATCGGGAGAGATGGTAGGCCAATTGAAGTGAAAAGAGCTCGAACGAATTTGTGTGATCACAGATTGCCCACGATACCAATTCGAATTTTTAATAAAAAAAGTAGATGCACTATTAGACAGTGGTTCGCAAATCTCTGTTTTGGCTGAAGAAATGATCCCTCAAAATTTTCCAATTGCTAAGCGAATGCGTGCCACTATTCGTTTGCGCACATTAGGGGATAAGTTAACTGAACCACTCCCAGTGGTTAGGTTAAGTTTCCAAGTTGGAACTTATGGTCGAAGATCGCGTCGTTTATGGTTAAATGTGGCTTTAGTTAAACAGTCTCAATTAGACGAGAAAATGGTTCTAGAAATAGATTTCATTCAGCGTTACACGTACGGTATAGGGTTACAGTTTATAACTATTAATGGCAATCAAAGACATCCTAACATGAAGTTTTATGTTCAGTATTTGCCAAGCCGCAAGGAACAAACAGTATTAAATCTGTCACATGTTCAGTTTTACAACAAAAATGGTAACTCTAGGACGAATAGAAACGTTAGCTCAACATCAGTATCACCTACGAACATTGACGTGCCTCAAAGTAGTTTAGAACTTCATGATTCAATCTCCCTTTCTGAAGACGCCGATTGTGATTCCCAACCTGAGGACGAATGTCCTATATTGAAAATCAACTGTATTGAGCAGCAAACATCTCGTAACTTGATCAGAACTGCCGCGCACATGCAAATACCTGCTGGGAAAGTTGGTTTAGTGCAAGTTAAGCCATGTTATCCTATAACTGGAGATCATTATGTTGAACCGAATGATGTTTTGCATCGAACTTACTCATGTTTAATACCACCTACAATGTATGTAGAAGAAAATGGGTATGCTAAACTGCGTGTGTTTAATTTGAGTAAGCGGGACGTGACTATTCCAGATGCTCAAATCATAGGACATTTGGAGAAATGTGTTTCTACACCAGAGATAAGAGTGAACACGGTTAAAGCCAGCCCACTCTCCGCTGAGAAAGTCGAAAATTCGAAATCTAAATTACAACACGATATTGGCAAGGAAATTGACATTTCCCCTGACCTTTCGTCTGAAGATCGAAATAGGGTAGTAGATCTATTGAATGAATTTCAAGATATTATTGCGTGGACAATAAATGATATAACTGTAACACACGAATATGCGCATAGCATAGAATTAATTTCAAACATTCCTGTATCTTCACCACCCTACAGAGAGACATTAGAGACAAAAAGAGCCATGAAAGAAGAGATTGACAATTCGCTTAAACAAAACATCATCTCTAGTTGTCGGTCTTCATACGCATCACCAGTTATTTTAGTTAAGAAGAGAGATAATTCTAAGAAACTCATAGTGGACTATAGAAAATTGAACTCCGTCATATCTCCTGACAGTTACGCTCTTCCATCACTCAACAACCTAATAGACTTATTCACAAATATTCAATTCATAAGTTCAATAGACCTCAGATCTGGTTTTCTACAAATTCCCTTAAAGGAAGAGGATAAATTGAAAACTGCATTCATTTGTAGTGCCGGTTTGTTTAATTTTAATGTGGTCCCAAAAGGTCTCTCCACTTCCTCCGTAGCATTTCAAAGAATGATCGACAAAGTGTTTGCATTGTTAAAATTTAATATTATGGCATGCTTCGTGGATGACTTGATTGTCTTTGGAAAATCTATAGACGAAAAGTTAGATAGACTTCGGAAAGTATTCACTCGTTTGCGAGAAGCCAATCTAAAATTAAATCCCTCAAAATCTCACCTTATGTATGCTGAACTACCAATTTTAGGATTCGTCGTAGGACGCGAAGGGATTAAGATAGATCCTAAACAAGTCGAGGCTATCACTAACTTTCCCGAACCAAAAACAGTTCGTGATGTACGCAGTTTCGTTGGATTGGCTAGTTATAATCGAAGATTTATTAAAAACTTTTCAGTTATCGCGAAGCCCTTAATAGATTTGACTAAGCCTGATGTAATCTTTCAGTTTGGAGATAAAGAACGTCAAGCCTTTAATATCTTAAAGAAGAAGCTCGTTACTGCCCCAGTATTAGCCATCTTTGATTCTGAAGCAGATGCTACCGAATTGTATGTAGATGCTTGTGAATACGGAATTGGCGCCGTATTAATGCAAATCAAAAATGGAGAGAAGAAACCGATTGCTTATTATAGCAGAAAAATCTCAGACCATGAAGCTAAGTCCTTAACGATCCCAGAAAAAGAGACCATGGCTTTGGTACAAGCCGTATTACACTTCCATGAATATCTAATAAGAGTGCCTCACTTCACTGCATTTACTGATAGTTGTTGTGTTTGCTATTTAAGGAACATGAAAAATCTAAAAGGCAAATATCTTCTTTGGTTAATCAGGTTGCAATCTTATAACTTCTCGATTAAAGCGATAAGAGGTAACCCCTCTAATCGACATTCGGACTGCATGTCCAGATATCCGACGCAAACCCTAAGTGTGGAAGAAAACGCCAATCGTGACGGAGGGCTGTGTATAAACATGATGAAAATTGACGCGACTGATGTAATCAAGACACAGAAAGAAGACGAATATTTTGATAGAATTCGTGATTTAGTAAGGTCTGATCCTACTAATAATGAGGCTCGTCCGTATGTATTAGTAGATGGGGTGTTATATCGTAAGTCTAATAATGATTTAAAACAATGTGTTCCTCGAAGTCTGGTTCCTGAGGTTTTATATGCTATCCATACATCATGTCTAGAAGGCGGACATCTTGGAGAGAGCAAAGTGTTTTCTCGTGTCAATGAGCGATTTTATTGGCCTCGAATGGGATTCGATATCAAACAATATATTAAGACATGTCGCGAATGTCAAGAACGTAAAGACTCAACCACTACACCGTTAGGGTTGCATGAACCAATTAAACCACTAGCTCCTTTCCATACCTTAAATTTGGAAGTATTTGGCCCACTGCCCCCCCTCTAATGGTTATAAGTATGTCATCACCGCAGTCGATATGTTTTCAAACTATGTAGTGGCACGACCATTAAGAACAATAACAGCCAAGAATGTTGCAAAGTTTTTATTGGAGGATATTATTTGTTATTTTGGTCCACCCCGCCATATATTGTCAGACCTTGGTTCTAAATTCCACACACAAGTAACTAGCGAAATTATGACTGTACTCGGTATACATCAAAAGTTTAGTATTAATTACCATCATAGAATAAATTCACGAATGCAGAAATATGATCAAGCTTTGGTAAATTATTTGAAGAAATATATGTCTACTTCCCAGAAAGATTGGTCTCTATTTGTTAGAACTGCTTGTTACTCTTATAATACTATAAAACACAAACACCATCCTTGTTCTCCTTTTGAATTGGTGTTTGGTAGAAAGGCTGAATTAGGACTCGAACTTGAGACTACATGTCGAACCCCGTATGGAAAACTCGTGAAAAAGAATCTTGATCGTATAAAGAAAATTAGCACAAAGGCCTTAACTAGTCAGCAGTAAAAACAAAAAGCCAAAATTGATAAGCGTAGGAAAGCACATACGTAAAAAAAATCATTAGACCTCATTACAAATTTGGTAACTAAGCCGGGGTTAATTCCTAAATGTATGCAACGTGCATCATTAAGAAAGTTAATGTCGAACGAACGAAGTTATATTGTTCAAGTTCTCTAGTTTCAACCTGATCGAATTGTTCGATGATTTCATAGTTAAAAAAAAAGGTTAAGTTATCGCGATAGGCGTAGGAACTTCTAACGTGAAATTCAATGTTGATGCAGGCTTTCTGAAAGAAATGTTATATTAATACCTAAATAAATAATTAAGTAAGTAAATGGGTACCCAATCAAATATTTATATGTATAGAAGGAATAAATAGAGAAAAGAGTAGTTTAGAGAAGTACAAAATGGTTTTAAAATCCATATATGGTCGGAAACCCTGCTACAAAAAAAGAGAGAGAGAGAGAGAGAGAGAAAAGAGAATAAGAAGAAAAAATATAAATATATACAACTAAGGAAACTTGATTCCTTGCGTAGGTATTATATTCCTGGTGTTGACAGCAGACCAAAGACAGACAGACAGACAGACAAAACAAAAAAAAACACCAAGTGAAAAGAAAAGAGAGAAATAGAGAAATGGAAATTATTTATTTGTTAAAAGTAATACTTCCGTTAGAAGGATTGAAAATCGCATTAATGAGAGAAAATAAGAATTAAAAATAGGATACGCCTTCGTATTCTATAGGTCCAGATAGGCTTTTGCCTTCGCAGCCTCCGCTAAGCTTGGTGAACAATTGCCTTATTGGCAAGACGAAATAAAACACCTTATGAACGCTTTCGAATTAGGTATGCAGTTCTAAGAGCATGTAACAAACTAGAGTTAATTATGAGTACACATTACATATTAAAAATGGTTTGAACCCCGTGTATTGGAAGTTATTTTACTCGTGAGCCAGGTCGTGTGTAAATGAAGTAGAGAAACTACTTAATTGTATGAATTGCTAAGGTTCAAGCAGGTTTACGTGTCCTTTCTGGTGTTCCCTTGGAACTCAATAATGTGAAATACAGTCAACCCAAATTAAAATCAATCGACAGAGTGTACTGATAAATCGGGGAGGACAACGATTCCATAATAATAGAGGCCGTGGTATAAGAGGTCATTATAATAATAGAGGCCAGCCGTGATAGATTAACAATAAGGATAGAACTCTCAAAATGTAAGATCTATAGATAAAACTCAAAATAAGCGAGCATTAGTATTTTTTCTTCTACCTCATTCATTGTATTTCTTTTAATGTTATTTTCTTTTCTTTTACTGTCTAAATTCCTGCGCAGGTAATTAGTAGTTAGAAGAGATAGATAAGGAAATAAAAATATATAAAAGGGACTGATATAATAATTTATATTCCCTTATATCATAAGATCAGTGTGTGCTTCGTCCTCGTATAGCAGAAAGGTGTACGTTTCCATATTTCTATTAGTAATATTTTACTCTAAAACATTAGATAATAAAGCAGTGAGAACGATGAAATTGTCATTTGAAAACAGAAACAGACAAGAAAAGAACACGAGCAACAATAATTTTAATTTTGTATAATCATGTTTTGCTTCCTTTTACAGATAATGCCTCTATAAATTGTCATCGGTCGTAAGTAATTACGTCTTGCTTTGTTTGTATTAATGCAATGCAACATTATAGTATATTCTATAAAAAGGTATTATAGTTACATACATCATTGTATTACAGATACTGCAGATGGATGACAATTCACAATTCACCGTTTGTTTGAGCACTATAGGTAGCCCCGAAATACCTGTGTACCCCTCCCTCTTTATTTTTTTTGGATTGGCATGAATGTAGGTATAGTACTCTGTTACGAAGCAAGGATGCCTTCTTCCCCTTTACTTCTTTTTATTTCCGGTTTATTTCCGGCCTGATCCAGCAACGTTTTGTAACTTTTTTTTTTTAAAAAAGTTCTCTCTCTAAGCAAGTATATGTTTTGTAATATATTTCATACTTGTTAAAAAAAATATTGTGATATACTTCATAATTGTTAAATCAAACATTGTTCTTTTTTTTCAACGATCTTACTTCATAACAGTATTATCTGTTATTGTGTAATAGTGTTTTCTTGAGTATTTTCTGTATTCCGGAAGTAAGTTATCTACTTCCTTACTCAACTGTCATCAGCACACACTCTCAGCACAACAATCTTTATCTACAAATTGCATGCAATGAAGCGCAATACTTCAAAAAGAAGAAGGTTCTAAATTATAAAATCACCATTATTACTAATTGCGATTAATGCTCTATTATTGGAATTAGTTCAAATTGAATGGTAACAGCCTTACTCAGAAAGTTTTCATGCAATAATAATAATAATAATAATAATAATAATAATAATAATAATAATAATAATAATAATAATAATAATAATAAAAGGGTAACTAAATTGTACCGTACATTAAAACAAATGAATAGTCATGAGCATTCTATAATCTGGAAACAATAATAAGATTAATAATTAATTAACATCCATTAATAGGCATAGTTCATTCATCATTGCTAATTACAAGGCAATACTCACTATGAATACCTTTTATTTTCTCAAGGATGCATATTATGAAAACATATTCACTTTCAGACCACTAAATTCATGATTTGGATTGGTCGTATTCTGCTGAGATCTCTATTTCAGCAGTACAGGAACTGCTTTTCACCTTACTCACACCAAATAGCAAATTATACTGCAAGGAAAATTAATAACATTAAATGAATTCTAAAGTTATTTAATCAAAGCTGAAAATCTAAAGAATTTAGGATGCTCTCGGATAGGAAGCCTTCCGTTCTCGAGTGAGCACGGAATTGCCTTTGATATTGTGTTGCAAAATGGAGGCTGATCTTTGTTCGCCCACTGCTCCATTTCGAACACTGTTAGACGTTTGTCTTTAATTATGACCTTTAAATTGTTATCTAATTGTCACCATTAAATTAGCTAAAAAAAATATATATTATTGTTCCACCGGCTAATAAGGAATATGTGCTCCCCAGTAGCCTCTCCCAAGAAAGGTTCTGCGTACGAGTACTCTTACTCTGACTGCTTTAGGTTGGATGAAGCGTCAGTCCTAAGATTGATTTCCATTTCATAGACAGCTTGACTCTTACCTGTGCTGACTATCTGAATATGCGTTATTGAGTTATGCGCCTTACTACTCCTTATTAATGTACTATTATGAACGTTATATTGCTTTGATTACAGATGAGCTTTGATTACAGATGATAATGTAGTTATGGTGATATTATTAGTACATAATTATATGTGTTGCGCAAGTTATGTTTCAGGCTAATGTTGATTATCTTTGTATTATTGATTAATATTGATTTACTGTTGTTTTATCATTAGAAGTGTAGAAGTAACGTTATATAATTGCTAGATTTATTTGAATATGTATATGTAATAGTTATTTAGTTAAAAAGTTAGTTTAGTTAAATTAGTTAAATTTTAAGCAAAGATCGAGTCATTATCATTCCTTATGTGTAATATATATAGAGTGTTGACTTCGTTCACATATTTTATATAAGAACACTATGTTCAGTAACTTATAGGCTAACTTATTAATTAGTATATTACTTATATATCACAATAGTAAATTACATATGGATATAGTTAGCACACATATAGATATAACTCCCCTGAGTGCACTACTAATTATGAAAAAAAAAACTAAAATAAAATAAAACAAAAACATTCAACAAAACCTTGCACATGAAACATGCATAAAACTTTTGTGTTGCATCTGTTATATAACTGATAAACTATATAGTGATAATAAGAAAAGTGAAAAGGAAATCAAGCAAGTTATGTCAGTACTACATATTACACTACTACATGCATTACATGTCATTACTCATGCTACATTCCCTCTAATTACTAATTCTACATATACTCCAGACTCCATGCATTCAAGTCTAGTTCCAATGTGTAGGTGTTAATTGGTGAAATTCTTCAGTCCTCTCACATCCACTTCCTAAGAGCATGCGAGGTGAATTAACAACATTCCCCCAGGGACACCCCTGCCTAACGGAGTTTAATTAAAATCACGCTAGAGTCAGGGTTTCCCCTAACGGAAGTTATTAGTAATCAACATAGTGCCATCAACCCGTCAGGGTCCATCCACACACCAGGCAGGGCGTTACATCATGCAAACATCTATGGTATAGTTTAACTTTCTGCTACCGGCGTCCCCGAATAATTGGCGTAAATTGTCCTAAATTGTTCCGGAAGTATTTGAGCGGTCAGTGAGTGTGTCCTCTTAAATGTCATTGAATGTTGATGAGTGACTTTTTCCTCTTCAACGTGCATTCTAACCTTATATTCTAAGTTCTTACTCATTAGTGTTCTTATCTTAATAATTATGGTGGACAACACCGTGTGTTTTCTCGAGATTTTCCCGTTTCTTCCCACGTCCTTCATTTCATCATTTTCATTCATTACTCATCGCCACCGTCTCCATTAGCCTAACAGGCATAATCATGGGACGTAATTCAAGAAATTCATTATCTAATAAATTTTCATTATCTAATATTATTTTCATTATCTAATAAATTTTATCGCACTAATTTATATGGTACAACATGGTATTTAACAAAAGAAAATAAAATAATTTTGTAATAATCTAGTTCCTTTCTATACAGATACAAGCTTGTTTTGCCACAAGTTGTAAGTACAATCAAGTTATTTAAAATGTATTCTCATTTTTAGCCGACTACAGACCCCTATTATCTCTTAATACGAATTCTATTATTAAAAGACACAGGTAGACTCTTGATTAGGTAAATAAACAAATAACACCATAAATAATTAATCATATGAACAGGGGTTTGCCTAATATCAATTGTGTGGATTCCTTTTATCTATTTACTATTTTTAAGAGAAATATATATAAAAAAAGGAGAGAGAAAGTCTATGCAACATTTGCATGCAAACATTTTATACCCTTCAACTTCACTATTACTTAATCTTATATAACAAATCATTACGTAAAGTTGGAAGCCCGGAAGACTTTATCATCACAAAATTCTAACGACTCGCTATCAGCATAACGAGGACACACATATGAATGAACAGACAAATGCATTATTATGCGGTTACGCATGCACTTTAGATTATACTACCAACGTTTTCATACTCATAAAAAAAACGAGTGAATAAGAATATAAAATAGCAATATAAGAATATAGAATAAATTATTTATCATTCCTTACTATATATATCTATTCTATTAATTGTGTTGTGCTGTTACAGAAGTTATCATTAAGTATTTATGTATTAAAATTCGTTAATGGTGATTAATATTATTGTTATGTATTAATGAATTGGATTTCTTAATTAGGGTTTATTTAGTTGTTATTTAGAGCTTATAAAATTATGAATTAATATATTTTCAATTGTCTTTTCATGAGTAACTCTTGACTACGGCTCGAGAAGTGCCTCGTTCAAAATTAACGGCCAGCACTAGAAGGGGGATACTTCTAAAATTGGTTAATTCTTCAGACATTTGGAACAGCTATTGGACGGACAAGTGGATGACTGTGAACTTTATAAGAATAAGTTCACCCTTCAAAAATAGTATTCCTGGAGCACCTGCAGTATCACTAATGTATTATTAGTGGTAGTCTATATGATGTTTGGTAGGACTAAGGAAAAGACACTCGAAAATGCCTATTTACTTACCTGGTTAACGAAATTTTCCTTTTCTTGTTCTCACTTTAATACTTTCGTTTTTATACTAATTCTACAACATTTTTTTTACACTTCATCGTTCACTTCACTAAATAACTGCACTACATTGCACTAAATACACTGTACACTGTACACCACCTACGTGGCATACCTTCTGAATCCTTAATATCGAATATTGAAGAACAATATTACACTTCGATACGAATCAACGTTTCCGGACAACGCCCGAACGGATTTCCACTAATAAAATGCAGCCGCCAATCGAATAACAGAAAACATATTTTCAACCCATATTAGGCGTTATGGGTTCGCTTGCTAACATTAGTAAGAATTAAAATGTTCCATCCCCACATTTTTTCACTAGTATATCGGTATCGCGCATAAACAGCTTGAAGAATATAATTGTAGAATTATGTAATACCCTATCTTGGTTTAAAACTCATACTTACAGATGGAAATATTGCTGCAACTTTCTTCGTTGCATTTACACAAGTTCCTGTAATAGCATTTTAATGAGTAAACAGGAAAACCCTATCAAGTATTGTGGTTGTCCACGGCGTAGCTCATAATACTTGTTATCTAATATTTCCTTTGATGTAACTCGTCTATGCATGCAATTATATTTTTTTTATTCTATGTATCTGTTCAATTGTCGTGATGTTAGTGAAATAGCCCCCTAGAAACGTTGATTCCAGATTGATTCCATGTTGATTCCAAATTATATTAGGGATACGATTTAGTTCCTGAATACAAGTACTCTGAGGTTCGATTCCTCCTCGTCACAGATCGACAAACTAAAATCCTCTCTCCTCGCTCCATTGGCTACTTAAAGTAAATAATAGGAGAAAGGGGAGACGATTGCTCCTTAATCGAAAGGTTACAAAAACGACTATTGCCCCTGCTCCTCCTAAATCTAAGGTTGCAAATAACCGCCTATGGCAATATGCTTTGATGCCGGCAAGAAATTAATAATATGTGAATGATTAAACTTCTTTTATTGGCTCAATTCGGTATACCTAATAAAACTCGCCCATGACCAGGCGGAAGTAAAAACCACTAAGTGTGAAGGTCCCAAATCTAAGTATTGGTTCGATTCTCCGAAGTTCCCGAAAAACAACAAAGGATCCTTTTCATTCCTCGCTCCTTTGAATACACCTGTAAACTTTTTTTTTAAAAAAAAAAAAAGGTGAAAGGAAAGAGGATTGTTCATTATTTTGGAAGATTACTTAAAACGAAACAGGGTTCCAATAAATTTTTAATTCATGACATGTAGACTCAAGGCAATTTCTACGAGTCAACTCAATGTTGAACTATTATTCGTTGTTTGTCACGCTTAAAATAATATAACCTATAGTAAATTAAAATTCAAGATCACAATATCAACAGTTTGACGGTAGTTCTTCCTTGAATCTACATGAACTTAAATATTGGAAATTCATTATAATAATCTAACAAATCAATGGTAGTCAAACATTGTAATTCAACCCTTGTTGATATCTCGAATCCTTATGTAACCAGATCTCTACGAGCTATGTAACTGTAGAGATCTCTATTTAAACCCCATTACTAGTTGACGTTACTAATTACTCATTACTAATTACTTGGAGTGACTAAATTGTAATCATTCGTTTATCTTTGTACACAACGAAACAAGGCTGTCTTGCTATGTAATTACCACAATTTATGTATTGGCATATCTTCTTTTCCATTCATCTTAGTGCCAATCTCTTCATCAATGGTTTATGTTCTCTTATTTCATTCAATCACTTCATAAGCACAATATTGAAATTAGAATATGCGTGTAATGTAATGAAATAATGCAAACTATTTTGCTCCTGAGTATATTACATTGTTACTAATTATAACAATACTATTTCTTACTTACTTATGTAGTGTTAAATTTCTGATGGGACCCTATTTCGTTGAATATGAGATGGTACACATCTCACTAGATTGTAGTATTTAACGTACGTAACCGTATATTAATACTTGTTTTTATTAAAGTTCAGAATTTGCCATTAGTGAATCTACTGTACTAAAGAAACTGAATTGAATCTAAGATAGTGTGCTGAACATGACAAAATCACCGTTAGAATGATAAACCGAACGGTTCTCTGTTATTGTCCAGTAGTCTAATTCACTCTCTGTCACTACTTTATTCTCTGTCCTTTTTGCATATATTACAATTCCAATAAAATGTGGATGTTTGTCATTACGATTTTTATGCAAGATATTTTTTTAATAATGAATCTTTAGAACTGAGAACTCTTAGTTGTTAATGAACATATGTAGGTTGTTCTTCTGTTGCATTCTTGCAATCGTAGCATTTATGATAATTGAGAAAATTGACTTTTTCTCTTAATGTAGCATGTTCAATATGTCATTGACTTTTCAACTTTAGCGTAATATTTCATTCAAGTGACTTCTTGCAAATTTTAGCACATTGAAATGTTGTTCATCTTTACTTTGATATACTACATCAGTAATGTTATATGATGTGTCAAGCTATAATATTTTGTTAGTTGATGTTACTCATTCATAATCACAAAAATATTTTTGTTAGTTGATGTTACTCATTCATAATCAAATGTATTTCCATTTTAGTTGTGTTATGTGAAGGAACAGAGACACCATTTTGTTATAAACGTTCTCTGTATTATTGTTAAGAAAAGATGAAATGCGACTATGCTGACAACAGACTCATAAGTATACGTGACCTATGCTTTCTTCACCTTGCGAAAACTTTTTTTTTTCAATATAATTTTTTTTACGAGGGGCACTCGGAAAGTAAATTACCCATGTTCCAGCTTTAACCTCGCTTCTTGATGATTTTCGAGGTCGAAAATTATGAAGCAGTGAGAATGTGACGCTGAATCCAAAAATATGGTTACATTGCTCTTTATTGAAGGAATTGAGAAGGCTATTTTGGATTAATATGCATTATAAAAGACATTTTCTCTCTCTTGACTTGCTACAAGCTAGCAACAGAAACAGGAAATACGTAAAACATTCTGCAAGTGACTAATGTTGCTTTTGCTGCGCAATTTTGTAGGAAGTTTACTTGTCGAAGATTACTCATAAGTCATCCTACAGGATACATAATCATGATTTTGGCAACGTGACACCGCATTAATATGTTGAAATTGGTTATATAGATATGAATCTGTAGATAAGTCTAGAGATCACGCTATTGAATTCTTCCGGCTGTGACAGTACACGTATGTACATGTGTGTCACGCCACGTATTTTGGGTGCGGCAGTCTCTAAGAGCCAATCAAAATGCAAAAGAGCAATAAGTTTCCATATTTGTGGAGATGATAAAACGGATGTACTGACGGATGTGAGGCTTGGGTGTGACCCTCGAGAATAATATAAAAGAACCTCAAGGTCTCAAACGGTTGTTGAGAAGTTCAGAAGTTCCGGTGCAAAGGTGCAGAGGTTCGAGACGTCGGTTGTGAGTAGACAATCATCGTCAAAGTTTCTAAGAGTTACAAGAATACTACCATAAGGTATGTATAATCTCTTGTTGCATCATAAAATTCAAGTTTAGAGATGTCATGCGGTACTTCAAAATGAATTGTGTACCTACCATAAAACTTTCAAGATTACGAACTGTTGTCACATACTTGTATTTCATCTTCCGTTTCTTCTAACTTAATATTTCAATCTCTAGCCTGTTAATCAATATATATATAAGTTAAGGTATCAATCTATCAAATGAACTATCAGATATTCCATTACTTTTGTTGAATCACTAAATCAAATGTTGTTATATATTACCATTTTAGTTATGTAATAAACTTACTTTTTATAAATAATGTTGTCATTCCCCTAGATTAAACCACTTTTCCCATGAAAATCATGGTGTAATTCAAGTATATTTCTTTGTGACATCCGCTACAGAATTAGCGTGAGCAGATCTCTATATTATGGTGGAATAAAACGAGCTAAATAATTAAAAAGAGTCTGCACATCGTCACATATCATTTACGTTAAATTCATGTAAAATGTGTAATATCCGATGTAATGTTTAGTAAAATGTAGCACTAAAATCTTAGAGTACATCTGGTGTTAAATAGATGTCAAAATGCTAATTCTGTGATGGGTTCGCTTTCGTCAATAGGGTTCGCACTGCTAATTTCAATTAGACTATATTCCGTTTCGCCTTATTTTTAAACATGGATAAACAAAGTTATGTGTCACTGATACTCTTTGATGGCTGTTGGCCTACTGATGCTAGTACTCTTCCCAAAATAGTCCTCTGTTTTCATTTATTACTTTTACTACGAAACAAGCATTCAAAAATACGGCACCATAATAAATTAAAACATATAATTGGTCTAGGAATTAATTCGTGCGGGTGGACAAGAGATGGCGCAACGAACGGAGCGTCCCACAGTTCCGTGTATCCACACATGTGTTGCAAACCCCTGTCATCGCGTATCGTTCGTAGTATAGGGCAGTGGATTAAAGCGTCAACAACACCAGTTTGTAGTTTAGTGAACATGGCGCAATTTGTGCCTGATAAAGTGTTTTTGCGGGGTGTCCTGCTGCATTACTTTAACATGCAGAAAAGTGCGACTGAAAGTCATCGTATTTTGGTGGAAGTGTATAATGACCATGCTCTACCTGAGCGAACGTGTCAGAAGTGGTTTGCACGGTTTAGAAGTGGTGATTTCGGCTTGGCAGACCAAGAGCGAGCTGGACAGTCAAAAAAATTTCAAGACGAAGAATTGACAGCATTGCTCGAGCAGGATTCGTGTCAAACGCAGGAACAACTTGCAGCAGCATTAGGCGTTGATCAAACAACAGTCTCCAAACGCTTGAAAGCCATGGGAATGATTCAAAAGATGTCACATTGGGTTCCACATGAATTGAAAGACAGAGACGTTGAAAGACGAAAAACCATTTGCGAATTGCTGCTTCAACGACAGAGCAGAAAGGGGTTTCTGCATCGAATTATTACGGGTGATGAGAAGTGGATCCATTACGAGAACCCTAAACGAAAAAAGGCCTGGGTGAAACCAGGTGAAGCAGGTCCATCACAACCAAAACGAGTTATTCACTGTGCAAAGGTTATGCTGTGCATATGGTGGGATATGAAAGGTGTGGTGTACTATGAGCTGCTGCAACCGGGTGAAACTATGAATGGAGAACGTTATCGACGGCAATTAATGCGTTTGAAGCAAGCTCTGGCCAGAACACGACCAGAATGGGAGAACAGACATGATAAACTTATTGTTCAACATGATAACGCTCGCCCACATGTCGCAAAACCGGTCAAAACCTATTTAGAAAATGTCGGATGGGAAGTTTTACCCCACCCGCCGTATTCACCAGACGTTGCTCCTTCGGACTACTACTTGTTCGATTGCATGAACAACGATTTGATTGGACAGCGGTTTAATTCTTCAGAAGATATCGAAACATGGGTCTCTGACTGGATCGCTTCCAAGGATGAGGACTTCTTTCGCCACGGAATCCGTACATTGCCTGACAGATGGGCGAAAGTGGTGGCTAGCGATGGACAATATTTTTCTTAAGGTATTTATGTATTTTGTGTTTGTACTACAGCTTCAATGTGTGCGTACCAACCGCACGAATTAATTCCTAGACCAAATAATACAGATAATTTTATAATATTGCAATCTAGAATACGTACTGAAAAAATAGAAATATTACATTTAAGCATGTGCTGTGATGATTACACCGATTCAATTGTATAGCAGTGTTGTGCTCTTTCTGATACAATACTCCACACGAAACAGAATTCTGAAAATGCGCATGTAAAAAATGCACACATAGGAAGCTAATGCGATTAATTAAGATATGTTTAAATGAATCCGAAAGTAAAGACCGAGTAGGAAATTTTTTGTCCACGAGCTTTTATGTTGAGAATGGTCTGAAACATGGAGATGCGTTGTCGCCATAATTATTGAACTTTGTCCTGGAACACGGTGTAAGAAAAATCGAAGATAGCAACCAGGACCTAGAGTTGAATGGTATTCACCAGGTCATGCTGTATGTTAATGACGTAAATGTAGAGAAAACTAAATAAACGGAAGTTTTTCGGAAACGTAATACGGCAATTTATGGATGCATTAAAATATAAAATAATACTTTTGATAAAGCGAATACTTTCAAATATTTAGGATCAATATTAACAGACCAAAATCGTATACACGAATAAATTAAATGTCGACTAATAGCAGGGAAATCGTATTATTATTTAGTTCAAAATCTCTTTTCGTCGCGAATTATGTCGAGGAATTTGAAGATTAAAATATAGACGATAATCATGCCTCTTGTTCTGTATGGTTACAAAACATGGTAGCTTACTCTGAGTGAAGAACGTAAATTGAAAGTATTTGCGAACAACATTTCGAGGTTAATATTCGGACCCAAGAGGAACGGGAATAGGGAATGGCGGAAACTTCATAACCAGGAATTACATAATTTATACAGTCTACCAAACATTTTTAGGGTCATCAAATCTCGGAGGCTCAGGTTGGCAGGTCCTGTAGCCAGGATGGAAGAAAGTAGCAAGATCAACAGGAAAACGGCCATTAGAAAGACATAGGCGCAGATGGGAGGACAATATTAAGATGTATCTCGTAGAAATAGGAATACAAAGTAGAAACTGGATCCAATTAGCTAAGGATAGAAGTCAGTGGAGATGTTTTATGAACGCGGAATAGAACCTCCGGGTTCCATAGGCTATAGAGTAGTTAGGGTAGTTAGTTAAAATTTGCTTTCTCCTTGTGGAGAGTGGGATCTATGTATCGCTAATCAATCATATTTTTTAAACGGCGAAAGGTAATGAATTTTGTTTATTTACGTTTCGAGGAGAGGCTGAATGGATAATAAGATTCATTACAAGCCTTGTTGGAGCCTCAAACTCATGCAAATGGCCGCTCAATAATTACAATAAGACTTTCTTTCATTTAATATAATGTTCAGTTACTGACTGGTTAGTTTGGAGATGCTGGTCTATTGAGATTCTACGTTATTTGTTTTCCTTTTTAGTTATATTGAAGGGTTTCACTTGATTTGAGGAACATCGACAAATTCTATTTGTTTTTGTATTAGTGCTCGTTAGGTGATGCACCAGCATAACAAGGACAATGAAAGAAAATAGCACGAAAATGTACTATAATCATCCAACGATTTTATTTTTATTAAAAAAAGAAAATTTAATTTTGAATGAGTTTTAAGTTGCAGAGTTCATAATAAGACAGAAGATAAAATTAATTATCTTCTTGTTTTCTTTCTTTTGGGACTTAGGTATTTATTTCAAACACTAAAGTTAAATGAGTAGCTTACTATGTACAGTATAAAATTAAATTTCATTCACTTATTGTAAATGGGAATCCAAAATAAATCACACAAAGAGACGCCAGGAACATTATTCACTTCCTTCCAGTTCTTTACGAGTGTTTAGTGCGTGTGGTCACGAGTTTTACATAGCCAACGTGAATGTGCGGTTTGGGTAAAGATAATGGTAAACGACATTTTAAAAATGTACAGTTAATTGAAAATAAAAATTCAACATTACTATGCAACGCATCCTCCCCTGCCATGTGGAGATAAAGGATAAGAGCCTGCCTTTCTAAAAAAATAATACAAAAGTTAACATTTTTTTTTTGCTTGTTTCTTCATACGTGAAAGGAGATAATGAAATGCAACTTGGCACAATCATAGATAATGTTAGTCTACAACAGAAAATATGGACACGAAGAATTTTCAGTGTTGCCACAATAACAATTCCCCGAAAAATGTAAGTTAAGGCAGAAACTAGGACGAAATCGAAAATTTGAATATAATATTATTGAAGTTGTCCTCATTTTTCCGTTGAGAAATGGAATTTCTGAAAATACTGAATCAGTATAAGAGTTTTTATACTGATTTTCACTCTTCCAATTTACCCAAATTTTCACTGTTGCCCCTTACTGAAAAAAAAAAAACGAAAATTTCAATATTTTAACAATATCTTAATAACAACGTTTTCGAAAACGATAAAACCCCACATTCCCGCATTTTAAAATAGGAGTTTATATGTTAAACTCAAGTCCTCCTGAATTCCTACAATCGGTATTTTCTGATTATACAAAGAAGACATGAATATCATATAAGTGTCCCCCTTTCACTCTCTGAACAGCAGAATCTTTGAAAATGTTGAAACATGTACTCAATCATTTTAAATTAAGAGTTTATATATCGAACTTCACACCTTCAGTGTAAATAGAGAAAGCTAACTTATACGTTTTACGAGCAGGTTGTATCAGTATCATGTTTACTTCCCTTGAACGGCGATAATAGACTCACCCGCTGAGTTCCGTTTTTCACAACGCCTGTATTGTAAGTCAGTATATATATCTTGCTCAGTTCCCGGCTGTCCTTGTATTTGGCGTCATTAGTCGCTCGTAAGACTTACGCCTGGATTACGTTTGGATTTTTGTATATTTCTTACTATATTCTTACATTTTAGTGACAGTGTTGGTTTTATTGTATAGTTTTTACTGAAGATAAAAAATTGAATCGGAAGAGTATTGACGACAGTGATCCCTATTTAAAATACCTAAATGAGTGTGAGTGATATTTCGGACCAGAATACTAGTTTTGATAGTGACAAGGCTGTATGAAGCATGATATTGTTATAAACGGTGACTACTCTGATGCTGATCCATAATGTTGTGAAAATGGGTCAGAAACGTCTTTCCAGAAGAAAATTCGGTATGAAAATTCACAAGAGTTGTATTGTACCAGGCTCCAACAACAGGTTCAACACTTAATTTTGCCACGAAATCTCCGACAGTCCATTGCTGATATCCTGAAAATACCGATGCCAGAGAAGAATGTATTACAGCCTCAAAACCATCCTCACACGATTTGTGGGATTTTCCCTTCAGCAAGGAGGAGGATGACGTGACTAGATTGCTGCCACTGCAACAATCCGATCGTCGGAGAACATTGTGAGAAATACTGTATCTACACCACGTAAGAGATTTTGACATTGTGAGCTAGTGGTCTACTATGCCACGCTTAATTGCATGCATGGAGAGCATGCCCGCGACCGTTCGGTCTATTTAATGGACGGGTTCCGCCTACAATGTACCCCGCCCGTAGTTGCACAATATACGCTATTGCTCGTGCACGAAGTGCACCGTCAAGATTTGTCCCCTAACCTTGACACCTAAGTGTGTCACCCCCATTCACTGAGGGAGTGGGATACGCCCACTGCGCGGCCAGACCGAAGTCCTGAGTGCCTACCAGTAGACCTACTGGTTGAGGCAGACTACTAGCGAGTCAGTCCTACCATGCTCTGCAGGCATGGCGCCCAAGCGTTATAAGGCAAGCTCACCTCCCGCCCGTGTTCACCGTTACCCAGATTCCTGGGATTTGCTCCCACAAGGTACCGAATCCCACGGTATGACCACAGCCCGGCAGAGTCCAACCCAATCCGGGGCCCCAGGCAACGCCCGAGGGGGCTTGTTCAATCACGGCCCTGCCTACCTCTATCGTTCAACTGGCAACCGCCTTGTCGTGTAGAGGTACCACGCACACGTCGAGATACTCCCGTATCTCATCCCGGACCCAATGGTACGTGTTAAGTCACCATATGGGTTTGGTGCCGGCCCATGTCCCACAGAACTTCCTCCCTTTAACAGGATCAGGACCGTTACCCAGATTCCTGGGATTGGCCCCTCCCCCATCTCCAGTTGGTCCTCCCGCAGGCTGGAATCCGACACTCCCCCCCGGTAGGGTCGTCCGAACAATACGGGACTTCCTCTAGTTACGGTAGAGGTACACCGTACATTACCAGAGCCAATGACTGATGTAGACCGTTTGCTCAAGGCAGACAATGTCATTTGGGAGCCGTGTCTCCCCTAGCCCCGAGGAGCTTTGTCTCCCCTGGTAGGCGCGCCCAAACAATACTGGGCTACCTATCTTTAACGTGTTTAGGTACCACGTACACGTTGTAGCACAGCTACCTGTCCCAATCCCAATGGTACGTGTAGGCCACCATTAGAAGGTACACCCACACCCTTCCTTCGGTAGGGTCGTCCAAGCAATACGGGACTACCTCTTCTTACGAGAGAGGTGAACCGTACATTACCAGACCCAATGGCTGATGTAGACTGTCTACCTTTAAAGACAATGGCCATTTGGGAGCGGCGGCTCCCCTGGTAGGGTCGTGGCTCCTGCACCCAGTTGAACAGAAGACCTGGGACGAAGGAGTGATCCACTTCCTCAGCACTCCTGAGGTACGAGTATGCGTTAGGATACAAGTATCCCATCCCGGACCCAAGAGAACGCATGACACTCTCTTTGAGAGAAGCTACAACTCTCCCGGTAGGGCGCTGGATCCGCCCACACTCTTGGACACACCAGCTACTCACTCTCTTTAGCGTGTTGGGGTACCACGCAGCCTTATCTCCCAGACCCAAGGGCACGGCTTAGTTGCCCATTTCGAGGGATACCCGAGGGCTCACCCCCGCCGGTAGGTACGGCAGCCGTGGCCACCTACCCCACTGAGGACGTGATGAGGTCACACGTACTCTCCCGGATCCAATGGCACGAGTTAATCGCCCATTTCGGAAGATCCTTCCTTCCGCCGGTAGGTTGTTGTCCTCCCTTGACTCCAGCCCATAAAACAGGACCGGCCGAATCGGTTGGACATCCAAGATGGAGCCTGTTTCCAAGATCCACTCGAACCAATCTCCCCCACTGGGAATCACTGTGGTCACTGAACATGCCACACTGAGGGGAATCAGTGGGGGTTCCTCCCCCTTTCTCAGCAAGGGGTTGGGACCGGCCATGGCGGGAGAGATTTTGACAATTATATTTGCTACGAAAATGTTCACTACTATGTAATCATGTAAACTACTATGTAATAATGTAAACTAACTGTAATCATTGAAGTGCCATTTTGTAAAAAGATATGTCTGTAGTTAATTTTTTGTAACCAGTCGTAAATTTCACGATATGTTAGTTTTAACGTAACATTTTGAGCATGCTAGCGTTAAGCGAATCCTCACATTTACCAACTTCTGAATAAAAATAAATGGGAATTTTAAGTATTACAGAAATGTAACATTCTTTCCCGCTTATGCTAGAAATTTTCGAGAACACTGACATACATATCCTCATAATAAAATGACGAGTTTATATGGCACATTTTTTATCACTTTAACTTCATGTATTAGTGAAACAATAAAATGTTTTTAGAAACTGTGAATCTAACTTCATGGATTAGTAAAACATTAAACTGTTTTTAGAAACTGTGAATCTTTCTTTACCCATTCGAGTGGGTATCTAAAAAAAACTTTTTTTTATCTTCCACCAATAAGAAAAGTGAAATTGTCTATATTTCACTTTTTGTCTATAGAAACAGGCCAGCAACCAGCCACTGAGGTTTAGGGGGAGGGGCTTGAATATGTTAAGGGGCCAAGTCATTAAAAATTCTCTTACAAATAGCTAAATTGTGTTTTTAGTATTAATAATAGCATTTTGTGTTAAGATCTAGAGGGGCCACGGAACGTTTAGGGGACAGCCCCCCTAGCCCCTTCTGGTTGCGGGCCTGTATAGATATAATGCATGGATGATGACAAGTAAGTCATTTAAACTCTTTTATAACAGACAGTTAAATAATCTACTTTCCCATAAAATTCCGGGTTCACTCCAGCAGATGGTTCTACCAAATAGAAAATTTATAATTAAAATACGATGTGAAATATATATATATATTTGTGAAGGAATGAGAATGTAAATAAAAGTAAATATTTGTACTTTACTTTTATTTAGTCAGTGCACAGTATATTGAAATTAATTTTGAGTGATAGTGTAAGTATTGTATGGGTAACTGTGATCTTCGTTTATGCGTATACTCGCTGTTGTTGATGCAACTGTCCCCTACGGACGCACCCCCTCGCTTACGCTGGGGCTACTCCACTGAATTCCTTCCCTGACTCGGTTAGATAGCATTCGTGTTTTTCAGTAGCCAGTTAGTACAAGTTGGATCATCTTTCATGCACTATATGTTTTATGCCCTACATTCATACTGTATTTATACTGAGCCCTCGTGAAGTTAATCTGCAAGTAGTAATGGAGTTCCTCATTTAGTGCATGCTCTGCTAAAAGAAATACGAAACTCTAATCGAACTTGAAAATGTAAGAAATGTGTCAAAAGTTGGTTGAACCATCTGCTGGAGTAATGTCAAAATTTCCTTAAAAGTTAGATCATTTTCAGCGAAAGGTGACTCTCTGGCCACCATAAAATATTTTTGACTTCTCTCAACCTTTTGTAGTATCTATAGGCTTTGTAGTAGTACTTTCGGCAAATCTTTACTTTAGGCAAGGCATTGACAATAACCGATTCATCTGAACCGGTTCCCGCAGTTAGAGTTACAGATCCCAAGAACATAAGACAGAAAACAATGTGCCCTGCGGGGCTTTAACCCGCTTTTACTCGCTGACGCTCGCTCGGCAATACTATGTACTGACAGGATATCACTGCCTTGGCCAAAGTAAAGAGTTACCGTACTTTTTTCTCTTTTTCTTCCTCCAATTAGAATCTTTTCACATCATGAAATTTTCCGTCATCATTTATTCTCCTTTACCACTTCTTACTTGGCTCTTATGACAACATCTGACAGCATTATCCTTATTAAAATGAAGCAATTCTGATTAGCTGATTTTAACTTTTAAATTCAGATTATATGCTCTCAATAAGCAAAAAGTAGAGAAAAACTTCTTAAACACGGAATTATAACAGATAAACGCATAGTTCTAAACAATACATATTTATGTTCAGAATGTTGAAAATGAAAACAAACTTCGTGCAAACTAGTTTTATTTAATCCTGAACACATTTTCAACTAGTGATGGGTAAACCAATTCATCTCTGAGATCGCCATTCAATATTTCTCTCACTAAAATGAATCGATTCATTTGAACGACTCAGTGACTCACTCATATTATTACAATGAGGAGAGGGGAAAGTTAAAACTGAAATTGTATTATCAGACTAAATGCATTACATAAAATGAATTTAAAAGGTATAACAATTTTATGTTAAAAGCATACTGCTATTAACAAATTTAACTTTAAAAAATCACAGGAAGTTACTCTTTTAAACTAATGCAAATTACAATTAACAGATGTAGCACACAAAAATGCAATTGACATACAAAATACACATGCACATTAGACTAACTAAAATTACTATTAATAAGTGTGAAAATACATCACAAATGCAAAAAAGCTATTACAGCCTAAAGAAATCAAAATACGCAATGAAAACTATTACAACCTTAGACTCAATGCTATAGCAATACAATTTCAGAATTATTGCAAAAGTGTTACAACTTTAAATTCAATGCCAAAAATATTATAATTGTATTACAACATCGTGAGAAACTAAATTTTTCCTAAAAATCTTGGCGACCACTTCCCCGTTAAAATACACATCCCCGTGGCTAAAGTAATGAGTAACGAGCTCCCCGTGGCTAAGCGGTTAGCATACGCGCCTTTGGGGTGGGAGATAAGGCGTTCGATTCCTCGGTGGGAGTTCATGTGGTTCGGGTTCCACATTAATCAGTAGGTCCACGTCTCATATAGCTAGGCGGTTGAAATAATATGAAATATTTTATTTTAATGGCAAACGATTAAGCCCTGTAGGCTAAGAAAGACGATGATTAAAGCAACTGAATGATGATGGAAGAATTGGTGGGATGAGTAAGTGGGAGCAAACGGAGTACTTGAGAAAACCCACGGATATGATGTCCACCACGAACTTACTTGAACGGGGAGCGAACAAGGGCCTCCAAGCACCAGAGGTAAGCTCTTTACCACTGAGCTACAGTGACTCGCTACTGAAAAGGACGCTAAACTCAAAACCAAATCAAATCAGGCCCGTAGCCAGCTCAAAAAATGTAGAGGGCCTCGGTGGATGTTAGGGAGGGCGATCCAACCATATTTTAGGTCATTAGGAAGTCTACCGTGAAAATTTTAAGGGAGACAGTAAAAATTTAGAAGTGGGAGGTTCGCGAGCAAAAGCAAGGTTCGCGAGTGAGCGACGTACAAGATTAACGTTCTCCGAACATTGTCACCCCTAAAAAATTGTCCCTTCCAGTGGTTCAAAAAGAACCATTACTCCTGACGAACCACGACTCGCGAAGAATCACGATTCCAGAAGAACCACGACTCCCAAAGAATAGTGACCCCCCGAAGAACAATGACTCGAATAGTAACGACTCTCGGAGAATCGTTGCTCATTTCTAGTGAACAACGACTCACTCACTCATCCAAAAGAGCTATTCAGAAGAATCGGCTCGCGAGCAAGCGATACATCACTATTTTCAACTACGCGTAAGAGAATTATACAAAATATGATGTTAGAATAGTTTCTTGTCTAGACAACTTCTTCTAGTACGGAAATTGTATTTAGTATCCTCCGATCGCAATCCGATGTTTAAAAGCCATTTAACATAATATTTATTCAATTAACCCCAGAACCATGGGAATCCTGCAAGAAAATATATATATCATTAGTAATCAATGTGTTCGGAATAATAAATTAAAAATATTAAAGTAAAATTTTTTGATTCCAAGTGCCTAATATTAATTAGATTTTTATTGATATAAAAGATGTTCCTGATAGTAAAGGGAAATGCAACAAATGCTTGTTTGCTGAAAATGCATTATAAACCGCCAAATTGATCCAACCTTAAACTTGAAGAAACTGATTTTTTTTTAAGAGAAAGAGGAACGACCTGCACAACATACAGAAGGACTGGCTGACGGAGAACACTTTGGTATTATTTCCTGAATGCCTTAAATACAATTCCTGAGCGTTCAAATTACACGTAAGTTTTTATGAGTTCGCCCTTAATATCCGAAACACCACATACGATTATTCATTTCGACCCAGGAATAACATTATTGATCTGAAAATCTTCAAAATAATAGTGAACATAATTTCTAATCTATGAATTTACATATAGAACGTTTAATATAAGAAAACCTAGCTATAAATCTATTATTAATTAATGTAAAGTAACGTTCAAATCAAGTAACACACTAAAAGCTAAATGCGTCTAGGTAACCACAGTAAGTACTTCTTTGTCATTTGCACTGAAATCGCATCGTTCTGGGTGACAATCCGATTAATTATTTAGCAGAATCCGTCACTGAGTGGTGTTTTCTTTCGAACATTGTTCCTCATTGCCGATGCTGTTTTGCTGGAAGCTTTGTAGGTCATCATTGCCTTAGAGACTGTCCGCGGATACCCAACACAGTTGCAACTTCCGTTACGCTTGCACAAAATAACAGAAGGCTAACAATTTGTTCTGTTTATAAACTCAGAAGAGTCATTTAGTTTACACTATCTGCTAATTTCACTGCACACTGACGTTCTACTGTTACTCAACCGGACTAATACGGAGTTTATCCGACCACACCAGAACCAAAATCTCGGTACTGTGATTACACGTAACAGTTGCCAGACAAATGGCTTTTGAGGCGTTCAGGGTATAAGGGATTTGAACTCAATTTAAAAAGTAGTGAAAAGTGCGATACAATATGTGTACGCTCCGTTTAAATACATGGAAAAGTGAACAATGTGGTTCACATTTTATTAGAGCTAGTTGCAATATCTGGACGTGAATCTATCAAGCAGTGAAATGAACTTCATGTAAATATATCAAATGTGAATTTTGGCTATAACGACCTAAACTGGACTTATATCGTCGACAGCGTCACAAACTGTCGTATCTCAGTTTTCTAAACTTTTCAGGAGAGCGATTTTTAGGTTTTCACACAACTTTGAACAGCCATAACTCAAAATCTATTTTACCGAAAGGAGAGAAAATTTACCAAGTTATAACTTAAATCATAAGAAATCAGTGTAGAAAGTTTTATGGAATTTGCCTGTAAAACCTCGTGGAAAATTTGACGGAAAAAAGATACGACAGTTTGTGACGATGGTAACCCTCTCTTGTATGAAAGATACGACGCATATTTTTTATACTGAGAACTACACTAATAGATGAACAATCGGAATATATTGCACTTTTATTGAAAAACTTCGTGTTTATTACAAAAAAATAACAAATGCTTCCTGAGATTCTTGAGGGTAAAACGAAATTCCTGAGAACACACAAGAAACACAATATTAAGAGCATACTAACCATAGCAAACCATACTAACCATAAACATAAAATAATGCTATCAAGTTGTCATTGCCAGAGTATAAAATCTTGCAAAATAATTTGCAAATTGCATGCTTTGATATTGCACTTGAGAAGGATGGCTAATGTGGTAAGTTTCTGTAAAATTGAACATGTTCAGGGTTTCGAGTGATTGGAGTTGTGCCCGGACACAATGATAACAAGTCCTCGTAGGCGTGGGAGACCCTGATTCGATTCCCTGTGGGAGCTCCTGTGTGGTTCGGATTCCACGTTAATCAGTAGGTCCACGTCTCATATAGCTTCGCTGCTGAAAGGGAGGATAAAAATCAATCAATCAAAACGAGTCCTCGTACTTCTCTGGATCGATAATTTTTGACAAGTCTACAAAGTAGGAACTTCTATCTGGTGGATTCAATCTGCGCCCTTTTCAGGGAAATAGTTATGTAAGTGTCCTCAAAATGACTTGTCTTAAACTGACTGCAGTTTGGATAGTCTTTGTTCACTTTCACTTCGCGCATTTCCGTCCAATTGATTGGATCTACATTTTCGCCACGTATAACTGACAGAATACAAAGATATTGGGACAGAGATCTAGTCTCATACATCGCTTCTGTCAACACAATGAACGGTATATGGGTTCTTTTTCCTTGCCAGTTTAACAATCGGTTCAAGTTGCGAGGGTACAAAATTACTGCCACAGTGCTTAATAGATGTGCTTATAGCACTGTGGACTGAATCTTCCTAATTTTGTCTGTGCCTAGATTCAAAGTATCGGAGAGACATTTCTCTGATGTTCTTACGTATTTGCACTGCATACCCCATCATAGCAACCAACCTGAACTCCTACTAGGTCCATCCTGTATTTCTCTAACTCATTCGTTACGAATTTTAACGCGCCTCCCTATAAAGAATTCTAATATTCCATGTTCCAAATCTCATGTCCATTTTCTTTTGCTGATGTCGTGCCAAGTTATCAGTCTTGGTCCGAGGCTTCTGTGATTGTTTTTGAAAAAGTGTCTTTTTTTTTCTATTAGAGGATGAGTTTGTTAGGCTCACCCAAACCCCCAAGCTGGAGGGCCACTCCTTGTCTGCCCGCGACTGTTTATTCAGTATCTTCTCAGCTAACCTCTATATCTAAAGGCCTTCTCATCGATCCGCAACCTGGGGCCGCGGTGGCTCAGTGGTAGAGCGTTCACCTCTGGTTCATGGGATCGCGGGTTCTAACCCTGCTCCCGCCAAGTGAACTTTGTGGTGGGCAAACAGCGTGTGCGTGGGTTTCCTCGGGGTTCTCCCGTTTCCTCCCACTTTCTTCATTCCATCATTTCATTCATTTCTCATAATCACCGTCTCCTAACCGGCATAATCGTGGGACGTAAAACTCAAAAATGTCGTGTCATGTCGATCTGCAACCTGAGGATGCCCCATGTCGTGTAAATATATATGTATACAGCCCCGCATTGATCAAGTATAACATTCTAGCTTATAAGTTTATTTGCTTCGGCTGTTCCAAGCTTAAGATATAAGTATAAATACATTAGGAACAAATAATGAAGAAACTAAGTCTACCTGATGGATAACAATAAGAAATGATGTGAAAAGCAATGAGTTTATCAGTACGGGACTGTATACCTACTTTTGGGCCACTTTGTAAATATAAACAAATTGCTTTGAATATAGACGTATCTGTCCAGTTGCGAAAGATCGGTTGCTCAGAAACTGTCGTAACTCAAGATACGACTGTTTGTGAAAATGGTTTATATGCTTCATCTTAAGATACGACACAGTGACGTCATCACCACCGTCAAAACAACGCACATTACAGATGTGTCATTTTGGGAAATTGTAGAAGTCAGCGTATGCAACTACATAGTAAAATATCTCAATTTTCGATTTTTTTGAGATACGGCACTTTGTGACGCTGTCGACGATATCTCGAGTGCACCGAATATCTCAGATGTTGCCATTAGATTGATAAGTATCTGCGTCTTCCGTATATTTTTTTCATAAATCTTGTTTTATCCCAGCAATACCGGGTATTCTTCATGCACCTTAGTTTACATGTTCAGATTAGTTGAAAAGAGATACAAGTTGTAATGCAATTTTCATTAGGAGGAAATCAAACTCGAAACTAACAAATTCTGTTTTACATTGATAAATTGACGCATAGTTCAGAATTTTACATTCCAACTGAAAGTAGTAGGAAGTCGGGTGAATTAATTGCTACTCAGTTATTGATTTTTACTTTCAGTTTACCTACATTTCCGGACTACGTGAAGGCTGGTTATTATCAGACTTATGGTTCGTCTCTATAATCTTAGTTCCATGCATTGGTTCCAACATCAACACTTCAGGCACAACAGGAAGTCACATAACGTGAGTCCTCATTTTGGCCAATGTAGTAATGGTGTGGATTTCTGTCCAGCGGCAAAGTACTTTTATATCAATTGCAAGAGAGAGTATTCTGCTTGGTCTCGGGACTGTCCAACCTTTCAACGTGAAAAATGTATCCAAGAGCAAATGGTTGTTGGGAAAATCGCTGCTTTCAATGCTAGACGTCGCCTAAAGGAAATCATCCTTTCTTCGCTTTCTGAGCCATTTGCTACTGTTACAGCTACTTCTTGTGAATCTGTTGCACCTCAGACGTCCGAAACCTCCACCCAAACAGATCTGGATGAAAACAACACAACAAAGTCCAAAACATCATACCCGATTCGCATCGACGAGCGAAATCTCCCAAAATCCACGTGTTTCTATTAGCGCTACTGAGACTGATCTTGTTTCCGACAAAAAAGTTCAGAAATTTCAACCTGGTTGGATCTACTGGAGAACCTCAGAAAAGTTTACGTGTTTGTTTTAGTTGTGGTTTTCGGTGAACTCTAACTAGCTCATTACAACTCACCATATATGGCCGGCCAAAAATTGAGCCGGTATATACACCACCTCAATGATACGGTTCTTTCCCCGAAAAGACCAAAATCTACATGTTAGTAAGTCATCTGCAGTTTATTTGAAATTTTACATCAGTAAGAAGACGACCTTATTTATACTGAGTAGACGGTAGCTGGTTGCAGTGGAAATGTTCACCTGAAGCTTTAATTTCTGATTTTTTGTTGATTTATTTCGCTTTCTATTGTTTCTGTTGTACATTTCTTCTATTGTTAGTATTATTACTGTTCATTTTCATTGTTATATATTTCCCTATTATTACTATTATTACTTTGGTATTGATTAGAATCAGCGATGCCATAATGATGCTAGATCTACCACAATTTGCATGTCTTTAGCATCTATCATCTTGCTTTTAGATACCTGCCCAAATCTAACATAATTTCAGTAAGTTTATCAAAAATGCCGCAAAACCTGGAGATGAAAAAGAAATTGGTTTTGGGAAGAAAAAGAACTGCAGAAATGTATCCTCTCCCATTGATTTATGCAGTCGGTAAAACATACAGGCAGTCTTATTGTACGAAGCAAGTTTGAAAGGGCGGGAGGTCATCCCTTTACCGATGCCTTTACAGAAGGGGCGTGGGAGGAAATTTAGTGTTTCTGAAAATGAGTTTTATTGGAGACGGTAGCTTCTTGACGTTAAGATGAAACATATTGCACACAAATGCAGGTGACCTAAAGATTTTTTGACATGTGTTTACCCAGTCCAAGTCAGAGATGCTTTTTTTCGTAGATCCACCCAGAGTTTTCTAATCGTTTGACTGCGGGGTCATTTTCTTTCAATATATATAAACAAACAATTTGCACTCATTTATATGACATATTCTTTTTCTTTATTTTTCTTAGAAGCCAAGCTAACAAAAAAGTAAAAAAAAATACAAAGTCTTTCCTACATCGTGAGTTGTTATTTTTAATTTTAGAGATTTGTTTTATATAAAAACATTTGTGTTTGTAATTATGAGGATCGAGCATAATTTGGCCGAATCTAGCATAATTTCGATTAGGTTTTGGAATAATTCCGAGTTGTGAGTCTGGCAACACTGATTAGGATTTTAAGATTTAAATTTCTGGGCTTTCGGCATCTATGTTCATGTTAGTCCGTCACGTTTTGAGGGATGACGTCTCTAGGCGAGCACACTCTCCGGAGAAAGGAACGGGAAACGATTAGGGAAGGAAGGACGTGGCCTGGGAACTATAAGTTAGGTACCACCCCAGCATTTGCCTGGTGTGAATGAGGAAAACCGAGGGAAACCTCATTCTGGATGGCTGGTCTGAAAAATCTTTTTATACTTTTCCCACAGAGTGCCCCCACCGGGAATCGAACCCAGGACTGCTTGCATCAATGGAGATAGAATTAGCGTGCTTTGGTGTTGATATATATATGTAGTATTTCTTGTTATTGTTGTATACGTATTTGTTATCCTTATATTTTTATTTTACTTCTTATACTTTTATTTATCTTTTGTAGTAATTTGTGTTTTATTTTGATATGTTTGTTTGTAAATTTTAGTCGTATGAATTGTGACGGAGATATATAACCTCAATGCTGACATCTCCATTAAATCTCAATCAACAAGTAATTGTTGTTATATATTTTCATTGTCATATATTTATTATTTTATCTGTTATGTCTTTACTTCTTATTTCCCTATTTTCCTTAAATTTTGTTACATTCTTTTTTACATTTTATAAAGCGGTCGGTTTACAAGGAGTTGTGTTGATCGTGACAGAGATAGCCTGAATGCAGACGTCGGAATCAATAAATCAATCTATAAGCATTTGTTTTTGTTAGCAACCCTCTTTTTACATTTTTACGAAGCAAGATATTCAAAAATCCGTTCGATAAAGTCGAAATTTTACGAATCTCTCGTGTTCCAGTGACATCCAGATGAATGTAATAAATCCAGTGGTTTCCAAGAATGAAATACAGTGACATCCAGATGAATGTTATAAAATACTCCGTTGTAGAATACCAGTGACATCAATGGAGTTGTCACGAAAACATATCCGTTATAAAAGGTCACGGTACTGGATGAATACAACAAATCCAGCGACAAATCCAGTGGATTCCAAGAATGAAATCTAGTGACATCCAGATGAATGTAACAAATCCAGTGGTTTCCAAGAATGAAATACAGTGACATCCAGATGAATGTTATAAAATACTCCGTTCTAAAATACCAGTGACATCAATGGAGATGTCACTAAAACATATCCGTTATAAAAAGTCGTATTAGTCTTTGAGATGATGAAATTTTTTTAGTGAAAGCAAGGGGTGAGTTAGTTATACTATCCTTAGATGATAGCACCTTACTGACAGAAAAGAAAATAATCTTTTGTCTCGGTAGATAAGAGCAGGCCTTACGGAGCATTCAATTACGACACATATGTGTCTGTTTTGATGACAAAACAGTTCGCAACTTCGAAATCGTATTTCCAGATCGGAAAAATGAAGAAAAAAAGTAAAAAGAAAAACTGTCTTAGATCTCCGATCACTGTTGCCTACCTGAAGCAGCATAAAATACCTTCAGAACATAAATTCCCTTTTTCAGTCCGAATGTTCCGCAAGGAAAATACCCTTATTTTATCAGTAATGTGAGTGCTGTCCTCGAGCGTGAGCAACAATTATTCCTAATATAAAGGTCTTGACACTTTTATCACTAAATGAAATCCTTGAACGCATATAGGAAAGTCACACCTGGAATGTAAGAGATTAATTTGATATTCAATGATCACGAACATGTGTTATTGAGCATGAGTGTTAACAGATACGAGAAGCATACATAATCTCTAATTTCTTTATTATATGTTAATAATGTTGAAAATAAACACAATCGTATTGCAATCTTTTTAACATATTTCTGCTTAACTTTCTATGCGGAACAATTTATGAGACAACATATATTAAAATTAAACAAAATCAGAATTACTATTATAGTATTTTGAATATCCAATTTTTTGTAGAATGGAAATCATAAATATAGCTTCCTCCTGTCGGTATCCAATGTTTCACAACTATTAAATATAATGTTTAAGCCATCCGTTTAACCCCAGAACCACGGGAATCCTATAAGAAAACAAAACATTTTACATTTTCAAAACGTGTTTTTACATGATTTAATGGGTCAACGTTAATTAGTGTTTAGATAAGTAATTCAATAATCCAAGAATAGTTATTCTTGAAATGATAGTGATGTAATGATCTATCAGTTTTTTTATCAAAATGATAGTAAATAAAATTATTTCAACGTAAAGTTTAACGTATGCAAATTTATCTATAAATGGATTGATTATTCATATACAGCAACCTTTGAAACAGGATAAATATAAGTAAATACCATTGGGTAACTAGAGTAAGTACTTACCCCACATCATGTTAGCTGTTTGCATATTTTCTCCTCTCTGTTGTTGGAGTGGAACTCTCTGAGGATAAGGCATTGGCATGGGCATGGGGACAGCCAAAGCGACACAAACGACAAGAGCAAGGAAAACGAAAACCTTAAAAAAAGTGATCACAATTCTAATTATTTGTTCCTGTTTTCAGAATTATTAACATACATTATTATTATTATTATTATTATTATTATTATTATTATTATTATTATTATTATTATTATTATTATTATTATTATTATTATTATTATTAACAATAATATTTTAGTATTTTGTCTGTCATCAGGTCTTAAGACTAGTGAGAGTTTTTCTTTTTTTTTTTTTTTTAAGGTTTGAGTCAGGAAATACTTCTTACACTTTTCTTTATTTTCTGCTTCACCTTTCAACTCCTAATACTTTCTTGTATTTTTCAAATCATCGATCGGTTGGTTTCTTCTTTCTGTTTCTGGTTTTCCCTTAATTTTCCCCTATGGCGTTGTGAAGAAGACGACTTCTTTGCAAGATGTATCTAGTCCAATTGGTCTTCTTACAAAGAATACTGGCTAAAGATGTTTTTTCGTTCACGTTTTCTTTTGTATCTTCCCACATCACATTTAGTTATTAAGTTCAATGGTCTGTGGTTGTTTAGTATGAATTTTATTGCCTTCAGGAAATTTACTTTTAGTTTTCATTCTTGCTATACATTACTAACGTGTATAGTACGTTTGTCTTTTCTAAATATTATTTTAATACAATGTTTTGTTTAACAATAATGCAAAGAGAAGTTAAAGTTTCCAAATTCAAATCCAAAATACAATACTTGGAACTTGATTGCATGCAGTTCTGCATTAAAAACTTAGAAAAAATGTCAAGAATGTTATTCTGTTTGTAGTATTGCTTGACTATACGTTTGTTAGATTATGTTGAGGAATGGTACAAATTAAAATAAAGTATTCCTTTTTCTGTGTTCTGACATATCTAATGTTGTATTTCTTACAATAGTATATCACTATTATCAAAATTAATAATTTGCTCCCATTGTCAACGTACTTCTTGTAATTAAGAAAATTTTATTCATTAAGAGCCTCAAGAAAAATTTTCGTCACACGTAAAATATATAATTATTTTTGCTTGCGTCTTTAATCTTACCTTCTACCTTGGTCAATTCCTATCACGTGTCTGATAATAATAAAATTTCTAGTAACACAATATTATTCTGTCTCTGATTCCCTTCAAAATCATTATGTCCGTGTTCACTGTTACTTCAAATTCCTCAACTATCTCGTGTTATGAAATGAAATTTTCTCCACAGCCAAAGTTATTCTGGATATACGAAATTATAGTATTTGAAAACGCAGTAGACAATCTTTCAGTTTTGACTTCTGGTTTACACCAAAGTTGAGGGCGTTGCTGCCTCTCAACTACTTGTATATATTTTGATTGTTATAAATAGAGAAAGTTTAGTTGCATAATTTACAGGGTATTTTATCACTCAGTCTTTTTATTAAACTTTTATGTTTAAAGTACTAAACTCTTAGTTAGTGTAGCTAATACCTTTAACTGTTAATGTGTCTGCAAGCATGAATGTAAATATATATATATAATTTAAAGAAATCATGAAAAATAATTTTACTTACCTTAGCGAACATGGTTGTTTCTAGAATTGTTTTCTTCTGTGAGAAAATTCAATTGATGTTCTAATTTTAAGAGCCGTAGCATTTATACCATGTTTTATCCTTGAAATATTAACAGTTGATATACCGCTTATGATTCAGGATATAGTTGACCATTTGACCAGTGAAGCAAGCGCGTATTAGTTACATTTGAATAACAACATACAACGGTTGATTCTATTGATATATGCACTAGCAAAAATTAAATTTAATTTTTCTTTGCTTTTCAATCTTAAGCAGTGGCAATTATTATACAACTCATTTTGAAAGTAAATGTATTAAACACATTTATGAATATAATATTAACATTTGCAAACAAAGATTATTTTATGGTCAATGAATCACTCAATAATACCTTTGTTATTATTTTTACAACATAAACATTTGTAACAAAATATTTCAAGCGAAGTAAATAAGCAACTTAGAAATCGACATTAGTTATAGGAAAACTAATCATTCAACTAAAACTATTTTCTACAGCTTATGCAATTTATCACAATTTTCATGGACTTTGTTTTTGTTATATGTAATGCACAATTTTTGGTTTTGTGTGTTTGTCGTTGTGCGCAAACGCTTTGTTCGATTCACCTATTTTAGAGAACATCTGGATAGATACGGTATGCTATAAGAAATCTCGGGATACTTATAGTACTTATATGCGTATGTTAAGGAGGAAGAGGATTTCAGAAATACTGCTTAATTTTTATAACTTAGTCCTCACAATTAAATTGATGCTGTTTCTTTCATTTTCAAAGCATTCCAGTATTCGAACCAGTATTTGAATGGAGTAGAATTTTTCACGTTTCACTTTAATCGAACTATGCATATTGAGGGTGGAAACGGGATTAAAATGAATCTTTTGAACTTACTGAAAATCATCCTTTTGTTTGACAAATGCTCAGCTAGTTTAGTTGTTTAGGAATGTTGAGTTAATCTGAAAGTATTTTAAATTGTACGATGATTTGTAGGAGAAATAATTTTACTTGAAAAACTGCCGATATTCAGAGTTATATAACATGAGGAGGGACCAGAATGTTGATACCATTATAATCCCCGATGATGAATGCAATATCTGCATTCGAAACGTCAGAAGTCAATACCTTCACCTAGCTCATAGCCCGAGAAGTCTTACCAAAAAATGTAATCACTTATTAGGCACCATAAACCACAAGCGTAACTGCTGAGTCAAATGCAAAGAGTCAAATGTAATCTTGCTTAAAGTTGTGAAATGAATCATTAGTCTTTCAACATTAATAGTCAATCCTAATTTATCCTATCCTAGTATCCTTTTATCCTAATTTAGGAAACGTTAAAGGAAACCTTTTCTTCAGTACATGGCGATTGGTACCAGCATGGGTAATTCGTGATACTACAAAAATGCTGACACATTTTTAAGTATATACAAGATGTAACCTGTAAAAATACTCACATTTTTGACAATGAAAAACTCCTAAATATATAACATTGGAACTCTTATACATATTACTGGATGACGTCAGCCTGCATTTCCAATGGTTTTACTTTCTTTCAGAAAATTCAACAGTATTTTCTCCGTGGAGACGTATTGATGCATATATTGATGCATTGATACATGGCTTATTGATGCGCTGATAGATCTACAGGTTACATTGATAATTTTCTGGAATTCTTGCTAGGCCAATAGGTATATATCCTCACCTTAACCAAAAAAGTGAGTCCTGCGCTAGCTACCCTTTGCTTTTAAAGCTATCATTTATATCTGGAATTCATAAGGTGTCCTTTAAGTCATATACGAGAGCCTAGTATTTGGGCTTGTTTGATTACTTACTCATTTTTGTATTTCTAAGATATGAAAGATTCTCATGTTTGCAAAATACACAGAAATCAACCATACGAAGAATGGGTTACCCAATAAACATATGAATGTTCAAAATCTTGAAAGTTGTAGATATTTCAAATAGGCACTTAAATCTAGAGATGCAAAAAAGCCGGCTTTTTTGAATCGATGTTTTTTTTACATAAAAAGCCGGCTTTTTTGGGAAAAAACGAGAATTTTGGAAATTTTGGCTTTTTTCATTGTCATGATTTTTCTATCTAAATAGCTTTCTTATAGTGTATTCTATAGTAGATAAGAACTCAATGACCTAAATGCCATATTTCGCTGTGAAATTCACCATCAAGATGCATGGAATACATGTTTTACGAATTAAAGCTAACACGAAGATTTTAGTATTTGAGGGCAATTTTAGAGGCTATTTAACTTTATTTTAACTTTTGAGTTATCGAAACTTTTTTCTTCTTTAGATCACTTTAGTTTGTCATCCGTGTTTCATTTCTAAGAGCTTAGTACTCTAGCTTCTAGAGCAAAAGTTAAACTTACTTTTTTCTATATATCCGTCAAAGCATACGTTTTTCAATATATCCGTCTAACCGTACTTCCACATTTCTGTTATACTGTAGCTGTGGAACGATTTAGTAATAATTTCCCGGATACAACCTTGAATACTAATTTATACAAATAATCAGTAGCGGATTTAGAAAAGTACTTTGGGAGGGTTTTCTCTGATTGTTTCGCTTTCTAAAATGTCCTAATTTTATTTGGGAGGAGCTTGAAGTTTATGAGTACAGGCATAATTAATATTTCGTTTCGTTTATATATTTAGTGATAATCGTCCGGATATAACCTTGAAGACCATTTTATACTGAGAATCAGTGGCGGATTTTGAAAAGTATTTTGAGAGGGTTTTTTATTACTAATGTTTAATTTTTCTAAACATTCGTAATTTTTGTTTGACGGGAGCTTAAAATTTATGAGTAAAAGCATAACTAATAGATATTTCGTTTGTTTTAGACATTCCGTAATTTTGGGGAACAGGCTTCAGTCCGAAAGACAGCCCCCTAACCTTCGCAAAACAGTCACTGCTGATAATTAGTAATAATAACGATTTAAAAACAATAAGCGAGGATGTCGCCCAACTCACAGTACATGCACTATTTCTACTTCACAGATGGAACGAAGAAAAGGTTTGTCAGAATGGTCGAATGCTGTGTTGAATCCCGAACTTCCCGATAGAAGCGCAAAAGCTCCACTCAGTGACGTTTGTTGTGCAGTTGTATTTATCTTAACTTAAACGTATTCCTTAGTTCTTTTTTTCTGTGGTGGTGGGGGGGGTGTGTGTGGAAGGAGACCATGAAGGGTGTGAGCCAAGAACATGGTAACCAACAAATTTTCAATTGCTGTGTTTTGCAGCACCAAATAGACAGCAACTCATATCGCTTCGTTTAAACCTTCATGTATAGTCTTATGTGAAAAATCAGCTTTCCGACTTTCAAAATGGGTTGTGCAGCAGAAAATCTCTAATTTCTTAAAATAGTAAAAATTGTGGGTTACTATGTTCTTGTCTCACACCTTTCATATGTTGAATCCCTCTTGTTAAAAATTCAGAGAACTTGACTGAGTAAACCGTGATGGAGGTTATATAAAACTGTAGAATTTCAAGAATATACAGAACCAAAAGCTCTAGATGTGCAGCCTTTAAGTGTATCATATAAATCTAAGTAATTCTCTTATGTTTTTTTTAAATTTTATTTTGTTCCAAAAAGAGGGTATGGAATATTTTAAAGTAAAAATACTACATAGAATGTTGCTAGTTATTTGTGTATTTTTTAAAAGAAGTATTTACTTTTAGATTTGGCTGGTTTACATCAGCTGTTTTTTTTTAATAAACAACTGGTTTAAACTAAAAAAATAAAAAGAGCGATAAATGCGAATCGTGTGAACTTCATAGTGACGTTTCCACACATCAAACCTTCTGCATTAGTTTTATTTCCGTTTCACCTTTTATTCAAGGTGTCCCGTGTTCAATTCTCAGTCGAACCACAACCCTTCTTTCATGCGTGAACAAAGTAGCATTTCGTATATCACTTTAAGCGAAAGTCTTCTCCTTGATAACCTAGGCATTACATAAGAATGTTAAGCATGAACATATGAAACGAAACCAAATTGTATATTTCTGCGTGCCTGAATGACTATTGTTTTATAAAGAAGCCAAGGTTGCTTAAATATATTGATAGAAATTGGCAAAATTTATCGATTGCCTACGTAGCTTCCAACATTAGCTTGGATTGGACTTTAAATGATATCCACATACTAAATTTGTAATTTAATACCTCAGTTTTAGCGTACTGATTATGATACGTCGATCTTTAAATTTTACATGCAAAGCAATAAGAGGATTTTTCCGTTATTGTTTTACATTTAGAGTAATGACGGGAGTTTCAAAATTTAAGAAATTTACTGACCATACATCATTAAGCTTATGTGACCTCTTCCAGCGTAACTCCGTTGTTGCATAATAACACCAAGGCGAAACAAACTTATTTCTGTCAATATGTAATATAAATACATAAAGCAAAAAATCTAAATTCAATAAACCTGTTTTAAACTAAAAATCCTAGTTCAAACTCCCCACAAATTTTTTATGGCGTTTTCAAAAACAACAATGGTTCTTGCCAACCCTGATTATTTTTGAATTAGGGGTTAAAAAATCTTATTATAAACATTGGTTAATCCTTTGGAATTCATAATGAAAATATGTTGAGAAGTAAAATTGTTTGAAATATCTTTTCGAAATTCATGATTTATTTTGAGGTTTTATAATATACATCAACCACTAATTAAATGACTTTTTGTGTTATAGTGAAATGAAACAAAATCTGCTTTCTGAATTTCAAGCAGAATTTTGAAAAAAGCCCAAAATTTCTCAAGCAAAAAGCGAAGCAGAACAAAACGAGTTTTTTTTCTTTTTTTTAAAAAAAAGCCGTTTTTTTTCGATCCCTTGCATCTCTACTTAAATCATACAAACTCGCTGTGAATCAAACAGAATTATGTATCCATCTCTAAAGATTTACTATTTTATACGTTTTTTTTTTAATGAACCAAAATTAAATAGTGAATTAATGACAACATGATACAAAAAAGTAAAACGATTTCAGTTCCTTAGTATTTGAAGACTTAAAAAAAATGTAATCAGTTTTTAGAATTTACTATGGAGTACTACACACAGCAATTTGTAATCAAATACATACAATGGAAACTGATTTTGTGAGGAATCAAATCACTAGAGAACGGCTGGCTTTTATCATGCCACTTTCACTAAATTGCGTATCTTAATTAGAGCATAAGCATCCTTGAATATCTCACGTGCCAGTCAAGTTACGACGGTGAATTTCGGTTTCAAAACGACCGGTATAAACAAACTAAACGGAAATATGTCCAGAATTTTCTAAAATTCTAGTTTTAAGGGAAAGATGGTTCATAATTTTTTCACATTAAAAATGATGTCTGTTATTTTTACTCCATCATGGGAAAACACCTGAAAATTTTGAAATGAAATTTGCAACATTAATTAGTACCTACCTAGATTTGTAATTGTATAATGTGACTTTGATTAAAGAGTCTACAGTATGGTTGGTAGAAAGTTCTAAATTTATGCGAAAAATGTATTATATGTATTATTTGTATAACCAAATGATTTCGTGCTGGTGGCCAAACGTTTGTTTGGCACTATATTGACCAAACGATTTTGCCACCAGCACCTATTTTATTGTCAATCTGACCAAACCTTTTTTCAGTGTAGGGTGAGCAGATTTAGAAACTACAGATATGGGCACTCAACAATCAGATATAATTTATTAGTCCACCAAAGTGTAGGCATTGTTATGCAGTTAGTCGTATCAGCGAGGAAGAAGTCATCTCTACGAAGAATATGAAGCTATTTTACAGTGCATATAGAAATCTTTTCGAACCAAGACTCATTTATGGTGTTTAAAAACACAAAAAAATCAGATTTGTTTTGGTTTTGTTGAGTTTAGGGTCCCGTTCAGTAGCTAGGCAATGTGAGACGTAGACCTAAAGTTTAACGAGCGATCCGAACCACATGAGCTTCTACCTGAATTCGAACTCAAGTCTCCTACGCTAAGACACGTATGATAATCACTTGAGCACAAAGAAGGTTCACATAAAAATATGATACGTAACTACTCGTCAAAACCTGGACATTTTACTGTTGTATTTTACGTTCCCTTTACATTTTTCTTAGGAACCAGGCAACTTTCTAGCAAAACAAGTGTCTTTAAAAATGGGAAGTCTGGTCACGCTAGTTCAGCCTAAAGATAGAGTTATACATGATATCACATGGATTCAAAACATAAAGAAAAATGAATGAAAATATGCAGTGAAATGTTATACCATGACAGAAAACTGATGGTATTTGCAAAGTAACAGTGAACGTTTCTACTCTAGATGGAAACATGAATTGAATGAACAGAAAGCAATTAAGTTTAAAAAGAATGGAAAATTCCTGATACCATGCTTACAAGATATTTGAATTTTTTGCTACCAAAGTATCATTTTGGTTGCTAATTGAAAAATATTCGTTTATGACCAATAAAACGATACAAGTCTGAATTAAGCTCCAAGCTTGCTGCTGAATATTGCATTGTTCCCATAATGTCACGTAGATGGCAGCGTAAAAATTCAAAAATTAATTAGTACCGCCATGTTTCCTAAGTCTCCTTAAGTATTTCAGTTTTATATTCATCCTAATTGAACATGTGGTTCATTGTATCATTTTTCATTCTTATAACGAAATAAGTCAATTAAAACAACTGATATTCTAGATAGACATCATATGGAGCTGTCAGTAGGTTAAGTTATTACTTCCCTCCTTTATCTCCTTGAAATATTGATTTTCTTTCAACTATTAAGAGAAAATCAGGTTTAAATGGGGCATTTCTTTTCACTCTCAATGTTTCTTCAAACTTTTTTCAATATACGTAAATAAAATAAAGCCACATGTTTTTTTTTATTAAAAGAGTGATATGTACCTATAGAAATTCTTAAGAAACTGCATTGTGTATCACCTTCTTTTTTATTTCATTACTTTTGATTTTAAATTCATAACTCATTCTTGGAGTACTGTTACAGTAAGTAAAGAAGAAAGAAGTAACCATTAAACATACATTTCGGGCGGATAAACAGTTATTACTTCGTTTGCAAATAAGAGTTATGCATATACAGCAGAAAAGTTAAAAAAAAAAAAAGACACAAATTAGTTTGGTCAGCAGTTAGATTGATTACACAATTTATGTGAATGTTTGCAAAGTAGAACTGTACTTTCAGTTAATATAAGGCTGTCAGTCATACGTACGTGATACGAAATTCTACTCTTCTGTTCATTGTATGAGATGCTAAGCTTTGACATTCAACATGAGACAGGGAAAAAAATATTATATTCCAAAGATAAAACAAGAAATTACTATTTACTATAATAAATTGTTGTGCATTTCAGTCGTATGTTGATACATGTTTAGATGAGAGAAATATATATTGAAAAATATTCTTATTTACTGTATTTGTTATCTGTTTTGAGCACATGTCGGCGTAAAACATACCTATATTTTAAGGAGTATTGTGCGCCTACTCTATATGGAATTCTTATTCACTGATAACGGTAGAAAATGCTCTCGACACTTAATTATTCTCGAATTAATTTGCTTTTTCAATGTATGTCTTTGTTTTATTTTTCTTAATAATCTGGGCACGATTTCCTAGTGGTAGTCTTTTGGTTTGATGTCATTAATGGATATGTAGTAAATATGCATGATTTAGTTAAGGATCTTGATGTTACGTTTGATGCTAAGTTAACATTTGGCAGTCACATTGAAAAATATACCAAATAAAGCATTCAAGGTATTAGGATTCGTAATTAGAGCAGTACAGAAGTTGTACAATCCGCAGAATAAAACCTGCAACATGAGCATGTAAGTTTATTATGAAACGACGCCTAACAGCGCAGGGAAACAACATAACGTCTAAGTAGCACGAACCACGCCAGGAGAAACCTCGGCGTCTTCCCCTGCACACTTATTTATGAGCAAAAGACTTCATCGTTTCACAATATGCTCATGTTGTAGGTTTTTTTCTGAGGACTGTACAATGCATATGCTCGTTCAAAGTTAGAATACAAGCCTATTATTTGGAATCCGTCTTAATTAAAAATAGTAAGTAATTAGAAAGAATACAGGCATTTTTTTTAAATTTCTAACCTGCAAAGAAAATCAAATTCTTTCGACTTACAATAGCTATAAAACCATCCTTGAGAAGTTTCGTCTTCGAACACTGGAACAAGGCGTGATTTGTTTGATTTATTATTTATTCAGAAAGTAACTCACAATATTTTGGACTGTCCTGACTTAATTTCTTCATTGAATTTTCAAGTTCCTTCATTAAAAAACATAAGAAACACTAATTCCTATTAATGTAAAAAAATCCAAAACTAATATACTAATGAAATCACCAATCTGCCGAACAATAGCTTTGAATAATGGAATGTGTGTACATAACAATGAATTGCATATATGTGATATGTCGTCTAAGAAATTAAGAAATAAATTTATGAATATGTAATTATGTAATGCTTAGCACTGTAATTGAGCTATAGCCTGTTGTGCTGACAATAAATAAATAAATATCTTCGTCTCAAAACGAGGTCATATGAGTTTGTAGCGTTTAGTTTTCTGTTTGTGTGTTTTGTCGTGTAGTTTGTTTTTTAATCCAAAATGTTTGTTTCCATATTTCGCCAATTTTTCTACTAACTTAGCATAAAGTTATCAGCAACCTGTTTTGGTCTAGAAGTGTTCGTAGTGCTATATATACGTTTAAACTTAACTTTACTTTATAGAAATGAAGGGATTTAAAAGTTTCTTCTAGAAGGTCAAGCTTTTACTACATATCACTTGAAGTTGTTAAAGTAAAGCAACAATTACGTAAACGCAATCAATAACAGACAAAAGCATATAGGAAAGTTTAAACAAAATATTTTCAAACAAAAAAGTAAAAGTAAAACAAAATATTTTCTTAAATGCTCTTTAATATATTATATGGGCTTAACAATTTATGTACGTGTTAAAACTATACAAAATATAACCAACGCAATTGGTGTTATTTGGATTATCCAATTTGTTGTAAAATAGAGATCTTGTTTTGTTTCATCCGATCGCTAGTAAGTGTTCCAAAATCCAATCTAGATGCTATTTAAGCAATTAACCCCAGAACCATGGGAATCCTATAAGAAAAAAATATTAATTAGTAACAACTCCATAAATCATCATAGTAGTAAGACAAATATTTAAAAATAAAGTATTTTATATATCAACACACTTATATTTGTAATTTTAGATGATTATTAATTATGATCCAATATAACAATTTAAAAAAAAAATTCTGTTAATCTGAGTACATTTCAATGTTCAAAATAAAAATAAGTTCATTAAAGTAAGTGGCTGAAATAAGTCGAGAAATATTATTCATGCATAATATTCGAATTTAAAGAACTGGGCAGAATAAATAACAAAGAGAAACGCCTTGGACATTGCCCCGCTCAGAGATAAAAACTGATTAGAACAAAATAACGAAAAGTAAAAACATGAATAAAATAAATAACCACAACTAATGAATTAAGAGTTACAACTGCCAATTTCCGGACCAGCTGATATCACGTTCTTAACTAAATTTTGGCTTAAATGGTATTTGAACTGTAACTAATCAGTTTATCGACCCCGAAAACTACGTATTCAACACTAATCTGAAATTTTATTTTTACCTTTCTCATTCCCACCCCACGCCGATAAGGACTGTACATGGGCTTAGATGGCATCGGAAGTGTCACTATTCATCCCATCAACCACAAAATCTATGGATTCGATACCAATATCGGTTAATTATTTTTACATCTCGACCGTTCCCACTCTGTAGAGGCCTTCCACTTCCCTTCTTGCCTAAACGTGGTCTCAAATGTTATCGTGACTCTCACTAATCAGCATATCAATGTAGAGAACTATAAATTCGACACTAATATCGGACATTTTGAACATGTTATTTCTCACGTGCCCAAACTCTCATGAGAATGAGGACTAACGTTGTACTTAGATAGCGACGGAAGTGTTACTATTCTTCCCAACGAACCGGTAAATTATCAATATGTCACTGATTTCAGCCATTTTAGATATGTTATATTTCATGCCATCAGGCCGCATGACAATGGAATTAAAGATGGACTTAAATGGTTTCGAAAGTGTCACTATTTACCTCATCAATTCCGAAAACTATGGATTTGACACTAATATCGGTAATTTTGCACATGTTATTTTTCACGCTTTCTCCAAACTTCCATGACAATAGGAGCTAAAGTAAAACTTAAACGCTGAGTGAAATGTTACTAGTTATCTTACTGACTCCAAAGACTATGGATGTGAAAATAATGTCAGTCATTTTCGATTATTTTTACATAACACTCCATTCCAGCTGTAGAAGCACAGACAATATTTTTTTCAGACTGTAAGTTATATGTGTATGCCAACTTGTATTTAGAAATGAGGCTGCATTACGGCGTTTCATCTTCCTAACATGAAACACTATTAACTTATTCTATTTATATATGAAATTTAAACCACTTTTTCCCGTTAGAATCCTCTTCCTCCCGCGTTAGAATACAAATCGAAACCGTTCTATACACTGCGGTCACGTCCAAGCTACTATATATTCGATAAAATCACTTCGAAGTACGATAAATCAACTGTGTAGATTTTTATACTGGAGAAGCATATATATATATAGAGAGAGAGAGAATCTTTAATATGGAAAAAGTGCAAAAATATCATTTATATATATGGATCTTTGAAGCATGGAAAATAGCAACAACTGGATAAAAACAACAAATACTCACCCCACATCATGTTAGCTGTCTGCATATTTTCTCCTCTCTGTTGTTGCAGAGGAACCCTCTGAGGATAAGGTACTGGCATGGGCATGGGGACAGCCAAAGCGACACAAATAAGGAGGGCAAGGAAAACAAAGACCTAAAATGTAATCACAATACGTATTATTTGATGTTATTTTAAGTTATTAGCAGTGACAGAACACACAAAAAATCTAAAAGTAATATCTTAAAGTTAAATAAAATAGTTTTAGGTGTTGCAGATTATTTACCCTAATGTATTATCGTCTTTAATAAATTTGCATTCTTTTTATAATTATTTGTTTACCTAAATTAAAAGATCTTCATCTAGAATACTTGCAATTCAATATGTTGATGTAATGCATGAAGGTTTTCGTACTTTTATGAAAGCAAGAATGCTGAAAATTTTAATTTACTTCTTTGCTACAAAACATTAGTGATAAATGACCAGTGTTCTTCAACTGTGTTTCAACTTAGTGTTACTCTTGCACTCTCTCGGGAGTACATGCGAATCGAAACTCATCACGTGATTTTCTATATTAACTATGCATCGTAAATTGCAGATACATTATGAAGTTTAAAGAAATGAGAATATAATAGGTCATGTGACAGGAATTAAAATAATATTTTCTTGATTTTGTGTTTTCCTACATACATAACATATATAAAAGTGTAGGGATCTCTGATCATTTATATCGTTTTCATCAGAATAACTGTTATCAATGACACGACATTTGTTGCAAATTAAGAAAGTTAAATGCACTTTGCTTCTTAACCAAAATATTTATTTGTATATATCAATTTTATTTCTATTTGGCGTTCCCTTGTACAGTCAGAAACAATATTAAGTATAGGTTAGAGTTGTCATTTCTTATAGCTCCAACCTTACTTAATATTGTTAGTGGATGTACCTTATTCCTCTTCGCTTGGTCTGTACTTTCTCATAATACATTGTATTCTAATCCTCTGTAATGATTATGTCCTTTTCCTTTCTCTAAATAGCGATTATGTTACTTTCTCCTAAATTCTCATTTATCTAGTATATGAAAGTACAGGATTCTCAAACATAACATTTTATTCATCTGGAGATAACACTGGTTTTATTTTTTTAAATCAAAACAATCAAAATTTTCAATCAAAATTTTTCTTGTTGGCCTTATACATAGAGAACTACATATAGTGTAGCCAAACCCAAACTATCAGTTAACTCAGTATGATGTGCTTATTTCGTAGAAAATACGAAAACTCGATTTAGGGACCGTTCACAGAGGGATTTGTGCCCCTGATCCAAAAACTAGTTATTGGCCAAGATCACAATCATTTGAACCTTGCTCTTTGGTTTTCCTAAAATGCTTGATTAGTCTAAATTCCAAAGTAGCTAAGATGATCTCTGAATTTCAAACATCAATATATACTTTAGTTTCTTTCAAATTAAATAGCTTATGCCTCACTTTGAAGACAATTTCGTTAATATCCTTATTTGACTTTTACCTTAACTTATCTTTAACTTAAGAAATAATCGGATAGTATAATATTATTGACGTTAAATATGTAATCGTGCGTTTGTGTAAATATATCTAATTAAAGGTCTTTTAACTTACCTTAGCGAACATGGTTGATTCGTGAATTGGTTCCTTCGATGAGAAGATACTACTTATTTTTAAAATTTCCAGAGCAGCCGCATTTATACAATAATCTACCCTTGAAATTTTAACACTTCACATGCTTATGATTCATAAATTAATTTACTTGTTAACCTCGTAGAAATAAGCACTTATTAGTTATATTCGAATGAATGCGTATCACGGTTGATTATTTCTGAACTGATGACATCACTTTTAGTTCCTATCCAATGTATTGGCAGTTTCTATATATTTTAAAGTAAATACCAACATATTAGAAATGTTTATTTTCTGTTAGATCGTGTTCTATACGTAATGTGTGATATAGTTTTCATTAGTTTTGTCATATAGATTTTTCCGAGAAAATTCATCGAGTGTAGGAGGGTCTCGAGTTTTATAGACGGAAGTCACATTAGCAGTAGCGGAAAAATAGGAATTACTCCCTCTCCCCTAGGTTTTGGGGTCGACAATGGCTTTTTATTTTTAAAATATTCTTTAAATATTTTGGGAAACACAAACATTAAAGGAAAAATAACAAAGAATGTGCAATTGTATAATTATATGTTTAGTATAGAGTTTATGTCTCACATACAGAATTATTGAGTTTTGAATATTTTACTCGGAACAAAGTAGTCAGACTATTCAATAAGTGAAAAACAATTGATTTTCGCAACATTACTAAACATCTTTTTTCAACTTGAATTTCTCAACCGATTCCGTAACACTCATTTAGTTACATACTCATTAGCATACATTCTTATTAAGGGTGTAATTTGAAACGGTCACTACTACTACTACTACTACTACTACTACTACTACTACTACTACTACTACTAATAATAATAATAATAATAATAATAATAATAATAATAATAATAATAATAATAATAATCAGTGACAAAAGTAAACAACCATCATTTTTCGCATTTTAATAATATTTCTTAGTTGTAAAACATGGTCACTAATATTTTCATGGTGCATTAGAATCTAAATATGCATTTGATTAACAATTATTTCTAAAGTAAACAAGTAATCCATTCGAGCATTTATTTTCAGCACCAAGACATACATCTACTATCTGAAATGGAACTTGAATCGGATGTGCTCCTACTGGAAATCAAACCCTGGTATATACAAGACGCGTTTGCTATCTATACAGGGTGCACGATCTTCAAACACACTTAAGAGGTATAAGACATTGAAATTTTAAGGCATGCAACAATCGGCAGAGTACAATTTTTTTACATACTATTTAATAAAACTAGATTAATATTCTTCCAACCCAATAAAAAATTTTCTTTTCTTCAAATGGCCCTACGTCAAGATATTCCAAATTTTAATTCTACATATTAAATGAACGTATATTTTACCAAACCTATTGTTCTATGGAGGCCGCGTGACTCATTGGTACAGCGTTCACTTCTGGTGCTTGGGGTCTTTTGCTCGATCCAAGCTCGCGCCAAGTGAACTTTGTGGTGGAAAAACACCGTGTGCGTGGGTTTCCTCGGGGTTCTCCCGTTTTCTTCCATTTTCTTCATTCCACCATTTCATATTAATTCTCATCATCACCTTTTCCTTTAGCCTAGCCTGCATAACCGTGCAACATAAAATTTAAAGATTTCATTACATTTCTATTGTTGTATGTTCGAAATTAAGGATACATTATGTACAAAGAAAATACGAAATGTGCACAAAGTTCCGCAATTGCAGCGGCGCCCGAATGTACTGAATTTGTACTTGCTTTTCTCCTTAAATCTAACCTTTTGCTATTCTATACTTATTGATATTTTATATTTATTTATTTATTTATTGGAGTTATAAGTGTAACACTTATATTCGTCTGTACCTTTGTATCCATGCATTTACAGCAACACTTCAGACGTTATGTAGTTTAAAATACAGTTTTGGAATAATAATTCGTTCTCTAAATGCTTGCAAAAAATAACCTCGCGTGTTTCAAAGATATATCAAACGTTAATTAATTCCCTGCATTAAAAAGTACTTTATTTTTCCGTAATAAGTATATTCGCATTTCAAAATAAACACAATGCTTCTAAAACCTATCGGAGTTCACTTCTTGAAACAAAGTGAGTCAATTTTACCGCGCGAAGCTAAACAAATCATTATTCTTTTCTTCATCCTGTGCAGCCATATAATCAGCTTAGAAACGACAAGCTTTAGTCCGCTAAGTGGTTAGTATTCGCGCCTTTGGCGTGTGAGACACGGGTTCGATTCCCGACGGGAGCTCATGTGGTTTGAACCCCACGTTAATCAGTATGTCCCGTCTCATATAGCCTCGCTCCTGGAAGAGACGATAAACTAAAAATCAACTCAACTCAAGCTTTAGTCCGTTTCTTCCACTCTTCCCTGTCACAAAGAGATAGAAAATAAACGTTAAGTTATCGCGACTAACAAACGTGGTCGTAATCTTTTCCATGTGTAGTACAAATATACATTCTCCTAAATGTAGAAAACAGTATATTCAAAGTTTCATTACATAAAAGAATTACAGTAGAACGTCGATAATCCGAACATCAAAAATCCGAAAAGTTAAAAATCCGAACGCGGTCCCTAGAAGCTTTTCATATTTTGTGTTAGCGCTACGGATAAACAAACAATAGGGTTCTCCGTCGGCGTTGTGTGAAGTCATTGTTTTCACAAAAGCTCATTCCTATGCAGGAGCGGACACAAGACGGATTTCTGGGGGAGCGGTTGGTAGTAATATTGCTACTTAGAGCTACTTTTAAGAGCTCCAAACTTTTTATGGATGGGTTTATTTATATATAAAATAAGAAAGTTTCCTATTCTGGGGCGGGGCAATTGCCCCGATCGCCCTACCCTCGATCCGCTGCTGTTCCTATGTAATTGTTTGTCATACATATTTTTATTTTTATCTTCCCTTAGGCCTATACAAGTTAAGTTTTATGTGTGAGTTACAAGAGCAGTGTAACTTAGTGTACAAGCAGGTTCTTCAGAAACATTAAATGTAAATAGCTACACGTACAGTATTGTAATTACTGTATGTACTGTATAACCACTGTATCGATGAAAGAGCTTACCGTACAGTATATTTAAGGCTAAAAGACATTTTTTGTTCATTTTCGAAAATCCGAACTACCTGTGGTCCCAATTAGTTCGGATTTTCGACTTCCTACAGTATTACATACATTACGGTAGTTTCAATTTCACCTTAAACTATAAGTCCATATCAAATACCGGTTTAGCTGTACTGAAATGGACGGTAAACTTCAACGAACAAGAAGTAATTACTGTTCAGCCAGTGGCGGATCTAGGATGCAAAAGCGGCGGGGGCACTTAGAACCCAGACTATGGTAGATATATAATGAATTTGCTACAAACTTTCAGAAATATATAAATAATAACTGCAATTGTTTTCGTCACTCAAAAAACTGGAGCCTAGGACCCCCGAGCCCAGAGTAGATCCGCCAATATGTTCAGCGTACCCTACAAGCTTTATAAATTAGAAAGAAAGTAGTGTAAGTTTTACTATTGCAGATAGTCCCTGAATCACTTTTAGTAAATGTTTATAATAAGGATATACTAAATTTGCAACATCTAATTTACTCTCTAATAATTAACTTCCTTTTGCCGAGATTTAACAGCTTTGTAAAAATTGTATTTGTTTTTCTAAATAGTAATTACAAATTATTTTAACGGAGATGTGACTAGTACCAAATATCAACTGTGATACATGTAGCCCATATCTCCGAAATCAAAGGCCAGCACCGGTATACATATGAATGTGGCCTGTCAGTGTTTACCACCATGGTAAGTTTTATGAGGAGTGGATGAGTTTCAGCGATCGCATACGGTATCTTTATAATTGAATAATTGTCCTAGAAAAAATCAAGGGAAGAACGAAAAGGACTATAAGAGTTCCTATAGATTTTTTTTTTTTTTTTTTTTTTTTGTCAGCAAGATTTCCTGTGCGTTTTTCTTACAATGTCAGGTATTATGAGATAAATGAAGGCAAGACTATAGCAATAATCTCCTTATATTCTTGAAATACACCAATGTGAGCATCAGCGTATTAGCTTGCAATGTAGTTTAGAAAGAAGTAGAGTTTTCTGATAGACGTACACATTTGAGGAATAATCTAACTTCCTAACAAACTCTATTGCCTATGGAATCCGGAGGTTCAATGTATTCATATTTCTGCGAGATCCATCTTAATATTGTCCTTCCATCTGCGCCAAGGTCTTCCTAATGGTAGTTTTCCGGTTGGATTTTCCAGTTAAAAGTTTGTGTTTATGTTCTTCTGTGTTTGTGTGTAAGCGTGTTTATGTTCTTCTGTTCTGGCTGCCTGGCTAGCCTACTTGATTCTCCTAAACTTGGTGAGCCTAACAATGTTTAATAATTAATATAAATTGTGCAATTCCTCGTTATGAAGTTTACACCATTTCCCTTTCCCGTTACTCTTGAGTCCGAATATTTGTGTCAGAATTTTATTCTTTAAATACTTTCAGTATGCGTTCTTCCCTTAAAGTAACGACCATGTTCACAATGATGCAGCACAACAGACATAATTATCGTTTTATATATTTGAGGAATAATCACCGAACTAAAACATGTTTATTAAGTTACTGTACGACATGAACGAAATTATGCCACTGTTGACGCACGAGAATAAACAAAAGTTTTAGATCATTAATAACATTGGCTTTATCCAAGCTGTTTATATTATTATTGTGTTTGAACATGATTTGTCTTTGAATATCTCGGGAGGACAAACCTAGCTTTGTCACCTTTGTCATAGTATTTTCTGGTTGGTTTCCTCCATATTTTCATAATTCCAGTGATAAGTACTTGTGAAGTAAGCTGTTAGCCTTGAGTACTAATCATTAGCAATTTAAAATGAGTAATTGTAATTGATGCAATAAACAAAATGCTTTGGCATTGTATACTGTAATTATTTGTTACACACTGTTAACCACAAGTGACTTTGCTGATAGAACTGGAAATAGTATCACACTCTCACTTAACAAGCGTAACATTGCTCAGTATTCTTCAAGTATTACTATATTTTCATACCTTAATTGAGGAAATGTTAAAAAGTGGTCCTTTCGCCATGTTCACATAAATATTTTGACATATTACTAGATATAGAAAAGTGTTAGACTTCTCATGTTCTGGTAATAAAAACTCTTTTAGGAAATGATTTCTAAATTCACTTTTCACATGTCACTGGATGAATTAATTCTGCATGAAAACAGCTGCATGTTTTTCTTGCAAACATTTACCACATATTCCCTGTACAGGTTTCTAGCTATCTGCAAGTTTCATTCTGCAAGGGATGGAATTGAGACAAAACTGTCTTCATTTTTTGTGTCTGCTCAGTTGAAAAATAGCCGTCTCGTCTCTAGTCGAAAATCATCAGCACAATCTCAGTCTCTTCTCGATGAACAGAATCTTCTCTCAATCTTGATCTTGGACTAGAGGGCAAAGTCTTGATCTAGATTCGATCTCCTTTCGATAGTATCTAAATAAATTGTGTAAAATAAAAAAAATGTATAATCGGTATCATCTTCTACAACTGTCATTTCCATTTTGTATTTTTCCACTTCCTTCTTGACTGTAGACCCCCCTCCATGCAGCAGACCGTCATTCTCAGGGACAGGGTGGAGCGGAGAAGGCGGATTCATATCTCATTCACGTATCACCCCGCATTCACATTCTCTTGCATGCCCTCTTATCCACTGCCAAACCTCTCAGAATACCGCCAAGAGACTGGCGGGTGTTTGGTGAGTCTTGAGAAGTGAATGATCCGTAGACGTCTTCCTCAATCTGGGTGGAACGTGAACCAATCCCGGACTCCTGTTGCGTGAGTTCAGTGAGTTCTCGGGTTTACAAATCTTTGAAAAATAAAAATAAAAACAAAATAAAGAAATATTAAAGCATAAAAAAATGCTATTCTCTTGTGGGCATGTGGGACTATATTTTTGGTTTGAGAGACTGTTTCTTTTAGTTCAAGTCTTGTTTCTTACTTTTAGGTTGCCTGTTTCAGGGGTCCACGCGTTTCTATCGACGGGAATGGCTTTCTTCCACCCCCATTCTCTTTGACCTGATCCTAAGGTGAAAGCGTGCTAATAGAATAGCCAGGGGAGTAGCGAAAGTACTCCTCGCGAGCGCCCCGGTGTGAATTTGTTTTATTGAATTTGTTTTATTCACACAATTTGTTTTATTTATAAATGTATATTTAATATTAATTTTTATGGGTAATAGAACATAAAGTCATGTCTGGGATCTCCCTCTCACAAAAAGCCATAACGAAACGAGAACAAGGTAAGATATAAAGTTGTAGATAGTGTGGAACAGTGTCGTAATGGCTGTAGTCCGCAAATCATCCGAGTGCTGTTGAGGGCTTGTCCTCTTTCCTCATTAAGGTGGATCACCACCTTGAAGTCATTACATATTTTAGCTCATTCCCTTAACTACTGCACAACGAAACGTTACATATTATAAATATTGTACTATAAGATAGTTATAATTCAGCTACAACACAAGACATTGATTCATTTCGTTGTGTCTTCTGATATCGAATAAGGTAACAAATAAAAGAAAATGTTTGATTCGTTCTATAATAGGCACACAAGATGGCACTTGCTGTTAGATCTTACTAGAAGTGCTCAATTTTATAAAATATTTATTTGAATGTGTAAAGTACTCTAAAGTAACGATCTAAGTGCAAAATAGATATATTGTTTGACCGTTTTTCGAGTTAAGTATCTAATTTTATTTAAATATTAATTTACATTGAAGGAACTAGATTTTGAGAAAAAACTTGCGCAGAACGTCATAATGCGTTGTTGCCAAATTTGTACGTTTAATTCCTGGATTCTAGCAGTGCAGCTCGAGAAGCGGAACGTAGCTGTGAATTACGGTATGGGTCGAAAACTAATTTCTCCAGTAAGTATCCAAGCAGTATTCCATGATTACTACCTTTATCATCTGGCACCAGTAAACATTCAACACTACCTGGCAACGCCGTACTATTCAAGCAGCGTTTAGCATAGCACGGAGAACACCTAGTGATCCACCTTAATAAAGTTATTACTTATAACGCCGGACAGGTTAAAGGTATCAAGAAATTAAGAAATGACACTTTAGTGGTGGAAACCGTCGAGATGCAGCAAACAGCGCAGTTAATTAAATTGACTACTATTGAACCAGTTAACGTGTTGGTAGAACCCTGGAAAATAAAAGAAAGTGAGGATATTGAAAGACGTCGATCTTCACGAGTGTACAAAAAACAAATACTACAGGAGTCCTCAGTCACTGAAAGCGTGTGTGATGTAAATGTTGATGACAATAAAAGTAATTGTGCCTGCAATTTTTGTAACGATCTGTACTCCAATTCAAAAATCTAAGGAGCAGTGAGTTCAATGTGAATTGTGTGGACTTTGGGCTCAAACGGAATGTGCAGCAAGCGCGAAGCACATTTCAAATGTGATATTTGTCTGACGTTACCTTCTTGAATGTACTTTCCTGCTGTACAAGTCTCTTACCTCAGATAATTATGTATGTCATTTTAATCTCGTTTTTTCCTTTCAAAATGTAGCACTAAATTTATTAATTTACTGTCATTAAACCTTAACAGTTAGATCCTATGTAACTAACTAGAATATTATGTTGAAGATTCTATTGTTGCACTGAACCAACTTTGGAGTCCTGACTTGTTTAATAATAAAGTTATATTCATTTAAAAAAAAGTATATCATTTTCACCAAGTCTTCCTCATATGTGATTCATCTACCGTATTTAACATGTCTCAAACGTTATGCTATTTCAAAACTCTTGTAAATTTTGCTTTGGACCCTATCTGGGACCTTGCGGAGGACTCTGGGGAAAAAAAATTCAAAACGTGTGCACACAAACAAACCGTAGTCGCCGATTTTTCCATCTACCGAAAGATGATTCGGGATAACACATTGTGGACACCTGCACTAATCTCGGCAAATTTCTCGTTTAGAATCGGGCCATTGTTTCCTGCAACTCTTTTCTCGCAGTAGCAACAAAACACGTATTTCCTACTTTGAAGTCATCTTTGTATAGGCAGACTCTCGTTTGTTTAATGTGGCGTTTTTGATCAAAGGGCCGTTTCTTGAAAAGGGGGGCCATTGCTCCTTAACCTATTTTTTCAGAGAGAAACAAAAAATTCGTGCCGATTTATTTTCGGTCTAGTATATATGTGCCAAGTTTGAAGAAAATCGGATGACGAGGAGCCCTTGTGAAGCAATCTTCTTTATATTTTCACGTTTGGACTTGACGAGTTTTTGCTCCAAAGTGTGCTAAAACTGGATCTTATGTCGCAGTGCAGGAACCAATGAAAATAACAAGTTTCTGATTACTAAAGAAGTATAAGAAAGAAATAATTGATCTTGAAATAAAACTTGTTTACAACGGAAACCGTTTTCATGGGCAAGGTTATAAATTTATTCACACATTGAAACTCTTACACAGGCACGTAGCCAACGGAGGGATCCGGGGGGTCCCGGAGCCCCCTTATTCGAAACCAGAAATGAAAAAAAATAGGGAAGGATGAAACAAAAAGAAACGAGAAAAAGAGGAATCATCGTTAAAAATAAAAAGCTACAGCTTAAGCTTTCGGTTACTCTTTCTTATGATGAGATTTGTATTACTTGCAATACATGGTGGCGAATGAGCGGGATACGCTGGAAAACATAGGGAATTATTTTTTTTTAGAAAAGTTCTGCTACTACTCAGGGAAATTTCCAGCTTTCGAAAAGCATAGTGCCGTTCTGTAACAGCTTGGACATTTTTAATCATAACTTTTCGTCATTGCTTCTCTGCAGTATCAAACATGTTATTTCAGAAACTGTGTTCTATTGCTCCTTTCACCTGTCACTTGGAACAGATAGTAGTTGAGGGAATAAAAAAAAAAAAAAAAAGAATGTGGAAAGAAAGTTATGTAAACATTTGATTCAACAGAGAAAGGAACGCAGACATTGTAAAATATTTTACAAAACATTTTTGAATACTTACTTTTTATAATAGTTGAGGTTATAATGAAAGGAAAATTGTTATAATATTTGAATGAACCGAGGAAGGAACGTAAATATTGTAAAATCTTTTTCAATACTTTTTTTTATTCTTTTACTCGTTTGTTATTAAAGTAACTGATGTATCCTCATTTTCTTGTAATAAAAAAGAACAATATATGTTGTCAGTAAAGTAGTTTAGATTGATCGTGTCTTCTGGGCCTTCAGTAATCATGTTACCCCCCCCCCATTACTAAATCCTGGCTAAACGAACTAATGTATGTTGTAGTAAAATAGTTTAGAATGATCGAGTACCTGGTGTGATGATCACAGTATTTCATGTCATGGAACCTCTCCTTACTTACGAAATCCTGGCTACGTGCCTGACTTACATTAATGTTTACAGGCAGTGATATACAAAGTTAAAAGTTCGATGGGAAGATTATTTCGATGGGAAGATAGGAAGATACTTTCTCAAGGTGAAGTGTTTAGAAACAAACTTACAAGTATAAAGATAACGAAGGAATTAAACATGGTTGCAATTCACCGCGACAAAAAAAAAAAAAATAAAATAAAATAAAAATAAAAAAAAATAAATAAATAAATAAATAAATAAATAAATAAAACAATATAAACATTTGGTTTATATTAATATCAAAGTTTTAGCACAATTTGCAAGCGTTGTCTTAAAATGTTAACAAGTACTAGAGCTTTCTAGCATATCTACCTAGACAATGTAGACAACCGTTGTGCAAGAAGAGCATACGATATAATATGCATCAAAGAGGTGTACAATTCATAAACAGTGTTGCCAGAGCTACTGATTTTTGCAGGAGATCTCCTGCTTTTTCTACGTTCTACTGATCTACTGCAAATGAAAACGAAAAGTGAACAGTCTCCTGCATTTTCCTTACTTCGAGAACTTAAAGAAATGTATTATTATTATTATTACTTAATTTTCATTTTTTCCTTACCTAAAAAGAGGAAATTTCTTTGTATGCATATACAAAGCTCTGTAGAGCTAATAGTTATAGAGCTTTGCTGTATATAACATAATTACAAAGATACAACTGTACGTCATCTTCTATATATGCATGATGGTTGGCAATCGTCATGACTTGTAAGATTTACAAGTATCTGTTGTTTAGATTGGGACTAGGGTTGGAAGCAGGGGTAAAAGTGAGGGGAATATGCAGGGGGACGTCGTAACCCTACTTCCAAAATATATCTATGGCGTCCCCCACTTTCAAAAAAAATATAATAGGCAAAGATAGGCACGGGGGACAGTGTGACGTTATGCGTCACCCTACCTTTTCAGAACAACTTTTACCCCTTTTTGGAAGAGTAGCTTGCTTAGATCACCTCTCTACGATCGTCAGCGAAAAATCGTCTTATATTACGATTACGTGTGACTGTATCATATAGCTATACTATCGCTAGGTGCATGGTAAGACATTTTCCCACATCACTTTGCTCTTTCACTACGTCTTACTTTACACATGTGTGTATGAAACATTATAAAATAAAGGAGAAATCAGGGTTTTTCAATCTCCAAACGATTTCCTATCATCGGGAAAAAAAATTATGAAACTTATTTTGAAGTAATTAAAATTCAAATTTATGTATTACTTTATTTTGAAATGAAAGTAATAATGGATTCCGGACTGCTTGTTTTGACCACTGTCCTTTTAATAGTGCCAAATGTTTTGCTCCTTTGGAGCAAGTGCCGCCACTTTATATGTCTACTGCTTTCTCCTGTTTCTCATCTTCGAATCTTCTGCTTTCCCAACTGATCGGTCTGGCAACACTGTTCATAAAGTATACTTAAAATGAACTTACTTTATTGTTATTCTTTTTCACCTGAAATGGGTGCAAAGATCCAAGTGAAACGTGACTAGAATTCTGACATTTCCAGCTAGATTTTGTGGCTAAGATTCCAATATTGCCATGGGATGAATGTCAGAAAGGTACATGAAGTTCAAACAATTCGTGCTAACCAGTTATGAATATTTCTCATAATAGATTAATTCTCTGCTAACCTGTGATTCAATAACATTGGTCGACGTTTCAATTAATCTTAACCAATTATGTTTCAATTTTGAAAAAAAAAAAAAAAAAACACTAACTTTTAATTGTGAATAGCACAGCAAACTTAGAAAGGTTAAGATAGAGCAAAACGTAAAGGGTTATAAGGGATGTGCTTATGCTGTCTGGTTTATAAGTACTGTCTTGCCGAAAAAGTACATTACCTTCAGCTGTTGCGAATAATTCATGTTTTCATCTAGACATTAGCCGGACGAATTTCGAAGTTGTAACCTCCACTTCGGTCTTGTCTCCTTCCTCCCTGAGAAGCCTCGACTTCCCAGTTTTGTTCAAGTTGCGTTTTTCCGGTTTCCAGCTTCTCGTCTCATGATACTCCAAATATGGTCAAAGACGTCCACCTAGACGCCTCCCTCGTCTTACACATCAAACTGACGTCACACTCAATGTCTACGAGGCAGATTCTCCTCCTCCGAGGCGATGTCCTCAAGATCCTCACTAATCAAAATCGAACCCGGCAAAAAACTCGGTGGTCTGGCAGAAAACAGAAAACCTCTTACTCTTGAAGAAAAAATGAAATGGAATCTTTAAGTTTTACGTCCCACGCTTATGCCGGTTAGGCTAAATTATACGGTGATGATGAGAGATGAGTGAAAAATGGTGGAATGAAGAAAGTGGGAGGAAACGGAAGAACCCCGAGAAAACCCACGCACACGGTGTTTGTCCACCTACTCTTGAAGAAAACACGGAAGATGCATACCTAAGTAAAATATTGTCTTCCTCTTTGCTGATCGCGGAAGCAATCGTCTTCAGACAGAATTCTGCATTTCTTCGTGTTTGTCAATAAACGGCAATATAAAGCATAAGCGGAAATTAAAAGGGAAAAGGTAAGGGACTTATAAGACGTTTGCTTCATGTGCCATGTTTAATGATAGAAGAAAGAAAATTATACAAAAATACTCTAAGAGCCTAAATACTACATTAATGATTTTTTTTAATAAAGTTTTCTTTCGGTGCGGGTCCAACGGGAATCGAACCCTAGACTGGATCTTTAACTCAAGTATCTGCAAATTATATAATAAACCAACAATAACGAATCGATTGTTAAATTTAGGGTTCATTCACATCGTATTATAGGGGCCGCGGTGGCTCAGTGGTAGAGCGTTCACCTCTGGTGCTAGGGATCTCGGATTCAAACCCTGCTTCCGCCAAGTGAACTTTGTGGTGGACAAACACCGTGTGCGTGGGTTTTCCCGCGGTTCTCCCGTTTCCTCCCACTTTCTTCATTTCACCATTTCATTCATTACTCATCATCACCGTCTCCTTTAGCCTAACCGGCATAACCGTGGGACGTAAAACTCAGAAATTTCATTTCATTTCACATCGTATTATATTCACTGGACACAAGTTAGTCAGTATTTGATATTTTTACATCGACTAATCCAAGAATATCTCTTATTCGAGATCCCAAGAATCATTATTACTATTATTAGGTGGGCCCGATCCAACCATATTATACTTCATTTGAAGCCTATCGTGGACATTTTAGGGGGGCGAAAACTTAGGGGAAGTCCGGCCCCTTAGACTCCTTTGGATACGGGCCTGCACTTCAGTAATAGTAAAAAAAGACAAACTAACGGAACATATTACTAGTTTTTTTTTTTTTTTTTATTAATCCAGCGAAGCGGATAATAGACGCTAGTATAGCATAAATGGTAAGAAATAGCAAAAAGTACTTTTTTCAATATGAATTGACATTCCCAAGAACAAGCTTTATCTCTACTTTTGTTCTTCTACTCAAATCACAAGTGGTGGAACTTAACAAATTTCAGTTCCAATATTGACCATCGTATGATATAGGGGATGGACAAAAATATGGAAACAGCTGGTATAAAAGAAGTAGCCGTTTCAAGCACGATCTGCGTCTGAATGATAGGTGTCGCTGTGATCACCGGCGTATCTTGTGCTGTTTAAAATCTGGCCAATCAAACAGATGGGACAGTTACAGTTCTGCGATAAGTCCGTGTAGATTATCTTGAATCATGTCTGAGCTGACAGTTTCAATGACAGCAAATTATGGGTGTATGTATGGTGGGAGCTTCTGTGATGAAAGTAGCAGAAATATTTGGTGTATCAAAGGACAGTCTCGAAGATCATGACGAGTTTTCAGGAAATATTCATTCAGCGAAGCACCAGCGTGAACGGAAGCGTTTGCTGCGTGACAGACACAGGCGCGTATTAGGTAGGATTGTGACTAAGGATCAGATCAGCACGTCTCGAAAAGTCACAGCTAAGCTTAATACAGTGCTTACAAACCTTATTAGTGTTAAAACAGTCGGAAAAACCCACAAGCAAGATATTTATGGCAAACCTGCAATTCTCAAACCATTCGTTGAACCGGCTGTTGACAATGATGCTATATGGGCCCCCATAAAGCCTGGACAATGAGACAGTTTGAGACTGTCATCTGCTTGGGTGAATCTTCCTTTACATTATTTCCAACTGCTGGCCGAGTTTACTTGTGAAGAAAGACAATACATGCGGGCGATACAGATTGTCTGTTAACAAGAATAAGGCATGTAGGTGGTTCAGTGATGATTTGAGCAGCAATATTCTGGTATTCTGGCGAACCAATAATCATCCTGTATGGATATATCACTGCCAAGGACTACGTAACCATTTTGAGTGAGCAGCTGCATCCCATGGTGCAAACTTTGTTACCAGATGGTAGTGTCGTGTTTCAAGATGACAGAGCCCCTGCTTATACCATCCAGGAATGATTTGATGAGCAGGAAAATTAAGTGTGACACCTTCCATAGCCCCCACAATTGCCAGACCTCAATATCATTGAGCTCTTGTGGTCAGTTTTCGAGACCAAGATGCGAGTCTGTTACCTATCACCGTCATCTCTACAACTTCCAGCTGCTTTGGCGGAAGAATGGTACAACATTACTTTCACAACAATACACGACCTATATTTCTCCATTCCCCGTCAACTTCAGGCCCTCTGAATACCAAAGGTGGTCCTAGTCCACTACACGCCGTTCTGAATGCCAAAGGTGGTCCTACACGCTATTAATAAAAATGTTTAATTTTGCAGGTGTTTCGAAATTTTAGTCATCCGTGCTCTTTATTCAGCAAGGATATGTTTCAAATTCAACTTTATTAAATGATTGCAACCAAAATTGGTAAAAATCTTCATATTTTGGTATCAGTTTTGATCTGCATTGATATGGAACAGTACGGATTCTTATTATTCTACTACAATTGTAAATATTAAAACTAACACAACTTGCGATTTCACTATATTCATAGTAATAATTGTAAAAGAGGGTAAGAAACTGTTTTTTATATACGAATTTAGTAACAGCATGCATGGGTTCCATCTCTGGGCCTATCTTGTTATTGCAACCAACAGTTATGGCTATACTATTTCCGATTTCAGCATCAAATATGCATAATTTATAAATCTATCGAAAATTCATTACGTTCAATGAAATTTAGTTGTTTCCTATTTAAAACGAAGGCATTCGAAGATTCGTTTGTTGAAGTCCATATTCTATGTATACAATAATAATGTCTTTGTAATATCCAGAAAGGAATAAATACATAAACACGACATTAACAGCTAAAGAAACATATAGTAGTATCTAAATAAGATATTAATGTTAAGGATCTTACAAGTAAAGAATAATCGTCTCCTGCTCTTATATATAATTAGTATTTCTTCTTAGCATTTAATTCAAAATACACTATAAAACTACCATGATTAAATTATACGAAATATTATAAGTAAAAATGTAATTGTCTTTTGTGTATCCAATTTATGTAGAGTTGATGTTGTATTTCGTTTTTTCAGACAGCGATCCAAAGCCATTAATTTTCGGTTGATCAACCCCAAAACCATGGGAAACCTACAACAAAACACATTAAGTTAGTAAAGAATTATCACATTTAGTTATCTATGTTTCCAAACTAATGAGTTAAACGAAAAATATATTCCAACTTGAAGCTCAACTGTAGTTAAATTTGAATGTTTAAATGCTTGATTTATTAATTTTGATTCAAAAATAGTAATTCTTTAAATTTTACTAGCCTGAATATCTGTGAATTAAAATTAAGATCATAGTCAAATCAAGTAGGTTACTACATTAGGTTGTATGGAAAGAAAAGGTTTAATATAGGTAAATATATCTCTAAAATTACTGGCCATTTCTGCACAACAATCTTTGGGTAACAAGTGAATATACAAGCAGAGCGATTGGGTGTTAGGCAGTAGAAATTCTCACCCCACACCATGTTAGCTGTCTGCATATTTTCTCCTCTTTGTTGTTGCAGAGGTACCCTCTGAGAATAAGGCATTGGCACGGGCATGGGAACAGCCAAAGCAACACAAACAATCAGAGCCAGGAAAATGAAGACCTGAAAAGTAATCACAGATATAATTATTACGATTGCGCACTGGTATTTAAAATATTCTTATGTTAGTATGTCTGTCTGCCAGTTGCTCTACACGAAAACTTCGAACGAAAGCGAATTGTTAACTCCGTTGTTTACAATAGACAGTAAGAGCGATTATCTCAGTCGAGTTAGTAACTGTAGTTAATCCGTTAATATCTTAACGGGAACAGTGATTTTAACGTCCGTCATTTATTCCACATAACCCCTATAATGAAAGGGTATTGCAATAAAGAGATCGATTATCTCCTTTGAGTTTGGTAGTAGATTCAATCTGCTGATATCTTAAGAGGTCACTTTAACGGTGACACACTATATTCCATACATGTAAGTTTCGCATAATTGTGTTTACATATCCCACACATGTAAGTTTCGCATAATTCAGTTTACATATCCCACACATGTAAGTTTCGCATAATTCTGTTTACATATCCCACACATGTAAGTTTCGCATAATTCTGTTTACATATCCCACAGATGTAAGTTTCGCATACTTCTGTTTACATATCCCACACATGTAAGTTTCGCATACTTCTGTTAACATATCCCACACATGTAAGTTTCGCATAATTCTGCTTATATATCTCACACATGTAAGTTTCGCAAATAATTCTGTTTACATATCCCACGTATGTAAGTTTCTCATGCTTCTGTTTACATGTCCCACACATGTAAGTTTCTCATAATTCTATTTACATATCCCACACATGTAAGTTACGCATACTTCCGTTTACATATCCCACACATGTAAGTTTCGTATAATTCTGTTTACATATCCCGCACATGTAAGTTTCGCATAATTCTGTTTACATATCCCACACATGTAAGTTTCGCATAATTCTGCTTACATATCCCAGACATGTAAGTTACGCATACTTCTGTTTACATGTCCCACACATGTAAGTGTCGCATACTTCTGTTTACATGTCCCACATATGTAACTTTCGCATACTTCTGTTCACATGTCCCACACATGTAAGTTTCGCATAATTCTGTTTACATATCCCACACATGTAAGTTTCGCATAATTCTGTTTACATATCCCATACATGTAAGTTTCGCATAATTCTGTTTACATATTTCACACATGTAAGTTTCGCATAATTCTGTTTACATATCCCACACATGTAAGTTTCGCATAATTCTGTTTACATATCCCACACATGTAAGTTTCGCATAATTCTGTTTACATATCCCACACATGTAAGTTTCACATAATTCAGTTTACATATCCCACACATGTAAGTTTCGCATAATTCTGTTTACATATCCCACACATGTATGTTTCGCATACTTCTGTTTACATATCCCACACATGTAAGTTTCGCATACTTCTGTTAACATATCCCACACATGTAAGTTTCGCATAATTCTGCTTATATATCTCACACATGTAAGTTTCGCAAATAATTCTGTTTACATATCCCACGTATGTAAGTTTCTCATGCTTCTGTTTACATGTCCCACACATGTAAGTTTCTCATAATTCTATTTACATATCCCACACATGTAAGTTACGCATACTTCTGTTTACATATCCCACACATGTAAGTTTCGTATAATTCTGTTTACATAACCCGCACATGTAAGTTTCGCATAATTCTGTTTACATATCCCACACATGTAAGTTTCGCATAATTCTGCTTACATATCCCAGACATGTAAGTTACGCATACTTCTGTTTACATGTCCCACACATGTAAGTGTCGCATACTTCTGTTTACATGTCCCACATATGTAACTTTCGCATACTTCTGTTCACATGTCCCACACATGTAAGTTTCGCATAATTCTGTTTACATATCCCACACATGTAAGTTTCGCATAATTCTGTTTACATATCCCATACATGTAAGTTTCGCATAATTCTGTTTACATATTCCACACAAGTAAGTTTCGCATAATTCTGTTTACATATCCCACACATGTAAGTTTCGCATAATTCAGTTTACATATCTCACACATGTAAGTTTCGCATAATTCTGTTTACATTTCCCACACATGTAAGTTTCGCATAATTCTGTTTACTTATCCCACACATGTAAGTTTCGCGTAATTCTGTTTTCATATCCCACACATGTAAGTTTCGCATAATTCTGTTTACATATCCCACACATGTAAGTTTCGCATAATTCTGTTTACATATCCCACACATGTAAGTTTCGCATAATTCTGTTTACATATCCCACACATGTAAGTTTCGCATAATTCTGTTTACATATCCCACACATGTAAGTTTCGCATAATTCAGTTTACATATTCCATACATGTAAGTTTCGCATAATTCTGTTTACATATCCCACACATGTAAGTTTCGCATAATTCAGTTTACATATCCCACACATGTAAGTTTCGCATAATTCTGTTTAAATATCCCACACATGTAATTTTCGCATAATTCAGTTTACCTATCCCACACATGTAAGTTTCGCATATTTCTGTTTACTGCCTTCGGTGGAGTTTGTTTGATGTTATTAATATTTTACCATTACTTAAATATTTCATGAAATATCTTAACATAATATCCTAGCGCTAGATAATACAGAAGAAGGGCCCGGTGGCTCAGTGGTAGAGTGTTTTTCTCTGGTGAGTAGGATTCTTGGTTCGATTTCCGGCCAAGTAATTTTTTGATAGACAATATGGTGTCCGTGTTCTTCTCGAGATACTACCGCTTTCACCCACATTCTCATTCCACCAAATATTTTCTCACCATTCACTTGCCGTAATCATCCGTCTTCCTTAGCCTAAAGGGCATAATCGTGTAACGTTAAAGTAAAAGGTTTAATTTCATTTTCATTGTAATTTCATAACAGAAAAAATATTGCAAGTGTCTTAAATTATTCACTCTTGAGCTACATAATATAGCTACAAGTTTTTCTCGTTTTCATAATGACTTACTTAGTCTCAACTAAGTTAGAGTTCCTCTTCTAGAATTTTTCTTTATATCTAAGTTAGTAAACATTTGTTATAGTTCATAAAGTTTTGTCCAGTATTAGAAAACTTTATAATTGCTAATTTACTGGTTTACATGACAGTAGCTGTGTTTGTTGGTAGTTTTTTGAACATTACTTTATGTTTGTAAGGAAGAAAACAATACAAATTAAAATTTTATGAATTACTGTCCAGAATACTTTTAAATAGCTATAGATAGCTTAGTTACAGTGAATCGAATAAAAACGTTAGAGAGTTTGAAGAATATGAACAGTAGGGACGAAATATTTAATTTACGAGGTGACATGGGGGTTGAAAGAGGGACAGTTTTATTTTTGTATTCCAGAAATGAAAGTTTTATAATACTTGGCCTATATTACAAAACATGTCCAGGGAGCAGCCTGGGATCATTTGTAGACACTGGGGCGACACTCTCCCCTTTCTATTCTCTGGTGTTGTCAGTGAATTAGAAGGACAATAAAATAGCATATAATGTCTAACAATGATAGAAATTAAACTAATATTATTTTTTGTGTACTGGTATTTTAATATCTATACGCTTTTCATGTTTCCTGAAACACATACGTAATTATTTCCACATTGAGCACCCTGCTCTCTTCGGCAGAACACTTGCTTTAATAAGAAATTTTTATGAGTTATATTCCTTAAAGTTGGTATAAAGAGACAAGTTTTGCCAATAGATGTCAAACAGTCGTCTTATTTCTCTCATGTATTTTATACCCTTCACGAAAATTTACGATTACTCTTACAAATTTCAACATAGAGACTTGAATTTTTAGACAAGGAACTTCGTAACCTAATGAAGAAACAATCCGTGCCGATTTTTTATTTAGAATTTTCTTCATTGTTGAAACAGTTATATTGTTAAAGGTTTGGATATCCATTTTAACAATCAAGCCATTTCAACAATGAAGAAAATTCTAAATAAAAAATCGGCACGGATTGTTGCCTTCGATAGGTTATGAAGTTCCTTCTCTAAAAATCAGAAGTCTCTATGATAAAATTTGTAAGAGAAATCGTGAATTTTCGTGTGAGGTAAAAACTACATGAGAGATACGAAGACTATAGTGACACCTATTGGCAAAACTTGTCCCTTTAAACTAACCTTAAAAGGACTTTTTGTCATGGAGCAAGTTATATCTTTATTTTTTCGTGTATTATTTCTACTGACTTGTTGATATTTTATTTTCTTTTATAATTGCTTTCAAATTACCCACAGTATCGTTGTTTTCTTTATTACAGTTATTTTGATTTGACCATCTGTTGTACTTCTTAAATATTACTTATTCTTCTCCACTTCCACATTTGGTGTTGATTTTCTACATGAAAACATATTTTACATTGTGTTTTAATTTTCATGACATGAGTTTATCTGAGTTTCAGGAGGAGGAAAATTTAGGAATTAGAGTTGTAGGCTTTCAGCATCAAAGGTCATGTTAGCCCGTCACGTATGAGGGATGACGTCTCTTGGTGATCACACTATCCTGGGAAACGAAATGAAGAAAGGATTGGGGGGGGGGGGAAGACAGAGGGCCTGGGACCTGTACGTCATGTACCATCTTGGAATTTTCTTGATGTGAATTTTGAAAACCGAGGGAAAAACTCAGTCAAGATGCCTGGCCTGGAAAAGCTTGTACACTTTGTCAACCGAGTGACACACGCAACCAGAAATCGAACCCGGGAGAGCTCGCACTCTCTGACTTTTAAATATTAGTACAGTTTATCTCAATTTAAAAACTAGCTACTTTCTTTTTGCTTTGAAGGAACATTTTTTATTTCACTTTTTTTAGAAAACTTTATATTTCATATGGGAAACACTTTGATAGAGTAATGTTATTAATTATTGAAATATGTTTATGCATGTACATAAACAAATATGATTTTAGAATTATCAAAAGAATTGTTCTTACCTTAGTGAACATGATTGATTTGTGAATCGTTTTCTTTCTCGGAGTAGATACAACTTATACTTGAATTTCAACAAGAACCGTATTTATGCAATAATTTATCCTTGATAGGTTAACACCTCATATACTGATCATGATTCAACTTGTAGTAGACCGTAAGTTTCAGAGAAATAAAGTTTTTTTTTTTTTAATTACATCTGTATATATCCTCATTACGGTTGATTCTACATGAATTGATAACAGCTACGCTCCGTCACTTTCACTTTTTCCTAACTCTACAGCAGTTACTATACAATCAAAGTACCATTATGTCATATAAAATATTGGCAAGAAAATACTTTAAGTATTTAACTAATTAATTTAGAAACTACATTCATATTATGCTCTGTATCTAAGAGAATTCATCATTATCATAGGTATTTGCCATTTTGGCAGGTCACATGCGCGTATCCAGGGGGTTTAGCGGGGCCGAGCCCCACTAAATTTTCCCTAGTCCCCTAAAATTTTCACGGCAGGCTTGCAAATGAACTATTATACGGTGATGAACAATACTATGGTTGGATCGCCCCCCGTAACTCCAGCCAGGTTCCCCCTACATTTTTGGACTGGCTACAGCCCTGGCAGGTCACTTGATGCAAGTGAGAAGCTTCCATGCTCCATGGCCTTCTGCTTACCTCTTCGTCTTCACAAACGATTTTTCTGTTTTTATATCATCCATTAATTGTAGTCCCTTCGCCCCCTCCTTTTCTTTCCTGCCACCAAACCCTCTAGCACGTGCCTAATGATGCAGTTCTTCTTAGCCGAATTTCCATTTCTAATTTTCTATTTCTTCCCCTACCATTTCTAACATACTCTCATTCGTTTACAGCTCGACCTAGCTAATTTTTCCCATTCTTTTCCACACCTACATTTCGAAAGCTCCCAGTCATTTTTCATAATTTTTGTGTAACGTTCATATTTCTGGTCCATATAGTACAATGCTCCACAGAAGTATATTATGAGTTGTTTTTTTTTCTCAACTCTTTGTTCAAGGTCGCACTTAACTATTAGTAACTTTAATTTTTAATCATGCATGTTGTATAAAGTATAAATTTTTAAGGTTACAATTTAGAATTTTGATTTCAAAGTTAGGACAAGGAAATGTTAACTGTACGTGTTTTTTCACAATGAAGACACTAACCCCTTATTTTCATCCATTATATAAATCGCATGTTTCACTGAAAATCGTACAATGTGGCAACAGCTACTTGAGGTTGTTTACATTTGGTACTCAATTCTTTTCAGACAATTTTCTGAAAAATGAATCAAACACTGTTGTTCATAAAGAACACTGCAAAGAGCGATTTCTCCTTAATTGAATAAGCAAATTATTTTTTGGTAATTAACATTTTATGAAAAACATCTAATATGAAATGTATTTCTTGGCAAGTGCCATACATTATTTTCTCTTTAAAAGTCATTCTTAAAAGTGTATCTGGTTATTGGTTGATATTTCTGAAATAGATGCTTCAGAAATATCTGAAATAGATGCTTCAGAAATATGGTTGGTCGAGTACTCACTATTCATCTCAGCAGTCCGAAAAATATGGATTGGACATTAATATCTTTCTCCAGGGGCATGGTTGTATAGGAGCTGTAACATTTTATGAAGTTCCTTGCGCACTGATAGTGTCTGATGAAGCCAAGTGGATAGTTGGTGAAACTGTTACACATTAATAAATTTTACAATAACGTATTGTTTTGCTCAGTGGATAGTCTAAATCGCATTTAAGAAAGCAACTGTGATGAGAATGTTGAGTGTTGTTGAACTGCATAAGAACTTAGTTGAAATGCAATTTGTGAATTAAACACTACTAAAAGAAATCCTATACTCAAACTATTAATGCATCTATCGTATTCCTTTAAACGTAAGTTTTAAGATACTTCTCACCAACACAATGTTACCAATGTGATTCTAACCAGTTTGATTTCTGCTTAACTGAAATCTAGAACGCGAGAGGGAAAATTTCGATTCTCTGCCACTACAGCGTTATAGTCAGACTCATATCTAGGTACATTGAGACAGACTTTCCCTGACATCTGTACCTTTCTATGTCTTATTTTTTTGTTTTTTTTTATAAGATTACAATTGTTAATTTATTTTCTTTTGTTATAGTAACACATAGTATATAATAGAATTATATTACGTTCTTTTCATATATTTCTCATATCGTCGTCGGCAATTCAAAACCTGCTATGTGCATTTTTATAAATTTTTCAGAAGAAACGAAAAACAGTATCCTGGTTAGATTTTTCGCTCCATAAAAGTGATGTTATAAGTAATATTTGATGCTGCACGTAACTAGATATCTTCTCAAGTAATAATAAATTAGAGAGTATAAAAGAGTCTAAAAGCTGCACCAGATAGTACTATTATCTCGAAATGGCCGAGAAAGTCACATAGCAGGTTTTAAATTGCCGACGTCACATAATATGTTTTTCAATGTGTTCCGAAAGACACGTAACTGTGGATTGAATATTACTTCAATTATTTATTTTTATCGTTTTCCAAGTTACTGCCATCAGGCATACACAGTGTTGCCAGACCGATCAGTTGGGAAAGCAAAAGAGTCGAAGATGAGAAACAGGAGAAAGCAGTAGACATATAAAGTGGCGGCACTTGCTCCAAGGGAGCAAAAAATTTGGCATTATTAAAAGGACAGTGGTCAATACAAGCAGTCCGGAATCCATTATTACTTTCATTTCAAAATAAAGCAATACATAAATTTGAATTTTAATTACTTCAAAATAAGTTTCATATTTTTTTTCCCCGATGATTAGGAAATCGTTTGGAGATTGAAAAACCCTGATGTCTCCTTTATTTTATAATGTTTCATACACACATGTGTAAAGTAAGACGTAGTGAAAGAGCAAAGTGATGTGGGAAAATGTCTTACCATGCACCTAGCGATAATATAGCTATATGATACAGTCACATGTAATCGTAATATAAGACGATTTTTCGCTGACGATCGTAGAGAGGTGATCTAAGCAAGCTACTCTTCCAAAAAGGGGTAAAAGTTGTTCTGAAAAGGTAGGGTGACGCATAACGTCACACTGTCCCCCGTGCCTATCTTTGCCTATTATATTTTTTTGAAAGTGGGGGACGCCATAGATATATTTTGGAAGTAGGGTTACGACGTCCCCCTGCATATTCCCCTCACTTTTACCCCTGCTTCCAACCCTAGTCCCAATCTAAACAACAGATACTTGTAAATCTTACAAGTCATAACGATTGCCAACCATCATGCATATATAGATGACGTACAGTTGTATCTTTGTAATTATGTTATATACAGCAAAGCTCTATAACTATATGCTCTACAGAGCTTTGTATATGCATACAAAGAAATTTCCCCTTTTTAGATAAGGAAAAAATGAAAATTAAGTATTAATAATAATAATACATTTCTTTAAGTTCTCGAAGTAAGGAAAATGCAGGAGATTGTACACTTTTCGTTTTCTCTTGCAGTAGATCAGTAGAACGTATAAAATGCAGGAGAGCTCCTGTAAAATTAGTAGCTCTGGCACCACTGGGCATACACCAAGCCGGAGAAGTCTAGTTTCTCTTATTTCCTCAACGTCGATCTATACTGAAATATTTGTGCATGTTAAAGATACCAAGCTTATTATTTGATTTTACAAAAGAAGCATACTAGAGCCGTACAATTTGAATGTACCAATACAATCCAAAACAATAATTTTCTGCAACAGTTTCTAAACATGTTACTTTTGTCTTTTATATTTTGTTGTTATGTTCCCTTACATCCTTAAAACGTCTGGGGTTACTGATCGTACCGTCGCAATTCCCATTTGAAGCCTTCAGCGACAGCTAGGGAAGCTTCTTTTCATGAACCAAATTCAATAATAAATTAAAGAATATTACGGAGATCATTACCTGTGACTGCTTAAAATGAGGCTAAACAAATCGTCTTTTACTCTCTACACTAAGATTTAAGAAACAGACACGATTTTATTACTTTTCAATAATATGTGTTTAATCAATAGCCAGGGCCGGATTTCCTAATACGCCCGGTAGGCCCGGTCCTATGGGCGCAAGCTCCCAGGGGGCGCACGGCCGAGAGAAAAAAAATATAAAATATCTAGTAATAAAAATAAATAGCCATAACTTAACATATTTTTTGAATTGATTAAAAAATCAGGCTAATAAAGCATTCTGATTTTGAAGTTCATTGGAGCAAATAATTGTTGGTAAAGTTCACCAACAGTATTTTGTTAAGCCCAGAACCAAGTACATTCCTCAAAAACTTGCAATGATAAACTTGCATCGTAGAGTGGTGTTTAAGCAATTAACATATAAGCCTGATATATTTTTTAAATAAAAGGTTTTTAGGAAAGTAACTTTAACCAGACTAGGGGGCGGAAAAAATTATTAGACCTAGGGGCGGCAAAATGCTAAATCCGGCCCTGTCAATAGCACTGTCGTTAGGTATAAGTTACTTCTCATTTTAAAAAAAGGGGGTTAAGTGCTGTATCGTCAGACCAATTTTGGGAAATTTACAGGGTTAGCTAGAGATTTTTTTTAAGTTCGTGAGGAAGAAAAGTGAAAGAAAGGTAAGGGAAATATTAAAAGTTAAGAAAGTGGTTGTATTTGTTGATTATTTTTGATGTTGCAAGCGGATGGACTATTTCGCGGAGAGGTATATACATACATACCAACATATCATTAAATAATATGACGAAGTATTCGATATTTTCCTTTTAGAGGGTAGTAGTAAAAGAAAGAAACATCAAACTGTCCGGATTCACACAAACTTACCCTACCCTATATATATATCGTCAATCTATATATTAAAATGTTAGGTTTATAGGTGTGTGATCAAGAAAAGTTTATATGTTTGTTGGCAATTCTTTTGAAAATGATATCTCGATAACTATACTCTCTAGAAATATGTCGTTTTCACTGATCGATTGCAAATTTTGCGTAGACTATTCAGTTCTAATTGAATGTTTAAAAAATGACCCTAATTTCTTTGTTACATCTTTTAGAAGTACACTGTAAGTATTGAAATTTTAAAAAAGTGAAGCATCATACCCTGCGAGTTATACATTCCAACACCACGCATTTGCATGCGGGATTAGTATATCTCTCCAGCGTTTTTTTCATGGCGAAAAGATAATGATAAACGAAGGATTACTATTTCTCCAGTCTAAGAATCTTTATTGTTTGGAGTATTTTGCCAAATGAACACCATATATCACTGACATTATAATTAATTGTGTGTGTGTGTGTGTGTGTGTGTGTGTGTGTGTGTGTGTGTGTAAACGTATTTGCTTATTACATACTGCATGCAAGAAGAAAGAAAACACTGATCATACATGAATTAGAAACTCCAACCGGAAGTAGGCTCAAATCTTGCAAAGGAAGAAGTGAAATCAGTGAAGTAACAGGTGAAGCAACAGTTTCGTTTTGTACACATATATTACGTTTGAGAAACACGTGACTGGATGTGCTATCTGAGCTGAGATTCGACTCCATTTCCATGTGAATTACCAGTACGCTCATAACGGTCTTCTACAATTAAACGGTTCGTGAGTTTATTGACAGGAATGCAGGACTCAAAAATGAGGAAGTCTAAAAAATGGAAGTAATTAAACAACAAAATAAAAATTTGTGATGTATATTATACAGTTTCAAGTAGTCATATAAGCAGTTATTTTTCATTAAAGAACACCGGTGTGATAAAAGGAACGTTATTCAATCTCTCGAGCTGAGATACTTGGAAATCACATATACGATTTCGTAAGCTACAAAAGAAGGGGGTTAAGGAATATCACCAACAGACAAAAGACTCCATTTTTGTAAACAGTCAGTTTTTGAGACATAATTTTACAGAACGACATAACAAAATCATCACAGTCAGGATTGTACCTTAGTGAATATCTGTTACGATTATTGAAAATGAGCTTCAACGCAAGCATTCGTTTCACTATTCTCTTTCGGCAACAATTCCTCAGGAAACCATTCACATTTTTTGATTTTCCCATAAAATAATCTTGATTTTGTCTTACATTAATCCAGCTTATTGTATTCGCTTTTTGTTGGAGGTAAGTAAGTACCAATGCTATCTTGACCAGTGTTCCTTCCAGACATGTTTTTGGGGGAGGGCTGTCCCACAGAGCTCTGAGAGTGCCCCCTCCCCAGACCAAAATGGTTCGTCTATGATGTAACAGTATGTAGAACAGTACCAGCAATGCCGCCCGGAATACTAAGTGTGCCCCCGTGGAACATTGTTTCTGAAAGAAACTCTGATCTTGACTGGAGGAGATCCCGATTTAGAAATATACGCAAGTTGTCATCAAACAGCTGTTAGGCTTTTCCAGTTTTTCTGCTTAGGGTCAGAAAATTCAATTTTTACTATCTTGAGTTTGGAAAAACGTAATAGGTAGATTGGTAGAAGTGATCTTTTAAGTGATCTAATACGAGAGAAATATCGTATTAGATTGCAAGTAGCGGTTATTTCAAAATCGATTCAACGTTCTGAGAATATATTCTGTTTTCCTCCTCATCCCTCCACTAAAACCGGAAATTTTAAAAATAGACCAAACCTTCCGGATCGATCAGAGATTTTCAATGAGCAAAAATAATGACAAATAGCAAGAAATGGCTCTCCGATATGGAATCAGTGTCCCAAGAATCATGTTTATACTTTTTTTCAAATCAGAAGAAATATTGGATACTTTCAATGTAACGTATGACTCATGACTCAAAACTTATAGCTAAAGTAAAAAATATTGCAAAATTATCTTCTTTTATGGATTTAGTACAGCATGGCTGATATCATTTTCATATTTCTTCTTCATAGAGCATAAGTGGTAAAACAAATCAAGAAACACTTTTTCGATATGGACTCATGGTCCCAACTTTTATTTCCATTATTTTCACTCTATTCAAACAACAAAGAGTAGAACTTAACGAATCTCTATTTCAACACTCACTATCGTAATGAAATACGGTAATAGATAATGAAAATAACAATTGATATTTATTTATACTTCATTGGATTGGTTTCATCTTCAACGTTTCTTAAATTATTGGAGAGAAAAATTGTAGAGATCCACTTTTCTGGTTTCGGTTTGGATCAACATTGATATGGAACGGTAAGATATAGCAAATTAAGGCTTTCTGATATTTTTATTCTTCCACTGGAATCGTAAATATTTAAAATAATACAACTTCCGTTTTCAGTGTATTGATAATAGTAGTTGTAACTGACAGTGAGAAAGTGCTTCTGATACTTATTCTGTACAGTATGGACAGGTTCCGGGCAGGACAGGACAGAGAGATGTAGATTTGTCTCTCTGATACAACCAAGGTTTATGGCTTCACTACTTTCGATTGATTTTGAGTTTAACGCTCTTTCTAGCAGTGATGCTATATGAGAGGTGGACCTACTGATTAAAGTGAAATCCGAATCACATGATCTCCTGCCGGGAATCGAACCCGGCTCTCCCATGAAAAGGGCGCGTACGCTAACCGCTTAGCCACTAAGGGCCTTACTCTACAACTTCCAGTTTCAGTATCGAATTTCATTTATTTTTAGTCTATCATAATTTCATAAAGTGAAATGAAATTAAATTCTTTCCTTTCTAGAAAGAAAATAAATTGATGATTCCTTTGATAAAGTACAATTTCTACTTATAAAATTATAGTGGTTTTGTGATATCCATAAAGTAAATAAAAATGATTAAGAACCACATTAACAGATAAAAGTATTTAGCTATGTGTAAACAAATTATTATGTATTAAGGAAGTTACAAGTAAAAAACAAACTTGCAGCAATGTCTTTTATATAACTATTATTTACTCCATAACATTTCGTTCAAAATACATTGTACAACTACGATAACAAAATTATACGAAACATTATATAGAGGATTCTTGTTTTTTTTTTTTTTTTTTCATTATTCAATTTAGTGTTGAATGGATGTTGTATATAGCTTCCTCCGGTCGAAATTCAGTCTTCCAAAGCTTTGTCATCTAATATTTAGTCGATTAACCCCAAAACCATGGGAAACCTACAACAAAACAGGCACAATTAAAAACGAATATATTCACAAGTTACCAAAATATTGAGTAAGTAATAAAAGTAAGTAAATATTTAGTGGTTACAGACTCAATAATAGTTAGATTTTAATGTTTAGAGCATTTGATTTATTGATTTTGAAGCATGAACAGTTATTGTTTAAAATTTAATAGACTGAATATTTGCTAATTATAGTCAAAATCATAGTTAGTGAAGATATTATCACATTATATTATGCGGAAAGGTTTAGCATAGGTAAATACATTTATAAAACACTGACAATTTTTGTACAAACATCTTGGAATCAAGTGAAATACAAGCAAGGAGATTTGATAATAACAAGTAGACATACTCACCCCACATCATGTTAGCTGTCTGCATATTTTCTCCTCTTTGTTGTTGGAGTGGAACTCTCTGAGGATAAGGCATTGGCATGGGCATAGGGACAGCCAGAGCAACACAAATAATCAGAGCAAGAAAAACGAAGACCTAAAAAATAATCACAATTACACTTATTAAGATCATACAGTAGGATTCACAAGATTGTAGTATTAGTACTACGTCGGTCCGTTACTCTACGTCAAAGTGAAAGCGATCTTTAAAATAATTCTGTTTCATGCAATAGATAGCAACAGCGATTTCCTCGGCCGAGTTCGTTAATAGAGTCAATCCGTTAACATATTAACGGTAATTGTGACTTTAACGTTCATCCGTTATTCCTAACAATAACTGCTGCCCAAAAGTGTTTTGCAATAGACAGTCGCACTATTATCTTGATCGAGTTCGATATTGGAATCAATTGGTTCATATCTTAAAGGATAATGTTGATTTCAAGTGTGACAAACTATGTCCGACATTACATACAAGTACATGTAAGTTTAGCATGATCACTTATGCTGCCCTTAGAAGAGTATATTTGACGCTGTTGTCGGAAGTCTTTAACATTACATAAATATTTCATTATATGTCTTAACATAACATCTCAGCACTGGATAATAAAGGAAAAATATTACAGCTGTTGTAAATAACTTACTAACGTGACTAGTACCTTCGTTTTCTTCGTAATTATTTCTTTAGTTCTAATTAAGAGTTCCTCTTCTAGAATTCATTCTTCATAGTTAATTAAACCTTGTTTATAGTATATTAAGATTTGTCTATTATTAGGAATCTCTATACTGTCTAAATTACTCGTTTTAGTTGCTGGGTTTATTAATAGTTTTTCAACATTACTTTATTTTTCTAAGAAATATAATAGTAGAACTTTAAATTTTCTACCTTCCGGTTCAGATTACTTTCAAACGGATACAGATTAAACAATTCTGTATAGCTTAGTTACAGTGTTAAATTATTAAAATAATGCAACCAAATATAGTATAGATTTATCCTTTCTGGTTTGAATTTTGTTCTGCTTTGACATGAAACGGTAAGATATAAGAAATAATGACTTTTTGATATAGACTGAGAGTCCTAAGGAAAGGTTACATCACAATCCTTACTTTGCTACTAAAATTGTGAATATTAAAACTAATACAACTTTTGGTTTCAGAATGTTGATAATAATATTTGCAACAGAGAGAAATAAACTATTTTTTATATGGATTCACTACAGCATGGACAGATTATATCTGTGGACTTATCGCTATATTGCAGCCAAATCTTATAACTCCAATAGTATCAGTTTTAATATCAAGTCTCTTTAGTTTAGAAGTTTGGAAGGTTTCAGTAAAAATAGAAAGAAATGTTACCGAGTTTCAAGAATTGAAACAGTAACGACTAAAGATGTAACCTTTTAGAAGGTATCAAAAAAAAAAGGATTTTTTTTTGTATTCCAGAAATGAAAGTTTTATATTACTTAATTTTATATTGCTGCATTATAATATAACATGTCAGGAGCCAATCGAGGGGCACTCGCCCTTTTGCTCACCCTGGGATTGTCACTGAATTACGAGATATCGAACCATGGTAGAAATTGAATTGATAGTATGTTGTGTGTATAATAGCTATCTATACGATATCCATATTTCCTGAAATTCTTTATAATTGTTTTCACATTAAGTACTCTGTTCTATTCGGCAGAATACTTGCTTTAAATTATTAAATATTAATACCTTATGGTCCTGAAATACATGAAGCAAGTTATATATCTCCTTTTTTACATTTTCCTATTATAATATCCTTGGATATTTTCATTTATAAATATTTAAATGATAAACTTTAAAACATCGCACTAATTTCCTTATTTATTCCTTTGAAATTACGTAGAATAGTGTTCTTTTTCTTTTATAATTATTTCAATTTCCTCTTTTATCATCCGCTCTACTTTGTTGATATTAATCATTCTTCTCTACTACCACATTTGCTGCTGATTACGGGATTTTAAAACAATATTACAGGATTTCTACATCAAAGAGGACTATATACTTTATTCATTATTCTTTAAGAGATGATCCTTTCTGATTATTAAACATTAATATAGTTGATATCGTTTGTTAAGAAATAGCGAGCTAAATTATTTATTTTGGAAGAAAATGCCTTCCTTCTTTACACAATATTATATTCAACATGAGAAATATTTGGATAGAGTAATATGAGTTATTGAAATAGTATGTTTATGGATGTAAATGAACAAATCTGATTTCAGACTATTATCAAAAGAAATGTACTTACCTTAGCGAACATGGTTGATTTGTGAATTGTTTTCTTCGTGGACTAAATACAACTTATGCTTGAATTTCAATAGGAACCGTATTTATACAAAAATTTATCCTTGATAGGTTAACACTTCATATACTGATCATGATTCAACTTCTAATAGACCGTAAGCTTCAGAGAAAGAAACAGTTATTAGTTACATCTGAATAAATAGGAATTAAGGTTGATTCTACATGAATTAATAACAACTAGATTCTGTCACTTTCACTTTCTACCCAACTCTACAGGAGATACCAACAATCAAGTTCCATTATGTCATATAAAATGTTGGCAATAAAATACGTTTAGTATCTAATTAATTGACTTAGAAACTATATTAACATTATACTCTATCTCTAAAAGAAGAAAAAACACATTTCATCATCATCATGGTATATTGGCAGGTCAGTTGCTGCAACTGAGAAGATTCCATGCTCCTCGGTCTTCCGCTAACCTCTTCGCAGTGGCGGTTCCAGTAGGGGCGATTGTGGCAATCGCCCCCGCCCCCCAGAAGAGGATTTTTTAAAAATTTTATATATAAATTAAACCCATCCCAGAGTTTGGAGCTGTTAAAAGTAGCTCTAAGTAGTAGTATTACAACCTACCGCCCCCCCCCAGAAGTCCGTCATGGATCCGAACCTGCCTCTTCGTCCTCGCGATTTTTTTTTTTCAGTTTTGATATCGTCCATCAATTGTAACCTTCTTCTCCCTCTCCTTCTCTTTCCTGCTACCATACCTCCTAGTAAGTCCCTCATGATATAGTTATTTCTTAGCCAATGCTCCAATCAGTTTATTTTTTTCACGCTCTCATTTGTCTTAAGCTCAACTCCGCTAATTCTCTCAATTCTTCACCATATCCACATTTCGAGAGCTTCCAGTAGTTTTTCATCATTTTTGAGTAACATTTATGACCCATACAGTACAATACTCCCCAAAAGCATGTTATGTCTTTTTCTCACCTCTTTATTCAAGGTCCCATCTAACTAACTTTAATTTTTAATCATTTACGTCATATAAAGTTTTAATTTTTGAGGTTATAATTTAGGATTTTGATTTTGAAGTTGATGCAAGCAAGAATTAATTGTAAGTTTATTTTTACAAGGAAGACACCTCATTCTAATTGTACATATACTACATAAATCACATGTTTCGTTGAAAATCGTACAGTGCACCTTCAGCTACTAGAGATTGTTTATTCTTGGAAGTGAGTTAGTTTTAGAAAATTTACTCAAAAGTGACCCAAGCCCGGTTGTATACTTGATAAATGACACTATAATGAGTGAGTCTCCTTATTTGATTGTCCTGATTTTGTTGTTATATCTGATGCTTTGTTCATCTTGTCTTTAAATAATTTTGGTTTCACTCTGTACGATTAGGTTGTTTACGGAAAACGAGATTCAAGGTTTATGGAAGTAAATGATAATAAAAGAATTCGTGGGATAGTAATGCCGGAGGATAAGTATGATCAAGATTTTGACCACCACAAATCCATTAGAGCTATTTATGGGCTAATTAGTTGCTCAAATCCCAATTTTTGGGCTCCTACTGTTTAGCGGGAAATCGGATTCAAAGTGGGCGAGTCCAGCTTGATATCAAGCTAGAATCCCCCATACGGCTACGCTTAGAATGATCCGATCGAAAAAATTCAAACTCCACAATCAAGGGCTATTTATGGGCTAATTAGTTGCTCTAATCTCAATTTTTGGGCTCCTATCGTTTAGAGGGTAATCGGATTCAAAATGAGCGAGTCTAGGTTGATATGAATCTAGAACCCCCTATACGGTTACGGTTAGAATAATCCGATCGAAAAACTCAAACGCCACAATCATGGGCTATTTATGGGCTAATTAGTTGCTTTAATCCAAATTTTTGGGCTCCTACTGTTTAGCGGGAAATCGGATTCAAAATAGGCGAGTCTAGCTTGATATGAAGCTAGTACCTCCCATACGGTTACGGACCATTTTAACCTTATGGGGGGTTGTAGCTTGATATCAAGCTGGACTCGTCCATTTTCAATCCGATTTCCCGCTTTATCAGCACGAGCCCAAAAATTGGGATTAGAGCAACTAATTAGCCCATAAATAGCCCATAATTTTGGCGTTTATTTTTTTGCCATCGGACCATTCTAACCTTAACCGTATGGGAGGTTCTAGCTTGATATCAAGCTAGACGCGCCCATTTTGAATCCGATTTCCCGCTAAACAGTAAGAGACCAAAAATTGGGATTGAAGCAACTAATTAGCTCATAAATAGCCCATAATTCTGCCGTTTGAATTTTTTCGATCGGACCACTCTAGCCGTAACCATATTGTTGGTTCTAGGTTGATATCAAGTTGGACTCACCCATTTTAAGTCCTATTTCCCACTAAACAATAGGATCCCAAAAATTGAGATTAGAGCAACTAATTAGCCCATAAATAGCCCATGATTCTGGCGTTTATTTTTTTGCCATCGGACCATTCTAACCTTAACCGTATGGGAGGTTCTAGCTTGATATCAAGCTAGACGCGCCCATTTTGAATCCAATTTCCCCCTAAACAGTAGGAGATCAAAAATTGGGATTAAAGCAACTAATTAGGCTATAAATAGTTCATATTTCTGGCGTTTGAATTTTTTCGATCGGATCATGCTAACCGTAACCACATTGGGGTTCTTGCTTGATATCAAGTTAGACTCGCCCGTTTTAAATCCGATTTCTTGCTCAACAATAGGGGCCCAAAAATTGAGATTAGAGCAAATAAGTAGCCCATAAATCGCCCATAATACTGGCGTTTGAAGTTTTTCGATCGCAACAATCTAACCGCAACCGTATGGGAGGTTCCAACTTGATATCAAGCTAGACGCGCCCATTTTAAATCCGATTTCCCGCTAAACAGTAAGAGACCAAAAATTGGGATTGAAGCAACTAATTAGCTCATAAATAGCCCATAATTCTGCCGTTTGAATTTTTTCGATCGGACCACTCTAGCCGTAACCATATTGTTGGTTCTAGGTTGATATCAAGTTGGACTCACCCATTTTAAGTCCTATTTCCCACTAAACAATAGGATCCCAAAAATTGAGATTAGAGCAACTAATTAGCCCATAAATAGCCCATGATTCTGGCGTTTATTTTTTTGCCATCGGACCATTCTAACCTTAACCGTATGGGAGGTTCTAGCTTGATATCAAGCTAGACGCGCCCATTTTGAATCCAATTTCCCCCTAAACAGTAGGAGATCAAAAATTGGGATTAAAGCAACTAATTAGGCTATAAATAGTTCATATTTCTGGCGTTTGAATTTTTTCGATCGGATCATGCTAACCGTAACCACATTGGGGTTCTTGCTTGATATCAAGTTAGACTCGCCCGTTTTAAATCCGATTTCTTGCTAAACAATAGGGGCCCAAAAATTGAGATTAGAGCAAATAAGTAGCCCATAAATCGCCCATAATACTGGCGTTTGAAGTTTTTCGATCGCAACAATCTAACCGCAACCGTATGGGAGGTTCCAACTTGATATCAAGCTAGACGCGCCCATTTTGAATCCGATTTCCTGCTAAACAGTAAGAGACCAAAAATTGGGATTGAAGCAACTAATTAGCTCATAAATAGCCCATAATTCTGCCGTTTGAATTTTTTCGATCGGACCACTCTAGCCGTAACCATATTGTTGGTTCTAGGTTGATATCAAGTTGGACTCACCCATTTTAAGTCCTATTTCCCACTAAACAATAGGATCCCAAAAATTGAGATTAGAGCAACTAATTAGCCCATAAATAGCCCATGATTCTGGCGTTTGAATTTTTTCGATCGGATCATCCTAACCGTAAACGTATGGGGTGTTCTAGCTTGATATCAAGCTAGACTCCCTCTTTCTTAATCCGATTTCCCGCTAAACAGTAGGAGCCCAAAAATTAGGATTAGAGCAACTAATTAGCCCATAAATAGCCCAAAATTCCGGCGTTTGAATTTTTTCGATCGGACCATCCTAACCATATGGGGAGTACTAGCCTGATATCAAGCTGGACTCACCCATTTTAAATCAGATTTCCTGCTAAACAAAAGGAGCCCAAAAATTGGGATTAGAGGCAATAAGTAGCCCATAAATCGCCATAATACTGGCGTTTGAAGTTTTTCGATCGGACCATTCTAATTGCAACAGTATGGGAGGTTCTAGCTTGATATCAAGTTAGACGCCCATTTTAAATCCGATTTCCTACTAAACAATAATAGCCCAAAAATTGGGATTAAAGTAAATAAGTAGTCCATAAATAGCCCATAATTCTGGCGTTTGAATTGTTTCGATCGAATCATTCTAACCGTAACCATATTGGGGGTTCTTGCTTGATATCAAGTTGACTCGCCCATTTTAAATCCGATTTCTTACTAAAGAATAGGAGCCCAAAAATTGGGATTAGAGCAACTAATTAGCCCATAAATAGCCCATAATTCTGGCGTTTGAATTTTTCGATTGGACCATTTTAACCGTATGGGGGGTTCTAGCATGATTTCAAGCTAGACTCGCCCATTTTGAATCCGATTTCCAGCTAAACAGTAGGAGCCCAAAAATTGGGATTAGAGCAACTAATTAGCCCATAAATAGCCCATAGTTCTGGCGTTTGAATTTTTTCGATCGAATCATTCTAACCGTAACCATATTGGGGGTTCTTGCTTGATATCAAGTTAGACTCCCATTTTAACGTAACCTAAGATTTGAGCAACTAATTAGCCCATAAATAGCCCATAATTCTGAGATATGTTCCGGTCGTTTTGGTGTTGGTGGTTGGTCTAACTTGACACGCGTAATAAATGATTATAAATGAACCATAAACATTATAAACATAATAATCTATAAAGTCTTTTGCAGCTGATTTGCTACAACTATGCAGAAGAGAGAAAATTCATTTTTATCTTTTACCTGAAAGGGTGGACAATTTTCTCCTACCCTTTGAAAATGACTCCCAATTTCCTCGGAAGAAAATTTCCCATGCCACAATTGATAGAAAATATAGATATTTTTAAAAAATTTTCTTGTTTATAATATGCCATAATATCGATAAGATTTCCACATCATCATAACCGTGACATATGTATTCATAATTCGCCCTAAACGAGTATTAACTTAATGAAAAATTACTTACGGTATATTCTGGAGTTGCTAATTTAACATTTATTTATAAAGTAAGAATTTGATTAATTCAATATTTTTAAGAAAATCATCAGAAAGGAACTGATCTGAGGAGTAAATTATCTCTTATTAACCTTTCTAAAATTAAAAAAAAAAAAAAAAAAATGTTCATGCAACATTTTGAGGCTGATAACTAAACATTAATACAGAAAACGTGGACATAGTTATATGACAAGTATTTGACAAAGGTCTTCGAAAGAAGAACAGTCTAAGCTCAAACAGTAAATTGACACTTTAGAATATTCTTATAATGAATTACATATTCAATACTAAGGAGTTAGTATAAAACGTATGATTTACGAAATATTGACAAAATCACCAAAGTAGTTTATTTTTAATGTCTTCAGGAATAATAGTAATAATAATAATAATAATAATAATAATAATAATAATAATAATAATAATAATAATAATAATAATAGTAATAATAATATGCAAGTAAAAAATAGTACTTTTTCCAGAGTCATTTTCGCTATTAACGAAACAGTTTGGGACCACTGTGGTCAGTGGTTGAGTGCTCACTTCTGACACGATCCCAGAATACGTGGATTTGTGGTGGTCAAAATCTTGATCATACTTATCCTCCGGCATTACCATCCCACGAATTCTTTTATTATCATTTACTTCCATAAACCTTGAATCTCGTTTTCCGTAAACAACCTAATCGTACAGAGTGAAACCAAATTATTTAAAGACAAGATGAACACAAAATATCAGATATAACAAAAAAATCAGGATAATGCCCTTGTAGAATAACTTTTAGAAGAAAAATGTCACACACAAGGAAATAATTTTCAGTTTCGATTTATTCATGAAAGGATCGTTACAAAAAAAAAAAAAAAAAAAAAATAGTTCTATTATACAAATAAGGAGACTCACTCATTATAGTGTCATTTATCAAGTATACAACCGGGCTTGGGTCACTTTTGAGTAAATTTTCTAAAACTAACTCACTTCCAAGAATAAACAATCTCTAGTAGCTGAAGTTGCACTGTACGATTTTCAACGAAACATGTGATTTATGTAGTATATGTACAATTAGAATGAGGTGTCTTCCTTGTAAAAATAAACTTACAATTAATTCTTGCTTGCATCAACTTCAAAATCAAAATCCTAAATTATAACCTCAAAAATTAAAACTTTATATGACGTAAATGATTAAAAATTAAAGTTAGTTAGATGGGACCTTGAATAAAGAGGTGAGAAAAAGACATAACATGCTTTTGAGGAGTATTGTACTGTATGGGTCATAAATGTTACTCAAAAATGATGAAAAACTACTGGAAGCTCTCGAAATGTGGATATAGTGAAGAATTGAAAGAATTAGCGGAGTTGAGCTTAAGACAAATGAGAGCGTGAGAAAAATAAACTGATTGGAGCATTGGCTAAGAAATAACTATATCATGAGGGACTTACTAGGAGGTATGGTAGCAGGAAAGAGAAGGAGAGGGAGAAGAAGGTTACAATTGATGGACGATATCAAAACTGAAAAAAAATCGCGAGGACGAAGAGGCAGGTTCGGATCCATGACGGACTTCTGGGGTGCGGTAGGTTGTAATACTACTACTTAGAGCTACTTTTAACAGCTCCAAACTCTGGGATGGGTTTAATTTATATATAAAATTTTTAAAAAATCCTCTTCTGGGGGGCGGGGGCGATTGCCACAATCGCCCCTACTGGAACCGCCACTGCGAAGAGGTTAGCGGAAGACCGAGGAGCATGGAATCTTCTCAGTTGCAGCAACTGACCTGCCAATATACCATGATGATGATGAAATGTGTTTTTTCTTCTTTTAGAGATAGAGTATAATGTTAATATAGTTTCTAAGTCAATTAATTAGATACTAAACGTATTTTATTGCCAACATTTTATATGACATAATGGAACTTGATTGTTGGTATCTCCTGTAGAGTTGGGTAGAAAGTGAAAGTGACAGAATCTAGTTGTTATTAATTCATGTAGAATCAACCTTAATTCCTATTTATTCAGATGTAACTAATAACTGTTTCTTTCTCTGAAGCTTACGGTCTATTAGAAGTTGAATCATGATCAGTATATGAAGTGTTAACCTATCAAGGATAAATTTTTGTATAAATACGGTTCCTATTGAAATTCAAGCATAAGTTGTATTTAGTCCACGAAGAAAACAATTCACAAATCAACCATGTTCGCTAAGGTAAGTACATTTCTTTTGATAATAGTCTGAAATCAGATTTGTTCATTTACATTCATAAACACACTATTTCAATAACTCATATTACTCTATCCAAATATTTCTCATGTCGAATATAATATTGTGTAAAGAAGGAAGGCATTTTCTTCCAAAATAAATAATTTAGCTCGCTATTTCTTAACAAACGATATCAACTATATTAATGTTTAATAATCAGAAAGGATCATCTCTTAAAGAATAATGAATAAAGTATATATTCCTCTTTGATGTAGAAATACTGTAATATTCTTTTAAAATCCCGTAATTAGCAGCAAATGTGGCACTAGAGAAGAATGATTAATATCAACAAAGTAGAGCGGATGATAAAAGAGGAAATTGAAATAATTATAAAAGAAAAGGAACGATATTCTACATAATTTCAAAGGAATAAATAAGGAAATTAGTGCGATGTTTTAAAGTTTTTCATTTAAATGTTAATAATCGTAAATATCAAAGGATATTATAATAGGAAAATGTAGAAAATGAGATATATAACTTGCTTCATGTATTTCAGGACCATTAGGTATTAATATTTAATAATTTAAAGTAAGTATTCTGCCGAATAGAACAGAGTACTTAATGTGAAAACAATTATAAAGAATTTCAGGAAATATGGATAGCGTATAGATAGCTATTATACACACAACATACTATCAATTCAATTTCTATCATGGTTCGATATCTCGTAATTCAGTGACAATCCCAGGGTGAGGAAAAGGGCGAGTGCCCCTCGATTGGCTCCTGACATGTTATATTATAATTTAGCAATATAAAATTAAGTAATATAAAATTTTCATTTCTGGAATAAAAAAAAATAAAAAAATAAAATAAAATAAAATAAACCTTCTTTTGGCACCTTCTAAAAAGTTACATCTATAGTCGTTACTGTTTCAATTCTTGAAACTCGGTAACATTTCTTTCTATTTTTTAAGAAACCTTCCAGACTTCTAAACTAAAGAGACTTGATATTAAGACTGAAACTATTGGAGTTATAAGGTGTGGCTGCAATATAGCGATAAGTCCACAGATATAATATGTCCATGCTGTACTGAATCCATATAAAAAATAGTTTATTGCTCTCTGTTGCAATTCTGAAGCCAAAAGTTGTATTAGTTTTAATATTTACAATTTGTATTAGTTTTAATGTAGTAGAAAAATAAGGATTGTGATGTAACCTTTCCTTGGGACTCTCAATCTATATTAAAAAGTCATTATATCTTACCGTTTCATGTCAAAGCAGAACAAAATTCAAACCAGAAAGGATAAATCTATAGTATATTTGGTTGCATTATTTTAATAATTTAACACTGTAACTAAGCTATACAGAATTGTTTAATCTATATCCATTTGAAAATAATCTGAACCGGAAGGTAGAAAATTTAAAGTTCTACTATTATATTCCTTAGAAAAATAAAGTAATGTTGAAAAACTATTAATAAACCCAGCAACTAAAACGAGTAATTTAGAAAGTATAGAGATTCCTAATAATAGACAAATCTTAATATACTATAAACAAGGTTTAATTAACTATGAAGAATGAATTCTAGAAGAGGAACTCTTAATTCGAACTAAAGAAATAATTACGAAGAAAACGAAGGTACTAGTCACATTAGTAAGTTATTTACAACAGCTGTAATATTTGTTCTTTATTATCCAGTGCTGAGATTTTATGTTAAGGCATATAATGAAATATTTAAGTAATGTTAAAGACTTCCAACAACACCGTCAAATATTCTCTGCTAAGAGCAGTAGAAGTGATCATGCTAAACTTACATGTACTTGTATGTAATGTGGGACATAGTTTGTCACAATTGAAATCAGCGTTATCCTTTAAGATATGAACCAATTGATTCCAATATCAAACTCGATCAAGATAATAGTTCGAGCTGTCTATTGCAAAACACTTTTGGGCAGGAGTTATTGTTAGGAATAACGGATGAACGTTAAAGTCACAGCTACCTTTAATATGTAAACAGATTGACTTTGTTACCGAACTCGGCCGAGGAAATCGCTCTTGCTATCTATTGCAAGAAACAGAATATTTTTAAAAATCGGTTTCATTTTGACGTAGAGCAACGGACCGACGTAGTACTAATACTACAATCTTGTGAATCCTACTGTATGATCTTAATAAGTGTAATTATGATTATTTTTTAGGTCTTCGTTTTCCTTGCTCTGATTGTTTGTGTTGCTCTGGCTGTCCCCATACCCATGCCAATGCCTTATCCTCAGAGAGTTCCACTCCAACAACAGAGAGAAGAAAATATGCAGACAGCTAACATGATGTGGGGTGAGTATTTCTACTTGTTATTATCAAATCTCCTTGCTTGTATTTCACTTTATTCCAAGATGATTGTACAAAAATTGTCAGTGTTTTATAAATATATTTACCTATGCTAAGCCTTTCTGCATAATATAATGTGATAAGATCTTCACTACCTATGATTTTGGCTATAATGGACAAATATTCAGTCTATTAAATTTTAAACAATAACTATCCATGCATCAAAATCAATAAATCAAATTCTCTAAACATCCCAATCTAACTATTATTAAGTCTGTAACCAGAATTTTTTTTATTATTAAGTCTGTAACCAGATACGTTTTACTTAGTTTTATTACTTACTCATTATTGTGGAAACATCTGAATAGATTTGTTTTTAACTGTGCCTGTTTTGTTGTAGGTTTCCCATGGTTTTGGGGTTAATAGAATAAATATTAGATGACAAGGCTTTGGAAGATTGAATTTCGACCGGAGGAGACTATATAGAACATCCATTCAACACTAAATTGAATAATGAAAAAACAATAAGAATCCTGAATATAATGTTTCATATAATTTTGTTATTGCAGTTGTACAATGTATTTTGAACGAAATGTTATGAAGTATATAATAGCTATATAAAAGACATTGCTGCAATTTTTTTTTTTTTTTTTTTACTTGTAACATCCTTAATATATAATATCTTGTTTACACATAGCTAAATGCTTTTGTCTGTTAATGTGTATTTTAATCAATTTTGTTCATTTTATGGATATCATAAAACCATATAATTTTATAGGTGGAAATTGTATCTTATCAAAGGAATCTTCAAATGCTTTCTTTCTAAAAGGGAAATAATTGATTTTCATTTCACTTTATGAAATTCTGATAGACTTCAAAACTAAACTAAATTCGATACTGAAACTGGACGTTGTAGAGAAAGCCCCTTAGTGGCTAAGCGGTTAGCTTACGCGCCCTTGTCATGGGAGACCCGGGTTCGATTCCCGGCAGGAGATCATGTGGTTCGGATTCCACTTTAATCAGTAAGTCCACGACTCATATAGCTTCACTGCTTGAAAGAGCGTTAAATTCAAGATAGATCGATAAATTCAAGATGAAGCGTTATGATCTAGTACTCCATGTATAGAAGAAAGTAGGCCCCACGATCAATGTAAATGTGCAATGAAAGGTTATATTATGACAGAAAAGTGATCGCATCGGCTAAGTATAGCAGCAATGATATTTCTGATTCAAATGGATGAATGAATCAAAACAACCAAAATAGACGAAATAAACGAAAAGTAACACTTAAAAGTTCTGCCAGTCATATGAAATAATATCCTTTTTCTTCCTTATACAGGGTGTTTAATAAGTAATGGTCATAAATTAAACCGTAGATAGTACATGCCAAAACTAACAAAAAAGTCTTAGTAAACATGTGTCCGCAAACGCTTCGTAACGGAGATAGGGGCTGTCAAAAGTTTGGGAAAATGAAGTTTAGAGACGAATATCTCAAAAAGTATGAATCGGACAGAGGGCGGTCCAATGAATGACTATTGAAGTCAGACATGCGCTATGCAGAAATGCATGGTTGATAACTCTGCAATGCGCGCGCAAGGGATTCGCCGAAGAAACGGAAGGAATCCCGGAAAATTGTCTAAGGAAAGGGGGCTCGAGATGAACATCTAGGGCGAGTCTATCCACCAGTAATTCATACGTCGTGGTACCAGGTCGAAAGCTCGAAAGATACAAAATGGCGGACAATGTTTACGTGCCGTGTGTGGTTGCATAACCAGCAGGAAATGACAGAGGTAATCGAAGTGTGGTGATGTACGTTCAAAATTGCTCCAGGAAGAATTCCGACAACTAATGCATACGTACAAGTGTAGCAGCACTTAGGTAAATCAAAGGGTATGCAAGGCACTGATGAAGCATTATGTGCTAAGCAGTTAACGTAACGAATATCCGCAAACTGGATTGCAATGGGAAAAGCATGACAACATTCGAGTATGTGGGAGGCGAATCTGAAACATTCCGCATGTTGAACGCGTAAATGTATTACAACAAGCAAAAAATGATGGACATGTAGTGTTTCTCCATATCAACAAACAGAAATCGTCATGTTGGTAATGTGTACAGCATTAATCATAAGGTAAACAGTAAATACCCAGATGTGTAACCACAGAAGAGATGCATGAGAAATTAACGTACCTCTATCATTAAAGTAAATGTTGGAAGTGTCGTCCATTCATGCGAATGCATGCTCGTACTCGTTTTCGCAAAGATCCACGTACTCGTGATAACATGTCGGCATCCTGTTGAATATGTCCGCACCATTGTTCCACCCTTTCTCGAAAATCTGAGATCAGAACCACTGCATTCAGTGGGCACTTCAGCGGATTTGAACCGGTAACATCATGCACCCAAGGTGAGCTCAACGTCTGTTGCAACCCCGATTCAGTATTTCCAGCTGGCTTGCATGTTCTACCAGTGTTCCTTTCGGCCATTCCATTCATTTTCGCGCATCGTTTGTTTTACCTTGGTATTGGTACAGTAAATGACTACTCTGTACATGTGCATTCATCTTAGGAATGTGCTCTGAAGTAGTTTAGAACATGCACCACCACATTTCTTCCATTGCCTCTCTCATTTCCTGTTGGTTATGCAACCACACACGGCACGTAAACCTTGTCCATCATTTTGTATCTTTTCGAGCTTTCGAACTGGTACCACGACGTATGAATTACTGGTGGATAGACTCGCCCTCGATGTTCATCTCGAGCCTCCTTTCCTTAGACAATTTTCCGGGAATCCCTCCGTGTCTTTGGCGAATCCCTTGCGCGCGCGTTGCAGAGTTATCAACCATGCATTTCTGCATAGCGCATGTCTGACTTCAATAGTCATTCATTGGACCGCCCTCTGTCCGATTCATACTTTTTGAGATATTCGTCTCTAAACTTCATTTTCCTACACTTTCGAAAGCCCCTATCTCCGTTACGAAGCGTTTGCGGACACATGTTTACTAAGACTTTTTTTGTTAGTTTTGGCATGTACTATCTACGGTTTAATTTATGACCATTACTTATTAAACACCCTATATATAGGCTATATCGATTTTAATTGTTTATTTCAAATTGTCCCATTTGTGATGTCAGAGAAAGCGACACAAATCAGAAATGATCCCCAAACCGGTAACTTCATTCGTGACTTCACATAAAGATGTAGGTATTAGACGCCAGTTTATAATTATGTTTTATAAGTAAAAGTACTCTTTTTAATAAAGCGTAAGTTATAAGACTTAAGAAATTACTTTTGATCATATTCGTTTGGTATTTCATGATTTTATTGTATTTTGTCAGCTCATCCTTTCAGTACAGACAGAAAATCAACTTTACATATTTAAAAAACATTGTAGAAAACTAGTAAAATTAATTGATAGATATTCAAGGTGGTTAGATGCTTACTATTTCGCTCATATATAAAATCGTTTCTGCTTTCACTGTATTAAAACGAGTAATAGTTTGATTGGTCAGCTTTGTATTTGAATAATCAGTTAACACAAACAGTTAAACATTAAAAAAAAATAACTTTCATAACAGATCCTGTTTGTACGTTTACAGAACTCCACAGTTCTGCTTCAAACACTGGACATTAGAATCTAAGATTCAATATAAGTCTGAAAATATTTCATATATTTTAAATTCGAATCTAGAGAAGATTCATTTATTGCAATAACTCATGTATATTTCCCTCATGTCCATAATAAAATAGAAAAATCGGTAAAGCTTTATTACGTTGCTGCACTTTATTATTTAGTTGCTAGGAACTTATATATTTTGAACATTAACCAGTATTGAACTGATGATTGTTTTGAAACTATTTTAAGCGCATGTTGTTACTGACGTGTGAAAGTTTCCATGCAAACAGAGACAAAATTTATTTTCGGCACTTTAATATTTCCCATTAACTTCGTTCACCTTATATATTTTCATTTCTGTAATAGGAGGACGTTTTCTAGTTTGTTGGTTCCATCTATCTCTCGTTGAAACTAATGTCATGTAAGTTTATGACAAGCATTATGTCTCTTCATGTTTCTGCATGTATTTATTCATTATTTCTTATCCCATTCTACTTATTCATTTCACAAATTGGTTTAAGTTTAGAGTTGCCCCTCCAGTTTCAAACCTACAAAAATACAGTTAAATCCTTAACAAATGTTAGGTTAGGCTAGATTAAGTTAGGTTAGATCACTTTAAGTTAGGTTTGGTTAGTTTAAGTTTCATTAGGTTACCTTGTAAGACTTTAGTTAGACTAGAACAGTGACTGGAACAAGTTCTCATATAAGCTTCAATTATCAATTAAATTCAATAATGCATGGTTCTCATAAAAGTTTAATAGATTTGCTTCATTATTATTATATAATTCTGTAAAACTCAATACGGGAATATAATATTCAACGCACAGTTTTTCCATCCTATACAACTACCATGCTGTTCAGTCACGGAAACCTTCCGCGTCTTGCAAATAGTACCCACTTCTACACATCGTTTCTCGTATTAAACATTAATGTCAAAGTTTCACACCTAAACATCATTTAAGAATTATAAATATTCATTTCTTACTCCATTTATCCTGTAAATTTTTGTAATTTTTATAAAAGAACGGACGGGCAACTCTAAACGTAACCCCACAAATTATTCATTTATCTTGTTACTTGAAGTTGTCAGTAATAATGAAGTTATCAGCTTAAAATATATAAAATGATAATCATGCCTGTTGTTCTTTATGGTTGCGAAATATGGTATCTTACTCTGAGGAAAGAACGTATTCGGGACCCAAGGGCAAAGGGAATGGAAAGTGGTGGAAACTTCATAACGAGGAACTACATAATTTATTTGGTTTACCAAACATTGTTAGGATCAAGTCTAGGCTTAGGTGGGCAGGACAGGTCATGTAGCCCGGACGAAACGCTTTAAAAGTCTTAACTGGAAGACAAATCGGAACACGACCATTAGCAAGACCTAGGAGGAGATGGAAGGACAGTATTAAGATGGATACTGAAATAGGTATACAAAGTAGAAACTGGATCCAGCTGGCTAAAGATAGAAGTAAGTGGAGAGCTTTCGTGAACACGACACTGAACCTCCGACTTCCATACGCCATAGAGTTAGTTAGTTAGTTAGTCAGGTCAGACCTTGAAGCCTTGAGGCATTGTAGTTATGAATAAACTTCTTTTCTATTATTATAATAAAGGAATTTGAAAATTTCTTAGCTAAAGTCAAACGCTTACTAATGTTCGTTCTTTATGATATTCAGATAGTAAAGCAAAATATAAGTAAAATCGTACATTACCAAGTGGGAGTATTTAACAATTTGTAAACAGCATATTCAATAGTCGGAATATCAAAAGAAAAACAAAAATTTTCTTAAATGCTCTTTAATATAATTTATCTGCTAAACATTTTATACAAATTCATTGTGAAATTAAATGTATTACAATTATACAAATATCATAATCAAAAATATTATTGCCTTTTGACTATTCAATTTATTTAGTATGAACATCTTACTTGACAACTTCTGATCACAATCCAGTATTCCATAAACCATACAATGTACTCTTTTGGCAATTAACCCCAGAACCATGGGAATCATATAAGAAATCAAATACCATTAATATTCAACGAAATTAAAAGTTTTCAAAATAACAAGCAAATTATATTTGAAGGGGCAAAATTTAATTAAATTTCTATGGCACGATTTGAAAATAGATATAAAAAAGCGTTATTATTCCGAATATTCAACAATTATAGTTAAACGATAAAAGTAAACATTTGTTTTATACCTTCTAATGCAGAAAATGTTCAATATAGATAAAATTATTTATAAAATTATAAAATAGGAATGTATACCATTGAAATTCAAGTAATCACAACTGAATATCAAGAATAAGTACTCACCCCACATCATGTTAGCTGTCTGCATATTTTCTACTCTCTGTTGTTGCAAAGGAACTCTCTGAGGATAAGGCATCGGCATGGGCATGGGGACAGCCAAAGCGACACAAATAACAATAGCAAGGAAAACAAAGACCTAAAAAAATATCCTTATCATTTGATGTTGTCACTTTAAGCTCTTAGCATTAGTAAAATTTGTTATAGAGTTTCTAATAACCTTTCCTTGTTGAAAGTAGGGAAGAAAAGATTGCGGATGTGGAAAATGATGTGAATTATGTTTATATTCTTGTGTAATTCTTGTTCTTAATCACTTTTGTCCTAAAGTCTCTTTATAGAAGACATTTTATAGCTTTAATTAAACACTTTTTTGCTCTTACTTATGAGAATGATATTACTTTCAGAGAGCCATCCGAATCTAAGAATTTTAATTTATTATTTAGCATAGAGTATTAGTGTATACTGGCTAATGATTGTTTTTCAAAAGTGTCTCAATATGATATTATACTTACATAGAATATAGATAATTTAAAGCGTTCAAAGTTTGTGTCTGTAATACACGTGAATCAAATTGATTACTTAGAGTTATGTGTTTAATTTAAAACCTTAGACTTAATTATAGAAACTTTACTGAATTTATGGAAAGGATAGTTTGCCAGTATAGTAGCTCATATTTTATGTACGATAAACATTTTGATCTTTTAGCAATATTTTCAGTTGAATAAAATCTGGATTTTTGAGACAACGTTTTTGTTCTAAATAAAAACCATCGTTTAGAGTACAAACCGGAAGTTTTAAGTTTTTCGGATTTTCTCAATTTCTTATTCAAGTGCTACTTCTGTAACTCTGTAGTGGATTTCATAACTAACTTAATACGTTTATAAGATTAAGTACTTGTATTTACTATTTTCAGTTCAGAATAATATCTTGATTAGTTCTCCTACCGCCATTGTATTATTGCAATCGAGTTTAAGTTATGCTACCTTTTATATCAAAACTGTTGTGTTGGTTCCCTAATGCTTGTAATTTATATATTTTATAATATATGTTTTACTGGTTGCCTAAACTCACATTTCCAGGCAAGGAAAAAGTAACATAAAGACAGAAAAGGAGACACGAAACCATTTTTTGTTTGTGAAAATTTTTGCAACAGTCATTATCGTGTTGTTTTGATTGTTTTTTTTTCGATTTGGCTATCTGTGGAAATGAGTGAACTATCCTTGTCTGTATACATATCCTCGTTATACATCTCTACATATCAAGTATTTCATCCGTGCATTTACTAAAGTTATGTTACATATTTAGATCGTTCGTATCATTTTGCAACATACCTTAATAATGGTAGAGTGTAATCATTGAGCAGTACCTCATTTTCTCCAGAGGAAACATATGATTTAAGTGGTTTTTGGACAGCAATGAAATATTTTCCCAGCATTTAGGCCTAAACCTAAAATCAGAAATTTCTTAAAATTTAGCATGTTGTTATGTACCACTATACATAAAAGATATCGTTCAAATATTTTCATTAAATGTAGAAGAAAGGCGATATACGTTTTTTGCTTCTCCTCTAAGATTACAGAAAATGACTTAAGTGGAGTTTGGAAACAAGTTCCTCAAATGATTTCTGCTTTTATAATGTCAAAAGATAATTGAAGATTATTGTTATTTCTTCATTGAAACTAAATCGTTTAAAAAGCTTAAAACTTTCCAGGTAGAAACGAATCCTAGGAAAAACTTTCATTTTTGGCCAAAAAGTGGATTTTTTCTATGATACGCTTTTAGTAACAACTATGAATTTTTCGGCTTTACGTAAACTGGATCTTGTTCTTTCTTGCCTTGTCTCTTGTTTTCCTTAATAAAATTTCCATTAACACAAAGTGCTAAATAACTTCTTTTCTACTCTCGCGTATATTTCTTAATTACTATTATTTCTACGAGTCAATGTCTTACATTGTCTCTATACTAACGTTAAATATATTAAATTAAACAATTTTTACATGAAATGCATTATCTAATAGGTGATAAATAGCATTCTTTCTTATGAGAGATGAAGTTTTATAGAACCCAATGTCTATTTTAGTTACTTATAAATCGTCCAACTTCATTATTTATTAAAACAGAAATCCCATTACTTGGCTTCATTGCTAACTATTATGCTAAAGATAGGAAACACTTTGATTATGTGATACTATTAACCGTTAATTTATCTTTATACATGCGTATGAGTAAATTGTATTACAGGATATCCAAAATGATTTCACTTGCCTTAGTCAGCATGGTTGTTTCTAGTGTTGTTTTTCTTGTTGGAGATAATACAACTTATGTTCGAATTTCAAGAGCAGCAGTACTTATACAATAATCTATCCTTGGAAGATTAACACTTCATGTACTTCTCGTGTCGCAGGAAATAATTTATCCATAAGCCTGGATTTATTAGTCACATTTGAATAAATAAAAATATATATCTGGGTTGATTGTGTGTGAACTGACAGCAAATAAGCTTCACAATTTACACTTTCTATCCAACGCTATGACAATTCATAAATAACTCAGTTTGGAAATAAATCTATTTTTAGCAAATTTTAGGAATGTCGTTAATTTTGTTTCGTTTTAAATCATACTCAGATGGTAATTTACTGATAGGTTTGTTTAATTTTGTTTGATATTGTCCTAGGCAATAAATACTCAATGTAAGGTAATTAATTAATTATGAAACTGATATTGACACTAGGAACTAAAAATGTAATTATATAGATATTTAATAAAATTCGTAAAATTATTCGTATAGATAACATGAAATTTTCAGTTGATGAATTTTGGTTTGTACTAGTTGCTCTCACTAAGGGTTGGGTTTACACTATATATTATAACTTTTAATTAATTATATTGAAATGTGTAATTGTTTTAGTTTGCATAAACGTTTAAGTGAGGTGTTTAATTGATTACCTAACATATATTTATCTCCGCTTCCGGCATATCGCGCATACCAAAATTTGTTCTTCCTTGGGTTTGGCCTGCTGACTGTTCTGGGCTTGTCAACATTTTTTCTTTCCGTTTTTATTGTTGTTCATCCTTCTGTTTCCCTGATTTCTATAACTTTTCTACGGTATCACGAGTGATAATTCTGCCATTTTATTGGCCAGGGTAGATAGGTTCATTTTGTGGAGGATTTTGCTCGTGATGGGGAACGGTCTTGGTACTTGATTTGTGTTCTGATATTCTTATGTGTTAGGTTGAGAAGTCGTCATAGAAGGATTAAATTGTTGTGGATATGTAGCTACATAACTGTACTTTGGTTGTGAAACAGGTTGAGTTTGCACAGGATACGTATGGTGATATAACTGTTGTACAGAATACATTATCTTTAGTTCGGTTGGCAAACCATATGATATATTCTGCGGGTTAGGTATATGATATTGGCCATATAGCATGTCCAGTTTCTGTGATAGCTCTGCATGCTCTATTTTCCTAAAAGTCATTAGCGGCTTCCAATGTGTTTCATTTGATCTGTAGGGCGTCTACTGTTGCAAACCTTTCTAACGCTTTCTTGTTAATAAAATCCTTTTGTAATCCTAAGGATAAATGATGGATATTTTGTTCCTCTGTCGCTTCCACATAGTAACTGCCTGATTGCTCGGAGTTTGGGTAAAAAATATGAATCTATGGACTCATCTATTCCTTCTTGGACCTCAAATAACTCCTGTTCCGCTTTATACGATGGGACTCTCGGTTTACTTAATGCTACTAATTTAGATTTTAAAGCTTCATAGGACATCGTTCCGAATTGATTTTGATTTTTAAGCTGAAATACGAGATCTAGTGCTGTGTCCTGTAGATATATCGGTAAAATTTCCTTCTTCTTAGCCGTGACGATGATTGCATGGTTGGCATATGGTCAAACAGCATGAAGAATCTGTCCGGGTCCTCGTGCACGTGTCCCGAATGCTTCGTCAAATGAGTCATGTTAAAAGATATATTAGATGCACCATCTCTCATATTTGTGTTATTCTCTCCTGACATATATGTGTGTTTACCGGATCTAGCTTCGGCATAAATCGCACTAATGAAAGGTAAAAGAAAAGAGTGGAGATATAGCGAAATTTAGATGGATTTTGTTACTGACCATATCAGTGCCTACTAAAAAGTTAATAAAAATTAATAAAAAGAGCGCCCCATACAAAACTCTGGTGCCTATCAGCATGTAACGATTTTATAGGTAGTGACTAAATGACGGTCCTGGCTAGCCTTTTCTTTTCACTAATTTATTAGAAACATTGCTAATTACAAATGTCTTTGATTACAAAGAGTAAAATATTGTGTATCTTGTTTTAGACCACATGAGAGGACGTAGCTGTTTTGCACGATGCCCCTTCTCTCAAGGCAGTCTCCAAGGCATCTGTTGTTCTGGTGAGTCTTGAAGGATAGCCCCCTCAGCCCAAAGCAGCTTCGTGAGGATTGGTTGTAGTAAGGACCCCTAGTCCAATGCTACCTAGGGTAAGGATAGGTGTACCCCTAGTCCAATGTGACCTCAGGGCAGGTCTTGGTTAATTGATCAGTTGGACGACTGATGCCAGGTCCCTCGGTGGTTGGGCTTTTATTTGTTTTCTTCGAGTCCTTTCAGAGGTACCGATTTCTTTCCGCATCCCTCGTTATCTTTCGTGTCGGCTTCTCGTCTGCTACACTGTTTACAATCAATAGCATGTGTTGTATTGACACGTGCTTCTATCGTGATGTGGGTATTAAAGAAAGGTTTCCTTCCAAGTTCTGGGGACAAAGTGTATTTTATTTTAAGGACGATTAGAAGAGAGAAAACGTTCTTAAGATATTTTATTTTTCACTAATACGTGTTTGATAATAGCACTACACTATGACTTAAGTTTTCTCGCTAAAGAATAATCACAAATATCAGATATAAGCGTACCATTAGGGGTGAGTACTCTCCTCACAACGTTATCAAGACGTATTGAGATGATTTTATTCATACTTTCTACAAAAAAAAAAAAAAAAAAAAAAAAAAAAAATAATTGACAACCCAACAATGTGGTAAAAGTCGCTTGTCAGAATTTTTGGTAAATGTTTTTTTCAATCTTGGATTTCTGCACTCATTACACAGCCCTGCATTATTTCGGTAGTGTTGTGATTTTTCAACATTGGACGATGGATTGCTATGTATCTTGGTGCGAGTTATCTTTAAATTACCTTAGTTTACATCCATTATGTCAGATTTGTTTACAAATTGCAATGTGTCGATTGCAATGTGTTATATGTCTAATTACAATGTGTTATATGTCTAAAAAGATCACAAATATGAGACGTGCGGACAGATGTTACGATACTCGAAACGCTACCATCTGTGTATTTATGATGAAAACTAATCGTTTGCAACACAAACCGAAGATAGCAGCACTTTGTCCATTAAACGTGGTGTACACTGCAACTGCTAGTGCTGGTGCAATAATTTGTACTTATCTTCTGCTATCAAAAGTGTATGACTCGGGGGAGCAGCAAACATACAGTGTTCGGCATGGCGTCAGAAGGCTGTAAAACGTCTGTAAATTCCTTTTGTTACATTTGTGGTGAGTTAATGTTGGAAAGACAAAAAAGACATATAACAACGTTCGTGCGGCACATGTATTTCGCGCGTATTTTGGTGTACAATTAGGGCATCAAGACAAAACTTGGGCACCCTACTATGCTTGCTATATGTGTGTTGAAAGACTAAGACGGCGGTCGAAGGGGAACAACAGGCTTTCAGATTTGGTGTTCGGTTGGCCTAACACGAGCCACAAAATCACAGAGCTTATTGTTACTTTTCTATTTAACCAGTGTTTACGGTTTCAATATCAAGACTAAAACAACATCATCTATTCAAATGCGCCATCCGTGTCACGTCCTGAGTCCAGACTGTGCAACCAGAATATGTACCTGACGTGGACGGTTCCGAAAACGTAGGACGTGAAGAAAACGACGAGAAAGACGAGACTTACTAACCTGGCACTTCTGCACCACAACCATTTACACAAAGGGAACTGAGTGATTTCATTCTCGACTTAAATCTCACCGAAGAGGCACAGAATTGCTTGGTTCCAAGCTGAACGGAAGGAATTTGCTCTCAAGTGGCACTTCGTTTTCCTGTTTCAGGCAAAGAGCGACATATACTACATTTGGTACATTGCCATTTGCAAACAATTCTAACATGATATAAACAAACTAAGTTCCTTTTTGGATTAAGCGCACAAAGGTACACAGGGATCCATCATTAAATGTTGAAAAAGAGAACCATCGCAGGGCACTTTTATTTGTTTCCTCGTTTACAATTCCAGTTGCAAATTCCACGATGTTATCACTGTTTCCACTATTTAGTAGCTCTGGTCTAGATATGTGCTCTCCTGTTAGAGGTCTGCACGGGCTGGAATTTTTAGTCAGGGTCAGGCCCGGCTCGTGCATTTATAATGTGAGACCCGACCCGAGTGCGAAACATGTTTTATTCTTTAGGCCCGAGCCCGACCTCATGTGATAATCGAATGAACCCGAAATAAACCCAAACTACAGAAACGTAATGCTTAACGAAAATTGTATTTTTTTTTTACATTATTAACATTTATACAGGCGTAATTTTGCAGTTTATAAGCTTACAATCCTCAGAGAGAATGACGAAATAAATATTATCACTTACACATACTAACTATATGAATTTTCTAAACGAAAATTGTCATTTTTATAACTTCCGTTTTCCTTAGCCTCAGTGCATGGGATCTAAACTAAATATTTTATTTCATTTATATAAATTCTGATGAAATGCCCAACTTGAAATATATACTACAAATATTCAAAACAAATGTCAAAGTGTGTAAATTCTTATGCAAATGTATGTGTATTGAACTCACTGAGATAGTTCTCAAAGATGTAGTTGTCGATTCATGTGAAGAAAAAGAATGGCGTCCACACTCTGGCTTCTCAAACTTACACTCACACATAAGGTAAGCATGTTTATTTCTGTTACTTAGTTTTTCTCTTCACTACACAGTTAGCTTTACTCTCAATTGTACAATGATAAGCAAGATTGACCCCATACACAGATGGAATTATTGGAGATTATCAGCGCGGATTTAGACGAAATCGACCAAGTATCGACCAAATATTTACCAGTCGACACATACTCGAAGAAAAAGTGGGAATACAATACCCCGGTACATCAACTATTTATTGATTTTAGAAAGGCGTACGACACGGTTAGGAGAGAAACATTATACAACGCTCTTACAGAACTTGGAATACCGAGAAAGCTAATTAGATTAATTAAGAGATGTTTAAATGAATCCGAAAGTATAGTCCGGGTAGGAAAATTTTTGTGCACGAGCTTCCACGTCGAAAATGGCCTGAAGCAAGGAGATGCGTTGTCGCCATTATTATTTAACTTTGTTCTGGAATACGCTATAAGGAAAATCAAAGATAGCAACCAGGGTCTAGAGTTGAACGGTATTCACCAGGTTATGGCTTATGCTGATGATGTAAATTTAATAGGGGATGATAGGAGAACAACAGAAAGAAATGCAAAGATCTTATTAAGCGCTTGCAGGGACATGGGTTTAGAAGTAAATGCAGAGAAAACTAAATACATGGAAGTGCGTCGGGACCGTAATACGGCAAATTATGGATACGTCAAAATATTAACTAATACTTTTGATAAAGTGGATAGTTTCAAATATCTAGGATCAATATTAGCAGACGAAAATCATATTCACGAAGAAATTAAATGTTGACTAAAAGCAGGGAATTCGTGTTACTATTTGGTTCACAATCTCTTGTCGTCGCGAATTCTGTGGAGGAATTTGAAGCTTAAAATACAGGGCGTTTCAAAAAGAACTCCCTAGTTTTAAGTATAAATTTAACTGGGAAATGAATGAAAACTTACATCAATGAGTACATATCATGAAAGAGAATTCCTTCAAATTTTGTTTAATGTTGGTAGACTTCAAAGTCTGATCCATTTTGGACCCTGCACACGTCGAAACGATATTCCAGTTCTCGCCACGTATTCTCGCCGCGGATTGGAACTGCATTTAATAAATAAGAAAGTTAAAATAAGCCCACACTTCTTTTCACATGCTTTTTAATATAAGATGTGCTTAACATTTTTCAAGATTATTGCGAAAGTATTTGTATTAAAAGTGTACAAAATATCATAATTATAATTGTTATTGTCTTTTGATTATTCCTTTCATTGTAGAATGTATATCGTATTTGATTTCCTCCGTTTGAAGTCCAGTGTTCCAAAACCATTATATGACCTATTTCGGCAATTAACCCCAGAACCATGGGAATCCTATAAGAAAACAAATACCATTAATTATCAATAAAATTAAAAGTTTTCAAAATAACAAGTAAATTGTACAGAGTAAGCCTTTAATATTCTAAAGGCCATGATATCAATTAGATTTCCAAGTGTGTGTAATTAATAGTTACGATCTGAAAATAGCTATTATTTCATTTTTTAAAAAAAAAATCTGACCTATTGTTCAGTTATCATTAAAATGAAAGTAAACATAATTTGTTTTGCACCTTCTAATAAACAAAATGTTCAATTTTGTATAAAATTATTTGTAAAATAATTTATCATTAATGAGTAGGAGTGTGTACTATTGAAATTCAAGTATTGACAACTGGATACCAAGAATAAGTACTCACCCCACATCATGTTAGCTGTCTGCATATTTTCTCCTCTCTGTTGTTGCAAAGGAACTCTCTGAGGATAAGGCATTGGCATGGGCATGGGGACAGCCAAAGCGACACAAATAACGAGGGCAAGGAAAACAAAGACCTGAAAAATAACCAGCATCTTTCTTATTTGACACTGTCAGTTAAATTGTTAGCATTGATAAAGTACGTTACAAAATTTCTGATAATCTTTTATATTTAAAAGAGTAAAACAAGTGTTTCAAATTGTGGCAGATGATTTGAATAATATTAATACTTTCAAGCATTACTTATCACCTTAGTCTTAGACCCACTCACAAAAATAATTTTGTAGCTTTAATTAGACAGTATGTTACTCTTAATCATGACGATGCTACTAATTTCAAATAGTCATTAAATGCTGACAACTTTAATTTGTTTATTTAGCACAGAATATTAGTAAGTGTTAGTCAAGGTTTTTTTCACGGTACCAATATAATATTGATTTTAAAGAAAATTCTCATACTGTCATTCTATTCTTGTCAGCAAACCTAAGTTATGCAACCCATTATATCATTAATGTAATGTTGATTGCCTAGTGATTGGAATATATCTATATTTGTCATATGTATTTTACTGGTTGCCTAAAATCAAGGTAACATGCAAGGAAAAAGTATCAGAAATCAAGACATCATTTTTATTTTGACATATATATATATTTACTTATATATTATTCTTCGTTGAGAAAACGTTCTATACTGAGCTTCAGATATTATGTTATAGCTTGAATTCAATTTAAAAAATTAAAACCATAAACGGGTATTTTGCTTAAGATATTAGCCTAACAAGGTAGTAAAAGTTATCATTCAGAGAATTACTACCTTTTTAATATTCGAAATATTCGAAATACGAAACTTTCAGTTAGTGTCTTCATCTTTCTCAACTTTGAGTTTTAAAGGTCTTAATAAATGTTAATGAATTAATAATTTATTCATAAATAATAATTATGCTTTAGTCGATTAATACATTTTAAATGATAATTTTGTTTCACCAAATTTCTTTCATCTTTAAGTCCGTCGTTCCTAGCACTATCTTTTATAGAGTTTAATGTGGCACATTCGTAGGCTGAAGCTGAGGATTTTTTCTTGGGAATATAGTAATTAAATATATTTTTCTTGTCATAATTAGAAAACAAAGGTGGAACGTGTTGTTGTATCTTCATTAAAGTAATAAATGTTTTCAAAAATTAAAAATTTGGCAGCAAAAATACAGTGGTAGAATTTGTTTTCTCTTTCTCTATTTTGCCTTCTTTTTATTTTCTATTTTTTATTTTATTATATTTTTTGTTGCAAACAATGTCTTTTGAAGCATTGTATCTCTAATAACAACAATCTCGTTTTGCTGCCTCACGTAAACTGTGTTGTTTCTTGTTGTTCCTTGATTTCTATATATCCTTTCCCTTAATAAAATTTCCATTAACATAATGTACTAAACAGCTTTTCCCCCGGACTGCGTTCTTCCGATATTCTGCTTTTCTTACTTATTATTTCTACAACTTATTGATAATCTTCTAGAATTAGTCAATTTGTTACATTTTGTCTATGGAACAACGTTTAGTTTGAATGTATAAATTTACGCAATTTTTAAACGCAATATTTTGCCTAATTTGTCATATTTAATTATCTTTTAATTCTTCGTATTCACTGAAGTTGAGACTATCTACATCATAATATTTATTTTAATTTGTAAAAAAAAAAAAAAAAAAAAGTCGAGTTTTATTATTTACTATCTGAGACATATAATTACTTGGTTTCTCTGCTAAATACTGTGCTTAAGATAGGAAATGTTTTAATTGTGTTATATTATTAAATATTAATTTATTCTTATGTAGGCCTATGTATGTGAGTAAGATAAATTTTAGGATATTTCAAAAAAGAATTTTACTTGCACTTACCTTAGCAAACATGGTTATTTCTATCGTTGTTTTCTTCTTGGGAAGGTTACAACTTATGCTTGAATTGCAAAAGCAGCAGCATTTATACAGTAACTTATCCTTGAAAGATTAACACTTCATTTACTTGTTATGTTTCAGGAAATTGTTTATTCTAAGCCTCGGCAAGCAACAACTTATTAGTCACATTTGAATAAATATTTTATTATCAGGGTTCATTGTCTGTGAACCCACAGCTAGTAAGCCTCATTAGTTACGGTTTCTATTCAACGCTATGACAACTGATGCACATCCCAGTTTGGAAATAATTATACACTTCGGTATTGAAAATAAAAGAAATGAAATGTTTCAGTTTGACTTCCCATGATTATGCCCGTTTAGGCTAAAGGATATAATGATTAACACAATTGCATGACCAGTGGCGTAGGAAAGGGAGGAAGAGGGGCCGCCCTCCCAAAGAGGTATGACAATGTACTTTGGTACTTAATATTTGTAATATTTTATATATTTTTTATGTTTATATATTTTTTGTTTGTAATTTTTCTATATATACGTATAACAGCACTTGCTCCCCCGCAAACACATACCCTGGCTACGCTACTGTGCATGACCGTGTAAAAACTGGTGAAGGAGAAAGTGGTAGGAAACGGGAGTACCCCGAGAAAACCCACGGACACGGTGTTGACCACCACAAATTTTCCTGAATCGAACCATGGACCCACGCACCATAGGTGAGCGCCCTACCACTGAGTGACCGTACCCCCCATGAGGGGAAATAATCTTTTCAAGTGAAGAAAAATGAAATCTTCCGGTTTTACGTCCTACGTTTATGGCGTGTATCCTAGAGGAGATGGTGCTTATGAGAATGAATGAAATCAATGGGATGAAGAAAGTGGGAGGAAACTGGATAAGCACAAGAAAATTTTCACACATGGTATTTGTCCACCTCAGAGGGCATTTGGTACTCACTGAGATCGAACCAGGTACTCCACGTACCAGAATTAACTCTCTATCACTGAGCCATCACTGCTCCTACATGATCTTTTAACTCACCGCCATTGAAAAATCTTAGGATCAGGCCATAGGAGACACAATGGTCTTGGATCGTCTCAAAGCGCCAATACACGTACGTGGGAAAATTTATTGGAGAACGAAAATCAAAAATAGCAATTTTTTCAGAAGCGTTTTTGATTTTGTTTGTATTTCACAAATATTCCATAGACAACACTGCAGTATAGCCTAAGTACTTTGTCTTGAAAATCCACAAGAGGGTGTTACAGTAGGTGTGTGTTTTTGATTTTTTTTCCACAAACATTTTATATGGTTTTGTATATATTTGATAAATAACCAATACATATTTCACTAACAATCCTACAATAAGAAGTATGCACTTTTTATTTTAAAGATTAACTAGCGCTAGTTTACATTCGGGATTTAGTTTTTCGGGCAATTTTGTCAAATATGCCTTTGACAATTTGATGTATATTTCGTAAATAAATATTTAATATAAAAATCATGTGATGTGAAGTAAATAATTTATTCTTTTAAAATATTCACAAGAACTCTTGAATTTGATTAGAAATATTTTTCAAAGGATTTTCTTAAATCTTGCCCAGACTATTGATAAGGGAATATTTCAATAATCATCCATGATAATATCCATAAAGCATAGTTTACTCTTAAAGATGAAATATATTCAAATTTCCCCTATAATGCATACCATAACTCTGTCTATATTTCATAAATAAATGTATCGGTTACAACGATATGTTGTATTCTTTTAAACTTTTTCTGGACAATATGTGATATTTCTTTAAATATGTACTAGTCAGCTATTTCTATGGTAGAAGAAGACGACACAAAAATTATTATATTTTAAAAATCCATGTTTTCGTGTATGTATTTGTTTGTTTTGGGTAACCATGACGATAGATTGAGTGTCGATATAGAAACAGAGTTACTGTAAGCCATAATATAAATAACTAAGAGAGATCATGACGTACATAAAAGGTATAATAAACGACATTTTGGTACCATATTAACTTTGTTTATTCGTGTGGCTTAAAATATATCGAAGGATTAGGGCTATAGAACATCGATTAAGAGTAAATAGATGTATTATTAGTTCTACGATAATAACTACAGGATGAGTTGATTAATTTATGTAAATGAAAACGAAAACGTTTAGTACGGCGATCCGTATGTTTGTTGCAGTAATTGCAGTGATAAGTACATGTGACTAAGGATAGTGCTAATTATCAGCAATTCATAGCTTTAAATGAGTCATTACTCTCGTTGAAATAAATATTATGTTCTGATAATGCATGCAATAATTATTTTTTACGCTGTATTAACCATGCGTGACTGGCGTTTAACACGGAAATGATCGTGTACTTTTGCTTAACAAGCGTAACATTTTTCATTGTGTTTTTGAACATAATTAATTCTCACATATTATAAGAAAACAACAAAGAAAAGCTCTTGTAGGCTACTAAAATGGTTTTACCAAATACGTTTCAGTAGCTATAGACAAGACGTAACAGTCCATTTTAAAGATCAGTCTTTAGTTCAGGAGCATACATTACCCCAAAAGTGGTTTATATATTTACACTGTCCTTCCGGGAGACAGAAAATGTCAAGGACGAATTGATGAATTACACCAAATTTTGTCAGAGTGTACAGAGCCGAAAACTATGTTTCGAAAAATGAAATGAAATGAAATCTTTGAGTTTTATGTCCCACGGCTATGCCGGTTAGGCTAAAGGAGACGGTGATGATGAGTAATGAGTGAAATGGAGGAATGAAGAAAGTGGGAGGAAACGGGAGAACCCCGAGAAAACCCACGCAGTTCACAAAGTTCACTTGGCGGGGGGTGGGATCGAACCCGGGACCCCAAGCACCAGCGGTGAGCGCTCTACCACTAAGCCACCGCGGCCCCCACTACTATGTTTCGAGTTCGTTAATGAATTCGATATTTAAATCAAAAATGGATTTTAAAAAATCAATCACTTTCAAGTTATTACGTTGAAAACTGTACAGTAAAAACAATAATAAGTAGCGAGAAACAATTTTCTGCAATCAATTAAGCGTCCCAATAATACATTTAATCTGTATCCATAACTGTACACTGAAACCGGAAATTGTAGAAATGAACCATTTCCGGTTTTCACATTACTAATATATAGTAAAATGGTGACAAGTGGTTTTCTGTCATCAATTAAGTGGCCCATTAACACTTTTCATCTCTATCCTTAAGTCTCTACTGAAACTGAAAGTGGGAGAAATCAAACAGTTCCAATTTTAACGTTGGTCGCTATAAAAAGAAACGGAGAAAGAAAGCAAGAAACATTTTTTCACATCAATTAAGAATTGCCAAGAAGAAATTTCATCCCTCCTCTAGTCTTACTATTAAAGTCCGGTGTGGTAGCAAATTACTATCACTTCTGGTTTTGAGTATTAATCGCGTAAGTATCTTGACAGATACAGCTACTTAGTAAGATTGAACATCTCATTAGAGAAAGAGTTTCTCTGGACTCATTTACATATTGTTGAGAACTTCACTTATATGTAAAGCTGCTGTTTCTCTCTCACACACTGGTTACAAAGTTTCCTTCATATAGATTTATTTTTGTCTTTAGGATTTCTTGAATCATTTGATAGTATCCTTGATTCTCTAGGTGGCACCCTTCCCACCCATATATGCCGAAGCGACTACTTGGTTACTTTTTAGTTTCTTAGAGTGTATTCTGTACCACAATTGGTGTAAAAATCATGGATACTTCTCAATGATATCTAGATATATTTTGTTGTCGTGCAAAGGATGTTTGCAAATATGGATTGTGTGATTGGGAAGGTTCAGCTTTTCCGTTAGTCAATGATTAGTAGTATCTCTTCCAGCTTACCTCTAAACGGAGATAAACAGCAACACTTGTTATAAGCTCAAACTGTACAAACGTATGATTGATCAATGCTGCATTACTCTCACTGTTGCACGGAGAGTTGTCAATTATATACGTGCGTTTTGACAATTATGTTATACAGAGTACATGCAACAGAAAATACTTTTTTCTTTAAAAAAAAAATTAAAAACAAGATTCTCTGAATTTTCTCCTGAAGTAAGATTTCCTGCTTAGTGTTTCACCACAGAGTTTGCGGAATCATGTTTCACATCAACCATATTTTAGTTAAATACAGAATACACATAAAGAAGTTGAATTGACGCATAAACGTTGCGCATGCTTCAAAATACTATTTATATTATTACATTAAGTATAATCGGTTGCTGTATTATTAAATAATATGTACTATATTTTTAATACTTTCAGTAATAACATTGTTTTATATATTTAATAGTTGTTTCAAAGTAAAAATAACGATTAAAAGGGATGATCTATTTTGCAGAGTATTAGAAGTATCGGTAGGTCAATAAAAATGAGCGTATTTTAGCGACACCTGGCTTTGTTCAGACGTAAGATGGAAAAGATAACAAGTGTCAAGGTATTTTGCAGTATCCTTAGATGAATTGACTGGTACGAAGCTCCGCGAAAGTCAGAAACACTTATTTAATAAAAATACGTAAACCGTGTTATATTACTATGTCTTTTGATCTAGTAGTTTGCACTCTAGAAGACTGTGATAAGGACAGTTTAATGATAATGACAGACAGATATTAGTTTGCAGAATGATAATGTTTGAGGAAACGAAAGTATCCCGAGAAACCCATGATCACAACGTTGTCTACCACAAAGTTACTTGGTCAGGGATTGAACCAAGGTCCCCTTGCTCTAGCACTGAGATACCGTGCCACTCCGTGACTAAGAGAGACGATGATGAAGATAATGAACGAGTTGAGTTGATTTGAGTTTAAGGTTCTATTCAGTAACGAGGCTACATGAGATGTGGACCTACTGTTTAACGTGGAATCCAAACCACATGAGCTCCCGCCGGGAATCGAACCCGGATTTAGATAATGAACGAATAGCAAAATGAAGAAAGTGAGAAAGAGGGGAGAACTCCGAAAAACCCAAGCATGCGATGTTTGTCTACAACAAAACCCAATTGACTTCGCTACTACCTCATGGAATTTGATTTTAGCGGTAACATGATATCATGTACTCATGTTCGTTTTGGTACAAATTTTCTGAAACTGATATGGAGAAACAGTTGGCATTGTAGTTCAGGAATTGAAAGAATTGTGAGACTTCTATAATGAAAAGCGATTATTTCTTTGCCTTCAAGTATTATTAATTATTTCTGATTAAAGAAACTTTTTATTTACATCTCCAATTACGTAAGCATTTAATCTTCATATGATTTAGCGATGACATCAGATTGATAGAGTTGTGAGCGTAATAATATGTTAAGAGCATACGCATTTTTGTATATGAAGAGAATACGAATAAGTTAATATTTTATTATGTGTGCAGAATAAAAGCGAGCTTTCGTACTAGAATTATTTGATGAAATTCAACTTCCTAATTCTTTAGTTCTGAAAAGTGTGTCGTGTAAGGATTTAAAATTAACTTCTCAACCTATAAAGACATCACATTTCTAGCCATGAATGTGCAACTATGTAGCTGGGTGGATCTCAGTCGCATATGTTCTCAGCAATGAAAGGGATAAATAAATAATGAAAACAAAAGAAAAAATAATGTCTTGCAGCTCGAATACAAAGTTTAACTCAGAGTTATACCTTAGTACGAGGTGTGGCAATTAAATAATGAGACTGGTGTCATAAATGTGATGTATCGCAAAGAAAGTTACAATTGTCTGTTATCCCGTTCAATATACTCCCCTCCCCTACCTATACACCGCTGCGTGTTGAAATCAATGCGGTCATAGTTTTGCAACTTCTGACATCAGGTTTGAAATCGAATCATGAAACTGTTCTGTCAATGTTGTCAAAAGGTGTTTGTAATAGACCATACTTCAGTGCAGTGCGAAAAAGCGCCTACGCAGTTGAAGACAAAAAATAGAAATTCAATATTTGGTTTCGTTTGTACCTTTCCGTAATAGTTTTGTAATTAACAAATGTTCTTAAAACATATATATATATATATATGTAATTATTTTTATTGCACTTGTAATACTTTCGTCAAATACTTCCAAGTTATAATACTTCATATATACTTGCTAGTTAAAAAACAATATATAGTGAAAAATTTCAGTCATAAAATAAGTTTAAACTTTTTATATAATTGTAGAAAGAATAACGTAAAGATTTTGTGGATTTTTGTTGCTTCAATTACATTAGTTTATAAATAAAAATCAATGTACCAGTCTCACAGACCGTGTATTACACTTAACGTTTCGGGAGTTACATTACGGTTACAGTTTTAATAATAATAATAATAATAATAATAATAATAATAATAATAATAATAATAATAATAATAATAATAATAATAATAATAATAATAATAATAATAGGGCTAATAATAATAATAATCATAATAATAGGGCTAATAATAATAATAATAATAATAAGAAGAAGAAGAAGAAGAAGAAGAAAAAGAAAAAAAGAATAAGAAGATATCAAATTCGAAGAATTTTTCAAATATATTGTATTTGAGAGTGCTCCCCACGATTTTATTTTTAGTCAGAAATAGATTTTAAAAACTAATTTTGTTGACGACAGAATTATTTTTCTTTCATTTTTTAGTCTAATTTGTTTAATTTTTTTAAAAGGAAAACGTATTTATAAAATCGTGCGTTTTATTTTCCATTCTAGTTTCTGTCTTGTTTTCCCTCTGGCACACTAATATTATTTCCTGGGTTCCGTCATTGATGTGATTTAAAAAAAAAAAAAAGTACTAGCTGTTTCTGTGAATCAAGTGAGACAGTAATTATACTTTCTAAGCAGTAATTAAGTCTTGCCCTTTTTTTAATTACAATTTTCAATTATATTACACATTATTATTGTGTAAATTGATTGAATTACTTAATTTACGTACCTAACAGAAACTGGAAAAACCATATAAGTTGAACATAATCATATTAGTTTATTTTATGAAACCTTTGTAATTTTACGCTTAGCTTCACTCAAATAAATGAAGTAAATAATTATAATCACAATTAATAAAGAGAATTGTAAAATTATATCAGGAGCATGTGACTCAGAGAAACATCATGTGTTAACTTTTCAAGGTTTAGGTTTTTGTATAAATAATGTTCTCCAGGTACTTGAAACATAATTTGAATTGTCAACAGAAAGACGATCACTTACAGCATTATGTTCACTAAAGTAAGTATAGTTTTATTATTGAAGTCCGATACAATAGTTATTTTACAGTAATTTAGCTTATTGCGAACTAATATTTATATACACTACAGTACAAACTTAAAACCTTACAAAGAATTGTAAATCATATGACAATACTAAAATATTCTAGTTCGCCTACTGGCTTTGAAATACAGAAATTTTAGTACATATTGTTGAGTTTAGCGAAAGATACATCTGGTAAATATGGCCATATGAGATTTGAACTTCACGTTTTACAATATATTTCTGTGCTCAAATAAATTTCACTTTCTATTGCTAAATTATCTAGTAGAAAAATGAACTTATTAATCTTTACCACCAAACAAAAATATAAGCAAGGTATGCAAATGATTGGCTCTGGTGTTTTTTCTTTTCCTGTCTTCCTATCGGAAACATTTTCGTGATGTTATATCATTACCAACGTAAGTATATTATCAAAGCTTCGTACGAGAAGAATAAATTTAAAAATGTATTAAATAGGAAATTGGAATATTGAAGAAAAATTCCTTCCCTCTTTTAGAAACAGGACTTTTTTTCAATGTTTGATAATTTTTAATGAAACTTTTCTCACCGAATATTAGCGACATAATTAAATCTTCTAATTGTGAACTATCTGAAAAGGAAACAAAAGTTTGAATATCATAGAAATGTTCTCTTCATTTCACAAGTTGAATTTTCTATCACACTGAAACAAGTTTTCCCTTATTTAATAATAAACGTTTACGCACTAGTTGAGAAATTTTATTTTTAATTTAAATAATTCGAATTGTACATCTCTAACTTGAGCGAAACATACCATTGGAGATTTTCTGAATAAATAATCGGAAATTTGAATATTAAAGAAACCGTCTTCATTTCCTTGTTAATAGCGGCATTTTGGACAGTACTGAAAGACATTTCCTTTTATTGGGGAGTTTGTGTTCTGAGTTTGGTTTTCCAAACATGAAGAATTCGTGAGATACTCTATACTTGGCAGGAGGAAATATCAACCAACACCTTAGAATATATGTTACAAAAAAATCCTTTGTAATCTTTGTTTCCCCACCAACAGGTAGTTAATTTTTAAATTTCATGTTTTTAGGCACCGAGAGTAGTACGGACTAGGCTTTCAAGTGGTTACTTTTACTCTTCCAATATTATAGTATAGATGATCATTACATTTGATGAGTTTCAAGATTACTTACCTTACACTGAAACATTCGTTTCAATTTATTTCAAGTGCCTTCAAAGGGATATTACCATCTTACTTTCTTTGTAAAAACACATTATTTAGCTCTAAAAGTATTAGTACCACATGTTGTCTTACTTACTTGATATTAAATATGAGAATGGCTATAGATGATGAGAATGTTTAGCTCTATTATTATTATTATTATTATTATTATTATTATTATTATTATTATTATTATTATTATTATCATTATTATTATTATTATTATTATTATTAGTTCACTAAGAGAGTAAATATTTAACATTACTCCGTACTTAATTAAAGTTTTCATATACAAAGTAACTCATATAGCTTCCCAATAAAGTAATCTGTGCATTATTCTGAAATACTTTAAACTTAATGCTACACATTCTCTTTTTTTTTTTTTTTTTTTTTTTTGTAGGTCTTTGTATTTCTTGCCCTGATTGTTTGTGTTGCTTTGGCTGTTCCTATGCCAATGCCTTATCCTCAAAGAATTCCTCTCCAGCAACAACAGAGAGGAGAGAATATGCAGACAGCTAACATGATGTGGGGTAAGAATTATATTCATCTTCATAATTCAGTGTATTTTCGTAATAATTTATCGTAGTGGAATTACTCATGCTAGGGCCATGTGTGTTCAATATTGAATATATATGTCACATACATAAAGATTATTTAGTTTTGTGTCTCTCTTCTCTAAACTTAGTTTTCATGGAGATGACTGGTTTTGGAACTCAACGATTCAATTATAAAATGAACGAAGTTTTGTATTTCTGTTTTAATAAAACTTTTCATGTAGGTTCGTAATTGGAACAAAACTAAAGACAGAAAGGTTGATTTTTTGCAACAAATTTATATACGAAAAGTAAAATATCGCGGAAATAAAACAGGTCATATTTGAGCTCAGGAATTCTTTGTTTAAAAAAAAAAATGACGTCTTACACAGGCCTGTAGCCAGCCCGAAAATGTAGGTAGTCCAATCCAAAAATATTAGTTCATGCCATATTATAGTTCATTTGCAAGCCTACAGTGAAAAGTTTAGAGGGGGTCAGTAAAAATTTGGGGAGGCGGACCTCCTAGTCCCCCCTGGATAGGGCCTGGTCTTACAAGGAATATTACATAAAGAAGCTGAAAATAGCATTCGTTAAATTATAAAGTACTAATTGTAAGATGTAAGATGGCCAACAGCATTGATTGGGAAACTAATTTGAAGTGTTTTGAAGCACCACTTTGAAGAAAACAATACGTTAAAATAATTAGCACTGAGAATTGTATTATTTGTGATTATTTAATTACGATAAACAAAAGACAAAAAATATAGTGTAATAGTGCTGCGAAAAGTACGTTTTACTGAGTCGATATATAGTTTTACAATAATTTGAATTCAACAGCTTTGTTGAATTTAGGAATATATAATCTAGCTGTTCTGCACATTTCCTTTAAAAAATTTATAATGCTTTTTTTCTATTATTATGCTTAATGTTATTCAAAACAGTCAATTTTGATTTTAACATGTTTATAATTTATTTATATTACACGTATTATTTAATATAATACTGAAGTTCAATAACGTTAACGTTTTATTATTTTTACTTTCTAGGATTCCCATGGTTCTGGGGCTAAATAACAAGATGAAGTAACAGCAATGTTCCTAGAAGTGATCCAAAACAAAACTATCAACTTACTTCAACTACAAATTATATGAAGTTTTGGCCCATGTGCTTACAGAACAAATAGTCACAATTGAAATTTGAGACTATATTAGTTAAAGATTGTAGTACTCTTACTGTAAGAAACCTTTGTAAAAGATAGATAAGCAAATAAAAATGTGTTAGAACGCAATACTTTAACATTTTTTGTCTTACAGTAAATTTATAATGGCGCAGCTGTACAGCGCTCATCTCTAGTGCGAGGATCCCTATTTTGAACCCTGGCTATATGAGTTTATGATACACAACATCGGTTTCGGTGATTTTTATCGCGGTTACCTAGTTTGCACCTACATCCTCTCTGCATCAATTCCTTCATAATATTGTGTTTTTTTTTTTTTCATTAACCACATATCACCTTTAGTCAAAAGGTCATAAACGTGCGATTTTAAACTGAAAACCCCATTTCTTTTCTTTGCTTACTAGATAGTAATGATAATCTTGATATAAAGGTTCCACTAGATCCCCAAAAATAGCTATAAATTTGATAAATAATCTTTAATTTAAAAATCGAAATATACAGGGCAATTCAAAATGACGGACTCGAATTTAAAAATTTATTCTGTGAAATCCTATAAACGTATACCATTGTAAAACATGTGCTAAGAAAGAAAGGTAAACTTTGAAAGGTTTCTTCAAATATACCACAAGTGTTAGACGTGAGCACTTTACGTAACAAGGCGCACATCAAGGTTATACTCTATCTCATGCCAAACCGTTTGTAGGATGTTGTGTTCAATTTCAGCAATTGATTTCGTGCTCGCTGCTGACTCTTAGCAATAGACAGTGGAAGCAATGCGTTGAAACTAATCTTTGATATTTAACCTCTCTAAACGCACACCTCCTAATAACGTATGTTTAGGTCTATTACTTCTATTTCATTGAAGGAATTTCTGAAATCAGGTCCATCATTTTGAAATATCCTGTATATTGCAGCCTTAAATTTTAATTCTTAAAAGATCTAGAATAATGTAAGTTGGAGTATTTACGTTTAACGGAGTTTGATGTTTCTTTACAGAATTAGTGTTATATAAGAAGGCATAAGTGGGCGCGGTGGCTGAGTGTTAGAGCATTCACCTCTGGTGTTTGGGGTCCTTGGTTCGATCCCAGCTCGGGCCGTGTGGACTTTGTGGTGGACAAACACCATGTTCGTGGGTTTTCTCGGGGTCCTACCGTTTTCTCCCACTTTCTTCATTCCACCATTTCCTTCATTTCTCATAATCAGCCTCTCCTTTAGCCTAACCAGCATAATCGTGGGACGTAAAACTGAAATATTTCATTTTCAAGAAGGCATAAATGGGGATCCGAACCACAACTTAAACTCTAATCCTGAACAAGAAGGAGATAAGAGCTAAGGGAGCAATAATCTCTTATTTTTTCAACAACTAAATTTAATGCATAACCTTCATTACTGTGAAAGTTTGATATAGGAAAAGGACAATCAACTAATCAATTTTCTTTTTTAATAAAATTTGAATCTTTCTTTACCCTTTTAAGATCTATGGTACGTTTTCGTAGCAAATTGAAGTTGCCTTTAACATGTTATTTAAGTCCTATAACAGGTATTTAAGTCGTTTATTTATTGGCCAAGTCAGACATGGACCAAATAACACCCCAAATGCATTTTGGAACCTGATAGTCTACTTGGTGGCACCAGATGGGGCGTGGGGTGGGCGTGACATTACATTTTTTTCTTGAGGCAATTTTCAAAAATATTTCCTACCCTTAACTTTCAAGATATTATATTGAAATTTTGCATACGCATTGTGTACAACTCTAATTATTTATCAAATGATTTTTTTTAGATATCTACGTGAACCCGGACCTCAGGGGCTCAAAATTTTCGATAAATGGATTTTTTGGAAAATTTCCCTAATTTCCCGTTTCTGGTGTATGATATGGGCTTACGAGTTACCTCCTTAAACGGCTACTTTATTCTGAAGAGAATGACGTATGAAATATAACCCAGGGAGAAATAGTCTTATTTTAGAAAATTTTTACATCACATGGTATATACGTCTATAGAAAATTAATAATGACACAGTAAATTTTTAGATTATGTGGTACGAATATATATATATATATATATATATATATATATAGACCTTAAGCCAGATTTGAAAACGTTTTCCCGCCCTTAGTTTTCAAGATATCAGATTGAGATTTTGTACACGCAACGTACACGCAATGTACCTCTAAGTGTTTCTCATTTTTTTTTTTTTTTAATGTCAACGTGAACCCAGGACCTTGCCTGGGGACCCCAAAGTTCTAGAAAGAAGGATTATTTCGAAATATTTCCCGGATTTTTCCTAATTGCTGGTTTCTAGTGTAACGACACGCGAGTGGTGTCTTTTGAAATGATTCTTTATTTTGAACAGAATGAGATATTATACCATGTTCTAGGGAGAAGTTGTACTGTTATAGGAATTTTTTTATATCATGTCGCGTAATTATATGTGTATGATTGGCCACCTTGAGATTTTAAAAACTTTTTCCCGCCCTTCGTTTTGGAGTTATCACATTGAGAATTTCCACACGCATTGTGTGCGTAACGACATATTTTTTCAGTGATTTTATTATCTCTACGTCAACCCAAGCTCGGGCCAGAGGGACGAAAATGTTTGAGGAAAATTATTTTCGAAAAAAAGAAAGAAAAAAAAACTGTTTTCTCCAATTATCCCGTTTCAGGTGTTTGATACGGACAATCGAGTAGTACCGTTGGAAAGTTTGCTTGCTCTATTGTGAAAAAGAAACGAGGTATGAACCCAATGGTGGATCTAGCTTGGGGTCGGAGGGCCTAGGCCCCCTAGTTTTTTGAGTGGCCAGAATAATTTGCAATTATTTATATATTTTTGGAAGTTTATAGTAAACTCATGAGATACCTATCTTAGTTGGAGGCCTGGCTACCAACCCCCCAGTTTTTATAATCTAGATCCGCCACTGAACAAACCATGATCGTACAATGAATAGCAATGAAGCAGTACCTGCTTGGCTGAAAATCTAATATTTACCTCAAAAAGCCAGTAAAAGAGGTAGATTGTACACCATACTTCGGTAGAGATCAGAGCCGTAATTTGTGGCTGGCAAGAGGCAACTGCCCCGCCAGGGAAGCTTCTTGTCGTTCGAGGGGGTCATTTTTAAGACAAAATTTTCTTACTCCATATACAATAAGAAAATGTAACTATAAATGAAGTATCCAACAGGTTCACTACAGTCCACATAAACAAAGCAGCCCACAAAAGGTTAATAAAATAAAAATGAGTTGTGGGCCCATTTAAAAAAAAAATATCTCTATTAAGGACCCTAGAAATAATTTTTGGTATTGCTTTGAGATTTGTCAATATTGTACCTTAATTATTAATTAATTTGTCATGTATGGAACGGGCCCAGGGGCGTAACTAATGGCCCCGCAGACATTGCTCCGGGGGCCCCATATAGAGTAAGAGAAAGATAGAGTGGTCCAAGAATTAGAATAACAACTTTTCTAGGGGGCCCAAATACGCGTATTAATGCTTCCCCCCTGAAAAAATCTGAGTTACGGCGCTGGTGGAGATGCACAAGGTGTCAATACTAAAAGCAGTGTTAATTTGCAAGAAGAAACTAATAGGATGTAAACAGGGTATTACGGATCAAACAGCACATTTTTTTTTCGGTTAATATAATTTGCATTTTGAAATTGTCTTGCTGAGTTTAAATATCCTACTACTAGATGGTGTTGCGGAAACAAAGTACACTGAGGATATCTTCTTAAAATCATAAACAAGAGAATATTAGTTTACAGACTAACTTATAATTCACCAATTTTTCGCACTAGAGTTTGTAAGTAATACATTTCATTTAATTGTTCTTAATACCATAAAGAATATCTTGCAAGAGTCTGTGAACGCACTTGTCGAAATGTAAGCTAAAATTTTCAATCAGTACTCATTATCTGTTGATTTGGTAGTATGTTTTCTGGTTTCACATCTTAATAGATTATTTATCTAGCATTGTGTAAGCAGAGAGAAAAGGTGTTTCTAATATAGTCGGCAAGAGCGCCGATCAGCTCATGTGGGTCCCCTTTCGTATTTATGAATGTACAATATTTCGCATAATTTGAATGCAATTTGTCTTAAAATCTACATATATTTACCTTCTATACATCTGAAATCCCCCCCCCTCCAATTTTCGGAGAAAGCTGCGCCCTTGAGAGTCGGTGTTTCTTGTTCCTCATGTAAAAGCCTTTGATTCGTATCCTATGAAATTTTCTAATATTGAAACCGGGAGCTCCCTCGAGGCTAAGCGGTTAGCTCCTTTGACGTGAGAAACCCGAGTTCGATTCCCGGCGGAGGCTCATGTGATTCGAATCCCACGTTAAGCTCTAGATTCAAGTCTCTTATAGCCTCACTGTTGAACAGGATGCTAAATCTAGAACCAAATCGATCAAATATTGGAACCAGAAATGGTGCTATGTTTCTAAAATTTCCTATTTTAGTAGAGACATTAAAGTGTAGATGGAATATAGAAAATATTCTTTGGACACTTAATTCATTGTAGAAAATAACTTCTCTCTATCTATAGCCGTTTTTATTCCGTAGCATTCAACGTTAAAACCGGAAGGATTGATTTATGCCACTTTCCCTTTGAATAGAGGATTAAGGGAGAAAATGTTAACTATTCTTAAAACGACAAATCGATTCGAAAAAGAACTGCTTCTATAGTACGGAAGGTATAACGTTGTTGGCTTCCCGCGAAAAGTTATAGGGATGTTTATGGGGAGTGAACAGTTTGGTTACTCGTGGCTCGCTGAGCTCAGGAGACGGTTGATGGTGATTGGCTACCCTCTTACCACACCTCCAGTGACGAGCAGGTCCAAGTGCGGGAAACCAACGACGTTATACCTTCTGAACTATAGATATATCACGGTATTTTTACTTTCGAGAGGTGATATAAGATAGGAAAAGAAAAGTTGTCCGTTAAAAAAAAAAAAAAAAAACACACATTTGAGATTTGAACGTATTTGTACGTTTCATGGCTCCTACAAATCGAAAAGGTGATTCTTTGATGTCTGTCCTTCTGTTCATTCATCCCAATGAAATGTGTTAACTCACCTTTGATTCCCTACCATTCAACATATGTGCACAAATTTTAAAATGAAGATTTTCATAAGATTTCCTAGGGCCACTTTTCGAGGTTGTTCCCTATTCCCAAAGTTAGGGTACTTTACTGAAAGGTAAAAATTGAAAAATTGTTATTATTTCGAGAACGTTTCTAATGATTCTGTTTATATTTTATATATCAACATTTCATGATCAAAGGTATATTGTGATATGTCATTTCTCTAGGATAAACCCGGAAGAGATTGTTTTTTTTTTTTTCTGATGGGTGAGATCTTTTAAAAGGATTTTCTCAAAAACGACAAGAGTAATTTAGTTCATATCTCATAAATAGGTATTTCGTTGGCAAGGAAACAATATGGCATTATTCATTTGGCCTGAAAATGTTCAAAATATGTAGTTTATTCTTGGGAATGAGTTTTTTCCTGACGATTTTCTATAGAAAAAATGTAAGAAATGGCCGGGGCGATTTTGTTGTTACATCATAAATAAATATGTCTTTACTAACATAACAGATCGCATAAAAATTATCGTAAAAAGAAAACACAAGGAGTACTTCATTTGTAGGGATGCGTTTCTTCTATGACGATTTTCTCGAAAGCAACTCAAGAGTTTGTGTTTATATTACATAAAGAAATATTATATTATTAAGCTCTTTATGTGGCATTATTCATTTTTCCTGAAAATTAGAATTCACAAAGTGTAGTCCACCCTTGAGGGTTTTTTGGGCAATTTTCTCATTAACGTTTCAGTCAATGATGTTAAAACTTATTTAAATAAATATTTCACTAATAATATTACAGTACACGATATGTCATTTCTCATAAAACAACGAACAAGAGGTAACTTATTCCACGGAACGAGTACCTTTGATGGGAAATGGGTAATGATGGGAAATGAAGGAAATTGTGGAATGAATAAAGTAGGAGGAAACGGGAGAGCCCCGAGAAAACCCTCACACACGATGTTTGTCCACCACGAAGTTCTCTTGGCGCGAGCTAGGATCGAACGAAGAAATCCATGTACCAGAAATGAACTCTCTATCACTGAGACATTTATGAGTCATAAAAAAATATTTTATTACTAATATACAATGTCATATAAAATATTTCCTTCGGTTAAAGTCTTCCTCAAAAACTCCCTCAATGTTGCTCACATTTTACTAATAAATGTTTCAGTTATAATTGTAGCATTAGGCGATTTAGTTTAAGGAAGTTTAGCGATAAAGGTTTGTGGTAGCCCATAACTGTTAATGCTGTATGTAAATCTCTATTAACAACGGAAGTTGTAGTAGATTGCTATGACTTCCGGTTTTAGTAGAGGTTTAAGGATAGGGATTGTAAATTTTCTCGAGACGTCTAATCTATTGACAGATATCATTTCTAGTTATCTATTAAAGTGTTTGCTATATATATTAATCAATAAAAACGAGGAATGGTTCCTTTCTACCATTTCCGGTTTGAAATATATCTCCATGAAACAAACTATTCTCTCCAACATTATGGTTGAAATTGATAAGTGAACCATCAAGTAGTTCGAGAATATTTGGTCTGTTGGACGTACGAGACACAGGTAGACACATTAAAGCAAACTTCCTTAAAAGAAAAAGAAATCAACGAGTATCTTATGGAACAGGAAACAAATATACCCTACACCATTCGGTTTGTAGTTGTCTTGCGAAGTGTTAAATGTCTCGCTACTAGATGGCGCTTAAGAAACAAAGCAGACTTTGAGGATATTATCTTAAAATGATAGACTGAAGAATATAAGTTTACAGACGAACTTACAACATATTAATTTCTCGTACTAGAAGCGGTAACCGATAATATCTTTTTTAATTTGCAATTAATACTATAAACAATATCTTACAAGATTCTGTATACATAACTATTAAAATTTAACTTAAAATTGTCGATCACTATTTATAAAGTGCATCATCATCATCTTTCGTCGAACCTAGCTCCTCTTGTAGCAGTTACTGTACTATGCTATGATCAAGTATAGCAAACGTACTTGTGAGACCAGTACAGGTACCCTACTTAGGAGTCTGACAGAAGGTTTCCATCTTCTGGAGGGTATTAAGTAACGATTTTGAAGGTCATTGTTTTCATACTCTGACCAACTTCTTGTCGCTTTGCGACACAGGTTGCTCTTTTTGGATCTCGAACTTTGCATACGACTTAGACCATGCATAACGGACTTCCTCGGACAGTATCTCAACGTTCGTCTACTTCTGCTAAATCTTCCAAAAATGTCTCTTCACCTCCATCTCGTTCTCGCTCATCAAAACGATCTCGAACATCTAGTACCAAAGAGACTGCTACTCCTAAAGCTGCACGTTCTCGCTCTCGCTCACCAGTTCGAATTCCATCTGAAAGTGATCTTCATGACACATCTATGGATTACACTTCAACAGAGACTTCTGCTATTCCGTCTGCTTCTCTCAATCCTCAACAGCCAACTCTTTACAACTTTCTACTGACAAATTTCGACACGAAATTCAAGACTCCAAAACACATCTTTCAGCAACTTATAAAATATGTTCCGCGTGTGTAAATCAGTGAAATTATCTTCAGAAATAATGGAGTTATTTTGAAATCCTTTAACCCGGATTTCCATCGCCATGTGCGGAACAAGGCAACTTTTGAGATTTTTGGCAAAAACGCCAATATAACAGAACTCCAACCCAGACAAAACAAACAACCTCCGCCTCCTCGAAAGCCACCTATGTTATCTGTAGTCATCAAGGGAGTTGACCCTGAATATACAGACACTGAAATCGAGGAAGAGCTGAAAGCGGAACAAGTTCAAGTACATAAGTGCGTTCGAATCCGGAATGACCGTGGACCCACCTATCTAGTACGTGTATTAACTCCTGAACAATCTGTATTTGATCACCTACTTCTTACAGGAGCATACATTTACAGACGGAGACACAAGGTTGAACCTTCACGAACTCCAGCACCGCAACCTATACGCTGTGAACGGTGCCAAACATATAATCAACATGTGACCAAAGATTGTAAAAATTCTTTGATTTGTGGTTACTGTACCCAACCTCATGCTACTCGAAATTGTCCTAATGGAAATACAAATCCTAAATGCAACACATGCACTGATCAGCATCCAACTTACAGTTCTAAATGTAAGACCAAACCATCAGTTGATCCTAGTCAACCATAGCTTACTGTTCCAATCAGAACGTCTGACCGTTCAACGCCACCAAATAATTCGTTAACTCATCCTGTTACGATTGAAGATATGATTCGTTTCTTTACAGTTACTACCCAAAACATTCATCCATTTCTGCGTTCTCATATTATTAATCAAGTCATGTTTACAGTTAAGCAACTATATAACATTCAACTTTATGCTACATATTCTGGTCAACATGTTCACTTTCAGCTTCATCCTGTTTCAACACCTGTCTAAAATTATACATATAATCATGGATTTATCATTTCTGTTTTTAAACATCCGCTCCTTCAACACTCGAAGGGTACTACTTCACACTTTACTACTGGAAGAAAATATTCACGCCTTTGTGTTAAACGAAACATATCTTTTGCCACACCAACATGTGCATTATCAGCCCTATACTATTTTTCGTTGCGATGGTCCACCAGGAGATCGAGCAAATGGCGGAACCCTTATAGGAGTACGAAGCAGACTACCTCAACGCATGATCACGCATCACTTTCAGGCCCCTCTTCCGGAGCACAACATCACCCTGATCTATTTTCCTTCACGTACTATTGCCTTTGCTACTATGTATGTTAGACCTAATGTTCAAATTCCCTTGACATTCTTCCAATACATGGACACGACGTTCCGTCATTATATTATTATGACTGATCTCAAGTTATCTAGTCGCACTCTTACGCAACAACGGAACTTCCATCAATTTCTAATGCTCCACACAAATGCTGAACTATGTGCATTACCAAGACATACCCGACCTTCCTCGGATACAACTCCTGACGCAGTCATTGTCTCATCTACATTACAACCATTCATCAACTGTCATGTTCTATCTTCCATCGGCAGTGACCACGACCCAGTTAAAGTGACTTTACATTTTCCAAACCACCGTCAAGCTCCTGACACACCACCACGTAACGTTCTCTGTCATGACCGTGCTAACTGGGAAAAATATCGAGAAGATTTGACTACTACACTCTCTATTGTGAATACTCCAGTACATCACTTTGACTTACATACCACGCTCGATACGCTCACTACTGCTATACAACATAGTAGCCATCAGCATATACCCACGATTAGATCTAATTATGCTCCACCCGCACTTCCTCCTCAATATCGCACACTAGTTGCTCTTGCACGGCAGGCATACCATGAATATCTTCGCACACGTGATCCTGGGCTTTTACAACTACAGCGCCAATATCTACGCCAAGTTCACCATTATATCATTGCCTATAAAAGACGTAAGTGGATCCAAACAGTTAACCATCTTGACCAGGAACATAATCCTACCAAATTCTGGAATGCCTTTCACAGGCTCTGTGGGACACGCTCGTCTCTCTCTTACCCGCTCATCGTCAATCAGACCTCGCTACAAACTGACACAGAGAAGGCTAATATATTTGCTCAATCGCTTCAAAGCATTTTTACGCCACCAGTCATTTCCTATACCCCTGAACGTTTACTCACTAGAATCAGCAACGTAACAGATCCACATCAAACACATCTTCGTATTAGTGCTAGTCATGACTTGGATTCGGATCATCCTCTTACTCATCCGATTACACCTTTGGAAATCACCAAAGTCTTAGCTAATAAGAAGAATACAGCTCCTGGATTTGACGGTATAACTTACCGACATATTAAAGAGGCTCCACTGGCGGTTCTGCTTCTACTTTCTCCTATATATAACCTTATACTTCGAACTGGTGATTATCCGGCTTCTTGGAAAACCTCAAAGGTTTTAATGTTTTTGAAACCACAAAGGCAGAGTCTTACCGCCCAATACAACTTACGTCTACACTGGGAAAGATACTTGAACGCATATTAGTTCGTCGCCTACTCACTTCTTCCACAATCACATTCCTCTACACCAAACTGGTTTTCGCCCCAACTACAGTCTCAACGATAATCTACTCAAACTTACCACTATTCTTACTAACCACTTCAATAGCATCCAACCTTCCTGTTTATTGTTATTTGATTTGGAAAAGGCTTTCGATTCAGTTTGGCACGATGGATTAATTTACAAACTTCATCTTCTACGACTACCACTCGCATATATTAGACTGATTTATCACTATCTTACCAATCGCATAGCATATGTCTGCATTAATTCATCTTTATCTTTTCCTATTTTCCCACTTTCTGGTGTATAAAACTACTGGTTCTCAATAAATATTTCCTGAGCCACAATATTAATTAACAGGAGATTGAAACGTAAATATCGTTTATTTTATACATTCGTTTAAATATTCCTATTACAAACCATTAACTTCCTAGATATCAATTGTTCTGAGAACTTACTAATCTCTCACTTAACAACCTCTGTTATTTATATATTTCAATTTTTTGTAACTAAGGAGCACTAATTAATCTTTACAATATCATTTTTCTTCTTCTTTTACAAAATATGCTCCGTTGTCGCACCTCTGATCGACTTTCTAATACTGGTACAGGTAAATAATAGTACAACCGTACAACCCTAGTACAACCCTATACAACATATCGTTGTATCTGGCGCCACGAACATGAATTTCGTTTATTTATTAACAATAAATGAAAAGAATCCTGGACCGTACAAGAATACACATTTTGATCAGCCCTTGTATATACATAGAATTATATTTTACATCAGTATCACATATTAATCACATAATTAAGCATATTCTTTGGCCTTACATTATAACATAAATAACAAGGTACATCAACAGAAAAATAACAATAATAATACGGTCCACAATTATTTTTAGATTCACTAGGATACTTTTACTATAATGTTTATAGTTTAATTCATGAAGTTAAATATAATTGCACTGAATTATATATAAATTTGTTCCCAAATAGAGTTGATCCAAATGTAAACACGGAATAAACATTATACTTGAATATACATATAGAACACATAAAAGGGCTTAATGAGTAATTATAGTGTTGTGAACACATAAAACAATATAGCATACTTTAACATTGAAGAAAATAATTGTTACACTAGAGAAATAGTTGAAGATAAAATGACATGAAGAAAAATACAATAAATAAGTTATATAATTATGAAATACGACGTTTATCTCGTTTTGAGATTGAGTTCCCTCTATTATACATTATTTATAATAATTTTGCTTATGATCTCAGGAGGGACTACATTTTTGACTAAGTCCATCCATTTCTTTTTAGCATTCTCGGTAGATTGTCATAATTTTATTTCATCGACATTTCGTAATATTTCACTAATTACATATATTTTAACGTACATTTTAATAATAAATTGAATAAAGAACACATTAACCATTGACATAAGTAAAGTCGATCTAATACAAATTTGTCGGATGCCTTTTTAAAGGTTCAAGTTATTCGTTCAAAGGGCGCAATTAAGGAACATTGTATTCCGCATTCTTGAGTAGAATCGGATCGATTGTATGTATACACAGAATTTGGATTCCTGTACCAAATTGCTACCACCTATGAATCGATTTTGTGCATAATTGCGATAATTGTTGTTACTTCGATTATAAGTTCGGTGGTTATTTCTGAAATTCCTATTATTATTATTTCTTCCATTAGGTTGAGTTGAGTTACCGGTATTATTTAGATTACACTCTCGTTCATTAAAACGACGATTGCCATTATTTAGATTACACGCTCGTTCATTAAAACGACGATTGCCATTTCCTTGTGTGTGAGTGCTATTTCCATTCTGTACACTTATATTACGAATCTGAGCATAACTAATAGGATTGCGGCTAACATTACCCTGACCTCTGCTGGGATTTTTATTGTTTTTCTGCATCAAATATTGACTCTCGAAGTTCTGCACTAACATGACCATATGACTGAAATTGACACATTGTGCAGACATTAACATTTGTTGCAATCTGAACGGCAATAGGATGCGTATCGAAGCAATTATGAGCGATTCGGGATGATTAGGATTTAAAGCTTTTAATTCGTTCTATGTTGATACTACGAATTCCGTAACATTCTTGTGGGTTCGTGGATCGAAAACTTTGGTACGTAATAAAGCATCCCTATTAGCAAGCATAAAGTCGTTTTCATAATTAGACAGAAGGGCAGCTTTAAAATCTGAATAAGCGTGTAGGTTTTCTCGAATGGCTTTGAACCACGTTAAGCATGGGGGTTGTAGGACGTGTGGAAGTATCTTCAAGAATTTCGACTCTTTGATGCCTATTAAGTCGCATTCATCCTCAAACTTTTCAATAAATACTCGTGCAGGAATATCATCAGGTCCACCGCTAAATTTAGTCAACGATTTTACCTCGCTAAATCGCAAAGGTTTGTCATTATTATGTGATTTTGAATATTTACCGTAACATTTTGACTTCCTACAGGATGAATATTTCTTTCTTCTTCCAACGTCGGTACTTCCTTCGCTGTATCCCGAAGACTCACTATCCTCCAAAACTCGATAAGGTGTTACTGGTTCTGGTTCCTTGAAAGGAGACTGATTTCTATACCCACCATCATAAGAGAGTATGGGCTCTGACCCATTATATGCAACTTGATTTTTATGCCCATTGCGGGACTGATGTCTAGGTCCACCATCGTGCTCTCCCTTAGTAGTATGGTACCACTCTTGGCAACGATTCATATCCTCCGGATGTGAAAGGTGTGTTCGTTAATTACCGATTCCATGGCTTTGACCACATCCTGCATCTCAGTGTAATTTTGGGATATTCGTTCCATCTTTTGGTCATACTGTTTACATCTCGTGGAAATCTGTTCCTCCAATTGACTTTCTATTTTACATTGTAATTGATCCATTTTATCTTCCAGTCGTTCCTCAATTTTGAGTTGCAATTGCTTTAGCGAGTTCTCCAATTGTTGATGGGTTACATTCTGGAATTCCTCAAACTGTTGTTGAGTAACCATTTTTTGTTGGGACTCCTGTTGATTCTGTTGGACTTGGTCCATTTTATGTTGGAACTCCTGTTGATTCTGTTGAAGTTGGTCCATTTTATGTTGAAACTCCTGTTGATTCTGTTGCAGTTGGTTCATTTGACATGATATCTGCTTTAAAAGGTCTGTCACGGTATCAGGAGCATGACTACCACTTTGCATAGGTCGGTTTTGTATACCTTCAGTTTCCGACATACTTCGGTTTATTCGTTTACCGCTTCTTAATATAGTAACATAAATATTGGGCTCAATTGTGTCCGTTGTTACTGTACTTCAGAACGATACACTAACTCCCGGTATGAAGGCACCATTTAATTATATAACACTACTGGTTCTTAAATATATTTCCTGAGCCACAATATTAATTAACAGGACATTGAAACGTAAATATCATTTATTTTATACCTTCGTTTAAATATTCCCATTACAAACCATTAACTCCCTAGATATCAATTGTTCTGAGAACTTACTAATCTCTCACTTAACAACCTGTTATTTATATATTTAAATTTTTTGTAACTAAGGAGCACTAATTACTCTTTACAATATCATTTTTCTTCTTCTTTTACAAAATATGCTCCGTTGTCGCACCTCTGATCGACTTTCTAATACTGGTACAGGTAAATAATAGTACAACCGTACAACCCTAGTACAACCCTATACAACATATCGTTGTAGGTGTACCCCAAGGGTCAGCCCTATCGCCACTCCTATATATATTATATGTTCGAGATTTGCCTGTTCCTCCTGACCCTATCCACACCTTTACTTTTGCAGATGATACTGCTTACCTTGCCTGTGGGAAGTCTATTCAGCATATCAATAGCATACTTCAAGAGGCAATAAATAAGTTTTGTGACTGGTGTAATACTTGGCGACTCCGAATCAACTCCACTAAAACACAGGCACTTGTCATCCTACCATCAGGACGTACCAGTCGGGTCCGACGCAATAGATTTCTTTTACATCTTACCATAGCAGGCACACGCATTTCTGTCACACGTACAGCGAGGTATTTGGGTATAATCTTTGATGACCATCTGTCATGGCGTGGACATCTTCAGCATCTCATATCTCTAGCACAAAATAAACTAAATCTTCTGAAGAGATTAGTCGGTACTTCATGGGGCCTTAATCAAGAGACTGTGTTACATACTTATAAAGTCTTCCTACGACCATCTATACTTCATGGACACATCGCATGGCTTAATGCCAGTAACAAATTCTACACCCGCCTCCAGATCATTGAAAGACATGCATTACGCCTGGCATATCGTATCAAACTGCCTAGTCCTACCCGGCTACTATATGATCGTATTCCGTTTCCACATCTTCTTCTTCATTTGGAAAAACTGCGTACCAGATACATCACTACTCGTTGGAGGCAAGACCATCCCATCCTTTGCAATAGTATACGTATAGATGCCGAACAAGACGTTCCACCCCGTCTACAACCTACACCCCTTCAGCATTTAATTACAATGTATGTTCTTTCCCATCCTGACGAACACATAGACGACTATCGATTAGCATATCAACCACAAGATTTATCACCCAACATCTATCCATCTTTTGCACCTTAATTCGCAATAACAAGGGCATCATACTGTCTCTCATTAGGTGCCGAGTCGCCCCATGCACAAGAAGATAACCCTTCATCTGTTTAACTAACCAATATCACTGTGTTGTGGCGTCTGATTTGCACTGCATCTTTCATCCCATCATACATAGACAATGACAAATAATGAACATACATTGAATGACGATTATTAATCAATTGATGAATAAAGAACACCATATAATGAATAAATAAAGATATCAAATAAATGAAATAAAACCTCTTTATCCTTCCACTTCATGCTTAGTTTTCCCTATACTATTAACTTCACTCCCAAGAGAAGGTATTCCCTTCTACGGGTTTTGCATGGTAAAAAAAAAATATAAAGTGCATACTTTTCCAGGGGTTTTGCCTCTGAAGCGCCACCTACCTAGAACGGTGACGATTTTTGTAAATCCTTCCTACTCCTGATCCTGGACTTTTCTCCGCGTTTTTACAGGACACTGTTCATCAGACTTATCTCAGCCAAGGGTGTACAGTGTCACTGCATTAATAGGGGAACTGTCTTACCTGGACTACTATCCAAACGGGTAGTCCCAGCTTGAGATCACTCACACATCTCATCATACACTAGTCTCACTAGCTTTTGCATCTGGGCAGTTGCCCATCGGACGGTCTTTTAAGATGGAGGATTCACGCACCACCTCAGGCAAACGCACAAACAGTCGGCATACGTCTCTTCCTTCTGTCGTCGACGAACCTCCTGTGTGTCCCACGAAGGTGAGGCCACGGAAGGGATCGTCAAAGGCGCAGACAAACGCTACAACCGCTCGCACACGAAGAGACTCTCATATTGCATCTATTGAATCTACAACCTCCGTCCGCTCCAGGTCACCTCAGTCTAAAGACAGCTATGCTGCACGTCTTCAGGATTCACCTCCAAAGAAAAAGCATCACCACGAAGATTCCGCTAGTGACACTATGGATATAGGAGCATCAACATCGTCCACTTCACCTATCTCATCAATCTTTTCTATACTACTTCGTAATTACGACAGCAAGTTTTCCAACGAGAAGTTTGTCTCACTTCAATTACGGATATATCTACCACGTGCTGCTCTCAAGGAAATAGTTCATACCCGGAATGGTTACATTCTCAAGACAGCAGACCCAGATCTTTACACCACTATTCGTAACAAAGTACCAATCGATACTTTTGGCGCAAACGCTGAGATCACTCGCCTTTCCGATTCAGCACGCAAACAACCACCTCCACCCCGACGGCCCTCACTTCTCTCTGTGGTTATCCGCGGAGTAGATCCGTCATACACAGACGATGAAATCCATGAGGAACTGAAACTCGATGGTTACACCGTTACTAAAGTTCTTAGGATTCGTAACGACCGTGGGCCCGGTTTGGGTACAAAACCTCGCGGCCAGAACCTCGCGGCGACAACCTCGCGGACCAAAACCTCGCCTGGCCAAAACCTCGCCTCCCAAAACCTCGCGGCCCAAAATCTCGCCGGGCCGAAACCTCGCCTGGCCAAAACCTCACCGCCCAAAACCTCGCGGGCCAAAATTTCGCCGGGCCAAAACCCCGCCTGGCCAAAACCTCGCCGCCCAAAACCTCGCGGGCCAAAATCTCGTGGGGCCAAAACCTCGCCTGGCCAAAACCTCGCGGGCCAAAATCTCGCCGGGCCAAAACCTCGCCTTGCCAAAACCTCGCCCCCCAAAATATCGCCATCCCCAAAATCTCGCCTGACCAAAATGTAAATGTTCCAACAGATGATAAGGATGACGGTATAAAAGACGCTGTTTCAGAAAAAGTATCACTGGTATTTGACCAAGTCTCGCGATACCATATGAAAATTCTATTTCTGTATTAGAGGATTTCAATGTGAAGATAGGGCGACAGGATGTTTTTAAACTGGTTATAGGGAAAGAAAGTCTGCATAAGGAAAGCAATGACAACTAACGGGGTTAGTTTCGTGAACTTTGGAGCATCCGAAAACTTAAAATTTCAACAAAAATCTAATAATATTTATGAAAGTATGAAATAATATATGAGTTTTTACGACGTCCCTTGATTATGTCCTGTAGGTTAAAGGAGATGTAGATGACCTGGATGAAGGAAATGATCGAATAAAGAAAGTGGTAGGAAACGGGAATAACCCGAGAAAGCCCATGCACACGATGTTTTCTGTATCTTCTTCTTCTTCTTCTTCTTCTTCTTCTTCTTCTTCTTATTATTATTATTATTATTATTATTATTATTATTATTTGTAATGTGGAATTGCATATTAAGAAACTGATTGGATAAATTTTAAAGAAAAGTTTCATTCGCGGCGAGGTTTTGGCCACGCGAGGTTTTGGGTGGCGAGGTTTTGGCCCGGCGAGATTTTGGGCGGCGACGTTTTGGCAACGCGAGCTTTTGGCCCGGCGAGATTTTGTCCCGTGAGGTTTTGGGCGGCGAGGTTTTGGGCGGCGAGGTTTTGGGCGGCGAGGTTTTGGCCACGCGAGGTTTTGGTCCGGCGAGATTTTGTCCCGCGAGATTTTGGGCGGCGAGGTTTTGGCCACGCGAGGTTTTGGCCCGGCGAGATTTTGTCCCGCGAGGTTTTGGCCGGCGAGATTTTGGGCGGCGATGTTTCGGCCGCGAGATTTTGTCCGTATCCCCCGTGGGCCCACCTACATGGTCCGAATTCTTACACCTCATCAGGAGACTATAGATGATCTCCTTGCACATGGGGCATACATCTATAATCGAAAACATAGAGTCGAACCATCGCGATCGTTAGCACCATTGCCAGTACGTTGTGAACGCTGTCAGGAATATAATACCCATACCACTTCTGAATGTAAAAACAATTATAAGTGCGGGTACTGTGCAGGACCCCATTCAACACGGCTCTGTACCAATTTACACCAACCGGCGAAGTGCTCCACATGTCCCGATAACCACCCCACTTATAGTTATAAGTGTAAAGCAAAGCCGGAACCAACACCAGCCCATCCTGAACTTGTTGTACCACTCCGTACAGCACCTGCCGCCCCTTCAACTCCGCCTGCTACTGACGCTCCTGTCACCTTAAACCAACTGCTCACATTTTTTACTCTGGCACTCCAAAATATTCTCCCTTTTATACGGCCACACATTCTACAGCAAATTACTCTAGCAGCTAAATCAATATTTCATATCAATTTCACAGCTACTTATTCTGGTAATACAGTACACTTTCATGCATCTCCACTCACTCACCTCGGATAATCACCCTTTCATTATGGCTTTAAACTTTCTGTACTTGAATATAAGATATATTCTCTACTAATAAACTCCTGTTTGAAACTCTACTTCTGGAGGAACATATCACAGTTTTTCTGTTAAACGAAACATTTTTGACAAAGAAAACTCCATGTTGCATACCCGGCTACACCATCCTTAGGGCAGACAGTCACATTCCAGCACAACGAGCGAATGGAGGCGTAGCAATTGGTTTCTCTCCGCATCTCCCCTATCGTCAGCACGATTGTCCCATCAATATGTTACCTGAACATCTCATCACCACTTTATACTTCAAATCTCTCAGCATCACGTTTGCAACCATTTACGTACGTCCTCAGTTTGTCCTCAGTTTGTTCAATATATTTCAAACACTTACCGTCACTATATTATCATGGCCGATTTTAATCTGCACAGTCGCTCACAACTAGATCGTATGAATTTCGAAACTTTTATAACTACGCACACAACTGGGATCATACATCCACTCCCAAAGCCTACTCGGCCCATTTCCACCACAACATCGGACATTGTCAACACCTCAGCAAATCTCTCCACCCATAGTCTCATCACTGTTCTCGATACAATAGGTAGCGATCACGCTTCTGTTCAATTTACGCTTCAGTTACAAGCCACTGCATCACCTCGCTCGCAATTGCCTTCTCGCCTATGTTACCGCTTCGATAAAGCAAACTGGACTCATTATCGCAGCTATCTGACTCAACGTAGAACACACCTAACATCACCCACTACTGAAGATGAACTTTACGCTACAATGGATACCATTACAAATACCATCCAGGAAGCCAGTAAACTCTCTATCCCAACTAGTAAAAGCATCCCATACCAACCACGTCTACTACCACATTATGTGACTATGATATCCCGCTCCCGCCAACTTTTCAGAGATTACCTTCGCACCGGAAACCCTGAAGCTTTACATCATCATAAACAAATACAACGTACAGTGCACAACTACATCAAAGCGTACAAACTCAGATTCTGGGTTAAAACCTGCAATAACCTATCAAACACCAGTCATCCAACAAAGTACTGGAAAAGGTTCAACGCTTTATGCGGCAAGTCCAGTAGCACTCCATACCCCATACTGATTGGAAACTCCGCTGCTCCTACAGACACAGCAAATGCTTTTGCCGAACACCTCCAGACAATTTTCACTCCACCCCCTTCTGAGGACCGCCCACACATTGCTGATCGGGTAAACCCATCTACTCCATTCTTACAGCCTAGTCATCTGCATATTCTCAATCCAAATCAACCTGTTACCGCACCCATCACCGTCACGGAGATCACCGATACCATACGATATAAACGAAATACAGCACCAGGTCTCGATAATATAACGTATCGCCAGATCCGAGAATGTCCTTTTGCACTACTACTTCTTCTTGCAAACGTTTTCACTTTCATTCTACGCACTGGATACTTCCCTATGCCTTGGAAGACTTCAAAAACGCTAATGTTTCCGAAACCACACAAACCACCTCATGAACTATCTTCTTACAGGCCGATTCAACTGACAACAACATTTAGCAAAATTCTCGAGCGCATTTTTGTTAAACGCCACCATAACTATCTCTTAGACAGAAACATTCTACCAATCAGCCAAGCGGGTTTCCGCTCTTCCTTTTCTATAAATGACCAAATCTTACGCCTCACAAGCCTAATTAGTACACACTATAATTCAGTGCATCCATCATGCCTCGTCCTCTTCGACTTGGAAAAAGCATTTGATAAAGTGTGGCATATTGGACTTATTTACAAGCTTATTAGACTTCAGCTACCTACCGCCTACATACGCCTCATCTTTAACTTTCTCTCCGGCCGTCTTACATACGTAGCCATCCGAAATTGCCTATCGCATCCGATCTTCTTACTCTCAGGAGTCCCTCAAGGTTCCGCTCTCTCACCTCTATTGTACATTCTGTTTGTAGCTGATAAGCCACGCCTTCCAAATTTCGTTCATGCATTCCAGTATGCAGACGACACAGCTTTTCTCGCGCTAGGCACATCCATTCAACATATTAACGGCATCCTGCAAACCGCCATAGATAACTTTTGCCGCTGGTGTCGACACTGGAAACTTAAACTTAATGCTACAAAGACACAAGCCATCGTTTTCATCCCGAAGAAGAAAACGTCTGAAGTACGCAGAAATCGCCGTTGTCTCTCCTTACATGTTGACCATGTTCCGTTACAAGCTACCAGGACAGTAACCTATTTAGGCATCACTTTTGACAGTCACCTTACATGGATGCACCATCTTAAAACGATAACGACAAAGGCTTACAATAGACTAAACTTGCTTAAACGTCTCGTGGGTACGACTTGGGGTCTAACACCTTCTACTGTCTTAAAAACCTACAAGGTTTTTCTGCGTCCTACCTTAACGTATGGCTTCACAGCCTGGATCGCTGCTTCTGACACATTCTAAAATAAACTATTTGTCCTTGAACGACACGCCTTCCGGATAGCTTTTCGTATAGTATTGCCTAGCCCAACACGTGATCTCTATTCCCGTATCTCATTTCCAACGTTGCAATATTATCTTGAAACTCTCCGACTCTCCTACATCCGTAGCCGCTTTCAAGCTCATCATCCCCTTCTCTTTGTAACGAGTCGCCTAGAGGACACCCCCCGGCTCGCGACTCAATGGACTCGTCCCATGTTGATGACGACTAACGAGAAGCAAGAGATTGTAAAAGAAATAGAAATTAATGGAATATAAATACAATATGTTATAGTGTTTAAAACAAGTTAAATTTAACCAGTTTATATATATTTATTCTTTGTATTTTTTTTCAGTTAGTTTAAAAAAACAAAAAATAAAAAGGAAAGAGTACGAGTGCGCGAATATTAGAACTGATATAGAAATCATTCATATTTGCTGGCACGTCACGTGATGGTTCATAGCTTTGCGATATGCGGTTGCCTTGGGCCCGCATACTCTCTTGTAGTATTTCAGCCGGGACAGATCGTGAACTCTCTCGTAGTTTTCCAGTCAGGACGGATCGTGAATTCATGGTTGTAGTTTGTCAGCCAGCATGGATCGTTAACTCATGGTTATGTGTGTGGTGACGGTTGTGAAACGAAACGTGTACCAGTCTTTGCATGGTGTCGTTGTTTGTGTCTGATTTTAACTGTGAAGTTGAACTGGGGTAATGAATGTATTGGGAATAACGGCAAAAGGAGTGAAAAGTGTGGAAAAAGGTGCTTAGTGATATGAAAATAATCACAGTTTCTCAGAAGCTAGTATTTCTGTTATGCTTGTTTTCTTATTTTAAGCAGAGAAATAATAGGAGTATTGGAGTCGAGGCAGGAAGTGAGCGGGGGACCAAAGGAGGTCAACTTGTGTCCGTTTATATGTTACGAGTTTTTTCTAATAACCAGTGTAATCGTTTTGATTACTATAACCTTAGTTGTCTGGTTAGTTTGTGGAGTATTTTTGCCCCAAAGGACGAATTCTGCATTTTTTTGTGGAACAAGAATCTGCGAAAAGAAAAGGAAAGAACTGAGAAACAATAGTTACTTGCTTTGATTTTGTAATGCAGGAAGCTTTTCCCTTAATAAGCTCAACTGCTATTGCAAGTAAGCGTTTGTACGCCAAAACTAAGTTTAGTTTGAATTTTTTGGCGAGAGTCTTTGAAAAAAAGGTTCTAGATAAGAGTGCCGTTTGACCAATATGTTTATTCGCTTCGAGTTTCATCTCGGTCAGTCAACGAAGCCAATTCCATTACTGTAACACCACGAGACAAGGTAATAAGAAGACGGAAAATTTGGGTGAGTGAATTTTTCGATTTAAGTAGTATATGGGTCACTTTGTGAACCATTCCTGTTTGGTTGTGGTTATGGTCGTTTCCGCTTTGGTTAGGACGCTATTTGCATTTGAATTAAATTGCCACAGTAGGGATCTGTTACATAATCTAGTTAAATCCTCACCAGATTGTAATTTAGAAATTGGTGGAATGATAATCCGGGAGTATTGATCCGAATAATTCTAAAGAATATTAAAAAGTTCGATACTTATTCCTTGTGGATATGTTTATGACTTTAAAGCGTAATTTTAACCCGTTAATACGTGCATGTTACATTTACTATCGATGAATGATTTCCATTGAGATTCTATATCGAGCAATTAAGAGTAGAAAAATTTTCCTAAGAGCATTTAATTCTGTAGGTACATTGTGCGATATTTTGAACATCATAAGGATTAGTAATTGTGGAATTAAAATATTACGTAATTATCAAGTATTATTTTCAAGTTTATACAGTCACGGTCAATAAAAATAGGACTAGGTACAACTTTAGTAAAGAGTGTTGTAATTTGAATAGGAATTTAATTCTAAAGAATTTCATAAGATTAATTGTGGTATTTCTTGATGTCACCAATTAATAATTATTGTACAGTCGGTGACAAAAGTTATTGAATCATAGATTTTCTAGTTAACATTGAACTTTCACTTAATATTTACGAAAGAAATTCTTTGAATAATATATTTGAATTGAAAGCAGATTGTAGAGACTGATTAACTTCAGATTTATTTTATTATTATTAAATTTTCTATTACTTTTTGAAAAATTACCTTTAGACTTTGTATTATATTCAAGTGAATTTAAATTCAAATTGAGATACCGAGATTGTTGTTAGGTATTGCGATTAAATTAATAGTCAATACACTTGAATCAAATTATAATTATATATATTTTTATTGGATTTCATACATATTACTACGCGGGATATATATATATATATATATATATATATATATATATATATATATATATATATATATTGTTATGATGTTTTGTTCAGAAATTTTCGTAGCAATTGTGTACACTTTCTTTTGTGAAATCGTATTTGAGATCACTCCTTTACTCTCCACCCAGTATTACAAAGTTGGTTTGGAGTCCAACTCCCTTTTAGCCTCGGTCTAGAAAACGTCTTTGGCTTACTGGTTCGAAGATGATGAGAAAGTGCACTAAGAGTCTCAATAATGGGGGGAGACTCGTATTTCAGTGGTAGAGCTGGTACTGGAAATCGAAACCCCGGTAACATATGAAGACTGTGAGCTGAATCTATATAATGAGGGATAGCTTGACTAAGTTAAAGAGACCATTCCAGTTTACATTTTATTTATAAGAAAAAAAATAAAAATAAGAATACAAATGAATTTCACAAATCGGTTACTTGGCTTTACAACTTGAAAGTCTTACTACATCACGCAACTAGGCACAACCCCTACACTACCCAATGGGTGCTAGAAGGTTTTTATGCTAAACCGCGATTTATTAAAAATGGAGAAATTGAAACTTCGTACATCGCAACTTGCATTGGCCCAAAGGGAAAAAGTGTTAATTCTCGAAGAAGGAATTTGGTCTCAAGTTAAAATAACTTCATAGTTGTAACAACATTCTCAAGGTGCTCATCCTGAGTCGTGGGGGGGGAACTTAGAAAAAATAATCACATACCTGATTTTTCTGAAGAGTGTCCCTAACCAGAGCGAAGTTCACTGTTAGTCGTCCGTCCGCAGAATCACCCGAGCCGGCGAACAGGCCTCGCTTATATAGGCGTTACGTCCCACGCATTTCTGCCAGTTTCTGACGTCGCTCGAAGCTACGTCACGAGCCTCTGCGAGCTTGGAGAAACTTTTTCACGCGCATGCTGAATAGTGGCTAAGACGTCTAGTGTTCTATGATTTGTCCCTATCACGCCGGGGTTGAAATTTCTATTTTACATTTATTTTTGCAGTTTTTATTTCACGCATAGCTCCAAATACATAATAGTTTTCATGTATTTATCGCTTGCGTGGTATTACCTAAATATTGCATCCGGGACCCGGCGCTGTGATCTGAGTAAATCAAAGCCAGGGTCATACCACTATTACATGCGTGTGGGTTGGTGTGAATGAGGCATCAGGTTGCTAATTCAATCAGAACCTCAACTGACTCCGTTCTCCCTTTCTCTCTTTTCCTTACTGCACACACAATTTGAAAAGCGCGGGCGTCTCGCCCCATAATTTGAGTCCGGCTTAGGACTTCGAGGCACAACTGTGTAACAGTTATCCGCCAACCTCGGTAAAAAAAATAAACAAAAAAATGTTGAAAGTTATCTTTCTGATATTTATATCCAATTACAGAAACGGTTGTCCAAGGCAAGTTGCTGGGAGTTAAAGGGTTAATATAGAACGGGCCTTACGTAAGGCGTTAGAAAACTAAAAACAAAACTTCCTTGAGGTGTTGGGAGATTATGAACGAATAAACTGCAAGAGAGCGGGATTGTAAGATTTCATGTGTCTTAACTATAGTACGTTTAAATGTTACTCAATTCCACTAACATAATAGTAGAGGAAATAACCATATTTATTATTACCATGTTTAGTACGAAGCTTTATGATTTGAAATCTGTAGGATGAAACCTTACAATCATGGAATCCTTCTAGCTTATAATTATCAAAAGGTTTCGTGTGAACTCCCAATGATAGATTTTTTTTAACCAATTCCTAACCATATTATTAAGTGTGACTTCGAGCCGATTATGAGTACAACTTCTAGTATTATAAAGAAAATTAAGATTTTGTGAGTTTACTGACTTGCTAAGTACAATTATATTTACTGTACTGAGTACAATTATAGTCACGCGTGTTAGATGTAATTGTCTCAGGCTACTAAGATTATTCAACTAAAAATGAAAGAAAATCAACATTAAATACACTCAAACAAAAAGTAGCATCAAGCGCTTTAAAGTTCGGCTGAGATGACAATAAAATTGACAAAGCAGTTATTCCTTGTTTATAGTACAAGCTAAATGGAAAACACACGATGATATAGAATAGTACACTCTATTGTGTTTGCTTTAATGTTTAAAATATTGCAGGGTTGTGCCTTACAATTTGTGAACAAAGTTCATTAGGTGGTCTCAATAGACCTATTATAACGAATAAAATTCAAGTGATACTCTACTTTCCTATAAAACCAGAATCAAGTGAATATTGAATATCTATGGCATATAAAGAACTATAACGTGGAAAGTGTTGAATACAACATTACATATCCTGTAATATAATTCTTGCAATATAAAAACGATTGTATCATAAATGCTGAACTCACATATATAAAATAACTAGCGATTGACTAATGAGCAACTAGCGATTAAAACACAATGCTTAATAAATGTTTTAAGTGCTGCTATACACATGTTATATTAAAATTCATTCTAATGTTATTGAGGAATAAATTTCACATTATTAGCTATTGCTCTCTACATTGGTTGCAATAAGTATACTATAATACAAACTTACTATATAGCTCTGTCCTATACAAGTGACCACAGCATGTATATGTGTTTTTATAAACTTCTACTCAGTCTGTTTGCTATCGCAACCTCGATTTGGTTTCTCACATCCTGTGTGGCATGCATTACGCTAGACACATTGACCGTTTACTTATACTGGCAAGATACAGACATTACAATCGATTAGCGCATTTTAGCGCACCTAAGGCTTACATACAACAACTCTAGCTTTTCTTTTCTTTTTTTTCATGAATCCATGAGAGGTTCTGTCAGTAAGGGGGAGACTGAATAGTTGAAGGACTGACCCTATGGTTAGTATGTTAGTTTATGCCCTAATGGCCTATGGTAATAACAGATACAATTTTTTTAATAATCAGGGATGCAGTTACATTTACTATACTAGAGTACATGTTGTTGCAGGGGACTGTATAACGTTTCTTTTATAATTAGGAGGATGTTTGGGGGGGCTATAGGTTAGTATTGTTAGTATTTCTATTCTTCTTATTATTAACCGTAGTATTGGTATTAGCATTCGTATTTTATGTCTCTTTTTTTTTAATACAACACGCAATCGAGAGGGATTTGTTTTGTGGTTACAAAGGAAATTTACGAAGTAAAGTTACATCATGTTTCAACATGTTGATGGTTCTTGTTGTTTTATAAGATAGATTTTTAAACACAAAAGTTAACCACAACAAAGCTATGGTTGAGCTAGAAAAAAAAAATTTAAGCACCGGAAGTATGTTCCGGTCTTTCTTTTACTTCAACTACTCTTGACTGATAACACCATAGGCTTCCGTTCGTGGTGAACTTTCCTGTTTTCAAATCTTAAACTCATAGTGTAAGCGATTTAGTTATTCGGAGAATAATCCTACAGAGAAACGACATACAGGAAGACCTATATATATCCTGTTGTTGAGCATCAGTTGAATGCAGATCTGATTAAATTCAATGTGCAATGGGTAATTAAATAGCATATTACCTTGTTCTTTTTCGCTTCGGTGTATGCCAAAAGATAAACCGACAGAGGTGCCAAAAATTACGGTCTTTAACATAGTGGAATGAAAATGTGGGGAGTCGATTATTATACTCTCCTATAGGCTCCTTCAAATGTTTGCAACACATTTGTGCTTTTACTTGACCAAACAATAAGAATTTAAGTTCTATATTCAGACAAATAGCTTTCCATGGCTTTTGGTACATTAGAACGTGCTTATTACAATGACATTGAATTATTTCATATATTGAGAAGGTTTTAAAGTCTCTTGACGTTGCTTACAATCTTCTTATGATTTGTCACAGCGCTAATTTGAAAGAGTTTTTTTTTAGTCCTTTTACTTTGAGTCTTATCACTTGTCCAAATTTTTGTGTTTGTACTGGTACGAGAAGAGTTTTTCACCTGTAAACAATGAACTGATGTCAGTAAATAGGAGTCTGTCCGTAGATAAACGAGATTTCCTCGTCACTGCAGGAGTTTATAAATTTTGTAGCACAGAGAAAGCTCCGTGGCTGGAAGTTCTGATGGAAGTTCAGATTTTAGATAACGGTTGTCCAATAATAAACAGTGATGGATCGATCAATAACAGTAATCGATTACCATATCGTTCCTCTGGATCAGCCCTGGATGGGGCCGACAGCTGCGATCTGGATCCTTGGGTACCTCCAGATACCAGGACGGTGGGGGAGGGGCCTTACTCTAGACATCACACTGGGAAGGCAATGGGTATAGATCTGCAATCAAAGAGACTATTAGCTTACATTATCATTAATGCGTTACATAATAACCTTGGCTTATGCAGAGTACTTGTTTATACAGGAATGGTCCACTGTGTCTTTCTTGTAAGTGTTCATTATTATTTTTTTTAAACGGGGCTGACCACACCATAATTTTAAGAACGGTATAGTGATTGATGGAACCTGCGAAGGTTACCAATAATGAGCTCTCTGAAAGTGAGAATCGAATAAGAAAAAATGTTTTTCATTCAGCTATCCTGAGTGTGCTGACCACACATCGTCAGAGTCTAGGCATAGATACCTGTTTAATTAATGTATGTGATTGTAATAATATCACAAGAATCAATTTTGTACCACGAACAATTAAACCGGAGGCCTAGAAAATAGTGTATGTGCGCTGACCACACATTATTGTTAGAATGCCTCTTGTGTGCACGCTGTGACTGTGAGGGAAGATCAAGATAACGTCATGGTGAAACAAGTTCTTCACAAAAGGATTGATTTACCAAACTTGGTTTGTTTCTTCATGAGTGGAATAATAATGAGGGAGGAAAGTGAATTATTAAATAGTCTTTTCATTTACTGCCATGATTAATGGGTGACGAATTATATGGTGAATAAATCCAAGGTACTTTACAAGGTGGGCAATACCTTGTTTGTTTGTTTGTTAGGAAAACGTCAGGACGTAATTGCCATATTGACATACATTTGCCGTATAATTTGTTTTCAGATGTAGTCTGGTTGAGGAGTAGCGTGTTAAAAGGAAGTTTGAATTTGGCCAGCGTGGCGGAAATGAGCTAATTATACAGCTTGGTAAAATGATAAGTGGCTTGTAAATTATCAGCTCAGCTGACGAATGTTCAGAGAGAGGGAAAAAAGGGGGTTTTTGCATCGCAACTGAGAGAGCACATCTAGTTGCCAGCTTCAGACCAGCGACATCTTAGCATTGTCAGATAAGTATATTTGCATTCCTTTTGTTTTTAGATTAAAGGATAAGAGTGGTCAATTGTTTGGATTGCTATGCATGTGTACAAAAAGTATGTTGTATACAGTCTTTATATCATTATAACGGTATCTACCCTTTTTTTTTTAAATTAAATTTTAACAAAGATAAATCTTAGCAAATTGATGCAACGCTTTTAAGTAACTCAGTTAAATAATCATAGAAATATTAAGCAGAGTTTAGATTCAACAAGATTTAATTAGATTTAATTATACCTTTACAAGTATATCAGTTAAGAGAATTAGTTCCAAGGTATCATCAAAATTTATGTTACTTAACTTGAACCAAAAATTTAAAATATCTCAAGTAGACTGATATAATTTTGAAACATGTAACATTTCATAATTGGAAGTCATTTCTATTTTTACACATTGTTACACCTTGTATACCCATAGTGTTCAAGATAAGACGTATCTCACAATACGGCAATCCAGCACTTAAGAAATTCTCAGTTAACGTGCATGTTTTTTTTACTTGTATGCAGATTTTTTTTTACAAACAGTGTCTCACTAAATCCTTGACAATATGTTATCTCAAATGTTATAGATTTCTTGAAATAATATTGTAAGGTTTTGAGCTCTATAAAACTAATTAAGATAAATGAGGCCCTCAGTGGAGGCAGTCTTATCTTGGGCACATTATGATTTGTTCATTATATTGCATCCTTTTGTAGATAGCTTAGTAAGATTAACAAAGGAGGATGTCAAATTCCCTTTTTTTTTCTTGAAGTAAATAGATATTCAAGTGATTAACAAAAAACTAACTTTAATCTATAATCAAACATAAGAAATGGAATTGTCAGTTATCTCCAAGTAAATTGATAATCAAATGATTAAAAATTAATAACTTTTAACAAAAATTTAAAAAGGAACATGAATACTCAGTTATTTCCAATGCGCAGGTCCTTTCACTTCTTTCACTTGGGCAGGTTCTGCTACTAGGCTTCTAAAAGGAAAAACCAGAAACAAAAAATTCTCACACATAAACATAGTATTATAGATTGGACGCAGGGTCCTGAAGTTGAGTGTAGTGTCCCGACTACTTATTAGTCGAAATTTAACGAACTTGGTAGTTAAGGCGAGGCTGGGTTTAAATAGTTACCTTTATTTAATTCCTAAATATTAAGTATGATGCTAATTATTGCACTGTGCTAATTATTAAGTATGACAACCAACGAGTTTAAATAAGTTCTTAACTTTGTGGTTCATATTTTTCAGCTTGTTGGAGTATACGTATCATCTTTGGCTCGAAGAACACAAAGGGAGGAGAAGGGAAGACTTACGTCTCCAGAGACAGTGAGGGGAGGTCTCCTGTTACAGGGTAAGTACTATCTCCCTGAATTGTTAGTGTAATATTCTTGAAGCATGCGATTTAATTTCTTCACGTCACGTTACCAATTTGTTTACTAGTGAGTGTTAACATAGTCTGAACTCGAGTGCAACGCAATCGCAGTTCGTATCCTGGGAGTATCCCATACCAATTTTTATTATTACTGAATTAAGTGAAAAACCACAATGAAAGAGAGTGACCAAAGTTACAGTGTAACAGTGATTATAAGAAGTGCTTTTTTTTTGCATTACCTGTGAATTTAGCAAGTGTTTCCCTGAAAAAAAACAAAAACGTTGTTTAGTGTGTGTCACTCACACAGAAAGTGCGTGAGTCGGGACTCGATCTCCGACTTATCTGTTTCCTTTCAAAGTTGGATACAATTGCGTAAATGCTAATAATCACCGGAAAGTGATGTCATTTTGACAATGATATTAATTTTGACAAACATTCCGGGTGTCGAACTCGGGACCCCTAGTGTAGATAGTGATGATATGTGGTAAACTAAGTGTCTATTGAAAGTATTTGATTCTAACCTACTTTCACATAATCAATTTAAATACAAACTTGCGCTCGTGAGGAGCGCTAATTAAGATATAGAGATACAAGAAATGATCCATCGGGGGATCGAACCAGAGGTCGTTAAGGATCAATTGCTTATCTTGAGACTATGGTGTATCCCAATCGTGATGATTTACGGAACAACATTATTATTATTATTCATTTCGTTGTGATGTCATTTCCCTATTTTTTTTATCTATTTTCCCGTTATAAATGTTGGTGTGTATAGAAGCTACACGCAACAACATCCTGAGTCCTTGTTAGCAGCTGGACTCACTTCCGTCACCCGATAAGAGGTGATTTGCTTTTAGTTTTAATGCAGAACGAAAGACGAGTGTTGAGGAAGTATCCGTGAACATTATAAGAATTTGCATCAACCAAAATGCTATTCGATTAACTTTTAACTTTTAAAGAGTACTACTTTTGTTTGTTTATTTTGACGTTTTATTTCACTTAAAATTATAAATACTGTCACGTTCTTATATTTATATCCTATAAGATCGTGTGCGCCATGCGCTGTTGTGAAGCAGTATTTTCCACTTATGCAACAGGGCCGCTTATGAAGGGGGCCACCAATTCTGAAGTCTCATGACTTGTAGTTCTAAAACATTTGACGGGTATAATCATAAGTTTTATTCTGAATAGAATTTAGTTAGCCTATACCAGATTCATTAAAAACAAGTTGACAGAGCTCGAGTGTCCTTAAGATGTGCCATTGTAAAGTATGTAGGGTTCGATTATTCGAGTATTGATTTCAATACGACCTGATGTACAAGTAATGATTGTCCTTCAGTGATTTTCCTTCCGTGATTTACTATTATTATTATTATTATTATTATTATTATTATTATTATTATTATTACCAGTTGATAGCGTGGTTTAATAGCATTCTGCGGTATATTATCAGCGTTGTGTGCCTGTTAATCAAATCAAGCCAAGATTTAAAACTTGTAGGAAGGCAGTTACACAGGGATGATTGCAAAACACGAGTATAGTGGTGTAGTGGTAGGACAACATCTGGGGAGTTACTATAGCCCACAATGATGTCACTTTTTTTGTAACCGTTACTTTACATAATATGGCGATAGTAATATACTCAAGTTAGTTACAATAAGCGGGTTCTAGCCCATTACCCAATGATGGGAGGACTTGCACTACACCCCATGTCCGTACAAATACATGTAGTTTCCTTAACACTAACCTAAGTCTAGCTTGTCACAATGAACAAGAGATAATGATACGATATGATACTATCTGGTATTTGATAACTATTATTAATGCTCGTATAATTGAAAACATTATTCTAGAATGAGCATCAGCTTTAATACTTGATCATAAGTTAACATGACCGAACATAACTAAAGGTAATGTAATCTTACTGACTAAATGTAGCGAAGTATAGTACACAGGTAGCTATTTACATTAAAAAAAATGAATGATCGATATATATATAATTGTAAGCGCATTATATACAATATGCACATTATGCTAGTACATTGCCGTAGTTTGCCAATAGAATGGTCCTTGCCAAGAGATTGGCCATTTGTACAACAGCATGAGGACACTTGTGTTCACCCAGAAGGGGTCGCAGAAAAATTTGACTCATATCTATGGATACGAAGTCCACAGCAGCAGCAGAAAACAACATGTCAGAGACTAAGGCGTATTTCTCCTTATTTCGTTGTCTATTTTATTTTATTTTATTTTATTTTATTGTATTTTATTTAAATTTAACCAATATGCTTCCCGCCCGAACTACGCGGAAAAAAAAATAAAATAAAACTTACAATTGCTCAAGGAAAAACAAATGGGGTAGGCATTGTGTGGAGTAACCTATGTAAATATCTGGTGGGGGGATTCCAGCTTCCCTGTTTCTTTTTTTTAAACAGGTAGATAACCTAGGTCCCAAGAAAAACAACACGTAAGCACGCGTGTATCATAAGTAGGCATAAGTTTGTAGCGGAACAACCAGGAACAGGCAATATTGACTTTGCTTTAATTTCTAGGTTAATGCAGTCCTAGACACGAAGAGGGAGAGCGGCGAGTTTCTCGAAGGAGAGAAATGAGATAATCAGGCGGCGGCCACGGATGTAATCCTATAATGTGACTGATGAGTTTGCAGCTGCAATGACGTATATTTAAAATCGGACTTGAGTATACTTTAAACAGGGATCTAGGCATGTATGTATGAAAGTTCTGAATACTAATAATAATTTTTCTTTTCAGCTATGTCAACACCTGTTATCCTTATATGTTCTCTGTATTTGTCAGCATATTGGGGTCTTATAGGAGAAGAAGAAGGGTAACTCATTCGTGCCCGGGCACATTCACACAAAGAGAAAAAAAATATTCACCCCAATATGTTGGCAAACCATTCATTTAGATATCAACTCGACATAACCTTTTCTGTGACGTGTCTAACTTTTCCTTGGTATTGTAGTGATGGTAGGGCCCTGATTCGAAGGATGACTTATTTGTTCCTCAGATCAATTTCAGCGCCGCCGACTAAGATGAGTGCCTGTTATTAATAGTAGGCCATGGGTATCTAATGCCTTTTACAGCATCGAAGGGAGAGGGGGAATGGATCCCAGGAAGTAACTTTTTGTTTCTGTCTGTTGAAGAGTATACGAAATAGTCGCTGTTTTTTCACAATTTCACAATGTATACTTTTAAGCTCTATCTATGGTCATGTATGTACTTGTTCCGGTATGCCACGGTCATGCTTAACTACGTGTACTCCACTTTTAGGGGTTTATACGATATAGAGGTATTCATCACACTCATTAAATAATGTACGCCAAGTTTTCTCTCTTTTTAATTTGTCTAAATCGAGGCGACTAGGTCTCATGAGCGACCTATATGTTACGCTTAACATTCCTCGTCCTCACTATCGCTAGGAACTTCCGGCTCGCGTGAGTTATCTCGGGGGAAATACTTCTTTAACCTTTCCATAGTTACAATCTGAGTGTGGTTAGGGTTTGCTGCTAATTCGATTTTACAAGCATTTGTGGGAGAAATACTCCTTAAGTAATACGGTCCCATAAACTTGGGTGTCAACTTAGGAGAAATATCCTTCTTAGGTAGATAATCTCTACACAATACTAAGTCACCAACTTTTAACTTAATAGGTTGTCTAGTGCGATCAACTCGTAATTTAGTCTGCTGCTGTGCATGCATCATAGCCTGCTGGGCTAACTTACGGATTAACTTGAGTTGTTTCTGATGTTCCTGTATGATCTGATTAACGGCCTGTTCGTCATTGTCCGTCTCGTCATTTAAGGATTCGACCTGGGGAACAAGTTTCCCTAAATAAAGGTTTTTAGACAAAGATCTGGTTCGATCTGAACTATTAAAAATAGTCAGAGTGATATTTCCATTGTCAGTAAAAACTGGACCTCTTGGGATCAAACAGGAGTGCCAATATCGAATTCCTTTGGAGGGTAAGAATTCCCAAATATGCACGTTCTAGGTTGGTGCGGTAATTTCTGTCATACGAAGCCTTGGACGGCACGCGGACATTTGCTGGAAGGTGTACTTTGTAGGTAGTGTCCGGATAGATATCAAAAATTTCGTCGCTCAACCCCAAGGGGTCTGGCACGACCTCTTTCTTACTATGATCCCGAGCAGAACTCTCTAGGTCAGGGATAGTTGCTGGATCATTTACACTTCCTTGCGTTATCAATTGTTTTTCTAGTGTTTCTAACTGTCCTCTATTTGATTTGTCCCCTACAGGCTCATATGGCGCCTGTGAGGCCAGAGTGGCTTTACAGAGTGTTGGTTCGTTTTGCTATTTCTTGTCGCATAAGACGCATTCTTTTTCTTTCTCGGAATAATTTCTGTACTCGACTTATCTGTAGAACTAACTATCAAAGTTCCACTAGGGCCTGGCTGAGGGTCAAGGTTGGATAGATTCTTTTCCTCTTTTTCTAAGTCAGGCGAATTGGTAAGTTCCAGCTCAGGAGCACTGGAAGACACCTTGCTTTTCTTAGTTCGTTTACGTCTTGCCTTTCTACGTCTATTGACTTTTCTATTCGTTTTATTCGTAGGCTCCGAGGGAATTTTTGTGGTTTCCCTGGAACACACGAATACGCGAGATGTAATTTCTTCAGCAGTGAGTTTTTGTCTCTTATCAGGTACACTAACAACGGGACTTATATGATTTCCGGTGACCAATTTTGGAGACGGATCCTTACTCCTAAGTGGGACGTTCCGTTTCTTATAAATTGGTTTGTTTCTATAAGGGGGGATAGAGAAAGTCGTTTGTCTAGCGTTATCGTTCTGTCTTGATTGAAAATCGTTAAACGAACTTTTTCCTACTGATGGTGGGTATCGTTTAACATGTTTTAAGTCTAAGGTATGAATCACTCCTTGACGATACCCATATGTACTTTTTGGGATTGTAAACCATAGGTCTTCAACATGATTCCCGTCTTTGTCTGCTAATTCCAAGTATTTGGAATGAATGGTTGTGACATACTTGTGCAAAAAATCTATCCCCAAAATAACGTCATAGGCGCAAAACTGTGGGTCAACTATAGCTACGTCTAGGAACCTTCGTTTGGTTGTTTTCAAGTGATCCTTGAAACAACAAGCTATTCTTACCACAGGAATGTAATCTGTGGGCTGAGCTCCTACGCCACGAAGCTTAACATAACCCTTCAGTCTTTCCGTTAGTGGAAATCTTGGGGGTAAGAGGGTTTTTGAAGCCAGCGAAATTTCAGAGCCTGTGTCTATAAGAGCTTGTGCCCAGCGGTCTCCTATTTTTATCGTGACTGTACAAAGCTGCGCCTGCCCATGGCCAAAGCCATAGGTATTTTGTTGAGTGTTCCTATACATTTTGTATCCCGGTTCTGCTACTACTTCGTCTGAGTAACAAGAACTAACCTGTACAAATCCCGGTTGGTGTTGTTCTTTAATGCTTGACCAGTCCAAGCGGTCATTTTCTTATATTACGTCATGGCTAATTCTCTGACTAACTAATCTTTGTGCTGTGTGAAATTTTCTAAGATATTGTAGGCACTGTTCGAGATTATCGCAATCATCCACCTCAAGCATCAGCTTATTTAGGATGTCAGGTAACAAACTCATTCTAAGTTTACTCATCAATTCACTTTCACTAACCCAACCTCGTAAGAATTTCAAATCCTTGATTAACTTATAAATGAACGCTAAAGTACTCTCATAGGGTTGTTGTTTTCTTGTATCAACGTCGTATTCTAATCTTGCAGTATACTCAATACTAGGGAAAGCCTTTTTAAGTTTTTCCTTCATCTCGTTATAGTTTAAAGGTAAAATGTTGGCTAAATCTACTAAATAGAAGGAGAAAGCTTCCCCTTTCAAACAGTAAGGAAGGTAATTTGCTATCTCTAGGGTTGACCATTCGTATATGCTAGCCACTAATTCATATTCTTGCAGGAAAAGTTCCACACACTCATGTCTATTACCAGAGAAGGAGGGAATTTCAACGTTTGGGTAGATCTTAAATGCTTGTGGTTTAGCACCAATAGTAGAATTTTGAATGTCGCCCTCGGGAGGAGGGTTGCTAACTTGGTCTGTCCTAACTGTATCTGTAAATTTAGGTTTCACAAAACTATATGGTATAGATGGTTCGGTAACCGGACTAGTTTTAATTTCTTCCTCAGATTTTAAATTTATATGAGGCTTATCCTCAGGATCTACTTTTAAAAAGGGCGAAAAATTTGATTTTTGCTCGTCAGAAGTCTTATCTTCACTTGATGAATGTGAAACGGGCTCATCTTTCAGATCTACGGACCTGTCTAAAGAAGCCGAGGTTTGGAAATTTTCAAAGACGGACCTATAGTCAGTATCAGTTACGCTTCTATTTTCTAACTCGGAGGTTTGTTCTGCACTAAATTCTGATGTATAAGATCTATCTTGTTCGCTAAGTACTGATTTTTCTGTCTTTCCCCTTCGCTAGACTCTAATTTCTCCACTGGTGTCGTGGGTGTAACTACGCTACTAGGTGGCGAATCAAACACTATCTGTAAGGGATCTACCCTTTCCTCTTGTTGGTACTTTTTCATTTCTTTGGTTGCAGGTGATTCACCAGTTTCATTATAGGAACTAACTTTAGAACTAGTACTAGCTGAAGGTTGTAAACCACTATTCTTAACACTATCAATTTGTTTGTTAGATTCACTTCGGGTTGGAGAGGTTGAGGGATCGCGTCTAGTTTCTACCTCATCTAAACAAATTACTGACGCACCAAATTCCGCGTAATCAAATATTTTACCAATGTTTTCGTTTATTCTACTTTCAGACCGGGAATCGTTGTCTTCTTCTTCTTGTTTCTCAATTTGCTTCGGGTGGTCGGAGCAAACTGAGGGAAAAACATCATCACTTTTCTTCTCTTCGCCTAACCTCCTCTCAACTGGAGCAGGGGCGACGAGGTCATTTCTCTGGTCAGCGTCCTCTGTGGGAGGGTCTTGGTTCGCTGCGCGGGGAGTAGAAACCGTGGGAGGATCCCAATGGTCATATCGGAGTTCTTCTTCGGAGTTCCACGAAGGTTTCGACTCATCCTCCAGGGATGACGCAGGAGGAGACTCCGGTTTGTCGTTTTGTATTTTCGCTATTTCTTCGTTTTGTAATTTCTGTAGTTCGTAACCTAACCAATCGTCTTTCAACGATTCACCCCCATCTGAATCTGAACTACTAATATCTCCGTTTGACCACTTAACCTTAGTAACTACACTGAGTATGTTATCTATACTGTCCAAATATTGCAGTTTCTCTTGGAGGGTAAGGCTATCTTCAAACATGACAGGGTGGGTTTGAGTAGCGGTTGTCCGAAGAACTGTAAGTTCACGATCTGTGTCAATCCTGATCATTTTAGGAAACTTATATTCGGTTTGAACGCTATCATCTTTCTTTTGAAAATCGTCAGTCTGTATTTCCATATCAAAATTTCCAACTACATTTTCCTCAGGTAATAAATCTTCAAAGGGGGCTGAGGGGTCAGCTTGAAACAGAATACCTAATTTCTCTTCGTCGTCACCTTGGCGACGAACAACTGTGACCTGCACTTTCTTGTTACGTAGCTGTTTAGTTAAAGGTCGAATTAAGTTTCCTACTGCCGGGGACAGTTCCGTTTGTAATGAATGCCTAATCTGGTCTATTAATGCTTTATCGTTAGGTTGTGTCAGAGAGGGCAATTCATTTTCGTTATTCTCGTCAGGGTTCTCAATTTTCTTTTCCCTTGGTTCGGTTCCTATATTTGCATAAATAGGTTCTTTATTCGTGAAAGCCTTGAGTTCGAGACCAATATTTTCATAAATTGGTTCTTTACTCGTTGAGATTCGTGATTCAGTATTTAAGTTAGCATACATAGTTCTAGGACCGATCTCGGCATAAACTGTTTCATCACTACTACCAACATAAAAAGATTGAAAGGTCGGTCTTTGCATTTCTAACGGCGTTGTAGGATCTGACAGTTCGTATTTTATAGGAAAATATAGCGCTACTGGGCTATCTGGTAATTTTGATACACCAATATTTTTATTTTCTGAACTTAACCCTAAGTTACCTAATCTATTTTCCTTATCAGCTAACTTATTATTATCTAAGGGACTTTGGTTCGAGGGGACATCAGCTATTACACCTGCTGTTGTTTCTATCTCAATTGTTGCTTGAGGGCATTCCTGACCTGCAGTTATTAGCTCTGCAATTTCGAGTTCATCTTTTAAATTTACTTCATTCACTAGATGTACCCCCGGTGGGGTCTCGTCAGTATCAGAATTTACATATATCGTCCTCGGAGCTGGCGTTGGTCTTTCACTTGAACCAGCACTTTGTATTTCTGTATCATTTCTAGTCGGGATTGGGCTAGACGCGGCCAGCGGCGTTAGATCGCAGCCACTCGCCGGAGCGTCTGGAGCTTGCGGGCTAGCGGTCGTTGGTTCAAGATATCTGGGCTGACCCCAGGTATCCAAGTATCTCGGTAATGGATTCTTTTTCCAACGGCCAAATTCAGGAGGAGAATGCCCATGGACTTTTATTTTATTGCATTCGATACAATAATAATTATTCCACCGATCCAAAATATAACGGTGTTTGCCCGTGGGTGTCTTAGGACAATGGGATTGCCCTAAATATAATAGCTTTTCTTTTATTTTCTGCGCGAAACTCATTTTCGATGAATAAATCTGTTTTGCAAGTCAGTGGCCTCTTAAACCAGGGCAGTGGGTAATCAACCTATTTCCTCTGATATAATAAGAATTTAATCACTGATAGCTACTTCCTTCGGAAATACTACGTCAAATGTTTACGTATTATGAAACTTATTAATATTTCAATATCTGTATTTAGCATCCTTTGAACTTGAATACTCAACTTCCCTTTCTTTATAAATATTGGCTTCACTTATTAGAACGGGAAACGGAAAGTGACTAGACAGCTGTTTATAACAGATAATGTCTATTTCTTCACTTATGAGGAGTTGACTTTTTACTTCTATTCTTTAACTTGTTTTCTTTTTTTTAACTTCATCTTTCTTTTTAAGTTATTTTTTTTAAAATTCACTCAAAGGGGATTACGATCATCGAACCATTGGATCATGTACTTGCATTTTGATTTTGGGTGTTGCATTTGCATAAAGGAGAGTTTTAGGCAGTTATTCCCAGGCAGCCGTCGGGCTTGCACCCCTAGTACAGAGGGGCCCTGCTGGACCTAAAGAATAAGATACCTGTGACCCCCAAGCGTTGCATGGGAAAGGATTTTAGACACTTATCGCCGGACAGACTAGTCGAACTTTCATCCCGTAAAACGGGCGGTTCTGCTGTCTAGAGATAAAACTGCTGGTGATTATTCCCAAATAAGTGGTAAGGGTATTAGCCACTTATCGCCGGACAGACGAGTCGAACTTTCATCTCGTAAAACGGGCGGTTCTGCTGTCTCGAGATAAAACTGACTGTGACCCCACCAAAGCTAGCAGAAGCATAAGCAGATATAGGGTTTTGCAAGTACATGAGACAAAAGCTGAGTTCTGTCTTAACACTCGCGTCCCGATTTTTCATTTCCATTACTAGACAAGAAAACGTCGTGAGGTAAACTGAGTTTTGCTCTGCGGAACCTAGCAACTATTCCGCTGACTTATAACAACTTAAAACGAGAGAAGTTGAGAATAGAAAATTTTTTCGTCGCCATTCACTCCTTATAAACCGCACTACTTAGAGCAGAAAAATTATATTTGTATATCACAGTCATAAGCTCAACACCGCCTAGGCCAAGTACGCCACTGAACTGTACTGACTTTACATAGTACCGATACACCACTTGACTAGTCAAAAGAAAACTTCGCGTACACGTTTCACTTGTATCTATTGAAAACTCTTCGATTAAAAAAAATCACTCCCGATTTGCCCTAAAACGCAACTGAGATTTTTAGTTCCCCTATAAAGTGAATGAGCACCAGAGATTTGTTTAGAGATTCAAGAACACACAGTTCGTTACCCGGCGCCTCCACCATAAAACTGTTATGATGTTTTGTTCAGAAATTGGCGTGGCAATTGTGTACACTTTCTTTTGTGAAATCGTATTTGAGATCACTCCTTTACTCTCCACCCAGTATTACAAAGTTGGTTCGGAGTCCAACTCCCTTTTAGCCTCGGTCTAGAAAACGTCTTTGGCTTACTGGTTCGAAGATGATGAGAAAGTGCACTAAGAGTCTCAATAATGGGGGGAGACTCGTATTTCAGTGGTAGAGCTGGTACTGGAAATCGAAACCCCGGTAACATATGAAGACTGTGAGCTGAATCTATATAATGAGGGATAGCTTGACTAAATTAAAGAGACCATTCCAGTTTACATTTTATTTATAAGAAAAAAAATAAAAATAAGAATACAAATGAATTTCACAAATCGGTTACTTGGCTTTACAACTTGAAAGTCTTACTACATCACGCAACTAGGCACAACCCCTACACTACCCAATGGGTGCTAGAAGATTTTTATGCTAAACCGCGATTTATTAAAAATGGAGAAATTGAAACTTCGTACATCGCAACTTGCATTGGCCCAAAGGGAAAAAGTGTTAATTCTCGAAGAGGGAATTTGGTCTCAAGTTAAAATAACTTCATAGTTGTAACAACATTCTCAAGGTGCTCATCCTGAGTCGTGGGGGGGAACTTAGAAAAAATAATCACATACCTGATTTTTCTGAAGAGTGTCCCTAACCAGAGCGAAGTTCACTGTTAGTCGTCCGTCCGCAGAATCACCCGAGCCGGCGAACAGGCCTCGCTTATATAGGCGTTACGTCCCACGCATTTCTGCCAGTTTCTGACGTCGCTCGAAGCTACGTCACGAGCCTCTGCGAGCTTGGAGAAACTTTTTCACGCGCATGCTCAATAGTGGCTAAGACGTCTAGTGTTCTATGATTTGTCCCTATCACGCCGGGGTTGAAATTTTACATTTATTTTTACAGTTTTTATTTCACGCATAGCTCCAAATACATAATAGTTTTCATGTATTTATCGCTTGCGTGGTATTACCTAAATATTGCATCCGGGACCCGGCGCTGTGATCTGAGTAAATCAAAGCCAGGGTCATACCACTATTACATGCGTGTGGGTTGGTGTGAATGAGGCATCAGGTTGCTAATTCAATCAGAACCTCAACTGACTCCGTTCTCCCTTTCTCTCTTTTCCTTACTGCACACACAATTTGAAAAGCGCGGGCGTCTCGCCCCATAATTTGAGTCCGGCTTAGGACTTCGAGGCACAACTGTGTAACAATATTTACATTTAATTTTTTTTAAATTTTACTTCTGTTGTTATTATTGCTTTGTGCATTTATATTAATCTAACGTATTAGTATATATGCACAACCAACGCTTTGAAATAAAGTATGTTATTGAAAATTTGAAACCTGTTTGTTCCATTATTTAAGATTATCTGTATATCCTATTTATTTGTGTTCTGTATTAACATATTCACAAGGAATATCAATCCGTCCAGTCTGACGCTGCGACTTTGGGTTTATGTGTCTGTTCGCCCAAGACTCTTCTTTCGGGTTTGCTACTCGAGTTTAAATTGATTGTTGAATTATATTTTTTTCTTAGTTGAGACTCTCGATTTGGATTCGTGTGGCGTGACTAGGAGGAAAGGGTCGTTTCATAGCTATAAGAGAGTATCTAATCAAAAAAAAATATATAAAGGTATCTCGTACAAAAAATTAGTATTAGTAATATATCTAGTCCTTATTATAATAGTATAAAGAGAATTAGTTTCCAAATATTTTATAGTAAATTTTGTATGTCTATTCCCTTTAAATTTATGCTTCTCTTAAGCAAAAAGTTTTGCGATTTAATAGAAATAATTGGAAATAATTGTGATTTCTTGTCTCTTCCGAATATTGAAATTTCGCAGCTAGCTTTTGGTCGATTCGATTTTCATTTGTGTAGTGTAGTAGTAGTCTTAGACTTAGCTTGTATTTATGTTAATATTAAGTAACATTTATTCTATATTACTTGTATTGTGTTTATACGTATTGAATTTCAGTACAATGGAGAATCTTAGAGACCATACAGTCATTGATATTCCAGATTACGAATATTTAACGTTGGATGCCACAGGGCATGTCGATTTAGATAGAACTTTAGAATTTGGTTCTGTTAACATGGAATTAACTCCTCCTACACAGGGTAGTTTATATATACGGCAAATACCATCGCCTTTTATTAACTTGTCTAATCGATCCACCCAATCATCGAATGGTACTAATGGTTTCAGCCGCATGGTAAATGCTACTAGTTTAGATGGTTCTATAATGGAACAGAGACAAGTGTCCTTTGCTGAACCGATGTTAAATGAAAATAATTCAATACCTTCCGAGAATAATCCTGTAGGTGATGAGCGGTTGCGTCATCGATACTTGAATTTAGGAAACTATTACAAAAGAGTTTCTTGTATTAGAAATTCAACTCCTCGAGTGGGTAGTAATAATATTTTTGTAGGGAATGCCAATTTCCGGTCAGAGGATAGAAACACCGAATCCTGTAGACCTAAAATTGTTTTTTCAAACCCACGTTCTCATGTAGAGTTTAATCGCTTTGATTCTGATATTGAGCATAAGCTAATGGTCAAATATACTCATATGCGATCATTGAGTTATTTAGAAAATAGGTTACGAGACATTAAGAATGTTAACGGTAAAAACAGTATTCAGGTTTTTGAAATGCTATTCAAATTGGAAGAAATATTAATGGATAGCAGTTATTCCTTAGGAATGCTACTTTCTGTCTTGATACCTAAATGTGAAGCGGAAGTATTAAAAGTAGTAACTTCAGCATTAAATGAAAACATGAGTTGGGTAAATTTTAAGCAAAGTATTTTGATGAAATTTGTAACTCCAATTACTATTCATTCACTAATAGGAGAACGTGCTTATAGAAAACAACGAATAACCGAATTTGTTAATGATTATGTGAAATCAATTATAGTTTCAATGTCAGTATTGAACATGAGTATTGAGAAAGGAGACTTGGTCAAAACAATTTTATGCGGAATGAATCCAAGTATTAGGTTCAAAATGTTGAATTATTATGTGCCTCCGAATAGGGGGGAATTGTTAGATATTTCAGAGAAATTTGTTTTAAGATATAGAGAACAAATAGAATACAATAGATATTGTGGGATTAACAAAGGCAAACCAAATATGGTATTATCAAATAATAGTTCGTCGACTCGGGATATTAAGACGAAAGATAATAGTGTTAAACCAAATCATAATGTAAAACTGAATTCAATGAATGAAATATCTAGGAGTTCGATTTCTTCAGGGTTTCGTTCATTCAAAAATAATCGGTCTGATCAAATATTGAATAAAAACTTTAGCAGAATTCCATCAGAAATGGACGGAGTTGTTGCTACTTTTGTGGTTGGCAAAGTGAACAATATTCTAACTAGTGTTTGTGTCGATGGGGGGTCAAGTTTCAACCTCGTTACCATTGATATGGTCAGGCGTTGTGGATCCGAGAAATTTATTTACGAAGTGGAAGAGAAAACTGTGAATGCTCCTTCGGGTTTCAACTTCGTAACAAAAGAAGAGATTGTGCTAACTATCAATCTTTCGGGATATTTCCAAATTGTAATCTTCAAGGTGGTCGAACAATTGCCTTGTGATTGTTTGCTTGGGATGTCATTTCTTCGGACTACGTCTGCTATATTTGACTATGATAAAAACTTTTTAATTTTGAACAATGGAAAAAAGAGGTTACGACTTCAATATCGGCGGGATGTGTTCAAACGGAATATTGATGGATTGAGATCCAGTGATCGTGGTGGCCAGCGAAAGTTTGGGCAGAATAAGTCTTCTTCTGCGAATGCGGCCAATAAGAATTCTTCGGGCCAGACTTCATTGTTCTTCAGGGCCGATTTATCTTCCATGGGGATTAAAGACAAAGGGATCCAGTGTGATTTGGATTTACAGCAGCTGGAATCTCAGATGTTAACAATCAATGCTCCGAGTTCTTCGCAACTTTTAGAATTGCGAGATTTAATCGAATGCAACTTGTCAAAGGGACATACTGATGCAGTGGGAGCGCATCCCGAGATGGAAGAAAGGAAGCTGGTGACAGTTGATAATCAGGACTTAGTGAAATGTAACGCCTTCAATCATCGAGCAGATACTTTGGTTGATTTAGCCATGATTTCAACTAACTATGAACCAGTTGAAAAGACTGGTGTTCATTCTATATCGGCTGACAGTGCGAGTCCAAATGGTCAATTGGATGGAAGTACTTCGTCAGTGTTGGACCACAAACAGGATTCTACTGTTTGTAGTGAAGTTTCAAGTCGTTCAACTTTGAAGAAAAAGAAGACGAAGAATAAGAAAAAGAAGAAGAAACATTCTAAAGAGGTGCAAAATCGAAGTGAAGAAACAAAGACAAAAATTGAAGAAGACAAAGGTGCTTCGGTCCATCAATGTTCAAAGCCAATTGCAGAAAAGGAAGTGAAAAGCAGTTCATCGGAAGCTTCAGATGCTGTCGTCTAATTAGCTGAAAATTTTCATACGCTTTTAAAACGAAATAAGAAGTATGTGATGGAGAACTTACCTCGTCGGACTTTAAATCTTGATCATTCCGGGCAGGTGAAAAAACGTGATAGTATACAGGTTGAAAAACCTAAACGTGACGATACCTGGAGTTATCGGGATCCGGATGTTGAATCATTTATTGATTCAGTTAAAAATGAATATGCTCATGTTAAAATCTGAATGCGTTAGATATATTAAAGATCTCGTCGGAAGGCTTATAAGTATATTTTTGTTTATTTGTATTGTTAGCTTTACTGTTGTAAAAATTATTAGCGAGTACTCTGGGCTAAAGATGTGTCCAATAGAAGCTTTTTATGGACGTCCGAGTTATACCCCTTTAGAAATCCGATGGAACATCTGTGAGTCCGATCTCGCTGGTAGATCTTCCCAAGAAGTTTTGCTGAAAGCTTTGGCCAATATGGAAAAGAGCTGGAATAACAGGAGGATGCTCATGATGCAGCGCAGAAGAGAGGTGAACTTCAATATCGGAGATAAGGTTTTACTCCGTACACATGTTAAATCATCCTTGAAGGATCAAATAGCCAAATCTCTAAGTGAGAAATGGCATGGGCCTTATGTTGTCAGGAAGTTCCTCACAACCAATACCATTCTTGTCTCTGACGAGAACGATACTCTGACTTCTTATAGAAAGAGTCATGTATGAGACATAAAGATTTATCGAGAACCTCGATCGAGAGATCATTAGATTGAAATTAGTACAGGAAGAGAGAAGAATATTTATAGTAAGAGATAGGTAATAATGTAATTAAGAATATTGCAAGGAATTATGTATATGTATATATTTTTTGAGATGTGTATCTTCTTTGTTTTGTTGAATGAATTCTGAAACCGTGGCCACGGATTCAACAAAAATTGTCATAATGGTAAGCTGAAGAGTATGTATTAATATTTATCTTAATAAATTGTAAATAGTATATTGAATTATGTATATTTGTTTTGTATATATGTTAATGTTTTCTTATATTTTGTATCCACTCTATTCCTTGCCAATTGGAGGAAAATTTTTGCACGGTGCAAATTTTTTTTACGGAGGGGTGGATGTAACGAATCGCCTAGAGGACACCCCCCGGCTCGTGACTCAATGGACTCGTCCCATGTTGATGACGACTAACGAGAAGCAAGAGATTGTAAAAGAAATAGAAAATAAGGGAATATAAATACAATATGTTATATTGTTTAAAACAAGTTAAATTTAACCTATTTATATATATTTATTCTTTGTATTTTTTTCAGTTAGTTTAAAAAAACAAAAAATAAAAAGGAAAGAGTACGAGTGCGCGAATATTAGAACTGATATGGAAATCATTCATATTTGCTGGCACGTCACGTGATGGTTCATAGCTTCGCGGTATGCGGTTGCCTTGGGCCCGCATACTCTCTTGTAGTTTTTCGGCTGGGACAGATCGTGAACTCTCTCGTAGTTTTCCAGTCAGGACGGATCGTGAATTCATGGTTGTAGTTTGTCAGCCAGCATGGATCGTTAACTCATGGTTATGTGTGTGGTGACGGTTGTGAAACGAAACGTGTACCAGTCTTTGCATGGTGTCGTTGTTTGTGTCTGAGTTTAACTGTGAAGTTGAACTGGGGTAACGAATGTATTGGGAATAACGGCAAAAGGAGTGAAAAGTGTGGAAAAAGGTGCTTAGTGATATGAAAATAATCACAGTTTCTCAGAAGCTAGTATTTCTGTTATGCTTATTTTCTTATTTTAAGCAGAGAAATAATAGGAACATTGGAGCCGAGGCAGGAAGTGAGCGGGGGACCAAAGGAGGTCAACTTGTGCCCGTTTTTATGTTACGAGTTTTTCTAATAACCAGTGTAATCGTTTTGATTACTATAACCTTAGTTGTCTGGTTAGTTTGTGGAGTATTTTTGCCCCAAAGGACGAATTCTGTATTTTTTTTGTGGGACAAGAATCTGCGAAAAGAAAAGAAAAGAACTGAGAAACAATAGTTACTTGCTTTGGTTTTGTAATGCAGGAAGCTTTTCCCTTAATAAGCTCAACTGCTATTGCAAGTAACCGTTTGTACGCCAAAACTAAGTTTAGTTTGAATTTTTGGCGAGAGTCTTTGAGAAAAAGGTACTAGATAAGAGTGCCGTTTGACGAATATGTTTATTCGCTTCGAGTTTCATCTCGGTCAGTCAACGAAGCCAATTCCATTACTGTAACACCACGAGACAAGGTAATAAGAAGACGGAAAATTTGGGTGAGTGAATTTTTCGATTTAAGTAGTATATGGGTCACTTTGTGAACAATTCCTGTTTGGTTGTGGTTATGGTCGTTTCCGCTTTGGTTAGGACGCTATTTGCATTTGAATTAAATTGCCACAGTAGGGATCTGTTACATAATCTAGTTAAATCCTCACCAGATTGTAATTTAGAAATTGGTGGAATGATAATCCGGGAGTATTGATCCGAATAATTCTAAAGAATATTAAAAAGTTCGATACTTATTCCTTGTGGATATGTTTATGACTTTAAAGCGTAATTTTAACCCGTTAATACGTGCATGTTACATTTACTATCGATGAATGATTTCCATTGAGATTCTATATCGAGCAATTAAGAGTAGAAAAATTTTCCTAAGAACATTTAATTCTGTAGGTACATTGTGCGATATTTTGAACATCATAAGGATTAGTAATTGTGGAATTAAAATATTACGTAATTATCAAGTATTATTTTCAAGTTTATACAGTCACGGTCAATAAAAATAGGACTAGGTACAACTTTAGTAAAGAGTGTTGTAATTTGAATAGGAATTTAATTCTAAAGAATTTCATAAGATTAATTGTGGTATTTCTTGATGTCACCAATTAATAATTATTGTACAGTCGGTGACAAAAGTTATTGAATCATAGATTTTCTAGTTAACATTGAACTTTCACTTAATATTTACGAAAGAAATTCTTTGAATAATATATTTGAATTGAAAGCAGATTGTAGAGACTGATTAACTTCAGATTTATTTTATTATTATTAAATTTTCTATTACTTTTTGAAAAATTACCTTTGGACTTTGTATTATATTCAAGTGAATTTAGATTCAAATTGAGATACCGAGATTGTTGTTAGGTATTGCGATTAAATTAATAGTCAATACACTTGAATCAAATTATAATTATATATATTTTTATTGGATCTCATATATATTACTACGCGGGATATATATATATATATATATATATATATATATATATATATATATATATATATATATATATATATATATATATTACATTTAATTTTTTTTAGAATTTTACTTCTGTTGTTATTGCTTTGTGCAATTATATTAATCTAACGTATTAGTATATATGCACAACCAACGCTTTGAAATAAAGTATGTTATTGAAAATTTGAAACCTGTTTGTTCCATTATTTAAGATTATCTGTATATCCTATTTATTTGTGTTCTGTATTAACATATTCACAAGGAATATCAATCCGTCCAGTCTGACGCTGCGACTTTGGGTTTATGTGTCTGTTCGGCCAAGACTCTTCTTTCGGGTTTGCTACTCGAGTTTAAATTGATTGTTGAATTATATTTTTTTCTTAGTTGAGACTCTCGATTTGGATTCGTGTGGCGTGACTAGGAGCAAAGGGTCATTTCATAGCTACAAGAGTGTATCTAATAAAAAAAATATAAAGGTATCTCGTAAAAAAAATTAGTATTAGTAATATATCTAGTCCTTATTATAATAGTATAAAGAGAATTAGTTTCCAAATATTTGATAGTAAATTTTGTGTGTCTATTCCCTGTAAATTTATACTTCTCTTAAGCAAAAAGTTTTGCGATTTAATAGAAATAATTGGAAGTAATTGTGATTTCTTGTCTCTTCCGAATATTGAAATTTCGCAGCTAGGTTTTGGTTGATTCGATTTTCATTTGTGTAGTGTAGTAGTAGTCTTAGACTTAGCTTGTATTTATGTTAATATTAAGTAACATTTATTCTATATTACTTGTATTGTGTTTATACGTATTGAATTTCAGTACAATGGAGAATCTTAGAGACCATACAGTCATTGATATTCCAGATTACGAATATTTAACGTTGGATGCCACAGGGCATGTCGATTTAGATAGAACTTTAGAATTTGGTTCTGTTAACATGGAATTAACTCCTCCTACACAGGGTAGTTTATATATACGACAAATACCATCGCCTTTTATTAACTTGTCTAATCGATCCACCCAATCATCGAATGGTACTTATGGTTTCAGCCGCATGGTAAATGCTACTAGTTTAGATGGTTCTAGAATGGAACAGAGACAAGTGTCCTTTGCTGAACCGATGTTAAATGAAAATAATTCAATACCTTCCGAGAATAATCCTGTAGGTGATGAGCGGTTGCGTCATCGATACTTGAATTTAGGAAACTATTACAAAAGAGTTTCTTGTATTAGAAATTCAACTCCTCGAGTGGGTAGTAATAATATTTTTGTAGGGAATGCCAATTTCCGGTCAGAGGATAGAAACACCGAATCCTGTAGACCTAACGTTGTTTTTTCAAACCCAAGTTCTCATGTAGTGTTTAATCGCTTTGATTCTGATATTGAGCATAAGCTAATGGTCAAATATACTCATATGCGATCATTGAGTTATTTAGAAAATAGGTTACGAGACATTAAGAATGTTAACGGTAAAAACAGTATTCAGGTTTTTGAAATGCTATTCAAGTTGGAAGAAATATTAATGGATAGCAGTTATTCCTTAGGAATGCTACTTTCTGTCTTGATACTTAAATGTGAAGCGGAAGTATTAAAAGTAGTAACTTCAGCATTAAATGAAAACATCAGTTGGGTAAATTTTAAGCAAAGTATTTTGATGAAATTTGTAACTCCAATTACTATTCATTCACTAATAGGAGAACGTGCTTATAGAAAACAACGAATAACCGAATTTGTTAATGATTATGTGAAATCAATTATAGTTTCAATGTCTGTGTTGAACATGAGTATTGAGAAAGGAGACTTGGTCAAAACAATTTTATGCGGAATGAATCCAAGTATTAGGTTCAAAATGTTGAATTATTATGTGCCTTCGAATAGGGGGGAATTGTTAGATATTTCAGAGAAATTTGTTTTAAGATATAGAGAACAAATAGAATACAATAGATATTGTGGGATTAACAAAGGCAAACCAAATAAGTATTATCAAATAATAGTTCGTCGACTCGGGATATTGAGACGAAAGATAATAGTGTTAAACCCAATCATAATGTAAAACTGAATTCAATGAATGAAATATCTAGGAGTTCGATTTCTTCAGGGTTTCGTTCATTCAAAAATAATCGGTCTGATCAAATATTGAATAAAAACTTTAGCAGAATTCCCGCAGAAATGGACGGAGTTGTTGCTACTTTTGTGGTTGGCAAAGTGAACAATATTCTAACTAGTGTTTGTGTCTATTGGGGGTCAAGTTTCAACCTCGTTACCATTGATATGGTCAGGCGTTGTGGATCCGAGAAATTTATTTACGAAGTGGAAGAGAAAACTGTGAATGCTCCTTCGGGTTTCAACTTCGTAACAAAGGAAGAGATTGTGCTAACTATCAATCTTTCGGGATATTTCCAAACTGTAATCTTCAAGGTGGTCGAACAATTGCCTTGTGATTGTTTGCTTGCGATGTCATTTCTTCGGACTACGTCTGCTATATTTGACTATGATCAAAACTTTTTAATTTTGAACAATGGAAAAAAGAGGATACGACTTCAATATCGGCGGGATGTGTTCAAACGGAATATTGATGGATTGAGATCCAGTGATCGTGGTGGCCAGCGAAAGTTTGGGCAGAATAAGTCTTCTTCTGCGAATGCGGCCAATAAGAATTCTTCGGGCCAGACTTCATTGTTCTTCAGGGCTGATTTATCTTGCATGGGGATTAAAGACAAAGGGATCCAGTGTGATTTGGATTTACAGCAGCTGGAATCTCAGATGTTAAATCAACGCTCCGAGTTCTTCACAACTTTTAGAATTGCGAGATTTAATCGAATGCAACTTGTCAAAGGGACATACTGATGCAGTGGGAGCGCATCCCGAGATGGAAGAAAGGAAGCTGGTGACAGTTGATAATCAGGACTTAGTGAAATGTAACGCCTTCAATCATCGAGCAGATACTTTGGTTGATTTAGCCACGATTTCAACTAACTATGAACCAGTTGAAAAGACTGGTGTTCATTCTATATCGGCTGACAGTGCGAGTCCAAATGGTCAATTGGATGGAAGTACTTCGTCAGTGTTGGACCACAAACAGGATTCTACTGTTTGTAATGAAGTTTCAGGTCGATCAACTTTGAAGAAAAAGAAGACGAAGAATAAGAAAAAGAAGAAGAAACATTCTAAAGAGGTGCCAAATCGAAGTGAAGAAACAAAGACAAAAATTGAAGAAGACAAAGCTGCTTCGGTCCATCAATGTTCAAAGCCAATTGCAGAAAAGGAAGTGAAAAGCAGTTCATCGGAAGCTTCATATGCTGACTTCTAATTAGCTGAAAATTTTCATACGCTTTTAAAACGAAATAAGAAGTATGTGATGGAGAACTTACCTCGTCGGACTTTAAATCTTGATCATTCCGGGCAGGTGAAAAAACGTGATAGTATACAGGTTGAAAAACCTAAACGTGACGATACCTGGAGTTATAGGGATCCGGATGTTGAAAATGAATATGCTCATGTTAAAATCTGAATGCGTTAGATATATTAAAGATCTCGTCGGAAGGCTTATAAGTATATTTTTGTTTATTTGTATTGTTAGCTTTACTCTTGTTAAAATTATTAGCGAGTACTCTGGGCTAAAGATGTGTCCAATAGAAGCTTTTTATGGACGTCCGAGTTATACCCCTTTAGAAATCCGATGGAACATCTGTGAGTCCGATCTCGCTGGTAGATCGTCCCAAGAAGTTTTGCTGAAAGCTTTGGCCAATATGGAAAAGAGCTGGAATAACAGGAGGAAGCTCATGATGCAGCGCAGAAGAGAGGTGAACTTCAATAACGGAGATAAGGTTTTACTCCGTACACATGTTAAATCATTATTGAAGGATCAAATAGCCAAATCTCTAAGTGAGAAATGGCATGGGCCTTATGTTGTCAGGAAGTTCCTCACACCCAATACCATTCTTGTCTCTGACGAGAACGATACTCTGACTTCTTATAGAAAGAGTCATGTATGAGACATAAAGATTTATCGAGAACCTCGATCGAGAGATCATTAGATTGAAATCAGTACATAAAGAGAGAAGAATATTTATAGTAAGAGATAGGTAATAATGTAATTAAGAATATTGCAAGGAATTATGTATATGTATATATTTTTTTGAGATGTGTAACTTCTTTGTTTTGTTGAATGAATTCTGAAGCCGTGGCCACGGATTCAACAAAAATTGTCATAATGGTCAGCTGAAGAGTATGTATTAATATTTATCTTAATAAATTGTAAATAGTATTTATTGAATTATGTATATTTGTTTTGTATATATGTTAATGTTTTCTTATATTTTGTATCCACTCTATTCCTTGCCAATTGGAGGAAAATTTTTGCACGTTGCAAATTATTTTTTTTTACGGAGGGGTGGATGTAACGAATCGCCTAGAGGACACCCCCCGGCTCGTGACTCAATGGACTCGTCCCATGTTGATGACAACTAACGGGAAGCAAGAGATTGTAAAAGAAATAGAAAATAAGGGAATATAAATACAATATGTTATAGTGTTTAAAACAGGTTAAATTTAACCTGTTTATATATATTTATTCTTTGTATTTTTTTCAGTTAGTTTAAAAAAAAGTAAAAAGGAAAGAGTACGAGTGCGCGAATATTAGAACTGATATGGAAATCATTCATATTTTCTAGCACGTCACGTGATGGTTCATTGCTTCGCGGTATGCGGTTGCCTTGGGCCCGCATACTCTCTTGTAGTTTTTCAGCCGGGACAGATCGTGAACTCTCTCGTAGTTTTCCAGTCAGGACGGATCGTGAATTCATGGTTGTAGTTTGTCAGCCAGCATGGATCGTTAACTCATGGTTATTTGTGTGGTGACGTTGGGGAACGAAACGTGTACCAGTCTTTGCATGGTGTCGTTGTTTGTGTCTGAGTTTAACTGTGAAGTTGAACTGGGGTAATGAATGTATTGGGAATAACGGCAAAAGGAGTGAAAAGTGTGGAAAAAGGTGCTTAGTGATATGAAAATAATCACAGTTTCTCAGAAGCTAATATTTCTGTTATGCTCCTTTTCTTATTTTAAGCAGAGAAATAATAGGAACATTGGAGCCGAGGCAGGAAGTGAGCGGGGGACCAAAGGAGGTCAACTTGTGTCCGTTTATATGTTACGAGTTTTTTCTAATAACCAGTGTAATCGTTTTGATTACTATAACCTTAGTTGTCTGGTTAGTTTGTGGAGTATTTTTGCCCCAAAGGACGAATTCTGTATTATTTTTTTTTGTGGGACAAGAATCTGCGAAAAGAAAAGAAAAGAACTGAGAAACAATAGTTACTTGCTTTGGTTTTGTAATGCAGGAAGCTTTTCCCTTAATAAGCTCAACTGCTATTGCAAGTAACCGTTTGTACGCCAAAACTAAGTTTAGTTTGAATTTTTTGGCGAGAGTCTTTGAAAAAAAGGTTCTAGATAAGAGTGCCGTTTGACGAATATGTTTATTCGCTTCGAGTTTCATCTCGGTCAGTCAACGAAGCCAATTCCATTACTGTAACACCACGAGACAAGGTAATAAGAAGACGGAAAATTTGGGTGAGTGAATTTTTCGATTTAAGTAGTATATGGGTCACTTTGTGAACCATTCCTGTTTGGTTGTGGTTATGGTCGTTTCCGCTTTGGTTAGGACGCTATTTGCATTTGAATTAAATTGCCACAGTAGGGATCTGTTACATAATCTAGTTAAATCCTCACCAGATTGTAATTTAGAAATTGGTGGAATGATAATCCGGGAGTATTGATCCGAATAATTCTAAAGAATATTAAAAAGTTCGATACTTATTCCTTGTGGATATGTTTATGACTTTAAAGCGTAATTTTAACCCGTTAATACGTGCATGTTACATTTACTATCGATGAATGATTTCCATTGAGATTCTATATCGAGCAATTAAGAGTAGAAAAATTTTCCTAAGAGCATTTAATTCTGTAGGTACATTGTGCGATATTTTGAACATCATAAGGATTAGTAATTGTGGAATTAAAATATTACGTAATTATCAAGTATTATTTTCAAGTTTATACAGTCACGGTCAATAAAAATAGGACTAGGTACAACTTTAGTAAAGAGTGTTGTAATTTGAATAGGAATTTAATTCTAAAGAATTTCATAAGATTAATTGTGGTATTTCTTGATGTCACCAATTAATAATTATTGTACAGTCGGTGACAAAAGTTATTGAATCATAGATTTTCTAGTTAACATTGAACTTTCACTTACTATTTACGAAAGAAATTCTTTGAATAATATATTTGAATTGAAAGCAGATTGTCGAGACTGATTAACTTCAGATTTATTTTATTATTATTAAATTTTCTATTACTTTTTGAAAAATTACCTTTAGACTTTGTATTATATTCAAGTGAATTTAGATTCAAATTGAGATACCGAGATTGTTGTTAGGTATTGCGATTAAATTAATAGTCAATACACTTGAATCAAATTATAATTATATATATTTTTATTGGATCTCATATATATTACTACGCGGGATATATATATATATATATATATATATATATATATATATATATATATATATATATATATATTTACATTTAATTTTTTTAAATTTTACTTCTGTTGTTATTATTGCTTTGTGCATTTATATTAATCTAACGTATTAGTATATATACACAAGCAACGCTTTGAAATAAAGTATGTTATTGAAAATTTGAAACCTGTTTGTTCCATTATTTAAGATTATCTGTATATCCTATTTATTTGTGTTCTGTATTAACATATTCACAAGGAATATGAATCCGTCCAGTCTGACGCTGCGACTTTGGGTTTATGTGTCTGTTCGGCCAAGACTCTTCTTTCGGGTTTGCTACTCGAGTTTAAATTGATTGTTGAATTATATTTTTTTCTTAGTTGAGACTCTCGATTTGGATTCGTGTGGCGTGACTAGGAGGAAAGGGTCGTTTCATCTTTGAAACAATGCAATACTTAACATTACATACCACACCTTCACGATATGTACACACTCCCTTACCCCTTCTTTTCACACTATATCATTACACACTTCCACCCGATGATCCCTCCCTTTTGCTTATCAATGATTACATCACTCGTGTTGATCGTCCTCTCATATTCCCATCATTTCATGCACAGTGATTTCCTCTGTGTACTAACTTGGGTTCCCACCGTCTTTTATCATAGCCTAGAGTCCCCCTAGGCAAGAAGATAAAACGCATTCGTCTGCTAACATTATATCCTTTGTGTTGTCCTGTGCATCGCACCTCACTTCATCCTTCACTCCCATCAACAAATATTTACAGACTCATATATTAAGATATATATTTACTCTAGTTGTCTTTATTTCAAAATATGTCTCTTTTCACATGTTCTAGTTGTTTCATATTATGTTTTTTATGTATGTTTTTCCGTGACTATCCTATATACTTAAAACATCATTTTCATTATTTTTATTATTATTTTGTTTTCTGCAATTCATAACAACTGCATGACTGTATGTATTAACATGTATCACTCTCTTTAATGTTTATCAATTGTGATCATTCCTTATCCATGCCAAATGTTAGGGAATGCAAAGTTCCTTAAGTCCAACAATTAAATGAATAAAGATATATAGCAGCACTTAGACCATCCATAGACCTTGTAACCTAAGTCTTCCCACACCACTTCCCTAAAACAGGGCGTAACCCTGTAAAAGGTAGCTAGCCTTGGCTAGCATTGTAAAAAAAATATAAAGTGTACAACTTGTCTGTTACCTATTCATCAGGCAGGCTTTCGTCCTGGATTTTCCATAAATGACCAGCTACTTCGTCTCTGCACAATAATTACTAACCAATATAACAAAAATTTACCATCATGTCTTATTCTCATGGATTTAGAGAAGGCGTTTGATAAGATTTGGCATTATGGCCTCATTAAAAAATTGCAGTCGTTCAAACTTCCCGTGTGCTATCTCAGGTTAATATATTCTTCCATTTCGAATCGCATAGCTTATGTTACAGTTGGTACAGCACTCTCCTGGCCGATTTTTCTTCTAACTAGTGTACCACAAGGATCAGCTCTCAGTCCTTTATTATATATCCTTTATGTGTCCGATATTCCTTCTGTACCACTCAACGTCTTTGTTTTTCAATATGCTGATGACACAGCTTTTCTTGCACTCGGCAAAACTGTACATCAGCTTAACATTGCTTTGCAAGCAACACTCGATAATTTCGTCAAGTGGTGTAAGAAATGGTACTTAATGATAAACTCCGAGAAAACACAAGCTCTAGTATTTCTACCGCCTAAATATCGTTCCAAAGTCCATAGAAACCCAACTCTCTTACGCATAACTGTTAATGGTTACCCTGTACGCCCTTCCACCACTGCTACCTATCTAGGCGTGGTTTTCGATTCAAACCTCAGCTGGAATGCTCACTTGAAAAAACTAACGGACAAGGCGAATCTTAGATTAAATCTTTTGCGACGCCTCACAGGAACATCTTGGGGACTTAAAGCCGATATTTTGCTTCATACTTACAAAGCATTCCTCCGTCCGATCCTTACTTTTGGGCATACCGCTTGGTGCAATGCTTGTGTTTCCTTTTATGAAAAGCTCAGCATACTGGAACGACATGCTATTCGACTGGCATATCGAATTAAACTTCCATATCCGACATGGCTCACGTATGAATATATAGACTTTCCTAAGATCACCGAGCATCTCGCACAACTTCGCCTTAGGTACATAACCTCTCGCATCCAAACAGGCTATCCGCTATTCTTTGATATACTTCACACCGACTCACTTAGCGACGAAGCATATCGATACAAGCACTCCCCATTAAATATCTTCGTATCTATGTATGTGAACCACGAACATCTTCCTGCAGCTGAAAGGGAAATATATGAAGTATATGTCATTGATTATCATGATTTGTGTTCATGATTTCTGCACTTTGCCCATATATCATTACCTTGAACTCAACAGTGATACTCTAATCTCCATGCCAAAGAGAGGGCGTAACCTCTAATGGCTGGGAGTAGGAACTTATTTTCTGCATGATGAAACTCAATTGATGAATAAAGATTTCACTATGTTACCCTATTCCCGTACCCTTAAAAAATTATAACGTGTATTTTTTTTTATTATTTAACGGATGGTCAGTATATGTATTTTGATATTTAGTATAAAGTAGATTTGGTTTTCTAATGCACACACTCACAGAAAATGCGTAATACTTTGAGGGTGTTAGGAAAAAATACCATTGCGCTTAAGATTGCCACGTCGATTGAAATATCCAGATTTCCAATAAATTTTACCGGCATAAATACTAAATTACTAATAATTAATCATTTGCTTCATGTATGTCTTATACGGACTAGAATAAAAACGGGGTATAACCAGATAGCTAAAATTTGATGGTCTCTTGGAGCAAGGGGGTCTACCTGGAGGCCCAGACCACCCAGTGCTCATGTGGGCCCCATGTATTTTATAAATATGCATTGTTACATGCTTTTCATGAATATACAATATTTGGCATAATTTGAATTCAATTTGTCTTCAAATCCTTATATATGCCTTCTTAGACCCTTGTCTCCAACCAAACACACATCTGAATGCTCCCCCCTTAAATTACAGAGAAATTGGCGTCCGCGTCTGGGAGCTAAGGTTGTACTAGGCCGGTAAATTTCTGTCAAATTATACAACTTAAGTACAAATTGATGTTTATCTTATTTCTGTATGATGATTAACTATTTATTTCTTAATAATTTGATAATTGAAATAAGATAAAATAAAAAGATATTTCTGAAAACAATTTTTACTTACAAAATTGTAACAATTACACTAAAAAGTAAAAACAAAAGTATATAAATCGTGACTAAAAGTAAAGAAAATTACTTTAAAATATATATTTGGTCTAGGAACTAATTCGTGCGGGTGGACAAGAGATGGCGCAACGAACGGAGCGTCCCACAGTTACGTGTATCCACACATGTGTTGCAAACCCCTGTCATCGCGTATCGTTCGTAGTATAGGCAGTGGATTAAAGCGTCAACAACACCAGTTTGTAGTTAAGTGAACATGGCGCAATTTGTGCCTGATAAAGTGTTTTTCCGGGGTGTCCTGCTGCATTACTTTAACATGCAGAAAAGTGCGACTGAAAGTCATCGTAATTTGGTGGAAGTGTATGGTGACCATGCTCTAGCTGAGCGAACGTGTCAGAAGTGGTTTGCATGGTTTAGAAGTGGTGATTTCGGCTTGGCAGACCAAGAGCGAGCTGGACAGCCAAAAAAATTTCAAGACGAAGAATTGACAGCATTGCTCGAGCAGGATTCGTGTCAAACGCAGGAACAACTTGCAGCAGCATTAGGCGTTGATCAAACAACAGTCTCCAAACGCTTGAAAGCCATGGGAATGATTCAAAAGATGTCACATTGGGTTCCACATGAATTGAAAGACAGAGACGTTGAAAGACGAAAAACCATTTGCGAATTGCTGCTTCAACGACAGAGCAGAAAGGGGTTTCTGCATCGAATTATTACGGGTGATGAGAAGTGGATCCATTACGAGAACCCTAAACGAAAAAAGGCCTGGGTGAAACCAGGTGATCCAGGTCCATCACAACCAAAACGAGATATTCACTGTGCAAAGGTTATGCTGTGCATATGGTGGGATATGAAAGGTGTGGTGTACTATGAGCTGCTGCAACCGGGTAAAACTATGAATGGAGAACGTTATCGACGACAATTAATGCGTTTGAAGCAAGCTCTGGCCAGAACACGACCAGAATGGGAGAACAGACATGATAAACTTATTGTTCAACATGATAACGCTCGCCCACATGTCGCAAAACCGGTCAAAACCTATTTAGAAAATGTCGGATGGGAAGTTTTACCCCACCCGCCGTATTCACCAGACGTTGCACCTTCAGACTACTACTTGTTCGATTGCATGAACAACGATTTGATTGGACAGCGGTTTACTTCTTCAGAAGATATCGAAACATGGGTCTCTGACTGGATCGCTTCCAAGGATGAGGACTTCTTTCGCCACGGAATCCGTACATTGCCTGACAGATGGGCGAAAGTGGTGGCTAGCGATGGACAATATTTTTCTTAAGGTATTTATGTATTTTGTGTTTGTACTACAGCTTCAATGTGTGCGTACCAACCGCACGAATTAATTCCTAGACCAAATATATAATCATACATAGTTACTTTGCCTAGGAATTATAGCTCAAATTTGGTCTAGGAATTAATTCGTGGCATGTGGGCGAGCGTTATCATGTTGAACAATAAGTTTATCATGTCTGTTCTCCCATTCTGGTCGCCTGGGGGACAGGTACAGAGAGCGAAGGCGAGCCAGAAGAGAGCTTTTAGTCACGAAGTATATAAATCGTGACTAAAAGTAAAGAAAATTACTTTAAAATATATATTTGGTCTAGGAATTAATTCGTGCGGGTGGACAAGAGATGGCGCAACGAACGGAGCGTCCCACAGTTACGTGTATCCACACATGTGTTGCAAACCCCTGTCATCGCGTATCGTTCGTAGTATAGGCAGTGGATTAAAGCGTCAACAACACCAGTTTGTAGTTAAGTGAACATGGCGCAATTTGTGCCTGATAAAGTGTTTTTCCGGGGTGTCCTGCTGCATTACTTTAACATGCAGAAAAGTGCGACTGAAAGTCATCGTAATTTGGTGGAAGTGTATGGTGACCATGCTCTAGCTGAGCGAACGTGTCAGAAGTGGTTTGCATGGTTTAGAAGTGGTGATTTCGGGACAGTGGATTACGGCTCTTCCAATAGCAAAATATACATTTTTAGAGTCGAGACATCACTTTTAAAGCACATTTTTTGAGAAGAAACAGCCACAAATCTTGTCTCGTGCGCATCCCTAATCATTATCTGGAAAATCAAGCATAAGATTGTGCCAAGGAATGTATACATATTGTTTAGGTCTAGAACATATTTAATATGTGATTCAGGCGCCAACTAGCAAAATTTGAGAAATCAAATAATTATATCTTTCTGTGTTACCAAATATTAGAATTTAAAATTATGCAATTAAGCTATATGACAGTTGCATTTTGTTAAGGTATAAGAAACTAACAAATTTATGGTAGCTTTGAAAGTAAATTATTGCAATTTCTTCCATTTAAGACTACAAAATAACTAAAAAAGACCAAATAGTTTAAAGCTTTTTTGTTCAATTTGTTAATTGAATTTGGTATCTGTAGTAAAAAGCTGGTCAATCAATGTTTTCAGACACCCTGTGTTCGTACATACTACAAAATATAGTCAAAGATAGTTGACATGTCTAGTGAAAGTATAATAAATGGTTTGGGAGCAAAATGAGTGGTCCAGTATGAATAGTGTTAGTAAGTGTTTTTGAATGATAAGTACATTATCGATTTTCACAGTTAGTTTTCACTAGATAAGGAAATTAGAATGCAGTTTAAAGCAGTTTGATATATGGAGCCGTTCAGGAGACAAAGTAAAAAATACTAAAATGTACAACACTGATTAATATATGAAATTCCGGGAACTTTTTGCAATTCCACTTTTTCAAGATGTATTATTATAATGTTAAGGGAACAAAATAAATAAAAAAATGTTTTAAAGATTTCCACAAATATACCATTTCAAGCATTATATAAAATTCTACAATGTCTTTTCAAATATCTTCCGAAAGGTGTGAGATTTCAAATTACCCAAAACATCGTTATGATCTTTACGTCTTTTGAAAACCATGTAAGTAATTAGGTGTGATACTTACTTAAATACTTGTTCGACATAAAGTCTTTGGGGAAAAGGTGAAAATTAAAATTCCTTGTGACATTGTTTCTACATATTCGAGGTTTATTCTTTTTTCCAAGTTTGTGGTACTGTAGCGTCCTTAGTTTGCAACACTGATTGAGAAATATGATATTGTAAGTTTTTATCTTAAATGTAAATATAAAATATGTAATAACCTGAGGTAGCACCATTTGAAAAATATGCAATGTTATGCCGAGTTGGCAATACTGTTAATCTTATGACATTTCAGAGTATTCCGAACAGTGTCCCAATATCGATATTTGCATGGTGAGAGATTTCAGTATATTCTGTGTATTAGTTTAAAAGTTACAAGAGCGGTTCAAGATTAATGGTCAACCCTATATATATGGCCATGCATACTTTCTATGCTGACCCAGTTTACAAAAGTTATTGCCCAACCTGTAAGTCTTAAAATTTAGTTTAGGTATTTAAATTAACTACTAGGGTAACGAAAAAGTGGAAAAATTAAAGTTTCTATTTTAACAAAATAACCGACATTGAAAATGTACTAAAAACTAAAGAAAATAAAATTTTAAAAAATCAATATTAACTATATTTAACAAATGAGCTAAAAAGTAGAAAGTAATGAGTGCTAAGAAGTAGAAAATAATGAAAGCACTACAAGTAGAAAATAATGGAAGCCCTAAAAATTAGAAAATAATGAAAGCGAGAGAAGTATAAAATAATGAAGCGCTTAATAGTAGAAAATAATGAAATCGTCAAAAAGTAGAAAATAATACTAATAGAGCACATAAAACCCAAAATAATTCATTAATATTCTCTATTAAAAAATTGAAATCTATGTTAAACCAAAGAAATTGAGACATTTATAAAATTAGTTACGATGAGAGGTTTAAGAAGAGCTCATTTGTTTGGCTGGACACAAACTTCAATTCTTTTCTAACAAATTATTTTCTGATTTTAAGCGTTTTATTACTATAATGTTCTACTTTTAAAGCATTTACTATGATCTGCTTTTTAGTTAACAATTATTTTCTAGTTATACGTATGTTTAATACTTTTTATTTATTAATTTAACCTTTTCGTGATCACTGTTTTAATTTTCATAGATTGCTATGATTTATTTTCTTCAATTTTAATACTTTCTTTGAGAACTAAACTTTTTAATTGATGTTTTGTTTTTTGAATTTTTAATATGCACCATTTGTCAGTCATTGTTATTATCGTGACGGTGACAAACAGCCTCGGTGCTGACGTCCCTATTAACTTACGACAATCAATCAACAAACATAATACAATATTAGAGCATTGGACACTTTATGAAACATTTCCGGTAGAAATTTATAGCTGTATATGGATTAGTACATTTGTTCTATTCACTTCATAAGGATATTCCAGATTATCTTAGATAATTTTGCTTTTTTATGAGTCGTTCTTTTAAACTAAAATGTATAAATAAGAATACGTCTGCATTTTTAAAAAAAATTATTAATTGATATCTCTTTCTTACATTATCTGTAAATTCCGATACAATATTGACCTTTTCCAATCAAAAAATAAATTTAAAAAATAAATACATAGCCTAATTTTATAAGTTGAATTTTCTTAAAAGATGTCTAATATTTACAAGTGTAAACCCTAAAATGTCACTTCCCGTAGTTAGTCCACATGTTCGTGGTATAACACTCGGTTCTTTTCTTCTAATTTATAACTAGAACCATGGAAACCCTGAAAGAAAACAACAAATACTTTAGAATATTTGAAACTACTTAGCGGTCAGTTTTACAAAAAAAAAAAGTCTTTTTTTTTTTGCATTTTAAATCTACCGTAAATGTATATTTTCGCACCAAATTTGATTTTTATGTAGAGCTAAATTTGCATGTTTGTAGTAGCTTGAAAAGAAATTCCTTTCGCGTTAACCAAAATGATTTAGAGCACAGTTAAAAGTACATTAAGTGAGAAAAGAGTGAAATATGAACTAAAACATGTTTTTTTTTTTTATAAAATTTTTTTGACATTTGTTATTGAATACAAATAAAGCGAAAGTACAATTTAATGAGGCGCTGAAATGGAACAGTAATGCTGAGGCCTCTGTCTGCGATAACACTGAAGACTGGCATGGGATTTGTTACAACTGTAAAACACATTAATTTGGTATTATGTGATCATACTACAAGTAAATACGTTTCAATGGAATACGAAGAGCCGCTTTGCGCAATCATTTATATTACTAGGAAATATTTCGAATTATTTCAAATTAGAACGTAAAATAATGCATATTCGAAATTATCCGGGTTGATCTATGGATGGACACACTGTTTTACAAATACATGTTTTTTTTTCGTAGAAGTAAAAATGTTTACAATTTTTTTTTTTTTACCTCTTTTTACAGGTAGTTAGCTTTTGTTTGGTAGAGTTTGAAAAACTCTGGAACACAAACAGCAACTCCACAGTCCTTGCACCATCAAGACGTTTCCTTTCTTCACAGTTTACCGGTATCCTTCTTCTTGTTCTCATTACACACCCTCAAATCTAAATAATGAATTTCACCTTCCGAGCCGGAAGCTAAACTGCGCTTTTCTGAAATCATTGATATTTCTTCTACATTTTACTTGCTTCAAACAATAGAACTTCTATAAAAATGAAATTGTTTTCGACTCAGAAAGTTGATCACAATAATGAACCTACATAATGTTGGTTTACTCTTCACAAGATGTTAGTTGAATAGTATTTTTTCAAGGGCTAAATCTCAGTAAGTGTTTAACACGATTGACAACCGACCGCAACTCACAATAAGTTACATAATGGCTATTACGTAAAAAACGAGTTAGACTCGGGCTTCGGCGTTTTGGAATAAACATACAAACCCGAGTCTGACTCAGTCTTAGGATCGAAAGTGTTTAAAACAATATGGAAGAAATAGGTTTATCGGAGGATTCAAGGTATTTTATGATTTATCAAACATAAAACACAAAAACGTATAATATAAGCAATCCGTATAAAACGTTTCCATGTAATAGTAAGATAGAAGATAGTGATGTTCGTCTCTCACAAGGAAACCGATTCAAGTGTGACATGAAATTGTGGATGAGTTTATGCGCAAACGAATGATTTTTGTGTACAATTAAAACTATTAGAGCGACAAATCCTCGATCTCAACTATTCCGGAGATATAGAGAAATAATGGGAAGGCTGGTGCTCCGAAATGTTTCTAATTTTTGAATATGTAGCGATAGTACAAGTAAAAGAGATTTTTAAAAATGAAGAATTCCTTCATCCACGAAGCTGTAGTAATACGTCGCCTTGGACATGAGGGTTACACTACCGAAGAGTTCATAAAATTTCTAGGGGGAGAAAGTTTTGGAGGGGGAAGACGAAAATACCAGAGTTCCATTGTTACCTAAAACAGGGATCAAGCTGTCTATGTATAGGTTTATTGGTACGCTGAATCGAATAAAAGCATCATAAGTCAAACAGAATGAAAAACGTAAAATGGTGGTGGATCCGAACTTTCCGTTTATAATTTCTACAACTATTAACCGATCGGAACTGTATAAGGCGTACTGGTTTTCGTTTTCGTAAGTGTAAGAAACTATTTTCTTTATTTATTCACATTTTGCGCTATAATATATGTCACAGAACAACACACTGTCGTACTTACGTTTGCAACAATATATGTTTATTTTTCATATTATTTGATTTATAGCGCTTTTGCACAGAATACGACCTTACATTTTTTCACATAAAAACGTCTCCTTTGGCAATGTAATTAATATATTTTCATATCCCCTTTTCTCATTTTCTACGAACTAAAGACATGATATATTAGCAAGTAATATCACACAATTTTGTCTTTCGTGTCAATGGCGAATGTTATTCCTCATAGACCGTTCTTTTCTCAGATAAACGCTACGCCACTCATATCAACATTCAACACCACTTGTATTCGCTCTGGTGCATCTGCTTTTAACGTTTCAATGCATTCTTAAACATAATCACTCGCAAGAGAGGTGAAAATCCACAAAATATCAGAGCACTAGCTTTCTCCTTACTGCTCTATATCTCAGGAACGGCTGAGATCGAGGGTGTTTCACTTTAATGTGTTTAATGGTACACAAAAACACTTCGTTTGCGCATAAGCTCGTCCACTATTTCGTGTTACACTTGAATAGGTTTCCTTCTCAGTGGGAAACTATGGTAGGTTTCTAAACTATGTGAATTCATTTCTCAAACTTTAACAAGTACATATACAAATATTGATTGAAATAGAAGATTAAGATCAAAAGTGGATTTTGGTACTTGGACATTGAATTCATATCAAAAGGAGATTTATCGCTAATTCTTAGTGTTTTTATTCTGTAGACTAACATTAAAACTTTAAGTGGTAATTGATGTCTATTAATTCTAGTTGCAATAACAAGATTAAAATCAGTGATGAAAGCTATCCTTGGTACTACATCCATATCAAAAATCTGATTTCGATATCTATTTCCGTTTTACCCATATACGATCAGCGTTCCAATCGAATAAACTTAAATTTTCACCAATTCTCGTTTCAGCAGATAGGAGGAATTAAATCTGTGTCAAAAAACAGTTTTATGATTTCCTTTGCCCTTCCTGCTCTGTCTAAAATACTACTGAAACTGGAAATACTAGTAAATTCCTTCCCCTTTAGATTTTGGAAGTATTTTGTAGGTGGTGGTGTGTTCTGTTGAGATGCTGAATCGATTATTGAAACCCTCTTGTCGCAGTCTACACTATTACCACTTTAATTCTATGGTGTTCAATGGTAAAAGTGGAAACCGTAAATTTCTGCCACTTCTGATTTGAATATAGGACTAATCGAAGAATTGGAAGCTATTTTGGGGAAACAATCTATTGAAAAAAATGCTTCTCAATATGTTTTACTGCCTTTGGCCTATGGAAATCAATATTGGAATCGGAAGTGTCAGTAGATTTTAAGTACTTCCGTTTTCGGTAGATTGTTGCAGATTGTGATGTTCTCTTGATGGTTAGCTCTCTTGACATGTTGAACCAATTACGAAATAACGATTGTTGATATATATTTCCTTTATGTCCTATATCGATGAATGTTGAAATCTGAAATGGTTGATTTGGATTGGAGTAGGGGGTTAACGGAGCAGGTGGACCTATTCTTGGGATCCTGACTTCTTCGACCTATGTTCGACTGGCATACGTTCACTTTCGCTCGGATAGGTACGGATTTATAAACAAAAATTTCTAAAACTTCGAATCTTTTTGCCCAAATTCCCTAATTAGCAATACTGCGCAGGGGTCGGTTCTATTAATGTAAACAGGTATCCGTCCGAGGTATCGACCGGACAAGTCTTAAGGAGACCTCTCTACAATTTAGGAAGCTACAGAAATAATAATAATAAAAAGAAAATTCGAAATTCGAAAATTCTCGAACTTTTTACTTTGAGCTGAAATTTGAGAAAGAAGTTCAACACCCAGAAGAAAAAGAAACTAATATGGTAAATTATGGTCCAACCATCTTTGGCCAAATATATATATAACACAGGAATGGATTAAAAAAAGTGACACACCCGGATGTGCAACTTCGGCCATCTGGGTCAAAAAGGGATATTTACCCTCTCCGTCATAGAAATAAAAAATGTCAGAACAATTTGATGAATCGCATCAAACTTGGTCAGAACGTAGAGGGAATAAAACTAGGTTTCGAGCTCGTTGATGGAGGCGATATTCAAATCAAAAATAGTATAAATCAACCATTTTCGGTTTGTATAGAGCAAAAGCGATAGTAGGTAGCATGTAGCAATTTTCTGCAATCGATTAATCGTCCCAAGAATACATTTAATCTCCATCCTTAGCGCTAAACTAAAACCGGAAATGGTAGAAATGAACCATTTTTGATTTCTACACTTGCTACTATAGAGTAAAATGGCAACAAGTAGAGACAAATACATTTCTGTAATCATATAAGGGTCCCAAGAAACACTGTTCATCTCTATTCTTAAGTCCTTACTGAAACTGGAAGTGGCAGAAATCAAAAACATAAATTCTCAGTCTATGGGGGTCTCCGGTTCGATCACCGGCCAAGTAAATTTGTGGAGGACAACATTGTGTCCGTGAGTATTCTGGGGCTAGTCTCGTTCCCTCTCATTACACCAATTCTTATAACATCATGCACTTGCCTTAATCACTCGTCTCCCTTACTTTAACGGACATGTTAAACTGAAAGATTTCATTTCACAAATAATGTTTCTTCCAGACATGTTTTTGGGGGGCACTGCCTCCCGGAGCTCTGAGAGTGCCTCCCCTGGAGGAGACCAAAATAATATGTCTATAATATAATAATAAATAGAATAGTACCAGCAATGCCCCCCTCCGGAACACTTTTTCTGAAAGGACGGCTGTATCTGGATGTAACAACGGCCCTTGTCCTGTATTGAAATAATATAATTGTAACTACAAATTTTTCAGTTGCAATTAAACAGTCACAATAGCTTTAAAATATCATCACAAATTGGCTGCACGATAGCGACATCTATTAGCGACAATCAGGCAAACGATAATTAAGTATTGATATTTATTTGCATGGGTGCTTACTTTTAAGAATTTGTGGGACGGAATTTGTGGCCACGAAATTGTTCATTGAGGCGTTTAACCTTTACAAACAAGATAGCTTCATAAACAATTCCATTGAATGCAAAAATACAAAAATACACAAATACAAGAGTTAGGCGCACCCGCTTTTCTGGGGAAATTCTCCTTTGTTCGTCCCAGCAAATTTAATAGGAGTTCCTGTCATGTAACAGCGAATATATCACAAATCATTCAGGTAGTATGAATAACAGTTAATTACAGGGTAATTACGACTCGAAACCTGTGTAGGAAATAGACTTTCCAATTAAATGCTGACAACAACGACGTGTGAGCATCCATACCATTCAGAACTGTCCCCTTCTTACGGGATAGAGAAGCAAGCATCCAGCGAAAGTACCTCTGCTCAATGGTCATAATGATGTCCAACGACGCTGGCAAAGAAATGCTGTCATTGGACCGTCAAAATATGGGCAGAAGTTGCGTCAGGTGAGTTTAGGTAGCCCTATGAAGTTGGTATACGGCGATGACCAGGTATGAGTGCGTCGTCAGCCTTAAAAGACAATGAACCCCTCTTGCCAGCATGATACAGTTCGAATTGGTGGTGGTAGTATCCTCGATGAGGTTTGTTCACGAAACGAGAACTCTGATATATCTCTCATCAGCGAGTGTTATAGCAACCGCGTGGCAAATTAACTTAGGGTAACCGAGGAACAGTTTCTATGTTTGATTTTACTTCTCTATTGAAACTAGAAGTTATAGATCTACTGTACTTCTAATATCAGTATAAACTTTGCATAGTTTGGAAGTACTGTACTTTCATGTAGGGGTCTACTGTATGTGAGATTTGTTTGAAGATGGCTATAATGCTAGAACTAATTTCATTGTTTTACCAACAAGAGATAAGTAAAGCTAAGTTATTACAGTTAACCTCTTTGATCCAGCGTTGTTGCAGACATTGGTAAATAACACAGTATTTATAGTAATAAATCAATTCTCTTTCTTGACCGTAGCCCATGCTCTGTAGCTCTAATGCTTCTTTCTTTCTTGTTTCTGTCTTGGCTTTCCTCGGCCGCATTGTCGTTTTGTATATCAATGACGTAACTGCATAGAAAAATGTATTTTCTCTTTATGTGAATCATATGTGTCCGTTACATTAGTTTTTAAGCAACAAATAAGCGTTATGCTTTATTAATTACAGCTTTCTAACTTTTAGAGAAATACACGTGTATGCATTATTAGTCATTCTCATTAGTCATTATAGTCATTATATGATATTATTAATTATCATTATGTAAATGGCTTGAATTCATTACTAAAAAAAATCACCGAAACAAAAACTGTAAATCCTTATACATTGAACCTTAATCATACTGGTTTATTACGGAAGCGTTGTAATTTTACATTTTGTTGCACACAAACGAATTAAGCAAATAATTATAATTAAAATGAATAAAGACAATTGTTAACAGATATTGGTTAGGTATGACTCAAAAAATCTTGATATGGTCACTTTTCAAGGTTTAGGTTATGTATAAATTATGTTCTCCAGGTAGTGTATCCATAAGTTGAATCGTCAACAGAAACACGATCACTTGTAGCACCATGTTTACTAAAGTAAGTATAATTATTGAAGTATGTTGCAATAGTTTCTTTATATCAATTTTGCTCAGTGCAAATTTAATATTTATATACATTCCAGTACAAAACTAAAATTTTACACAAGAGAATATAAAAGCATATGACAACAGTAATATATTCTGCTTTTATTTATTTATTTGCTTTCAAATTGATAAATTTTAGAAGATATATTAAAAAAAATATCAGTACAAAGTGTTACTTCAAGTTTTCCTTCCTTGTTTACTAGTGCATTGCCTTGATTGAACATTGTACATTGAACTTTATAATTTAACATAAATTTGTACAAACATCGAAAATCAAAGTGCTACAACAATATTGTGAAATTCAACGAAAGGTACATCTGGTAAATATGGGCATATTTTGTGTAGAGAAGTAAGGCGAAAATTGATCAAAAGAAAAATTGAGCAAGTACTTATTCTGAATTGAACTTCACATTTTACAACATATTTCTGTGCAGAAATAAATTGCACTTCATATTATTTTATTACCTAAACAAGAAATAAAATTGTTAAAAATTTACTACTTAACAAAAATATAAGCGAGCTTTGCAAACAATTTGCTCTAATGTCTTTTATGTAATATGTTGGAAAACATCTTCGTGTGGGTATGCCATTACAAAGACAAGTATACTATTAGAACTACACCTTCCTCGCACGAGGAGAATAAAGCCAATTAAATATAAAAATACAAATTTGAATATTGTAGAAATAGCTTCTGTCCACTTTTATAAAGCACGATTTTCAAAAATGTTCAAACAGTTATACGATCACTTTTCATTAAGCAAATTTTACAAGACATAAGAAAACCCTTAAGTTCAGCACTATCTGAAAAAAACGAAACGGAAATTTGAATGTTATAGAAATCTCTCCTTGATTTTAGGAGCTTAGCAGAATTTCCTAACACTGAAACACGTATTATATCATTTCTAATTCAAGTTTTCAAATAAATTACGAATTCATTAAAATAATTCCAATTTCACATCTCTAACTTCAGTAAATCACGCCACTAAATATTTTCTGAATAAATAATCGGGTGAAATTTGAATGTTAAAGAAATCGTCTGTTTTTCCTGCTTTAACAGCGGAATTTTTGAAAAATACTGAAAGACATATTAAGATTTTTTTTATGGGGAGTTATTAAGTTTTATCTCCTAACTTCTGAAATTAGTAAAGTACTCTAAACTTGACTAGAACAGAAGTTAACACTCTTAGTAACGTGTTAGAGAGAGATTCCTTTGTTTACCTTATATTTATGTTAATAATCTTTGTTAACCATATGTATATTTACTCCAAGAGGAGGTTTATGTTGTTCATGTGAAGAGTAACCTTTATTATTATTATTATTATTATTATTATTATTATTATTATTATTATTATTATTATTATTATTATTATTATTATTATTATTGTTATTATTATTATTATTTCTCTAACTAATAAGAGAATAATAACCTAGTATTACTTTGTACTGTAGTACACAAAGTAACCATAATTTCTTAATAATATAATGTGTGCATTTTTCTCAAGTACATTAAAGTAAATGGGTCTTTTACTCTCTTTCTTGTAGGTATTCGTATTCCTCGCCCTGATTGTTTGTGTTGCTTTGGCTGTTCCTATGCCAATGCCTTATCCTCAAAGAATTCCTCTGCAACAACAACAGAGAGGAGAGAATATGCAGACAGCTAACATGATGTGGGGTAAGTTATATATTTGTGTTCATTATTTAGTGCATTTTCGTAAGATTGATTTCTGAATTTAGCATTCCTTTCAACAGTGAGGCTATGTGAGATGTGTACCTACTGATTAACATGGAAACCGAACAATATGAGCTCCCGCCAGGCTCACAGTTTCCCAAAGAAGCTCGCATTTTCATCGTAGCGGAATTACTCATTCTAAACCCATGTGTATTCAATATTGTTCTTTCTGCTAGAACCTTGGTTTGATTATTGACTTCCGCCACAGTAAAGGAATAGGCCTACGTACTAAACTTGAATGTACTTTGTCAGATTCCTAGCGGTTAGCGTAGTCCTACGCGCCTTTAGCGTCGGAGACCCGGGTTCGATTCCCGGTGGGAGCTGATGTGGTCCGGATTCCACATTAATCAGTAGGTCTCATCTGATATAGCGAAGCTGCTAAAAGAGAGGTTAAACTCAAAATCACCTCAACTTAATCAGGTTATAACTTTCATAAAGCTAATTACGAACAGTTATATAGAGAAAATTGGAAACACTGGCTATGAGTTCTACGGTCGACAAAGCTGTTGATGTTCTCTATAGCTTAATGAATGATGCTTTTGATAAGCATATACCAAGGTCATCAAAAGAAAAAGAAAAGAAAAGAAAAGAAAAAGAAAACTAAAAAAAAAAGAATCACAAATATCTGTTTGTTTCATTCTCAAAACAATGAAATTAATAAAAAGTTAAGATTATCAAAGAAGAAAATGGATAGATGGGGGATAGAGGACATTTCCTATTATTTAAACAAATAAAAGCTAAGCCCTCAAACCAGAAATGAGACTTTTATGATAGATACATAGATGAATGCTAATTCAGTATTTTTGTAAATCTAAATTTCTTTTGGTTTTACGTTAAAAAAAAAAAAAAAAAAAAAACTGAATTCCGATAGAAGTTCTCTAACATACGAAGAACGTCTGTTGAATTTCGAAATAGATATTGCAAATACATGTATATGTAACCAGTGTCGGATCCAGGATTTTCTGAGGGGGTGCACCGTAACTACCAAAATATGCAGTCTCATTGAAACTCTTTAAAGCGACGTATGGCAATATTCTTTACACCTGATGCGTAGAACGGGAGGGAAGTATTTTAAAGAGGGTTGCAAGTAATATGCAGAAAAAAAAAATGTTGTCTCTTCCTGGCTTCTGTTTTCTTCCCTACTTGACAAAAGTTATATTACCTTGCTTGTTAAATCCTTTTCCTTCCACTTTCAGAAAATCGACTTAAACTATTGCATTTGCAAAACCCCTCTTTCTTTCAAGCCCTAAACGGAAACATGACGACAGAAGCTTTCGGAAAGTGTTGTTATTTTCAGTTAGCTTCTCATTTTATATATGTATAATCTTATTTACAACGAAGAGGAAGGGGGGTACGCGTGCACTGGTGCACGCACCCTAAACCCGGAATTGTATATAACAGTTGCAACTCTCGTATAACAAATGTGAGTACGATCTTGAGCCTTCATCGCATCATGGTAATTTTGGTGTACATAATCAGTTTGCGAACACTCATGATGAAGTGGAAGAAACCACAGATGCTATCGACAGGAAGAGGTCTCTAATATCTCCAGTACCTGATAACATCTCACCATATGCCATGAAGGGTTGCTATCAATTACCTAAATATCCATTACAGGCGATATTTAATAGGTCATTAGCCCGATTTCACTTTCCAACAAGATGGAAAGTTGCTGACATTTGTTCAGTTCCCCAAAATTGATATAAAAAAACTACAAACCAGTATTAATCATCTCTGCTAACGACAATATATTTGAAATTGTTATTCACAAAAATATAATATATCCTTACTTGTGAAAATTTAATTCATGAAATTGCTTATGATAGTATTACTACTATTGGTTTGCATATTAACTCCCAAGGGCTGGGTGGCTCAGTGATAGAGTTCCTATCTCTGGTGTGTGGGATACATTGTTCGATCCACGGCTAAGTAAGTTTGTGGTGGACAACATCGTGTCCTTAGGTTTTCTAAGAAACTTTCCTTTATCTCCCACATTCTCATCCTACCAATCTTTCCATTATCATCCAATTGTTTTCATCATCCGTTTTCTTTAGCCCAAAGCGCGTGATTTTCATTGTAAACCTAAATCTTCTAATTAAGTTAGTTCCACATTGTCGTAAACTTGCTTAGAAAACGTCTTACAATGGACGTCTGCTATGCGAAATACTCAGTAATAACAATTGTAGTTTTTACACTTAAAACATTCCACCGACTGAAGATGTACAGCACATTTTAGATTGTGCTGAGGTTCCAATAGAATCATGTTGTATGCAAAATGACTGGCATATCCACTCATAGGACACTCCACTTATCCACTAACTATCCACTCATAAGACAAGATATTTCTGAACATTGATAATGTGTTTTAATAATCTTTAATTTTTCCTTGTTGTCTACGAGGGTACTACAGTTTTCCTTCGTATCTCTCGATTTCACTTAATTATTTGGTGAAATGCTTGAATTTGTAAACAAATAAAATAAACTCTTGGCCATTCTACATAAAGTAAATACAGAAAAGTTACAAGACAATACAGATTTTTAAAAATATGGTCTTTAAGTTGACATGGAGTTTGCAAACGCACCGTCATAATTCAGCTCAGAACAACAACAAAAAAATTAATAAAATGAAAATAATAGGACTTCCTCAGAAGGAATACTTCAGAAACAAACTTAAAATAACATTCGTTAAATTGTAAAGTATTGCAAATAGGGCCGGGGCTACGCAATTTGCCTCCCCTTGCAATGCCATTATTGTCCGCCTCTTTCTCCAGCATGAACAAATCTTATAATCCACGATTTTAAGCATGCTACCCTATCATGAACAACGAAAGGGAGGGGCAGAGTACTCGCACTCAGAAAGATCTAAACACTACAAATACAATCTTATTGCGTCTGTTGTTTGTTTAAATAATAATTTATTAATTAATGATAGTGAAAGATAAAGCAAACGCACGTGCAGAGGAAAATGGTAATTCTTTTTTTTCTTTTATAGAATCCAATATCGGGCTTCAATCTCAATACATCAGTTTGCAATTTCTGTGCAACTATCTCTTTTATCTTTATTTTTTGGTTTTCCTTCTACGTGTGTTAGAAAACTTTTTTTTTTTAAAGAAAAACTTGTTTTCACCTTCAATAATAAGGAACTTGTTTCTGAGCCTAGTTTTCATATCAAAACTATTATAACAAACTAAATAGAACAGGTGTTCGCTACTGTTCGAGAATTGACCTCTTTTATTTGACAACAATCAAGCAATTCATCCTGCTGGGATTTGTTTGACCACTTGATTTAACAGTGGCCTTATCTAATGCGACGTAAACAGAATTTATGAATGTACTATTCAAATAGAAGGCCAGCTTAGTAAATTTAACTACATCATCATGAAGTCTGTTTCTAACAAGAAATATTTATTTTAAATAATATAGTATGATATATTTAGCCGCCCTTTGCAAAAAGCATGTATTGTACATATAGTAAAGTTGTCCCTGATTGCAAACTGTAAGACGGCAAACCACACTAACCGAGAGAGAAAAAATATGAAGTGTTCTGAAGCAGTATTTTAAAGGAAACTACACTATTAAAATAATTACTAGAACTAATAATTATAATTGTAAAGCATGGGGAAATATTTGCATATCATTTTCTGAATACCAGACGATAATGGTAAACGAAAGACATAATATTAAAAGGTAATATTTCTGTAAACAGTACATTTTCCTTAGTAGATGTTTCATTTTACAAATAATTTCAAATTAACCAAATTATATTCAAATGTAATTTAAATTTACATTTATGTCTAATTTAAACCAATTTTGTTCATTTTTGAAATGCATTTTTTTTTCTCACTGTTACACACATTGCTATTCAAAAAGTCCATTTTACTTTACAATTAATTTGTATTATTATTTGGTTAACACTGAAGTTCAATAATATTAACTTTTTATTTGTTATTTATTTATTTATTTATTTATTTATTTATTTATTTATTTATTTATTTTTGCTTTTAAGGATTCCCATGGTTCTGGGGCTAAATAACAAGATGATGTAATAGCACTGTTCCGAGAATTGATCCAAAACGAAACTATCAACTTACTTCACCTACAAATTATATGAAGTTTTGGTCCATGTATTTATAGAAGTAATATCACAATTGAAATTTGAGACTATATTGGTTAAAAATTATAGTATATTATTACCTTTACAAACCTTTGTAAAAGATAGATAAGCAAATAAAAATGTGTTACAACACAATACTTTGACATTTTTGTGTTACAGTAAATTTACATCCTTCATGGTATTATTTTGTGTGTCTGTGTGATAATAGTATATCTTTATTGGACATAAGACGATTAAAGTGGCTCAGCGGTAGAGTGCTTATCTCTGGGCCAAAGGTTCCTATTTTTATCCCTGGTGATATGAGGTTATGAAGAACGATATCATGTCCGCAGGTTTTATCGCGGCAGGGGCGGATCCAGGCTAAATGTTTGGAAGGGGGCGATCGTTCGAAACACTATTGCTTCCTCTATACTCCCGGACATTGCATCATCCGATTATAACCTGTTCCATTCTTTGGAGAATCTTCTTCCAGAGCGCCAGTTCAAATCCCTAGTAGAGGTGCAAAATGTACTTCATACCTTCTTCGCCTCACGGCCCACCAATTTCTACCATGATGGAATCCATGGCCTCCAGAACGTTGGCAGAAGGTCGTCGATGCTGCTGAGGACCTCCAAGTTTACGTTCATTTTCTCCTTGATTTTCTGAATCCGTAAATTTAAGTGTAGATCCATACTATGTGCCAGTCCAGTTTGTGGAACAAAAGGTTGCTGAGATTTACATAAGAAATATCTAATATTACTTCAAAAGAATGATGTATAACTAATGAATATATCTTAAAGGGAATCTTAACTATAATAATGTTGAAAAACGTAATATAAAGTATATCGTTTTAACCTCGTAATAGTCCATGAGCAAGCTATGATTAAGTGAATTGGTATGTGAATACAATGTTAAGTCACGATACGTAACAATAAGAATATTGGAAAGCTGTCCAATAGATGTGGCAACTAGTAACATGAGGAAGACAACGTGTTTCCAGTACTTTCGTTTATGCGGAAACCCACTGTCGCCGACGAGACTGCTTCTTACGAACGTACCCTTCGGTGCAGCGGGAATCATCAGTTTTGCACTGCCTTTACGTGGGTTAGACACAATTCTTGCTTTTAATTTCCACCTAACGCAGGTTGGTTGGTGCTTTTCATTCTACTGTCATTTCTATAGCATATATACGAACGCTGAATTTCTATCTTTACCTGTTAAGGCCACACAAAATGAATCTGCATCAATAAATGCAACTCCCATATAAGAAATCACTTACAAGCTCTTAGAAGTCGATTTTGTGTTGAAAGAAAAATCATAATTTATGAATTTATGTTTGGCTCTTAAACTGAACTTTTACAACGCTGGATTCAGCATGCTAGAATTACTATAAAACCAATTAAAGCTTACCCAAAGGACGCACTTTTTACCAATAACATGAACGTTAGTGGTGAGCGTCCTACAAACCCAGTGTGTGGTTAAGGGTTAAAGGAAAAGTGATTAAACGGGTTGGAATACCTCATTAGATCATAGAGAATATCCGGCAAATCAAAAGGAGATGGCAATGATGAGAAATAAATGAAATGGTGGAAAGAAACGGGAGAACCCCGAGAAAACCCACGGACACGGTGTTTCTCCTCCATAGAGTTCACTTGGTGCGAGCTGGGGTCAGTACGCGTCTTTGGCGTGGGAGACTCGAATTCAATTCCCGGTGGGAGCTCATGAGTTTGCATTTCACGCTAATCAGTAGGTCCCGGCTCATATAGCCTCGCGCTAAAACAGACGTTAAACTCAAAATCAACTGAACTCTAGTTAGCTGGGATTTAATCAAGAACCCCAAACACCAGAGGTGAACGCTTTACTACTGAGCCACTGCGGCTCTAAGTGTTTACTTTAATGTTCAACTTAAGACAAGCTCTATCTTACTCTAAAAAAAGGAGAGAGAGAGGAAGAAAGAAAGGAAAGAATACCAAATTCCTTTCTAAGAAAAAATTTTGAAACACTCTAAAATATATTTCATTATAAAAGGTATTTCCTGATATTCGTTAATTCTTTTAATATGCGACTGACTCATGGACTTTAGTATGAGATAAGCGCAAAGAAACAAACACTGACAGTAAATATTAAAAATCGATGTTCTTGGGCTCGGTAAAATGAAATGAAATATTCAGTTTAAGGTCACTCAATTCTGCACCGAGGCTAAAGGAGATAGTGATGATGAGAAATGAATGAAATGGTGGAATGAAAAGAGTGGGAGGAAACAGAGAAACCCCGAGGAAACCCACTACACGGCGTTTCTCCACCACAAAGTCCACTTAGCATAAGCTGGGATCGAACCATAGATATCACGCACCAGAGGTGTATTCTCTACCACTGAGCCATTGCGGCCCCGCTTGGGCTTCGTCTTCCATATCCAATGTTTCTTCTGGCCTTGCATAAACAACTACTAGTTTTGTTCTAAATCCAGACTCCATATTGGGGTAGATATTAATATTACAGTCGATTGGCAAAATGAATCTTCCATATTTAAAAATTAAAGTACGCACAAGTACAAAAATAAGCACTTACCATAAAAACACCAGCTGCAAGTGTTCAAAGTAGATTTATGGTTTCTGCAAAATCAATTTAAAATTGTAGGGGCCGCGGTGGCTCAGTGGTAGAGCGTTTACCTCTGGTGCTTGGGGTCCCGGGTTCGATCCCAGCCCCCGCCAAGTAAACTTTGTGGTGGACAAACAACGAGTGCTTGGGTTTTCCCGGGGTTCTCCAGTTTCCTCCCACTTTCTTCATTACACCATTTCATTCATATCTCATCATCACCGTCTCCTTTAGCCTAACCGGCATAACCGTGAGACGTAAAACTCAAAGATTTCATTTTATTTTCAATTTAAAATTGCCATTTTTAATTAGGCAGTTAATGAAAAACAGCAACTTTCGACTCCAGCCGAGTTTAACTCAACCTAAACTCAATTGACCAAAGTGATCTGACCCGACAGGAACTGACCCGAGCTGAGCCGACTGACACAACCTGACGACCCGACTGAGTGACCTGAATCGGCAACCCGACCCCAGCTGACCCGAGTGATCCGACTCGACAACACGACCCGAGCAGACCCGACCCAACTTGTATGAGAGCACTAGTTCTGAAATCCACAAGTGGAAGACAAGCCATAAAAGCAAACGTTTGAAGAGTTCAACCTTTGACAAGTATCCTCCAGTACATTGTATTGTTTCACAAATTGGAACAGAATATTGTGTTCATTACTAGTCATAACATATCACAAACATTCATCATCAAAGGACAGAGTGGATCAATAGTGGAGCTCTCACCTCTAGTGTAAGGGGTACCTAGTTCGAATTCAAGCCATATGAATTTGTGGTGGACAACATCGTGTCCCTGCGTTTTCTCGCGAATCAGACGTTTCCTCCCACATGACCATTCCACCGACTATTTATAATCATTCACTCTCATTAATCATCCGTCTCCCTTTGCTTACAGGACATATTCGTGGAACAAAAAACTAGAAATTTCATTTTATTTTATTCAGTAATAAGCTACTGTAACTAGTTTGTTATCAGTACTGTGAGACCACATCTGTTTATTTGTTGGTCTAAATGTTAACTCATGTGCTCCAAACACTTCAGTCAATTTTTGTAAATGTTCTAATGGGCATGGATTAATATAAAATATTTACAAAATGTTCCATGGGCTAAAGAAAAGACAGTAAGCGCGAAAATATTATGTTGAAATAGTATTGCTATTGTTTAAAGTCATTCGATAATAGCACCGGTAAATTACAGAGTTCTCATGAGTATAATTATCATCGTAAATTAGTGCTTCCTTGTGTTGAAGTCAATAAAGAATTTAGATTATTTTTACTTGGAGAAATGTTTTTCATGTATTAATTTCCTTTACCTTCCCCTGAGCGTGTAACTATCGAATCCAAAATAAACTTGCATATAAGAAATTAGCAATCTACTACCAAATAACTATTCTTTTTGTTGACTTTTCTTAGGAATGAATAAAATTCCCTCCGTAAGGTCGGTCGGTGACCGAAACATGAGAATATTAATTAGTTTCTTGCCTCAGGCTGCAAACAATGTCAATAATATAGGTAATTAGCACACTTCAACTTTGTCATAAGATATTTAAGTATATTCAAATAATTGGTAATAAATAAAGAAATAAGTAAATTGCTTCTTAAATAAACCTCAAATTCTGTTACTTTTCTTATTCTTTGTGTTATTATCAACATCGTACATATTTGGAAAACATACATCGTATCCTTTGCTAACCCGTTTCCCTAGTGACTGGCGCAGACCTTTTCCCCTGTACCGACCTGTGACGTTCAAACATGGTAATCGTTGTTCTAAGCGCACGAATAGCAGACGCGGAATTCAATCGCAAATTTCGACTAGTGAGAGTCGTCGTATGAGCGAAACTGATCTTCTACACAATCAGCTAGCTGTGAAGTTTCTTTTAGAGCAATAAAAAAATAGTCGAAAAGTCCATTGTAACAACAAAACCTGACCTAACACAATTGCTATTTACAATTTTAGTATCGAAAGGGATAATGATTACAATAACTTACAAGAATTAATTTTAGAATTTTGCGTAATGGTAACTGGGATAATGATTATAATACAAGAATTTCTAGATTTGTGCGTAAAGGTAACAGGGACAATGAATCTACCAACAGGGACAATGAATCTGAATGTATGTATATAATAGGCCTAATTATTTACGTAATGTTAATTTTCGGAGTAATTTTGTAAGTATAGCAATTTTAAAATAGTGTACAAGGAAATAACGGAAATAACGAGAGAAATACTTCACAAATATTTACTCAACAAATGGAAGTACAATCCAATATTATTTAACAATTTAATAAAAATGCTTTAAACTAACAGTCACTGATGTGGCACGCGTTAAAACCACACCGGCTAACAATGCACTTACGAGTTAGTAGTAAAAATGAGAGTATGAATGGTGATAATATTAGTAATATTTCTGATTATGAAACTAGTCCAAAGGTTATGAATTATGTTAGTACCAGGGGTAAAAGTGAGGGAGAACGCCGGGGGATAGCGTCCCCCCAGTCCAATTTCAACATATGTGAGAACGCATTTAGTGAGGAGCTTCCTAATAATTTAATTGATATTCTATTGGAAAAAAAATCAAAAGGTGATCAACATGCCTCTCTTATAGTAGTATTTTTGAATGCATTTAAACATTTAAAATGGAATACGGATACTTGAATATATGGGGGAAATACATGTATATACTTAAAAAAAAAATCATTGTAATTACTTATTCGTCAAATCTTCAAATAAGCTTCTTCATATTCTTATATAAATTGCGTATGTTATGGTTCAGCATAACGATGGTCTCCTCAGGAGAGTTCATTATGTTTTCTTGTTGCTTGCAAACCGTACTCATTAATAGACTAGCTGCTATGATGTTAGATATTCCTTAACCACAACAATGTTTAAATTCATTATAGGCTACATTGATTATAATAATTGAAAACTTACTTTAGAACGATGAATTGTACAAATTATACTTTACAGTTTCGCACCAGAGGTGGTCTAGGGGGAGCCTGGCGCACTCAGGTAACGCGTGTAGATTGTAATAATAATACTTTCCATTGCTCAATTCCATCGAGTTCCTTGCAAATTCTCTTTGACTAGCAACATTTGTTTCCTGTTGCAACACACACATATAAAGGTTGTTTCAAAACAACACCGACAACGTTTGGGAGGATATTCCTGGCACCAAGACAAAACAAAACGTATAGACCAACCTCGATGCAAAAATGCAGGCTACTGAAAACATGACAAAATGCAATTTAAAGGTACATAGCACCAGTAGTATAAGACCAACCGTAGTCGGGCCAAGACTTCACTTAGGAACTAACATGTGCGCTATCCAAAAATACGTGTTTCAGAATCCTAAGGTACTTACACAACAATTTTTATAGAGGGAGTTTGGATACGGGCGTATAATTTGAAGTACTCACCAACTACCTGTATAAAGCTTGTTGAAATACCGCGAGATCCTGAAACTTAGATATTTGGGTAGGGTACATGCTAGTTCCTAAGCGAAGTCACCTGACTACGGTAAGTCCCATAGTTTTGTAGGTATAGACCATTAAAGTTCGTTTTTTTTTTAATGTTTTGGCAGCCTATAACTCCGACGGAAAGCATTTTTGCACCCAGGTTGGTCTAAGTTGTTTTGAGACACCCTGTATAAATAAATATCCCTAGTTTGATTGAAATTACTTTAATAATCAGCAAAAATTGCTACGATAATTACACTACTCTGCATTATAAATAAAATGTTCCGATGATTTTGATTTGTGTGGCGTTTTCTTACAATTTTAGGCCGCTAATTATGAATATAACATCATTTTCCCCCATCACGTGACGTTTCCCTGGAAATGGGGAGGTATGTTTATATCAACACGTACATTATAACACAGAATACATAATATATATTTTTCATGTACATACAATGGTTTCAGAATAATAACGGTAACTAAGCACACACAAATGCAAACAAATTCCAAAATGTACTCAAATATGTACACGTAATCATACAAAAGCCTACTACTTCGAAACAATTTCCTTCGTTTGGTCAATTTTCCAGGAGTTAGAACGCCTCTGTTTTCCCTTTTCAGCAACAAACAATAGTTGACCATCATATTAATGGTCCAACCACCTTGATACATTTTTCAATATCCTTTAAATCCTGGTAAAAGCGTTCACCATGTTCTTCACAATAAAAATCAAGATTGTGTAGGAAATTTTCAAAATGTGCATATAAAATTGTAGTTAGATACTCATACAGTATTACACCTAAGATTTCTAAGATCTTGAAACAACTCTTCTACAATAAGTTCGTAATTACCCACGAAGTTCTTCACAACATTCCTGAAGCTTTGTCACGTTTTCTTCTCGATTTGGGTCATGGGATTCTGAAAACGTGGATCTTTGATAAGTTTTCTTACCTGTGAACTAGTAAAAATACAGCTGAGAGTTTTTTGATGCTTATAGTACTAAATACCTTGCATATGTACTGCGAGCACTTAAGACCTTATTTAGAGCACAAACTAAGTGTGCCATAATGCCTATCTTTTTATGTAGGGGAGGGAGTAAAATTTTTGAACGCTCCACGAGTGATTCATGTTCAACATTCTTCACACCAGGTGACAGAGACTTTCAGGATGACCATTCTTTCCTAACCTGATATTCACCCTTTGCACGACTGTCCCATTCGCAGAGTTAATGAGAATGTTTGATGTAGTCTGATTGCAGTCGCAGCAAGAGGCCTATAACTTTAAAATAGCCATACGAAAGCCGTTGTTGTTGTTTGTAGTGCACACAATGTAGCAAGCACTTAACATTTTCATATGTCTCTTGCATATGAATAGAATATGCAACAGGAATAGACCCAAGGATATTACCGTTGTTAAATAGAACACCTTTCAAACTTGATTTCGACAAATCGAAAAAAGTCTCCGATGAGAACCATTGTAAGTCACACCAACTCATTTTATGTCCTGGTACGGCACAGCTGTAAACCATTGATCCATGTTCAACAAAAAAGAAATAATCTCATGTTTTCATTGCCTATACCCAGAGAAAGTAGTCCGGGTTGAAAGTCAAGACATCGTAGGACTCGCAAATAACAAAACTAATGTCAATCTTCTAGCAGTTATTAGAATATATTCATTTTTTCTACTAGTTTTCCCCATGAACATAAGTAGTTTTTTCGCTAAGTCTTGATTTCTGAATATGTCGAATTTTCAAAAACCTGACGTAATAGAAATGAAGAGATTACATATTTGAAATCAGTGTAAAAGTCAATTTCAGAAAATGTTGTTCGTTTCAAAACACCATAACGCATGCAGAGATGTGTTATTTTCATAAATTAAACTTTTTTTCTTTTTGTACTTTGAAACTTATTTCCTTAACATTTACGATTTATCTCAGAGAAATTAAAAATTCACTTCAATCAGTTATGGCTTCCTTACTTATTACTATATCTTTAACAGCTTAAATAAATCAAGTTTAAACAAGTCCGGCCACATGATTTGTTATCATAAGGTACCAGACTATTGTCCTTTTCGCGCTATAACTAAATAGACTTAAACGTTATCATTGCACTGTACAGGGTTCGACAGCAAACATTCTTTTAAAAAAAAAGAAAAAAGAAAAACAAGTAAATAAGAGTCTGGAAAAAGGTGTATACAATAAAATTACGCATGAAGTTTAGTATCTTTAATTTTACGACCTGGTTTGCTGAATTTTAAGTTAATTTGAAATTCATTTCTTCCCAATTTATTCCTGAAAGTTGTCCTAATATTTATTTTTCTAATTTAACCACTGTGAATGAATACAGTGAGTAAATAAGATTATTTTCTTTAAGAGAAAGATCACTGTGATGGAATGTTTTGTTTATAGTGCGTAGAAGTTTAACACGACAGTCTTGTGAGGACAATGCTAAATATCAATACTAGAGATACAAAATTACATTAGGAATATTTGATAAATCTCTTTCTGTCAACTTCAATTAACTTAAGACTTTTTGTCATTAAGTATTTGCAAATTGTCTCCAATTCTGATTTTTATTTTTACATCAATTACACATCACATCAAGTACATTGTGTCCCACTACGTGTAATATACATAGTACAGCTAGTTTGTAATAAATTCACACGGACTCATCCGAATCACACAAAGTTACATGCATTACGAACATTAGTGGTGTGTATATACAGAATCAACTTTTACTGCAAACATTAATTAATACGGAAATTTACATTTATTTAAGCTTAGATAGAGATTAGATAAACATCTTTTTAACTATTCGGTAAGGATCAGAAAATTCTTCTCCACTTCACCTATGATTAATTTTAAAGTTAAACTAGATACAAATCAAGTTTAACAACTTCTTAACTGCCTTAGCTAAATACACATAAACAAAATCACAACAACAACTTTATCTACGTAAGTGTTGAATGAATTTGGTGCTTTTGTTATTCCACGTTGTAAGGCGATTGTAACTATCGCTCCAGTTGACTTCAATTTTTGTAAGAATACCAAGCTAGGTTACGATACACAATTAATAAGAAGCAGAACACGAATAACAAATTTAAGTCAATATTAAGCAACTGACAAATTACAAATCACATTACATCTCATCAATAAACTCTTTTGTTTATCTTCCAAATGATTAATGTTTTCTGAATATTAACTGCAGTATAACCTTCCACTATAATGATTTAGGTAGTTACTAAACATACAAACTTTACTATAATTGTTTTTAATATTTCATTTTTTCAATAAAGAATTTGAACATCAATAACTGACTTCTTTCAATATCAGAAGTACTGCTGGCTTAAATGACATTTTCCACTCACATGTACAAGTTTGTAATTAGTTACTATAAACTTGTTACAACGCCCAAAAATAAGAACAAACAAGCTTAGTACATTTAAGATCTTTGTTTCATAGTCCTGTCTAACCTACTTTACATGCATCAGTGTTATGTGTTACATTTACTTTACTTAATAAAGTCGAATGCCCTCCTCCTCCCTAAATTCACAGCCAAGTGTGTCCGGCTATGTTACGAAACACTCTGAGGAGAGTTCATTATATTTTCTTGTTCCTTGCAAATCGTACTCATTTATAGCTGTTATGATGTTAGATATCCATTAACCACAATAATGTTTAAGTTCATTATACGCTACATTGTTTATAATTAATGAAGACTTACTTTGCAACGACGAATTGTAAAAATCGTACTCAATACTACCAGTTTTCTCAACACGGAGACGTGGAAGACTTGGTAACAGACGACACAATCAGTAGAATAGAACGTCAGTATCTTTGTAGCTGTGTCTAGAGAAATCAAACTTGAACTGAAGAGAAACTGAAATTATATTCATGCAAGCAATGTAATGGAAAAAAACATATAAACGAAGATATTTAGTTTTAGAAAAAAATAAAACTTACAGAATCAAGAAAGCCAAGTGTAGATTAATGGTAGGGGATTCTTACTATTACTCTAAACAAAATCTTTTAAGTGGCCTAGTCACCGCAAAAATAAAATACTGCTAATCTTACAGTAATTATCTGATATATTCAAATAGATAAAACATAATTGAAATGTGGAACAAGAGTGCCAAAGACAATATTTTATTACATCAAATACCGTTGTAACAAGTTACCTAGTAGGTTTTCGTTTCCAACCATTTACAAACGCAAAAATAAATGCCGATATTCTAAATATCTGGAAATGGAAAGCCGGTAATTGAGTCGTGATTACCAAATTTCATGTATAATAGTATTGTAGTAGTAATTGCGTGACCTGAGGACACTTTGGACTTTGACCCCGACATTTGTGACGTCATAGGTCAAAGGTCAATGACCTTGGCCCGGGGTCAATGACCTAGGGGTACTTAGCACCACCCCCTATAAATTTTGGCAGGGGTACCTTGGAGCACCCTCTAAATTTTGGCAGGGGTACCTATAACCACCCCCCTTAAATTTTGGAAATTACCAAATCTAAAAATTTGGTGTGGTAGCCTAGGACCACAGTATGTACCTCTATTAATATTGGGGGTCTATGTCGTTCCCTTTCATGGGTAGAAAAATTGCCAAAAATTCAAATTTCGGAGGTTTTTGACCTAATTTCTCCCCTTTTATGAGGTGTTATTATCCCATATGGTTACATGGGCGTATACAGTGGTCCATTACCTTTCATAAGACATGAATATATTAATGCACCCCTTGAAAATTTTGGAAGGGGTACCTTGGCCCACCCCTTAAATTTTGAAAATTGCCCAATTTAAACATTTGGTATTATAGTATAGGACCCTAATATGTATTATGATAAATTTGGATGGTCCACCTCGTTCCCTTTTAGGGGTACCAAATTGCCAAAATATAAACGTAAGCAATATGTAGTACCACCTGTTTGGTTTTGACCTAAGTTATCCCCTTGGATGAGGTCCTATTACCTTATATGTTAATATGAACGTATAGAGGAGTCTATTACATTTCATAAGACATGGGTATATTGGTGCACCCCTTTAAAAATTTGGGAGAGTACCTTGGCCTACCCCTTCAATTTTAGAAATTGCCCAATTTAAACATTTGGTACAATAGTATAGAACCCTAGTATGTATCACTATAAATTTGGGTGGTCCACCTCGTTCCCTTTTAGGGGTACAAAATTGCCAAATTTTAGTACAACCACGTGTTTGGTCTTTTGAGCTAATTTATCGCCTTTTATGATGAGTCATTATCCTATATGGTTATATGGGCGTATACAGGGGTTCATTAGTTTTCAATAAACATGGGTATATTAATGCACTCCTTGAAAAATTTGGGAGGGGTACCTCGGCCCACCTCTTTAATTTTGGAAATTGTCCAATTTAAACATTTGGTATAATAGTATAGGACCCTAATATATATATATTACTATAACCTCGTTCCCTTTTAGGAGTACCAAAATTGCCAAAATATAAACGTAAGCAATACGTTGTACCACGTGTTTCGTTTTTTACCTAATTTATTCCATTGGATGAGGTTCTATTACCTTATATGGTTCTATGGTCACGTATGGGGATTCATTTTCTATCATAAGACATAGGTACATTTGTGCAACCGGGAGGGGTACTTTGACCCACCCCTTTAATTTTGGAAATTCTCCCTTTTATATGTTTGGTATTATAGTATAGGACCCTAATATAAATTACTATAAATTTTGGTGGTTCACCTCGTTTCCTTTTATGGGTACGAAATTACCAAACTTAAGTACAACCACGTGTTTGGTTTTGGCTCAATTTATCCCCTTGGATGAGGTCCTATTACCTTATGTGGTTATATGGTCATGTATATATTGGTCCATTTCCTATTATAAGACATGGGTACATTGATGTACCCCTTTAAATTTTTGGAAGGGGTACCATGGCCAATCCCCTTAAATTTTGGAAATTTTCCAATTTAAACATTCGGTATCATAGTACATACCTCAACATGTATCATGATAAATTTTGGTGTTCCACCTTGTTCCTTTTCATGGGTAAAAATTGCTAAAATATAAACATAAGCAATATGTTGTACCACGTGTTTGGTTCTGGCCCAATTTCTCCTTTTTGATGAGGTTCTATTACCTTATATGGTTATATGGTCTTGTATATGGGTTCATTTCCTATCATAAGACATGAGTACATTGATGCACCCTTTAAAAATTTGGGAGGGGAATCTTGGCTCATCCACTCTGTTTTAGAAATTGTTTAATATAAGCATTTGGTATCATAGTACAGGACTTTAATATGCATCACTAAAAATTTGGATGGTCCACCTCGTTCCCTTTCATGGGTAAAGATCTACCAAAAATCAAATTTCGGAGGTTATTGACCCCTATTTAGCACGTTATATGGGTATGTACAGAGGTTTATTACCTTCATATGTTTATGTTCCCTTTTAAATTTGGGACTTATCAAATAACAAAATTCGGTAAACGTTTTCTAGGACCCATTGTAGATGTTGGTGTTCCTCTTATGGCCAAATATTCAAAATTTAAAGGTTATTGACCGGCTTTATTATTGAATAAGTACAGGATTTATTACTTTTTCATAAGACACAGGTGTATTTGTGTACCAATCTTAAATTTTGGGAGGGGTACATTTCTTATTGTCATATCAATAATTGGTAATTGTTCTACAAATTGGATAGTATCTCATTCATTGGGTAAATCATTGTGAAATATTAATATGATCACGTGATCAGTTATTGACCTATGATGGAATTAGGAGTCCAGGACATTGGTACATTGAACTTTGTAGGATAATTTGAGAATTGTCAAATGAAATTGCGTCATTGGTTTTGACTATTCCAGCATATGGACCAAATATAAACGTAAGCAAGACGATGTACCACGTGATTGACCTTGATGGGGTAGTGTACAGGGATTCATTTCCTTTATTGCGGTACTTCTTAAGTTTGAGTACACACTTGCACAAAACAGTTGGTTCTGCTCAGGTAAACAATTGACGGACATTATTGACCTTATTGAATATATAATGATATGATTAATTCTAAGATTTAGGTATATCGAGAGAAGTTTTCTTTAAATTTGGGAATTGTGATAAAAAGGCGTGAAAATTTGAAACAATACTTTGAACTTTAGTCATAGCTCATAGTCTAAGATCATTTGTGGTGATTGATTTGACCTTGAGCTTTAGAAATCTGATAGCTAACCTTATTGAATCTTATGACTCATAGTCTTAAGGGAATACATGCTACAACACTGAAATTTAGTCACAAGGTGATGTAATCTGACACTGGCAAGGTTATTGTTTATGCAATTTGATTGGTTGATCAATATCTTTCGTGCAATCTGATTGGCTGATCACTATCTTTCGTGCAATCTGATTGGTTGATGAGTTTCAAATCTTTCATGCATTTAGTTTTGTTCAAAATTTCAAACAAAAATTTCGAAACAAAAAATTTCAAACAAAAAATTCAAACGAAAAAATTTCAAACCAAATTTTCTTTTAAGCAGTTCCGGTTCTTCACTAATGGGTGCACAAACTTAAAATTTTGAAACCAAAATTTTCCAAACAAAAATTTCGAAACAAAGATGATCAAACAAAAATTTTAAACAGAAAAAAATTCGAGCATTTTTTAAAACTAAAATTTCAAACAAAAAATTTTCAGTTTTGAAACAAAAAATTTCAAAATTTTGAAACCAAAAATTTACAAAAAAGTTTCAAACAAAAAAATTTTAAACAAAGATTTTTCAAACAAAAATTTCGAAACAAAAATTTTCAAATTAAAAATTTCAAACAATAACATTTCAAACAAAAAATTTTGAAACAAAAATTTCAAAAAAATTTCAATCAAAATTTCGAAACAAAAATTTTTAAACTAAAAATATCAAACGAAAAAATGTCAAACCAAAGTTTCAAACAAAAAGAATTTTCAAAAACTTTTTAAATGTTAAAACAAAACTGAATGCATCAAAGATTTGAAACTTATCAACCAATCAGATTGCACGAAAGATAGTGATCAGCCAATCAGATTGCAGGAAAGATAGTGATCAACCAATCAAATTGCATTAACAATAACCTTGCCAGTGTCAGATTACATCACCTTGTGACTAAATTTCAGTGTTGTAGCATGTATTCCCTTAAGACTATGAGTCATAAGATTCAATAAGGTTAGCTATCAGATTTCTAAAGCTCAAGGTCAAATCAATCACCACAAATGATCTTAGACTATGAGCTATGACTAAAGTTCAAAGTATTGTTTCAAATTTTCACGCCTTTTTATCACAATTCCCAAATTTAAAGAAAACTTCTCTCTATATACCTAAGTCTTAGAATTAATCATATCATTATATGTTCAATAAGGTCAATAATATCCGTCAATTGTTTATCTGAGTAGAACCAACTGTTTTGTGTAAGTGTGTACTCAAACTTAAGAAGTACCACAACAAAGGAAATGAATCCCTGTACACTACCTCATCAAGGTCAATCACGTGGTACATCGTCTTGCTTACGTTTATATTTGGTCCGTATGCTGGAATAGTCAAAACCAATGACGCAATTTCATTTGACAATTCTCAAATTATCCTACAAAGTTCAATGTACCAATGTCCTGGACTCCTAATTCCATCATAGGTCAATAACTGATCACGTGATCATATAAATATTTCACAATGATTTACCCAATGAATGAGATACTATCCAATTTGTAGAACAATTACCAATTATTGATATGACAATAAGAAATGTACCCCTCCCAAAATTTAAGATTGGTACACAAATACACCTGTGTCTTATGAAAAAGTAATAAATCCTGTACTTATTCAATAATAAAGCCGGTCAATAACCTTTAAATTTTGAATATTTGGCCATAAGAGGAACACCAACATCTACAATGGGTCCTAGAAAACGTTTACCGAATTTTGTTATTCGATAAGTCCCAAATTTAAAAGGGAACATAAACATATGAAGGTAATAAACTTCTGTACATACCCATATAACGTGCTAAATAGGGGTCAATAACCTCCGAAATTTGATTTTTGGTAGATCTTTACCCATGAAAGGGAACGAGGTGGACCATCCAAATTTATAGTGATGCATACTAAAGTCCTGTACTATGATACCAAATGCTTATATTAAACAATTTCTAAAACAGAGTGGATGAGCCAAGATACCCCTCCTAAATTTTTAAAGGGTGCATCAATGTACCCATGTCTTATGATAGGAAATAAACCCATAAACAAGACCATATAACCATATAAGGTAATAGAACCTCATCAAAAAGGAGAAATTGGGCCAGAACCAAACACGTGGTACAACATATTGCTTATGTTTATATTTTAGCAATTTTTACCCATGAAAAGGAACAAGGTGGAACACCAAAATTTATCATGATACATGTTGAGGCATGTACTATGATACCGAATGTTTAAATTGGAAAATTTCCAAAATTTAAGGGGATTGGCCATGGTACCCCTTCCAAAAATTTAAAGGGGTACATTAATGTACCCATGTCTTATAATAGGAAATGGACCAATATATACATGACCATATAACCACATAAGGTAATAGGACCTCATCCAAGGGGATAAATTGAGCCAAAACCAAACACGTGGTTATACTTAAGTTTGGTAATTTCGTACCCATAAAAGGAAACGAGGTGAACCACCAAAATTTATAGTAATTTATATTAGGGTCCTATACTATAATACCAAACATATAAAAGGGAGAATTTCCAAAATTAAAGGGGTGGGTCAAAGTACCCCTCCCGGTTGCACAAATGTACCTATGTCTTATGATAGAAAATGAATCCCCATACGTGACCATAGAACCATATAAGGTAATAGAACCTCATCCAATGGAATAAATTAGGTAAAAAACGAAACACGTGGTACAACGTATTGCTTACGTTTATATTTTGGCAATTTTGGTACTGCTAAAAGGGAACGAGGTTATAGTAATATATATATATTAGGGTCCTATACTATTATACCAAATGTTTAAATTGGGCAATTTCCAAAATTAAAGGGGTGGGCCAAGGTACCCCTCCCAAATTTTTCAAGGAGTGCATTAGTATACCCATGATTTATGAAACGTAATGAACCCCTGTATACGCCCATATAACCATATAGGATAATAACTCATCATAAAAGGCGATAAATTAGCTCAAAAGACCAAACACGTGGTTGTACTAAAATTTGGCAATTTTGTACCCCTAAAAGGGAACGAGGTGGACCACCCAAATTTATAGTGATACATACTAGGGTTCTATACTATTGTACCAAATGTTTAAATTGGGCAATTTCTAAAATTGAAGGGTTAGGCAAGGTACTCTCCCAAATTTTTAAAGGGGTGCACCAATATACCCATGTCTTATGAAATGTAATAGACTCCTCTATACGTTCATATTAACATATAAGGTAATAGGACCTCATCCAAGGGGATAACTTAGGTCAAAACCAAACAGGTGGTACTACATATTGCTTACGTTTATATTTTGGCAATTTGGTACCCCTAAAAGGGAACGAGGTGGACCATCCAAATTTATCATAATACATATTAGGGTCCTATACTATAATACCAAATGTTTAAATTGGGCAATTTTCAAAATTTAAGGGGTGGGCCAAGGTACCCCTTCCAAAATTTTTAAGGGGTGAATTAATATATTCATGTCTTATGAAAAATAATGGACCACTGTATACGCCCATATAACCATATGGGATAATAACACCTCATAAAAGGGGAGAAATTAGGTCAAAAACCTCCGAAATTTGAATTTTTGGCAATTTTTTACCCATGAAAGGGAACGACATAGACCCCCAATACTAATAGAGGTACATACTGTGGTCCTAGGCTACCACACCAAATTTTTAGATTTGGTAATTTCCAAAATTTAAGGGGGGTGGTCCTAGGTACCCCTGCCAAAATTTATAGGGGGTGGTCCTAAGTATCCCTAGGTCATTGACCCCGGGCCAAGGTCATTGACCTTTGACCTATGACGTCACAAATGTCGGGGTCAAAGTCCAAACTGTCCTCAGGTCACGCAATTACTATTATTGTCTATGGAACTCTTGTCCACATTTCGATTACATTTTATCTATTTGAAGATATCACATAATTGCTGTAAAATTAGCGTTAATTCAATTTCGCTGTGATATGGCCTTTCCATAGCATCTAACCAGCTAGATGGAAATATTTGGAAGTCAAATTGTTTCCCACGGTATTATATGAATCAGAATGCTGGGCCCATGAGAAAAGAAAGCAAGAGAGATTCTGACTATGTGAAGGTAAAGGCTCTTGCAGAAGAGTTTTCAAAACAAAGTTAGAAGAAAACTATATGACGCGAAGGTACAAAAACAAGTGCATTTAGAAGCAATAGTTCACAGCAAGTTACGAGGTAATGAATCGGAGACATGTAAAATAAGTATAAAACATATCGCTCTCACAGATAATACGTGAAAGGTGCACAGAATTTCAGACGGAAAGTCTAAACGCAAAAGGTGTTTAAAGACCAAAAATAAGATGAAGGATACTTCATAGCGAAACTCCAGGAAAGAGAAGACTGACAATCAAGGACGAATTTTCTTTGTTCGAACTTATCCAGTGGTGAAATTTTGATTTCGTGGCAAGGAGCCTTTCCAACTCCTATAATAAAATGATTTTTTTAAAAAATATATACAAACTAATTTTTGTTCCTTTTGTAGAAGATGAATGAAGAGCTATTTATACTTTTAGTAAATTTCAGTGTGAGAATTTCTGTTAAAAAAGCAGCGATGCTTACACAATACCCCAAAATAAGTATTGCGTAAGCACCTAATAGAGTTTTTAGACTAAAAGCATGATTATTCTGAGGTAATTGGGTAACATTACTTCCTGAAAGCTTCTTGTAATGCCAGGCATCACTTTCCCATTTCGATTGTAAACCTGATTCTTCGCAAATTGAAATAATACGACTGAACTCGTTTGTGAAAGGAGAATCATGCCTTAAAACATACGAACTAGGATATCTCACTGAGCCACCGGGTATTGCATAGAATAGATTTTTATAGTCCTTCTGAAATATATTCTCATTTATCTTTATATTTCCTATTGCATAGTTCTGTCTTATGTATGAGATAAAATTCCCTCCTGAAAACGTTTCTTTTCCTGAAATTGAAGCATTGATCCATTTTCTATTAATTCTCTGACTAATTGAAGTTTTCGTACGGTGAAAGTACAATTTACGGACATCGTTATTCCCTCCGAAAGGAATTCCAGAATTTAAGAGTTCCTCCAAGGTATTGATATAAGGATATCTTGCAGGCGACGTAAGGAAACCAAATAAGGAAGCTTGGTACCCTGTATTCAATGTGAGTGCAGCTAATACCCAAACAAGAAATAAATATTTCATTAACTTCGTGTTTGGAATTACTGGAGCTGATGATCCTAACAGAATCAAAAGACTAAATAGAAACGGCGATTTAAGAGTAAAACAACCTACGAAGTTATTTTCCACTGATTTTATCAGATGTAGTACTAATGAAAACAACATATAGCTAAGTATTATTATCATCCACATCTCCGATTTGAAAGAAAATTAAAGATTCATCCACATAGGATATAAACCTGGACGACGAGATACGAAAAAGTGAGCTGAAAATCGTTTAGTTAATAATGTTTCGAAAATAATTGAGACCACAGAACTAGATATATCTTCACAGAAATAGAAATCAAAGTAGTGACAGTACAAGCTTTGGATATAGGAAACATCATATTTTCTACCTTCAAAGTAAGGAACGAATGTGCAACGTTCAAATCCTCTTTGTGGCTTCAAGTGTTTTCCCGAAAGTTTATATTCGGCACTTGTTTTAAACTTAAAATTTAATTTATTTGAGAGTAAATTAATTAAATTTCCTGTTATGCCGCGCAAAGTATAATTACCATTCCCCTTATCTTCTATATATATAGAAGGGAATTGATTACAAGTGTAAATTGTAAAAGTACACCCGCTAAGATTTTTTATTTTGTTAGGAAATAAATCTACTTCATGAGTAAATTTACCTTCAACCCATTGATCAATAACAACAGGGTTACTTACAAAATTGCAAACTTTCTTCGTGAAAGCATAATAAGTAAATACCTTTATGACAGTAGTATTAGTAGTATTTTGTTTACTCATTACCCTCTCGCTTTCAGGAGCAATGACTACAACGTTGTAAAAGTCAAAAAGGTACATGACATAAAAAATTCGTTTAACGTGCCCTAAAGAATAGTTATTATTGACGAATACAATTACACATTTTCTGTTTGAGTTCCACATATGAAAATATCGCAACTCAATGTAAATGTTAGCAATGGTTTGAACAGAACGAATGATAAACATGTATGCCATCTTACGGTGATCAAACAGCCATGTTTTATAAAAAAGTCTCCTCCAACGCTGACGGTCTTTCTTATATACAAATTTCAGCATAATGTTTCCCATATAATTTTTCGTCACCTCTGCTTCCACATCTTGTTTATGTCTATTGTTCTCCACAAATATCAACAAGTTCCTGGTACCCTTCACGTAAGTATTCAGTACGTTTATAGTACACTGACTTAGCTCATGTTCAAAAATAGGTCTTGAGAATGCTTGAAAAGAATGTGCTTCATTGGGGCATGACACAAGGGCAATGACAGCAGAAACTAGCAGGATTAATGTCGACTTCATATCCAACAGTTACTATGTAGTTTTCTGCAAAATATATCGGAATAATAGTTTAATATTATTTATTATAGTATTGCGAAACATATTAAAGTATCCAGAAAAGAGATTTGTCATAAATAAACATACCATATTTGACGATATTACTGTTGTTAAATAATTATACCTTAGTATATGCAGCTTCTTTTCGTGTGGTTTTTGTAACATTTATCATTTGACTGCTCATACGCTATGTAAGTTGGATAAATCCTGATGATCTAAGAGTTTTATTATTTCTCTTTATCCATACTTTTCTTCACAGAGAGGAAGAAAGCTTAATCTTATAAGACCCATACAGTCTTAATTATTTTTTTTATTTAATTTCTCAAAATCGAATTAATATACACTATTTCCAATCCTTGTGGAACATTAACTTTAACTTTAAAGCCAATATAACTGTAAGTAAAGAGAAAGTGTTTCTGAAGAATACTGTTTTATACTAAATACGAATTGAATAATCCCGTATCCTCCCTTACATATAAAACAGAAAGTCTTCTAAAGAGTGTGATTGCGTACTCTTAGAATAGGTTGCAATTTTACTTTTAAACCGGGAGCAGTTATTGGTTGGTACAAATATATCTACACTTCATTTCAAGAAATTGAAATTACAAGAGACAAAATTATTACATTACTTGACAATTGCAAAAGAGAAACATACACATGTTGACTTGCAATTATCGGAAATTTTATCCATTTTCGTCATGTAAAAATATACAGGTAAAGTTATTATTTAACATTCGTTTTCTAATGTTGTCTTGAATTCCAAGGCATGTGAACAAACAGCACATGGTAAGCCATACACAAAAAAGTAGCAAAACAATATTAAAAAAGAACATAAATTATCACAAGTTTATTGAACTCAGATCATATGGGTGAGGCATAGTGTCACTTCGAAGACCACAGTGTCCCTCACATCTGTTTGGAATGCGGCGGTAACAAGACAGGAGTATTTTGACCCATTCTTTACGAAAGAATGTTTCGGAACCTGTTGATTACGGAGTCTTAAATTGCTTTGTGCAACTCTCCTGACGCGTATATCTCAGGAAGGTTCGATAGGAACAGGCTCTCGGGAATGTGTTGCCAAATCATTATGCTTAATGTCCTCACTTTCTAATGGTTCTGCATCATGACCAGTTCTCGTTGCCATCAATGCAAACAATTCTAGATCCACGACGTTGAAGATGAATATATCCCTTCTGCATCCCGGTATGATACCATTCCTCAATAACGGATCTAAAGTCGAAGATGTGATGTGGTGTTATTCCATTTTTCATTGTACATTCATGCCCAAAATGATTATCGCATATGTATAACTGTGTCGTTGTAAGAATACAATTTGATTTTGCAGGTTACTTTTAATACTGATACTATGTCTATAATCCGGAAATGTACATTTGTGGTAAATTTCATAGGAAAAGAATTATAAATACGTAAATTAGAATGAATAAACAAAACGTTGCTAAATGGACAAGAAAGTTTTATTTTCGTTTTATTGTTCTTATTTACTGCTCTTTTGACATGAAATTTGTCATACATGTCTTTGTCGATTATTCAGATACTAACATTGTAAGAATTACCGGGTGAATTCGTTATCAAATTTTATTCGTACAACAATATATTTATAGAAATGCGAATTATTTTTGGACATGAGAGTACATACACAAACTACAACTCCAGCACCTCTATTTCAGTCACATTTCAGAACTTCTGTAGATGATATACGGCCCCATCTCCCTTCACAACATAAGACATACAATATCGATCCACACAAAACATTAATCGGTACCAATACATCCGACTGGGTCACCTTAATGTTTTCACTACTGTAATTTGGCAAGATAAACGAGTAAGAGCAATGGAAAACGCTTTTTTGTTTTCCCTGGCATACAGCTCCACAGTATTCAGACGTTATTAACGGTCGTAGCTTATACATGTTCATCAGAAACTCTAGAACAGAGATGGTCATCCTCCCTCATTTTGCCCTCCTGAAGGCCGCCCTCACCCTCACCTCACCCTCATTTTAGTAGTTGAGGGTGAGGGCGTTGGAGGGTGAGGGCGATAAAGTAATTGAGGGTGAGGGTGAGGGAGGGTGAGTGTGAGGGCGTCAATGGAGGGTGAGTGTGAGGGAGGGTGAGTGGAGGGCGTCAATGGAGGGTGAGTGGAGGGCGTCAATGGAAGGTGAGTGTGAGGGAGGGTGAGTGGAGGGCGTCAATGGAGGGTGAGTGGAGGGCGTCAATGGAGGGTGAGTGTGATGGAGGGTGAGGGTGTCAGTTGAGGGTGAGTGTGAGGGAGGTGAGAGTGAGGGTAAGGGTTCATAAAATTAATTATCTTGCAATTCTTCATTTCTGGAAAATATGTTAGAAAATGTAATGTAGTTTTTTTTTCTTAGAATTAATCGTCGTTCACAGAAAATCGTCATTTCAATATTCTATCAGTTTCATACCCTTTTCATGCGCGAAGACAAGATGTTTCTCATAGCTTTATTACTTTTCTATATTTATATATTTTCACTTTATAGAAACAATAATTACGAAATATATAAAAATATCTACTGCAAAGTTTTTGGTTACCGAAAATTTCAAATTTTAACGAAAGTAACTCATTAAAAATACTAGAAGTTCTCAGGAAATGATGTTTTTTTTTTTTTCATATATTCGTTCAGAAGAGAAACTAATAAATATTCATATATTCATTCATTCTGAAATTGTAACTAAGAAAAAGCTTTATTTCTTCTTCTAAGAGAAAAAAAAATATATAAGAAAAGTACAAAGCTGCAAGCCGCAATAAATAACTTTATATTTAATTATCAAATAAAAAGATATTTCCTGCTTTTGGCTATATACCTACTTTTAGATTTCCAAACTACGCTGTGCATATGAAAGGGAAGTCTTATAGAACGGCTCTGTTCGTGTGTGTGTCTGTCTGTCAACAGGTATCACATCAAAATCGGTAAGAGCTATTGACAAGCGGTTTTCGGGAATCGATCCAGCATCCCAATAATAGGTTGCATCTCCTTCAACAACCTCCTACTTAACAGGTACCCTCAAATCACCTTAGCAGTCAATCTGTTAAACCGGAAGTGGTAGAAATCGGAAATTTCCTGTTTCAAATTAAAGACCACGAGTAAAAAACGGTAATAGCGATCGGCAAACGGTTTTCGAAAATAGGTGGATATGAAAGGAACCACCTTAACTCTTGCATTTCTACTAAAACTGGAAGTGGTAGGATCCACTACTACTTCAGGTTTCAATATTTATTTTCACTTAAAAGGGTAAGAGCTATTGACAAACGGTTTTCGGGAATCAATTCTGCATTGCCAGAATAGGTTCCATCTCTTTCAACAATCTTACTTAAACGGGAAGTGGTAGAAGTCGACCATATCTGGTTTCAACAAACATATTCATAACTCATAAACGAATATAAAACATAGCTAGCGATAAAGAGTTTTCAGAAATCGATTTAATTCTTAAGGGGACAAACCACCTGTACTCCTGTATTTCCACTAAAATCGGAAGTGGTATAAATTCACTACTACTTCTGGTTTCAATATTGATATTCCTAGACCTAAAACGGTAAGTGCTATCGACAAGCGGTTTCCGGGAATCGATTCAGCATCCCAAGAATAGGTTCCATCTCTTTCACCAATCTTCGAGTTAAACCAGAAGCTATGTTGAACCACTTCTGGTTTCAACAATATTGGTCATAACTCAAAAATGGTAAGAGCTATTGAGAAACGGTTTTCGGGAAACGATTCGTCGTTTCAATAATAGGTCCCATCTCCTTCGACAACCTAATATTTAAACCGTAAGTGGTAGAAATCAACTACTTCAGGTTTCTACTATTTCCAGTTCTACTAGTTTGGAAGTTTACCGTAGTTTCATACTGTAGAACGATACTCGCTTTTTCTATCATATAATTCTTGTGTTATCAAATACTAGGTTTATTACCAGGTACTCAGTAATATTTATATATTTTCCCATTACAGTACCTAGAAAGTTGGAAGATTATAATTTGCTGTAATGTCATATTTCTATTCATGGATTCAATCAATATCATGGCTTAATGTGGAGTTAATACTTGATAGTGAATATTTGTTTAGAATGGAAAATTTTCAGAAATGGGAAGTTTTAAGCGGAAAATTTTCCACTTCACATCACTAGTTGCAGGGATGGTTTCAGTAGAATAATTGTTAATATGTACATTTAATGTACGGAACAATGTAAAGGAGATTCTTTCTTCTAGGGTAGAAAATGTTTTATTTGTAGCTGTACTTTATTTGAAGGAGTGCCAAGTGAACTTTGTGGCAATGGTTTTCTCGGGGTTCTTCCGTTCCCTCCCACTTTCTTCATTTCTCCATTTGATTCATTTCTCATCATCATCGTCTCTCTTAGCTTCGGAGCATAATCATGGGACGTTAAACTGAATATTTCATTTCATTTTATTTGAAAGAGAACATTTCTACCCAGCGATTATCTGAAGCAGAGATCTTTGGGTTATCCGGGTTCGATTCCGTACCGGACATAAGTTCCGCGATAGGGAGAAAAGCTCAAATAAATATAAAACATAATTGTATTTATAATGATTTACATATACAATTATAGTCCTAAATTTACACAGTTCAACTTTTTTATTATTATTAAATTAAATATTTCCCTTTGTCTTTCGTGACTGGTGGCTTGTTGGCAGTGGCGTTACTAGGTCTAATTTGGGGTGTTCAAGCCTCCCCAATTTCTTACAAGCCCAGCTAAATTTCACTATGTTACATACTTTTAGAAAAGAGGATACTAAGAAAATCTACCGAATTTGCACCCAAATGCAACAGAAGGTGCACACACACCTTAAAATTCAGCATCTTCACAGAGTAATTGATCGTTGATTATTAATATTTTGTTACTATATGAATAGCCCCCTTAAAATATGAACTATTTCACAGGGCAAATTTTCAATAGGTGACTTTTAAGGTTTGATTACTTTATAAGGTAATTAATATTTTCTTTTTTTACTGTATTCTAATATTATTACGTGCAAATAGGGATGCACACGAGACAAGATTAGAGGTTATCTCGCCTCGAAAATATGTTGTGTAAAGTGATGCCTCGAAAAATGTATCTTTTTCTGTTGGAAGAACCCTGTCTCGTCTCGAATCTTGTCGAGTTATTTTGAGAAACAATAGCTTTAATTTAATAAAGAATAAAACAAACATGACTATGTTGCTAAAAATGTGCAAGACTGAAATAGTAACCACAATTCTTTTGCCCCAAATGCTCGCAAATTGTGTTATGTTCTTGATTAAAAATAAACCTAAAATACCGAAACAATGGAATTTTGGAGTGTTGGGTACCTTGGCCCCAAAATGGTTTTTCAGTCCCCTTTTTAAAAATCCTAGTTACGCCACTACTTGTTGGATGCAAACAGTCAATGATCGTACAGATCACGCCCATACCCATGGGGCCTGAGCTTCCCTGAAATTATGAGTTTGCTTGAGAATGAATTTCGTAATGAAGAGTAATTTCATTCATTCGTCCTTAAAGTTGCTTGTATACGAAGTATGTTCCGTCCTTCATTTATAAATATGGTGTTATATAAACTCATAACTTCAATATCTTCTTTCTGCATCTCTTAAGTTTTTTTTTTTCACCAAAAGTTGAATATCAACAAACATTTGGCAACCATTATTTTAGATTTTTTAAATCTATGTTCTCTACCAATTGTAAATCAGACATATTGAAAGATAGGCACGAAAAGTCAAGCTTTATTTCTAAAGAAATGAAATGAAATAAAATGATGTATTTAGTTTAACGTCCCAGGATTATGCGCCAAAGCTAAGGGAGACGGTGATGATGAGAAATGGATGAAACTGTGCAATGAAGAAAGCGGGAGGGAACAGGAGAACCCCGAGAAAACCCACGCAGACGGTGTCTGTTCATCACAAAGAACACTTGGCGCGAGCTGGGATCGAACCAGGGACCCCACGCACCAGAGGTGAACGCTCTACCACTGAGCCACCGCGGTCCCCTTTATTTCTAAAAAAAAAAAAAAAAGTGGATATTTTGTGCGCATAGCCAAGGACGTACGCACGGGGTGGGTCCTTGAGGTCCGGAACCCCCCCTCGAAATCCGGACTTTTTTGTCAATTTAGTCTAATTTTAGATACAAAGTTTAGTATAATTTAGCCTGAAATTGTGTTTGGACATCCCCCCCGAAATGCTTTGGACCCCTCCCGAAATAAATTCTTGCGTACGTCTCTGCGCATAGCACTGAGAGTGGATTAAGGTTTTTGGGACCCTGCAGCCGACTATTTCAAAGGGCCCTATGTTATGAATAATTTCAGCGCATAACTTTTCTTTGCTGTCTTTCACAGCCTCATAGGCTTATCGAAACACCGAGGAGTATGCTGTAACATTTTAATGTGCTCCAAGTTTACAATAATTAGTTTAATTACATTCATTATTAACAGTTAAATGCCTATATACTTCAGTGTAACACATAAATGCCGAATACGATCCAAATGGTCAACAGTCCCTGTAAAAACACTAATTGAGTAAAAGGAGAAAAATCATATAAAAATAGTAAACCTGTACAAGGTTACACTGTGATCAAAGTTCCGAATTTGAAGGTCTTCTGTGTGAATGATGTTTGAATTTATTTGTTTATTCATCACATCAATCAGTTTATTTATCCACGCCCGGCGGTGCCACGAAAGTCTGATGTTTGCAGGCACGAGCCCAAGCTGGTGGAAGAAGACTTAACTCTAGCGATACCGCAAGCCTAGCGAGCGGGAAAAGAAATTAGCATGGATCTGAAGCCTATACTATAATAAGTTGATTGATGTATTTTAGTATTAAAGAGGGGGATTTTGCGGGACCCCCTGAGCCTGGGCTCCATTAGCTCCGCCTTTAATCCGCTCCTGATTGCAATCCAGGTTACTTAAGTTGTCACAATACCTATGGGCCTATTCACTAGGTCTATTAAAAGCAATTGTGTCTGAGTTGTTTGATTCAACAACTAATAATAATAATAATAATAATAATAATATTATTAATAATAATAATAATAATAATAATAATAATAATATTATTAATAATAATAATAATAATAATAATAATAATAATAATAATAATTATTATTATTATTATTATTATTATTATTATTATTATTATTATTATTATTATTATATACATGCTACAAAATAGATTTACTGCTATACTGACACAGACTAAAGCTAGTTTTAAACAACGAACTTGGTTTAACAACAGAGTCACGTTCAATTTTTCCCATTTTCTGTACTACTCTCATTCCTTATCTTTGTTAGCCCAAACTCCTCGGATGGGAAGGGAAGGTAGAATGTAAAGAACCTTTACCTCTGTATGTCTAATGGAATTCGTCATCAGTGTATTTTTAGTTTAGTTCTTTCTTTCAATGCCACCGGAATGAATCACCAGGTCTTCCTGTCGGCAAAGAAAGAATGTTCATCGTATTCATGTTAGATTAATACTACGATAACGTTACTTTCAAGTTCTTCTTTCTAGATCTCAAAGGTTCATACTTCACCAGATGGAACAATACGTTATACTGCATGCTCATTTCTGGTATGAAGATAAAAATAGTTTTCTTTTCAGAACTTTGAAGGCTCTTTATGACAAAGACTGCGAGCAAAACAATGCCCGCCTTGAATCTTAATCCAGTGTCTACTGTGACTGTCTACGAAAATAAAACTTGCCCTTCACTAGAAAAAAAAATGTTTATATGGAATATGAGACTCTCGACTATGACTGCCTGCAGCAGAGAGCAAGAGGAGACAGTTCACCCCACTCTTGTATTTTTGAAATAGGTTTGGTTCTTTGAAATATACCTCAAAAATATTCGATTTGTTATTTCCACATACTACCCAGCTTAATATACAAAATGTCAAAAAATCAACCTACTAAGTTTGGAACGTTATTTCTTATATCAAATGAAAAAAGAAAAAAGTTTTGATGAACATACTGTGGGTCAGAAAATGTCTCTTTTCAAATTTATAATCCGCCAAAAATGAGGAAAATCACGTTTTAAAAACACTCTAGCACAAAAGTTATGGAGTCTATCGCACGTGATTCGACGGATTTCGCAGGAACTCGTATGCGCTAGTAATAATTATTTGTGTGGAACAGTCTTCTGGTATCCACGAAAAGAGTACCCAGTTAGTATTTAAAAGTGTATCCTCGTACACTAAGTTACTTTTTACAAATCGTTACGTTGATATCAGGGAATTGTGAAACGTGGGTATTTAGATAAGAGGGAATACTAAGTATTGCCTAATTTTTCCAACCGCTTGTGAAAAAATCTCATTATTTTTAAGCTAGGGCGTTTTAATTCTTTTTCGGCTTATAATACTGAAAGAACTCGTTTTAAGACCTATATGTATTAAATCCTTTTACTTTCAATTGATATAAACACTCGTCTCCCGAAGTTTCAGTTGATTTTTGACACCCTGTATTAATACTAGGCTTGTATACAAATTTAAAATAACACTGGCACATGAATTCACAGATATATATATATATATATATATATATATATATATATATATATATATATATATATATATATATATATATATATATGGAAACCTCATAGATGATATAGTAATTAATGTGAAATATGTAAGCATCTCGTAAATCCATCTTTGATGCTCTCAAGTCGAAATTAATTTGACAAAATTACAGATGTACATGAAAAATTAGTGTTAGAGCTGAGGGGAGTTGAGGAAGAAAATAACACATTTCTTGAAAATTGCCTGAGGTTAGGGGCGTATGCTGTGTTGGACACTCGGTTTCCCCTCCACGAAATCTAAACTTTTCTGTAAGTTTGGCCTAATTTTAGGAGCAGTTCTGCAAATTTTAATACAATCTGTCCTCATACTGAATTTAGGACCCCACCAAAAAGCCACGGAGCGAAAAAAACAAAACGATTTTTTGGTGGAAAAAAGTAATGAAATTGGTAGGTGGAAAGGTGAAAAAAAGCACCATTTTTGGTTTAAATTTGGTGGAATGAAAACTATCTTAATTAATAACACAGTTTCACAAGGGTCATATTTTTGTAATAATTCACTACTCTGAATTCAAATTTGAAATTATAATTTCGTTACCAGGCATAGTTTTTCAGTAATACAGGGTGTCCCATAAGTACATGACACTGCTAAGTATTAAGAATATTGACGGCATATACGGTATGTATACATGGGCGGCGGTAATTTTGTCACTGGAAAGTTCGTCAGGGTAATTTCGTCACCGGTAATTTTGTCACCAAAATATTACCATATAGGTAATTTCGTCACCGAAAATTTTGTCATGATAATTTCATCAACAGTGTCTTTTAGAACATAATACAAGTACAATGAATGAATAGAAACCGTTTTTGAAATTACTTTCTTTAATCTTCAACTGAAGCAAATCGAAATGTAAAAATAATAATAATAATAATAGTAATAATAATAATAATAATAATAATAATAATTATTATTATTATTATTATTATTATTATTAAATAAATAAATAGTTACATATTTTGTATATCGTATTTGAGATAAGAGATAAAAGTTTTTAGTGATTCTGTCAGAAATATTATCAAATAGAAAATTTTGTCATGGTTATTTTTTCATCTTTCTTGAACTAAGTAGAGGCAAAGTAAATGATCTAAACAACTTACGTTATTTTAATCAAACTTGTTAAACAATTCGGTTGACGTTGAACTCTGCAAAATTTAAGTTTCGGGTACTCAACGCAGGAGCAAGCACCAGTGCAAGAAAATAGTGCCAGCTTCAGCAAGTGTTAGCAAAGGCAACGTGGGGAACTATTGGGTGTATCACTATTTACAAATATTAAGCTTCGCCAATATCAAAATTTCAGAACAGAAAATTGCAAACAAATATGGGAAGATATGCCAATCCGTTCATTTTCCCGCAAACTAGACGGAAATTTGCATCGTTCTTGTACCGTTCTCCGAGCCCAAACTCTTGAACCTTCATCCACGTTAACTGAGTCATGTGAAAAGAGTGATCTTTTTTTAGGAGCTATTGAAAGAAGAATGTTATATTTTAATATTTCAACTCTGATTAAACATTGGCCAAATTGATATTGGTAATATATGTCAAGAAAGCAAATTTATATAAAGGAAGAAAAACATATACTGTAAATATTTCTAACAATTTCCTTTAAATATAGCCTTATGGAGCTATTGAGAAGTGAAACATGGATGGTGGATGGACTACTTTCCAATGGCTCCTTTAAAAAAAAAAAAAAAAAAAAAAAAAACGTAGGCCCTATATGTTACTTGAGGTGAGACTTCCTTTACTAGGTGTATGCCTTAATGCAGAGCATGACACAACATTCATATGAAGAACTGTTTTGTGCGGTGGTGCATCAGTGCAGTGAATTTAGTGAATACCCGGATCCTGTAACTGTGGTTATGGATTTCGAGATAGCGGAAATGCACACTTTAAAGACAACTTTCGGAAACTCAACTCGTGTACAGCATTGCTTTTTTTTTTTTTTTTTTTTTTTTCACCTGACTCACTAAACGTGGAGAAAGGTCCAAGAGATTGGATTCACAGAACGGTACAAGAGCAATGAATGTTTTGGTGACGAAATAACCTACATGCTAATATTTTGGTGACGAAATTACCGGTGACGAAATTACTGTGACAAAAATTCCGGTGACGAAATTACCTAAGTTCATGTATACATATATACAGAACACGGCGTATATTTAGAAAAGGAAATTTCCAATGTAATATCTGGCAACACTATCAGTTTCGATTTTCAGAGATTAACAAGATTTTTCACCAGTGTTTATTCTTCCAATGAATCCAATCTAATACTAACTTTGATTCTTGTGAGGTTAAGCTGTTACTTCTACTTACTTAAAACTCAAAAAAAAATCTTTGAGTTTTACGTCCCACGGTTATGCCGGTTAGGCTAAAGGAGACGGTGACGATGAGTAATGAATGAAATGGTGGAATGAAGAAAGTGGGAGGAAACGGGAGAACCTCGAGAAAACCCACGTACACAGTGTTTGTCCACCACAAAGTTCACTTGGCGAGGGCTGGGATCGAACCCGCGACCCCAAGCACCAGAGGTGAACGCTCTACCACTGAGCCACCGCGGCCCCTTACTTAAAACTCAGGTCTTCATGAATGAGAAATCAAGAAAAACATGTATGTTACTATATGTTATTAGACGACTGCTTATGTATCAGTAGAGACAACAAAGACACCCACTATAAAACATAATATAAACCAGTAACTTCTTAATCACTATTTCATTCTCAGAGAACTTTTTTGAACATGTGTCTGTACTTATGTAACACCCTGTATTACTGAAAAAGCAACAATGATAACGAAATTTTGATTTTAGACTTCAATTCAGCATGATGAATTACTATAGAACTACAGATCTAGAACTGTAAATGAAGAATGCAAGGGATATTAAACTCTGAGAGTTGATAACTTTAGAGACGTAACTAAGCTATTTTGCGCCCGGGACGAGATCTTGTTTTGGCGCCCCCTTCCCCAACGTAAAACGTAAATATATAGCTACAGTAAAAAAATCTTCGTTTTGCACCCTCTCAATCCGGCGTCCGGGGCACGTACCCCGTCTACTAACCCCTAATTGCGGTCCTGGATAACTGACAGGTGAAAAAAATTAACTGAGTTGATAGTTTCACATTTTGTTTCTTTTTTGGCTCTATATGCTTCTCTATTTCCCATATGTACATATGCTATAAATAAGGTTTTTTCTAACATTGGCCCAAGCTCTTTTATTTGACGGAAGATAACTTGTGGTTTTGCTTTAGTCGTGAGTACCAACATTTTGTAGTTTCAGCAAATTTTTGTATGGACACGTTAGTATTTATATTCTCCACAATCTAAGATAGGATGGGAACTTCTCATTTCTACATCTATTTTTTCCTGTGATATCCGTTTTGATACCTCTCCTATTATTTTGTGACATATTATACTAGTAAACATAATTTTATGCATTCTTGCATATAAGAAATGGATGCAATGAACGTTAATACTGGTGAGAAACGAAAAAGAACTAATGGATAAGGAACGAAAACAAAATTTGGTACGATAATGATCCTTGTAGTCTTAGTTCTGGAAAAAAGAGTGGAATAAATTCCGTGTCCACGATGACGCCGAATCCAGTAACTCATCCACGTGCGTTTTTATCTCCCATTAGCGTGTAGTAATATACGCCTAATACAATTGTATGCATTACTATCACACTTAAGACCAAATCTACAATCGGTATATTGTCCATGTCGAATTCAAATGTACACAGCTACAAAGATAGAATGATATTCCTTTCCCAAGCCGAAAAAGAACAGTTTTGGTATGGTTAAAATCTCTGAAACAGAGCAAGTTTGAAGCGGAAAACCTCAGCAAGATTCCGCATACTTCACGTGGTGTACAAGTGGCTCAACTATTAGTTTGTAAATGTGTTCTACGATTGCCATCGGAAAAGTTTTTTTTTTTTAAATAATTTTATTTTGATGTAGTATGGTGCATATTTTGTGAGGTTTCCTTATAGCCATATTTCTTGGGTTCAAACTCAGACGTGAATTCATCTATTCCATTCCAGATTTAAAAGAAAAAAAAATCCGGGTTAACTTTAGTTTTAAAAATCTGATTTTCAAAATTGAGAATTTCTCATGCTAGTTGCAATCGAAATTGATAAGGAATAAGGCGATAAAAATATTTTATAATAATAATAATAATAATAATAATAATAATAATAATAATAATAATAATAATAATAATAATATCTCTCGCTTTACCATGCACTACATCACTAGCTCTGTTGAAACAGTAAGATTTCTTCTCCGAACCGATGGGTTTCTGTCAGTACAGGGAGACTGTCTCCTAAAAGTATTTTTCAAGCAATGCTCTATTTGGCTTAGTCCATTGTGGTTTTCATAATGTATGTTTATAAATTTATTTATTTATTTAGTTTATTTATTTACGAAAATAATAAAATAAAATGAAATAGCCAACATACATTATGAAAATTATAATGCAGTAGGCCAAACAGAACATTGCTTGAAAAATACTTTTAAGAGACAGTATTCTTTTTCTTTCTTCAATACCTGCCTGCCTTTTCTCCTGCTTGCCACTATTTCTTTTTCCATTTCTTACTACGGTCATATTAATACAATATTCTATAGAAGCATTGTAGAATCTGAAGGCCAAACTTTATTCGATTACTGATTTACAAAGGTTTTGAGTTTATCGGCCCTTTTCACCACCAGTGTTATACCAGACCTACACCTACAGTTTAAGGTGGAATCTTAATTATCGTAATGCGTTTAAAACTTCGCCCATCAGGATTCGAACCCGGTACCACGTGGACCAAAGGTGCACCAGGATAATAACAAGTGTTATATTTTGCTTAAAAAGTTAATTGTACTCTGTTAACTATTCACATAGACTCCGGCCAGGAAGAAGAAAGAAAAGTGCGAAAATGTTATATTCATTGCTTCAGTTTTTTTTTTCTAACTGTAATGCACATTCATACCTTCCTTCGATGTGGACAGCAGTAACAGGTGCAAAAATGCTATTGCTTTGTGACAACAGACAGCATTTCCAAGAATTATTTTATCCCTCTGTACTGTGTCTTCAACCGTAAATACCGCGCATTCTTCGTAAATACAAAGCATCACGTGATCTGTTCATCTGTAGGGTTTTGCCCTCATGAGGGCCGCCCTCACCCTCACCTCACCCTCATTTTAGTAGATGAGGGTGAGGGCGTTGGAGGGTGAGGGCAATAAAGTAATTGAGGGTGAGTGTGAGGGAGGGTGAGGGCGATAAAGTAATTGAGGGTGAGTGTGAGGGAGGGTGAGTGTGAGGGCGTCAATGGAGGGTGAATGTGAGGGAGGGTGAGTGTGAGGGCGTCAATGGAGGGTGAGTGTGAGGGAGGGTGAGTGGAGGGCGTCAGTGGAGGGTGAGTGTGAGGGAGGGTGAGGGGAGAGCATGAATGGAGGGTGAAGGTGATGGAGGGTGAGGGTGAGGGGCGTCAATTGAGGGTGAGGGTGAGGGAGGGTTAGGAAAAATGACCATCTCTGCTCTAGAATAGGTGTAAGCAATTTGTTCTGGAATACTTTTCAACTGTGTATTTAATTAAAGACTTCAGCTATAACCAATAGTTAACAGTAGCTATGATAGGTTGATATTTAATTGCCTATGAAAGCTAACTTCACGTTTTTTATGGGGTCTATACAGTCTTCATAAAAAAAAAATACGAAGTTAGAGCCTGAAGTTGTTCACATTCACGTTCATGTGACTATAACTAAAATTTTTGACGTCACAGTGTCGGCCGAGCAGTATGACAGGGAATCCAGTCGAGAAAGCACAATTAGTTATTTGGTTTATTGAAACTAAATTAGTGATTAATGAACAACGTTACTTTTGTCGCGAGTGTGGGAGATTCCCACCAACAGACAAGAGTATTCGAACTAGTACTAATACAACATGATGGATCCCATTCCATTTCTACTGTTATGTTCAAGCAGTTATGGACCTAAGGATTCCTGGCAGATAGATCGGCAACGGAGCATTGTTAAATCTTCTCGTATACCAGACCTTAATTCATTTGACTATATAAGAGTTGAGTTGAATTTCAGTTTAACATCCCGTTCAGCAGCGAGGCTATAGGAGACTTGGACCTACTGATTAACGTGGAATCCGAACCACATGAGCTCCCGCCTGGAATCAAACCCGGACCTCCCATTGAAAAGGTGCGTATGCTTACCCTTAGTCACGGAGGACCTATTGATTAGTTAAGAATTTAACTAATCTTAAATAACGAGTAACAGACACAATACATTCATCAAACATGATATGCTGGTGTGAACATGATAGGAGGTAAAATATCGTTTGGACATATGCAGGACCACGAAATATCGACATCTACTAGGTAACCAAAAAACAAAACTGCCTAAGCGGTTTATTACGCGCCTTTTGAGTGTGAGACTCGAGTTAGATTCCCGGCAGGAGCTCATGTGGTTCGGATTCCATGTTAATCAATAGGTCCCGCCTCATATAGGCTTGCTAAGGGACGTTAAACTCCCAATCAACTTAATTCAACAAGAGTTTCGATTCGTTTTTAATATGTGAAGTCCTGTCCCTTCTAAGGAAGAAATGGATCCCTACAGGAAAAGGTTGAGTAGTAAAGTTGTTTTAAGATCACTACACCCTTGAATATAATCGTATAAGTAAATCTATAGTTTTATATAGATCACAATTAGATATATTTTTAGAGGTCCCGATCTCCCAGTCAAAATCTGAAGTTTCTATACTTCTAATCAAGAACAAGCTGAGATGCTAAAAATTCAAATGTGCGATTAAAGTCCTGTAGAGAAATAGAAAAGATATTGATTATTTATTTCACTGTATCGTACTTACTAAGAAATATGTTTGAATATCAAGTTGTGTAAATCTCATCAAACTACTGTCTGAGCAATATTATCCTGTTAGAAGTTTAAAGTTAGTAGAAACCGAAGTCTTGCAACTTGCTAACAAGATCACGAACTTCAAATGAAAACGTTCAATATTCAGTTGAGTTTCCACTAAGATAATTATTGTTTTCGTACAATAATGTATTATTCTTGATAAGACGGATACGAGCTATTTTTCGTTACACTAACGTTGTGTTCTGGATATTTAGCTAAATAATAATTACAAAATCCATATCCCTCTTGTGATTTATTTCCTAATGTAGAACAATATAATTGATTTAATATTTTACTCCAGATTTTGTGCGAAAACAATTTAATAATTTGACATGAAATATTGTTCGTAATACCAAAATTATAGATTCACTAGGTTTCAAAATTAGTAAAGACATCAGTTATTATGAATATAACTTAATTTTGCTTGCAAGAGAAACATTTAAAGTATGTATTATCTAAATCTTAGTGATGAATCATATTATGTTACATCATTTACGCTATTAAAACACTAAATTTTATGTTTTTCTTGGAAGGGCATCAGACATAATATAAATCATAGTACAAAGTGTGTAACGCAATCAAATCCCATTTCCTTTGTTATGCTAAATAGTAACTGAGGGTCAGGGTCAATCGTAACAAATACTTGGTGTTTCAATATTGCACAATTAGTTGTAGCTAAATGATAACTAAATTCCCCATTTCTTTTTTTAAAAAATGAGAATAACTTGAATTCCATCGTAAATTGAAGGACAGTGTATCATATTATTCTGTGTAGACAATGACATAAAACAAGAAAGCATATAATATAATATCTTCAGCTGAGCCTATTCCCGTCAATATGACCTTACTTAGAACATCATTATCCGAGCTTAGATGTTAGTATATCATTACTTAACACATAGAATAAAAAATGATCATAAGTCATTAAACTAAAGATTTTATTTAATTTCGTTTTATACACTATAATCATTCTTTTGTGCAGTTTTGTAATCTCGCACAACGCACCGAAACCTATTCACTATCTCGATTCTGTTAAAGATATCGATATTCTTTTAATGAATTTTAGTGACTTCCTGAGGCATATGTTCTTATTCTATGCGTCATAAATATATCCCATCTCTCCTAAGAGAATCGGGTATTTTGACACGGATTATAGGAAGCGAATATCTGCATAAGGAAAGTAATGACAAGAGAGTTAGACTCGAGAACTTTGAATCATCCAGAAAGCTTATCGTGAAGAGTAAAAATTCAACAGATCGCGACATTTATAAATATACTGGAATGCCACCAGATGGAAAAACGCATTGTTTCGTTTCAGTAGATAGAAGAAAGAATTATACACAGTCAGCCTTGTATAATTTGTATTTGGTCGTTCATAGAAGCTAATTGTAATATTGCCCACGTCTGTGAAGTTGTCCCGCGCACCTAACGAATTTTTCTTTTTCTTATCTACATCGTTAGTTTGTCGTTAGTTTAAGTTAATTTTGCTAAAATTATCGTTAGCTTCGAAAAAAAAAATTATATTCAAAAAGTTAATGGGCAGGCCAACTTCATAGTTCCTCACCCATAAACGTATTTCAAACATTTTTAATATCACGTCGTTAGTTTATCGTTAGTTTACGTTAGTTTTGCTAGTTTCGCCAAACTAACAATTTTATTCTAGAAACAAACTGTGAATTAGCCCGCCCATATTGAATGTTCCAAAAGAAATCAAATCATATCGTTAGTTTTGCTAAAATTAAAGTTTTTTTTTTCAAAAAATAACGATTTTATTCCAGAAACAAAGGTTCCCGGCGTATTTAAAGTTAGCTCCCCGACAAAGAATTGTCACAAATTTCCATCTCACATTATTAGTTTATAGTTAGTTTACGTTGGATTTACTAAAACCATCGTTAATGACGCAAAAATAACGATTTTATTCGAGAATCAAACGCAAGCCAACTTCATGGCTCCCACCCGCAAATGAGTTTCATAGATTTTTTACCATAAAACCGTTAGTTTTTCGTTAGTTTACGTTAGTTTGCTAAAACTATCTTTAGTTTAGCAAAAATAATGATTTTATTCAAGAAATAAAGTTTCCTGCCAACTGTGAACTAGCCCGCTTATATTGAATTATGATAAAATTCCAACTCATATCATTAGTTTACGTTAATTTTGAAAAAAAAATAACGATTTTATTCGAGAAATAAAGGTTCCCGTCAAATATAAAGTTACCTTGCAACTAAAGAATCTTCATAAACTTTCACCTCATATTGTTAGTATACTTTTTTAGTTTACGTTAGTTTCGCCAAAACTATCATTATGGTTGCTGTCGTTCGGAGGTAAAACGACTGGATGGGATGATGACACTGGTTCCATGGATGAGAGGTAAATGTTTATTCTGGTACTTCACGTGCGCCTCGTCAAAACAAATCACAGTATATTTCTCTCAATAAATACACATCAAAAGATGCTATAATAAATTAAGTAATTAGAATATTTCAGAATAAACATGAAATAAAATTTCTCACAGTTCTCACATTGAATTACAGTAAATAAAGGAAGTAATAAGCAGAACTCGTGAAAGTATAAAATGTATTATATAGCGAAATGGATGTACGAGGGAGAATACGAAAGTAAGGTTACAAGGCTGATACTTCTGGAGATTCGTTCGTTATAGAGAAATGAGAAGTATGCGGTAAGTTTAATATATGGTGTTGGCAACTGAGCAGAGTTGCAGCCACCCATCACTTACAGCACTAATTGTAGGAAAACAGAAATCTCGACTCGTTTCGAAAACTAGTCTCGCGAAGAGGTTCGCTCAGTTAGTCGATTTTTATGGGTGAGACATGTAACCGCGGCTACCGTAAAAGCAGTGGCCGACGGAGAACGGCATCAACAGATTTCATACCATCGACCACCCTCTCTACAGCCCAGATCTCGCTCCAAGCGACTTTCATCTGTTACCCCACTTAAAGGAGAGCCTAGCAGACCGACGCTTTTCTTCAGACGAGAATTTGGAACACTTACTGGCTGAACACGCAAGGATAGAAACCTTTACCAGGAGGAAAACTTGAAACTCATCCCACGATGCGATAAGTGTTTCAACTGATATGAAGAGTATGTCAAAAAATAACCTACTGTATGTATTATCCGTTAGCGGTATTGGTTGTATGAAATAATATATACATGTTTCACTGCATGCTTTGTAACCTTACTTTCTGATCATCCCTCGCAACAACAACAAAGAAAAGCACTTCTGACATTTATTTTTCATTCCAACTTACGTAGTTTATATAATGCCACTTGTTTATAAACTATATTATAACCAAAATGTCACATTTGTCTTTTTAAACTAATATTGGGCAGAAACACTTAGGACAATTTAACTGTCAAATTACACTTATTATGAAAATTATAATTACATAATAAAACGTCAAAATAGCTACTGACAGGCTTGGTAGAAAGCAAATTCTTCTAAAATTATTTTTGGGTTACGCTATTTAAAGCACTTCGTTACATAGAAAAGTTGTACCTTTACACCAGGCCAACACAATATACGGCCCGCGGGCCACTTGCGGGTCTCTCGTAAATATATTTTGACCCGTCTGCGTAATTCAAGTTAGTAGTATGAATAGAAGTACGTAATTTTCTAAGACTATGCAAACCTGTCTCTTTGTAGTGCACTTTTCTGAAAATGAAATTGCAGGTTAACTTCAGATATGACGGGAATCATTATTTCTCGAATAAAATTCTTATTTTTGCAAAACTAGCGATAGCTTTAGCAAAATAAGAATAAATTAACGATGAACTAAAGATGTGATGTGGAAATCTATGGAAATTCTTTATGAGAAGACTAACTTCACATTTGGCGGGAGGCTTCATTTCTGAAAATTGATCTTTTTGCGAAATTAACGATAGTTTTAGCAAAGCTAACGTAAACTGACGATAAAATAACGATGTAGTGTGAAAGAAATTGGGGGGTCTGGACTCCCCAGAAATTTTTAAAAGTTGTAAAAATAAAACCTAAAATTACATTTCCAGTCTACATATTCCCAAAATTTCTCCTGGTAGCAACATCGTATCTCCCAAAATTTGTAAGGGTCCTTAAAATGTAGCCTAAAATTCCTAGTATACAAATAGCCAAAACGTTTCTGAATAATGCCCCGGATACCCGGTAAGAAAATCCTGACTACGCCACTATCGAAATCATTGTTTGTCGAATTACATCTTTATTTTTGAGAAACTAACGATAGTTCTAACAAAACTAACGTAAACTAACGATAAACTAATGATGTGATGTGAAAGAATTTTGAAATTTGTTTGTGGGTGGGGAACCATGAGCATTCAGTTTTTGAATAAAATCGTTCTTTTTTCGAAACTAACGAAATTTTTGTCACAACTAACGTAAACTAAAAAAAATACTAACAATATGAGGTGGAAGCTTATGAAGATTCTTTAGGGGCGGGCAAATTTTACATTTTTCGGGAACCATTATTTCTCGAATAAAATCGTGACTTTTGCAAATCAAACGTCAATTTCAGCAAAACTAACGTAAACTAACGATAAACTAACGATGTGGATAAGAAAAAGGAAAATTCGTTATATGGGTGGGACAACTTCACAGACGTATACTGACCATTAAATCGTAGCAGCGATTGTAAGAAAGAAATTATCGCTGAAAAAAGGAAATATTCAGCACCTGGAAACAGAGAGATTTAATTTAAAGAAATAGAAGGATAAGAGTACTACATTGAGTACTAGAGGAATAATGGATTAGAGGAATATGGGTAAAGAGATGAGTACTAGATTGAAGTGATGAATACTGTAGATGACTGATTTTAGAAGGTTCAGGATGTACTAGTGTTGGAGAGGGTTTACATTAAGGACAGCACTAAATTATTGGCAAACAGAAAAAAATGGCGGAAATACATAGAAACAAACTATGGTCCAACGAATGGGTGCACTAAGGTAGCAGAGAAGAGAGGACGGAAAACTGCCTTGGTTACAAAATACGAGCACAAAATTTCATTGATATCAGATGGGAAACTTACAAAACTTTTATAAGAAGGGAACATGATTTTTCGAAAGTTAAAATTATTGAACTTGAAGATATTTGTAAAAAATATTCAAGACATGTATGAAGGCATTAACGAATTTAAGAAACATTATCAACCTCACACTCATATATTAAAAAAAGTGAACGGAACAATTCTCCTTGATACGGATTGTATTTTGAATAAATTGAAAAAAAAACAGATAAAAGTTAATACACTCTGAGAAAGTGATATATATATATATATATATATATATATATATATATATATATATATGTATATACGGAAAACCGTATGCTCCAGTGCCTAATCCAACAGAAATCCAAAGTAAACTAAAGAAGTACAAGTTTCTAGGTGTAGACGAAATTCCTACTGAGTTATTTTAGCTTGAGAGGAAATATAGACTGATTATCCTCATTTGGAACAAGAAGGAATTATCACCAGAGTGAAAATAAATAATCATTTTTGCAATTCATAAGAACGATGATAAAACTATAGATAGTAATACTATAGAGGCAAGGCTCTTTTGTCAATACCTTATAAAATCCTCTCAAACATTCTGTTGGCATGTTTGGCACAATATGCAAAATCAATTATTAAAGATTGTCTTGCGGATTTAGACGAAGTCCATCAACTGTGAACCTGAAATCTACCATTCATCAAATATTCGAAAAGAAATAGGAACACAATACTCGGTACATCAATTATTTATCGTTTCAGAAAGGCTTACAACTCGGTTATGAGAGAGGAATATTGTACATACATCATTCCTACCGAACTTGGTAGACTGAGGAAACGTAGTAAGACGTAGTAAGTAGTGATAAGTGCAAACTATAGCATCTTATTTCAATGTTGTGCCTTGAATATAGAGTATTGGATGGCGGAGGATAATGGAGGTACTGTAACATTTGGTAATATTCTTAAATACACGATTCATGCAATTTTTTTTCTAATTACATACCACCTTGATTACTAATTTACGTAATAAAATATTGAAGCTTCTGTAAGGCGGACACCTCTCTATAGCGGACAATTTTTGATTCCCCACGGCTGTCCGATTTAGAGAGGTTTCACTGTGGTTGAAATTCAGTTGAGTATTAAACATTCGCAATTCATGTTCTAAGAATCTGTTTTTAAAAGTCTAATCCTTCTAAGGAGGTGATATAGTTTAGGTTGAAATTTCATCAGAATTACGCCTCTTGATATAATTAAATCAAATGCATTAGTAATTATTAAAATATCTAATTATATTAATATATATATATATATATATATATATATATATATATATATATATATATATATATATATATTGCATGCTATTATACACATTTGGTGACTACATGTCTTATTTGTTTCCACAATCCGCCATATTGGCTCCGCCATTTTTCATTTTTTCATTTGGATATCAGATTCGTATTCAGCGACCCCCAAAACCTTTATTTATCCAATTTCAGATCCATGACTTGATTTGTTCCTTTTTTGTCCGCCATATTGGATCCGCCATTTTGAAGGTTTTCATTTGGATACCAGATACGTATTCAGCGATCCCCGAAACCTTTATTTACCTAATTTCAGCTTCATGGCTTGATGTTTTCTTTTTTCTGTCCGCCATATTGGATCCGCCATTTTGAAGTTTTTAATTTGGATATCAGAATTGTACTCAGCGACCCCACAAACCTTTATCTGTCAAGTTTCATGGACATGGAACCACATCTTCCTATTTTGGCCACATTTTCAGGGTTTCTGCACCACTGTGCAAAGCCATGGTCCATTACCGTTTAGAAAAATTCTGAATACAGACTTCCCTGGTGTAACATCAGGCGCGTATCCAAGGGGACCTAGGGGAGCTGGACACACTTAATTTTTACTGTTCCCCTAAAATTTTCACGGTAGACTTGCAAATGAACTATAATATTTATTTATTTATTTATTTATTCACGGAGCTTTATATAGCATTAAGCCAATTGACAAACTGAACAACATAATAACAAATAAAATAAAAACAAATAATTAAAAAAATCAGAATAAATACAAACAAAGAAGGTTCACCTCTAAAATACCTCGGTACAATGCTCTCTTTAGCTGAGCTCTAACGGTTTTGTTCAGAAGTAAAAATATTACATCATGTTAGCAATGTAGTGCAATCATGTGCTAGTCTATAAAACAACAAACGTTTTACAATTGACAATCCAGGTGTCTCGTAAGTTCGCAAATTAAGAGAATGGAGTTCGCAGGGGAGGAATTCGAAAATTAATCTGTGATAGTAAAAGTTCAATTTTACTATTGATAAGCTTATATTAGTCAAGTAAGTCTGCAGCTTGGCGTTGTTTGTCTGGGGTACATAAGTTCATTAAAGGCATTATTTCCTGTCTCCTGTGGTCATGTAACTTGGGAATTCTAAATCTAACCATGGCTATAAAAAAAGTTTAAGATCAAGTCAATAAGTGATATTTTAGTGGGTACTGCCATATTCCATACAGGTAAATACTTTTCAATGATTGTGGAAATATAAGCGCTATAAAACATTGTACGCGCCGGGAGACTTTGTATTTCGGGAAATCTATAAAGTAGACCAAGTAATTTGATAGTTCTACATGATATCGATGAGATGTAATCCGTAAAGGAGAGTTTTTAATCAAAGACAACACCTAGATCTTTTTGAATTTAATAGGTATGTTATTGCCACTGTAAGACTGAAGAAGTACATTCTTCTTAAAGAGAAAGAAAGGATAAAACATTTGTTGAGATTTGAAGCTAAATCCCAGGTAGTACACCAGTTACTTAGTATATCTAGATCAGGTTGAAGTAATGAAGAATCATCTACCGAGTTAATGACTAAAGAGTTTACAGTCATCAGCAAAAAGCAGCATAATCCATGAAGAGAACAAAAAGATGGTAGGTAAGTCGTCCATACACAATAAGAACAAAAGTGGACGCAGCACGCTCCCCTGAGGGACTCCGGATAATACGGGACTGTATGGAGATAGGGATCCAGAAAGACTAATGCGTTTCTTTTTCCCTGAGAGACAACAATCTAGCAAAGAGAGGATCTGTCCATGAATATTATATGGGGGGGTGGGGTTAAAGTTATTAACTGCAGAAATAATGTCCATAAATAGTGAGACAGCATCATTAATTTTACCTTCATTCCGTATACATCAAAGAATTAAATCAAGGACGTGATTAATACTGCCCCACGGTGCCTTCTTTCATAACCATGTAAAGTGCTTAGAGTCAAAAATGTTATTTTTGGATGACGGTCTAAGCAAGGGAAAATCGGCGTCCAGAGATTCATCATCGGATGAAAACCAATTTGTACGTGGAGTGATGACAAGATCATTTGGAGAAGAAACGACATAATCAAGGATGTAATCACCAAGAGTAGGAAATAAGTTATATTGACTGACTCCTAAGCCTTGAAGAAAAGTATCTAAAAACCAGTGGTCATTAGGGCAATAAAATATACTGATCTAAGGTCAATCCAATCTATTGATAAATTAAAATCACAAAAAACAACTATATTGCTATCATTGATGGCTGCAAGCACAGAACCCCTGCAATTTCGAGAACGGAAATAGGAGAGTTTCTGTCAAGTCAATAATAACAGCAAATCCTTTTTTACCCTTTTACACGTTTAATTTCAACCCATATTATTTCACAGTTAGTTGTACGGTCATTACGTAATTTACACTCTCATTTATTATTCACAGAAATCAGAACGCCACCACCACGACTTCCTCTATCATTCCTATAAATGTTAAAATGTGATGATATGGGTAGTTCACTGTTGTCAACACTTTCATTTAGACATGTTTCAGTAAAAATCAGGCAGTCGCGATTCACTAACTCACCTATATGCATTGATAAGCCAGTCAATTTATTTTTCACGCTTTGAAAGCCCTGATAATACGCAGAGAATATATGATCACTTGCTGATGGGTCAGGATTTAATCAGATATCACCATAAAGAAGAACTAAAACCAAAAGATGGATACAAGGATGCATGGATTTCTTAGTTGTATATGATTTTGATACGTTTCTTCCTGACGCAGTCTGGAAACCAGTAATCATGCCGTAGGCTGTAAGATATAGTTTCCTTTGTCTGGTTGTCAGAACTCCCAGCATTCTACAGGAACTGTGACATAGCCAACTCTATGCGAATATTGTTTTAGTAAGAGGTAGGGATGGGACTTGGGTATAAACCCACTGTGTAGGTAATTGAAAATGGGTAAATTGTCGATATACACCGAAATTGTACAGTATTTACCTTTCCAAAAAAAATGTGTTTATTAGTACAAAATGGAAGATTACATAATAAGCAGACAGTGGCTTCTAAAATAACATAATACTATCTTCCAAATACAAATGTGGTTAAAGAAAGATGCAAACTTGCAACACTGGAAACTCATAATTTATATCTGGTAACACTGCTTCAATAAACTCCATCTCTAATGTAGTTCAATACTGGTATAGAGTTGAGACTTGCTGACAATAGACGTGCATGTTACCTTAGCTGAGTTCTCTAAACTTTCTTTTACTCAGGGAGAGAAAAACCGAAAATGGGCAGAAAGAAAAGTAATGTTTGGAGCGCATATGAGGCATTGGATTAGAAAGTGGCCGAACTCAGTTTTGAGACACTGTGAGATGTTAAGATTTTTATCAGATAGAAAAAGCGGATAAAATCGTTTTTTTTGTGCTCCCATTCATATATATATATATATATATATATATATATATATATATATACAACGGCACCTACTTTCCAAAATTTATGTGGGTGCATATGAATGGCGGGACATGTTATATGTTTTCAGGGGAGTCTCGATATATTTTGTTGATTTCCTTTCAATTCAAATCATTTATGAATACTTATCATAAAGAACTGTGCTCGATTCTGTTAACAATTTAGGTCTAGTTCCATTTTTATTCCATAGGTCTAGTTCCAATATAGGAGACTGTCTTTGACTAGGCCAGAGACAGGCAGAGAAGGGGTAAGTGTTGCTTGGTTGCTTTACACAAGCAAATTTAAAACCAACAATTGTTTTAGAGATTAGAAATTTTAAACTCCATCTCGTTGTTTTAATTGTTTATTATTATTATTATTATTATTATTATTATTATTATTATTATTATTATTATTATTATTATTATTATTATTATTATTAGGAATATCAATGTTATTTTGTTTCTGTCAAACTAAACATCTTGTGGTTTATAGACTGACGAAAACATGAAGTTTAAAGGTCAAGCTCTTGGTGATTTCATGCGTTTTCCAGCCCACGTCGTACTCTGGGACCTACCGTAGGTAAGTCATGACTTCACTTAGGAACTAATATGTGCACAATCCAAAAATACATGTTTCAGAATCCTAAGGTACTCAAGCAATAATTTTTATTGAAGGAACTTCGCTACGGGCATATAATTTGAAGTACTCACTAACCCCCTCTATAAAAAATTGTTTTGAAAGTACCGGAGGATTCCGAAACATGGAAATTTGGATAGGACACATATTAGTTCCTAAATAAAGTCTTTAGCCGACTACATTAGGTGCCGTAGTTTAGGAGTAATGGACCTGTAAACTTCATTTTATCATGTTTTCGTTAGCCTATAACTCCGAAAGGAAGCATTTGTGCATCCAGGTTGGTCCATACTTTTGGTCTTATCTTGGTGTCAGAAATTACCCCATATATATACAGTATGGCGCTTAATTCGTTATACAAAGGCAGAGTAGTGATTCCTGAGAGTAAAACAAACAAAAAAGTTCCAATAAACATAGGGTGAAAACCACATCGTTTACGTGTTATAGGCTGCCGAAATCATAAAAAAATGAATTTTAAAGGTTCATAGCTCCAAAACTATGGGACCTACCTTAGTCGGGTCAAAACTTCACTTAGGAACTAGTATGTGCCCTATCCAAAAATTCGTGTTTATGAATCCGCTTCCACAACAATTTTTAAAGAGGGAGTTTGACTAAGGGTCTATGATATAAAGTACTCTCCAACTATCTCCATAAAAATTGTTGCGTGAGTACCTTAGGATTCTGAAACATTAATTTTTGCATAGAGCACACACTAGTTAATAAGTGAAGCTTTGAGCCGACTACAGTAGGTCCAATAGTTTCGGAGCTGTGGACCTTTAGAATTCATTTTTTCATGATTTCGGCAGCCTATAACACGTAAACGATAGGGTTTTCGCCCCATGTTTATAGGAACTTTTTTGTTTGTTTTACTCTCAGGAATCACTCCTCTGTTTTTGTACAACGAATTTAGCGCCAACAACACACACACACACACACACACACACACACATATATATATATATATATATATATATATATATATATATATATATATATATATATATATACACTCGTGCTCATAAATTAAGGATAATACAGATACATGGTGAAACAACGCTCTGGTGGGCGGTTTTAGGTTGGAAATCACCTGGGGGTAGGACCATGCGGTGCATTTGACCATTCGGTGCGGTGCATGCGGTGCGGTGGTCGCACGGTGGCGCTGGCAGCAGTCCAAATACGCAGAGGTGTGTTGGTGCATGTCAGAGTGCGGTGCAGCGTATGAGTGTGCAGATGTTGTTAGACGTGCTAATGGTGACTGTGTGTTGAAAATGGCTCAAAGAACACATATTGATGACGTTATGAGGGGTAAAATAATAGAGCGACTGGAGGCTGGTCATACACAGCAGGTCGTAGCACGGGCCCTCGGTGTACCACAAAGTGTGATCTCAAGATTATAGCAACGATTCCAGCAGACAGGAAACGTGTCCAGACGCTACAGTACGGGACGTCCACAGTGTTCAACACCTCAAGAAGACTGATATCTCGCCATCAGTGCCCGAGGACGTCCACGGAGTACAGCAGGTAGCCTTGCTCGGGACCTTGCCACAGCCACTGGAAGAGTTGTCTCCCGACACACAGTCTACAGACGACTGAACAGACATGGTTTATTCGCCCGGAGACCTACAAGGTGCATTCTACTGACCCCTGTTCACAGGAGAGCCCGTAAAGCCTGGTGTCAAGAACACAGTACATGGTCAATGGAACAGTGGTCCCAGGTTATGTTCACGGACGAGTCCAGGTATAGTCTGAACAGTGATTCTCGCCGGGTTATCATCTGGCGTGAACCAGGAACCAGATACCAATCCCATAATGTCCTTGAAAGGGACTTGTATAGAGGTAGTGATTTGATGGTGTGGGGTGGGATTATGATTGGTTCATGTACACCACTGCATGTCTTTGACAGAGGAACTGTAACAGGTCAGGTGTATCGGGACGTCTTTTTCATCAGTATGTTCGCCTTTTCAGGAGTGCCGTGGGTCCCATCTTCCTCCTGATGGATGATAACACAGGGCCCCACCGAGCTGCCAATCTGGAGGAGTACCGTGAAACAGAAGATATCAGGCGAATGGAGTGGCCTGCCTGTTCCCCAGACCTAAACCCCATCGAGCATGTCTGGGATGCTCTCGATCGGCGTATCGCTGCACGTCTTCAAACCCCTAGGACACTTCAGCAATTCCGACAGGCACTGGTGCAAGAATGGGAGGCTATATCCCAGCAGCTGCTCGACCACCTGATCCAGAGTATGCCAACCCTTTGTGCGGCCTGTGTACGTGTGCATGGTGATCATATCCCATATTTATGTCAGGGTACATGCGCAGAAAACAGTGGCGTTGTGTAGCACATGTGTTTCTCAACTTATCACCAATACCGTGGATACCGTGGATATCACTAATACCGTGGTACCGATATGTTTCGTTTGTTCGTATGTTGTGTTCACTATGTGTCTATGCTATTAGCGCCAGTTTTGTGTAGTTCCACCTTGTGTAGTACTACAATCTGCAATTATCCTTAATTTTTGAGCATGAGTGTATATATATATCTATATATATATATATATATATATATATATATATATATATATATATATATATATATATATATATCTGGATAGATAGATAGATGTTATAAAATTGTAAGTAAATGTGTTTTAAGTAAAATTATATAGGGGAGACCGGGATATTCATGAACACTTATGCTTTTATTATATTTTTTTTCTTTTTAGAGCTAAAATTAAGATTTCCTGTGTATAGAAAGCTTGGAGTTTTTCCTGTTTACTAAAGTGCAGAGGAAAGTCAAAAGTAACATTTTTTCAAGAAATCAGTGAAATGTTTTAAAAATGTACCTATGTTCGAGATTGCCCCAGTGGTCGGGGTAATCCCGAACATACTGTTTACTTTAAACTTTCCTTTACAAAAGAAGCGAAATGCATTAAAATACATTAAAATTATACTGTAGTTTAGTATTTAAATCTTTAATAAGAAATATAAGTACAAACATACTCGTAACTCAAGTTAATGAGAAACACGACCAGACCTCACCATCTTTGAAACTATTACAAATGAAAGCTAATAAGTAATACGCTAAACAAAATGTAATATTATGAAACAAATTCAGAAATAACGGTGTATTAAGTAAAATATTTATTAAAATGAAAACATTATTTGGAATTATAAAAATCAAGATATACACATTTATGTTTTGCTCCCAAAAGACAGTATTCTTTATTAGTCCAATGTTCAAATGCGGTTAATAGGCTAAAGAGAATTGGCTAACTCATAATATATGCCACTAGGCTAAATAAATTTGTTAAACTCTCTGTGAATCACACACAGAAAAACATTGCAGCCTAGGATGAAGGAAAAGATCTAAAATACGGTTTGCTGATCATAGAATAATGAAGTAGGCTACTAATGGCCTAAAATAATAAATATAGCAAACTATTCTAATTAAGAAAGCTAATAACGCTTATTAACAAGATATGATCTATTTCCCAAACCAATTTCATTAACTTATTACTTACTTTTGAATAAGGAAAACTATTTAAAAACTTTTGATAATTTATTTCACACTATTGGTCAACAGGGCCGGATTTCCCAATAGGCCCGGTAGGCCCGGGCCTATGGGCGCAAGCTCCCAGAGGGCGCACAGCCGAGAGAAAAAATAAAAAATATCTAGAAATAAAAATAAACTTAATATAAAATAGCCATAACTTAACATATTTTTTGAATTGATTTAAAAAATCAGACTAGTAAAGCATTCTGATTTTGAAGTTCATTGGAACAAATAATTGTTGGTAAAGTTCACCAATCTTTTGTTAATACATTAACAGTATTTTGTTAAACCCAGAACCAAGTAAATTCCTCAAAAAACTTGCAATAATAAAATTGCATCGTGGAGTGGTGTTTAAGAAATTAACATATAGGCCTGATATAATTTTTTAATAAAGGTATTTTAGGAAAGTAACTTTAACCAGACTAGGGGGCGCCAAAATGCTAAATCCGGCCCTGTTGGTCAATCCCGAAGACTCCGGCGTAATGGCAAACATTCTGTCCGGCATTTCCCGATATGAGTCACGATTTTATTGTTAAAGTTGAAATTAATTGTTGACTGCATACAGGTTGGAAAGATTACAAAGAATTAATGTAGGGGAATTCCCCTCAAATATAGTGGAATATATATAGCCTTATCTGTAACCATACATATAAGATATGATCCAAGTTACCTTGCCCAGATTGTTGAATCAACGTTATAAGTGAATCGACAAAAACAAGAAAACGTCTTCTTCTTGGTAATCCACTCAATTGACTGTCACAAAATTTATGCTACACTTTTCCAAGTCTCTCCGTTAACATGGAGCAAAATAATCGGTTTTCTAACAAGTTTCCTTGGGCTTAAACTTGGGTGTTCGACATTACCTCAGTGTTAGTGAATACCCCGGTTTCCCCTATATTATAAAAATGAAAGTGACTATTTTTGTGACGCTTAACCTCTTGAACCACCCAACTGCTCTTGACCGAATTTCCAACTTGGATGAAATTCGGGCCAGGGACTGTTTTTATCGTTCCACTTTGACGGTAAAACTTAGGGGAGGAAGAGAGGAGGGATAATATACATATATATATATGTAAAACTTAATAACTGTTGAACCACCTGACCAATCTTGATCAAATTTTCGTCATTGATGAGGTTTCGACTTGTGATGAAGTTCGGACCTGAGGAATTTTTTTCATATCACTTTGACGGTGAAACTTAGAGAGAGGAAAGAAATAATAATAATAATAATAAAATGACCAATATTATACAGTGCCGAATCTATAGTTTTTGGGGTTGCTGAGATGAACAGTGACACTTCTAATTCTGTTTAAATTCTAACTCTGCTCCACAGCTTGGGTTAGGGGAACGGGATTTATATAAAAATGATCAAAGATGACTAATATATATGTCGTCTTCATAGTTTTCTGGTTTCCTGAGTTGAACAGTGACAATTTTGATCCGGCTTACGTCCAAATTCAACTCAGTAACTCGGAAAGGGGGGGGGGGAATCATAAAAATGATCAAAACTGACCAACAATAGTGTCTAATCCATAGTTTTTGGGAGTTGATAAGATGAACAGTGACACTTGCGATCCCGTTTAAGTCCAAATTCAGAACCGCAACTTGAAGAAGAAAGGAGTCTTATAAAACGATCGAAAATGACCACTATCAGTGTGAAATACATGGTTTTCGGTTTCACTGAGATGAACAGTGACACTTCCCATGCCGTTCCCCGTAACATGGAGGAGGCGAGGTCGAGACATAAAAACCATCGAAAATAGCCGATATTAGTGACGAATCCATAGTTTCCGGGATTGCTGTGATGAATAGTGACACAACCAATGGCGTTTAAATCTAAATTCAGCCACGAAAGATGGGGAGGAGAAGGAGAGATAAATATAAAAATCATCGAAAGTGACCGGTATAAGGGAGCGCTTTAGTAATAAATAAATGTGACTGACTAACGAAACATATTACTATTTTTTTTAAATTTAACCCAGAGAAACGGGTTATTGATGGTTACAGATCTAGGAAAAAGTAAGTGAATTATTTACGTTTAAGGAGTTTGATGTTTCTTTACAGAACTTATGTTATATAAGACGACATAAATTGGGATGCGAAGCACAATTCAGATTTTAATCCTGGACAAGAATGAGATAAGAATTAAAGAAGCAATTATCTCTCTTTTTCTTTTTTTCTTTTTTATCTTTTTTTGTCTTTTTTTTTTTTTTTTTTTTGTTTCCCAAAACTTAAATTTGATGCATAACCTTGATTATTGTGAACGTTTGGTATAAAGAGAGGAGTTCATTACTGAATTCTCTGCGTCTGTGTGTGTGTATGTCTGCCTGTCTGTCCGTCTGTCTGTTATTTGCGATTTTTTTCTCAATTTTGAGCTCTCCATTCGATAGAGCATCAAAAACTATGTAAGAAAGTAATTTAATTTTTCGTGTCACTCTTACCGTTACCGAGATGTTGGCCAAAAAAGTGTCCGATTTCCGGATATTTAAGGCAGGAGCGTCATTTCAGATTTTGCTTGCGGGGGGGGGGGGGCAAGACCCCTTGATATAAGTAAAATTTCGCGTTTTTCACTGACTTACTACTATTCTATTGATAAAATCTATATACATCTCAAACTCAGGGGGGCAAATGCCCCTCTCTGCCCCCCCTAAATGACGCTCCTGATTTAAGGAGCCACATCTCGGGAACCATAAGGTAGACCACTATAGAGAGATGATATTGGTGTTGATCAATACCAAAGAGGATGTTAAACATTTTGGTACCAAATAGATGGCGCTGTAGAAACAAAGTACACTTTGAGGAGGTTTTCTTAAAATGTTAAACAAAAAGATATTAGTTTACAGACTAACATAAAATGCACTAATTTTTCTTGCTAGATGCGGTAAATAATATAATTCATTTAATTGCTCTTAATACTATAAAGACTACCTTGCAAAATTCGGTGAAAGTACTTGTTCAAATTTAACCTAAAATTCTCGATCAGTACACATTATGCATAGGTTTGGCAATGCATTCTCTCGCTTAATTTTATACTAGATTGTTTATCTAACTAACCAGTGAGTAAGTGAACACTAAAAATGTGTTTCCTATTGTGCTAGTAATCCACAATTAGAAGCAAGGAGCAGTGTTACGTGTACGCCACATGAGAGAGCTTTGTTTCTTATCCTGTGATATTTGCTCAATTAATGTTGAAACTGGGAGCTCCCTCTGTGGCTAAGTGGTGTAACTTATTTCTCTAGGATAAACCCGGAAAAAAAGTTTTCTCTTATGGGTGACGTTTTAAAACGATTTTCTCAAAAACGACTCAAGCAATTTAGTACATAACTGTTATTTCATTAATAAGTATTTCGTTAGCAAACCGACAATATGACATTATTCATTAGTCCTGAAAATGTTCAGAATATGTAGTTTTCTCTTGGGAATAAGTTTCTTCCGGTCTATTTTCTAAAGAAAAAAAAAGGTAAGAAACGACATAGGAAATTTAGTTTATATTTCACAAATAAATATGTCTTTAATAACAAAACAATGTGACCTAAAAATTATCGTAAATAAACACCCACACATCAGATGTATTTCATTTTTAGGGATGAGTTTCTTCTTTATCGATTTTCTCAAAAGAAACTCAAGAGTTTTTGTTCATATTGCATAAATAAATATTTTATTATTAACGTCTTTATGTATAATAATTCTTTGTCCTCAAAATAAAATTTCACAAGCTGTAGTCCAGTCTTTGGGATGATTTTTGGTCCATTTTCTCATCAACACTTCGGTCAATTAGGTTCAAACTTTATAAAATGTACCGGTGTAGCAGGAAAATCAGACCCCAGGAAAATTGTCACCAAGGGGTGTTAATTTTCCCAGGAAAATTGTCACCCCAGGGGCATAAACTTCCCGAATATTATTAAAAATGTACATATGAGGGGTAAAATTTTCCTGCCCAGGAAAAATGGACCCCCACCTAACAAACACAGAAAAAAACTACCAAAAAATTCAATCCTTTGTCATTTCAATAGTCTTTAGAAAGCCCATTTGTCCACACAGTAGGGTGGGGGTATAATTTTCCTGGCCAGGAACAATGGACCCTACCTAAGAAAACGCTGAAAATAAGCACCAAAAAATTAAAACTTTTGCCATTTCATATGTCTTTCGAAACGAGATTTATCCACACAGTAGGGTGGGGGTATAATTTTCCTGGCCAGGAAAAATGGACCCCACCTAAAAAAGACGCTGAAAATAAGCACCAAAAAATTAAAACTTTTGTCATTTCATGTGTCTTTAGAAAAGATATTTGTCCACACAGTAGGGTGGGGGTATAATTTTCCTGGCCAGGATAAATGGACCCCACCTAAAAACGCTGAAAATAAGAACCAAAAAATTAAAACTTTTGTCATTTCATGTGTCTTTAGAAAAGATATTTGTCCACACAGTAGGGTGGGGGTATAATTTTCCTGGCCAGGAAAAATGGACCCCCACGTAAAAATCGCAATAAATAACCACCAAAAAATTCAATCTTTGGTCATTTCATTAGTCTTTAGAAAGGAGATTTGTCCATGCAGTACGATGGGGGTATAATTTTCCTGGCCAGGAAAAATGGACCCCCACGTAAAAATCGCAATAAATAACCACCAAAAAATTCAATCTTTTGTCATTTCATTAGTCTTTAGAAAGGAGATTTCCCCATGTAGTACGATGGGGGTTTAATTTTCCTGGCCAGGAAAAATGGACCCCTACGTAAAAATCGCAATAAATAATAACCAAAAAATTCAATCTTTGGTCATTTCATTAGTCTTTAGAAAGGAGATTTGTCCACACAGTAGGGTGGGGGTATAATTTTCCTGGCCAGCAAAAATGGACCCCACCTAAAAACGCTGAAAATAAGAACCAAAAAATTAAAACTTTTGTCATTTCATGTGTCTTTAGAAAAGATATTTGTCCACACAGTAGGGTGGGGGTATAATTTTCCTGGCCAGGAAAAATGGACCCCCACGTAAAAATCGCAATAAATAACCACCAAAAAATTCAATCTTTGGTCATTTCATTAGTCTTTAGAAAGGAGATTTGTCCATGCAGTACGATGGGGGGATAATTTTCCTGGCCAGGAAAAATGGACCCCCACGTAAAAATCGCAATAAATAACCACCAAAAAATTCAATCTTTGGTCATTTCATTAGTCTTTAGAAAGGAGATTTCCCCATGTAGTACGATGGGGGTTTAATTTTCCTGGCCAGGAAAAATGGACCCCTACGTAAAAATCGCAATAAATAATAACCAAAAAATTCAATCTTTGGTCATTTCATTAGTCTTTAGAAAGGAGATTTGTCCACACAGTAGGGTGGGGGTATAATTTTCCTGGCCAGCAAAAATGGACCCCACCTAAAAACGCTGAAAATAAGAACCAAAAAATTAAAACTTTTGTCATTTCATGTGTCTTTAGAAAAGATATTTGTCCACACAGTAGGGTGGGGGTATAATTTTCCTGGCCAGGAAAAATGGACCCCCACGTAAAAATCGCAATAAATAACCACCAAAAAATTCAATCTTTGGTCATTTCATTAGTCTTTAGAAAGGAGATTTGTCCATGCAGTACGATGGGGGTATAATTTTCCTGGCCAGGAAAAATGGACCCCCACGTAAAAATCGCAATAAATAACCACCAAAAAATTCAATCTTTGGTTATTTCATTAGTCTTTAGAAAGGAGATTTCCCCATGTAGTACGATGGGGGTTTAATTTTCCTGGCCAGGAAAAATGGACCCCTACGTAAAAATCGCAATAAATAATAACCAAAAAATTCAATCTTTGGTCATTTCATTAGTCTTTAGAAAGGAGATTTCCCCATGTAGTACGATGGGGGTTTAATTTTCCTGGCCAGGAAAAATGGACCCCTACGTAAAAATCGCAATAAATAATAACCAAAAAATTCAATCTTTGGTCATTTCATTAGTCTTTAGAAAGGAGATTTGTCCACACAGTAGGGTGGGGGTATAATTTTCCTGGCCAGCAAAAATGGACCCCACCTAAAAACGCTGAAAATAAGAACCAAAAAATTAAAACTTTTGTCATTTCATGTGTCTTTAGAAAAGATATTTGTCCACACAGTAGGGTGGGGGTATAATTTTAATGGCCAGGAAAAATGGACCCCCACGTAAAAATCGCAATAAATAACCACCAAAAAATTCAATCTTTGGTCATTTCATTAGTCTTTAGAAAGGAGATTTGTCCATGCAGTACGATGGGGGTATAATTTTCCTGGCCAGGAAAAATGGACCCCCACGTAAAAATCGCAATAAATAACCACCAAAAAATTCAATCTTTGGTCATTTCATTAGTCTTTAGAAAGGAGATTTCCCCATGTAGTACGATGGGGGTTTAATTTTCCTGGCCAGGAAAAATGGACCCCTACGTAAAAATCGCAATAAATAATAACCAAAAAATTCAATCTTTGGTCATTTCATTAGTCTTTAGAAAGGAGATTTGTCCACACAGTAGGGTGGGGGTATAATTTTCCTGGCCAGGAAAAATGGACCCCACCTAAAAAGCGCTGAAAACAACCACCAAAAAATTCATGTAGGGTGGGGGTAAAATTTTCCTGGCCAGGAAATATGGACCCTCACCTAAGAAACGCAGTAAATAACCACCAAAAACCAAAAAATTGTCATTTCATTAGTCTTTAGAAAGCCGATTTTTCCACACACTAGGGTGAGGGTACAATATTCTTGGCCAGGAAAAATGGTCCCCCACTTAAAAAACGCTGTAAATAACCAACAAAAAATTCATTTTTTGTTATTTCATTAGTCTTTATAAAGGAGATTTGTCCATATAGTAGGGTGGGGGTATAATTTTCTTTGCTAGGAAAAATGGATCCCCGCTTATAAACGCAGTAAATAACAACAAAAGAATCAATCTTTCGTTATTTCAGTAGTCTTTACAAGGGCTATTTGTCCATGCAGTAGAATGGGGGTTTAATTTTCGTGCCCAGGAAAAATTGGCTCAACACGAAAAAACTGAAAATAACCATCAAAATTTCAATCACTTGTCATTTCATTAGTCTTTAGAAAGAAAATTTGTCCATACAATAGTGTCGGGTATAATTGTCCTGGCCAGGAAAAAGGGACCCCAAATAACAAACCGTAAATAACCACCAAAAAATCAGACTTTTGTAATTTTTTAGTGTTTAGAAAGGAGATTTGTCCATACAGTAGTATGGTTGCCAATTTTTCCTAGCCAGAAAAACTATACCCCCATTGTAGTGAGTGAACAAATCTCCTTTCAAAAGATCTACGAAATGACAAAAATTGAATTTTTTGGTCTTAATTACTATGTTATTTAGATTTGGTCCGTCTTTCCTTGCAAGGAATATACCCGCACAGTACTGTGTGAGCAAATTTCCTTTCAAAAGACCAATGGAATAACAAAAGTCTGAATTATTTGGTGGTTATTTACTGTGTTTATTAGGTTGGAGTCCATTTTTCCTGGCCTGAAAAATTATACCCATACCCTAGTATGTGAATAAATCTCCTTTAAGAAGACCAATGAAATGATGAAATATTTAATTTTTCGATGGTTATTTATTGTGTTTGTCACGTGGGGTCCACTTCTCCAGGCCAGGAAAATTATACGCCATCCTACTGTATGGACAAATCTCCTTTCTAAAGACTAATGAAGTGACCAAAGATTGAATTTTTGGTTGTTATTTACTGCGATGTTAGGTGGGGGTCCGTTTTTCTTGACTACGAAAATTATGTCCCCACTACTGTGTGGACAAACCTCGTTTCCAAAGACTAATGAAATGGCAAAAGTTTAAATTTTTTGTGCTTATTTTCAGCGTTTTTTACGTGTCGGTCCATTTTTCCTAGCCAGGAAAATTATACCCAAAACCTAGTGTGTGAACCCATCTCCTCTCTAAAGACTAACGAAATGACAAAGTTTTAATTTGAAAGTGGTTATTTACTGCGTTTTTTAGGTGAGGGTCCTTTTTTCCTGGCCAGAACAATTATACCCCCACCCTACTGTATGAACAAATCTCCTTCGTGAAGACTGCAAAATGACAAAACTTTGAATTTGTTGGTGTTTATTTACTGCGTTTCTTCGGTGGGGGTCCATTTTTCCAGGCCAGGAAAATTATACCCCCACCCTACTATATGAACAAATCTCCTTTCTAAAGACTAATGAAATGACAAAAGATTGAATTTGTTGATGGTTATTTTCAACGTTTTTTTAGAAAGACGTAAAGACTACCCAAGGACAAAAGATTGAAATTTTTGTTTTTTTTTCAGTATTTTTAGGTGGGCCTCCATTTTTCCTGGAGCGGAAAATTGTACCCCCACCCTAGTGTGTGGACAAATCTCCCTTCTAAAGACTAAGGAAATGACAAAATTTTAATTTTTTGGTGGTTATTTAATGCGTTCCTTTTAGGTGGGGGTCCATTTTTTCTTGCCAGGAAAATTATACGCCATCCTACTGTATGGACAAATCTCCTTGCTAAAGACTAATAAAATGACAAAAGTTTTAATTCCTTGGTGCTTATTTTCAGCGTTTTTTTAGGTGGGGTCCATTTTTCCTGGCCAGGAAAATTATACCCCCACCCTACTGTGTGGATAAGTCTCGTTTCCAAAGACATATGAAATGACAAAAGTTTTAACTTTTTGGTGCTTATTTTCAGCATTTTTAGGTGTGGTCCATTTTTCCTGGCCAGGAAAATTATACCCCCACCCTACTGTGTGGATAAATCTCGTTTCTAAAGACATATGAAATGACAAAAGTTTTAATTCCTTGGTGCTTATTTTCAGCGTTTTTTTAGGTGGGGTCCATTTTTCCTGGCCAGGAACATTATACCCCCACCCTACTGTGTGGATAAATCTCGTTTCCAAAAACATATCAAATGACAAAAGTTTTAATTTTTTGGTTCTTATTTTCAGCGTTTTTAGGTGGGGTCCATTTTTCCTGGCCAGGAAAATTATACCCCCACCCTACTGTGTGGATAAATCTCGTTTCTAAAGACATATGAAATGACAAAAGTTTTAATTTTTTGGTGCTTATTTTCAGCGTTTTTAGGTGGGGTCCGTTTTTCCTGGCCAGGAAAAATATACCCCCACCCTACTGTGTGGACAAATCTCGTTTCCAAAGACATATGAAATGACAAAAGTTTTAATTTTTTGGTTCTTATTTTCAGCGTTTTTTTTAGGTGGGGTCCATTTTTCCTGGCCAGGAAAATTATACCCCCACCCTACTATGTGGACAAATCTCGTTTCCAAAAACACATGAAATGACAAAAGTTTTAATTTTTTGTTGCTTATTTTCAGCGTTTTCTTAGGTGGGGTCCATTTTTCCTGGCCAGGAAAATTATACCCCCACCCTACTGTGTGGACAAATCTCGTTTCCAAAAACATATGAAATGACAAAAGTTTTAATTTTTTGGTGCTTATTTTCAGCGTTTTTTTAGGTGGGGTCCATTTTTCCTGGCCAGGAAAATTATACCCCCACCCTACTATGTGGACAAATCTCGTTTTCAAAAACATATGAAATGACAAAAGTTTTAATTTTTTGGTGCTTATTTTCAGCGTTATTTTAGGTGGGGTCCATTTTTTCTGGCCAGGAAAATTATACCCCCACCCTACTGTGTGGACAAATCTCGTTTCCAAAAACATATGAAATGACAAAAGTTTTAATTTTTTGGTTCTTATTTTCAGCTTTTTTAGGTGGGGTCCATTTTTCCTGGCCAGGAACATTATACCCCCACCCTACTGTGTGGATAAATCTCGTTTCTAAAGACATATGAAATGACAAAAGTTTTAATTTTTTGGTGCTTATTTTCAGCGTTTTTAGGTGGGGTCCGTTTTTCCTGGCCAGGAAAAATATACCCCCACCCTACTGTGTGGACAAATCTCGTTTCCAAAGACATATGAAATGACAAAAGTTTTAATTTTTTGGTTCTTATTTTCAGCGTTTTTTTTTAGGTGGGGTCCATTTTTCCTGGCCAGGAAAATTATACCCCCACCCTACTGTGTGGATAAATCTCGTTTCCAAAGACATATGAAATGACAAAAGTTTTAATTTTTTGGTGCTTATTTTCAGCGTTTTTAGGTGGGGTCCGTTTTTCCTGGCCAGGAAAAATATACCCCCACCCTACTGTGTGGACAAATCTCGTTTCCAAAGACATATGAAATGACAAAAGTTTTAATTTTTTGGTTCTTATTTTCAGCGTTTTTTTTAGGTGGGGTCCATTTTTCCTGGCCAGGAAAGTTATACCCCCACCCTACTATGTGGACAAATCTCGTTTCCAAAGACACATGAAATGACTAAAGTTTTAATTTTTTGGTGCTTATTTTCAGCGTTTTTTTAGGTGGGGTCCATTTTTCCTGGCCAGGAAAATTATACCCCCACCCTACTGTGTGGACAAATCTCGTTTTCAAAAACATATGAAATGACAAAAGTTTTAATTTTTTGGTGCTTATTTTCAGCGTTATTTTAGGTGGGGTCCATTTTTTCTGGCCAGGAAAATTATACCCCCACCCTACTGTGTGGACAAATCTCGTTTCCAAAAACATATGAAATGACAAAAGTTTTAATTTTTTTGTGCTTATTTTCAGCGTTTTTAGGTGGGGTCCGTTTTTCCTGGCCAGGAAAAATATACCCCCACCCTACTGTGTGGACAAATCTCGTTTCCAAAGACATATGAAATGACAAAAGTTTTAATTTTTTGGTTCTTATTTTCAGCGTTTTTTTTTTAGGTGGGGTCCAATTTTCCTGGCCAGGAAAATTATACCCCCACCCTACTATGTGGACAAATCTCGTTTCCAAAGACACATGAAATGACAAAAGTTTTAATTTTTTGTTGCTTATTTTCAGCGTTTTCTTAGGTGGGGTCCATTTTTCCTGGCCAGGAAAATTATACCCCCACCCTACTATGTGGACAAATCGGCTTTCTTAAAGACTAATGAAATGGCAAAGCATTGAATTTTTCGGTGGTTGTTTTCAGCGTTTTTTAGTTGGAGTCCATTTATCCTGGCCAGGAAAAATATACCCCCACCCTACTGTGTGGACAAATCTCGTTTCCAAAGACATATGAAATGACAAAAGTTTTAATTTTTTGGTTCTTATTTTCAGCGTTTTTTTTTTAGGTGGGGTCCATTTTTCCTGGCCAGGAAAATTATACCCCCACCCTACTATGTGGACAAATCTCGTTTCCAAAGACACATGAAATGACAAAAGTTTTAATTTTTTGTTGCTTATTTTCAGCGTTTTCTTAGGTGGGGTCCATTTTTCCTGGCCAGGAAAATTATACCCCCACCCTACTATGTGGACAAATCGGCTTTCTTAAAGACTAATGAAATGGCAAAGCATTGAATTTTTCGGTGGTTGTTTTCAGCGTTTTTTAGTTGGAGTCCATTTATCCTGGCCAGGTAAATTTAACCCCCTCCCTACTCTGTGGACAAATCTCGTTTCTAAAGACACATGAAATAACAAAAGTTTTAATTTTTTGGTAGTTTTTTTTGTGTTTGTTAGGTGGGGTGAATTTTTCCTTGCCATAAAAATTATACCCCCACCCTACTGTGTGGAGAAATGGGCTTCCTAACTACTAATAAAATGACAAAGGATTGAATTTTTTGGTAGTTTTTTTTCGTTTTGTTAGGTGGGGGTCCATTTTTCCTGGCCAGGTAAATTATACCCCAATATATACATTTTAATTGATATTCGGGAAATTTATGCCCCCGGGGTGACAATTTTCCTGGGAAAATTAACGCCCTGGGGTGATAATTTTCCTAGGAAAAATATCACCCCGTGTAAAGGTGGTTCCTGGGGTCTTAGTTTCCTGGGAAAAATAGCACCCGGGGTGACAATTTTCCTGGGGTCTGATTTTCCTGCTACACCTGTATGTTTCGTTAATTACTTCACAATACGCGATGTGTCGTTTTTCATAAATCAATGAACAAGAGGTAATTTATTCTTGGGAGAGAATTCCTTTTCGACGGTAATGATCAGAAATGAAGGAAATTGTGAAATGAATAAAGTGGTAGAACCCCGAGAAAACACATACAAGTACACACACATGCTGTTTATCCACCACAAAGTTCATTTGGATGTGAGCTAGGATCGAACCAAAGACCCCATGTACCTGAGGTGAACGCTGTACCACTGAGCCATTCATATGTTATAAATAAATATTTCGTTAGTAATATATAATGTTGTGTTAAATATTCCCTTCGGTTCAACTTTGCCTCAACAATTGCTATAATATTATTCGCATTTTACTATAGATGTTTCAGTTATAGGTTAATTGTAGCATTATGCAATTTAGTTTAAGGAAATTGGAGCGATAAAATTTAGTGTGGTGGCCCATACCTTTTATTGCTCTATGTACACGTAGATCGATACTATCAGGAGAAGTTACAGTGGAAACTATCACTTTCCGTTTTAGTAGATGTTTAACGATAGAAATGATAAGTATTGCTGAGACGTTTAATCGATTGCAAGAAGCCATTTCTCGCTAATTTACCGCATTTTCTACCTAGTTATATATTAAACAAATTTAAACGCGGAAATGAAACATTTCTATAGTATTTCCAATTTGAAAATAATCTCTATCAAATTAATTCTATTCCCAACTTTTGACCCCGTGCGCACCGACTATGTGGGTGTTCCGGGGCTCCACCACTCACGCAAATAAACTTGTTGGTTCGGCGCAACCACAAAACTTTTAGTTTGATAGAAACAAAATAAAATAAATATTTTTCACGTGTCATTATCAAAAAAATAATAAGCAATTAAAACATTGAGATAGAAGTTAAAGTTTCTAATCTCTAAAACATAATTGTTGGTTTCAAATTTGTTTGTCCAAAGACAACTAAGCAACAAGTTAGCCACTTTGTAATTTATGTTCAGAACAAAATTCTTGCACAGTTCTTCCGGCAATACCATTAAAATTATTTGATTTTACGAAGATTTTTCATTTTAATTTGTATGAATGTGGTATTTTGATTTAGTAACGTGCTGATAATATCATTGACTCTTCCAATAATTGTGCATGTAAGTTTTTAAAATATACATTTAATGTTACGATTACATATAGTGAGAATATTCATTAGAGTAACTTATCCCTAAATTGGACTTAGGTTTGAACCAGTTTCTCTTGCGTGTAAGCAGTGTTTTTTCCAGACATGTTTTTGGGGGGCACTGTCCCCCGGATTTCTGAGAGTGCCCCCCCGGAAGAGAGCAAAATAATACGTCTGTAATATAATAATAAATAGAATAGTACCAGCAGTGCCCCCCGGAATACTAAGTGTGCTCCCCCTAGAACATATTCTGAAAGAACGACTGCGTGTAAGTCAACCATATTACCAACTGAGCTAAGGACAGCCCCAACTTATCTTTATAGTATTTGTATATTTTACTTTATCACAGCACAGTTCTTTATAGCAGTGTTCATAAAAGATTTTAACTGAAAGGAAATCAATGAAAAAATATCGAGATTTAACTGAAAACATATAACACGTCCCGCCATTAATATGTACTCACATAAATTTTGGAAAATCGGCGCATTCTGGTCGAAATTGAATAGTGAAGCACCAAATAGTTCGAGAATTTTGTCTTGGATTTATGAGACACAAGTAGACATAAAAAAAAAAACTAAAGTTCCTTAAAAGAAAACGAAATTAAGGAGTAACTTATGAAACAGTGAAGAAACTCGACTATATTTTCGTTTTGGAGTTGTCTTGGAAAGTGCTAAATATCCCACTACTAGATGGTACTCTAGGAACAAAGTATACTTTGAGGACATTTTCTTATAATGATAGACAACAGAATACTAATTTACAGACTAGTTTCTAACACGTTAATTTGTCACACTAGCGGTGGTAAGCGGTATAGTTCGTTTAATAGTAGTCAATACTATAAAGAATACCATACAAGATTCTGTGGGGATACTCATGAAATTTTAAGTTAAACTTATCAATCACTTTTCATTATCTGTATTTTGTCATTTAATAAAGGCTAATAAATGAAGGGAAGATATAAGATTTAGTCATCTGTCTTTTCTCAATGTCTGATGAAGAGGACCTTTGGTCCTTGAAATTATAACAACAAACGTATAGTTATTAATATAATTCATTTAGTTCTGATCAGAAATGTGTTTTCAAAATGTTATTGTGAGTATCCAGAACCATGGAGTTTATTTATTATGATTTACCTCCAAATTTGAAAAGGAGGATTAACACATGAAAAGACAAAAGGAGGAAGGTAATATCGTATATGCAACAGATAACATTTTTGAGGTGTCTAGAAGGAGTTACTCCAAAAGGTCTAAGGGTGAGGAAGAAAGGATTAACGTGTGACTCAGTGAGGTTCAAGAAACTAATCAGGAAAATTGAGAAAGAAGTGGTATGGGATGTCATAAGGAAAAGAACTAAGGAAGTGAGGAAAAGTGAAGAAATATCTAACCAAATTATAGAACATATTGTCGACAGCGTCACAAACTGTCGTATCTCTGTTTTCTAAACTTTTCAGGAGAGCGATTTTTAGGTTTTCACACAACTTTGAACATCCATAACTCAAAATCTATTTTACCGAAAGGAGAGGAAATTTACCAAGGTATAACTTAAATCATAAGAAATCAGTGTAAAAAGTTTTATGGAATTTTCCTGTAATAGCTTGTGCAAAATTTGGGGGGGGGGGGAAAGATACGACAGTTTGTGACGATGGTAATCCTCTCTTGTATGAAAGATACGACGCATATTTTTTATACTGAGAACTACATTAATAGATGAACAATCGTAATATATTGCACTTTTATTGAAAAACTACGTTTTTATTACACAAAATAATTTAACAAATGCTTCCTGAGATTGTTGAGGCTAAAACGAAATTCCTAAGAACCCACAAGGAACACAATATTAAGAGCATACTAAACATAACATAAAATAATGCTATCAAGTTGTCATTGCCAGAATATAAAATCTTCAAAGTAATTTGCAAATTGCATGCTTTGATATTGCACTTGAGAAGGATGGCTAATGTGGTAAGTTTCTGTAAAATTGAACACCTTCAGGGTTTTGAATGATTGGATTTGGGTCCGGGCACAATGATAACGAGTCCTCATAGGCGTGGGAGATCCGGGTTCGATTCCCGGTTGGAGCTCATGTGGTTCGGATTCCACGTTAATCAGTAGGTCCACGTCTCATATAGCCTCGCTGCTGAAAGAGACGTTAAAAATCAATCAATCAAAACGGGCCCTCGTACTTCTCTGCAGCTATAATTTTTGACAAGTCTGCAAAGTAGGAACTTCTATCTGGTGGATTCAATCTGCGCTCTTTTCAGGGAAATAGTTATGTAAGTATCCTGAAAATGACTTGTCTTAAGCTGAATGCAGTTTGGATAGTCTTAGTTCACTTTCACTTCGCGCATTTCCGTCCAATTGATGGAATCTCCACTTTCGTCATGTCTAACTGACAGAATACAAAGACATTGCACAGAGATTTAGTCTCATAGATCGCTTCTGTCAACACAATGAACGGTATATGGGTTCTTTTTCCTTGCCGGTTTAACAATCGGTTCAAGTTGCGAGGATAGAAAATTACTGCCACAGTGCTTAATAGATGTGCTTATAGCACTGTGGACTGAATCTCCCTCATTTTGTCCATGATTCAAAGAATCGGAGAGAAATTTCTCTGATGTTCGTACGTGTTTGCACTGCATACCCCATCATAGCAACCAACCTGAACTCCTACTAGGTCCATCCTGTATTTCTCTAACTCATTCGTTATGGATTTTAACGCGCCTCCCTATAAAGAATTCTAATATTCCATGTTCCAAATCTCATGTCCATTTTCTTTTGCTGATGTCGTGCCAAGTTATCAGTCTTGGTCCGAGGCCTCTGTGATTGTTTCTGAAATAGTGTCTTTTTTTTCTATTACAGGATGAGTTTGTTAGCCTCACCCAAACCCCCAAGCTGGAGGGCCACTCCTTGTCCGCCCGCGACTTCTTATTCAGTATCTTCGCAGCTAACCTTCTCCACCATCCGCAACCTGGGGCCGCGGTGGCTCAGTGGTAGAGCGTTCACCTCTGTTTCATGGGGTTGCGGGTTCCAACCCTGCTCCCACCAAGTGAACTTTGCGGTGGACAAACAGTGTGTGCATAGGTTTCCTCGGGGGGTTCTTCCGTTTCCTCCTACTTTCTTCATTCCATCATTTCATTCATTTCTCATAATCACCGTCTCCTTTAGCCTAACCGGCATAACCGTGGAACGTAAAATTCAAAAATGTCATGTCATGTCGATTCGCAACCTGAGGACGCCCCATGCCGTGTAAATATATATGTATACAGCCCTGCATTGATCAAGTATAACATTCTAGCTTATAAGTTTATTTGCTTCGGCTGTTCCGAGCTTCAGATATAAGTAAAAATACAACCCTTGTGAACCTGCCCCCCCCCCTCTCGGTACAAACGATTTTCGCATATCAATAAAAAGTACTTCGTTTGTACCGGTTTCTACCGCAAATATTTTTGTTTGTACTGTACTGCAGTATGAGAAATTAAGAAAACAAAGTGGGGGGCCAAGTTCACGCAGCCCCCCCCATTATGTCCTAGGATCGATTTAATTTGCTTATTTGAAAGATTTTCGTTTGTACCGGATTGTACCGCAGTTTGTTTAGTTTGTACCGTCCTGGATTATGAAAAATTAACGAAACAATATGAGAACCCAGATCAAACAGGCTCTCAAAACACGACATAATACACTGGGTACACATGAATTTTGTATGTCATATGAAAGTACTTGGTTAGTACCGGATTGTACCACAATGAGTTCTAGTTCAACCATAATAGATTATGAAAAATTAAGAAAACAAAATTGGGGGCTGTGTGAACCTGCCCCCCCCCCACCACGTGGTACAAACGATTTAGTTGGCTCATTTGAAAGATTTTCGTTTGTATCGGATTGTAACGTAATTTGTTTTGTTTGTACTGTTCTGGATTATGAAAAATTAACGAAACAAAATGGGGGCCCAGATCAAGCAGGCCCTCAAAACACGACATAATACACTGGGTACACATGAATTTTGTATGTCATATGAAAGTACTTGGTTAGTACCGGATTGTACCACGATGAGTTCTAGTTTAACCATAATAGATTATGAAAAATTGAGAAAACAAAATTGGGGTGCTGTGTGAACCTGGCCCCCTACCACGTTGTACAAACTTTTTAGTTGGCTCATTTGAAAGATTTTCGTTTGTACCGGATTGTACCGTAGTTTTTTTCGCTTGTACCTGGTTGAGGAAAAGCTGGCCCGGACAATACAATTTCTTTACAATTTGAATGAAAATTGGACCAAATTTTGTACTAATTATGCACTAATTTGTACCATCAAAATCGAATTAGCACCCGCACCAATACTTAGAAGTTCGAATTTTTGATTGCGGTTCAAGCTGTCACGCATAACTTACTTTCCTCTCGAATAGTAATCAAAACGGTATCAAAAACTTGTAGGCAATATTTACCAATTTGTAGTCGCAAAATTTGAATATGTACGTAAAACCACCAATTTTGAAAAATTTGGATTTAGGTTTGAGGGTTAGACTGACCCACACAACTTATTTTTCATTAAAATTCAAATCAAAACGGTACCAAACATTTTTACCCTGTATGTACAAATTTGTACCCTCATCAATTTCGAAAAGATTGGATTTTTGATCACCGGTGGAGCAAAGTCGCACAACTTTTTTCTTTCCAATTGAATCAAAATGACCCCATAAATTGGTACCCCATACTTACCAATTTGTAAAACCAAAATAAAATTTGTACTTCCACCAATTTCGAAAAATTTGGGTTTTCGATGGCGGGTCAAACTGGATTGCACAACTAATTTTTCTTTCAAATTCGAATCACAAAAGTACCAAAAAATTGTATCCACTATGCATCAACTTGTACCACCAAAAGTAGAATTTGTAAACTCTACTTTTTTGGACAAAATTTGAATTTAATGAAGGACCAGTATGGCGTCAACATGGCCTACACAACACATATTTTTTTCAATTCGAATAAAAACGGTCCTAAAACTTTGTAAACAATATGTACCAATTTGTACCACCAAAACTATGATTTGCACCCTCACCGATTTCGCGAGAATTGAATTTTTAATGGCGAGTCAAGTAGACTTGCACAACACTTTTTCTTCCCAATTCAAATTAAAACGGTACCAGAATTTTGTACCCAATGTGTACTAATTTGTAACAACAAAATTGCAATTTGTATCCCAAGAAATTTCGTGAAGCGTGGCAGGTCATGTCAGACAGAATTTTGTTGGCAGGTCAAACTTGCCCACACAACTTATTTTCCTTTCCAATTTAAATAAAAAATATTCAAAAATTTTTACCCGATATGTACAACTTTTGTCACAAAAATTAGAATTTCTAGCCTCACCAATTTCGAGGGACATGAATTTTTGATGGCGGGCCAAACTGATCCACAAACACTGTCTTTTCAATTTGAATCAAAAACCTTACAAAAGTTTGACCCATTATGTACCAATTTGAACTACCAAAATAAGAATTTGTATCTTCTAGATATTGGTGCGGGTGCTAATTCTAACTTTGGTGGTACAAAATGTTGGTCCCGTTTTGATTCGAATAAGTTGTGAGGTTAACTTCGATCCGCCATCAAAAATTCACAATTCTCAAAATTGGTGGGAGTAAAAATTTTTACAAATTTTTGGTATTGTTTTCATTCGAATTGAATAGAAAAAAATGTTGTGTGGGCCTGTTTGACTCGCCATCAAAAATTAAAATTTCTCGAAATTCATGGGGGATCAAATTGTAATTTTCGTAATACAAATTAGTACATAGGAGGTACAGATTTTTGGTGCCGTTTCGATTCATATTAGAAGAAAAAATAAGTTGTGCGGGCCAGTTTGATCCGCCAACCAAAATGTATGTTTGTTAAAATTGGTGGTAGTACAGATTAGTATATATTAGGTACACATTTTTGGTTCGAATTAAAAAGAAAAGGAAGTGCGTTCCAGCTTGACCCGCCAATTAAAATTCAAACGTCTACACTCTGGTAATAGTACACATTCTTATTTTGCTGTTACAAATTGCCATATATTGGATACAAATTTTTTGTACCGTTTCCATTCGAATTCAGAAAAATATGTTTTGTGGATCAGTTTGACCTGTTACCAAAAATTCAAATTTCTCGAAATTGATGGAGGTACAAATTCTATCTTTGATGCTATAAATTGATACATATTGGGTACAAATCTTTGCTGACGTTTTGTTTCGAATTGAAAAGGAAACTAAGATGTGCGGCCCAGGTTGACCAGCCATGACAAATTCAAATTTCTCGAAAGGTGGCTCAGTGGCAGAGCGTTCACCTCCGGTGCTTGGGAACCCTGGTTTGATTCCAGCTCGTGGGCTTTGTGGTGGACAAACACCGTGCTCGTGCGTTTTCTCGGGGTTCTCACGTTTCCTCCCACTTTCTTCATCCACCATTTCACTCATTTCTCATTATCACCGTCTCCTTTAGCCTAACCGGCATAAATGTGGGATGTTAAACTTAAAGATTTCATGTCATTTTTTGATTAGAATGTTTGCTTGAATTGGGCCCCCAGTTTGGTCCGTTAATTTTTTTCATAATCCAGAACGGTACAAACAAAACAAACTACGGTACAATCCGGTACAAACGAAAATCTTTCAAATGAGCCAACTAAATCGTTTGTATAACGTGGTGGGTGGGGAGGATCACACAGTCCCTCAATTTTGTTTTCTTAATTTTTCATAATTCATTATGGTTAAACTAAAACTCATTTTGGTACAATCCGGTACTAAGCAAGTACATTCATATGACATACAAAATTCATGTGTACCCAGTGTATTAAGTCGTGATTTGAGGGACTGCTTGATCTGGGCTCCCATTTTGTTTCGTTAATTTTTCATAATCCAGAACGGTACAAAAAAACAAACTTCGGTACAATTCGGTACAAACGAAAATCTTTCAAATGAGCCAACTAAATCGTTTGTACCACGTGGTGGGGGGGCAGATTCACAGCCCCCCAATTTTGTTTTCTTAATTTTTCATAATCTATTATGGTTAAACTAAAACTCATTGTGGTACAATCCGGTAATAACCAAGTACTTTCATATGACATACGAAATTCATGTGTACCCGGTGTATTAAGTCGTGATTTGAGGGCATGCTTGATCTGGGACCCCATTTTGTTTCGTTAATTTTTCATAATCCAGAACGGTACAAAAGAAACAAACTTCGGTACAATTCGGTACAAACGAAAATCTTTCAAATGAGCCAACTAAATCGTTTGTACCACGTGGTGGGGGGCAGATTCACAGCCCCCCAATTTTGTTTTCTTAATTTTTCATAATCTATTATGGTTAAACTAAAACTCATTTTGGTACAATCCGGTACTAACCAAGTACTTTCATATGACATACAAAATTCATGTGTACCCAGTGTATTAAGTCGTGTTTTGAGGGCCTGCTTGATTTGGGTCCCCATTTTGTTTCGTCAATTTTTCATAATCCAGGACGGTATAAACGAAACAAACTGCGGTACAATCCGGTACAAACGAAAATCTTTCAAATGAGCCAATTAAATCGATCCTAGGACATTGTGGGGGGCTGCATGAACTTGCCCCCCCCCACTTTGGTTTCATAATTTCTCATACAGCAGTACAGTACAAACAAAAATATTTGCGGTAGAAACCGGTACAAACGAAGTGCTTTTTATTGATATGCGGAAATCGTTTGTACCGAGAGGTTTGGGGGCCAGGTTCACAAGAGTAAAAATACATTAGGAACAAATAATAAAGAAACTAAGTGGATAACAATAAGAAATGATATAAAAAGCAATGAGTTTATCAGTACGGAACTGTATACCTACTTCTGGGCCACTTTGTATACATAAACGAATTGATTTGAATATAGGCGTAGCTGTCGAATTGCGAAAGATCTGTTGCTCACAAACTGTCGTAACTCAAGATACGACTGTTTGTGAAAATGGTTTTTTTGCATCTTAAGATACGACACAGTGACGTCATCAGCACCGTCAAAACAACGCACATTACAGATGTGTCCTTTTGGGAAACTGTAGAAGTCAGTGTATGCAATTACATAGTAAAATATCTCAATTTTCGATTTTTTTGAGATACGACACTTTGTGACGCTGTCGACGATATAAAGGAAGGTATCAGTATTTTTGTGAGGGAAGCAGTAATTAGAGAATTGAGAGAAAGGGAAGGGAATTTTGAAATAAAAGTAAAGATGAGATTAGACAACAAAGGAAGGTTGTTAGGTTGGAGAGAAGAAAAGGATATTAGAAACAGAGTGTAGTTATAGGTAACGTAATATTATCAGAAGAAGAGAAGAAATGCCTAAGTCTAGGGCATAAATTTAAGGTTAAAGAAGAAGAAGTGAACAAAAAGGAATTAGTATACACAGTAGAACAAGCAATAGCAGATATATAGGACAAGGAGGAGAGGGAGAATATAAGGAAAAAAGCATTATCGATCGTTAGACAGAATATGAACAAGAAAGAAAATAACTTAAAGAAAGAGGAGAAGGAAGGAAAAGAAAAGATATTGTAGTGGAACAGGCCGATAAAGGAGGTGCGTTGGTAATTATGGAGTAAAGGTGGTATAAAGAAAAACTAGGACAGTTATATAATCAGCCGTATTAGGAAGTAGGTAACAAAGACATGAAAGAGGAAGTAATGAAGAAGATAATTCAAGAAGGGAAAAAAGAAGGGATTAAAAAATTGATAAATGAAAAAGGAAGGATTCCTATTATGAAAGGTTTTCCTAAAATACGTAAGAAAGAAATTAAGCTTAGACCAGTAATGGACTGCAGAGGTAACTCTTTTGAACCATTAGAGGAAAAATTAAGAGAGATAATGAATGAAATCAGAGAAAAGCAAGAGACATACAGAATTAAGAACACGGAAGAATTGAAGAAGAAGCTAGATCAGATTAAGTGGAATCAAGAGGACACGTTATTCTTCAGTGTAGATATTAAAGCCATGTTCACAAGTATAAGAAGAGATTATGTTATAAAGGCGATACAAGAAGAAATGGAAGGGAAAGTTATAGGTCAATGGAAAAAAGAAAAAAGTTATAAGAGCGCTTAAGACGTTATGGGAAAATAGCTACTGTATAATTCGAGAAAGACTAGTAAGGATAAAATAAGGCCTAAGCATTAGATGCAAGCTGCGTCCAGTTTTAGCAGAAATAGTGATAAATAAATGGGAGAAAAATGACAAAAGAAGCAAAGGGAAAGTTAATCTTCTTCAGCAGGTATGTAGATGATTGTTTAGGGATATGGACAGGGAATAGAGATCAACTGGAGAAATATGTTGAAATCATAGAAGACGAAGAAAAAGGTATAAGGTTAGAATTAGAAGTAGAAGAAAACAAATCTATCAATTTTATGGATATGAAGATAGAGAAGCAAGGTGAGAAAGTAGTTACCAGTTGGTATCAAAAACGTGTTGGGAAGTATTTATTGTCACTGGAGAAGTGATGTAGACAAAGCAACTAAGGACAAGTTCATTGGGAACATGGAAAGGAGGATAGAGAACATCAATAGTGAAGATGAGGGAAAAAAGAAAGATTTGGAAAAGTTCTATAAACAACTCAAAAGTAATGGATATAAGATAGAATAGATAAAGGGAAAGAGAAGGGAAGTATAAAAAAGAAAGAAGAGGAAGGAAATAAGAAGTGGTATGGAATTCAGAGCATATAAGAAAAGACGGAAGTGCTAAAGAAGTTATTAAGAGAAGGATGTGTTAAGACATATAGAAAAGGAGGAGAAACGTTGTTGAAGTGTATAAATAAGAAAAAGAAAGGGAAGGATAGCAATATAGTGGAGGAAGAAGAAGGAGTTATCTATTAAGTGAAATGTAGCGAGTGTGAAATGAAATACACAGTGGAGACGGGAAAAAGGCTTATGGACAGATTAAAGCAACTTAAAGATGATGTTCGAATGGAAAGAGAAGATAACGCTATTTACAAACATATGAAAGAAACGGGACATAGGATAGATTGGGAAGGGGCTAGAGGTTTAGAAAGAGAAAAAAGAAAGATTATTAGGAAGTGGAAGGAAGCGAGAAAGATAAAGAAAGAACAAGAGGAGAACTTAATGAACTGGACAAGTGGCATAAATATACATGAGCAATGGAAGAAATTATTAGAAGTTATAGAAAAGTGAAAAGAAAAATGCATAAAGGATATTAGTACAATTTGAATAATTTCCAAATTTCTGTTATTTAATTTTTTTTTAAAATTTTATTTTATATGAATGTCAATACATTTGTAAAATTGCATTGACATTAAAAAAGGAAGATATAAGATTTACTGTCATCTGTCTTTTCTCAATGTCTGATGAAGAGGACATTAGGTCATTGAAACTGTAACAAAAAGCGTATAGTTATTAATATATTTCATTTAGTTCTGGCCAGAAATGTGTTTTTAAATAAAGGGCAAGAGACTCATTACATGTATTTTTATATTTAACATATGGTGGATTTTGTTAATTTCAAATTACATACAAACACACACAATGTGGATAATCGTTTGAGTGTTCTGGGAAGGAAAGCCATTCCCTTTAAGGTTTCCTCGTTGCTCGGAGTGTCAAGCTTTAAAATAGATTTTACGGGCGTAAATAGTAAATTGCCCATACGTAATAATCTCTAGATTCTATGTCATATACGTACTAGAGAAAAATGAGGAACAACCAGGTAGCTAAAGATTGATGGCTTGTGGGAGCTAAGATTGTGCTAGGTTAGTAAAGTGATGTAAAATTATTCATAAATACAGATTGATGTTTAATATGAACTTAAACATCTCAGGTCTCTATTACGAGGATCATTCAATAAGTAAAGAGACAAAGTCTATATTTTTAACACTAGTCAATTTTTTGTACTGTTTTTTTTTTTTTTTTTTTTTTTGCAGGGGTGTTAGCTGGCAACCTTGGGATATGCTCTGATCTGCTGTTTTGTAACTTGATGTCAACATAACTTCAAAAATATCAATTCATCATGGCAAGTCCTCTAGAAGATTGCACCTTAGAAGAACAGCGCTCAGTCATTAGGTTTTTAGTCGCAGAAGGTGTAAAACCAAGTGAAATTTTTCTCGAATGTTGAGACAGTACGGTAACAGTTGTATGAACCGTGTGAATGTGTACAAGTGGGTTGGTTGGTTTAAAAGTGGCCGAAGAAGTGTAGGTAATGATCCCCGATGTGGACGTCCAGTGGACGTTTCTGGTTCAATTGTTGGAATCGAGGATTGACGGACTTATTCGTGATAAGAGAAGAATTACTGTTGAAATGATAGCTGAGGAAGTTCAAGTAAGTGTTGGAACTGTTCACAATGTCATTAGGAACAGTTTAAAGTACAGAAAAACGTGTGCCAGATGGGTTCCCAGACAGCTTACTGACGCTCATAAAGAATCAAGGCTTTCCATTTGTCAAGCCTTAACGCAACGAAGTTTGATTGAAGGAGACGCTTTTTTTGAAACAATAGTGACTTGCGACGAGGCCTGGATCCATCACTACGACCCTGAGACCAAAAGGAACAGTATGGAGTGGAAACACACTAGCTCTCCAGTTTGCAAAAAATTCAGGGTTCAACCTTCCGCTGGTAAAGTGCTGCTGACCATCTTTTGGGACTCACAGGGTCCAATCTATTGCGATTTCCTTGAAGATCAGCGAACTATCAATAGCCTATACTATTCTGAGATGCTAGAACACAAAGTTAAACCAGCTATCAGGAGCAAACGCCGTGGACTCTTGTCAAAAGGAGTCATTCTTCAGCACGATAACGCCCGCCCTCATACAGCCCAGCTGACCCGCGATAAGCTTCAAGAATTGGGTTGGGAGGTCTTACCTTATTCTGCCTACAGCCCAGACCTCGCCCCATCTGATTTTTACCTGTTTGGACCACTCAAAGACGCCCTACGTGGAAAAAGATTTGCTAACAATGAGGAAGTTAAGGCAGCGGTGCAAAGGTGGATTCGGGGTAAATCGAAATAGAAACACATCTTGTTTTTTCACTGTAAATTTTGTGTTCACCACCTTATATTGGCTGTTTACGTCGCCGTTACGCATTTTATAATTAACAAATAAAATTTGACTAGATGTACTGTTGTAGGAGTTCACCATTTCCTCTCCATTACTTCGAAACAAGAACCATTCTCGCCCTTTCATTGTCATTCTTATGTCCATATACCTAAACTTATCCTAAACTGACTGCTTCTGTCTCCGTTACAAAACCTATAGTAAATAGTTAGGTTGTACCATATTGTCAAGACATGAGTGATGTGTGATTTTCAATTTTTTAATAAAAATGAGTACAACTTCATTAATGTAAAATTCGGCTCAAAAATGATTTCTTTTACGCAGAGGCATTTAATTTCCCCTCTCCTTTCATTTTTTGCATAACTCTTAAATTCGCATCAACGACGAACCGTAGCATATATCTAGATTTTCTGATCTTGTCAGCTTACTTTGATTTTTATAATACGGTACAATAGTATTACTCGAATAATTTTTCTCTACATGCCGCGAAGTTGGGAACTAAGTTCCTTGTTTACAAGTGTTAGTAGCAACATGGCACGGTCTCCAGAGGTACTCCTTTCTTGAGATTTCTTTTATGGTCAGGGTTTTTCGAAAATCAAAAGGATATGAACAGAATCCAATTTCTTAAGAATGTGAACACATCTATGCAGTTATCATATAAATATGAGAAGTTGCACAAATACCATATGTTCTGTTGACCAAGAAATGTGCGGGAGGGCTTTACTTTCCTCTTGCTTTATTACTCGAATGTCACAAGGGTTAACGAATATTTTTATTCATTATTGGTTAGCACTGTGTTGATGGTGCCGGCAGGAGAATAAAATAGGGAAATGATATCCATGGTAAACTCTATGAGGGAAACGGGAGTGTTTGACGGCGGAAGATCTAGCTGAGGCACAAGCAGTGATGAAAATTTTCCCGGAAAATTTTCCGATTCATAAAAACATACTCCACTTATTCCTACATAGTTGTTTAGTCGAGATGTGAGGTGGAAAATTTTCTTCTATATTTTTCCGGAAATTTTCCGTTCTTAACAAATATCAGTGATCAAGTAACAATTCGTCAGTATTCATAAACTTGATTGAATTCATATATAGAAACGTTAAAAAGTGAAAGATCGTTGAAAGAATCTGAAAATTTTCATGGCTCAGACAATTTTCAGTACGATGTAAGAACCAGTGAAACAATTTTCCATGAATCGAAAAATTTTGTCCTGTACAATGAAAATTTTCCGGAAAAATTTCCGATTCATAAAAACACTCCACTTATTCCTACATCGTTGTCTAGTTAAGATGTGAGGTGGAAATTTTTCTTCTATATTTTTCCGGAAAATTTTCCGTTCTTAACAAATATCAGTGATTAAGTAACAATTCGTCAGTATTCATAAAATTGATTGAATTCATATATAGAAACGTTAAAAAGTGAAAGATCGTTGAAAGAATCTGAAAATTTTCATGGCTTAGACAATTTTCAGTGCGGTGTAAGAACTAGTGGAACAATTTTTCATGAATCGAAAAATTGTCTGTCCTGTACAATGAAAATTTTTCGGAAAATTTTCTGATTCATAAAAACATTCTCCACTTATTCCTATATCGTTGTTTAGTTAAGATGTGTGGAAAATTTTCTTCTATATTTTTTCGGAAAATTTTCCGTTCTTAACAAATATCAGTGATCAAGTAACAATTCGTCAGTATTCATAAAATTGATTGAATTCATATATAGAAATGTTAAAAAGTGAACGATCGTTTAAAGAATCTGAAAATTTTCATGGCTTAGACAATTTTCAGTACGATGTAGGAACTAGTGGAACAATTTTTCAATAATCGAAAAGTTGTCTGTCCTGTACAGTGATGAAAATTTTCCGGAAAATTTTCCGATTCATAAAAATATATTACACTTATTCCTACATCGTTGTTTAGTTGAGATGTGAATTGGAAAATTTTCCTCTATATTTTTCAGGACATTATTCTGTTAACAAATATCAGTAATTAAGTAACAATTCGTCAGTATTCATAAAATTGATTGAATTCATATATAGAAATGTTAAAAAGTGAAAGATCGTTTAAAGAATTTGAAAACTTTCATGGCTTAGACAATTTTCAGTATTATGTAGGAACAAGTGGAACAATTTTTCATGAACCGAAAAATTGTGTCCTCTACAGTGATGAAAATTTTCCGGGAAATTTTGAAACGGAAAATTTTCCGATTCGTAAAAATATACTCTACTTATTCCTACATCGTTGTTTAGCCGTGATGTGAGGTGGAGAATTTTCTTCTATATTTTTTCGAAAATTTTTCCGTTCTTAACAAATAGCAATGATCAAGTAACAATTCGTCAGTATTCATAAAATTGATTGAATTCATATATAGAAATGTTAGAAAGTGAAAGATCGTTTAAAAAAATCTGAAACTTTTCATGGCTCTCACAATTTTCAGTACTATGTAAGAACAAGTGAAACAATTTTTCATGAATCGAAAAATTGTCTGTCCTGTACAGTGATTAAAATTTTCCGGAAAATTTTGAAACGGAAAATTTTCCGATTAGTAAAAGAATAGTCCACTTATTCCTACATCGTTGATGTGAGGTGAAAAATGTTCTTCTATATATAGAGAGAAAAACTGTGGTAAAAGTTTATTTCCCAACTTGAAATAAAAAATTTTCCGGTTCCCGAAAGCTAATTGGAAAATTATAATTTGTTACTGACTAACTTTCCTCTACCGAAATTCAATTTTGTAGCTCTATGTGAAGTTAAATATAGTGGAAAATTTTCCACCTAACATCACTATCCATAATATCCAAATTTGTCAGGCCTATGAAAAGTGTTTTCCACTTGTTTCTACATCGTGATGAAAATTTTCCGATCTATGAAAATTCCTCTCACTTGTTTCTACAGAGAAATAAAACTTTCCGATTCAGAAAACAGTTGTTTTACTTCTTGCTTCGAAATGATGAAAACTTTCCGACTCATAAAAAATTCTTCAATTTTTCCATATAAGGCAGGAAATATTTCGATTCATGAATAATTGTTTAACTTGTTCCTACATAGTACTGAAAATTGTCTGAGCCATGAAAATGTTCAGATTCTTTAAACGATCTTTCAGTTTTTAACATTTCTATACATGAATTGAATCAATTTCATGATTGCTGAGGAATTGTTACTTGATTACTGATATTTTTTAAAAACGGAAAATTTTCCGGAAAATTTTCCGAAATGGAAAATTTTCCGCGGAAAATTTTCCGCCTCACATCACTAGGCACAAGGCCTGTTATTTTAGGAAGACGTCCTGGCAACCCTGTAAAGTATTACAGAAAACCATTCCGGCTTTCCCTCCCACCAACTTCCTTCGCCCAGTGCCAAAACATAAACAAAACAGCAGCGCCACTACAAAACAAATGCACAGACTGGTGCGACGGGTAATACTAGAGTTAGAAATATTTGATATTTGCAAAACAAATTGAGTGAATCTGTTTCATCTGTCTCTTTTAGCCTAAAGCGGAATCACCTGTCTCCTAGTATAAAGGGGTACCATCTGTCTTCTTTAGTCTAAAGGGGTGTCATCTATCTCCTTTAGTCTAAAGGGTATCATCTGTCTTCTTTAGTCTAAAGGGTATCATCTGTCTTCTTTAGTCTAAAGGGGTGTCATCTATCTCCTTTAGTCTAAAGGGTATCATCTGTCTTCTTTAGCTTAAAGGAGTATCATGTGTCTCCTTTAGCCTAAAGGAGTGTCATCTATCGCCTTTAGTCTAAAAAGGGTATCATATGTCTCCTTTAGCATAAAGGTGTATCATCTGTCTCCTTTAGTCTAAAGTGTATCATCTATCTTCTTTAGTCTAAAGGGGTGTCATCTGCCTCCTTTTGCCTAAAGGGTATCATCTGTCTTCTTTGGTCTAAATGTGAACCATCTGTCTCCTTTTGTCTAAAGGGTATCATCTGTCTTCTTTAGTCTAAAGTGTATCATCTATCTTCTTTAGTCTAAAGGGGTGTCATCTGCCTCCTTTTGCCTAAAGGGTATCATCTGTCTTCTTTGGTCTAAATGTGAACCATCTGTCTCCTTTTGTCTAAAGGGTATCATCTGTCTTCTTTAGTCTCCTTTAGTCTAAAGGTGAATCATCTAAAATTGTAAATAATTCGGGAAATTTGCCTGCAGAAAATCACTTTCGGGAAGTTTCGAGTTTCCTCATTAGGCGGAGGTGATAATTGACGTTTTGTCATTTACGGTTATGCAGTGTGAACTAAAATCAGTAGCGTTTAGTGAACATCTAACTTCGCTCGTAGTTTGACTCTGAAACTATCGAGAATTTGTAATCATGTGTGCAGCTCTGATCAACAGATATTTAAATGTGACATCATTACACTGCATGTTCTTGATAGGCAAAAGCGACAAGTTTTTTTTGTTTTTTTAAATCTTTAAAAGTGCATTGAGAAAAAGACCCAATTCCAATGGAGAACAGACTTTTCAGAGAGGGGTAATAAAAGGCGTATGCCCATGAGTTACCATATGTGCCATGGAATGCCAAGAGTTTAAAGGAGTAGTTCGAGTTAAAAACAAGTTTGGTGCAAAGAAAGAGTTGTTTTTAAAAAAATAAGAGACGGTATTTTGTTAAATCTTGATAGGCCGTCTCGTTCAGCTTCTATAGGCGTTTGTTTTTGATGAAGCGCAAATGCTGACGCTACACGTGTGCTAGGGAGGAACTCAATGCGAATCAGCAACCACTAACTTGTGCGCAGGTGATAAACCTTTAATAGTGCAGTGGATTTAATAGATTGTTTTGGGTTCCTTAGCAGTCTTGCTTTGTGTTGACTTTTTGAGAGACGTTTGTGTTAGTTGTTTTTCGTACAGCATTAATAAAAAGAAAATAGAGACAGAGAGAGAGAGAGAGAGAGAGAGCAGTGATTACGTAGTGTTGTGCGAAACAGTGGGACATGTTTTTGGGTGGGGCCAAGTGTTCCGGAGCTCTGAGAGTGACCCCCAGAGACCCAAATAATATCTATAATGTAATAATAAATAGAATAGTACTGTGTGATAATAATATGTGCCCATCCGAAAACTAAATGTGCTCCCCGGAAACATTGTTTCTGAAGGAAACACTGGTGAGAAGTAGAAAACACGTGTTAGTACAGCGCGTACTGTGTTTGTGAAGTGAGGTAGAAATGTCTAACACGCGCTGTGTTTTCGGTTGTAATTCTCGTGCGGTTAAAACTGAGGAACAAAGTATCGTTTTTTACATTTTCAAGTCGTGAGAAATCACCAGATTGATATAAATTATAGCTCAAGAAAATCAATAGGAAAACTTTTTGCCATATAAAAACACTCGTGTTTCTTCCAAACATACTGTAGAGTCCGAATTCGAGCAGTGATGTTTACTGAAAGAGAAGTTAATGCCAGACGCAGGCCCGTACCCAGCCCAAAAACGTAGGGGAGGCAGTAGAAGTTGTTACGACTCACTTTTAACAGTAGACCGTATCATTAAATACGTATTAATACGGTGGGCGTACGCATTGTTAATATATACCCGCACAAACAATAATAAAAGTTGCTGTACGTTTAATTATTTTGTTTTTATAGATAATTAGGCTGAAACAAGAAAAATACCATTATTTTATACTAATTGGAAATGGCCGAAAACTGGCATATAAATTAAAGTTTTTTAATGGACAGAGGGCAAGATGCCCCTCAAAACCCCTTGTTTGTGGCAAAGTAACTATGTATGATTATATAGTATATTACTCTGTAGGAAGAAATTAGGGCTAGAACTACATACTGATAAGAACTTATTTATTTTCTTGTAAATAGAACCGATACGTTTTGTGTCAATTTGCTTTCATATGTATATAGGCCTACACACATACATATTTCCCTATGAAATATAGCTTTTGGAATAAACGAAGCATATAATTCATATACAATTCGGTTTTATAGGGCGTTTGACATAATTTTAACAATATATACCAGTTGGATGAAGTATAACAGTTCAAGTTAAAAGTTTGATACATTATTTGTAATTATGCTTTACATTTATTAATTAGGAAAGACGACATGGTTGTTTGTTAGCGGAAGTCAGCCCGGAAGCTGTTACTAGCCAATGGGGGTGCGACAAATCATTAAATTATATAACCTGAAAATGATAATAGCCAATTAGGTGTAAGAACGTGTTTGTGGTGCAAGGAGATTGGATATGAATGATAAGAAACTAAATTGATCTATCTCAGATATTAATTAGAAGACATTAGCTGATAAATGGATAATTAACGAATCGGCAAGCATAGAATTTAGCGGATGGAAATGGTTATCCTTCAAATTAAGTTAATCAGCAGACGACCAGGTAAAGATAATCTATTTACTCCTAAGTTATCCATGTGAAAGCTACAGATTGGTACAGATTAGATATGCTATTAAAGTATTCTCGTTTTCACTGAGAAATGAACAAATTTTTGCAAGTACGGGTTGGAGGATAGATCATGGGAATACAAGTTGTTTATTTTCTTTATAAAGAGGTTATAATGTTATTGAACCTTGCAGCTAGTCGCTCACACTAGAACGGAAAAGTAAGAGAAAGATGATGTCTTATTAATTTGGCTTCCATAATAAATAATCGTTTAAATTCAGTGTTGATTATATAGCGTTCAGACGTATTTCTTTCTTACTCTAAAAAAACGTCTTGAAAATTGCTAAATGTCTGAGTGCAAGGTAAACAATTTAATTAACTCGATTATTATTTTCTTTCGTAAAGCCAGTAATTCGAAATGATTACACTATTACCTTTACGAGTTAATAGGATCACTACTTCGAAACCAAACTGATAAATGATGAAAGATTGTGTGCAAATCCTGGCGATTATGCGCACACATTATGGTGTAGTTGCCGTAATGTAATCTGATACCAGTTTATTTATAAAATTCGATGTGTCAGTTATATCTGTGATGACTAGCTTGAACCACTGTGATCGTTATTTGCGGTGCCTTCCGGGATTCGATTTGTGTTGTGGCAGGCATAATAGAATTAATGTCTAGTTATATTCCAGTTTTTGTTGATAAATAAATTTAGTGCGCTTTATAAATTATACACATTGTCTTACACACATTCAAATATACTCTGCTCCAAAGTCCGAGGTAGGTGCCAGGACTAAGTACGTTAAAAATTAAATAAATTCTTCGTAACTGGTATTTACGTATTATGTTTACACTATATTATACTTAAATCTTTTACGTTACCTTCTTATTCTAACGTGTTCTTTATGTTCATAGGTAAATATAGATTAGCAATGGTCTCGAGTTCGATACCTTTAAAAAATCTAATTATAATAATGTTAATACGTTGAATAACAAAATTGTTTGCCATGTTTACTGTAATTTATATTCCACATCGTACATTATCCTAGGCTTTTAAATGCAGTAAGCAAATATCCTTAATATAGGCCTTTAGTGCATAACTAAGATGTTCCATGAGTTCAATGTTACTCCACATATAATAACTTTTTGTTGTTGTTGTTGTTAGGTTTAAATTCACGCCTGTACATCGTATTACTTCCTAGGTTCCAAATTTAGATTTTATAATATTTACTAACGTCTCAAGCTATGAAGTCGCTAGTGAAATACTTCTGGGTTTGATACTTGAAGTGCGTAATTTTGAATCAGCATTGGAGGAGTTAAACCTAGAACCGTTTGCGTAGTTCTTGTATTGTGTTTGTATATCCTGTTCGTATTTCTTACATATTAGTTTCCAAGATGTGATATCAGTTGGAGTTTGGATGAGAGTAGTTAAGAACTATTTAACTCAAACCTGCCCTTTCTCAAAAATAAATTTTAAAAAAAGAACGAAACAACGAAACAGTCCTTTTGCTCGGCCTCCTCCTCAATTAGTTAGTTTCATTCTTCAAGCCGCGTATGAGTATGATGAAGGTATATAAAAGTTATCTACCAGCTGAGTTCCAAACCCAAGCAGCGAGCATATCATTTTCTCAATCGTTTCGAGTCAAGGCAAATGTTACAGAGGTCCCGGTTTATAAATATATATTGTAATCGTGAGAAGGCTTGCATTGTTGTGGATTTTTTCCTTCCTTCCTACCTTCTTACTTATTATCCCTCATATCATGGCTAGGTGTAGGTTAGCCTAGACGGGTCTATTATATTTCACTGTCTTTATTATTCTTTTTCTTTAGTATAAAATATTTATGTGGATATTTAATATTAATGAATTGCTCAGAGAAAATATGTACGTTATTAATATGAAAGATGTCTATATCGATATAAGTAGATGTCGGAAATGATTTATTAAGATGTCAACCAATATGGTGATTATGCATATATATATAATTGAAATATTTAATGCAAATGTCGAAATAAGCATAATATATGAACCCTGCCTGACTGTTGTGCTGGAATTAAACTAATTGTGCTGGAATTAAATCACACTTGAGGCCGTATGAGTCTTAGATAAAATAAGTAAGTTATGGAATTACCTCTTTTATAAGTTCGATATTTTTCTTGCGCTTATGTCAGATGTTTGCTTGTTAAATGATTTACGCAGGAGTCTGTTTACTTTATTAAACAATAAATTGTCAATACATCGGAATATAGCATTTAATTGTATTATATATATGTGTGTGTATTATATATATCAAATATGCTAGTTTCAAGTCGAATCTCTCGAGTGGAGTGACTTCACTACAAGTTCCTGAATTACTTGTTGATTTTTCTGTTTCATCTCTTACTGAGGAGATTCGTTACGCATGTATAAATCTTATTTAAATTATTTTAAAAATGAAATTAAACATCAATTGATTTTTTAATGAAAAACGATTTTCGAAGCATGCAATTATATAATAGTTAACATATTGACTGTTACAAAGTTAAGGGGAGCCAATCTAAACATATTATAGTTCATTACCATATTATAATTCGTTTGCAAGAATACGGTGAAAATTTTAAGGGGGTTGTAAAAATTGAAGGGACCCGGCTCCCATGCCCCCCGTAGATACGGGCCTAGCCAGGAGAATCATTTACACACAAACTGAGAAAGGATGCTGTTCCAAGTATATTATTCAAAGGTTTAGAATCCTGAGCCATTGAAACAACCGCCGATATATTTTCAGTTACCAACGTAAAAACTCGTACAAGACGCAATTTCTGGTTCTAGTCAAGATGAGGCATTATAGGATAATAGCAACGGTGTCACTTATGATTCTGAAGGTACTGTTTTAGAAATAAATCTAAATAGAACTGCTACACAATGGGAACAGTGGAGTTAAATATAATGGTTTGTAGAATGAATCAGTGACGATGTCAATGTTCCTCAGGACATTGATTTATCGTTTAATTTTTCAGTATCAAGTGACAATGAAGATGAAACGGGAGACGAGGGTTGTTTCGGTTATGCAAATAAAACAAATTTACCCGGTAAAAATATTTTTAGTGTTCTGGCAAAGTTTACAGATGCTATTTCATTTTTGCCACATATTCTGTTCTCTTGTACATACCTTGAAGCACAAAATTATAGAGTCAGCATTAAAATTTGCACCAAAACGTAAAAATGAATTTACTTATATTATAGGAATCGGAACGAAGATCAACCCACCGTAGCACGCACCGCGGAATCACACTCCGCGGATAGAGAAATTTTAGTTTTCTTAGAACTGTTAAAAGAGTTTGTCTGTAAAATATACGTGGGCAATTGTCAAAAATTTTGCAAAGAAAATATTTAACAATAGATACATGTTCGTGCCCGTAGCCATTGAATCGAGCGGCATTTGGGGCCTCGAAGGGCTCAATTTCGTCAAAGAAGTAGGCCAACGTATAGCACACGTTACTGGTGATAAGCGGGCTACTACTTTCCTGATACAACGTATCAGCATAGCAGTTGAGCGAGGAAATGTGGCTTCCATTTTAGGTACATATAGTCCTGGAAAATTATTAGCAAAAGTTTTTCTTTTATAACTAAGTATTCAAAATTTGCTGTTTATCTGTATATCTTTTAAAATAGGTATAAAGGTCAAGATGTATATTTAATATATAGTAGAATAAATGAATTTTAAGATAAAAAAATGAAAATTTGGTGTTAGGTTCCTACACTTGATGCAAATCACACGTTATTCTTCCACAAAAAGTACGCCACAATAAATGTTTTCTGATTTTTAACAATTTAATATCGTTTCAACACAAAATACACATTGAAATGAGATAAATAAATATTGCGGATTGAGACTCCGCGCGCGTGCCTTGGTGTTACAATTGACTACGCGGGCTATTAAGAGTTAAAGAAAATATACTTAGGTGTTGTATCAATCACTTCCGCCATCTATCGAAGTGGTATTGGTTTGGAAACTTTTTGTTCTTTTGTAAAACGCTGAAGTTATGCTGTGTAGAAAAACGTTTTGTAATATTATAAAAAGTTTTGTGTAGCTCACCATCAGATATTATTATTTTCTTCGTGCAGGCTACATTTTCAAGATTTTGCAATCAGTTCTGGAAAAGAAAATCGGACTTTAGAACGTGCCATCGCACCACGCACAAACGACATGCTTGGCACTGTGTATATGTAAACCTGATCTCACGGCTTGCCCACGGATGACGTCATCACAATGTCTTTTTCCATCTTAGTCGCTAACGACTGCAAGTATCGCGATCACACAAACACCATTCCATTTAGAATTTTCAACTCTAGAAAGGAAATAATTGGTAAAAAATGCATTTTAAGTCAAACTGCTCCCTTAAGTCACCAGTGGCTTCTTTGATCTAATAGGACTACAGAACTTGTTATATTTTACTTCAGTATGTAACTAGAAATAACAAATTCGGATTGATCTTGTTACTTTAAAACAATATTACCTGTTTACGTTAGTGATCGTGTTGTTAGGTCCGCATGCTTTCTTCGTTTTCGTCTTGGCTTTGTGTACAAAATTTGTTTAATGTGTATGTTTGTTATTGCAACAATAATTAGCCGTTTCGGTATGTGTAGGAACGCACTATGATATCAAGCACCAAAATACCAGAATAATATGACATACCTATAAAATTGAATATAATATTTTAATTTGTTACGGTGCTTGGAGATTGGTGCGTACGTCTTTTCGTTAAAAGCTTTTCCACTGTCGATATATTCTAGCTTATATCAAGCTTTAGTAATATAAATTTAAAAGCTAATATTAGTTTTTTTGTTTCCTACCTGTAAAATGGTATGATCCTGGCTACAAATGCTAGAAAGACAAAATCGCAATATGGGTCATCTTGTGAGAAAATGTTAGTGTAAAAATATTATGGTTCCTTTTAATAATAAACATCAAAGAATTTTCGCATTCACATCATCACTTTCCATTTTCAAATAAAACCAAGCAGGCAGGAGCACAACGCAGTGGTGATAGCTATCTATAAGCAGTTGTGCTATTTAGCCGGTTCGCTAGAACCGGTTCTTAAAACGTTTCGAGTTGACAGAACAGTTCGTTATACCCAGACGTAACAGTAAATTTTACACATTTATACCCCAAAACAGTAAATTTTAGTTTAACTATCCTTGGTTTAAGAAATTCTTACAGCTACATGGATAAATATGTGGCACTTTGTGCAGAATCGTTTTGACTCGTGATTAGTGCCATACTAAAGAGTTCAACTAACATATGTTTGTTGCAGTAGTCTGGTCTTTAGTATGACGCTAACCATACGTCAAAACGACTCTGCATAAGGCGGATGATTCCTCAGAACAAGATATAGCCGTTTATTTCTTAATCTCAAATTCTCAGATATCAAGAATGATGAGTGGAAATATAAATCATATCTTTGAGTTTTACGTACCACGGTTATGACCACGGCTAGGCTAAGAGATGCTGATGATGAGAAATGAATAAAATGGTGGAATGAAGAAAGTGGGAGGAAACGGGAGAAAACTGAAAAATCCACGCACACGGTGTTTTATCCACCACAAATTTCACTTTGTAGAAGCTGGGACGAACCCGGAACCCCATGCACCAGAGGTGAACATTCTACCACTAAGCCACAGCGGCCCAACAAAATGAGGAGTGGGTTCACATGACTGTAGTGTGGGAGTTATTTGTATTTCAATCGCATATGTACCATTATCAACAATTGTTCATCCATTAACTAAAATCTTTCAAATACATTTTGACAAGCTTTTATCTTGAATTCGTTTCCAATTTATTCACAGTGCTACCAATTTTTGCCACACCATCTTGTATTAGGGTGCTATGTAGATTTCTACATGTCACTTGTGGTATCCAGTAAAAAAGAAAAAGATGCTTTCGTCAAAGTTGTATAGTTCGTTTCCTACGAGTTATATCTATCTATGTATCTACCTATTCACATCCTCTCTCTCTCTCTCGAGCTCATCCGTGGCTAAGCGGTTAGCGTACGCACCTATAGCGTGGGAGACCCGGGTTCGATTCCCGGCGGAAGCTCACGTGCTTCGGATTCCACGTTAATCAGTAGGTCCACGTCTCATATAACCTCGTTGCTGAACGGGACGTTAAACTCAAAATCAACTCAACTCAACCTCTCTCTCAGAGAACATATATATACAGAAAATGTTGTTACAAAATAGAACACAGTTTATAAGCCGTTAGCGTTCTCATGGACTAAAAAAAACTTCTTAATAAATAGGTTAGCAATAAATTAGGTGGTTATGAGTAATACAATATGTTGCTAGTGTTTGACGATTGAAGCGCGTGTACGTGGTGCGTACTATTTCCCCTTGGCATTCTTTTCTTATCATTTATCTTGTTTAATTAGGTCTAGCTGAATTAATAAGCTGCGAACTGGAATCTATACTGACCGTCCCGAAACCGATTTGTACACAACCTTGCATCAAAAATTGAAAATATTTTTCAGCTGGCCGCTTCTTTATGAATCTAATTTCACTCAAAACTATCTTTTCGTTGTATATACTTTGCTAAATTGTAAGAATCAAATAAGCTCTAACCAACAGCTAAATGGAAATGAGTAGGTGAATAGCAAAACCCGTTAAATCCACATTTTAAAATTTGTGGCAAATCGAGAAAAGCTGTTTAAACACGTGATAATTGTAATATAACATTAACACCTTTTTTAAAAGAGAAAGACTAATGTTTATGTTGGTCTGACAAGACCATATAATCACACTAGTCGCTGAATTGAGTTATTGTAGAAAATAGCTTGGATATAACAGGTGTTGCGTATGTAAATGTAAATAACAGCTTTTCCATCTGGATGAGTGGCCATTTTTGTTGAGGATCAAGATACGAAACCTGTTAAAAGCAAGGGAATCAGAGTCAGAAATCAGTATTATGCCTACTAAAATATTGAAAAAATGCATTATCAATTATACGTTGTACCGACTGGGCCAAATGACTATTGATGCATAAATCCTACATTAATTTTGTTCTGTATAAAAACAACTGACTCAAATGAGCAAAAAAATTGAGCTATATATTATCTCCTCTCCATCTTCTACTAAATGGAAATCTATATCGTCGTTCTCCTCTGGTGCAGTACCATTTTCTCGGTTTCGTATTTTTGCAAAAACCTCTTTGTAAAGCATAAGTTTTGAGTTGTTTCAGTGGTCAAACCCTTTGTAACTACAACCAGAGTTAATTACAGCTATCCATATACATTTCTAAACTGAATTACTATACTTTTTAAGAACTAACTTAGGGTGAATGTCAATTTGCCAATTACTCAATATAGGAATTTGAAATACACCAAACAAAAGTGCAAATATTTAGTTTGAGCAAAACATTGGCAAAAAGAGAATTAGAAATGGCAAATACGTAGCAAAATCTTTGAACATATTGTACCAGGGCGCGTGTTATAATTTCGAACATTAATTTGCAACAGCCTTTTCACGTGAGAGGTTGGGCTAAAGATGAAGAGATGATTTAGAGAAGAACTTCACCCAACGATGTTCTGCTGAAAGTGAGGAGTTACCCTGACAAATAACACAAACGACTACAAACTACAGGGTAGTCCACTTACCTTGTCTTTTTGGCTACGTTTCCTTTCCAGTTTTCCAGGTGAAGTGCACGTTTTCTAGACATTCTTGATGTTGTTTGAACAACAAAATTGTGATAATCGCTGCCTAGAGTATCGTCTTTTTAGTTTTACGTTCATTTGTTTAGTAATTATTAAAACAAAGCCGATTAGCACAGACACATGTCACGAACAGTTAGGTTGAGACGTTTAGTGTCTCAACTCGCAGCTCAAAAAAAAAAAAAAAAAAAAGTAATGAAACTACAGACTTCAAATTTTGCCAAATAAAATTTTGAATGATTTTCCAAGAGTTGCAATAAATATTTAGACTAGTAAACTAATTCTATACAGTACGAAACCTCTAACTGTTTCAAATATGGAATTAACTGGGTCTGATTCTGATTTTCTCTTGACGTTAATTACAGGATTGGTATTTAACAGTTAATGAAACTCTACAGTTGATTCAACTGGTTTACATCTGTAGCCATGAAGGATCTAACAAAGTTTTAAAAATTGGCAAATATTTCAATGCTATTTTACAACTAGTTAAAAAAAGACATTTTCTACTGAATACTATATGGAAATAGAAGCTTTCCAAGTAAGGTTTCTAGAGCAACCATTATCTCATTTTTTTTAAAGTCTATTTAATGGTTTTTGCCATTGGCCTATAAAAATATTAGCTATTTGTTTTGATGATACTGCATAAATTAAAAACAAAATGCAGTTACTCTATTTTAAAATGTGTGTATTTATATTATTCTTCGAACAAATATAATTTTTAGATCACGTTTATGTTGTCAGAAGAGGGAAACTAATGTATGACGTTGAACAATTCTGTTGTTCGATGTATTATTACTATAGTATATTGCAGTATATATAGTAAGCATTGCATGTCGCAACTGCTGATTAATAGCATGAGAAAATTAGATTTGACAAAATTGTGACCATTATTGAAATTTCGTACTCGTATTTAAATACCAGGATGAAATGAAATTTATATATATGTATGTATGTATGTATTTATGGGCAACTTTCACTATTGCACAGTGGGTGTTTGAAATAGAGTTCGAGCAATGTAGTAATTTCAATGGTGTCCAATACTGAAAGAGAATTAACTTGACTTGAAACTGGCAATATTGTGACGAGAGCAGGATTTGGTATTGTGTTGTGTTCGAGAGCGACTGTGAGGTCCCTCTAGTATTTGGTAAGTGCGTTTAAAATTATAAAGTTACTAATTCAAGAGATTTTACATTATCTTAAATTGCATAAATTTCCATATAGATTAAAATAGAAATTCCACATTTCACGAGCTTTTGTTAGGTGTTGTTGTAGAAGCCATTGTTAAATTACTGAATTAGGAATTAGGAATTAATGTGGGCACCTGTCATGACGATGTGATTCATAGTGCCCGCTTTAGTTCCCCAGTGCCCATACAGTGGAACATTTTCAGGCTTCTCTGTGTCTGGCACGGAGTTTGTAGACAAACGGTTAGATTAAAGGTTATTTCTGTCCATGACGGTCATTATGGTTCACTCTTTTCATCTTAGAAATTTCGACTAAAAAATTAATGTTTAATGAAAGGCAATGTTTTGTTTTTACAATGTTAGTAACTAGTTATACTCAGAATGTTGTAACTTATAACATACTTATAACACTTCTATTGTGCTTCTGACATTGTTTGTTCACTTTAATGTCAGTGTTTCTCTCATTATAATACTTTCTCACTTATTAACTGAGTCTTATTTTCACTGATATAAATTGTGCCCATACTAGATGACCCTGTTCCCAATATTGTCACTTTGCAAGGGTCCAGTTTCGAATTTTTCCTTCTCAAATGTGTCATTATTTATAATAACTAAATCCTTCATTAGGTAGAGGAAGATACAAGGAATATTATAAACTAGTTTTGAGACAGATAACTGTTTCCGTTTTCTCACCCGGACCCAAAATGTCTTAAGTACCCATATACGGTTCGAGTATTATATATGTGTGTGGGGGGGATCTGTTTGTGTCTGTGTATTTATTAAGATAGTTAATATATATATATACGGATGGAACATTTTTGAGAGGTGGATAGGCCAACGAGAAAGTGTCGAGCATCAACCGAAAATTCCCTTATCTAAAGCTATTAACTTTTTTCTGTGAGGAACTCTGAAGAACTGTCTACGCCAATCTGGATGCCATGAGAGATTCGATTGAGACTGCCAGTGAATCCATTCCAACGAAAACAATATGATATATTTGTCGGTCTGTACCACTGCGTTCCGCACAATGTATTGTTGGCAATCGAGGACATTTTGAACATATTCGATATTAAAACATAATCAATAATGTTTGGAATATCTTTATGACATTAAAAATCATATTTTGTATTACGGGTCGAGTTAGTAAAGTTCAAACAATGTAATCCACTTTGTGGAACACTACATATTTAGTTGATGAATATGGGATTTATAACATTTTGCACCATTGCGTTTTAAATGCAATTTCTGAAAATTAAAATTTCTCACTTTATTTTAAATATTTTTCTTGAACAGTTTTACCATTTTCATATAACTTTATGATCACTTTAAGCATTATACTACCTTCTCAGCAAGTTATTAAATCATTTTCACTAATAGAAGATTGCAAATTAATCTAGTAAACAACAAAACTTATTAATGAATCGTAACACAAACGTAATTCCACATCGTTCTCTCATGCATGACATTTTATCAAAACGATTATAGTTTATTAATTTAGTGCTATTTCTTAACAGTACATCTTATGCTGAATGTAAAATATGTGAAGCTATTGAGTATAAAAATCAGTTATACGAAAAATAATTTAAATGATTGATTTAATAACACACATAAATAAAAGAATAATGCGACACATTATTGCCTTGCATTTTATTTTCCCATCTATTTCTTACAACAGTTAGTAAATTGAGACAAACTTGAATTGTTTTAAATCCAATAAACAGATACAACATTTCATGGCTAGAATTTCATGTTTAGTAAAACGTTACTGCATTTGCATGCATGTAAATTTAGGAAGTTAAGTATATTCGTTTCCTTCCATCAATTGGTTTGTTCTTGTCATAATGTCAAATTATTAACTTCTGTTTTATCCCCAGAACCACGGAAATCCTGAAACAAAAGGATATAGCTTCTCAGTACATCAAAGTTCAAGTTATCAACATAATAATTAAATTAAGTAAATTTTTGCAGCAAAATATATATAATGGTGTAATTTCAATGGATTTAAAATACTGTAGATTTCAACAAGTATGGATTACAAAAACTGCAGTCTTTGATAATAGCCTAAATTACTTTATTGCGACAAGAGTTCAACACGTATATATACTATTGAGAGTTTTATTGAACAGTTATCTACAAAAATATTTTTCCTAATTTGTGTTACTTTGTAGTCTTAGTTATACTTTGATACAAGACAAAATGAAGAATGTAAAATTAACTCATTGTGTAATCCATATTTATAACTGATAATAAGCATTCCAATTCTTCCTTGCGTATTTCCCATTCTTCCAAGAGCTTGCGTTAAACTGCTCGTAAGCTTGATTAATGTTCAAAATATTTAAATAAATGCCAATAAATTTTGTCATCGAAAAAGAAGTTAGAATTTATAAAAAAATATTGTTATGTATGAGAATGTGGAATAAAATAAACAAATGCAATATTGAAATAAAAAATGTTATTTAAGAAACAAAGAAAATCACAAAATAAATTAAGAAATACATTCTCGTTAACATGCTCCATAACCAAACTCTAAGGCTTAGAAGAAATTTCCAGTTGTTATCAGTGTTTTGAAGATAAGCCGTGACCCTTAATTCTTTGTTATAAAAATGTTGTTATCAATAAACAACAAAAGAAGGTCAAAATGTCGAAAATTTTATCCAGAGAATCCAAGGAAGCTGAGAACCTGCGTCATTTTTTCACAAGAGCATTCTCCTTCATTGCTTAAACTATATCAATCAATATTCATTTAATATTTAACATTAATATTCATTTCTGGGATTACACTGCTTTGATTGGTTTTAGAGTCTCTTCCAGAAACGATGCTACATAAGACGTGGATTTCCAATTGAAAATGAGACCATATGAGCCATATCTGGGAATCGAGCCCTTCTAGGATTGAGCTACATGATACTAGCTTACACCTCACGTAGGAATTGCCTTTCACAGAGTTCCTTCTATCAATCACAATATAATGCAATCCAAATTTAAAGTATACTAAATTCTCAATGATAACGTATTGAAGGTGGCCCAAAATATGGGATTATTCAGCAGGAACAGCAAGATAATTGTTTTTAAAAGAAATAGAATGCACAGGAAAGTAACAAAGAAAAATTAAATTATTCTCGGTTATACGATGTTGATATTTCAATATTATTTTCTTTTATTTAGGTGACATGTCTAAATAAAGAATAAAAAAGTATATGTTTGTGCCAATCAAGAGCAAGCCCATGTTTAAATATTTTAAACATCTGGGCCCAGGGAAATTTTTAAGCTCCCTTTACTTGTTTGTACTCATTTATGTGTAATCACAAATAACGCAAATCACTAAACGAAGTAATAAATTATATACTTTGCCTCTAGGATACAAAATAAAAGAGAAAGTCACCACTATTAAACTTTGGTCTACAGAAAATGCATAACAATATTGACAAGAAGTTTTCAAGTAAAGTTGATTAGTTCAGCAATGCTTCCTATTTCACTCAAATCTCATTTTTTTTAAACCCATGCTGCCCCTGGAAATGTGTCGCCCATGCCTGCCTCCTCTTTCCCATGCGTAAATATGGGACTGATCAAACGCACGGCTCCCAGATGCCCTGCACTTACATAATCTTCCGTGGAATTGTTCACATATTCGCGATCTTCTTCCAAACAAATGTTTTAGAGACAATACTGTGCGGTAAGTTTTTTTATGAGATTTTAACAGTCAAAGATGCTGATCTGATAGAAGTAATTTTCCGTTACTCCTTTTTAGTAAATTTTGAACTATTATTTAATTAAATCTGATATAACACAAAAAGTAACTGCATATTTATGAATATGGCTTACTATAAATTTTCATACAGTATCCAAGTTACTTTCATCTGCAACATTGGAGTCTAATCGTGTCTGAACTTTCGTACAAATAACATTTATAATAAATAGAAAGAAATAAGGTTTATATATGTAATATAATAACAACTCACCCCACATCATGTTAGCTGTCTGCATATTTTCTCCTCTCTGTTGTTGTTGCAGAGGAATTCTTTGAGGGTAAGGCATTGGCATTGGAACAGCCAAAGCAACACAAATAATCAGGGCAAGAAATACGAACAACTGAAACAGAAACACAGTAAGTTTAAAATAAAATATCTTCGTTGTGAATATCGGTTATAATATTTTAACTAGGCTTAAAGTTTTTATTCTTTTCCTCGTCAGTAAGGCAAATAGTTACAAATAAATTAAGAATTAAGAACTTAATTCCCTAAGTTATTCTTTTATTGTCTGATTTAAGCTTTTTAAGTGTATTAATGTATAAACATGTTAATTTCTGCAATTATCAGGAAATTAGAAATCTTTTGCATAAATAGTATCATTTTCGGTATACAGTAAAATTTCAATTCTCTGGAGCTAATAGTCACAAATAGAATTTTTATTCTGACAGACTATTTTGTTAAATTTAAAACCGACACGCGCATTCAATTTGAAAGAAGAAAACGAATAAAATTTAAATCTTGCTCATAATGTAAAAGTCATTGTAGGCAGTTATTTACCCAAATGTACTTTACTATTGAAATGAATCAAGATATTGCTACTTATTAAATTTTTAGAATATTTTTACAAACAATTTTTGAACTAACATTTTTTTTTAAATTTTGCAATTACACTTCAAACTTTTTACTTACCTTAAAGAACATTTTTGTGTTGGTCTATCTGCCAATGATGAGACTTTGTGCCTAAGATACAGACATAACAGAATATATACTAAACTTAAACCTTGAAAAATCAACACTTGATCAAGTGTTCCTTCGAGTAAGTAAGTAAATGTAATGAATAACACTAATATAGTTTAATATACCCATTGGAATGAAACCAAGCATACACTTCAAGGATCATTATTTAAAAATAAAATGTGTTTTACTGACCAATTATTTCTTATTTGATTAGTAAAGGAAACGATATATTATGAAATTCTGCAATATTGCTATAGTATAACGAGATGAGAAGTTGCAATACATAGATTTCACTAAGCTAAGCAAAGTGTCACATATGATGGAAAAAGATCCTTATGTGTATTTGTCGAGAAAAATGACAAAAATATATTATTAATATTATAGCACTCAATACTTGTTATTAATGGCAAAAATAACAGGCTAAAAGAACAACTTCTAATAATGTGAAAAGTTAACTCAAATATACCCCATAAAGCTTTTCATTACGACACAAGCAACAGGAGACTACATACTATGGTTAAAGACTAACAGGAATATAAAATTAACACTAGTGACGCTGTGCTTTGTAAAAGCATGCTAATTTCTCTCTCTCTTTTCCCTGTCGTTCATTTCAACCAGAAACTACACAAGTAAGTCTCGAACGAAATATATCGAAGCTTACGCAGAGCAATCTTTAACGTTATATCTAGGATCAATCTTAACAGACCAAAACTGTATTCATGAAGAAATTAAATGTCGATTAAAAGCAGCGAATTTGTGTTATTGTTTAGTTCAAAATCTCTTGTCGTCGCGAATTCTGTCGAGGAATTGGAAGCTTAAAATATATAAAACGATAATCATGCCTGTTGTTCTGTATGGTTGCGAAACATGGTCGCTTACTCTGAGGGAAGAACATCGACTGAAAGCATTTGAGAACAAGATCCTGAGACGAATATTCAGACCCAAGAGGAACGGGAATGGGGAATGGCGGAAACTTCATAACGATGAACTATATAGTTTATACCGTTTACAAACGTTGTTAGAGTCATCGAATCTAGGAGGCTCAGGTGGGTAGGTCACGTAGCCTGAATGGAAGCAAGTAGGAATGCTTTCAAAGTCTTAACTAGAAGATCAATCGAAAAACGACTACTAGGAAGACCGAGGAGCAGATGAGAGGACAATATTAAGTAGGATCTCGCAGAGATAGGAATACAAAATAGAAACCGGATCCAGATGGCTAACGGTAGAAGTTAATGGATAAATTTTGTGAGTGTGGCATTGAACCTTAGAGTTCCATACACCACACAGTTAGTTAGCTAGTTTATTAAGAGTTTGATTAATTCTAACTTCCGTATTTGGAAACACGACAGTGAAATTAGAAAAGTTTCATGTCGGAAAAAGGCTAGTAACTACTCGTCTCGTTTTATCATTGTCCTTTTCATTAGCCAAAACTGTTTTCGAAAAAGAAAAAGCTGATTCGATTTCCGTTATAAAACGTGTGCTGGTCAGTGTAACTGGTAATTAATACATATTTTTTTTCGATATTTATGAAGATTCTTTCGATATGATGCCAAACACTATAAATTTGCAACAGTTATGTATATTGTTATTTTGGTACTGCTTTTATGCACAGATGTTATACCCCATTTTTTCGTAAATAAACTGGGGAAAATTTACAAAATTATCAGATTTTGAGGTAGGTGTAGACTAGAAACTGGTCATATTTTTCTATTTTCCAAACTATTTCTCTACTTCTCTTCAAATAGAGTGACATAAACTATGTCCATAAAAACAGAGAACAAAGTTTCTAGTATTCCTTGTAAACAAAACTGATAGCCTTTTTTTTTTTTCAAGACAATGGGAGTTATGTCATAAAAACTTGCAAACATTCATATTGTAAATGTCGCATTCATATCGTTAATTCCCTTTTTCCTTTCTGTTACTTCAAAAACATATTTTCTTTTTCCAATGTAATTTTTGTGTTCAGGTCACCAAAAATTATTTTAGAATGGTTGCTTACGTCCCTACAACAGAAAAAGCCTCCTGAAATTTGTTTAGAATTTTTTCTCGTCCCTCTTTTCCTTCTATTACTTCAAAACGAGAATCATTCTTGGCTTTTTATTGTCATTTTCATGTTTACCTTCGTAAGCTTATCCAAAAATGACCGCTTTGTCTCCGTTTCAAAACTTATGTTGAATAATTCAATTGTACCATGTTGTGAAGAAACCAGTAGTGTTATTTTCAAATTTTAATAATAATGAAAACACTTTATGTATGTACAATACAAATGTAGCCATCAAGCAAGGTGAAATTATTTCTTTTACGAAGATACGTTGATATTTTCTCCTCTCTTCATTTTTTCATAACATTTCAATTTGCATCAGCTACTAGGTGTAGCATTTACCTGGATCTTTTTAATTTTTCATAACACTGTGCATTTGCAGTACCGTTTAAAAAGTTTGAAATTTGCAAAAAAAAAAAAAAAAGAAAGAAAAAAAAGAAAAGAAAAAAAAAGTGATGTGTTAGTTGATTGTCGAAATATTTTCTTTTATTCTCTGAAATCATAATAACAATGTTGCTAATAAAAATACGTTTAAATTGAGTATTTTTTTTTATTTGAAGAATACATATATACATACATATACATATACAATTTTTCAAATGATACCAATATATTAGCTGCAATATATCACTTAATTTATATTTTGGTATATGAATTAAACTCTCTCTCAGCTCAACTTCCATCCGTTAGAACTATTTTGTATAATAATGTCCGTTATCAGTACATCGTTTAATACTATAACTATATATAATCTTCCGATATAAAAAAAAATCATTTGGTAATTGTGAAAGACATGAAAGGAAAAGAAAGAAGGTCAAAATTAAAAGAAGAAAAAGATAAAACGATGGTGGTAGAAAAGAAAGAAAGAAATATTATATGAGAAAACAGCAAATTCTGCATACTTATAAATGGAAAACTTCTAATAATTTCCCAGGAGGTAATGTACCTAAAATGAAAGCCACATTCAATCGGTGAACGGCTATGCTGATACGTTGTATCAGAAAATTAGTAGCCCATTTGTCCCCAGTAGTGAGTGCAATACGTTGGCCTACTTCCTTGATAAAATTTAGACCTTCGAGGCACCAAGTACCGCTCGAGTCAATGGCCACGGTCACGAACATGTACCTATCGAGAAGTTTGTTGAAGTTCTTTTCTCGCATTTTCTGGTTAGCTGCAATAGTTCCTTCTCGTGCTTACAAAAGAGTAAGACTGGATGATGCGAAAGTGTCACAGCAGGTGAAATCCCAGAGAAGATTCTTTCCCTTCTTCCATGGTATCAGCGTCATGAAATCTGGTCTTTTGCCGTCAGATCTGTTACATCCCAGAGGTTCACGAACAGATGGAACTTCCGCCGATATGTGTATCTTCCAGATAATGTCATTCACGTTTGAATGTCTCACATGTCTTCCGGAACTACTTATGCAAGAGAGGCCGTGTAACTCTTTCTGGTTGACTGATGCACCACATTTAAAGCAGTTGTGTGATTCGCATACGTTTGCCCCTAGGCGAAGTGCAACTGCAATACGAAAACTTTCATTTGAAAGGTGTAGTCCTAGATTGTGTGAAGGTAAAGCCTGTAGACAAACACCTGAAATTAAAGATGAAGAGGCGAGAAGTCTGGCCTTGTCATCTTGGCTGTCTGCTTCTTGTAGTATCACTGATTGATGCAATTTGATGATCGGGTTGTCCCAAACTGATTGTGAACTTCTGCCAGTTATTTCAGAAGGGCTTAAACCAACTAAGTTAGACCAGCCAGATGTGCAGTCTTAGGCATCCAATTCTATGTACCGCTTATCTTCTTGATTGAGAAGTATCTCAATGCTATGTCGGGATCCGTAGAACGACGCTAAAGATGCAGGATACGCCAAATAATTATTAATTTAAATTAAATATAAGTTAAAATTGAATCAAATCTGTAATTAAAATCACAGCTAGCATGTATACTACTGGGTGTGTACCATTATTGTCCATTTCTAGTGAATAAAACATTGACTGTTTTCCGGAGACTAAGTTCAAAAAATTGAGCCTAGATACTTATAAGTCCCGCGGAACTGTGATCACAGAGAAATTTATTCTCTCTCCATTCTGACAGAAAGTAGCATGTGTAGTCTTATAGATTTATTCTCTCTCCATTCTGACAGAAAGTAGCATGTGTAGTCTCATAGATTTATTCTCTCTCCATTCTGACAGAAAGTAGCATGTGTAGTCTCATAGATTTATTCTCTCTCCATTCTGACAGAAAGTAGCATGTGTAGTCTTATAGATTTATTCTCTCTCCATTCTGACAGAAAGTAGCATGTGTAGTCTTATAGATTTATTCTCTCTCCATTCTGACAGAAAGTAGCATGTGTAGTCTTATAGATTTATTCTCTCTCCATTCTGACAGAAAGTAGCATGTGTAGTCTTATAGATTTATTCTCTCTCCATTCTGACAGAAAGTAGCATGTGTAGTCTTATAGATTTATTCTCTCTCCATTCTGACAGAAAGTAGCATGTGTAGTCTTATAGATTTATTCTCTCTCCATTCTGACAGAAAGTAGCATGTGTAGTCTTATAGATTTATTCTCTCTCCATTCTGACAGAAAGTAGCATGTGTAGTCTTACAGTATCATCACGTTGCTGCCACTAAATACATAATTAGCATACAGAATAATCCATAACAATTTACAAAACGAAATATATAAATGATACATAGATAGATAAGTGTCAAAACTTAAAATATTGGGTGATACAGAATGATTCAAGCCTGTAAAGACATGATCACCCAGCAAGCTAGACACAAAACAGAGCATTTCTAAAGTCATTCTTTGGTGATCTGGTGGTTAGCGTTAGGGAATTCTGAAGAATTGCATACTTTAGCCTAGGTTAGAATACTGTCTTCTGGAAAATATCTTTTTTAAGGTAAACAATCTATAATTTATTGCAACGAACATTCATGTTTTATTTAGCTTGTATGAATGCAAAAATATTATAAATAAGCCACAGCTATGAAATAAAGGAAATGTTATCATATATATCCCGTCTTGTCTCTCGTTAAGGGCAAGATTTTCGGTGGGAGAACAGAGAAAATTTTTACAAGCAATTACCTTTAATAATCAGCCATGTCCTTAAATATAAAGGGAACTGGCGCAAATTCTGTTGGGATGAGGCAACTGGGGTTGTCCTCCGAATAATCCGATTTAAAATGTATTTTTCGGGGTAGAAATGTGATGATTTGTGTCCGACTGCCACAAAGAAAAGTAAGATGAAATTGATGTTCCACCAGAATAAGCCACAAATCTGCCAGCCTCCCAAAGTTGAATACAATTATGTTCCCCTGATCCCCTAGCATTGTTTCTCCACTTCATAAATACTTTGAACGTCACTTAAAAAAAAAAAAAAAAGAAAAAAGAAAAGATTATGAGAACGGTCTTACCCATTTCGCCAAAGTTGAAAACAAAATTGGGCTGCTGCTAAACGGCATGTCCGTGGGGCGTTAATTTTTATTTTTTTTCTTTTATTATTATTTGTCCCTAAAATATATATTCTTGAAGAGAAAGCAACATGAAAAGATCTTAATCTAAGAAACTATTTATTCAGTATTTTGAATAGTTGTTTAGTATTTCATTGTGTAAAAAAATAAAGTCACTAAATCATGTGTATGATTTATGTATAAGCTAAAGAAGCTAGAGTCCCACTCATTTTGGGACCCAAAAAATTTAAAAAAGAAACATGGTAATGTAATTTCGAAATAACAAGAAAAAGCAAATAAGATAAAACGCACATACAACAACGGTGTTTTGTATTGTTATGTATTAGGCTTTTATGAAGCAAGTAATAGGGCTCTATTTCTAAGCACCACTTGTTATGAGGTCCCTGTTATCCATCCCCGCTTACAATGGAGCTCCTGTTTCCCAGCCTTGATCGTAATGGGCCCTTGTTTTCATTTAGATATCAAATAGATTCATAAATTAGCATATAGCATTTATTCAAACCAAAAAACCACTACATTTTCACGCTGAAAAAGAAAGCTTGACATATAAACGACTCCTAAAGCGTGACGTATAAAGAGCTCCTTTTAATAGCTTAGGGTACCACCAAACCTAAATCCGGCACTGCGTTTTATGGGTTACTTCAGCACTAAAGAACTTGTCAGTTACGTTTGTTAATGAAATGTTGGCGTTACTTGCTACTTCTTGAATACCTGTAAAGGAAATGTGGATTTTGACTTAAAATTCGACACGGAGCAGTAGCGTAGTGTTGTTCTTTATGTTTGTTTACTAATAATGGGAAACAAGTTTCAGTAGCAACTATTCGAAATATCATTGCTTATGTTGTCATTATTGTTTGCCAGACGAATACAATATTATTGGATATTTATTATGCCAGAAAACTTTAATTCAAGAAAATTCAAAATCCAACATTACTTTTCAGTGTTTAAGAGCAATGAGTACGATAAGTTTCTGTCTTTTTCTTTTTCTAACTCCTAGTTGATCTTAGTGCTGGTATCCATAGATGAGTGGTCTGTAGTGTTCGGTTGCAGATAACAAGGAGGAGCTCATTCTGGAAAACATACATTTCTTAACTGTCCCCAGTGTTTCTGTGTGATGTCCTGGTCATTTTCATAGTATGAAAAAGGAGAACAAAAGTGAGTAAAATAAACATATTAAAAGAAAATATGAGAAAACAATGTTTTAATATCAAGCGAGAAAAAAAATAAAAGGTGGGCACATTTAATGCTTCAGTTTTTGCTTAAAAATAAAAATAAAAAAAGTGGCTGATTCGCATATCGTTAGTGAATGAACTCCTGAGTTCAATTCCCGGCAGTTGGATTGGAGCTTTTATCGTTCCTTTCAGAAACAAGAGTATAGGAGACCTGAGTCTACAGCTTAAAATGAGATTTGAACCACATGGACTCTCGTCAGGAATCGATTCCGGGTCTCCAGCACCAAAGGAGTGTACGCTAACCATATAGCACCGAGAAACGTCAGTTCGCAGTGGTACCAGTATAAGCGCATAATAACAAAGTTACATATATTATCACAGTTCGTTTATTCGATCTTCGAATAGTTATTTGCACTATTCTACAGTATTCAGGTCTGAAATAAGCACTAATTAGCTGTGGTAACCTTAATATTCAATATATCATATTTATCTGTTGTATACAGGACAGTAAACTTACATACAGCCTTCTAATTCGACGTTCTGAACTGTTATAACTTCATTATGTTGATAAAATAATTGCTTACAGTACCATTTCTTATCAATCGAAATATACAACCTTTACCAGAAAGGTTCCAGGACAAAGATCGTAAAAGATAAAAAATTGCACTTAAGTAATGATCCTAGTTCTTATCAAAGTAGTCTCTTTGGCTATCTACAGGGTGTTGATTTATTATGTAGCCAAAATCTACTCTCACGAAATCATCTCACGTAAACAAATAAAGAATCCTACATGGGCATAGGGCTAAAACCGCGTCGTTTCAAAGTTATATGATGCCGAAAACGGGAAGAGTGTAACCATGAGACTGTGTAGCTCGAAAACTATAAGATATATTAAAGGCGGTAAAAGAAATATCACAGGAACTAGTACACTCTTTACCTAAAGATCCATGTTTCAGAGTTAGATCATACAGACGCAACAAAATTTTATAGTGGAAGTTGGGGTATCGGAACCCTGATTTAAGCACGGATGCGGAAAAATGAAATGAAATCTTTGAGTTTTATTTCCCACGCTTATGCCGGTTAGGCTAAAGGAGACGGTGATGATGAGTAATGAATGAAATGGTGGAATGAAGAAATTGGGAGGAAACGGGAGAATCCCAAGAAAACCCACGCACACGGTGTTTGTCCACCACAAAGTTCACTTGGCGGGGGCTGGGATCGAACCCAGGACCCCAAGCTCCAGAGGTGAACGAGCACGGGTACGGAAAAAGAAGACATGTTTTGATAGAAAATTTCTAATTATCAGGTTATTAAGCTGTTATGTCGTGTACATAAGTATTATCTTTTGTAAATTTCACATTTTCAGTAATTTTAATATCTGCAATTATGCAACCACATATAACAAAGGTTAACATCAAAGAAAAGATGTTGATAACACTTAGGCAGAATCAGAAATTTAGAAAAGGAAACGAGTTTTCTATTTTAATAATAATAATAATAATAATAATAATAATAATAATAATAATAATAATAATAATAATAATAATAATAATAACAATAATAATAATAATAATAATAATAATAATAATAATAATAATAATAATAATAATAATCTAAGAATTGGGTTTCAAGTAGGATCTCGTCTGTTTATTTTGCTTGGGAGACCCGCAAATCTACTACGTTTATGGTGTCCTTTTGTCTATGTTTATGTCTCTCTCCGTTTCCTGTGCTGTTAGGCGTCTATATTAAACCTTTACATCTTGTAAACTATTTTCTTATTTCCGAGTTTTTTTTTAAAAAAAAAATAGAAAACAAACTGCTTTCCTCTGATGTGTATATCTTACCATTCATCTTGCTTCGATTCCTTAAGTAAGATCATTTTGTAACTTTTTCTGTCATCCATTTCCCTGACAATAATAATAAAACCGTCATTCTTAACAGTTTACTTTATTCTCTTTTTTGCAGTTTGCTACACTGATATATTAGTAACAGAATTGAACCTTGGTCCAACGCCTTTTGAATTCTCAACGAACACAACTACCGAGATTTTTGGGTTGCGTACTACTGCAGGAAAAGGAGAATGTGCTATGGAGTCGTGTATATAATATATTTTCTTGCTGGTACATAAAAATTAAAAGAAAAAAAAATAGTACAAAATTCGATCTACTTAAATTTCGAATTTGAAGATGTTGCTCTACGGTTGATCGAAATGACCCAAACTTTCTTTCAGCTCTTCTTTGAAAATTTGAAAAATATGACTTTTTTTCTTACTGTCACGAAAGCTTATAAAATATGTACAAAATCTAAGCTAATTAAAATTTAAAATGAAGATGTCTCTTTACAGCTAAGGAAACGATCCTAGTAAGGAAACTTTTTAAACCTCACATAGGTATGGGTATAGACCTTCTTTATAGTCTAAAGGATGATGGTTTTCAAAAACTTTATTACTTCTCCAGCCTCTCAGAGGGTTACGCCCTCTCTTTGGCATGCGGTTTTCTAAACAAAAATACAATTTGGAAAATAATTTGTTGGGCTAAGGGAAGACTGATGACATTACCCAAACTTCCCTTAGCCCAACAAATTATTTTCCAAATTGTATTTTTGTTTAGAAAACCGCATGCCAAAGAGAGGGCGTAACCCTCTGAGAGGCTGGAGAAGTAATAAAGTTTTTGAAAACCATCATCCTTATAAGAAGCCATTCCTCTCTTCTCCTTTCCAAAAAAAAAAAAAAATATATATATATATATATATATATATATATATATATATATATATATATATATATATATATATATATATATATTCTAGGCTATTTTTATTGACTAGCACTTAGGACTTTGAGAAGGGCTCAAACAAAATACATGAAATTTGATCAGGATCAAGCAGTTTTTTAAACGAAAGCTGTTGTGAAAACTTTCATTTGTTCTCGGAGAAAGAGTAGACTTCTCCATTTCTTTGTTATTGACTAGTTTTGTTTCCATCTAGGAAGAAGATTTAGAACCACTGCATCACAAACAATCTTTTTAACGAACACATTTATTAAATGGACTGAAATATATCCAAAGTGTTATTCTATAAGGATCCTAACTGGAAGGTGTAGAGATTATGGAAAACACTTAAAGAAATGAAACACTATGTTTTGTTAAAAATCTAACAATTTTTTGTACTGTATCCTACAAAACTTTTATATTTGTTTAAATATGTAGCATGTTCAGGTCCTAGGCCTTTTCTCATCACTTATACTTTTTCACTCCTAAACAGTATATTTATTTCGAAAGAACAGAGAAAATGTTAATTTCAAGTTTCACTAAAATTGCATACGTTTCACGAGTGTTATGGTGGAAATATAACAAATGTCGTTCGATTGGAATGGTACAAGGCAACAACGCTCGGTTCAATCAACTCTTACAGTCCTCTCATACAAAGCAACTAATTTTTGTTAGCATTTTTTAACCACTTAGCCACGACGAATCCCATCGAAATATGTCTGGTTCTGTCAATAACATATTCTCTTCCTTTGTTTCTTTCATTAGTGGTTGATTAATAATAATAATAATAATAATAATAATAATAATAATAATAATAATAATAATAATAATAATAATAATAATAATAATAATACGAAGAAAAACATAAATTCCGAAATGTTTCATTTTACAAATAGGGGTAACTGGAAATTGATAAATTATACATATGAATAATATACAAAGAACAAAACATAATAAACAACCTGTGAGCTCCCCTGAATACGTTGCATCTTACAGAAAGATCAGGATCATAAAGCTAATTTGGAAGATGGTAATAACATAAAATAGTAGGTAACAATCTGTTTCTTTTTTTTTTATGCGTTCGTCACAGAGATGATACCATGTGATAACATAGAATATAGGAATAGTCTATAGTTGTTTTAAGACAGTCGAGCAGGGATTAATTCAGGGGGTAGCCCGGGGGGAATCTCCCCCCGAAAAAAAAATCATTCCCCCCCCTTCCGGAGAAACTCAAAAAAAATTTCAGTCACAAGATGTAGAAATTACTTCACCCAATTATTTGCTTTTCTTTCCGTGCACGTGCAGAAGAAAACCGATATTTCAATATACATATAAATAACACAGACCCATTCTATATAAATATTAAACATGCAACATCTAAGATAGGATACCAAATAGTGAACAAAACTTCTATTTCTTAAAGCTATGACCGAGTTTGGCAGAACATGAAATTGTTATCTGTTAAAGAAAAGTTTCTATTTTAGTAGGTACTATACTCTCGCCCTATATTATATATTAGTAGGTAGCATTAGCACAGATTGAGATAGAAAAGGAAAGATAGAGAAGATCTTTCGATCATTCTATATGATCTCTGATGTCAGCAGACTTCAGTTCTTGAAAATGTACAGTTCTTGCATTATCTGAAATAGAGCCCCTAAATCCCATTTCTCGCATCGGAAGTAACAGACGTAATCTGTTTTACGGTCGTTAAAGTAAACACACTTTTCTTCAATTAAAAATAAGTCAGTTAAAGGGTGAGATTCAGAGAGCGTCATTTAGAGGGATCAGGGAGGAACAGTTATCCTTCCTGGGTTAGAGATTTATATAGAATTTATCAATATAATAGTAGTATATAAGTGAAAGATTGCTATTGAAGGTGATGAAGATCCTGCTCAATGCCGTGACATTTGGGAGAGGCAAGCGGGGCGACGGCCCCGGGCGCCGAAGTAAGTGCGATGTGGGTATGTGCACATATATAAAATGAAAGGGAAAAAGTAATGAAAAGTGCGGAAAAGGAGGGTTTACTTTTTATAATTTTCTTACCTTTCGCAGCTGGTCCGTCGACCTCACTCATATATATGGGAGTGCCTTCGTATACACTCGCGACAAGCGCTGATTTTCCACGACACGGCACTAATCCTACTGAAAATTTCGTAAACTAAACTATTGATGTGTATGCAGTGAAGAAACCAAGGCTAATATGCTTGATTTAGAATCAGAAGTGTGAGAAAGAATGATAACTTTTTGTTAAGAGATTCCTACGTATGTTTGTTTTAGGACAAAAAATATTTGAGTTAATTTAAATCTTTTTAAAAACTTCTACATTAGTAACAAACAGTAACTACTGAATATAGGAAATAATAACGAAAATAGCTACCGTAAATAGCAGTTAAAGTTTTGTCTTTATTTAATGTTTTAGATCAAATTAAAGGATTGTTTTTTTCAATTGTAATCTCACATAGAATATTTATCAGCAATTATTCTCACAAGGTACATTCGCGAAGTGTCCCCTCGGGATTCATGTAAAATTGATTTAAATGCAAAGTTCTCCATGGTCTAATGTGTATTGTACTAATTTTAGCAGCCCATATGGGTAATTTACATATTTATGAGCCTTCATATACCCGGAATTCAATCACACACTACTATAACGCTGGGTCACAAAATTGCTTTTAGTTTCTTTAGATGTAACTGAACATGAATGTGGGCATATGGAAAACAAATAGGATCAAGTACTGCTTCTCTGGAACGTGTTATCCAAACCGGCCGCCATCTTGGATCCGCAATATTCAGTTCAACTTTCGGTTTTTCAAATGGGAATAGGTGCATGTGATACATCAAATTCATATAAAATTTTCTCGGAAATTCATTGGTGTAGTGAGTGTTACGGTAGCTTGTACCATTTGCGAGATATTTTACATTTTAAATCCCTCTAGGCACTTCGCGAATAGACATTGCAGAGTAATACCAGTTACGCTTACGTTTTTGATGTTGACCAATCAAAACGATTTCTAACTGGAAAATACTGAAGGTATAAACAAACTCTCTACAGCAATGGTGTCATAATCTTACAATATTTATGTGAGTGATTGTTATTACTTCCATGTTATTCTACGAACAAGGAAGTATTGTATTACGAACATTATGCCTAATGTAAATCTAGATACTACCAGATTTTGGTGAAGATCTACCATATCCTATTTACGTCTGTGTGTCTGTATGTATGTACGTTCAAAAGACATTTCGTCAACAATGAATCACGTAAAAGATCACATATTCATACGAGGCCTTGCACAACTTTTTCATGGTTGAATTTGTGAAGTGCCTCACATTTAACATGCAATATCTTGCAAATGGCACAAGCTTTCGTAAATCTCACTATACCAATGACTTTCCGAGAAAATTTTGTATGAATTTGATGTATCACATGCACCTATTCCCATTTGAAAAATCAAAAGTTGAATCCAATATGGCGGATCCAAGATGGCGGTCGGTGTGGATAAAACCTGTCAGAGAAGCAGTACTTGATCCAATTTGTTTTGCATATGCCTACATTCATATTCAGTTACATCTAAAGAAACTAAATGCAATTTTGTGACCAAGCGTTATGGTAGTGTATGAATTCGGGATATATGTAGGCCCATAAATATGCAAATTACCCGTATGGGCCGCTAAAATTAGTACAATACATTTTGGACCCGAAAACTTTGCATTTAAATAAATTTTAGACGAATCCCGAGAGCACACTTCGCGAATGTACGTTGTCACTATTAGGTAAGAGGTGCATGTGAATGGAATTGTTAAATATGCTGTTTTCTTGCAAAAATACAGAAAAACAATCCTCCTCCCCGAGGAGTTGACTTTCCTCTCCGGGTAAAATGTCTGAATTCAACACTGCAGTCGAGAACTCCAGTATATGATGTAAAATAAGGTAAATTTTACGCCATAAACGATGTGCATTTTTCGTATCTGGTCGGTAATTCAACTACTTTTTTTTATTTCTTTAGTGCAGTGGCTGCCACTGTAGTGTGCCCATTCGAAAGCTTTCATTTAAGACAACGTCTTTTTCGAGAGCGGTGAATACCGAGAGTTGCTCGAAACGGTTGGAATAATGCAGACGGTGGCAGCAACGATTTTTTAGTGCAAGCAACTGCGTTGCTCCGTATGAAGACTTCAATTTAAAAGCAATACTTCACAAGCAATGGTGCAACTCGGTAGCACCATTCAGTGGCGCGTATGAAAGAGGGTTTAAATTAATTTTAAATAGCTTGTAGACTTCGTTTCCATTTTTGTATTTATTAAACGTTAAATGAAAACAACGGAATTTGTCCGTTTAATAAATTTCTCTACAAATATTATCTAGTAAAAGCGACTTTGGGACGAAACAAAGAAACAAAATGAAATATTAAAGTTTAACGTCTCATGATAATGCCCTTTAGGCTAAAGGAGACGATAATTAAAATAAGTGCATTATGATGGAATAATTGGTGGAATGATAAGTTGGAGGAAAACGGAGTACCAAGAGAAAACCCACGTACATGATGTTATCTATCACAAATGTACTTTACCGAGTCTCTCTCTCCCTCCCTCTCTCTCTCTCTCTCTCTCTCTCTCTCTCTCTATATATATATATATATATATATATATATATATATATATATATATATATATATATATAAAACAAACAAGTGAAAAGATAAAGTTCATGATCCCTGTCAATCATAAACAGTTAATGTCTTCAGTTATTGCTAACGCTAATCCTAATATTAAACAGCCACACCAATATATGTGGCCACCGGTGCTATTGGTTGCCTTTGTGGCGCTAATAGATATCACTATTGGATGTTAAAATGTCCAAGAAATTTGTAATTAGAACAATTCTGGAGGTTTAGCAGGAACTTAAATCGATATTGTTTTAACGTAAATTACTTCCGAATTGTACAAGACCAGTAATGATAACTAGATTTGAACATTAGTTCATGTGTAACCGTGTATTTGAAATGAGATCTTAAAGGGTCCATACACGCAGACTTGCATGAAGAAACCTTCCAACATGCATGCAAAATGATAAAACAACATGCTAGATGATCGTGTATGCATTTGATTGTTTTATACATGATGGCCTCGTTTATGCATGTTGAAAGTTTTCAAAATCTTCTTTAAACATGCATGATGGTTTTGCCGTTCTTCATGCATATTTACCATGTATGTGCTCATTGATAGAAGTTGGTTATTTTATATTTAGGTCCCCTAATCACGACAGAGGAACAAATCACGTGACTCTTTCTTTCGTAACGCCAAGGTCGTTGAAGGTGGTTTTGGACAGCATGTTGGTACGTGTAGAAAAATTCTTGCAAGATGCATGATGAAACAAATCTTTCATGTATGTTGGTCACGCAAGTGTACGGTTCTATGGCCCCCACAACAGCTTAACGTTCCATTATTAAGCCCTGCAGGCTGTTTGACGGATGAATAAGCCAAGGGAAAGATGGTGGGATAATTTGTGGAATCAGAAAGTGGGTAGGAATGAGAGTAACTCCCCCCCCCCCCGACAAAACCCATGGACTAAGTAGATTTTGTCAATCATATAGTACTTACTTGTCCGAGGATATGTTACTTTTTGTTAATGCAACTGACGAAGGGGTAGATGAAGGTACTAGTTCTGTTAAAATTAATTGTATCAAAGCTGTATGGAGCCTCCCCAAACCGATACTATTACTATTACTATGTAAATTAGGTACAAAACGAAAATCTCCTTTAATTCCTTTCCTGTCGGTAAAGTTCCCAAAATAGTTGACATATTCCATCCTTAGATGGCTATACTAATACATTATATAAGAAATGCTCCAGCTCAGGTATTTCCCGATTTTAATGATATGCTTCGGACAACTTCGTTTGCAAAACTAAGGACCGATAAACCACTTAATTCAATTTTTATTGTGACCTACCAATATTTATGAAATAGTTTGATAAATTTAATAATTTCTTCGACCTCGTCGATTTATCTGGTACATTATAAGGAGAATAATTATCTGCACAAGTGAAGTCCCAAACAATCTCCTTCTGGGTTTTCATGAACGTCATTCCGTCAGGTCTTTTTTCCGAAATTGTGGCTTCATTTGATTCTCTTATGGATCAAACGCTTGCGGAAGTGAGAGCTTTCAGAATGATATCTGGCATATCGTGAAAATCTGCGAGCAATGTTATTACATGATAAGCCATGCAAACCTCTTTTATCTGCATGAGCGTTACATGTGGAGCGACGATGTGGCTCGCAGATATCTACTTCTAACGGTAGAGCAGTATCTATTCGAAAACTTTCATTAGACAAATTTAAATTAAATGTAAGAGTTAATTGTCTAGTACATTATTTAATTTATACAATTTAGAAATAAAATATTTGAGTACATAAATTGCAATTTGTTTTTATTTTCTCGTTTATTTCTTGTAGTAAACTGATACATATTGTTTTCAGTTTATCTATCTATCTATCTATCTATCTATCTATCTATCTATATATATATATATATATATATATATATATATATATATATATATTACTTCATGACTAGAACATTCTTCTTCACGTGTGATGTCTGCAAACTAAAATTTTTTAAAGTAATTCCATATTCCGCTGACAATCCGTTTCTCCTTTGCAACTTGTCAAGTTCTTTCTTTCTGATTTATCCCCAGAACCATGGAAATCCTGAGAGAAAAGAAGGTACTTTTAGTTATAGTAAATAGAAGTCAAGAAAATAAATGAATTTAATAAATTAATTCTTGGAGCGAAATATGTAAGGACGTAACTACAAATATATCAAAATATTGTAGTAATTAATCAGTAGAAAAGAATCTGAAGTAGAATAGAATTGTGTGAATATTAATCAATTCTATATCATAACAATATTGAAATGTGTGTATACACTATTTGGATTTTTGTTGAAAGCTAAGTATCTCTATGGCTTATCAAACCCGAAAGTTTAATAATACATTCACAAAGGGTCATCGTTAACTTCTATCCTAGGCTAACTTCATCCAGTTCCTTTCTTTTATTCCCATTTCTGCTAAATTCATCTTAATACCTACAGGGTTATATAAATAATGATGGACAAAAGATATGTATTTAAAGATGTGTATTTATTACAGTACAAATCCAAAATGAACAATCTTTATACCAATGGAAAGTGGAAGTTTCAAAGCTTTTTTTTCAATACATTATAAATGTTCAATGTGTCCACCGCCTGCTGCACGGCAAACATCTATGCGGTAGCAGAACTCGTCCTACACACAAGTATGTGTATCTACTGTTACTGAGTGCAAGACAGCAGTGATACGCTTCCGTAGATCGTCCAGAGTTTTTGGTAGAGGCGGGATATAAACAGCTTCCTTAACATAACCCCGTAAGAAGTAGTCACATGGGGTGAGATCAGAAGTGTAGAGCCAGGTCTTCATTTCCTCTGCGACCTATCCGGTGTTGAGGAAGGGATGCATTTAAAAAGGGAAACCAGAGGGAAACGAATGGCTGCCTATTGCCGCGCGAACTCTACCGGCCGCTTCGGGAACCATCATTGCCCATCGAAACTTTCAACCTTCCTCTTTCCATTGGTATAAAGATGTTGATTTTGGATTTTTATTTTAATTACTACGAATTTTTAAAAATGGGCCAATCATTTATAATAACCCTGTATTTTCCTACCATCTGCGTCTAGATATTCTCAATGGTCTTCCTCCGATTGGATTTCCGGTTAAATATTTTCAAGATATCCTAGTTTCTTCCATTCAAATCACAGGACACACACAATTGAGCATCTAATACATACTAATTTTTCCTAAAGACTTCCTTCGCCATCCCTATCCTTGCTTTTGCTCCACATTTACATTTCACATCATCACAAATAAATCTACCCAGGTATCGAAACTAGCCATCTATACTATTTCCCCTTCCTACTACTTTTGGCAACGACGTCTTCGTTCAAATCACCATGGTATTTGTGTTTCTAATATTTATTTTCATCCCATATTCTTTGAAGCCCTTCCTCATGTCCTTTTTAACATTCTATTGATTTTCTTTCAGATTCCGCAACAAACGCCAAAGCGTCTGCAAAACGTATACACCTAATCATTTTGCGTTCTACCCAAATGCTGCCTTCATTATAGGCCTATAGGTTTTTTTTTTACTATGTCTACTAGATAGATACTAAATAATACTGCCCAGAGACAGCATCCCTGTCTAACTCTCCTTCAAATTACACTTTCCTCTATCATTTCCTCCTCTATTCTAACATGTACTTGTAGGTTCATATACAAGGTGTTTCAAAATAACACTGCCAACGTTTGGGAGCTGATCCGCGACAACAAGATAAGACAAAAACTATAGACCAACCTGGGTGCACAAATGTTTTCTTTCAGAGTTATAGGCCGCCGAAAACATGAAAACTGAACTTTAATGGCCCATAGCTCCAAAACTTTGGGGCCTACCGTAGTCGAGTCAAAACTTCCCTTAGGAACTAATATGTACCCTATCCAAATATCGATGTTTCAGAATCCTAAGGCACTCACGCAACAATTTTTATACAGGGAATTTGGCTACGGGCATAAATTTCAAGTACTCACCGACTACCTCTATAAAAAATGTTAGGGAAGTACCTTAGGATTTTCTCGCTGACTTCCTTTCCTTTCTTATTTTCTAAATTCATTCTTATATTCCTTTGTTTCCCCTGAAGTTTCATAAATTTTGCCTCCTTGTACATTTCTTCAAATTTCCCAACTCTTTCTAATTTTTGTACGTCTTCCCATTTTCTTTCGTGAAACTTATCGCTTGCTCTATTTGTATTTCTTCGTATCCCTTTTTTTTAAGTTCCTCTACATGTTTCAGCCTTCTTGCACAGGGGCGTCATTTCAGACTTCGCTAGAGGCGGGCAAGATCACCTCCGACATATGACTTTCACGTTTTGTACTAGTACATTAGTAGACAATCGATTAAAGTATATGTATTCCTCAAACTCTTGGGGATGGGGCAATTATCCCCTCCTGCCCCTCTTAAATGACGTCCCTGTTCTTGCATATCAACATGTTTTCACGTGTTCTTTTCCCTTGTTTTCTATAAAATCTCTTCTGTAACCCTTAAGTCCTCATTTGTTTTGTGTTCAGATAAACTACTACTTCTTCTGTGACCTATACAACATTTAGTATGTTTTCACCGTCTGTTACTACTGTACTTGCATCTATATTTTCCTCGTTTGAGTATTTTTCGTTGAATTTTTTAACGAAACGCTTTCTTACTTCCTCTTTTTTTTTAAATTTTTTAGTACGTGTGCAACATGTGTTTGTCCATTTTTCTTCTCGCTACATTTTTCAGTAAATATCGACATCTACCAGCACAATGTTATGACCAGAGAAAATGCCGACAACAGGAATGGTCCTCGCTTTCTTCAAGTTATTACGATACCGGCCTAGAATCATAACATAATCTATTTGCTACCTTCGGTCGTGTATTCTGTGTATATATATTTTTTTTTCTTGTGCTGATTGAACCAAATTTTCTCAATTACTAGTAAATTCTATCCACAGAAATTGACTAGTCCAGAGAAATGAAAAAATCTAACAAATAAAGCTTACAAGAAACCATAATTAAATGTATTATGAATGTTCAGTTTGCAAAATATAAGGCACGAAACTAATTACAAATTTCGAGAAAAAAATGTACTTAAAGAGTCCTCCCCTGTGTGATATGCTGGAAACATTAAACAAAAAGAACTGATTCTAATTTAAAATGGACTGCCTCTTAAACTGTTACTTTTAAAAGTTAGGCTCTATATGTGGATTAAATAGATAGTATTAAGATTATCTGAATACAATGGGTATTCTCATTTTTTTTTTATTTATTTCTTTGAAATCGCAAATCAGAAGCAAGGAAAACCAAAAGTTAATTAATCATTTTTACAAGATATTGATAAATCATGGTCAACTTTTCAAACCAAACACTAGCACAATATGTCTTGTGTTAATGGCAATAAGGAGGGTAGAAAACAGGAGAAATCGAACTATTTTCTGTTATAATGACTCACCCCACATCATGTTAGCTGTCTGCATGTTCTCTCCTCTCTGTTGTTGTTGCAGAGGAATTCTTTGAGGATAAGGCATTGGTATTGGAACAGCCAAAGCAACACAAACGATCAGGGCAAGGAATACGAACAACTGAAAGAAAAAATTTACGACGTCAATTTAAAAGAATTACCGCAATACATTGAAGGTAGCTATGTTTGGTATTGTGTAGATTTTAACAGGTCAGAAAGCCATATTTTAAAACGTAATAATCAATATTATTATTAATTAATAAAGCTAAGCATTTCCACTTACTATTAGATTTATTCTTGTTCTAATTTTTAGAATTGAAGTTACCTAAAAATAATAAACGATGCTCTAAGTTTCATCAATAGAAATCAGATTTACCCGCTCCCACTTTGGGCGATTTGCCCTTCGTTTCATATTACTGTAGATTACTATTTTCCTGTATGACATATACGATTCGTTAAATTAATAATTTTAGTTTTGTGCAAACTATTGTGGCGAAAAGCGAGTTGAATCCATAAATAGTCATTTAAATTCAGATACATTGTATATACAATGCTTTTAATAATATCGTAAACATTATTTTTCCCGAAAGAGTTTGTATTCTATTGACTTAATACCCAGAATGAGACGCTGTGCTTTGACGTTTTATTATTATTATTATTATTATTATTATTATTATTATTATTATTATTATTATTATTATTATTATTATTATTATTATTATTATTATTATTATTATTATTTTAAAGCTTAAACACTTATAAACTTAAACACCATTTTTGTTCAATTACCCTTTTGAACAAAATAAACAAATTTTAATTTTTCTCAGTAGTTTACTTATGGGTGTAAAGGAACATTTAATGATATATCTTTTTAGGATTGAAACGAGTCTGAGTAACAACACTTACTAAATTTTTTACAAATTAGTAATTCTTTAATTGACTTTAAAATATTATGCTTACCTTAGTGAACATTTCGATGTGTTGGTTTATCTCCCAATCATTAGACTCTGTACGTAAAGTACAACATACAACAGAATTTATACGTAACTTAAACCTTCAAAACTTAACACTTGATCAAATCTCCTTTAACGTAACTGTTTCAATTGAACTTGCACAATAATGATATTAGACTAAAGCTGCATTTCAGGGCCAATAAGAAGAAACAAACAGAAATTATGTTTCCTAATGTTTCGGTTGTATGTACTTTAATTATATAATTAATGTTACTGCATTAACTATGAAATAATGAAACCTGTTAAGATCATGTCACAGGCAATTTGATCAAGTGGGTTCGATGCCTGTGAGGGTGGAAAATTTTCTCAATCTACTGTCATTAAAATGTGGCTCTGAGATTCTCCTAACTTAGAAACATAAAAAAGGCACCGAAGCTAGTGTTGACCATGTCAATTCCATGCATACGTAGACAAGAGAGTGTAGAGCAATGATTTTCCACTCTTTTTCCTTAGGAGGTATACGACACCCATTTCCTGATATTATAGCTAATTTTTATAAGGATTTTCCCGGTATGACACAGGAATCACTTCTTTCCACATATACGAAACCATTCTGTAGTACACTATTTGCTGTATTCTGAAATAACGAAAACTAATATACATGCAATTTATTGGACTATTTAAATCAATGGTAAAATCGAATCACTTTAAATATCGTTTAATCCATTAATTCTGCTTCATAAAATATTTGACTGTGGATGTACCTTGTCAGCCAAAAATTTGTAGAATCATAGATTGAATTCGTTATTATGTAAATAAGCCAATAAAATAAACGAAAAACTATTAATCCTTTTGCATCACTCCAGATTCCTTTTGATTGCATGAGCCTTCTAGTTGAATGAGCTCCCACGTCAATGTTCTTTCTTAAGAAAACTATTGCAAACATGTTTGAAATGAGTAGTTGTGGATCAGAAGTCAAATACGGGACAGAAGCAGGAGAACAGTCTAGTTCCATTTGGAGGCAGAAGCCGTCTCTAGGCCACGATCCCGGACCTCTGAAGAGCTGAAGGATCATCGCAGGTGAAACAGCTCATGAGAAAAAGCAGGCGATAATCTATCAGTTATCATCGAGCTACTCCAGAGATCCGTTCCTCGTTACTGATCAATTTGACGCGATAAGAATCCAAACTGGGGAAAATCAGTTTTCCTGACAGCAGTGTATTGTACAAATATACGGAATCCTCTTGCTTACTATAGAAATCTGTACGGAGTATACGTTTATCCGTATGCTAAATAGGTACTGCCCTTACATGTTACATCATGCCGTTGCACCTACATGTTATATATGTCCATTTGTATATGAGATCCTAACCGCCTATATTGTTTCATACGGAAAGTACGTACAAATGGAACACTTATACAAAAAGTATTATAAAAATGCGTTTTGAGTTATACGTTCGCTGTACGTTAAGTCCAAAAGTTACAGGTTTTACAATTGTAACATACGATTTTATGTACGCCACATACATTTTTTCTCTCACAAAGGAACATCTTATATTGATAGTAGCATTGCCCAATCAAACAATGCGCAATCGATAGAGGAGTGAAGAAAAGTGAAAAATCCAAAGTTTTACGGGCCGACACCCAGAAACATAGGAGATACAGAGGAAAGAAGAATTTTGAATCATGTGGATATAGCAATGCAAAAGATACACTGACACAGAAAGAACTTCAAAATGATTAAAGTAATCAAAATGATATTTACATAACAGTATAGTAAGCAAACATTGTACCCACAGACATGCTCAATAACATCATATGAAATGCGTAATTTCCAACTGAGCACAAAATGAAGTTCTGTTAAACGGCGCGGAACACAAATTATAACATCTAGAAAATCTAATTATGAGTAGTACTATACCTATGAAGTCTTGATGTACAGTGTTGCACACGTTTGAGGATAGGCATATGTGAATTCCTACTGTTCACGTTCTAAACGAACTAAAGTCGTGCAAGTCATCTCGGATCTAGCTTAGTGTAGGATTCCAATTACTACTACTATGTTGCAGAACGCTCCAGTCGGAAATTGAGCATGTACACCAGAAACGAGCCCTCGGACAACTTGGGCTGGATCATTTCAGCTTATGTGCTGTGTTTTAGTACTATTCTGACATTTTCCTTTGGCAAAAATGCTTCGACACTGTGCTTCGTCTGGTATTTTTGTACTTCAGTGATTATATTATTATTTATGGTCTTATATTTTGGTTTCAATTAGTTCGAATCATGTAAGCCTTCTGTATGTACTGTTCTACATCCGAAATTCATATAGGAATTCATATAGACCTATCTTCAAACATTGGCAACACTGTATATCACGACTTTACATGTATGGTTCTACTCATAATCAGATTTGCTAGTTGTAATAATTTGTGTTCTGTACCATTTAACAAAACTTTTTTTTTTTTTTTTTTTTTGCTCAGCTGTCAATACTGCATTACATATGATGTTATTGAGCATGTCTGTGATTACAATGTTTGCTTACTATACTGTTGTGTAAATATCATTTTGGTTACTTTAATCATTTTGAAGTTCTTTCTGTGTCAGTGTATCTTTTGCATTGCTATCTTCACATGATTCTAGATTCTTTTTTCCTCTGTATCTCCTTGTTTCTGCGTGTCGGCCCGTAAAACTTTGGATTTCTCACTTTTCTTCAGTATTCCATTAATTGCGCATTGTTTAATTGGGCAATGCTACTATCAATATAAGATGTTCCCTTGTCAGTGCAGTCGTTAAGTTCATTTAGTTTTTTTCAATTGGCAGCCAGGAAGTGGAACAATACTTCAAATAAGGCTATCCACCATTCATCAGTACTACGATGTCATCTAGCATCAAGAATAACAAATTCAAGTGCTCGTTCCTATCCTTCTAATTAAATTAGTTCCTTACCTCTTTTACCTTCTTCCTAATCTAATCACTATTTTATCAATTTGAAATGCTCGAGTTTCATTATTACTAGAGCAACCCAAAAGCATAATAGCTATTTACATATATGGTTGGTACGTTAAACATGGTTGTGGTTGTCTAAGGGGCCAGAAGAAACTAATTTTAAAAGCATAATAAAGCATGATTTTGGAAAATAAAGAATGAAGCATAATTTAAAATATATAGCTCAATTCTTGAAAAATTCTGTTTAACTGCAAGTTTAACATACTGTATTAATATTTTTTAAAACCAATATTTACAACGCAAAATCGTTGAGAACATAACAATGCTACAATGAAAAACTTATTTTTACTCCTGAAAACTTCTTGTCGGTGTCATTTTTGATATAGAGAAAAAAAGTAAAAGAAGAAGAAAACTTTCCGCCAACAGTGAATAGTATACAAGAACTCCACACTGTATTGTTATGTGTGCATCTTGAACTTGAGCACTTTCTGTACTTTTTGGTGGCATCTTTTACTTTCCGTTTCTGTAAATACACACCTCTAAGGTGCGCACAAGTGATAAGAAAAACTGACTCGAGCGGATATCTCTTTACAGTGCATTAAGTAAAAAGTTAATTAAATATGGTTGTATAAAATATTAATAAATAGATCAAGATATTTAGAATAGTTAATATATAGTTAATATTATACATTGTACACGATTAATGTAAAATAATGGTTGAAATTAACAAAAAAGCATAATAAAGCATAATTTGAAAAAAAATAGAGCATAATCAAACAAAAAAGCATAATGTGGGTTGCTGTAATTCTAACAGTTGTTTGTGAGTTGTAAGTTCTCATCCCCAATCCCCATCTACATTCCCTTGTTTGAGAATTTATCATTATTTATTGACAAACATTTGAGCTAATAGAACTGACGACTCGTATCTACACACTATATGTTTACAAATTCATGACAATATGGAAAGCATATATGTTCATGTAACGGTTAAATTAACAATTGTTACTTAACTTAAATTTCTTTAAATTGATGTGAGTTAAACTAATTTAACTATTAAGTTACATTAACAAGCATTTCAAACTTCTCTCACGCGTTTCGCTGCAGTAAAAAACATAAATTAATTGATAGCGCTAATAAATAACACTAAGAACAAACATATTTAATACCTTCATTCAATGCTGCTCGAACAAACTTGTACACATCAAGATTTTGATAACTTAGTTAATATGCTAACAATAAGCAAAAGGGAAGAAACGTAATTTTGTTATATAAGACAGGTTCTTCATTCTGTTTATGTTCTGGATTTATACATGTAGTAAATAAAGAAGTAAAAAAAAAAAAAAAAAAAAAAGTTCGCAACACCCTTGATGGAATCACACGACACAACAGGGTGCCCTAACACACAAGTTAGAAATATCAGGTGGAGCCTCCACAGATACTTCTTCGCCCTTCACGACTTCCCCCAAAAGTGAGAGCTTTTTACATTCCATTTTACTATAGAAGACAAGTAAGTTTTATTTCCGAGTGTGAAACCACGGTAGACTTCCAAACTATGTTAATTCAATACTCAAAACTACTGGTTGCAATAGATTAATGAGATTAAAGATAAATCCTGTTCCTTGGGCCTTGAATTCATATCTAAAAGCCATTACCTGCTATATGTTATTGTTTTTGTTCTATGATGATGAATGTAGAAACCGAAAATCGGTAGTTGGAACTAAATTTGTGTTGAATAAATGGTTGAGAGAGGAGATAGAGCCTACTCTTTGTAAGGTGAATCGACTGTAAGAAAAATTGCATTTCTATATTTCTTACCGTTTCTGCTCTTTGGATTTGATTTGTTCTGATTTTGAGTTTAGTGTCCCGTTCACCAGCGAGGATATATGAGATTTGGACCTTCAGTTTTAACGTGGAATCCGAATCACTGAGCACCCGCCGGGAATCGAACTCGGGTCTCCCACGCCAATTTGGTAGGTGGAAAACAATAATGAAACCACAAGTAGTAGCAATTATCAATCAATTCCGGTTTCGAAAGAGTGTAGCACGTTATAATGGTATGTTCTCGTTATGATGGTACGTTATGATGGTATGTTCTCTTCAAATCCTGAATCTTTTGTAGAAAACCTCTTGACGCTAGTTAATAATATTTTGTTCTATGGCGTTAAATCTTGAAACCAAATGATTAGTTTCAGCTACTTTCGATTTGAATAGCAAATGGAACATATTCTTGGGACAATGAATCGATTGAAAAAAAAAAAAAAAACTTATCTCGATATCTCTTTCCGTTTTTGCTCTGGAAATCAATTTTAAAACAGGAAATGATATTAAATTTGAACCACTTCCCGTTTCGGTAGAGTATTGTTGTTGATCATGGTACGTTGCATTGAGACGCTAAATCATTTGTAAACAATCGCTTCTAGGTATCTGTTACTGTTTTCTTTCTATGGTGATAAATGCTAAAACTGATAATGACTAACTTGAACGACTTCCGGATTGAATAGAGAGTTAGCGGAGAAGATGAACCTATTGTTGGAACTCTGAATCAATTGCCAAAAACGATCGATATGTTTTACGTTTTGTGTTTTGATATCTGTCCAAAAAAGGTTGAACGGACATACAAAGACGTTCTATAAGACTACCAACATATATCATGGATTGAAAGTCTAAACAAAGTCGTTATCTTTGGGTTTCTAATTATAACAACTGATTTTCTTTTCACAGTGTGAAACTACGCAAGACTTCCAAACTATAGGAATGAAATACTTAAACTTGAAGTTGTACATCCATAACTTTTCGTTGAAATAGGTTAATGAGATCAAAAGATAGAACTTGTTGCTCTGACGCTGAATGCAGCAGAAAATAATTCCTCGCTATGTATTACTGCTTCTCTTCTAGGACGATAAAATTTGAAAACGGACATAATTAATTTCAATAGCTTAACATTTCAATGGTTGGTTTAGGGAGGAGATAGAACCTACACTTGGGAAGCTGAATCAACTGTAGGGGGCGCGGTGGCTCAGTGGTGTCGGTGGGTGTAGCCGAGCGGTCTGAGGCGTTAGGCTGATGGTCGTGTGGTGAAGCCCATTGGGGGTTCAAGTCCCTCTGAAGAGCAAGGGTGGTATTTTAAATGTTCTCGATGTTTCTGTGTTCGTGTCCCTGTCGTGTCTAGTAGTCCTGACAAGTGGTTGAAAGTCAGGAAGTTTTTTTTTTAAAAAAAAAGTGGTAGAGCGTTCACCTCGGGTGCTTGGGGTTCCTGGGTCGATCCCATCTCGCGCCGTGTGGACTTTGTGGTGGACAAACACCGTGCTCGTGGGTTTTCTCGGGGTTCTCCCGTTTACTCCCACTTTCTTCATTTCACTCATTTCTCATTATCACCGTCTCCTTTAGCCTAACCGCCATAACCGTGAGACGTTAAAATTAAAGATTTCATTTCATTTCATTTCATTTTGAATCAAGTGTAGAAAATTGTATCTCGATATTTCTTACTGTTTTTGCTATACAAAAATCTATATTAAAACCGGAAGTAATCTTCAAGCACTTCCGGTTTTGCTAGAAGTTGCTGTTCAGGTGATATGATATGAGATCGTGAATCCTTTGCAGAAAGCTACTTGTCGCTTTCTAATGGCCTACCATTTTGTCCTATGGCGTTAAATGTTGAAACCGGAAATGACCGGTAATTTGAACCACTTCAGACTCAATTCTATTTGATTTTCAGTTTAACGTCTCTTTCAGCAGCGACTTTATGTGAAACGTGGACCTACATCCTAACTTGGAGTCCGAATCACTGCGCTCCCGGCGGGAATAAAGCACATATGCCCGATTCGTATAGGTTATAGGAATAGATGGAACTTATTCTGGGAACTGAATTTATTGCAAGAAAATGCAACTCCATATCTCTTATCGTTTCTGCTCTATGGAAATTAGTATTGAAACCAGAAGTAATATCAAATATGAACGATTTTCGGTTTTGCAGAATTTTAGGGATAGTTATGGTACGTTGCCTTCAAACTTTGAATCGTTTGCATATCATCGTTTCTCGCTATCTGTTATCGGTTGCGTTCGGTGGCAATGCACGTTTATACCACAATTTGCTTATTTCAACCACTGTCACTTTGTATAGAAAGTTAATTAAGAAGATGGAACCTATTCGTGGAATGCTAAATCAATTGCAGAGAACTACATCTCGATTTTTCTTACTGTTGTGGCTTTTTGGAAACCATATTGAAACCGGACGTAATATTTAATTTGAACCACTTCTGATTTTGGTATAGTGAGGCGGATAATCATAGTGCGTTGTCTTGAGGCTTCGTTTGCAAAAAGAAAAGGTTTTCTGCTATCTGTTGCAGTTTTCATTTTATGGCGATAAATATTGAAGTCAGAAATTACAAATTTTAACCACTTCCGGTTTGAATCGTAAGGCACACTTAATCGATTCCAAAAGAACGACATCTCGATATGTCATATCGTGTTTGCTCTGATATCTCTCGACAGATTGACGGATGGTGTACGTGTTTTACAGGAGAGCATTGGAATTTAAAATCTCATGAAAAATTTATATCTCTTTTATGATTTCAAGGATGAAACATAATTATGAACTATATTTTCTAATGATGATATTAAATATCATTCTTTCAATGCAATTTAATATGAGATGTCGAAGTTCAAAGTCCTTTCCTAAAAAATTCAATTTTAAAGTTACAGCCCTTGACTTCGAAGCAGTCGACATATGATAGATGAAATGTACCCCAATAATTACAATGAAACTCTTCAGAACGTTATATTATATTTTCCTTTAATACACTTCCAGCTCCCTGAAGTTTATTGCTATTCAACGATCTTAGACAGTTCCTTACTGAATTCTCTGTATCTATGCAAGCCGGTAGCCAGCCCAAAAATTTAGGGGGGGCACGGCTAAAGTTAGGGGGAGCCCGATCCAACCATATTATAGTTCATCACCATATTATAGTTCATATCTAAGCCTATCGTAAAATTTTTAGAGGGGGCCAGCAATAATTTAGGGGGGACCCGGCCCCCCTAGACCCCCCTGGATACGGGCCTGTGTCTATGTGAGTTTCTGTGTCTGTTATTTGCGATTTTGTTTTCAGTTTTTAGTCTTCCATTCGATTGAGATCAAAAACTATCGGAAAGAAGTTATGGAATTTTCCGCGTCACTCTTACCGTTTCCGAGACATTGGCCCAAATAGTAACGATTTCGGGAGATTTAAAGAGCGATATCTCGGGAACTCTACGTCATAGAGAGCTGATACTGGTGTAGACCAATACCAATATTGATTCTATTTACAGTTATTTAGTATAGTAACAATACCAGTTATTTAGTCTATTAAATAATTATTGCGTCATTAGTTAATCAAATAAATGTAATATACAATTTCGTATAAATTATGGAGAAATAATTCATCTTAAGTCCGTTCTGGCAATATTCTTGGAGCATTCTTAACTGGGTTCCATTTATTTTATCATAAATAATCCCTTCTTGACGTATCATACTTTTTTCTAGAAGAATTTTCAACCTAAAGCTTTGTTTCATAATACCCGGTCATACGGAGAAGATACCAAGGGCGCCGATTTCTCTTAAATTTGGGGGAGGGGCATTCAGATGCAAACGACATATATATGAGGGTTTCAAGACAAATTGCATTCAAATTATACCAAATATTGTATATTCACATTTATAATGAGGGGGCGCACATGAGCTTTGGGTTGCCCGGGCCCCTCTGTTCCCTCAGGATGGGCGCCCTTGGAAGGTAGTATAACAATTAGCTACATTTATCGCTGAATAAATTAATATAATTGAAAAATAATAAAAATATAGCTATATACAATTGCATTTTTATTTTAATTTATTCATATAATTTTTATAATAGTTTATAGACTGAGACATAATTTTGATGTTCTCAAATAAAAGAAAAAAATATATATAATTTTCTGACTAGAATTTTCTTAAAAACTATATTTGAAAGTGTGAAATCTTATTAGTTTCAAGTAAAGTCATATTCCGTTCTTAATGTATTTCTCCCTGCCAGTAGGTTTGGTTCGTTCCTTCTTGTTTATCCCCAAAACCATGGAAATCCTGAAACAAAAGAAAGAAAATTTTAAGTACATTAAAATGCCAAGTACGACAAAAATAACTCAAATGAATTCATTTTTACAGCAAAGCTTTCATATTTAATCTCAACGAAGTCATAATACTCCACTGTAGATTGTAACAAGTACAAGTGGAAAATATAATGCTGTGATAACCTAAGTAACTATCGTAACAAAATTGAAAGCAGTACGTATTCTAGTTTGAAATATAATCAACAATTATGCAAATAAATAAATAAATAAATAAATGTTTTGATCTAATTTGTGTACTTTGAAGTGTAAATTCTACTTCAAATTCAAAAATTGCAAATTTAAGATATGAAGTTACCCATATCTATGACCGTCAATGTATCTCGTCTCATTATATACCTATTATTGACTGCAACGGATTCTGTTTATGGCATCATAATCTTATTCAGTATTCAAAGTTAGCATTAAACAATTATAACAATTGATTATTGAAGAATATGTTTAAACTCTTAACAACAAATTTAGGAATGCTAAGAAAATGGATTAAAAAATTGCAATCTTGGCCAAGAATTTCAGGAATGATAAAAAAAAAAAAAAATCTGGGATCTGGGCCAATAATTAGTTTTTAGATCAGCTACCACAAAATTTTTGAACACCCCCTAAATCGAGTTTTCGTTTTTTTTTTTTTTTTAACGGAATAAGTACATCATACTGAGTTAAGTGATAGTTTGGGTTCGGTTCCACTACGCTGTACCGGTATGTAGTTCTCAAGATATAAGGCATACAAGAAAATTTTTTATTGTAATATATTAGATCTTTTGATCCAATAAAAAGTAATTATAATTTTGAAAGCACAAATAATGTGGAGAAGGAAATAAAGCAATAGAGAAATTTAAAAAAACAATAAATGAAACTTGTTACAACGAAAAATCAGCAATATTCTTGAATTATTATATCAAGTTACTAAACTTAAGACATAAACACAAATTATAAATTCCCCAAACAAATAAGTGCTTAACTACGTTTTCCTCCCTTGATGGTATGTTATAAACATTAAAGTACAAGAGTTGTAGCGGTCTCTTTTGATCTAATGGGCAGTAGCAGTGGCGGAGTCAGCCCGGAGAACGGAAGGTCTAGGTCCCCAGTTTTGTGGGTAATACAATAATTGAAGCTTTTATTTATGTGTTTCTGAAAGTTTATAGTGCTCATGATAATCCTATCAAAATCTGGGTTTTGGCTGTTCCCCCTTGTAGTTTTTACTTTCTAGATACGCCACTGGCTAGTACGTGTACCTTTGGTATACGTGGTCCGGAATACAATACCTGGTGGGAGGGCACAAAATATGTAACATTACATTAATTCACTTTCATTAATCATCCATCTCATTTCACATAATCGTGGGACGTTAAAGTAAAATATATCATTTGAACAGTTGATTTTTATTTTAGAGTGCAAATCATTTTTAGTGGTTACTTTTCAAAAGTCGTGCGAGACCGGTAATATAAATAAAATATCAATTAACATTGATCATTCATGTTATTTATTTATGAAGATGAAGATCCTTTATGAAGATTTATTATTATTATTATTATTATTATTATTATTATTATTATTATTATTATTTATTTTTAAAAAAATCAGAGAAAAACAATAAGAAGTCAATTGTACTTATCTCTACAACGGCGATAAATCAATTAGAAAATTTTAATTTCGCGGTAACATATGAAAACATGAAGTAGTATAATATGTCTATCATGTGAGAACACTTTCATAGACGGCAAGTATGAAGAGAACAGGATATATATATATATATATATACAAGTATATGTTGTAATAACTTACCCCACATCATGTTAGCTGTCTGCAAATTCTCTCCTCTCTGTTGTTGTTGTAGAGGAATTCTTTGAGGATAAGGCATTGGCATGGGAACTGCCAAAGCGACACAAACAATCAGGGCAAGAAATACGAAAACCTGTAATAGAAACGTAGTGAGTTTAAAATAAAATATATTGACTACATAGCAGGACTGGATTAGTCCGTCTGGAGGTTCGGGGCTATAAAAAATATGTTATTCCTGCTGACTTCGTCTAGAACATTTCTGTGAAAGTTCAGCAGGAAAATTAAGGTAATATGTTTTATTTTAATTGTCATATGTTATCTTATAGTGATGTTGAATCTTGTATGATTGTTTTTAGACGGCCAGCTGATATTTTGATCAGAGTGAGGGCCCCCATCCACCAGGAGGTCCGGATGTACAGCCTCCCTAAGCTCTTTACTTAATCCGGCCCAGCTACATAAGGGAGATCTTTTGTGTTATCTGGACTTAAACAAATTCATTTCTCTCTGATCGGTAAGGGTTGTGTTAATATAACAAACAAAAAGTATGTTCCTTAGCCTTAAAAGAAGCTGTAAATTAAATACTTATCACGTGATTTAATCTCATACTCGTTCTTTAAAAAAAAAAAAAATCTTTTCTACTGAAGGACAATATCCTGAGATCATGACATGCAATTAGATACATTCCTCCTCCTTCGAGTTCAAGTGTCAAGCGAGTAAACCCCGAGATTGATACCATACGAGAAACAATACTTTATGTTCGGACTCTACTTTAAACAGTTGGTATGCATACCCAGTGTTGAAAAGAGAACTGAATCAACAAGCAATCAGTAACATTTAGTTGCTATGTACTATATACCTATCTAAGTAATGTCGTATAACAGTTTGCATTTTAACCCTTTACAACCCGGTAATTAAGTCTCGAAACCATTAATTTTGATTTTTTTTTTCGTTTTGTTTTCAGTGGAAACCACATTACAACATAAATTGCTGCTGCCATCTGGTTCACAGACATAAATTTAAGATTTACTTACAATAATAATAGAAACTAAGTACAAAAATATTAGCTCGACATTACAAATAATACTTTTTCATAGTAAGAATCTGAAAGTGTTATCTCAAGTATACGAGGGCCACTATTTATATTTTGAGCCTAAAAATAAAAAAAAAAAAAAAAAAAAAACAGTAATTTGCCACTGAAAATTAATTTATTGGTTTTCGAAATCTTCTCCTTTATTATCAATACACTTTTGCATTCGTTCGAACTATTTGTCAAACCATTTTTTTTTAATCTTCTTGATGCACTTTCATAATATGGTTTTTTAACGCATCAAGGGCTTCTTCCTATAACGAAATACTTTGGATAGTTTAATAATTACCTGTACCTTGGGCAGAAAGTGCTCATACATGTGCACTATACTTAATAGAATGTTAATTTAATATTAACAAAAGAAGAATGTTTTTAATATCTGTAAGAGATATTATGGAATAGTGTTATGTAGTTAGTTGCTATGTAGTTGTTTATGGATACCTAATCATCTTGTATGTGTGCATGACAATTTGAATGAAAATACGAAAAAGAGTATCAACTAATAAACCATTTGATACCGTTCATCGATTTTATAATTTTGATAGAAAAGGTGAGAATAATAATATGTATAATTATTAAAGATATTTTTACCTGCAAATTATTACTACCACTCGAGATTCATATATCATCAATCGAACCAGGTTGACGACTACCCTTGGTGAGTCGTTATAAAAATTTTGGTGCCTTCACACCGGGATTAGATAAAAATTTTGGTTTACCTCACCCGGGATTTGCTGTAAATTCATACCCCGAAGCAAAGTAAGGGTGAATTTACTTTTGTAATAAAGTTGATGAATACGAATTTCACCAGACTAAGAAGTGGTAGAATAATTATAAGAAAAATGAACGGTGAGGCAATAGAAAAAGAATCCAATAATAGTGACAACGGTGAACCTAGTGTAGCACCAGGAATGACATCAGAAGACCGAATCTTGCTAGCCTTACAGCGACAATTGATTCAGATGTCTACCGAATTAAAGCAGACGATAGAGCAGAAGTCCGAAGAATCTAACAAGCAATACGAGGAGTTAAGGCAGACGATAGAGCATAAGTCCGAAGAATCTAACAAGCAATATGAGGAATTAAGTAGACGAATGGAACAGAAGTCTGATGAAACGAAACAGTCAATTGTCCAGGCGATGAATGACATCACCTCGCAGTTCGAGGAAAAGTTAAAAAGAATATCCGAGGATTGTCAGGATAAGCACAACCACCAAATCCAAGAAATTAGTGGTGTAAAAAAGGATTTAGAAGTAATAGAATCTTCTGTTCAACAGCAAAAAATTCAGATTATCAATAATTCTAACAACATACGTGCAAATGCGCAATTGATAGCTACTCTACAGGAAGAAATTAGAACGCTACAGGTTAAGGACAACACATACCACAATAATATGGGTAGTGATCGCTTGGAGTTTCCCCACTCACCAGAGATGACTTCGCCTTCACCTGTGTCTGATGAGGATATTATTTTGGAAGAAATTCATCCGAAGAGGACAGATGGGCGGAAAAGGGATGGTGCAACGACACATCACGTCATGGATAGGAATTGTCACCCAATAAGTACACGGAATGATAAAAGGAAGGTAAAGTTAAGTGTTAAGATGAGTGAAATACGGGCTATGAGTAAATTCAGTGGTAAATGTAATGAAAACGCTACTTCTTTCCTGGAAAAATTTCAGGACGAATGTAATATAATGTGTATAGATAGATCACAATATATGAAATTAATCCCTCATGTATTACTCCCACCATGTTCTTTATGGTTTAAAGCAGTACGTGATCACATCAATACATATGAGGAATTTAAGGCAGCACTGATCGCGAATTATGAAAATGACTTTTTGCTTGCAAATCGAGATGCCACCATTAGAAATCAACATTTCAATCCTCGTTTGCACAAATCTGTTGTAGAGTTTGTTGTAAATACATACAACGAATTAAAAGTCGTTAATCCCTTGCAATCGGAATCTAGAATAATAGCATCGATTCGAAATTTGCTCCCATTTAAGTTACAACAGATCTTGTTCTCTACACAGTGTATGAGTTTCAACCATTTATTAATGCTTGTCCAATGCTATGAAACCCAATACCATGCTATGAATCAACAAGCAGGAGTAGGTAAAAGTAAAAATAATTCAGATCATTTTGTACCTGTTCGGAATCTAAATATCCGAAGTGTGAATGATACGGAACACAACCTAAGCCGAGTAAATTCTAGCGATCAAAACGAGCAAAATAGGCAAAGTTACGTAGGGAATACGCCTAACCTAATTAATCGTAGCAATCCATATTTTAGACCATATAATCAAAATAGGTTTAAAAATAGACGGAATGTATGGCGAAATTCCAGCAATACAGCGAACTACGTGGACAGACGTAATGGAAGGTCAAGAGATGACACTTTGCAACAAAATCTGAATCGTGACGCAATTCATGTACAAAATAGTGTAGAACCTAATCATGATTGTGCAGTACAATGTACTTTATTAAATTCATATGCAAGTACGAACGTAACCTGATTACCGTTAATGAAATTAAGTTAAATTCATATCAGTTATAGATTTTCATGAACATTTATTTTATTTTTATTCAATTTAATTCTCTTTAATTCTCATTAATCAATGATAATTCTCAAATGTTTTTAATATATGTAAGAATTATAATTCGATTCATAAATGATTAAAAGCAAAGGTTATTTATATTAGATTGATTTGTGTAAAAAAAAACTTAACTGTCAAAGATTATGTTAAGAAGAAGATCTATTCTATAAAACTAAATATTCGACAACTATCTTGAATGAGATTCTTCTATGTTGTGATGCCTTATTAATCTAATGTTTATTTTAAAATATCACCTAAAATGATTATCATATAATGCGCCCTGACTATTTGTAACTCATGTTTGTCCCTTCCGATTTTTGAATTCGCACCCTTCAACGATTAAATAAATGAGCGACGATATTTTTAATAAGAAAATATAATAATAATATAATGAATGTAATTAAAAATAAGTATTGATGAAGTGTAATATTTGTTATAAATATATATATATATATATGAAATGTAATGAAGATATATATGAGGTGCGATCAAAATGTGATGGACATATGTAATGTAAAACCATTATTGTGAACGGACCAGTGGTTCTTGAAGCTAAAAGCCAAGCTCGCTTATGACTTTTATATTCAGTCCAATTGTCGGGCGACATTTTATATAACGAAATACTTTGGATAGTTTAATAATTACCTGTACCTTGGGCAGAAAGTGCTCATACATGTGCACTATACTTAATAGAACGTTAATTTAATATTAACAAAAGAAGAATGTTTTTAATATCTGTAAGAGATATTATGGAATAGTGTTATGTAGTTAGTTGCTATGTAGTTGTTTATGGATACCTAATCATCTTGTATGTGTGCATGACAATTTGAATGAAAATACGAAAAAGAGTATCAACTAATAAACCATTTGATACCGTTCATCGATTTTATAATTTTGATAGAAAAGGTGAGAATAATAATATGTATAATTATTAAAGATATTTTTACCTGCAAATTATTACTACCACTCGAGATTCATATATCATCAATCGAACCAGGTTGACGACTACCCTTAGTGAGTCGTTATATTCCGCCGACGAAAATCGTTGTCCACGCAATTTATTCTTGACATTTGGGAACAAGAAGAAGTCACTGGGTGGCAAATCAAGACTGTACAGCGGATGACCCATCAATTCGATTTCTTGAGTGTTCAAATACTCGGTTGTTAGACGAGAAGTGTGAAAGCACGCATTCTCTTGATGAAGAATGATCCAACGGAGCTTGTTTGTTTTCTGTATTTGACAGAAGACCTCCGGCAAACAAATTGTTGTGTACCATTCAGAGTTGACTGTTCTACGTTCCTCTAAAAGCACAGTTGCCACATGAACAGTTTTCCCGAAAAACCAGGAGACCATTTGTTTCGATGTGCTTCGAGCGCGAGCATATTTTGTTCGATTTGATTTATCTTGAAACAGCCATATAGTCGACTGATGTTTACTTTCCGGTTCATATGCATGCATTCATGATTCGTCACCTGTTACAATCTTATATATGTCTATTGAAGCACTACTATTGTATTTATTGAGCATTTGTGTGCACCAAAAAACATGAGCTTCTTTTTGAGTTTTTGTGTGGGAGCCAACGAGAACAAACCTTTCTCACAGCTAAATGATCATGTAATATTTTATATGTGCTGGTGGAACTAATGCCTAGGGTTGCCTCAATCTTACAGTATGTCATATGACGATCTTGCAGTATTAGGTTTTGCATAGCATCAATGTTTTCTTGAATAACAACTGATGTTGGACGACCTTCGCGAATTTCGTCAGTGAGCGAATGGCGGCCACGAATAAAATCGTTATACCAGCGTTTCGCAGTGGCAAAGGATAGGGCTTCATCGCCAAATGTGGAAGTACGTTGATCGACGCACTCTTGTCTTGATAAGCCACGTGGAAAATCGCAATAAATGATTGCATGAAAATTTTCACTAGTTAATTCCACTTTTCTGTTGCCACGCAATCTTTAAGCCAACGTAAGTAACACAAATAAAGCTATTGAGAAAACATTTGAAGTACGTTATGGTCAACAATGTCAAACATTTCTATGCAAGAAAAAAATTACACCTAAGTACAATCAGTGTTGCCAAGGCTCAAAATATAAATAGTGGCCCTCATATATATGAGAAAAACATTTTTCAAAGTGATATTTTTACTCGCGGGCTTCATAGGGTTATAGAATTTATACTTTGAAAGAAAGTTAAAACATGCACATATGTGCTTATTTTATTCAAAATGAGAAATGATAGAAATTCTAATATTGAATGTTAGTTTACAAGAAAGCGGAAAGAAAGATTAAGTCATATGGTGTGCTTTATATTGAAATGAATTTTCTGTACACATTAAATATCAATATTTGTTAGATTTTCAGATTATATATTTCAGTACCTTCAATTGACAGATTATTAATTTTTGTAACTATTTTTTGTAAGAAGCCGTGCTTACCTTAGAGAACATGTTGGTGCCTTGGTATGTCTATCTTCTATTGATAGGACTATAAGTAATGTACGAGCTGCAACATAATTTATACATAACTAAAACCTTGAAAAAATAACACTTGATCAACTCCTCGTTTCATTGCTGTTTTAATTGATTTAGCTCAGTAAAGTATAACATTTCATTTACTTGTTAATATGGGACCGAGCATACATTTCAAGGACAATCGTAATAAATTAATAAAGCGTATGAATATAATTGTTTGTTTTCCTTAGTTTCTTTTTTCGCGTTTGTCATTGGAACAAAATTAATATTAAACAACTGTAACTTCTCATTATGAAATTACAGAGTAGAAGATGAAGATTATAAATTAAAGTGAAAGATTATACAACAGTTTGTTGAATAAGTGAGTGGTCTATTTCCAAAACGACTCTTGTCCGTTTGCAGAACATCCCAGAAAACTTTTTTTTAAAAAATGTTGGATCTGCATGTTTGGTAGAACTGCGAATGCTTTAGTACGTTCATGTGAAAGACCTGAACATCCTCAAATATTTCCATTCTGCAAAACGCACCGATCCTACAATTCTTTTCGGTTTTCTGTAAATGGATAAGAACCGTTTTGGAAATGAAAGACTCAAAAATTTCTGAAGATTTAATATTCGTCTACTACAAGAATTATAATAGAACAAGCAACTTTGGGATATGTAGATCAATTTTTGACTTAGATGAGAACGCTACCAAATAACAAAGGGTGATAAAAGTAGGTTTTAGAGGAGCTTTCATATGTAATTTTATGAATACGAATACATCACATGCTAATATTAGCCTCCGCAAAATAAATATAATAATACTAATAATAATAATAAAAGGTCTATCCCCCAAAATATCGGAACTACATTCTAGAAAGGATATACTGCAGATATATATAGGGTTAAATTTAGTAGAAATAAGACATTTTTGCATCAATAAATTGTTGCCTCTTCCATGACACTCGTATGTAACAAACCGACACAGGTGTTTTCTTTTTGCTGTCAAAACAAACCTTTTCGCACCAATTGGAATCACTTTTCTCATCTGCAAATCGACTGACATGTACTTGGTTGTCCTCATTTATAAACCTATGTTTATATCCCGTATTGCAAATTATTATTTAAATATTTAACATGACGTTTGAAAAATTAAAAAAAAAAAATCATTAATGCTTGATTGCTTGAATTGGAATTTAACGTCTTGTATGCAGCGACACAGTATGAGTCGCAGACCTACGGCTGAAAATAGTATTAAAATCCAATAGCTCCCATTATGAATCGAATGCCCCTAAGACACGCACACGAATAGCTAAGGGAGCACACAATTCTCAAAACACAGAATACGCATAGTTGTAAGTTATCGTTCAAAACCTATGTTTCCTGATTTTGATTTGATTTTAGCGTCCCTTTCAGCAGCGAAGCTATATAAGACGTGGGACTACACGGTAACGTAAAATCCGATCGATTAAATTCCTGTCGGAAATCGAACGCGGTGGCTCGTATATTAACCGTTTTGCCACAATAGAGCTCGTATGTTGTTCACTATAGTTTGATTTAATCGTAGATCGTAGATACATAAAGAACAACCTCTAGAAATTGAATTTCTTGTTTTACGTCCCATAATTACGTCATTTTGCATAATTGATACAGATAAAAAATGAATGTAAATTACTCATGTCATTAAAAAGTGGTTGACAACAGAAGAACTCGTAGAAAACGTGTGGACACGATTTGTAAAAAGTCACAAATTCGCGTGCTCAGTGATGAAAGAAAATGAAAAGAAGAAGAAACCTTACACTAGAGATGAGCGTTCTGTTACTGGGGCATCGTATCCCACAGAACTCTCTAGAAAATCATATAAAAACAGTGATTTAAAAATGTATATTCGAATTGTGTATAGTTGGTTCCCTATGCTTCTTTCATATGAGCAGATCAAGGAGCGTACTGAAACCAGAAAACAATTTTGGGACTTGTAAAGGTAATGAAAAACTTAGCCCTTGTAATCCCTAATTTGACTTAATAAACCTTCGTGATTGCAATACAATTCACGTTGAAAAAGTACTGAATCATAATTCTCGACAAAGGAAAATGTTTCAGTTGCAAAACGCGAAAGCAAAAATAAAATGTATTTATTATTTCAAAGGAACGTTGTGTATAGTAGATTCGGAAATGAAATATTAAGCACGTTTAAAGTTCTTCAGCACGTTAGGAATATTGATTAAATTGAACAGATCTAAGAGTTCTTCACGAAAATGCGTTTATATCCAAGGTCAAAGGTCTTAAGGAACAAACGAATTTCCTTCCTAAGTTTTCATGGGTATGGCACTTTTTATTTTATCAAAGTAAAGAAATAATAACGATACGCATAATAAAGTTGGAAAAATGGATGTAATGAATGTAATGGACAAAACGCAATAGCAAACAGGGTACAAAGTTATGTATCAGAAATTCGCGTAGAAATGTCATGCAATAGAATCAGGGACACCTCGAGTTTCTTATTTTATTTATTTTCAGCTTCACTGCAGGAAATAAACTAGGTGTAATGCCTGAAGTTTTGTGACGCTTTTGAAATTCGTTTCAAGCCCGTATACTAATTGAACACATCAGAAGTTGAGATACATTTTGGACACTCTTTGATCAGTTTTTGGGATACATTCTAGATATATTTTGTTCACGGATGACAAATATTATACAAGGACCAAAAGTAGTTTCTAAAAAAAAAAAGTCCATGTTGTACTCGATTAGCAGGGAGACTAGCTAACTTTCAGAGGGTTACGCCAGGGCCGTATTAAGGGAGGGACTTACGAAGATTGTAGCCCCGGGCCTCCACTTTCATCAAAATCTCAACTGGCTATCTAAAAAGAATAATGAAGGTACAATCATCATCATAAAATAAAATATGAGCAAAAATATAAAATATATCCCCTTAACTTTCCTGCTAAACTTTCACAGAAATACATTAGTTGAAATCATAAGGGGCCACATATTTTTTCTAGCCGCTTGCCTCCAGATGGGTTAATCAAACCACGGGTTACGCAATATTTTATGAAAGTGTTGAGATGAGGCTGATAAATTTTAGGTTGGTGCTTGGTTAAAGTGGTTTTCTATCTATTCTCTATTCATATAATTATTAGAGTCAAGGAGTGTAGTAAGTAGATATGATCAGGGACGTACGAAAGAAATGGGTCCTGGAGGTTCGGATCTCCTTGCCCCGCATTATAATTTTGTGGCTGATTTTTTTTTTTTTTTTTAAATTAATATAATTTATCCTCACATTGAATTTCGATTATTTAGAAATATATCCTGTGTATTTGCTTGGATATGAGTAACACATATATTTATGTGACCCCGTGTAGCGTAGTCGCTTGCTCTCGCTTTCAGTGCGAGTGGTCCCCGGCTGGATTCCCGGTGAGGGCATTCGGTTGAAAAAGTGTAAAAAGCATTTTTTTCGCCCAGCCATCCTGAATGAGATTTTCCCGGATTATTCTTATTCATACCAAGCAAATGCCTGGGTGGTACCTAATATATTGCTTTCAGGTCGTATCCTTCCCCAATCCTTTCTTCCTTCCCTTTCCTCGGATAGTGTGCTCGCCAAGGGACACCATCCCTCATAAGCGACAGGCTAAATGGCCATAGATGCCGAAAGCCCAGAATTCTAAATCCTAAATGAAATGTCGCACAAAGTAACCAGTAAAATTATACAATAGAGAAACATATGATGTGAAACAAGAAAGACTAACATGACAAGGCAAACATGGCCACTGTGGAATTAATTTATATTAAGTTCTTATTAATGGAAATGAGGTATGAGATAAAATAGAATGCATTAGATGGAACGCACTGAAAGTATTCGTGAATCATTAAGCAAGAACACTACTCCTCGCCTTACAAACAACTATTTATCAGCATATTATTTAATTTTATTCTAAAGTAACTAACGAAAATAAGAATTCTAAAGTAATGCTAAATTATTCTCTGAAAGTAAAGACGTTTTCCTGTATCTTGATCCTAGTAAGTGTAACATATCATTTTAATTGATTTTGGTGCACTAACAAAGTAATTTACATGTGTGGTAAACTGTTATTCTTACCAGCTCTTTACGGTTGTAAAATGGCAATCTACACATTTTAACCCCTTAAAGACTTAACTATCAGGAGATTCTCTGGCAAAAAATACCCATATATATGAATATACAGGAGTACATAATTAAAATATCTTTTTATAATTTTTTTCAGATGCGTAGAAAAAAGAAAGTTGAAGATTTTTATCCTGAGTTATCTCGTGGCTGTAAGAAGGTAGAGCTCATTTATGGATAAGCGGTTAGCGTACGCGTCTTTGGTGTGGGAGACCGGGGTTCGATTCCCGGCGGGAGTTCATGTTCGTATTCCACGTTAATCAGTAGGTCCCGTCTCATATAGCCTCGCTGCTAAAAGGGATAACTAACTAACAATCAACTCAACTCAAGAAGGTATAGAGACTTATGGGTACAGGTGAGACATTAGTGCAGGGACGATATTTGTTGCTAATTGATATACATAATGTGGTATGCAATACATAATAAAATAACATTTCAAATTTCCTACTTGGTATCATGATCTTTATCCCGCGTATTTTCGACTCCTTTCGTAATAAGTACAAAGAAATAAGAAAGTTACAGATGCAACAAGATAACTGGGTGGAAAACTAATTTCATTTTATTATTATTATTATTATTATTATTATTATTATTATTATTATTATTATTATTATTATTATTATTATTATTATTATTTTAGAAAAACAAGATGATTCGGGATATATTTTTAAGGCGTTAATAAACACTGCACCAAGTAAAATTCCGAGAAACGCACACAGAAGATTTCATAATACTTACAAAAGCCCAATTACCAAAATGCGACTCAGGTTATTAGGTCTTTAAATTCGCCAGTTTACTCATAACGTGTTCATAACTCCCAATTCCTCTTGGCAGTGACTGCTCAACTTAATTCCTGAAATTCTCAACTTGGTTAGTGCATTTTTCTACCTATTGGACAAATCATATGATTTGTTTGGGGGAAGAAGTCCAAAGTTTTTGAGGTGCCCAAATTGAATATTAAGATAAATTGTATTAAAATTTGTAAAATCACAGTTAAAATTAGAATAAATTTACTGAAAGGTCGGAAATTTGGAGAGAACCGAACCACGACGAAACACTCCCCTTAACATCCCTACTACCTGTAACCGCTGGACATAATTTAATGAAATAGAAGTTTTTATTAAGTGAGCATGGGACAGTTCTCAAATAAAATGGAGAATTATGACATCTGTTTCAAATCGTACCGTGTATCCCAAAAAATAAGGCCTAAATAGTATAAAAAAAAAAAAAAAAACTTTTAGCACAATTCTTGAGACTGCACTACTCCAAGAATAAGGCTTCAGTTAAATCGCTAAACAAAAATTATTTTGCGTGTTTCTCTCAATAATCAGACAGGTTAGTTACAGTCATGCTCTGAGTAGAAAGGCAAAATGGTACTGAAAATAAACCGTAGCCCGTCTTTTGAAAAAAATGAATACAAGACCAAGTCTTATTTTCGGGGAGAAACAGTATCCTCTACTTGGACGTCAACCATCATTAATTATTTCAGAGGATGGTCAGGAAAGGAGGTAGAGATTGCCTTCCCGGAGCATTTTTTTTTAAAGTTGTGCTGAACGTGGGTTACTAGAATCCACGCGGTGATATTTTTAGTCTAAGTATATTAAAGGTCTCCCACAAAGGAGATCGAAAATCAGCACTCTCAACTCGGTATAATTATAATTAGATGTACAGAATCTTGTTTTGGTTTCTCAGAAAGCTGTTAACATGGAGATATGTCTTTCACGTGATATATCCAACTACTTAACGGTACTTAATTAACGGTACACTGCTACTCATAAATATAAATAGCTTTTATAATTGATCAATTATATTCATCACTTTCATCAAGATCAATTATAATTAATCTATATTGATTTGTGGCCATGGAATCAACCACTCAGCAATACTTCATAAATGAAACTAACTAACCGTTAAAGCGTAAAGAAAGGAGTAGCATTACAAATCTATGCATGAATCATTACTAACGTATGAAGTGTTACCTTTGCAAGGTTAAATTAAAGTATAAATAAGACATCCTCGTTACACAGTTATATAAATGACCGAGAAGGAAGCTTTTCCAAAAACAATTCACGATGTTTGCTAAGGTAAGTCAGCTTCTTTACAGGATTATTTTAAAGATTTATAACTTTCACTGAAAAATAATATAGGACATATGTATATTTAAAATACACTTTTCGGGCACTAAAATGTAATACAAAAAAAAAAAAAAAAAAAAAGGAGAAAAATGTAGTCCAAAGTGTGGCATACATAAAGGTTACATTATAATAGTAGCAATGTATAAAATCGCCCCGTATATAGTCTGTACGATGTATGAAATCGTCCCAAAATCCAAGTTAAGAGTTCAGATTAGTGCACAATGGGCAACCTGACCTTCTGAAAAACGGGACATATTAAACATTTTAACTTGGATGTGTTTTTTGAGTATGACAAACCAAGAAACGTTGCGAAATTTATTAACTAACCTGGAAATCTATGTTGTATGGGACATTACGCAATTATAAACTAAATGTCTGAATTGTTAAGAAAGCAGGTGAATATGCCGGCCAAGAAAGTAGTGGGATATTGTATCTAGCTAAGTTTATTGGAAGGAGCCATTTGAATGAGCCGCTGTGTTTTGAAATTACATACTGCATGCCAGTGCTTCAGTTCACATGGTTCTTATTACCAAGGCTGTAGTGAAAGACTGTGACTTCAAGGAGATTCAACACCCATTCTACAACTTATAGGTCTATAATTGTAACTACAGCCTTCGCAAAAGTAGTCATGTGAACTGAAGGATTATCGTGTATTATGCTAGTAATTGAAATAACTGCCACAAACTAATGCTAAAAACTAACGAAGCTGGCAGTTGAAATATATATTATTTTTTTCAGTAGATTGCACTGTGCTCCATAAACGGGTAATTACCAGTGGCACTGACACTTTAAAAATATTCTCGTAATTTCCAGCAGATGGCGGCAAATAATTGACTCTCTACGGCAGCAGAAATAAATTGTCTAATTTGAAGAACATTATAAACCCGACTTTACGTTCTCACAATTAAAAAATTGATTTCTATTTTATAATTTTTGCTTTGGGTGCCAGTACGGTATTTTTCAGTCTTGAGAAAGAAAACTTTCCGCACTTTTATAAATAGCAGGTTCGATCCAGGGATTTGTCATTCAACACCTTGCCGCAAGCAAAATTTTTCTCATTTGTGTTTAAATACCTAAGTACAGTAATCTTGAATCTCTTTAAATGAAAATTTCTTAAATTGAAAGTTATTGAGATATAATGTTTTGAAAAAAATACAAAGTATATTAAAATCTCATGGTATATCTCAAGGAAACTCCTTTCTATGATACGCATTTCCTTCATATCAAACTATTATCTATTTAGTGAAAACCCCATTTGACATGAAAGAAAAGATAAAAACTCAAGGAATTCGTTAAATTCTAATTCCACTGTAAATAACAAAAGAAAAGTAGAGTTGAGTTGAGATGATTTTGGAGTTTAACGTTCGTTTCAGGAGTGAGGCTGAGACGGGACCCACTAATTAACGTGGAATCCGAACCATATCAGCTCCCACCAGGAATCGAACCTGGGTCTCAATGTAGATTATTAATACTTATTCTTCCTGGTAATTGTATCCCAGACGAGATCAATAGCTCATTCGTATCGAAATTATTATTATTATTATTATTATTTTGCTCGATTCTTGGTTGACTATGTGGAGCTCGTATTATATGTTAAAACGTACATCTCGTGCCATGCCGCGGGAAGGGCGACGGTCCCGGGCGCCAAAGTAAGCGGGTGCAAAATTCGGAAGAAAAAAAGAAAAGAAAGAGGAAGGAAAAAAAGAGACAGAAAAATACTTGAATATTACTAGTACATACTTAAATCCTCTCTCTGCTTTAGGAAGTGGTCCTATAATGTTACTCATGTTAGGAAAATGCATGTGTACATATACAAAACGAAAGGAAAACATGTAATTAAAAAAATGCTCAAAATCAAGGAAAAGCAGAGTCTATTTTTGAAAATGTTCTTATTCTTCGTGCGAATTGTGGTGACGCTTCACGACTGGTCTTTCGACATCACTCATATGTGCGGGGGCGCCGTCGTATGCCCTCGCCAGGGGCGCAGATTTTCCACGGCACGGCACTGCATCACATACAGTCTTAGTGCTCAAGTGAGATGTTAAATTTTAACAAACGAATACAATTAGTGGGAAGTTGCCGCGGTGACTGAGTGGTAGAGCGTTCACCTTTGGTGCATAGGATCCCTGGTTCGATCCCAGCTCGCGCCAAGTGGACCTTCTGATGGAGAAATGCCATGTGCGTGGGTTTTCTCGGGGTTTTTCCCGTCTCCTTCCACTTACTTCATTCCACCATTTCATTCATTTCACATCATCGCCGTCGACTTTAGTCTGGCCGGCATAACTGTGGGACATCAACCTGAATGATTTACAATTAGTGGGACCATAGCACATATATCATTAAAATAATTACATATTTTATTATCAAACATTATATTTTACAAACTATATTGTTTACGTTTCTTCTTTTAGGTTTTCATTCTTCTTGCATTGGTTGTTTGTGTTGCTTTGGCTGTCCCGATGCCTATACGAGTGCCCTATGCTCAAGGAGTTCCTTTGCAACAACAACAACAAAGAGGAGAGAACATGCAGACCGCTAACTTCATGTGGGGTGAGTAACAATTAATTGAGTTGATTTTGAGTTTAACGTCCCGTTCAGCAGCGAGGCTATATGAGACGTTGACCTACTGATTAACGTGGAATCCGAACCAAATGAGCTTCCGATGAGAATCGAACCCGGATCTCACACACCAACGACGCTTATGCTAACCGCTTAGTCACGAATGAGCTTGTCAGTAACAATTAAGTACAATTAACTATACGCAATCTGTGTTGCAAAATATAACGTATTAATCTATCGCACACCCGGTGGTAGAGTGTTGCAACTCAAAAACTGGCAATTTGCAGTTATCGCTCAAAGGAGAATACAGAGAGAGAAAGAGCTCTACTTGGTGGTACTTTCGCAGAATCGAAACTAAACAAATGAATCCCTTAGATTGCAGAAATACCAGTATTCCAGGGAGGGATTTTCATATAATAAGAAACTTTAGAAGTAGTGTATCCACAAATATGTATTTTTAACTTGTAACAGTGTTCCACCAGGTGTGTGATATTATAAAATACTCTTGAAATAATGTTATACTTTTGCTTGAATATTTGGCTTTTATTCAACTTCTTAATTTCTGAAATGATTACTATTGAGACCATGCCCCGAAACATACATTCTAGGAAATTGAAAGCAGCTTAAAATAAAGTAAGGTGCATATACACTCTTATAAAATAGGTTATTTTGGATTGCCTAGCGATTTGCATAAGTGAACAAATCAACAGGAATTAGGTAAACCTTCAACTTTCGTACAATTCACTTAATGTCAACTTAGAGGTACTGGCGGCAATAGAGCATGTAGCAGTTGTGTTAATGGTGTTTCTACCTTTAGCTATACATCACATGTCACATGCTACCTGATAAGTTTCTTAATTATTGTTTCAGACTTTGTTCCCACATTATGAAACTAAACGCAACAACACACTAACCACGGCTATCCGATAAAATATATAGAAAGATAAACATGTAACACTTTCAACACACTAACTGTCCAACACATTGAGAAGTAGTGTAAGACTGATGAAGACACAGTTAGTGTGTTGAAACTATTACGTGTTTGTGTTTTTATATGTTTTTATCATATAAAATAGTATGTCGTTGTGTTAAGTTTTTTAAGTATTACTTCTCCAAGGTGGCAGGTCTAGAAGGAAAGTCACATCGGTAGAAATTTAAATTTTATATCTGCAAGCTAAGAGAATGAAGACTTCCTAATGTGCTAATTATTACTACAGCTTTCAGAAGGTGTATGATGCTCAATTCCTTTAACTCTGAGTGATAAAATTGAATGTTTTACCGGTGCAATGGCCCTCGGGAGTTATTCTCTCCACATCAACAGATCAAGCGCGCAGTCTTTTTCAAATATCGATGCCGGATTCTTGACGAATATAGTTCTTGCATCGTTTCTACAAATTCACAGGGAATTGGATATTCTTTAACATATTGTGAATGTCTTCACTAGTTCCATATTTTTAAAATTATTTTCCTTCCCGAAATTATCTACCAAATTATAACATGTTTGTATGGTACTAATTATCTGGAACCCCGTACGCAGGAATTTATTAAGCGAGAAGTCCAAAGTTTTGCGGTGTCCAAACGCAATATGAAGATAAATTGCATTAAAATTTGTAAAATCATCCCTAAAGTTAGACAAAATTTATAGAAAGTTCTGGATTTCCGGGAGTAGTCGTACCCTAGGGCCCATCTCCTGTGTACGTCCCTACTTGCCTGTAATACATGTTTTAATATACTAGTAATGAAATATCTAATGAAAAGTCAAATCAACACCATCTGTATACATTTTAGCAGCAACACAATAACCATGAAACAATTTAAAGTTGATCAATGGCTGTTTTTCGTATTCGCCATTCTCTTGCTCTATACCTCTGTGTACCTCAACAGACACAGCAAGCCATCATCAGATATCCACGAAGATATGTCTTTCATTTCATCAATAAATATTTCAAACACCTTACATATGTAGTAAATATACAAATGTACCTACTTACCATAATGTGCTCAATGTGCTTACCGTTGGGATAGCACGGGAAAGATGTCAATGTTGCTATGATGTTTGTTACTGATATATTATTTATGTATCTTAGATGTTGTATGATAATAGGTTAATAATATCCGCAACGACACTTATGTATCAAGAATGTACATGCAGATAATTCAATGAAAACTGACTGTTGGTGGATTCATAGGAAAACTTAAATCTGGTAACGAGTAACGTACTTAGGATTTTGTTCCAGGAGGTTATGCACAACACCCCCCTTCCAGGGGAGCAATTTCCCACCTGAATTTGAGATGTCTATTAATGTACTAGCAAAACACGTGAAACTCCTATGTCGATGGAGGATCTTACTCCCCCTTCCCCTCCCAGGCAAATTGGAAATGATGCTCCTCCAAACACACGTTGAATATTTGTAATCTCATTTCAACATAATTGATTTCATTTTAGAATGAAATGGAAATATTCAATTTTATCTGTGTACATTTCTACCTGAAAGAAAATGTTGAGACAAGTTGAAGCTGAAATATACTAATTGCAGTTTTAATGGCAAGAATCGAAGACTGGTGAATCTTATGTGATATAATACACACAAAAATTTAGCAGTGAAGCTTTTATTCTATTCATTGAAGAAAAGAAAGCATCCTCTTGGCCTACTTAATTTCCCGGGCTACTTATTCCCCCTTTTGATTTTCTTTAATTCAAACATTTGTCTTTCTTTATAACTAAATATTATAAATATTCCTTTGCTATAACAAATCAAGTTCCGTTATGTTATATATGTGCAATTTAGTGTGGAACACCAGTTTCGCTTATTAACTCCTGTTAGTTTTGGTGTTACTGACGACTGCCAATTTGAATCACAAGTAACAACCGTTGAAATGAAAAAAAAAAGAAAGAAAAGAACGCAGTTCTTACATGAAATAGAATTTGACAAATACCGTATTATTTCCAAATAAAGACCATAAGAAAATACAAAGCCAATGAAATTCTTAGAGAAGGATTATTGTTTTAATTGCTGTACATGGAATGCTAAGAATTAATAAATTTATTTTTGGGAGGTTGAGGCCGATAGCCTCCTACATACGACATTGCTTGTAACATTGCCAGTAATGTTTAAATATTATGAGCGCAATCCAAAGATAATTTTTTGAGAATATTAACACTGGTTGTTCCTCTCAAGCCTTAGGCTTGTCTAATAAAATATACAGATATATTTCGCCTATGCGTGTATGCAACCCGCAACAATATTATGGATTTTTACAATTTGCATGATATTTTAGCTATTATCCGGATTTTTTTCTTACATTATTTATAGGATTATGAGCATTCATATTATATTTTGATTCAACTTAAATTAATCCAAAAATCTATTTTACTTTCAGGATTCCCATGGTTCTGGGGATAAGACATCAGAAGGATGAACATGCAACTAGATGCTGAAACATAAATTTAAATTATAGCTTTCTTTTAATTGAAGTAGTCTATCTTTCAACTCAACCATACAAACAACACTGTAAAATGCACACGTAGTAAATAAAGCAATATAAAAGTACTTTTTATTTTCATTTTTTTTCGAAACTATATTAAATATTCCTAGTTGTTAACATCTGATATCACTTTTTTATGTCAGTGCTTTCTTCGAATGACTACCGATACATCAATGGTTACAGAGAGTTAGTCACAATAGAATATTTACCTGAAAGTTGTGTGCAGGGTACTTCATCAAGTGAAGTACGTAACTAAACATTTGCATAAACTATATTTTTAGATATTTTCGTAGAGCATGACTCTGGTTTACAAGGTAAGACATACATAGTGTGTTCCGTAAGTTCTCGGGAATACCTCGAAATAAAACATTCAACGATGTCAAGTTAGTATTCTTCATACAGTTTTTTTCCACACCACACACAAATGCGCGGAACAGGTCGTAAAAGAGGTGGAACACTCTAGTGTGATTGAAAATAATAGGGTTTTATTATTTGTGAATATTAGAAAGAGAAACATGAAATCTTCTTATATTTGGTATGAGCCCGCTGGGGCAAGTTTTTTATTACCCTTATTATTTGGCTCACTATTTTAGTTTAATTTTATTTTTATTATTGTGATTAAGAACTCCATATATAACTATTATATTAACTTTCCGTTTGGGTTTACTACTTGTGTGTGTGTGTGTGTGTGTGTGTGTGTGTTTGTATGTGTGTGTGTACTGCACACAAGAATACAAGTGTGTATTGTAGTAGTTGTGGGTTGATAATCAAATTTTCCTTATTCTTTATTAGGGAGAATACGGGGGTTGTGCAAGCTATTTCTCATGAAATTAAATTGGCTTGAATTATATTACCTTTTATTTGTTTTACCAGAAAGATATAGACTATTCAATTTTGGTCGTTTTCAGGAGGAAGTGTGGTTCTTATGGATTATATTTCCTTTATTGTTGGTTTGGTTTCCTTCGTATTTAGCTGAGAAAAATCGTACTCCTTATGATTTTGCGGGTAGCATGGACTGTTATTTACCACTGCAGTCACAATCGCTGGAGTCGATGAAACATCCTCAAGACACGTCCCGCTGAGGTAGATTTGAGCACAAGAAAGGTACGATGAGGTCCAATGAGAGGAATATGGGGATGTTCAAGGAACGCGACCATTCTTTTGGCCAAACATTGACTCACAGAATGCGCGTTATGAATGAATATTTTACGTTTCAGTTGCTGTGTTTTAGCATTTAAAGCAACGTTTGATTTTACCTGGTTCTCCCATTCTCTGAAATAATCCAACGAACAAAGAAACTCAAAGGTGATTGGCAGCGTGTAAGAGCATTGTAGTAGACGATTTTTGGAGAGAGCGTTTTAGTGTTGGTACAGCCAGCTCCGCGAGCGTTTTGCGCGGGAAGAGATGTATACGAATGTGGGGCAAGATGGTACAAGGGGCAAGGTGGTATTTTCCCTCTAGTGACAGTATTTGTCAGCAATAAGCAATCGCAGACGTTGAGTAAGAAGAATATATTAAAGCGGAGATACTGCACGAATGCCGATGAATTTGCTTTAAAAAGAGAGTGTTTATCTAATGTAAAAGTACAATAATAGTGTGACTAAATTCTAGTTGGTGAGTTCTTAAGTATTTTATAAATGTAGTCTGTGTATTCGAAAATTCTAAGCATTACGACGAGAACCGATAAGTATAGGGAACAAAGAGACATAGGCTTTATAGCACCATATCTACAAACAGTGTTGGAAAATAACGCAAAATATTTGGAAGTGTACTTCGGGGCAAGTTGATACAGAAAGACATGGGACAAAATGGTATATGTATCATCTTGCCCCATTATTATTTATATGAAGGATACAGGGAAGAAGTACGTTAAGTCACACTTGGTAAATTATTCAGATGAGCGTATCTAAAGTTCGGAAACCTATGCTCTACTCCTTGAGGGCATGTCAACCTGTACGCGATTCATTTACTGGTTACTAAAAAGGATAGAGAGAGAGAAAAAAAAAACGCGTCAAAGAATAGGAAGGTGGAACGCATTTTGGGAAAAGTATCAAGAACTCATCAGCAACCAAACGTGAATATTACTGCCCAATATGTTTAAGAAAATATGTCGATCCGCTGTCCATTGATTATATTGATTGTTGTGACTGCAAACAGTGGTTTCATGAGAACTCTACAAATTATAAAGCTGTTAGCTCTTTTATCTATAGTGATGAGCGATGTGTGTAAATTGTAAATGATTAGTGATAGGAATTCGCTACACGTGAAGTTTCACTTCTCATTTAATTTTTGTTTTAGTTTTATTGTTATCATTATATTACTTCAGAATTAACCACTTCCATTTTCATTAAAATTATTATTTGCGAACGAAGAATATGATAATAGTAGTTTTATTTTAAAGTTATAAGATTAGAACAATGATCTGAATATAGACTATGAGTAGACTAATCCTTTAAGGTTTCTATTTTCAAATTACAAATGACGTATTAACCTGTTTTTTTTTTTCTATCTACATCGTCGAATCTTACAGTCTAACATTTGTGTTTATTACTAATATAGACTTAAAATGTTTGATACAGGTTTATTTGTAATTTTAGATTACAAAATTATATATAATTTATATGTAAGGAAAGCATTAATATTGTATCAACTTGCCCCAGTATTAATATTATCTTGCCCCGGTATGTGGAGCAAGATGATATTTGAACCTAGTCATTAAAAACTAATATTCCTCGGCAACCACTTGGGGAACATCAATATCATTTTGCTGGTTTTTACTAGAAATACAAATCTTTCTATTGGTATAAAAGCTGGCACTTGCAATGAATAGTACTTTCACCATATGATAACAAACAACGAGTGTATCATCTTGCCCCATCTTCCTCTACGTGCAAAACGAACATATTAAATACTTTGTTTCTTGGTACTTCCGAACTTTCTACTTCACAAATGAAATATTTGTTCTAAATACATTCTTCGCAATAACTGGTAAAGAAGATTAGAAATTATGCATCTAGACTTAAATTACAACGATACTTATAATATTAACATTTTATTTGTATTTATAGGCAAAATGTACTTTTAAAATATGCACAAGCTGGTCAGAAAAGAACAAAAGGAAGAAGAAGAATATAAAAAGAGAAATAAAAGTAATTTCTTTTTTGTTATTATTACAGGATGACTTTTTGTCGTGATAGTGATTTTGACAATATGAGTTTAGTTGTTATAGCAATGAAAAATAAATAACATATATATCAGAGGACCCATCTTGTGAAAACTAGCTACATGTACAATTTTTAAAGTGTGTAAATATTTAACTTATGTACTACAATAAAAGATAATATCGAAATGAAGTGTTTATATGGATTTTGATAAATCAGTAACCTTGTTTGTATAAATTTACAGATGTTGGGCTATAACGACATATGAAATATTCGAAACAAGCGTTGAGCTTATTATAAACTGGTGTATTATGTATGATTACACATTTAGTGGTCGTTATAAATTGGTGTTTTCCGCTCCTGGAATACATTATTTTTCATAGACCTGTCGTTATAGAATATGATAGGGAGAAATTATTTTCTGATATGGCTTCACAGTCCTAAGAATTAGTTTTTCATTTCTATCCCACTATTAAAATCAGAAGTGGACTTTCGGTTTCAGTACTGATCGCGATAAAAAGAAGTGGTACTGAATAGCGTAAAAGAGTTTGAAATGAATTCAATGTCACAGGAATAAGTTGTATTTCCGGCCTTATTCTTCTTGAAAAGTCGCAAACTGTACAAACCCTACACGATTCCGATTACCGTAGGGTCAAAACGTTAAATGGTATCCTCAGAAGAGTTGAGTGTCCTAATAACTGGTATCATATCTAATCTTATTTATCTATTGTAGCCAGATATGGTGGTTCAACTACTTACGTTTCCGATATTGCATATCAGAAGCCTAGTTTGGAACTGTGTGGCGGTCTAAGAATTTTGAACGCTACTCACTTCTTTTTGGTTCATTTCGGAACATTAAATCGAGGAGTTTTAGCTGACATGTAATTGTGAAGACACGAATAAAGGAAGTTTTTAATTTATAATTAAGCAAGGCCCGATATGTCCTAGTATTTAGCTAACATGTTAAATAAAACCTACAGAAAGACCCTAAGACCAATCAAGGTATTAAGTGCTATGTTTCTAAATGAGCTTATGCCATGCTAACGACAATACAACAATTTTGAAGATTGGTAGCTGCTACACTATTAACAACAAATAAAATATGTGTGCTTGTTGTGATTCTACGATAGACTTCTATACTATCCAAATTAAGTAGCGAAACTTAAATTGCTAGTATACTTCTAGCACTTTCGGTAGCAATAGAGAAATAATGTTGTACTAGTTGTTAAAATCGGAAGTCTAAGATTTTCACCTCCACAACTTCAATAGAGGGATTAAAGTCGTGACGACACTTATTCTTGGAAAACTCAATCCTGGTCAGCAATAGTGATGGGAACCCGTAGGAAAATCCATTTCCTGGGCTTCACTAGCTGTTCTCGATGCTATACTAAGTAATGCAGTGTTGCCTGATAGTGTCAAGTGTTTACTGATACCAGATAATAAAGAAAGTAATTATGAAATTCTGCTTGGATAATTACTGGAGAAATTAGTGTTCGACCCTTACCGCAATTCACAGATAAGTTCCGCTTCTCGAACTGCGACGCTAGTATCCAAGAATTTTCTTATTGTGATTACCAGAGTAAACGTACAAATTTGGCGACAACGCACTATGGCGTTCTGCGTAAGTTTCTTCTCAAAATCTATTTCCTTAAATGTAAATTAATATTTAAATAAAATGTGAAGCTTAACACGAAAAACGGTCAAACAATATATCTACTTCGTAATAAGGTCGTTACCTTAAAATACTTTACCAATACAAACAAACATTTCATAAAACTGAGCACTTCTAGTAAAATCTAACAGCAAGTGCCATCTTGTGTGCTCATTGTAAAACGTATCAAATATTTTCTTTTATTTGGTACCTTTTTTCGATATTAGAAGACGTAGACAAATGAATCAGTGTCTTGTGTTGTAGTTGAAATATAACTCTATCTTATAGTACAATATTTATAATATGTAACGTTTCATTGCGCAGTAGTTAAGGGAATGAGCTAAAATATGTACTGATTTCCGGGTGATGATCCACCTTGAAACGAGATAAAGGTAATTTTTATCGAAATTGGTAACATACGTGGGATTTTTTCACGTATATCAAAACCACACTAATATAATTTTCTAGAGACGGAAAATAGACATAATGAGTCATTAATATACGTAAAATTAGCGTTATCGAATTTTAACCAATTGTTTGTTTTTAATCAATAAAGCCCATGCTCCTGGGGAAGTGCTTTGTGGAGTACCTGATACTCAGAAATCGACCGCCAAGGATCGAAAAGTGTACTCTAGTGTTTAAAGAAAGAACTGATTGAAAATAAGGAAACAAACACATCCAAAGATAAACAATTAACTTCCAAGATGTCCCACCCAAAATACATGAAGAATTAAGTTAGTATTTTTAGGCTCAAGGAAGTAATCACAAGACTTGATGAAATTAATGCATTTCTGATAAAACAAAAGTTTTCAATTAAGGAAATACTTATTCACAAACTACACGGAGAAAAATGCATAATCCGGTCGGCATGTAAATGCTGTTTTTACCAGGTTAAGTAATGTTTCTTCCGTAGTACGGTCTACGCCACCATCCAGCGAAAATTTTGTATTATGGGACCACCATTTCAAATCTAGAATTAACGCCATACCCATTCTGACGGTGGTAACTTACGTGTATAATGTTGTGACCACCTTCCTACGAGTGTCTCCTCTTGGTCCTTTCTAAATCTGTGACTCCCTACCTTACGAGAGTAATAAGACGTCATATTATTCTGTGAGAAGGAAAGAGAGGAAAGATGTTTTTAACATGAAATCCAGACACCGAACTCCAGACTTGGTATGGTACTCCCAACTCCTGTACTTTTATACATGAAATTACATTACTTAAGGAGCGCACCAGCATAAATACGATGTATCTACACGGAAATCCTGTATGCATGGAAGACTATTATTATCATTACTTTGTAATTAGTGGAACGAAGGAAATTCAAGAGCAAAATGGTACTTTCTGACTCTCGAGTTGGTATTTTGTAACTTTTCGGATTGACATCAATGGACAGAAAGCAATTTGTCGTTCTCTCTTACTGTGTTTACTATACCGAGATCAATAATAAAATCAAATTATAGCGTAGTTCAGCAACTTCCGGTTTTGGTACAGATAATGAGGGTACAATCGTATTTTATTCGTACGTTGAATCGATTCCAGAATACTTCTTGTCGTTATATATTATCTTGTTTGTTCTATAGCGTTGGATGTTAAAATAAAGAATTCTTAATTTTGATCACTTCCTGTTGAAATGGAGGGTTAACGAATTCACTGGAACCTCTTGTTAGGGACTCTGTATTGATTCAGTGAAGCCATTTCTGGTTATCTCTTACTCTTTCTGTTATATGGACATCAATATTGAATTCAGAAGTAGTTGGAAATCTGAGAAAGTTTCGATTTTAGTGAAGATGCAGGTGAAGATTGTATATTTTCTTGAGACGCTGATTTTTTTTTTTTTTAATTGCTTATTGCTGTGACTTAATTCTTTTATCTCTGTCGATGATTAACTTTGACATTGGCAACGCCTAATTGTTTTTACACTTGTGGTTGGAATTCATGGTTAACAGATGGGATTATATTCTTGGGACCCAGTGGTCAAAGGGAGACGATGTGCGGTGGTATGTCATACCACCTCTGGTTTTTCAGTGATGAAGGCATACCGTCTCTGGTTTTCCAATTATTAGAACATACCGTCACTGGAAAGTAGATGCAAAATACTTTAATAAATCCATTTTTATACTCAGTAATTGACGAATAGCTTTGCACGTAGAAGGTTTTATTTATTATGTAGAAATAATTTCTAAGTGGACAACACCGACATTTTTCTTACCTTTTTCCTACCTTTTGTTTTTAAAAGTAGGTGCCTTCAAAGATGTTCACCTATTTATATTTTGATGTGCCATATTTAATTGTTTATTTGTTATGTATGTGTATTTGTGTATATGTGGGTGTCTTCTTGTCTTAATGCATATAAATGCCGTTTTTTGATCATGGGCGGGTTTATGAGTTGTCTGCTGTGGGAGCGCACCTTCCGGGTGTTTGGAATACCCCACAGTCGAGTGGAGGATTGGGACTTTTCCCACAGGAAATTATTAATATCTTCAATCGGTTCTTGATCATTTTCGTGTACAATTCTCTATACTATAACATAAGGGAATATATATATTTTTTTTCAGAAAGTTGGAGGGGGATCAAAGTCTCTCAATGTGCCCCTCCCCGCGTTACTACAGAGAAGCTCTCCAATGGTTTTCAGTCATTATGTAAATAGAAACGCAATCTTTTAGGCAACATACCCTCACTGCATGTCAATAATTAGGTAGTCGGTATGTCAAGTCAAAACCGTACTAAATCATAATACATCTTTTTTTTTTTTTTTTTTTTTTAATACTTCGAACACTGTTGGGACCGTTATATCGATAAAAATAACAAAATCTCCGTATATCATTTACGGGTTTTGCTCTGATAGCTGTCCTCAGACAAATGGACATAGACGTTTTATAAGACTCCCGATATTTAAGTATATGGTATAGAGATGGAAGTCTAAAATTGTCATGTTAGAATTGTTGTGGCAGAGAGCACTCTCAGATTCTGAAAGGGAAGTTATCAAGCAGATAGTACCTTGTATAATTAAAATAATCAATTTACTGTTCTATATTTTTCTAATAGAAGTGTAATCATGTTGTTGTGAATAATTGTGTAAAGCATATTTTGTTCTAAATAGTCAAAAATTTTCTATTTTATCTTACCTACCAAAAGATGTCTCTAAACAGATATCATCTTTGCCGGAATTACCCGTGTGGTATTTGCGAATAATAACACTCGATTATCTGTGTAAAGCAGGTGGGTTAGGAACTATGTTAGTTAAAACGTAAATATTAAATCTAATTCCGGTAGCTGTAGTTCTGGCCTATAAAGTCCATAGACGGTATAAAAGTAAGTATCCCGACTTCCATTGATCACAGATCATGTGCACTGCATCATTGTACTGCCCGTTTCAAGGTTTTTCAATTCCTAGACAGTATTTGGTTTAGCATAGAATGAGAGAATAATAACGCCACGAACATCAGACATCATGGCGGCTCAGGAACGCCATTTGAAGAGGGCAGTGTAAGCAATTGCAGCCCTGAGTTTGACAAACACATGATTTCTAGTAAGTTATATAGCTACTAATATTCTAGTTAAAAAAAAATATAAAAAAACACGAAAGTTTCATATCGGGGAAAGGGTTTGTCTCCTCCTTCCCCCGGTGAAACTTCAAATACGCTTCTGCGGCCGTTTCAGAAACTTAGGTGTTCTCTAATAGACTGCTTTTCATCTTCCTTCCAATAACTGTTGAGAAATTTTGGAATCCTAAGAGGTTTATTTGACGGAAATATCAAAAGTCCTTTTACCCCACGTGGTGTCATAGTGGAATATTTTATTTTCACTAAAGAAACATTGAACAAAGCTTAAAACCCACTGTATTTTAAATTATAATAAGTAACGGTTTTTTATATCTAGCATATCCTTCGTCAGACACTATCAAACATAAATGAAAATATAGACATATATATATATATATATATATATATAGAACAAACTACATATGCGTCTGTATTTTCATTTATGTTTAATAGTGTCTGAAGAAGGATATGTTAGATATCCGAAACCGTTACTTACTATAATTTAAAATATAGTGGGTTTTAAGCCATGAACAGTCTTGTTACTTTATTTTCATTGTTAATCGAAATATTGTTATAAGTTAATCATAGTTAAGTTTCTGAAGTTCTAAGTGTTAAGTTTTAACATTTAAATAATTTGTTTTCCTTTAAAGATCATTAATATTTATTACATTTAAAAAAATGTTCCATTATCAACATACATATTGTGTTAGTATTAGTTATATTATGGACAGGTATATGCAAATTCCCGTTAGCTTTTGGAGGAAACGTTATTTTGTGCATATCCTCGCTAATCAGATGTAAAATTTAGCCACTTTATACGTATTTGCCAGAAGATCCTAGCACATATTTCTCGCAACAAATTAACCTTCTGTACACCAAGGGTTTGCCAGTAACACCGTACACCAAGGGAGGGCTAAAAATGTGCACGAAATGAATTATTATTATCTTTCCGAAACTATCAAAGATACTATTATATATTTTATACTAAACATAAGCTTAATTAAATAAGAAAAACTACACACAGGCAGACACATAGCCAAGAGGGGGTCCGGGAAATCCGGACGCCTCCTTCGAAATCGGAAATGAGTAAAATTAAGAAAATTTGAAGCAAAAAGAAACAAGAAAAAGAAGAATCAGAGTTAAAAATAAAAATTATGTTTCTTTATCGCTTCTCTGCAGTATCAAACACGTTATTTCAGAAACTGTTTTCTACTGCTCCTTTAATCTGTCATTTAGAACAGAGTAGTTGACGGGATAATGAAAACAAAAAGTTATGTGGAAAGAAAGTTCTCATTTAACAGAGAAAGGAATACAGATATTGTAAAATATTTTACAAGACATTATTGGATAGGTACTTTTTATAATAATTGAGGTCATAATGAAAGGAAAATTCTTATATTTGAATGACGAAACGAAGGAACGTAGATATTGTAAAATTCTTTTCGATACAACTTTATATTGTTTTACTCGAGATTTCTTCATAGTTTGTTATTAAAATACATAATAACATATCCTCATTTTCTTGTCCTAACAAACCAACAGGCTATATGTTGCCAGTAAAATAGTTTCGATTGATCAAGCCCCTGGTGTGATAACCACTATATTTCCTGTTACGTCCCCAGTTTGAAATCCTGGCTAATCGAACCAATATATGTTGTCAGTAAAATAGCTTAAAATGATCAGACCCGTAGTTGATAACCACAGTATTTCATATCACGGACTCCCCATACGAAATCCTGGCTACAGGGCAAATAAGTACGCAAACAATTCAGTTACATAGTTTGATAGTTCTTGGTTATCTCAATGTCACTTTCAGATAAGTAATGTGACATATATATACATTCAACAAAAAACAAAATTACCATGTACTTTCTACACACTCACTATTTCCATCAAAGAATTGATACGTTGATAAGCCAAACCGATTAACTCAATTTTCTTGTTGTTTTGTTTTGGGAAAGATACATTCTTTGCAGAGGCAAAATCGATTAACTCTGTGGTGTAAGAATTTGCCACTATAATGCTTAAACGTTCTGATCCTATCATATAAATACATTGGGCCTTATGCAGAGTCGTTTTGACGCGTTATTAGTGCTATACTAAAGAGTACGACTAACATATGTTTCCTGTAGTAGTCAGGCTTTTAGTACGACTCTAATCATACGTCAAAACGATTCTGCATAAGGCCCATTGTATCTAAGTTACTAAATTGCTCACTACTGAACAATGTCGTTTCATGGACTTAATCAGTTTGGTATCTGAACGGCTCAATCATAACAGGGCGTGATTAAGGGGGAGGCTTATGGAAGGCATGGCCCTGGGCCTCCATGTTGTCAAGGGCCTCCACTCTGATCAAAATCTCAACTGGTTATTGAAAAGAATCATGAAGATACAATCATTATCATAAAATAAAATATAGCCAAAAATATGAAACATAGATTGAGAAAAACATTGTAGGTTGCGTATTTAAAAAGATTGGTCACATGCGTAATTCCTGTAGTTTTTGGAATTAACGTACAGCAGACGTATAACTGAAAACGCATGTTTTATAATACTTTCTATATAAGTGTTCCATCTGTACTATTTTCCGTATGAAACAATGTAGGCGGTCAGTATCTCACATACAAATGAACGTATATAACATATAGCTGACGAAAGTAACATAAATATATACATGTGATATACGGAAAACTGTTAAATGTCAGACCTCCTGCAACGGCATGATGTAACATCTAAAGACAGTGCCTGTGTAGCGTACGGATAACGTATGCTCCGTACTGATTTCTATAGTAAGCAAGAGGATACCGTATATTTGTACAATATACCACTGTCCGGAGAACGGATTTTTCTCTGTGTATTCCTTTAATTTGCCTACTGTACCTTCACAGAAATGTATTAGGTGAAGTCAGCAAGGGCCACATATTTTTTTTCTAGTCCCGAGCATCCAAGTGGGTTAATCCAGCACTGATTATAATTCTCACTTGTTTCTATAATAAGGGTGCATTTTTTGACAAACAATGTCATCTACATTCAATCAGAATGCAAATAACTTTATGCACATACGTTAACCCAAGGATGGGATATTTCAAGCCCATTAAGAAACCATTAAAAGGCATTGGGTTACTTTGCTAAGGAATTAAAATGTTGAAAAGTAGATCATAAACTTGATGTCCGTGGGATCGGCTACGTTATTGTAATAAACACGTCCATAGAAATATTTAAAAAGTAGTAGTATTGACTATCTCTTTGTGTACAAAGAATTAAAGTTAAGTAAAATAGTTTTATGATGTTCATAATTCTAATTGGCAGTTAATGTGAATAGTGAATTTCACTCCATGTCCATTATAAAAATAATTTTGCTAAGATTACTTAATTTTGTAAACTAGAAAATAATTTATTCTTAAATAAGATAATAGAGATTATGCTAGTAGTTGAAAATCTGGAAAGATTTTGAGATTTAAGTGTGTTGAATAACTGCGTCATCTTTTCCCTCTCTCTAACCCTAGAAATATCATGGAGGGGCCAATGTTGCCAGCATATTCAAGTCTTCAATTTTTTTCAGAATAATGTTTCCTAAAAGCTCTTAAATTTTTACTATTGTTCAGTTGAAAGAGTAATCACTTTTGTTAGTTTTACATTTTAATATCGTATGATTTCTTTTCTTTTAATTCATTTGCTGATGCCACATTTGAATCCCTTTGCTATTACTTGTAAGAGGAGACACATGCGCAGCAATTTATTTCGAGTGCTCAAAATCGTTTTGAGGGATCATAATTCAATGAAGATAAGTTATAATAAAATTTGCAAAATTATCCCTAAATTTAGGCTAAATTTGCAAAAAAGTAGGGATTTCAGTGGGTCCAGATCTCCAGGACCAATCACCTGTGTATGTAGCCTAGAGACCTGCACGGGCCGAATTTTTCGGCCCGAGCCCAATCCAGCCCGAACGTACCTAGGCCCGGCCCAGCCCGGGCCCGAAAAGTTTTGGAGATTTTCGGCCCGAGCCCGGCCCGGCCCGATAAGTTTTTCAAAATTCTTGGCCCAAGCCCGGCCCGGGCCCGATAAATTTTTGAAATTTTTGGCCCGACCCCGGCCCGATAATTTTTAAAAAAAAATTAGCTCGAGCCCGAATCTTTCTCAAAATTTAGTACTAAATTTGACCTAACCCTCAGAAACTTTCAAAACTCTGGTTCACAACCTGACGCTTGCCTACCGAGTGGTACCATTGCCTCCTAGAACTTTGCCTGTCATCGAGAGAACAAAAACTCCATTCCCTGTAACTAACAAATCTAACTATCAAATCTCCATTCAAATCTAACTTAATTGATTTTTAGCATAAAGTGAAGATGGCAATATTGTTTAGCGACAGGCAAAACATTCTCACCCCTTCTTTTTATATTTTGAGTTCAGTGAAGGTCAAGGTCAGAGCTCAATTTACCGTATAATGTCTGCAATCCTCTATAGTGAAAGTGGAGCCGCTAAGCAACACAAACTGTAAATAGCTAGTGCATTCTTTGTAACATTTTTCACGGACACACTTCTTCAACGTTTGGCTTTATTCCAATTATCGTTTAACAAAAGTCAATAATTATTAAAGAATTGCAATTGATCGGTCCCAGCCGGCCCAACCTGAAGAGAAATCAGTGTCGGCCAGCCCAAGCCCGGCCCGCAGGCCCGGCCCGTGCAGGTCTCTAATGTAGCCTATATATAGTCTAAGTGTAAGTCATCTTATTTTTGCCAAAAAATACAGTATTTTTTATTCCAAAAATTACATTGTTTCAGTGAAAAGTAAGCATTGGTCTATTTAAGCACTGAAGCTTACAAGAGAGCAAGGGTGCCCATCAAGGTGGGCAGGGTGGGGCGTTTCCCCCCTAGAAAAAATGTATTTGGGAATATCGAAAACCTCATTAGTGTTTTTAGAATAGTTACAGCAAAATTTGAAACTATATTTGAAATGTTGCTTATTTTTCCCCCACCTTGCAAACCACAACATGGGCGCCCTTGCAAGAGAGTGATACATTTTGTAATAAAATTGGACCTTGATCCTTACTTACACCTCCAACACAAAACCGATGTTCAGATTGTAATATAACACACATGCATGTGTTTTAATATTGTAAATAATGTCATATCATAAATGTAACTATGCAATAAATGCATAATAAACAAGTTCAAAGGTTTCTATTATTAGTGTAGAGCCATTCTATTTGAATTGTCCCCTCGGAAATTATTTGAAACATACTTTGGCCCTACCCCGGCTAGCCTCGTAGGTAGTAAATATAATTAAAATATATTTAATTCAGGTGAACAATTACCCCTTGCTTCCTCATGTTGTGATATCCTCCCCCCGAAACAAAATGCTTAATATGCCACTGATGTCAGTGTATAATGTATCAAACCAAAGAGGAATGAAAAATATACCACTAAACATTTCTGTGCTGTGTTAGTAGATGAGAAAGTATCTGATAATACGTAGATTCAGCAGATGGGTCGAGAAATAGCCAACAAGAATGTGATTAGCAAATGAGCTTAGTGGCAATCAGAACACGCCGCTTCCTCTATGAGGGGATATGATAGGACCAATTCACAGTGAGTTACTAAAACGAAACGAGACAACCAAATCTGACAAGTTATGCCTTCAGTTGAAAGCCTTGAAAGCAAAACTAATCGAAAAATAGGTCAGCTTTATTGACCACAAAAAGTGTCATTTTGTTGAATGGTAATGCAAGGTCTTATATTTTTTCCATATGTTCCATCTTCTCCGTTAATTATCTATTCAAACCGGAAGTGGTAACAAAAGTCGCCATTTTTGATATTAACCAGCGCCGTGCCCTGGGGGGAGGGGCAAGCAGGGCAACGGCCCCGGCTGGAGAAGTAAGGAGGACGCAAAAATCGGGCCGAAAAATGAAAAGAAGGAAAGCAAAAAGAGAGAGAAAAAATTACTTCGAATATTACTAGTATGTAGATCTACTTAAATTCTCTCTCTATTTTAGGAAGTGGTCCTATAATGTTACTCATGTTAGCAAAATATATGTGCACATATTACATAAAATGGAAGGAAAGAGTAGTAAAAATGCCCAAAATCAAGAGAAAACAGGTTTTACTTTTGAAACTTTTCTTGTGTTTCGCGGCAAACATGGTGGCGATTCACGGCTGGTCTGTCGACCTTATCCATATGTACGGGGGTGAATGTCGTATTCTCTCACCCCGGGCGCTGATTTTGCAGGGCACGGCACTGGTATCAACTTCTATGGCCATAGAACCAAAAGGATAACTGGTAATAAAAACTCTTTTCTTTCTTTTTAATTTAGCGTCTGAAATCAACATATCATGAGTATCCATAACACTGTATCGAAACCGATAATGGTTCAATTTTAGTATTGTGGTTTCTTCCAATCGATTCAAAGTTCCAAAAACATATTCCATCTACTCCGTTAGCTCTATATTCAAACCATAAGTGGTTAAAATTACTCATTTCCGGTTTCATCGTTTGTCACCGTAGAGCAAAAGCGTCAATAAATAACATGAAGCGTTTTATTTATTTATTTAAATACTAGCAGCGTTCACCCCGCTTCGCTGCGGTCACCCCGGAACGCAATAAACTTTGTTACTTAGATAATTTTTACTTTTTCGCTTTCAAGTGATATGATAAAAACCATAGAAGATTGCAGTAAATCTTAACATTATATCGCCTGTCATTTATGTTAACCCGCCCCGCTTCGCTGCGGTCATCCCGGTGCTGGCATATTGTAAAAGTGTCTGTAAAAATAAGCAAATCAATTAAAAAATTTTAAACAGAAGATTCAAGCTATTTTCCGCTGTATATCGCCTGTCATTTATGTTAACCCGCCGAGTTAACGGTCATGCGGGTTGCATATAAATACGATGAACTAATAACAAAGGATTTGTGGACACCTGAATGGTCAATTATCTCAAGACATTGTTAATTAAAAATTAAAGTGATATGATAAAAACCATCTAGGGTCCAAATCCTAATAACCCCCCAAAAATGAAAGAAATCGGTTCAGCCGTATTAGCGTGATGAGGGAACAAAGGATTTTGTACGTTCTCTTTTATATAATAGATTTATGTTTGCAAATAATTCGGTGTCTCAAGACGACATTACGTGAAACTTGACAACATTGTACCAAAATAGAAGATATTCACATTTGCTATTACTTCCGGTTACAATACCGGTTTCAACGTTTATCGCCCTTAAAACAAAGACGGTAACAGATACCGTAAATCTGTTCTTCGTAAACTGTTCAGTCTGTTGATAAGATATTATGCCAAAAGGAGGAAGTGGTTCTAATTACTGATATTTCCGGTTTCAATACTGGTTTCAATAGAACAAAAAACGGTAAATGCTATCAAGATGATGTCTTATGCAACTAATTAACATCCCAAAAATGGGTTTCATCTTTTCGGTTGAAACTGAAGTTAAACCAGAAGTGGTTGAAATAAACATTTTTTTTTTTTGTTTCGCCGTAGAACTATATCAGTAAAGCATAGCGAGTAATGGCATTTTGGCAATTTTCTAGAACACAGGTCCCCCCTTCTCATTTAGCTGTAACAAAGACAGAAAACAACGTGTCTTGCGGGGCTCTAACCCGCCTTCACTCGCTAACGCTCGCTCGGCAATGCCTTGTGAATTAAATATTAAACTGTAGTAAAGAAAGGAACCAACCTAGCTACTAACTTATATGAGGGGACCTGTGTTCTTGAAGCTTCCCTGACATTTTCATATGGATTCATAGTCCGAGGAACAGGTTCTGTCTTTTATTTTATTACTCTATTGCAACCAGTTTATACATGTACTGGTTCAAGTTTGAGTATTGAATAACATACAGCAGTTTGGAAGTCTTGGTTTCAAACTGTGAAAAGAAACGCAGTTGTTATTTAAAACAAACACAAGATCTTTATGAGAGAAGGGAATGGTAGTAAAGCAATTTAAAATGTTGCTTTACTTATATATTGTTTCTGTATATAATTTGTTTGACCTATGGTTTATGTCTCTAAAAACAATGCTTAACTTGACGTAGAGTTGGAAGCTTATGCCATTTCATGGTATAGTATTAACTAACACACCTAAAAGGTCTCAGCCTGGCAACGAATAACTGTATTTAGAGAAATAAAGTAAAGAAAAGGATAAAAAAAAAATATACATAATCGGTAAAATTTTCTAAAAAGAAAGGCTTTTTCAAAAGTTAAAATACTTTAGTAATTATATTTCTCGAATAGTTCCTGTTTCGTTGAAAATGGAACTTATCTACCATAGATGAGGTATTTGTACTTTATTTTAGTCCTGGTCATTTAACAATTCACAAGGTAATAATGACTAATGTGTGAATGAAGAATGTTAAATTTTATTTTCTGATGTGAGTCATTATGTTATGGTTGATTTTATGGCCAAGTTTCTCAGAAAAAACACATTGAAATTATTACGTTTTAATTAAGAACATTAGATAACTGTATATAAATTTAATCATACCTAAATTACTATGAATTTTCTTTAATACCTAAAATTTAGTAATTTATTAAAAGGTGATGAATTGATTAATATTTATGTTATCCTCAAGTTGCAAAGTTAGCCTAAATAGAGTGAGACCTACAGTTTAAATTGAGATGTTTTATCACTGTATTGCAACAGATATAATCTCACCGAAAACAAAGAAGCATAAACCAAATCACTGGTGCTTCATACGCCGGAAACACGCTTGCTAATTATTAAACCAGAGATAATGGGATATTTTACGTACATATGGACTCATGTGTATATTTCTTTATTTTTTAAACTTTTTTATTTTATTTTTGAGTTTATAATCTCACAATTAAGTACCGAGGATAAGACAAATCGTGATGAAAGGATTGCTGATAATGATCAAATGAAGAAAGTGGGAGATAACGGCAGAACCCCAAGCAAACCTATGCACACGTTGCTTGCCCACCACGTGGCTTATTTGACGCTGCCTAAGATCGAACCAGTGGCCCAATGCACCAGAGGTGAACGCTCTACCACTGTGCCATCGTGGATCCTTCTAATAATTATTACCTACCCTCACCAATATTGTCTGCCCAAATAAAGATTGTCTGGATTCGATGGGATATGTAATGGGAGCAGAGCTGGTTTGTGAAAGGAGGCACGTTAATAAAATTTAGTTTTATTTTCGCTTGGAACTAAGGGGCCTTGACACTAATATCATCTGAGCCGCTCACGTGAGCTGCAGATGCTAGCTTTACATTATCTTAAATGTACGCCGTCACACATGCACTTCGGTGCAAGTGAACCGTTAAACTGAGCTCGTATGATCACCCCGCCAGTAGCTGACTCCAGCGAGTTTTTGGTGGGAAAGAAAATAACATGCAGTCTTATGGGAGTGCTTGGCCTGTGAGTGTGAACTCAGTTAAAATGGAGAAAAGTGTACAAATATTTGATGTTGAAAATTTTCTCATTTTGGTGTTACTCTGATGGAATTCATATTTTATACTAGTATACAGTTCGTCAAACGAAGATATAGACACCATAAAATAATTGAAAAAAAAAATATTTCATCTTCTATTAGCTTAGAAAAGAGACAATAAAAAGTACATTCTTCCAGTCTTGATCGATTTATAGGCTGAATCCACATTTTCTACCTTCTTTGTGATTTAGAATTTAGGACTTAGATTTCTTAGCTTTCGGCATCAAAGACCATTTATCCTGTCACGTTTAAGGGATGTCGTCTCTCCGCGAGCACACTATCCGGGGAAAGAGAAGGAAGAAACAATTGGGGAAGTAATTAAGCAGCCTGGGACTTATAAGTTAGGTAAGATCAGGGCATTTGCCTGGTGTGAATGAGGAAAACCCAGGGAAACCTCATTCAGAGTGACTGGCCTGAAAAAGCGTTTTACACTTGTTCGACAGAGTGGCCCCACCGAAAATCGAACCCGGGACCGGTCGCACAGAAATTGAGAACGTTAGCGACATCGTTACGCGGGACCACTCTATACTTTTTCTTGCCGTTTATCGTAAGGTTAAAGCTGCTGGTTCTTCTGATTTAGCATGGGTGCCATTTTGGTATTATGATCTTTTGAGTGGATCATAAGTATTCAATGCGTTCACACTACAGGTTCAAATGAGCTGTTCATGCGAGTGGCTCTTAAGATCCTAAAAGAAGAAACGTTTTTGAATGTAGTAATTATTGTACATAAGAATTAATACTTTGAGATGTCGATATAAACAACTCGTGCTTGTACTGAAACAATATGAACGTAGGTGCTTAAGCTCCTCAAACATAAAATTTTATTTAAGCCACTGTCAGGATTATGTAATTTTTTCTAGAACTGCCTCGCGGTCAACTAAAGGTCTACAGACCTATACTTGTAAGTTTTGTAATTACTTAAACAGTAATGAGAAACATGTATTCCATTTGTCATTACAAAATTTCCTTTTCTTTTTAAATTTAGATTCGTTGTGTCTATCATCCTACAAGCATCTGAAATACACAGTTCATTCTATTAATATGACCAATAAATTTAACTGGGTTTCCACCGATATTTGAAAAAGTCGCTGTGCAGCTGTGAAAAGAAATGCCCAAATTAAAAATATGATTATTGGTATACTTGTACTGTTGTTTTGATTTTATTCAAACAAAGAACTAAAATATTAAATTAGTAATTCATTCTCAAATTTAATAAGTAAATCAAGCGGCTATACACCTCTCATTTGATATAACTCAAAATTTCACTTTCTCAATTTTGGAACATCACTTTTTTTTCTTCTGTTTTGTTTTACAATACTATCACATTAACGAGTTAGGATAGACATACTTTAGAACCGTATCGTCTCTTGCCATATTTCTCCAGTGTAATGTGTTAGTCAATTAATTTTAATAATATATTAACATTTATCTATATGTAAACTATAGGGAAAAGCTTGCTTATTTGGCGTTACTTAAAAGTGGCACTATTAGATTATTAATAGTTTAATTACACTCTTAATATTATTAATTTCATTCTTTGCTGAAGGATAATTGGCTTATAAAAAACTTGTAAAAGTTGTATTTGAATTCCCTCTCCTGTTTAGGGTGCTTACACGAATTGATATGAAATTATAACATCTCGATCGGTGTTCTGGTCAAAAATCCATTTAAAACAATACAGCTGTTATTCTTTCAGAAAGACAAAATCCCCTTTGTAATGTGCTATTACAGTTAAGGTAATGGATTTTTTAGGGACCTAATACTTTCCGAACACACCGCGTACACAATTTTTAATACATAATTTTCGGTCCATGTAGTAAATTCATTTGTTCTTTACTTAAATCAAAAGCAATGTTGAAGCTTCGGAATAATCTAGTAGCAATTACGTTTCGTGGAATAATATCTTTATTTATATATTATTTTAATGTAAAATAAACCCTGTATTTCAAATGGATGAGTATTGAAATTATACACTTTAATGCTATACGAAAACATAGACTCGAAATTGGACAGAAATTATTGAAATTATCCACCAATCTGATATTTGGCAGAATAATGTAGACCCCCCTTTCTGCTTCTGAGATGCCCATCTCCTCCCAAAATCCGGTTTCATCCAGTTTTTACTATTTTCTGTTAGCTTTATATTTTCCGCCGCCAAACCTCTTTATTCTGATTTTAACTATTTCCGACGCTCTAGTATTAAGGAGCGCTTTTTGTAATTTCTCTACCTGGAAAAGCATCAAGTAACACCAGTTCTCTCCAAGAATACATTTTAGTTTTCTTCAGTAGTAAGCACCTGAAATCAGGTAACAATGTATAAATTAGTTAAGAAGACTCATTGGAAGTAGAAAGACTGTTGAACAGTAAAATTCTGCAGTGAAAACTGTCAACAAACCGTGAGATATGGACTTTAACCCAAGTTCGTAAATGTTAATAGTGATGGACAGGATTCATCGTAGTTTGTGATCTTTTCAAAACCAGTTTGAAGATTTGTGTTTTCTCTTGATAACTCCCGTTATCCTCAAAATGTTCCTGTTAGGTTACGATAGGCTTGTCCTAATATAGCTTTGTCTGTATATGTAGTAAATGTGATTTCTTATTTTTCTTAACGTGGCGGTAGGTGTAGATTTCTTCGTGGTTGAATTTATTACTATAATGTCCGTGTAAGTTAGAACAGAGACTCTTCCTTATTCCTGAGTTGATCACGGCTTTCAACACATTCTGGGCTAAATAAAACATCAAAAAGGATTCTTTTCCCTTCGGGAAGGAGATCCTTACCATTTGTAGTTTCAATATGTCCTTTCCGGGGCATTGAAAGTACTCCTGTAATTGGAAAACCATGATATAATTAGTAGGAGGGCCATTGGGCTCGGATTATTCCGTTTCCTTTTTCACAGTGCATAGAGCCGGTTTAGGATGGTGAGGTTCAGTAATTTGATTTACGTATAGTTGAACTGTGTGATAAGATGACTTAACATGTGCAGAGATATGTATTAATATTTATTTTCTTCGTTTATGTGGGATGTAGCATGTATGTGTATGTTTATGTGTATAATTTAGTACGTTGACGGTAGAAGTGATGTGTGAGTGAAAGTATGATTTATTTTTTTACGGACAGTGTGTTGTTTAATTAGTAATCTCTTATGATCAGTTTAAATTGATAAATCAATTCGCAAAGCAAACTCATAATAACACTGTACCGTAACTAGTTAGTAGATTGCTTATAGTTATCGATGACAAAGTACAAAACCTTATTTACTAGTGCAATGTTAGTTTTCGTACTATCAATGCCATCTCGTGTCGGGTTGAGAACTATTCGCAGTTTGGTTTTGTTACTCCGATACTTAACGACCTAGTCAACATTAAAATGACCCTTCATGTCGATTGGTACATTCGGATTTTCTCATGTGAAGTGTTGTAACCTAAAAATTTAATTTGTCGGGGTTATTAACATAAAAATTTAAATGATTATTCAAAATATGTATATCGAGATAAAAATACGTATGGAATATAAATATGATATTGAAGTAAAATGTATAATTGTGAGTTTAATAAATAGTTATGTGTAAAGGGTCTTGGTACATACCCCGTACGGTTCTTGGTTGCTATAGTTCCGATACATCCAACGAATACAAGATGTGAATATTAGATGATACCGCCGTATGTTAGATACTTCAATCTTTGTGATATTATTAAGTAGCATATGTAACAATTAACATAATATGTATTACACTAACTACATGGAGCATGGGATTAAGGCAGATTATCGTAAACCTAATGTATCATTAAATCTACCCTCAAGTTAGTAAACTGAAATCCTTTTGTAAAACTATATTTCGATTCCATTCCCCCTATACAAATTTCCAAACTCGACCGGTGTACCGACCTCAGTAATCGTGCTCTCAATACAACAAAAATCCTTCTAGACTTGGAGTCCTCTCATTCCTCTATACGTTGTGTGAATCTAACGATGAATGTGTGCACCTGGTGATATCAGGTGACAGTAATTTAAAGATACTTAATGAATATAATAATAAATGGCGTGCCTGAATAAGTAACATAGTCACTGTGATACTAGTGACGAAACGTAGCTCTCTTAAACCAAGAAATGGGAGAAACGTATCATTAAATACTTATATGGACAGAATATTTGTCAGTTGCAATTAGTAAACATAATCTCATGTGTGGATGTATAAATAAAAATGAAATGAAGTTAAATGCATGGACATCAGAAAGGGTGCTTTGATAATACATGTGATAGTATAGCTCGTCTCAAAGTACGAGAGAGGACTCGCGTAATATTTAAAAATTATTTACGTATGAGATAAAGACTCACTCTAACCTTCAACTCTAGTTTTTTCTTTCTTTCACTCATAATATTGTAGAACGAAATTATATTCACGGATTTATCTCGTATTTCCGCAAAAGTTAAATAAAATAATTTTTATCATATATATATACCATTGCATTGTTATTGTTCAAGTTAATATGTGGATTGATATATTAAGTATTTATATGTATGGTTATTGCATGTTTATAAAATTCTGTGTTTAATTTCTTTATAAAGGTAATGAATGTTCGCCAATTGTAGTTAGGTGGATTCTTTAAATTATTTTGAGCTATGTCGATACGCTGTCCTCTTTGTATGTGAGTTTGTATGAACGAACGGTAAATTTTGTTTCAAGTTTGCATTTATTATTGATTTACTATGATAGTGTTTAAAATAAGTGTGTAATTGCATTTCATATGTATTAGTGTATGACGGAGGTAATGAAAGATAACCAATTCTAAAGTAGTCTAAATCGGCACTGGGAGAAAAGTCAAAATAACGGGATGAGTCTGAATAACGACAGTCTTTTCAGAAATCTCAAAACTTCTATCTGTGGAAAACATATACATTACCTTATTTTTTTCTTAACTGATTTAAATGTGTGATCGATCTCCATTATAAAAATTCAAATACTGGATACAGGTTATTTATGATTTCAAAATAATAGACAAACAATTAAATTAAAACTTCTCCTCACCTGGGCTGGGTTAGGGCAAGTCACACTTATGCAGTTGCCTGGATCCAGGTCTGGGTAGTATGAGATAACATGTGTCTCTTCGTGATCACTTCAGAATTGATTCTCAAGTAATAACCTTCGAATATGAATCACCTTTTAATAACTATTTGACTTCTTTTACCATATTTTCACAATTATCCAGTAACTCTTTATTTCTAATGCATTCTTCCTTTCTCCTTTCCCTCTTCCTCTTTTCCTCCTTTCTCCTACCTTCTTCTCTTCTTTCTCACTCTTTCTTTCTTGTTCCTAATAAAACTGAAGAGGGGTCGTGAATGGGAGTGGTCGCTATTGACACGGTCATTAAATTGCTTTGATGTTTCTCTACGGGAGTTCGATTTGAATTAGTTAATCCTAACACATACATATGAAGCAAGAATTCCAAAATTCATTATTTATCATATTTGGCTAAGTTACCAAATTAAAGATGCAGTTTAAAATAGCCAGCGACTTCCCATTTCGCACAGACAATTCTATTCTTCGTCTTCACCTTATCCCTTAGAATACAAATTTTGAGGCAAATGAAACGCTACACAACCCAGGTCGAACCCAGTCCTAAATATTTTCAAAAAATTACTTTAAACAGTTAAATCGTTTTCCATTTCAGCCGTTTTATCATTATAAAATGGGAAATTACATATTAAAAATTGCCCCTTTCCCCCTTTAGAAGTGTAATTTTCGAAACCGCTAGTCAACAATTTGCTTTTAATGAGTTTACATACCAAGTCCATTTTCCTGATATTAGAAGCTAGTGAGGTGCTACATTTTGGCATAAATTATGAACACGCTCCTCTACCCATTTCAATGAAAGTGATAATGATAATAAATTAGCACGAGTTAAGAGCTTTCTATGTTCAAAAAATAATTTCCAATAACTCACGTCAGGAGCTAAATATCTTCATCAAATTACTACAACGGTTCAGCCATTTTCCCTTGATGATGAGACAAACAATGTTGATTTGAATGTGGAGGAAATAATACCAAAAAATGCCACTTTTTTCGTTAGAAGGGAATTGGTTTGAAAAGAAACAATGAATCACATGTCTAAGCGTGTTAATGGGAAATTTCTCTACACAGTTTCATCTCTCTAACTTGAACGAAGGATAGGGTAAATATTTTACCAAAAGAACATAATAGACTCCCTTTTCGATGTATGTACTAACTATGTTCATAAATTCACTTTAAACGGTTCAGACGTTTTTCTGTACACATATAGCAACTTCGATTTCTATAATATACATGATTTTGTATTTACCTAGATATGCTCCTGTAACTTTTATACTTATTAATAGGAAACGCTGTAATTTTGTATGATGCAAACATCAAGAGAAGGACATTATTTGACATACTCTGCAATATCACCTGCTTAACAGTGTTGCTAACTCAACATATTTAAATTGTATTTGTTACATTTTCTTACATGCTTCGAATGTATACATTAAATGACAAATTACAATACCACGTTTATTTCTCAACTAAGAACATTACAGAATTACAAACATACCCATAGATCCAAATTTTGGGGGTCTCTACAAGAATAATAACTGTAATGGCGGCACAATGCACACCCAAATCAATCGTTCAACCAATCAGATAAACCTTCATCCTACACGAGAACTAAACGTTTAACCAATCAGATATACCATCATCCTGCTTTATGCGTTCAACCAATCAGATAAACCCTCATCCTCCTTTAGAGTTATCCGTTCAATCAAGCAATTGAACGTTCATCCTGCGGATGAGCTAAATGTTGTATCTAAGAAAAAGAAAGAATATACTTACGTTCATCCAAGTTGTGGATGGAGCTCACTTGGATCTGTTTTTTGAATGAGTGTTATAGATTTAATTTTACAGTGTAGTGTCAAAGAATGCGATCATGATTCGACGTATAAGTACGGAGTTATAAGGGATTGAAAATCGACCTTCTTCGAAGGGTTTCTTTCAAGAAACTGTCTAGATAAGTAACTTATCCAATCAGACTTATGATTTTCAATGAAAGTGAAAATCATAATGACTCTTACAGCAGTTAGATATCAAAAACAATTCTTGAGACATGATAAACACCGGCAAAGTATGCAGCAGGTGCTTAAAATCATGTAATTCTCAGATGTTCAGATACACCTTCATTCTACATGAGAGCTAAAAGTTCTACAAATCGGATGAACCTTCATCGTATTTTAGAGTTATATGTTCAACCAGCAAGTGATACAACTACAAAAAAATATCTGGAACATTATAGAAACAAAAGTAAGCACCATACCATACAAAAGAGTTCCGCAAATACGTTGCTTTATTTATTTATTTATTTATTTATTTATTGTCTTCAACAGAGAATATATTCTCCAATTACAGAAGACCTGTAAAATATATTTTACAAGTTTACTATTGTAATAGATTTAAAAGAAAAAGAATAAAAAAAATAATAAGAATATAGATAAATATATACAATTAATTTTGTAACAAACTATTTAAAACAGAAATAGCTACAGTAGCAAAAATACATGAAATTAATATACATACTTATACATAAACATGTAAATATGTTTTTAGGAATTCATAAAACATTTTGTCGCAACAATTCACAATAGGTTCGAAATGACATATTAAAATCTAAATACGGCAATTTCTGTGATATAATATTATATGTTTTGCACATTCGGATCAATGGTGAACTGCCGCAATGCTCCGTTCTAGGTGTATCATATAATAATAAGCATCTCTGTCGAGTATTAGCCATTTTTGTGTTAAATTTTAATAGTCCCAGAAACGAACTGTTATCGTATATACCTTTAATCAGTTTGTATAAAAATATTTGTTCATTTAGTTTTTGTCTATTAGATAATTTAGTATAATCAAATTCATTTAGCAAATGCTGGTATGATATTCTATGCCTTGTAGCTGAGATGTGGTATTTCCGGAAATACAAATAACGTAGAAAACGTTTCTGAACTGCTTCTATTTTATTGGAATGGGAGAATGTAGTAGTTTTCCATATTAAGGATCCGTATTCCAACTTACTTCTTACTAGACTATTAAATAAAACTTTACTAGAATTAATAGTTCTAAAGTTTGCAGCGTTTCTGATAATAAAACCTAATTGTTTGTGTGCACATTTAACTATATAATCCAGGTGATTGTTAAACATAGTTTTGAATCTAATATTACACCCAAATCTTTAATATAATTTACCCTCTGAACTAACTGTTTATTAATTGTATATTAAACTTCCGGGCTGTACTTAATATTACTAAACACAATATAATTACATTTCTTAACATTAAATTGAAGTCTATTTCTTACTGACCAGTTATACAATTCATCAATGTCTTGTTGTAGATATAGGCTATCTCTTTGATTATTTACTTCGATAAATAATTTAATATCATCTGCGTACATTAGGCAGTTGGCATATTTAACAGTATTAAATATATCATTAATATATAATATAAAAAGAAGAGGTCCAAGGTTGGATCCTTGAGGTACTCCAGTAATACATCTATATTCTACGGACTTAAATTGTTTGTACATCACATATTGCACTCGATCCGAAGGTATGATCGGAAGAGTTTTATATATTGTGAACATAATCCAAATTTATCAAGTTTATCCATTAGTATTGTATGATCAATCTTATCAAATGCTTTGGAAAAGTCAAAATAGACTGAGTGGACAGATGAACGCCTATGGAGAATAGTATATATGTATTGAACATAATTAAATAAATTTGTCATTGTAGATCTGCCAGGGTAAAACTCATGTTGAAATTCCGAAATATATGGTTTGACATGCTTTAGAATTCGATCAAACAAAATTTGTTCAAATATTTTTGCTGGTGCACATAATATTGCTATAGGTCGATAATTTTGAATTACTTTGCTATCTCCTGATTTCAAAACAGGACATACTCGAGTTGTTTTCCGTAATGTAGGGAAACAACTAGTTTTTATAATCATATTAAAGATGGAGCAAAGTGGATTCATAAGTAGTTCAGAGCATGCCTTAAGTATATAAGGAGGTAATCCATCAGGTCCACCAGCCTTTTTTGGTTTAAGTTTCTTTATAGCAATTTTATATTCATTGATGGATACACTATTTAAAGTTAAACTATGAGAAACAAACATATTATCACTAATGGGCCAGTCCATGGTATTGGGGGAGGTTTCATATACAGATTGAAAGAATTGGGCATACCCATCAGCTATACTTTTACCAATTTCCAGTTCATTATTTTGATATTTTAGTATGCTATTATTATGTCTCATTTTTCCCTTTTTATTTTGAACTAAATTCCAAAAAGAACGGATATCACATTAAATGTCTTTTTCAATTTGTTTTACAAAATCAGAGTATGCAATACTTATCATTTTCTTTAATTCTCTCCTGATCTGTACGAACATAAATTTATTATATTCAGAAAATTTTGACTTTTTTCTATAATATTCTTTTAATTTTAATTTATCTATAATATTCTTCGTGAACCAATATGAATATTTCTTTTGAGTATATATCCTTGTCCTGGGAACAGTTACATCAAATATTGAGTTCAAAATCTGATAAAAGTTATAAACTGCTGCAACGAGTATTGGAATTTATTCTCACTTTTTTCATAACTCCTAAGTAAGTTTGGGTTATTTACTTGCTGTAAACAGTATTATGATCTTTAGATATTTCGAAAACGATCTTCGTCATTGTACGTTATAGTATACTTACTTAACTACTTTCTCGAAATCAAGTCTCTTGAAAAAAGTCAAATTATCAATTCTTTGTAGCTTCGTTCCAATGCATTCCAAATATGCCATATGGTCTTAGTATTCGGCATTAAAGTACTTTGTATGCAAGTCGCAAACATCCGTCTCACTTGTATTATTATTATTCAAGTAGAAGGCTCTAAAGTTTGGAGTTTGTTATCTTGTATTTTTAGTGCGCAATATTTAATAATAAATGAGTTATTGTGAGTTTTTCATTTAATTTGAAATTTCTAAATATGTAATATTCTGAAGTAACACCATTAAAATATATGTAACTCTCTCCTTTGTTGGCAACACTGTTATTCTGGTGATATTGTTAAGTATATGAAACAATATCTTCTGTGGGTGTTTATATCATAAAGAAGTTTAGCATTTTTTAATCAATTACTTTAGAAGTTACATGGGACACCAAACTATTGAAGATATATTACTATGATTATTAGTCCTGGGAGGTTAATATCAGTGATTAGTTTATCGATATTAATAAAATGAAGTGAAAATATTTCTTTGCATGAATTCTTCTCATGCTACCGTTACTCTCGCGATGACTTATTAACCTCTAGATTAAAATGTTGGTCCACGTATTCAAAAAATTCCAGCAAATTAATATGTTTTGATTAGTACGACAATTTATTTTTATACTCTAGAACGAATTATTATTTTTAGCAACATATTTTTATTATCTATATTTTACGTATATTATAATAAACGGGAGTTAATATTATTTTATACTTCTTTCTGTTACGTTCGTTAAGGAATAACATGCAGACAAAGTTTCTGACTTAAAGACATTTGGCTCTGAAACTTATGTTTGCTTCTTATAATTGACCTTCAATATTATGTTCATCTTCACTTCTGTTTAATATGTTAAACAATATAATTACTAAATTAGTTCAATTAAGTCAATAATACAAAAGAAAAATTGATCAAGTGTTAATTTCTCAAGGTTTAACTTATGTATAAAATATGTTATGTTCCGTACTTCACGCACACTCTTATTAAAAGATAGACCAACATATCAATATACTTTCCAAGGTAAGTATAAACTCTTAAGGTAAATAGAGAAATAGGAGTATATATATTCAAGCTATTAATAAAAACAACTGTATAAGTTTCTAGAGCATTATGTTCCATTCTTTCTAAATAAAAATGTGTAAATTTTAATATAAATTAAATTGAAATTAATAAGAAATATTACAATAAAATGAATTTCTATTTAAGTTTCATTTCAAAATTAAAAAGAAAATATAAAACGTCAAGATACCAGTTCTACTATTGAAACCTAATTTTGTAAAAATACAAGTACTTCAGTAAAATTTAAAAATTTATAGAACAACTAGTCAATGTATTTGGTTATTGTTATAGATTGATTAAAATGAAACTCCTTCTCAGCATCTAGTACAGAACATGAGACGAGACACTTTCTTTAAATTGGGATCCATACCACAATCTTATTTTTTTAAGAGGCGGTCATTGTCACCTAATATCAACTGAGAAACACATAAACCAAGAAACATGAGCCGCCGTAACTGAACAAATACGGGTACAAAATATCAATGTAATATTCTAGTATTGAAATGTAGTTTGAATATTGAACACAAGAAAACCTCTTGTAATAATTCAGAATTACCTCCTTTTTATTACGTTCAGTATGCTATTATTACACTTACTTTTAGATATATATAAATAGACTATTGACAAAGCAAATACAAAACGTAGAAACTATATAAAAGAAAGTATCAACTGTCCCTAATCCAAGGATTTCTAAAATTAACTTTTTTGTGTTTCAGTTGCAGGTGTTCGTATTTCTTGCCCTGATTGTTTGTGTTGCTTTGGCTGTTCCTATGCCAATACCTTATCCTCAAAGAATTCCTTTGCAGCAACAACAGAGAGGAGAGAACATGCAGACAGCTAACATGATGTGGGGTAAGTCATTATCGCACTACAAAATTAATTATTTCTCTCCTATTTTCTACAGATTTTCTAACGCAGCATTATTGTTACTTTGATAGAAATCCTAGAAGTTGATAAACGTTAAAGTTAGTTGATTTACCTTTGTTAAAAAAATGTCAAAAATTGAGGATTTAATATTCATTGCAAGTTCACATATAGTCAAGTTTTGGAACTCAATGCATAGAAATGCTATAAGGAGAAGTAACCATTATGTTTCTGAAGATTTTTTTCAAACTTTCGATCTTTGTACATGTATTAATGTTGACCACACTATAAATGAAGGTAGCTATGAGAATAGATTATTGTTTCTTCCTCTGATAACTTTAAGTTAAAAAGTATTTAATTTCCATTTCCTTGTTTCTGGTTTTACACTTAATAGTCAGAGTTAGTATTATCTGTGTCACTGCTGAAAGCATGTATGTCACTGTTATGTGTATTTGGGTTAGTACTTAGAGAAATCAAACAACTGTAAACTTGTAGATAGAACAAGATACTTGACAGCGTATATGTTTCATGGATAGTGCATTAGTAAGTAGAAATAGGAATTTTAGTACGATTAAAACTTTCAACGAAATTGGTTCGGAGATGGAACACATATTTTAGCCCCATTAGAACTCGTTTTCTGCGATTTCGTGGAAGATTACACACGAACATTTACTTTTAATATGCCATTTATTAAAATTAGATTCTATGTTATCCGCCAATTCACATACATCTCATTTTTCTACCAATAGTACTATTATAATCAACCAAAAATTATGAGTTAGTCAAAAATTTTTGGGTACAGCTCATCAATTGTACTAAGCATCATAATTTTGCAAGTCTCTTAACCAAAAGCATGGTAAGAGTATAATTTAGTATTAGTTTCATCTTGACACGTGATTTGCTTATTGTACTGTACCATTATACTGTTTTACAAAAATTCTCGATTTTTCAGAAAATTACGCCTAAGAATTTACAATTGCCCATATTAGTTTATTCAGGACAATGGAATATATTAATTAGTTTATACATATATGTTGTGTGTGTGTATATATATAGCTATTTTAATTAAATATTCTTTCTACTTAGTTACAGTTTTTGAATGCCCAAGCTTTTCGATGTAACTTGAACGTATATTTCAATGTTTTGGTTGCTTCACACAGACACAAACTTTGTTTATTAATCAGTACTATGTGTCTCTCAAGGAAATTTATTGTTCCTCTGAAAAATGCACAATAAAATATGAATAAAATGATTTGTTCATCCACAATTGTGGAAATTTCTGAAGATGACAACAGACTGTTGCCCTTCTTAAGAATTAAAATATTACTGAGGCAACAGAATTGCATGAACTTCAATCCTTGCGTGAATATCTATTCAGAAAAGTTGTAACAAAAATATTATATAAAAAATAACTTCAGTTAATAATCCTACACTAAATACAAAAGGAATTCTAAGGTTCACTCAATGCTGATATGAGTCGTTTAGTATACATAATACTGCATTCTATGTGTTTATTTATTTAGTTGTAGAGTAATCTAACTATATTGAAGTCGTATCTATATGAATATATTTTATTCCAAAAACTTGCTTAATTGTATTGTTTTGTCGATACTTGAAATACTCGGATAAGTATTTTAAAGTTACCTTCTGTCGTTTCAGGATTCCCATGGTTCTGGGGATAAACTAAGTGATAACTTACCATAATGCAAGACCCAAAAAACTTAAGAATAAACTATGAACATGGCTGTGTAGGGATTATAATTATATAACTGTTTGTTTAGAAAATTCTAGTCATTAAAATTGCTTCTATTTAGAGGATCGAAAAATGTGAAAATTGTATTTTAATATATTTCCTTTTATAACACGTATATGAGAAAATAAATTCAAGTTCAGTAAATATTTACTTATTAATTATTTTTCACCTGATTTCGAAACATTAATAGCATCATTAGTGGAAATGTTTGTATATGCATTCGACTATATGATTGAATAGTTTTTAACGAAGTGTTTAGTACCACAAACATAATGTTCTGATTAATAGATTGATGAAATAAAAGAAAAATAATATTTTTATCAACCTCTAGAGAGTGAAAAATCTTCGACCGAAAATATTTCTAAATATATTGCTTTCTCTATTATGCGACAAGGTTTTAACTTTATTTTATTGAACAATATGAAATATGACCATATGTATACATAGTTTGGATTAAAAGGAGTGAAACACAAATCTTACATCAGAAGGATGAATTGCAGCACTATATTAATTTAGCAGCTGATAAGAGGATGTGAGGCAACGAAGTGTGGCGAGTGGTAACGACTGTGTTTCTCAGTCAAAAGTAGCAGTGCCGTAAAGTAGAGGAGCTTGATGGACCCACCCTAACAATATGGTTTGAAAAGACAAATATGTGTAGATGAAGATTGCAGTGATACAAAGTCGCAGTGCACAATAGTATTTTAGGGTCTTCGTGACGATATTTTCGCCCTAGTGAAGGAAGCACTTCGCGAGAAACACTACGGCAGAAGAGAAGCTATTATTCATGTCTATTGCAGTCTCTGCAAGGCATCGACGATATTGAAGCACGAACAGTGTATAACGCTTTCCACATGTGTTACAGGAGATGATAGAGATGATAGAATGGCGACATTGAAGGAATGACGCACATGTAGTGCTTTCATACTTTTTACCATTACTTTTTACCATTATAAGTAGATAAGTTACTATGCCAGTTGCTAGATAGTATAGTCAAGATATATAATAAGGCATAATAAAAATTCAAACAAATAACGCATCTTATATGGGAAGAATTGTATTTTACTTACAGTGCACTATTAACTGTTTGTACTCAAAATTGTTTCAATCTCATATTAACAAACTGAAATTGATAAGAAATTGCGCAGTAAATCAAATACGTTCCGACATGGATTGGTACGCGAGACGACAGAAAGGTGAGGACAGACATTTGTTTGTTGCTTTTCGCGGAACATTGACTTGCATATTTTTGATTAGAAGTTTATAAAATTTATTATATGCCGCATGCGTGCTGGATTAACCTGGCCCGACTGGACGTTTAAGCCACCGGTCAATCCTCTATGATATATTAATAAAGATTCTATTTAATAACAAAAATAATAGAAGTAAATATCTCTCAAACTTTTACATAATTTTTGTAAAAAACTCAGAAAATAATTTACGTACTTTGTGAATATTTAAAAATCATTCTAATGTTCTTGACAAGTTGGCAAGTGATAGCTATGCTTTCGGGGCAAGGCTTCTGTTTTCTTTAGTATTCTCCTAAGCAAGTGTTGTCAGTTAGATAATTTGTTTGATGGTAGATCTTTTACCATTACCGTCTTTACTTTAAAGATTATAAATGAAATATTATCAGCTACTTTTCCTGCTTATATAAGGTATTGCCATAATAACGATATTTATAGGTGTCAAATAATTTTACATTTTTTGTTTGAAGTTACAATTTCTTGTATATATATATATATATATATATATATATATATATATATATATATATATATATATATATATATATATATTCATGTTAGAGATATTCTCAAGATCATTTAAGGTTATACACATAATACCCCTTTCTTTCAAGTATGTGATCAATGATGTGTTGTGGCCCTCAAACTTACTGAAGCAGTCGAATTTTGGTGCAATATGAAACACAATATTGTTCATTCAAATTATAAAATATAAGTGTAATAAAAACACAAACACACTTGTTAAATGTACGAAGTAGCTACTAAATTATAATTTGGATCAAGGAATTGATTGGAAATTTAAAATATAAATAACATTATGTATTTTCAATAAAAATGCAGCTTATACAATTAATACTTTTTTTTCGGAGTCCCCATGAATAATCTATATACTATGCAACGTCAAAATGTCTGTTATTCTCCCCTAATATATCTATAGCTCTCTACTATCTTCTTATCTATTTTGTACTTATCTCTACTATCTTCTAACTCCAACCAATTCTTCAAAACAGTATATTGTAGTGCACAAGCATGACAAAACCTGACCTGTACTTTTCTTCGCAAGCAAGTAAAATTCAAGAGTATGAATATAATCTCTTATTTTCCACACTAAGATCTATATGCTAGTAATAATATGATACAGGCTTAATTAAAAATATTTTATTTAGCAGAATATATGCACTTCGTTTCCACCAGTAAACGTTCAGTATTATAAATTTATTTTATAAGGTTGCATTTCGTTTGAGTGTACAAAAGGTCATATTATGGTTTGGTATCCTTGAGTAGATTTAACACACAATTGTTCAAACAGAATTTACGAAACATAAGAAGTGTAAACAATAATTTGCAACATTCAGAAATATCACAGACATGTGTCTTTCTTCCGAGGGATAAAGTTATTTATTTTATGCAAAACTCCCAAACGAGATAGGATGTCCCGTAATCTTAAAAGGTCTTGAAGATTACCAGTTATGAGAAAGCGGAAGAGAATGGAAAGAGAACAGCAGAGGTCGTAACTCTGTTTTGTAACTCTATATCCAAGATTTTTTATCGCAGCAACCAATCCTCAAACAAAACTTTATTGACATTAAAAATATGTATCTGTTACTTTTTAAATTATTCCTGATTTAACCTAAAAGTCCATTAGAATTGTAGAATAATGAGATTGTCAACAAAATGTCTATAAACCACTAGTAATTCTTGTTTTCCGTGTATTATGGAAATTCTGAAGGCGTACAGATTCATCTTTAAATCTGGCAACGCTGGATTATACTAGGTACTACTTGGAAGGTTCTTTTTTAGGATGGATAGAAAAATTGGATTTTTGAGTATTGAATTCTAATTTTGTGAAAAATTTGCATATTCGCATGGTAATAATAATAGCATTGATTAAAAATATCCTACATTTCTCCTTCAGTTCACGAAAAGGTTCTAAAGTTACAGAATGGTCCAAAAAACTAATTATTATTTTAACGCTCAAATTTAACTATTAACTTTCTTGGCTTCCCATACTTACAGCATGAAGCTACTTTATTTTAGTTGCTTAGATGTAGTAGAAATATTTTTTAAATACAACAGTACATGTAGAATTGGCATATATGAATTAGTGTTAGTAAATGTAAAAATTCGATATTTGTACAGTATTATAAATAGATGCGCTCTTGTATTAAAATATATATAAAAGGCCATTCGTGTTTTATTCATTGTTTCTAGAGAGTAATTTAATATACTCAAATTTGATATTAGAACATTAATTTGCAACTTTTTGCCCATTTTACAAAATTGGTTTTGCCAAAAATAAAGAAGGTTTTACCACTTCTAGGTAGTTGAAATTCAAGGTCCGCCCACGTCCTACCCAACAATCCAAACATCAGCCATCATCATCACAGGAATTCTGGCACTATTGGCAGGTCATTTGCTGACACTCAGAATCTTCCATACTTCACGGTCTCCAGCTATCCTAATTATTTTTAGGTTTGATTTTTCTGTTTTGATACCATACTTCAATTATGACCTCCTTAGCCTCTCGCTCTTTTTCCTGCAACCATATCCTTTGACGCACCCCTCATTATTATTATTATTATTATTATTATTATTATTATTATTATTATTATTATTATTATTATTATTATTATTATTATTATTATTATTATTATTATTATTATTGTGACTCCAACATGTTAAACCACTTATCTTCACATGTCCTTCTAATTTCTAAACAAATCGATTTTAAAAACTTTAACTTTTGTATGATAGAAATATCGAGAGAGAACATTATTTCAAATACTGAACAATACCAACACTGTAACAACGTAGCCAAGTCAACATAAAGTTATATTTTAATGGTATTTTTACATGTAATTGCATGCTTCTAATCAGTGCACTAAAGGAAAATGTACAATACATCATGTATTATTCAACTAAGAACGTTACAAAATCAGAAACGTATATACAGATCCAAATTTTGGAGACCTCCACATCAGTAATAACGAAAATAGGTTAATAGGCGACGCAGTGTATAAAAGTACTTCACTTGTTAGTGACAAAGATGTATGGTATTGAGTTGTAAGAGACTGAAACATATACTTTGTTCGAAAGGAAATATGTTTAAAAATGTGCTAAGATATTTTTGGAATCCAATTAAATTTAAGGTTTTCAATGAATCTGAAGATCATAATGACACTTACAACAGTTTGATATCTTAAAAAATTCCTGAGACATGATAAAATCCGGTAAACTATGCAGCACTGCTTAAAGTAGTGTAATTGCTAGAAATTACAGAAATTACTACTGCAAAAAACTGATGCTGGAAGTTATAGAAACATAGAAGCAGTATACATCACAAAAGAGTTCCCTCAAGTACGTAATTTTAACGGGTATTCCTATGTATATTCATATTTTTTCATATGTCCTGAACAGTTTGAGTAATCAAGTTCCTGTAAACTTCATTATATCTTTACGTACATTGAAAACAATCTACGGCGTCGTAAGTTGTTACCTAAGAACTTTCTCGAAATCAAGCCTCTTAGTAAAATTCAAATTATCATTCCCTTGTAGCATTGACTCTAAGTTCTTCATATAGTCACAGTATTCAACACTAAAATACATTTTATACGAGTAGCAAAATACGCGTCACCTCCATGATTATTGCTCAAGAAGCTTGACTGGCTGATATGTTATTGTGTTCTTACTCTTCAACATTTAATAGGGTATTAAAAAGGTGGAATTGTGAGATTCCATTTAATATAAATATTCCAAATATTTATTAATCTGAAGGAACATCATTAAACACATATATCAATCACTTTTTAGTCAATTAGTTTAGAGGTTTTAATGTCCACCAACCTATTGAAGTTATATTATTCTTATTGGTCTTTCTAAATATAAAATGTATAATGAGTAAATTGTAATATAAATTAACATGAAATTAATAAGAAACATTACAATAAAGTTAATTTCTATTTAAAATTAAGAAAATCTTCATTTCATTTTTTTAAAAGAAAAAAAAAACGTCAAGGTACCAGTTTTAATATTGCCACCTAATTTTGTAAAAAGTACAAGTCCTTTAGTAAAATTTATAAGTTTACAGGACATCTAGTAAATGTACTTGATTATTGTTGCAGATCGATTAAATGCAATTCCTCACAATTTAGTACAGAACAAAAGACGACACACATTTTTTAAATGGTGATCCATACCATAATCTTATTTTCTTAGATGTGATTATTCTCACTTAATATCAACTTGGAAATACATAAACCATAAAAAAAAAAAAAAAAAAAAAAACATGAGAAATAGTTAATGAACAAATACGGGTACAAAACATCAATATCGTCTTCTAGTGTTGAAACATAGTTTGAATATTGAATACAAGGATATATCTAGTAATAATTCATAATTACTTCCTTTGTATTAAGTTCAGTGTGTTATTATTATATTTACTTTTAAATATGCGTACATAATCTATTGACAAAGCAAATCCAAAACGTAAAAAAACTAAATAAAACAAAGTATCAACTGTCCCTAATTCCAGGATTTCTAAAATTAACTTCTTTGTTTTTATGATTTCAGGTGTTCATATTCCTTGCCCTAATTGTTTGTGTTGATATGGCTGATCCTATGCGAATACCTTATCCTCAAAACAATTCCTCTGCAGCAACGACAGAGAGGAGAGAACATGCAGACAGCTAACATTTTGTGGGGTAAGTTGTTATTGCGCTACAAAATTAATTCTTTCTCTGATGTTTTCTACTGGTTTTGTTGTGTGGTGCTAATGTTTGGATAGAAATCCTAGAAGTTGTTGAAGTGTACCTTAGTTGATTTACCTTTGTTAAAAGAACAATGAAAAATTTACTGCAAGTTGATATATAGTCAGAAATTCCAACACAATATTTTTGACACCATCAAAACTTATTTTCGTCGATTTTCTCGAATTATACATACCAAAATTTATCTTCATTTTCTTTTATCAGATTCGACGTTATCTGTCTATTTACATACTTCTCATTTTTTACCAACAGTAATATTATAATCAAATAGAAATTAAAGTTTACTTATTAATCAATTTTTTTTGGCTACATCCCATTAAGCACACGCAATACTCTAGTTTGTCATGTGTATTAATAAAAAGCATAATAAGGATGTGATTCAGTATTAGTTTGATCTTAGTGGTCTCTCGTGGCGAAGAGGCTAGCATACTCGCATTTTGCGTGGGAAACCCCTTTCAATTCCCGGCATGAACTTAAGTGTTTCGTATTCTACGTTGAACTGTAGGTCAACATCTCATATAGCCCAGCTGCTGATAGGACACTAAACTGAAAAGCAATCAATGAATTAGTTTGATCTTAATACTTGACTTTCTTAGTGTATAGTATTGCTTTACTGGTTTACAAAATAAATTATTTTTCTCGATCTTTGTTCGAAAATTGTGCTTAAAAATTTACAGTAACCTTTAGACTTTTATTCAGACCAATAAGATCGATTCATTAGTATATATACCGTTAAGCACATTTTCTTGCTACTGAGTTACAGTTCTTGAATGTTGAAAACTTTTAATGCAGCCTGAAAACCCGTACTTCAATTTTTAATTGTTTTACACAGACACAAATATTGTTTATAAATCAGCATTATCTGTCTCTCAAATAAATCTATTGCTCCTATGGAAAATGCACAATGAAATAAAAGTAGAACCATTTGTTCATTCGTAATAGTCGAAATTTTACAATGCAATATTACACTTTTATCTTTCTTAAAATTCAAAATATAACTGAGGCTACAAAACAGCATAAACTGTATTGCTTGGTAAATATTTATTTAGTAAAGTTGTAACAAGAAATATTGGTTAATAGGAAAATATAATTCTACAGTAAATAACAAAAATGAAACCTAAGTCTCATTCAATGTTGATATGAATCCTTTAATATACATATTAGAGTATTTTGAGTACTTTTGTAACTTTTTAAGTTCTAGAGTAATATATTATATACTATATAGTATATACTGACTATATACTATAAAATATATGTATATGGTAGTCGTATCTAAATGCATATAACTTATTTTATTCCAAAAATATATTTTGTAATTTTGATGGTTGCAATCCACGAACAAATAGTTTAATGTTATCTTCTTTCGTTTCAGGATCCCCATGGTTCTGGGCATATACCGTACTAAGTGATTGATAACTTACCATAATGCAAGGGCAAAAAAAAAAAAACTTAAGGATAAAGTATGAGCATGTCTGTGTAGGTTTTATAACCATATAAATGTTTGTTTAGCAAATTCTAGTCATAAAAAATGTTTCTATCCAGAGAATGGAAAATTTCAAAATTACATCTTACTGTACTACTTTCTGTAAGAATTAGATGAGAAAATAAACGCAAGTAATGTAAATTTCTACTTATAAATTATTCATTCGCTTTATTTCCTTCCATGTGGAGCTGAGTTGGCGGCTTCATTTTTTCATGCATACATTACCCTTCATCTCGTATGTTTTGGCAGGCCCTCTGAGCCGCGAATACCTACAGAGCTCGTGGATAGTTGGGGGAGTGTTGAAAAGTAATTAGTCCGTGCATCTTTCTTCAATCTGGGGTAGACGTTCACCCATCCTTGTTTGTGTGTTGCCCGGTATCGAAGGTTTTTGAAAATGTTAAAAATAAAATTAAAAATCAAGACATAGAAGACTAAAAAGTAATAAAAGCGCTAAACAAAAATGCACCTTTTGTTCTCTTGTAGGATGGTGGGGGCCTATCTTTCCCTTTCGATATGATTTCCTTTTTTTTTTATTTAAGTTCCAATCCTTCTTTATCCGAAGATATGCGTTTCTGTCGACAGGAATGGTTTCCTTACGTCTACACTCACCATGACCGTGTGAGCTCCACGCTGATCCTATGGTGAAGGAGTGCTTATGGGATATTCAGAGGAGTAGCATAAGTTATTTCTCGTAAGCTCCCTGGTGTGAAGCTGCGGCGTTCACACACATTAGCTATTTATAAATGCGTATATAATAACTTTTTCCGGATACAAAATATCTTTATTATCAGGTCTGAATTTACCCTTTTGTAGAAAGTTCAAAACAAGCGAAAGCGAGGCAAACTCTCAAGTTTTCGATACTGTGGAAAAAAAGTACCCTGACGCATGTAGCTCGATATATTGTAACTAAAGATAAGATGTCCATAGTGCCAATGTTGAATCTAAACGTTTAATATCTATTATGGACTTGCTCCCTTCCCTCATTAGTAAAGTTATAACGCCAGACAAATTAAGGAAGTCAAGAAATTATCGACTGGCATTTTATTGGTGGAAATGGTCTACTAGAAGCAAACAGCAAATGTACTCAAATTAACCTCCAATAGACCAGTAAACGTGTCAGTAGAACCCCATCGTCTACTAACTGAAAGTCTCTCGCAGTGGGATATTCTAAATGACACCGAGGGGGGAGATTAAATAGAAAATGGCTGTCCAGGCAACATGTTGTACATGTAGCTCTCCTCAAAAGTAAGAAATCAAGTGAACTCGTTCCTATTCAGTCACTTATTCTTTTTTCACTTTGAATATACTTCCGGACTACGTGATGGCTGGTTATTACTGACTTAACGTACGTCCCTATATTCCCAGTCCCCTGCGTTCTTTCAAATGCCAACACCTCGTGCTCACTAGCCCGTTGTGGGGTGCGAGTACTAGTCTTTGTGTGAATTGTGTTTAGGCTAATTATGCGTTTATGTAAGCTGCAAGGGCAAACATTCTGCTTGGTCTCTAAACCGTCCAGCCTTTCAACATAAGAAATGTATCTGAGTGCTGATGGTTGTTAAAAAAAACTGTGTTTTGGATGCTAAGCATACTTTAAAGCGAAGCATGCCTTCTTCGCTTTCTGTGCTCTTTGCTACTGCCACAGCTTTCTGTAAATCTGTGGCAACTCAGACGTTCGACGTTTCTATCCAATCTAGTCTTGGTGCTGACACAAGTCCAGAAATTCCGACGTCAGTCACAACGACAAGTGGGAACTCAAAATCCGTAGTGCTTCTATTAGCGTTGGTCTTCGGCAAACACCAGATCATCGCCTCTCACCATATATGGCCGGCTTAAAATTTAGCCAATATATACGCCAACTCAATGATACGGCCCTTTCCCCGAAAATAATAAAATCTCCATTTGCTCGTCAGCCACCTTTAGTTTCTTTGAAGTCTGCTTAAATGGAAGGCAATATACTGAGTGAACGGTAGTAGGTCCAGTTGGAAAGGTTTGTCTCAAACGTTGATTTTCGATATTTCATTGTCATTTTACTATTGTTGTCATTATAAATTTCATTAACATTACTATTATTAGCATTTACTCTTATTATCATACAATTTCTCTATTGTTACTACTATTAGGCCAACTATTTATTGTTATATATATCACGGAATTAACAACATGTGACACTTCTGTCCTTTACAGCATGCCCGGGAATCCCTCCGTTCCCTTGTGGAATCCCAAGAGCACGAATTGCGGCGTTTTCAAACATGCACTTTTCAATAAGGTAGGTATGACTTCCTAAGTGACGTTTTTAACCACACTCTCTACTGTGTATTGTTTTTGAGCTATTGGCCTCTGAAATTCATGTTCCCACGCTTTTGACACGCTGTCACTCCTAAACAGGACGGAAATTCCCCAAGTTCACTACGACTTTTTTTTGCTTCTTTTTGGATGTACTATCACCCCTCCAGGCTTGTCCACGTAGTTACTGCTCTCATTTGACGGGGACAAATAACCTCGGTGTTCCTTCTAAATCTTTAAGAGATAGTACTAGGTAATCTTCAATCAGCAATCGATCAATTTATACGGGCTGTCTTAGTTTTGCGGTATGACTGGGTATTTCGTAACCAAGTGACTATCAAGAATACGATGTTAGGAATACTAAAACGATGAAAATTGCAGTAGATTATTTTCGTGAAATAAAGGAAAGTATATCAAAGAAACCACTAAAGAGTGAAAAAAATAATTTTCACCTAGAACATTTCAAAATTTATTGCTCCCTCTATTACACAACTAAGTTTGAATTTTGTTGTATTGAGCGATGTGAAGTTTGATTGCAGGCATACATATTTTGGATAAACAGTAGAGATAACACTGTTCTTACGTCAGAAAGATGTATCTACTACACTACAAGAATTCTGTAGCTGGTAAGAGGATGTGAGGCGATAAAGTGTAGGGAGTGGTAATAATTGTGTTTTATTTTAGTCAAAAACAAAGAGTGCAGTAAAGTAGAGGAGAGTAAAAGAGCCATAACAATATGTTTTAAAAAGACAAACGAAGTGCTTGGTTCAAAATTGCAATGCACTTGGGTGCAGGCCCGTAGCCAGCCCAAAAATTTAGGGGGGGCGGTAGAAGTTAGGGGAAGCCCGACCCAATCATATTATCCTTCATCACCATATTATAGTTCATTTGCAAACCTACCGTGAAATTTTATAGGGTCATCCAAAATTTAGGGGGGCGGCCCCTCTTGCCCCCCCCCGTGGATACGGGCCTGCTTGGGTGCAGTGCACAACAATGTTTTCAAGAACCTCATGCCAACATTTTCGCCCAATATCCAGGAACCATTTTCCGGGAACCACTACGATACAAGATAAGCTATTATCCCTGCCATATGGTGGTCCCTACGAAACAGCGACAAAAATTGATGCACTGAAGGTATAGGACGCGTTCCACGCATGTGGTCTATAACGAAATACTTTGGATAGATTAATAATTACCTGTACCTTGGGCAGAAAGTGCTCATACATGTGCACTATACTTAATAGAATGTTAAGTTAATAATAACAAAAGAAGAATGTTTTTAATATATGTAAAATATTATTATGGGATAGTTGTTACTATGTAAAAATATTATTATGGATACCTAGTCAGCAAGTTTGTGTGCTTGACAGTTTGAAGGAAAATATATTATAAAGTATATCAGCTAATAAATCACTTTAGCAACGTTCATCGACGTTATCATTTTAACAGAAAAGGTGAGAATAATGCTATATAATTATTAAGGATAATAGTTACATGCAAATTAATACTACCACTCAATATTTGTATATCTTATTTAGACGGACCAGGTTAACGACTACCCTTGGTGAGTCGTTGTAAAAATTTTGGTTTACCTCACCCGGGACCATACCGCAAATTCACATCCCGAAGCAGAGTAAGGTTGAATTTTCTTTTTGTCATATAGTTAATGAATACAAATTTGACCATATTACGAAGTGGTAGAACAATTATAAGAAAAATGGACACTAAAACAATGGAAAAGGAACCCCATAATAGTGACAATGGTGAACATAATGTTGCATCAGAAATGACATCATCAGAAGATCGAATCTTGCTAGTATTACAGCAGCAATTGATGCAGATGTCTACTGAGTTAAAGCAGACGATGAAGCATAACTCTGAAGAATTAAGTAGACGAATAGAACAAAAGTCTGATGAATCTAACAAACAATACGAGGAATTAAGCAAACGAATGGAACGGAAGTCGGATGAAACAAAACAATTAATTATCCAGACGATGAGCGATATCACCTCGCAGTTCGAGGAAAAATTAAAAGGAATATCGGAGCAATGCCAGAGTAATCACAACCACCAGAGCCAAGAAATTAGTAATATAAAAAAGGATTTAGAAGTAACCGAATCTTCTGTTCAAGAACAAAAGATTCAAGGCATCAGTAATGCTAACAACATACGTACAAACACGCAATTGTTAGCTACGTTACAGGAAGAAATTCGAATGCTACAGGTTAAGGATCGTACATACTACAATAACCCGTGTGATGGTCGCTTGGAGTTTCCACACTCGCCAGAGATGAACCCACCTTCGTCAGTATCTGATGAGGATATCATTTTAGAAGAACGTCATCCGAAGAGTACCGATGGACGAAACATAGATGGTGTAACGACACATCACGTCATGAATAGGAACTGTCACCCAATGGGTACATGGAATGATAAAAGGAAGGTAAAATTAAGTGTTAAGATGAGTGAAATTCGAGCTATGAGCAAATTCAGTGGTAAGTGTAACGAGAATGCTACTTCTTTCTTAGAGAAATTCCAGGATGAATGCAATATTATGTGTATAGATAGATCACAATATATGAAATTAATCCCTCATGTATTACTCCCACCTTGTTCACTATGGTTTAAAGCAGTACGTGATCACATCAGCACATATGATGAATTCAAAGCGGCATTGATCGCGAATTATGAAAATGACTTTTTGCTGCCAAATAGAGATGCCACCATTAGAAATCAACACTTCAATCCTCGAGTGCATAAATCTATTGTAGAATTTGTTGTAAATACATACAACGAATTAAAGGTCGTTAATCCATTGCAATCGGAATCGAGAATAATCGCATCGATTCGAAATTTGCTTCCATTTAAATTGCAACAGATCTTATTTTCCACACAGTGTATGAGTTTCAACCATTTGTTAATGCTTGTCCAATGCTATGAAACGCAATACCATGCTATGAATCAACAAGCAGGAATGGGTAAAAATAAGAATAATTCAGATCATTTTGTGCCTATTCGGAATTTAAATATCCGAAGTGTGAATAATACGGAACATAACCAAAGCCGAGTATATTCTAGTAATCAAAACGAGCAAAATAGACAAAGTTATGTAGGAAATCCGCCTAACCTAATTAACCGTAGCAATCCATATGTTAGACCATATAATCAAAATAGGTTTAAAAATAGACGGAATGTATGGCGAAATTACAGGAATACAGCGAACTACGTGGATAGACGTAATGGAAGGTCAAGAGATGACACTTTGCAACAAAATCTGAATCGCGACGCAATTCATGTACAAAATAGTGTAGAACCTAATCATGATTGTGCAGTACAATGTACTTTGTTAGAGTCATGTGCGGGTACAAATTTGAACTGACTCTGGTTAATGAAGTAAGGGTTAAACCTGTACTAGCTATGGATTCTTATGAGCATTTGTTTTCAATTTTATGTGTTAATATCAATAATAAAAACAATTCTTATGACTTTGAAGTACAACACATTAAAGGAGTAGTTAAATATTTTATCACATTTTGTTTCAACGAGTGGTAATTTTCAAATGATTTTAATTCTTTCTTGTTAATGTGAGGAATTATAATTCGATTCATAATTGATTAAAAGGCAAAGGTTATTTATATTAGATTGATTTGTGTTGGAAACTTGATTGTCAAAGATTATGTTAAGAATAAGGTCCATTTTTATTAAGCCCATTATTCGACGACTGTTTTTATGAGCTATCCTATATGTTATTCCAACAAGATTCTTCTTTATTATGACATCTTAGTGCTACGATGTATACATTAAAATAAACCATCTAACTTATTTGTTATTCAATGCGCCCTGAAAGATCAAACATTATTTGTAACATTACCGTTTTAATAATGATTGAAACTATTAATTATGGTAATTTGTGTTTCACCCTCGTTAATTATATTAATAAGCTACGACGTTTTTAATAATAAAGAATAAATATTAATGTAATAAAAGATACATGATAATTGAATAAAAGATTTACTGTGAATGTATTTATATGAATGAAAATAAATAATATTATATATATGAGGGTTGATCAAAATGTAACGGATGTAATCAATGGAATATCAGTATTGTAAACGGACCAGTGGTTCTTGAAGATAAAAGCCAAGCTCACTCATGACTTTTATATTCAGTCCCATTGTCGGGCGACATTTTATATAACGAAATACTTTGGATAGATTAATAATTACCTGTACCTTGGGCAGAAAGTGCTCATACATGTGCACTATACTTAATACAATGTTAAGTTAATAATAACAAAAGAAGAATGTTTTTAATATATGTAAAATATTATTATGGGATAGTTGTTACTATGTAAAAATATTATTATGGATACCTAGTCAGCAAGTTTGTGTGCTTGACAGTTTGAAGGAAAATATATTATAAAGTATATCAGCTAATAAATCATTTTAGCAACGTTCATCGACGTTATCATTTTAACAGAAAAGGTGAGAATAATGCTATATAATTATTAAGGATAATAGTTACATGCAAATTAATACTACCACTCAATATTTGTATATCTTATTTAGACGGACCAGGTTAACGACTACCCTTGGTGAGTCGTTGTAGGTCAGAAGGTAATAGACATGGGAGATGATTACATTGAAAGAGTGTTGACAGATGTTCTTCTTTGCATAAAGCCATGGACGAACTATAACAAAGCTGCCATTATATTTTATTATCCCTTATATGTAAGTTACTATGCCAGCTGCTGAATAGTTTAGCAAAGAAATATTGTAAGGTGTAATAAAAAGTAAAACAAACAATGCACCTTATATGGGAAGTATTATTCTTTACTTTTGTGTACTACATGTATTATGTGCTTATACTGAAGATTGTTTGAATCAAATATTTAAAAAAAAACTGAAATTAATACGTAATTGTACAGTAAAACAAATACTTTTACATATAATTTAGGAAAGGTGGAGGTGAGGGAAAGGTGCAAACTAACATCTCCACCATAACTTCAATTTTTTTCTGGGGGTAGCATTAATACACCTATTTAGGTCCCATAAAAAAGTTGTTTTTCTAATTCCTTGGCCCCTCTTTCCATCTTTCTCTTGCCCTTTATGGACCATTAGTTACGCGTCTGCGGGACCGTTAGTTACGCACCTTGGACCGTTCCATACATGACAAATTAATTAAGGGGACAATATTGACATATCTCAAAAGCATAGGAATAAATATTATTTCTAGGGCCCCTAATAGTAGACACTGTTTTTACCGAAATGGTCCGACGACTCACTTTTGTTTTAACTATCTTTTGGTGCTGTTTTGTTTATGTAATATTGTGAACCTTTTGACGTTTCATTTATAATTTCATGTTCGTACCGTATATGGAGTAAGAAAATTTTGTCTTAAAATCGGTCCCCTTCGAAAGTCGAGGAGCTTTCCTGAGAAGGGGGTGTAGTTACACACTTTCCCCCACAAGTTACGGCCCTGACTGGCATTTTTTGCTACTGTGAGGGGATCGTTGATCTCCAAATTTTTGATCAGAAGTCTTTAAAATTTAATAAAGTACATATAGTTATAAATGTCAAATAAAAATTATACTATTATTTGAGGTTACATTTTTTAAAAAAGTCTTTATATTATACATATGCTTAAAATCATATGAGATTATATACAGAATACCCCCTTCTTTCAGGTACGTAATTTGTGGCTTGTAGTAGTTCTCAAACCTCAAATAAATTCCAAGCAGTCTAATTTGGGTGCAATAATGAACACAATGTTGTCCATTTAAACTTTAAAAAATGGAAATGTATAATAACACACACACACACACACACACACACATATATATATATATATATATATATATATATATATATATATAGGGTGTTTCAAAACAACACCAACAACAACGTTTGGGAGATGCTTCCTGACACCAAGATAAGACAAAAAGTATAGACAACTTTAGTGCAAAAATGCTTCCATTCAGAGTTATAGGCTGCCGAAAACATGACAAAAATAACTGTAAAGATCCAAAGCTCCAAATTATGGGACCTACTGTAGCCGAGTCAAGACTTCACTTAGGAACTAATAGGTGCGCTATCCAAAAATGCATAGTATGAGAAATACATGTTTCAGAATCCTAAGGTACTCACGTAATATTTTTTATAGAGAGAGTTAAGCTACGGGCATATAATTTGAAATACTCTCCAAGTACCTCTATAATAATTGTTGCGAAAGTACAAGAAGATTCTGAAACTTGGATACTAGTTCCTAAGTGAAGTCTTCACTTGACTACAGTAGGGCCCATAGTTTCGGAGCTATGAATTTTTAAAGTTCATTTCTTCATGTTTTCGGCAACCTATAACTCCGAAAGGAAGCATTTATGCATCCAGGATGTTCTATACTTTTTATCTTACCTTGGTGTCAGCAATCACTTCCCAAACGTTGTCGGTGTCGTTTTGAAACACCCTGTACATTAGACAATAATAATGTAAAATTACATAGCTATTTGAAGCAATTTAAAGCGTGATTCTCTATTAAATGTACTATGTACTAAATTATAATTTGGATGCATAGAGTTGATTGGAAATTTAAAATATAAATGGAATGATATCTTCTACAATTTTAAAAAAAAATGTAGATTATATCACGAATACTTTTTTTCCAGTCGCCATGAATAATGTACAGAACCAGCAATGCCAAAACGTCTGCTTTCAGCATAAACTACAGGGTGGCCCGGAAGTAGGCGTACCCTCACCCCTTTAGTTTGAACAGTATAGTGTTAATTACGGAAGAATGTATGTACAAAGTTACCTTGAGTCTTAAGAGTCCTAACAGTCATAAATATCAGTATGTTCACCATCCATATCGTAACACAGCTGAATTCGGCGCAAAGTTCTGGTAGATGTTTGCGGAAATACTCCTAAGTTACGAGGGTGAAGGCGTGTTTCACAGTTGCTTGTAATTTCTGCGTTTTGTGATATCGAGTGTTCCTTGGTCTCCAGGAAGTCCCGATCTGACGACAGCAGACAATGCTCTCTGGGCTTTCATAAAGCAACAAGTAAGAAACATTCAGTATCATACAATGCAGAAATTACGAGCAGCTGTGGAACACGCCTTCACCCTCGTGACTCCGGAGTATCTCCGCAAAACATCTGCGAGAACTTGGCACATAATTCAGCGGTGTTAAGACATGGATCGTGACCATACTGATGTTTATGACTCTGAGGACTTCAAGGTAACTGTGTACAGACATTCTTCACTAACTAACAATGTACTGTTGAAATTAAAGAGGGTATGCCCATTTCCGGACCTCCCTATATATGTAAAATTTCATAAGTTTTCATTCAAATATATGTTGTTGTTTTCGTACTTACATCAGTTTTCTATTGAAATGTCACTTTTTCAAATTTTCCGATTTCTAAAAAAAAAAAAAAAAAATCTTTCTCTGATAGTTGATCATACTGTGAAAAAGGGTGATAATAGCTTAATTAAACCATTTCGTTTTCAATAATGAACTCTCATTGACAATATTTTAAATTTAATTTATAAGATTGTAATTTGCTTGCAAGCACAAACGTACGTATATATATATAGTAGCGGATCCAGGATATGATCAAGAGAGGGGCTAAACCATAATTTTCCGTTTTATCCAGTGTAAAACAGGATTGAAGTCCATTTTATCCAGTGTATACCTGAGGGTCAAGGGAGGGGCTATAGCCCCTATAGCCCCCCCTTGGATAAACCCTTATATATATATATTATATTATATTTCTTACGGCACCAAAATTATACTGCTTCAGTAGGTTTGAGAACTACCTTTAAGGAGGGGTATAATGTGTATAACCTCATATGATTTTAAGCATATATCTAACTAAAAGACAAATTTTTCTTTTTTTTATTATATAAAAAAAATAACCTCAAGTTAAAGTGTAATACATTGAGAAAATAATTGTATGTGGCATACGTAAAATCGTATGTTACATTTGTAAATGCTGTAGATTTGGACTTAACGTACAGCAAACGTATAACTGAAAACGCATGTTTTAGAGTACTTTCTGTATAAGTGTTCCACCTGTACGTACTTTTCGTATGAAACAATATAGGCGGTCAGGATCTCACATGCAAATGGACGTATATAACATATATCTGACGAAGGTTCATGCTGGAACGGCATGATGTAATATCTAACAAGGGAACCTTCCGAAAATGATAGTTGCAGTGAAAGATGTGACCTATGCCAATTGAAAGATCTGTAACAGAGATAAGCATTCCCAAAAAATTAGCTGCCCATAGGAACAGGTTCAAGAAATATAAGGGGTGGAAGTTCGGGAAACAGCAAGGTTGGACAAGGGGGAAAAGTGCAAATTCCGCAAAAAAAAGGGGGGCACGGCAAAATACAATGCTGACAAGTGATGTATAGAAAGAGACTTCCCACAATAGGGAACGAATGAAGGCCACCAGTGGGGTTAACAGTGTTGCCAACTGCAATGAAAAGTACATGTTTTGCAAAGAGCACTATATGAAGTGAGTGCAATATTCAGTGTCAACCTGTCATTTAGAACATACGATATGGTGTTTATAATCAGTGGTACAATCTAACAAAAGAGAATAGAAAAAGCAGAAGTACGAAAAAAGCGGAAAAGACGAAGTTGGCCATAATGCGCCACATTTGACCACGAGCTGTGCATATTAGAATGCACAAAACAAGAAAGCACCACCTATGCAGGTAACCGACGTACCTAAAGTCAAAAAGAAAAACGAGTTCCAAAGTTGGCAACACTGGCCATGAACATGCAGGCGTCTAATATAGTTAGGCCACTCGCTTCACAAAAAGAAAATTTCGGCAACAGGCATTAGCCTTCGCATCATATGTACATGCTCGTCCACATTGTACGTGCAATTTTTCGTTGAGACAATGGTCCAAACAGAAGATACATTTGCAGTGAGCACAGAGGAATACTGCCAATCCGTCACACATGGTACAATGATCGCTTGTTAATCAGTACTCTAGAGGTGTCGAAACCTTTGGTGGTCTTTCTATCACATATCCACACATGTAGAAAACAAACATAATCAAAGGCTTGATCTGCTGTGTGTTGCTGTGTGCAGTACTATCACCGCCTATATGATATATCCAGAGTGTCCCACCTAACTCTGCGACTGAAATAATTTCAAAGCGAAAAAAATGTGACACATCCAGTTGTGCAGGAATGAATCCCTGTAAGCAGGCGACAAACTTCTGTGAGACGCAAGTGCCCCTAAGTCCCCCATCATAGGGTCCCAGGGGCCAACTTCAAAATTGCAAATAGCACCATCGGTCGAGTTATATTTCTTTCGATAAATCTTGGAATATGCAACAACGCATATCAGAAATATTTACTATATGGGATTTCAAAATGGCCGCCAAAAATATCTGCTTGGTGAGAAGAACGACGTGCATTTTTGGCGGCCATTTTGAAACCCGTGCCTCATAGAGCCAATGTTTCTTATAGGCGGTGTTGTATCTATCCAGAGAAATATCATCCGCCACCTGTTCTCATTTGAAATGTTGCAGTTAACCCCTCGAGCCTTATGATGGGGGCCCTGGGGCACTTGCTCCTTACAAAGTTTTCTTGGCCCTCGACATGAGTACATTCTTGTGCAATTGGATTTGCAACATCTCTTTTCGCTTCGCAACAATTTGTTGTTGTTGTCTTTGAGTTTAACGTCCCGTTCAGCAGCGAGGCTATATGAGACGTGGACCTACTGATTAACGTGGAATCCGAACCACATGAGCTCCCACCGAGAATCGAACCCGGATCTCCCACGCCAAAGGTACGAACGCTAACCGCTTAGCCACAGGGGAGTTCCGCAACAATTTGAGATCACAATGTTCGATGCCATGTTAAGACTTAACATATATTTGTGGCGGCCATTTTGAAAAACATGCTTCATATAGCAAATGTTTCCTATAGATGTTGTTGCACATTCCATGATCTATCGAGAGAGGTACCACTCGGTCCCTGTTGCCATTTAAAAGTTTGAAGTTGGCTCGTGGAGCCCTATGATGGGGATCCTGAGGGCACTTGCTTCTCACACACTTTTATCACCCCCTGACATTGGTACATTCCTGCACAACTGGATCCGTCACATTTTTGTTCGTTTCGCAAATCTTTCAGCTCACAAAGTTTGGTGGGACACCCTGTATATTCTCACATAGGACCCAACCATGACATAATGTTCACTACTTCTATTATCGGTTGTTGGCTCAACCCAACCATTTCATGTTCCACGACTTGACATTGCTTCAATCACTCTAGCATTGATGCTATCCGAGTGATGCCTGTTGGCGAAATTTCCTTTTTGTGAAGCGAGTGGCCTAACTATATTAGACTTGCCTGCATGTTCATGGCCAGTGTTGCCAACTTTGGAACTCGTTTCTCTTTTCGACTTTAGGTACGTCGGTTTCCTGCATAGTTTGTGCTTTCTTGTTTTGTGCATTCTAATATGCATAGCTTGTGATCAAATATGGCGCATTATGACCAACTTCGTCTTTTCGTACTTCTGTTTTTTCTATTCTCTTTTGTTAGATTGTACCATTGATTATACACGCCATATCGTTCTACGCCTGTATGTTCTACATGACAGATTGACACTGAATATTGCACTCACTTCATATAGTACTCTTTGCAAAACATGTACTTTTCATTGCAGTTGGCAACACTGTTAACCCCACTGGTGGCCTTCATTCGTTCCCTATTGTGGCAAGTCTCTTTCTATATACATCACTTGTCAGCATTGTATTTTGCCGTGCCCCTCTTTCTTGCGGAATTTGCACTTTCCACCTTGTCCAACCTTGCTGTTTCCCGAATTTCCACCCCTTATATTTCTGGAAGCTATTGCTATGGGCAGCTAGTTTTTTGGGAATGCTCATCTCTGTTACAGTTCTCTCAATTGGCAGGGGTCACATCTTTCACTGCAACTATCATTTTCGGAAGGTTCCCTTGTAAGTGCAGTGTCTATGTAGAATACGGATAACGTATGCTCCGTACTGATTTCAGTAGTAAGCAAGAGGATTCCCTATATTTACACAATACACCGCTCTCCCGAGAACGGATTTTTCTCAGTATATTCGTTTGGCATTTATAATTACCCTTGTCATTGGAAACACTTACATACAAAGGACAAATAATTTATAATGTTTTATTTGCAATCTCTAAGGTAAAGCTGGTAATGGTAAATGATCTACCATCAAAAAAATGATCTAAACAGCATCACTAACTTTGTTGAACGCCAATATGAAATTTTAATTTTCATCTTTGATTACTGAAGAGAGAGATGTATCGGACCGGGAACTTCCCAACTTCGAAAGCATATCGAAAAGGTTTGTTTTCAATAAAGATGCACAACATAGTGGGTTATTTCCTGAGTTATCAAAAAATGAAATCACACTTTTAATTTTTCCTAAAAATTTATTCCCTTTTCCCTATTAAGTAAATTTTTTGGAACCGTTATAAGAGGTAGGATGCACTTAACCGGTTGCATGATGGGCCAGTTGGACCAATATATTAAAGAACGCATATTTTTCTATGTCATATATTAAATTTTATAAACTTCTAATCAAAAATGTAGAGATCAACATACCCTTAGCTGTAACAAGCGAATGTCAGGTTCCACCCCTCCCCCGTCTCCCGCACCAAACCATGCGTAAATGTATCTGTTTTACAACATAACTACATATTTCTTTCAGTTGAAAGAAAAATATTTGATTTAAACATTGTTCAGTACAAACACTGAAATGAAATGAAATGGACTATTTGAGTTTTACGTCGCACGCTTATGCCGGTTAGCCTAAAGGAGATGGTGATAATGAGTAATGAATTTAGTGGAATGAAGAAAGTGGGAATAAACGGGAGAACCCCGAGGAAACCCACGCACCCCGTATTTGTCCACCACAAGCACAAACACTGAATATTACATATAAGTAAAGTATACTTCCCATGTAAGGTGAATTATTTGTTTCTTTAATTTTTACTATGCCTTGTAATGTAGCTATCTTAACTATACTATTAAGCAACTGGCATAGTAACTTACCTAAATGGGAAGATAACATTACTGGCAACATTCTTATAATTTCTACCTGTCCCCTCCATGAAGCGTCGGGGAGGGAAGGGGATGGATCTGAGAGGGCGGCTTAATTTTTTCCATGCACATTTCACCCTTCATCCAGATGTTCTCGCATACCCGCACAGCCTCGAACATCGCAACCGGATTTGGATAGCTGTCTTGGGAACTAGGTGTCCGTGGACGTCTTCCTAAATCTGTGGTGCACATGCACCCATTCAAGTTTTGCTGTTGTGCTCCAGTGGTTGGGTTTTCCGGTATCCAAGTCTTTGTAAATATGAAAAGAAAGCAAAATATAGAAAAGTAAAAATAAAGTAATAAAAGCTCAGCACAAAACATCCGCACCTTTTGTTTTCTTGTTGACTGATATGATATATCTTTCTCGTTCGATAGTTTTTTTGTTATGTTTTATAAAGTTCCAATTTTTATTTTTCTGGTGCCACACGTTTCTGTCGACGGGAATGCGTTTTTTTCTTTCTCCATTCCTCGCGTCGGTCCCATGCTACTCCTACAGTGAGAGCGTGCTTATGGGATAACCACGGATGCAGTGTTAGTTCTCCTGGCATGCGCCCCAGTGTGAAGTTGCGTAGTTCCTTTTACATTTGTAAATGTGTACAGTATTTAATATCAATTTTCTTTAAAATCGAGTCCCGGTTCAGTCTCTTCTATAAAGTCCAGAACAAGCGAGAACGAGACAAACTCTGAAGTTGTAGGTAGTGAGGAAAAGACAAGTATCTAGACGCCTGTAGTCCAATATATTGTAATTAAGGGTAAATATACTGGTATTGGCAATTCTGAAACTTACCGTCCGAGTACTATTAACGGCTTGTTCCCTTTCCTCATTAGTAAGGTTATTACTTACAACTCTGAACAGGTGAAAGATATGAACAATTACGGAATGGAACTTTATTGTTGGAAACTGTCGACGAGAAGCATTCGGCAAAACTACAAAAATTATCGTCCATTGGACCAGTATGTGTCTGTAGAATTCCATTGTCTCTAAATATCACTCACGATGTGATAGCATGTTGTGAACTCCTAAATGGCACCGAGAAGGAGATAAAATTAGAATTTGGTATTCAATTATTGAAATATTCATGGCCGAAGATTTTTCACTCTGTAGAGTTTATTTGAAATATTATTTTTCTTTTATTTTATGAAAATAATCTACTTTGGATGCCATCGCTTTATTAAAACGAGAACTGGACTTTTGATAGTATTTCGTTACGAAATATCCAGTCATATTATGAAAGGAACATACATAAATTTAAAGCAACAGTGCGATTAATTGTTCGAAATCCAATGAAAGAAATATTTATAAATAGAAATTTACTGTAATTGCATTTATTTTCTCATCTACTTGTTACAAAAGAAGTAGTATATTATAATATAATTTTGACATTTTACTATCCTCTAAATAGAAACAATTTTTATGACTAGAATTTTCTAAACAAACATTTATATAGTTATAAACCGTACACAGCCATGTTCATAGTTTGCCCTTAACTTGTTTCTCTCTTGCAGTATTTTAAGTTGTCGTTTAGTTTATCCCCAGAACCATGGGAATCCTGAAACGAAAAAAAGTAACTTTAAAATACCTGTGCGAGCGTTTGAAGCATTAAGAAGACAAGGCAATTAAATACATTTTTACAATAAAATATATGTATATAGATAAAACTCTCATTTAGTGAGGTTATTTTAGAAGTAAAGAGATAGATCACGCAAATATCACGATAAAAATCACGCAAAATACAGTGCTATGTATGCTAAATTATTCATATCAGCATCAAATGAGCCTTAGGATTAATTTTTCTTTTTTACTTTAGGAATATATACTGAAGTTGTATTATTAACCAATAATGTCGTTACAACTTTACTGAATAGGTATTCACGCCAACATTACAATTCATACTTGTTTTCCCAGTTATATTTTAACTTTTAAGAAAGACAACAGTGCAATGTTATGTTGTAAAATATCCACAATCACGAATGAACAAATTGTTTCACTAGTATTTCATTGTGACTTTTCCAGAAAATAAATAGTTTTCTTCAAGAGACAGATAATTCTGACCAATAAACAAAGTTTGTGTCTCTCTGGAACAACTGAAAATTGAAGTTCACGTTCAGGTTTCGTTAAAAATATTTTACATTCAAGAACTGTAACCAAATACCAAGAAAATGTTTTTAACGAAAAGATAACGATATAATTGATGATACGAAATGAAATAATGATATAATAATGATACTAATTGATAGACCTCATTGGTCTTGGTAAAATTATATGGTTAGTGTAAATGATCAAGCGTAATTTCGAAAAAGAATTGAGGAACAACATTTATTTTGTAAACCAGTAAAGTGACATTCTACAAGAAGCAAGTCACCTATTGATATCAAACTAATTCATTGATTTATTATCAGTTTAGCGTTACTTTCAGCAGCGAGACTATATGAGTCATGAGCCTACAGCTTCATGTGGGATGCGAACACATGAGCTCCTGCTGGGAATCGAACCCGGTTTCCCACGTACGCTAACAGCTTAGCCACGAGGTAGCTATAAGGTCAAACTAGTACTGAATCATAACCTTATATGCTCTTATTAAGACACTTGAAAAATTATAGTATTTTGTAGACCTTATGAGATACAGCCAAAAATTTTAACTAATTTTTAAACTATTTTGTTTATATAATAAAAGTATTGACAAAACATGAAAAATATCTGAATTGACAAATAACATGGAATATGATGAAAACATGACATAGGGGTAAATTTTCGTGCATAGTCTTTGAGAGAAAATCGATGAAACCGAATTTTAATCCCATTAAAAATAAGTCCTTTGTTGTCAACGAATTTCATTCAAAGTTTTAGTTGCATTTGAATATTTGTTTATATTATTTATGTACTAAATATGAAAAAGACACACTGTAAAGTACCTGATGGAATCAACATGTGTACTGTCATTTCACTTCTCTTAACAGTTAACCATATACTATTAACAGCGAGACACTTTCAACAGTGACACAGATAATACTAACTCTGACTTAAATATTAATTGTAAAACTAGCAACAAGAACATGCAAATCAAATGCGTCCGAACCTAAGTTGTCAAAGGAAGAAACAATAATATATACACAGAGAACTACCTTCATTTAGTCACTAGTAACACATAAATAAATTTTAATCTTTATTTATGTGTTTAATTTTCCTTATAGCATCTAAAGACTGTATACCAATTCTTGACTACATGTCAACTTGCAATGAATTTTAATTTCTTATATTTCAGAGTTCTTTTACCAAAGGTGAAATGAAGTGAGGTGAACTTCAACAACTTCTAGAAAGCAACAATAGCGCCGACCTTCAAGAACTTCTAGGAAACAACTATCCTAGCAACAATTGCACCGGATAACAAAACCACTAGAAAACAGAAGAGGATTAATTAATTTTGTAGACAATCATGACTCACCCCACATCATGTTAGCTGTCTGCATATTCTCTCCTCTCTGTTGTTGTTGCAGAGGAATTCTTTGAGGATAAGGCATTGGCATAGGAACAGCCAATGCAACACAAACAATCAGGGCAAGGAATATGAACACCTGAAACAGGGATACAATGAAATTAATTTTAGAAAACCAGGAGTTATGGACGGTTGATACTTTTTATCTAGTCTTTACCTTTCGAATTTGCTTTGTTAATAGGTTATTTGTGTATATTTAAGGACAAATGTACTATTAACATAATGAATAAAACGAACGAAACTGTACATTGTTACCAGATATATTCTTGTATTGAATTTTGAATCAGCATTTCTACCGTAAAAGATGATACTATGAAATCATTATACGAACATATATTTTATATGGTTGTTCAGTGACTACGGCTCATGTTTTTGGTGTGCGTTCTTCCAGGTAGTGAAGAAAGGTAGTTGTTTGGTTTCCAATATAAAGAATATGTCTCGACTCATGCTCTGTACAACATGCTTAGAAGGAGTTGCATTCTAACCAAGGGATAAGTGTAACCAAATATGTCGAATAGTTGTCTTATAGACCTCTAAATTATTCTAAAAGGCTTCTACTTTTTAGAGAGTTAGGTAGCAAAAGTAGAACTGGTACTTTGATATATTTTTTGTTTTTATAATTTTCTAAATGACGTTTTTTCTTAAAATTTAATAGAAATGAATTTAATGTTGTTTATTAGTTTGAAGTTAATTAATTCCTAAATTGAAATCATTAGACATTATATTTTTTTAAAGAATGTGAGTATAAAGCTTGTAAATGTCTTTTACTCTTATTTTGATTAATAATTTGAATGTACACCCTTGTCCAAAATAAATGAAGCATATCTACAACTGTCTTTTTGTAAGAATATAATTCGATAATGATTTTGCAGGATACTTTTAATACTGATACTATGTGTTTAATCGGGCGATGTATATTTGTGGTAAATTTCATAGGAAAAGAATCATAAATACGAAAATTAGAATGAGTAAAACAAAATGTTGCTAAATGGACAAAACCATTTAATTTTCCTTTTATTGTTCTTATTTACTGCTCTTTTGATGTGAAATTTGCCACTTACATATCTTTGCCCATTATACACACACTACATGTTAACAAAATGCCAATCGAATTCGTTATCAAATTATATTCCTACAACAACATATTTATTGAAATGCGACAATAATTTTGGACATGAGTGTAGATACTATTAGTTTACTTTTTAGTTTAAGAGATTATAGTTACCTTGGAAAACATTTTCTTACGTATGTTGATCTACCTTGTAATAAGACTGTAAGTAAACTTCGGAACATAACAGAATTTATACATACGTTAAACCTTGGAAAATTAACAGTTGATCAATTTTTCGTTTATATTATCCTCTTCATTGTGCTTACCTACTAATTATATTGTTTAATATATTCATTAAAGTGAGAATATACGAAATATTCAAGGCCAATTGTAAGAAACAAACAGAAGTTTCAGGTTCAATTATCATAAATAATAAATATCATTTGTATGTTATTCCTTAGTGAATGTAACATAAACAAATATGAAATAATTTAAACTCCCTTCTGTCATAATAAATGTAGAAGGGTAGATAACAAAATTATGATGTAAAACAAATAATAGTTCGTTCAATAGTTACTAAGTTCAGAAGTTTTCATATTACTACATTAGATTTTTTACGTACGTCAACGAACGTTCTGCTCTAGAAATAATAATAATAATAATAATAATAATAATAATAATAATAATAATAATAATTTATAATAGTGGTAGTAGTAGTATTGGTATTAACTCCAATATGTTGATTATTTTATCATTATTTGAACTTCTAACTGATTACAAAAGATTAAATTTTGTACGACGGAAATATAGCATTAACTATTAACTATTAATGAGGTGATATTGCAACATATTTGAAATAATGTCTACCTCCTAATATTCCAATCATAAAAAATCAGCGTTTTCTACTGATAACTTTAAATATTTAAAGAGGGTATCAAGTTCAATGGTCCACTCTCCATATAAATCAAGATGACCTTGTCCGTCTCATCTTTACAAGAAAAAAGCTTAAGTCGTTTAAAGTGAATTTATGAACATAGTTAATACCTACTTGGAAAAGATATTCTATCATGTTTTTCTCAATTCAATGGTTATCTTATCCTTGGTTCCAGTTAGAAATATGAAACTTGGTGAACAAACTCCAAATTAAAATATTTAGACAATGTATTCGAATGTTTTAATAAAATGATCTTCCAAGGAATAAAGAGATCATATTTCCTGCAATTTATTTTCTATATTCAAATCGATGCTGTCTATCTCATCATCAGTGGAAAATGGCTGAATCATTTGTTGTACGTTTTTGAAGACAGCAATTGACCCGAGTCGATAAATTTTCCCCGAAATCTACTAACATTTGGTCATATGCAAAACTGTAAGTATATCGCTGTTACTTCTAAATAATGTTTACCTTTGTCAAGCAGATAACGTAAGGAAATTTCATATTATTAGAAGTTGAAAAACATAATCTTTTAGATTTGAACGTTAAAGCAATAATTCATGTTTTTTTTTTTTTTTTTTTTTTTGTAATTTTGTTTCTGCGTGAATTGAAGATGATATGTAGGAACATTTTTTTTTAAAAAAAATATCTTGGTTAGCATGCGAATACGCAACTTTTTCGCACTATTAGAATTTCATATTGAAAAAAGGGCTTTTAGTCGAGACTAGCTGAAAGAAAAATGGGAATGAAGAAATAATGAATGTTCTCAGTGCGAGAAATTAATCTCATATTGAAATAATGATCATCCTCATCGAATAATGTTCAACTCGCATATGTCATTCGTGAGCAGACAATGTCTCTCCACTATTGCTTTCCTCCGAGTATGACATTGTTTTGGTCGTACGCATCAAAAGAGATACATTTGTGGGAAAACTACATCCGTGCTTAGGTTTTGGACATCAGTGTAGATAAATTGGATAACGCTATATATATTCGCGAGTTCAGGTCGTTTAATGGATGTATCAAGTGTTTTATAAAACAGAAGTAATGGTCCTCATCCCACCTTAAACAATACATCTGTCTCATATAATCTAAGTATTGCCTACACAATTAAACTGTAATCAATCGTGAACTCCAACAATGTTTCTTGTTCCTTTTCTGTTGAATTTATCTTATTTATTCCCATATGCGACCAGATCAGTGTCGGATTTACGCATCAGCTAAACAAGCTATAGCTTAGGGCCCAAAAAATTCAAGGAAAAAAGAACTGGTTGTATATTTCCAATACACAAGATTGCAAAAACAAATAAAACCTACCTATAGAAACAGTAATATCCGTTCTGTAAAGTTTCTTCTGATATAAGCAGCAGGTCACCCGTCTATTAGCCTGCTCTCTAAAATATTACTCGTTTGCTCATTTCTATAAAATAGGGGCCTTAAATTCTGAACAAACTGGTTGCATAGCTGGATATATGAAAGGCCCATTACCTTCAATAGCTTAGGGCCCCATCAATCTTAAATCCGTCTCTGGACCAGATAATGCAGTAAGAGTGTATTCAATCGGACTGAAATTCAAATTTTGTGATTTCCCATCGTTCATACGTTACATTCTTCTTTGACTTATGTGTTTACCACAGAAAACCACGCAGATTATCTTCATGCTGTTCAGCTCCTATCAATGTATGGAAGTATAAGTATATATGGAATCTCATAAATGGATGATCATGGAAGTATAAAGCTGTACAGCCAGGGCCGGATTTCCCAATAGGCCCGGTAGGCGCGGGCCTATGGGCGCAAGATCCCAGGGGGCGCACGGCCGAGAGAAGAAAAAATAGAAAAATATCTAGAAATAAAAATAAATAGCCTTAACAACATATTTTTCGAATTGATTAAAAAAATCAGGCTAATAAATCATTCTGATTTTGAAGTTCATTGGAACAAATAATTGTTGGTTCACCAATCTTTTGTTAATACATTAACGGTAATTTGTTAAGCCCAGAACCAAGTAAATTCCTCAAAAAGCCTGCAATGATAAAATTGCATCGTGGAGTGGCGTTTAAGCAGTTCAAATATAGGCCTGATTTTTTTTTTTAAATAGAGGTTTTTAGGAAAGTAACTTTAACGAGACTAGGGGGCGGAAAAAATATTGGGCTTAGGGGCGTCAAAATGCTAAATCCGGCCCTGTGTACAGCACCTTAGACTTGGCGGAAATGAAAAGAAAAAACTATACATTCTACTTTCGTGTATCTCTTCCGAAATACAACTCCTGAATTAAAGATGAACATTAAAGATAGTACCGAGTAAATATGAGAATACATTTCCTTATTTCATGAATGTGTAAAAGTATGTTTAACAATGAAGTAATACTAATGAAATTGTTTCTTTTTTTATTATTGTTTATTTATTTTGGCAGAAGTGAAACGTCTCTTTGAAATTCTGCAAACCAGGAAACTATTTTTCAATCATAGATTATAGCAATGGTTCCCAACCATTTCTGACAGGCGGCACACTTTATTACTTTGGATAACTTGATAAGAAAGCAACAGGCAGGAGAAACTACACTGTAGTTAATGTTCAGTTTATAATACGAGAAAAACAAGAAAAACTAGCGAGAAAAAGTTATTAGGGAAGTATAATGAATGAAATTTTCAATTTCTGAATTTACCACTAATTAAGAATATATTCGGTAAAATTTAATCATAGGACACTTATTTCTAAAGTCTTTGTGGCCCCGCGTAGCGTAGTCGCTAACGCTCTCACCTTCGATGCGAGCAGTCCAGGGTTCGATTCCCGGTGGGGTCTCTCGGTCGAAAAGGTTTTAAAAATCTTTTTCAAGCTAGCTATCTTAAATGAGGTTTTCCTGGGTTTTCCTCATTCACACCAGGTAAATGACTGGGTTGTACCTAACTTATATGTTCCAGGTCGCTTTCTTCCTCAATCCTTTCTTCCTTCCCTTTTCCCGGATAGTGTGCTTGCCCTGGGAAGTCATCCCTCATACTTGACTTGTTCAATAGCCTTAGATGCCGAAATTCCAGAAATCTAAATCCTGAATCCAACGTTAAATAAAATACCTCAAAACTCCTTTCAGTAATACTGTTATATGTATTAAAAGAGAAAATTAAAATGAATGTCACATATTTACGTAATAACACATTACTTTGTTTTATTTTACCTTGAAATTTACGCATCTTCGCACCTCAATGAATCAAGTAAATATTATTAGCGGCTATGTTACAAAACAGTAGCATGATTGAGCAGTCCCTCGGGCGTTACTTTATCAAGGTTTAGCTTATGTATAAATTCTCGTGTGTCAATATACCAGCATACAGTCTTATCTTACGTAGAAAGAAAGACAAATACTTCAAGCACTATGTTTACTAAGGTAAGTCATATTAGTTCATTTACTTAAGAAAACACATACTCTCAAAAATTTGAATTTATGTGTTTCTTCAAATCATATCAAATAATTTTATTCATTGATACTTTAAAATATCAGATAATACTCCCAATAAAGTTGGCATTTTCACAAATCTATGTTCAACATTGACAGGCCAAAATCATTTCCGTTAAGGAAACAATTGTATACTTAAAGCAGGATATTTGTGTTGTTACTGCATTGTATACCTAAAGCAGGGAATTTGTGTTGTTACTGAGTCCAAATTCATATGTGTTCGCGAATCCTGCAAATGAATATGAACCTTAATATATTAAAAAAAGTGTCTGTTGTTTTGAGTTGCTGCTAACATGGTCAATTTCTTTGAGGAAAAATCGAAAACTGATACTATTTGAAAATAAAATCCGCAATCGAATATTTGGACCCAAAACTTCATAGTGAGAAACTACATAATTTCTACCGCGCACCTAGCATGATTAGGGTCATTAAGTATAGGCGACTCAGTGAGCGGGTCATATAGCCAATATGGAAGAAAATAAGAATGCTTTTAAAATTTTGACTGGAATCCTAATAGAACAAGAAACAACGTTAGGAAGACTTTGGTGGAGATAAGAGGTTAATATTAACATTGAACTCGTAGTTACACAAAGTGACACTGTATACAAAGTTAAAACTGAATTAAGGGCAGAAGTCAACCAAGAGTGTTGTGAACGCACCTTTGAACCTTTGGGTTTCATAGGCCATACAGTTAGTTAGTGATTATTATCCGTCATTCAATTATGAATTAATGTATGCTTAAACTGCCATGGATACTACATATTTCTATAGAAAATTAGAGACAATTCAACAATTAATTTTTAAATAGGTAGTTTGAATGACATGAATTATCCAATAACATTTAATCTATATTGTTTTTAATAAAAATTAAAGTTATTTGATTATATCTTCCAGGATTATTAAAAGTAAGTTACAATATTAATTGTTATATTCAATGGAGAAACTAATTTCAGAATGATACGATAATTCCGTGATTCTATTTTCCAAAATTTCAAAAATACTTTTTTAAAAACACGGAATGTAAAATTATATTTAAATCCTGCACTTTGATTGATGTTCATCAACAGGATATATGTGAACAAACACAATGTACAGTATATGAGCGGCTAGGGAGAACATATTGCTAAGTGGCACTTCCGGCTAAATTGAGTTATTAGGTGAAATGGGCTGGCATTAAACCACAGAACAGTTTGTAGATAGTTTAATATCGGAATTATACCAGCAGATGGCAGGATAAGATTGTCTGGTATGCGTCATAGCATAGAATTGCATGAGAAAATCTAATCTGTTTTTTGTTCACTTGAAAGATAGAAAATATAATATACCATTAGTTCTCCCGAGCCCATCATATATAAACTCATGTAGAGTTTATACGTGATGTAGATACATGATAACAACATGTAGAGTTTAAACATAATTTGATATTCCATCCGGCCTATGTTAAATCTTTTACATTAACCTCGTTATTTTTCTGCTTCAGGTCTTTGTATTTCTTGCCCTAATCGTTTGTGTGGCTTTAGCTGTTCCTATGCCAATGCCTTACCCTCAGAGAATTCCTCTGCAGCAACAACAAAGAGGAGAGAATATGCAGACAGCTAACATGATGTGGGGTAAGTCATTACTGTATTTTCTACAGACTTTATTTTTGGGGTATAATTCTGTATATTTGAAGCATGAGGTTAGTCTTCGTAGACAACAAAGTCAACGTCAATCCACACTTAATTAACCCTTCTGCTATTTCAGTTCATTTAATATACCATGTAAATGAGGAGTTCAATTTATTATTTTTATTTTATGTACATCACAGTTTTATGATCAGAATATAACAGATAAATATCAAGCTTTTTCTATAGTCCAGAAGGTATAACGTCGTTGGCTTAAGACGCTTGGACCTGCTCGTCACCGGAGGTGTGGTAAGAGGGTAGCCAACCACTACCAACCATCTCCTGCGCTCAGCGAGCCACGAGTAAGCAAACTGTTCACTCCCCATAAACGCTACTACACCTTTTCGCGGGAAGCCAACGACGTTATACCTTCCGTACTATAAGTTATGTTTCACAACCATCTGCCCGTTCTTCAAATTTCACTAAACAAAATTTTGTATTGTAGGCACTTTCCTCTCAGAAATAATAATTTTTCAAAATGTTTTCCGTTTTAAGTGTATATTTCTGTTTTTTTTTTCAGGTTTTATATTTCCTTAAGTAAACACTGAAGCTTAGAAATAGTGATAAATTAACAAAATAATCTGGTTCAAAATATATTGATTTCTATTTTCCTTTTCCAAATATATCGAACGAAATTCAGAAATAAATTATTATAACAATGTAATTTTATCATATCATGAAATTTACTTAAAAGCCTGACTTACTAAAAATAATACAATATTTACAATTTTTCTTTTGCTTGTTTATTCATAAGTGAAAGGAGATAATAAAATGCAACATAATACAATCATAAATAATGTTATTCTGCAACAAAAAGTACGAACCTGAAGAATTTTCACTGTTGCCATCCATAGAAATTATAATGTTGTCAGAATAACATTTCTCCCAAACTCTAAGTTAAGGCAGCGACTAGAAGAACGAATCCAACTGCGTTTAGTTACGTGTCATGTTGTTTTGGTTTCCTGTGAACTACTATTTAAATAATAGTTGTATTTAGTTTGTAATAAACAAAATAGTTGGAACATAGAATATTAAAAGTAAATAATAATGTTATCTAATAAGTAGTTCTACGGAAGCCAAAAGCGATACGTAACCAAATGCAGTTGAGTTCGTTCCTCTAGTCGCTGCCTTAACTTAGATTTTGGGAGAAATGTTATTCTAGCAACACTATACTATGGATGGCAACACTGAAAATTCTTCAGATTTATATTTCCTGTTGTAGAATATCATTATCTATGGTTTGTGGTAAGTTGCATTATCTCCTTTCACTTATGAAAAACGAGTAAAGAAAAATGTTAAATTTTGTATTATTTTTAGTAAGGCCGTCTCTTAAGAATCATACATTATATATTAACAATCAAATCTTTCTGTACGATGACATTGTTATCACTTTTCTTATCCACATAAATTATTGTATTACTTAGATATTTTTGACTTTACTCTTTTTTCTTCAGTATGTGATTGAAATAAACATGTGTCGCTTATAGCCAACCAAACGTATTCCGTAAAAAAAAAAAAAAAATGTTTCTAATGAATTCAAATGCAATTATTTAATGCCAGAAACTTTAGAAAAGTAATCGAGATTACAATACCTGTCGACAGGACCTCTCATGTCACGGAAATATACGCAATTCTGTGACCTAATTTAAAAAATAATTTCATGGATATGAAAATTAAATAATATAAAGCTGAAAATATTATTTCGTACAAGAAACATCTCAAAATATAACCAAGCACAAATACTAAAATTTGGAAACAAAAATATAGATATCGTCTCCATATGATAATGAAACAATAACTTATTGTATTTTCAATTCTCATTTAATAACAGTAACCTAAGTCAAAGATTTAATTGAAATTATACATTTTCCAATATGTTTTTATATGTTCGAGCCTCTAGATACTTAAAATTATAATTTTTGGTTTCAGGTTTCCCATGGTTCTGGGGATAAATCACCATAGAGGAAAAGGACATTATGCAATGGACAAATGGTTAAATAATAGGACGTACATTTATTTTAAAATTTAAGATTTCATGTCTATATACATTGAAATGATTTTTAAACTATTTTAGTCTACAATATTGAAAATATAGTTTGTTTCATTTAAAAACTCAAAATTCTGTTTCTTTATACTGCTGCTTGAAATGTATGTAACAAATAAAGATCTGTTAAATGCATTTACTGAATTCTATCAATTTGAGTTTGCATTTAAAAGTAATTCCTTGTTTCAACTGTATGTTTTCAACTACATCTATGCATTTTAATATATAATCGTGAATATTATGAACAAGAGCAACCTTTTTAGCAAAAGAAAAAAGTGGAAATTAATATCTTTATTACATACAACAGAGATTCACAATCGTATTCATCTGAGTAAATCCTACATACTTCACACAACATTTCTTCTTGCTTTTGTCCATTCGTAATTTTATGTGTGACCTGCCGGCGATTTCAATTCAAGATTGACAGTAGCGTGATTTCAGATTTCAGATTTTGGCGGAGGAGGAGCAGGGGTAAAACTGGATCTGAAAAGGTAGGATCACGCCGTCCCCCGTGCCTATCTTTGCCTATTGTAATATTTTAGAAAACATGGGGACGCCACAGATATTTTCTGAAGCTTGGGGACAACGTCCCCCTGACTTTTACCCCTAGAGAGGGGGCAAGATGTTCCATGGACATAAGAATTTCACGTTTTGTTTTAAAATTATAGACCTCTTAAATTTAGTGCGAATGTAGCCCCTATGCCCTCGCAAATATCATCTCAGGCATTGAGCTCTCAAATATTCAATAACAATAATAATAAATCTCCCAAGATTGAATCATATTAATTTCCTGTAAACCTTCTGCATATCATTTACTTCCTATGTTACTTCTACACAGCCCTGTAGCCAGCCCAAAACTGTAGGGGGACGGCTGAAGTTAGGGGTAGGACGATCCAACCATATTATAGTTCACCATATTGTAGTTCATTTGCCAGCCTACCGTGAAAGTTTTAGGGAGGGCAACCAAAATTTAGGGGGGCCTAGCCTCCCTAGACCCCCCTGGATACGGGCCTGCTCCTATACATCTTTGTTCTAATCGAACTAAAACACTTCCTTAATAGTTATTTTATATTTATACGGTACTTAATTTAACGTCTCTTTCATACAATATTAATAATATTTACAAGTTAAATAATCGTAAGAAACAAGGTAATCTGGTATTACATTCTTGAGTTCTTATAAATCACCTGTACATTGTTTAATTGCCTGTTTTATAATTTTTTCAGTATTTACAATAATACCGACATTTCCGCAATAAAAAGAAAGCTCAGGACAAAACGTAACTCCATTAAAATAAGGAGTTACTGTGAATACTAAAGTGATGTTGGAAGTTGCTTATTTGTCACGTTATATGAGCTGAGAAATACAGTGTTACAGAAAACGCATTACCTTATAAAGAGCAAGACAGCATCTATGTAAAAAATACTTTTATTGAATGAATATAACCATCACCTAAAATTAAACAATAGAAATAATGCAAATGATATTTAAAAATTTACAACATTAAATCGAATAGTATAGTGGTCGGGGGTCATTATCAAGTAGTCTGTAATTGATAACTCTCGTGCGTTCTCACGTGTTTATGAAGTCCCTTTTACACTATAATTGGTCATGTAACTATTATAAGCACTGAGCATACCCACAAGCTAAAGAGTTCCTCAATGGTCGTCGGCTTCAACTGAGACATATTGTAGGCACTGGAAGACGGTACCGTAGAAGAATGATGTGAATCGAATGTTCACAAACTGCACTGTTGATGAACGTCGATCGAATGATGATTTATCGTTCGAAATGCTAGTTCTTATACTGTTACGGAAATTATTTTGGTTTTTTGGGAAAGTTCTTGTTTTACACTTGTTTTCAATAAAGAGTAAAATGTGTTTTCGTTTTTCCTTTAAAATGATCACCTTGAAATTGTTTATATAACATATTTTTGATTATTATTGGAAATGCCATTTACGGTTTGGTCAAAGGACTTGTTTTTGCTTTTGGGTCAGTTTTAAAAAAAATGTGTTCGGTGATGAAACATCTCAAAATGCACGTGAGTATTTTATTATTATTATTATTATTATTATTATTATTATTATTATTATTATTATTATTATTATTATTATTATTATTTGTTTCATTCCTCATGTTGATGGGAACATGATAATACAGAAAGCGTGCACTTTAGTATTTACTTTCGACACTGTTAACAAATAATACAATCGTATAAAAAGCCTATACTAGTTTGAAACTAATCATTGACTTATCGATAATGGGCTATTCCTATTCTGTTTTTTAAAGAATGACGCCATCCTGATTCCGAATGCTATACACGACCATAGGCGAATATATAGGGCTTATATATTCCAACCTCGGGGGATTGGAGGGATATACCGCACAGTTGAGTATATACACACAAGCTGAAATTTTGGTTTTTCGCACGGAGAAAATAGGTTTATATTGTACCCCTTCCTTTCCTTAGAATACGCATTAGACATGAACTTGCATTTAACGGCATCGTCAGTGTCACTATTCATCTAATGGATTGGACACTAGTAACGATCGTTCTCAATTTTTTTTCACATGCTGCCTTTTCCCACTCCAGCCCATACCGACGAGGTATACACTTGGAATTCAATGGTGTCGGGTATGTTACTATAAATCTCAGCAAACCAAACGAAACTATGGATTAGACACTAGTATTAGTCTTTAGTCCAGGATCAAAGGGGGATTGAGCATGCATGAAAAACCTAACGCAATTTTATTTCTGATTATTGTTATAGTCATTATAGTGATTGTGAAAGCCGATGTCTTCGACAACTTTGGGGCGGGGGAAAGGGGGTGGGGCGCAGAAAATCGTAGGCTTTCACGTTGGTGGTCCTAGTAGCCCTCCTAATTTTCACAGGGATATGAATAATACCTCGTTGGAAAGCTTATAGAACACAGGTTTCAGCAAAGTAACTTTTTGCCCCGGTGCCAAAACGTAAAAGAAAAAGAAGAAGAAAGTAAAAATTGGAAGAAAAACACATTTTTGTAAACTTTGTGGGACGCTGGCAACATTGTTGTTTATCGTACGCAGGAAAAAATAACCTCACATCTACACCATACATTGGCGACAATCATATAAAGAAATGAAGGATGTAGGTACAGTAGCAACACATACAATTTCGGAACTTCGTATCTCCGATGGTCACTCTGTACATAGCTTTCGATGTACTTTCATCACATTGGCAGCCTAGCGATGCTCATAATTTTCACAGGGACATGAACTATATACTTCTTTGGTAAGCTTATGGGACACAGCTTTCAGAGACGAAATTTTCTGCCCCCGTCCTCGGTACGACAAATAACAGTGTTGCCAGAGTTCCACAAAATTAAAATTATTTTTTTCAAATTTTTAAATTCCTTCTTCTTCTTCTTCTTTTATAAGTCGGGCATGGGGGCACAAAAGTTACCTAGTTGGGTCTGTGTCTTATAAGTTTTCCAACGAGGTATGGTTCATGTTCCTGTAACTAGAGCTGCCAGACAACGTGAAGGTAGACGCCAAATATACAAGGAGAGTGGAGAGTGGTACGAGCTTCCGAATTTTTATCGCCCTTCTATTCCACCTACGCCCTTAGTTTCTTTTTAGATTACTGTTCCCAATGTCTGGCGTACGTGTGAGATTTTGTTCCTGCGTACGACAAACAACAGTGTTGCCAGCATTCTTCAAAGTTCAAATATGTATCTTTCTTTTATAAGAAAATATACACTGGAGAAATGCAGAAATGTAATACCTCATTTACCCCTCGTAAGCTCAATGATCAAGTAAAGGCTATCAATAGTTAGTATAAATGTAAGAAAGAAAGTTCTGTCGCTTGTTGTGCAGGTCTGTGTTCCATTGGACCCCACACTATGAGTTGAATGGTAATGGAGATGGTAATGGTAAGGCGAAGGTCAGTTGTTGGTGTGGGTATTTCCAACATACTATGCGGTTTTGTCAATTCACTTACACTGCGAACTTTCGTAAGGACAGAGTGAACATGAACCTCCACAGAGCGTCGTATGCTGTAGAGTTCGAACTGGGGTCAAACGGCATTGTAGCGGGGCGGAAGATATGCCAGGAGTTTGGCGAGGATGTCGTAACTACGAGGAACAGTGCAGCGGTGGTTTAACAAGTTTTAAGGACTGTGACGAAACACTCGAAGACGCACCACGTGCAGGAAGACCAAGCCATGTCCAAAATGAAGATCTTCAGGCAGTAATTGAGCCGAACATTGGGCAGTCATGTGAGGAACTGAGACTACAATTCAGAGTGAGTGGAGAAACCATTTGACTGTACCTCCGTCAACTTGGGAAGCACTACAACTTGCTTCGATAGGTCCCACATGAATTGACTCTGGGCCAGAAGGCAGCGCGAGCAGGCACTTGTGATTCTTTGCTGTCTCGTCTGAGAAAGAAGCCATTTCTGGATAGGGTGTTGACATGTGATGAGAAGTGAGTCCTGCACGAATCTCTACGGCGCCGTTATCATTGGTTAGCATTCCACGAATAGGTTCCGAAACAGCTGAAACCAGCACTGCACAAGAAGAAAGTCCTTCTGTGTGTTTGGTGGACTACTCGAGGCATCGTGCATCAGTAACTGCTACCAGCTGATCACAGCATCATTGCAACTGTGTGCTGTCAGCAGTTGAGCCGTGTTCAAGAAAAACTGAAAACTCTGGAGCTAGCACTTCTGAATCGCAAAGGGATCCTCCTGTTACACGGCAACGCAAAGCCGCACGTGGCTAGGATGACCTGGGACACCATTTTACGTCTTGGATGTTAATCACTATTGCATCCCCCATATTCCCCGGACACTGTACCGTCAGATTATTACCTGTTCTATTCCTTGGACCAACACCTTAGTGGACGCTAGTTCAAATCCTTATTACAAGTGGAAAACTCACTTGATACCTTCTTCGCTTCACTGCCTACTAACAGTAAGTTCTATCGCGATGAAATTCATGGTCTTCTATAACGTTGACAGAAGGCCGTCGATGCTGATGGAGACTATTTTTTATCTTCGAGGCACGTCTTAGGTGTCATATCGATTTTCGAATGCGGTGGGTGAAAAAGCGACAGAACTATCTTGGTTACCTTATATATTCATTTATATATATTGATACCAATTTTTATGCTTGTAGCTCCTTTGGAATATGTTTAAAGAAAATTTGAGTTTGGTATGAATAACGTTTTTTGAAATGCGTCTTTGGTTGTAAAACCATTATTATATTTTTAATAAATGTAACTGAAATAAAAAATATATTATTAGTATTTACTTGCACTTGCCTTCATTTGTTGAACATTCGTGTTCCTGATATTAATTCAACCAATTTCCAGTGACAAATAACGCCCACATCTTTACGTGTTTAATAACACTTCTTCATTTCACAAACGAACAGTTCTTGATTTTCAAAATTTCTACTTTTTTTTAACTAAACATGAATTACTTGAGGCCTAACGTATCGTACCTCTTGCTTTGAAGTTTGCATAAAAATTTAAAATATAAACCTAATATTAATGGTTTGTTCTTCTTGATTATTGCAATTTGGTATAATTTACTTAGTTACTATCGACTTCTTCGCAGTAATATTTTGTTACAGGATTTTTGCAATTGTCCGTAGAAGCATAATACCTGCAGCAACGACTTACTTACAAAACACCTGCAAGCAGTCGTTCAACAAATGAAGGTAATTGTAAATAAAGTTGTTGTAATACTAATATTATATTTTTATTTCAATTACATTTATTAACAATATGATAATAGCTTTACAACTGAAGATGCATTTACAAAATGTTACCCTATCCAACTCAAATTATCGTTAAACTTATCCCAAACGAGCTACAAAGGTAAAAAAAATATCAATATAAATAAATGAATATTCTAGCCAGTGTTACCCTGTATTTGGTCATTGGGCTTACGAGGGGTAAATGATAAGTAATGAATTTGTTCATTCTCCAGTGTATATTTTCTTATAAAAGAAAGCTATATATTTGAACTTTGAGGAACGCTGACAACACTGTTATTTGTCGTACGCAGGAACAAAATCTCATATGGGCGCCAGACATTGGATATAGTCATATAAAAACAACGAAGGGCGTAGGTACAATAGAAGGGAGATAAAAATTTGGAAGCTCGTACCACTTCGACTCTCCTTGTATATTTGTCGTCTACTTTCACGTTGCCTGGCAGCCCTAACGTCGCCCCTATTTGTCACAAGGACATGAACCATATCTTGTTGGAACGTTTATAGAACACATATTTCATCTAGATAACTTTTGTGCCTCCATGCCCAACTTGTAGAAAAACAAGAAGAGAATTTGAAAAAAAAAAAAAAAATATTTTTATGAAACTCCGGCAACACTGTTCTTTTGCGTACGCAGAAGGGAAGGTACAAAAGTTACCTCTCTAAAATCTGCGTTCCATAGGCTTTCCAAAGAGGTATAGTTCTTATCTCTGTGATAATTAGGGACGTCTCTAGTGCTGCCAACGTGACAACAGTACATCAAAAATTTGTACAAAGTGACCATCGGAGATACGAAGGTCCGAAATTTTATCTGTGTTGCTATTGTATCTACACACTTCATTTTTATATGATTGTTGCCTATGTACGGCGTACATGTGAGATTATATTTTCCTGCGTACGACAAACAACAATGTTGCCAGTGTCCCACAAATTTTACAAAAACATGTTTTTCTTCCAATTTCCAATTTTTTTATTTTCTTGTTCTTCTTTTACGTGTTGGGCACGGGGAGCAGAAAAGTTATCTCGTTATTGGCATTTGTGTTCTATACGCTTTCCAACGGGGTATAGTTCATGTCTCTGTGACAATTAGAAGGGCTACTAGGACCACCAACGTGAGTCTACGGTTTTCCGCGCCGCACCCCTTGCCCCCCAAGTTGTCGACCACGCCTGGGGTCGACGACATCGGTTTTCACAAACGCTATAGCCTATAACAATAATCAGAATGAAGATTGCGTAAAGCTTTACACAGTTGCTCAACCCCTTTCTGATCCCGACCTACTTTTCCGAATATCGTTTCCTGATGCCTTCGCGCGAACCCTTGAAAATGTACTAAAACCTTACTTAACCCTTCAGCACTCGCGTACAGACCGTCACGCGAGAACTCGCACGCGGTCGAAACGACCGCGCTGTAAAATCTGACGTTAAGGAATGAATTACATAATTTTAAATGAATTGTATACTTTTTAATAGTTAAATAAAACATTTTTCTCACAAAATGTGTTACAGTACATAGTATCATGTACGTCCATGTTCACGGCGTAGTACCTGATTGACAGATTCCTCTTTCTCTACATTCAGAAGCAATTTTTTAATCCTTTCTTCTTTTGAATCCATATTTCATTCAAATCATAACTAGAACACTCACTAAAATACTAAGTTAATCGTATGTGTTATATTTACAGTATATCTCCAAAAAATATGAATAAACAAATTTAAAAGAAAAATATTAAGATAAAAAAATCAAATACGTGAGCACTCGCGCGCGGAAGAAAAGACCGCAATAAGCCTAAAGGTCCAGTTGACAGAGCACACAAAGCACTGGGCACCAACTAACGCCAAAAGCGGTGGCGTGTTTCAACAATATAGCCTGGGGAAGTTTGCTCAAAGTCACTAAACAAAATCAAAGAATATTTATAGGTGCGGTCGAAAAGACCGCGCTGCGACTTCTCAACGGTTAAGCCAGATGCCACTCATGTACAAAATCTTCAAAATTGGTATAGCAGTCTACGAGCAGTTAGCTGCCAAACATATTTTTACGTGTCCTATCTCTCATCCTTCACCTCATTGACAAAATTTATAAAAATAGATGTCAGAATTCTGTACTACAGCAATTAATAACATCAAATACCAAGATTCTCGGAAGTCAGGTTTTGAGATAACACAATAATATAAATATTTTATTTTAATAATACATAAATACCCGTTTCTCTTTCATAATATTGGAGCATATGCTAATCATACTCAACTATTGTGTGTTGTATCAAACAGAGTTTATTCTAATTTTACGGTTCTAAATGAAAACCAAGTTCTTATATTCAAGGTTAAACAGAATGAGTTTAAAGGTATGAACTCCTAATTTAATAATAAAAACAGTTTGGTGATGCTTTGGGAGTGCATATTCTCAAATGCAATATTCGAGTCACTGAAAAGCCATTGTTCCTGTCATTTATGTTTCAAGCCGTTATTCGGACCTAAGAAGTTAATTTTGTTGTGCTGTGACACCATTTCATTCATTTTTCATTATCACCGACTCCTTTAGCCTTGGCGGTATAACCGTGGGACCTAAAACTCAAAAATTTCATTTCATTTCATTTTAATTTTCAATGTTACAAAGCCTTTGTAACTTCTCGTGGATTTAACTAAAATGGTGGGTTTCAGTTCCAAAAGAAGATTATATAATGAAGATCAAAATGACCCATCACCATATTTTAATATTCCACTGTAAATGTACCTGAAATACTAAGTGAATAATATTTTATGAATTTGTTAAGGCCAATAGCATTAACAAATTCATAAAATATTATTCACTTAGTATTTCAAGTACGTTTACAGTAGAATATTAAAATATGGTGATGGGTCATTTTGACCCATCAGGTCCTTCTAGTGTTAAGTTATAGTTTTACGTTCATTGAGAAAGATGGTATTCAACTACTGAAGTGGAATGTGTGTCATACTAACTTTAGCAATGATGCTTTTCGCCCTCACTGGAACGAAATTTGTCAACAGTACATTCAGTGCTCAAGACAAATCTGAAGACAGTTTTAATTGTCGAAAGGAACTCGCTGAAACGTATAAAGTTGACTGGCCTGGAAATTTTTACGAGCAATATAAGTAAAAGGGGTAGAAACATCATATGGACTTTCACTTCTAATAGCTGAAGATAAAAAAAAGGGTATCATAGTATAAGTGTGGTCCTTTTCACACTTTGTATACTTAAGGCAACCAAAATTGTACTTCGTAAAGAAAACCAGAAAGAGAATGACAAAATATCGCTTTCAGACAAGTCTGTGAAACGCAGAATTAATGAAATGCCCTTGGATTTAAAATCTCAGATAGTTGGTAGGCAACAAAATATTAATAATTAAATATAAATCAAAATCTCTATTCTTTGCCCTGCAGTCTGACGCATCTCATGATTGACACAGATGAAAAGAGGTTATTTAAGAATGTTTTTAAAAGAAAATATGGAGATATTATCCTAAGGTTTTGATATATATATACAGGGTAGTCAAAATAAGTGTTACAAGCCAATATGTGGCGAACTATACATCATATAAGAAAAATATTAAGGGACAATGTACAATACGGAAGGTCCTAATAAATGAGTCAAACATTAGGTTTCCCCCACTCCCAACTTTGGGGGGAGGGGGTGAACGAGAATTTTTTAAATGGAAACGTATGTCAAGTGATACCTCGTTCGAAAGTGCTTGAAAACTGGAACAAATTTTGTAGGAAACAATGTTTGATATGGGGCACCATTTTCAAGATGGGCCCCAAAAATGGTCCTGTATTCGATAAAATTTCTAGTACTTATAAATAAGTGTTACAAGCCAACATCTCGCGAACTATATATCATATAAGAAAAATATTAAGAGACAATGTACAATACAGAGGTCCTAAGAAATGAGTCAAACGTTAGGTTTCCCCCGCCCCCATTTCGGGGTGAGGGGGTGAACGTGAAATTTTCAAATGGGAACATAGGCCGAGTGATACCTCGTTCGAAAGAGCTTGAAAAATGGAACAATTTTTGTAGGAAACAATTTTTGATATGGGGCACCGTTTTTAAGATGGGCCCCAAAAATGGTCCTGTATCCGATAAAATGTCCAGTACTTATAAATAAGTGTTACAAGACAATATCTCGCGAACTATACATCATATAAGAAAAATATTAAGAGACAATGTACAATACGGAAGGGCCTAAGAAATGAGTCAAACGTTAGGTTTCCCCCGCCCCCATTTCGGGGTGAGGGGGTGAACGTGAAATTTTCAAATGGGAACATAGGCCGAGTGATACCTCGTTCGAAAGAGCTTGAAAAATGGAACAATTTTTGAAGGAAACAATTTTTGATATGGGGCACCATTTTCAAGATGGGCCCCAAAAATGGTCCTGTATTCGATAAAATTTCTAGTACTTATAAATAAGTGTTACAAGCCAACATCTCGCGAACTATATATCATATAAGAAAAATATTAAGAGACAATGTACAATACAGAGGTCCTAAGAAATGAGTCAAACGTTAGGTTTCCCCCGCCCCCATTTCGGGGTGAGGGGGTGAACGTGAAATTTTCAAATGGGAACATAGGCCGAGTGATACCTCGTTCGAAAGAGCTTGAAAAATGGAACAATTTTTGTAGGAAACAATTTTTGATATGGGGCACCGTTTTTAAGATGGGCCCCAAAAATGGTCCTGTATCCGATAAAATGTCCAGTACTTATAAATAAGTGTTACAAGCCAATATCTCGCGAACTATACATCATATAAGAAAAATATTAAGAGACAATGTACAATACAGAGGGGCCTAAGAAATGAGTCAAACGTTAGGTTTCCCCCGCCCCCATTTTGGGGTGAGGGGGTGAACGTGAAATTTTCAAATGGGAACATAGGCCGAGTGATACCTCGTTCGAAAGAGCTTGAAAAATGGAACAATTTTTGTAGGAAACAATTTTTGATATGGGGCACCGTTTCTAAGATGGGCCCCAAAAATGGTCCTGTATCCGATAAAATGTCCAGTACTTATAAATAAGTGTGACAAGCCAATATCTCGCGAACTATACATCATATAAGAAAAATATTAAGAGACAATGTACAATACGGAAGGGCCTAAGAAATGAGTCAACATTAGGTTTTCTTCACCCCTAATTTTGGGGGGAGGGGGTGAATGTGAAATTTTTAAATGGAAACGTAGGACGAGTGATACCTCGTTCGAAAGAGCTTGAAAAATGGAACAAATTTTGTAGGAAACAATTTTTGATATGGGGCACCGTTTTCAAGATGGGCCCCAAAAATGGTCCTGTATCCGATAAAATTTCCAGTACTTATAAATAAGTGTTACAAGCCAATATCTCGCGAACTATACATCATATAAGAAAAATATTAAGAGACAATGTACAATACAGAGGGGCCTATGAAATGAGTCAAACGTTAGGTTTCCCCCGCCCCCATTTTGGGAGAGGGGGTGAACGTGAAATTTTCAAATGGGAACATAGGTCGAGTGATACCTCGTTCGAAAGAGCTTGAAAAATGGAATAATTTTTGTAGGAAACAATTTTTGATATGGGGCACCGTTTTCAAGATGGGCCCCAAAAATGGTCCTGTATCCGATAACATTTCCAGTACTTATAAATCGGAAACGTATGAGTAGGAAACGATTAAACAAAAAATGAAAAACGAAAACATCATAGGCAATGTGGAATGATGTTGTTGTTTTGTCCCCAGGGCCCTAATCATGCTGCTCCGGGACCAATTTCAAAATTTCAAATGGAAATATACTTGTAGGTTGAGTGATACCTTATTTGATAGATCGTGAAAAGCTAAACAGCTTCGTACAAAATTTATTTTCATTTTGGGCAAGCCTGTCACAACAGCATTACCACAAAATTTAATATATTGTAAAGTAGTAGAATAACGTTTAGTAATTCTACGAGTATTTGCGATGTTAAAAATTGTAATTTCTATCACTGTAAAGCAAATAATTTCAACACTTACCATGTTACAGGTGATGCTCGATATGTCCTCCATCCAGCTCACACACCTCCGTAAGCGGCGGCATAGGGATGTTCGTACATCATGTAGCATCTCTGGAGTGATAGATGCACACACACCTTGGATACGCGCCTTCATATCATCAGTAGTTGTTGGTACGTTGGACATTACCCGATCCTTTACATAACCCCAGAGGAAAAAATCAAGTGGGGTTAGGTCAGGAGATCGTGGAGGCCAGTGAATAGGACCTCGACGCCCAATGCATTTATTCGCCATACGGTGGTCCAATAAGGCTCTGACCTGGCGTGCGTTGTGTGCTGGAGCACCATCATGTTGATACCACATTGTTATACGTTCAGCGAAAGGAATATTCTATAACAACTCCGGGTATAGTACATCACTGATAAATGCGGCATAGGTATCACCAGTAAGACGTCCATCAAAAAAATATGGCCCAATGATATGGTTACCAAGGATGCCACACCATACATTAAGAGACCACCGATGCTGATGAGCAACTTGTCTCTGCCATAGTAGATTTTCCCTAGCCTTATGTCGGTTTATGTGTCCTGTGTTTGTAAATGTAGCTTCATCGCTAAACAAGATGGTGGATATGAAGTTGCGCTGTCTGTTTTCCATACCTTCCAACCGTAGACAAAATTGCAATCTGGCATGATAATCATTGCCAGATAGTTCCTGATGTAAGATGATATGATACGGATGAAACATGTACTCGTGCAAAATACGCACTACAGATCTTTGGCTAACTCCAATGTCCTGAGCGAGGTGTCTAGTGGTAACAAGTGGGTCTACATGCACTGCTGCCAATATTCCTGTTGCACGTTCTTCATTGGTTGTAGAGCGGTAACGACCCCTACCTCGTCCCCGGACAAGACTACCATGTTGCCGCAAACGTCTCTCCAATCGCAGAAATGCCATGTGAGATGTTTGTTGGCGTTGGGGATAGCGCATTGCATAAATTAGTACCGCGTTACGATAGTTTCTTCTACATTCGCCCAACACCAGCAACATATCTACACAATGATCAAACACCGCCATTGCTCTATTCAAACGCGACCCAAACTAATAATATTAATGCGATAGTGTTCGTTTCCTTGTACGGAAAACTTATCACCAAAGTTGATATCCCGTTCTTTCTACGCGTTTGAACCGTTCAACACACAACTACAGCCCCTACCTACAATATCCACACTGCCACTTCCCTTTAAGTCACTAACACTATCACTAACAGCTAGGCAATGTAACATCAATGATGATTTTAAGTTGAACACTACTACTCAACAAGAAAAAATAATACCATACTATTCACACTGCATGAACAAACAACACACAGGTACAGTCAAATGTTCTCAGTAGAACAATGAAAATCACATTCCCCGTTCCCTGTGTGATCGGATAGGTGCTGATTGCCACGGATGCTGACTGCCACAGCCAATTATTGGTGCTGACTGCCACGACTGTCGCTGATTGCAAATATGAAGGTGCTGACTGCCACAACGGCGTGCTGACTGCCACGAGCCTGGGAGAAACTGTATTTGGAAAGAGAGGAATTAATCTCTCATACTAAATTTATGATTATTAATTAATTTAGTAGGGATTAATTTAGTAACCATCACAGCAAATCTATGTGGCATCCTATAAGTTACAAAATTGCTCACTAAGTGGAACGACATACACTTGGATGTTTATAAAGGGATTGTCTTTTCTGTTATATGTACAATTTGCACATTTCATTGTTTATATTAATTGTTTTATTGTATTATTTAATGGATATGACGGTCTGAAGCCAGCTGACAAGGGAAGTTTGGGAGAAGCACTCGCCTGCAGAGAAATAAGCATGTCATTTGAAGTACCAATTCATGCTGATTACAACAGGTAATAAAACTCCTGTACGTTGAGAACTGTTCGAGATATTCAGCTTGGAAATTTATATGAGAAAATGAGTGGATGCACGTTTCAATGCGTTAAGTATTCTCACCCATGGCGAAGAATGATGGTTTGAACTTGCTATTGCTTGATCACTTGGGTCCATTCACAGACAAATTGTCCATTACAAGTTGCATGACGGATGGCAAAGACCTAATGGTTGAGAAGATACCAAAGAATTGCACACGATTTGTGCAACCAGTTGATGGGTTTCGATTCCGATCAATCAAAGATTATGGCAGGAGATTTGTACATAGTATGAATCTTCTTCATCTGGACGTTATAATGTACCAACGAAACAATCAAATAAAGTTCGTGTCCATACGAGTTACTTCCGATCACCGCGATACATTGGATTGTTTCAGTTTGCGTTCTGCAAGGCAGGTTACGAACAAATTATAGGCCTATAACTTTTAAGTCACTTGTCGAATTTGCTTTTTGCTTTGGTTCTGCGAACTGTTCTCTTGACGAATGCAACACAATTGCACATATAAAATGTTCATGGTGCAAGGAAGTATTTTGCCTGCGTCATTTCTTCATAAAACAGAAGAACAACAGTGATCAATTTTCATCTTTAACCTATGATTATTGTGAACAATGTAATGACTAATTGTGTCTAACAAACCCATTAGTTATTGCGAAACACTTTTTTTCTGTTAATTCCGATAGCTTTCAATTCGTATGTCAATATTCGTTACTAATTATGTTGTACTTAACGCGTATAAATGCGTTTATCCTCATTTTGTCATATAAACTTCCAAGTTGAATATCTCGAACCGTTCTCAACCGTACAGAAATTTTATTTGCTTGTTATAATCAGCATGAATTGGGACTTCAAATGGCATGCTTAGTTTCTCTGCAGGCGAGTGCTTTCTCCTGAACTTCCCTTGTGAGGTACAGCCAGCAGTGCTTTATTGATGGAACTTTCAAGCGCTGCTCGAAACAATTTGCACAGCTGTACACAGTTCATGCTGACATAGGGAGTTTAAGTGAGAATACATAAATCGTACCAATTTTGTACGCACCGCTCCCTGACAAAACTGAAAGTACACTCATGTCCAAAATTATTGTCGCATATCTATAACTGTCTTCTTGTAAGAATATAATTTGATAATTTTGCAGAGTACTTTTTAAGACTTATATTATGCGTATAATCAGGAAATTTATATTTGTGATAAATTTCATAGGAAAAAAATTATAAATACGAAAATCATAATGAGTAAAATAAAATGTAACTAAATGGACAAGAAAATTTTATTTTCGTTTTGTTGTTCTTATTTACTGCTCTTTTGACATGAGATTTACCACATACTTGTCTTTGCCGATTATACACATACTAACATTATAAAAATACCGGGCGAATTCGTTATCAAATTATATTACTAGAACAACATATTTATAATCATGTGACAATAACTTTGGACTTCAGTGTACATACAGAGACCTGTTTACCTTTGTTAGGTGTTGGTCTGAACAACACGATCCTAAGGATCATCTAGTTTCTTTCATGCTTCTTTGCGTCTGGTAATGTTACGTCTAGCAACTTTCTCTCAGGCTCGTGGCAGTCAGCACGCCATCGTGGCAGTCAGCACCTTGATATTGGCAATCAACGCCAGTCGTGGCAATCAGCACCAAAAATTGGCTGTGGCAGTCAGCACCCGTGGCAGTCAGCACCCCACCGTGTGATCGGCTCTATTGACACTTGTGTATACCAGCCATTATTAAGGAGGTAGAGTACTAGCTATTGCTACGTTTCTAATGTCTATTTTCGGGTTTCCGGCACCAATTTATAATACGTTAAAATGTCTATTTTCTGGAGTTGAGACACCACTAATTTTACTACATTTATTTCTACGTAGTATCTAGATTGTATCCCGGTTCTTAAACTGCGTGACAAACACAATTTACAATTTTCTTAAATTGGTTTTAATACTTAATCTTGAGAAGCGTTTATATTCCACATTGACATATTTAACAAGATGTCTGCACACTTACACTTACATTTATTATGTATCCATAGCGATTACATTAATAGTTGACCATCCAAAATAATCTAAAGATATTTCTTTGCAACTTTCTTTTCTGTGTATAAAACGGCTCAAATAATTCGCCTTTGATCCTCTTTTTTATAAGATGGTACAGATTGTTAATGCAATATACAACGTTATCGTTGTACTATGTTCCGAAGGCCATCGGTTCCATTCCCCAGGCAATGACGTTGACGGGCTTTCCTTACTCTAACTGGGCACATGTTGAGATGTTGCCTACAAGTAGGGCCTAATAGGTACCTTCCTGTCCCTTTCTCATAGGATTGTAGTGATTGAGAAACAACGTCTCTAGTAGTATTATTCATTGTCTTATTATTTTCATTCATATTATTATTGTTATTACTAGTTTTACTATTATTTTTCGTAGTAGTATCCTTCTTCTTCTTCTTCTTCTTCTTCTTCTTCTTCTTCTTCTTATTATTATTATTATTATTATTATTATTATTATTATTATTATTATTATTATTATTACGTTAACCCTTATAGGTCGATTTTGCCCCCGAACATTCTACTTGTTATTCACTTACAGTATGATGATGGAACCTCGTGTTCGACATATTTTTGGGAATGTTCGTATTGTACATTGACTCTTAACACCTTTTATTTGATGCAATAATTCGCGGGATATTGGCTTGTAACACTCAGTTTGAACACTGCACTTTCTATCTGAATGTGGAACCATTTCCGGCGGCCATTTTGAAACAGGCTTGCCCGAAATCATTTTTTTTAAATAAGCTGTTTGGTTTTCCATAATCTATCAAACAAAGTATCACTCTACCTATATTCAGATTTGAAATTTTAAAATTGGTCCCGGGGCCCCATGACGGGGCCCTCGGGCACGACAACAACACCATTCCACGTTGCCTATGGCATTTACCTTTTTCATTTTTTGCTTCATGTTTTTCTACTTAGCCGTTTCCGATTTATAAGTACTGGAAATTTTATCGGATACAGGACCATTTTTGGGGCCCATCTTGAAAAGGGTGCCCCATATCAAAAATTGCTTCCTTCAAAAATTGTTCCATTTTTCAAGCTCTTTCGAACGAGGTATTACTCGACCTATGTTCCCGCTTGAAAATTACACGTTCACCCCCTCCCCCAAAATGAGGGGGCGAGGGTAACCTAATGTTTGACTATTTTCTTAGGCCCTTCCGTATTGTACATTGTCTCTTAATATTTTTCTTATATGATGTATAGTTCGCGAGATGTTGGCTTGTAACACTTATTTATAAGTACTGGACATTTTATCGGATACAGGACCGTTTTTGGGGCCCATCTTGAAAACGATGCCCCATATCAAAAATTGTTTCCTACAAAAATCGTTCCATTTTTCAAGCTCTTTCGAACGAGGTATCACTCGACCTATGTTCCTATTTGAAAATTTCACGTTCACCCCCTCCCTACAAAATTGATGGCGGGGGAAACCTAATGTTTGACTCATTTCTTAGGCCTCTCTGTATTGTACATTGTCCCTTAATATTTTTCTTATATGATGTATAGTTCGCGAGATTTTGGCTTGTAACATTTATTTTGACTTACCCTGTATATATATATATATATATATATATATATATATATATATATATATATATATGTGTGTGTGTATGTATGTATGTATAGATAGATAGATAGATAGATAGATAGATAGATAGGTAGTTGGATAGATAGATAGATATACACCATAGGTATAAGCATTTTTTTAATGAAAATTATTTGTTTTGGATCAGAGTTAAAGATGTAAATAATGATGGATTCCAGCAATATTAAGTTTTCGCCTTGATTTATGACGCTGACAAAGGACATAAATTCTATGAATATTTTTTAACCTGCTTAATCCTAAAGCAAGTCTTAGCGGCGAAAACTTTATCAGAAAACCGGAAGACGTTAGCACTGTGTATTAAAGGTGCAATTTTGTAATGTCTAGTGCTCTGAATTCTCGCGTTTTTAACCCTTATCCGGGTAATCGTGGCCTCCCAGGCCCAGTAGCTTCATATTTTTTTCTCTCGAATTTCTTAACAATCATAAATATTTCGATGACATAAAATTCTGAATTCTTCTATTTATAGCAAAAGTTAAAGTCATGAACATATCGAGTTGATAAGGCCAATAGAATTGGTAAGGCGCCAGTTGCCGTCTACGTTACAAAAATAGCTTGCCCGGACATGGGTTAAGCCTTCATATGGTGATACTGGGACATGGATGAAGGGGACTTGTCCCTTCCAATCATGGAACTGGGAGGGGAATGTCCACCCAATAATCCGATTTGAAATGTGTTTTGGGGGGGAGAAAGTGATTCGTGTCCGATTGCCACAAAAGAAAGTGGGATGAAATTGAGGTCAACCGAGAATAAGCCTCAAAACTGTCCGCTCCCACTGCTGAAGATAACTCTGTTCCCCTAATCCTCCACAGCGCTGGTTTTCAACTTCATAAATATATTGAACACCACTTAAAAAATATTATAGGAATGGTCTTATGCTTCCCCCAATGTTGAAGACAGATTTGCGCCGCTGATGACATGTATGCATTTTCTCTTCCATATCATGCAGACAGTCTGCAGCAGACTTTTGTGAAATATTAAATAATCTCCACCTCAAATCTTGTGATGTGAAAACTTTCATAGAGTAGATCCTGCTACGTGAACTTCATCTGAGATACTGGCGTCGTTAGCTTGGGGGGCATGTGCGCCGATCCTGGGAGAACCATGGCGCCCCGGACCCCCAAAGCTCATATGGGCCTCCTATTATATTTATGAATATACAATATTTGCAGAACCAGAATGCAATTTGTCTTAAAATCCTCATAAATGTATACCTTCTGCACCTCAATGGGCCCCCCAAATTTAAAGAGAAATCGCCGCCCTTGGGGGGTGAATGAATCGAAATCAAAATTATCTTTCCGGCAAAAGTTATGTATACAAAGTAGTTTAATTTCTTTAAATATATTTGACTGAGGGGGTGACGCGTCCCCCAGAACCCGCCCCCACTAATAACGCCAGTCTCTGAGCGATCCATCATAAAATTTGTTATAATTTCCTCTACTTTAAGAACTCAAATGGGCAAAACACCCATTTCTTTAGAGAATGTTGATAGATACCGATATAAGTAGTGGTAATTAGTTCCAGTAAGGTTAGTTCAATTTGGAGCCTCTGGCGTAGGAAAATTATTAAGAGGGCTAAAACTAAAAAAGTTCCAACAAACCAGGATTTTGTGGAAATCTTTATTTTGATGTCTGTATGTCCTGGAAGTATCTCTTAATTTGCTATACTTACTTTCGTGTCAGTTGACAGTAACATGAAGCTAATTCTAGTTCTTTTCAGTCATTTGGGAGTAGATCAGTCAGCAGTTTCTTTGCAGTAAAGGGGTATTAGCAGTAGTAGTTTGTAAATGTCATAGGAAAAATGCTCTTTAATCATTTACGTAAGATCAGTCGTTTTTGAGTGAAGGCCACGAAAAAGTTACATGTATATTTTTTTAAGTACGTAAGATTTCTTTTCCCCAACACCTTAGAGATAGAGTGACGAATAGGTTTATTTATTTATCTGCTTTTAAATGTGGATTACCGGTATCCCTAAGCAACATCGAAATACAACATAATCCAATCAAAATATGCTGTTTCTTCCTCCAGAACGATTTCCATTTGAACTTTCTTATCTCCCAACTTTCCAATCTTTCTATGACTGCATCAATACTTTCATCCGTTGATTCTGTCATTTCTGGAACTATGAAAGCCATTTGATCTACCTCTGTATCGATATCTATATTATTTTATCTTTCTTTGACATCATCTCAGTCATTCCAAAAACTATGTATTCGATGCTAACATTACTCGTTCTCGATTATTTTGACGTCACATCTTTCTTACCCCTTTCGGTGCCAGTGGTGTCTTATCCACACCGTTAGCGTTACTACTAATCGCTTTAAAAATACGTTTTCAAGCCTACTTTCATCTTTCTAACATAAGGAGTTTCTGAGACACACCATTTTTGAAATAGATCTTAAACCACGTTTTCCCCTTTAAACCCATCTGTTCTTCCCGTAAGAACAAATTTTAAATAGCCTACGATCTCAACCAGACTTTGTTCTCTTCGATACAGTTACTTACAAGTTTGCCAAACTATGTGAGTTTGTATACCGCAGAAACAAAGAAACGAACATGTATTTTTATATATAAGCCTAGCGTCAATTACTCGCTTCGGTTGGATAAAATAAGCGCTCTCAAATGGATAGAAACAAATAAAATATAATGACAACCAGAAACTAATAAGAAATCTATATAAATAAAAATTAAATATTACCTTTTTTGGGCAGAATTTCAATTTAAAGTGCATCGGAAGTATCACTGTTCATCTAAGCGACCCAGAAAACTATGGATTCGACGGTAATATCGGGCATTTTCGATAATTTTTATATCTGCCGCTGCCCATCCTATAAGTTCTATCGTCAAAGTGAAATAATAAAAAAAACAATTGAGGCCAGAACTTTATCTCTGTTGAAAATTCTATCAAGATTGATCGGGTGATTCAAGAGTTACTAAGTCACAAACATAGTAACTGTCATTTTTGGATCAAGAGATCCAATATATTTTAGTCAAACAATTTCTTGTAAGCCTTATATCTGGAGCGCTACATATAATGTCGGCAAACCCAAACTACTAGTTAACTCAGTATTATGTGGTTATTCCGCAAATAAAATACGGAAACTGCTTTTGAAGGCCGTTCAAAAATTTTGTGGCCACTGATCCAAAAACTAACTATTGGTCAAGATCGCAATCTTTTGATGCATTTCTATGACCATTCCAAAAATTATTTTGATTTATATAGAAGATAGATAAACCACATGTTCTCATTTATGTCCCTTTACGTTCCCTGTAGGACACATATGAAGAAAATATTTAAATAGAATTGGTTTTACTAGACTATAGTCTGTTAAAGTTACTTAGAAGTATCCCAAGCAAAACAGCACACAGACAAACAAACGGAGCAATACTCGCCTTTATAAATACTGTATAAAATGACTACCAGAAATGATAATCTTTGTATGGGAAGAATAATGTTTATCCGCAATACTTGAAAATAAAGTACCGAGATGAATAAATAATGAATATCGATGAATTTGGTCTTACTCTTGTCAGAAAAATGAATATTCTACGGGAGTATATATATTCTAAGGGTGCTCATCCATCCCCTTGAACATGGCTGAATTCAACACTGAATGTATACTTCTTTTTAGAAATTAGTTTACGTAAAGTGCTTCATGTTTCTAACATGAACAATTCGTTGTTATACTCTACGCTTACATAAATTTTAAGCCTTGTCTTCTGTTTTGAAACCCATCTTCCTTTCTTTGAATACTAACCAAAAAGTTCTATATAGTCTATAAGGTACTGGTATGTGTGTATATATGTTGAGGAATTAGAATTAAATGAATTTATATTTTAAAATCTATAATAATTGGCTCAAATAGAGACAAATAAATGTAACAAAATTAAAGACAAAATTAAAGATAAAATTGAAGATAAGAAATTACAAAACGCAAAATTAAGTAAAAGAAAATACATTTCAAAATTATGATGAGATTGTAGTTTTGTAGAAATTATTGTTTTGGTTTTATGTAATATGTAAATACAGACGTGTGAATGTGCAATGTTTTGACGACTAAGGGCAACGAAGAAGTAATGCAGAGTAAGAAATATTGTGAGAGTCGTTGTAAAACTTATTTTGTTATTTTTTAATTGTTAACATCAACACAAATTTTAGGATGTGACAAAACTGTCAGATTACGGAGATAGACGTCTGGAGATTTAGTCTATTTGATGATCATTGCAGAAATGTGAATTTCGGCAATGAGATAAGCAAACACGCAAGGTGGCAGTTTGGAAATTGATGTGTTCGAACTAAATGTCCTACCAAGATTGGAAGATCATTCGAAGAAGAGCATTCTAAGACGTTCATTAGAGGCATAGTTTTCTAAGGATTATTATTCAACGAGATTTATTTAGAGAGTAAGTCGTCAGAGAATAGTCACTAGCCATGGTGAACTAGTCTTTAGTATTATTTCTACAACAATTTAACGTTCTAAAATCTTGGTAGTATCATCATTACAAGTGGTTTGGAGTTAGCTCTGCTGCACCTTGCTTCCTGAGGACCATCATCAACATCGAGTCAGAAGGTATGTGTTTGCTATCCGATCATTGTTGTCAAATAGAGAAAATAGTCAGACTTCGCGGGTTGTGATCTGATAATGTTTTGTACATTCTCTACACAACACAGTACACTTTAGTAACGAAGTTCTTTACTGAAAATACAAATGTTTATTAATGAAACTTGGCATGTGTTTATTTTTATGAAATTAGTTACTGACTTTTCCCGGACATTATAGAGAATGTTCGGAGGACAATCTCCCTGCGTTTTGAGCTACGCAATTGCTATAGAAGGCACACTAAGAGGGTTCACATGGTTTAGGCGTTCTTTGGTTCGATTGTTAGTTGTGAAATTTGTTAAATTACCCACCAATGACATGGTACGCGACCTTTCGTTCGATTCCCGATCGGTTCATTGCTTTGGATTACTAACTTACCCACCAATGATATGGTGAATGCAGCCCTTGGTTTGATTCCCGGAAGAATTAGAAGAATAAGTTAGGTTAAAATGATACATTGAAATATATTAGAGATATTTTTTATTTTTAGAATATTAGAATTATTAGACGAGGTTAAGGTTGATTATTATTATGTGGCGTTATTATCCTTTTAGAATAGTAAGATATTATAAGTTATATGCGGAAAATAGGTAGTATTATAATAAATGAGTTAAGGAATTATTAAAACTCGTGCACAAAAAACTAATAAAGGAATACCATTAGAAGTAGAAAATTTATTTGATATTAGAACTCCGGAGAGATGGAGATAAGATAAAACTGTAACACAAAGCATAGAAAGTCCGAAGATAGTGTTTCACGAAGGCCCGATTAGAAATTTTCCATCTAGTCTTCTGCCACAATCGTTCACGGAAGCCTTTCCGTCTATTTGCAACTAGATGAAGAATTAGTAAACAGAGAGAAAACTTGTTCTAGTAAAGTAGAAGAATCTGTGGGATCTAATAATAGTAATAAGAAAATAGAAACAGAGTTTCGAAATAAGAGAGAAATGGCATCTAACGTGACGGTTTATTCAGATGTCAAATTGAATATCAAATTTCAATTAAATTTAATCAGATATCAAATTAAAATTGATTTAAGATCTGACAATGATATAATCGGATTTTTCGATGAATTTGATGACGCATGTCAAGTAGCAAGCGTCACAGAAGATAAAAGAAATGAGCTATTGCCTAGCGTTTTTCGTGGAACAGGTAGGCAAGTGGCTGAAGTTATTCCTCAAACGAAAAAATCTAGAGGAAAATGCGTATAAAGATTTACAAGAACAAATAATTAATGAATTTACAAAGACGAATGTAACCTTGGATATTGAAGAGAAGTTAAGGGGGCGATTGCATCAGGAAGACGAACCTATCATCAATTACATGTATGATAGGCTAGTAATGTGTTAACGGTTAAAATTCAAGATGTCGGATAAGAAGAAAATAGGTATTATTGTTGATGGACTGCAACCATATTCTATGGAGAAAGTCGGTACAAATGCATATTCTACGATAGATAAGTTTGTAGAGGACTTGCAGAGAATCGAAAAGAATAAATGTAAAATAGATAAGAGAATAAAGAGAGAAACGGGTAAAGTTGCTATAAAAGATCTAGTTAAGAAAATCAAGGAGCAGGCAGATTGTGAAGATAGCGATTCGGATAAAAGTAGAGTAGTTCTTAGAAAAGAAATGCGTGGTAAATCAAAAGCGAAAGTGAAACAGGAACCACCGAGCTTGACCCAACTAACGCAATTAGAAAAGAAACTCGAGGAACTGCAGTTAGCATTGTCAGCGAAGGTTAAAAATGAAAAAAAAACAGTCAAGTAAAAAAATGGAGGTAGGAATCAACGGTTTGAAAACAACAGAGGTTTTGACATCGTGGAAGAAACCAGTACCGAGGAAACAATGGTTGAAATTGGAATAACCAAAATAGGAATCAGGATAGAAGTAGGTGGAATAATTATCGAGGAAACGGCAATTATCGAAATAATTACCGTGGTAATAGAGGTAATAGCTGGAGAAATAATCGAGGTAGACCGAATAATTACTGGCAAAACAGTAATTCATCTAGAAATATGCGTTCTCATAGTTCAGCACAAAGCGAACAACAACCACGTTACGTTCAGGTTGTTCCTACTCAAGTTAATGGGACAAACTTTTTATCAACCAATTGGAAGTCAGAATTTAAACTAAATACATGATTTATTTGCCGATAGATATAGAGGATAGAGAAGTTAAAGCTTTGATAGATAGCGGTCCTCAAATTTCAATTTTAGATGAAAAATTAATTCCCCCTACTGCAAAAGTAATTCCGCAACAAACTAAAATGAAGGAAGTTACTCCAAACGTGTTAGTAATTAATAAGATAGCAATAGTGAAATTTAGAATGGCTAATCAGACTTCATTTATCATATCGGGTAATCAAGAACTTCACGTATCAAGTTTTGATTGGGAATGACTTTTTGAGAACTCAAAATTGTAAAATTGATTACGGAAATAATAAATTATTGATTCAGAGATTTGGCAAACCTCAAGTAAGGAGGGAAACTAGTGCAGAAATGGTTTCAGTTTCGGATAATGCAGCGGTTGGTGTAAAAGTTTGTATGAAACCGAAATGGACTTTAAATCAGAAAGTGAAATTATGTCCAAGGAGCCGAACCGTAGTTGAAGTAAATTTAGTAAATTCGTGGAATGGAAACGAATATTTATTGGATCCTGACAGAGAATTAGAGAAGCAATTTAATATATTAATACCACGAGTCCTGTTGTCTATAGAAAATAATAAATTAGAAATTGTTAATCCGGCTAATAAACTAGTAACGTTGATACGTAATCTAAGAGTTGCAAATGCAGAGGAGTGCAAAAGTGAACAACAGTTGCGAGATGAAGGATAATCTCAGGAAGATATTGACAAGGTATTAGAGGCTAGGCAGAATTTTGATAGATCTAGGATAAAGTGTGGAAGTCAGACCAAACCTGTGATTAGGAAAAATAGAAAATTTGTGCAATGACTATGCTGATGTTTTTGCGTGGAAAGAAAATGAATTGAGGAGATTCAAAAATGTGGAACACCGTATTGAGCTTGAAACAAAAGTTCCCTCCAGGCGTCAGCAATATCCCATACAGATAGCGTTGCAGGATAAATTTAAGGAACAGATTAGTATTCTGCTAGACCACATCGTCATAGAGGAGTCAAATAGTTCATACAATTCGCCCATGTTATTTGTTAAAAAGCCATCGGGGGCGATAAGAGCCTGTTTGGACTGCCGATGGCTGAACCGCCATGTTAAGTTCCATAGCATTGCATTACCACCTATACACCAGATACTAACGTGTATGGGGGAACAAATTTTACTTAATTTTGGACGTTAAAGCGGCATATCATCAGGTGACTATTACGAAGGAGTCACGTGACTGCACTTCCTTTAAGATCCCAGGTGTTGGAGCGTATGCATATAAAGTTTTACCGATGGGGTACGTACAATCACCCGTAGTTTACACGAAAATCATGGCAATGACGTTAGCAAATATTACTCCAGATGCAGTATCGTATTACATGGACGATATATTTGTATACACGAACGAACAGGAGAAAATGTTCAATGTGTTGAAGTCAATTTTCCAGAGATTAAAACATTACGGTTTGAAACTTTGAGTAGAAAATTGTCAGTTTGTAGAAGAAAAGGTATTGGTGTTAGGACAGTGATGCTGGATATGAAATTAGCCCTAAAATTGTTCAAGCGATCAAAGTATTCAAACCACCGAAGTCACCGAAGAAATTGAAGTCATTTCTTGGGTTGACGAATTATGTCAGAAAGTTTTGCAAAAACTATGCTGAAATTGCTGCTGTATTTTCACCACTATTGAAGAGAGGTAACAAGTGTGTATGCAAAGAAGAAGACCAGGGAAGTTTTGTGAAGCTAAAACAGGCGTTGATTGAGGCACCACTTTTAGCACCTTTCCGTAAAGAACTGGAGACCCGGGTGTGCACTGATGCTTCCATGAACGCAATTGTAGCGGTATTAATGCAAAAATAAAAAAGTGGTGAGTGGACATCAGTTGTATATTCCAGGAGAGTTTTGAGGCAACAGGAAAAACAAAAACAAATTGTTGAATTGGAAATCCTTTGGGTGTTGGACTCGTTTCGAGCCTTTAATTACTACTTATTTAATAAAGAATTTGAACTTTCGACCGATTACCGTTGCTTGAAATATTTACAAGCTACACCAAAATTATCTCCTAAATTATTGCGTTTGAGTCTTGAATTAGCCCAATATAATTATACGCCAATCCATTGCCCGGGACAAAAGAACCCGCGTGATGTATTGCTGCGTAATACAACAATTAAACCGACAGAAGATGACATAGAAGTAGATGCATTGCCGATTAACAAGGATGATCTTCAAGTAAACTTGACGTTTGATGATAACGTAAATCTGAGAGAACTACAGCGAAATGACGCATTTTTCGGCCCGAATTATGAAATCGATTGAAGAAGCGGACGGGACCGATGTGAAAGCTGAAGAACAATCGAGATTGTATACGATAAAAGATGGGAAACTTTATCGAACCCAGAAAATGGCGTGTGGTATGAAGTTATTATGTATCCCGTTTTCGCTTCGGGAACAAATGTTTAAGAATATCCATTGTTCCGTATATGGAGGAGGTTATTTTTCGTATGGTAAATGTTGCAAGAGAGCATTAAGAACTTTTTTTTCCAATATGAAAAAGTTTTTTATGACAAAGTAATGGAATGTATTAGCTGTCAAGTGCAGAAGAGGAAGTCAGGAAGGACTAAGTTTCATGGGCAGACCTTTCCTAATTATGCACCTTTTCAATTCGTAACCCTCGACGAAATTGGTCCGTTTAAAAGATCAAAGAATTATCGGAATAAGTATGTTTTAGTGTTTGTAGATAATGCAACGCGTTACGTAATAGCGAAAACTGTTCCGGCAATCACGGCAGAAATTATCGCACAAGTTATATTTGAAGAAATAATTACAAAGCACTGGATTCCCGAATTTCTTAATATCGGCAGATTTTCCAGTCACCGGAGTAAAATCATGAAAGAGATGGCTGAGAGATTCGGAATGAATCTTCATTTTGCTAACACTGAATCCCATTATACTGTGGGCATAGCGAAAAGAGTAATAGGGACCATCGAACAAATGATGAAGCATTACATTAATAAAGAGATTACGAATTGGGATGATGTCCTACCCAGTATTATTTTACGATGAATACTCAGATACATGATGGAACACCGTATTATCTGTTGACTGAAAAGGAACCTAGAACATTTTTAGAAAAATATCTGGACATACCATGTGAAAATGTGGATAATGAGACTAGAATGCAAACCGTTAGAGAAGCAAGGAAGTTGGCATATCGGAATCTACACAAGAAGTTTAAGCACAGAAAGAACAGATCGAGAAAAAGTATGACCAACCGAGTTTTGAGATCGGTCAGCAAATCTTGATGAAATAAATGCTGGGATTCTAGGCTGTTTTGGAGGAAGATATAAGAGGTACTATACTAGAGAAAGTTAATAATAAGTCATAGAGTTAAATATGAGACATCGAAAAGTGAGAAGAAAGTTGCCACAGTAGACATCAGACGAATTAAATCATTTATAAGTTCAAAGGAAGACAAGGAAAATGAAGAAGAGGAAGATTATGATTCGGATAGTGATGATTAGCAATGGAAATAGGATATGAAGAAGAATGGAATTTCGAATATTTAGTAGAATTATTAGTGAAGAAATAATAATCTGTGCACGATGCGTGTTTATGGGTTACCAGTCAGTAAGGCGGCTGGCACTCAAACAAAGCCTCGTGAATGTCTGAGGAAATATAGATATTTTAGCATTCAGAACCTACAAAAATGTATTGGTCACAGAGATTAGTGATTTTTTTTAATTAGAGCATATAAATCATTAGAGACATTTATATTTTAGAGAATTTAGCAAAGAGTATTCCTCAGGTGTAGCTAGGCAAACAAATAAATTAACAATTAAATAAACTTTAAAAATAAATAAATAATTAAATTAAATTAAATAAATAAATAAATTGACAAATAGGAATAAAAATAGTAATTCGATAATTTTAATTAACTTCAGAGTTCATTTGGAAGTTAAATAACTAAAAGTAATATGATGCTAAATGTTTAAATAATATAGTATTTAACAAATCATTAGAGAATTGCCAACAAAATTCAGAAAATTGTTTAGGTTAAGTGTTATTTGAATATACACACGCTGGAGTAATAAACTCATCGTTAAAACAAGGTTATCGAACTAAATTACAGAATCATCAGGGAATAACATCGACTAAATTAGAATATGGTAATAACAGATCCTATTTTGTAAATTACAAGGATTTTGATTGTATAATTATTGGTGACTTGGCAATACCTACTAGACAAATTATTAACGTACAAGATAAACATGTAAATGTAATGGGGAATTGGTCGGAGAAACAACTAAATCTTTCATTACACACTCAAGAGCTTCATGAACTAACTGAAAATTAAAAGTTGAGACTACTGTGCCACAACTTGTTGTTACAACGGAGTATATAACATATGTAATTTTTGCAATAATGATTGTATTATTATTAACGATAAAAGCGTTAATACTGTTGTACTGTAGATTATATGGAGAAATTAGGAACTTTAAAATGCAAAATGAAGATGCATAAGGCATATAATAATAATAATAATAATAATAATAATAATAATAATAATAATATAAAACGCACCTGAAGGAATACATTCGTTGAGATATTGCTGGAAAAGAATAAAAATTAATTAAAAAGTAAAATAGAACAAATTCAGGTACTTACCTATCAGCTAGGAACAAGTTGACTAAGGGGGTATTGATCCTAGAACTGTAAGGCAAGAAGCTTAACCGGTAAAGAAAAGAACGGAAGCGAAGCTGAGACCGATTGTTAGAAATCAAGGATGATTAAGCATGGTTAATAATAGATAATATACAAGTAAGAGTAGGATAGACAACGAAGTAACACGATACGAATAGACAGAAAATAGGAAAAACTAGGAGAATCTAGGATCAAAACAGAAAAATGTGGAGAGATATCTAGAAAATCTATGATTTATAATTTTAAATACATAGAAATAGATACTATAGAATAATAAAGACTGAATAGGAGAGACTCAGCGATAAGATATTTATATAAATGTTAATGAATATTGTGTTCACGAGAAGATAGGTTAAGTATTTTTTTTAAACTAGCTAGTATCATCGTATTGCAGTATTATAGAATTATATAGCGAGAAAATAGAGAATAAAAAGCTTAAATAGTAAAGCAGGACAATAGAGTTTATAAGTACGTATATTTTAGAATATTTTATCAAATTATTTAATTTTAATAACAATATAATAATATAGGGATTTAGGACGTTTTAAAAGCATTTGAGTGTTGATTGCATCTCGCAAGATGCGTAGAGTTAGTGGATTATCAAACAAGCGCTGAGAATCACGGAGGAGTTTGTTCCATGCGGATTTCCGAGGTTCTCCGAAGATATCCGAAAAGGTACGGCGATGTACGATGGCAGATCGTTTGGCGTCGGAACACCCAGATGGCTGAAGGCTGTAGACACGCCTACCATCAATGCGAGAGGATGCGAGGAGAGCTATAAGCCTGCCATAGGAGGCATTCATTGAATGCAAAATTAAAATTAAAAAGTGTTTGAAATAATCTAAAATAATGCTAAATCGTTAATAAGGGTTAAGTTATAGTATTAGATATTTAAATATGAATTTAAATAAAGATTATTTAGAAATATAACAACAGGAATGTAGCGTAATTTGCAGGTTGAAAAAAACGTCGAAAATAAATATGTAATTCAAGGGACTATTTTAGTACTACAAAAAGTTACATATAATAGGAGAACGATAATAAACACATTGCGTCTAAGAAGCAAAGTTATGCGTAAGGAAATGCAATGAGCAATGAGAACATAAACGCCTAACGTATGAATAACGGGATTGGAGAATACAATCTAAATGAGTTGGTAGACAGAAATATGAGTAATATTATTATTAAGTTTCTAAAATTAATTGATAATACCATCAAGTCAATAAAGTTTATAGGTTTTCCTCTGTTTATTACAGATTATCGTAACTAATGGATAACAGCAAGTTATGTTTTTACGTTGCGATTTTCGTCGTACTGATTGTACTAGTAATCATAATTAGTATGATTACAGGCTATATTCTAGTAAAAATAGGGAAGTTAGACAGTAAAAATTGTAAGATTATTAGTACCAGAAGCGAAACTAATTCTGAAAGTTTTTATAAGAAACCGATTGTACGCCCAGCAATAAGCAAACATTACCTGTCTGTACCGATAAACGCCAGGGTTAATAAGAGTAGTAAAAAAATGCACACAGAAGTTAACAACACATGAAGATATAAAAGCACACACTATTTTTCAAAACAGTAGTAATCACAGTAAAACAGATCACAATTCGCTGAGAATGGTTATTACACAGGATAGCGAATTTTCAGATTGCAAGCCATAAAATAAAAATCAAGAAAACACTACTCAAATTTTGGAGAGTGCAGGTCCAGCGGATTCCACGAGTACTTCCAAACACAATGATTTAGGTTGTTTACGGACCGAGAATGAGGTGAAAACACCATCGACGGACAAGGACAAAAAAACCAATAACAGCTAATATGTGCCTTGCCAAATTGTTGTAATATAACCGTAAAATTATTGAAATTAGGTGAATACTGGAATATTGAATCTATTTCGCGACTAGAAGTGAGGCGCACTGAAAGCGGAAATCTGTTCTTGATTTCGTTCAAGGCCAAGCTTTGAAATTTTTGAACACTCAGCACGAAGGGGGGTTCACAATATATATATATATAAAGGAAAACAGTTACGAAAAAACAGTAGTTGTGAAAATTCTAAAAGAACTTTAGACTTCTTTTCTTAGATTCGATATAGTCTTTCGAATGTATAGACTGAGTTAGGCATGAATCTTACCTCATTGTCAACCCCCCTTCGTGTGCCTTCTATAGCAAATGCGTAGCTCAAAACGCAGGGAGATTGTCCTCCGAACATTCTCTATAATGTCAGTAACTAATTACATTAAAATAAACACATGCCAAGTTTCATTAGTAAATATTTGTATTTTCAGTAAAGAACTTCGTTATTAAGGTGTACTGTGTGTTGTGTAAAGAATGTACAAAACATTATCAGATCACAAACCGCGAAGTCTGACTATTTTCTCTATTTGACAACAATGATCGGATAGCAAACACATACCTTCTGACTCGATGTTGATGATGGTCCTCAGGAAGCAAGGTGCAGCACTCCAAACCACTTGTAATGATGGTACTACCAAGATTTTAGAACGTTAAATTGTTGTAGAAATAATACTGAAGACTAGTTCACCATGGCTAGTGACTATTCTCTGACGATTAACTCTCTAAATAAATCTCGTTGAATAATAATCCTTAGAAAACTATTCCTCTAATGAACGTCTAAGAATGCTCTTCTTCGAATGTTTTTCCAATCTTGGTAGGGTTTTTATTTCGAACACATCAATTTCCAAACTGCCACCTTGCTTCACATCACGCCACGTGTTTGCTTATCTCATTGCCGAAATTCACATTTCTGCAATGATCATCAAATAGACTAAATCTCCAGACGTCTATCTCCGTAATCTGACAGTTTTGTCACATCCTAAAATTTGTGATGATGTTAACAATTAACAAATAACAAAATAAGTTTTACAACGACTCTCACAATATTTCTTACTCTGCATTACTTCTTTGTTGTCCTTCGTCATCAAAACATTGCACACTCACACGTCTGTATTTACATATTACATAAAACCAAAACAATAATTTCTACAAAACTACAATCTCATCATAATTTTGAAATGTATTTTCTTTTACTTAATTTTGCGTTTTGTAATTTCTTATCTTCAATTTTATCTTTAATTTGTCTTTAATTTTGTTACATTTATTTGTCTCTATTTGAGCCAATTATTATAGATTTTAAAATATAAATTCATTTAACTTTAATTCCTCAAGATATATATATATATATATATATATATATATATATATATATATATATATATATACAGGGTCATATTCAGAAGTAGTAGGGCTGAATTTTACCCGCGCGCGCGGAGCAATGTAGGGGGGACTGCAAGGGCGGATGTTATGGAGGGGACACTTGGGAACAGGTGTCGACCGGCGGCAGTCACGTGCGTACGTTAGTTGAGTGTGGACCACTGTGTTAGTGTTCCCCTGTTGTGACGCCTTTTCGTGAGTTGCGATGGAGCGAAATTTGGAGCAGCGGTACGGCATCAAGTTTTGCGTCAAACTGAGAAAATCAACGACCGGAATCAAGGACATGCTTACACAGGCCTAAAAGGAGGATACCATGAGGAGGATACCACAATCACACCGTAAAAAGAAGGCCTGAATTTGGAAATCGAAAGTGAAATCGATGTTGATTGTCTTTTTTGACCGTCGCGTTATTGTGCATAAGTAGCTTGTACCTCCTGGACGGAGTGTAAATGCAAGATTTTACGTAGAAGTGCTCACACGGCTGCGAAATTGGATCGCACGTGTGCGAGCAGAGCTGGTGGGAAAAAGGAAGCTACAACATGTCAACGCGCCGTACCATGGCGCTTGGATTGTGAGGGATCCTCTGACCAAATTCAGCGTTTCTACGTTGTCTCACCCCCCTAGGGATCTGATGTGGTACCGCGGAACTTCTTCCTGTTCCCCAGTATCAACAGCCAGCTCAAGGGGCATCGTTTCGACTCGGTGGAAGCGGTCCAAGCGACGACGACGAAGGCACTGACGTCTTCCAGAAAGCCTATGCGGCCTGGAAGGTTCGCTACCAGAAATGTGTGAATGCCCAAAAGGCCTATTGTGAAGAGTATGAAGTCGATTTACCAAAATGTTCAATAATTAAAAAAAAATCAGTCCTACTACTTCTGGATGCGTCCCTATATATATAAAACCTTTGAGAGCATTTCGTAAAGCTAGAATTTTCCAGGGTACTTACATATACTGAACTTTCGTCTGACTTTCGTCTGACGAGTAACAACCATTCTTAGCTTCCAGTAATTGGTGATGTCCTTTCATTTCTCTCATTTTCCCATAGAGATGGATGCGTCTCAGCTTAATGATGAACTATAAACGTCAAACAAGAAAAAAAAAGAATTATTAATGTCGGTGTCCTGTCGGCATACCCAATCACAAAGAAACATGAATTTCACGAATTCGCACATATTCCTACCTAAATTTCCTGAAAGACAATTCATCATGGATTATTTTTTTCGCTCATTTCAAAAAATCTGTTCGGGAACGCTGGACACTACACTAAACCTTTATAGCTTTGTGGACCTTCTGCTGAAACAAATTAGATTTTGTCAGAATAATGTCTTTTGTTCAAGGAAACGTACATATGTTAGATATTGCATAACCACTTTTTACATTTGCAGTGCTTGAGAGGTGTGTTGGTGCCATATACAACAAATATTTCTTGTAACGACATACCATTAGGTACTAAGCCATGAAGTTGAATGGCAAATATTTTATTTGGCAGCTACTTCACAGACACGTTCAGAATTCTTAACTTCTATCATTTGTAACTCAAACATTGCATATTACTTGTGTTCATTGTTTGTTAATAGTAAACTATAGATATTTCGTAACCCATACACTAAAAGAGTATCCATGTAATACATATTTTAAAAAGTGGGTTTTGGTCAGCTGTTTGCTCATCCTGAACCACTGTGCGACGGTTTGAATATGACTTCTCTAAAAGAAATTCGATTCCTAACGAACTGAAGCTCTATACCCTGGCCAAAATTGATGGTCATCCATCAAGGAGTTCTTGAGATTTTCTGTCTCTCCGAGGAGTCACAGACGTATTTGGTCTCTCTTTCGAACAGAGAGGCTAACTCTGTAAAAGGATATCGGATTGGTAAAAGGAACGTTTTTAAACAGACACATAAACCTGCATCTCAGATTAAAACAAATTATTAATTGGTTTAAACCGCAACAACACACGCTCATCTTCTAGACTGCTCAAGGTACCACTGACTAGCTTTTTTTGTTTTCTCCCGATGTAAATTAGATGGAGCTATCGCCTAATCGTTACTTGCGCTGCTGCCTTTGCAGCCACACTACGGTGTGTTTATAACTCTTATAGGAGCCACATGATTAATTGAAGAAATCTGAGAGATGGAGAGATGGTTATCCATTGTAACGTAATGGATATTGTCCCTGGTCCGTCGCGTGCTGTGGGATCAAACGATCCATCTTTTCGGAATGTTTTCAAGTGGTTGGAGGAGGAAGAAGGGAATGATAAAGATTTGACAGTTGATGAAAACTTTGCTTTAGAATCGGACTATGATACAAATACCATGATCGGACCATGAATCTGATCATGAATATTCTGTTAAGGTTTGCCGCCATTCTAGAGACTAAAACGAGAAAAAAGCAAAACGACTAGGTGTTAGTATTTTAAGAAAATTAATTAATCTTGATCACAAATGGAAATGGAAAAGATATTGGTCTTTGGTACAGTTTATAATAACTCAAATATTGCAATTTATAGCAGGGTTAAATTTTCCATTTAAAAGAATGACTTTTCATACAACCAGAATTTTATTAAAATGTTTGCCTTTTTATAAGTTTGTGTATTTTACATAAAAAGGACCCTTTAATTTTTTCATATGGATCATGTTTATGTGGACTCAAGTAAAAGTGTTTTTTTCCAATAGTAAAATAGTAAAATGAAAACGTGTAAAAGTTTTCGTCAATATATTTTTTATAGTAGTTCTCATGTAACGAATTTTGAAAAGGCTATTTGCATTAATTTTCTTAAGTAAACATTGTCAGAGAATACAAATGAAGGGTAAGGGGAAAAACAAGGAATGTCACAAAACTGCATTTTCGAGAAAACGGCGTTTTAATACTGAGTTGAGTTGAGTTGATTTTAACGTCCCTTTCAGCAGCAAGGCTATATGAGACGTGGACCTACTGATTAACGTGGAATCCGAACCACATGTGCTCCCGCCGGGAATCGAAGTTTTAATACTGAAAAACGTGTAAGAAACAATTGTGTTAGTCTAGTCTTTTGTCCCTTTTCAATGCACATTTCTACAATTGCGCATACATGGCATATACGGTCAAATAGTACCAAGGGTCACAAACAGGTAGGACAAAGCACTCGATAAAACACATTCATGGACATTCCTTGTTTTTTCCCCTTACCCTTCAAATGTACTTTTTTTTATTTTTCAATACAAATATTGGTTTATAACAACTGTAAATTATGTCAAAAATTCTTGCGTGTGTTGTTACGGCTTAATCTATTCACCAACATAGTGCTTTTAATTACTAATTTTACCCTGATAATAAAGATGACACACTAATCTATAGTTACAAATAACTTATACAAAATTATAGGATCAAAAATACTAATTAGTTTAATGTCATATCTAACAAAAAAGTGTGGTGCAAAATGATACCGACTTGCATGGAGCAACAATTTATGATTCTGATGATAAGTGTTATGAAAGCGTTTCGTGTACAATGATCACAATCAGAATCACAATTTATTTCACTTCTTTTTTCCGCAAATGATTATTTCCTGACTCTTCCTTTTATATCTTTTACGGGTCTGCATTGATTCTAGTCTATGGGATTTCATAATATACGATTATACCTTAATAAACAAATGTAAATATGAAAGAATGAGTTGATTTGAGTTTAGCGTAGATTTTAGCAACGAGGCTATGTGATACGTGGGCTTTCAGCATAGCGCGGGATCAAAACAGTGATGTTAAACTGAAACAATATGAAATCCCATGTCGAGAGGCAAAAAATTTCATTTTATGTGTGAATTTCCCACGTTATACTAATTAAAAGTATGCTGTAATATTAAAAAATAAATTTCTTTGTGTTACTCACTTTTTACAATATCTAAATGAATAAGCCGTAAATTTCGATCTTCTCGAAAAATCCCATATATGCTGCTTATTATCCCTTTCCGAGAAAATAAGGTCACAATCTCCCACGTTATGGGATTTTTCCCACATGTTGGTATCACTGGATCAGAAGCACCTGAGCTCCCGTCATGAATCGAACCCGGGTGTCCCACGATAAAAGCCGTACACTATTTTGTTTAGAACTATCATCCTTGAATGTTCCTGAAATCATTACACCATCCCTTTCACAACAAAACTTTCAAAAGGTGCATATTTTCGTACAATCGGAATACCCGTCTCAATTCAGCATAAACTATTGAATGAACAGTATAGAGTCCTTCTTTTGAAGTAAATGGTTGACAAACTATCTGTAAATGGGAGTCAAAATTTAAGCGCAAATGCCAAACATATCAGAACATAGAAGTGTGCTTATAATGTTCAAGTATTAGCAACTTAAATTTGTCATTTGTGAAATATACATCCAAAACTAAAAGCAAATGACAATAACATACCTATATACACATTATGAGTTTAGAGGTAACGAGCCACCTTTTGTTCAGATGTATTATTAAAGTTAGATTAAAATTTAAGATTAATTTATCTTTCTTCTTCATAATAGGCAACACTTTCAGATAACTTTTGAAAGGCATAATTCCTGAAAGGAGTGCACAATAATATTGGAACTGGAGTTGTTCCCCTGTCTTTGAGAATGTAGCTCTCCCATGTTATTGGTAAGAATTCACTTTGAGAGGTATGGAATATGACCCCCATTTTTGTAACATCTAAACTAATTGACAGGGAAAGCTGAAATTTTAAACCAAGCCAACATAAGAAAGGAAAAGTTTTAAAATCCCGTCTTTTAAAGAGTTTATTTCCGAAAAATGTACTTAGATTAGTATCATATCTAAGGCGTTATGTAGTTTCCAATCGATAACATAATCATAATACCGTTTACAGCAATTTTGTACCTGAAACTATTTCGGAGATAGGATAAACAGTGTTAAAGTATACAACAATGTTTTAAACGATATATTTGTGGGGCGTATTTAAAATGATCGTTACTTTCTTTTGAATTTACGTTTACCGTTACAGCAATAATACTTAGTTGGTATAAATTCTAGCAACTACATAATTTTATGTACTGTTGTGAACTTTAACTATGTTTATCATCTTTCCTTAATGGCTGGAAATATTATACTGACGTAAAGTTCATAAAGTTTATTTCGAATACTGAAAACCATGTATATTTCAGTTATCTAAAAGTACTTTTTCCAAATGAAGCCCTGTTAAACAATATCTAATTACCAATTCCTCGTTCCTATATATCATGACTTTATGATTTAATAAGATTTCTGAGACTGTCCAGTATTCCATTAATTACAGTATTTTATCCTCATTTATCTTAAACTATTTCCCTTTTATTACACTTACAATAAAGGTGAAAGGAATATAATACATTACTGTAATTCACAATTCTTTACTGTAATTGGTCTTTAAATTTATGTTTTTTGTGCACTCCAATGAATCTAATAAACATTACAATTATTGAGCAAATTCCGGACCAGTAATGTGATTGGACAGCTGACCAAGTATTAATTTACCAAGATTTAATTTATGTATAAATTCTGGTTGAAAATGTGCTTTCTCTATACATTAAAGAAGAAAAAATATAATCAACATGTTCATTCAGGTAAATTGTCTGAATATTAATTATAAATGAAAACATGTACATTCAAGTAATTTTCACTAAAATATGTTCCTTTAAATGCTAAAATTTATAGTATGATTCGATCATGAAAGAGAAGGAATTAATTCAAGTTTAAATTAGCATGTAAATCACAAATAACATTACAAATTATATTACTTATATTGAAGATTAGAAATGACCAAACATATGCTAACGATCCAAAATTTTGAAGAACAGATTAATGTAGTTGCGTTTTCAGTACATCAGTAATTTCCCTATACGTATTATCAATAAAATTTCTAATCTTCAATATAAATAATCTTCTAATGTTCTGGAAAAAATACTATTTATTAATTCTAATAAATAGAGCAACCATATAACATAAAAATCGTTAAATGTAAAATAAAATTTCCCCCCAATAATTTTAACCATACCTGTGATTGTAACCGCTATACATCTCGCCATTAGCAGATTTTATAAGCATAATAAAGTCTAATTGTCAAAAATAAAGCATGAAGCATAATGTGTAATACTTGTTATTTGAGAACTATATTTGCATGTACATATAAACCACAAAGAAAATATTTTCAAATATATTTCAGAAAAGGAACATTTTTAACAATAATGTAAGGTTCAAACATGACTGCACACTATGATGTAATAAACAATGTGTCTACTACACGCGCTTGCTGTAAAGAAACCTCTACAGTCGATAGTAACGAAAGAGGACTCGTCCATCATCGCTAATATTCGACTTGGGACCTAGGGGCCTTGAGTCAGCAACATTATGGTATAAAAGAGGAGAGCACACGTTAACAAGTATCAATCTCACCCGTTTGAACACACTACATAAAGACCTAAGACACCTGGCCATTGGGAAAACCTTACCCTCCTCAGATGAGAGGTTCCTTTTCGACATACTCAAAGACGCTTGGTCATTGGGCTGCCTTCCCTCTCTAAGACATTCAGTTATTGAGAGGAACCCAACCAAAAAGTCATAAGATGCCTGATCATTGGGTTGCTTTCACTTATTTACCTATATATTAGAGGAAACCTTACTTATTGCAATATACTTGTATTCAAGAGAAAAGTTTTGAGATAAAAAGACGATTCGAAAGTTCAATCGTGTACCGTATTTTGCTCTACCCTATAGAACAGAGAGAATTTTACATTGTGGAAGCGTCGGCGTCTATCCAACAGACGGACTGACCTATGGGACACTATTTTATTACCAGAAAAGAACTTACAAACTGTTCTACTAATATGAAGTGCAGTGTGTCAGTGTTAGTGATAATAAGACAGAATTGTACAAAGACAGTACCCGTGATGTATTAGCATTCCCATAACACTCTTTAACAGTAAATTGATTCATTTTACGGTGGCAGGTATTTATGTCGACAACTCGATCAGGAAACAATACGTAAATACAAAAGGAGAATTGTATTTCAGAAGCAGGCTCCCAAATACCAGTTAAGATTCCCCATCTAACTATGCGTAGATACTCAGGTCACAGTACAGACGACCCGGATCGATTTGTTATGTTATTCGATCATTTAGCTTTACTACAGGCATGGATCCCCGAAAAGAAGAGAGAAATACTATCGATATATTTGTAGGATACATCCCTCGATATTGTTTTACAATTACAAAACCAAAATCAATTTAATAAACGTGATTACGACAAACTCAAAACCAAAATAATTTCATTATCTCGCCCAAATTTACCAGCCTACATGGCAGAATTAGAAATCTTTCAAATTAAGCAAAGCGACAACGAACCAGTCGACGCATATAATATAAGGAAATTAAACGTCATTATACAGCTAATCCCTATGGCTTAGGAGGAACAGAAGATCCATTTCCTCTCATTAGGATTGCAAAGGAACCTTTTACAGAAGAAAAGTTTAGAATCATTTCAAACAGTACAGCAGTTGCAGGATCAACTCCTTGATTTAGAAAAGGATAAGATTCTCATGTCGAAGAGGAAGTATGTGGAATTGTCACAGGCAATTCATTTTTTAATCGGTAAACCCAGCCGCTCGCCAACATTTAGGCCTACCTTAAATGAATTTAATATACAAATTAATCCTACTTCGTTAATGCATGGAACAGCACACCTCTGAACCTGCACCTCATTACTCACAATAGTTGCAGTCTGCACGTACACTGCAGACAACTTCCAGGACACAGTCAACTTCCACTCAACCTGAAGTTTTAAATCCGCATCCCCAGCAAAATCAAAACTCACCCTCACTATCTCCTCATTGTGACCTTACTAAGCTAGCTAAGCAAAAGGACTGAACTTCCATTATGGGTAGCGCAGAGTGCCATGAGGACTAACGTTAACCGTAATAATCAAGGAAAGCAGTCATGAAAACTGACAACAAAATGAGGGCGCAAAAAATAATACCAAAGGAAATAATAGTGGTAGGCAAAGTACAAACTTAAAAAAGGCGCTTAAATATGTGTGTGCAATATGCTATAAGAAAAATCACGGAGCATTGTAGTGTTGGATTAACCCTAGACATTCCAAAAAGAAAAACGAGTAGGTGGGCAAGCAGGCCAAAGTCAAGCCTCTTGGCCCATTTTAGGACAGTCGGAGCGGGCCATACAGAACCCAACACTATCAGAAAATAAACAAGACCAAAATAGTCATAAAGAACAAGCAGTAGCGAGAATTTTTTGTGATACGGAGGATAATTTTTATACTCAGTCAAATTGGGAACATGTCAAATTGGGGACAGAAAATATTGAAGTAAATTTAAGCAGTCTACCAATAATAATTGATACGGTTCGAGTCATAGTCTTTATCCAGACTACCACCAAATTGCAAATTAATACCATTCCAGACTCGTATAAAGGGCTTTGCTAACAAAGTCCTGATTTTAAATGAAATTAAATTCAAAACTTCACCACTACATTTTCACATTAATTCCGCATTCTAGATACAGACCTCAGTCCGATTTTGGAAATGACATTCTTACTAGGCATTTCTGTTTAATCGACTTGCAGCATAATTTTATATCATTACTTAGAAATCCTAGGAAACCTACTTTTTCCAATGAAAATCGAGAGACGGAAGAAATGCCACAAGCAATTACTCGTCCTTTGTACTTGCAAATATATGCAGATGTCTTCATAGCTAATAAAATTACAATCCCAACAAAACCTGATTTCTACTTCCCGATTTCAATTACGAAGAAAAATAATGATGTAGTGTTATATATTGTAACTCCACTAGAATCACTAGTAGATAGATACGGATTGGAGGTAATGGCAATGAGACTAAAAGGTAACGATCTTACACTGTTAATTTCACACCCCATGGTGCGCATAATCACTTTAACTCTTTGAAGGGTGGTGGTTACTTACGCTAAGCCACTTTTCTATTGAAAGTCTTACTTCCTTGTGTGGGTGGTTTTTAACACTAACAATTTATAAAGTTTCTTTGTAGCTCCCTAGATGGCACTGCAAGGTGTTTATGGTGAAAGCAACGTTTTGGCGAAAAAACACACATTTTGCATTCAAGTAGATTTCGGTAATTTCCATTTTGTTTCGAGTGGCCATAATAACTGTACTTTCTTGCGATTATAGTATTATAAAAGTGCTTGGTTCCTTGATCAGTTGTCTCTCGTGATAGTACGAGAATTGTAATAAGAATTGTAATCTAATTCTTTTATGTGTTTTGACTCTCTCAAAGTTGGTGGTTAGTACAGGTAACCACCGCGCTTTTGAGCAGTGACTGTTATAGAGAAAAGCATGGCGGGCAAGATTATTTCTCAGTATCTCTCAGTTATTTCCAAATTTTGTTGCACCCAAACAGCACCAAATATATGACTTTCAAGGTGAATCATACATACAAAATTTATAAATTTCTAATATACGTGATAAGCCATGCTTCGAGCTCTCAAAATTTGAATATTGTAGTTAAAATAATTTTAGATGGTTTACCAAAACGCATTATAAATTTTGCGGACGACCTTGTAATTAGTTCATATATGTGGGAAGAACAACTTTCCGATTCGGATCTTTTATTTCAAAAACGATGGAAGTATGACTTTAGGGCCATTCCGAAGAAGACACTTACTATATAAAGCAGTGTTGCCACAGTCGTAACTCTGTAATGGGCTGAAAAATAATTCCAAATTAAAACAAAAAGGGCTGAATTCATTATTTTATACCAACGGGGGTAAAAGTATCGGTGTCACTGTCTTCTCAGATTCAGAAAATATCTGTGGCGTCCCCCACTCCATAAAAATTACAATGGGCAAAGATAGGCACAGGGGACTGCGTGACGTCATGCATCCCCCTACTGTTTCAGATCCACTTTTATCCCTGAGTGTTTTATCACTTTTATACATGGCTCTATGACATGAAAGTAACAGAGGTAAAGTTCTATAAGAGTTTATATCAAGAAAGTGTTTTTTTTTTAATTAATTTTTAAAAACATCCAAATATGACGACTAAAATTTCTACCACACTGCTTCTTCTTTTCCTTTCCTTAATGCGCAGCGCGGATGCGCTCATCTAGCATCATTTGTTTTCCGGTATAGTTCGAATTACTAATTTTCTACACAACGTTCGTAGCGTTATGCGGTGCAGCGTCACAGAAATGAATGTTCAACAGCATTTTTAACATGAGTCCAACACACAGTATGAGTAACTTGAAATGTAGGAAAAGTCTTACTGACACTTTTTAAAATGTGACAAGTATTTTTTAAATGGTGCTCAATTGGGTAGAATTGTACTAACTTTTTCACAAAAGGGGCTGAAAATGCCAGCGTGGTACTAACAGGCCGATGAATGACAAAAAGGGCTGAATTTGGTACAATTGTACCAAGTGTGGCAACACTGATATAAAGCACTACTAGTCTAGTATTGGGATTACTTGTATCGGGGGAGAAGATCAACATTTCACCGAAAATAGCAAATAAGGTAACGGATTTTATGAAACGGCTTACAAACGAATTCGCAAGATCTTGCTTTGCTTCTATCTCCGAAGTCACATTAAGGGCTTCACTAGTAAGATAAAATTTTTCAAACAGCTTCTTATTAATAATCCTAAATTCAAAGAAATAAAAAGCAGTGAATTATTTGTTATGAGTTATTTGAGAAGGTAAAGGAGGTCATTTTGAAACTCCCATCTTTCTCTCTCTTTCAACAGCACCTAGGGCATATGAGACGTGAACGTGCATCTTAATACGAGATTCAAATCACATGAGATTGTGGCGGAAATCTCAGACGGGTCCCCATGTCAAGGCCATATACGCAGCTTTGTTGTGAGGGAGCTCTATAATGTTGTGAGGGACAATGAATAGTTTCCTGCACTACTAATATTCATAACACCTGATTTTACCTTAAAGAAAAATACTGTATAAAGCGATTCTACGTTACTGTATTAATTTAATGTTGATGCAAAACTAAATGTGAATATAATGTCTGCACGATGATTCCTACTTCCGTAATTATTTATAATATATGTTCTGTCCTGCAGTATAAACAATATTTGAAGTAAAAGTATTTTAAGTTAAACTCTTTGTGTTTCCGTTTACATCATAGCATTCCTTACTCTGAGTGTATGTTGCCTTGGCTGTTCGTATGGCAATCCCTTATACTCAAAGAATTCCTCTGCAACAACGACACAGAGGAGAATAGCAGACAGTTAACATGATGTGGGGTAAATCATTATAAGTGAAAAGTATTACTATCATTTTTTCTAGTGACTTTGTTTCAAAGTAAACAATACTACAACATATAAGATTGATTTTGTGTCGCTTACAATCCAAAATTATGGCAATGTATTTCGAGGTTAAGATTACAAAGTGCAATCGAGATTGTGTATCCCCTCTACAATTTAACATTTTTCCATTACAATGCTTGATATGTTGTTATCTGTTCATTATATATGGTACCCCAATTTAGTTAACTCATATTACCTAGGTATGTAAGTAGAGATGTAACGGAGAAAGGAAAATCTAATATAAAATGCCATGAATAACCGCATACTAAGAATCTGAGCACACAATGAAAAGAAATACGATTATTTTTAAAATATTGTTTTTGGCAAAGAACTGAACATTGTACGTACTTGACTTAGATACATTTTAACACAGATATTAAAGAAATTTTCACTTGATAATAGTAACTTCAGTGCTTTCTTTTTTCTTAATTCTTTTAGTTACTATTCTAACTCTTTATATCTACTAAAGTAAATGTCTAATCTATCCAACAAATATCGTTAATGCTAAGTCAATTTTCAATTTAAAAAATAGATTGATTTATACATAGTGTCTGAATTCTTTAACAAAATACGAAGCAGTTTCTTGAACACATGATTACAGCAATCTGATTGTACTATGTCAGTTGATAAAGATTGACAATTATTTATTTTTCTTAGCAACAAAATAATTGCTTTCTTATCCACATTGACTGTAATATAAATGAATTAGATATGTCTAATATTATGCTTTTTCTTAGACTTGTTTTTGAAATATGTGGCAAATTTGAAGTCTAATTAAAATATTTTACAATTCCTTATCATTCTAAATATTTGAAAGACTATTTTAAGTGGCATAGTTTTTAAATGGTGCAAAGTCTGTAAATGTAATAGATCTCAACATAATATCTTAGGTGAAGGGACGTATACATTTTTTTTAAAGCAAATTAAATTATTTTGTTTATAATGAAAAATAATGTAAGTCTGCCCAAATTGATTTGATGTACTATCACTTTCTAAAATATCATATATATACAACTACTAGATAATGTTGCTTGCTTAATGTTTGAACTTTTAGGTACTTAAAATTGTTTTCTTTCCTTCCAGGATTCCCACGGTTCTGAGGATAAATCACAGTGGAAGAGAATAGCATCATGGAAAGGACTAACAGACATATAATGGGATGTTAATTTACTTTGAACTTCTTAGATTTCATAATGTAATACATTGGAATTATTTTAATGGACTCTAGTCAAGCTATTGGAAATATGAGTTTATTTGATTGAAAAAAGAAAACTCAAAGTTGTGTTTTATAATTTGTAAATTGTTAAGTATATTGTAAATATAGATCAACTTACAATATATTATAAAACCAAAATAAAAAAACAGCTGAATATAATTAGTAACTCGTTAATTTGAATAAGCAATAACACAATCCATTGCTCTGTCTTCAATACATTAATTGATTTAAATGGAAAGTAAAGTTCAGAAAGATGATAAAAGTAGGCAAAAAAAGTAGAAAATAAGCTACATGTTGCCTACACATAATTATTAACAAACTAACAGTATATTGAAGGTCATTTCCTTCAAAATAATAAATGGAAAGAATAAGAAAGAATAATCTGCTTTTTTAAAAATAGGTTAAAAAAAACGGTTTTCTTCAATTTATTGATACGTCCATCAGTGTTACTCGCAACCGAGCAACTTATACTTAGGAGACGAAATATTCCTCTCTCAGCGTGGTGTACATCAATGCGACCCTTTTGGTCTTGGTTTGTTCGCATTAACTTTACAATCCATCGTTAACAAGTATCGATATGGAACTGAATATATGGTATTTGGATGACGGGACTATAGCTGGAGACAAGGATACGGTACTACAGAAATTAAAAATGATCCGTTGATAGGCTAAGGAGATCAGATTACAAATGAATTTCTCCCAAGGTGAGGTCAGTCTTCTTTGAGTCTCCAATGAGCAGGCTAATAATCTTGGCGAAAGTTTGAATATGCTGCTGTTTTAAAATTTCTCGACAATTTTTAATCATTTTAAATTAACCTATATACTATATATATATATATATATATATATATATATATATATATATATATATATGTGTGTGTGTGTGTGTGTGTGTGTGTGCGTGTGTGTAATTTTCTTCTGGATTTTGATTTTTGCATAGCATTGTGCACAGCAATGGAAATGTAATTTTTTAATATTTTACTATTTCATGTGGAGATGTAGTGAGCTCCTCCCTGACCATTCATATGGACCAGAAGAATGCATTCAATATTCCTAAAATTTACAGTCGAATTATTCAGATATTGTCTTCAAAACGAGGGGAGATTAATCTGACATGAAAATGAGAATGTTTATGTTCTATATGTAAACACTGCGCCTAAGATTTTTGCACAACACGTGTTCGCCGCTGAAAAGAAAAACTTGTGCCAATGCAAAAGTCTAACTTGTTTTTCTCTCTAGCTCACATACCTTGTAAGGTATAGTAAATACGTTCCGAGTTAACAGTCATTTTTCATTATACTTCTGTATATTTTGGTATATAGATCTAATTATAATCTTTGGAAGAGGTTCTACTTATGTCTTATTCATTTGTATTATTTGCCTATTGATACAGGACCTGTTTGAGAAACGTTTACAGTTTCAATGCATGGGTTATGTCATAAGTAATACTGCTACCTCTCTTGGGCATTTTCTGGTAGCAATATCAATTTCTTAAGTTTGACATTGTATCCGGATATGTAAGTGAAGGTGACTTTTCCAACGATGGTAGTGTTCAAATTGTTCAATAGAGAATTAAATTACGTTCGTATGTATTGCAATTAAATGTAAATTTGTATTTAAAAATGTCAAGTATTGTTGTGTTTCAACAAGACATCTATTTACTGCTGTCAGGAAATTAATCACCAATTTTAAAGAAACAGGCCGTGTGTTGGACAAATTCCGTTCCGGACGGCCAAAGACTTCAGACGAAACGAAAGAGGCTGTATTGGCTAGAGCTTATGCAAATCGCTTCGTCGGACATCCACAGAGTTCGGTGTTCCATGGTCAACCATCCACAAAATCCTGGCAGGAGAGAGTTTTCATCCGTACAAGTTACAGATATTGCATCACTTAATTGAAGATCACCCCGATAGACGCATGGAGATGTGTGAACGTTTAGCAGATAAATTGGATGAAAATATCAATGTTACTAAGGACTGTGTTGTTCAGTGATGAACCTGTGTTTTATGGCAATGGTGAAGTGAACAGACAAAATCTTCGATACTGGCCTCAACGCAATCCACATTGGATTAGTCCATCCAAGCAACAAGCCTGCCAAAAAGTTATGGTGTGGTGTTGTTTTTGGAAAGCTCATGCGCTACGACCTTTCTTCTTTGATAAACATGTAATGGGTGAGACTTATCTGAACATGCTGAAAGACAAATTGAAGCATCAAATTGAGCGTTTGGATGAGAGACTTCCAGAATGGTTTCAGCAGGATGGGGCCCCTGTCCATTGTGCTGCAGCTATTAGAGATTGGTTGTATGACAATTTTCCTCATTGGATTGGGAGAAGAGGTTATGTGGAGTTCGATTCGCCAAACCTTTCTCCCCTTAATTTCTTTTTCTGGGATATGCTGAAAAAGAAAGTTTGCTCGATGCCGATTACAAGTCTGAACCACCTGACAGTACGCATTACTAATCAGTGTGCTAAAATCGACGGCAATTCGGACCTATTCCATAGAGTTCACCTTAGTTTTAGAAAACGCATCAAATTATGCATTGAACAGCACAAAAGTCGTGTTGAAAATATTATTCATTAACATCAAATTGACTAAAATGTGCTTTTCCCGAAGTACGCAAACTTTATAGATACTCTCTCTCTCTCTCTCTCTCTCTCTATATATATATATATATATATATATATATATATATATATAATTGATTGTCGTATATAATTGGTTGAAACCTTTCGTAATTTATAGAATGCCAGTTTTATTGAAACTGATTTATGTTTTAGTTTGGAACATTGTGATACTTAAATATGTCTAAATTAGATTATCTAACGGACAACTTTATCATGTACCCATACACCATTAAAATAAGTCAGATTTTAAGAGTGTACAAAATAAAGACAAAATAGAGAGATTCATCTGTGGCACCAGTATTGAATTTTCGGACAATTTACGAATCAGACTTCACAAAATACACAGAACGATATTTTAAACTGAAATATGTTTCTTTAGGTGGACGAAATATGTTCTTGCATCGTATACCAAAGTTTCTTCTTTAACCAGAACATTGCCATCCAAATTTATTTTTAGAATTATCCATTTGCCTGGTACAAAAGGTATAACCACTATTCGAACCACATAATTACCTGAAAAACCATTCAGAAATACTGTTTCATGTGCATAATCTTTAATAATATACCATTAGTATTAAAGGCATTGTAGTTGAACTAGTTTATCGCCATTAACTGTCTTCATGATAATATTCACCTATTGAGTTATCAAAGTTCCAAACAATGCTACAGTCGGCGAGATCTATCTTGGCAGTGACGTCAGCGCTCTGAGTTGCAAGCCTACCAACTTATGCTGTTCACAAATAGTGCTTAGATGGCACACTGAACGCTTTATACGTCACATCGTAACTGCAGTTTAAAATAATGCTGGTAGAAAACTAGGGAGAATTTAGATAACAATGTATTTGTATTTATGTAATACTAGTACATGCGTGTATTGTTATGACAAAGAAAGAAAAAATGATTACGCTAACAATTATTAGAATATTTTAAAATGTACACAAGAAATTATAACAGTAAACATAGAAATATTTTACTCTTAACTTTAATCTATGATTGGTGAGCACCCGAGATCGTCTGAATAGTCGCTATAAGATCCAGGTTCGTTTTCCCGATCATTATCTGTTAAAGAACTATCGGGTTCTGAATGGCTTCCAACAATCACAATTAAATTTTCAACCTCTCCGTCCCTAAGACAGTCCTTTTCCCAGTATAACTGTTCCTATTTACGCGAGTTTTCAACAGCCTTCCAGGCCCGTATCCAGGGGGGTCTAGGGGGGCCGCCCCCTAAATTTTTGCTGCCCCCCTAAAATTTTAACGGTAGGTTTACAAATGAACTGTAATATGGTTGGGTCGCGCTCCCCCTATCTTCAGCCGGTCGGTCTAGGAGGGTGTAGAATCTGCATTTCTTTGTCTTTTTTGTATATTTGGTCTTGCTTTACCGGGTGTTACGACGGGTTGTCCTCTATTTAGACTTTTCTCCTCTTTCACAATTCGCCACACGGATCTCTCACTGACACATGTTACTCGGGAGGTTTTACAAAGACTGTCAGATTTATTATTGTTTCCTGCAAAAAAAAGTTATAAACATTAAAAACAATAGGCCTTATGCAGATTCATTTTGATGTGTGATTAACGTCATACTAAAGGCGAGACTACTGCAGGAAACATATTTTAGTCGAATTCTTTAATATGGCACTAATCGAGCGTCAGAACGACTCTGCATAAGGCCCAATGTCTCTTGCATCACTATGCAACGGCTTGTCCTTCTTTATGGTACCTACTATCAAACATTCTTATACACAAAATTTCGAAAACGAGAACCAAACAAAGGATTGACAACTCTCACAAGTCACCACACATTGTATAGCCCTATACAAAGAAGAGACGTGCTTTTCAGTTCATTTCATTTCGCTTTTGTTTTCTGGTTTGTTTGTGCGTGTGTGTGTTTCCTGAAAGCGGTGTTATTGTGTCCTATCGGTAAATGTTATACTCTTCGAAGCTATTCACTAACCCCCACGCCCTATTTTCGCGACCAGGAAACACGTTCACATATCATTCTCTAACTCAAGGACCGTGATAGGCATGGGGGTTTCTTTAAAATAAACGTTGGACTTCCCTTCCCATTTCGTCCACAGCATGTTTGTGTCTATCTTCAACAAAACGAAAGTTTGTAGCATGTTGAAAACTGAATGTTGTTAGAACAGAATAAAGCATATATGGCTATCATTTAAAATTATTTTCCACATACTTATAATATAAAATTCAAATATAAAATAACCATATTCTTCATAAAAGTTATATAAATATAATAGTAAAAAAATGTGGCATTTATGTCTCCTCGAACTCCAGTTATCGTTATACAAAGATGACAAGTATTTTTGTTAGAAACGAATCTCCCATATTCAGTTCATTTCCTTTCGCTTTCCTGTCGTAGAGAACGGAGCTTGCTTTTAAGTTGGTATTTGTGTTCGCGCATTTTCTCTTTCCTGAGATTGGACGTTGAATTGAACGAAGCGTCTGCCTTAACCAGTGGGATGGCATTTGAGCAATAGCGGTGTCCACGTCACTGCCAAGATAATTCTCGGGCACTGTAGGCATAAATGTCGGAAATCTTATAGAACAGTTTTATCTGATTTTAGACATGTGTCAGAACAAAAATAGTAAGAGATATAAATATACAGCTTCTTGGAATTAATTGAGTGTCCCAACAATAGGCTTGATTTCCTCCATTAACTCTTTATTCGAACTGGAAGTGGCTCAAATTAGTTATTTCAGATTCAACGTTTGTCACCACAAAAATAAAACGACAAAAGACAGCGAGGAACGGTTTTCTGTAAACGATTCAGGATCCCAAGGTAACGTACTATGACTTTCCCGAATACCCAATCAAAATTGGAAGTGGCTCTAATTAATTATTTCTACCGGTTTAAATACTGATATCCACAGAACAAAACAGCTAGAGATGATCATTGCCCACCAAAATAGGTTTTATATTTTTCGCTTCCTTCTATTCAAATCAAAAGTGGTGGCCGCGCGTAGTGTAGTCGCCAATGCTCCCGCATTCCCAGGAGTGATCGGTCCCGTTTTCGATTCCTGGTGAGGCACTTGGTCGAAAAATTGTAAAAAGCTTTTTCAGGCAAGCCATCCTCAATAAGCCTTTCCTCATTCAAACCAGGAAATACCAAGTTGTACCTAATATATAGGTCCCAGACTCCTTCCTTCCTTCCCTAATCCTTTCTTCCTTCTCCTTTCCCGGATAGTGAGTTTGCCAAGGGACGTCATCCCTCATACGTGACAGGCTAACATGGCCTTAGATGCCGAAAGGCCAGAAATGTAAATCCCAATCAAACCAAAAGTGGTTCAAATTAACTATTTCCAGTTTCAACATTTAGCGTCATAGAATAAAATTGTATTAGATAGCAACAAGCGGTTTTCTGCAAACGATTTAGGGCCTTAACAGATCATATCACAACTCACAGAACTATATCAAATTGAAAGTCGGTGAAATTTACCACTAGTTTCAATTTCAGTACTAATTTCCGTAGAGCAAAACCGGTCAGAGATATCAAGATGTACTTTTTGCAATCGATTCAACTTCCCAAAAATATATTATATTTTCTCCCTTAATCTTCTATCGACTTCTAAGTGGTTAAAGTTAACGATTTCCGGTTTCCAATCGCCAAAGAACAAAAAACAGTAAGGTATAGCGAGTAATGGTGTTTTGATATGGATTCAATGTCCAAAGAACATGTTCAATTTTTGATCTTATTAATCTATTGCAACCAGTAGTTATAGATTATACTACTTCAAGCTGGAGTAAAGAATTCCCATAGTTTACAAGTCTATTTCGATTTCAGACAGTGAAACGAAAATCATTTGTTAATTCATATTTTGAGGGTAATGTAAAACATTTTTAAAGTTCCTGTATCATACATCCAGTTTCCATTGTAGACTCAAAGTTCTTTCTTTAAAAGGTAGAATATCGATTTTGATGTATAAGAATTAACAACGATTTTGATGTGTAAGAATTTAAACTTGATTTTGTTTTTGGAAATTCTCAAATAGAACATATTCCCACTGCCTATATCCAGGTCATTATCTTATTGGAAACTATTAATATCGACAAGGGATTCATGTCGGTGAAGTGTATGAAAAGGAAGATTATGTTGATAGAAGTGTAGAGAGAAACATTGACGATTACTGTAGAGAAATAAAGAAAGGAAGAACAAGGAACTCAGATAATTGGAAGAAACAAATGAAATTGAAGAGGCAATCCGCTGGAAGAAACAAATGAAATTGAAGAGGCAATCCGCTGGAGGAAACAAATGAAATTGAAGAGGCAATCCGCTGGAAGAAACAAATGAAATTGAACAGGCAATCCGCTGGAAGAAACAAATGAAATTGAAGAGGCAATTCGCTGGAAGAAACAAATGAAATTGAACAGGCAATCCGCTGGAGGAAACAAATGAAATTGAAGAGGCAATCCGCTGGAAGAAACAAATGAAATTGAAGAGGCAATCCGCTGTGAGAAACAAATGAAATTGAAGAGGCAATCCGCTGGAGGAAACAAATGAACTTGAAGAAGCAATCCGCTGGAAGAAACAATTGAAATTGAAGAGGCAATCCGCTGGAAGAAACAAATGAAATTGAAGAGGCAATCCGCTGGAAGAAACAAATGAAATTGAAGAGGCAATCCGCTGGGAGAAACAAATGAAATTGAAGAGGCAATCCGCTGGAGGAAACAAATGAAATTGAAGAAGCAATTCGCTGGAAGAAATAAATGAAATTGAAGAGGCAATCCGCTGGGAGAAACTAATGAAATTGAAGAGACAATCCGCTGGAAGAAACAAATGAAATTGAAGAGGCAATCCGCTGGAAGAAACAAATGAAATTGAAGAGGCAATCCGCTGGAAGAAACAAATGAAATTGAAGAGGCAATCCGCTGGGAGAAACTAATGAAATTGAAGAGGCAATCCGCTGGGAGAAACTAATGAAATTGAAGAGGCAATCCGCTGGAAGAAACAAATGAAATTGAAAAGGAAATCCTGTAAAAGCATATGTATCAACTTCTGGATTTTCAAATACAAAGTTTGTTTTATATCCCGTACAAAGTGCTATGAAAAAATCACTAAGTTTGAGGAAAGAAAGTTACGTATTCGAAGCTTTCTGGGTGAAGAAAGATACAGGAAAGCATAGGTAATAGTTATCTTATCTTAATAGGCAATAGGGAAAAAATAGGAAATCACATAAGAAGTGTCCTCTTATTGAGTCTCATTACTGTCGTTTCAGTGCTATATGTCAGTACTTTCCACCACATTTGAATGTACTAATCACGTATGCCTTCTACAGAACGAAATTGGAAGAAGAGAATATTATCCCAGAGAAATCTGGCCTTACAAGAAAATACTCAAAAAAGAATTTAACTTTTCTTTCTTTGTATCTGTGATCACTGTTACCAGTTCCAATACCTGTCAAAAGATGTTAAAGACCATTTCTTTTACTAGAAGCCAACTTTGAATATTTAAATAGGAAGGACTCAGTCCAACAATTCAAAAATGAGATCAAGAAAAGGGCCTTAACTGCATAATGCCATTTGCTAGAATTTGATATTGAAGCTGTTAGATACTGACCATTAGGATAGATCGAAAAAAATCAAAAGTTGTCCAATGAAATAGCACTAGGTGTCACAAGTTGTGTATTGACTAGTATAACATTTGTGATTTAAAATAAATTTGAACTTCATCTTCATTCCTCGCATGGGCCTCAATTTTTTTCAACTTTTATGAAAATTTAATTTTTTTAAATATTATTTTTTTTAAAGCTGCCCAATGAAATCGAACTCTCAGTCAAAAGTTAGATAATGACTAAATTTACTACACCAGTGTGATTTTTAAAATAATTTTCACCTTCATTCCCCGCAAGGGTCTGAAATTTTCCAGTTTTTAATGTACATTTTGAAATTCCACTTAAAATATTAAAAAAATGTTTTAAAATCCGCCAAATCACTTCACACTTCCTTAAAAAAGAATTGTTATCACTACCTATGGTTTCGAAATAATTTTTGTGCTTTATCGTATTACCTGCAGAGGCCTTAACATTTTGGAATGTACACACTAAATCTCAAAATTGATTGAAGGCACTGACAGTTTTCAAGAATTGTCAAATAATAACCTATTATGTTTCAAGCCTTGTGCGTGACTAGCATAATTTCTATGATTTATAAAATATTTTTCCTTCATCTTCGTTACCTCCAACAAGTTTTAAAATGCAGTTCCAGATTAATATCTAAAATACGTACATTGAGCATAATATGAAGATACATTATGTAAATTAATAGTTTTGCATTGAATTATTTTGGATATGCTCCTCTTTGATGGTTCCCAGGAACACCCAGAACTCAGCACGAAGAGGTGGCTGCATATAGAAAATGACTTTTGCGTCCCACATGCCAGCTAAGCTAAAGGAGACGGTCATCATGAAATAATGAATGTACTGTTAGAATGAATAATGCTGGAAGAAATGGGATAAATCCCGAAAAAAAACACGCACATGGTGTTTGTGCACCACAAAGTTTACTTGGCACGAGCTGGGATAGAACCAGGGATCCCAAACAATAGAGATGAATGTTCTACTACTGAGCCACTGCGCCCGTGTAGCTGCATATAGAGTTCCGCCCATCCCCCCATCCCATCCACCTTACCTTTGGAAATTATCTTTAACTCGTTGGTTTGTATTCAGATTTTGTTTCGAATATGGGCATAATTGACCTATCCAAAAGTCTTGCTCTGATAAAACCATGTGGAGCTAAGACACCACGCACTTCAGACAAAGCTTCGGTAACAGTTTTAACGCATCTCTTGACTGTTTGGGTATGATATGGCAAGTGTAAATAAGCAGAAGAACAGATGGACCTTCTGTTACACATTTCCGTTGATCCTCATCCAACAAATGTCTCGTCAGGGGTGGCTCAGTTACTTCGCGTTCTTGCCAGTTGATTAGTTCAACGTAAGCCCGAGCACTAAAGTGGATTCCTGGAATACTGAACTTGCTACAGGAGGTGTTTGGTTTGAGCTTTTCAGCTTGTGTCAAGGATTCTACGCATAACTAGTTCTGGAATATGCTTTCGATCATGCATAGATACCAGAAAATTCTCCAGATACGCGAAGAAACATTGACTGAATTATCCTATCTACAATGAGGTTCAGTTAATTGCTTAAGTACCGTCTAAAGGCTAAAATATGATATAAGTTCACATCGGAGCATAGTAGGCTTACTTTTATGATGGATGTAACGAGCTTAAAGTTCGAAGATGGTTCAGTAGTTCATATGTACATTCTTAGCCAGTGTTCGAAGTAGAGAAAAAGAGAGGCGGTATGTTTTATTACGATTTTGACACGACATACCACTTATCTAGATGTTGAAATGCATCGATGGTATGTAGCCGAAAATATTACATTTCTATTCACATAATGACACCAAACCACGGGAGAGCTTCTCCACAGTTACGGGAAAGGGGAAAAAGCTTTTCCCCCGCCCTCAATTCTGAGAAAAAATAAATAAAAATATATCCCCTTAAACACGAAAATGCTCAAAACCAGAGTTAGTATATTAACATTTTTCACACAATTTCCCGTAGGACCACTCCGGAACTATCTACTCGACTGAGGAGTATTCCAAACGCCAGAAAATTCCGCCCCTACATCAGAAAACTCTCTACACCCACCCATGTTCAAAACATGGCATTTATATGCATTAATGGAAGAAAACATACACACACCACACACATACATAAGAAACAATTGAATATGGTACAACATAATATAAAACAAAATATAAACTAGGTAACATTCTTTATAGACAGCTCATTTTTAAAATAAAAGGTAGGAAAAGATAAAAAATTTCGTTGGTGCCATCTTAGAAATTATTTTTACAAAGAAATAAAATCCTTTAACATGCGAAGCTAATCGTCAGTCCCTGTGTACAGACGTGGATTTATTACACGTATATTAGCATTCACTTTCCAGTGACGGCATTTGTTAACCACTGAAAAACCAGAGGCGGTACGTCTTCATCACTGAAAAAACAGAGACGTTATGGCATACCACCGCATATCATCTCACTTCGACCACTGTTCTTAGCACTACGTTAGTTGTAGTGATCCATCTTGCATGAGAAAATTTTCCAGGACTTCTTGATGCAAGATTCGGTAAATACTCACTACCAGAGATTGCTTTTCAAATATCCCACATATATTTTTAGTCTGGGTTACGGTTTTGAAGTGTTTTTCTTCCATGCCGGGAAAGTTCCTTTACTCGTTTGAAAGTTAAGGACTGGTAAATCCTCACAATTTGTAAAATTTTTTTCCTATAATTCCTGAGAACGTTTGAGGACCCAGTGTTGTGACATCTAAATGCTGTAGAATATGCCTTAGAATATACCATAAAACTGCAAAATTTTAGACCCTTGCGGCTATAAAGTTGCAAATAATTTTAAAAATCATGAATGGTGTAGTAAATCTAGTCATTATCCAACTTTGGTACCTAGTTCCATTTCATTAGGCAACTTTTTAAAAAAATAACAATATTTTCAAAAAAAATCTAATTTTAATAAAAATTGCAAACTTTTGAGGCCCTTGCGGGAAATAAAGATGGAGTACAAAATATATGAAAAAAATCACGAATGTTTTACTGGTCAATACACAATTTTGACACCTACTGCTATTTAATTCAACAACTTTTGATTTTTTGAATTCACGCTACTGTCCATGCATTTCTGCCAAGTCTATTTTCTACAAGAAGAGACTTGCTATTATATTCTAAGAATGTGTAGTTCCCCTACAAAGCAACGAACAAATTATGTGTAGCACAAAGATATTACTAAAACAAGAATTTTAGGAATGATCAAAAATGCATCAAACGATTGCGATCTTGGCCAATAATTACTATTTGAATCAGGGACACAAAATTTTTGAACGGCCCCTAAATCGAGTTTCCTTATTTTGTACGGAATAAGCACATGGTACGAGTTAGGTGGCAGTTTGGGTATGGCTACAGTTTATGTAGTTCTCTAAATATCAGGCGTACAAGAAAATGTTTGATTGAAATATATTGGATCTTTCGATCCTAAAATTATCAATTGAAACAGCATCGTATGTGTTTGATATGCTAAGTAAACTGGAAATGTAAAGTTCAGAATTGATTAAAGAAACGTATCTTCTACAAGAATTTGGAGAGTACAGCGGGTGATGGTAATTGTAATAATGATAGAAGTTTACTAAGAAAACTGATGGATATAATATGCAGAGCGCATGTTTACAACAAAAGTTCTTTGCTATACAGAACATATTTTGATCAGAGCCACAGGACCTTACCTCATTTAAATAGTTTCCAACCTGAAACTGAATTATCATTTTGGTAACTTATCCTGTCTTTGAGTGTTATTAAAATTCACTTTGTCATGCATTGACTGAATCCTAGTTTCCTCTCCTGTAAATCCACAAAACTTAGTTCAAGTTCATTTTTTTCTAAACTCCATTACTTTGAAAATCCAAAATAGGAATAACTTGGTTGTATATAAGAAGGGTGGCAATCTTTCTCATTGTGGTTGACACGGGTAATGTGGCGTGAATATGTTTAAAAAACGAGTTTCATTTGTCTCGTTTCTGTCGGGAGTAAAGGACTGAATATTTATATTAAAGTTTTGAACTGCAGAAGTTATTTAGCCATATGTAATTTTGCTTGAGTTCTACCGGAGTACTCGGCCAGCTGCGCCACCTAATTCTGTATAATTTATATACAAGGTGAATATTAAGAGCATTAAGTTATGTAAACAATAAACGCTCTCTTATTCTGCGTGTTGCTAACGAGAAATAATATAAAAGTAATGTTTGTAATATAATTACTGATTGAGTGCTTAACCCTATAACGACGGACGAGTTCGTTGAACCCGAATTCATTTTTTTTTTAATATTTTATGTTTTAAAACCACAAACTAGCGACCTCAGCACCTGCGACTTTTCATTATCTTAAAAGACAACCAAGATCTTGTTTTCAATTTCAATTAGTTTCGTCACAATTATGGCTAACTCCCTTTACGGACGGCCGGGTCTATTGGGCCCAGCCATATTGAGGGCATTCATATAGAGCCGTAGCTAAGGTCGGTGGGCGAGCGGGGCGGTTGCCCCGGGCGCTGATAGCAAGGGGGCGCCGAACGATCAAGAAGATAGAGAAAGTGTCAGAAAAGAGTAAATGAAGCGGCGCCACCTAAATGAATTGGCACCCTATGAAATCAATATTGTTGTCGGTTTGCAAGGAAATACACTTGTTAAAACTTTTGTTGCTCGCTCCGCTCGCAACCAAATATTTTTAAGAAAATTCCCACTAGATTATTGCTTATTACTTAAAGAGAGTTATAATATACGATTTGTTAATGATGATGTGATATACAAGGTGTCGAGTAACGACTTATAGTGTACACAGGAGCGTTTCCAAAATCGGAAACGTTCAAAGTCTAAAATACGTTTTCAGCATTGTGATGGTGATGAGATTGCTTAATTAATCACGCTTTTCTACCCATCGGATTAACCACGATGGGAAGAATGAAGGTATGAAAATGAGAGGAGTTAAGAGACACAAGCAAGCTGCTGTTTGCGCTGGAATATTAAAAATGAAGGTAAGCAAGGGTAATAATAACATATTCGAAATCGTAGAGGAGGCGCTAAAAGGGTCACAACATAACCCAACGAATTTTGTTTTTTTCAGTTGTCTTTTTGTGTTTGTCACTACCTGTGATTTTTTATTCCATTGATATATGAAAGGCGTTCAATTTAAATGAATTTATTGGGATCATTTGTCCATCAACTACTTGTATCGCCATGATATATTTTCTGTGCATACGTATCAGTATTGTTGTGCTCTGTTTTATCTATCTACATACAGACGAATTGTAAACCTGAATTTCCGTCATATTCCACAAAATATTTTTTTCTGTAAAGGAACTAACTAATTCAATGGCCTATAGAACCCGGAGGTTCAATAGCGCGTTCCTAAAATCTCTCCATTGACTTATGTAATTACCCTAGTGAATTCAGTGTCTACTTTGTATTCCTATTTCTGCGAGATTCATCTTAATATTGTCCTTCCATCTGTGTCTAGGTCTTCCTAATGTACGTTTACGGATTTAATTTCAGTCAAAAATTTGAAAGTTCTCCTACTTTCTTTCATTCTCGCTACACTACCTGCCCACCTAAGCCTTCTAGATGATGATTTGATGACCTTAAACATGTTTGGTAAAGGGTGTAAATTATGCAGTTCTTAGTTATGAAGTTTATATCATTCCCGACTGCCCATTCTACTTGGGTCCGAATATTTGTCTCAGAATTTTACTCTCCATATTTTTAGTTTGTGTTCTTCCCTTAAACTAAGCTATCATGTTCCGCAAAAATACAGAACAACAAACATGATTATCATTCTATATGTTTTGATCTACGAATTCATCGATGGAATTCGCGACGACAAATGATATTGAATTGAATAATAAGACGCATTCCCTGCTTTCAATCAACATTAATTTTTCTTCGTGGATATGATTTTCGTCAATTAATAGTGATTTTAAAAATATCTATTTTATCGATACTATTATTTGATACTTTGCTGCATCCATAATTTGCAGTATTATAATCCCAGTGAACTTCTATGTATTTAGTTTTTTCTGCATTTACTTCAAAATCTGCAAGCATTTAATAATGTCTCTGCATTTCCTTCTATATTTCTCCTATATTTTTCTATCAGACTTACACCACCAGCATGCGCCATAACCTAGTGAATACCATTCTGCTCTAGTTTCTGGTTGCTATCTTTGATTTTGCTTATAACGTACGCCAGAATAAAGTTGAATAATAATGTCGACAACGCATCTCCTTGTTTCAGGCCATTCTCCAGGAAGAAGCTCGGACAAAAATTTTGCAAATCAGACTGTACTTTGGGATTTGTTTAAACACATCTTCATTAATCTAACTAGATTTTTTCTAACGATATTCCAAATTGTGCAAGAATGTTCTATAATATTTGTCTCCTAATATGATCGTAAGCCTTTCTAAAATCAATAAATAATGGATGTACCGGGGTATTGTATTCCCATTTCTTTTCGAGTATTTGTCGAATGGTAAATATCTGCTCCATAGTTGATTGATTTTGTCTAAATTCACACTGATAATCTCAAATAATTTCATCTGCGTATGTGATCAATCTTGTTAATAAAATGTTTGAGAGGATTTTGTAGGATCTTGACAAGATAATTTCCTCGAACATTATCAGAATCCGCTTTGTAGCCTTTCTTGTGAATTCGAACAGTGATTCATGTTTTCCACTCTCAGGTAATTTCTCCTTGTTCCAAATAAGGAGAATGAGTTTTTGTATCTTGTTCCACAATTTTACCTTCTAGATCAAATTAACTCATCCAGAATTTCGTCTATACCCAGAGATTTGTGTTGCTTTAAATTCTTTATAGTAGTTTCTACTTCTGTTTGCCTAGGTTCTAAAATTTATGGTTCTGCTGTGCATTTTCCTCTCCACACTAACATTAGTGTTTGGTTGTTTGTTAATCAAATCATCAAAGAATCTTTCCATCTATTGAAGATGCTATCTGTTTAATTAACAATTGGTCCGTCGTCACTCTTTAATATATACGCGCGAGGTTGATACCCTTTCTTAAATTCGTTGATGCCTTTGAACATGTTGCGATTTTTTCTTTTATTATTATCTTCAAGTTCATTAATTTAAGCTTTCAAAAAATGGGGCTTCTCTCTTCTAAACATTTTGGAAGTTTCCAGTCTGAAGCCAACGAGATTTAGTGTAGTTATATCGGTCGGATTTTGTAGCCAGTTTCGCCTATTTTGCCTTTTCCTTTAGTTTGGTGCATTCATAATCGAATAATAATTTGTTCCTACGTATTGTAACGGCCCTTCCACCTAGCATACACAGAAAACTTCCAGTCCGACAAATATTATCATTCAAAGTAATAATAATAATAATAATAATAACAATCGTCAGACCGAATGTAATCCGATTAACACCTAGTCGATGGGACATGGACCGGAAGATTTAGTTCTCCATCGTACAACTCATCAGTGTGAAAGTTAATTATCGTTCCCATATTTCCAAACCACAGTAAATTCAAATATAAAGAGGAAACAAATTTTATATACAAAACAAATAACGACAACAGAAATTCAATTTTAAATAACAATTTAATTAACAATCTTGGGTTGTATATTTACACTATTGCGTTAGAATAGCGTAGATACACTAACGAAATAATACAACAAAAAAAAAGAAAATATTTAAGAAAATACTATCGAAAGATCTGAGTGCTTCTAATTTCAATTAAGTTTCTTAAATATACTTAAATTCTAATTAGTAATATACTTTCAAAAAATATTCTTCAAAGGAGATTCTATATTGTCAAGCAAGTATAATTGGAATAAGTTACTTTAATTTCCTCTTAATATTAAAGATTCTTAATAATATTTCTAACAACGTTACTTCAAATCAAAATTGCTGAAGTTAAGCAAAATATTAACAATTTATTAGCGCTCTTCTATATTTCACTTTCTTTACGTATTCTAACAAGATTTCAATTACTGAAAAAATCAATTTCAAGAAAATAAGTATATATAATCTCTGTTATTCTATACTAAACAATTCTTTTTTTATTTGAACTCTCAGTCTCAAAATTTGGAATAGTGGAATGAAAATGTGGAAAATTCATATCTTGATTATACATATATAATTCAACATTTCATGCAATTCTCAATGAATAGTATATTAATATATTTCATTACTCTTTTCAATAAACGTGCAATGAGAATGTTAGAGGAAAAATACTTGGAATCTGATTTTTTACGGTGAAAATACTCTGAACTCTTAATATGGAACGAATACTAACTATTAACTGTAAAAGAAACCAAATTAAACTGGAAATATTGGAATTATTACGATTTTTCAAAAAAGGTCAGTTTTGTCCCTCCGTACTACTTAACTCCGCGAAAGATCAAAAATGCAGAAAAAACTGGAAATTTCCGTAAGGGTGAAAAAACGTTGGAATTGCAATAGCAATACAACCTGGAGTGGATGTCAACTCAGACAACCCCAGAAAACACAGAATTAAACAAGTCACAACCACTACTTGTAATAAGTCAGAAATTACACTCACCTTGACTTGTTTCGAGTATGGATTTACCTTCTATGTGCAATTCTCTCTCTTCAGGTAGTCTGGCTTCCGTCTGAGCTTTTCTGATGTTCGAGTAAAATCAGATTGGTGGAAAAACGTCAGTTTTGTAATGTAAAGTAATTCCTCGCAAAGATCTTTCGGTGCTTTTGTTTCCAAACGAAAATGTAAAGCAAGAAAGAGTTATTACTGGTATTTAAGCCAACTACACCAGCTAGTGCCCAATAGGAATTACTATTAATGTGATCTAAGCGGGGTTTCACTCGGCACAATAGGCCCCACACAGCACTCCTCTATAAACTCACTATTCCTCTGCACAGAAGTAAGAAAAAAATGAGAAAAAGCTTATAAAGCAAATAACTATCTGTGCTATCAATTCACAAGCATGAAACACACTATTAAAGAAAGCTTTTACTCTCCGATTCACTTTCATAACTTAGCAGCCACAAAACGAGGAAACAAAAAGAACCCGTTTGACTTGCCACTAAGTTTGCTTGCGAGAATTGAATAAACGAGGAATAAAACATCCCTTATTCCACTGATCACTTCGTTATATTTAACTGACATAACACCAATATGATTTCGTCGATAGACGTCGATAAAACACACATCACACCAACAGGAATAACAACGGTGAACTCTTCTCAATTAAGAGAAACCCTGCCGAAACGAAACTACACTCCATAGACTGAACAATCCTCCGGTTATACCAATAATCCGTAAGGGTAATCTACCGGCCATACAATACTCAGTCTGGGCAATCTTCCCATTATATAATACGAACACAAGTAAAGTAGGCACGGGACCCACTTTAGCTTGTAGATTCGGTTTCGATGACCACGCCCTCTATTCGCGACTGCAATCTTTCCTCTAACAGTCTTTCCAACTGTCTTTACTTCACAATTTTCAACAAGTTTCCATATTTTTTCTTCCTCCTTTTCCAACATTTTTTTTCTAAAAAGAAGAACATAATAACACAAAACCAATGAATCTTACATATTCTATAGTGACTCTTACCAACAATAATTATCTCAATCTATTTACAGAGTTTTTATGCTTTATTCGATTGAATTCTTCTTGTGTCGTGTCCATATTCGTCGGCTTCATTCCGCACGAAGTCGACACGGCACATTCACCAGCCGTTTACAAAAAAATCTGCTCCAGAACTTTTTTATTAGCGGAATCTATAAATATGGAAAAATATTCATTAATTTACAAAATACAATTAAATATTTCATAAATATACAAAAAAATATAAGTCAAAATACTACATTATAAATATGCAAAATATAAAATTTTATTCTTATATTCAATACTCTATTTACAAAATTTTTGATAATCACGGCCGTGATTAAAATATATGAATAATTATTTACAATTAAGTAGTAGTACTTATATTACATTTCAATATATACAAATATTTTATTATTTACAATTTCTTATCATAATATTTAATTTTTCGCTTCCAGCTTTTCAATTGACTTTTAATTCCTTGGGACCCGATAAATCTTAATCTCGGAGACGTGAATCCGCTTGTACGGATCAGGATTATCGTTCTCGTCCGAAATTAAAACAGTATTTGGTGTCAAGAATCTCCTGACTATAAATGGTCCATTCCGTATATCACTGAGTGATTTAGCAACTTTGTCCTTCAAAGAAGATTTCACATGCGATCGAATTAATACTTTATTGTTTACCTGGAACGCTACTTCTCTTCTTCTTTGCAGCATGAGTCGTTTTCTTCTAATCCAGCTTTTTTCCATATTCTTTATGGCATCCATCAATAAAGCTTTGGTTGACTTTCCGACAATATCTGCATCTGAGATGTCCCATCGATTTTCTAGTGGGTTGTAAGTAGGACGTCATAAAAATATTTCCATAGGGCACATCTTAAGACCGGAATGCTCGCTAATATTTAGCGTATACTGTAAGTCTGGTATTAGAGACGACCAAAGATGTTGCTTGTCGGCAAAAGTAAGCTCGAATTGAGGATTTAAGCGTTTTAATAAAACGCTCCGCAGCGTTCGCTTCAGGGTGGTACGGACTTAATGTAATATGCTTTATCCCCAGTGCGAACAAGAATTTCTTAAAGAAATCTGAAATAAACACAGAAGCATTATCGGTGGAAATAGCTTCTGGATATCCTAAACGACTGAAGATATCAGACATTTTGTCCATTATTGAGGCTGATGATAAAGATCTCAATTTTTCTAGCACTACAAATCGCCTAGCGTTATCAACCCGAATTAATATATACCTATACCCCTTTGAATTAAGCAATACACCAATAATGTCAAAGTACCAATGCGATCCAATCCTCTTACTATATTCTGATATCAGTAACCTCACTTTTCTTTTATTCTCTTCCTTTGAAAGCTGACACCTATGACAACATCTAACATATTCAGCCACTTCCTCTTTCATATTTCCCCACGTAAATCTTTTCATTAGTTTTTTAGAGTCCGATATGTACCAGCATGACCTCCTACAAGCTTATCATCATGATAGTACTCTATCAGAACTCTTCGAAGAGCCTTAGGGATATAAATCTTCAAAGGGTTATGGACTGAATTAATTTTCTTCATAAGGATCTTTTTGTTTAACACAAAACCAGGAATGATGTCGCCATTTTCTAATCTATCTATTATCGCTTTAAATTCTGGGTCTTCTCTTTGAAGATCTTCGATTGGTTCCTGAATCAGAGGCAACTTCCATCTATGTGCTAACCTCAAGTTGCTATCAAAGGCCGCTAACCCCAAAGGTCCGTCTACTAAACTAGATTCAAAGGGATCGTAAACTCTTATGAGACTATCAGCTATCACGTTATCTGCAGACCTAACGTGTTTAATCTTAAATGAAAAGTGACATAATTTCTCAACAATAGGGCCATACTTTAATAGACAGTTTGAATTGCTTAAAATCCAAGTCAAGGCCTTGCTATCCGTGAGGACATCAAATTCTTTAACCAAATAGTGTTTGAATCGGGACATAGCTTTTACTAGGCTTATAAACTCTATTTCGTATATGCTTCTATGTTTGTCTGCTTCTGACAATTTTTTACTGAACAAACATACAGGTTGAAGTTCCCCTTTACTGTTCTCTTGAGACAAACAAGCAGCTATGCTTTTCCCTGATCCGTCCGCATTTAATACAAATCGTTTATTTAGATCTGGGGTCTTTAATACAATATTTTCCACCAAAATGTCTTTTAATTTGTCTAATATCCGTTGGTGTTCCGGACTCCAGACAAATTTATTCTTAGGAGATTTCAATTCGCTGAGAGGTCCCATTAGTTCCTGGAACTCAGGAGCGAATTTCGCGTAATAACTGAAAAGCCCCAAGATCTTCATAAGACCTCTCCTATTCCGCGGAGGTGGTATGTTTCTAATTGCTGAAACCCTAGCCGGGTCGATTTCCATCTGATCTCCGGTAATAATATAACCTAGATAATTAATCTTAGTCTGAAAGAACAAACATTTATCCGGAGATATAGTAACGTTAAATTCTCTAAATCTTTCTAATACCTTTATTATAGTATTTTTATGTTGCTCAATCGTATATGAAAATATGAGAACATCATCAAAATAAAATCGTACTCCTTCCCCTTCTAAATCTCCAAGTATTTTATGCATCACTCGGTTAAGAATGTTACTACCAGTTTTAATACCAACTGGGACTCTCGTAAATTGAAAAAGACCCTTTGGCGTAACAATTGTAGTGATGTCCCGTGAGCTAGAATCTAGTACAATTTGAAAATAGGCTTTCTTTAGTTCAATCTTTGAATAGAATTGCTTGCCTGATAGGCCAGCTAGACATTCCTCTATGTTTGGAGAAGGGAAAGGATCATTTACAATAAGATCATTTGCTTTAACAAAGCTTCCTACAATACGATAACTGTTGTCCTTGTTCTTAACTAAAAAGCAACTACTGGCGTAGTTCGAATGGTCAACTTCAATTAATATGCCCTGCCTAACTAATTCTGAAATCTGAGCATCAAATTCTTTCTCTTTATTCTTAGGCACAGGGAACGGATTTTGCTTAAAAGGTTTGTTTTCAGCTAGATATAATTTGCCTATACAACCCTTAATACATCCGATTCTATTTGTAATTACGTCAGAGTATTGATCTCTTATCGAACCCATGAAAGAATCTATATCAGGATTACGAAAACTCCACGATTCTCGATTAGTTTTTCACCTGTATGTTTTCTGGGTTTTTCACCTGCGGGAATCGATCATAATTATTAACTGAATCACGATTAATTTCCTCCCCAATATATTTCTTATTCTTCTTTAACAAGTCGTGGAATTTCTCTGACTGCTCCACGTCCACGTCAGAAGCTTCCGAAGAACTAGATGGATCATTGTTCTTAACTTTAGAAGTCGCTGTAGGAATTAAGACAACGTTCTTCTTTTCCTTTTCACACACAACACTACGATCGCGCTTAATCTGATGATCATCTGCACCATTCATAATGTTTGTCTTCTTCTTCTTTTTCTTCGGCTTCTTCTTCTTCGATGGTTTCCGTTTATTAACACTGGGATCCTTCTCTGAATGAATAAAATCTGGAACAGTCTGATAACCGGTGTCACACTTTATATCTTCTTTGGAATTGTATTTATCTCCTATGTCACCAACATTTGTTGAAATCATCGCTAAGTTCACTGAAGATCTACGATGTAAACAATCTTGATCACTATCTGCAGACTTATGCGAAATGGAAGAGGTTTCTGGACATCCCTGATCAGTATCTAACCTCCGAATTTGCTGGTCAACACTAATGCTGTCTCTCGATAGCTCTCCTTCAATTAAGTTTCGTAGCCCAAGAAGCTGCGAAGCATCAGGAGCATTTATAGTTAATAAATGTTTTTCTAGATGTTGAAGATCGAGGTCACATTGCACACCCTCCTCATTAGAACGGATTGAATACGAATCTGCCCTAATAAACGTAGAAGATATTCCAAAAGATTTGGTTGATAAGTTCTTCTTTCGAAACATTCCACCAATTCCTTCTCGTTGACTAAGCTGTTCTCCAGATCTAACTCCCTTTCGGAAAGATTCCACAAAATCCCTACGATAATTAAGTCGCACACGCTTCTTTCCATTACACAGAACCAACGAATATTTATCGTAATCAACTAACGCCGACGTTGAACGCAGATATGGAATTCCCAATAAACAGTCCCAAGGAAGATTATCAGTTATTCTAAATATCACAGATTGAAAAAAATCCGGATAAGTTTATCACCAAAGTCACCTCTCCATCCGTAACAAAGTTAAGAGCAGAAGGCGCATTGATGGTTCGTTCTTCCACCTTACGAACATGTTCTTCCACATTACATTTTTTTACTAGATCTCGATTGACTAAGTTAAAGCTAGAGCCCCCATCGACACAAATATTTATTAAAATATTATTTATTTTTCCTATGAGGAACGTTGCCATAAATCCGTTCATTTCTGATGGGACACTATTGTTTTCTTTAACTGGAGGTACAAATCGATTCCTATTAAAGTTCCCAGAAAATCTTGAAGCATCCGAAATCCTAACACTATTCTTCATGAGATTCGATTTTACATTAGGTAAAGTAGAATTCGGATTATTATCGCAATATTCTTTCTTATTTATTGAAGAACCTATATTCGAACAGGACATTTTCTCTTTGCCTTTATTACTCCTCAGACATTTAATATACTCCATTTGTTCTCTATTTTGCGAAACATATTGTTCTGATATTTCTAACAATTCCTGTCTATTAGCTGGACAATAGTGATTCAACATCCGAAATCGTTGATTCGGATTCATTCCATTTAAAATGATACCTACTAGTTGACCTTCATTTAAACCGAGTAGTAAAATATCCATAGATATCATTACTGATTTAACATAGTCGTTAATTAATTCTGTCAACCCCTGGTTTCTATAAACCTTTTCACTTATTAGTGAATGCAAAACTGTGGGTGTAATATATCTATGCATAATATTATTCCTAAAATAAACACAATCAATGTTATTATTCAAAGCTGATGTAACTTCCTTCAATATTCTACCATCACATTTAGAGAGAAGTACTGATAGAATCATATTAAATGAATAACTAGTATCCATTAATATTTCTTCGATCTTAAATAACATCTCAAATGTTTGAATGCTATTATTTCCAGTAATGTTCTTACATTCTGACAGTTTATTCTCTAAATATGTTAAAGATTTATGAAAGGTATATTTAGTCATCAGCTTATGTTCCAAATTATGATCTGAATATACATGATCTTGTCTATTAATACGAAAGTTATTATCCCTATTACTTTCAGAACTATTCTGGTTCCTATAATTTGGATTATGACCATGCATTCTGAGACTAGGATTATTTAAACCCACATTCGGAGTCGAACTCAAAACATTAGAAACTCTTTTATAATAGTTTCCTAAATTAAGATATCTATTCTGTATTCCAACTCGTTCTCCTGTGTTACTACTAGAAGTATTCGGAATGTTTCTACTTAAAGGCGGTTCCGAAAAAGTTACTCTAGGATCATTTCTCACCATATGACTATTGGATGGATTAGCCATACAACTGGCTCCATCTAGATCAACTGAGTTCGTCATTGATTGAATATTATTAATAGGAACAATAAATTATCTTACATTAAAGCTATTCGCTAATGCAGGAGTAAGTTCCATGCTAATATAACCAAAACTTGAGTTTTCATCTAAAGTAGGATAACCAGTAGCGTCTATTGTTAAGAAATCTGCATTCGACATGTCTATACTAACGTATTCTTATCGACACTTAATTATATGATCAGTATTTAGATAAACAATGTTATAAAGAACAGCAAAATAATATAAAAATAGTACGTTATAACTAAACATATATAAATATTACTTTTTCTACTCTACAATAATACTAAGATGGAAATCTACACGACCAAAGCAACAACGCTGGAAGGAAAATCGAAAATGTTCAAATATTACAAATAATAATAATAATAAATACAAAATTTTGTAAAGGCTGGCTGAAAATTAAATTCCTAAATTCAATGAAAAATTTTATATTCAATTGAATTAAATTGATTGAGTCACTATAGTTCTCGAAAAGGAAATCTATATTTAAATTCTAAATTCAAAATTCCAAAAAAAATTTTGGTAGAATTATAATGTTGGAGGAATTTTTTTCTCAAATTCAAAATATTTGAAATTACTACAAAATTATTAAAGTATAATTCAATACTTAAATAAATTATTAGAGACTGATATCTATTCATAAATATTAACAATAACAATAACATTCTAAACTAAATATATAAAAAATATACCTAGACTTGTGTTCGTATCTTGTAACGCCCCTTCCACCTAGCATACACAGAAAGCTTCCAGTCCGACAAATATTATCATTCAAAGTAATAATAATAATAATAATAATAATAATAATAATAATAATAATAATAATAATAATAATAATAATCGTCAGACCGAATGTAATCCGATTAACACCTAGTCGATGGGACATGGACCGGAAGATTTAGTTCTCCATCGTACAACTCGTCAGTGTGAAAGTTAATTATCGTTCCCATATTTCCTAACCAGAGTAAATTCAAATATAAATAGGAAACAAATTTTATATACAAAACAAATAACGACAACAGAAATTCAATTTTAAATAACAATTTTATTAACAAATTTTGGGATGTATATTTACACTACTGCGTTAGAATAGCGTAGATACACTAACGAAATAATACAACAAAAAAAAGAAAATATTTAAAAAAAACTATCGAAAGATCTGAGTGCTTCTAATTTCAATTAAGTTTCTTTAATATACTTAAATTCTAAATAGTAATATACTTTCAAAAAATATTCCTCAAAGAAGATTCTATATTGTCAAGCAAATATAATTGGAATAACTTACTTTAATTTCCTCTTAATATTAAAGATTCTTAATAATATTTCTAACAACGTTACTTCAAATCAAAATTGCTGAAGTTAAGCAAAATATTAACAATTTATTAGCGCTCTTCTATATTTCACTTTCTTTACGTATTCTGACAAGATTTCAATTACTGAAAAAATCAATTTCAAGAAAATAAGTATATATAATCTCTGTTATTCTATACTAAACAATTCTTTTTTTATTTGAACTCTCAGTCTCAAAATTTGGAATAATGGAATGAAAATGTGGAAAATTCATATCTTGATTATACATATATAATTCAACATTTCATGCAATTCTCAATGAATAGTATATTAATATATTTCATTACTCTTTTCAATAAACGTGCAATGAGAATGTTAGAGGAAAAATATTTGGAATCTGATTTTTTACGGTGAAAATACTCTGAACTCTTAATATGGAACGAATACTAACTATTAACTGTAAAAGAAACCAAATTAAACTGGAAATGTTGGAATTATTACGATTTTTCAAAAAAGGTCAGTTTTGTCCCTCCGTACTACTTAACTCCGTGAAAGATCAAAAATGCAGAAAAAACTGGAAATTTCCGTAAGGATGAAAAAACGTTGGAATTGCAATAGCAATACAACCTGGAGTGGATCTCAACTCAGACAACCCCAGAAAACACAGAATTAAACAAGTCATAACCACTACTTGTAATAAGTCAGAAATTACACTCACCTTGACTTGTTTCGAATATGGATTTACCTTCTATGTGTAATTCTCTCTCTTCAGGTAGTCTGGCTTCCGTCTGAGCTTTTCTGATGTTCGAGTAAAATCAGATTGGTGGAAAAACGTCAGTTTTGTAATGTAAAGTAATTCCTCGCAAAAATCTTTCGGTGCTTTTGTTTCCAAACGAAAATGTAAAGCAAGAAAGAGTTATTACTGGTATTTAAGCCAACTACACCAGCTAGTGCCCAATAGGAATTACTATTAATGTGATCTAAGCGGGCTTTCACTCGGCACAATAGGCCCCACACAGCACTCCCCTTTAAACTCACTATCCCTCTGCACAGAAGTAACAAAAAAATGAGAAAAAGCTTATAAAGCAAATAACTATCTGTGCTATCAATTCACAAGCATGAAACACACTATTAAAGAAAGCTTTTACTCTCCGATTCACTTTCATAACTTAGCAGCCACAAAACGAGGAAACAAAAAGAACCCGTTTGACTTGCCACTAAGTTTGCTTGCGAGAATTGAATAAACGAGGAATAAAACATCCCTTATTCCACTGATCACTTCGTTATATTTAACTGACATAACACCAATATGATTTCGTCGATAGACGTCGATAAAACACACATCACACCAACAGGAATAACAACGGTGAACTCTTCTCAATTAAGAGAAACCCCACCGAAACGAAACTACACTCCATAGACTGAACAATCCTCCGGTTATACCAATACTCCGTAAGGGTAATCTACCGGCTATACAATACTCAGTCTGGGCAATCTTCCCATTATATAATACGAACACAAGTAAAGTAGGCACGGGACCCACTTTAGCTTGTAGATTCGGTTTCGATGACCACGCCCTCTATTCGCGACTGCAATCTTTCCTCTAACAGTCTTTCCAACTGTCTTTACTTCACAATTTTCAACTAGTTTCAATATTTTTTCTTCCTTCTTTTCCAACATTTTTTTTCTGAAAAGAAGAACATAATAACACAAAACCAATGAATCTTACATATTCTATAGTGACTCTTACAAACAATAATTATCTCAATCTATTTACAGAGTTTTTATGCTTTATTCGATTGAATTCTTCTTGTGTCGTGTCCATATTCGTCGGCCTCATTCCGCACGAAGTCGACACGTCACAGTATTTCCTCGTGCTCCAATTTTCTCTTACTGAAATTTTAATGCTATCACTAATTTGAACCCAAGTGTCCTTAACATTAGGGTTCACAAATCCTAAAAACGAGAATTTGTTACACTACAATCTGATGGTATTCGCCTCTTCCCTGGTACTACTCTAATTTCTTTAAACTAAACATCTCTGCTTTCAGATGTTGAATATTTTCTTTATTCAATGATAAACTTTTTCCCTTGTTATCGCTGCTACCAGATAGTGAACAGTATCACAATCGGGTCTTCTGAACGAGCGAACATCAACTATGCTAGACTGTATTCTTCTATCTACTAAAACGTGTTCAATTTGATTTGTGTTCTTCCATCTTGCGTGGTACATGTGTATTTATGAACGTAGCGATGTAACAATTTTGTACTCTTCACGATAAGGTTTCTGGATGTTCCAAGTTCACGATAATCACCCTTGATTACTTTCCTTATGCAGACTCTCTTTACCTATAACCGGTTTGAAAACATCGTACCTTCGCCTTGAAATCCTCTAATAGAATTTTCATATGATATCGCGGGTCTTGGTCGAATATCTGTGATACTTCTTAAAAAGTGTATCTTATCTCGTCATTCTTATCCTCTGTTGGGGCATATACCTTTAAAACAATAGTATCTCACCACCAGCCCCTAGGAGTAACAAAATAAAGTCTATCATTAACAAGTACAACCTGTTTAATTGCTGATATTTCTGGAAATTAATGCTGTTACCCATCTCGAACATTTTAAAAGCACATAGTTTCTAATGTATTGAAATTTCGTTTCTTATCGATAGTATGAAATGTTACAAGTAGATGTATTGTAAATTTCCGTAACTGTCCTTCAAGTGGAATTGTGTACAACCAAAAGTAGTTTTGTCAAGTTTAACAAAATGTTCAAATTACATCGCTTGAAAACAACTCTTATTTGTAAAAGAATTCATAATGATCACCTTTGGCTTTTGCGATGGTCTGCCGAAGTAGCTTAATAAAATTTCAGTGTAGTATAACAACAGCTGCTGAGTAGTTAGGGGTGGTTACTTCTGGCGCATTTCCCTCCTCCCAATATTTTTGATAAGCAGAGAAGAACCCAGCTAATTATACAAACTTACAAAGCGCAAAGTATTCCCATAACTACAATGTTAAAGTGAGATCGCATAGGCTTTTATGACATTTAAAATCATAAAAACTTACATCTAAAATATTACAATGGAATCCTACACAAAATATGTTTACCGCATCTTAATCTCCAGTTTCTAAGCTTTCATTTGACACTTGAATCACTAAAATCCGTTAAAAATTAACTTTAAAAAGCTTTTGAGAAGGAACGTATAATAAAATGCATTTACTGAAATAGGTGATCTGTCACTGATTCATTTGAATGATTCCAGTACCAGCACAGGACGGTCCAATCTGTTTCTTTCCTTCTCCTCACACTAACATACATATATATACATTAGCCTCCTCATGCCAACAGAACTTCTAGCTGCAGTAGACACCAGATGGCGCTGTTATGACGTAATTCCACGGCATGGGACTACGCAATAACTATGACGAAATCCCACGAGATGGGACTAAGCAATAACTATGACGAAATCCCACGGCATGGGACTACGCAATTGATACACGTCATTATATCCTTCCACCTTCAGCAAGAAAGAGAGAGAATGACTTACATATAGCTCAACATGATTTCCTCAACATCATTTCCTCAAATAAAAGAAAGAAATTCACATCTCACAAATTGTACTTCCTGTTCTCAGTAGATCTCTTTTTAGCATCAGTGTCTCCAACTCAATATATTTTTTGGGACGTTCCAGGATTTTACTTTTTCAAGATATCGCTTTAAAACATATAGGGATGAATTCACCCCATTACTAATAAATATGATAATTGTTAAAAATGAGTTGGCAACACTGATAGTCACACCCCCAAATAATATTAAAATTCCATAGCTCGGTCCCTAAATGACCGATTTCAAAAATTCAAACGGAAAATGAATACTAATGACATATCCAATTTTATAAAATGCATAAATGGCTGCATAACCCTCAGGATATGTTTCCCTTTTTCAATATTTCTACCAATTTTCATCAAATCGAGAAATAAAAAACACCACCATAATCACAAAAAAATTATAAGACTTCTTTAAAGAATAACATTTTCAAGAAAACTCAAAAATAAACCCGTAAAAAATTCCCGAAATTTTGAATTGGCTATAACTTCGTCAAATATTAACCGATTTTCAAAATTCAACCGGCAATCAATAGGCAAATAAATTTCCTGTCTATCGAATGTTTTGTAGGTTGCATAACTCTAAGGATATAATTACAAAAACTAAAATAACTTTCTTATTTATACATGTATCTTTAAAATTCAAATGACATTATGTTCTGTATATCCAGCGGTCTTAGTTTTTATAGTCTTGATACTATAAAAACACTTATACACTTAAAACATACCTAAAATTTCAAGTTCGGATATTGATAATGGAATCTTCTGCTAACCTCGTTCTCTATAAAAAACAATGACTTCTTAAACTCTGTCTACTGATCATAATTGAAGCTGAATAGACAGCCGTTAATATCAAAAACTACTTGAACTTCGGTGTGCACATTTTTCACAATTACATTGAAATTATTAGTAAGAATGAACTTCTTTTGGGGATCCATTTCTAACCACTCCTTTTTTTACTTCTGAGGACATATTTTGGTTCATTTTTGTTATTTTTTGGATTCACAAAACCGATCCTCATTTGAAATTTACATACAGAACTCAACAGTTGGATAGTTATCTTTTAAACCAATGTATTTGATTTTTATTCCATCTTTAACGATCTCATCAATCATTTTATCTGTTATGTGTTTTGTAAATCTAGGCGGAAAAAAGAACTTAAACTCCTCGCATTCAACTAAAATGCTCTTTCCAAACTTAGTTTTAATCTTTTCCATCTTCACAATCTTATATTCTGAATTTAATTCTAATTCTCTTAATCCAATAACCTGTTTTTGCTCAAGACTTCCAAGCTTGTTTAAAGTTCAATGTGATTCGCCATCGTATTTATTATACAGAAAATCAATCAACACTCTTCAATTGTGATCGATGATAACGGAGCTATATGGTTCAAGGGTAAGGACGTTGGAAAAAATTTAGAGTATGAAAAGACAAGAGACGCAATTCAAAACAACGTCAAAAAAATATCAAAAACAATTCAAGGATCTAAGGGCCAGTAATACTGGCCCTTTATCAGTTAGTCATCCTCAAACCGTTTTCATCAGCGATCCCGGTCTCTACTCATTCTTAAGCTCCAAAAAGCCATAGGAGACCATGTAAGAGAAAAATATCAACGACAGTATTCTAGTTTAAAGGGTATCAAAAAGATACCCTTGCATCCTCAAACTGTTTTCATTAACGAACCCGGTCTCTACTCATTTCTTACTAAGATCAAAAAAGCCTAAAGCAGAACCGTTTCAAGATTGGGAGATCCCTGAAACAGGGAGTTTAATTTCGTTTATGGAAAACTTCCATAAACATTACAAACATACATTTAACTATCTAAAACTCTTCTACTACTTTCTCATTCTTGGGATCATATGTAAAGTTCTTTTGTCCAATTAAAATCGCATAGCATATAGTATTAGCAGCCACAGCTTCTGCAAAGTCTACAACAATCTTTATGTTTGTTCTCTCATTTACCGATACATTCTTCCTCTTACTACAATTAATCACATACATTGGCCTGTTATCTATAAACTCTTTAAGGTCATAGTACATTTCAGGGTTACCACATGTTATTCTCTTAAATACAGTATAGTCTTCATACATCTTAAAATAATCCTTGTTAGCAATATCTAAGTTTCTTGATTTTTTTGGAAATACCTCATTCCTTCCATTCTTAAGATAGATATTCTTTACCTTACAATGATCAAACTTACTTACATTTGTTGTTTGTTTACCACTTCTATCAGTTTGGAACATTACAACTACGAAATCAGGCATATCAAATTGTCTAGAATTAAATTGAGTAGTAACATCAAATTCCAAGAAAGAACCTGCAACATTCTTTTGAACACATTGATAAGTATGGAATGAAAACATGACTTTAGGCTCTTTAAGAATATTCAACTTTAACTTGTTTTCGCAATTAGATTCGTATTCAACAATAGGAATTCTTATCTCCATACTTTTTATTGTTATTTTTCCATCATGAGGAGCTGCTCCTGATCCAGTCCATTTGTACAAGACATCGTTATTGTTGTTAGCTTTTGTAAATGTTATTCTCAATCCACCTTTCCACATAACCTCTTTATAATCACTTAAAAAGCCTGGAATTAATCTTAATGGGTACAAAACGCTAAAGTCCTTTCTTAGACCAAGTTTATCATCCGTTTCAAATCCTGCTTGTTTTAGATATTCAACTTCTGGCTTGGAAATCTTTAATGTTCCGACAGCTGTAGATGTTATTCCTGGTAGTTCAATCTTATCTATAACAACACCATGCTTTCTAACCTCAATTTGAGAAAAGAAGAATGGGAAGAAGTTATCTACAAGTTTTATAGTATCATTTGCACCAAATGTTCCTCCAACTGATGCACCAACAACTTCAAAAGTCATATGACAATCTGCTTTGTGTTAATGTATGAAACCATCCCCCACATTAAAATCAAACTCAATATCTTTGTTAGTTTCATTCAAATTATTAAATGTTCTTGTGTTAGCTTTAAAACTCTGTAACTCGTAACTCTCAACACTATCCATTTATTATAAAGAAAATCTTGAAACATCGTTGATAAAAACTGTTTGAGGATGAACGTTCTGTAAGGGGGGTTAAAACTCCCCCTTGGCGCTTTTATGGGACATACCCATAAAAGAATCATACATAATAACAATTAAAAACTTATAGTCCCCATCCTAACTTAACCTTAGCATTCATAGCAGTACCAACTCCAAAAGCAGCTAATCGTTAACCAATTGACGCATTACTACTAAATGCTCTTTTCCATGCTTTAGTTTCTAGTTCCTTATCTGCAATATGTCTTGACTCTGTATCTTTATTGTCTCTGTAGTATATATCGTGCTCTTTACAAGCCTCATCTAATGGGTTAATACCTTCATCACCTCTTTCTAATATTTCTCTAAGCTTAGTTCCCGGACCGCAAATTCTAAATCCTGGAATGTGTAATTCAACTGGAAGTTTATTAATCAAATCATTTACTAACCCTTTTCCAAGCTTCTCATCATTCCAGAATCGTGGTGGTAATGTATTTAAGATCTTAATCAAATAACCTATACCTTTTGGATCATTAGGAATAAATTGTGAAAGCTTATTATTAATCATACTTACTATACCTACTTTCTCATTATAAAAGTTATCATTTCCAGCCTTTTCTTCTCCATCTATAACTATTAACCTATCTATAAGCTTTCTCACGTCATCAATCCATACATATTCTTTAGGTATCTCTGTATATTGTTTAATTCCTTCCCCAGACTTTGGTGTTTTCTTTCTTGGCGGTGTTGGAGGTAAAGATGGTTTAATATAATTATTCCAAATAGGCTTGATAATATTAATGTTCTTAGAACCTCTACTAGACGCTACCTTTTTATCTCGATTATATTTTTGGAAGGCAGCATCTGATTATATTATTATTTCCTTGTACTGTTCAAAATCGTCATCGTCATAATCTTCAATGGTTTTATTAGTATTCATCGTTAACAATTCCCATAGACCTTCTGTTCCTTTATACGTTTTACCACTAATTATCAAATCATCACCATTCACTTTAACTTCAGAATTTCCTATCTTATTTATTATTTTTCCATCTTCTTCTACAGTTCTTATTCCGAACACACTATCATTTCTTTTACTATAATATTTTGTTGCAATCTTACCAAATGATTGTGCTGTTGTTAAAGGCTCTACTCCTTCCACTTTGTCTCTAATTTGTTTTCACATCTGCTTTATTTCTCCGGTTATAGGCGTATCACTACTACTTGGTGAACTATCATAACTTATCTTTTTAGGTGTGTCTAGTATACTAGGATCTATTGAAGCCGACTTATGTGCAACTGGAACATGTTCAGTTATTAGATTTTTATTTTGTTCTGCTACTTCTTTGATCTCACTTCCCAAGTTTTGAATAGCATCAATTACAGGCTGTTCTTGTGTCTTTAATTTATCGTATATACCTGCTCATTCTTTCTTCCAAGATTTGAAGCCCTTTATCAAGAACTCCTTCAACTTAATATTCTTATCAATTTCTTTCTCATCCATTTATTGTATAGAAAACGAAGAAACGTCAATAAACGTCAAAGAACGTCAATAAACGTCAATAAACGTCAAAAAACGTCAAACGTCAAACATCAATAAACGTCAATAAACGTTAGTAAACGTCAAAGAACGTCAATAAACGTCAAAAACGTCAAACGTTTAAGAAGTGTTTTATCTTGTTCCTATACTTACCATTGTTTACCTTCCTTGTCATATCAATTACTATAAAACCATAATCTTCTTGCCAACATTTTGAACATATCTCTTTAAATTTATCATAAGACATATCTCCTCCAACAAACTCATTATATACATGTTTAAGATTAGTGTCATCTTGTCTGAATATGCATAAGAATTTGACGTTATCTCTTATAAGCTGTTTAGGTACTTTTGAATATGTTTGCGCAAGATAGAAACAATCTAAATGTCTATGCCTACCTCTTGTAAAGTAATTTCTAACAGTATCTTGATTCTCCAAAACGTAATCATCAAACACAACGACAGAGTATTTTTCACATTCATCAATAGGTACAATAGAATCATTACTGCTTAAGAACGTTGCTATTTGTTTATTGAATTTTAGTTCTGCTTTTTCAAATCGATCTTTTAACTGCTCATACTTTGGCTGAGTCATGCTTTTAGAATATATGTAGAAGTAATTATTGTTTAACCAACCTGGTAGTAATAAGAAGTTAAATAACAAAAACGTCTTACCACACCCAGATGAACCCACGATAAGACAACGAATATCATCAGGTATGAGCTCTCCATTTCTTTCCTTAGCTGCTGTTTCTTTTATCATCTCTTTCACATCCCAATTAATAATTTTCTTACTCATTTATTATAGAGAAAATCGTCTCTTGAAATCGCTCAGCCTCTTTCTTTTTTGACTTCATGATTAGAGAGTACTACCCCGGTTCGTTGATGAAGGTTGTGTGAGGTTGTTCATTTGGAAAGGTGTCCAGATTACGGACGCCATTTGTAGTTTCCAGGTCTTCAAATCTACTCTGAAACTTTGGTCTTACGCTGTCTTTAAGGACTTGTCTTGAGTTTCCATAACCTAAAGTTCGTCTGATTGATTGTAGTACTTCGGTTGTTATCCATCTCTTAAACTCTTTAGCTTTGGGCTTCTTTGATGATAACACTAAGGAATACAGACCAGATTCGTTGATGAAGATTGTATGAGGCTGTGAATTACCAGGTAGCGTTTCCTGTACAACCCCCTTTATATGTGACAGTTGTGTTTTATCATCTTCGTCTATGTGTTTAGTCAGTGCTTGTTTTGTATCTGTATACTCTAAAATTGTGGCGACGTCTTTACCTTTGAACCATACATTGCCTTCTACGTCTAATAATGTTAATAACTCTTGATCGTCAAGCTTAAACTTAACATTTTGGACCTCCGAATACAGCGGGGCAAATTTTATGATCTTACATCTTTAAGTTGTTCTCTTATCTTAAACAACGTATCTTTTATATATTCGTTGTCCATTTCACCATTTAGTGTTATTATCATCTCTAACTGTTCTTTAAATGAGTTAATACACGTGACAATGGTTTTATATTCATCTTTTCTTTTGCTTATGTTTAACATAGATGACAAACCTGTTATTATAGCACTTCCAGTTGCAAGAGACGTGGTTAATATTGAGTAAATTGTTACAGGTATAAAAATATTAATAAACCCAGTTGTTGCAGAAAGTATAACCGACAACGCGATCAAAGTGTAGTATGCATATCTAACAATTCGTAGTTTTCTCTTTTTCTTCTTTAAACTGTATTCCAACTTTTGAATGACATCTTCTATTAACTTGATTACTTTTTCTCTTGGAATATCTCTAGGTAAATCAAATTCGTTCATTTATTATATAATAAATGGCTAAGGTATTCAAGTTAACGAGTGATACTTCTGTTTTAAAGAAGAAACTCCATTATGAATTAGACAACAGTAGCAGCTATTTAAGTATAGGATTAGTTGGGTTTTACAGTACATATCTAACTCCAAACATAACAACAGAGAAAAACAGTTTCTCATATGGTGATAGACATGTTTTTATACCAGAAGGACAATACAATTTGAAATCACTTAATGAGTATTTAAAATCTCAATCCATCAACATAACATTATCAGAAGATCATTTAAGAAATAGAGTTAAAATTGAAACTGATATTAATGATGTTACAATAGGGAGTAGAGGCACTGTCCTCGGGTTTAATGTTTTTGAAGTTTTAGAAAAGAACAAAACACATATTGGAAGTAAGTTGCCAAAGTTTCATCCGTTTGATACTATAAATGTTCACTGTAATATAGCAGATGGCATGTTTGTTAAAGATACAGAATATACACATAGAAAAACAGGAATTTTAGCATCATTTAAAACAGATGCTGAGTTCAAAGATAGTATCATTTACGAGCCTACTTATCCATTATTTTCCCCTATATCCAAGGACAAGGTTGACAATTTTGAGATAAGGATAACAGATGAGAATGATTCCTTAATTGATTTTGGTGGAGCAACAACAACTGTACTTTTACAAACAAAGATTTTCTCTTAAATAAATAGGAAGATGTGTCCTATTAAAGGATGTATGTTTAGCGTTCCTTACAACGAACTAAAGGATTTAAATATCGATCACGTATTAACAAAGAAACAACTTAGTGATAAATCTAAGAAAATTAAAGAAGGTAAAGGAATGAATTTAACTTTAACTACTGCACAAATGAAAAAGATTAAGAAAGAGCATATGGGCGGTTTTATTTTTACAATTCCAGCCATTCTAGCAGCTTTAGGAGCAGTTGGCTCATTAGCAGGTGGTGCGGCAGCGATTACTAAAACTGTACTGGATGCTAAGAAGAATAAACAAGAACTTGAAGAACAAAAAAGACACAATATGGCTATGGAAGAAAAGCAGGGGGCAGGTAAACCAAAGAAGTCAAAAAACTAAAACCATTGACCAAGTTCGATATAGAGAGGTTGGCTAAAGAATTAAAGATAAAACGATTTAGAGGTGTATTTATGAGTGATGAACTTCCACAAAAACCCTATGTACATGAGTGTGGTATAGTTAACCTTGATAAATCAGAAAACACTGGCACTCATTGGATATGCTATTGGAAAGATAACAATATAAAGTACGTGTTCGATTCTTATGGTGGTGTTCCTCCTAAAAAGCTCGTACAATATCTTGGTACCAAAAACTTATTTCACAATGATGAGCGAATACAAGACTTTAATTCAGTTATATGTGGTCATCTTTTTGTTGAGGTTTTAAATCTTCTAAATCAAGGGTATTCTTTTAGTGATGTTATGTATATGATTAAAAATGATTAAGTACTTTTATGGTATACCCATAAAAGTTATGTTTTAAGATAAATATGGAAGCTGTACACAATAGATTTTTAGATTATTTTGAGAAGCATGAGGATGAACTAGATGCACTAGATAGTTATAATTTTTATCAGTATTTTCAGGATGTTAGCAAGATAGACTTAAAAGATAGAAACAACGTATATACAGTTATTGATTTATGGAAAATGCTAATACCTAAATTTTTGTACACGGAAGAAGAGGTGGAAAAGTTACGCCCAATAATTACCTTAAAGGAGTTGTTGTCAAATTATAGCTCTAGACCATTACAATGCAGTAATTGTGGTAGTAAATCATTAACAAAAGATATGAGTAGATACATTTGCGATGATTGTTCTGTACAGAGTGGTTGGGTTTACAGTACTTGTGAAGAAATGAGAGCTGCTTGCGTAAGAAAACCATGGTATGATACTACAAAAAGATTTAAGTTACAGTTATCTCGTTTGCAAGCTTTACAGAATAGAATTATTCCCGAAGATGTGTTCAAGGTGTTAAATGATGAATTTAGAGATATATTAAAACATTTAATATCAACAAAAGATGTTCTAGAAGTACTAAAGAGAAACAAGTACACAAAATATTATGATGATGTCTATTTAATACACTATCACGTTACCGATCAAAAACCATTAAACTTACGACATATGGAAGAAACACTTATAAACGACTTCGAAAACTTACACGAAACCTTTGAAGAACTGTTTCCGAAAAGAGTATTGTTTATTAACTTAAAATGTGTTTTGTACCATCTGTTGAAAAAGCACAATGTTCATGTTGATATTGATTTTAAACACTCATCTAAACAAATAGAGATGTTAAAGAAATGTTTTGAAAATTTAGGATGGACATTTTCTGTATAATAAATGAGTATGGATATATTTTGTAATGTTAAAGATAGAAAAGATCATGTTGATATTAGTGAAGAAAAATTAAAATTGTTGGAGAATTTAAATGATGTTGTTAGCGTAAGTCAACTTAGATCAGTAGTAGCTCAATTAGAGAACGATAGAAAACGATTTGAAGATGCATTAGAAACGTTACAAGACACATACATCAAGAAAGAAGATTTTCAAAAGGTTAGGATGGATACTACTAAATTGATCATGCAAAAAGAAACTATACCCTTAATATGTCGATTGAGAGCTAAAAATGTTAAGGAACCAATCTTTAGAATATTCAATCTTTCTAATGCTTACAAATTTCTCTATAATGGGAAAATAATGCACATGGAATTAAGTTTGGAGATATATTTCTAGAGATATATTTGGGTGATGCTTTGATTGAAAATTTACCTTTTAACTTTAACAAGAACGATATAATCACACTTAAACCAAATAAAAATTCAGCTATGGAAGAAGGTCAATTATTGTTTGTTGTAATGTACATAGAAAGAGAGCTTTCCTAAAGACGTTTGCTATATAATAAATATGGATATCTTTGGTAATGTTAAAATGATATCAGAGTTAGATAATACAGTTGTGAGAAAAGATATTGCCATGTTAAAAGAAGAGCTTAACTTCATCAAACGGAGTTATGTTATAGAGTTTCCAGGTCGATTGATATCAGAAAATGTTGAAAATCCGTTCTTTTTAATACATAATCTATCTACCGCATACAAATTTCCTTATAAAGGTAGGATAATGCATATAGAATCATCTTATAATACGTATTTTATAGATGTATATTAAGATTGTTCTCTAGTTGAAACTTTTCCATTACACTTTAACATAAATGATCTATTAGCAGTTAGACCATCTAAAGATTCTGATCTGAAACATGGTAAATTACTATTGCTTCTTATGCATGTAGAAAGAGAAGACGAAGATAGTGATGATGATGGTGAGAATGTTGATAGCATAATATTAAACAGCGATAGTTATTGATTTTCTATATAATAAACAGGATGTATTGTGTTAAGTGTAAGAAGTTAACAGATACGGAGAAATATACCATTAGGATAGAGCAAACGAAGAATAGGAGATATCTAAAGAAAGGTACTTGTTCTGTATGTGGTGTTACTAAAACTCAATTCGTTAAAAAGCCCGATTGACTAGAAGAAGGTAAAGGTGTTAGAGAAGACATTATAGAAGAAATTCACGAAACATCTAGAAAAAACTTTGACAGATTAAGTGTAGTTATAAAAGGTATCGATGACCTTTGGCAAGCTGATCTATTGGAAATGGATAGTGGCGTGTTAAAAGGTGTCTCCAAATAAAAGAAAGGCTATAAGTATCTGCTAACGATTATAGATGTGTTCTCGAAATATGCATTTGCTGTTCCTGTTAAAGATAAGAGTGGGAAGAATGTTACAGAAGCATTCGAATCCATATTAAGAACGAGAAAACCTAGTAACTTACAAACAGATCAAGGTAAAGAGTTTTACAATAAAGAGTTTAAGAAGTTGATGGAGGAAAATAAGATTAATCATTACTCAACCTATAGTGGTAAGAAAGCTTCTGTTGTTGAGAGATTTAATCGAACACTTAAACAGAACATGTGGAAAAGGTTTACAACACAAGGAAATTACAAATGGATAGATAAATTACCAACACTTGTTAAAGAGTATAATCATCAAATTCATAGAACAATTGGTTTAAAGCCTATAGAAGTTAATAAGAAGAATGAGCAAACAATATTGGAGAAAGTGTATCAAGAAGAATATAAGCGTGTTAAGCCCAAATACAAGTTAGGTGATCATGTTCGTATAAGTAAGTCGAAAGGGTTATTTGAGAAAGGATATACACCTAATTGGTCAACAGAAGTATTTGTTATTAGTGAAGTTATTCCATCTAACTCGCCAACATATAGAATTAAAGATTTAGAAGAAGAGGATGTACAAGGTAGATTTTATGAACCAGAACTATTAAAGACGAAACATAAAGATGAATACTTGGTGGAGAAAGTGTTGAGAAAGAAAGGTGACAAAGTATACGTTAAATGGCTAGGGTTTGATGATTCGCATAATAGTTGGATAGATAAAAGTAATGTTGTAGTGTAAATATAAATGTTGTCTTTTATGGTTATTATTCCATAAAAGCTAGTTTGAATGAGATAGGGGTAACGAAACGATACCCCCATAGCATATATTTCCAGCACAACGATTCGTGGAGATGAAATTATCAAAAAAGTAGCAGGTGGTAAAGGAGAAATATTGAATGACAGTCGATAATAATGTGTCAGTATTTTGGACACTCGTAGTTTTCCGGAAGCCAAGCTTTTTTCTCATAATATTCGAAGCGGGAACCATCAAAAATGTATTCCTATTTTTGCTGGTCGTAGTCGTGAAACTCAGCCGGGTCCCGAAAACGGGGACCTAAGCCAGCAAAAAGTTATTAGATTACTACAACAAACTTCGAAGCTCCCAGGATTCCGGGAACTTCAAAAACTCATCTTACACAGTAAAACTAGCTGGTAACGAAATTAACAATCTAGAGTATTATTCCAAAAAAATTAGCTAGTCTTAATATAGGCCAGCAAAACTCAACGTATTATATAGATAAGCGGTCTAGATATATACCACTTCAAAGAAGCGACTTATGAAGTAAGACTTGTTGGTGACGAAATAAACAATCAAAGGTGGAGAAAGAGAAAAAATATGAAGTTAACAGGAACATACGAAAATGAAGTTAAAAATAAAGATTTTCTATATAATAAATATGAGTACTTTGAATAATTCTCTTAGTTTAAATGATATTTGCTATGAACAGATCAAAGATAGACTATTGGTATGGTATTTTTGGTGATTTCAAGTTGATTATAGATAAGAGTACAGGATATTTCAATGCTACCAAGTTGTGTCAGAGTGGTGGTAAGAGGTTTGACAACTGGTTGAAAAATAAAGATTCTAAAGAATTATTGGAATACTACAATGAAAAATTAGCTTCCTATAATTGTAGGAGGCTAAATTTAACGTATTATATAGAACCAAAAGGTACAAACGAGAAAGATTTATTAATTTCTGGCACATATGTATACAAAAGAATTTTCCTAGCTATTGCTTTTTGGACATCACATGACTTTTACGAAAAATGTTCTGTAATCATCGAAGACTATTTCGTTTCTAATTTTAAACAGATTCAAGAAGACCAAGAAGAGTTACAATCAAGAGTAGAAGAGATAGAACAACAAATGGAGCAATTACGATTGTACAATCAAGAACTAGAAAGCAAAGTTGATTATCTTAAAACAGTTGCAGCACCATATACAGAAGATCCAGGAAAGATACATAGGCTATTCATTATCAAGAAAAACCTTACTAAAGAACAACTTGAAAATATACTCTTTTACTATGACGAAGAAGAGGAACGAGATCAAAAAGAAAGAAAAGAACGATATAAGTATTGGGTTGGAAGAGTACAAACATGCAATTACGAAAGTAGGATTAAACAACTCAAACTTAAGTATCCAAGTATGAGTATTCTGCTTAACGTCGACGATCCAAACTCTATCAACTTATACAACAGAGCTAAAGAAAGATATGATGATAGAATAACTTGGCACGGTTCGCATATGAACACAGATTTAAGTGATATAGATCTTGTTGACAGGTTTATTCAGTTAAGAGACATTTAAGTACGAAAACTAAATATGCTATTGCTTTTATGGGTTAACCCATCAAAGTACAATTTCAAGCGTTAAACAAACCATCTGTTACAACATCGAACGCTAAATTCAACATACACCTAAATCAGGATGATTATGATATTTTCTTATTATAGCTCTCCAATCTACGTAATGTCTAAATAAATATATAAACCCTACAGAGAGGTGCTGATATATTGAAATGTTATGCCAATGAACTTTGTCTTTGAACTCTGCAATAAATTCTTCTGTTAAATTTTGAGACATTGAAATGATTTCCCAATGTACTTTGTCAACGTAATCTCTTATAAGGTTTTCTGATAATTGTTGATTTCCAGATAAGCACGCCCAAGAAACTTTATCTGCATGTTCTCGTATAAAGGCTTCAGAGAGTTTGTTTCTATAAGATATAGCATCAAAATCAACTTTATCTATAAACTCACTAATAAATTCTTCAGATAGGTTTTTATACGATACTTCTCCCCAATCAACTCTATCTGCAAATTCTCTTATAAAGTTTTCTGATAAGTCTTGGCTTCCTGAAATAATCTCCCAATCAACTTTATCTGCAAATTCTCTTATAAACTCTTCCGATAACTTTTTCCATAAACATATTTCGCTCAAATTAACTTTCTCCTGATATTTGCCTATGAAGTCTTCTGTAATGTGATCATAGTTATTTTCCTCCTCATAATCATTATAACCTATAGATAACCATTGCTCATTAGTTAGTGAATCTAATATCTTATCAGACAAGTCCATAACGTTTGCATATAGAATGTTTTGTATGAGAAATGAGTTGTTTTCTTTAGCGGCTTTCTTGAACAAATGATCTAACATACCTATGGACACACTAAAATTTATTTTGTCTTCATCATTATAACCACCAATATCTAAATGTTTACATACACAATCAAATATAGGCTTGTAAGATAATATTTCCTTAGCACTAGTCATGTTTGTTTTTATTCTTAGATTTTTAAAATTTATTTCATTTTTGTTGGTTTTGTATATAATAAATATGGAGAAAGAATTTGATTTATTACATGATGAACTTAAACTGATTCATGAAGATCTTAAACTTTTAGCAGCTCTACTAGAGAAGCAAATACTGTTAAAGGAAAACGAATTATTAATAACACAGCAAAAAACATCTGATTTGAGTAGTGATGATGAATATAAATATGGTAGTGATGATTATGATGATGATGATGTTGATGATGATCATGAGTAAGTTTACAAAAATGATTTAATTTTAATATGTGTATATGTAACTTTGATGGGGTATTCCCATGAAAGTCCTGTTCTAATACAACGCGTAATATGTAGACAATGGCAGGAGTGTAAAATGTTAAGCGTTGTATTAGGATAAATGAAATTGAACTGAAATAATCCGGTGAAGATAAAAATTGAAGAGTAATAAAGATTTTCTATATAATAAATAAGATGAGTAATTATAGTAAATCTACTGTAGTAGAGTTAAGACGCCAATGTAAAGAGAGGGGAATCAGAAGATATTCCCGATTAAGAAAAGCAGAACTGATAGACCTTCTTAAACAATATGACGATGAACAAAGCAGAAGGCAGATTAGAAATATATTCCCCTTTAAACAAGAAGTATTTGAAGAACCAAGAATCAAAGTTGAACCAAAACCAATCGATGTAAAACGCCAGAACATTGCATTAAAATCAAGATTAGAAACATGGAGATTTACAACTGATTACAAACCACAAGATCCACTTGAACAATATATTACTGCAACATCTAAAGCTATATCAAACAGATTACAAATTAGCTTAAGTAAACATAGTTCATTGAAAGCTAATCTTTATATAAGTTGTACATATAAGAAAGGTGAAGAAACTCAAAACTTCTATTTTAACACTGAAAACCAAGAAATATACCGATCAAGTAATCTAAAGGAAGAAATAACTAAGATGAAACAAAGATTAAGAACAAGAGTGGACGAGTTCCAAGCTAGAGGTTCTGGTTGGGCTCTTATAAACATTAACTTTTTACAACTAGCAATCGCCAAAAATACACCATATAGAAAATCAACATACATAGAATTACCTAAACAAATTCAAAACAAAAAGGCAGTAATTAATGTAAAGAATGAAGATGAAAAATGTTTCTTATATTCAATTTGTTCTGCACTATACCAAGTTAATAAAGATCCACAACGACCTTCCAAGTACAAGCAAGCCGTCAAATACTTACAAGAAAAATTAAAAAAATATTCATTTTCTTGTAAAACTATGCGATATTCCAAGAGCTGAAAAATTACTTAATATTTCTATAAATGTTTATGCATATGATAAAGACTATTCAATCTATATACTACATCACACACAAAACAAGCAAGAAAATTATGTCAATTTATTATATGTAAAAGAACAAAATGAAGATCAAGTTAAAACGCACTATTGTTGGATTAAAGACCTAAGTAGATTAATTAGTACTCAAATAACAAAAAAGAGAGCTCGAAAATATTTATGTGACAGATGTTTGTTATACTTTTACTCTCAAAACGCTTTAAATAAACATGAGCAAGATTGTTCGTTAAATGAACCAGTAAAAATAATAATGCCTGAAGAAGGTAAATGCGTTGAATTTAAAAACTACCAATACATAATGAAAATGCCATTTGTGATTTATGCTGATTTTGAATGTTTGTTACATAAAGTTATGGGTTGTAAAGAATGTTATCCGGATAACGAGCCATATACGAAAAAATATCAACAACATAAGCCATCTGGATTTTGTTATTATGTAGTAAAGAGTGATGGAAGTAAAACCAATCCTGTTGTGTATAGAGGTAAAGATGCAGCTAAGAAGTTCATAAGAATGTTAAAGAAAGAAGCCAAACAAATATCAAACATATATAGTCAAAATAATGAGCTACCATTAACACGTAAACAGATAAAAGAGTTCAACCAATCCGAATCCTGTTCTTACTGTAAAGTAAAATATACACCAGAAAACCACAAAGTTAAACATCACGATCATATAACAGTAGAGTTTGTAGCACCTCTATGTAATAACTGCAATTTAAAAGTTAAAGTACCAAAGTTTGTACCAGTGATCATACATAACTTGACAGGATATGACTCTCACTTGTTTATAAAAGAGCTTGGATGTAATAAAGAAGAAATAGATCTAATACCCAATAACGAGGAAAGATACATATCATTCAGTAAAAAGGTTGGAACTATTAAATTGAAATTTGTAGATTCATTTAGATTTATGGCTTCTAGTCTAGACAAATTGTCATCGAACTTGAAACCCGAACAAATTATACATACCCAACACTTTTATCCTAATCAAGAACAGTTTCAGCTTGTAATAGGAAAAGGTGTTTACCCATATGATTATGTTAACAATTGGGATTGGTTTAGAGAAAGAAAATTACCGCTAAAGGAAGCATTCTTCAACAAGCTTATGAACACACATATAAGTGATGAGGATTATGAACATGCAAAGAAAGTATGGAAAACATTTGACATTAAGAATCTCGGACAATACCATGATTTATATTTGAAAACAGATGTATTATTGTTAGCAGATGTGTTTGAGAACTTTAGAGAAACATGTCTTTAAGCTTATGATCTTAATCCTGCTTGGTATATGACGGCACCAGGTTTAGCTTGGGATGCAATGTTAAAGATGACGAATATAAAATTAGAATTGTTGTGGGATTATGATATGGTATTAATGGTAGAGAAAGGTATAAGACGGGGGATTAGTCAATTTCAAAAAGATATGTGAAAGCAAACAATAAGTATATGGAAGATTACGATAAGGATAAAGAAGATTCTTACTTAATGTATCTAGATGCCAATAACTTGTATGGGTGGGCAATAAGTCAATATCTACCGTATAAGGGATTTAGATGGTTAAGTGAAGATGAGTTTGAAGAAATAGATTTCACAAATATACCTGATGATTCTGATACTGGTTACATATTAGAAGTTGATCTTGAATATCCTAAAGAATTACATGACTATCACAAAGACTATCCATTAGCTCCTCAAAATATATGTCCGCCTGGTTCAAAACAATCGAAGCTGTTAACAACCCTATATGACAAAGAAAAATATGTGATTCACTATCGAAACCTGAAACAATGTCTTTCACTTGGATTAAAACTTAACAAGATACATCGAGTAATAGAGTTCGAACAATCAGATTGGTTAAAGAACTATATAGATTTAAACACGCAGATGAGAACTAGAGCAACAAATGACTTTGAAAAAGACTTCTGTAAGCTCATGAACAATTCAGTTTTTGGAAAGACTATGGAGAATATTAGAAAGAGAGTTAATATCAAACTTGTAAGTGATGAGAAAAATACGAGAAGCTTGTAGCAAAACCGAATTATAAGAGTACTACAGTTTTTACGGAAAATTTAGTAGCAGTTCATATGAACAAGGTTAAAGTGCAATTTAACAAACCGATTTATGTTGGTATGTCAATTTTAGATTTGTCAAAATATTTAATGTATGACTTCCATTACAATGTGATGAAACCAAAATACCAAGGCAAAATAGAAGTATGTTATACAGATACCGATAGTTATATATACCATATCCAAACAGAAGATGTGTACGAGGACATGAAAAATTACATTGATTACTTCGACACGAGTGATTACCCAAAAGATAACAAATATAAGATGCCACAAATCAATAAGAAAATACTTGGTAAGATGAAGGATGAAATTAAAGGCACAATCATAGAAGAGTTTGTGGGTTTAAGAAGTAAGATGTACAGTATAAAAGCACCTCAAATAGATTTAACAGATAAAGACTTTAAAGGTAAGTTCGATAAAGAAAAGTGTTGTAAGAAAGCTAAAGGTGTTAAGAAGAGTGTCGTGTATAAAGAACTTACCTTTAACGAATATAATGACTGTTTAATTAGCGAAAGAGAATATTATAAGAAGATGAATTTGATTAGAAGTTATAAGCACGATTTGTACAGTATAGAAGTGAATAAGTTAGCTTTAAGTTCCGTAGATGATAAGAGATGTGTTTTAAAGGATGGGATCAACACCCTACCATGGGGTCATTATAAGTTAGAAGATTTGTAGATTTAGATGTAAGTTTTTAGATTGTAAGTTTTTAGATGTAAGTTTTTATGATTTTAAATGTCATAAAAGCATATTCAATCTCACTTTAACATTGTAGTTATGGGAATACTTTGCGCTGTGTAAGTTTGTATAATTAGCTGGGTTCTTCTGCGCTTATCAAAAATATTGGGAGGAGGGAAATGAGCCAGAAGTAACCACCCCTAACTACTATGCTGCTTTCTTTAAGTAAAAAATGGAAGTAAAAGCTTGGTGTGCTGAATGTAAGGGTTCGCCGAATTCTACTTTGCCCCGGGCGCCGAAATCTTTAGCTAGGGCTCTGCATATATATCTCCAAGAAGAATTGCAAGAACAGATTAGATTTCTCCATCGAAACTCGATAGGAAAAGCAAAACAGTGTGCTTCAAATGTTTAAAAAAAATGTGTGTGTTACGATCAGTCAAAGATAGTGTGTAAGAAATGTTAGTGGATGCTTAGTTGTAACCAAGGCTAAGAAGCATATTGAAGATTTGTAAATGCTAGGTATAACCAAGAAAATGTAGAATTCATAAATAAACACATTAAAATTATTAAAAATAATGACTTTAGAAAAAAAAAACACCCCAAGACAAGACAGGTCTTATGGACCTGATCCATCAGTAACGGGCAGTGAATACAACAGTAGTTAGAGTGTTTAATGCTGTTATTGTTAATGTTTGCACATTTATATACAAAGGCTGTTTAAAATGTTATGTAACCTTAAAGGAAAATATTTATTATTAGTAGCAATAGTTGCCAGCAGTTAATTCGCAGTGCTGAACGAATTGTTAACAACGGAAAATTTTCCGGAAAAATATTGGGGAAAATTTAACACCTCACATCACTATATATATATAATTGATTGTAACTTTTTGTAATTTATAGAATAAAGTTATTTATTTTTTAGTTTGGAACGTTGTGATACATAAGTATGTTTGTAGTATCCAAAGAGCAACTGGATCATGTTCCAATTCGCAATTAGAAGAAAGAAGATATTAATTCTGTACGAAGTAAATAAATTCAACGGTGGTATCAGGTAAATAAAATTTGATGACGTTTTATGACTCAGATATGCTCAAAACACACTGACCGATATTTTTTAACTGAAATGTCTTTCCTTAAAAGAAAATCATATATTTTTTATGTATAGTAAGATTCCTTCTCCACCCAGTACAGTGTAATCCAAATTAATTTTTAGATTAGTCACTTCTCTGGTAGGAAATGTGTAACCAGTGTTAGAACCACAGAATCATCTGAATAACAGTTAGAAATACTGTTTCTTGTGCATAATCCTTTTCAATATGGTTCCGTTTTAAAAGACATTCTAGTTTAACTATTTTATCATCATTATGTACACTCATGTCCAAAATTATTGTCGCATATCTATAAATATGTTGTTATAGGAAAATAATTTGATAACGAATTCGCCTTTTATTTCTTAAATTGTTAGTATGTGTATAATTGGCAAAGACATGTATGTGGCAAATTTCATGTCAAAAGAGCAGTAAATAAGAACAATAAAACGAAAATAAAACTTTCTTGTCCATTTAGCAACATTTTGCTGTACTCATTCTAATTTTCGTATTTATGATTCTTTTCCCATGAAATTTAGCACAAATATACATTTCTCGATTATACACATAGTATCAGTATTAAAAGTATCCTGCAAAATCATTATCATATTATATTCTTAAAAGAAGACAGTTATAGATATGCGACAATCATTTTGGACATGAGTGCACCTAGTGAGTTATTAGACTTCTAGACAATGCTATGTATAAACGTCGGAAGTCTTAAAGAAAAGCCTTGTTCGACCGTTCGTCTATCGACAGGTATCAGATCAAAATCAGTAAAATACATCAAGATGCAGCTTTTTCGAATTAGTTAAACGACCCAAGAATAGATTTCATCTGCTCCGTTAACTGCCTATTGAAACCGGAAGTGATTCGAATTTATTTCCAGTTTCAACGTTTGTTGCCACAGAACGAAAACAGTAACATATACTGAAAAGCAGTTTCTGCAAACCATTCATCGTCCGGAGGCAGCATACCACAATTTTCCTGAATACTAACCCAGAATTTGTAAGTGGCTCAAATTTGCTATTACTTCTGGTTTAGATACTGATTTCCACAGAGCAAGAACGGCAAGAGATATCGAGATACGGTTTTATGTAATCGATTCATTGTCCGAACAATAGGTTCTCTAGTTTTCGTTCGCCCGCTATTCCAACCAAAATGGATGGCTAACTGGTAGCTCAATGGTACAGCGCTGGGAGTCCCTGGTATATGGGGTCCCTGGTTCGATCCCAGCTCGCCTCAAGTGAACTTTTGTGTTGAACAAATACAGTGTGCGTGGGTTGCGCCGGAGTTCTCCCGTTTCCTCGCCCTTGCTTCATTCCACTATTTCATACATTTCTCATCATCACCGTCTTCTTTAGCCTAGACGGCATAATCGTGGGACGTAAAACACAAAGATTTTATTTCATTATTTTTAAAACCAAAAATGGTTCAAATTAACCATTTCTGGTTTCAACACTTATCGCTATAGAATAAAAATGGTATAGCTAGCGTCAAGTGGTTTTGTACAAACGATTCAGGGTCTTAAGAGATCATATTATTACAACTCAAGAAAATATACCAAACCAAAATTAATTGTATTTAAGTATTAGTTTCGATTTTAGTACTAATTTTTGTAGAGCAAAAACGGTAAGAGATATCGAAATGTGCTTTTCGCAATCGATTCAGCTTCTGAAATGTAGATTCTATTTCCTCACTTAACCTTTTATTGGATCCGGAAGTAGTTCCAATTAACAATTTCTAGTTTGAATCTTTATCGCCATAGAACAAAAACAGTACGTTATAGCAAATAATGCCTTTTGGTATGGACTCAACATCCAAAGAACTGGTTCTACTTTTGATTTTATTAATCTATTGTAACCAGTAGTTATAGATTGTATTACTTCAAGTTGGAGTAAGGAATTTCCATAGTTTACAAGTCTACTGCGGTTTCACACAGTGAAACGAAAGTTATTTCTTACTTCATATTTTGAGGGTAATGTAAGTTATATTTTTAAAGTTCCTGTATCGTTCATCCAGTTTCCATTGCAGACTACAAAGTTCTTTAATGATTTTGATGTGTAAGAATTAATAATCATTTTAACTTTCTTTTATTTTAGGAAATGCTCAAAGAGCACATTCCCATTGGCTACATTCAGGTCATTAGCTTTTAAGAAACTATTAATATCGACAAGAGATTCATGTTGGTAAATAAAGTGTATGAAGAGGAAGATAATATTGATAGAAGAAAAGAGAGAAAAAATGACGATTACTGTAGGAAAATATAAGACGGAAGCAAATGAGGAACTCAGTGAAGTGACAACAACATATGAAATTGAAGAGGTAATGCCAGGGCTGGATTAACCAATGTGGAGGTCCAGGGCTAGAAAAAATATGTTTCACCTGCTGACTTCACCTAATACATTTCTGTGAAAGTACAGTAGGATAGTTAAGGGAATATATTTCATATTCTTGATCATATTTTATTTTATGATGATGATTGTATCTTTATGATTCTTTTTAGATAGTCAGTTCAGATTTTGATCAGAGTGGAGGCACCTGTCTACGTGGAGGCCCAGGGTTATAGCTTCTCCCTTAATCCAGCCCTGAGCAATGGGGAAAGCATATGTACCAACTTTTGTTTTTCAAGTACAAAGTGTGCTTCACATGCCGTACAAAATGCCATGAAGAAATTAGTGAGTTTGAGGCAAGAAAGTTATTTGAGGGTTTTCGGTGATGAAAGATGTAGAAAAGCAGGGAAAATAGTTATCTGCTCTTATCAATGAGCTACCAAAAGAAAGGATCCCTTGTACAAATATTCAGTCGAGAATAGATGTCAGTAAAGAAAGTAGTTCGTCCAAAATGACGACCGCCAAGATCAAATATGTCTTGCATTTTACTCCAGCAGTTTGCCATATCAGAAACACTTACATGAAACGTATTTTTAAAAAATGAGACAAAAATACACATATGGTGATTCAAGTTAATAAAAGCTCTCATTCCCCATGTGTTAAGAAGCCTGAAGAGGCGAAGGAAAGAAATAGGAATGTAAAAATAATGTATGACGTCTACAGAACGAAATGAGAAGAGAAAAATATTCAAGAATAATTTGGCTTCACACGGTAATGTCCAACAAATAATTTAAGTTGGTTTTTGATGTGTCAAGAAAGGATGTATGTTATCGCTGGTGTCGCTTCCATAATCTGTCAGAATAACGTAAAGACAACATCTTTCACCATAAGATCACTTTGAATATTTAAGTAGGAAAGACTCAGTCCGACAATTCGAAAATGAGATAAAGGGAAGAGCTTTATATGGAGAAGTTCAATTTTTGGAATTTAATATGGACGCTGACCATCTATTTCTGCCAAGTATATTTTCTACACGAAGATATTAGCTATTATAATCTATGTGCAGTGTTGCTACAAACCAAGCAAGAAATATTGTGTGGCACAAATGTGTTGCCAAAAGAGGATTGATTGAAGTATACCGTATGGTGTGTGTTTCGTGAGGTTAGTAGTGTTGTTCAGGGTTGGTTAAAGAATAGTAATCATGTCTTCTATGAGAGTGTGCAAAGTACAGCACGTGCATCGTAGCGATTGTGATGAAGATATGTATTGAAAATGTTATTATAGTGTTGAGAGTTCAATATTTTGTGTTTGTGGTCAGTGTTTAATAAAAACAACTGAAGGATATAATACGTAGAGCGTATGTCAATAACAAAAGTTCCTTGTTAGACAGGTGTTGTTTAGATCCTCAGTAACGTATCTATTTTTAAATAGTTCTAACTTGAATTAACCTTTTGGTAATCTACATTCCCTGACTGTTATTTAAATGCATTCTGTCATTCCTTGACTGTACTGAATAATATTTCTATAATTCTTTTTTCTCCCCTGTAAACCTACAAAATTTAGTTAAGATACATATATTAATTTTACCACAACAATTTATTTTGAAAATCCGCATTGAAATTATTTTCATTGCACAAAAAAAGAATGAGATATAATATTTCACTGGGAAAGCCACGTGTAATATGATGTAAGTGTGTTTAAAATCGAATTCCTTAAGCTAATTTCTTACTGAGTTAAATGACTAAATATTCTTATTAAAATATTTAGAAATGTAGGTTTTCTGAAACGAGGCGTAATCCTTCTGGAGTTGAACAGATGTGCCCGTTAATCACTGCCATCTAGCCCAATACTTATGCATACAAAATGAATATTAGGAGCATTAAGTTATACCAGGATTTCTCAATCTGGTCGTCTCGAGAGGGTTTCATGGGGCTCGCAAGTAGTGATGGGCAAATGCAAAACCAAGACCAAGACTCGGGTGGTGTTGGTCTTTGGTTTTGGTCTTGCACATCCAGTCTTGGTGTTGGTCTTGGTCTTGGTCTTGCTGCAAGAGACTTGCTTTTAAGAAATCATATGCATTTCATACGTAAATTTTACTCTGGATAAATTCTACAATGCGCCAATAGTAGCGAAAATACAATGTATGTTTTTAAAAGAATTATAGTTTACCTTCGTGCAAGTATGATGATAGAATACAACATAGTTAATAACCTTTATTTTTTTTCAATGGGTCCCCACGCCTCACTAGTTATAAGATAAATTAGAACGTTTCGTAATTTTTAAAATATTTTTTAACAGATTCAATACTCTATTGGTTCCCAAAATGGGGAAACGCATGAAAGAAAATCAAGACGGCACAGATTACTGAAATACGATAAAGTGCTAAATTATTTTTACACCCTAAAGGCATCAGATATTTTTTATTTTCAACTAAGATTAGCTAATCTTTGTATTGAACAAACTTCCAATTAGAGATTTTATTTTACTGATTCCAATATGTACTCTATGGAACAGAAACATGGACATTACGCAAAAGCGATGAAAAATATATTGGAGGCTTTCCATAAAAGGAGAGAATTAGCTGAGTGGAACGGAAAACGAATGAGAAAGTGTTAGAAATAGTAGCAGCAGGGGAGAACAAGAATTTTAGATGTAATTAAGAGGAAGAAAAAGAACTGGTTTGGACATTGGCTGAGGAGGAACTTTATTATGAGGGACATCCTAGAGAATATGGTGGAAGAAAAGAGAGGGAGGTAGCAAAGGAGACTGTAGCTGAAGGAAGGTATTAAAACACAAAATTGCTACGCTAAGACGAAGAGACTAGCTGAGGACCACCGTATATCGAAGCTTCCAAGTTGCAACAAGTCACCTGCCAATAATGGCAGAATAGCTATGATGATGATATGTCAGCAATATTGGCCAAAAAAGGAGAGAGAAAAAATTAAATAATAACGATTATAATCAAACCTCTTAATATTTTAGCATAACTTGAGTAAAAACTATAAACGTCTCAACTGTCTATATCTTTTGTGCAAAGTTAACTTACACAAATACTTTTGACCTATATTAGAAATACAAAAACACGGCATCAAACTCCAAGTTATTTGAAATAACTGAACAAAAACACTCTTACTTATGGATTATTTATTGTTGTGTAATGTTATATCGCTTAATCCTCCTCTGCTATATACTTGAGGAGACTAAAAGTTATATTGATAAACAATTATTCAACGTGTAAGCATCCGCTCATGAAATCAAACTTTCGGTCACATACACAAGTTCTTGTCAATGTCATGAAAATATTATTTCGATATTAATTTTTGGAGCACACATTAAAAGTTTCTAACGGATGCTTGATCCTTGGAGCCAAGGCCATACCCATGTAGTCGGCACCTATGATGTACGGAATTACCGATGTTCAATACTACATTTCTCTTTTGTTTTGGAAGAAGAATACTACTAATATGTTTTGAAATGATGTAATATCTAGTTTTACGTGCCACGATTAGGCACCGAGGATAAGAGAGATGGTGATTATGAGAAATGAATGAAATGGTGGAATGAAGAAAGTAGGAGGAAACGGAAAAACCCCGATAAAATCTATGCACACGGTCTCAATCCACCAAAAAAAACTCACATGGCGGAAGCTGGGATCAAACAACGGATCGCTGCACCAAAGGTGAACCTTCTACCACTGGGCCGGTACTTGTGCAAGAGTCTTGTTCTTGGTCTTGGTCTTGATCTTGAACACTTGGTCTCTGTCTTGGTCTTGAACCCTTGGTCTCTGTCTTGGTCTTGGATCGGGATTCCTGGTCTTGGTCTTGCATGCAAAACTCTTGCAAAAACTACAAGACCAAGAATCTTGCGCTCATCACTACTTGCAAGGTTAAGCGGAAGAGATAAATATAATTAGAATCTAATACCGGAAAATATTTTTAATTTTTTTTTTTTAAATTTTAAATATGAATGTACATTTTAAATGTCAGCCAGTTGTTTTTTTACAGCATTTGGTGTTACTGAACACAGAACAATATACCAAATTCACAATATGAGGTAGCTCAAAGTTTCCGCCTGTTGAAAATTAAAATACTCACTAACTTTTTTAATAACTGTCCAAATTTCTTAAACCCAAAATTAAAAACAACTTTATTTTTTTATCTTATGTCCAAAATTAAGGGAATTATGAAGTTTTAAAATTTTCACACGGACTCCATTTTGAAAGAGTACTACTGATCGGATTCGATATTTGTAATATCAATAAACTGACTAAATTTGGTTTTAAGGGGGAGACTACTAAATATTTTTCAAAAGCTAACAATTTTTCTTTTGCTAGTTTTTCATAAATGAAAAGAGATAATGAAATATAACGTGCCTCAATAATAGGCAGTGTTATTCTACTCCCGAAAATACGAATCGAAAGAATTTTCAGTGTTGCCAACCATAGAAATTGCAGTGTGACCAGAATTTGAATTACTCAAAAATCTAGGTTATGGCAGCTACTAGGAAAATGAACTCAACGGCAATTGATGACTTATCATGCTGCCTATGTTCCTTTTTAACTACTTTTTAAATAATATTTGTATTTTAATTATACTGTTTAATAGTGGCTCAGTGGTAGAGCGTTCACCTCCGGTGCTTGGGATCCCAGCTTGCGCTGTGTGGACTTTGTGGTGGACACCGTGCTCGTGAGTTTTCTCGGGGTTCTCCCGTTTCCTCCTACTTTCTTCATTCCACCATTTAATTCATTTCTCATAAAAATTAAATATTTCATTTCATTTTCTACTGTTTGATAAAAAATATTTATTTTGTACTCTTTATTACAAAATAAATTCAAATACTATTTAATAAGTAGTAAACAGGGAACACAGAGAGCATCATAGGTCATCAATTGACGTTCAGTTCAATTTTCTAGTCGCTGCTATAACCTAGATTTTGGGTGGGCCTAATTCAAATTCTGGTCACACTGTAATTTCTATGGATGGCAACACTGAAAATTCTTCCGATTCGTATTTTCGGGAGTAGAATAACATTATGTGTTATTGAGGTACGTTACATTTCATTCTCTTTTCACTTACGAAAAATTGGCAAAAGAAAAATTTTTAGCTTTTGAAAAATATTTAGTAGTCTGCCCCCTTAATCCATTCGCTGTTAGGGACGTTACTGTATCCACTATGCAAAAAATGGATTCTACTATTATAGATATAGATGGATATCGTGAGATGGCTGCAATACGTATATTAAAAATCCCACTGCAAACCAGAATTATAAGGGGTTCGCTGGCAAGATGATATGATAAAATGGGTATCGGGATAGGAATTAGGTTGAGAATCACTGACATAGTTCATTATCAGTTTAGAAAAAAGTCTCAGCTTTCTTTTTTTTATTTTCCTTTCTTTTTTTATTTTGAATGCGCGGTTTTCGCCCTGTTTTCGTCAAATTGCACTGAATTATGTATCTTATTTTCAAATTCGTGTCAAAAATAATTTGGTTGCGCAAACAAGGAATGGGAAATTCTTTTCTATTAGGGAACGCACGTGTTGCATGGCGTAAATGTATTTAAAAGGGAATTCTTTAAGCTCGTTTCTTATTGAAATAAATGACTAAATATTCTTATTAAAATATTGGGTTATGCAAGATTTTATAATGACATGTATTTTTTCTAGAGCTGGACAGACGTATCCGTCACCATTACTATCTAGTCCAGTACGTTTTACATACAAAATGACTGACAAAAGCATTAAATTATTCTCGTACAAATAATAAACGTCAGTACCTTGTATGTGTTGCTAACTAAAAAAAAAAAAAAAAAAAAAAAATGGAAAATATATTTGTAATATAATTACTGATATATATATTTTTTATTGCGAATGTTCATTAATGTTATTGCTATTGTTTGCAGATATATAGGGTGTCCATAAAATCCTTTGCCTTCCCTAGAACTCGGAAACGATTAAATATATGTCGAAACGAGAAAACACGTATTTTATGATTTAAAAGTCCCACGTATTGAGGGAAACAAAGTTGCACCAGGGTCCCTCGGAGTGTCCCAGAAGCTACAAATTTTATTACTGTTTGTATTAAACTGAAATAAAGATCAACGATGTTTTGTGGGTTTCTTGCATGAAAATTTCTTCATTTAAAATTTTCAGAATATGATGATATCTAGCCTATGTTTATCTTATTTTAGTGCACATGTAACATTAACGATTTGAGGGATGATGTGTTAAAAGTCTAGAAACTACAGGGGTACCATTATGTGGGTTATGGGTTTTTAAAATAGGCTTCATGTATACTACCACAGAATCGTTAGCACATTTTTAAAGACCTGCTGTAGGAATCTTATCATAGAACATGGTTGCACATGTGCATATACAATACCGGGAGCTAAGCCATGTGAAGAAGTACGTATATTAACTAAAATTATTTGATTTTAGTTTGTTCATATTTCTTCACATGTCTTAGCTCCCAGTATTGTATATGCACATGTACAACCATGTTCTTTGGTATGATTCATTCAGCAGCTTTTTTAAAAAAATGTGTTAACAATTCTGTGGTACTATACATAAAGCCTATTTTAAAAACGCATAACCCACATGATGGTACCCCTGTACTTTCTACACTTTTGAATTGCATTTGTAAATCTTGTAGTTTTTTGACGTAATGTACAGCTAGGGATGCACGCGAGACGAGACGAGACGAGAAATGGGAAAGTCTCGTCTCGTCTCGCAGCCTCAAATGTTGGTCTCGTCTCGCGTCTCGTTACGTCTCGCAAATGTGAAGTCTCGTCTCGCGTCTCGCATAAAATTTTGAGTCTCGTCTCGCGTCTCGCGCGAGACTTTCTCGCATGCTCTCGCAGTCTCGCATATATTCTAGTCAAAATTTTGCAATGTGTTATTCTATGGCTGTTAATGAATGATGATGTGATATTCTGTCCGAAGGCAGGTATTTGACCTAAAAGTCCCTTGGCAAGCTGAATCCTTGGTGACTTGCCATTGCTTTCCATGGGAGGAATGTTCATAACATCCTAAGGAGACGGAACCTAAAGTTCAACATGGTATCCGAACTTGTGTCCCCTCCGCTCCCAATTGAAAGAAAAGTTGTGCTGGAATTTGATTCCTGGACCATTAGTTTTCGTCAAATTAAAACTTTCCGGTACCAGGCTTGTTGGGCTATTTTTTTAGACTTTCAGTCAAGCAGCTACTGCATCGTCACTATTTATCCTAGGATCATGGTTCATACCTCATTCTCTTCAGAATGAAGCTGGCTTTCAAATGGTACCACTTGCATGCTGATACCATATACCAGGAGCGGGAAAAATTGTGTCAAAGGGAAAATTACGGTGGGAATTTTTTCTCTCACTTTGGGCCGCTCTGGAGCGGCCCTGTGTGAACGTACCCATCTAAAAAATCTGATAAATAGTACTTGGTATACTAAACGTGTGTGCCAAATTTCAAGTTTCTATCTTGAATAGTAAGGGCGGCAGAAATTTTATCAGGAATTCCCACCATGCCCCAAATTACCGTAAAACACCATGATCTCAGGTAAAAAATTTCCTAAGACATCCCTAATTACCCTAGGGTCATATTTTGCCCATCATTCTCTTCAGCTTAGAACTGTCTTTCAGGCGATATGACTCACGTCTCCATCATGTATCTAAGGCGGGAAAATCCCGAAAGAAGGGATTTTTTGGGTCTAAATATACTTTTTTCAACTTTTAGCCCCTCTGGACCCCCCCTGCTTTAACGCAGAGATCTGAAAAAATCTGATAAATACTACTAGGTGGGCTGAATGTTTATGCATAATTCCAATTTTCCAGGTGCAAAAGTAAGCCCGCCAAAAAAAATATATACCGACAATGTCCCATATTCCCGTATACAGAGGGAAATTTTTAAACGTTCCCTGAGACATCTCTAATTACCCTAGGATCATGGTTTGCACATCATTCTCTTCAGAATAGAGAGACAGAGAACATTCACTTGTCTCTATCATGTATCTAAGGCGGGAAAATCGCGAAGAAATGAATTTTTTGGTAAAATATCCCTTTTTTCAACTTTTTGCCCCTCTGGATGCCCCCTGTTTTAACGCAGAAATCTGAAAAAAATCTGGTAAATACTACTCAGTGGACTGAATGTTTGTGCAAAATTTCAATCTTCTACGTGTAAAAATAAGCCCGCCAAAAAATAATGAACATAGACCGGCCCCGCAATATTAAAAGAAAATATATATTTTAGAATCATGACGTCATCACCTCCTATGTCTCGACGCAGGAAGGTGTGAAACCATGCATAAGGTCTTCTACAATGCCTCTGGACTTGAAAAAAAAAGCCGGACGAAAAAGCTCAAATAGGAGAGTTATAACGCAATGTACCATGAAACATCCCGTATGGTACAGATTGTACCATGGGATCCCCAAAGGGTTAATAGCATAATTTACAGCAAAACCAGCATAAATTGTTGCTGGATCCAACATTGTTTTCCAACTTACAGGTCTTCAGCAATATTGGGCTCTTCTAAAATATCGTCGCCACTATCAACATTTACACGTTTTGGTCGTTTCCTTGAAGGGTGATTTTCCATTATAAAGATGTTTTTATACCACCAAAAGGGCTTGTAGACAACAAAAGAACTCCTCACAACACAATACGACCCAATTCTTTTGGTTCGTTCGCGCTTGTAGCAATGTTGCATTATCGCATTTTATCAACTTTCGCTTTCAACTTATATAGTGTTGCCACATCTAGAAAATAAAATTACTGACAGATATAGGGCCATTCATACCATCTCGCATCAAACCTATAGGGCCATACTACCAAACCAGTGTTTGAATTAAACTTCCGAACTAGAGGGGGATGTTTTTGATAAATATATAGAAAGAAAATACTTATTCCATGTAAAAATATCATGTTATTTCTGCGAGCCGGACCCGGGATAAACTTTGACGAGAGGGAATTTCCCCGCCATCCCCCAACATAAATCGCTAGTAGTACTGTGAAAAAAACAGAAACAACAGAAATATCACATTTTTCAGCAATAGGGAGTCTTATTCGCTTTTCAGACCAAAAAACAGAAGTTCATGTATCCGTGCGCGCCCGCGTGTATGTGTTTGTGTCGCAAAATAAAGTCCTAAATCGATGTTGTAATAAATTTCCAATTTACAAAGCTTTTCTTTTTTAATGATGTTTAGAAACTAAAGAAGGCTTTAATTCTGAAAATCAACCTTGAACAATAATACATCTCATAAAATGCCTATTGCCCCAATCACTTTTTTGTTCCTGGAGGCATTAACGCTCAACTTAGAAAATTCAATAAATGTAAAATCACAAAATATATAATTACATGTAATTCATAAATGTTGCGAGACTGCGAGAAGTCTCGCGAGACTTCTCGTGCGAGATTTAACTGAGTCTCGTCTCGCGTCTCGCATAAAATTATCAGTCTTGTCTCGTGTCTCGTCTCGCAAATGCGTAAAACACCATGATCTTAGGTAAAAACAAATGCGAGACGAGACGCGAGACAAGACGACACTTCTCGCGTCTCGCGTGCATCCCTATGTACAGCAAATGTATAACAGAAAAGGCATGTTTTATAATACTACTCCCTGTATAAGTATTCCATCTGCATGTACTTTTCGTACAGAACAATATAGGCGGTCAGAAGCTCACATTCGAATGGACGTATATAACATATTGCTGACGAAGGTAATATACATATATTAATGCAATATAAGGAAGACTGTCAGATATCAGACAACCTGCAACTTCATGATGTAACATCTAAGGGCAGTACCTACGTAACATACGGATAACGTATGCTTCGTACTGATTTCTGTAGTAAGAGAAAGAGAATTTCGTATATTTCTACATTTTACCGCTCAGTGTAAGTCGATTCAAGGGGCATATAAACGAAAAAGTCTCCTTATAACGATATCTTGGTACACAACACTGATCTTTGTAGTTTCAAGGAAAATGAGGTTGAATGTAAGACGAACTAATAATCACACCAAAATACAATTTCCTGAGACTATAATGGGATTTCATATAAACATATGGATTTTCAGTTGATCCGAGTGTTTAGGGTATGCACGTAGTGACTAAGGTAAAAGCACGCCTTATCAGTGAAGAAAACACGCTCAAGTTATGCAATTCCATTGTTGTTGACGAATGATTGAAATCAAGTACAATACACTATGCATTTATCTTGATAAGGCTCCTTCAGTTCCTAAACACTGCGAATATGAAATGCACAAATGTGTAACCTTTTCGTCGCCCTCTGAGAACTTCCATATGAGACCTGAGAGTATGCTGATAGTCTTATCTAGCTTTTTAAGGGCGAACGCTGCATCACATGTACAACCTCAGGCAACTTAGGATCAGCCAAAATGCGAGATCTCCCGATTCTCCTATTTCGTGCAACAGATCCCATTATCTAAAATGGCCGATTAATCTCATAATAATTCAGTTGTTAGCCACTACCACATCAAAGCATTTTCTATCGAAATTTGATTTTGTAAAAAATGCATAAAAATGTCTAGTGGCAAAATAATGTTCAACAATGAAACTCTTTGCTCTTGGGAAAATAACATATCCACCAAGAAATACACAAAGCACATATGCAAGCGTCGTATGCGTCAGTACACATCTCAATGGCATCTAGATGTGTTGTTATTAATACCCGTGGTTCCGTTGGGAGATAGATGATGTAACTTTTGAACTATAACTATTTATACAAAGTTGAATTTCGATGTGTGCAATTTTTAGTTGGTATAGTTATCGTAAACCATATAAGAATATTTATACTTATTTTGCAAACTGGGATCTAAATAAAAATATCGTATTCGCACCTTCAACATAGAAACTTCGTAAAGATACAGAAAATTTACTCTAAAACGTCGCATCGCATTTCTTATTTCAAGTCATCTTTATATATATTTGTCAAAAAAAATTGATATTATATTAATATGATTCATAAAGTACTTGCTTTACTAAATTTGTATCTCAGTTAAGTAACCATTTTTTTTTTTTTTTTTTTTTTTTTTTGTAGTGTTACGGAACTTTACAGAAAGTGTCTTTGTCCGTTTCTCGTTGTATTTGCAATATCATTTCACATTTTCTCTTTGCTTTGCTCCTTTCCGTATTACAAGTTCTTACATACATTTTAGTACTTATATATTAATTTATGTGAACGTTCTGGAAGGCCATGGACTCCATCGCGGAAGAACTTAGGCGCATTTCGCCAGCCCCCCACCTTGGAGTTTCGAAAAAAAAACTATGCCAATTGTTTGTGCCGGAATGTACCGCAAAAATTTTCGTTTGCAACACTTCCGGTACGAAGTTATAATAGTTTTAAAGTGGGGGGGCTGGGGAAACGGCAGCCCCCCACCTTGGAATTTCGAAACGAAACCTATGCCAATCGTTTGTGCTACGTTTGTGCCGGAATGTACCGCAAAAAGTTTCGTTTATACCACTTCCGGTACGAAGTTATAAGGGTTTTAAAGTGGGGGGGTGGAGAAACGGCAGCCTCCAAACTTGGAATTTCGAAACAAAACCTATGCCAATCGTTTGTGCTACGTTTGTGCCGGAATGCACCGCAAAAATTTTCGTTTGTACCACTTCCGGTACGAAGTTATAACGGTTTTGAAGTGGGGGGCTCGGGAAACGGCAGCCCCCTCCTAAAAATTTCAAAACAAAACCTATCCGAATCGTTTGTGCTACGTTTGTGCCGGAATGTATCGAAAAATTTTTTGTTTGTAACACTTCCGGTACGAAGTTATAAGGGTTTTGAAGTGGGGGGCTGGAGAAACGGCAGCCCCCCACCTAGGAATTTCAAAACAAAACCTATGACAATCGTTTGTGCCGGAATGTACCGCAAAAATTTTCGTTTGTACCACTTCCGGTACGAAGTCATAAGGGCTTTGAAGTGGGGGCTGGGGAAACGACAGCCCCCGCCTAAAAATTTCTAAACAAAACCTATGCCAATCGTTTGTGCTACGTTTGTGCCGGAATGTACCGCAAAAAATTTCGTTTGTACCATTTCCGGTACGAAGGTATAAGGGTTTCAAAGTGGGGGCTGCGGAAAAGGCAGCCCTCCCACCTAGGAATTTCGAAACGAAACCTATGCCAATCGTTTGTGCTACGTTTGTGCCGGAATGTACGGCAAAAATTTTCGTTTGTACCACTTCCGGTATGAAGTCATAATAGTTTTCAAGTGGGGTGCTGGGGAAACGGCATCCCCCTCACCTAGGAATTTCGAATCGAAACCCATGCCAATCGTTTGTGCTACGTTTGTGCCGGAATGTACCGCAAAAAGTTTTGTTTGTACCACTTCCGGTACGAAGTTATAATGGTTTCAAAGTGGGGTGGCTGGGGAAACGGCAGCCCCCCACCTAGAAATTTCGAAACAAAACCTATGGCAATCGTTTGTGCTACGTTTGTGCCGGAATATAACGCAAAAATTTTCGTTTGTACCACATCCGGTACGAAGTTATAAGGGTTTTGAAATGGGGGCTGTAGAAACGGCAGCCCCCCGCCTAAAAATTTCATAACAAAAGCTATGCCAATCGTTTGTGGTACGTTTGTGCCGGAATGTACCACAAAAATTTTCGTTTGTACCACATCCTGTACTTAGTTATAAGGGTTTTGAAGTGGGGGCTGGGGAAACGGCAGCCCCCCGCCTAAAAATTTGAAAACAAAACCTATACCAATCGTTTGCGCTACGTTTGTGCCGGAATGTACCGCAAAAATTTTCGTTTGTACCACATCCTGTACTTAGTTATAAGGGTTTTGAAGTGGGGGCTGGGGAAACGGCAGCCCCCCGCCTAAAAATTTGAAAACAAAACTTATGGCAATCGTTTGTGCTACGTTTGTGCCGGAATGTACCGGAAAAATTTTCGTTTGTACCACTTCGGGTACGAAGTTATAAGGGTTTTGAAGTGTGGGCTGGGGAAACGGCAGCCCCCCACCTAAAACTTTCAAAACAAAACCTATGTCAATCGTTGGTGCTACGTTTGTGACGGAATATAACGCAAAAATTTTCGTTTGTACCACATCCGGTACGAAGTTATAAGGGTTTTGAAATGGGGGCTGTAGAAACGGCAGCCCCTGCCTAAAAATTTCAAAACAAAAGCTATGCCAATCGTTTGTGCTACGTTTGTGCCGGAATGTACCACAAAAATTTTCGTTTGTACCACATCCTGTACTTAGTTATAAGGGTTTTGAAGTGGGGGCTGGGGAAACGGCAGCCCCCCGCCTAAAAATTTGAAAACAAAACCTATGCCAATCGTTGGTGCTACGTTTGTGCCGGAATGTTCCGCAAAAATTTTCGTTTGTACCACTTCTGGTACGAAGTTATAAGGGTTTTAAAGTGGGGGCTGGAGAAACGGAAAACCCCTAAAGTGAAATTTCGAAACAAAACCAATGGCAATCGTTTGTGCAACGTTTGTGCCGGAATGTACCGCAAAAATTTTCGTTTGTACCACTTACGGTACGAAGTTATGAGGGTTTTGATGTGGGGGCTGCGGAAACGGCAGCCCCCACCTATTAATTTCAAAAGGAAACCTATGCCAATCGTTTGTGCCGGAATGTACCGCAAAAATTTTCGTTTGTACCACTTCCGGTACGAAGTTATAAGGGTTTTGAAGTGGGGGCTGGGGAAACGGCAGCCCCCCACCTAAAAATTTCAAAACAAAACCTATGCGAATCGTTTGTGCTACGTTTGTGCCGAAATGTACCGCAAAAATTTTCGTTTTTACCACTTCCGGTACGAAGTTATAAGGGTTTTAAAGTGGGGTGGCTGGAGAAACGGCAGCCTCCCTACTTGGAATTTCGAAAGAAAACCTATGCCAATCGTTTGTGCTATGTTTGTGCCGGAATGTACCGCAAAAAATTTCGTTTGTACCACTTTCGGTACGAAGTTATAATAGTTTTAAAGTGGGGGGCAAACTTCAGAAACATCAAATTCTGTACAAATAGAGATAGAAACATTGAGTTAACGGCAATCGGTAGTGCACTTAAAAGCACTAAGCACTGACGTTACTGCTATCATATTTTGGGATTTATTCAAGATTTTTGGTGGGGGGGCAACTTCAGAAATATCAAATTCTATAGAAATAAAGGTAGAAACATAGTGTTAACGGCAATCATTAGTGCATCATTACTGCACTTAAACGCACTAAGCACTAACGTTAGTGCTACTATATTTTGAGGTTTATTCGAAAAATTTGGTGGGGTGGTCATCTTCAGAAATATCAAATTCTATACAAATTGGGATGAAACATGCGGTTAATGGCAAACATTAGTGCATCGTTAGTGCACTTAAACATACTAAGTACTATCGTTGGTGCTACCATATTTTGGAATTCATTCAAGATTTTCGGTGGGATGGGCAACTTCAGTAATTTCAAATTCTATACAAATAGAGATAGGAACATAGAGTTAACGGCAATCGTTAGTGCACTTAAAATACTAAACACTGACGTTAGTGCTACAATATTTTGGGATTTATTCAAGATTTTAGATGGGGGCCAACTTCAGAAATATCAAATTCTATACAAATAGAGGTAGAAACATGCAGTTAAAGACAATCGTTATTGCATCGTTAGTGCACTTAAATGCACTAAGCATTAAGGTTAGCATTACCATATTTTCGGAATTATTCAAGATTTTTGGTGGGGCCAACTTCAGAAATATCAAATTCCATACAAACATTTAGTGCTTTCTAGAAGCACTAACGATACACTAATGAATGGCATTAATTTTTTGTTAGTGCTTGAAGTTGACGCAAGTTCACCGTGCCCTCCAAAGATATTGTACCTGTAGCACCTATACTAATGAAGTACTAACGTTAGGGGTTGGTGCACTAAGAACCACTAACAATTGCACTAGAAGATATCATTAGTGCTTTTGAATATGGCGGATATTTGATGCAATTAAAAATTCCCAATAAATGTCTTATAGGAGTTTAGTGACATGTAATTTTTCATAACTACACTAATATTGAAGGACAAACTAAACTGTTAGTTTTTTCTAGAAGCACTAATGATGCACTAACGATTGCACTAGAATAGATCATTAGTACTCTTGAATTTGACGGAAATATGATGCAATGAAAAATTTCCCATAAATTTATTATGTGTTTCGTTACATATAATTGGCCATAACTAAACTAATATTGAAGTTCTAACTAAATTGTTAGTGTTTTCCAGAAGCACTACCAATGCACTAACGAATGGCACTAAGCTTTTAGTTAGTGCTTGAAGTGGGGGCGCTAAGTTCACTCTGGCCTCAAAAGGTATTTTAATTGTAGCACATTTACTAATGAAGCACTAACCTTAGGTGTAGATGCGCTAAGAAATACTAACAATGCACTAACGATCGCTCTAGAAGAGATCATTAGTGATTTTGAATTTGGCGGAAATTTGATTCAATGAAAAATTTGCCTAAATTTCTTGTGAGTCTCGTGATATGTAATTGGCCATAATTACACTAATAATGAAGCACTAACGAAATTGTTAGTGCTTTATAGAAGCACTAACGAATTGGACTTTTTTTCAGTTAGTGCTTAAAGTGTCGGTGCGAAATTCACGCTGACTTCCCCATAGGTTTTTTACTTGTAACACCTACACTAATGAAGCACTAACGTTAGGTGTTTGTGCTCTAAGAAGCAATTACGATGCACTAACAATTGCACTAACAGAGGTAATTAGTGCTTTTGAATGCGATGGGAATTTGATACAATGAATAATTCCCCATGTGTTTCTTATGGGAGTTTTGAGACTTATAATTGGCCATTTCTACACTAATGGTGAAACACTAATGAAACTACTTGTATCTTCTAGAAGTACTAACAATGCAGTAACGTATAAAACCAATTTTTTCGTTAGTGCTTGTAGTGGGGGCTAAGTTCACGATAATTTCGAAAGTTTTCTTTCCTTGTAACATTAGTGCTTCCTAGTGCACCAACACATAACTTTCGAGCTTCATTAGTGTAGGTGCTACAAGCAAGAAACCTTTGCGGGTCAGCGTGAACTTGGTTCCCACTTCAAGCAGTAACGAAAAATAAGTCCATTCGTTAATGTATCATTAGCGCTTCTGCAAAACACTCATAGTTCCATTAATGCTTAACTATTGATGTAGATATGGCCAATTATATGCCACAAAAATCCCATAAGAGATTTATGTGGAATTTTTCATTGCGTCAAATTTCCGCTAAAATCAAAAGCACTAATGACCTCTTCTACTGAAATCGTTAGTGCTTCTTAGTGCATTAACACCTAACGTTAGTTCTTCATTAATGTAGAAGAACCTTTCCTACAAGTAAAAAAACCTTTGGAAGCTTTCATGAACTTGGCGCCCCACTTCAACAAATACGAAAAAATTAGAGTCGTTTTCGTTAGTGCTTCACTATTAGTGTAGTTATGGCCAGTTACATCTCAGTAAACTCACATAAGATATTTAAGGGGAGTTTTTCACTGTGTCCAATTTCTGCCAAATTAAAAAGCACTAATGATCATTTCCAGTACAATCCTTAGTGCATCGTTAGTGCTTCTTCGTGCACCAACCCCTAACGTTAGTGCTTAATTAGTGTAGGTGCTACAAGTAAAATATCTTTAGTGGTCAGTGTGAATTTGCACCCTCTTCAAGCACTAACAAAGTAATTAGTGCATTCGTTACTGATTCCTGAAAATACTGACACTTTGTATGGAATTTGATATTTCTGAAGTTGGCCCCCACCAAAAATTTTGAATAAATCTCAAAATGTGGTAACACCAACGTTAGTGCTTAGTGCTTTTAAGTACACTAACGATGCACTAACGATTACCGTCAACCCCATGTTTCTACCTCAATTTGTATAGAATTTGATATTTCTGAAGTTGGCTCCCCCACCGAAAGTCTTGAATAATCCCAAAATATGGTAGGAATTACGGTAGTGTTTAGTGTGTTTAAGTGCACTAACGATGCACTAACGATTACCGTCAACCCCATGTCTCTACCTCCATTTGTATAGAATTTGATATTTCTGAAGTTGGGCCCTCACCGAAAATCTTGAATAATCCCAAAATATGGTAGCACTTACGGTAGTGCTTAGTGTGTTTAAGTGCACTAACGATGCACTAACGATGCGCTAAGTTTAGTGAAAATCGGTCTGCATAAAGATGGGTGGGAGGCTAACTTCATATGAAGTTGGCCCCCACCAAAATCTTCAATATCTCGTAAACGCTGATAGCACTAACGTTAGTTCTAAATGCACTAATGTGCACTAACGATGCATTAACGATGTGCAACGTTTGGAGTAATTTCGGAGAGGTGGGGGGCCAACTTCAGGCACGTAATTTTTTTTCTGTATATTCCGGCACAAACGTAGCACAAACGATTGGCATAGATTTAGTTTTGAAATTACTAGGTGGGGGTGCCGTTTCCCCAGCCCCCACTTTAAAACCGTTATAACTTCGTACCGGAAGTACTACAAACGAAACTTTTTTGCGGTACATTCTGGCACAAAAGATTGGCATAGTTTGTGTTTCGAAATTCCAAGGTTCGATGCTTCCGTTTCTCCACCCCCCACTTTAAAACCCTTATAACTTCGTACCGGAAGTGGTACAAACGAAAATTTTTGCGGTACATTCCGGCACAAACGATTGGCATAGGTTTAGTTTTGAAATTCCTAGGTGGCGGGCTGCCGTTTCCCCAGCTCCCCACTTTAAAAGCCTTATAACTTCGTACCGGAAGTAGTACAAACGAAAATTTTTCCGGTACATTCCAGCACAAACATAGCACAAACGATTGCCATAGTTTTTCTTTCAAAATTCCAAGGTTGAAAGCTTCCGTTTCTCCAGCCCCCCATTTTAAAAACCTTATAACTTCGTACCGGAAGTGGTACAAACGAAAATCTTTTCGGTACATTCCGGCACAAACGTAGCACAAACGATTGCCATAGGTTTTGTTTCGAAATTCCAAGTTTGGAGGCTGCCGTTTCTCCAGCCCCCACTTTAAAACCCTTATAACTTCGTCCCGGAAGTGGTACAAACGAAAATTTTTGCGGTACATTCCGGCACAAACGTAGGACAAACGATTGGGATAGGTTTTGTTTTGAAATTCCTAGGTGGGGGCTGCCGTTTCCCCAGCCTCCCACTTCAAAACCCTTATAACTTCGTACCGGAAGTTGTACAAACAAAAATTTTTGCGATACATTCCGGCACAAACGTAGCACAATCGATTGGCATACCGGAAGTGGTACAAACGAAAATTTTTCCGGTACATTCCGGCACAAACGTAGCACAAACGATTGCCATAGTTTTTGTTTCGAAATTCCAAGTTTGGAGGCTGCTGTTTCTCCAGTCCCCCACTTTAAAACCCTTATAACTTTGTACCGGAAGTGGTACAAACGAAAATTTTTGCGGTACATTCCGGCACAAACGTAACACAAACGATTGGCGTAGGTTTTGTTTCGAAATTCCAAGTTTGGAGGCTACCGTTTCTCCAGCCCCCCCACTTTCAAACCCTTATAACTTCGTACCGGAAGTGGTACAAACGAAAATTTTTGCGGTACATTCCGGCACAAACGTAGCCCAAACGATTGGCATAGGTTTTGTTTCTAAGTTCCTAGGTGGGGGCTGCCGTTTCCCCAGCCCCCCCCACTTTAAAACCCTTATAACTTCGTACCAGAAGTGGTACAAACGAAAATTTTTGCGGTACATTCCGGCACAAAAGTAGCACAAACGATTGCATAGGTTTCGTTTCGAAATTCCAAGGTGGGGGACTGCCGTTTCCCCAGCCCCCACTTTAAAACTATTATAACTTCATACCGGAAGTGGTACAAACGAAAATTTTTGCGGTACATTCCGGCACAAACGTAGCTCAAACGATTGGCATAGGTTTTTTTTTTCGAAACTCCAAGGTGGGGGGGGGTGGCGAAATGCACCTGAAGAACTTGGTGGGCCGTGAACCAAGAACGTATCAAGTGCATTTTGTATCTCTATTAGGGATTTGAAGTGGCGTCCTCTAAGGTGATTGTCCAATGAATGGGACAGGTATTAATCGGACGGTACAATGTCCTAGGAGTATGGCGGATGTAATAGTGTTTTCAATCTAACACGAAGAATAGTTTCCTGGGTCATCCTAGGCAAGTGAGGCTTATCGTTGTTCTGTAACAGGAGGACACCTTTGCGATTCAGAAATTCTGGTGCGAGAGTTTTCAGTTTATCTTGAACACGGCTCAATTGCTGGCAGTACACAGTTGTATAGATGTTCTGACCAACTGGTAGGAGGGTTCCCGATACTCGATGCCGCGAGCAGTCCACCAAACACATAGGAGGATCTTCTTCTGGTGCAATGATGGTTTCGTCTGTTCTGAAACCGGTTCGTGAGATGCTAATCAACGATGACGGCACCCTGGCGCTTCGTACAGGACCCACCTCTCATCACATATTAATACCGCGTCCAGAAATAGCTCCTTCCTCAGACGAGACAGCAAGGGAACACAAGTATATGCTTGCATTACCTTCTGACCCGGAGTGAAATCATGCGGGACCCAGCGACCCAACTTGTAGTGATTCGCAAGTTGATGGACGTGCTGCCGAATGGTTTCTCCAGTCACATAGAACTGTAGTCCCAATTCCTCATATGTCTGGCCACTGTTCGCCTCAATTGCTACCTGAAGGTCTTCATTTTGTACATGCGTTTGTCTCCCGGCACGCGGTATGTCTTCGAGTGTTTCGTCACCGTCCTTAAACTTGTTAAACCACAGCTGCACTGTCCGTGTAGTTACGACACCTCCTTCGTGACATAAAGTATGTAACACACTTGTTCGTAAGTGTGAATATACTGGGGAAATTGCTCTGTAGCAGCCAAAAAGTGAACTTTGTGTACTAGCTTTGTCCTAGTTTATTATGAGGAAATATTGCAAGCACCAATATACCCTATATGAAAACCACGAACTAAATGTAATATGTAAACCCTAAAAACAGTAAAAAGAACAAAAGCTTCTTTTTTCGTTTAACATACTTGTTCCAACTCCAACTATGCTTTCAGAAGGGTAACACATCTTCTTGTTGTGTCTGAGCTTGCTACGTAGTCGCCCTCTAGATGCACAGGGTACATTACGAAAGATTAGGGCGCACAGTGGTTTACGCTCTGAATCTGCTTTGAAGAGAATGGAACGTCGAAAGGACTAAAATAGTTATTTGAAGAAAGTGATTGTGAACTTTGTCATAAAAGATAAGTCACTCAGAAACATGTGAAAAATTGTGAACAAATCCCATATAACTGTTAAATATGTTGTGAACAATTTTATCTACAACGGTTATACCAGGAATTTACTGCCTGAGGTGCCAGAAACGACACGAAATCAGAGAGATGAACAAATGACTTTATACGAAATCAAAAAAATCTAAAATTAGTGTACCACAACTTCGTCAAGGAGTAGACACTGCGTTATTTTTGTCTCATCTGACCATATGACACTTTCTCAAAATTCCTGACTGTCATTCAGATGCCTCTTAGCAAAATCACGACTAAAAGCACGATTTTCCTTGACAGCATATTATCTTTTCTATACTCTTTTACCATGGTATGTTGCACGAAAAAATAGCCTTTGTTATCTTCACTATTTTTAGGGTTTGCCTATTACATTCGGTTCGAAGTTTTCATATATTGGTGCTTGCGATGTTTCTTTACAACAAACTAAAACAGAGCTAGTACATAAAGTTCACATTTTGGCTTCTATTGAGCAATTTCCCCAGCATATTTACACTGTAGGAACAAGACTGTTACATACTGTATCATCCGCCTCGCTGCGACGGCGTTTAAACCCAGTTTGAACTCGTACAACATACATGCCCTTATGACGCTCTGTGAAAGTCCCATGTTCACTCTGTCCTCACGCAAGTTCACAGTGAGACTGAACTGCTACAACCAGATAGTATGTTGAATATACCCACAGATATGCCCACACAAACAACTGACCTTCGCCTTGTCTCTATTCGCATTAAACTCACGGTGTGGGGCCAATTAAACACAGACCTCCAAAAAAGCGAGATAACTTTCTTAGTTACCTTTATGCAATATACTTATAATCAATACCTTACGTGCACTATTGAATTATGGTAACTACATATTTTTGTAATGCTAATAGAATCTTATCAGCAGTAGGGACATTTAGACATTTCAGTTATTCGTAAGAACGTATTTCGTAAATTAGTAGCAAACATACGGATTGTTAGATATATTCAACGAGTGAAAATAAAGTGTCATTAACTGTCTTAATGATTATATAAATTGGTCAATATTATCGTACTGTACATTATATTTAGAAATTAAAATTGTACGTGAGTTACTAACCCTGATTTTAATCAATTTAGATACTAACTTCCGAAAAGAAGGCAAACAGTATCTTAGAACTTTACTCGATTGTACATACCAATTTCCAGGGATATTGTTCATGTTAGTATCAGCGTGGGATACTAATATTAATTAAGTATTGCACTTGAATTTTATTTTATAACAAAGTTAATTGGTGGCAAAAAGAGAAACTGGATTATGTGTAGTTTTATTTCTCTCTTTAAATGTTCTTTCATGCTATTTTTTGTATATATTAAATGTCAGTGTGTCTTTCAATGCAATTTATCTTTAGTAGGTCAGTATTATTTCTTTTCTTACCCCTATGAGAACGGCAACTTACATATTTCCTTCGCTTCTCTCTTCATTGCTTGTCTTTTTATTATTGCTCTTGTGATGACAAAGTACTGAAAGTTAGTTGCAGTTTCATTTTGTTTAAATGCCTAATTTTTTACAAGTAGTCCTAATACTTATATTAATATTAGAGTCGTGTTGAACTAAACGGATAACGAATGTGCGTCTGTCGCAAAAGACTCTTGTTTGATCACGATGGGGTGGGACATACATTTCACAATAAGCTGTAGGTTAAACCCTTCGGTCCAGCGTTCGATTCCTGATGGGTCACTCGAACGAAAAAATGTAAAAAGCTTTCTTTCAGGATAGCCATCCGATATGCGGTTTTCATAGATTCTTACTCATACTCACCAAGCAGCTTAATAAGATATGAATCGTACCTAACACCGATACAGCATCCTTTCTACTTGTTTACATTCCCAGCATAGTGTAGTTTCTTCATTTATGTTACAAGAGATGTGACTTATTGATTAGCGTTGAATCCCAAACAAATGAACTTAAGAGGTTTTCCTAGATTTCTCCTCATTCACACCAGACAAGTGTCTGAATGTTACCTATCATATAAACTCAGTCGGTTTCCTTCCTTCCTTCACATTCCCAGGATAGTGTTGATTGTATTTGAATAATTCTGAATTACAATAAACAATACTTGATTCTTTCGTCGACTTTAATAGCGAACACCATTACTGAGAGTAAAACAAATTAGTAATGCATGTTTATATCATATGGCAAAATATTTTTAAAGATGGGGACAAAAAAGAGAGAATCTTTTGTTTACGAAGAGAAAAGCATCTGAATCAAGACAACTCCTGTCTTTAATGCAAAGTTATCAAACCAGTTAAAAAAAACTTAAAGATTTTCCTTGTCTCGTTTGATTTTTAAATAATAAATAAATTTTCTCTAGAATCTCGTTTCATTTAATTCTCGGAACTAATTATGCATTATGTTAAACTTGTTTCCTCGTTTCATGTTAATAAGGCTAAGCCACTCTTTTAATAAACGAAACGAGAAAACTTATTGAGCATGTAATTTTATTTCACTTTTCACGATAACCTAAAATGAAAAGTTTATTCATGAATTAAACGAGATGTGGTTTAGTTCCATGATTTTGGCTAGAAAAGTATCCTGTTTGCTTTTTCCCCTTGTGTTTTCTAATCCTATGGTAACAACGATTGCATTGATAAACACATTGTACCTTTGTTCTTAATTGTAATAATACCCCGTTTTGCGTTTAAATATTCGCTGGTATTCATAACAAGTTGTTTCAAATAACCTTGACCTCTTCTCATGTGTACATGATGGAGGTTCACTTCGTTTATAAGAAAAGCCGCCTTACTTTGGAGTACTTTCTCATAACTCAGTTATAATACTTCTCCTGAGAGAATCCTAGCTTTTCTAAACGACAACCAAAAAGAGTGATGTCCTTCTCTTACGTTTATGATTATTATTCTTACGTAATCATGTTGTTTCACACTACATAACAAATAATATATTAGAGACCGTAAGATTGTTTCAATTGTGGTGAAAATATTTTCATCTGCACGCACGGGGGCTAAACGGAATTTTAGCATTTTACCCTCCATATTGTGACTTGTATACTGCCATCTACGTTCTTCTATTATATTTAAAAATATTGTTATCATGATTACATCTATTATTTCCAAATACCACTTGCACACTTGTGTTTCGTTCTGCTGTACAGTCGCATAGCAAACCATTCAATCGCTTCTCTACTTCTTCTAAATCAAAATCTACTTCTTCTTGTTCAGGATTAGTCTCTGCTAGTATTTCCATAAAAGATGAACATATTTTTTTCTTTTTTTTCTCCTCTTTGCCAGGGTTTAGAAATAGACAGTCAAGCCAATACAGTTTTTCTTTTTAGTGACATTTTTCCTCTTCTGCATTATTTACTTTTCCATTATAATCCTCTTCTAATATATGTGAGAATGTTATATTATTTACTACCTCTTCATCAGATGTAATTTCTTCTTCTTCTTCTTCTTCTTATAAACGTTTCTATATTTTTGTATACAAGCGTATGCAACTTCTTCTTCTTCTTCTTCTATTATTATTATTCTACAACGTTCATTTTCTAATATTTCTAATAATATTTTATATTCCTCTTGTACCTCTTCTTCGGCATCCTTCAACATCTCTTCTTTTTACTTCTTCTATTTCAATTTCATTAACTGCATCTCTTTCTTCTTCGTCAATTACATATGTTCGTAATATTACTACATTATTTTTCACTACTTCATCTTCTTTCGTTTCTGTTCACTTCTTCTTGCTCTTGTTATCTTCGCCTTCTTTCTTATGAGTTCCTTCCTTCCTCTCATCACCATCCTTTATCCCAATTACATTATGTACACCCATTAAAAGAACTTGTGTGTCTGTACCTGGGCTTGTATAGATTCACAGTGACGGCCCTGAAGGGAAGTAAACAATATAAAATAATCTGTTAGTGTAAAAAGGATACATCGAGATAAGATCACTTTCATCATTCAATTGTATCTTGCGACAGACTAACTTATCTTAATGAGTATTATCAGAATTTTGGTTCATATAAAGATATACGTTCCACGATAAGCTTTCAGCTTAATAAGAACAATCGTTTGATATTATCAAAACTAAGAACACACACACAAACATCACCATTCATATTATTATTAATAGCTTACAATAAGTGATGCATCTTTTCGTTTAGAGCTCGTCTGGTATCAGACCTCACACAGAGACATTTCGCCAGACATCTTAGTGTCATTATAACACTTTCACACGTTAGCCAAGAACTACGCAGATGCATTATCAATGAAATATGAAAGGGAAAGCTTTGCCACACACTCAAGTAATTTTGTATTATATTCTTAGAATTACACAATGTTTGTATGTATACGTATGTCTTCTTTAACACTAACTTCAATGTCATTCTTTCATTTTTCTGCGAGTACAACAAAGAGAAGGGAGTTTTGAATGAAAAACGTAAGTTCATTATTTGTTTGATACATGTCTGAGTGAGTAGTTTATTCGATTCCAGTTTACGTATTATTATGATATATGATGCAACATAAGTTTCAGTGCTTCAGGTTTAATCTTGAGACTTAAAACAATATGATTTTTCCACTTACCTATTTTAAAAGAATTGAATGGCATGAACAACAAAGCTTTCGAGAAGTTTTATTGAGACAGGAAGTGTCCAAAGGATCAGTCTGTCTACCGTCATTCCCATGACAAAGGATAATACACCGTCAGGTTCTATGCGACATTTTGCAGAGCATTTCTGTTGTAACTTGAGTGAAACCTTGCTTCACAGATTCTGTCAGTTCGGTAGTGATATCATAACGGTTTTTGCAATAACGCCCTTTATGACCCTCCATAGCGCATTATCGCAAGCTCTGAGGTTTGGACTTCGTGGTCGAATTAACACGTTCTTCAATACTGTAACTGGAAGTACTAATTATCGTTCACACAATCTGAAAGAATGGAAAACCTTACATTAGCATGTATAGAGAGGTAACGTGAAAACTTAGATTACCATTTATAAAGAGGTAACGGAAAAACTTACATTAGCATTTATAATGAGGTGACATGAAAACTTTAAAAAGTAAAGCATTTATAAAGATGTAACGGAAAAACTTAGATTAGGATTTATCAACGTGTAACGGTACTTTGTGGTCACTATCTCTTACTCAAGTAAAGTAATACATTTCGTAACTAATAAAAAATAATCTATTATCAGCGCACCACAGGCTCCAACTACATAGAAATATACCACATCATTAGCATATGGTACAGACTCACTGCCCAGTTGCCTATATCTTTAAGTTAACTTTCCATCATTTTCTACCCTCGCTCAAAAGTAAAAATAAAATAAATAAACATATGAATTGAAATTTATTTACAGCACTAATACCGGTATATTTTAACTCCAGCTAATTATTTCCAAAACTATCAAGTTATAACTGACATAATATATAAAGAACATCAATTATGGAAACAGTATGTACATAAATTTGTAATCTTTAACAAATTTAGTTTTCTGTATTGCATTTATTACTAGCATCAAATACCAAGCTTATCTTAGCCCAGTTTTTGAAAAAAAAATGAAGTGAAACCTTTACGTTTGTCGCCCCACGATTATTCCGGTTATGCTAAAGGAGACGGTGATGAGAAACAAATGAAATGGTGGAGTAAAGAAAGTGGGAGGCAACAGAAAAACAACCTAGGAAACCCACGCAGAATGTGTTTGTCCACCACAAAACTCACTTGGCCTGAGCTGGGATCTAACCAAGTACCTCATGCCGTAGAAGTGAATGCTCTACCACTGAGCTACCATGAACTCCATCCCCAGGTTTTGAGATAACATATCAATGTAAATAATTCATTTAATAATATATAATTACCAGTTTTTCGTTATAGTCAATTACTATGTGCTCCTTTCATCATGTACATAATATAAGAGTATATTCTAATTTTACGGTCTTAAAGAGAATCAAGGTTCTTATGTTAAAGTTTTACTTGTGATGAGTTTAAGGATATGAATCCCTCATTTAATAATAACAGTTTGTTGATGATTTGGGTGTGCTTGTTCTCAAATTCATACCTGGGAGGTCATTACCAACATGTCCCTTTGTATCTTCGCCACTGAACGCGACACAGACTGTCAGCATCGGCAATATTCGAATCACTCAAAACACGTTATTCGCTTCCAGTGGCGTATTTAGGATTTTGTTTCACAAGGGGCTATGTACACGTGAATAAGCACATATTTTTCCTTTTGGGTGCTGAGAAATTTTAATGAAGTTGTGCATATAACAAATATATTTCGGCGGGGGTTTGAACCCGATACCCACTCCCTAAATACGCCACTGTTCGTATCATTTATTTTTTTTAGTCCGGTGTTCTGATTTATGAAGTTCATTTTCTTCTGCTCTGAATGTTATATAGATTTTTCAACTTCTCTTAGGTGTAATTTAAAATGAGGACTTTTAGTTCAAAACGAAGACCATGTAATGAACATTACAATAACTATATTTTACGTTCATTGAGAAAGATGATATTCAACTAACAAAATGTATTGTGTATCGTATTGTTCTGCTTCCATTGAAATGACACTTGTCAACAGCACATTCAGTGCTCAAGATAAAATGAAGATTTCATATATTATTATTGTGAAAAGAAACTCGCTGAAGGTTTTACTGGCCTGCAAATTTTACGAACAAAATAATTAAAAGTGAGGGGAAACTTTCACTCCTAATATCTAACGATAAAGAAAAGTATCAGTGCGAATCTTATGAAACTTTGCTTACTTCAAGCAACCAGAAAAGAAAATCAGAAACAAAATGCCAAAACCGACAAGACTGTGAAACGTAGAATTAATGATAGTCCTGGATTTAAACTTAGTCGATAGGCAACAAAATATTAGTAAATAAATTAATAGAAATAAAAACCTCTCTTTTTTGTCTTGTAGTGTGATCCTATCTTAGTATCGTCGGTTTACAGATGAAAAGAGGTTAATTTTCAGGAAGTATGAACACACCATGCAAAGGTTTCTTTGTACTATTAGAAATTTTTTAATGATTTTTTTTTTTTTTTTTGTCTTGGGACAGAGTTGTAGGAGGAATATCTACTGATGGGGATACAGGAATGTTAAGTTCTCGACTGGATTTATAAAGCTGGCAAGGGACAGAAACTCTTTTATTATTTCTTCACACTCCTAAATTCACAGGCAAGTATAAGCGGCAAAAGCTTTACCAGAAACTTTGAAGAAGACGTTAGGAGTATCTGTTAAAATTGTCAATTTTGGCAAGCCAAATGCTCTAATTCTCGTGTTTTTCAGGTTTTGTGCGAAAATCTTGCACTTAAAACGTCATTTTTTTCATACCGATGGTCGAGGGTTGTCCACACGAACGAAGTAATATGTACGAGCTTAAGTCACATGTAGAAATATTTCTTCTTAAAACAATAGGAAACGATGAACTTCGAAATTATTTCCTTGATGTCATGCATGTATTTTCTCTTCTATATCATTCAGACTTTTCTGAAATATTGAAAAATCTCAACCTCAAACCTTAAAGATCCTGCGACGTTAACTTCGTCTCAACTCTGCAACGCAAAATTTTTTATAGTTTTCTTAATTTCAAGAATTCCAAAGGGTACTTCACGTATTTCTTTGGAGAATTATAAATTTTATTCAAAACATTTTTTACAATTCTTGATAGACGGCGCTGTAAGCAGTAAAAACTAGTTTCAGCAAGATTTGTTCAATTGCATGCCTTCTTCCCTAAGAAAATTAAGGGAAAGCTGAAAACTAAAAATGCATTCAAAAAAACTAAAATTTTTGTGCAGATATTTATTTTCATGTCTGCATATCTAGAAAGTGTATTTAAGTTACCGTATTTATTTTCATATATTGGGAATTGTATTGTATTGTATTTATTTACTCCAATTGAAACCAAGATACATTTGGTAGTTGGAAGGATCAGACAGTCCTGTTTCTTGTTTGTGATACACTTAAAAAAAGAAAACATGTTACACTATTTAATACACATTATTGCAAAGATAATCTGCTACGCTGTAATATACTATATCCACCAGAAATCTCCTCAGTTTCTTTTTAAAAACTTTTATATTTTCTTAATTTTTTATTTCTCTGGGCAGCTTATCTTAAATTTGTACTCCCATATGGCTTGGGCCTTCCTGTAGTAATGTTAGTTTTATAAAATATCGTCTTCTTTCATTTGGCTTTCTGGTATTATTAACGAGACTAATTTGGGTTCTGTCTTTCAATTTTGCTGCATAGATTGCAGTTTCGTATACATACATAAATGGTAGGGTAAGGATGTGGTGTTGTTTAAATTTATCTTTGCATAATGTTCTCATGTGTTGACCAAATATTATCCGTATTGCTTGCTTGTATTTCATGAAAACTGCTTTGCTGCTTGAGGATTTATCCCAGAAAATGATTACGTAATTTAGTATAGGGTGTATAAGCCCGTAGTATACTTGGATCAAAGCTTTAGTGTTTAACGTTTCTATTAGTATCCTGAGTGCATAAAGTCTGGAATTTAATTTTACTGTTATTTCTTTTATTTGGATTTTTCAAGTTAGATATTCATTTATATTTAGTCCTAAAAAATTAATTTCATGAGTGAAATCAAGTTTTAGGTCAGTCGATTTATTTTGGGTTTCTTTTATTTTTCTGTGGAAAAGTAGGTATTTTGTTTTTGTGTTGTTTATGCATAAGAAGTTACTTTCGAATCATTCTTTGGCTTGATCTAATATTTTATGTGTTGTGCCTTAGCTCACGTATGGTTTTACCTTCCACAATTACGCTAGCGTCATTTGTACACAAAATTAGTTCAAAATGCTTCAATACTCCAGGGAAATCACTTATATACAATAGGAATATGATTGGACCTAATATTGAGCCCTGAGGCACGCCGTTGCGGACTTGTCTTGGGTTTGGAAACTATGTTTTTACATTCCCATTTTCTATGTGGGTCACTTCAACAGCTTGCGTCCTACTACGTAAATAGGTTTCCATCAAATGTAACACTTGCCCCGTATGTCATAATGCTTAAGTTTTCGTAAGAGTATTTTGTGGTTTACGAGATCGAAAGCTTTGCTTAAATCATAGAAAATGCCTAAACTTAGTATTTTATCGTTTAAATCTTTTAGTATGTTTTTGATAAGCGTATATGTTGCCGTAATTGTGTTTTTCCCAGTTACAAAACCGTGTTGTTCATGGCATAGTACCTGTTGTTTGTTCAATAAGTTTATTAGTCTCTTTTCAATTAGTTTCTCAAATATTTTATTTATTGGGTTATTACTGTAGTATCAGGATTCTATCCTTTTACGTCCCTGTTCGGGAAGACATATATTAGGTATCTGGGTTCGATCCTTGTACGTCCCTGTTCGGGATAATATATATTACTGTATGTGGTTCGTGCCCTGCAGTTCCCTAAGAGGGCTTGGGCATTTACAACAGTTCGGGATTCGATCCTTTATTTTTTGGGCGTCTCCTTTAGACTTTAATAACAGTTTTGATCTTTTGCCAAAGCCGACCATATAGCCACTGGACAACACGGTTCAGTGTTCGGGTCAGAACATTCTGGGAAATCGACATTAAAGCTGATTCTAATTGTATTATTAATGCCGATGCAATTTAATAATGTGAAAATTATTATGTTGCATAGGCACTAGTTATTTATGCTGGAAAGAAAAGTAAATTAGGTTATCTCTTAAAACTAGAAAATATAAATTTATACCATGATAATTATTTTGGCAAAGGATATGCAAAATTTCACTTTTCCCTTTAATAAACAACATTAAACTGCACAAACACATATTACATTACATTTTGGTACTTTAATTTGAATAATTGAATATGATAATAAAATTTAAAACCTGGCCCATTATTCTTATTACAATCGCGGAAGACGCGGTAGTCGCGGGTTACCGGTTGACTTTTACTACATCGTTGGTTTCCGTGATTTTGTACTGTCACTTTTCACTCACTTTGATGCTGAAGAAAGGCAATCTATGGCGGTTCCAGCGGGTTGTCCTTAAGGTTGCCTGGTGAATTCCCTTTCCTTCCATTTTGTCTTCTCTCAGGAAAACTAGAAACTAACCATGCGCTACTGCTTTAGATTTAAATTTTGAGGCAACATTGTTATTATTATTAACGCCCCATATAATTCACATTGGTTCATCGTTGCGCCATTTACATTTTTGATGCTCTCAACACTATATTTAACTATATTATGGATGTACCATAGCTCCCGCTGTGTTATTTGTCTACCCGTGGTCGCACCAGAAACAAACGTCAGACTAAGTTAATTTTTCTCTCCGTCTCCTCGCGTTTTTTTACGCAGCGCACAGGCTCACAATGCAGCCTGGTGATGTCAAAGCTAAAAATAACTATGACAATCCATAGGCGGGATTTTTTCCAGACGAAGTTTGCTTCCTGTGCTGAATTTTAGCACATTATTTGGAGAGACCAGAGGATCACCAAGATTTCTGTCGCAGACTCGACGCACACACATATATATATGCATATTTGTCTGTTTGCTGAGTGCTTTTCTTAAAATTCTTCTTCTTTAATTCTCTAAAAAAAATTCTTAAGAGTGCTTTTATACGAGGTTTACTTAAAAATTAAAATTTTCTTCATTAATATTCGATCGGCTGGACCATATTGTTACATAGGCGCTCGACAAGACGTTTGTTTTGAGGGGACTAAAAAACAAACAGAACCCTGCAACACTGATCACTTCACTATTGTCACCAAATTTCTTCCACTAGTCTTCAAAGGGTTAACATCGATTAAGTTTTCTTGTGATGGTATGACGAAAAACTTATTTTAAAGTCCATTCGGAAGTACGGTAACGAACATGTGGGCCATAAAGACGAATTTCGGATTACGGTTGGGCCATAACTCTAAGAAAGTTTATTAATGTCTTTATTATATTACTATTTGTTGTTTTGAAATACTTAAGTGCCACAATTCCAAACACATCAAAATATAAACTAAGTTATTATCATTCTCTTTCTAAATAGTGTATTTGATAATTTGAATAATTAATTACTAGCATTGTTTACCATTAAACACAAAATATTATGGTTATAAGTATATTGAATAGTTATTGTAAAATAAAATATTTACTAATGTAGTGGCTTATTCTCTTAAGTTTGACATGAATTAATTTTATTACTGCTATAAGAAAGCATTCCTATTCAATATTTACTTGCATTAAAAACAACTTCGAACACATTGGAAAACTAGCACAATAAATGTATACTCGTTTTCATCATTTTCTTATTAGTAGTAGTATTATCTTAACTATTATTACTACAATAAAACAAAGATATGGCACACGAATTAAATTCAAGTAAGAATACACGTAAATATTTTCAAAATATTAGTTACGATATCAAAAAGTTTGCTTAAATCTACAACAACACTAATTAATCATGATACTTTACATTTATTTCATTCCGGTTAAAAATTGACCAATAATTTACTGAGCAGTGAATGGTTTGTTAGACCATTACTCTTTTTAAAGTGTCTGCCCTTCTAGATTTAGAAGACACTACCCACGTTAGAGTTTTTTATTTTCAACCCGGAGATGAGGGTTAATAATAGAGTAAAAAGGTTGAAGTTTAAAAGAATAAAGAAGGGAATAATACAAAAATTGCCTACGTCGGGCGTTACATAAATATAATATTACCCAAAAATGGGAGGGTACCTCATATCATGCCTTGGTAAGCCATTTTGCATATGTTTCCTTCTTCAATAAAAGGCTTCTGCCGTCCGGAGGTCACATAGTGTGTCACGGACGCCTACTAACGCCAACGCAATAGATGGACATATCAAAGTGTTTTTACACAAACTTTTTTATATAGAATTACTGAAATCATTGCAAGTGTCAACTTCATAAAATACAAATAATCCGGCTCAACGAAGTTTTTTTTATCCTATACCTACTTTAGGTTTTTTCAACACAAAAACAATTTCGAAATATTTCATTTGCCATTAAACGACTAATGTGAATATATAAACTACTAAATGGTTTCCACCAATTCTGATTACGTTAAGAAGCAGTAACTTAGAACACAGAGTTGGTTTCTCAACCTTTATAATCACTGCATTACACTACAAATTGACTAACTTATCACTGCTTTACTTGCAATTACTTTTCTTTCGTGATGTTTCTCTATGCATATCAATTTCACTGTATTCAGATTGAACACAAGATTGTCTTTTTCGTTTCACTAGGTTTTTCCATTTACCTGTGTGCTTGACCTTTGTTACTGCATCAGGATCAGCTGATGGCACAGCACTAATAGTAATTTTTGATTGACATTTAATTTTATTCTTACATTTGTCTTCAAATCGCTTATACGTAATTGGTTTATTCACCAAATTACCACATTCTTCCTGAAAAGTTTTGTAATTTTGGTTAACTGGAGGTGATGCGTGGTCAGCACCTGACCCCTTTACTAAATCATTAATTGCTAAGTTGATACTATGATTTTAGATTTTGGTTAACTCTTTCAAGAATACATGCAGAACATTGATTATCATGGTGCGACAAAACAACTTTACGATTACGACTACTTATCTGAGCATTGCTTTGATTATGACATTTATTTCTCAAACTTTTACGAACAAACTTGGAAAATTTATAAAAACAGTACAACAAACGTTTAACCCTTTTTAGTTTCCGTCTGACTTTATGTATTTTCCTTCTATGTTGCAGGTGCTTTTTGCCATAACGAACTTGCTAATTGTATATCCTTACAATGTGACGAACAACATTTTATAACCTACTGAAATTTTCTTGACAGGTTATTAATTTATTTACCCACGTTACTGAGTTATGGCTGCTATCATAAGACCTACAAGGCATAATGCCATTTTTACTCTCTTCTAAATACACAATTTATGTGCAAATGACTACGCAGAAAGTAACGAATCTCATTTGTTCTATCTGTATTTCTTTGACTTTCAACTCACAGCTTAAAAAAACTACTCTGCTCATGACGTACCTCAACAGCCGTAACACGACAAAAAATGAACAAGTTTTGTGAAATGGAACACATTCTAATTTACTGATTAGCAAGGTGCCAAAGAAGCAATTTTGCTTTAATAAACATAATACACTACAAGGATGTGTTAATGGGCTACTCTTGCCTTCATTTTCAACGCAATTTATTCTACTTTAGTAAACCTTTTCGTAGTGAAGCAACCACTGAGCCTCACCAAACCTTCTGATTAATACATGTGAAATCTGGGTTCGATTTCCAGTCGATGGCACCACACTTCACTTCAACATGTTATAGTAGGCAAAATTGTTGCCTTCAAAACACCTCCCAAAAGATCGTCATACCTGAAAGCACATTGAAATAAAGAAAATGTATATCTGTACACTCAAACTGCCATGACCACATGTTCCTCAGCATGTTGAGAATGGGAGGCGTGAATCATCATCAGCTTATGTAGAAGAAGAAAATGAAGATCCTCCGCTGAATAGAAGCAACCAAAGACGACAACAATGGAAGTGGGTTGGTGAAAATGTGGCAAATTATTTTCTTAAAACGTTACTCCATTTCCTGGAAATACCAATGTAATATTACAGAAATGAGGAAACTGAATTTTTCGCACTTATTTACAGAGGACCTTGTAAATGACATTGCGTTTCAGACCAATCTGTATGAGAATCAAAATTGCAAGGGACAATTCAGATTGACTCCAGGTGATCTCAAAATGTTTCTTGGAATAAATCTTGTAATGACTTATCTGTTTCCCTAGCAGGAGACAGTACTGGTCTTCAGATGAAGGTTTACACTGTAAAGTTGTTGCTGACAGGCAATGTCAGTAATCTGGTTGGACCTTATATGGAGATCTTCGTTTCTATGATAATATACAGACTGGGAAAGGGAACGACAAACTTTATAAGTTACGATATTTACTGAAGGGAGATTCGAATTTACTGTAAACAATGAAAAGTAACGTATCAATGGATTGACGGGCAAATCATGCATTTCAATATGAGACTTCACATAAAGTAGTGTATATCCAAAAGCTGAAAGCTTGGGGTGCTAAATTTTGGTTAATGGCAGGGAGTAGTGGTTATACGTGCGATTTTGATGAATATGTTGATTTTTAACCCTTATCACTTGTACCAAAATCACTTTGTAAAGTTTTCTACAACACAACGTTTATTTCATTTATTTTTAGTGTAATATTGCCGTTTATATGTTCCACTTCTGAAGTCATAATTTACCCAAAATGCATGAGGTCCAATGAAGTGAACAGATAAAGACAATGATTAAATTTTCTTAAGAAAATATCAAATTTTCAATTTTTTTATTTTATAAGTCATAGTACACCAAGAAAAATTGTAAAACAAATAATCATCATCATATGTCATGAGTACATAATTCATGCTTGAAAGGATTAACGCTGTATATCCTGGCTAAAATTGAAGGTTACCCATCAAGCAGTTCTTGAAAGTTCTGTCACTGGACCAACAAACACAGTTACAGAGACACATTTTGTTTCCCTTACGAGCCAGCAAACTAAATGTGTAAAATATTTCTTCTTGGTAAACCAAACGTCTTAAAACACATGCATACGCCTGCATTTCAGATTAAAACAAACAATAAATTCACGTAATATATTCTCAATACATTGTTTTTCTTTATTAATTTTATCCTGATAGTAATGATGACACATGAATACATAGTTTCAAATAACTGATTCAAAATTATAGGATTAAGAAGCAATAAGCAGCGAAATTTCACTTCCAACAAAAACGAAAGCCAGCATCTAAATGATACGTCTTGCGTCGAGCAATGGTTTACGTATGAGTCTGATGATAAGTGTAATGAAAATTTTCTATGACATAATCGTCAGGATGAGCACCACATTTTTTAAAATTGATTTCCACAAGTGATTATCCCGCCCCTTAATTTCATATCATTTTCCATTCTGTATTGATTCACGCCTATATGATTTCACAATATAGGATTCTGTCTTAATAAAAACGTAAATAGAAAAGAAAATTATTTGATTTGAGTTTTAGCTTTGATTTCAGCAGGTAGACTTTGTGATACGTGGGCTCCCATCTTCATGTGAGATCCGAAGCACTTGAGCTCCTCCCTGGAATCGAACCCGGGTTCCTACGACAGTGACTCATACTCTGTTGAGCCACAATGATTTCCTTAACGAAATGAAAAAGAAAATAGGAATAATATACGTAGATATACTTACAGATTTCATCCATCAGTTTTCCTGAAACTACTACGTCGTCTTTTTGAATACAAAATTTCGTAATGTTGTGGCCTTTATTGCTTATCTATTCAAATTGGAGATTATGGAGTAGCACTTTGTGATTGAATGCAAGAAATCATCATCATCAAAAGCATTTTCATTCCCATCCGAAGATGGGCAGCCCACAGAAGGTGACGCCTTCTCTCTGGCCAGAGTAAGTATTAAACTAGGGAAAAACAAGAAAAGATAGATGGGCAAAAGGATGTAATGAAAGTTATTGAAGTATGTTATTCAGCCTTTCTGCCAAGTTAGAATGAAATATTTAATGAAGTGTGCTACCGTAGACGAGTAAGCATTTAAGTGAGTGCAGTTATGAGGGATAGCTGGACGGATGGCTGTGATATATGCGCCGAGCAGGGTTGTAATCAGCGGTATTTGCTTCTCGTTCGTATATTGCAAGTAGGTGGTCCAGGGGTGGGTAAGCTCTGCGTGGTATTGCCGGGGTTTGCTCCAATAATTCGGCTATGATGGGATGTTGGCCGATTATGTGTTGCACAATATAACGGGTGCGGAGGCGGTAGATTTGGGCCAGAAGAATAGGCATAGATATATGGTTGTAGACAATGGCGGTGTATGTGCTAGAAATTCTCGTTCCTTCTCTTAATGAATTCGTTTCCAAATAAATCTACAAATGGGAGTCAAATTTTCAGGCACTGTTGCTGAAAATATCATAAAGTAGAAGTACATATATAATGTTTGTGTATAAGAAACTAAAAATTGCAACTTGTAAAATATAGGTCTAGACATAAAAGCAATTTCTAACATACTTGTATCGCATTATGGTGTAAAGCTAACGAACCATCTTGAGTTAAGATGTGTCATTATAATTTGTTTAAAATTAAAAATTCTTCCTTCTCATAAAAGGTAAGTTCCGTAGAACTACATTTCGATTACCATCCCTCCCATAGGAAACTTAAAACTTCACCAGCGTTTCCACCTCAGTAGTTGTGTTTACAATACGAATAATAGTCCTTCTGAAAATTTCGTTCATATATATATATATATATATAGTACGAATCTAATGATGAATGTGTGTAATTAGTAGTACAAAGCGATATTCGTTGGGAGATAGTGAATGTGATAATAAACCAATGACAGAATAAGTACTATAGTCACCATTAAATCAGTGACTAGACTTTGATCATTTAACACCAGAAATGGAAAAGTGTATTAATAAATACTTTTACGAACCAAATAGGTGTTGGTTATGATTAACATATATACGTCCTCATGTGTGAATATAAGAAATGGAATAACATGGAATATGTGAATACCAGAAAGTGGTGCTTCGACAATACATATAATATTATAGCTAATCTGAAATTACGATAGAGGACTCGTTTAATTACGTTCAAAATGCTCATAAATGAGATAAAGACACATTACCAAACCTCATTTTATTTTTTTTTCCTTTTCATTCATTATATTGTATATTATACATATCCACAAATCTATATCATTTTTTGCGAAAGTTAAATAAAAATGTTACTTATTGCGTGTTTATAAAATTCTGTGTCTTAATTTCTCAGTAGATGTAATAAATGTTCACCAAATTGTAGTTAGATGGTTTCTCTTAAAACTATTTATCACCCATGTCAATACGCTGTCTCGTATGTATGTGAAAGTGTGTGAATGAATGATAAATTTAGTTTTAAGGTGTAGCATTTAATGTTGAGTTACTGTGGTAATGTTTACAGTAAGTGTATGATAGCATGTTACATGTCTTATTGTATGACGGATGTCATGAAAGATACCTGATTCTAGGGTAGTTTAAATCCGCTCTAGGAGAAAAGCCAAATAACAGGATGAGCCAGAAAACGACAGTCTTCTGAAAAATATCGAAACGTCTCTTTGTGGAAAATATTCATTTTGATTTTTTTTTCTCTTGGCTGATTCAAATGTGTGTTCGATCTCCATTACAAAAATTCAGATACTGGATACATGTTATGTAGCATTTCGAAATAATAGACAAACAATTAAACAAAAACATCTCGTCACCTGGGCTGGGTTAGGGCAACTCCCACTGGTGCAGTTGTCTGGATCCAGGTCGGGGTTGTATGAGGGAACATATGTCTCTTCGGGATTACTTCAGATTTGATCCTCAAGTAATAACTTTCAAATATTAATCACCATTTAATAGCTATTCATGTTTCTTTACAATATATCCATTATTATCTAGTAATATTTCATCTCTAGTTCCTTCTTCCTTTCTCATTTTACTCCTCCCTTTTTCCTCCTTTCCCCAACCCCCTTCTATTCTTTCACACTTTTTCGTTTCCTCTTTCTAATAATACTGAAGAGGTGTCTTGACAGGGAGTTTTCGCTATAGACACGCTCAATAAATTGGGTTGATGTTTTTCTTCGGAATTCCGATATGAAGTACTTAAGCCTAAAAGCTTACATAGGAATTTCAAAATTCCAAAGTTCGTTTATTTCGTTTTTATTTCGTATCTGGCTAAATTATTAAATTTACAATATTACAGTTCAAGCTAGCCACTCCCGTTCCCACAAATTATTTTCTTTCCTCTTTATTGACTTTGTTCTTAGCCAACTGGATCCAGTTTCTCCTTTGTATTCCTATTTCTGCGAGGTCCATCTTAGTATTGTCCTCCAATCTTGTAACGGTATTGTGTAATTTTTATATAAAGCTTGTTTTACGGGCAAAATGTGCTTTCAAAATATGCACAAGCTGTTCGAAAAAGAAAAACAAGAAGAAAATATAAAGAGCGAGAGATGTAATTTCTTTTCAATTATTATGATTGATGTTCTATTATGATAGTGATATGAATGTTGTGTAAGTCGTCATAGCAACGAATAAACATATAATATATATAATACATATGTGAAACTTACATGTATGTTATTTAAAAGTGTGTAAATGTTTAACTTATTACGTACTACAATAAAAAAGGTAATATCGAAATGAAGTGTTTAGATGGATTTTGATAAAACGGTAACCTAGATTATATAAATATACGAATTGTGGGCTATAACGACATATCAAATATACAGAACAAGCATTAGGTTCATTACAAACTGGTGTTTTTCGCAGTTATGCACATTTAGTGGTCGTTATAATCTGAGCCTAAACTACCTAATTGTCGTTTTCTGATTGATCTTCAGTTAAAACTTTGAAAGCGTTCTTACTTTCTTCTTTCCGGGCTACATAGCCTGCTCACCTGAGGTTCTTACATATGATGACCCTAACAATGTTTGCTAAACCGTTTCTCTTGGGTTTGGTAAACCGTTTCCGCCATTCCTCATTACCGCTCCTTTTGTTTCCAAATATTCGTTTTAGGATCCTTTTCTCAAATACTTCCAGTCTATGTGCATCCCGTAAAGTAAGCGACCATGTTTCTCAATCATATAGAACAACAGGGATGATTATCGTTTTATATATTTTAAGCTTCAAATTTCTCGACCGAGATCGGGACGACAAGGCATTTTGAACTGAATAATAACACGAATTCTCTACTTTTGATCAATTATGGTATTGCTCTGTTAATAGTGATCAATATTACATTTAATGAAAATTTATCACATATATTTTATTTCTCTTTCTATCATGTCTCATGATTTCAGCATGGTTCAATGGATTTGGAATTTGATTTTGTTTAATTAATAAACATAAGAAAATTGAAGTAGAAATCAAATGTTTTGCAGTTCAGTACTGTTAATTACAATTTACCGTTGAGAGGTATGCTTGTTTGTACACTGACAAATACTGTAGAATTAATAATTTAATTATTTAGCAAGTTCATCAATGTTATACCTAATTGAGCTGTGCAACAAGAGATTATGATTCAAGTTTATAATTATGTATAAATTCAATTGTACCATGCCTTACACATAGTCCTATCTTAAACACAAAGGCGATAATCCAAAACAACGTTTGCTAAGATAAGTAACTTAGATCTTTCACAAAACTATATGAAGTAGTTCATATAGCTTCGCTATTGAAAGAGACGTTAAATTTTAAATGAACTCATATGAAGTAGTTAACTACTATTTAAGATTGGATGTAAACCCAAAAATAATTGTGCTGAACTTCAGGGATAATGAAACATAACGCTTTAAATTGTAAGAATAAAACGTCGTATTTGTTTCTCAGTTTTATGTTATCTGCAACACAAATTTAAGATATTAGCTTACCAAAAGCTGCTAGAACATTAACCGTTATTAACACATAGTAGATACAACCTTCAGAGCAAGGTCATCTCTGACAATAGTACGATAATTTAAGTATCATTAAATATCATAAGGCAGAGATTCATTTTTTTGAGTTTTACGTCATAATGCAGCACGGACCTTATAAGAGACAAAACCTACTGTTAACTAGATACCCGAACTAAATTCTCTGAACATACATGTATGGTGTTACTCACCACACTCTTCTGCTGGAATATAAGCAGGGCTGTACTGCAACCCAGGGGCCCACCAGGAAGATACTTTCTAAGGGACCCACTCAATGTACGTAGTGTCCCCTCTCTGACTATAAAAGTGAGGCCGAAAGTGTCTCTAGGATCGAGTTTATATTTTTTTCTCCAGGGCTCTGGAACCAAGGGGGTCCTAAAAAAATTAAAGTTACTGAAAACAATTTCACCATAAAAGTCTTTAAAATATTACGAGTCACACCTGTGTAATTCGTTGACCTTTTTGAACATGTTGAGAAAGTACCCATAATAAAAGTTTGTTTCCCCCTTCTATTTTCCCACTCCAGGGTCCCTAATAGTCTTCATGCGGCCCTGCGGCCATATGTTCTATACGGAAAACAACGGTGCTGTAAAATGTAAATTATTATTTACTTTCAAGTTAGAGCATCATTTATGATTTCAATTTAGCTGAATAATTCAATATTTGCAAAATGATTAAGCAGAGTATGAAATCAGGAACATTTCAGGGGTTGAATTACTATAAATGTGCAAGGCTGTTTTCGCAACATCATGGGGTGGCAACGATGATCTGGGACTAGGTAACTCTATTGCTGGTACTCGACGTGTTATTGTCCTCCGTTCCGTTACTCCCATATGCGAGTAGCGCGTCACGTGTGCCTTTTCTACATACGTATACCGCCATTTAATGATACGAGGCGAACGACTCACTAAAAAAATGACCGTCCAGGACCCACCGGGAAATTTCAAGGTTTCCCGCCTGGCCAGTACTGCCCTAAATATAAGCCAAGCCACCAACTTTAACTTGTAATATTTTAAAGTGTATAAGTTTATCATATATAATTCTTATTGAACAATAGAATGAAACATTTAAAGAAAATCGAACGAAACGACATATCATCCATAGAATTGTGAAATATTTAAAAATTATCTAGTTACATTTCTTTCACAGATCTTCATTTTCCTTGCCCTGATTGTTTGTGTTGCTTTCGCTGTGTCCATGACAGTGCCTTACCCTCAAAGTATTACTCTCCAACAACAACACAGAGGAGAGAATATGCAGACAGCTAACATGATGAGAGGTAAGTTTTACACATTGTTTTACCAACATGTAAGTGGAGAATTTACATTCTCCTTTCTACTTATATTGCATTCATGAAATAAGATATTCTTTTAATTCAATAGTCTTGTGGGAATATTTTTCTGGTTAATTTCGCAGCATGACTTAGATATGTACTATCCACTTTTTATTGAGTTCTCTGCTTGAGTGTTCTCTTTTTCATAATTTAAGTTGCTTATTTGATTTGTGTAACTAATTAATACATTCTTTTCATTCACTAATTGAAATATTCGCTCTTCTTACAAAAAGAATATGGTTTATGAAAAATATTTTAGTGCTACGTTTCAATCCCGTTTAAACAATACATGTATTTGAAACCAAGTAAAGCTATTTAGACGTAGATGAACGAATATGAATCTCAATTGGATTCACCTACTTCAAGTAAATCGTTAGACAAAATATTTTTGAAAGCAATAACAAAACTTAAAATATTAACATATAAATTGGTCACCGTTTAACTTTTAGAAAAGTATTTTTTTTAAGATTCTGCACCTTGGTGTAGTAGGTAGTGGGTATGCCTCTGTTGCACATGGTCCCGAGGCCGATTCTCAGTGGAAGGTCACAAATATAATTTTACAATCGTCATTAGCTCTAAAGGCATAATCGTGGGACGTTAAGCTAAAGAAATTTTTAAAAAAGAAATTCTTGATGATGAAACACGTTGTCTTTTACTTTTAAAGGGAAGTTTATAAATTTTAAAGAGAAGTTTATAAATTAAGTGTTATCTTCCTAACGTCAGGGACTCGTAAGGTACTGAATCTTGAAAAAAAAATATATTTTACCCTTATTTACGAAGCCCATTGTAATTAAAGTGGAATTATGAAAGAATATGGGTCGAAGCAAGTGCCATATATGTTCGAGAAATCATTTCCAGTGGTTCAGCCATTTTTCTGTTAAATGGCTTCATGCGAAGAGTAATTTGATATTTATACAGCTGCAGAAATACGTTCAGTAATATACAATAAATTTTTAAAAAAATACTTTTTAATGATTACAGCATAATAAACAGAGAAAGATAATTTCGGTGCAAACATTGCTTCTACATTAAGATTCCAATACATATATCATGTTTCAATGATTTACTGAGAACCATTAATTTATGTCTATTATATCCAACATTAACGTTAATACCAGCTTTAACATGTTGAACCAAAATTTGATTACTGTTCAAGATTCTTAACTGTCTTGAAATTTCTCATGCGGAAACAAATTATGCAAATTAAAATAAAATAATAAACCTTGCAAAAAATACTTGTAAAGGGTGAAATTAAAATTTTATACTAATTGTTTCTTTTGTAAGAATAAGAGCTAATTACTTATTAAGTCAAATACAAGAAATGATAAAAAGTAGACTTATAATATATATAGTGAGACACACTGAAAAAACATTCATATGCATATGTTATATTATCCGCGATGTTATATTGCCAATTGCGAGAATATATATGTAATCTTATTGCAGTGATACCTAGGTATAATATATATAAATATCTATGTGGATATGTTATCAAATTTTATTTAATAACTTAACTTACCTAATGTAGTTAATTGTATTAAATATATATATATATATATATATATATATATATATATATATATATATATATATATATATATATATATATATATATATATATATATATATATATATATATATATATATATATTTAAATATCAGGATTCCCGTGGTTCTGGGGTTAATTCACCAAACACTTGATGCAAAAGACGAAACGATCAAGAAGGCAATATAACTTTCGTTTAAGGTCCTAACAGTGTATACATAAAAACCTAGAAATATCTTGTCAAGTTACCCGAAATATTTCTTTGATTTGAAAATGAAAATTATATTTCTACCTGTTATAATTATAGAAATGGTCACATGAAAAGAACTGATTAAATTCAATTAAATAAATCTGTTTATTTGGAAAATAAATTTATCAAGTTATCCCGTATGTTCCTGTACCACACATTAACACCTCTTCATTTAAGCAACTTCCTTGAACATTATTTTTAAAAATACAAAATAAATCCAGTCAGTTTTTAGGATGCAATTAATTTGTATTCTTTTTCTGTATAATATCTAAGATTTGAAAATAAATTTTCTGTATGTAGTTAATAAAAATTTAGAAGTAGGAAATTAAATTACTTGATTTGTTCCGAATTATTTGTTGTTATTAAGTTAGTAAACTATTTACAAAGTAATACTAGTGCTAATACTAATAATAGTAATGAAAATCTGGAAACAAGAAATATCTATTTGTAACAGATTGAATATTCTTATTCAATTAGTTTGTATTGACATATTTGGTCTAGGAATTAATTCGTGCGGGTGGACAAGAGATGGCGCAACGAACGGAGCGTCCCAAAGTTCCGTGTATCCACACATGTGTTGCAAACCCCTGTCATCGCGTATCGTTCGTAGTATAGGGCAGTGGATTAAAGCGTCAACAACACCAGTTTGTAGGTAAGTGAACATGGCGCAATTTGTGCCTGATAAAGTGTTTTTGCGGGGTGTCCTGCTGCATTACTTTAACATGCAGAAAAGTGCGACTGAAAGTCATCGTATTTTGGTGGAAGTGTATGGTGACCATGCTCTAGCTGAGCGAAAGTGTCAGAAGTGGTTTCCACGGTTTAGAAGTGGTGATTTCGGCTTGGCAGACCAAGAGCGAGCTGGACAGCCAAAAAAATTTCAAGACGAAGAATTGACAGCATTGCTCGAGCAGGATTCGTGTCAAACGCAGGAACAACTTGCAGCAGCATTAGGCGTTGATCAAACAACAGTCTCCAAACGCTTGAAAGCCATGGGAATGATTCAAAAGATGTCACATTGGGTTCCACATGAATTGAAAGACAGAGACGTTGAAAGACGAAAAAACATTTGCGAATTGCTGCTTCAACGACAGAGCAGAAAGGGGTTTCTGCATCGAATTATTACGGGTGATGAGAAGTGGATCCATTACGAGAACCCTAAACGAAAAAAGGCCTGGGTGAAACCAGGTGAACCAGGTCCATCACAACCAAAACGAGATATTCACTGTGCAAAGATTATGCTGTGCATATGGTGGGATATGAAAGGTGTGGTGTACTATGAGCTGCTGCAACCGGGTGAAACTATGAATGGAAAACGTTATCGACGACAATTAATGCGTTTGAAGCAAGCTCTGGCCAGAACACGACCAGAATGGGAGAACAGACATGATAAACTTATTGTTCAACATGATAACGCTCGCCCACATGTCGCAAAACCGGTCAAAACCTATTTAGAAAATGTCGGATGGGAAGTTTTAACCCACCCGCCGTATTCACCAGACGTTGCTCCTTCGGACTACTACTTGTTCGATTGCATGAACAACGATTTGATTGGACAGCGGTTTACTTCTTCAGAAAATATCGAAACATGGGTCTCTGACTGGATCGCTTCCAAGGATGAGGACTTCTTTCGCCACGGAATCCGTACATTGCCTGACAGATGGGCGAAAGTGGTGGCTAGCGATGGACAATATTTTTCTTAAGGTATTTATGTATTTTGTGTTTGTACTACAGCTTCAATGTGTGCGTACCAACCGCACAAATTAATTCCTAGACCAAATATTTTTGATTATAACCGAACGCTTGTGTCGAAGCTAGTTACGGATATAAAGTATGGAAAGGAACACGATCAAAATTGTAGAACGAAGCCTTATACCAAATGAACAAATTAACTTAATTAAAATAATTTTAGTAGATAAACGTATTTTTTCGCATGTCATAGCCCGCGATATCGTATATGCATATGTACCAGTTTGTTTTGTAGTAACATATTCAATATTCTTCCGACATGTTGCTTCAAAAATGCATTAACAATTCTATATTAGTCCTCATTAGTGTATTAAAATATAACGAAATTTTTTTTTAGAAACAGACGAAGGACGAGTTATTATAGAGAGGCAATAGTACTCCAAGTGTTGGGCTGAGAGGGCCGCGGTGGCTCAGTGGTAGAGCGTTCACTTCTGGTGCTTGGGGTCCCGGGTTCAATCCCAGCCCCCGCCAAGTGAACTTTGTGGTGGACAAACACCGTGTGCGTGGGTTTTCTCGGGGTTCTCCCGTTTCCTCCCACTTCCTTCATTCCATCATTTTCATTCATTATTCATCATCACCGTCTCCTTTAGCCTAACCGGCATAACCGTGGGACGTAAAACTCAAAGATTTCATTTCATTTGTTGGGCTGAGTTATGCCTATGGTGAGAGGTCAACCCAGAATAAACATTGATGCGAGGACTGGATTAACCCATCTAGAGGCAAGGGGCTAGAAAAAGTATGTGGCCCCTGCTGACTTCACCTGATATATTTCTGTGAAAGTACAATAGGAAAGTTAAGGGAAATTCTTTCATATTTTTGGTCATATTTTTTATGATGATGATTGTATCTTCATTACTCTTTATAGATAGGCAGTTGAGATTTTGATCAGAGTGGAGGGCCCTGTTCACCAGGAAGCCCGAGCTGTAGTCCCTCTAAGCCCCCACCTTAATCTGGCCCTGGATACTCATCAACATACAGAATATACATCAGTGATACCTACTGACAACGGTATTCCCTATGGGTATTGAACAAATTGATGAATTTGGAGAATTATTATTAATGCCATGATAATTTAAAATTAAAAATTCGTTGAATTTTGTACGGTTGTAGGAATAATTTTTTTCGTAGATGTATCAATAATGGGTTGTAGCTTCTTTTCAAATTATAAGTTTAATGTACTTTGAACACTTATTAAATAACAGCTCAGACCACTGATGGTTCCTACTCTTCATATTATCCAAAATGAAAAAGAAAAAAAAACAGACGAACAGACTTCAAAAGTATTGACTTAATTCTCAATGCATTACTACTTTTGGGGGGAGGGATTACCCTCTACTCGGTTTGAACAGAAATAAGAATGAGATGTCTAATAGGCTATATAAAATATGTATGGAAAAAGCAAGTACTCAAATTCGCAACAGTACTTTCTTTACATGTTTGTACTTGAATGTGTTTTAATATTTAGTCGGTATAATTTAATAATTTTTAATAAGGAGTTTGGATAACTGAAATGTTGTTATATATTCCCTCTTTATGTCCATGCGTGTTTGTATCCGCCAGTCCAATAGATGCAAACAATCTCGTGATCTATTTGATGGATCACCTTATCTTTCGACCAGAGTGTAGAGGATCAGAAAATAAAAATGAAGATTGTTCATGCAGATGATCCATCCACTGGAAAAGGTATAAGTCATCCTTTTAAGCCTCTAATACTGATCACTATGGAGCAAAGACATTAAAGGTAGCTACAATCGGTTCCCTGCAATCGATTGAGCGTCTTAAGAATATATGTTATCTCGTTCTTTAACTCTGTACTAAAACTAGAAGCAGTAGAAATCTGCTATCACTTGCAAATTCAGTATTAAATGAGACAATATCATTCTATAAAATTCAAACTCCTTCATATAGTGTATACTTGACACTCTTAGTTCTTTAACTTGGTCTCGAAGTTTTAAATTATAGGCCGTTTGTGTTCTTAAGAAGTTAGCCTTAAACGGAAAATACGAGACGTTAAAAGTAAGAAACTGATTAAAGGGATTTGTAATTATAAAAGTATTCTTTCTGGTTTGGAGATTAGGTCGCGTGTCTTTGGTACGTGAGGTTCCTCGTTCTATTCTCAGTGGGAGAACATTTAACACACCACAGTGGTTCAGGTTGAACTTTCAACTGCAGTAAATAGGTCGATTTGACAGCACTAGGTAGTCTAATTTAGTTGTAATAAAATCACACAATAAATGTGCTACATTTATGGAACGCACTAACATGTCGGACACAATCTTAATCAATTCCACAACATTCAAATTAAATTAGGAACCTTATAGATAAAATAAATTCTAGGAAACGTACAACAGAATGTCAGCTGCAACTAATCATATCATAAATGCAATTCTACTTGTTGAAGTTACTGATCTACGCATTCCATTCGAAGTCAAATATTAGACTGAATATTAGCGGAGAAAAATACTTAACAAACTGTATTAATTCACACATAAGCAAACGAGGACAAAATTCAATTACTATCGAGGGGGATAGAAATATTACTCATACAGTTAATCAATTGAATCCTACCCACAAAAGTATTGCTAATAATATTACATGTACTTTATTTCCTTTGCATAATATCTGGGTACAGTTATGTGAAACCAAATTTACTAGGTATAACGAGCTTCTGATAATATTCCAGCAAATTAATATTAAATGCTTTTGAGGCGACTGTTATCTTACATAATCACATACAAAGGGAATCATCAATAAAATTCGAAGTTTCATTTAGTCGATGAGGGAGCATAATATCGTACCTTGAATTTTTTTAAAATTTACAGGAGAGCGATTAAAAACATCTCGTTTAGCGGTATATCGTACTACTCGCTTCAAAATACATAATTCTGAGGAAAGCTTACATCAGTTTATAAGCAACTTAGCTATGAACAATTAAAGGCTGACTGAGAAGCTAAATAAGGATAGATAGTTACGTCTCTACCAACAATTTTATAAAATTATACAGGTAAGCTGTAGAAGTTTAAGTTGTGCGAAAATATATTGTCATGAATAAGCCTCCCAACGCCACTGAGCTGATTCATTGTGACATGACAAGGTGGTTTTCTGAAGGAGACGCTTCATGCCCTCTAGACACAAATTTGTCACTGATGGTCTGGCCTACTGAAACAAATGCAACATGAATGAGAAACTTGACATGAAAAAGCTAATCAATGACAACTTGATTCGTGATTTGTACGCGCGTACCTTAGTTTCTATTGATTTCCATTGCAAGATCCACGCCCACGATGGTTGTTGAATAATATGGTAATTCTTGAACTATTATATTTAATCCTCGTAGACAGCGGTTGTTAAGTATATCTGACAAAGATTCCTCTGTCATGATGAAGTCTTTACATCTCTCTGCCTCGTTTGATCTACATTCAGAGTGCACAGAACAAAACGGATACGCTTTCCACAAATGAATGATAAGCCTACTGATATTCTTATTGAGATCGCGGACTATGCTATTTTACCAGAGGATCAGATGATTGTCGTGAGCCAAAGAATCTTACTCAAAAACCACAGCTTATCATGTCCTCGGACCTGCTGTGTCTTTCTGTCTTCTCTTCGTCTCCCCAAAAATCTTAGCACGCACCTAAATGTTTCCGCATAATTAAAATACCTACTCTAGAAAATGTTTAATGCAAGTGGCACTCTGTAGAAAGATATGGATTCCCTTGCTATTATTGTTTTGAAATTTACGTAGCATAAAACGTGCTTCGAGCCCTCTGCTTTATGCTGAGAAAAAGAACTTCTGACTGACTTCGCACCGGCGTCGTAACACTGAAATACTCCAATGTTCGAATTCTGGCCGGAGTCTATTCAAAAACTTTCTCCAGTCACTCCGCATGCGCCTTCCCGTTATTGTTCTTGTTACTATAAGGATCTGCTTCCGCTGGTAGACAAACAATAAGTACCGGTAATTCTTGTATTATTTTGTTTCATTTTATTCAAGACCATAAGAAGTACGATACGTTTGTATGCAAGTGTCTATTTTTAGATTTGCGTGTACTTTGAAAACAATGCTATTATCGAACAGTGATACCATATTAGAAATTGCAGGTATAAACCTATAATTGATAAGAGTTATACCGATTTAGTTTTGTCCATCTAAAATAGTCGAAATATAAATTAACAGCATCATTATAATTTCCGAATTAAAACATTTCCGTTTAGATTATAGTTAATTTTATTGGCGTTTTAATGTATGAACTATCCTGAAGACTATTTCTTCTCCTAGATACTTCTTATTAGATTATTCCCTGAATTTACAACAACAGCTTTTTTCTTTTTTTTCTAACATTTTCTAAGACTTCGTAGTGAAGTATTCTGAAACTTCAATTAATTTTCATATTCTTTTTCTTACTGTCATCTAGAAATTCCGTAGACATCTAGTATCTAAGTGTTATTCAGACCTGACTGATGCGAATAAAAAAGCGATTTTTCGAGTTCTCCATTTCTCTTCCAAGGCAATGACATAATGGGTGATCCAAAAGCAGCGCACATCAAAATAGTAATAATAAAAACAGACAACGCTAAGTAATACAGTAATACTACTTAATATTATTTGATATACTATTACATTATAGCACATGTATATTTTCAAAAAATGTGAACTCTTCTTAAGGTGTATTTTCCAATATATGCTCAAAATGGCATCCTGTTCAGCAATGCAAGTACAAACTCTTTTTCGTCTGTTTGCGGATATTTTATGGTGCACGTAGACACTGACCTTAATCTCATATGTGATGTTTATCTTTAGTTCCTCCAGCGTGTGTAGCCTCTTGTAATAGACCTTACATTTAAGGTAACCCCACATAAAAAAAATCAGGTGAACATACGTTCTACGAAAACCTAGCGCAGAAAAATATATGATGTCAATAGATGTTTGACATGTGACACTATGGAACCAACAATTACGTTCTTCTTCATCAAGAAGCGCAATAAACCGTGTAACAATATCTTGATACGCTGCACTGTTCAGTGTAGTTGCAAAGAAAATAAGGTCCAGTATACGCCAAAGTGATAAGCACATCAGCTTCCAATTTTCTAAGGGAGTAAAATCGGTTCATGTAAAACATGTTGATTTTTAGTTGATCAAATTCGAGTGTTAGTCACTAAGATAAAACCGTATCTTATCAGTGAAGATAACACAATTAACTTCTGCAATTCCATAATTGTCAATAAAGAGCGAAATGATGCACGGTACAGTACCCTACACGCTTATCTTTATTCAGCTTCTTCAATTCCTGAACACTGCGGACATGATATGCACGTATGTGTAACATTTCATTGCTCACTAACCAGTTCTATATAAAATTTCAGGGTGAACTGAGAATATCCTCAAGCCTTTCAAGAGTGAGCGCTGCATCACATTTTAACATCAGCCAGTACAACGAGATACTTTGTATAAATTGATAATTACTTGTATTTTTGGGCAGAAAGTGCTTCTACATAAGCACTATACCAGATATAATGTTAATTTAAAAATAACATAAGAAGAATGTTTTTAATATAGAAAAAATAGACATTATTATATAGTTGGTTGCTATGTTGTTGTTGATAGATAGCTAACTAACATGTACGATTGTAATACAGTCTATGTGCATATCCGTTCAACAAGAATCAACGAATAAAATTGTTTAAAACGTATCATCGTTTTGTAATTTCAATATAAAAGGTGAGAATACTAGTAAATGTAATCACGGAAGATATTTTAATGTGTAAACAAATAATACCATTCAAGAGTTACTGATATTATTAGCCGAACCAGGGTTGACGACTACCTTTGGTGAGTCGTTGTAAAAATTTTGGTTTACCTCACCCGGGATCTTGTAAATTCATATCCCGAAGTAAAGTAAGGGTGAATTTACTTCTGTAATAAGGTTAATGATTACGAACTTGACAAGACTTAGAAGTGGTAGAATAATCACACGAAAAATGAACAGTGAGGCCATGGAGAAAGAAACCAGTGATTGTGATAACGGTGAGCAAAGTGCAGCACCAGGAATGACATTAGAAGACCGAATTTTGCTAGCCTTACAGCGGCAAGAACAATTTCGAAAGGATGATTCGGAAGAAATGAAGCGATTAGAACAAAATTTGGTTCAGATGTCCAAGGAATCCAACAGACAATATGAAGAATTAAAGCAAGAATTAAAGCAGACGATGGAGCAGAAGTCCGAGGAATCCAACAGACAATATGAAGAATTAAAGCAAGAATTAAAGCAGACGATGGAGCAGAAGTCCGAGGAATCCAACAGACGATTGGAGCAAAAGTCAGAAGAGACGAAACAATTTATTATACAGGCGATGAATGACATCACCGCGCAGTTTGATGAAAAGTTAAAAAGAATATCTGAGGAGTACCAGGATAATCAAAACCATCTAATCCAAGAAGTCAGTGGTGTAAAAAGGGATTTGGAAGTAATAGAATCTACTGTACAGCAACAAAAGATTCAGGTCACGGATAACTCCAACCAGATACGCGCGAATACTCAGTTGATAGCTACCTTACAAGAGAAAATCAGGACACTACAGATCAAGGACAACACATACTGTAACAACATGGTTAACGATCGTGTAGAATTCCCTTGTCCACAAGAGATGACTTCGCCTTCACCCGTATCTGATGAGGACATTATTTTGGAAGAAATTTATCCAAGGAGTACCGATGTGCAGAAAAGAGATGGTGCAACCACACATCACGCCATAGGTAAGAATTGTCACTCAACTAGAACACGGAATGACAAAAGGAAGGTAAAGTATGTTAAGCGTCAAGATGAGTGAAATACGCGCTATGAGCAAGTTCAGTGGTAAATGTAATGAGAATGCTACTTCTTTCCTAGAAAAATTTCAGGATGAGTGCAATATAATGTGTATAGATAAGTCACAATATATGAAATTAATCCCTCATTTATTACTCCCACCATGTTCTTTATGGTTTAAAGCAGTGCGTGATCACATCAATACGTATGACGAGTTCAAAGCAGCGCTAATTGCAAATTATGAAAATGACTTTTTGCTCGCAAACAGAGATGCCACGATTAGAAATCAACATTTCAATCCACGTTTGCATAAATCTGTTATCGATTTTGTTGTAAATACATATAATGAATTAAAAGTCGTAAATCCATTGCAATCAGAATCTAGAATCATAGCATCAATTCGAAATTTGCTACCGTTTAAGCTACAACAGATCCTGTTTTCTACCCAATGTATGAGTTTTAACCATTTATTAATGCTTGTTCAATGCTATGAAACTCAATACCATGCTCTGAATCAACAAGCTGGAGTAGGTAAAAATAAAAATAATTCAGATCATTTTGTACCTGTTCGGAATCTAAATATCCGTAGTGTGAACGATACGGAACACAACCCAAACCGAGTGAATTCAAGCCATCAGAATGAGCAAAATAGGCAAAGCTATGTTGGGAATCCGCCTAACCTAACCAATCGCGACAACAATTATGTCCGATCACTCAACCGAAGTAGGCATAAAAGCAATCGAAATACATGGCAATATTCTAGAAACGCTACAAATTCTATGTATAGACATAATCGTTGTTCAAGAGATGACACTTCATATCAAAATCAGAATCACGACGCAATACATGTACAAAATATTGCGAAACCTAATCATGATAGTGCAGTACAATGTACTCTATTAGAATCATATGCTAGTACAAATTTAAACTGACTCTAGTTAATGAAGTAAGGTTTAAACCCATACCAACTATAGATTCTTGTGAACATTTATTTTTAATTTTATGTGTTAATATCAATAATGAAAACAATTTTTATGACTTCGATATACAAGCACTATACTTGATAGGATTAGTTAATGAACTCATAAATATTTTATCACATTTGTTTCAACAAATGATAATTTTCAAATGATTTTAATTCTTTCTTGTTAATATGAAAGAGTTATAGTTCGATTCATTAAAAGCAAAGATTATTTTAAGTATATGATTCATTCTATTAAGCTAATTATTCGACGACTGTCTTCATGTACCATCTTATATGTTACTTGAATAAGATTCTTCTATATTCTGACGCCTAATTGATACAATGCATACTGTTGAATATCATCTAAAGTAATTAATATATAATACGCCCTTGATCATGATGACTCATGTTTTAAATGTAATTGTTTCTTACTATTATGAATTCGTACCCTTCGTTAATTATATAAATAAGCGACGACGTTTTAATAATAATATATATATATTATTGTAATAAAAGATAAATGATAATGAAATGAAAGATTTATTATAAATATATTTATATGAATAAAAATAAATAATGTTATATATACATACGAGGGTCGATCAAAATGTATAGAATATAATTAATGGAATATTGTTCTTATAAACGGACCAGTGGTTCTTAAACATAAAAAAAACAAGCTCCCTCGTAACTTTTATATTCAGTCCCATCGTCGGGCGACATTTTTATACAACGAGATACTTTGTATAAATTGATAATTACTTGTATTTTTGGGCAGAAAGTGCTTCTACATAAGCACTATACCAGATATAATGTTAATTTAAAAATAACATAAGAAGAATGTTTTTAATATAGAAAAAATAGACATTATTATATAGTTGGTTGCTATGTTGTTGTTGATAGATAGCTAACTAAAATGTACGATTGTAATACAGTCTATGTGCATATCCGTTCAACAAGAATCAACGAATAAAATTGTTTAAAACGTATCATCGTTTTGTAATTTCAATATAAAAGGTGAGAATACTAGTAAATGTAATCACGGAAGATATTTTAATGTGTAAACAAATAATACCATTCAAGAGTTACTGATATTATTAGCCGAACCAGGGTTGACGGCTACCTTTGGTGAGTCGTTGTACCAGTTTAGCATCAGTTAAAATGGACGGTTTCCCGGTTCTCCTCTGCAACAGATCCACTTTCTGTGAAACGGACCATTACCTTCATATGGTGCCACCTGGGGCCAGATGATGGAACTTTTCAACTATAACAGTATTTACAGACAATTGAAATTCCATGTGCGCAACTTGTGGTTTTTATAATTATGGTAAATCCTATAAAAATATTTATAACTTTTTGCAAAACCAGACATAAATGAAAACATCACATTCACATCTTCAACGGAAAACCTTCGCCAAGATAAGAAAATTTACTTTAAAACTCCACTTTTCGTACTTTAAGCGATTTGTTTTATACATTTTGTTTATACAGAAGAAAGCTGAAAGATTCATTAAGCACTCATAGCGGGGAATTTGTATCTTTTTTAAATACCCATTGCTGTTTTTATACTGTTACGAAACTTTAGAGAAGGTTTATTTTCCGCGTTTTCTGTTGTATTTTGTACATTGTCAGACATTTTCTTGTGCTTTGCTCTTTCCCGTATTACTTGTCATTACATACAATTTAGTGCTTATTCCTTAATTTGTTAACTGACATAAGAAAACAGTATTCTAATGCCTAGAGCAATCTAGGTTTAAGACAGCGAAAAATCTGGGCAACTACTTTTCTTAACAATACGACAGTTCGTATTCATGGATGGCAAATGAATAGCATGGAATCAACTTTCCCGTATTAAGATCGTTCCTCGAGACTAATTTGCAAATAGTATTATTTTCTGAAGTAAGCGAAGTTTTCAGTTTTTTCAGAAAAATATTTTATCGTTCTATTCGTAAATAGTATCCCAAACACATTATACTTATACTCCATAACTTACGAATACTATTGAAATATGTTATGGTAGCTACAGATTTTGGGAATGCTAAACCACTGTTCCCAAGGGATGGCCCTAAACATTTAGGCATTTATGTTATCCGTAGCAACGGATTTCGTACATTGGTAATACAGAGGACAAAAATACCCCGCGTCTAATTGACCAGGGTACCATATTATCCTGTGAAAGTATGAAGGTCAGTGCTCCCTGTGATCGATAATGTATCCTTGTTTTGTTATCTGTTGACATGTTAGAGACTTATTCCCGAAATTTTTTGATAGCCCCTCTATCCCACTTCGCATTTTCTTTTTCATTTAGTTTTATTTTGGTACTATTTTCATTTTTATAGTTTTCGGCTCTTTGTTTTATAGTTGTACAAGTAATTGTTTCATTAACATTTTCAATGAATAAGGAAACTAGCATTTCCTTAACGAAACGGAACACAATTTTGGTTAATATGTATTAATGCTTCAAGGATGGGGCCATTTTACTCACGGGGTGGAGTAAAACGTTCATACACAATAGATGAATTTATTAGCACTTAAACTTTTTCTGTAAAACTTTCATGTCTTACAGCTCTACATTTCTAGAAGAAAGAATAAAGAATATTGTACTGACAAATCACAGACTTTCCATTCATAGCAACGTTGCTATTTCAACTTCAACCTTAAAATATCCATTATGCCCCTCCACTCATACTTAATGAATGAAAGTTAAATGTAATTTGGTGTCATTCTGATAATATTAATTGCTCAATATTACCATACTGCACATTAGAGTGACAAATTGAAACTGTACTTGGGTTACCAACCCGGATTTCAATCAATCAAGATACTAACTTTCGGAAAGAAGGAAGAAAATATTGTGGCGTTTATGGCAATTGTAAATACGAATTTCGAGGCATGTTTAGCAGAAAGGGACCAGAAGGACGTAAAAGATACAAACTTTACAGGACAAATGGATGATGCAAGTTCTTGGACGTAACATAATGTAACCAAACCTAACCTAAACCTTCTTAAACTAACCTAAGCTAACCTAAACTAACTTAATATTAGTAATAAATAAGCGAAATTCTATCATTTTTTTTTGAAAAATTGTGGTGGACTCCTACACTAACATAATCTAACATAAATTAACGCAGCCTAACCTAAATTAACTTCACCTAATGTTAAGAGAAATTTCCGGAATTGTAACATTTAAAAAAAAAAAGTTTGCTGGACCTCTTCTGCTAAACATACGCGCAAATTTCAAGCGCCATTCTTTGTAACATCGGAGGATACTGACTTTTAGTGAGTATTTTACTTGAGTTTTATTTTATAATAAAATTAATTGGTGACAAATAAAGAGACTGGAGTCGAGGAACACTAAACTGTATTCGTTTTAAAGAGAAATAAGTGGAAAATAGTTATAGTAGGTGAATGATTGCGAGAACACTAACAATATAACTATGCGCTGTGTGAACTATTGGTTTGTTGAATTGTGTTTGTTGTAATAATTGGTTAATGGCATATATTCCAAAAACGAAAGGGCAGTCGCGCGTAGAAGTAGACAAAAAGTTAAAAAGATTCACGTAAATCATGGTTTAGAGATGCGTGGTGAAACAGGTTATTTTTAAATTTAAATTTATTCGTTACAAGTAATTTACACATTATTGAATTATTAATGAAATATTTGTTTATGAATTAAGAACAAACTTGCCTTAGTTATAAAATATGTACAAAACGACCTGAGTCGTCTTTGAAAGCTGACGCCTAAAAGTAAACTACACCTCATTCTCGGAACAAATAAGTTACGTCGTATTATCAGTTTTTTTTTTTTATTATTAAATATGAGTATATTCACATGCACGTTTTCTAAGAAAATCGTTTGAAAAGGAACCCCTTGCCAAGAATAAACTATTCCTCAGACATATGCCATGTTGTTAGGTTATAAATGAAAATCTTATTTATGAAGAATGAACAAAATCATCTGAGCCATGGTAGAGAAATTAGTTCGAAAAAAATACTCCCAACAATAAACCACCACTCCAATTTTCTCCAGAAATATTGTTTATACAACAGTATCAAGTTTTTATTGAAAAAAAATATTTATAACATATAACAACATCGTTAGAGCTGTTTTTGATTTTCACCATTTAGTAAACGGCCATCATGTTTAGAGTCAGGAAGAAAATTTAAGAAAAAAATAGAACCTTCAGAATTAATTAAAATCTGAAATTTACAGTTTGGTTCCAATGCGTTTAAATTATGGCGTCTAGGTGAATGTATATCAGGAGGAATAGACAAACATACGAATAGATGTTGGAAATAACTTTTTACGTATGTGTAAACCATGAAACGTGTAAATCCATTAAAATCTCAAAATTGATTGTTTGTCACACTCATTATAATTTATTCTCTTCTTTTGTTGGTCGAAAGTATTATTTTTCAAATGCTAAAAAGCAGAAAAGAAAAAGAAGAAAAAATGGAAACCACTGGAAAGCAGAAAATAATTAAAACGCTATAAGCGGCAGATAATAATACCAATAGACCAGAACACCTAGAAAGGTTCAGTTACCAATAAAAATAAATTGAAGCCTGTACTAAATTAAACAAATTATAGTACAATCAATGGAAATGTTCTTTAGTTAGGTTGACCTTGCAAGGGAGTATGTTCGACTTGATGAATTCAATTGCTAAAATGATTTCTAGTACTGAATTAAACACCAAAAGAAACATAAAAAAAGAGGCTATTTAGTACGGTGGAGCGAAAAAATCAAATTCTCGAGTATCGAATTCTAATGGGGCTTAAAGTTGTTTGATTGCGTGCTAATCAATGGAAAAGTAACAAAAAGATCACACATACCATCTTCAGATCACGCAAAAGCCCTAAAGTTTAAACAAATATATTAAAAAACACCAACATTTACCTTTACGTAAGAAATATACAGATTATGTTTCATTTCTATAGCGTCTAAGTACTTTATTTTAGCAGTATGAAGTCACGTTTATTAATAATTCGTTAATGTGAGTGATTTTATACATTTCATTTTCATAATGATTTTGCAGCTCTTCGCCCTTTCGCAACTTCTTTTGCATGAAATGGTCCAGAATTCACCACGTGGAGGTGGTTGCAATTCGATTTCCAGCTACCAATTACGATGTGTTAGATTACGTTGATTTGGTCAAGGACGTTGCTTTAAATTCAGATGTTTTTCTCGTCAAATTTTGGCATTGTGAGTCTTGAGATCAAAGTTGCTCTAATGTAATCATCATTGTTTCCTTGCCATCACAATTTTCCTGCACACAAATTTGACACATCTTTCAACTTCCTGAGTATGACATTCAAAATTTAAGAAGTCAAACCCATGACCAGATTTGTCATACATAAATGATAAGATGTCATACAGTTTCTGTTGTCAAGTTTTCGACAACTGGAGGGGGAAACGGTTTACATTTTCTCTAATCCATCAGCTCACTGTAGTCCATAGTATCAACATTTATTGAAGGTGTCATAAAAGTTCTAACAAATCAATTCAGACAGAGCAGTGTTCTTCGGATGAGGCTATAAGAGGTCCTGGAACCCTCAGTCACCCTAATGGCTGACATGCAAACCGGGTATTACGGTTGTACGTTTTTCAAACAAATCCTACAAACGAACTCAAAGTGCTTGTAAACAACATGATAAAGACATATTCTCCAATCTGGTTCGATAAAAAGAGATATCAGTCAGTCAAATATGGACCTACAAATGTTTTGAAGGTAGTTCAAACAACAGGACATATGCCTAATAACACTAAAAGAATCATCGACCCTGTGATTCAGAGAAACGCGTTATTCTGTCATCCAGAGATTATATTGTTGGCAATGAAATGGATGAGAAAGAACACGTACGAGAATTGGATTACACGAGAGTGCTAGAGGCAAGAAATCAAGCTCCGAAGGGGAAATCTGTTAAAACTTTTATGGCGCCTTCAGTACATTTTGATGCCACGGACTACAGTGAGATGATAGGTTGCATAAAATGTGAGTTGTCTCCCCATCCAGTGATCGAAAGCATCAAAGGTAACGTCCTTGAGTAAATCAGCATAATTTGGCACACCCTAATTGATAGGATTGTTGGGTAGGGTGTGGGTGGAACTCGAATTACAGCCATCTCCTCGTGGTGAGTTCTGAGTCATTTCAAGAAGAAGCGTTGATAAAATGGACGAAGAGCTGTAAAATTATTATGAAAATAAAATATATAAAATCACTCAGATTAATGAATTTTTAATAAACGTGAGATCATACAACTCAAATAAAGTATTTAGACTCTAAATAAAAGTAATTTATATATTTCTTACGCCAATTTAAGTTTTGGTGTTTTTTAACCCTTATCCGGGTAACCGGGGCCTCCCAGGCCCAGTAGCTTCATTTTTTCTAAAATGTCTCAATAACCATACATATTTCGAAGACATAAAATACTGAATTCTTCAATCTTTCGTCGAAGTTAAAATCATGAACATATCGGGTTGGTAAAGTATTTCTTTTTAATTTGAAAATCTTTTCCTAACGTAACCAGGCAACCGGGGCCTAGGAGGCCCCGTATAACTTTAGTGAAATTCTTGTCAAATATTAGATCAAATTGTCACATAATTATATATTGAACACGTGACTATTGCAACCTTTAGTCGGAACAGTATGCGGCAACAGACATTGAATTTTGAGTGTTCTGCACTTAAAATATATACTGGGCCTGACAGGCCCCGGTTGCCCGTTTACGTTACAAAAATGTGTGGACCGGATAGGCTATTCTGCTTGGTCGGCTTACAAAAGCGTGACACGAAGTTTCGCTACTTGACAAAAATATATACCGGTACATTCTAGACTAGTCTGAACAGTAAGTGACAATAGGCATTGATTTTGTGTATTCTGCACTTAAAATATATACTGGGCCTCGCAGGCTCCAGTTGCCCGTTTACGTTACAAAAATGTCTTGCCCGGATAAGGGTTAAATATATTTTTTAAACTTTAGGGCGTTTGCGCGATCTGAGGATGCAATGTGTGATTTTTTGTTATTTTTCCATTGATTAGTACACAAATACGCAAGTTTTGAGCTCTACTAGAATTTGAAACTAAATCCTTTGATTTTTTCGCTCAACCGTTGGATGTTTAGTGGCAGAAAGTATACAGATAAATGGAGATAAATTAGGACAAAGATAGAACGTAGAAAAGCTCTAGAAAAGTATTGTTAGTTTTGAAACAAGTAGAGGAATTAAGGTCAAATATTGGATATGAGCAATGCATCTAGAGCTCCGCTGAATAGGAGTAATGTGAACAGGGTTTTATCTGCCTATTGTATGTAACTGGTTCTAAGAAGAGTCAGCAGTTTTACAAACGAAATGTTTTGTTAGAGGGGGTCAATTATATATGAGAACCCTGAATAGGACAAGTGTATTTGTGCAAGGTACTGCCCTAGCATTCATCCAGAGGAATTACTTATTCAGTTACATGTTTCAAACATTCTTCATGATGGTTCATGATTCGAGACTATCTCTTTCTACACCTCATGGGAACAATGTACTCATGGACCATACTACAGAGTCTTAAGTTCCTCATTTACGTCACCTCTAGGACAGTATTGATACATTGCCATAGCGTAGAATGCCTCCTGTTCCAGAGGTCTCAAACTGTATTGGCCAGTATTGATTTCAATAGACGGTGTGCGTCGACAGCCATTTGTCACATGAACCATTTTTGTACATTCTTTTTCCTCTAAGACCAACATGGCGGCTTTCCAGATGTCCCCCATGATTCACACTACGCCTATTCAGTGGAGCTCAAAATACATTCCTCATATTGAACATTTCACCTCAATTTCTCTAAATTAACATAGCATTTCTATAGCTTTTCTACGTTCTATCTTTGCACTTTGTCCTCATTTATCTTCCACCTTGTATGCGGTTTGCAACTAAACAACCGCTTTTCCTCGGTTTCTTTTGGTGCTGAATCCTGTGCTAGCAATCATTTTCAGGAATTGAATTTACCAAATCGGAATGGTCTCTTGTTAGATTTTATTGCATACACTAACATTTTAATATTTTTAAGTATTATTTTCTACTCTTTAGAGATTGTAAACGCTGTCATTTTATTAGTTTTTAATTTTGAGCTTTTTTTAAATTAGTTAACATATATTAAAGTTAACTCTGTTTGTCTACTTGTTCATTTCCCGAAAGTATAATAACGTTGCTAAACTTAAGATAGGATAGTATCTTGTTATAAAATGGGTTGAAATCCGAAAGATGTGTGAACAATTTCTTTATCCCAATACGGTTTAAGCGTCGTGAAAATGCACACAACTACGATAATAGCAGCCAGTAATAAGTTTCATGATCTTGAGCGAGAGATTATCAATTCCTAAGATATTGAAAATTTACGAGGTAGTTTCAGGAAGTAATTCCTTCATGAACACTATTGGCTAAAATACTGCAAACATTCTGAACTATTTATCATAATTGCACTGATAATTTTAGCTATAGAATGTCACTTGATTCATCTTTGTATATCTTCTTGTTTCAGTGGAACAGAGTAGTCGTTGGCATTCTGTGGTGACATTCAGTTGAAACAGCGGGATTTCAGTAAATGTTTGACTGCGGAAGGTTATGCGCCCAGGAAAATACATCGCCAGTGACGAATTGTGGATACACCGTTATGACCCAGTAGCGAAGCATCAGTCGATGTAATACCGGTCGCGAGCAACGACCACAATTCTTCGGCATGAAAAATGTTGTTTCATATTGGTGCAAGCATGTTAGACGTAGTGGGGATTATGTTGATATGCTGCCATCATTTGTAGCTGACATTGCTAACTTTCCACTGATACTTGTATCTTTGCTATCTTTTAAACACAAATAAAGGTATCACCTAGGATGCATTACTTTATGAATCATTATCGCATATTCATTTATTATGTTTTTTTTATGTTATTTCTCACAAGCTATATTTGACATGCAGTTATTTTAAATTGTATCACATTTTATTAATCAAAAGAAGAATATTGAAAGGGAAATCAAGTTTTATTTCTGAACCATAACTGATTGTTACAATTGGCCTTGAAATTAATATCTCTTTTGGCTCTAACGGACCTAATAAACAATATAATTATTACGTTAGTTCACGTGTAATTACACTTGACTGAGCACTACATAATGTGTTGAAATTTCAAGATTTAAATTACAAATAAATTCAGTTGTAAAATTTGCTTTACATAGAGAGTCTTATCCTCAATAGAAAGACAAACACATCGAATATCATGTTCGCCAAGGTAAGAAATTACATAAGTTAATACTAAAAGATTATAATATTATTCATTTCAATTTTAATATACATATAAGTAATTTTTCTGTCTATAAATTGTATGAACTAATATTATCTAAGACCATACGTAATCTATGCGCTATTTTTACCGAAATTCGAATAACAGAATATTAATGTTGAAGTTTAAACAATTACAAAATAGACTAACAAAATATTTATTGAAATTCTTTACGATCATAATTACCAACATTTTGTACATGAATAGTACTTTTCTTTAACTCGGGAACGGTCGACTCTTGATTTGTGACGCAAGCGGTCGACAGGTAACGCGGCACTCACTTACAAAAAAAAACTTTGTATAGCTGTTTATGACTTTATACGGGATTTAGTTTGAACACATTTCTAAATGTTGACATTTTGTGATTTATTATTATTACTATTATTAAAATAAAATCTCAAATAAAATTATGATGCGTTTATATAAAACCATGTCTTATTACCATTTATTCTTAAAGTTATATATATTTTTATTATCAAAGGTTTTTTTATTAAATCAATTTCTGTTATCCCATAAACAATACAATTAGTTGATTACGATTGTCGCATAAAATTATATTTTTATTATCATTATCACATATATCACATAAGGATTACATTTTCTTAAAAATAATTTACATACTTAGAGCGAGGTTTCAGTACATGCTCTTCATATGTTCATACTATTTTTATTTTGAGTTGGAAATTTCTAATGAAATTAAATATATAAATATTTAGTGTAAACACTGTACTTATGTCCCTTGATACATAGAGTAGGTATTTCAATAAGACGCTGTTCTATTGCATGTCTCATCACTGTACTGATGTCACTCATTATATTTCCAGAAGATGCTGACAGTGTGTTTCTCACAGATTAGCCCTTGACAGGCAGCATATCGTACCGTTTTCTTCTGCTTTTTTGAAGCCGTAGTTGAATGTGCGTACAGCTAGACGGAGCCTCAAGTCTGTGACTCCACTAGGGAGAGTTCGAAACGAAAACATAAACCAAGGTAAGCTCTGCGCTCACCTGTCGACCGTTCCCGGGTTAAAAAATACCAGATACAGTAATTCCGAGAAAGAATAAGATATCAACGAATAAAAAATAGAATATTATTTGTCATTAAAGAACGCTGGAAATAATCTTTAGTGCAACTAATAAGCCTGATAGAAACACGAGAATTTCAACTTTCATAAGGTACCCAGTGTATCAATTTCAGTTTGTGTTTTTGTGGTTTACGTTCTTGCACACCTTTCATGTTCCTTACTAAAGAAAATACATATCGTAGTTTAAGATATAATATCTAGTATGTCCAATTTTTATATTTTTGGCATAAGCCCAATGAGAAGAAAATAACCCATATTTCAGTTAACCCTCGTACGTTACAAGACATCAATTATTGAGAAACAATCGATCATAGTGTTTTTACATGTTGATTGTTGGTTACTTTAGATTATAACTCAAATGCTAATATGCTAGTGAGTTTAATGTAATGTGATTTAATAAGAGCAGTTGTGGCAACGTATTTTTAAAGGATAGAGCACCTATTTAAAAGCCTGAAATATTAACATTGTGAATACACGTAGTGACTTCTTTTCATTTTCTGAAAAATGAACAAATTGGACATACAAATATTCATATCTTAAAGGACGGAATAATAAAAAAAATGGGAGGATTCATAATTACGACCAGAACTTGAAGCCAATGAGGTCGACAGATATGGAGAGACCATCATGCAAGATTCGTCTTCCAAGTACAGGTAGTTTTTCGACATTATTTCTCCACTTTTTCAAGAAAGCTGGATTACCGGATTACCACAATGCTACTTTACACATATACCATAGTGATAAAGTAAATTAAACGTTGAAAAATGTTTTACAAAATGCAACATGCTCCACGTATTTTAAAAAAGTTCTTTACCAATAAACTCGCTACGTTTATTTTCCAGGTCTTCATTTTAGTTGCATTGATCGTTTGTGTTGCTTTGGCTGTTCCTATGCCAATGCCTTATCCTCAAAGAATTCGTCTGCAACAACAACAGAGAGGAGAAAATATGCAGACAGCTAACATGATGTGGGGTAAGTCATTATTTAAAAAAAACATAGTGTTTATATTCTCTCTTTTCTACTTATTTTACTTTATTTTATTTTATTAGAAAGATGATATGATCTAGTTTCTATAGTTTGAACTGATAATAAACTAGACTTGTGATAGTTATTTGGTTCATTTAGCAGTATTATATGGTCAAGGTAAGTTCGCGTTCTATCCTTCTTCTCTTAAGGAGTATGGCTTTTTATATGTGGAACTTCTTTTTTAAAACATAACCCTAATTAGTTAGTTTATTATTTGTAAGATCCATTTCGAAGAACAATAGCAGAAAAATACACAAAAATATCAAATAAAGCACGTAAGTACACTTATATTTACAATAGCTAAAAACGAAAAGGAAATTCAGATTAGGTTAAGCCCTGCTTTACAGGAAAATCGCATTTAGTATCTCATGATTCGCTGCTTAATTGAGAAAATTACCTTATATACTTTAGTTTTGCCTGAAATTATTTTAGCATGTGTTCACATTTTTCAAAGCCCATTTCCTACTATTAGTTAAAAACACTTTTCAATATTCATAAATTGAGTATATGATTATATCCTTAAAAATGCTTCATTCTAAAAACTTTATAGGACAAAACTTTTATTAAAAATCAAGGATATTGTGTGTCTCAATGGAATCTGTTGTGCAGAACGTAAGATCCAAATTAACAATTTAAAAAATTTCTTCGTGAGAGTATCACTAATAACAGAAATAAAGGTTCCACTCATTGTATTTTATTTAAAGCGAAACTAAAAGAAAACTAAACTATAACCCAAGGCTAATACAAAAAATGCTAAATAAAAGGTTACAATGTTGATGCGACATATAGAAACCTGCAATAGTTTATTGTTAACTTGAGGATTTTTCACCCAATCATTTTGCACCGATATTACTTTAATCTGTAGTTATTTTTCACACAAATGTATTAACAAAAGATTGCTTACCAGATGTTCCACTATTAGAGTATTAATTATTTTGTTCGTTTGTTTCAGGATCCCCATGGTTCTGGGGCTAAATCATAATAGAACAGTGGACTTCATACAAAGAATGCGATAAGATGATAAAGAACGGAATTTTGAATTTCCTAATCGTTCGATTTCATATACATGAACATTGATATTATTGTTACCAAAGATCTAGTCATAAAATTAGAAATCTCTAGTATCCTTTGATGGTGAAAATTATATAGGTTTAACTATTGTAAGAAATAGATAACATGAATAAAAGTGCTTAAACTCAATTGATGAATTATGTTTATTTGTAACTTCTATTGCATCAATTACCTAATGTTTTCACAATATGTTAAGGCTACTTTCATATAATTACTTGTACATAGGTATTTCAATAGAGGCAATAGGATGAACAGTTCATAAGAACATAATTGCTTGGGGACCAATTTCATGAACAATATCAGAGGACATGGTGGCTCAGAAGTAGAGCCCTTACCTGTGGGACTCGGGGCCCCTGGTTCAATCCCCGGCCAAGTAAATTTGTGGTATTCATGGGCTTTCTCGGGATATTCCTGTTTGTTCCCACTTTCCCCTTCCACCAATTCCTCCACCATTATTTACTTGGTTAAACATCGTCTTCCTTAATCTAACAGGCATAATTGTGGGACGTTCAACTCAAAGATTTTATTTCATTTTTTCAATACAATAGCAAATGTCCGAAAATAAATATTGATTAGTTATCACAATTTTGCAAGTAGCGAATTGGCTAACTTTCTTACATTACTTGCCATTGACATAATAAATAATTGAAAACTACTACTACTAGTAGTAGCAGTAATAATAATATAAAGTAATACGAAAATATCGTATTCTTCATCCACTGTTTCACCTTTGCATACTTCCTTTTCATTATAGTAATTATAACCAAGTGCTTGTAAGGAAGCAATTTTATAAAGAACAGTAATGGCGCACAATCAAATTTAAAATATTAAATCTTCTACGAAATAAATTAATAAAAGAAAAGTAAATAATTTCAATTGAAAACACATTTCTTGCTTAAATATGCCGCCGGCTGGACCATATGTATATGTCTCAGTATGTACTATGTTCGTACGTGTAATACATTTCTAAAACGAATTCTTTTGATGCATTGAGGGCCTATAGCAGACAGCCACAAGTAAGTAGTTACTTTTTGCTCTCAAGTAAGTAGCGTTAAAATTAAAATAAAATATTTGGAAAATTAAACCGACATTTAAATGTACGAACTCTCCTCGATTGTCTATAAGGTGTAACGTAAGTCCCTTTGGAGTAGTGTTTCAGTTTCTACTTCAAACTTCAGGTCTCAACCTATTTAGTCTCATGACTAAGATAACATTTTAAAACGAATCAATCATTTTAAAGAGAGAACAAAAACCAATCACATGGTGAAATAAGGAGAAAGAGGTGGATCAAGTAATAACAATACGCGTGAAAATCAAATGTAGCAAGTGGATATTGATACAAGAACTGCACTGAATGAGGGTGGTGAACCTTATGGCATATATATTTTGGATTTCGACATACTGGATATCACTAAAATGCATTTTTAATAAAAAAGTCGGAAAGTTGATGCATTAATTTGGGCTAGACACTTCCCACAGTCAGGAATGCTAACTAACTCGTTTTTGATTTTGGGAAATAGAGTGTATTACGTTAGACAGGGAACTAATAACGAAACAAGTGGATGAAAGAAAATAAAACTATTAAAGTATGTATTGATATAAAAACTGCATTGAATGAGAGCATGGATATTATGCTGGGCATTTTGGATCCAGCCATATTGAATATAACAAAATCGGATCTGTTTGACACATCGATTTAGGCTTGAATCTTCCTACAAATCTGTACTCAGTTTTTACCTAATTCCATTCTTTTGTGAGGTAGAGTGCGGCGTATGACATTAAAGAACTGAGAATTATTTGAAAGAAGGCTTACTATATTTCCGTGGGAACTGTACACTGCAAATCACAGAAATCATGAACAATAAAGCATAACAGTTCCGTAGACAATTTGTTAATTGTCTGACAGATGTTTGTACGTCCGATCGTACAAATTGGGAAGTGCAAGCTCTAGTATCTCAGAAGGAAGTTTTTTTTTTTTCGTTTCCTTAACAGTGAAATGGCGTAAATCTTTCAGAGTTTGTACTATCATGTGATACACCTTGTATTTAAAGCACCAATACCCAGGAGTGATTGATGGGGTGCTCTTGCAGGCCATTCGATCACACCTCATCTTTCAATCTACCGTTGTGAATAAGTTTCACGTAAATGTTGTCTATCATTCCATCCATAGTTTAGATGCTCTTCTCAGTATTGGAACCTAACAGGATTAAAGTTATGTGTGGAAACTTGAATGTCACGAAGAATCTGTCCCCGAAACATTGTAAAATACCTATCTCCTATCAGATTGAGGTCAATCAAAGAAGGACAAATGATGATGTTTTCTATCATCTTATAAAAATATTCTCTTTCTTTGCATTCTCGTTATGATGTTTTTTAGTCTAATGCGGGTTTAAAGCGATCATTCCATTGTTTTATAGTCGTATGGGCCATAAGTCGTACGTACCACACACAATAGAGTTTTCACGTACTACAGCTTGACAGATTATGGTGTATACTGTACACACATATAATTTAAAATAAAACAATAACATTGCAAAATTATTACACATGTAAAAATGTATCCTCATGGGTGGCTCTATTTTGTAGTCACAAATTCATGTACCTACCGAATTAATACGAAGAAAAATAATTAAAGAAAAATATGGTAATTTATTACTGTATACGAATGAGGAGCAACTGAAGAAAAAGATATACAATCCTAGTAGATGCCTGTGAGATATTCCCGAACATAAGTTAAACCTTGATGCTTGATGTTACTCTTCGTTCACGTGTTCTGGCTGGCCTCTTTCTAGCTATCGCCTGCTTCACACAGCAGTTCTTAGAAAGCTTGCCCTTAGTACAGTGTAATCAAACATTTTTCGTGGCGGAAGGAAATAGGATCGCTTCGGTCAGTACACGAGACCGCACTTGAAGAGGAAATAGGATCGCTTCGGTCAGTACACGAGACCGCACTTGAAGAGGAAATAGGATCGCTTCGGTCAGTACACGAGACCGCACTTGAAGAGGAAATAGGATCGCTTCGGTCAGTACACGAGACCGCACTTGAAGAGGAAATAGGATCGCTTCGGTCAGTACACGAGACCGCACTTGAAGAGGAAATAGGATCGCTTCGGTCAGTACACGAGACCGCACTTGAAGAGGAAATAGGATCGCTTCGGTCAGTACACGAGACCGCACTTGAAGAGGAAATAGGATCGCTTCGGTCAGTACACGAGACCGCACTTGAAGAGGAAATAGGATCGCTTCGGTCAGTACACGAGACCGCACTTGAAGAGGAAATAGGATCGCTTCGGTCAGTACACGAGACCGCACTTGAAGAGGAAATAGGATCGCTTCGGTCAGTACACGAGACCGCACTTGAAGAGGAAATAGGATCGCTTCGGTCAGTACACGAGACCGCACTTGAAGAGGAAATAGGATCGCTTCGGTCAGTACACGAGACCGCACTTGAAGAGGAAATAGGATCGCTTCGGTCAGTACACGAGATCGCACTTGAAGAGGAAATAGGATGCAGGCTAAGCTCTGGTCTGAGTTGATACATTCAATCCAAGTGAAGTGGGATCGACTTGTACTGTTTGTCGCACACACACTTACAAAACTGACTCATGTTATATATTTAAAAAATGACAAGAATTCAGAGTAGAATTTTGAATCATTATTTGTTTGCAACTCTCATATTACAAAGTATTACAAAGGAAACCACAATAGAAACACGTTCCTAGTACAATTTAAAATTTCGGATTGATATCCGATATATGTTTAGTAATTTTCTGCAAGCATTTGGAGAATGAGTACACATTATTGCACTATGCTTTAAATGGATTTACCAGTGAAGTGTTAATGTAGAAGCAATCATGCATAATCAAGACATCCACTGTGTACACGTAAGTGTTACTCTTGCAATTCAAAATGATTATAAAATAACAATGAATAAAGAATATACTCAGCTGTGAAGCAGGGGCGTCATTTCAGTCCTCGCTTGGAGGGGGCAAGAGCACCACAGACATAATACTTTCACGTATTGTACAAGTATATTAGTGGACAATCTATTAATTTATAAGTATTCCTCAAACTTTGGAAGGGGAGGCAATTGAATCCTCCTTTTCTCCCAAAATGACACCCTTGCTGTTAAGTCATTTAGATATTCCTAAGTCAAATAATCATAAGAAACAGCGTAATTTGGTATACATTCTTGAGTTCTTTGTTTAATTACAAGTTTTATACAGTATTATGTCGGTACTTGAAATAATAAAGACATTTAGGGGAATAAGGAGAAATGTTAGAATAAAAAGCTTTAAAATGAGGAGTTATGGTAAATATACAAACAGGGCACTTTAGTATTTACTTTCCACACAGTTTTTAGGAAATCATATACGAAAAGTTTATATTAGTTAGAAACTGATTAGGGATTTCTCAATAATGGGTTTTCCCTATCTTCTTTCTTTAAACAATGACGCCATTCTCATTCCGAATTGTAAACACGATAATAGACGAAAACAGGTATTCCAACTTGGGAAGGAGGATGAGACAACACATGACACAGTTGTATGTACAACTAGATGAAATGCTGGTTCTTCGCACGGAGAGAATATTTTTATATAAGTATTGAACACCTACTTCTAGTTAGGATACGCATGAGATATGTATTTAGATATAAACGACAACGCCATTGACTCTATTGATCTCGTGAATTGAACACTAATGTGGATCATTTTCTATTATTTTGCATGCCACCTTTTCCCACTCCAGCCCATACGGACGGGGATTGCATTTGGAATTCAACGGAGTTGGTTGTGTTATTAATAATCTCAGCAAAGCAAAATAAACTATGCATTAGACTAGCATCGGTATTTTTCGAATATTTTTACACGTCACTTCCTTATTATTGCGTCAACCCTTGTCGAAAACGTACTAAAACGTAATTTTGACCAGCGAACCCTCATATACAAAATCTTCAAATCGCTACATGAGTCTACTAGGAGCTAACCGTCAAACATATTTTTAAGTGTCATATCTCTCATATTTCACCTCCTTGACAAAACGTTATAGTCAGAATTCTGCACTGCAATAATTACTAACATTAAATACAAAGCTGAAGGCAGTTTTCGAGATAACACATTAATATAAATATTTAAATTTTAATGACATATACCGGGAAATATTCGTTTCATATTATTGGAGAATAAGCTAATCATACCCACGTATTGAGTGTTACTTATATCAAACAGAATTTATTCTAATTTTAAGATCTAAAACAGAAATCGATTTTCTATATTGAACCTTATACGTGATGTGTTTAAGGATACGAATCCTAAATTAAGTAATTAAAAAAAAAACATTTTGGTGATGATTTGGCAGTGCATGCCCTCAAATTAATATCTTGGACGGCCATTGCAATCATATCCTTTCGTATCTTCGCCAATAAACACCACGCAGACTGCCACCATCTACAATATTCGAGTCAACCACAAGCTATTGTCCGTCTCACTTATTTTGCAGTCCGATGTTCTGATTTGAAAAGTTTATTTGGTTATGCGGTGAATATTATACAGACTTTGTAACTTCTCGTAGGTGTCAACTTAAATTGCTTCATTAAATTAAACAAGAAGACCATATAATGAACATTACATTAGTTGTAGTTTTATGTTCATTGAGAAAAATGTATTCAATTACCAAAATGTGTTGTATGGCATGCTGTTCCTAATAATGATACTTTCCGCCCGCACTGAGACAGCATTTGCCAACAGCACATTCAGCGATCAACACAAATCTGAAGATGTTTTCTATTGTGGATAGAAAATGTAAAAACTTGGACTAGTCTGGGAACATTTAAAAGCAAAATTACCAAAAAACAAACAAAAAAGTAGTGAAGAAATCATATTTTTATTCACTTCTAACACCTACGGCTGAAGACGAAAATGTACCATACTATCTGTGCGACCCTTATCAAACTTTAAAGCAACTAAAATTGTATTTGGAAAAGAAAACCAGAAACGAAATGACAAAATGTCGGTTCAGACAAGACTGTGAAACGTATAACACTGCTCGACAAAATGAAACTTTTTGAAGTCTTTTTTTTTTTTTTTTTTTTGGTTTGACAACTGAATTTACATAATTTGAGGTTGCTAATTACGAGAATGAAGTTAGTTTTACCCCATCACGTCAGGTTCTTTCACAAACCAGAAAACATGATTGCATAAATTGTGCTATTTACACAGCAACGCTGCTAATAGAGAGTAACGTTATGACTATATACTTCGAACTTCAATAACTAATCAGAACATCAATATTCTAAATAATTAAGTCATCAGTGGCGTAACTAATGAAGCAAACGGGGCTTGTGCATTCGGGTGCCTGATTGGCAGGGCCCAAATTGGGCAAATAGTTGGGTGAGCGTCTTGGTTTAGTTGGTCAGGGAGGTGCTAAGGCGCGTTCTTGCCGCAGGCGACAACTAGCGAATTTACGTCGCTGAAGGTCATTGATAAACAACTTACCTCATTTTTGTCTCTGCCTTTTCAGTTTGAAGCTTCTAAAACTAGGCTTCCTTTTATGAGTAGTTCGTGAATCTTTACGTACCAACGTCCAGCAATAATCCGACAACATTGTTGTTCTCCAACGTCACTGATAGTGGAATTCAATTCCTTTGAAGTCCTGGTGAAATATTTCATGATGTTATTCACTTTAATCACCGAAGTTAGAATGAAAGCTGTCTAAATGTGAATGCAGAAAATAAATCCTAAGACTAATATTGTATCCTAATGTTTTACTTCTGGAGCATATTAAACACAATATACTTGTAATTTTCGTCTCTGTTTTTCCCGAGAAAATTATGACACGCTCCTGAATGCACTTCATGCTTCCTTTTCAACACTCGTCATACAATTTTCAAAGCATGTCTCATCTAAGACTTTTGGTCTGAGGACCAATGAATATTCCTTCTTTTAACTTAGCACTTGAAAGTTCTCGGAATTTTGTCCCTAGAAACTGGAAGCACTGCCCATCTTTATTCAGACCTTTGACAAATTGTTTCATTAGGTGCAGTTTAATATGCAAGGTGGTATTATGACTTTCGAAGGGTCTACGAGGCAGAAGTTTTTCACATTTTTACTTCCTATATTGTGGCTTGTCCTGACAGGCCAATCGATTTGAGCCCACTGTTTATCGCGTTCTCTGCTGTTCCATTCGCAGAATGTAGCATGGATATTTGGTGTACTCTTACTGCTGTCCAATAAGCATACATGTCACCTTCAGATCGCAGCACAGTAACCACTGACGATCCTCCTATTTCTTTTAAACACTTTCATATTTTCGTAAGTCTCCTTTAAATGTACAGAATGAATAATGGGTATACAGAGGGTTGTTGGTTGCTGTTCTGAAGAAGCAGACCGTTCAAACTTATCGTGTTGGAATCAATGAAAAGCCTCCATTCCTTTGCATTATATTTCACGCAATCACAGCTTATGCAGCGCTGTTACCAACGTGCAACGCGTTGTGATATCATTCAGTGCTATCAGATACAGTAAATATTTATTCAATTATGCAGAATAAGTAACTGCACATATTTTATTACAAATTCAAAGATAATAAGAAGGATATGCCGTAGAAAGTATCTTTTTATATTTGTAATTATAATCAGTACTTCTTTCGGAAAATACATATTTTCATCTCCACCTCAACTCTATTTTACAAGATCTGTTCGTGATGGGGCAAACCTAACTACATTTTTGGATCTCTCAGGTCAGAAATGCATTAAGAAATCCTTAATAGTTTCCAGACATCAAAATCATTGTAGAGCAGTGTAATTAAAAAAATGTACCTGGATTTAACATCTCAGGTAGTTGGTAGCCAAAAAAATTATATTCTTTGTCCTGCAGTGTTATGTATCTCAGTGTTGTCGATACGTAGCTACAAAATGTTTTGGGGAAATACAGAGAAATCATCCAAAGGTTCTAATGTTTCTTCTACTATCAGCAATTTTTGATGAAAATAAATTGTCTTGGGACAGAATTGTGGAATAAGCACTGATGGAGCTTCAACATTGTTAAGTTCTTGGATAGAAATTTTGTAATTATTTCTTCTCACTACTAAGCATACAGGCAAGCTTTAACGCCGAAACCTTTACCAGAAAACCGAGGTTAGCTGCATTTGTTAAAGTTGTCAAATGTTATAGTCACATCCTCTGATTCCTTGTGTTTTTAAGGCTTTGAGTCACGATCTCAACGCTGAATATAGAACTTTAAAATACCGATCTTCGATTGTTACATACAGTTAATATGTTACGTAGTAATATGTATGAGTAAAATCCACATGTGAAAGTGTGCAAATCGAGGAACTTCTTGACTATTTCACTGGTGGTATGTTTGTATTTTCCCTTGCATATATGTACATATTTTTGAAAATATGTTATATAATCTTCACCACAAACCCCGTGATGCGATGAGAGCTTTTATTCAAAAGATCCTGCTACATTAACTTCGTCTGAACGCTCCAACGCCCAACTTTTTATAATTTCCTTAAAGTTTAAGAACTCAAACAGGACCCTATTCACTTCTTTCAAGAATAAATAAATAAATTGTATTCGAAATATTTTTATGATACCTGATGGATGGAACTATAAGCAGTGAAAACTAGTTTCAGCAAGATTTGCTCAATTGGGAGCCTTCTTGCGTAGGGAAATTAGGAAGAAACCCAAAACGAAAAGTGCTTCCAAAAGTAAATGATTTTGTCGAGATCTTTATTTTCATGTCTGCATATTTAGAAACTGTCAAAGTTACCGTATTTATTTCTGTGTATATTGGCAATAATATGATAGTTATGCGCAATTATGCGAAACATTGTAGATTATCAAATCATATGCCCTTCTTAACAATTTTTCGTAAAATCAATCGTTATTTACTAATTGCTTCGGTAGAGATGAAATATATTTTGTTAATACGTAGTATCTACTCTTTTCCGCAGCTCCATGGGTTAGAGTGATGAGTGCGATTTTTCTTATTATTATTCTATTTAATAACAAAAAAATATATATTTCATGATACCGATGGCTAAGAAATCGAACCCAAAGTGATGTGATGATTATAGAACTATTAGTCTTATATCTCACGAAGCTAAAATTTTGCTCCGAATACTGAACAGAAGGTTATATGGAAGAACAAATTAAAAAGTTGAGGAGGAGCAGTTCGGGTTCAGAAAAGGCAAGAGCACAAGAGATACAATTGGATTATTAAGGGCGATCGGTGAAAGTTTTATAGACATAGGGAAAGAGGTCTATGTTGTATGTATTGATCTAGAAAAAGGCTTTTAACCGAGTTAATTGGGAATTGTTGGGAGTTCGAATGAAGATAAGGTTAGAATGGAAAGATCGAAGACTCATAAGAAACTTATACATGAACCAACAAGTGTTATAATAGGGGAAGAACTAATGGAAGAGAATGCAATTGAAAGGGGGACTTCAACAAGGATGCTGCCTCGCGCCAACACTATTTAATGTCTATCTAGAAGAGATAGTGAAAAAAAATTTACATGATGATGACGGCATTTCGGTAGGAGGTAGAATGATTAGATGCATAAGATTTGCAGACGATATGGCGCTTCTTGCAGAATCTGAAAAGAAAATCAATAAAATGTTAGAAAAAATGAGAAAGGGCTTTGAAGAATATGGGATGAAAATAAATGTTAGAAAGACAAAAGCCATGGTGATTGGAACGAAGGGCTCTGTGTCAAATATAAAATGTAGGAGGGGAGAAAATAGAACAAGTGAATAGTTTTCGATACCTGGGTAGTATTCTTAGTAATGACATGAAATGCGAACATGAACTAAAAGCAAGGATAGGAATGGCGAAATAAGCTTTTAGGAGGAAGAAAAGTCTATTTTGTGGGACCTTGCATAGAGAGTTGAGAAAAAGACTCATAAAATGTTTCGTGTGGAGTGTTGTACTGTAAGGGGCGGAAACGTGTACATTAGGTAAAAATGATGAAACACGACTGAAAGCATTCGAAATGTGGGTGTGGCGATGGATGGAAAGAATTAGTTGGGTTTAGCGGGAAACGAATGAGTGGGTGTTAGAAAAGCTGGGGGACAAAAAACACTTGGATATTGTTAGAAAGAGAAAGAGAAACTGATTGTGACATTGCCTAAGAAGAAATTGTATGATAAAGGACGTCACAGAGTGTATGATGGCGGAAAAGAGAGGCAGAGGGTGAAGGAGATTGCAATTAATTTATGATATAAAAAAAGAAAGATCATACGTCAAGACGAAGATGTTAGTGGAGGACCGTGAAGCATGGAAGATTCTCAGCTGCTGCAAGTGACCTGCCAGTAAGGGCCGAATACCTATGATGATGATTCTATTTAATGCGGGTCCCCGGTAGCCTAATCAACTTCAAAATGGAATATAATAAACTTCAAATATTGATCTCTTACTCCAGATCGATTTCCATTTTAACTTCTTCTACTATGATTTCATCAATATTTCAATCTGTTGATGATTCTGTCGTTCTGGAGCTATGAAACCCATTTGAGCTACTTCTTTATCGGTATCAAGCTTACTTAATTTTTCTTTACTTTCACTTCAATCATCCCAAAAACTATGGATTAGAAACTAAAATCAGTCATTCTCGGTTATTTGAAGTCATGCCTTTCCTATCCCCCTTTGGTACTAGTGGTGTTTTACCCACACAGTATTCTTTATGTCATATTGTAGGTAGTAGATCTATTTCCAATCACTTTTAAAATGACTTTTCATACCGAGTTTCACAAGGAGCTTCTGAGTCACGCTATTTTCGGCACAGAACTTAAACCAAACTTTTCTCTTTCAAAAACATATCTTACTTCCTTACGGTATTATCGAAAAGGCCTAAATAGCCTACGATCTCTACCAGACTTTGTTATCTTCGATACGGCTACTTACAAATATGCAAATGATGTGTGTTTGTATACCACAGAAACAAAGGATATAACCTTTATTTTTATATATAAGACTAACGTCAATTACCCACTTAGCTGAGTTAAAACAAGAAAAATTAGTATATAATATGCTCCGATAGTCAGTGGCTTTCCACCATTACTGAAGCGCTCTCAAATGCATAGAAACAAAGAAGATATAATTGGAAACCAGAAAATAATAACAAATCTATATAAATAAAAAATTACATATTACTATTGTGGGCAGAATTCCAATTTAAACGCCATCGGAAGTATCACTGTTCATCTAACATACCCGGAAAACTATGGATTTGACAGTAATATCGGGCATTTTCGATCATTTTTCTGTAGCCGCTCCTCATCCTGTAAGTTCTAAAGTCAAAGTGAAATGATAAAAAACATTTGAGACCCGTACGTCATCTATTTTTGAAAATTCGATCGAGAGAGATCGGGTGATTCAAGAGTTACTTACAAGAGTTGTATGATACAAACATAGTAACTTTCAGTTTTGGATCAAAAGATCCTATATATATTTCAAGCAAACATTTTTTGTAAGCCTTACATTTGGAGAACTAAATACAGTGTAGCCAAACCCAAACTATCAGTTAACTTAGTACGATGTGCTTATTCCATAGGATTATTTTGGAACACACCGAGCTTATATTTAGATAAAAACAAAATTCTACAAAAGCTAACATTTGCTCAGCAATATCCATCGATCAGCCAGCATTTATAAAAGTTTAAAAATATACAAAATATTGTTAAACTACCTAATTTCATGCAAATGGAACCTCTGGATTTGCATCTAGGATCCTTTTCTCCTGGAATCAGCGCGTAGAGCTTGGTTGCCAATAAGAAGCCAAGATGGTATTTCTTAAGTGACAAGTGGAGGAAGAGACTTTTTCCTGCAGCAGCATCAAGTATCTCATTCTACAAAAGTATATTTTATAATTCTATCCAATGTTCCGTCTTCTGTTGCACACACTCTCTCTCAGCAAACCAATTTAAAAACTTTCTGTGGATAAACAGCCTAAGTCTAACAGACACTATTTCCCTCATCTTGGGGGAGGAATTGACTTTGTTCATTCATTTATTCAAAAATCGTCATCTGTTATTGTTTCGCTATATGTACATCAATACTAAAACCGAACGTTTTAGGGGAATTTCGGTCAATTTTGGTTTTAGTAGAGATTTAATGATGGAGATGTAACATACAGGGTGCGGCACGTAAAACCGGCCAGTCGTAATATTCTGGTATATTGTGTTTTTGGCAACACTTAAATAATCTACCTTCCTACCAAGAGATGGCGTGTCGAGGTCGGGTCAACTTACGTGACCTGCAGCAGTCACGTGCAGCCGCAGCCAGTGAAACTTGTCGAAACCAGTTGAGAAAAAGGCCTCGTTGTTTTAAGCCGGATGAGTGTCAGTGTGTGATAATGCCGTATTCGATACCCGAGCGTGTTGCCATTGTTGAAGGGTTCATTCTCACTGGATATTTTGTGAAAACAAAGAATTTGTTTCGGGAGAAATTTCCAGGACGTTCTGTGCCAGCAAAAAGCACCATTCAGGAATTGATTAAAAAAGGCGGCGTACAGGATCGGTTCAAAATGCTCCCAGGAACAGTGACCATCTGTCTGCACACTTGAATTAAAGATGCAGGTGGAGGAGATAATGACAAGAAGTCCTCGAAAGTCAACCAGGAGATTGAGTCAACAGGTTCATGCGAGTGAGAGAAGTTGCAGACGTGTTTTCAGGGGACTGAAGTTAAAACCGTACCGGATAAGTGTTGTGCAAGAATTGAAGGAGCCTGACCTGCAGAAGAGGGTGCATTTCTGTTCATGGCTGTTGAGCAATGTTGCCAGTGGTTTCTTGGATCCACTAATGCTCATCATGAGTGACGAGGCGTGGTTCCACCTGTCTGGGTACGTAAGTTCCCAAAACAACCGGTATTGGTCGACAGAAAATCCACACGCAATCCACCAGGTACCCTTGCATGATGAGAAGATTGGTGTTTGGTGTGCCATTTCCGCCACACGCGTTGTTGGGCCCATATTCTTTGAGAAGACAGTGAAGAGTGTCGTGTATATGGGAATCCTGGAGGAGTTTTATACACACTTGACCGAAGAGGAGCGTCAGTTATGTTACTTTCAGCAGGAAGGTGCAACATGCCACACATCAGCTGCATCATTGTCCCTTGTGCATGAGATGTTTACACCAGAGAGGACAATCAGCAAAGGCTTGTGGCCTCCTGGATCACCAGACTTACCCACGTGTGACTTTTACTTATGGGGACTGTTAAAGAGAAGAGTATACGAAACAAATGCACACACAATTGAAGAACTCAAGACCAGGATCCAGGATGTCACCAATAGCATTAAAACACAAGAACTGACAAGGGTATATATGAATCTCCTCAATCGTGCTCACATGTGTGTTGAAGTGGGCGTAGGACACTTTCAGCGCCTGCTGTGAAGGAAAGTAGTCATATCCAATACATTACATTTCATATATGTGTTGTAGTTAATCATATTCAATACATTACATTTCATTTTATGTGTTCACTTTACGGGCCGGTTATACGTGCCGCACCCTGTATTTTGAGACACTTAATCGATTCCAGAAAACCACTTCTCGCTATCTAACACCGTTCTAACTGTATGGTTATCAATGTCAAAACCGGAAGTTATTCATTTCTATCAAATTTGTTTTGAATACTACATCTATCAACGATTCGATTCTTAACTTTTAACGCTGTATATCCTGGTCAAAATTGAAGGTCATGCATCAATCAGTTCTTGAAATTTCTGTAACTGGACCGACAAACACAGTCAGAGACAAATTTTGTCTTCCTTACGAGCCAGCAGGCTAAATGTGTCAAATATTTCTTCTTCGTAAACCAAACGTCTTAAAACACATACATAAACCTGCATCTCAGATTAAAACAAACAATAAATTCGCGTAATATATTCCCAATACACTTTGTTTCTTTATTAATTTTCCCCTGATAGTGTTGATGACTCATGAATACATAGTTGCAAATAACTGATTCAAAATTATAGGATCAAGAAGCAATAAGAAGTGACATTTCACTTCCAACAAAAACGAAAATGGCCTTCAAAAATGATACGACTTTCGTCGAGCAACGATTTACGTATGACACAATGGTCATGATCAGCACCACATTTTTGAAAAAAAAAATGATTATTCGGGTTCACTCGAGCAGACGGCTCTACCAAAACCAAAACTTATAGGTAAAATACGATAACAAACACTTTTCGTAAAAGAAGTAGAGTGTGAATATACGTAATTTCTGTCATTAGATATCATATAGAAATACATTTTGAATGTGAATGAACGTATTCTAATTGTAACTATTTATTGAAACGGAAAAATACAAGAATGCGAAAATGGAAGTAAACGACGGAAATGTTCTGTTCGTGTTAGCAATTGGCATTTGTGATGGATATGATGCAAACATACGATTTTGTTACAAAGAATTGTGCAATAAAGAGCGTCATATTATAAAGTTTTTGCAGCGTCATGGTATGTTGAAACGTAAAATCAACTATGCGAACTGTAGGAAATAAGTAAAAATTCAAAAGAGACGAATTTCGTCTCGCAGCGGGCCATTTGTACCCTGGAAATCAGTGAAAACATTTTGAAAAGTGTTTTTTGAAATTGAAAATTATTGCGGATATTTTATGTATTTTTTTACTTCCTTGTTTATGCGTATGCCGCCCTGCTGACGTGCCTTCTTCCTACGGACGCACCTCCTCGCTACGCTCGGGCCACCCTGCTGCGCTCCTGCCCTGACTCGGTAGGTAGCATTCGTGCTTTTAGTGGCTACCTACTACAAATTGGTTCGTGGTTTATGCATTACCTATTCATTTACTGCATGCTTTGCAAAAAGAAATCGGAAAATGCAATAAATGTGTGAAAACTTGGTAGAGCCGTCTGCTCGAGTAATGCCGATTATTCTTTCATATCATTTACCCTTCTGTATTGATTCAGGCCTATACGATTTCACAATATAGCATTCTATCTTAATAAAAACGTAAATAGAAAAGAAAATGATTTGATTAGAGTGTTAGCGGTGATTTCATCAACGAGTTTTTGTGATACGTTGGCTTCCAGCTTCATGTGAGATCCAAAGCACTTAAGCTCCTTTCGAGAACGGAATCCGGTTGTCCTACGACAATACGTTGTACCAGGGGCTGCTAAATATGCGAATTCGAACTAGCATTGGTCGCTGGAAGTGTGACGTCACGTGGAAGAGAGGAAATCACGTCTTCTGCATGTAGCATATACTTTTTGTATACTCCGAGCATATTCTAACTTCATTTGATTGTTGAAACTACATAGAAACAAAAAATATTACTAATTCTAACACTGCAAATACGCAGAATAAATTGCTATATTATAATAATTTTTTTTTTTTTTTTTGAGATGGTGATGGTACAATTTTATATTTTAAAATTACTACTAATCTTTATTTTTTTTTTCAGAGAAATTTTACATATATATTGAAACTGTAACCACCCTCCTCTCACCAAACTCACGCAATTTCTGCTGATTATGTTGCATATTATATAAGAAATTACGGACAGCCATTCTTTTACTGTATGGTTAATTTACCTATCTGTCTGTAGTCTAAATAACAATATTATTACTATAGGTGCAGCATATAAAAACTCGTCAATTGTATGGAATTTAAGTGTTACAATATGCAGCATTTTAATCCGAGAAAACAAAAAATTGTGTGTCAAATTTTTGTGTACATTATAATAAATTTATATTAATGTTATCATGCACTTATTGTTATTGTTTTATGAATATTGATAGGAAATGTTAATGATAATTCTAATTGCAGCCCTCAGAAGTCACAGAACTCGGAACGCATTGATTGTTTTTCCTTGCACTGTGTTTCTTCAATGTTTGGGCTCCGATTCTCAAATAATTGTTCTTGTTTTTACATGTGTTTCTACTATATTTCGGGTTTAGTTCGCGGAAAATTCGTAAGCGCGAGTGCCAGGAGGCTAATAACTGCAAGTCTCATTAAAGGATCTGTACCACAACCGACTAAGCACGAACCTGAATGAAGTATGTGAGTCCAAGCAAAAATGAGTATAAGCCCTACTAACGTTAGTGAGCTCGAGTCCCCTGAGTGTTGAAGTCTGAGCCCAAGTAAGCGCTTGCCCGAAAGAGATCAGAGAGCCCGGGGCCAAATAAGCACGAGCTTTAAAGAGAATAATGAGCACGATCCCACTAAAGGTAATGAACCCCTAGCCCACATTAGTGAAAACCGCGCTGGTACCAGTGAGCTCGAGATATATTGATGGTAGTGAGATCGAGCCCAGCTGACGGAAGTGAGTCAACACGAGTGAGCACGAGTCCAATCCGAATCCAAGCAAGTGAGTGACCGAAGGAGACTAGAGAGCACGAGTTCCAAGGAGCCTAGTGAGTTCGAACCTCATTAAAGAATGTGAGTCGTAGACCAAGAAAACGCAAGCCTCAACGAGAATAAATAGCGCGAACACCACTGAAAATATGGAACCCAAGCCCACATTAATACACACTAGTGTCAGTGAGTTTAAGCCCCATTGATGAATGAGCTAGAGCCCAGTTGACGGAAGATAGCACGCGCTAGTAAGCAAGAGTCTAATTAAGATTAGTGACCCCGAACCTAACTAATCGCGTGCTTGCTCGAAATAGATTAGGGTGCGCGATGTCCAAGGAGTCTAGTGACAGTGGGCCTCACTGAAGGATGTGAGACCGAGACCGAGTAAACGCGAGCCTCATTGAAGGATATCAGCCCGAGCTTGAGTAAGAGCCAGCCTTAAGGAGAATAGTGAACGCTTTCCCCACTGAAAGTAATAAACTTATTGCAAGCCCCACTGACGTCATTGAGCACGAGGTCATTCATGGTACTGACCCTTACTATGGTTCAGATTAGTAAGCCCGAGTTTTATTTAGTGTAGCGAGCCGAAACCCAATAAACGTGTACCCCAATGAAATTAAAATGAAATGAAATGAACTCTAAGTTTTACGTCCCACGTTTATGCCGGTTATTCTAAAGGAGACGGTGATTATAAGAAATGAATGAAATGGCGGAATGAAGAAACTGGGAGGAACCGGGAGAACCCCGGGAAACCCACGAGGACGGTGTTTGTTCACCACGAAGTCCACACAACGCGAGCTGGGATCGAACCAGTGACCCCAAGCACCGGTGATGAACACTCTACCACTGAGCCACCGCGCCTGCGCCCCCAATGAAATTAGTGCAAGCTCCCAGCAGTCTAGTGAGTGTGATTAGGGCCGGATTTAGTGGGTGCACCGGTGCACATGCACCCCTTCGTTGTAAATATACACTATCTAAAATGAGAAGCTAGCAGTGAAAATAGCAACTCTTTGCGAAACTTTCTGAAATTAGTTTTCCGTTTTGGGCTTAAGAGAAAGCAGAGCTTTGCAAAAGCGATACATTAAGTCGATTTTTTGAAGGTTGAAGGAAAAGGATTCACAAAGCAAAACAATATAACATTTGTCAAGTAGGACAGAAAACATGCGACCTTCTTTAAAATAACCGGCCCCCTTCTCGTTCTATGTATCAGCGTTGCCAAGCGTAAAAAGTATTGTCACATGTCACTTTGAAGAGTTTCAGTATGATTGGTTAGTTTGTTATTGGTGCGCTCAGAAAATCCTGGATCCCACCCTGAGTGTGATCCTTATTGGAGGATGAGTCCTAGCCGAAGTGAGCACGAGCCTCAACGGAAATAAGAACTCAAGCCCCATTGAAGTTAACGAACACGAATCTATAAGCTGCACATGTAACCATTTTAAACGTTAAAGTGAATATTTAAATAAGAATAAACGCAATGAACAATACATGTTGGCATACGGAAAATCTAGTTTTGAGCGAGCATTACTGGCGGAAAAGAGAGCAGCCCATCAGGTTTGTCTCGATTATTTTTTGGCTTCACCGAATTATGCGGACAAAATAGGAAAATCCTTTTTTGTAACATTTTTGCTCGTTCTACATGATCTGCATCCATGACTCTAGTTATTTAAATTTCTTTCAAGTTCTTGAACTTCATGTGTTTGAAAAATAAATTATTTTCTCTTAGCCTTTTACTTCTGCTCATTCTTAACAATTCCATGCCAATTCGATATATGGAGAGAAGGAATTACATGAGGGCGGAACTTTTTTACTTACAGGTAGCTTAGGAAGTTCGTGTTACAAGTCTGTCTCATAATATTTCAGTAAGAAATGAATAGAATAAATATTAACATTGTTTACAACGATTCTGTCTGCGGGTTTACACCGACAAACTCACTGTCGTTGTATTACCTGACCAGGATAGCAGTGCGGTTTTGGAAGGATGGCGCTGCTGTTGTGTTTACATCAGTTTCTTGGTAAGCGCGGTGGGACAGGGGAGCGGAGAGTTTCATTCTGCAGTGTATCCAACGGTTTTTAAAAGTTGCAGTTTGGATGTTATGCATAGCCTAATCTCTTTCCGCTTAATAAAGAACGCCCTAAGTTATGTGGTTGTAGTGAACCATTCCAGCAGTAATGCAGATGTATTTTGGATAGTGATATATGAATGGAAATTACAAATTTAAGAACAACATAGCACAATTGACAATTCAGTGAACTTCTACCGTGTATTAAGCAGATTGTATAAAAATTGATTACGTTTTATTCGATGTCATTATAAAACAGGAGCAGCCTGTAAAACGCTATTCCCTAGTGTTCGCAAGCTAATATGGATGGTGTATTTTTGATGTAGTTGTTTTTTGGCTTGTTACTTAAGATGTTCTGCCATAACTTCAATAACTTTTGAAACTGTTTGTCTTAACTTGAGCCAGGGGCGGGTCCAGGTTGAATGTTTGGGGGGCGGTCGTTCGAAGTCAAATCAAGATAAGAGTGTATTGCCAAAAAAAAAAAAAGAAGTAAAACAACTTTAGAAAAGGAGAAGTAGCTATTGTCTGCAATTTCTAGAACAGAAATGGCCACCTGCGATTTCGAAGGTGTACATTTTTTTTTTATCAAGAACTTCAATGTAAGTAATTTATTGCAATTTATTGCTTTATTTGATTTCTGCAACGTAAAAAAAGTAAGGCCTACCTATTTTAATTTTTATTTTACATTTATAATACAAAGGTCAAAATTCTTAGGTTTTTTTAAATAAAAAAATATCATATTCTGGGGGGGCAATCGCCCCGATCGCTCCGCCCCCTGGATCTGCCCCTGACTTGAGCATATGCGTGAAGTGATTTATTACGAACAGGACAAAAAGAACTGTGATAGATTGATTACAAGTAGTACAGTAAGAAACACTGCTGCTTGCATTTTATAAATAAGCTACATTGACTTGATCCCTAGTCTTCCGTTGCAAGCGCTGCTATCGGCTGAAGGAATTCCACTCGCTTTCTTTCGCTTAGCAACAGCTGAACGCTTATTGGCTCAACGCGTGGGTGTGAGCGTTAGTTCGCATTTTTGCTACGGCTCAAGACATTTTGGCAGCACGAAAGTTCCAAACCGGCCGCCCGCACTCGTTGGCTGGTCAGGTTATACCAACAACATTTTAGGAAAGTTACATGGAGTTTTATACATGGAGTTTACCTTTGTCAATTTGGACATTGAGCAACAATAAAGTTATTTTCATTCATTTTTGTCTCAATAATTTCCCACTCTTTATAAATTTCACGCATCGACACAGCTTACTGTATTCACTACAATGTGTTTGTTTCGTGCTCTCTTCCACGTGACGTCACGTCGCGCAAGAATTCTGGTTATTTTTTTCTCTCGATAGCAGAAAATGTGCTACCTGTAATACTGTATATACATTGACGTTGTACTCTGTTTAGCCACAAGGAGCTTCCTTAACAAAATGACAAGGAATATAGAAAAACTTTAATATATATATTTATAGTTTTCATCCATCAAATTTCATAGAACAGTTCTTCTAACCACAAAATCTCATTGTGGGAACAATTTGTTACTGCGCATTATCGAAGTTTAGAAAGAATTCGTTCCTTCTCTTAATGGAATTGTTACTAAACTAATCTAAGAATGGGAGTCAAATTTTATATACCTTTGCCAAATATATCGTAACGTAAAAGTGTACTTGTAATGTTCATGTATTAGAAACTAAAACATCCAAGTTCTGAAATATACGTATTGAAATAAGAACAACTCATTACAACACATTTATATCGCATTACGAATTTAACGGTGACGAACCATCTTGAGTTAATATGTGTCATTAAAGTATGTTTAAAATACAAGATTCATCTTTTTCATTAAAAGGCATAATTCACAAAATGTGTACACACTAATATTTGATTTGGAGTTTTCCGCAGCGTTTGAGAATGTTGCTCCTGCGGTCCGTGTGAGAGGCAAGGGCATGCTTTCAGAAGTAGAGAGTAAATTTGCCCTCTATACAAATATGCACTTGAGCAATTTTGTTAGCTATTGCTTGAATATTGAATTATGGAAGTTTAAATTATGTATTTTATTTGCATTGAGTTTGATATACTGGGTAAACAATTGAAAGTAAGTCCTTATTATAATATCTAAATTAATTGATGGAAAAAGTATGTCCGTGAACCTGGCCCCACCCACATCGGAACTAATTTTAAAACATATGCAAAAATTAGTGCCCAATTAGTGCTGACGACCTCTAATGTTAAAAAAATTTGTGCCGTTACACAGACTTCAAAAAACAAAAAAGATTCTGGGTGGGGCTAGGTTCACGCAAGCCCCACCCACTCAACCGATCGAGATGAAATTTATACCCAAAGTTAGTGTTAAATTAGTGCTGTCGATACCACATAAAAAGAAAATTAGTGCTATTATCAGAAGGCCAAAATATATTCGAAAATGTTCAATGGCGGCATCATCAAAGAAAACCAAAGATCCCTCATTTTTATGATAAGATATATAGCACGAATCTTCTTTCTATGCAAGTAGAGTACATATGTATGTTCTGCAGACACTTTTCCCCCTCCGCCCCCCTAACTAACAAAAACTATGAAGCCGCCACTGACCATTACACTTTAACACGGAAGGATAGCATAAAGCGAGATTGAGTCGAGCGCACTGCGCATACGCTTTTATGACATTTAAAATCATAAAAACTTACATCTAAAACTTATAACTAACTTGCATCTACATCTTTTCTATCTTATAATGACCCCAAGCTAATGTATTTACCCCATCTCGTAATATATATCTCTTATCATCTGAAGAATCTAATGCTAGCTTATGAACGGTTATACTATATATATCGTGCTTATAACTTCTAATGAGGTTTATGTCTTTATACGTTTTAACATTTTTAAATAAACTTTCTTTATAATCATCAAATTGCAACTCCTTGGCAACTACACATTTAGTTACTCCTTTAGCTTTTTTCTCTTCTTTATTTTCTACTCTATAAGCATACATCTTTGATCTCAACCAATAAACTCCGTCATTATCTTACCTTTATTCTCATCTTTCATCTTACCTATTATTTTTTTTGTTTATTAGTGGTAGTCCATATACATTATTTTCCTTGTATTCACTCGTGTCAAACTGGTCAACTATTTCTGCTATATCTTTGTAAAAGTCTTCAGTCTCAATCTCATATATAAAGCTATCAGTATCCATATAACATAAATCTATATTGTTTCCATATTTCGGCTTCATAGTGTTATAATGAAAATCGTACATTAACAGTTTTGATAGTTCTAATACACTCATACCAACATATATTGGTTTATTAAATGTCAATCGCTCTTTTTTCATATGTATAGCACACAAATTCTCTGTAAATATTGTTCTGTAATCAAAATTAGGTTTTGGAATTAATTTTTCTACTCTTTCAGGATCACATTCTAATTGTATGGGTTGCCTCTTTCGAATATTTTCGATTGTTTTTCCGAATACTGAGTTATTCATGAGCTTATAAAAGTCTTCTTCAAACTTGCTTTTAGCTTGCGTTCTCATATTTGTATTTAAATCAATGTATTTCTTTAACCAGTCTGATTGTTTGAATTCTAATACTCTATGCACTTTCTTTAATTTCATTCCAAGCGACATATATAGTTTTAAGTTCCTATAGTGAATTACATATCTCTCCTTATTATAAAGTGTTGTTAGTAGTTTCGATTGTTTTGATTCTGGTGGACACATGTTTTCTGGAGCTAATGGTAAATCAGAATGTTTGTTGTGTAAATACTTTGGATATTCTAAATCTACTTCTAATATGTATCCAGTTTCTGAGTCATCTGGAATGTTCATTATATCTATGTAAGGTTTAATCTTTTTAAGGCATGTATTGTCTCATCGCCCATCCATATAAGTTGTTTGCGTCTAGATATGCTAGGTATGTTGAACACTCATCCTTATTATAATCTTGCTTATATTTGTTGTTAGCTTTTACATATCTTTTACTACATTGTGAGATTCCTCCTCGTATACCCTTTTCTAACATTAGTATTTTATCATAATCAGTTAACATTTCTAAGTTAATTTTAGTCATCTTTAACATTGCATCCTACGATAGACCTGGTGCTGTATAATACCAACCAGGATCTAATCCATATGCCTTTAAACACACATCTCTAAAGTTTTCAAATATATCTGTTAATTGAAGGACATCTGTTTTGTTATAATGTTCAGTTAAGTCCTCCAATTACTCTAGATTGAATTCTTTACAAACTCGTACATGAAGCTTATGACGCTCAGGACTCATTTTTCTCCTGTTAATCTGTTTGTAAATTTGTCTGGAGATAATGGAACAGGTTCTTTCAATTTTTCAAATGAATCAACATAATCAAATGGATAATCACCTTTAGTATTAACTAAATCAAGTTTATCAATCGGGAAAAACTTTAATGTTTCTCGGAACAAAGTTAGGATTTTTATAGTTTAAATTGCAATAACTGTGAGCTGCACCTCTAAACTTTCCAGTTAAATGATCATGATCTCTTACTTTTGCTTTATTTTTATACTCTTATACAAACATTTTTTTAAAGTCATGCTTCCATTCTTCTATTTTTTCACTCATATCATCTTTATCCTTGTAGAACTGTATTTTCCCCTTTAATATATTTATTTTTTTCTCAACAGCTGTTGGTAAGTCATTCAAGTTTTTCTCACATATATGACAAGTATCCGAACTGTTATAAACTTCTATTTCCTTCTCACTAAGCGGAGTCATATCAACTACAGTTTTATATATTTCTAATATTTCTATTGCTTCTTTTTGTAACATTTCAATAAATACTTTCGCAGCATCTGGACCTATATAACTAACAGGAGCTTTATAGTCCCCATTTGAATATTTGACATAGTAACAAAAACTCATTGGTTCATGCTTTTGATATTTTACTGTTTTACTACAATTATGCTCTATTTTTAACTTACATAAGATACATTCAAAGTCAGCAATTATCGTAAATGGAACTCTTAATGAACGATTATAGTTTTGAAACTCTATTTGATTGTCGTATAGTTTCGGAAGTTATATTCTAACAGCCTCATGCTCTTTACAATATAGCTCATGGTTTTGCAACTGCTTCTCATTTCGAAAGTGTCTTATTAAACATCTATCACAAAAGTATAACTTCTCAGTATGTTTTGTCACTTGACTTCTTATTAATCGTGATAGGTCTTTTATCCAACAAAAATGATTATTATTTTTTTCATCTTTTACATATAATAAATTGATATGAGTTTCCTGCTTATTTTTTGTGATTTGAAGTGGATATAAATTATAGTTCTTGTCATAGCTGTAAACATTGATGGAGATATTACTTCTTCTTTCAAATTTTGGAATATCTTTTAATTGTACAGGAAATTCAATGTTATCACAATACTTCTTTTGCAACTCATTAACAAGCTGTTTATAATGTGAAGGTCTTTGATACTGAGAACATCTGTCTATAGGTTTTAAATAGCTAGCAATGGAATACAAGAAACATTTGTTGTCTTTATTTTTAATATTAATCATTGCTTTCTTATCTTTAATTGGTTTAGGAAGCTCAATATAGGAAGAAGCTCTTAATGGTACATACTTGTTTAATCTGATTTGTAAATATTTAATTTGGTGTAATGTCCATCCTGATCCTCTACCTTCAAACTCTTCCATTTCTCTACGAAGTTTTTGTTTTGCATGATGTATATATTCACTTAAGTCAGTTGATTCTAATATTCTCTCGTTTGATGTTTTAAAATTGCTCTCCTGTATTTCTTTATCTTTAATATAGTCGCAAATGAAAACAAGGTTAACTTTAACAGGGTGAAATTTTAATTCCTCTTTGATTTTGTTAATAGTAACTTTTCCACTTGTATCTAAAAATTTTATTGGGTCTTTATATCCTCCTGTGTTTTCAACTTTAATGGTTTGTAAACGCTTCTTGAGTGCTGTTTCTTCTAATTCTACTTTGATGGGTATACGTGCTGGTTTCGGTTCTTCAATTACTTCTTGTTTAAAGAGGAATATATTTCTAATCTGCCTTCTGCTTTGTTCATCGTCATATTGTTTAAGAAGGTCTATCAGTTCTGCTTTTCTTAATCGGGAATATCTTCTGATTCCCCTCTCCTTACATTGGCGTCTTAACTCTACTACAGTAAATTTACTATAATTACTCATCTTATTTATACTATAGAAAATCTTTATACTCTTCAATTTTTATCTTCACCGGATTATTTCAGTTCATTTTCATTTGTCCTAATACAACGCTTAACATTGTACACTCCTGCCATTGTCTACATATTACGCGTTGTATTAGAACAGGACTTTCATGGGAATAACCCATCAAAGTCACATATACACATTTAAAATTAAATAATTTTGGTAAACTTACTCATCATCATCATCATAATCATCACTGCCATATTTATATTCATCATCACTACTCAAATCAGATGTTTTTTGCTGTGTTATTAATAATTCTTTTTCCTTTAACAGTATTTGCTTCTCTAGTAGTGCTGCTAAAAGTTTAAGATCTTCATGAATAAGGTTAAGTCTATCATGTAATAAATCAAATTCTTTCTCCATATTTGTTATATAGAAAACCAACAAAAATGAAGTAAATTTAAAAATCTAAGAATAAAAACGAACATGACTAGTGCTAAGGAAATATTATCTTACAAGCCAATATTTGATTGTGTATGTAAACATTTAGATATTGGAGGTTATAATGATGAAGACAAAATAAATTTTAGCGTGTCCATAGGTATGTTAGATCTTGTTCAAGAAAGCCAGTAAAGAAAACAACTCATTTCTTATACAAAACATTCTCTATGCGAACGTTATGAACTTGTCTGATGAAATATTAGATTCACTGACTGATGAACAATGGCTATCTATAGGTTATGAAGATTATGAGGAGGAATATAACTATGATCACATTACAGAAGATTTCATACGCAAATATCAGCAGAAAGTTAATTTGAGCGAAATATGTTTATGGAAAAAGTTATCGGAAGAGTTTACAAGAGAATTTGCAGATAAAGTTGATTGGGGGATTATTTCAGGAAGCCAAGACTTATCAGAAGACTTTATAAGAGAATTTGCAGATAGAGTTGATTGGGGAGAAGTATCGTATAATCAAAACCTATCCGAAGAATTTATTAGTGAGTTTATAGATAAAGTTGATTTTGATGCTATATCTTATAGAAACAAACTCTCTGAAACCTTTATACGAGAACATGCAGATAAAGTTTCTTGGGCGTGCTTATCTGGAAATCAACAATTATCAGAAAACCTTATAAGAGATTACGCTGACAAAGTAGATTGGGAAATGATTTCAATGTCTCAAAATTTAACAGAAGTATTTATTGCAGAGTTTAAAGACAGAGCTCATTGGGATAACATCTCAACTTATCAAGACCTATCTGTAGAGTTTATATATGCATTTAGACCTTACGTAGATTGGAGAGCTATAATAAGAAAACAACATAATAATCCCAATTTAGGTGATATGTTGAATGTAGCATTCGCTGTTGCAGCAGAGGTTTGGTTTAACGCTTGAAATTGTACTTTGAAGGATTAAACCATAAAAGCAATAGCGTATTTCGTTTTTCGTACTTAAATGTCTCTTAACTGAATAAACCTGTCAACAAGATCTATATCACTTAAATCTGTGTTCATATGCGAACCGTGCCAAGTTATTCTATCATCATATCTTTCTTTAGCTCTGTTGTATAAGTTGATAGAGTTTGGATCGTCGACGTTATGCAGAATACTCATACTTGGATACTTAAGTTTGAGTTGTTTAATCCTACTTTCGTAATTGCATGTTTGTACTCTTCCAACCCAATACTTATATCGTTCTATTCTTTCTTTTTGATCTCGTTCTTCTTCGTCATAGTAAAAGAGTATATTCTCAAGTTGTTCTTTAGTAAGGTTTTTCTTGATAATGAATAGCCTATGTATCTTTCCTGGATCTTCTGTATACGGTGCTGCAACTGTTTTAAGATAATCAACTTTGCTTTCTAGTTCTTGATTGTGCAAACGTAATTCATCCATTTACTGTTCTATCTCTTCTACTCTTCTTTGCAACTCTTCTTGGTCTTCTTGAATCTGTTTAAAATTAGAAACGAAATAGTCTTCGATGATTACAGAACATTTTTCGTAAAAGTCATATGATGTTTAAAAAGCAATAGCTAGGAAAATTCTTTTGTATACATATGTTCCTGAGATTAGATTGTTTATTTCGTTACCAGCTAGTTTTACTGTGTAAGATGAGTTTTTGAAGTGGCCCGAATTCGGTCCACTTAGTTTGTTATTGTAATATTCTAATAGTTCGTTTGAATCTTTATTTTCTAGCCATTTTTTAAATCTTCTACCACCACTCTGACACAGCTTAGTAGCATTGAAGTATCCTGTACTCTTATCTATAATCAATTTAAAATCACCGAAGATACCATACCAATAGTTATCTTTGATCTGTTCATAGCAAATATCATTTAAACTAAGAGAGCTATCCATAGTACCCATATTTATTATATAGTAAATCTTTATTTTTAACTTCATTTTCGTGGGGTCCACCAGCACTGGACTCCTTTCAAACATGCATACGTCGCTTTTTTGAAGTGGTCTATATCTAGACCGCTTATCTCGTTAATGAATATTGTATGTTGTTGTGGATTAACGCGGGTCCCCGTTTCTTGAAGTCGCCAAAAACCCCATACCAATAGTTGTCCTTGATCTGTTCGTAACAAATGTCATTAAGACTAAGCATTGAATCCATTTGTATTTAGAAGCTTGGTGTTCACCGTACTCATTTTTTAAACGGTGTGATGTGATTGACCAAACCAATAAAACTTTCAAGGTAAGGCTAACCAACTGTAAACAGTCGAAATTTTTAGTTCCCTTGTTTAGTTGGGTTTGATGGACAAACCATAAAACCTTTTCAACAACGACAAATACGCTGAGACACTTATGACCTTATACTCAAAAACAAATCAACAACAAACTCATCGTCGTCTTCTTCTTCAATATCCACATGACAATCATACGAAACAACACAGCTGTATTTTTCTTTGACTTTGTTTAGGAGGTTGACCGAGTTTGGATCTTTGATTTCTGATAACACTGACATTCTTGGGTACTTTTCTTTTAGACACTGAAGTCTTGCTTTGATGTTGCGCTGCTGAACCCTTCCAACCCAATACTTGTATGACTCGTAACGCCTAACCTGATCGTGTTTGTCTGTGTCGTACTTGTCTACTATGTCTTGAAGCTGACCAGCTGTGAGGTTCTTTTTAACGATGATTAACTTGTGTACTTTTCCTGGGTCTTCTGTGTGTTCAGCTGCTATGGTCTTAAGCATTGTTATCTCCTTTGCTTGTTCTTCGTTGTGTATTTTGAGGTCATTCATTGACTGTTCTACTTCTTTAACTCTTGTTTCTAGGGCGGCTGTGTTTTGTTGCAGCTGTTTAAAGTCTTGTGTGAAGTAATCTTTTATAATATTATAACACTTATCGTAAAACTTATTCGAGATCCACAACGAAATACTTAATATTAGTTGTTTTCTTACATATGTTCCTGTTAACTTTATATTTGTCTCTCTTTCTCCACCTTTGATTGTGTACATAGAGCGGTTGGTAGAATCGTCCCCATTGCCTTTTTTATTGTAATAGTCTAATAGTTCTTTTGATTTTTGTAACTTTAACCATTCTTTAAATATTTTACCACCACTCTGACACAGTTTAGTAGCGTTAAAGTATCCTGTACTCTTATCTATAATCAACTTGAAGTCGCCAAAAACCCCATACCAATAGTTGTCCTTGATCTGTTCGTAGCAAATATAGTTTAAAGTAAGAGAACTATCCATAGTACCCATATTTATTATATAGAAAATGTTGATTTTTAACTTCATTTTCATTACCACCTAGTTTTACTGTGTAAGATGAGTTTTTCAAAGTAACTCAATTGGGACCACCAGCACTGACCCCCTTTCAAACATACAACCTCATACAATTATCATTAACGAGCCCTAGATGATAGCGGAGCAATATGGTTCCTTTTGACTCAACTATGTAAATTGGGTTTTGGTGGTGAAGATCTGCTCCACCTAATTTTTATGTAGAGCAACAGAGCAAAAGTGCTCCATTGCTCCTCCTGTTATTTGATAAGTAGAGCGTCTGCCGGAAAGTCGACCTACGCTTTTTTTTTGTTGTGTTGCTACTTTTCTAATAATTTCATCGGCCCGAATTCGGTCCCTGGAAATATAGGCTATGGTGGTATCGTTTCGTTACCCCTATCTCATTCAAACTATCCTTTTATGGTTGTTACTCCATAAAAGACAACATTTATATTTACACTACAACATTACTTTTATCTATCCAACTATTATGCGAATCATCAAACCCTAGCCATTTAACGTATACTTTGTCACCTTCTTTCTCAACACCTTTTCTACTAAGTATTCATCTTTGTGTTTCGTCTTTAATAGTTCTGGTTCGTAAAATCTACCTTGCACACCCTCTTCTTCTAAATCTTTAATTCTATAGGTAGGCGGATTAGATGGAATAACTTCGCTAATAACAAATACTTCTGTTGACCAATTAGGTGTATATCCTTTCTCAAATAACCCTTTCGACTTACTTATACGAACATGATCACCTAACTTGTATTTGGGCTTAACACGCTTATATTCTTTTTGATACACTTTCTCCAATATTGTTTGCTCATTCTTCTTATTAACTTCTATAGGCTTTAAACCAATTGTTCTATGAATTTGATGATTATACTTTTTAACTAGTGTTTGTAATTTATCTATCCATTTCTAATTTCCTTGTGTTGTGAACCTTTTCCACATGTTCTGCTTAAGTGCTAGATTAAATCTCTCAACAACAGAAGCTTTCTTACCACTATAGGTTGAGTAATGATTAATCTGTTTCTCCTTCATTAACTTCTTAAACTCTTTATTGTAAAACTCTTTACCTTGATCAGTTTGTAAGTTACTAGGTTTTCTCGTTCTTAATATGGATTCGAATGCTTCTGTAACATTCTTCCCACTCTTATCTTTAACAGGAACAGCAAACGCATATTTCGAGAACACATCTATAGTCGTTAGCAAATACTTATAACCTTTATTTAATTTGGAAACACCTTTTAATACTCCGCTATCCATTTCTACAAGATCAGCTTGCCAAAGATCATCGATACCTTTTATAACTACACTTAATCTGTCAAAGTTTTTTCTAGATGGTTTGTGAATTTCTTCTATAATGTCTTCTCTAACACCTTTACCTTCTTCTAGTCAATCAGGCTTTTTAACGAATTGAGTTTTAGTAACACCGCATACAGAACAAATACCTTTCTTTAGATATCTTCCATTCTTTGTTTGTTCAATTCTAATAGTATCTTTCTTCGTATCTGTCGATTTCTTACACTTAACACAATACATCCTGTTTATTATATAGAAAATCAATAACTATGTTTAATATTATGCTATCAACATTCTCATCATCATCACTATCTTCGTCTTCTCTTTCTACATACATATTAAGCAAGAATAATTTGCCATGTTTCAGATCAGAATCTTTAGATGGTCAACTGTTAATTTATCATTTGTATTGAAGTGCAATGGAAAAGTCTCAACTAGAGAATCATTTATTTGGTCTAGGAATTAATTCGTGCGGTTTGTACGCACACATTGAAGCTGTAGTACAAACACAAAATACATAAATACCTTAAGAAAAATATTGTCCATCGCTAGCCACCAATTTCGCCCATCTGTCAGGCAATGTACGGGTTCCGTGGCGAAAGAAGTTCTCATCCTTGGAAGCGATCCAGTCAGAGACCCATGTTTCGATATCTTCTGAAGAAGTAAACCGCTGTCCAATCAAATCGTTGTTCATGCAATCGAACAAGTAGTAGTCCGAAGGAGCAACGTCTGGTGAATACGGCGGGTGGGGTAAAACTTCCCATCCGACATTTTCTAAATAGGTTTTGACCGCTTTTGCGACATGTGGGCGAGCGTTATCATGTTGAACAATAAGTTTATCATGTCTGTTCTCCCATTCTGGTCGTGTTCTGGCCAGAGCTTGCTTCAAACGCATTCATTGTCATCGATAACGTTCTCCATTCATAGTTTCACCCGGTTGCAGCAGCTCATAGTACACCACACCTTTCATATCCCACCATATGCACAGCATAACCTTGCACAGTGAATATCTCGTTTTGGTTGTGATGGACCTGGTTCACCTGGTTTCACCCAGGCCTTTTTACGTTTAGGGATCTCGTAATGGATCCACTTCTCATCACCCGTAATAATTCGATGCAGAAACCCCTTTCTGCTCTGTCGTTGAAGCAGCAATTCGCAAATGGTTTTTCGTCTTTCAAGATCTCTGTCTTTCAATTCATGTGGAACCCAATGTGACATCTTTTGAATCATTCCCATGGCTTTCAAGCGTTTGGAGACTGTTGTTTGATCAACGCCTAATGTTGCTGCAAGTTGTTCCTGCGTTTGACACGAATCCTGCTCGAGCAATGCTGTCAATTCTTCGTCTTGAAATTTTTTGGCTGTCCAGCTCGCTCTTGGTCTGCCAAGCCGAAATCACCACTTCTAAACCGTGCAAACCACTTCTGACACGTTCGCTCAGCTAGAGCATGGTCACCATACACTTCCACCAAAATACGATGACTTTCAGTCGCACTTTTCTGCATGTTAAAGTAATGCAGCAGGACACCCCGCAAAACACCTTATCAGGCACAAATTGCGCCATGTTCACTTAACTACAAACTGGTGTTGTTGACGCTTTAATCCACTGCCCTATCTACGAACGATACGCGATGACAGGGGTTTGCAACACATGTGTGGATACACGGAACTGTGGGACGCTCCGTTCGTTGCGCCATCTCATGTCCACCCGCACGAATTAATTCCTAGACCAAATAAATATATATCTATATAATACGTATTGTAAGATGATTCTATATGCATTAACCTACCTTTATAAAGAAATTTGCATGCGATAGATAGATTATGTATTAAAATGAACGGAGTTTCAACATTTTCTGATATCAATCGACTATGAAGCTTTATAACATAACTCCGTTTGATGAAGTTAAGCTCTTTTTTCAACATAGCAATATCTTTTCTCACAACTGTATTATCTAACTCTGATGTCATTTTAACATTACCAAAGATATCTATATTTATTATATAGCAAACGTCTTTAGGAAAGCTCTCTTTCTATGTACATTGCAACAAACAATAGTTGTCCTTCTTCCATAGCTGAATTTTTATTTGGTTTAATCGTAATTATATCGTTCTTCTTAAAGTCAAAAGGTATCTCTTTAATCAAAGTATCACCTAAATATATATCTAGAAAGTATTTATCCAAACTTAATTCCATGTGCATTATTTTCCCATTATAGAGAAATTTGTAACCATTAGAAAGATTAAATATTCTAAAGATTGGCTCCTTAACGTTTTTAGCTCTTAATCGATATAGTAGAGGCATGGTTTCTTTCTGCATAACCAATTTAGTAGTATCCATCCTAACCTTTTGAAAATCTTCTTTCTTGACGTATGTGTCTTGTAACGTTTCTAATGCATCTTCAAATCGTTTTCTATCGTTCTCTAATTGGGTTTCTATTGACCTAAGTTGACTTACGCTAACAAGATCATTTAAATTCTCCAACAATTTTAATTTTTCTTCACTAATATCAACATCACCTTTTCTATCTTTAACATTACCAAATATATCCATACTCATTTATTATACAGAAAATGCCCATCCTAATTTTTCAAAACATTTCTTTAACATCTCTATTTGTCTAGGCGAGTGTTTAAAATCAATATCGACATGAACATCATGCTTTTTCAACAGATGGTACAATACACATTTCAAGTTAATAAACAATGCTCTTTCCGGATACAGCTCCCTAAAGACCTCGTGTAAGTTTTCGAACTCATTTATAAGTGTTTCCTCCATATGTTGTAATTTTAATGGTTTTTGATCGGTAAGGTGATAGTGTATTAAATAGACATCATCATAATATTTTGTGTATTTGTTTTTCTTTAGTACTTCTAGAACATCTTTTGTTGATATTAAATCTTTTGATATATCTCTAAATTCACCATTTAACACTTTGAGCACCTCTTCGGGAATAATTCTATCCTGTAAAGCTTGCAAACGAGATAACTGTAACTTAAATCTTTTTATAGTATCATACCGTGGTTTTCTTACGCAAGCAGCTTTCACTTCTTCAAAAGTACTGTAAACCCAACCACTCTCTACAGAACAATCGTCACAAATGTAACTACTCATACCTTTTGTTAATGACTTACTACCACAATAACTGCATTGTAATGGTGCGGCGCTATAATTTGACAGCAAGTCCTTTAAGGTAATTATTGGACGAAACTTTCTCAACTCTTCTTCCGTGTACAAAAATTTAGGTATTAGCATTTTCCATAAATCAATAACATTATATATGTTTTTTCTATCTTTTAAGTCTATCTCACTAACATACTCAAAATACTGATAAAAATTATAACTATCTAGTGGATCTAGTTCATCCTCATGCTTCTCAAAATAATCTAAAAATCTATTGTGTATAGCTTCCATATTTATCTTAACACAGAACTTTTATGGATATAAGCCATAAAAGCACTTAATCATTTTTAATCATATACATAACGTCACTAAAAGAATACCCTTGATTTAGAAGATTTAAAACTTTAACACAAAGATAACAACATATAACTGAATTAAAGTCTTGTATTCGTTCGTCATTCGGTACCAAGATATTGTACCAGTTGTTTAGGAGGAACACCACCATAAGAATCGAACACGTACTTTATGCTGTTATCTTTCCAATAGCATATCCAATGAGTACCAATGTTTTCTGATTTATCGAGGTTAACTACACCACACTCATTTACATAGGGTTTTTGTGGAAGTTCATCACTCATAAATACACCTCTAAATCGTTTTATCTTTAATTCTTTAGCCAAACTCTCTATATCGAAGTTGGTCAATGGTTTTAGTTTTTTGACTTCTTTGGTTTACCTGCCCCCTGCTTTTCTTCCATAGCCATATTGTGTCTTTTTTGTTCTTCAAGTTCTTGTTTATTCTTCTTAGCATCCAGTACAGTTTTAGTAATCGCTGCCGCACCACCTGCTAATGAGCCAACTGCTCCTAAAGCTGCTAGAATGGCTGGAATTGTAAAAATAAAACCGCCCATATGCTCTTTCTTAATCTTTTTCATTTGTGCAGTAGTTAAAGTTAAATTCATTCCTTTACCTTCTTTAATTTTCTTAGATTTATCACTAAGTTGTTGTTTTGTTAATACATGAACAATATTTAGATCCTTTAGTTCGTTATAAGGAACACTAAACATACAACCTTTAATAGAACACATCTTCCTATTTATTTAAGAGAAAATCTTAGTTTGTAAAAGTACAGTTGTTGTTGCTCCACCAAAATCGATTAAGGAATCATTCTCATCTGTTATCCTTATCTCAAAATTGTCAACCTTGTCTTTGGATATAGGGAAAAATAATGGATAAGTAGGCTCGTAAATAATACTATGTTTGAACTCAGCATCTGTTTTGAATGATGCTATGATCCCTGTTTCTCTATGTGTGTATTCTGTATCTTTAACAAACATGCCATCTGCTATATTACAGTGAACATTTATAGTATCAAACGGATGAAACTTTGGCAACTTACTTCCAATATGTGTTTTGTTCTTTTCTAAAACTTCAAAAACATTAAACCCGAGGACAGTGCCTATACTCCCAATTGTAACATCATTACTATCAGTTTCAATTTTAACTCTATTTCTTAAATGATCTTCTGATAATGTTATGTTGATGGATTGAGATTTTAAATATTCATTAAGACTGTTTAAGCTGTATTGCCCTTCTGGTATAAAAACTTGTCTATCACCACTGTTTTTTTCTGTTGATATGTTTGGAGTTAGATATGTACTGTAAAACCCAACTAGTCCTATACTTAAATAGTTGCTCCTGTTGTCTAATTCGTAATGGAGTTTCTTCTTTAAAACTGAAGTGTCACTCGTTAACTTGAATACCTTAGCCAATTATTATATAATAAATGAATGAGTTTGATTTACCTAGAGATATTGCGAGAGAGAAAGTAATCAAGTTAATAGAAAATGTCATTCAAAAGTTAGAATACAGTTTAAAGAAGAAAAAGTGAAAACTACGAATTGTTAAATATGCACACTACACTTTGATCATGTTGTCGGTTATACTTTCTGCAACAACTGGGTTTATTAATATTTTTATACCTGTAACAATTTACTCGATATTAACAACATCTCTTGCAACTGGAAGTGCCATTATAACAGGTTTGTCTTCTAAGTTAAACATAAGCAAAAGAAAAGATTAATATAAAACCATTGTCACGTGTATTAACTCATTTAAAGAACAGTTAGAGATGATAATAACACTAAATGGTGAGATGGATAGTGAATATATAAAAGATACGTTGCTTAAGGTCACAGAACAACTTAAAGATATAAGATCATAAAGAGTAGATTGGAAAACCTAGAAACTACAAATGGTGTCCATATTTCGGACACCCTTCCAAATGAACAACCTCATACAACTTTCATGAACGAACCGGGTCTGTACTCTCTAATCATGAAGTCAACAAAGAAAGAGCCTGAGCGTTTTGCTCACCTTCAGATTTTCTCTATAATAAATGAGTAACAAAACTATTAATTGGGATGTACAAGAGATGATAAAAGAAACAACAGTTAAGATAAGAAATGGAGAACTTATACCTGATGATGTTCGTTGTTTTATCGTGGGTCCGTCGGCGTGTGGTAAACCGTTTTTGTTATTTAACTTCTTATTACAGCCAGGTTGGTTAAACAATAATTACTTCTCCATATATTCTAAAAGCATGAATCAGCCAAAGTATGAGCAGTTAAAAGACCGATTTGAAAAGGCAGAACTAAAGTTCAATAAGCAAATAGCAACGTTCTTAAGCGGTAATGATTCTATTGTACCTATTGATGAATGTGAAAAATACTCTGTCGTGTTTGATGATTACATTTTAGAGAATCAAGATACAGTTAGAAATTACTTTACAAGAGGTATGCATAGATATTTAGATTGTTTCTATCTTGCACAAACATATCCAAACGTACCTAAACAGCTTATAAGAGATAACGTCAACTTCCTATGCATATTCAGACAAGATGATACTAATCTTAAACATGTGTTTAATGTGTTTGTTGGGGGAGATATGTCTTATGATAAATTTAAAGAGATATGTTTAAAATGTTGTCAAGAAGATTATGGTTTTATAGTAAATGATATGACAAAGAAGGTAAACAATGGTAAGTATGAAAACAAGATAAAACACTTCTTAAACGTTTGATGTTTTTTCACGTTTTACGTTTTAACGTTTGACGTTTATTGACGTTTTTTCACGTTTATTGACGTTTATTTACGTTTGTTCGTTTTCTATACAATAAATGGATGAGAAAGAAATTGATAAGAATATTAAGTTGAAGGAGTTCTTGATAAAGGGCTTCAAATCTTGGAAGAAAGAAAGAACAGGTATATACGATAAATTTAAAACACAAGAGCAACCTGCAATTGATGCTATTCAAAACTTGGGAAGTGAGATCAAAGAAGTAGCAGAACAAAATAAAAATCTAATAACTGAACTTGTTCCAGTTGCACATAAGTCGGCTTCAATTGATCCTAGTCTAATAGAAACACCTAAAAAGATAACTTATGATAGCTCTCCAAGTAGTAGCGATACGCCTATAACCGGAGAAATAATATAAATGACAAAACAAATTAAAGACAAAGTGGAAGGAGTAGAACCTTTAACAACAGCACAGTCATTTGGTAAGATTGCAACGAAATATTATAGTAAACGAAATGATTCTGTGTTTGGAATAAGAACTGTAGAAGAAGATGGAAAAATAATAAATAAGATAGGAAATTTGGAAGTTAAAGTGAATGGTGATGATTTGATAATTAATGGTAAAACTTATAAAGGAACGGAAGGTCTATGGGAATTGTTAACACCGAATACTAATAAAACCATTGAAAATTATGATGATGATGATTTTGAACAGTACAAGGAAATAATAATAGAATCAGATGCCGCCTTCCAAAAATATAATCGAGATAAAAAAGTAGCATCTAGTAGAGGTTCTAAGTACATTAATATTATCAAGCCTATTTGGGATAATTATATTAAACCACCTTTACCTCCAACACCGCCAAGAAAGAAAACACCAAAGTCTGGTGAGGGAATTAAACAATATACAGAGATACCTAAAGAGTATGTATGGATGGATGATGTGAGAAAGCTTATAGATAGGTTAATAGTTATAGATGGAGAAGAAAAGGCTGGAAATGATAACTTTTACAATGAGAAAGTAGGTATAGTGAGTATGATTAATAATAAGCTTTCACAATTTATTCCTAATGATCCAAAAGGTATAGGGTATTTGATTAAGATCCTTAGTACATTACCACCACGATTCTGGAATGATGAGAAGCTTGGAAAAGGATTAGTAAATGATTTGATTAATAAACTCCCATTTGAATTAGACATTCCAGGATTTTCATACTGTGGTCCGGGAACTAAGCTAGAAGAAAGATTAGGAAGAGGTGATAAAGGTATTAACCCATTAGATGAGGCTTGTAAAGAACACGATATATACTACAGAGACAATAAAGATACAGTCAAGACATATTGCAGATAAGGAACTAGAAACTAAAGCATGGAAAAGAGTATTTAGTAGTGATGCGCCAATTGGTGAACGATTAGCTGCTTTTGGGCTTGGTACTGCTATGAATGCTAAGGTTAAGTTGGGATGGGGATTATAAGTTTTTGTTATTATGCATGAATCTTTTATGGGTATATCCCATAAAAGCGTTGTTTCAAGATTTTCTTTATAATAAATGGATAGTGTTGAGAGTTACGAGTTACAGAGCTTTAAGGCTAACACAAGAACATTTAATAATTTGAATGAAGCTAACAAAGATATTGAGTTCGATTTCAATGTGGGAGATGGGTTCATACATCCACACAAAGCAGATTGAGATATGACTTTTGAAGTTGCTGGTGCATCAGTTAGAGGAACATTTGGTGCAAATGATACTATAAAACTTGTAGATAACTTCTTCCCATTCTTCTTTTCTCAAATTGAGGTTAGAAAGCATGGAGTTGTTATAGATAAGATTGAGCTACCTGGAATAACATCTACAGCTATTGGAACATTAAAGATTTCCAAACCAGAAGGAGAATATCTAAAACAAGCAGGATTTGAAACAGATGATAAACTTAGTCTAAGAAAGGACTTTAGTGTTTTGTACCCATTAAGATTAATTCCAGGCTTCTTAAGTGATTATAAAGAGGTTATGTGGAAAGGTGGATTGAGAATAACATTTACAAAAGCTAACAACAATAACGATGTTTTGTACAAATGGACTGGATCAGGAGCAGCTCCTCATGATGGAAAAATAACAATAAAAAGTATGGAGATAAGAATGCCCATTGTTGAATACTAATCTAATTATGAAAACAAGTTAAATTTGAATATTCTTAAAGAGCCTAAAATCATGTTTTCATTCCATACTTATCAATGTGTTCAAAAGGCTGTTGCAGGTTCTTTCTTGGAATTTGATGTTACTACTCAATTTAATTCTAGACAATTTGATATGCCTGATTTCGTAGTTGTAATGTTCCAAACTGATAGAAGTGGCAAACAAACAGCAGATGCAAGGAAGTTTGATCATTGTAAGGTAAAGAATATCTATCTTAAGAATGGGAGGAATGAGGTATTTCCAAAAGAATCAAGAAACTTAGATATTACTAACAAGGGTTATTATAAGATGTATGAAGATTAAACTGCGTTTAAGAGAATAACGTGTGGCAATACCGAAATGTACTATGACCCTAAAGAGTTTATAGATAACAGACCAATGTATGTGATTAATTGTAGTAAGAGGAAGAATGTATCGGTAAATGAGAGAACAAACATAAAGATTGTGGTAGACTTTGCAGAAGCTGTGGCTGCTGATACTATATGTTATGCGATTTTAATTGGACGAAAGAACTTTACATATGATCCCAAGAATGAGAAAGTGGTAGAAGAGTTTTAGATAGTTAACAAAATATCAAAAACAATTCAAGGATCTAAGGGCCAGTATCAGTGGCCCTTTCTCAGTTAGCCATAGGTGACTTTAAAGGGTATCGAAAAGATACCCTTGCATCCTCAAACTTTTTTCATTAACGATTGTTTTATGGAAGTTTTTCCATAAAACGAAATTGATAAAAATGATTAAATATTTTTGGTGAAAATAAAAATTGAAAAGTGTTCATTGATTTTCTATATAATAAATACGATGGCAAAACACGTTGATTTTTTAAACAAGCTTGGAAGTCTTGAACAAAAACAGGTTATTGGATTAAGAGAATTTGAATTAAATACGGAATATAAAATTGTAAAAATGGAAAAGATTAAAACTAAGTTTGGAAAGAGCATTTTGGTCGAGTGTGAGGAGTTCAAGTTTTTTCTTCCACCTAGATTTACAAAACACTTAACAGATAAAATGATTGATGAGATCGTTAAAGATGGAATAAAAATCAAATACACTGGTCTAAAAAACGATAACTATCCAACTGTTGAGTTCTGTATGTAAATCCAAAAAATGAACAAAAATGAACAAAAATATGCCGTTAGAAGTAAAAAATGGAGTGGTTAGAAATGGATCCTCAAAAAAAGTTCATTCTTACTAACAATTTCAATGTAATTGTGAAAAATGTGCAAACCGAAGTTCAAGTAGTTTTTAATATTAACGGCTGTCTATTCAGCTTGAATTATGATCAGTGGACAGAGTTTAAGAAGTCATTGTTTCCTATTGAGAACGAGGTTAGCAGAAGATTCCATTATCAATATCCGAACTTGTAATTTTAAGTATGTTTTAAGTGAATAAGTGTTTTTATGGTAATACCATAAAAGCTAAGACCTTTGGATATACAAATACAACTCAGTTATTGAAATTTGGTATCACTAAATGCTTCAATTCTAGAGATGTGTGGGAGAAAGAGAGAGAAAAAGATGTGAGAAATACATTTTGTATATGGAACACTAGCGCGAGCATGTGGCACGTTTTGGAACTAAATAGTGGCTCTGTCGACAATGCCGCCGTGTAACAGCGCAACATTCTTCGCTCGAATTCTGATCGTTACGAGAGAAAAGTTAAGCGAAGAATACAGCGCCCGAGCTATATGCAGCCGTTAAATTCAATGCTAAGTATATATGAGAAGCGAAAAATACTGCGTCGTTAATCATTCTCTCTCTGTTTCTATTGCATAAACCTCTCTGTCGTTCAGAGCTGATGCGAAGGAAAAAGAAAGAAATTCGAGAGATATTTCGTCATGTATTACGTTTTCTCCCCGAAGGAGACTACGTCACGGATTCAATGACGTCATGTATGATGTATTCTCTCCGAAGGAGACTACGTCATTAACAGCGCCATCTCGACTGCTAGCTAGAAGTTGTGTTGAAGGAAGAGGCTGATGTGTATATATGTTGATGTGAGGAGAAGGAAAGAGAAAGAGACTATAAATCTCATGTACATATATGCTCATGCTCTCTTTAACTGAATATATGTATATATGTGTGGTGAAAGTGTATATACATGTAACAACCATATGCGACATACTAAACTTTAAGTTCGTATTACTCAGCTATTAATAAACTGATTTCGATCAAACAAAAACTATTTTTTCAATCAAAGACAGCGCTATCAGTTATAAGTTTTAGATGTAAGTTAGTTATAAGTTTTTTAGATGTAAGTTTTTATGATTACAAATGTCATAAAAGCATATTCAATCTCACTTTGGGTTATCCCTCTGTGTTAAAGTGCACAGTGGCGGCTTCATAGTTTTTGTTAGTTAGGGGGTGGAGGGGAAACGTGTCTGCAGAACATACATATGTACTCTACTTATGCAGTATCGTTAGCACTAATTTAGCATTAATTTTTGGCATAGTTTACAAAATTACAGTTCCATTATTAAAAGTGGGTGGGGCTGTCTTCACGTGAACCTGGCCCCACCCACAGCGGCACTAATTTTAAAACATATGACAAAAGTTAGGGCCGAATTACTGCTGACGACCTGTAATGTTAAAAAAAATTAGTGCTGTTACACAAACGTCAAAAAACAAAAACGATTTTGGGTGGGGCTAGGTTCACGCTAGCCCCACCCACTCAACCGAGTGAGATGAAACCTATGCACAATGTTAGTGGTAAATTAGTGCTGTCGATACCGCATAAAAAGAAAATTAGTGCCGCTATCAGTAGGCCAAAAATATTCGAAAATCTAATATGGCGGCATCATCAAAGACAACAATCGATCCTCATTTTTATCATACTATATATAGGAATAATTTTCTTTCTATGCTTTATCGTCAGCACTAATTTAGCACTAATTTTTGGTATAGTTTTCAAAATTAGTGCTGTTACACAAACGTCAAAAAACTAAAAAGAAGTGGGTGGGGCTAGCGTGAACCTGGCCCCACCCACTCAACCGATTGAGATGAAACCTATACACAATGTTAGTGTTAAATTAGTGCTGTCGATAGCGCATAAAAAGAAAATCAGTGCCACTATCAGTAGGCCAAATAATTCGAAAATCTAATATGGCGGCATCATCAAAATAAACAATCGATTCTCATTTTTATCATACTATACATAGCACTAATTTTCTTTCTATGCGTCATCGTCAGCACTAATATAGCACTAACTTTTGGCATGGTTTTCAAAATTAGTGCTGTTACACAAACGTCAAAAAAATAAAAAGAAGTGGGTTTGGCTAGCGTGAACCTAGCCCCACCCACTCAACAGATTGAGATGAAACCTATACACAATGTTAGTGTTAAATTAGTGCTGTCGATAGCGCATAAAAAGAAAATTAGTGCCACTATCAGTAGGCCAAATAATTCGAAAATCTAATATGGCGGCATCATCAAAGGAAACAATCGATTCTCATTTTTATCATACTATACATATCACTAATTTTCTTTCTATGCGGCATCGTCAGCGCTACTATAGCACTAATTTTGGCATGCTTTTCAAAATTAGTGCTGTTACACAAACGTCAAAAAAACAAGAATACGTGGGTGGGGCTAGCGTGAACCTGGCCCCACCCACTCAACCGATTGAGATGAAACCTATGCACAATGTTAGTGTTACATTAGTGCTGTTGATAACGCATAGAAAGATAATTAGTGCCATTATCATTAGGCCAAATATATTCGAAAATCTAATATGACGGCATCATCAAAGAAAACAATCGATCCTCATTTTTACCATACTATACATATCACTAATTTTCTTTCTATGCGGTATCGTCAGCACTAATTTTTGGCATAGTTTACAAAATCAGTGCTATTACACAAACTGCTAAAACCGCACTAATGTTTCCTTTATTGGTTATCTGGAGGTGGTGAGTTATATGTCATGAATCTCCCATATGAAATACATGGGGGTATTTTATTGTTCCAAATCCTATCACATTCTAAAGCTTTAATTACCTCTAATAGTGCAATTTTTAGTGATTCGTAAGTGCTTCTTAGTGCATCAACAACTGAAGTTAATGTTTTATTAGTATAGGTGCTACAAATAATTTAGGTTTGAACGTTAGGGTGAAGTTAGTTGTCCCACTTCAAGTACTAACTAAAAAATGAGTTGCATTCGTTAGTACATCGTTAGTGCTTCAAAAAACTAACAGTTGTAATAATGTTGGACTATTAGTTTAGTTATGGTCAATTACATGTGTGAAGTATCTGTCTATTGGAAATGAAGTGACTGTGTATTTGTTATAAAGAAACATGAACTTTTGAAAACTTTGACTACAACTGTACATTCTCAGACGGCTTTTGTAAATGCATATTTGTTAAATAAACTCGACTAGCTTCCTTCTTTCCTTTCAGCATACCTTCAAGCACAGCCTGATACTTCCCGATTAGGTCATCATTCCTGAATTGATCAAAACCACGAGGAACAGAACAACAAGGGGTATTCAACACACGATTAGGACAGGTGCTGGATCATCGGAGAGAAGCGGATCCCACCATTGGAGGACCATCGACTCCACAAGTCAAAGAGTACCATTCTGTTGGTTTATCACCGCAGACACAACAAGCTCCAGCAGTCTAGTAGAATGAAGATGTAGAAGGACATTATCGTAAACAAGCATTATCGACGCCCCTTGCAGTTCAACAGGATTAAGATCCAGATGTTGACTGTCTCCAGCTAATCCAGACTTCTCCAGAGAAAGATATTCATCATTCTAGATGACCAGGACGTCGCCAGCCTCGTTGGATCTGTCAGGCTAGTGCTCATCCTTTATCTTTTAGTCATAACCTTTCTCTTTCTCTCAACATTTTCCCCAACTAGTCATCTTCTAAATTAGAAACATTTGAATTTTATTTACAATTCAACCACAATTTTACAGTTAAGTACCGTGTTGTGCATCAGTTCCATCCCCATTTGGTTGCATTTATTTATTACGTATTCTGAGCTACAACTGGTGGCACAGCACCGGCACACATGTCCCGAAATTCACATAAGAAATGTATGGGGAATTTTTCATTGCATTGATTCCCGCCAAATTTATATGCACTAATAATCTCTTCTAAGGAAATCGTTAATGCATTTTTAGTTCTTCTTTGTGCACCAACACCTAATGTTAGTGTTTCGTTAGTATAGGCCGTGCGTGAACCTTCCCCCCCCCCACTTCAAGTACTAACGTAAATATTAGTACCATTCCTTAGTGCATCTTTAGTGGTTGTATGAAACACTAACAATTTCATTAGTGCTTTACTGTTGTGTATTTATGTCCAATTACATGTCAGAGAACACAGATAAGAAATGTATGTTGAATTTTTCATTGTGTCAAATTTCCGCCAAATTCAAAAGCACTAATGATCTCCTCTAGTGCAGTCGTAAGTGCATCATTAGTACTTCTTAGTGCAGCAACCACTAACGCTAGTGCTTCATTCGTGTAGGTGCTAAAAGTAAAATATCTTGGTTTGTAGTAGTTGCTAAAAGTAAAGTATAAAGGTTTGCTTGAACTCCCCCCCGAAAAAAATAGTGATATTCATTAGTATATCGATAGTGCTTCCATTAAACACTAACAGCTTGTATGGAATTTGATGTTTCTGAAGTTGGCCCTTCAATAAAAATCTTCAATAAATCACAATATATGGTAGCACTAACGTTAATGCTTAGTACGTTTAAATGCACTAACAATGCTATAACGATTCACGTTAACCCCATGTTTCTACATCAATTTGTATAGATATGGATATTACTCGAGTTGTCCCCCAACCAAAAATCTCCAATAACTCGTAAACTCTGATACCACTAACGTTAGTGCTTAATGCGTTTACGCGCACTAACGATGCACTAAGGATTGCCATTAACCCCAAATTTCTACGTCAATTTATATCGAATTTGATATTTTTGAAGTTGGCCCCCACCAAAAATCTTCACTAACTCGTAAACTCTGATATCGCTAACGTTAGTGCTTAGTACGTTTAGTGGATAATGATGCACTAACAATTGCTACGTTTGTTGTAATTTGGATGGTGGGAGCTAAACTTCAGACACGTCGCATAGAAAGAATATTAGTGCTATGTATAAACGTGCTTGTAGTTGGCTCCCGTCTCTTCCAAATTACACCAAACGTCACACATCGTTAGTGCATTGTTAGTGCACTTAAACGCACTAAGCACAAAGGGTAGTGCTATCTGAGTTTACGAGTAATTCAAGATTTTTGGTGAAGGACGAACTTCAGAAATATCAGATTCCATACAAATTTATGTAGAAACATGGAGTTAACGGCAGTCGTTAGTGCATCGTTAGTGCACTTAAACGCACTAAGCACTAACGTTAGTGCCATCATATTTTGTGATTTATTGAATACTTTAGGTATTGGGGTTGCTTCAGAAATATCAAAATCCATACAAATGGAAGTAGAAACATGGGGTTAACGGCAATCACTAATCCATCTTTAGTGGGGAGAATAACTACATATGAAGTTAGCCCGTACCAAAAATCTTCAATATCCCGTAAATTGTGATTGCACTAACGTGCACTAAAGATGCACTAACGATGTACGACGTTTGTTGTAATTTGGTAGAGGTAGGGAGAGGGCAACTTCAAACACGTCGCATAGAAATAAAAATATTGCTATGTATACACGTGCTTGAAGTTGGCCCCCACCTCTCCCAAATTATACCAAACGTCGCACATCGTTAATGCATGGAAAGTGCACTTAAACGCACTAAGCACTAACGTTAGTGCTATCAGCGTTTACGAGTTACTGGAGATTTTTGGTGGGGGCAACTTCAGAAATATCCAAATCTATTCAAATTGACGTAGAAACATGGAATTAACGGCAATCGTTAGTAGATCGGTAGTAGATCACTTAAACGCACTAAACACTAACGTTAGTGCTATCATATTTTTTGATTTATTCAAGATTTTTGGGGGAGGCAACTTCAGAAATATCAAATTCCATATAAATTGACGTACAACCATAGGGTCAACGGTAATCACTAATGCATAGTTGTGCCCTTAAACGCACTAAGCAATAACGTTAGTGCTACCACATATTGGGATTTATTCAAGATTTTTGGTGAGGGCAACTTCAGAAATATCCAAATCTATACAAATTGACGTAGAAACATGGGCTTAATGACAAATCGTTAGTGCATTGTTAGAATACTTAAACGCACTAGGCACTAACGTCATTGCTACCATATTTTGGTATTTCTTCAAGGCTTTCGGTGGGAACAAACTACAGAAATATCAAATTGTATACAAGCTGTTAGTGTCTTCTAGAACTAATGAATGACACTAACTTTCTCGTTAGTTCTTGAAGTGGGGAAAGTTCAAGCCAACTTCCAAATATATTTTAGTTTTATCATCTACACTAATGAAGCACTAACGTTAGGGGTTGTTACACTATAAAACACTAACACTGCACTAACGATTGCACTAGAAGAGGTAATGAGTGCTTTTAAATGTGGTGGAACTTTGATATACTGAGAAATTCGTCATAAATTTCTTATAAACACTAACGAAACTTTTTCTAGAAGCACTAACGATGCACTAACGAATCGCACTAATTATTTCCTAAGTGCTTATAGTAGGGCCTAAGTTCATATTATTTCCAAAGTATTTTACATGTTGCACCTATACTAATGAAGCACTAACGTTACGTGTTGGTGCATTAAGAAGCACTAACGATGCGCTAACGAATGGCCCTAATTTTTCTGTTAGTGGTTGAAGTATCTGTAGCAGCGAGAAATTGTCCCACGAAGGGTTTTCCTTCTAACACCTTCATTAAGAAGAACTAACGACGTCCCTGAACATAACCTCCACATCACGCACTAACGATAAATATAGTGTCAATCGCTAGTGCATCGTTAATGATTCTTAGTGCATTAACGCCTATCGTTAATGCTTTATTACTATAGGAGCTACAAATAAAAACCTTTTGTGGCGCCAAGTTGACGCTGCACCTGAAATTTCAAGTACTAATGAAAAACTTAGTGTCATTCGCTAGTGCTTCCTAGTGCACCGACAACTAACGTTAGGGGTCCATTAGTGTAAGCTCTACAAGTAGAAAAACATTTGGGACCAGCGTAAATTTGACTCCCATTTTAAGCACTAACGGAAAGTAAGTTTCATTCGTTCATGCATCGTTTGTGCTTCTACAAACCACACATTGTTTTGTAAATGTATAACTATTGATGTAAATATGGCTAATTACATGTCACGAAACTCCATAAGAAATCCATGGGGAAGTTTTCATTCCGTTAAATTTCAACCAAAATCAAAAGCACTGATGATCCCTTCCAACGCAATTGTTAGTGCATCGCTAGTGCTTCTTAATGCACAACAACCTACCGTTCCTGATTTATTAATGTAGGTGCCACAAGTAAATACAAAACCTTTGAAAACAGCGTGAACTTGGCAGAAATAACGAAAATATTAGTGCCGTTTTTGTCGTTTATGTAACAGCACTAATTTTGAAAACCATGCCAAAAATTAGTGTTAAATTAGTGCTGACGAAAAGCATAGAAAGAAAATTAGCGCTATGTATAGTATGATAAAAATGAGGATCGATTGTTTCCTTTGATGATGCCGCCATATTAGATTTTCGAATTATTTGGCCTACTGATAATAGCACTAATTTTATTTTTATGCGGTATCGAAAGCACTAATTTAACACTAACATTGTGTATAGGTTTCATCTCAATCGGTTGAGAGGGTGGTGCCAGGTTCACGCTAGCCCCACCCACATCTTCTTAGTTTTTTGACGTTTGTGTAACAGCACTAAATTTGAAAACTATGCCAAAAAATAGTGCTATATTAGAGCTGACGATAGCACATAGGTAGAAAATTAGTGCTATGTATAGTATGATAAAAAGGAGGATCTATTGTTTTCTTTGATGATGCCGCCATATTAGATTTTCGAATATATTTGGCCTAGTGATAATGGCACTAATTTTCTTTTTATGCAGTATCGACAGCACTAATTTAGCACAAATTTTTGGCATGGTTTTCAAAATTAGTGCTGTTACATAAACGACAAAAACCGCACTAATATTTTCGTTATTTCTACCAAGTTCACGCTGTTTTCAAAGGTTTTGTATTTACTTGTAGCACATTGTGTATAGGTTTCATCTCAATCGGTTGAGTGGGTGGCGCTAGGTTCACGCTAGCCCCACCCACTTCTTTTTATTTTTTTTGACGTTTGTGTAACAGCACTAATTTTGAAAACCATGGCAAAAGTTAGTGCTATATTAGTGCTGACTATGACGCATAGAAAGAAAATTAGTGATATGTATAGTATGATAAAAATGAGAATCGATTGTTTTCTTTGATGATGCCGCCATATTAGATTTTCGAATTATTTGGCCTACTGATAGTGACACTAATTTTCTTTTTATGCGGTATCGACAGCACTAATTTAACACTAACATTGTGTATAGGTTTCATCTCAATCGGTTGAGTGGGTGGGGCCAGGTTCACGCTAGCCCCACCCACATATTCTTGGTTTTTTGACGTTTGTGTAACAGCACTAATTTTGAAAACTATGCCAAATATTAGTGCTAAATTAGTACTGACGATAAAGCATAGAAAGAAAATTAGTGCTATATTTAGTATGATAAAAATGAGGATCGATTGTTGTCTTTGATGATGCCGCCATATTAGATTTTCGAATATTTTTGGCCTACTGATAGTGGCACTAATTTTCTTTTTATGTGGTATCGACAGCACTAATTTAACACTAACATTGTGTATAGGTTTCATCTCAATAGGTTGAGTGGGTGGGGCTAGGTTCACGCTAGCAACACCCACTTCTTTTTAGTTTTTTGACGTTTGTGTAACAGCATTAATTTTCAAAACTATGCCAAAAATTAGCGCTAAATTAGTGCTGATGATAAAGCATAGAAAGAAAATTAGTGCTATGTATAGTATGATTAAAATGAGAATCGATTGTTTTCTTTGATGATGCCGCCATATTAGATTTTCGAATATATTTGGCCTAGTGATAATGGCACTAATTTTCTTTTTATGCGGTATCGACAGCACTAATTTAACACTAACTTTGTGTATAAGTTTCAATTAAATCGGTTGAGTGGGAGGGGACACGTTCACGCTAGCCCCACCCACTTCTTCTTAGTTTTTTGACGTTTGTGTAACAGCACTAGTTTTGAAAACTATGCCAAAAATTAGTGCTATATTAGTGCTGACGATAAAGCATAGAAAGAAAATTAGTGCTATGTATAGTATGATAAAAATGAGGATATATTATTTTCTTTGATGATGCCGCCATATTAGATTTTCGAATATATTTGGCCTAGTGATAATAGCACTAATTTTCTTTTTATGCGGTATCGACAGCACTAATTTAACACTAACATTGTGTATAGGTTTCATCTCAATCGGTTGAGTGGGTGGTGCTAGGTTCACGCTAGCCCCACCCACTTCTTTTTAGTTTTTTGACGTTTGTGTAACAGCACTAATTTTGAAAAACATGCCAAAAATTAGTGCTATATTAGTGCTGACGATGCCGCATAGAAAGAAAATTAGTGCTATGTATAGTATGATAAAAATGAGGATCAATTGTTTTCTTTGATAATGCCGCCATATTAGATTTTCGAATATATTTGGCCTACTGATAGCGGCACTAATTTTCTCTTTATGCGGTATCGACAGCACTAATTTACCACTAACATGGTGCATAGGTTTCATCTCACTCGGTTGAGTGGGTGGGGCTAGCGTGATCCTAGCCCCACCCAAAATCGTTTTTGTTTTTTGACGTTTGTGTAACAGCACTAATTTTTTTAACATTACAGGTCGTCAGCAGTAATTCGGCCCTAACTTTTGTCATATGTTTTAAAATTAGTGCCGCTGTGGGTGGGGCCATGTTCACGTGAAGACAGCCCCACCCACTTTTAATAATGGAACAGTAATTTTGTAAACTATGCCAAAAATTAGTGCTAAATTAGTGCTGACGATACTGCATAGAAAGAAGATTCGTGCTATATATCTTATCATAAAAATGAGGGATCTTTGGTTTTCTTTGATGATGCCGCCATTGAACATTTTCGAATATATTTTGGCCTTCTGATAATAGCACTAATTTTCTTTTTATGTGGTATTGACAGCACTAATTTAACACTAACCTTGGGTATAGATTTCATCTCGATCGGTTGAGTGGGTGGGGCTAGCGTGAACCTAGCCCCACCCAGAATCTTTTTTGATTTTTGAAGTCTGTGTAACGGCACAAATTTTTTTAACATTAGAGGTCGTCAGCACTAATTGGGCACTAATTTTCTGCATATGTTTTAAAATTAGTGCCGATGTGGGTGGGGCCAGGTTCACGGACATGGAGAAAGTAGGTATTTTGTACCAATAAAATATAAGAGGGCGTACGTTTGCCAATCTCGCCAATAGGAGGAAGTGAGGGCATTGAGCGCACCTAAGCAAATTCCGTTATAATAGGAAAAGTATTGATTGCAAAACATAAAACTTAGCTTAATTCTTCTCCATCTTTTTTCCTTTTGATTGAAACAATTAAATTGCAAGAAAACAAAGTGTACGTGAGTAATGCAACATGTAATGGAAATATGCACTTGAGTACAGTTCCTCAATCTATGGGGCAATGATACGCAAATAATAGGGCAATGGTGTGAAGTAAGAAATAGTTCAGGAATTAAAATGTATATATAGGTATAAATTAGACTAGAACCTTATACATTGAATGTGTAAAAGTTTCAATATGTAAAATTGAAAGAAAATGAATGAAGAAAGGATAACGCCGTACAATCACACGGAAGATGAAGTGAAGCTACGTGGCACGAAATGAAACGGCGCGTTCTGTGTGTTCGTCCCGATCTCTACATTCGCTTCTAATTTTCTTGTGTCACTTCGCTTCGTGAAATACCGACTCACGTCACATTTTGTGTGTTCTTACTGTTAGTTATTCGTATTTCCGTTTACAATAATCCCACACGTAATCTTTGGCTGAATCGACATCAATGCACTCTGCACTCACATTCACTGCACACAATGCATCAATACATCATTTCTTTGTCATTGTCACCAAAAATTATCAGTTAAATGAAGATCATATGCTATAAAGAGAATTTTTCAGAGGACTGAGAAATGTTACCTAGAGCCGTTACAACCTGTGCGATGTGTGAGGTGGCATGGACACCATAACTATTAATTGAAATATGGCTGGCATGGTTATCTAAAATATCCAACACTGTGTCATTTGCTGTGGGTTTTGCATTGTTTGAAAATGAATTACCCATGCAGTGAACAATGGTGTATTTGGCAAGCTATTTTTTGAACACTTATAAAGACAACCAATAACACTATTAATTTGCAATTGAGGTGTCATGTGTTTCCACGGGTAAATCAGCAGTGGAGGAATATGAGTTCAAGAACCGTTGACAGCAAAAAAAAAAAAAAAAAAAACAATTATTGTACGCCCTTTTCTACTGAACTAACAGCACCAATTCTTACCACAACTTTCACAGCGTAAATCTTCGAGTACTTCTTTGAGACGACGGTGATGGCAGTCTCATCTATGTTGCAGATTTGCTTTACCTCAAATTTAAAGTAACCCGTAACTTTCTGAAAGTTTCAGAAAACTAGATCCCTTTCTTCTTCATTGAATGCAGTAGTTCTATTTAACCTTGTTCCTTCAGGTTATCGTAGAGTTTCCGTTTTAAAAATACGTACAACTTGTCCTTACCTGCTACACCATTTTCCGTATTAAAAGAATGTGGTGTTGCATTATCTTCTCCACATCTTAATGCTAAACGTCGCTTCATTTTGGAGTTAACTTGTAGACTAACTTTGCCATCGTTCAAATATAGCCCTTACGGGATCCGGGGTTTTTGGGGTATTTTTTAGACTTTCAGTCAAGCAGCTGCTGCATCTTCACTATTTATCCTAGGATCATGGTTTATACCTCATTCTCTTCAGAATGGAGCTGGCTTTCAAATGACCCATACCAGAAGAGGGAAAAATGATATCAAAGGAAAATTTCGTGGGAAAATTTGTTTTCACACTTTGGGCCTCTCTGGAACGGCCCTTTGTAAACGTAGAGACTTCAAGAAATCTGATAAATAGTACTTGGTATACTGAATCTGTGTGCCAAATTTCAAATTTCTATCTTGAACATTAAGGACGGGAGAAATATTATCAATAATTCCCACAATGCCCCAAATTACCGCAAAACGTCATGATCTGAGGTAAAAAAAATCCTGAGACATCTCTATTTACCCTAGGACTATAATCCGAAAATCATTCTCTTCAGAATGGAAGTGCCTTTCAGGCAGTACCATTTGCATGTCTCCATCATGTAACTAGGGCGGGAAAATCCCGAAAAAATTTTTTTGGTCTAAATATCCCTCTTTTCAACATTTAGCCCCTCCGGACCCCCCTGTTTTAACGCAGAAATCTGATAAAAATCTGGTAAATACTACTCGGTAGACTGAATGCTTGTGCAAAATTTCAATCTTCTACGTGCAAAAATAAGGCCGCCAAAAAATAATGAACATAGGCATAATAAAACAAATTTATATTTTAGAATTATGACGTCATCACCTCCAACGCCTCGACGCAGGAAGGTGTGAAACCATACGTAAGGTCTTCTACAATGCCTCTGGACTCGAAAACAAAGAAAAAAAATACCGGACGAAAAATCTCAAATTGGAGAGTTATAACGCAATGTACCACGAAACATCAGTATTGTACAAATTGTACCATCGGATCTCCAAAGGGCATAGTCCTTCAACTCTGTTTCCACTTCAGCAGAAAATGTTTTTTTCTTCCAAATATCTGTTAAATACTACTCGGTGGACTGAATGTTTGTGCGCAATTTCAATCTTCTAGATGCAAAAGTAAGTCCGCCAAAACATATATAACGTCAATGTCACATATTCCCCTATACAGAAGTATATTTTGATAAAAATTCTCTGACACATCCCTAATTACCCTAGGGTCAAGTTTCGCCCAACATTCTCTTCAGAAGAGAACTGCCTTTCACACGGTATGATTCGCGTGTGTTCGTCATGTATCTAAGGCGGGAAAATTCCGAAAAAGGGAATTTTTGGGGCTAATTATCACTTTTTCAACGTTTAGCCCTTCTTGATCCGCCCTGTTTTAACGCAGAGATATGAAGAAATCTGATAAATACTCCTAGGTGGGCTGAATATTTATGCACAATTTCAATCTCTTCTAGGTGCAAAAGTAAGCTCGCCAAAAGTATGTATACAGACAATGTAAAAAATGAAATCTTTGAGTTTTACGTCCCACGTTTAGGCCGGTTAGGCTAAAGGAGACAGGGTTATGAGAAATGAATGAAAGGGTGGAATGAAGAATGTGAGAGGAAATGGAAGAACCCCGAGAAAACCCATGCATACGGTATTTGTCCACCACAAAGTTCACTTGGCGGGGGCTGGGATTGAACCCGGGACCCCAAGCACCAGAGGTGAACGCTCTACCACTGAGCCACCTCGGTCCACCGACAATGTACCATATTCCCGTATACAGAAGGACATTGTGTAAAATTTCCATGAGACATCCCTAACTACCCTAGGATTTTGGTTTGCACATCATTTTCTTTAGAATGGAACTGCCTTTCAGGCGGTACCATTCACATGTCTCCATCATGTACCTAAGGCGGGAAAATCCCGAAAAAAGAATTTTTTGGTCTAAATATCCCTCTTTTCAACTTTTAGCCCCTCTGGACCTTCCTGTTTTAACGCAGAAATCTGATAAAAATCTGGTAAACACTACTCGGTGGAGTGAATGTTTGTGCAAAATTTCAGTCTTCAACGTACAAAAATAAGGCCGCCAAAAATAATGAACATATGCATAATAAAAGAAAATATATATTTTAGAATTATGACGTCATCACCTCCTACGTCTCGACGCAGGAAGGTGTGAAACCATACGTAAGGTCTTCTACAATGCCTCTGGACTTGAAAACAAACAAAAAAAAATCTGACTCAAATAAGAGAGACTCAAAAAAACTCTCAAATAGGAGAGTTATAACGCAATGTACAGAACATCCGTATGGTATAAATTGTACCATCGGATCCCTAAATGGCATAGTCCTTCAACTCTGTTTCCACTTCAGTAGAAATTGTTTTTTTTTTTTTTTCTTCCAAGCCGTGCTCAAGTAAGCATAGCACAATTATTTCTGTGTTTGTTCGTAAAGTAGACTCAGATACGTTGAAGCATCTGACAAGTTTCCTTATTTTTCTTCTTTCATTTTTGATAGCGCCCAGAGCGTATTTCAAAGTCTCCTGAGAGTAGGAATTCTTCTTTGTTGTTCTGTTGCAATTCCTTGGCATCTGCGAACAAAGTTGAAATATTGGTATCAATACATATTCCAACTTTAACATCATTTGGGGAATTATGCGCACTCAATTATATATACGGGGGAATCGTATGCACCCTCTTCCGAAGCTCAGTATTACCCCACACCAACATTAGAAAATAAAACTTACTTACTAGAAAAATATTAAAACGTAAACCTCACAGCAAGTAGACATGTGTAAAGACAAAGTCATTCACTATCGAAACTGGCATAGTTCAAAACAGTACAGTAAACATTTAAGATATACCTCGTTATTCTCCTCAACAGCAAAATAACAAGAAAGGGCAGAACAACAATCATCCAATCATTCCACACAACTCAATACAACTGGCGAGAAACGCCCAATGTGCCAGTAGTTGCTGTGATGACCGCTACGTTGTAGCATCAATCGAAAGCTCGTTCCCTGGCTCGTAACTTTAGAAAAGTGATGTGCATGATTCCCCCCAAGCAAAATTACCTCAATATCCCCTACTACCACGATAACAGTGTTGAAATCTCAATATAAAGTTTTAATTTTTTAAATTGTACTACGTGAGATTATTATAAATTATAAATCTACATTAAACGGAAACATTAACGTACCACAAATTTTATTCAGTGTGGCCAACTGATGATACTATTGTATCACGAATATCCAAATTTTGGAGAAGTCTACACCAAAAATAAACGAACTGAGATGTATATCTAAAGTAATGTATATTTTATTATGAACATGACATGACTCAATTTCGAAAAAATAGGAACAAAGTTATAGGAAAATGAAAATTCCTTTTCGTTTTTTTAAAAAAAGAGTTTATTTCTAAAAATAGTACTTAGATAAGGATCATATGTAAGGAGTTATATAGCTTCAAATAGACAAAACAATCGTGCAGCAATATATCTCAAACCATTTCGAAGATAGGAAAAACATTGCAAAGTATGCAACACTGCTTCCAACGATGAATTTATGGCGAATATTTAAAATGATCTTTGCTTCTTTATGCATTTATGTATAATATTATAGCGGTGACATTTGGTGAGATAAGTTTAATCATTTTTGAGAACCTTACCTGCTTATATCATCTGAATAGTCGCAAATATCAAATTGCTGTAAACAACATTATGATTATTTCCAATACAGAAAAATATCTATGTGTCTTAAGTAGTAGTTATCGAAATAAACCCTTTTAAAGATCCTCTATTTGCCAATCCCTTGTAATTTGTCCTACTTATCAACACTTTGAAATTTAATAAGATTGCTATATAATGGAACGGAAAAAAATGAATTTTTAAATTTTATTTCTAATGGTGTGGAAAGGTTATTTATGATACCGAAAACAAAGAAAAATTAAATTTTATACTAATTTGAACATCCATTGAGGACCTGCAACTACGTTAATGTTTCATAAATGTTAAAATTTTGCATACCATTTCCACCATTTTAGCTTTTTCATTTGTACTACAAAAGCCTTTGTTGTAGTTGTTATATGTAGGCTATTGGCTGATGAAACAAACTTCTGGGGTGCGGGAGGTAAAGCGATTTAAATTTATTATGAAGGTTTAAAAATGGGAAAAATATATTATTAAACGAAAAATTACTATAGGATAGGATTATTCCAAGATAGGATTATTCCTACTTCTCCCCCCAAAGTTTGTTTCTTTAATAACCAGAACGAACTCGTACAATCAATATTTTTATAGTGCAAATTAAAAAAAAAAACGATGAAAGAGGCTTAAACGGATTAAGAAATGTCATATTTGTTAAACTTTGCCGTCTTTGCGGTACCTCAAAGCATTTTTCTATTACTCTAAAATTTTTATTTTTCCGTTTTTTTAAATGAAAAAAAAAACAACTTTTCTCCACTATTAGAAATAAAATTTTAAAAATTGTGGTTTTCATTCCACCCTACTGTTCATTTTTCCATTATTTACGGTTTCTGTCTTCATTTAGCATAACTTATTGCGTTTCTCTTATATTCTACGTATAATAATCTGAACCTAGAATTATTTTCAATTTCCATATACATTAAAGAATAAAACTGAATGGAATAACACATATAACTGTAATTTAAAATTCTTAACTGTATTTGGTCTTAAAATTTATGTTGTTGTGCACTTCAATGAATCTAATAAACATTATAGTTACTGAGCAAGTTCCGAACTAATAGCATGGTTAAACAGTTGACCAAGTGTTAATTTATCCAGGTTTGTTTTAATTTTAAAATCTAGTTTATCAAATGCTTTACACAATACAAAAATCAACAAGTTTACTAAGGTAAGTTATATGTAAGTTTTAATTATAAATGAAAACATGTATATTCGAGTAATTTTTACTAAAATATATTTCTTTAAATACTGTAAATAATGATGTTTATGCTTGAATAATGGAAGAGAATGAATTAACACAAGTTTTAATACGCATTTAACATAAATATAGCGTTACAAATATGTTTTTTATATTAAGAGTTTAGAAATTACAGAACATTATCATGCTTAAAAATTTGAAAGTTTAACTTATCTATAAGAAATGTCAATGAAATATACAAATGTTACTGAAAAACTCATCCTCATTAATTATCATAAATAGAATAACATAAAAATCATTAAATGTACAATAGAATTTTTCCTCATGGTTTTACAATATCTTTGGTTGTGAAAACTATGCATGTCGAAATTAACTAATTTTATGAACATAATAAAGCATTACTGATACAAATGAAGCATAAAGCAACACGTGTAATACTTTTTGTTTCAGAAAGGAACTATTGTCAATTATATTTCACTAAAGGAATGGAAACAGGAAAAATAGAACAAGCTACCTGTTGCCTGGGCAGGTAACAGTCCTGAGTTCGAACTCCTCCCTTCTGCACACTTCCGTCTCAGAAATGTTTCAACTTAACACCATACTTAACATTGCAGTTGCTACCTGTAAAGAGACTAAAATTTTAAAAGTTGAAAATGTTAATGCAAGCCAGGTATGGTTATTCAGTTATCGGTGTTGGAAATTCTAGAAACTTCAGGCACTAAAGACTTACATGTTCTATGAATGGACATCATGTTGCTGATAAAATTAGACACATGCTAATAAAATTAGTCCATGTATCGTGCACGTTTAAACAAATATCAGGCAGAAAGATTACGAATAGAAAAATTTCTATTAGGTGGATAAACAGAAACATTTCTTGGTCCATGTATCGTGTAATCCCGATATAAAAAAAATACCAAGTTTCCTCCCTTTTTTTTCGGAGAAACAGCTGAGCAAGACTCCAAATTTAAATATCTTACTATGAAAGCACTAACTGGATTTCCATCTAATGCTTCAGTTGATAGAAGCATTTCCATTTTCAGTTAAGTTTTTAATTTTCACATGTTTTCTTTCAAAGAAGAAAATTTCAAAACTCTTTCGCTTCTTGCTTTTAAAGGGAGTTAAATGTAATACTGATGCTGCCCGTGACGACAATAAACAAGAAGATTGGAAACCAGAAAAGTACTACTTGAAGTATAAAGAGTTGTTTCTTAAATCACTTGAAAATGCAATATGTGTGTGTTAAGTACAATTGATTTCAATTCTGAAATACTATAAGTTGTTTCACCCTAAATTCTAATACACAACGATACGTTTATTCATAATTTCATGCTTACGTGTTTCAGTACCTGTGTATTAATGGAAAGAAACTTCAATATAAAGTGATGTAATGAAAGTGAGAGAAATAAAAGGCATAGTAAAAATTAAATTATGAAACATAGTAAATCGTAATCTAGAAAGAAGCGTAATAAAGCATAATTAAAGAAAAAGATTAATTGACTCACTGATTTGATTTTAGTGTCGCTTTCAGCATCGAGGTTACATATGACGTGGGCGTACAAATTAATGTGAGATCCGAACCACATAAGTTCCTAGCAGGAATTGAACCTGGGACCAACACGGCCAAGGCACATAACTACCCGCTTAAGAATGAGAGAATTCTATAATTTAAAAATGAAATGCTTGCTGTCCTACTAATATCGATGGTATCTTATTTCACCTTAAATATAGATCACGACCCCAAGGTCTGTATTAATTTAATAGTGGGATAAAATCAAGTGTGAATATAATACCGGTACGATAATTCCCAGTTTCTGTAATTTTTATAATATATATTAGGTTCTGATAAACCAAATTCGAGTAAACAATTCGTATTCTTTTCACTTATAATCTTTGTGTTTCCTATTATATCTTCGTATTCCTTACCATGATTATTTGTATTGTTTTGGCTGTTCCTATGCCAATGCCTTATCCTCAAAGAATCCGCCTTCAACAACAACAGAAAGAAGAGATTATGCTAACAGCTAACATGATGTGGGGTTCATCATTATTATACAAAACACTAAATATTTATTTCTAGTTTTCTACTAATTTTGTTTCAAGGGAAAGATTGTATGCTTTCTATAATTCGAGCGGATAATAACGCACAAAAGCTAAGTTTGTATTTGATATAACTGTATGAGTTAAATGCAAATTCAATTTTATTCACTTTAATGCAAAAATGTTGTATTTGTTCTTTATTTTTCAATGCGAAAAGTTATAGGCTTAGAGTTTAATTCCGGTCAGTGCAATTATAAGAAAACTATTTCAAAGAATAAAGGGAAACACCCTTTTAATGTTTACAACATAAAAGAAAAGAAATATGAATTTAATAAGCATTGCTTCTTCCGGAAAACTATAGTTACTACCTCATGCTTCGCTGATTTAATAAAAACAATAACCTAAAAGGTATTATTATCCGCGCGAAAGTCATTCTTTACTTTAAGTGTTTCCTTACATTTTCTGTTATATTAAAATTGCTTGAGCTTTCTTAAGTTAAATGTGTGGTAAATTATTATTACGGAAACGATTGTATTTTATTGTACTTATTAATTTATTTAACAATCATCAGATACAGCTCAGAATCTATTTTATACTGGATATTTAACAACAACAATAACAATGAAAAGTGTTTGGGAAGGCATTGGCCAGGGGCTATTTAGTAGGTAACATTTCGGCATTTGCCTGGTATGACTGAAGAGAACCCTGGAAAACCCGTCAGAATGGTCGGTAGCTGGAATCGAACCCACATCCTTCCGAATGAGAAGCTAACGCTCTTCCGCTTGAGCTACTTCGTTTTTGCAGTTATTTTATTTCCAACTAGATAATAGTATCTGATATATGCATAAAATATATTTTTTATTACGGACAATCCAAAATTATAACTCCGTTGTATGATTCTATTCTATGTAGCTTCTACAATTTAACTCTTTTTTTTAATTACAATACGATGATATGTTGTAAACTGCTGATGATATAGGATGCATCAATTTAGTTAGCTCATTTATTAAATAATATATATGGAGGTCTAATGAAAAAGGAAGAATTATACACAATGCCTATATTATTGCATATTAAGAATCTGAATGCACAATGAAAATAAACATGTTAAAGCTTTTCAAAGTTTTTTTTTTTTTTTTTAGCAAATAGCTGAGCATTGTACTAGTTGACTAATTTAGATACATTTAACACACATTTCAAAGTAAGATTCACATAATAATAGCAACGTCAAACAGTGCTCTCGTTTTGTGTTTTTAATCCTTTTACCTGATACTCTAGTCCTGTAGACCTACTTAAGTAAGTAGAAAATCTATCGAATAAGTACCACTAATGTTAAGTCAATAACATTTACATGTTCAATATATATTCATTTCTATGGAGTAACTGAATTGAACACAATCTGCTACTACTATAGCAATTGATTAAGATTGACAACTATTTATCTCTCTTAGCAACAAAACCATCTCTTTCTTAACTACATAGTATATAATATGTAGTTTATATGATTGTAACATTATTTTACGTTTTGTCTCTCAGGTCTGTTTTTGGAATAAGTAATACTCATGTCTAATCCAAAATATGTTATAGGTGTTGTCATTCTAAGTATTTGAAGAATGATTTTAAGTGACATACATTTTTAAATGGTTCATGTTATCAATCTAAATATATGAAAAACGATTTTAAGTAATATACGTTTCTAAATAGTTCATGTTATCATTCTAAGCATTTGAAGCAAAAAATTAAATGTCACGTGCTTTAAAACAGTTCATTTTATCATTTTAAGTATTTGAAGAACGATTTTAAATTACATGCGATTTTAATGGTTCAGATTCTGTAAACATAATATGAACTGTCAACGTATATAATATATATTCTAAACCCAACTAAGCTAGTTTATTTATAACAATAGAAAATAAGCTGCTGAAATTGATGTGATATAGATGCACGTTTTTAAAAACCTACTTTTAAGAAATACGAGAAGAAACTTCTATATAATGTTTCTTACTAGATGTTTGTAGTTTTGTGTACTTAAAAATGTCTTCTTTGGTTTCAGGATTTCCATTGTTCTGGGAATAAATCAGAGTTTAAGAAGATAACATATCATGCAAGTGAGAAACAGATGTATACTGGAATGATAATTTACTTCAACCTTCTTAGATTTCATACTTAAATATACTGAATTGATTTTAAGGGACTGTAGTCAGAGTTATAGAAATACGAGTTTATTTGATTCAAAAAGAATATTCAGAGTTTATTTTACAACTTGTAAATTGTAAAGTATATTGTAAATACGCATTAACTAGAAATACATTATAAAATAAAAAAGTAACAGTTGAATCCAATTAATGGATTCTCTTAATCTGAATATACACTTAAACAACCCTTTGCTGGTCTTCAATACATTACTTAATTTAAATGAAAATGAAGTTCATGAAGATGATAGAAACATTTAATAATAAATATACAATAAGCCACATACTGTCTCCACATAGCTAATGACAAACTAATCTAATTTTCCGGTTCTTTGCAGTCAAAATAGCAATCTAAAATCGAATGAGAAAGAATGATTTATATTCTTTATAGTAATAATTACTGAGTCCATTTCTTCGAAATATGGAATATAATTTCGCAAATACGTATTAGATTATTTCATGCAAATATATTCTAAATGACTTACTTCCTACTTTCAAATGTATTTTTCATCATTTAGCAAAGCATATACATTTTACCTCTAAATGTTTTATTGAAGTATGTATGATTTCTAAAACAAAACATGTGTTATAAATAAACTATATAATATTAAGTATGTAAAGTATAGGCTCTACAAATGTTTAATGATAACATTTCAAATCACAAGAAATATAAAATATCTATACTGTTTGCTTTAAAACGTGTTTTTACAAAGCAATACACTTGTGAGCTACATTGTGTACACTGATATATATTATATTACGTGTAGCATAGTTTTACTAGATTCCGATTTTTGTGTTAACACTAATAAATCAAAATTAATATTTATTTGTATACGGGAACATATAAAAATATTTAAGTAGCGACTCATCCCAACGAGTCAGTGTGAACTTTCGGCATATTGATTGTTGTGTGTTTAACAAATACTAAGCACAAGTGAATCAACAGAGATCATGATAAATTGTTTTATATGTAAAAATTAATGATATGAAGAGGAACAAGGAATTAGATACGTATCGAGGTATATGTACACATATAAGAGAATTGGATGGTCTTACTTTGAGAAACTACTGTATTGATTTTAATAAAATAATTGAAAATTACGTTTTGGTGTTTGTGAATGATTTACATACTGTTGTTAATGTTAATAAATTTGAAGATATTTCGTCTCGAAATGATATCGTAAAGCCTTAGCCTCGTGTACGAAAGCACATTGTTTCTGCTGCATTTACTCTGTCTCGTCTTGTGTCATCGGCAAATAAGTATAGATAGACTGATGATAAAACATTGATTTTTATAAAATGAGAAAATAATATTTCTAGAAAAATATTGATCAAAAGTGTTTCAATATCTGCGCAAACTTTAAAATTTAGTAAAGAAGAAAAAACTTATGCACATTTTAAAGCTTTCACCCATCAGTATATCAAAGTAATAGTTGTCAATAATTCCACTTAACATTAACACGCCATTACAAGTCTAGAAATAGAAGCTTAGAAGAAGATGTAAATACATATAGTCTACTACCACCTAGATTTCACAAATATTGAAAACTAACCTATCAGAAATGATACATTACTGAACGATATTTATTCATGAGAAAATATCAGAAAAGAAACAAAAAGGTACAGATCCAGGTCTAAATAGCAACACTATTACATTATAATATATTACATAATAACGTAATAATAAATCATCAAGGTAACTAGTACCAAATTTTGTCGTAGTACAAGTACATACATTCTAATACCTAAACTTGCAAACAAAAACAATAAACCGATGGTCCGACACCCTCCAGTGGTTGTCCACTCATACAAATATTATGTATAACAAGGTTAATTGTGAAAGGAATATTTGATACAACATTTTCCAACAATTGGCGATCTTTGATCTGTTTATTTGAATGTGATCGAGGATCACAGATAGCGCTTTCCGTTGGGAGAAAAATATCAAACAGATGGTACTACTGGATTATTACCAAAATGGTGACAATCTACTAAGAGGCACGTCTTCACGATTCAGGTAATAATTTTCATTTTTAAGGTTATATTATGATGTTATAATTTTTCTATAATTTGAAGTACACTAAATTTTACTTAAAGTTATAAAAGAAGAGATTTTTAAGGAATATTTGTCATTTCATCATGTCCCATTTCTGGGTTTTAATTTTCATGTGTGTTTCAATAGTTGTCCAGAGTGTCCGACTACTGGTATTATTCAACTGCCCCTGTTTTATCTTGAAAAATCCTTTGTATTCATTCTCTTTCTTAACGGCTTATTTCACTTTATTTTATCAAAAAGTACCTACTATACTAGTGGTCGGCCACCAGAAAACACAAAGGTTCTACCTTTGGTTCAATTGTGCCTATTGTAGGCCATGTTCGAATTTTCTTTGTGAATAGTCTCATTTTAGCACAGTGTAGGCTGAGTATGCAATTAAATCTTTGAATTAAGTTATGAAGAATAAAATGATGGAATGAGAATAAGAGAAGCCAGTCGAGTTTTCCGTGTAACAAACTCTACTATCCAGGACCGTGGGAGTATCGCAACTTGCTAAAGTGAGAAAAATGGAACCAGCTACAGTTTTCACCAATGAGGAGGAAATCAAAGTTGTTCACTTGCTAGAATATGTTGTAAAATTCGTTTTCCGATAGAGAGACACTAACTTCTTGATTCTGTAGAGCAACTACTGAAATACTACAGGAATATACTGTTTAAAGATGGTCGCCTTATAAATAGTGGTATATGTCCTTCATGCGGAGACACCCACAGTCAGTACTGACGGAACCAGAAAATTTAACCAAAGGGTGTGAGAGAATAACAGAAGAGTTTATAATTAAATGGTTTCAGAACCTTATAAAACTGGTTTGGAAGACATTCTTCTGGATCCCGATAAAATGTTGAAGAAGATGAAACCTACTTCAGCTTGTGTACAAAACCGGGAACTGTTATCGCTCCGCGAAGACTAAGAAAGTTTATGATGTACAAATAGGAAATGAAAAACATTAGATTTTTCAGCAAGCGGAAACCTTTACATCCTATGGTTATTTTCTCATTTAGAAGAATTCCAAGTGACGTTGTGGACAGTATGCCAGAAGAGTAGTATTTAGGTAGAAATGAAAGTGGTTGAATGAAGAGCGATCTATTTTTTGAATACGTTACAAATGGAGTGGATTGAAAATATAAAGGTGAAGAAATCTGTTATCTCATTTGGTGATGGCCATAAGTCCCCTTAACATAAGATTTATGTTAATGTTGTGATAATAATGGTATTATATTATATTATACACGTTACCTTTCAAATATTACACATATAATGCAACCCACTGACGCTAATGTGGTTAAGCAGGAATTTCAGTAGACAGTGTGCAATGTGAGTAGCAAGAAACAGTTCGAGCATTGAAGTACCGGTATGAACCAGAAAATACGAACAAATATTTAATGAAATCAAAATTTTGTCTGTTATTGAAAAAGTGTTTGGATAAACTAAACTTACCTTTCACAATCGTGAATCGGCTTCCAAAATGTGGGTTATATTCTCTCACTCCGGATGCTGTTTATTACAGCAAGTGTGTTCTGAGTTGAACAAAGAGTATACATTTTCCAATTTAGATTTCTGAAACAGATATAGCAACAAAATTCATTTGTGCTATCAAACCTGAGCTTACTTTCCAATTCATTGACTCTAACAAAATATTTGAGATTTTGAATAAAGGAAAGAAGAATATTACTGGATATCATAATGTACCAAATTCACGAAGTCCCAGTTGTGATGATAAAGAAATACTTTTGGATTTAGAAAGATGTTTCAATATTTTAGAGGAGATAATAAATGTCATAGGTATTGTGCTTGAAGACTCGGTATTCTTAACTAACGATAGAACATATGAAGTAGAAATAGAAAAACTCACACATAGAAAAAGAGAAGAGTGTTCTGGGACAACATCAGCAATTACTGATGACCATAGAGGGTGTAAATCGCCAAATTTGAAAGAATTTCCGCATCCACTAGTAGATAAAGGATTCTGTAACTCAGTGACAAATTCTATGCAATTGCAAAATGATGATGTAAATAAAAAAAAAAAAACATTGTATCTAACAATTTAGAATGAAAATGCATACCTCCACAAATGATGACCCTTTTCCACCAGTTGAGTCCGAAAATAAATTTTCTGCATCTCAGCCAAGTAATGTGGAAAACACTTCACCAGTTTCAACTTTGCAAATGATAACCCAACACCATGCAATTTTGATATTCCATTTCCTTTTAAGAAACACCTCTGCTATCCTAAACCGATTCTCACACTTGGAAGGAAAAGTGGAGAATCTATTAGAGCTCCAAGTGTCATTTAATCACCAAAGTGGAGAGAATATATACATAAACTGGAAACTGCAAACGCTGAGAAACAAACCAAAAAGATTAAAGTTAAAAATGTTCAATTAGAAACAAGAACAGCGAAAACTGTAGACTAAAGATTAAAAATCAGAGAGCAAATTTAAGTACGCGGAGGTCTAAATCAATGGAAACAAAAACAAGAATCAGTCTGAAGATGAATTGTCAGTGTATGAAATTTGTGAATATGAAGATGAATGTGAACCGGAGGTTCTGACATCAATATAAAAATTCGAACGCATTTTTCCAAATCTTAAACCTATCAATAAGAAAGAAGTTTCGGAGAAAGATGACTGGTTAGTAGTGACGTTCGACGACGACATAGGGAAGGAGAAATTTGATATTGAAAGAATTCTTGGACCAATTGTACACGAAACTATGTGTAATCTATTTTATGTAGATCATAATACATATAGCCTATCATCTGTATATCTATATCTGCGATAGCTATGTATAATCTAAGATATGCATTGCTCAGTACCTTCTAAAATGTTAGAATCTTGCAGGGTAATTAAGGTTATTCTCAATTTTAGGTAAACAATAAATGATAAGCGAACAAATATGATAAAAATCGTTTCTTGTCCCTAATTATGTATTATGGCCTACTATAGGCACACTGCATTTCAATGTCTGGCTAAGGGTGATTTTTATCATTTTTTTTTTTTGTATTCACAATTCTCAATTACAGAATAGATGGAATATTTAATTAGTAATCTTTTCGATCTGTTCTTCTAAACTATTAAAAGTAAATATAAAATATACTTATTAAAAACTGAAGACAGACTTTTCTTACAACAGAGAAAATCATTTAACTGCCCGACCACTGGTGCCTTTACCCTACCATTACAAAATGATAGAAAGATTACAATTTCCACCTCAATTTCTAAAATTGTAGAAACAAATAGCTTCTCGATTTCACAAGTATCTACCTGACAGATAGCAAGGAAATACAGTATATGTTTCTCGACTAGGATCTATAATTACGCTTAACTAGCCATAAAACAGAGACTACAATTAGATGTCACGCTCTTTAAGCTGATCTCTGATTTTAAGGTTGTTCGGAACAGGCTATTATATAAACTTAAGGGATCAATGGAAAGATAGATCTATTACTTTCTATTTAAACGAATGACTAAAATGGAAACTAAAGATGTAACTTCAAAATCAATAACGATATTCAGATTAGCACTCGAAGATACTAAAATGGACACGTTCATCTAACTGAAAACCTGGTTGACTTGGAGATAAGCATATCTGGTTCAACAACGAGCCTTTCTAAAACGAAGAGGCATAGCACAACATGATATCAGAGCCGCACGCAGTGTTGCCAGCCGTAGGGGAATTCCGCTACGCATAACGACTTTCCGTTATCCTGGTGACAAACTTTATCGTAAAACTTCAAATATGTCACCATAGGTTCCAAAAATGTACAATTAGGTTGGAAAACATTTATTTCTTTCTAAAATGCTTTATAAATTTTGTAGAGTAAGGTACACAAATGCCAATAAACGGGATTGTCCCGTTTTCGAGAATGCTGTATATTTATTTTTTTCCTATGTTTTCATATATTTGACTGACTTCTTAAGTCTCTCATACTTGCTATTATACAGTGTTTTTCTAGTTTCTGTTTTTTAGTAAACCTTAGGGATAACTTTTGAGATCTTAAATCTCAATAGTGCATAGCGTTCTAGCAAAAATGTTAGGATGTGTCGTCCTTTCCCTGCCTGCACCCACATTATCAAGATCCTGGTTCCGCGTATGATTGAAATTGAGCCATAAGGTACATCTTTTTATATTGAAAGTGGTAGCCAGCATCGACAAGAAGCCATATAATCGACAAGATAAGCTAAAGTTCTTTAGGGTTTGATTAAGCTATATGTTATCAAAATAAAGTGTTATAATTTTGAAGTAATGGGAAGCATTATGCGCGTACGCAAGGGTGAGGGTACGAGAAGGAGAGAGAATCCGGAATTCCGACTTCTATGTAAATTTGTTATAACTTCATGACTATTTTACAGAGTTAATATACAATTTATATTCAGGTTGAATTTAGAGTCTAAATGGAAAAAAAACTTAGAACTAGGATGGCCAGATGGGAATGATTAAAAAGCCAGACATATTGAATTAGAACCACGGACTTTATGAATTAGTAAACTTTTTCCCTACATATGACAATTCAATTCATTAATTGCGTTTAGGCATCTTTAGCTCAAACAAGCTGGGAAAGTTACATTTACAAACAGCTACATTTACACGTCAAAATTCTTACCTGGTTGATAGTTCTTTTACTCCTCGAACGGCTTTCAATAGACGCTTGTTCTTCAAGAATTCTTTCTGTCACTGCACGTTCCTTTCTCACTTTTTCCTTCAATCGTGAAACAAATTTGAAGCTCGGGCTTAACTGTGGAGATATTAAGTCGGTTGCGTTCTTTTGTCCAAGCAGCTTTCATTAATGAAAATATCCGTTTGCAGTAAGGATTACTACCTTGTAGAATACTACTTTTAAAAAATAAGTGAACCGACCTTCTTCAAATTCTCGAAATCTTTTTTCGCTTGGTGTTTCCGCACGTTCGAAAAGTTAATACCTTTGTTCAAGAGTTGTACAGTTCTTTAACATATCTGAGGATGCTACTTCTTGAAGCCCCTTGAATTCTTCGTAAAGTTCACTCATGTCACTGGATCTAATATTACATCTCAACAGAACTAACAAAACATTCAAAAGAACAGTTGGGATTTCCAAGCAAAAACAACGAGTCTCTCTTATGTAAATGTGTTTTACTGAAATCATACCGCTCGTGAATGTATTGATGAGAATGTCTAAAAGAATTCAAAAAATCAGATTCGCACTTTGTTTTATCACAGGAAACAAATAGTTTAATCTTAACTAACAACATATCCAAAGAATGTATCCTTCTGTAAGCTTTTTATCTAAATCTTTCAACACAAAGTGTTGCAGCAGTACAAATATTATTTTCGAAAGTTTCGATGACAGGAGAAAATAATTTTAGGACACGACTTTAGAAAATAACAATAAATTATGGAAAGTTATACATTTATAATGAGACCACTGAAAAGCAGGACAAATGGGGGTCCGCCTCGACTACTATGTCGGATAGGGGTCAGGACTTCTAAAAGACGGACTGTCCGGCCAAAAGCAGGACATCTGACCGCCCTACTAAAGAATTTATCCAAGCCTTTTCATTGAGAACTTAGGCCTACTATTAATATGTGAAATTGTAGATTTGTTAACAGTGTTTTTATTTGCCATTAAAGTTTAATTTTTTAATGCAGAGGAAAAGAGCGTAATTTCAGTAAGGGTAACGGAACATGGCGGAATTTTGACAGCATAGTAGATACTATTCGAGCTGGGTCCTGGCAACACTGACCGCATGCATTCCAGGAGGAAATTAAACCCGCGTCTTCCTAAAATAACCATATAATAACGAGTAGAATTTAAAAAAGTTTTTTTTCCTTGCTGAAGATTATAAATTTAAAAAAATGAGATACTATAACCAGTGAAAAGTAGTTTCAGCAAGATTTGCTCAATTTCGAGCCTTCTTGCGTAGGAAAACTAGAAGAAAGCCTAAAACTAAAAGTGCTTCAAAAAGAGCATGATTTTTGTGGAGAGCCTTATTTACATGTCTGCATATTTAGAAACAATCTAAGTTACCGTGTTTATTTTTGTGTATGTTGGCAATAATACGATCGTTATGCGTAGTTATGCGAAATATTGTAAATTATAGTCACATGAAAAGCGGTCTTAACCCTTTTTTCGTAAAATCAATCGTTACTTACTAAATGCTTCGATAAGTTGAAATATATTTTGTTAATACATATTATCTACTCATTTCCGCAGCCCAATGGGTTAGAGTGATGGGTGCGATTTTTGTTATTATTATTCTATTTAATGCGGTTCTCCGGTAGCAAAATCTACCTCAAAATGTAATATGAGATACTTAAAATATTCTATCTCAACCTCAAGATCGATTTTCATTTGAACGTTTTAATCTTTTACCATGACTTCTTCAATATTTCAATCTGTTGATAATTCTGTCTTTCTGGAACTATGAAACTCATTTGAGCTACTTCTTTATCGATATCTAGGTTATTTAATCTTTCTTTACTTTCACTTCAGTCATCCCAAAAACTATGAATTCGACACTAATATCAGCGTTCTCGGTTCTTTTGAAGTCATACCCTTCCTATCCCAATTTGGTAATAGTAGCGTCTTACCCACACAGTATTCTTTATGTCATATTGTAAGTAATATGCATATTTCCAATCACTTTAAAAATGAGTTTTTATACCGAGTTTCATGAGTAGCTTCTGAGGCACACTATTTTCGGCACAGATTTTAAACCAACGTTTTCTCTTTTAAAAACATCTCTTCTTCCCTTAGGGTATTCTAAAAAAAAGAATAAGTAGGCTACAAATCTCTACCAGACTTTGTTCACTTCGATACAGTTGCTTACAAATATGCAAACGATGTGAGTTTGTATACCACAGAAACAAATTTCTATATATAAGACTAACGTCAATTACCCACTTAGCTGAGTTAAAACAAGAAAAAATAGTATGTAATATGTTATGTTTGTCAGTCACATTTCACTATTATTGAAGCGCGCTCAAAGTTATAGAAACAAAGAAAATATAATTACAAAACAGAAAATAATCAGAAATCTGTATAAATAATAATAAAAAAATAGATATTACTACTGTTGGAAGAATTCCGATTTAAACGGCATCGGAAGTATCACTGATCATCTAAGCAACCCCGACACATATATCGGACATTTTCTATCATTTTTATATGTGTCCCACCCCATCGTGTAAGTTCTAAGGTCAAAGTAAAATGATAAAAAAGCCTTTGAGGCCTGAACGTCATCTATTTTGAAAATTCCATGGAGATAGGTCTCGTATTCAAGAGTTACTAAGTCACAAATATAGTAACTTTCATTCTTGGATCAAAAGATCCAATATATTTCAGGCAAACATTTTCTTGAAAGCCTTACATGTGGAGAACTACACGCAGCGTAGCCAAAACCCAAACTATCAGTTAACTTTGTACGATGTGCTTATTACGTATGATTATTTTGGAACACACCGAGTTTATATTTATATAAAAACTAACTGCTACAAATGCTAACTTTTACTTAGCAATATCCATCGATCAGCCAGCTTTTACAAAAGTTTAAAAATATACAAAATATTTTTAAACTACCTAGTTTTCAGCAAGGTAAAACTTTGGATTTGCATCTAGGATCGTTTTCTCCTGGAATCAGGGCGTAGAGCGTGGTTGCTAGTAAGAAGCCAGGATGGTATTTCTGAAGTAACAAATGGAGGAAGCGACCTGTTTGTGCAGCAGCATCAAGCATCTCATTCTACAGAAGTATATTTTATTTAGTATTCCTTCTGAACTGATAAGTTCATATCAGTTCATCCTACCGTTCTGTATTGATTCTTTCCTTCTATATGATTTTTCAATATAGCATTCTATCTTTAAAAACAACCTAAATAGAGACGAAAATGATTTTATTTGAGTTTTAACATCGATTTTAGCAGCGATACTTTGTGATACGTGATTCATATGAGATCCGAAGTACTTGAGATCATTCCAAGATTAGAACCCGGTTGTCCTACGACAATGGCTCGTACTCTGTTTAGTCACAAGGAGCTCCTACACAAAATGAAAAATAATGTAGAAAACATATACATAGATATTTTTATAGATTTCATCCATCAATTTTCATGAAACTATTACGCCATCCTTTTGACAACAACATTTCATAACATGTGTCTTTGTTTTTAGTTGGTTATTGTTATTGTACACAAAGAAAGAGTTTCTTCTGTTAATGAATTCGTTCTCAAGTAAATCAACAGATGGGAGTCAAATTTTGATGTACCGTTTCCAAAGATAAAACATAGAAATGCACCTGAAGTGTTAATATATTAGAAACTAAAAATTTCAAGTTGTGAAATGTACGTCTAGAAATAAAACCAATTCATTACAAACATATTTGTATCGCATTACGAATTTAAAGGTAACGTACCCTCTCGAGTTAAGATATGTCATTAAAGTTTGTTTAAAATTCAAGATCCATCTTTTTCATTGAAAGGCATAATTCAAAAAATTGTACACACTAATATTTGATTTGGAGTTTTCCCCAGCGTTTGAGAATATTGCTCCACCGGTCCGTGTGAGAGGCAGGGATATTGTTTATATTTTGCTATTATATGTGAACATGTAGTAAGAAAAATAGACAAAAGATTTTCTGTGTTTTTGCTCAGTGCTACATGCAATCATATACCCATAAGAGTACTATGTAAAGCTGCTCTCCTGACCATTCATATTGTCCAGAATAATGCATTCAATGTTCCTAAAATTTATAGTCGAAGCATTCAGGAAGTTGGCTTCGAAATGAGGAGAAAATAATCTAGCATGAAGATGGCTATGTCCATGTTATTCTAAATATAAATGTTATGCCGCAGATTTCAATACAACATGTGTTCGCCGCTTATATGGAAACCATGTGTTCAGAAGAAGGATTGCTTCACTTTTCCTCCATCGCTTACATCCGTAACGGTAAATACGTTACGTATTAACAGTCATTTTTCATTACACTTCAGTATATTTTGGTATATAAGGAGAGGGTTTATAATCTTTGGAAGAGGTTCGACTTGTAATTCTAACTTTTTCTTATTATTTCCGTATGGACACGTGAAATATGGTTTGAGAAATGTTTACATTTTCAATGCATGCTTTATGTAATAATTAATACCACTGCTTCTAATGGCTATTTTCTGGTAGGAATTTCAAACTCCAAAGTTCGACATTGTATCCGACAAATGTTAATGAAGGACATTTTTCCAACTTTGGTAGTGTGGAAATTGTTTCGGAGAGACTTACATCACACTTATATTCAAGAGTATTGTAGTGTTCAATAAGACATCCGTTTATAAGTAATTTTAAATATATACAACCAACAAAAGACGTATTGTATAAGCCAACCCATTTAATATCGAAATATATAATTAGTTGCGACATAAAATGGCAATTGTGAGCCTTGTTTCAACTAATTATTAGCCAATGTAACTCCGCTTGGGTTGATAAGTCAATGTACGAACTTTTATTATATATAGGGTAACTTCGGTAAATAACGCCAGTCGGGTAATAACGCAATTTAAAATTTTCCAATGTGTTAGCATGAACACGTGTTTCGTAAGGTGACCGCGTATGGGTATGTGATAAAACAGTGATGCCTGTTGTCTTTGTAGAAACAAACACTACGGGTCAGCCAGGCGTCAGTAAAGAGAAATCAGTGGACAAATGTTGACGTGACAACCGCGGAACTGAGGAAACAGCTAACAAATTTTTAGTGCGTCAAACGAGGGAGACGAATTGTCTGGGTAAAAGCAAAATTTTACTATTACTAAAGGTATGCCTTCATAGGGCCGTACTTGCACAATATTATGATATAGTCATAATAATCAGGGCCGCTATTCTTGGTATAGAAATAATAGCCAAAACAAAGTATATTGCTGCTGGAAATAACACCACTATCGCGTTGGGAAATAACGCCACTCCATCTAATCGAAATAGAAACTAATACTAGTATTAAAAGTTTGTTTTTCTTTGTCGTAGTGCTGTAGCTGGAAAAGTCTGGTTTTATGCTTTCATGGCAAGACACTCGAATATCGTGTGCAGAAAGGCGGAGAACTTGAGATAGGGTAAACGCATGCGTTTCAACAGAAATATAGTGAACGAAGTGTATACGCTATAGGAAAATACACTTTATGCTATGAACCTTTTGTGACAATCCTGGACTTATTTATAATGCAGATTAAATGCAGAGTTTTAACTAACGTACAACAGAAGCCTAAAAATTCTGTCATAGAAAGGGAGCAAGCAAGTACTTCATATGGCGCAAAACGTGAAAGCGTGAGTGTTGTTGATTGTACTAATGCATCAGGTTCAAATTAGATCCATCCGATGGTGATATACAAGGGAAAGTATGAAACAAAAATAGTTTGGTGATAATTTTCCTCCACTAACACCTGTGCACTGAGACCTAAAGGCAATGTTACAAAGGAGATTACGTTCATTTCTCGAGCATTTCAACTGACATCGAATTTCTGGCCAAGCACTGCTTATTGTAGATTGCAATCCCAGTCATCTTGATATAACCATTTTAAATGCTGCTGAGGCCATGTATATTAAACTGCTGTGCATGTCTACACATTGAACCCATGAATATCAACCGCTCGACAAGAGCTTCTTCAAATCGTTGAAATTGAACTGCTCTGAAACAGTTGACAGTTTTCGACGAACGCATCCCGGAAGAACACTTAGGGAGATACAGTTTCCAAAATTGTTTTCACAGGTTCCGTTCAGCAACAACTCAGAACACAATTTCAAGCTTAAGCGCTACAACGGATCCTTTTAACAAAAGTGCTATCCCCGTTGTCGCTTTATTCCCAAATTATGTCTCAGAGCAACAGCAACCTGCACCAACGCCTCCAAGCACATGACCAGCCTCCATATCTCCTTCAAAACCACCGAGTGCCCACTCCATCCACAAGCTTCTGCCTACAGCTAAAAACCTAGGAGCAAATCTCATCCCAGGGGACGTTCTCTTACTGCCAGAGAAGAATTGGTAGCACTAAACCTATTTGCAAGAGCTGACCCTTTCACATCTTCCAGCACGAAGAAACAAGCATCCTCTAGAAAAACTAAGGATGAGGGTATGGGTACTGTGGAGAGTATTACTATGATCTCAGTGTCTTAAAACGTGGATTCAATGTATTGAATGCAACATTTGTTTTCACGACTTATGTGGTTCTGGCAGCATTGTTAAATGTGGCTTTCGACCATTCTGTGACGCAAGTTCTGCATTGTTGTCTGGCTCCGACGAGCAGTACTCCATGTGACTGCAGCCGTTATATTATGAGGTTCGCAATCATCAGAAGACTTACCGGTTTACGACATGTACGATGACTATGAGTTTTGTGTATCAGCAAAGCATGTATCACATTGCCAAGAACATTGTTTAGTTGTGTTCAAAATGTATTTCGTTACGATTCCAACACCTTTCTGTTGTTGTAAATGAAGTAGCGTTATTTGCCTACACGTCTGGTAATAACGCCATCTCATTGCATTGTGGTCGACATTGTATGTGTACGATCTTTGTTTTCTCATTGCACCCTGTATATAGTTACACCCTATATATATATAAGATTCATTGGGTTGCAATTGTTTTATTATTATCATTATAAATAATAATATTTTGTCTGGAACATTTCTGGATTATTGAGTTTCCACGTGATTTAGTGTACTGTCTTGGAAACGGAGATCTGTTTTTGCTTTCGAATGGACGTTCGTGTGTTTTTGATCCTGTATACCGTAAAGATACATATCGTAAACCTTCCAGTTTATTTTACATAAAACTGTTAGAGGCTGAAACTGGTCATTTAATTCAAAGTTCAATAACGAACCAATTCCTGGTATCTCTTACTCCACTTCTATCTTTCCTATGTTCAAAATAAACGAGCAAACTCTGAAATTAGATTTAATCTATATGGTTAAAACAAATTCATAAAGAAGAGTTTCCAGCTGAAAATAGACAATACTTTTGAGCAATAGTTTCTGTACAAGGATATTACACAGAGTTGCTTTGTAGATACAGAACACAACGAGTAATTCATATATGTCTCTTTACACCAACTCGTTTGTTCTTTCGAACAATTCTGATCTTTAAATTACACAAATCTCTAAGGAAACTTGAATAAAAAATAGACGTCGTTTTGCTGAAGAGAGTTTGAAATATCATTATTTTAGTAATTCCACGATAGGTTAAATATTTTAATTAATTGTAGAATATACAAAAGAAATGTTAAATGACTTCCGCCCTTTAACATTCATTTGGTTTTGATGGGTCTTGATTGTCTGTAAACTTTACATAATATTCATTCATTCTAAGAATATTCAGAAGCTGATTCATAAAGAGAGAGAAACTATGGATAGGATTAACTTTCCCTATTTATACTTTTCCAGAAATAATTTTTTTCCTTAAATTTGTAATTTGGCCTTATTTCTCTAAAAGTTTTAAGTCTATAACTCCATGTGATGAATACAATTTTAACTACTTTGCAAGAGCTTATAGTTTTATTTTCTTTTAAATTTTAAATTCCACGTATACGTAGCACGAAATCAAATTAATACTCTGAGCTCAATATAAAGAAGAACAATATCCAAATATTACTATGTGCGAGTATTTACAGATGGAAAGATAATGTTAATACTCTAGTTGAAATAATATATTTTTCAGCATACAGGCAATAACAGTAACTTTTTACTAACTAAATAATTTAGTTATAAATATGTGTGATTCAAGACATGACTTAATCCATGTGACATGGTAATTTGAATTGAGTGGTAACAGGTTAAATGTCAAATTATTAAAGCGTGTCTTCATTTTTCCAATGATTTTTGCGAAGTAATTGTCCTTTGAAACACATTATTTGAATTATATATTAATCAATGAAGCAATATATATTGAGGGACATAAATTATCATTGGGAATTCACTTTATTACATTATATGTGCTGATTAAAGGGAAAGAAAGTCAAATGCAAAAGGTGTTCCTGCCATCTGCAATTCACCAAGATAACGATATGTTTGTGTTAGATGTGCTCATTTTGAAAATAATGTAGACCTATGGTATTATCATGACCATTGGGATTGTTAAATGTCTCCTTGAAAAATCATCGCAGATTTCTTCCCAGGTTCTTCTTCTTCTTCTTCTTCTTCTTCTTCTTCTTATTATTATTATTATTATTATTATTATTATTATTATTATTATTATTATTTTCTTTATATAACTGTCCAATATGTACACGTTAAAGTTCCAGAAACTTGACAGGCCAAGCTAGAAGGTAGGTTTATATCAGGTAGTCCATGCACTGTTTTGCTGGTGGGAAGGGTAATCTAATGAAGTCTAATGAAGTTAATACCCCACACAGTTTGTCAACTCATCTTGAAAGAATGAGACAGTAGTCACAAACCCATGAATGAAATGGGAGTCTGTAGTTTAATCTGTCACTATTGTGTCTTTTAGGCTAAGGAAGATGATAGTTAAGGCAAGTGAAGAATGACGTAAGAATTGATGGAACACTAAAGTGGGAGTGCCATGAGAATACCCACGGACACGAGTTTGTGCACGGCACATTTATTTGGCGAGAGATTGAACCAGAAAATATCGCAGCAAAGGTAAATGCTCTACAACTGAACCACCGTGACAAGCCACTTTCATGAATAAAAACCAGAACCAGGGAAATTCGTAATAAACAACCTCACCATAATTCGAATGTTTACCAATTAAAGATTTATCGTAGTATATACTTTAGACAACATTTTGATCATTTAGAAGCACTATATTTCACAATGATTGATAATTGCTTTTCAGGAATTTCATACACTTTCGAATTACATGGCTTCCTCCCGAATTATATATTGACAATTGTATATAAACAAAAAATTCGTTACGAGAACTATTACCATAAAAACCGGATCACGACGTACAAAAAATCGTTTACTTCTAATTGCAGCAAAACTAAACATTCGTGTTTTTTATAATATTTCTTCTTCTTCTAATTCGTAACTATTGCCAGATAAAATAGCGTTCTTTAACATATTAAATACATTTAAAGTAACAAATGCATGTTATCGTTGTAAATATATTAATACCATACCAGAATATAAATCCCACGCTCAAACTGTCACCAGGCACGAACTAATTTCTTCACGATCAATTCGCTTCGTTTCTAGAAGCATCTGCTGTGTAAAGGCTCTTTCTGTTGTCATGTATATCAGTGGAAGACCACTGAAAAAGTATTACTTATCCTAGTATCTATTTCTCAAAATATTTCCCGTGACTTGACAGTCTACTATGTGGCCACGTTCGAAAGCACGAAGTTAATTAAAGAATAAATTATCTCAATTTCGTAGGACTGGAATTGTAGACTAACTAACTAACTAACTCTATGGCGTATGGAACCCGGAGGTTCAATGCCGCGTTCACAAAAGCTCTCCACTGACTTCTATCCTTAGCTAACTGCATCCAGTTTCTACTTTGTGTTCCAATCTCTGCGAGATCCATCTTAATATTGTCCTCCCATCTGCGCCTAGGTCTTCCTAATGGTCGTTTTCCGAGTGGTATTCCTGTCAAGACTTTGAAAGCGTTTCTACTTTCTTCCATTCTAGCTACATGACCCGCCCACCTAAGCCTCCTAGACTTCACGACCCTAACAATGTTGGGTAAACCATATAAATTATGTAGTTCCTCGTTATGAAGTTTCCGCCATTCCCCATTCCCGTTCCTCTTGGTTCCGAATATTCGTCTCAGGATCTTGTTTTCAAATAGTATGTTCTTGTTCAGAGTAAGTGACCATGTTTCGCAGCCATACAAAACAACAGGCATGATTACCGTATTGTATATTTTAAGCTTCAAATTTCTCGACAGAATTCGCGACTACAAGAGATTTTGAACCGAATAGTAACATGAATTTCCTGCTTTTAGTCGGTATTTAATTTCTCCATGAACATGATTTTCCTCTGTTAATATTGATCCTAGGTATTTGAAACTATCCACTTTATCAAAAGTATTATTTTATATTTTAACGCATCCATAATTTGCTGTATTCCGGTCCCGACGCACTTCCATGTATTTAGTTTACTCTGCATTTACTTCTAAACCCATGTCCCTGCAAGCATTTAATAAGATCTCTGCATTTCTTTCTATTGTTCTCCTATCATCACCTATTAAATTTACGGCATCAGCATATGCCATAACCTGGTGAATACCGTTCAATTCTAGACCCTGGTTGCTATCTTTGATTTTCCTTATAGCGTATTCCAGAACGAAGTTAAATAATAATGGCGACACCGCATCTCCTTGTTTCAGGGCATTTTCGACGTGAAAGCTCGTGGGCAAAAATTTTCCTACCCGGACTTTACTTTGGGATTCATTTAAACATATCTTAATTAATCTAATTTGCTTACTCGGTATTCCAAGTTCTGTAAGAACGTTGTATAATGTTTCTCTCCTAACCGAGTCGTACGCCTTTTTAAAATCAATAAATAGTTGATGTACCGAGGTATTGTATTCCCACTTTTTTTTCGAGTATTTGCTGAATGGTAAATATTTGGTCGATAGTTGATCGATTCCGTCTAAATCCGCATTGATAATCTCCAATAATTTCATCTGCGTATTAGGTCAGTCTTGCTAATAGAATATTTGAAATACTTTTATAGGATGTTGACAGAAGAGAGATGCTTCGATAATTATTATAGTCAGTTTTGTCGCCTTTCTTGTGAATTGGAACAATGATTGATTCTTTCCACTCTTGTGGCAATTCTTCCTTGTTCCAGACAAGAAGAATGAGTTTGTGTATCTTGTTCCACAATTTTTCGCCTCCAGCTAAAATTAACTCAGTCGGAATTTCATCTACACCCGGAGATTTGTGTTTCTTTAATTTCTTTATAGCAGTTTCTACTTCTATTTGGTTGGGTTCTGGGATATACGGTTCTGCGGTGTGTATCTCCTTTTCTCCACGCACACTAGTTTTCGGTTGCGTGTTAAGCAAATCGTCAAAGAAATCTTTCCATCTATTTAAGATGCTATCCGTGTCAGTGAGAAGTGTACCGTCAGATTTCTTTAATATATAAGCACGAGGTTGATAGCCTTTCTTAAATTCGTTGATTCCCTTATACATGTCCCGAATGTTTTTATTTTTACTATTATCTTCAAGTTCCTTAATTTTAGCTTTCAGAAAATCGCGTTTCTTTGTTCTAAAAGTTTTGGAAGTTTCCTGCCTGATATCTGCGAAATTTTGTGTAGTTATTTCATTCGGATTTTGTAGCCAGCGCAATTTTGCCTGTTTTCTCTTCTCTGCTAGTTTTATGCATTCCTGGTCGAACCATGGTTTGTTCCTACGTATGTCCGCGTGTCCCAATTTTTCTTTTGCTGAAATTTTAATGCTATCTCTAATTTCAATCCAGTACAATTACGTTGTTGGCAAATTTTGAAAACGATTTATGTTAGCAGACCAGGATGCTCAAATTAGAAGCCGATGTTTTGATCCTAAAGTAGATAAAAGCCTTACTAATTCAGCATATAATGACTTGAAGCAAATCAAACCATATCAGCAAGAATCACGTATTATCGCATCAATAAGAATATTATTAACGTTTAGGTTACAGCAAATATTGATTTCTTCGCAGTGTATTAATTTCAATCATTTAATAATGATAGCTCAAAATTATGAGAGTCAGTCTAGATTGCAAAGTAATACTAACAGAAACCAAGCTAATCAAAATTCTGTACGCATATAACATATAGAACTGTATTCAAGATTGTGCTATTCAATGCAACCTAATCGAGTCTTTTGGTAATGTAACTGGAGCTAAAGTTATGGCTTCCGTCAAAACATATTCAATTAACCTTTGTTTTCTTTCACTTTGAATATTGTTATGATTTCATTTGTAATTCGTACTTTGTTTGAATGCTATGCAGTCATATTAATTTGCTAGGATTGGATGTATTTGGTTTACAAAGTCCATGCCTTGGTTTGCGGAATTGATTACCAGGAATCCATGAGTATTGAGCGTAACTTTCAATGTATATATGATTCTATTAGAATACATTTAAGTTATAATTTCTTTGTAATACGTACGTCTTCTAAATTCTATGCAATTACATATCGATATAAATATTGTCTATCAAATTTATGCTAACTATACCCGAATACATGAAATAGGTTATGTTGTATTTGAGCTTATATCAACTTTATTGTTAACGAATATAAAATAAATTGCATTTAGTTAAAGAATTTATTTAGGACTTAAAAATAACCAACAAACGTACCACATTTTGAATAACCCCTTATCGTCGGTAATTTTATAGAATTAATATAAAATTGATTATTGAATAAATATAAAAATGATATTGACATAAAATGAAAATGATATATTATTTTATGAATTGTAATTTTTATATATATGAGGATTATTCAAAAGCTAAGGTAACTATTGTATATGAAATGTCTAACGGTCCGGTATTCTTTTCTTTAATTGTGATCAATGTAAAGAATTCCCATAATTCGGGAGCCATTATACAACGATAATGTATATTTCTTATGCACTTTTAAGTATCGTTTTCATTTACGATGAAAAGGAGCTATTTAAAAGGCACAAGCTATCAAGAAGAAGAAGAAGAAATTACGTAAAGAAGTAATTTAAATATTGTGTATTATATTGAGATTTTGCTTACTGTCTTTGCTATGGCAACTTATTTATTTGGAGCCTATGGTAATGTAGAAAAATATAGAACGAAGAACCATATTGTTATAGTTGGATGTATGTTATTTTAAGGTGACAAATAAGGTATATGCTAAAAATATAAATATAATGTAAAAGTGCATAACTGTGGTGCAATGCATTTATAATATGGTTGACTTTATAAGTACTCAGGGGCCGCGGTGGCTCAGTGGTAGAGCGTTCACCTCTGATGCTTGGGGTCGCGGGTTCGATCCCAGCCCCCGCCAAGTGAACTTTGTGGTGGACAAACACCGCCTGCGTGGGTTTTCTCGGGGTTCTCCCGTTTCCTCCCACTTTCTTCATTTCACCATTTCATTCATTACTCATCATCACCGTCTCCTTTAGCCTCACCGGCATAACCGTATGATGTAAAACTCAAAGATTTCATTTCATTTATAAGTACTCCAAGTATATTTGAATCAGAGAAGGTAACGAAAAGTAAACTAAAGCTACAAACAAACGCTAGTTACAAGACGTACTTGCCAATATTTAAGTTATTTAGTTGTAATGAAGTTGTATGTTTGGGTTGCTAAAGGGTAACGCTTCAAATGCAATCACTATTTCAGACATTTCATATTTGGTCAAATTTTGCGATGTTTTACTTAAGAGTGTATTTGTACAACCACAACAATTAAGCAGAGTAAACGAGGATGTTGACGTTTTGTATGTCATGCTTTCACAAGTAGTAAAAATGCTTAACTATCGACTATATTTCATTGCCCTATTACCACAGCCTTCAATTCTGACGTCACAGAACAATCAGCTGGAAATGACTGTTCTATATTATCGCGAGCACTGACTTCAGAAAATATGGCAGAGATAAATGATTGAAAACTTTGGAAAAACTTTAACGTTTAACAAATCCTGTATGCAAAAAACACACAAAAATTAACTAGTTAGACAAAAAGACAACTTTTTTTTTTCAAGGATACGTTTGACAAGGACTAAGTAAAGCGCAAAGGTTCGTGATTTTAAAATCGTGCTTTTGCCGGTTTTTGTATGAATATTTATATTCGTGCTATGGAATAACGTCGGCATCGTTAGTTTCTTGACGTGTGAAAGAATAAATTGAGAAAATCGAGCAGCCCGACGACTGTGATACAAGATCTGTAATTTAATTCTTCACTACAAGAATGGCAGAAATTTATCGTCAAATCTGTAAAGTGTGGTCCTAGCGCGACAAGTGATAGTAGTGCTTATTAGGGCTGAGGCTCTTTTAGGAAGGCTGAAAAGATTTTGTAAATCTCTAATAGATCTCTAGTAGATCTAGAATCTTCGGTAATTGTAGATATATAATAAGATCATCTAGTTCTTTTTGATTCAGTAAATGAGGTTCTTACTATTTTTCTCGAAGAAAATTTCTTTAGAACTGACCGGAATCAGGTTTCGTTTCATCGAATGCCTTGAATTGTAGGTGAGAGAATAGAGAGATCCTCACTGTACGGAACAAACGCTCGGGAGGACAAATGTCATTATAATGTAGCTGTCGTTTTTCTTTGTCTTTCTTGAAGTGAACAACTCGATCTAAGACGTAATGATAGCCCAATACTAGTGATGGATGAAGAACAGGTGCTAAAATGGAAACATATGAGGTTAGTGACCATGAAAAAGTAAATGTCAAATATGTTTCTCTCTGTGAAGTCCAGATTTGTTGTCTGAGCATAGAGTAGTGATTATGTTGAACGGGTTGTGTTGATAGTAAGACGGAGTATGTGCAAGGGCATCAACTCTTAGGGTGGCGTAATAGAATAGATGAACTTTTGTAATCCGGGAACATTTCAATAGTACACCAAGGGATTTAATAGAAGCGGTTTGTCAAAGGAAATGCAGATCAATTTATACGTGAAAAATAATAGGATATCGGCGTACATAGTTTTATATTTAGGTCGAAGGAGAACAAGCTCTTTCGTTTTCTCGGAATTGACAGTTAATTACCACTTCCTGTACGAGGTAAGAACATAGTTAAGTGTCAGTTAAAAGCTTATAATGATCTGAAACAAAGTTTCCCAAAGTGATAAAAATGTTTTGCGATTACTTAAAAGGAAGTAAATGATACGGAGATTTAAAAAAATGATACAGTAGCATTCTATTGCAGATTGATCAACGAAATAATTTTACGTTTGACTACATCAGAGTCTCTTCAAAGCATATATACGGTATCATTGGCATTAAATTAAAAAGTAGATACCCGTTTCCTTGACAATATTCAGAAAACTAACGAATTGCCTTTTATAACAAAAGTCAACATGACTTTCTCAAACATTGAGCATTTGAGGCCAGGTGCCGCAAGTATTACTATGTTATTCTCTATGTTTTGCATAAAAAGTAAAAATAATCGTAGTCTGTTAAATAATGGTTCTTTATTTATGAGTCATCTATTTCTACATAGTAATATAGTTAGAGTCGAATATAAGTACATTTATAGTTTCCCTATGTTATCAGAAACATAATTTATCTTTATCCTGTTTTTACACTGAATTGCTCCTGTTCGTTTAGCCCCAGAATGGGAATCCTGAAAACGAAAATGTTTATTATTAATTGATAATTAATTTCATGAGAATAGGGATATTGTTTATCCAATTTAGGGGCAAATTATCGATATTATAAAAATGTCACGCTTATTAACTAATATATTACACAAATTCTAATATTTATTTATTTATTTATTTATTTATTCTAGTCTCATTTTACATGGCAATGTTAAGGCTAATCATGGCTTGTCTCCCACATGACCACGCAATACAATGCTATTATGATTATTAATATAATAATAAGAATAATGAAATATGTATAAAATATATAAAACACTCACAATCATACGTAAACACACGTGCGCAAGCGAGCGCGCATTACATCACATGCACACAAAGATTACTTAGATTACTACAAATAACTACATAATATAGTCACATACATTTAGTGTACAAAAGAAATAAAAAGTAGGAAGTATAAAACTCCGCATTTTTCCCCGATATTAGTAAGCCTTGATATACTTACGGACGATTTGCTCAACTGGTTTCTTAAATAAGTTGATTGACAGAGATTGTCTTGTGTTGGATGGAAGATCATTCCACTCAAGGATAGTAGATGCAAAGAACGCATTAGAGTAGAATTTTGCGAATGTAGGGGAAGAAAAAGGAGTTAATTTACACCTGATCTTGTAATGTGATCGTGGTGAGCATTTAGTGGTTGTAACGCTGAAATAAGTAGGACGGTTGTTGATAGCACAAAGTCTTAACGAGTAGTGTGAGTCGGTGAAAACCACGTCTATCGGCAAGTTTCAAACGACCCAGCTTTCTGCAGTATGGTGTTAAATGATTTCTTCTTTTGAGATTATTAGTAAACCGTATAAAGGCATTTTGGATACGTTGGAAACGGTACGCTAATTCTTCATTTAAGTCTGACAAAACTACATCGTAATATTCAAGGTGAAGGAATATTAGAGATTTTAAAAGTAGTAGCTTTGTTTCAGTGGGTAGATTTTCTTTAGTCTAGTGAGTAAATGCAAAGACCAGAATGCTTTCTTACATACAGCGTTAATGTGGTTCCGTTTATCTCTATTTTTAAAACAGTCGTCAGCCTGTACTGGATAATCTTTATGAGATTTCGTGTGTTGTCTATAAGAGGAATCGCATTTAGCCATTTAATTTAGAATTTCTTTAGTTATCCACGGATATACTGTCCTCTTCGCAGTATTGTGCCAATTCGAAGATACTGAATAGTTCGCACTCAAAGAACTTGCAAGGACTTGAGAAAAATTTAATATATATAGTTAGGTTTCTTTATAACTTATAGTATTTTGTTGTTAAATATGAATATAATTAATATTCAGATTTCTTAAAGAAAATAATGTTATTCACCTTTGAGAAAATAATGTTGTTTCATGCTATAATTTTTTAATATTTGTATCCTCAGTATAGAGTTGGAAAATAAGCAGATTAAATTATAGTAAAGTCCATTACTACGAAGCTTACTACGAAGTTGTGTAGGAAATATTGAATAAAAGAAACCAAGTAAATTGTACGCAATATTGTTTAATCAGGAGATGGTTGCACCAGGCAGAGAAATAGGAGAGAAGAATGAACAAGTACTAACTTATTTTTGGTACCTAGTTTATACTACTACGGGAGACATGAAGTACTACGTGAAACAAAACCATACATAGAAATAAGAACATAAAACTTAACAAGAACAAAGGTTTATTTGTGGATTTTAAAGTCAAGAGTTTGAAAAGAGACAATAATATTATTTTCATGTGGTTGAGTGTACTCTACGGACAGGAAAAACACACACACAATAATATACTATTCGGTTAAAACCAATGATAACAATATTGATAAAACGAAGAGCTTATACTTTATAATCATTTCGTATTGCTCTATTAATTCACAACAGAAACAGTGCGACGCCTACGTTATTTCATTTCAAGAGAGCATTTACAAAACAAAAATATCTAATAGTTACACATATTCTATTAGAAATACAAAAATAAGTCGTTTCAATATGCAAATAATATTGGCAAAGTTCTAAAGTGTATTGATTACTTTGAAGGTTTGAAGTCGCTGGGAAAAGTAAAGTAAAACATGCACCAATATAATTATTTTACCCACCCCAATAATGGTATCCAAATCCGAAGGTGTCATCTCCTTTCAGATCATTAGCCTCCTTTGCCGATGTTGGTCTCTGTTGAAGAGGAATTGGTACTGGTTGAGGGTAGGCTACAGCAATGCATACAAACACTGCTACCAAAGCGAAAGTGACCTAAGGAAGGAAGATTCAATTTTTATATCTATTGTTATTGTAAACAACGCTTAAAAATATGTAAAGGGTTGAATAAACCGTTATAATTAAGAAAAAAGAACAGGTACAACTTCTGGAATAAAGTATTTGTTTTCAAAATTGTAGTTCCGGCTCATGCTCGAGAATAAAAAATGTAGTAGTTGTTTAAACAAGATTGACTAGCCTAAGTCATTAATTTGCATTACTTTTTTTAAAGATTATAAGTAGTAATTATTTTTTAAAGTCATATTTGAGACTTTTATCTTGGCTTGTGTGTTTAAATTGTTTGTGGTATGAAAAAAACTACTACTCCATTCATTTCGAGTAAGTACATGATTATCTTCCAAATAACACATATATGTGAATTAATAAATAGTTGATCATTCCTTAAGTTCATATTCAAATTTCTCATATCATTTGTAGAACTAAGAATCAATCTAGAATTTCTCATTAAACTAGAATCACGAAATATTACAGTCCTGAAATAGTCCTGAAATAAACACACAAAGTTGTTATGAGAAATGACAATATGGTTTGCACAACAACTTTAGAAAGTGAGCACTACATTAAAATTATTGCCTTTTTTACACTTACTTTTTAAATACTTATATAACGTGAATAGTAAATCAATTTTTCATCGCTTCGAATTGTCGTTTTGCTTGTAAAAGTATTGAACCATTTTACTGTAATATGTTTCATATATGATGATCTTTAAAGTAAATTTTATCTTTAATTATTTTAAAATTTATTAACCCTTACTTACAGTAGTTTCTGTAAATGTGGGTGCAAGGTATGCATGTTCGACTTAACGAATACTAAGCTGTGTAAATATATAGAGGAAATTAAAGGTGAATGTTCGTTTCTGTAGTTATATTGACGTCTCTTCTTCGTCATTAGTATCCGAGGAATCATTCTTGTATATTTGGATACAGGAAACAAAAATTCTTTGTATGGTTGGTAATTAAATTAATAATATTAAACTACTGTACATTTGTCTGTATATGCTAGAAGTAGAAACATACCTCCTTACTGGTAATCGTTTTATCTTACATTTATCTGTAATATCAAAGTAAGGATGATTAATTATGATCAGATATAGTTACAATTATTAATTCTATATTTCAATAACGTATTCGATCCGATTTCTTACTCGTATTCCTTTCTAGAAATCATCAATTCAGTGTTAAATTTTATTCCCCATATAACATCACTTTTACTACATTCCAAAAATATGATTTTTTGCTATGGATTTAGAATTGGTAAACAATATTTGATGATCCATATAGTTTAAGGTATGTCGACGTTTTGCACAGCGAAACGTAACTAATTTTTGTTCCAAGAAATTTTTCAAACTGTAAGAATATATTAATTTGAAGCTAGATAATAGCATGAGAATTACGCTAATAAAAACTCATCTTTCAACGTCGTTACACTGTCTTAATATTATTTTGCTTTCGCTTTGTAAGTAATGTTAGAGCCGAGTCGTATTTTTTAATTTTAAGTTTAAAGTTTTGCTTTTACGAAATCTACGAAGTTCATTGAAAGCACTCTTTAAGCAACTTTTTTTTGCCCAAGGCATGAATTCTGTAAAATAAAGAAATGCACAAAAATATAACTAAGTACCTAACAGTATGGCGTCTGGAATATGATGTTTCAATACAGCGTTAAAAAAACTGTCTATTAACACTATTGTTTGGCCAAGTTTTTCGTTTGATTTCTTATGAATGTAAAATTCATTTTAATGTTGGTAACTCTTCTATACCTACATTTTTCTAAAGATTTTTTTTCGATTTAATTGGCAATAGTAATTATGAAAGTGATCCTACTTTCTTTCATTACAAATATATAACTATCTTTCATTTTTTTAAATAGACTAAGTTTGAAGTGATTCTTCTCCATGCGTGGTATTCATTTGAATGTTTAGAGTTTGAGATAGAAACTCTTATGTGCAGAGCTAACTACGTTACTTTTCAATTTCTCTAATTCACGTTCTTTTGCATGATTTGTATATTGGATTTATCATTAGTTAGAGAATTTTGTTCTAACGAATGATTTTAACTTTTGCTTTTTAAGACAATGCAACTATATAGAATGGTGTAGACGAATTACATATAGCTGTTACATAAAAATATTTTTTATTTAAAAAAGAAAACTGCTTTACCTTTCCGATCATTGTAGATCTAATAATTTCCTTTCTTAACACTGAGAATAACTGTTATAGATTTGATTGATTGCTAGCCTCTTATACGTCAATCTAACCTTGAATTGTTTAATTTTTAGTGATTCACTTTTCAAGTTAATAATCGAAGAAATACAATGCATCAGAATGTGTAATTAGAAGAACAAAGACATGGCATTACGTGATGCGTGAAGCGACACATAATACGCTACAAACTCAGTTTAAAAATTACGTTAGAAGAGAAAATGATGTATATAAGTTAAAATAAAAACCAAAGAAGGAATTGCTGTGAATGTTATGATAATATTTCATGAGTGGTTGGTTTTAATGGTAGCAGCTTTCCGTCATTTTTACGAGCAATTCATTTTCTGGTAGAAAAACTTAACTGTTTATGGTATTGGTAAACACTTGCTTAATTTGCTTAATTGATTATCAGTCAAATAAATCTGAACTAATTATCATGTGTTAATCACGTTTACTAAACATTTTCCTCGTTGCACGATTTCACAATGTACTGATTTTAATGGGTAAATAGTTGAACAGCATGATAAACAAACCATATTTTTAACAATTCTTAATATATTGGTCGGTGAAGTCTTATCCAAATCCTTACCGCAACACTCTATCTTGAACATTTATTCCATGTTACTCTGCAATATTTCTAGATTTCGTCACATTATCTTGTGTGCGAGTTCCCTACGTCGGTTCTGGCCCCTTTGTATCCAGGTAAGACTTGAGGCGTATTGAGTAAAGCTTTATGCATCATGTAATGCCACGTCACTTACTAATTACACTTTCTGATGTATTGTCATTCTCGAATCGTTTAATTAACAAATGATTCATTAAGGATTGATCAATTAAAAGCTAGATTGTACTATGGCGGGCTCGTAATATGTCAAATCTTCAAAAGTTACTCCAAGTTTTTGAAACGAAAACAATTGCAATGATTGGAAAAATATGATATTCTATATAAAAGAAAATAATTTTACGTAAGAACTGTATTTCTTTACTCTGCAAAATTTTGTACAGTTTTTGTCGTAGAAATGGATAACTAGAATAAATCGTTAGAATAACATATTCTAAAAGATGATAGCTTTTCACAAGTAATCATTAAAAGGATCTGGAATAGAAAACTGAAGAGTCCTATAGATAACTCTCAAATGACATTTTCAATCTTAAATATGTAAGTTCTGGGAATGAATCACGAATATTCCACAACAAAAAAAAAATCCGTTTACAACTCATTCAAAATTCTAAAATAAGTTATAAGGCATTTATGTACAAGGGTGCCGATTTCTCTGTAATTTTTCGGGGGGAGGGTATTCAGATGCAGAAGTTATATATATAAGGATTTTAAGACAAATTGCAGTCAAATTATGCCAAATATTGTATTTATAAATAAAATAAGGAGTCCCACATGAGCTTTGGGGGACCCAAGCGCCCCGGCCCCCGAGGATCAGCGCCCTTGTTTATGTAATATATGCAGAATGGAATAAAATGGGAATGCTTTCATGACTTCTAGGAAGGTCTAAGCAGATGGGAGAAAAACATTAAGAAGAATCTCAAAAAAGAAACAAAAAAAAATAGAAAATAGAACTGAATCCAGTTAGCACAAATGGAAGGCAGTTATGTATTTTGTAAATGTAACATTGTACCTTCGGTTTCCATAGGCTGTGGAGAAACACTGTTAGCTTATACAGCATATACTTATTTCACAAATTTTATGCTTTGAGCAAAAACTTTATAAAAGGACGTATTGAATGAGCTTCAGGAGGCACTGGTTACGTATATATGTTAGAATATTGTGCACATAATTACTGTTCATTTCTTGAAGGGTTCGAAAAGAGGAGAACTTTAATCTTAACACAACTATTTATGATTCTGTTCTATCATTTGTTCCGAGATGTAAGTAAACTTATTTGGGAAGAAAATGCAAGACGTTGTAAGATTGTGTTTAAGTTGCAGTTGATTCTGACGATATTCTCTGGCTTGAAAATGATCTTACAGCTTGAAAATTATCTTCGAAAATAAAAACTGAGTTTCGTATTTGTGTGCAAAATTTTGAAGACTTTCAAATTATAAGGATTATCCCATTTTGAAACTGAAACTTGTTAATTTACTTATTCTGATTCAACAAAGTAACAAATTCGGTTAAGACACTGGAAAGGACCATATAGTATGGGAAAAGAATAGTTATAATTAACAAGGGATGTAAGTGAAGTCGTACTCGGCGATCTGCATCGTTGAAAAGGGCACACCAAGTACACATCATCTGTGAATATTTTCTTGCACTTTTTGTCCGCCATATTGGATCCATCAATCGTATTGCATTTTGTACTTTTAACATTAAATTCGTACTTCATAATCACGGAAACCTCTACCTATACGTCTTCAGTTCCATAGTAATGCTTTGCAATTTGTCCGCCATCTTGAATCTCCTTGTTGAATTTTACACATTTAGTATTCGATTCATACATAGCGACGTCGAGCATCTCCAAATATCCATTTTCAGATCACCGGCTTGTATTTGTAATTAGTTACCGCCATGTTGGATCCTCTGTTTTGATTTTTAAACATGTCATGTCAGATTAGTATTAAGATACCTTTCACACTTACATGTATCGTGTCTCAAAACAATTACATCTAGCTTTCTATTTTGCCCACGTTTTCTTGGGTTTTGGATTGTGTCTTATTCGGAACTTCTAATAGTCCCTACGACCCTATATGTCCATTCAAGAGAGGTATATCACATTTGACGTAACCTTTCCAACGATATAGAGAGTGTTCCAAAATAACACCATTTCTTAGGTGATTCCTGACCCATAGATAAGACAAAAAGTATAGACCAACCTGGGTGCACAAATTCTTCCTTTCGGAGTTATAATCTGCCAAAAACATAAAAAATAAATTTCCATAGCTCCAAAACTATGGGACCTACCATAGTCGAGTCAAGATTTCAATTAAGAATTAACATGTGGAATATTCATAATACATGTTTCAGCATCCTAAGGTACTCATGCAATGTGTTTATAGGGATAGTTGGAGAATACTTCAAATTACATGTCCGTAGGCAAACTCCCTGTATGAAAAATGCTTCGTGAGTACCTTAGGTTTCTGGAACTTGGACATTTGGATAGGGTACATATTAGTTCCTATGTGAAATCTTGACCTGACTACTGTAGGTCAAATAGTATGAAGCTATGGAGTTTTAAAGTCCAGTTTTCCATGTTTTCGGCAGCCTATAACTCCGAAAGGAAGGATTTGTGCACCCACGATGGTTTATACATTTTGTCCTATCTTGGTGTCAGAAATCATCTCCCAAACATTGTCGATGTTGTTTTGAAACACCCTGTATAATACAAGCAGATCCCTGCGTACCACTTCACCTACTTCCCTTGTAAGTCACTGCCACATATTAAGATGTAAGCGGATTGACTGTATTATTTTACTGCTACTTTTCTACATGAATTGCTAAAGGTAGAATGATAAATTGCTTATAATTTTTAATATAATGATCGAGTACAAAATAGTTTTATAAGTTTAAACTAGGTTTCAAACAAGAATAACTTTCGTTATATTTCTGGATGGGAGTGGAACCCGTGAGGGGACGCGGCACGCTGATTGCAATGACTCATTACGCAAAACTTTCAATAGGCAGCTAGGTAGACAAATATTGCAGTGACGATTGACTGGAGATCGCCCAGCGGATATCCAGAAAGCGGGCGCGGGCCTCGCTCGCTTTTCCAGGAGGAGTAAGATATATAAATTAGTCCCTAATGAAGCTTTCGTTCAAAGGCTGTGGAAAAAAGTTTTAAAATTTCTTTCAAAAGGAATATTTTGAGTTGAGCTGATCTTAACGTCCCGTTCAGCAGTGAGACTATATGAGACGTGGACCTACTGATTAACGTGGAATCCGAACCAAATGAGCTCCCGCCGGGAATCGAACTAGGGTTTCCCACGCCAAAGGTGCGTACGCTAACCGGTTAGTCACGAAGGAGGTCTCTGAGAAGGAACATTCTTAGTGCGGTCTCCACTCATTGCAGATAATGTATGAATTTCCAGTTCACGATAATCCTGGATTCTCTCGTGTTGAAGAACATGGCTTTCTTCAATGCCGCCTCCAGAAGGGAGATAAATACGTATTATGAAGCACTGCAATTTACATTTTTAGTTAGCGAACCAAATATGGTAAATGTCTGAAGTTTATTTTTCAGACCTGCACCCCTGCCCTGCAAAAATTCCTGGATCCGCCCCCGGTATCGGCTGTTGCCAATTAATTGCTAATAGTCATAGCGTAAATTTAGAAATGTTTTCAAACGTTCGCCCTTGCGCTCTTTTACGGTGCGTCCTGGAGCAATTGCTCTACTCCCTCCATTCTATTTACGTCACTTATATTGATACTAAATTTCAATGAGCACATAACTCGGGAGCTGAAATGTCGTGTAGCGAAGTTGAATCCATAACTAGGAACAGCTCACCGATTACCATTTTGAATCTGATATTTGCTGAAAAACAGACGAACAAATAAATAGTCATTCAAAAATATTTTAACTACATACCATATAGTTATATGTTACATTTCTTTTGTAAAACCAGATGTTCGATGATGATTCATCGAATACTATGAACGAAGAAAAATGTAAATGGGATATCTGAACAAAATCGCGTAAATCAATATTTACTTGGCGTGGAAAATTTAAATTTCTCAATTTTTCATTAACACAAACATTTGTATATATATATTATTTTCATCGAAAGAAAGAATTGTAAGTGTTAGTACATTGATAAATAATAATAGATAAGTTATATGTGAAAAATGTTACATTATGGACCTTCACATACGATTGCAGAGGAAAAAAGAAATCATTTCGAGAAGTTTGAAACATGTTCAGTTTTTGCTTCTTATATTTATTTGACGAAGAAAGTATTTAAAAAATTTAATAACAGAATACGTCTTAAACTCTGGTATATTTCAAGTTGTCCCAAGATAGTTCTTGGATTTCTCTTGTATTAATACGTCTTGTATTAATAGCAACCTGCAGCTTAATTGACGAGGAGATATTCCATTTGTTAAAAAATAAGAAAGAACAATAGGTAAGTATTTTATTGAACAGATTGTCTTAGAGGAATTTGTGCTTCAATGTTTGATATTTCACGTATAATAAGTTGTATATATTGTAATTGGTATGCGTTGTTCACGCCCCTGTTACTTTCGCACTGGATCTAGTACCTTTTAGAATATTTTACCGTTCTGGTACATTTCTTCTGCAATAAGAACAAATTGAGAAATCAATTCTAAATTCCGTTAAGGAAAAGTTGAACCATTTTTCAGCTATAGGGTTTGCTATTTGTGATCGTTAATAGATTTAGGAAAATCTGCTAAAGGTGCATAAATATTCCCAGTGCTTTTTTGTGAGTGGGAACTCCTTTGTAAATATGGAATAGCGTATTAAAAAAACAAACTGTATGCTATATTATTTTAAATACTGAAGTGAAATTATAAGTTAAGTGATGAGTTAACACAAATCTTAAATAATTCTGGGGCTTACTTGAGCATCTGGGACTTCTGTTATAATGACGGATAACTAGAGCTGTTCGATTTGTAGCTACATATGGTTAGGTCAGTTTTCACTTTTGCTTTCCATATTAAGGGTTTCGGGAGAAAACAGATCCTTTTCTATCGATTATGTACTGTAACTTGTAGTTTATTCTATTGGGGAAAATATTAACAATAAAGTGGCAAAAAACTAAGGGTTAAAACTAATTAATAACCACAGCAAACAATACTACACATTTAGTGATTCGTGTAAACAGTAGGCTATTAACCTCTTCACGGATATGGCATGAAATGATGCCACATATTTATCGGGAAAATAACCCGTTTTTTTCACCAAGAAGAGTGCAAACTGAAGGTAAGTAAAAACAATATTCTGAAGCACTTGTTTTTACTTACCTTCAGTTCGTATTCTCCTTCGTGAAAAAAAAAGTGTTATTTTCCCGATAAATATGTGGCATCATTTTATGCCATATCCTTGGAGAGGTTAAGGAATTAAAACTCGATTTTCCTAATAAGCCCATTTTATGATAACACTGGTCTACATCAATTTTGCTGACTGGAGGCTATCAGCTGTTCTTTAATAATTCGAGTGTGCTAAATCCAGAAATGAAATCCGTTTTTCTCTATCACGTCAGGTATTTTCACAAAATGAAATTTTATCTAATATTTCATGTATGCTTTAGAACCATTAATCGTAAAGTAGTTCTACAAGATGTCACAAGATGGCAGCACATTCTCTGTCACGTTTAATTTTATTTTTACGAGTTAATATCATGTTGAATTAAAATTGAAGAGGATATTACGTATGTAAAAGGTTGAAATAAAGGAACACTCACAGGGTGATGCTGAATTTTTATGCAGGGTGACGAATTACACGGCACTCTTTGCTTATGGAAAGCATGGCGAGTTAATAGATTGCGAAAGGTGTGCTAGAATTTTGAAAAAAATTTGCAAACATTTACTGATCTGGTTATTTCTAGTATTGGTGTGCTGAATTGATGTAGTGATATCTACAGGATTACAGCTATTGTAGTGTAGACTACACACATTCCGATCAAGTTGGCAGCTGTACCGAGTTTAAATAACATTACATCTATTCGTAGAAAGTGTAAGAACTATCCGGATATATTTTGCTATATTTGTGGTTCTTTCACAACCCCGAAACAACGAAGAAACATTTCGGAATTTATACGAAAAGTGTATCATGTATATTTCGGAATTCAATTGGGCGACCAAGATAAACCATGGGCACCACATAAAGTATGCAGGACTTGTGTAGAAAATCTGAGACAAAGGAGCAAGGGTCGAAGAACAAGCCTTAGTTTTGGAATCCCAATGGTGCGGCGAGAGCAGCAAAATCATGTAAATGACTGCTATTTCTGTATAGTAAATGTATCTGGTATGAGCAGGAAATCTAAACATACTATTCAGTATCCTGATCTTTACTCTGCTAGAAGACCTGCTCCTCACAGTAATGAAATTCCCATCCCTACATGCAGCACGTTTGCAAGTTCCAGTGATGATGACGATTGCCCTGTCAACACAAATACAGAACGTAGTGACGAGGATTTTGTGGTGTCTGATGAATGCAATTCATGCAAACCCTTCACTCAATCAGAATTAAATGATTTAATTCGCAACCTTGCTCCACCAAAAGCACCAGCAAAATTGCTGTGTTCAAGACTGAAAGAAAGGAATATGTTGCACCAGGAAAACTATCGTATATCGGGACAAAGAGTAGCATCTATTACAATATTTTCAAAAATATGAAGAACTTATGTATTGTTCAGATGTAAAAAGACTAATTGAAGCTATGGAATGTGATTATGATGCGAATGAATGGAGGCTCTTTATTAACTCTTCGAAGAGGAGTTTAAAGTGTGTATTGCTGCATAATAGCAATAAGTTGGCATCCATTTCTGTTGGTCATCTTTGCTTTATTTGTTTATGGGACAGCCGTGCAAGGAATGAACACTGGGTATGAAGATTGTGGCCTGCCAGAGTAGATTTTGAAGTGGGAGTGAAAATCATCCAAAACGAACCGCTTGTTGACCCTAAGAAAGTGTTACTCCCTCCACTACACATAAAGCTGGAATTAATAAAACAGTATGTAAAAGCTTCGAATCAGGATGGTGCTTGCCTCAAATACATTTGCTCGAAATTTCCTGCATTGACACAGGAGAAAATGAAAGCTGGTATTTTTGACGGCCCCCAGATAAGGTTGCTAATGAAAGATAAAGAGTTCTTGCCAACCATGAACCCCACAGAAAGAGATGCATGGGATGCTTTTTGTGCCGTTGTTACAAACTTTCTTGGAAATTTTAAAGCGGACGACTACGAGGAACTTGTTGACAATTTGTTGGCCACATTTCAGAAGTTAGGAGTACATATGAGTATGAAGCTTCACTTCCTACACTATTTCCATCTAGACTATTTTCCTTCCAATCTTGGTGCCCGTACTGAAGAACAGGGTGAACGATTTCACCAGGATATCAAAACCATGAAGAACCGGTACCAGGGAAGATGGAACGAAAACATGATGGCGGACTATCGCTGGTGCTTGCAGCGTGACGTTCCGGACGCCACTTACTCCAGAAAATCAAAGAAACGAAGATTTTTGCCTAAATAGGTAAGCACGCTGTGTTATTTGGTTGTGTGCATTTATCAGCTTGAGGTCGTAAATGAAATTAAAAAATGTATTTGCTTAACTTTGTATCAATTCTAAATTCGTTATGACAAATAGGTTCGTAAAACTACTATACGTGATATTCTGGAACCATAAACATCAAATCGTATATATATATATATATATATATATATATATATATATATATATATAGTATGATATGTGTAGGTGGGTATCAGTAACTTTATCGTAACTTGTTCCGTATTTATATTTAATATTAAAGCAATAGTACAATATTTAATGTAAGTTTCTTACTAAGATATATGGAACAAATAAGAAATTATGTCAGTGTAAGTATGATCAGATTGTGTAAAATTCTGACGTGATAGGCAAAAACTAACTACACCACTGGAATCAGCCACCTCGATTTAAAAAAAAAAAAACAAGTCAAATACCTCAGTCAGCAGAAAAAAAGTTTTCATATGTAGACCAGTGTAATTCTTCTTTTCTCCCGCCATCCTCCATATTAGTCATATTTAAGGTAATTTAGTGGTTTTACAGTGAGTTCTAACACGACTATTAACCAGGGATTTCTCCAGAATTTTTAGTTTCGGGATATAAAGTCAAAATTGGGACAGAGTAAGTAGCTTGCACGGTTTGTATCGAATTTTGGCTGTAAAAAAATAAAGTTGTTCTTCTTTCAAGAATCTAAGGGGACACTCCCCAACCCACAGGAGAGGGGGAGCTGCCGGAAGCCTTCCAATGAGATATTAATATGGTAAAATGTTACAAATAGACTGAAACGGGAGCAGATAAAAAAAAAAAACAATTAGTACTTTTTCCGCCGATCTAGTACTTTATTCTGCATAAGTTAGTACGAAATATATTTACTGAGTGGTTACAGTGTTTTTAAGTGCGTTTCACCAGCAGTATTTATAAATACATAATATAATCACATTTGTAAATGACAAGAAATAACTATAATTATTAATTATAATATGTATTATGAAATATAGGTAATCAGTCATTTGAAATGAATGTAATATGTGGTTTAAATAAACAAATATAATAAAACAAATAAATCTAAAAAGCGATATGCAATCTTTAATGAATATAAACTGAAGAGAACTTATAAAATAAGTAGCAAATATAATCTCAAGTACGTATTGTAAATTCGTTTCTTAAGTTTGTGATTGACTTTAAAACAAGCACAAGAATGTTATTATAATATTTCGTTTCGGCCATGTTTTGATTTGTCCCTCTGTGTTAATTTAAGGTTAACTTTTTAAACCATTCATATATCTTAACGCAGTGTTAACTTTTAATGGTTTTGTAAATAGAAGAAAGAAAATGAAATTGTATCTTCTTTACGTAGGCCGTTTTCACCTTGGTGGCAGTATTTATATGTATTGCAGTAGCCTTCCCTCAAGGAGTACCAATTTCTCTTCAACAGAGACCAACCTCAGTGAAAGAAGCAGATAACCTCAAACGAGGTAACACTTTTGGATTTGGCTGCCACTATTGTGGTGGGTAATGTGCAATGATGTCTATAATATTTTGCTAGTTATGGACATGGTTACGTAAGTCTATTCGTACAATAGTTGCAGCCTATATTCCAACACTATCATGGGAGAACAATAATAAATCAAGCAGGACTATCCCCCTCCATTTACGCATATGGTAACACGAACCTTTTTTTTTTTTTTTCCTTTAATTTTCACAATATAATTTCATAGCTTCAAGGTAATCATCAACTCAGTTTAGATTTTTTCCTAAAATTACTCACATATTGAAACATTTTCTCTCTCCATATGAATGTATCTATTAGATACTATTTTCTTAAATGCTCTGTTGAAATGCATTAAGGCAAACGCTACTAATAACTTTACTAACGAACGAGATCTCTTCCTATCTTGTATTCCTCTATCTGTTGTGAATTTGTAGAGCAATATCCAATGATTATCGGAGTATAAACCCTTCTGAATACTCCTTATACACATCTTTCTAGTTGTAAGGAAGAATTTATTAATCTTTCATGTCTGCTGCGAAGCACACTATCATTGTGCGCTAATTTTTTGTCACTGGTATAGTATTTTGCTTCACATTTCAAAAATAAATAAATAAGTAAATAAATAAAATCAGTACTGCCTTTTTTGCAACTCCTGATTCAATGACCTATAAGCCAAGTTAATTTTGTACTAAAATATTATAATATCGTTGTTATTTATATCACTTCATCTTTTCATTATTATTAGGAACTAGGAATCGAAAATTTGTTGCTACTTCTTCATTTTCCTCTCCTAACTGTGAATCTGATGCGAACCGCTTCATTAATAATTATAGCTGCTCTAATAAAAATACATTACTTTCAATGAACGCGTTTTTAATTATTTTCTGTTCCACACACATTGTTGATACGGCGCTATGTTCAGAAAATAGTCTCTATTAATTATTCTATGATTAAACTACACACTGATGATACGAATATTTAAGAATTATAATACAAAATAAGAATGAATTTTAAAACATTTCAAACTTTTCTTTTCTTTTCTTTTCTTTTCTTTTCTTTTCTTTTCTTTTCTTTTCTTTTCTTTTCTTTTCTTTTTTCTTTTCTTTTCTTTTCTTTTCTTTTCTTTTCTTTTTTCTTTTTCTTTTCTTTTTTCTTTTATTTTTTTTGAAAGAAACAGATATATTAAATATGCTCTCTCTCTCTTAAACAGTGAAGTGCTAAGAAGGCGATCAGGGCGATGATGGCGCAAACTTCGATAGTAAAAAAGGATATACAAAATGGAAGGAAAAAGTAATAAAAAGTGCTCAAAATCAAGGAAAAGCAGGGTTTAATTTTTGATTTTTTTTTCTTGCGCTTCGCTCCAGCCGTGGTGTCGTTTGGCGACTAGTCTGTCAACTTCAGTCATATGCATCGGTAAGGGCGCCGTCGTATACTCTCGGCCAGGGCACTAATTTTGCACGACACGTCACTGTAAACAAAATAAGTTGAAAAACTCTGGTTGTTACATCGTAAACTGGTTTGAATATATTCCAGTATTTTCCAGTTTCCTCTAATGGACCTAATACGAGAAAGACGCAAGATTGTCATACAATAAATATGACGTTGTTGTGAATTCTACTGTAGGCTACGTGTATAACCTTTTTGTTTGTTTTCTTTTCCTCGCTCTTCCCAGGGGCGGATCCAGAGGGGGGCGATCGGGGCGATCGCCCCCCCCCCAGAAGAGGGATCTTTCTTATTTTATATATATAAATAAAACCCATCCCAAAGTTTGGAGTCCTTAAAAGTAACAGAAATGCAACCCACTGCCCCCCCAGAAGTCGGTCCTGGATCCGCCCCTGGTTCTTCCCCCTTTTTCTTTTGTAATTCTGATAATTTACTTACCAGTAAACAACTATATACATATATATGTTTGTTGAAGTATTAAAATTTTACAAACATTCTCTTTTCCAGGAATCCCATTCTGGGGCTAAACGAACAGATGTGCATGGCAAACCAGATAAACAATGCCACTCCTGATTTGAGTGAATCTTGAAATTGACAAACATATGCTTTAACTATACTAGTTTGAAGAATTAGATGACGCTCAAATACATAATTCAGTATTTGAGGATCTTTTTTTATTTATTAAAAAAAGATAGAGATTCACGTAGCCTAATGATTCATGGTTTATATTAGTGATTTAAATGCTAAAACATAATAACACACAAATACAAATGTTAATTGTCAAAAAAAACTTTAAAAAAACTTTGGTAAGGAATCTTTTATCTAAAAATATAATATATGACTTTGAAATGCATATATAATAGTACGAATCGTCTTCCAACTGGCATTTACTGTATAATAAAATTTGTATTCTTATTAACAAATATTTGTGACACAATTTATGAACTGCATATTCTCTGATGCCCGACTTTGATGTTTGGGCTTACAGTAAACCCCTCATCCAAATACAGCAAGAAAATTGCAGCACACTTCGGATTGATAGAAGACAGGTGATTAGCAAAAAGATGTAGTGCACTCAGCATGCAGCATGCAGCTTGTAGTAATTTATAGGTAATGGCCCACTACCAACGGAGGCCCGAATCCAGGGGGGCTAAGGGGGAGCCGGGCCTCCCAAAGGTTTTACTGGCCCCCTAAAATTTTCACGGTGGGCTTGTAAATGACCTATAATATGGGGATGAACTATAATATGGTTGGATTGGGCCACCTTTAAATTCTAAAGCCCCCTATATTTTTTGGCTGGGTACCGGCCTGTACCAACACATATTTTATTATATTGCACCTATCTCGTTTGCAACTATGATCTTTCTTTCCTGATTCAGATTGTACAAGCCGACATTTATATCAATCAACTGAAGGTTGAAATTACTTATATAAAGTTCTTCATTAAAACGTTACCTTCCTACACTTATATATAAATTTTTATCGTCATTACAACATAATAAGTAAATTGAGAAGTAAATCTTCTCACTCTTGAATTATTTATATATAGACAAACGATAATGAACAATCTTATTTCAAAAATAACAAGCTTAAACTCCGCTTCACTGAGTTAAATTAAGAAAAAAATAACATGTTCCATTGTAATTTTTAGTATTACTAAATTGCTCTTTGAAATCGGCCATTTTCGATGATTTTTATGTATCCCCCATCCATCCTATGTGGCGGCCCACGGCATCGGCAGTGGCACTATTCATTTCAGTGACCCCGAAAATTATGAATTCTACACTGATATTGGTCGTTTGAATCATTTATATATATATACGTAATTGATTGCAAGCTTTTGTAGTTTATAGAATGAAGTGATTTAGTGATTTATTTCTTAGTTTGGAACTTTGTGACAGTTAAGTATGTCTGTAGTATCCAAAGAGCAACTGGATCATATCCCAATGCGCCATTACAATAAGTCAGATATTACGTCTGTACAAAGAAAACAGTTTCAATAGTGGCATCAGGAAATTGAAATTTGAGGAAGGTTTAACAATCAGACACGCGCAGAACTTACAGAACGATATTTTTAACTGAAATGTCTTACTTTAGACGAGAAATCAAATGCTTTTGCATTGTATACCAAGATTTCTTCTCCAACCAGAAGAGTACCGTTAAAATTAATTTTTAGATTAGTCATTTATCTGATACGAAATATATAGCCAGTATTCGAACCACCTAATCATTTGAAGAGAAGTTAGAAATATTGTTTCTTGTGCATGATGCTTTACAATATGGTCCCATTTTAAAAGACGTTCTAATTTAACTATTTTATCATCATTATTCATCTACTGAGTTAATAGACTTCCAGGCAATGCTATGTATAAATGTTGGAAGTCTTAAAGAACAGCTTTGTTCATCCGTCCGTCTATCGACGGATATCAGATCGAAAACAGTAACACATATCAAAATGCAGCTTTTTGGAATTAGTTGAAAGTCCCAAGAATAGACTTCATCTTCTCCGTTAACTGCCTACTCAAACAGGAAGTGATTCAAATTTGTCATTTCCAGTTTCAAGGTTTGTCGCCACAGAACGAAACCAGTAACAGTTAGCAAGAAGCAGTTTCTGCAAACCTTTGGTCGTCCGAAGTTAACATTCCACGACTTTCCTGAATACACAATCAAAATTTGAAGTGGCTCAAATTTACTATTACCTCTGCTTTAAATACTAATTTCCAGAGAACAAACATGGCAGGAGATATCGAGATACTGTTTTATTCAATTGATTCATTGTCTATATGTTCTAAAGTTTTCGTTTACCCTCTATTCAAACCAAAAATGGTTCAAATTAAGCATTTCCGGTTTCAACACTTTCTCCCCATAGAAAAAATGGCATTAGATAGCGTCAAGTGATTTTCTTCAAACGATTCAAGGTCTTAAGAGATCATATCATCGCAACTCATAAAACTTCACCAAACCAAAAGTGATTGAATTTAAGTATTAGTTTCGATTTTAGTACTAATTTCTGTAGAGCAAAAACTGTAATAGATATCGATATGTGCTATTCGCGATCCACTCACCTTCTCAAATGTAGGTTATATTTCCTCACGTAACATTTTATCGAATCCGGAAGTAGTTTATATTAACAATTTTCGGTTTCAATCTTTATCGTCGTAGAACACAAACAGTAAGATGTAGCGACAGGGACGTTTGCAGGTCTAAAGCGTTTCCGTGGGGGGTTGAAATACAATTTGAGGCTAAATTATATGAAAATTTCTAAAATTGCCTTTAAAAGTAGATTACATTTACAAAACGTCGGGATTTCCGGAGGGGTCCTAACCGCCAGGACCGTCAACCTGCCTACGCCCCTGTATAGCGAGTAATGGCTTTCTGATATTGATTCAACGTCTAAAGAACTGGTTCTACTTTTGATCTTGATCTAACCTTTGCAACCAGTAGTTATAGATAGTACTGCTTCAAGTTGGAGTAAGGAATTTCCATAGTTTATAACTCTACTGCTGTTTCACACAGTGAAACGAAAGTCATTTGTTACTTTATATTTTGAGGGCAATGAAAATCATATTTTTAAATTTCCTCTATCACAGGCACGTAGCTAAGGGGTGGGTCCGGACCTCCCCTTCGAGACCAGAAATGAAAAAAATTAAGGAAAGATGAAACAAAAAACGAGAAAAAGAAGAATCAACGTTAAAAATATAAAGCTACAGTAAGCGTTTGGTTACTCTTTCTTATGAAGATCGTTGTGTGTGTGGGGGGGGGATCCAAGATAATAATGGATATTATTCTAACGGAGTATTCTGAATTCCATCTAGCTCCATGCTAATCCTATAAACTACAAATGACGATCAGATAATCTCTCAGGAAGAACTTAAGAAATACCAATAATCCCCAATAATATGAACCTGGCAACATAGATTCCATTGACACTTGTTAAATTTTCAATTTAACGGCAACACAAATCCATTTCGCGATAGGAGGGTTTCATTGTAGATACAAAGTTCTTTTTTAAAAAAAGATAGAGATTTTGACGTGTAACACTTAAGAAATATTTTAACTTTGTTTTGGTTAGGAAATGCTCAAATAGAACATATTCCCAGTGGCTATATCCAGGTCATTAACTCTTAAGAAACTATTATCAACAAGGAATTCATGTTGGTAAAGAAAGTGTATGAAGAGGTATATGGTATTAATAGAAGTAGAAAGAGAAACATTGACAATTAACGTAGAGAAATAAAGGAAGGAAAACAAGGAACTCAGAGAAGTGGAAGAAACATATGAAATTGAAGAGCATACATATCAACTTCTAGATTTTCAAGTACAAAGTTTGCTTCACATGCCGTGCAAAGTACCATGAAGAAATCAGTGAGGATGAGGAAAGAAAGTTACGTATTCCAGGCTTTCTGAATGATAAAAGATACAGAACAACCGAGGCAATAGTTATCCGCTCTTTTCAATGAGTTACAAAAAGAAAGGATCCCCTGTACAAATGTTTAGTCGAGATGAAATCTCATTCAAAAAGTACTTCGTCCTAAAAGACGACGGACAAAATCAAGCTTATCTTGAATTTTTCGTCAGCACTTTTGCCATATCAGAAACACTTACATGAAACATAGTGAAAACATGAGAGAAAAATACACATATGGTGACTTTAGGTAGCAAAGGCTGTCATTCGCAAAGTATTAAGAAACCTGAGAAGGCGAGAGAAAAAAAAAATCAGAAGTCACATAAGATCTCTTCCTCTTATTCAGTTTCATTACTGGCTTTTCAGTATTGTAATACAGTATTTGGCACCTGATTTGAATGTATGACGTTTACAAAACGAAATGTGAAGAGAACATTATTCCAGAATAATTTAGCTTTACAGGGAAATATTCAACAAAGAATCAAACTTGGCGTTTCATGTGTCAAGGGAGGATGTAAAGTAACCGCTGGTATCGCTTCCAAAACCTATCAAAATGTTAAAGACCACTTCTTTGGCCAGATCACTTTGTATATTTAAGTAGAAAAGACTCAGATCGACACTTCGAAAATGAAGTCAAGAAAAAAGCTTTAGCTGGAGAATGTCTTGGTATTGTATTGGAAGCTGTTAGGTACTGTCCAGCGATTTTTGCCAAATCTATTTTCTACAGACTATTATAATCTAACTATGTATCGGTACAGCGCTGCTACAAAGCAAGCAAGAAATTATGTGAAGCACAAGGGTATTACTAAACCAAAAATTTTAGGAATGATAAAGAAATAGATCAAACGATTGCGATTTTGGCCAAGAACTTTTCGAATGTCCAAAAAGTGCATTAAGTAATTGTAATATTGGCCAATAATTGCTTTTTGAATCAGGGCCTAAAATTTTTGAACGCCCCCTAAATCGAATTTTCATATTTTCTACGGAATAAGTACATCATACTGAGTTAAGTGGTAATTTGGGTTTGGACATACTACACGTAGTTCTCTAGATAAGGAGTGCAAGAAATTTTTGGTTGAAATATACTGGATCTTTTGATTCAAAAAGGATCAATTGAAACAGCATCGTATGTGTTTGGTGAGTTTAGTAAAACTAGAAATGTAACATTCAGAAATGAAACGTATAATACCTTCTATAATAAGTATAGCGCGTGATGGTAATGGTGATAATGATAGTGATAGCAGTTTAATAAGAAAACCGAAGGTTATAATATGCAGAACGCATGCCCACTACAAAAGTTCTTTGTTAGACATATTTTAATCAGAGCCACAGGAAGTATCTCATTTAGATAGTTTGTAACCTGAAACTGAATTATCATTCTGATAACTTATCCTGTCTTTGAGTGTTATTAAAATTCACTTTGTCACGTCTTGATTACTATTGCATAATGTCTTCGAATCTATTTTCATCTGCTGTAAACTTACAAAATGGAATTAAGTATTTTTGCTCTTATACTCTTTGATATTACTTTGAAAATCTGACATAAAAGTAATTTGGTTGTATATAGAAAAGGTGACACACTTTTCCACTAGGGTTGACACGGGTAATTTGGCGTCAATATGTTGAAAACGGGTTTCACTTAACTCTTTATATTTCCTGAAGCAAGTGCCTTAATATTTATATTAAAATGTTGAGCTACAGAATTTTTTGTAGCCATATATAATTTTCATGGAGTTGCAAAGCACTATTCGGCGAGCAGCACCGCCTAATTCCGTATAATTTATATACAAGGTGAATATTATGAGCATTAAGTTATGCAAATAATAAACGCCTGTATCATTTTGCGTGTTGCTAACCAGAAAAAAACGATAAAAGTAATGTTTCTAATATAATTACTGATTGAGTGCTTAATATTGTTATTGTCAACGTTTGCACATTTATATGCAAATGATGTTGAAAAGTTTATGTAACCTTAAAGAAAAATATTTATTATTAGTAGCAATAGGTGCCAGCAGTTGATTCACAGTGCTCAACGAGTAATTTGTTCAGTATTTCTGACACTGCTTGAGAATATGGAAGTTTCGATCGATGGGCATTTGGTAATTGGGAAATCCCTCATCGTATTGGACATTTTACATACGATATTCATCGGCAGTTGGAGAGTGTGTATAGTCATAGTGCTGTTGCAGAGGACATGAATGCGTGAGTTCACAGCAGGGTGAACAAGTATGAAAGAAGAGCCAGCGTCTGAACATCGAAAAACAGCATAAGCTGAAGCTAACATTGCCCTAATGAAAATTACTCCATAGAAAATAGACCTGTCACCATGCAGAAGATTTTTAACACATTGCAGCTAACAATGGGAACAAGAGAGCGAATAATTACAAATGAACTGGACCTAAGAAATATTTCTTCTCGCTGGGTTCCACCCTGACGATGAAAAGAGGCCAGGATTCGATCAAGTGCTGCAAATTTGACACGGTTTAGGAGGGAGGGACGCATTTTTTCCGAAGTGTTTTGGCAACAGACGAATTACAGGTTCCAAAAAATTTCGTCAGCTGGCATCCAATGAGAATATGTTGTACATTATATTCTTTGATTAGCAGGGAGTGTTTTTGTCCTAACCTCTTCCTCAAGTGCGGACTATTACGGGCAAATATTTTCATATACTTTGGATACAGAAGTTTGATCAAAATTGACTGAGAAACGACCCCAAACGGCAAATGGCAATTTCCTCCCCCACATGAATAATGTAACGCTACAACGTGTTAATGTTCATGACTTAATGCGTCAATGTTCTGACTTCATTCTTGGCCGACCACGGTATTGATTTTATGTCACTCCACCTTACTTACCAGATTTAACTCCGAGTGACTTTTGGTTGTTCAAACATTTCAAGAATTCTCTTTGTGGACGATATTTTGCAGTAGATGATCCGTGGGAAGTGTTATTTCTAAATATCTGAAACACATTTCCAAAGATGACTATGCCATATGCTAGACAAAATGGACGGAACGATAGTAACTATGTATCAGTTAACACATGTTTCTTCCTTGTATTTCCTTAATCTTGGAAATTAGAATGAAACTACATATAAAGGAAGTTCGGGTATTATGGAATACCATTTTTGTTTCGCTTGTAACTCAGTTAATAATTGCACAGTGAAACAAAAAGGAAAGCAAGTACATTTGTCTTTATGTATGCGTATCTTGATAAAGAAGTTTCGTTACAGGGGTGAGCAAAGTTTATAATTTGTAAAGAAAACAATTTGGAGGGTAATAGAAAATAGTCGGGTAATGTGGAATACAAATGCTATATAGAAAAGAAATGAGTTTTCTGTTGAACATACAATGAATACAGTGGCAATATATGAAAATTCTGAATGCCAAGCCATAACTGAATGTGATTACTTGCGAAAATCACAAATATAATAGTCTGCTTCAGGAGTGTCACAGTCATTGTGTGCTCACATTAAACATGATGAGTGCTGGACCCAAGCTCACCCCTTGTGTCATCAGAAAATGTGATGTAACAAAAAATACATTTAGCATTTTTGTAATCATAAATATATGCTTAATTGCCCAATACCTTAGATATTTTTGTAATCGGAATACCATACGGAATACGGAATACTATGCTTTTCTTGCGGGTATTCCACATTGCCCTCTACGCCACCTTGGAAACGAAACAGCTGTTAAACGCATTCGAAGGTGTATAAGAAATGGAGCTTATCAAACAACCACTCTGTATATCCAACGTCATAGTAAACAAAGAATTGTTGTTCTATTACATTTCAATACGAAAATACAACTTGTGAAACACTTACGTCTAAAAGTTTTCATGAGTAAGAAATCAGATTTTCACGTCTACCAACACAACGAATGTCAGAATCACAAGGAGACTGACTGTAGAGCATCATGGGAAGGTGAGGTAGTAGTTTCTTTCCTCTCTACTTGGAAGCAACACATCACAGGCGTAATAATGAGGCATTCCATATTATCTGACTATTCCATAACACCCAAACTTCTTCTACTTTTGCTGTGCACCTCAGATGAGTAATGTTAATCGAGCCTTTAAGATAATCTCACAAGAAGAAATCTGCAGGCAATAAATCTGGAGTTTCTTCTCTTGTGACGTTACGGATTCCATGAAGATACCACAGTAGTGTTTTCGGGAATATATGTCTTAAGCTAGCAGTTGCTGGATTCCAAGCGCCGATCCTGGGTTCCTCCCTCAAATGCTCATGTGGGCCCATGTATCTTTAAAAATATGTATTTTTATTGTTATACGACTTTTTTTTATAAATATACAATATTTCGCATAATTTGAATTCAATTTATATTAAAACCCTGATATATTGTATATGTCTTCTAACTCGCATCTGAATGGGACCCCCCCAAGTTAAAGAGGAATCGGCGCCCTTGGCTGGACCTCTCTAACTTTAGGATACAATTTCAAACACTTGCGCAAACTCGTGTTTTGCATTGCCAATGGAAAGTCGGGAAGGAATAGAAAATATCATGCTTTTTAAAACCCACATTATATGTATCTATAACACATCAATCAACTGTTTCGTTAACAACCTTGGTTGGCCCCTTCATGGTCCATTCACTGCACTCCCTATCTCCTGGAACTTGTTGTACAGCCGCTTTATTTCTTTGAAACATCTCTTCCTTCCTATTCTATGTAGATACCCTGAGTCAAAGAATAATCGCTGGTGCAGATGTACTCTATCATAAAGAATAAATGCAACGTATACCGCATGGATGCCCAGTTATTCAGTACTTACAATGAAACAGAAATAACTCGTCCCCATAAGGGCAGGTAAATGTGAAAACGTTACAGATGTCCTATATTTAACCAATTGCAAACCTCAATAAATAGGGATGTGTTATATTTATTCCTGTTATATTTATTTCTGTATACTCAATATAGTAATTGTAACGATATAACGTTTAGTAGAATCATCACAAGCGTTAGTGGAATATTTAATGTAAACTTCATTTTACAGTTAAGTGAGATCAATCTATTTAGTAGTCACAGCACGCGGCTGGATGATATCCCAGTAAATTCTTAGAAACTTTCGAAGTAGTGTGCGATCACGAAATACTTACTAAAGATAATTGTCTTAAAGTTACTTCACATTCCTTGTGCCATCTTATTCAGCTAAGTTCTACTAGACCAGTGGTTCTCAATCTAATTCCTATCACGAAAACATTTTATCACATTCTCTAGCCAGCGACCCCCTTATAGTTTCTGGTTTGTGATAAGGTTGTGTGGAATTTTTATTATACCTATTGACAGAGATCGCATGATATCCGCCTACTTCTATAATAGTAGAGTGCATTTCTTATATGTAGTGGATACAGTAACTTGCCCCAAAAGCGAAGGGATTAAAACCAAATTTGGTAAGTTCATTCATATTATAAATATCGAATCCGATCCGTCATACTATTTTAAAATGGAGGCCGTTTGAAAACTTTAAAACTTCACAACTCCCTTACTTTCGGGTCATATGATAAAAAAATAATAAAGTGATTTCTCATTCTGGGTTTAACAAAAAACTTGGAGAGTTGATTAAAAAGTTATTGAGTATTTTAAATGACTTGATAATGTGCGGCACAAAGATTGAACCGGACATTGCCGCACTAGTAAAATCATACCATGCTCAGGTATTTCGTTAGCTTTCAATTTTAATTGAATTCAATATGCAGGCTTTGTTGCATTTGTATTTTTCTGGTATTTTAATATGCTGTTCTCATTAGTTTCATATCGTACCCCTTTCGTTTAAATTGATTTCTAAACGACTCGCCACCTGCTAAAATGTCTAGTAGACCTATTTTTTCTTGTTGTTAATAGTATGTATAAACGTAAATTATGCCTATCAGAACAAAATTCAAAATAATATTTAAAAATATTTTCTGGTAGGGCCTATTAGATTCTGACTATATTTATCCCTTCCGCTTATCTTCGCCACACCCATGAAAATTTCCTGCGGCCCTGCTAGCGGAATCGATCCCCAGGTTGAGAATCCCTCTACTAGACCATAAAAGTTGCGTTGTATTTGTACAGTCCCCAGCAAAAAAAACTGCAACAGGAGCATGTAAGTTTATTGTGAAACTACACCTAACAGCGCAGGAAATCAACATAATGTTTACGTGGCACGACTCACGTGAGGAAAAACCTCTGCGTCCTCCCCTGCACGCTTATTTTGGAGCAAAAGACTTCATCCTTTCATAATAAACTTTCCTGCCCGTTGCAGTTTTTTTTTTTTTTTTTTTTTTTTTTGCAGACTGTACAAAGAAGTGTGTTCCTTTAGGCAAAACTTTGAAATTGATTTTGTTTAGGAATATTGATAAACAAATCAAAGACAGCATTCACAATTCTAACATTCATGAGTTTCATGGGCCGCAGTGGTTCAGTAGTTGAACGTTCACCTATGGTGTGTGTGGTAACTGGTTCGATCAAAGTTCGCGTCAAATAAGCTTAGTGGTGGACAAACACTATGTGCGATGGTTTTCTCAGTCTTTTGCATTTTCTCCCATGTTAATTCATTCTAGTATAGCCTACCCGACATGACGGTAGACCGAAATATTTCATTTCGTAAGAGTATCATAGAATTTGTTGTGTTCATACATAAAATTCTACATTTATTTCAACAGCATTAACATGTTTCTAGGGTTATTGCAGCTTTCCAGTTTGGATTATTTGCACTATTATTGACGTTTAAACAAATGAAATTTTCCTTAATAAAGTATTTTCTCCGAATGTTTTCTAGGTAGTTCACTGCTTTCATTGTCCTAACATTTTCATCTAACTTCTAACACTTCCTCATTCATTTGTCGTCTACCTCAACTTCATTTTCATAATCCCCTTTCCCAGCTTCATCTAGGACACCCCGCGTTTCTTTCTATCATTCTTTAGTACCATTTTCCTCCATGCCGTGTATATTATAGCAAGAAATTTGTAGATAAGAACCTAAACAATTGGCCTTTGTTCATACTCCAAGAAAGGGATTTCGTGGAGATCAATTTCATGACTGGATGTTTGGTTTCAATTATACGTAACGAAAAGTGGTATTTTGTTAGTTAAGTAATTTTCCCAAGTTATGCATACATAAGAATGCCAGAAAAAACATTTATACATTAAAATCGCTTTCAGGGTAAAGTAAGATCTTCCTTAATTATATAACATACTTGTTATAATCCGACGTAAATGTACATAAGACATATATTTACTTATTATGTTTCGTTTGGTACTTCATTTCATGTTTTCGTTCTGTTTTGTTTTTCATATCACATTCTTCTATTTACAATTCTGTACTTTTTCTCACTGGCCCCAATCCCGGGGAGATGAGTGGGACATGTTCCCTCCAATCTTGGAACTGAGGGGGACTGTCTCCCCCAATAATTCGATTTGAAATACGTTTGTTGGGAGAAGTGAGATTATTTGTGGCCAACTAACACAAAGCAAAGTGCGTTGGGCCGTAGTAGAGCGTTCACCTCTGGTGTTTGGGGTCCCGGGTACGATCCCAGCCCTCGCCAAGTGAGCTTTGAGGTGGACAAACACCGTGTGCGTGGATTTTCTCGGGGTCCTCCCTTTTCCTGCCACTTTCTTCATTCCACCATTTCATTCATTACTCATCATCACCGTCTCCTACGTAAAACTCAAAGATTTCATTTCATTTTTACAAACGAAAGTGCTATGAAATTGATGTCCCCACAGAAAAGCCTCAAATATGATCGCCCCCCACTGTTCAAGACGACTCTGATACATGTTTCGAACACCACTTTAAAAAATTACGGGAACGATTCTACCCTTCCCCCCTCAATGTTGAAGACAGATTTGCGCCGCTGCTTCCTCTTATATTTTCTAATATGTATTGGGAAATGATATTTTCTTTTCAGAAATCTAGGTGTAAGAAAAGAAAACATCTCAACACTCACTTCCCTTTAATAGAAAACTGTTCATTTTTCTCAATAGATGGGAACCAAGAAATGTGATTTGTCCTCTCCAATTGCAATCTTTCTTTTAAATTCCATAGTTAGCATTTCCCATGTACAATGCGATGAATATTTTTTACGAAAAACAAGTGACCAGTTTATTTTGGATATGCCACTTTTTTAAAAAAACAAATACCTTTATGTGTGAGCACTCTCAAAAAGAATTTTTAATAATAAGGTACAAAAACCTAAAATGTATGAAAAAGTAAATAATTTTTGCATATATCATAAAAAAATTGCTTAAGATTCAAAATACTTCTGTTTAAAACTGAAGATATATGTTATGTATATTGCTATGCGTCAAGATGTGTTTATACTTATAAACACTCCTTATGTCCACATATACTGAACTATGGGTACTATTATTTATGAATATTACACATTTTCCTGAAAAGGTAAATAAGGAGAAGATAATAATAAGTTAGATGAGAGGAACGGGAAATAAACAAGGAGTGTTGAATGCAGTAGGAAAAAAATAGAGTTTTATGTTACTGAGGACGGGAAAACGTTCCTAAGATATTTTTAATTAAGAAATGTTAATAAATTGAATTTGACAATGGTGTTTAGAAATTAATGTGGGAACATTGTTAGAGTGTTGGACTCATACCTGAGTGGTCCCGGGTTTGAGATCCAGCCAGTCTTCCCAAACTTCGGCGTCTACCTAGCATCGTGAGGCAAACTGAGGAATCACGTGAAAACAAGACGTGACGGCAACTACGTCTAGAAAGCTTCTGGTGCCTCTGTTAGGGACTGATCACTTGCTAGCCGCTAGGCTAGGCTTAGTTCAGCCAGTCGCTAGCGGACCGTGCTGGAACAGGCTTAGGCTCACAAATGAGATGTTAGGTACGCCATTTTTTTTGTTTAGAAATTAATGTAAACGACTTGTACGTCAGGAATATAAATTAAAGAGAACTGCAATATATCAATATTTAAGTTTCAAAATCTTACTTGATAGTGAGGAAAACTATATTTATTAAATAAGTTCATAGTCTATTCATACATGCACTCCAAAGTACGTCCGCGCGATTTCAGCTAAGTAACTGGAACATTGAACGTTCTTCAACTTCTTAATTTCGTGTATTACTACATTAATGATCATTTATGTCATGATCATTTATGTCATATACATTCCTTTCCCTTTTGTCATGCATAATGATTTTTAGCATGCTACAATGACTTGAAATTTAATTTGTAGTAGAAATCATATCAACTAACTTGAAGCAAAAATCAAATTATTTATAAGTTAGAACTAGTAGTTGAAATTTATGTTTGTTTGCACTCTGACCAATTAAATCAATTATACTTATTTAACAAGCTTAATATTATACTTGACTGAGCTCTCCAACGATAAGTGGTGATTCAAGTTTAAAATTATGTATAACTTCAACTGTAATATATGCGTTGCACACACACAGTCTTGTCTTAAATACCAAGACAAATATCTGAAACAACATGTTTACTAAGGTTGGTCACTTAGATCTTTCTCAACTGCATATGAAGTAATAGCCTACTATTTAAGATTGGATGTGAATAAAAAAATAATTGTAACAAAGTTCAGTCATAACGGAACACATTAATGCTTTAAATTGTAAGAATAGAACGAAAGTAGATTATATAAGTACTATAATTATGGTAATAATAAATAACTGAATGTCTCTAAAGTTAATTTTTTACTAAACTATTGCATGTGAATCGTATTTTTATGAAATGCCATATTATCTCTAATACAAAATTATGACATTAACTTACCTCAACTAGGTAAAACATTATTCCTTATTGATGAACGTTAGATACAATCTTCAGTGCAAGATTATCTCTGTCAGCAACATGATGCTTTTAGTACCCTTTAAAATTATAAGGATTGATTTTCAACTTTTGCGCTGTACGGCATTATGCAATACGTATGTTATGAGAGACAGTACCTAGTGTTAACGTGGGGCACGAGCTATATTTAAGACTTGAATTACAACGACTCACCAAAGGTAGTCGTCAACCCTGGTTCGGCTAATAATATCAGTAACTCTTGAATGGTATTATTTGTTTACACATTAAAATATCTTCCGAGATTACATTTACTAGTATTCTCACCTTTTATATTGAAATTACAAAACGATGATACGTTTTAAACAATTTTATTCGTTGATTCTTGTTGAACGGATATGCACATAGACTGTATTACAATCGTACATGTTAGTTAGGTATCTATCAACAACAACATAGCAACCAACTATATAATAATGTCTATTTTTTCTATATTAAAAACATTCTTCTTATGTTATTTTTAAATTAACATTATATCTGGTATAGTGCTTATGTAGAAGCACTTTCTGCCCAAAAATACAAGTAATTATCAATTTATACAAAGTATCTCGTTGTATAAAAATGTCGCCCGACGATGGGACTGAATATAAAAGTTACAAGGGAGCTTGTTTTTTTTTATGTTTAAGAACCACTGGTCCGTTTATAAGAACAATATTCCATTAATTATACTTTATACATTTTGATCGACCCTCGTATGCATATATAACATTATTTAGTTTTTTTTTTACATGAATACGTTTATACTTAATCTTTTATTCCATTAATGCCTATTTTTGACAATAAAGTTTCAACACAAATTAATATAATGTAAACAATTTTTGTGTTTAATCAATCATGAATTAAATTATAATCCTTCACATTAATAAGAAAGAATTAAAATCATTGGAAAATTATCGTGGGTTAATGAAAATCAAAGAAAATTAAATTGAATAAAAATCAAGAATTAAACGCAACCTACGTTCGAGCGAACAAAAGGAAGAAAATAAATTTATTTCTACACAAACAGAAGACACCCGTTTACATTATTATTATTATATATATATATATATATATATATATATATATATATATATATATATATATATATATATATATATATATATAGTTTCCTTCATTCTTATGTATTTGAGCAAGAATGTCAGGCGCGACTAACTTTTTCACTAGACGCATCCATTTTTCTTTTGTATACTGGGTAGGTTTCCAAACCTTCAACTCATCTATATTACGAAGTCCAATTGACGTACCCGTTTTAGCATTCAACAATTCAAAAACTTTAGGGTTTATTTCCTTAAAACATAAATAAGGACCTGAGAAAATGTCACAAAATTTGTAAATCTTCTTTAACAACACATTACTTTGTGGATGTTGTTTAACAAAAACTAAGTCATTGACCTTGATCCGATATTTTCCTTCTTGCAAAGACTCTACTTGAGAATTACGTTTCAGAAATTTGTTATGTCTTCGGATTTTTACCATATTCACTAAATTGGAAGAATCTACGATTGTTGAATCTTCTAACTTGACATTAAAATGTCGTTCCACAGGGAAAATCAAATCAGAACTGTTATGCACATTAGCAGGAGACACGCCTAAACTGTCTGATATAGAATGATTCAAAAGGTACGTGATTTGACTGACATGTTTGATCCATTCGGCGTGTTTATCTTTACAAAAGTGTCGAAACAACATACCAAAATTGCGATGTACATTTTCTACAACAGAGCTACTAGGATGGTACGGAGTTACAAAATGAATTTTAATATTAGCCTTGTTCATAGCTTTGATGAACACATCACTTTTGAACTGTGAACCATTATCACTTAATATGTGTTCGATAGGACCACAATGTGGAATATATACATTCAAGATTTTATTTATGATAGCAGCGGAAGTTGCTCTACGCAGAGGATAAGCTACTACATAACGTGAAAAGATATCCATGGTTGTAAGTAGATAAGTTTCTCCAGTAGCTGCTCTTGGTAAAGGTCCATATAGATCGATAGACAGAAACGAATGTGGTCTCTCTGGCGTTATTGAGAGCATAGGTTTTTGTACAGCCTGGTAGTTATGTTTAATTCGCATGCACTCAATGCAGTCCTTTGGCAGGTGTAGACAGCATCTTCCAAACTGTTCCTCATCACGCTTTTTCGCTGCAATATAGACCACACCTCCGACCTTAGCCTGAAATATTTTAAAGTCTGGAAGTTATTTCATATATAATTTTTATTGAACAATAAAATTAAAAGTTTAAAGGAAATTGGACAAAACGACATATCATCCATGGTATTGTGAGAAATAATTAAAATGTAACCGGTACGTTTCTTTCTAGGTCTTTGTATTCCTTGCCCTGATTGTTTGTGTATCTTTGGCTGTCCCAATGCCAATGCCTTATCCTCAAAGAATTCCTCTCCAACAACAACAGAGAGGAGAGAATATGCAGACAGCTAACATGATGTGGGGTAAGTTTCACATACTTTCTCACTAAGTGCAGAATTTATCTTCTCGTTTCTATTTATATTGGAGAGCATATCTTTGGGAAATTAGATATGCTCTTAATTCAATATTGCAGACTTCAAATAAACTACACATTATACTTATCTAGTTGATTTTGCAGCATGACTTAGTCAAGCACTATCCATTGTTTATTCACTTCTCTGCTAGAGTATTATCCTTTTCTTAATCAGAAACACTGTTTACTTAGTATTCATATCTAATTAATACATTGTTTGAATCCACTAATTGAAATGTTCGTTCTCCGCACGGGGTTTATGAAAAATATTGTAATGATATATTAGAATACCGCTTCAAACGCTACGATATATATTTCAAACAAACTAAAGTTATTAAAAAATAGATAAAAGAAAATTCCTCTCAATTTGATTCGCCCATTTCAAACAAATCTTTAGACAAGATATTATGGAAAGCTATATCGGAAATTAAGATATTAATATACAAGTTGGTCACCGTTTCCTTTTTAGAAACATAATTTCCGAAAACGCCAGTCCAGTAGCTAGTGGGCGTGCCTCTAGTGCATATAGTCCCGAGTTCGATTCCCAGTGCGGGAGCACGAGAAAAGTAATTTCACAATCACTCGTTTTCAGTGATCGTAATCCTTTAAGTGGGACGCTAAGCTAAAGAATATTTTTAAAGAAAGACATTCTTGATGACGATATACGACGCCGTCACTTCGTTTTAATAAGAAGTTTATGAGTTAATTTTTATCTTCTGAACTTTAGAGAGTAGTAATGTACCATATTCTTAAAAAAGAGGAAAACTATTTTTCCCCTTCTTTAGGATGCATATTTTAATTAGAGTAGAGTTATAAAAGAATATGGATTGAACCAAATGGTAAATATAGTCGAAAATTCATTTCTAGTAATTTAGCTGTTTCTTCGTTAAAGGTCTACATACAAATAGTAATTTGATATTTATATATGGAGATGAAATTCATCAGAAATTTCGACATACAGCGCAGGGAAATGTGCAGTAATATAAAATAAACAGAAAATACATTTTAATCTTTACAGCATAAAAGAAAACAGAGAAAGATAAATTAGCTGCAAACATTGATTCTGCCAAAAGATCGCAATTAATAATTCATGTTTCACTGATTTAAAGAGAACAGTTACCTTATGTGTATTATATCCAACATTAACCTTAATATTAGTTTTAACATGTTTTAAATCATTTTATATTTGTTGGGCTTTATCAAAAACTTCTTGAGTTTTCTTAAGTTGATCACTTGAGGTTAAGCACCACCTATTCGTGACAAATATTGAGTTGAAATTTGATTACGAAACAAGATAGATCTTGAAATTTCTCGTGCAGAAAGAAGCTATGAAAAATATAAGTAATAACTGACTTTGTAGAAAATACTTGTGGATAGTGAAATAAAGAAATGTTGCTCTAATTGTTTCTTTTGTCAGAATAAAAGTATTTTGCATATCAAGTTAAGACAAGAAATGATAAAAAAAAGTAGTTATAATATGAATAATGTGACGTATTGAAAATAAACTCATACACATAAATAATATTTCCCGTGATGTTATATTGTCAATTTTAAAATTATATATGTAATCTTATTGCAGAAAATGTATTTAATAACGCAACATACCAAATGTTTATATTTAATTGTACTTATAAATGTCAACTTTTTAATTTCAGGATTCCCATGGTTTTGGGGTTAAATCAGCAAACACATTATGCAAAGGACAAAATGATTAAAAAGGAAATATAAATTTGATTTACGGTTCTACAATTGTATACATGTAAACGCTGATAGACTTTTTCACACTACTCGAAACATTTGTTTGATTTGAAGATGAAAATTATTTTTGTACCTGCTATAAGAATAGAACTGGCTGCACGAATAAAACTAATATAAAATTCAAACTAAATTTAGGAAATTATTCCTTAAGTGTCTCTATCACACATTAACCCCTTCATTTAAGCCACTTCTTTTTCTACTTTTTTTCTAACAAATAGAAAATAAGGACGCTTATTTTATAAGAATGACATTAATTCCCATTCAGGTTTCTGTACAATATAAAATATTTGAAAATGGATTTTATGTAGTTAATAAAATTTTCTGAGCAGTATATTAAATTCTTTTACAACTTTGTACTATTTGTTATTAACTTAGTAAATAATTTACAAAATACTACTAGTGCCACTATTATTACAAATAATAATAATAATAATATTTATAATAATAATAATAATAAATAATAATAATAATAATAATAATAATAATAATAATAATAATAATAATAATAATAATAATAATAATAATAATAATAATAACCTGAAATTCAAAACATATGCTATTTGAAGCATATTGCATGTTCGTATTCAATTCTCTTCATATGCCTTCTTCCATTACATTTGAATTAGTAGTTTTGAAAAGGTGATGAGTCAGAAAATGACAATTTTGCTTTAGACCAACTTTTTATTTATTTATTTTGTAACAAAAATTGCTCACTATGAATTGTTTATCTCATACAATGATAAGAAAAACTCTACTTTCTCAAACAGAGGTCGGTCAGTTCATCAGAAGTTTCGAGAATTAAAGAATCTTTTTCCATGTTCTCATAACTTTACTTACCTGACTCAAGACATTTCAAAACTACTGATTCAATTATAACTGAACACTTGTGTCGGAGCTAGTTATAAAGTATGAGAAGAAACACAATCTAAATTTCAGAATGAAGCCTTATATCAAATGAATGAATAAACGTAAATCAAATAATTTTAATTCATAAACGAATTTCTTCACTTATCTCAGCTCTTGGTATCGTATATACATATCTGCCAATATGTTCTATGGTATATTCAACATTCCTCCATCATGTTGCTTCAAAAATGAAATAACAACTCTATATTAGTTCTCACTGTGGACTAAAAGTAACGAAATGTAGAGACAGATGAAAGCATGTGAGACAAACTTACACTATTTACCTAATCTAATTATTTACTACTTTTCGGGGATGGTAATATTCTCTTCATCGTGTCCACAGAAATAACCATTTGAGAATATCTCGAGAGCATTGCCAGAATGAACTTAATTTTTTTTCTTATTATCTTCTACAGGTTTTCTACCAATTGTTGTATGCACTTTATTATTATACTCATTAAATAACACTACTCAACAAATTTTAACTTTTTTCTGCCACATGAGAAAAAACACCTGATCTTAAAGGAACTTTGGCCGCTGAGTTCGAATCTGCAATCGGTTTTTCTCTATCACGCATAGTTTTCCCGTAACAGAGGGATTTTCGGAAAATTTCCCGCCAAATTTCCCTTTTTCTTCATTTTTGTACCTCTAGCTCGGATACCCTTAGGTATATAAACATACAAATTATATTCTGGGTTAGCTTGATTTATATTTAGTAAACCCTGTAAGTTTCATCTGAGTCGCATCATTCTTCATTGGAAATAAATATATTTCTATAAATATATGCTATGTGTACTGTCCATTTTACCATATACAATACGTGCAGAAAAATCACATGTAACTTCCACGGGAATTACAATATAAGCAATATTTATACTTCATTGGATTTGTAATGAAACATACTTTACAATGATGTATACACCATGTCCGCCATTTTTATAAGAGGGAAATTCTAGAGGGATTTTACAGGAAATTCCCTAAAAAAGTAGATTTTTTGTCTCATGTCACTGTTCATATAGTGATACAGAAGCGGGAATTGCGCCAGAATATAGATTTATATCAATTCAATAAATCTATAGCTCATTAGTGAACAAGGTTTTTGCCACATGAAAGAAAACATCTGATCCTAAAGGAACTTTGGTCGCTGAATTCGAAAGTGCAATCCGCTCCATCACCCACTGTTTTTTGCGTGACAAGGGGAGGGAGATGAGAAATTCCCTCAAAATATACCTTTTTTCCAAACTTTCGTACCACTGGCCCTTGAAATATAAATACAAAAATGACACCATATAAAACTTTGATTTATACTTAAGAAACCTCGCAAGTTTCAGAACAATCGCATTATTATTTCTAGAGAAATAAATATAGCTGCATGTATGTTGTTTGTACTACTTATTTTAAGACGTGATGTAGCGTTCTTTGCATCGAAAGAAAAAAACACAATTTCATTTACCCATACAGGCACAAATACGAAAAATGAGAGTATACGACATGGAGTAAGAGGTATGTGTTTTTTTTACCACCTGGCATGTAATTGCATTGATACAGCTGTACAACAACACGTGTTTAGCTGATGCAATAAAGCTGCGCAAAATCGGACTCTACTGATAAATTGTCAGGTCCATGGCAAATAGATAAGGAAGTGTTGTATAACTGCATGCATATTGTAGGTTTAGTTTTAATTTTGATTTACCTGTGACAAGTGGTCGTAAGTGCGTGTGCGTGTTTGTTTTCTTTCTCCGCTATGAGATCGCGGCGTGCGTGTATAAACTCACCAAACATTTTCTGTTACGTGTGTGGAAAATATACTGTGAAAAGTCAGCGCCGTGCATTAACAGAACGTTAAAATAAGCTTATTATAGCTATTTTAGGTGTCATGTGGGTGATCAAGACAAAGTGTGGGCTCCCCATGTGTGCTGTGTAACATGCTATTCTACTCTTATTAAGTGGAAAAGTGGCGATAAAACTCGAGCTATGCCTTTTGCGGTGCCAATGCTCTGGCGAGAACCAACCAGTCATGCTGAAGACTGTTATTTCTGTCTAACAAAACTTTGGGGTCATTCTAAACGAACAAAATCTAATATTGAGTACCCAAATGTTCCATCCACTCTAAAACCCATACCACATGGACCTGAACTCCCAATCCCTGATCCATACGCTCAGTCAGAAGAATCTTCTCCAGCAGAAGAGCAAGTAGATGAGTTGCCCGAACCATCAACTTCCTTTGATCCAAACTATAGCCCAACTAAAAACACACCTCTTCCTTTTAACCAGTCCAGACTGAATGACTTAGTGAGGGATCTAAATCTGACTAAGCAACAAGCTGAGTTGCTAGGATCGAGACTTCAAGAATGGAATTTACTGGCTCCTACCACCAGAATTTTAATTTTCAGCAACCGACATGAACAATTTTCAGGTTACTATATAATGCAAAATTCCCTCTGTGCATGTACAAATATAGAAGGTTTAGTGGATGCACTCGGTTTCCAACACATCCCTGAAAAATGGAGGTTGTTTATCGACTCCTATAAAACAAGCCTTAAGGCTGTTTTGCTACAAAATGGGAACACTAAACCATCAATTCCAATGGCATATTCCGTAGAGATGAAGGAAACCTATGAAAGTTTGTCTGTGTTGTAGAGACCTGCACGGGCCGAATTTTTCGGCCCGAGCCCAATCCAGCCCGAACGTACCTAGGCCCGACCCAGCCCGGGCCCGAAAACGTTTGAAGATTTTCGGCCCGAGCCCGGCCCGGCCCGATAAGTTTTTCAAAATTATTGGCCCAAGCCCGGCCCGGGCCCGACAAATTTCAAAAGTTTTTGGCCCGACCCCGGCCCGATAATTTTTTTTAAATTAACTCGAGCCCGAATCTTTCTCAAAATTTAGTATTAAATTTGACCTAATCCTCAGAAACATTTTCTACACTTTGTTTCACAACCTGACGCTTCCCTTCCGAATGGTACCATTGCCTCCTAGAACTTTGCCTGTCATCGAGAGAACAAAAACTCCATTCCCTGTAACAAAAATCTAACTTAATTGATTTTTAGCATAAAGTGAAGGTGGCAATATTGTTTAGCGACAGGCAAAACATTCTCACCCTTTCTTTTTATATTTTGAATTCAGTGAAGGTCAAGGTCAGAGGTCAATTTACCGCATAATACCTTCAATCCTCTATAGTGAAAGGGAGTCGCTAAGCAACACAAACTGTAAATAGCTATTGCATTCTTTGTAACATTTTTCACGGACACACTTCTTCAACGTTTGGCTTTATTCCAATTATCGTTTAACTAAAGTCAATAATTATTAAAGAATTGAAGAGAAATCAGTGTCGGCCAGCCCAAGCCCGGCCCTGCCCAAAGAAATAACAGAGTCGGCCCGCCCAAGCCCGCCCGTGCAGATCTCTACTGTGTTGTTAGCTGTAATACATTATAACAAGTACTGTTGGCAAATTTGTGGTGATTTAAAGGTCATTGCTATATTACTGGGGCTTCAGGGAGGATTTACAAAATACTGTTGTTTTCTTTGCTTGTGGGACAGTAGGGCAACTGAATCACACTACATTCAAAAAGAATGGTCCCCAAGAGAAACATATATGCCACGGAAACACAATGTTAAGTATTCTCCCTTAGTTAATTCAGAAAAAATTCTGCTGTTGCCTTTAAATATAAAATTAGGCTTAATGAAAAACTTTGTTAAGGCCATGGACACGAATGGAGAAGGTTTTGCGTACCTTAGAAGTCAGTTTCCAAAACTTAGTGACGCAAAAGTAAAAGAAGGAATATTCGTCGGGCCCCAAATTCGGAAGCTATTAAAGGACAACATCTTTCAGACAAAGTTAAATAATGATGAACTATCCGCCTGGAGAGCTTTCAGTAAAGTGGTGTATGGATTTTTGGGAAATCATAAGGCAGAAAATTACCTTCAATTGGTTCAAGAGCTTCTGGATAGCTGTCAAAGGTTAGGATATAGAATGTCCCTGAAAATTCACTTTCTTCATTCTCACTTGGAATTTTTCCCCGAGAATTTAGGAGCTGTAAGTGACGAACAAGGGGATCGATTCCATCAGGACATTCAAAAATGGAGCAATGTTATCAAGGTAAATGGGATCCTCATATGATGGGCGACTACTGCTGGTTTCTAGTTAGAGAAAATGACTGGCACTACAAAAGGAAGAATTAATTGTAAGTACAAATGTTTTATTTTCATTCTTTGTAAAGCAGTTGTGCATTTGATCCATTGCGAGTTATTGATATTTGTTTTTGTAGACCAATATTATTTTTTTGTTTACTATCTTGAATAACGTTTAAAAGGCGTGGAAACTAACAATTTTGTTGTATACTTTTGGAGTTAAAGATCAGTTTTTCAATAGAATTAATCTGGCGCAATTCCCGTTTCTGTATCACTATATGAACAGTGACATGAAACAAAAAATCTACTTTTTTAGGGAATTTCCCGAAAAATCCCTCTAGAATTTCCCTCTTATAAAAATGGCGGACATGCTGTATACATCATTGTAAAGTATGTTTCATTACAAATCCAATGAAGTGTAAACCTTGCTTATAATGCTATGCTTGTAATTCCCGTGGAAGTTACATGTGATTTTTCTGCACCTATTGTATATGGTAAAATGGACAGTACACATAACATATATTTATAGAAATATATTTATTTCTCAATGAAGAATGATGCGACTCAGATGAAACTTACAGGGTTTACTAAGTATAAATCAGGTTAACCTAGAATATAATTTGTATGTTTATATGCCTAAGGGTACCCGAGCTAGAAATGAAGAAAATGAAGAAAAAGGGAAATTTGGGGGAAATTTCCCGAAAATCCCTCTGTCACGGGAAAACTGTGCGAGATAGAGAAAAACTGATTGCAGATTCGAATTCAGCAGCCAAAGTTCCTTAAAGATCAGAATTCTTCTTTCATGTGGCAAAAACCTTGTTGACTAGTGTAATTCTTTAAATATATCTGTCCACTTATAATTTCCTTGAGTACTATTTTTTTTTAAAGTTTTGTTTAACAGTTCTCTTATAACATTCTACAATATGTTGTTTTACGAAGACATGCTCATAATGCAGGACTCAAAATTAAAAAAAAAAAAATCGCAAAATTTCATCACTCAATGACTTACGGCTCCCTAAATCTCCCGAAATCTGAACTCTTTTGTTTAATATCTGAGAAACGATGGCCAATCGTCTATGCCATCAAAATAAGAAATGCGTCCAATATGAAGAAAAATAGTTGACAAGGTACGTATTACGTCAAATAGCACTCTCATAACGGGAATTGTTATATAGGAAAATCCTATTCAAAAGACATACAATGTATGGAATGACGAGAAAATCAACTTCTAGATGTAATATTGAAATCACGGACGTGATTTCTTTTTTTTTTTTTTTTTTTTAAAGAAAAAGAAAAAGAAAATGCAATAAGTTAATATAAAGTTTTAAGCTTCGAATTTCCTTAATGACAGCTTCATTATTAAACTAATAGTGTTCACAATCGTCCGATTTTTTACCTCACTCCCAACCAATGTTACACGATGTATTAATCGCACAACGGATTTCTGATTTATTTCCAGGCCATGTGAGTTTCTCTTAACGTAAAACTCATATGCATGTGTAGTCTTGAATATCACCTGTTTCCTTCCACATGTCCATCCTACCAATTATTTCATATCTATAATTACCATCCGTCTCGTTAGCCTAAATGACATAGTCGTGGGTAACTCAATTTAAGACTGTTTAATTTTGCATAAACACTGAAATTTAAAGAGATTTCAGGAAATGATATGTGACAATTATGGAACTTAGTAACATGTCGGATATACCCATAATCATTTTCACACAGCCTTCAAAATGACCTTATAGATAAAATTAATTCTAGGATAAGTACAATAGACATGTGAGCTACAACTAACCATATCATAAATGAAATTCTATTTTTTTCAAGTTACTGATCTACGCATTCCATTAGAAGTCCTATTAGCGTGAGAAAATAATTACTATGCTACATTAAATGACGCCTAACTACACAAGGACAAAATTCAATTACTAGCGAGAATTATGGAAATACGACTCAGAAACTTAACCAATGAAATCCTACCCAGAAAATTAATTCAATAAAATTACGTGTAGTTTATTTCCTTGGCATAATTTCTGTGTACAATTGCGTGAAACCATATATTTTACTAGATATAACGAGCGGCTGATTATATACCGCAAATTAACTCTTAGATAATTTTGAGGAGAGAGTTGTCTCGCACGATTAAATACAAACGACTTCAATAAAGTTCCAAGGGTCATGTCCTCAATGAAGGAGAGTAGTAGTGTATCTTGATTTTTAAAGTTTACAGGAAAGCAATTTAAAACGACTCATCTAACACTAAATCGTGCTAATCACTTCAAGATGCATAATTTAAGAAAGTTTATATATCAGTTTATAAAATAAATTAAGCTAAGAACATTTTATAGTTAACTGAGGAAGGTAAATAAGGATAGATAGTAGTTATAACCCAAAATAACATTTTCTACTTACGCCTCTTTACCAACAATTTCATAAAATGATAAAAATCACGCGTACAAAGGTGATGCCACGCGAACATTCTACATAGTTACCACGTCTATTAATGCATTTCTTGACTTTTTGCTACAGCGACTGGAAACTGTTGGAGAAGTAATCACTTTGGATTCCATTCACTTCCCTCTTCACGGAGTCTTGTTGGATTTACTTCAGTAAATTGTCCTTGAGGTGCAGTCAGGCCGGTAGCTAGCCCAAAAATGTAGGGGTGCTGGCTGAAGTTAGGGGGGAAGATCCAACCATACTATAGTTTATCATCGTATTATAGTTCATTTGCAAGCCTACCGTGAAGATTTTAGGGGGCAGGGAAAATTTAGGGGGGTCCGGCCCCCCTAGACCCCCCTGGATACGGGCCTGGGTGCAGTTACAACGTCAGCAAACCTGATGACACTGATCCACTCTTTGGCCAAAGAACGCCTGCCGGAATTTCAGTGTGCGAAAAGGTATTGTCATGAATAAGTCTCCTGACGTCACTGAGCTGACTCATCGTGATCTAACAGGTTGATTTTCTGAAGGAACTGCTTCATGTGTCTAGATATAATTTGTCATCAATGTCTGGCCTACTGAAAGAAATGCATGGTGAGTGCGGTCTTTTGCATGATAAAAGTTAATTACTGGAAACCTGATTCGTTATTTGTGCATGGAAACCTTAGTTTCTATTGATTCGTATAACGAGATTCACGTCAACCATTATTGTTTGGTAATATGGTCATTTTTGAACCATTATATTTAGTTCCCGTTGACAGTGGTTTTCAGGAAATCTCACAAAGAATCGTCTGTCATGATGAAGTCTTTGCATAACACTGATTTGTTGTAATCTACAATCAGTTTGCACAGAATAAAACGAATATGCAGATTACTTTTCAAAATGGTTATAGATGGTACGCCCAGTGATATTCCTTTTGAAATGGCGGACTATGCAAATTTCCCACAGAATCAAACAATTATCCTAAACAAAAAAGGTCCTCATGCAGTTCACGGCTTTATAATCTCCTCTGACGTGAAATGTCTTCCCGTTTACTCTTCGTTTCCCCCCAATCCTTCGCTCGCACGGAAGCATTTTTGCACACCTAAATATACATATTTCTGACAAATCGTTTATAGTGATTACGTGTACATGCTATTTTCTGTGGCCATGCAACCTGATATGTTGAAGATTTAATCTGAAATATTTAATCTTAATTAAGTCATAGTAGTAAGAGACAAAGAATGTTAACAGAACTACAAGAATTTCAACAAACATAAAAGCACACAATTTTGAGACCAGCTACCGCACGGTGGCTCGCATTGGAACACTGCATTCAGAGAATTTTAGAACAATAGGAGACACTCATTTTTTTTTCTGAAAGTCCAACTGGAAGATAAATATAGAAGAGCCGAGATATATGTCATGAATAAAATAATACATTTGTAAAAGCTTATTGGAATTCGCTTTCAAAGTCTTGACTGGAAGACAAATCGGAAAACGATCCATTAGGAAGACCTAGGAGCAGATGGGAGGACAATATTAAGATAGATCTCGCAGAGATTGGAATACAAAGTAGAAACTGGATGCAGTTAGCTAAGGATAGATGTCAGTGGAGAGCTTTTGTGAACGTGGCATTAAACCTCCTGGTTCCATTGGTCATAGAGTTAGTTAGTTATTAGAATTCACAAAATTTGCGCTTATTTTAATTCTGCTACTGCTTTCTTGCAAAGTACATGTAGTTTGATTTCTCAGTTACAATCTGAAAGTTGAAGATTGGCAAGTCTATTGTGACAATATTTAAGAAAGTAGAATCTTTTTCTTAAAACAGAAAAGAATGATTGTCTACATCCAAGTAGCTTGCTTCGAGTTGAAAAGCGTTTCTTCGTGTTTATTGTGAGAAGTTCTTGGCGACCATACCTGTGTGTACAGCTTCTCTTTGTACGTTGCAATAAGGTGTAGTTGTTCGGATGTGTGGGGTGTACTTACATACAGCTGCAGCACTTGGCATGCCATCGTTAAGAGGCCTCATCCCGGCTAAATTAAAAATACCGCTAATTTTACAGTAATTATATGATACCTTCAAATTAATAAAAGATAATTGAAAACTGAAACAAAAGCGCCCTAGACAATATTATTTTGCGTGAGGTACGTTTATAGGGTGTCTATCGATCACGAAAATCATGAAAAAGTCACGAAATCAGAAAGTCATGAAAGTCCAGAAAAATCACGAAATTTAGCTTTTAGTTCACGATTCTTTATCTGCACAAATGTAAGTATATACCGGAAAATTTTGTTCTATAAAACATCAAAACTCACCACCAAAAATGTGTATGGTCAGATTCAGACGCTACCAAGTCGCAAGCAAAGAACTCTTCTATCGCATGCATTAAAATACAGCCTAATTCACAACCAAACTTTCTCTTGAGAATGTGTAATTTTATTGTTGGGTAAAGAAAAAGTCACTAAATTTAATTTTGGAATTATAGTAGACTCCCTGTGTTATCGCAAGTCTCATAGTGACTTTCCGTTTTCATCCGTTTAGAAACCCGAAAATAAATGCCGATTTTCAAAATGGCTCGAAATCGAAAGCAGATAAGTGAGTCGTGATAACGGTATCTCATGTAAAATGATATTGTATAGGGCGCTCTTGTTCCACAGTTCGATTATATATTATCTATTTGAAGATATCACATAATTACTGTAAAATTAGCGATATTTTAATTTCGCCGGGATGAGGTTTCTTAACGATCGCGAATGGACAAGTGGTCCGAGCTTTTTCCTCGCTAGACTGCGCAGACAAATATCGCTTTAAAGACCTGAAGAGATATCCGGAAGATATTGTTGGTTCAAGCTTAAATCTGTTATTTAAAAAATCCAGCTGCGGTGGTTGTAAATTCCAGTCCTATAAAGTTAGTGTAATTAATAAAATCTTAGATATAATGCAAAGCTAAACAAATTAATGTGTAATAAAATTTCCATTCATTAGTGTATGATTTGTATAGTTCACCATAGGCCTCATAATATTTATTGGTAATAGTAACCTTTCCACGAGTTCTAGTCTATTATTATTATTTTCTGCAAGTCATAACGTTTTAATTAGTTTCTGCTTTTCACTGGTTTGTATTTTTTTTTTTTTTGTCTTTTTGGAATTTTAGAAAAAGATTTAATTACTTTCTTGAAACAAAAGGAGAGATGAAATTTTGGTGATGGTAAATAAACACGATTTCGGGATCTGAACTCATTTACACATTTCATGTCCTACATATACGAAAAAAAAAGTGATTTTTCAGTATACTGTATGTTCGATTATTCATCGTGATGTGCATTAGCCAAGAGGCCATAACATTCAACTTATTGAGACTAAATTATAAATTTAAGATTCTTATGCGATTCTCCAGGCTCTATTTTTTTCGAATTTTCTTCCTGACCTTAAAGTCAAGGACAGTTTACTGAATGGTGACAACAGAATTTGCAATTTTCTCAAAAGCAGCTCTATCGAATTTTTTATTTCAAAAATTAATTGTTCATAACAACTTTATACTGTGGCGGGAAACTATATCTCTGGGAAAAATCGAAAAGCGGTGGTTTATTGTTGGTAGTATTTTTCTTTTTTTTTACTTTGTTTACTCTATATACTCACAAGTTTACTCTACTTGTCCAGATTTTAGTTACAATGATAGCTTAAGAACGTATCTAAACTTAAGATAGGATAGCGTATTTTTACAAAATGTGTCGAAATACAAATTACACGCCTTTATCCCATCACAGAATTATTCGTCAATATGCACACAACTACGATATTAACATTAACGGTATTAAGAGTTTCATCATCTTGCTCCGATGACAATAGTAATATCCTGATAATTAATATTTATCTTCAGTCATCTTATCCCTTACAGCTATATTTAACATACAGTTATTTTAAACTGTATTATACTTAATTAATTAAAAGAAGAATATTGAAAGGGAAATCAAGTGTTAATTGTGAATCATAGCTGTTTGTTACAATTACCCTTGAAATTAATGTATGATTTCACTCTAACTGACCTGACAATTAATACAATCATTAAGTTTCACATACGATTACACATGACTGGAAACTCCATCATGTATTGTATTTTCAAGGTTTGAATTACATATAAATTCTGTTGTAAAAAATGTTTTTTACATAGAGTCTTATCTTAAGTAGAGAGACAAACACCTGAAACATCATGTTTACCAAGGTAGGAAAATTACACAATTAACACCAGAGGATTACAATTTGTACCTGTAAATGTTGACGTTGATTTTAGTAATTGCTTCTGTCTCTAAATTGTGTGAACTAATACTATCTAAGATCACATGCAATCTAAGTGATATTTGTACTGAAATTAGAATAACGGTATATTAACGTTGAAGTTTAAAAAAAATAGAAAAGAATACATCAAAATATTTATTCAATTTCTTTTTCGGTAATTATTACTAAAATTTGTACTTAAACATTATTTTACCTTTAAAAGATCTGATATGTTAATTCCGAGAAAACCTCAAGATATCAAAAAGAAAAAAAGAATATTATTTCTCATTTAAGAACTTTTGAAATAGGCCAATAATCAAATCTGATACTAATGTGCCAATTTCAATTTCTATGAAGTTCCTAATGTATCCTTTTAAGTTTTACTTTTTGTGGTTTACGTTATTCCACACCTTTCATTTCCTTCATAGGAAAAAGTACGAATCTAAGTTTAAGATTTGACATCTTGTATGCCCACTTATTGCAAATTAGAGTTTTTGGCATGAACCCAATGAGAAAACAATAACACAATTCTAGTAAATCCTTGTTATTTAGAAAAAGCTTTTCACCGCGTGAATTAGGAATTGTTGTTCGGAGTTCTGAATAAGATAGGGTTAAAATGGAAGGATCGAAGATTCATAACAAACTTATACATGAACCAACAAGTAAGTGTTAGGATAGGGGAAGAACTGACGGAAGAGAGTGCAATTGGAAGGGGAGTTCGGCAAGGATGCCGCCTCTCTCCAATACTATTTAATTTCTATCTAGAAGAGATTGTGAAAAAGAGTTTAGATGATGATGGCGGCATTTCGGTAGGAGGTTTAGATGCATAAGATTTGCAGACGATATGACACTTATTGCAAAATCTGAAAAGAAAATCAATAAAATTTTAGAAAAAATTAGGAAGGCTTTGAGGAATATGGGATGAAAATAAATGTTAGAAAGACAAACGCCATGGTGATGGGAACGAAGAGGTCTGTGTGAAATATAAAAGTGGGAGGGGAGAAAATAGAACAAGTGAATAGATTTCGATATCTGGGTTGTATTCTTAGTAATGATATGAAGTGCCAGATTAAAAAAAAAAGCAAAGATGGGAACGGCGAAATAAGAATTTAGAAAGAAGAAAAGTCTGTTTTGTGGGACCTTGAATAAAGAGTTGAGAAAAAGACTCATAAAATGCTTCGTGTGGAGTATTGTACTGTATGGGACAGAAACGTGGCCATTATTTAATAGTGATGAAAATCGACTGGAAGCCTTCGAAATGTGGGTGTGAAGAAGAATGGAAAAATGGTTGGGTCGAACGGAAAACGAATGAGAGGGTGTTAGAAATGGTGGGTGTGAAAAAAACACTTTTAGATATTATTAAGAAGAGGAAAAGAAACTGGTTGGGACATTGCGTAAGAAGAAATTGTATCATGAGGGACGTCATAGAGGACATGGTTATGGAAAAGAAAGGGATGAGGCGAAGGAGACTACAATTAATGGATGATATAAAAACAGAAAGAGCATACGTGAAGACGAAGAGGTTAACAGAGGACCGTGGAGCATGGAAGCGTCTCAGCTGCTGCAAGTGATCTGCCAATAATGGCAGAATACCTATGATGATGATGATGATGGTGATGATGATGATGAAGTAAATCCTCGTACATAACAAGACATCGATTGCTGAAAAAGAATCGATTAGAGTGTTTACTTGCACGTCGATTGATGGTAACTTCAGGTAATACCTCGTATGCCAATGAGATCAATGATGATGAGATTATTCCATATGTGCTGTAATGAGAGTAGGTGTATTAACGTATTTTTAAAGGATAAAGCATGTTTAACAAAGCTTGATATATATTATTACTGTGAATATGCTTAGGTGAAGTGACCTTTTACTGGTCTCCTGAAAAAAAAAATAAATTAGACCTACAAGATTTCATATCTTAAACGACGATATACTAAAAGAGGATTCATACCTACGGCCAGGACTTGAACCCGATGAGGTTGACAGTAATGGCGAGACCGTCATACAAGATTACTCTCCAAGAACAGGTTTTTTGTCGCCACTGTTTCTCCACTTTTCCAAGAGAGATAGAATACTGCACAACAGTACAGTCCCATTAATAATACCTTAATATAAAAACTATTTTAACATATGTCGTACTGAAAAACATAATTTAACAGCTCAAAAAGTTTACAAAACGCAACATCTTCCATGTATTGTAAAAAAATCTTTTCGATTAAGCTCTCTGTGTGTTTGTTTTCCAGGTCTTCTTTTTCCTCGCCCTGATAGTTTGTGTTGCTTTGGCTGTTCCTATGCCAATGCCTTATCCTCAAAGAGTTCCTCTGCAACAACAACAGAGAGGAGAGAATATGCAGACAGCTAACATGATGTGGGGTAAGTCACTACTTTTAAAGACTATAGTGTGTATATTTTCTATTTTTTACTTATTTTATTTAATTAGAAACATCATGTTTTTTGTTTCTGTAATTCCGACGGATACTCAACTAGACTTATAATAGTTATCTACTTCATTTAGTAGTATTATATAGTCGAGGTCAATCCACCCTCTTCACAATTCACCCTTAGAGACTATTTTTTTTTATATTTGAAAATGCTGATTGTTTATAGGATATCCCTAATTAATTAGTTTGTTCTTTGTAAGATCCATTTCGAAGAGTAACAGCAGAACAATACACAGAAACAAATGGATAAAGTAAATGCCCTTATGTTTACAATAGCTATATAATGGGTCATATCTGATTACGTTAAGACTTGTTTTACAAGAAAATTGCAATTAGTATCTCATGATTTGATGCTTCATTGAAAACACTTATTTCATATATTTCTGATGTTTTATTGACAGGTAATTTTAACAAATTATTATTTCATACAAATGTATGACGTTAAATTACTAATTACACGAATAGGTGTAAAAATTAATCAAAGTACTAATGAAAGTATACTTAAAGCAATACGAAAAATTTAGAATATTTGAAGACACCTAATTGAGTTGATTACGTAAACACCAAACTAATTTTATATCAATTGCAAATTTGAATATTATAAAAATATTAAAACACAAAAAAAAGCACAAAAGGACCTTTGGTTAAGCTGCCATCTTCTATATTTTATTTTTCACCTGAAAGTTAATTTAGCGTGTTTCAACATGTTTTCTTTTAAATATTTCGCAATATTAAAAACATTTCAATTTTCTTACATTGTGTCCCTTCCTATATTCTTAAAAATCTCTAATTTTTTACGCATTTTAAGTCAAAACTTTGGTTAAGAATCAAAATTATTGCGTGTCTTAACGGAATCGCTTGTGCCGAAAGTAAGCATCCTAATTAATAAATGAAGAATTACTTCATAAAAATATGGATAATAGTGGAAAGAAGTTTTTAAGCTCATTGTATTTTACTAAAAGCAAATCTAAAAGAAAACTAACTTATAACTCTAGCCTAATACAAAAAAATCTAAATAGAAAGTTACAATATTGATACAAGATATAGACGATCTGCAATAGCTTATTCGTAACTTGAGGTTCATTCACTTATTCATTTTGCACTGATACTTCTTTCACCTGTAGTTTGGACTGATATTTCTTTCAACTGCACTTATTTACACAAGTGTATTAAATAAAGATTACTTACCAGATGTTCCAATATTAGAGTATTAATTGTTTTGTTCGTTTGTTTCAGGATTCCCATGGTTCTGGGGTTAAATCATAATGGACTTCAGACAAAGAATGCCATAAGACGATTAAGAACGGAATATTGAATTTCCCAACGGTTCTATGATATCATATACATAAACATAAGAATTATAATTAACAAAGATCTAGTCATAAAATTAGAAATCTTGATTACCATTCGATAGTGAAAATTATATTTCAACTTTATACAATTGTTGTAAGGTATGGATAACATAAATAAAAGCCAGTTAAACTGAGTCGATGAATTCTGTTTATTTGCAACTTATGTAGTACGTATTACCTATATTTTCAGTATATACATCTTTTTTAATAATGTTCGGTGAATGATCCCGTAAATAGAAAGTAGATACAATATGAATGCAACTAACCTTACTGTCCTTCGACGTAGTCCCATCCCGCAGGTAGTAACCCTGAACAAATCTGTACATGTCCTGGAAAATTTTTGAGAAGTCTTCTTTGAGGATAGTGCTCAGGAACGTCATCACATTTCATTGGATGTCTGGAATATCGTGAAATCTCTTTTCTTTCAACGCAAATTTTAGGCATGGGAACAGGAAGCAGTCAGACAGAAGGAATCCGATCTGGCGAGTATGGTGGATGGTCAATTTGCACTACCCCCTTTTGGGCCAGGAATTGTCTGACGATATTGACTGTGTGAGGCGAACATTGTCATGAACCAGAAACCATGAACCTTGTTCTGATTACTGCGGTCGTACCCTTTATACACTTTTCATAAGACGTCTCAAAATTTCAACGTACCTAGCAGCATTCAATGTCGTCCCTCAGATAGAAATTCCTTGTAGATTATGCTATTACTGTCAAAAAAAGTGATTTGCATTGTTTTGATGCATGATTTTTTTTTTTTTTTTTTTTTTTTGCTTTGACCTTTTTCCGAAGAGGCGATGCAGGAGGATGCCATTCCATGCTTTGGCATTTTGTTTCCGGATCGTGCCTCACACACCAGAATTCATTTTCAGCAACAATAGAGTTCAAGAAATTTCGATTTTCATCCACCATAGCGATAAAATCTTGTGAGTCAAGAAAACCTGCGTGCTTGTGGTCATCAGTCAAGTAATGTGACACGAGTCGACACAACGTTTTCCTTTTCCCTAAGTCGTTGGTGAGGATAAGTCTCGCAGATTCACGGCTAATGTTCAATTCTTCAGCAATCATTTGCACAGTTAATCGGCGGTCGTACGTGATTAATGCCCTCACCTTTTCAATGTTTTCGTCTATGCGAGAGCTTGTCGGACTTCCTCTACAGGGGTTATCAAAACGCAATCCTGCCCTTCTCGAAACCGGCCGAACTACTCGTAAACATACAAGGAAACTGCTTAATCTTCACAAACCTGCACCAGTATATCATGGGTTTCTTTCGGCGTCTTGCCAAGCTTAAAACAAAACTACAAATTGGTGCTTTGTTGGTTCATTTTACTGTTATCAGTTTGAAACCAGACACACTGTCACTCCTTTGGCATAACGCGTCTCACACAGACCACAGTTGACTCAAAACTAAACAACAGTGGGTCCACAATGGCGGCACCTGTAGCTGGTCGTGTGCAGTGTTTTGTTGCGCCAGTGTTGCCAGGTCGAGCACAGCGACTTCATTCACCGAACTTCACTGTCAGAGATTGTATTAAGACTACTAACTAATTACTTATGCATAGTTATTCCATTGCGTACGGAATGTGGATGTCAATTTATAAGAACATCACTGTTCAGTAACCAATTTTCTTTACAATATCATATGTTCGGAAACAAATATTGTTTCATTATCACAATTTTGCAAGTAGTGAATTGTGTACTTTCCAACTTTGTTATACTTGTTATTGACTTACGAAATAATTGAAAAAATACTAATATCATTAGTAGTAGTAGTAATAATAATCGCAAAATAATACGAAAATATCGTATTCTTCTTCGACTGTTTCACATTCGCAAACCTCGTTTTCATTATAATTATAACATAAAGCTTTTAAGGAAGCGAGTTTAAAAGGAATCGTAAATTAAAATAGTAAACTTTATACCAAATAAATGAATCAAAGAAAATTACGAGACCAAGAGAAACTGCCTTATACTCCGAATGGATGTCTCATGGAAAGGCCTTGGCAAAGGGTGAGAACTTTAAGCCTGAGTTAAAACGGTCCCGCTTCAAAAGCGCCCGGGTTTGGTCGCAAAAGAGGTTCTGTCATAAGGGTCCCGGCCAAAATGACCCAACAACAAAAATATCCAGGACAAAACGACCTCCGTCAGAAAAGCCTTACGTTAAAAAATGAGGTCAAAGTATAAAAAAATATTTATTTAATGAAACATATTCTGTCTAATGTACCTGTTTTATTTGTGTCGAAAGATCAAATTGGTAAATCTGTATACAGGGTTAGTCAAATTTATTGCAACAGCCCAATTATAATAATACGCATGGGCGAAATATAAGAAGCAAATGTTGTAAATGGACATTGATACAAAAACAGCATCGAATGAGAGTATGAACTTCATCCCATATATCCTGAATATCGACATAGTGGATATCACTCAATATTTTCTTAAATGAAATGGGTATGTGTGATGCATAAATTTAAGCTAGGTTCTTTCCACAAGATGAGAATGTGAATTCATTTTTTATTTATCTCATTCCTTTAGGAGAAAGGGTGTGCTACGTTTGACATTTGCATATAGTAGATAAAAGTTTCTGGACAGGCAATTAACAACGAGACATATGGACAAAGGAAAAGAAACGATGCAAGTGTGTATTTTCTGTGAAAACTGCATTGAATTAAGGTTTTGACATTATGGTGTCCATTTTGGATACAGGCATATATAATACAACATAACCGTTTTAAATAGAAAGGGATCTGTTTGATACTCAATTTAGGCTAAAAATCATCTTGCAAATGAGAATCTAAACTCATTTTTTACCTTTTGCCATTCCTTTACCAGATAGAGTACTATGTTTGATATTTTTTAAAAAAAACTGAGAATTATTTGAAAGAAGGCTTACAATATTCCTGTGAGTAACTGTACACAATAAATCACAGAGAGCATGAACAAGAGCGCATTACATTTACTTACAGAATCCGTCGATTGTCTGACAAATGGCAGTCCGTCCGGTTGTAAAAAGTGGAAAGTGCACGCTGTAGCGTATAAGGAGAAAGTCTTCTTATTTCGTTCACAATGGCATGTTCTAAGTTTTTCAGCGTGTGTAATATGATATGAGAAACCTTATTTTTAGTGTGCTTATATAGAAAGTTATCCTGGAGTGATTTATCGGGTGATCTTGCAGGCCATTCGATCACACCTCGTCTTCCAATCTACCGTTGTGAAAAGGTTTCACGTAGGTGTTGTCTAACATTCCATCTATGCTTTAGACACTCTTAGGAGTATTGAAATCAAACACAATTAAAGGTATGTGTGGAAACTACAAATGTCAGGAAGAATCTCTTCACAAACCATTGTAAAATACCTATCACCTATCAGATTGCTGTCAATCAAAAAAGGACAAATAATGATATTTTCTATCATCCTATGCAAATATTCTGTTTCTTTGGATACCGGTTATGATGTTTTATCATCTAATGCGATTTTACATCCATCATTCCATTGTTCAAGTTGTAAGTACCACACACAACAGCGTCTCACGTACTACATGTTGACAGACTATGGTGTACACTGTACACACATACAATTTAAAATAAAACAACAACATTGATAAATTATTACACAAATGTGAAAAGGTATCCTCATGGGCGGTTCTGTTATGTAGTCCCAAATTCATTTGTCTTTCAAATTAATACGAAGGAAAAAAAATAAGCAAAAATATGGTATTTTATTACCATATATGAACGAGGAACAAGTTAAGAAATGATAGACATTTTAATATAGAGTTTCCAACCCTGATTAATGTCTATGAGATGTTTGGAAATATAATGTAAATCATTATAATTAAAGTTATTCTCTGTACAAATGTTCTGGCTTGGCTCTTTCTAGACATAGCCTGCCTCACACATTGGCGTCTTAAATACAATGTAACGTACAATGTAACACAACATTTTTCGTGACGAAAAAAATTCGTTTCGGTCGGCTGCAAGAGAAGTAGAAATAGAGCGGAGCCTAAGCTCTGGGGTGTGTAGGCGCATTCAATCGGAGAGAACTGGAATGGATTTGATCTATTTCTCTCACAAAAACAAAAGAATTACTGATATTATATAAAAACGAGAAAAATTCACAGTAGAATTTTGAACCACTGTTTGCAACTCTAATACTCGTATTCAAATTATTGCAAAAGGCAGAAAGAACACTTTCTTAGAACAGCTTACAATTTCGAAATTGAGAGACACTGGTATGTTTATGCAATTTATTTCTTTTGCGAGCATTTAGAGAACGAATTAATATTCTTAAACTATATCTTAAGTTGATCTAGCACTGGAATGTTATGCAAAACCACACCAAATACTTAGGTGTCACACGTGTAATTTAAAATCGTGTAATTCAACAATAAATAGATAATAGTCAATTGTTAAGTCACGTAGTACAATTTTCAAGAGGGTCACTAAATTCGGTCCCCGGTAGCAAGGGCGCCGATTTCTCTGTAAATTTGTGGGGGCCTACTCAGACGAAGAAGGTGTATATATGAGGATGTCAAGACAAATTGCCTTCAAATTATGCCAAATATTGTATATACACAAATACACTAGGAGGACCCACATGAGCTTTGGAAGTAGAGCGAGACCCCCAGAATCGGCGCCCTTGCACGTAGACTTGCAAAACTTCATTCATATTTTGAAGCTTCCTCCTGCGTATATGGCTTGCAAACGTGTTTACGGTACGATATACCAGAGTTCCGTATACCAGAATACCAGAGAGTACATATTCCGTTTTCTCTATAGGAATATGTATGACTCAGAGTCTACGTCTTGTGTAAGTCTCGTTGCTAAACATGAATTATCGACTGAATTACTTAATTGTTTAGAAGTGATCGAAGTTGAATCCATACTTATTTCAATGTATATCGAAAGGAAGGCAGTTATATTTTCACTATTATACTTACGTTAATGGGTATGTCACCGAATTATTTTTAAAGAATCGACTGAGAGGTGGAGACGGATGCTCAGTAATACTCTCAATGATAGTCTTATGACTAGTGGACGAGCCTTTGGTTTACGTGGTTTCTGGTTCGATCTCGATGAGAGAGCATATGTGGGATTTTAAATGTACTTGCTATTTGTGTATTCCTGTCCTTCTTGTCTTCGGGAAAAAATGGAGCGGAAAGAGCAAAATTAAATATAAATTCAAATAATTTGAGACAAGTGGTACAGCGCTCACCTTTGGTACCAGGGATCCCCGGTTTAGTACTCGTCTACTTCAATTTGTGTTGGACAATATCGTGTCCGCGGCTTTCCGTGGGATGTTTCCGTTTCCTCACACATTTTCATTACACCTTACTGCATAAATCACTTCAATTATTTCACCGTCTCTTTTAGCCTAAAGGGTAGTACAATGAACCTTAAAATTAAAAATTCCGTTTTACTTACAAAATCGCTTACTAAAATTCAATTCAAGAGATAGATTGAAAAATGAAATCTTTGGAGTTTTACGTCTCACGGTTATGCCGGTTAGGCTAAAGGAGACGGTGATGACGAGTAATGAATGAAATGGTGAAATGAAGAAAGTGGGAGGAAACGGGAAAACCCCGAGAAAACCCACGCACACGGTGTTTGTCCACCACAAGGTTCACTTGGCGGGGGCTGGGATCGAACCGGGAACCCCAAGCACCAGAGGTGAACGCTCTACCACAGAGCCACCGCGACCCCCAAGAGATATATTGAGTAGTATTGCCAACATCAATTGTTTTCCCCTTCTTTAATGACTCTAATTCTTGGTACTGAATAAAGTATGTAAAGTTAAGTTGGTAAATGTTCAGCAGACGGGGTGCAGAAGCACGTAAAAAATGCAAAATTTACGGGAAGAATGGAATGTGCAAGTACTTAGGCTTAACATAACGTAAACAAATCTAACCTAAAGTAAACTAAAGTAACTTATACTAACCTGAGATAACAGAGTAGGCCTATTAATAGAAATGAGCGATATTCTACCCGAAACTAACCTAAAGTTACCTAAACTAACCTGAACGAAACCGAAAACCAACCTAATATGATCAAAAACTACCGAAATTGTAAAACGTTTTAGAAAAAGTAGCTTGACCCCTTCTGGTAAACATTGTCCGTTAAGTTAAATAATTACGTATGGAAGATATATATTTGATATATGATTATAAAATGGTACTTTTTCAGCAATACGTGTACCTAATTTCATAATTTAAAGAATGAATTCAAAGGAAATAAATTCATGTATTCTGTGGAAATCCCAGGGAAATTCTTTGGTTCTCATCTACTGCAAACGTTAAAGTTAGTGGCAACCAGTCTAGCCTGATTGTCTATTAATAGTACACTGTTACGACGGAAGAAGTGTGAATAAGAACAAGTAAAATGATTAGTGATATCAATTTCCAGTGTTTTGTACAACACTCACAAGCTTCGTAAGAAAGCAAGAAGGACGAGTTCCCATCAGTTTTATCTTATGGTTTTATCTCTATTATGTTTGCTTGCAAGTAGATGGTACTCCTCGTTTAGTGGTACGCAAGTTCTCACAGTGTGATTATTTCTTACTCTTGCTACGATTGAGTCTGAGATTTGACGTTCAGATTCATTTTAATATATAAATCAATACATTCACCCTTACACAATAGAAGGAAGCTTGTGAATTTAAATGCAGCTTTAATTTCTCAAACGTATTACTAAAATCTTTTACTTCACTTTTAAGGTTACTTGAGAGCTACTTACTTGCAACTGTCTCTGCCATTTTCTCCGTTTTCACTAAATAATTTTATAAAGATTGTAAAAGCTGTGGAAAAGTATTCCAATAATTCAATAGAACTACAGTGCTTCAATTGAAGAGTAATTTTATGTTAATAATTTGTAAAAGAATATATTTTAAAAGTGTACTATAGGTATTTACATAGTATCTACTGCTATGTATTCGCATGCACCGGCCTGATATGTGTCTGGAGACATGATTTCAATCTGCATTATTTTATTTACTTTAATTCATTTACTTTGCATAAATTTTAATCTGGAATTTTGATTGTGTCTCTTGTCGTAACTTCTGAACCTGCATAGTTAGAAAATATATACTTTCGGTTATACTTATAATGGCAAAGAGCAGGGGCGTATTTACAATTTTGTTTCGGGGAGAGGCTTTGCCTGAAAATGTGAAAATTCTGCAAGATATTTCATATAGTTTAGTATATAACTAAGATTTCGGGGGGGGGGGGCTTAAGCTCGGAAGCCCTCTCATAAATACGCCACTGGCAAAGAGATATGTGAAGATAAAGTAGCGGAAGAATAATATTCATTATATTCTAAATACGATACTTTTTTAATATTATACTATTATTATTACTAATAGTGATCCTATTTTTCAGTTACTTTTAAAAGACAGTAAATCTTAAAAAGTACCCAATACACTACTAGAGTAATTGCATTAATTAAAAAATATTTGTTTTCAATCATTTGATATTATAGAGAAAAGTGGTTTCCGGAAAATGTTCTTATAAACTGTTCCCCCAGGGTCCCTACTTCTCAAAAAGACTTGGTACAAGTAATTAAGAGTAGATAGTGTTGGGCTAATACGTAGTGAATTCACTAAGCAATTTGTACAATATAATTTACAATTAAACATAATTTAACAGTTGAGCTTGACAAGATTTTATTTGTTGTCATATATTTCTTACAGCAGGTTCAGACATAATTTTCTCTAATCAAATTATATAGAGATTTCTAATTACATGACTAGATGTTCGTAGACAATAATTTCGGTTATCTATGTATATGATATTGCAGATCCATTAAGAAGTTCAATGTTCCATTCTTGGTCGCCTTATAATATTCCTTTTTTGAAGACCACTTTCTATTATGATTTAACCCCAGAACCATGGGAATCCTGAAATAAACGAATAAAACAATTACTATCTTAATATCCAAACATCTGATAAGTATTTTTTTTCTTCAATACACTTGTGCAAAGAAAACGTGCACATCAAAGATCAATTGCAAAAGTGCAGAATATCAACGCAGTAGATTGGGTGAATAAATCCTCATCGCATCAACATTTTTAGCCTTCATTTCACCATCTTTTCTATTATAATCGGTTTATAATTTAGGTTTCTTTTAGTTGCGTTTGTATATAAAAAAAAATCAATTTGTTCAAAATTATATCTCTGTCATAATCCACATTTTTTTCTTTTGAAATTAAGTGATTCACCATTTGTCAGTTTGTATGTTTACTTTCTTTACAATAGATATAAAATGTTATCTTTGAGTTTAATGTCCTACAATTATGCCTGTTACGTTAAGTGAGACGATATTTGAAGCAAATGAAATGATGACGGAATAATTGTTGGAATGAAAACATGGAAGGAAACTGGATTACTCCGAGAAAACAGACTTGCACGATGGTGTCAAACACAAGGTTACAACCTGAGAGGCAGGGATCGAACCAATCACCCCATGTACCAAAGGTAACCGCTCTACGGCTGAGACACCGTGTCCCCTCGACACAATATATTCCGTTGAAGCAAATAATAATCTTGAGTATTAAGCACCGTGTGTCTAAAATATACAGACGAAATAAATGCAGAGATATTATTAAACGCTTGCAGGGACATGGGTTTACAAGTAAATGCAGAGAAAACTAAATACATGGAAGTGCGTCGGGACCGTAATACGGCAAATTGTGGATGCGTTAAAATATTAAATAATACTTTTGATAAAGTGGATACTTTCAAATATTTAGGATCAATATTAACAGACGAAAATCATATTCACGAAGAAATTAAATGTCGACTAAAAGCAGGGAATTCGTGTTACTATTCGGTTCAAAATCTCTTGTCGTCGCGAATTCTGTCGAGGAATTTGAAGCTTAAAATATATAAAACGATAATCATGCCTGTTGTTCTGTATGGTTGCGAAACATGGTCGCTTACTCTGAGGGAAGAAAATAGAATGAAAGTATTTGAGAACAGGATCCTGAGAAGAATATTCGGACCCAAGAGGAACGAGAATGGGGAATGGCGGAAGCTTCATAACGAGGAACTACATAGTTTATACGGTTTACCCAACATTGTTAGGGTCGTCAAGTCTAGGAGGCTTAGGTGGGCAGGTCATGTAGCTAGAATGGAAGAAAGTAGAAACGCTTTCAAAGTCCTGACTGGTAGACCCATAGGAAAACGACCATTAGGAAGACCTAGGCGCAGATGGGAGGATAATATTAAGATGGATCTCGCAGAGATAGGAATACAAAGTAGAAACTGGACCCAATTAGCTAAGGATAGAAGTCAGTGGAGAGCTTTTGTGAACGCGGCACTGAACCTCCGGGTTCCATAGGCCACAGAGTTAGTTAGTTAGTTAGTTAGTTAGTGTCTAAAATATATGATAGTTAAGAATGTATTGAGAGACTGAATTTAGAAAATTGAAGAAGCACTTTTAGTTAATCCTGGGGAAAATGTTACTTTTTTTTAAAATATATATATATATATATATATATATATATATATATATATATATATATATATATATATATATATATATATATATATATATATATATATATATATATATATATATATATATATATATATAAAGCACTTTAAATGAATGAATAACTTTCACGTGGAAAATAAAATGTATATAAAGTAAGCCTAATGGTTCTTAACGAAGCAGCGAATCATGAGGTAATAGTTGCAACATTCCGGTAAAGCAAGGCTTAAGTTAAATTGATCTTTCTCTTGTCTTAGAGGCATTGTGAGCATAAACACATTTACATAAATTCTTTGATATATTTATACATTTCCCTGCTGTTATTCTTCGAAATGTATATTTCAAATAGTAATCTAATGAATTAGAAATTTGCTTTAAACAAGCAGCTTTTCCAAATATACAAGGTAATACTTCTCAACAGGAGGATCATAGAAAGAAAGACTGACATAGACATCAATAGATGGAGATTATAAATTTAGTTTACTATCCCCCCGAACAGTAGAAACAAAAGTATATGATGATTCAAATACAATAAAGTGAACAGAAAGGAGAACACATATACTCTACGTTTATATATAATAGCTTACCCCACATCATGTTAGCTGTCTGCATATTCTCTCCTCTCTGTTGTTGTTGGAGAGGAATTCTTTGAGGATAAGGCATTGGCATTGGAACAGCCAAAGCAACACAAACAATCAGGGCAAGGAAAATAAAGACCTAAAAAACAGACAACGAGTTTAAAATAACTTTTATAATTATAAACCAGACTGTAACATAATATTACAATGTAGCTCTCTTGAAGACAAAATGGAGTGGTGGGTAGTACTCTAAACTTGCATGACGATCTGTCCATATACGTGTACCGCACCACACTATAACCTTGTTCGTGATACCCTAGCCTTCGTTAATTATATGATTTTTATTTTATAAAGTACCGTACGTACAAAATAAATAAATAAATAAATAAAACAACCTCAAATTTAAAGATTACAAACTTCAAACAAATTTCTCGTCAGAGTTGACTGAACGTTATTACCAACGTTTTTAATTACAAATCATCATCATCATCATAGGTATTTTGTGTCATTATTGGCAGGTCACTTGTTGCAACTGAGAAGCTTCCATGCTCCACTGTCTTCTGCCAACCACTTCGTTTTTACGTTTTTCTGTTTTGATGTCCATTAATTGTAAGCTCCTTCGTCCTCTCACTCTCTTTCCTTCCATCATACACTCTAGAAGGTCCCTCATAATACAGTTCCTTCTCAGCTAATGTCCAAACCAGTTTCTTACGCCCACCTTCAGCTATTAATTTGCTGTAATATTATTTTTTTAATAAACAATATTCTATTTTTTTTAAAGTTGAGTTTATGTCTTAAATTTTGTCGGAATTGATGCGACGGAAATTTGTTTATAAAAATACAATACAAGTGCAGTATTTTAGTGAAAATGATGATTAAGGAAAACCTCAATAAAGATTTTGATTTTTCATTGCTATTCCACACTTTAGTACGAATATCGCTTAGATTATGTGCAACAATATGAGTTTATATACGACAGTAACAAAAGCAATTATTAATATTAATGTTAAAATTAAAAGAAATAAATTATATTCTTTGATATTATATTGGAAACTTCTTACCTTGGTCAACATGATGTTCTTGGTATTTGTCTTTCTATTGAAGATAAGACTCTGTATGCAAATCTAATTTTACAATTGAATTTATACGTAAGTCAAACCTTGAAACATCAACACATGATGTACTATTCAATTACGTGTACTTACACTTACTAAAGAATTATGAAATTTATTAAGTTAGCTAGAGTGAAAACAAACAAAAGATTCAAGGTTAATTGTAACTAACAGTTGTGAATCACAAATAACAATTGATTTCTCTTTCAATTTCCTTGTTTTGCTAATGTTGCACGTGTTAGATGTTCTCATATTGAGAGTCAAACTACTAACGTTATGCGCCAAAGGCACGCGAGCTAACCTCCAAACCAGAGAGAAGAGTTTTTCACTTACATAACACCTTAATAGTGGACCCGCGTAACGTAGTCGCTAACACTTTCGTATTTGGTGCGAGCGGTCCCGGGTTCGATTGTTGGTGGGGACACTTGGTCGAAAAAGTGTAAAAAGCGTTTTCTGAACAGCCATTCTGAATGAAGATTACCTGCGTTTTTCTCATTCACACCAGGAAAATTTCAGAGTGGTTCCTAAATTATAGGTCCGAGACTGCTTCCTTCCTTCCCTTTCGCCGGATAGTGTGCTCGCAGAGAGAGTCATCCCTCATACATGATAGGCTAAATGGCCCGAGATGCCAAAAAGCCAGAAATCTAAATCCTAAATTGTAAACAACACTTTCATAGATCTTACTTACCATTAACGTATTTTATTTCGCGTTTAAGACTACTTTCTTAACAATACAAATTACGTATAATTTAAAACTCTCTGGCCTGGTGAAACAAGTAACAAAGTCATGTAGAAATTATGTGAAGGAATTTGACTTCTATGCATTGATATTTTTTCAATTAATATTCGATACGTAATTGATGGTAGATCTCATTCACTTATTTTTTAGTATAGACCCTATGTTAAAACGGAAAGTTTAACGGAAGACTGTAATGCATGAACCTTCACAATTAACTAACGTTTGCGCTCTACTCATGTAAAACATTTTTATTAAATTGGGGGATGGGATGATCATCCAATGGTAGTCAAAATTTACGAATCTGAAAATTGTTGTGTTATAAGCTTGTTCCTAGTTAAACACATATTCATTTTCTTGGTACTGCATAACATTACATTATTTATTTACTTAAGGTATATTACTGTTAATTATACTTTTCCTTGCGACATAAATGAAGAGCTAAAATGTAAAACAAGTTATATCCACAGAACGTTTTCTCACAAATGATCATAATATTAATGTTATTACATGTAATTCATTCGACTTATATACGTTTCTTTATTTTCATTCAGTAATATGTATGTTAACAAGAATGAAGACAAAATCTTTAATACTAATCCTGCGTAGATGCATTCAACTATGAAAAATGGACATAACTTGATTTCTACTGACCATGAGATATATCATGATTAACACTAAATCTTCATACAGATTACCTTAAAGTTTCAATGTAATTCATTCACATTATTTCCATAACAGCTATGGGTTTCAGAAATAATTAAAAATGTAGTGTTTAAAACTACAACCTGAAATTAATGGCTAAAAGAATTCTCTGATGTAATAAATACTTGAATTTTATAATTTAAAACAAATGATGCACTTAACAGACTCAAACGTTCCATTTTGGACAAAGTTTCTACAGGACACTGGAGCGCATTCTAGATTAACACAGGTATGTCACAAGTTCTCATAAGGTTCATTATAGTCTTCCGTAATTAGTATTTGTTGTTACAGGGTCACTTACACTTACTACATTTTCTTCTGTATTATGGACCAAAAGATTCAGTCAGTGCAAGTTCCACCGGGAGCTGTATTGAAATTTTTCTACACTTTTTTCTGTTTTAAAAATTAAATGCTTGTTGCTGTTTGAATCAGATTCCGTGGTTTGTAGTTCTGTAGAATGCCTGGATTTCATACGACGAAGAAATTATCTTCGTACCACCATACAAGTAATAATGGAAGGAAAGCGAGGAATATTAAGTAAGTAGAACGCAACTGATCGTTTGAAAAATTGAAAAGAAAAATATTGGAAATTAAAAGAGAAAGTTGGAGATCAGGAAACGGGGAAGATAAATTTCCAGGTCCAAACCTAAAATTGAAAAAAAAGAAAGAAAGAAAGAAAAGACAAAAAGAAAAGAAAAAAAGAAAATAAAAGAAAGAAAAAGATCATTAGTCCTAATACCTGCAAAAAGGAAGAATGCTTAATAATAATATATGTTTGTACTTCAAGTCTTGAACTGACCAAACTTGAGAGCAAATGTTCGTAGATATGTTTTCTGAATATAGGGTATAGTCTGGAATTCTTCAGAAAGTTGAATAATTTGTTGAGAATGGATGTCATTTGATAAAACGTCAACATTACCTGGTATACGGGAGAAAATGTCGGCATGCTTAGGAAGAGACAGTGGTTTAACCTCCACTTCCACTTGGGTTTAATTCCAAAACAAAACAAAACCTCTTTCCGTTTAACGTGCTACGTTTATGCCTTATAGGCTAAGGTACCGGTAGTCGATGATTAAAGCAAGTGAATGCGGGAATAATTGGTGGAATGAGAAAGTGAAGGAAGCAAGAGTACCCGGAGGTAACCCACGGACACGATGTTGTCCAACACAAACTTAATTGGTCAGGGATCGAACCAAAGACCCCACACACCAGAGGTAAACGCTCAACCACTTATCCGTCGTGCCTCCAAAATAAGTATCATGATTCTCATAATATTACTCTTGTCTTGAAACCCACACCTATATGATGATTTTAATGTTTCGTTCATTGGAATAACATTATGAAGACAGTAATGAATGGCATTCAGAACTTTGTTTTCTTGTAGTTACGATTGATAATTTAGTTTTAAAATTGATTGATTTATTTATTGGGGTTCAAGGAGGGTGTCAGCACCGAGTCTAAGTGGTCTCGTCACGATAAGACCAATGGTCGCCATATATGGCTTATAACAATAACATTTCTCAAATAAAGTAGAAAATGTAAAACAAATAGTACAAATATAAACAAGTAATAAAATGAAGCGAGAATGATTAAATAATAAAATATAAAATATATAACACAAAAATCAGAAACAACAATAACAGTGAAACAAAATAGGTGAAATCAAAAAAGGAAAACACCAGAGATGGTTAGCTATTTTAATTTAACGAACAAAAGTGAGAGTACAGTCATTAAACTTATCTATCCGTCCCGAAAACCTATGAATTATAATAGTAATATACATTCTCTAAGATTAACTATTTTGCCACAATTACAATTGCAAACTCAATATTCCCTTATCCCAGAGATTGTTACAACATCTTCATTAATACAATTATGAATATATAATAAAATTTAAAAGTTATAACATTCTAAGAATATAACTTGGAACGGAAAGATATAACGTTCCTTGCATAAGATACCAAACCTACAAAAATAAGAAGTCTCATAAAATGCATTGGTACTAACAAATTACTTTTTTGAACGGAAAGATAAATATATGCTAACTGGTTTTGCACTTGACTTCTTCATATTAAAATTTTAGATACTACAACTATTCTAAACATAATTTTGATTTATTTATAAAATAATAACACTGAATTATACATAGTGAATCAAGACTGTTTATTATTATTATTGACCTTCAAATTTATGCTTGATTGTATTCCAATGAATCTGATCATTAACGTAATTATTTATTAGTAAATTCAGGTAGAATTATACATGACTGAATAGTGCTTCATGTGTTGATGTTTCAAGGTTTAAATTACATATAAATTCAGTTGCAAAATGTGTTTTACATATAGAGTCTTATTCTAAGTAGAAAGACAAACATCAACATCATGTTTACCAAGGTAAGTCATAAATTAAGTAATTATAAAGGAGTAATTTGGATTTAATGCGCTTCTTGAAATCTCATCATAGATTTTCATCAACACTCCGAGAAACGAATGACATAATGTAGATTTAAATAAATCTGTATTGAAGTTCAAGAATAATATAACATATACAGTAAAACCCCCCTCGTCCGCCCTTGGTTGGTCCACCACTCCGCTTACTCCGACCGTGCTCGACCCAAACTTGTTGCGTCTCGTCGGTGACTCACGAAGTTCATTGGCGTTTACTGCATTGTTGTTTACTTATTATTACCGCATATCCACTTTAGTGCTTCGTAATCTCTTATATCGTTTTTGTACTTGTGCGCGTTTTCTGAACTGCACTGTGCAGTTTTTAGTTCTTACTTTTGTTTGCTTTCACTGTAGAGAACAATACAGTAATTATGTAGTTCAGAGATTATTTGTTTTACTGTAAATCCGTATTTTTCTGTATTTTCTGATAGTCCGTTCTTTTTTTAAAATTTAGACCATAACCCCAGTCTCGAAGGAGACGGGTTATACGGATTCTACTGGAAATGCTTTAGATTAGAAAAACAAAAAAGGAAAAGAACAAGAAGTAATGATACTTTTTTAATTCTACTTTGACTGAAATACTGTATATGATTTCTTTAATTGTTCACATTAATCTGTAAATAAGCATGTGGGAGTAAAAATATATCCCCAGGTAGTTTCTTTCTTGACTTTCAAAAATATGCAAAACATTTAAAAAGATTAGATTTCTAGTGTAAAATTACCATGAAATTAACTGAAAATTGAAATATTTTATAAAATTCTGCAAATTGTATTGTATTCTGACATTAAAATTAATGTGAAATAATCTGCTTAAAAAGTATATTCCGCTATATATTCTATAGTTTTTTTCTTAATTATACATCTCACCCGTATATGTAGGTTCTATAAATCTCTCATTTGGTTGTTGGAATGCAGGAAGAATTTTGTACGTTCTTTTAATCTCAACGCCATGAGTTAAACAATGAAAACATGTCAAATGCAATAAATTTATATTTTCATTTTTAGAACAGAAGTTACTAGAATTTAGAGATTTACCTTTCATTAGTAAGAAAAGGTAATGAGGATAGCCCTTGAAAAGGATCTACTCAAAATTGCCATTAGTAAATGACAGAAAGAAAATACCTAATGCGGATAAGTTTTCTCACCAGGCGCCTACCTATGTTACAAAATTTGAGGCTCATATTTAAGGTTGACTCTAATAAAACAATTAGTTATTAATTTGTTTACAATATTTGTGTCACTATTTTCGCTAATAATAATAGAAGTAATCCTCAGTGTAAATCAAACTCTGATATTATCACGATAATTTAATTTTCTGTGAAGTTTCTTGTACTTCAGTTTCAGTTTGAGTTTTGTGTTCTGCGTCCTTATACAACACTGGGTTATGAAGGATGAGACTTACGATTAACATGGACTCCGAAGGATGATTAGAGTTTGTGTTGCACGTACTGTCATTTAAGATCACTCCTCTTAGCGTAGGCTCTTCCTTACCACTCTTTCTCGCCGTCAGGAGGTGGATTAAAGAATCACACGTTATCAGTCATGGCTCGCAATATATTTTAAAATAGAATAAATTTTAAAGATATATCATACACTATGTGATCTAAAGTATTCCGATACTTGGCTGAAAATGACTTAAAGTTCGTGGCGCCCTCCATCGGTACTGCTGGAATTCAATATGGTGTTGGCCCACACTTAGCCTTGATGACAGCTTCTATTTTCGCAGGCACACTTTCACTAAGGTTCTGGAACGTCTCTTGCGGAGTGGCAGCCCATTCTTCATTGAGTGCTGAACTAAGGAGAGGTATCGATGGAGGTTGGTGAGGCCTGGCACGAAGTCAGCGTTCCAAAACATCCCAAAAGTGTTCTACAGGATTCAAGTCAAGATTCCGGGCAGGCCAGTCCATTACAGGGATGTTATGGTTGTGTAACCATTCCGCCACAGGCCGTGCAGTATGAATAGGTGCTCGATAGTGTTGAAAGATGCACTCGCCATCCCCGAATTGCTCTTCAACAATGTGAAGCAAGAACGTGCTTAAAACATGAATGTAGGCCTGCGCTGTGAGAGTGACACGCAAAACAACAAAGGGGCAAGCCCCCTCCAAGAAAAACACGACAACATCATAACACCACCACCTCCGAATTTTACTGTTGGCACTACACGCGCTGACAGATGACGTTCACCGGGCATTCGCCACACCCTCACCCTGCCAACGGATCGCCACATTGTTTACCGTGATTCGTCACTCCACACAATGTTTTTCCACTGTTCAATCGTCCAATGTTTACGCTCCTTACACCAAGCGAGGCGTCGTTTTTCATTTACCTGCGTGATGTGTGGCTTATGAGCAGCCGCTCGACCATGAAATCCAAGTTTTGTCACCTCACGTCTAACTGTCACAGTACTTGGAGTGGATCGTAATGCAGTTTGGAATTCCTGTATGATGGTCTGAATAAACGTCTGCCTATTACACTTTACTACCCTCTTCAACGAGTCGGCGGTCTCTATCAGTCAACAGACAAGGTCAGCCAGCACGCGTGTGTGCTGTACGTGTCCCTTCACGTTTCCACTTCACTATCACATCAGACACAGTGGACCTAGCGATGTTTAGAAGTGTGGAAATCTCGCGTACAGACTTCTGACATAAGTGGCACCCAATCACCTGACCATATTCTAAGTCCATGAGTTCCGCGAAGTTCCCCGTTCTTATTTCGCACAATGTCTAATGACTACTGAGATCGCTGATATTGAGTACCTAGCAGTAGGTGGCAGCACAGCGCACCTAATATGAAAAACGAATGTTTTGGGGGAGGTCCGGATAATTTTGATCACATAGAGTATATAATTAAAGTCAAAACTCAATATATTCCTAGTACTGTAAAAATCTTTTTTATTAAACTCGTTATTTCTGTTTAGGTCTTCATTTTTCTTGCCCTGATTATTTGCGTTGCTCTAGCTGTTCCCATGCCAATGCCTTATCCTCAAAGAATTCCTCTGCAACAACAACAGAGAGGAGAGAATATGCAGACAGCTAACATGATGTGGGGTAAGTAGTTAGTAGATAAAACCTAGCATGTACCTGTTCCTTTTCTACTCATTTTATCCGAAACATGATATGGTTTTGTTTCCGAAGTTCAGATGAATAGTAAACTAGACTTCGAGTGGTTACCTAGCTTCCTGAGACCCAGGGTATTGCATGCAATACAATTTTTAAATGCCTTTCTTTATTACGAAAATTGTTGGAAATGTCAGATTATGCGGTATTGGGTTCAGTACATAGTAGGCTTACTGCACTGAACACAATACCACGAAATCTAATCTTTCCATCAGTTTTCTTAATAAAGAAAGGCAATTAAAAATTGTATTGCATGTAATACGCAGGGTCTCAGGAGGCTAGTGATCTAGCAGTATTATATAGTCGAAATCAGTCCACTTTTTATGATTCTTCTGGTAGTTAATATTGCTTTTTATATTTGAAATTAATGCTTGTTTAAAGCATTTCCCTAATTAGTTTATTATTTTGAAGATCCAATTTGAAGAATAATTAGCAGAAAATACACAGAAATATCAAATAAATCATGTAAATCCGATTATGTCCACAATAGCTATATAAACAAAGAGCCTAATCAGTTTACATTAAGCCTTGTTCTACAGAAAAATTGAAGTTAGTATCACATGATTCGCAGATGTCTTACCGGAAAGTTAATTTAGTGTGTTTCCACATTTAAAAAATCCTACTATTAGTGAAAAAATATTTCAATTTTATTAAATTGTGTCTTCTAGTATATTCCTAAACATTCCACATTCTAGACACGTTATAATCCAAAAACTTTGATTAAGAATCAAGATTACTATGTGTCTTACTGAACTTTCTTGTGCAGAAATTAAGATCCAAGTTAACAAATAAAGAATTACTTCATAAAAGTATGGGTAATGCCAAAACTAAAAGAAAAACAAAGTATAAACTGAGGCTGATACATAAAATGCTAAATAGAAGGGTAACAATATTGATGCAAAATATAGACGATCTCTAATAGTTGATGATTATTCATCCAATTCCTTTACACTGACATTATTTTCATATGCACATTTTTTACACAAGAGTATTAAGTAAAAAATATTTACCAAATGTGCTTTTGTTAGAGTATTAATTGATTTGTTTGTTGTTTCAGGATTCCCATGGTTCTGGGGTTAAATCATAAAGTGGACGTTATACAGAGAATACTATAAGACGATTAAAAACAGAATATTGAATTTTCTAACTGTTCTATGATATCATATACACAAACATCAGAAACATTGTTAACAAAGATCTAGTCATAAAATTAGGAACCTCTATTTTCATTCGATAGCAAAATTTAGGGCTACATTTCTTGAAGGTATAACTGTTGTAAGAAATGGATAACATAAATAAAAGCTAATTAAAATCTATTGATGAATTCTGTTTATTTGTAACTTATATTGCAGCTATTACCTGATGTTTTCAATATATATTAAGACTACCTTCAAATAATTACTTGTGCATAGTCTTTCAATAGGTAGCCAATATGGATGAACATTTCATAAAACCATCATTCGTTGGGAATCAATTTCCTGTGCAATAGCATATGTTCGAAAACAAATATTGTTAAATTTATTGCAATTTTGTAAATAGTGAATTGGATACTTTTCAAGTGTGTCACTTTACTTGCTATTAACTTAATTAAATTGAAAAACACTATTACTACTACTACTAGTAGTAGTAATTTAAATTGATACTAAAATATCGTTATGATTTAGAATTTCGATTTCATTCCTTTCGGCATCATTGCTATTTAGCCCACATGTATGAGGGATGGCCTGGCCTGAAAAGGGTTTTTACACTTTTTCGACCGAATGCTCATAGCGGGAATCAAACTCGAGGCCGCTCGCACCGGAGCTGACAGCGTTAGTGACTACACTACGTGGGGCCAACTACGAGAATATCATATTCTCCTTCGACTGTTCCATTATAATTATAGCCGAAAACTTGTAAATAGCCGAATTCAGAGAGAGCAGTAAAGGCGCAGAATTAAAATTAAAATAGCAAACCTTATTCAAACTAAACGAATCAAAGAAAATTAAATGATTTCAATGGAAAATACTTTTTTAGATAAATATACCTCCAGTACATATGTATATGTATTAGTATATACTATGTAAGTGCATGTACAGTACGCGGCATAAAATTTGTTACAAAAATTCGAAGTCCAAATTAATAACAAACTCTTGCCCAGTTTTCTTATGCATTCCCTAAATACATGTATCAATCGATTAGTTGCTTCTAGTATTTATTCCAACTCCTCCCAGCCCTACACCTCTCCTTGTCTAAAGCAGTGTGTGTGACGTAGTACACTTTTTCCATTCAGCTGAAAAAGAAACAGGAATCAAGTTTACAACGTTATAGCTTTAAAACAGTCTTTTCCATTCGTTTGTTCTGAAATATTTTTAAGAGCGTAAATTAAAGGAAAGTCACACAATCTTCCCAGAGCTTCATAAATATCTTTAGTTTCATTCTTTTCTTTCTTTAAAGAGTGCAAGCTAGTAAGATGCTCCCTAAGAAATCTATGGAAATTGCCAAGAGCTCTAAAATATCTACGGACAGAAATGAGTTTTATTCAATGATTCATTTAATTTCTTTTCAGTAAGTGCAAGCAAATGTTTCAGGGGCGTCATTTGGGCAGGACAGGAGGGTGTAATTCCCCCTCTCTTGAGCTTCATAAATACGTATTTTTTTTATCAAATGTATAGTAATACACTAATAAAAAGTGAAAATCTTATGTCGCCGAAGAGTCTCTTCCTTCCCCCCCCCCCCCCGATGAAAGTCTAAAAGACACTGGTTTTAACAACAAACCTATAGAGCTACGATAGCACATTGCTTAAGAGCTTATATTTGGTTTCAAGAGTCGAAGGTTTGATCTCAAGCCATATGACTTCCTGGGTGACATTGAGAGAGAGAGAGAGAGAGAGAGATTCAAGTATGGAGACAGAGAGGGATGATTTGTATACACAGATTTAGAATTGGGGAAAATTATCGGACAGCATTCGTATTATGACGAAAATTCTGATTTTGTGAAAGATAAGAAGGGAAGTTTTCGAACTGCGAGGATCACATTAGGCAGTTGTCGAATTAATGTGGAGAACTCTTTTTAGAGCATCAGATGATTACGAAAGGATAGAAAGATCTTAAGAACTGAGGAATTAAGATTTTAAAAAATCTGATTTCGGCGACGGGTTTCGAACTACGAACCTTGTGGTTATCGAACCATGACTTTATCCATTCTGCTACGGAGGATTCTATTACTCGTTCACATACGTTTCCCTTAGCTGCGTTGAAAGCTACCTTAAGGGGATATTCCAAAAGTTGACTCGGTGGATGCGCCGTTCAGATAGGACGTAAACCTCTTGTAACTTAGTTACAATGTGCAAAATGAACTTCCTCTTCTTCAGGACACTTTTTAAAGCTTTAAAATTTGTTACTATTGTTTTAATTAAGTTACATTTGATAGAACCATCTGATAAAGTAGTGCCAAGCCCTGTGCGCCATTGTCTGTTACGTGAATGGTTAATGTAAGTTACTTTTACGTGGATAGTCCGAGCTTCCAATCAAGACCATTCTTATTGATTATTTTATTTGAGTTACGCTCATACTGTATATTCCACAAGTTCAATTTTGAAGTAATGTAGTCACAGCTGGTTTAATTCGAAATAATTTTCCAATATTATATTTGTTACTAAATTTACATGGCACTCCTCACTGTTTGTAGCCCTGCATAAATGCAAAATTGTTTTAAAAGTATATTTTTGTATTTTTTTAATTATCCTTCAACTTTATTTTATAATTATTTTCTATTTCTTAATTATAACATATTTTCTATTTATATTGTATTCTATGTTACACGTTTATTATTTATATTTTATATCTTACCTTTCAAGAGGAGCTTTTGACAATTCAGAGCAGCAGGGACATACACAGGATGCAGGCCTTTGCAATCAAGAGCTTTTGCCCCCACGAAATCACTACTTTTTTTTTGTAAATTATATCTAATTTTAGAGATGATGATAGCAGGGGCGGATTCAGGGGAGTGCGTTCGGGCGATCACATCCCCCAGAATAGGGAACTTTTTATACTTCTTATATTAAAAATAAAACATATCCTAAGTATGTTTCATCTTTGTATTATAAACTTAAATTAAAACTTAAAGTAGATAGGCCTTACTTTCTTAAGAAAGTTAATTCTGCAGAAGAGCTACTTCTCCTTTTCTAAATTTGTTTTTTTCTTTTCTTTTCTTTTCTTTTTCTTTTTTTTTTTTGCAATCGGCTCTTACCTCGATTTGACTTCGAACGACCACCCCTCCCAAACAATCATTCTGGTTCCGCCCCTGGATTATAGACATTTTAGTAAAATATGCCCTCAATCGCTGAAATAAATTACTGTCAAGCTTTCGATCGCTGAAATAAATTTCTGTCTACGGCCCTGCAAAACAGTGACGATTTTAGGGAGTGATCAGTTAGTAATGCCTCCCTGGAGCAACGACACTTCCCCAGAAATCATATCTCCGATAATTCAGGATGTGATTTGTGCATTATCACTTTTCACTCTCAGTGTCTTGAAACACACCAAAAAGGAACTGTTCTGAAGTATTTACTGGTTCTCCCTATGACCCCATTTCAATATGGCCAACCTTGGACATATACACATCTGAAAAATCACCTTTTATGTCAGTGATCCCGAAAACTGTCCATTCGATACAAATATATAGGATATTTTCGATTCTTTATTCCTGTCACTTTCCCATTGTCAACTCGAAGAGAACCAAGGCTTATTTTGGACTTACGCAGCATCCACAGTGTCACTTTTCATCTTTGCACATGAATTCGACACTAATTTCGTTCGTATTTGACTACTTTTACATGTCACCTTCACCTGTTGGTAGGGATTTTTTTCAGTATCTCGCCCCCACAACTATGGAGAAATTTCAACTAACTAAGTATAATTATAAATTATCATCTGAAACACAACAGTACGGGTGATCTTTTTCGCAGAGGAATTCGTTAACTACTGTTTCAATATCAATGTATTGGCTTTTTTTGCTCTGCATGCTGGAGATTGCCAATGAACTAAACTTCATTCTGTACTATTTTGCTATGAATATAGTAGTTTGATTCACTGAATACTTGCTTAGATGATGCTTTCGTCACAGGAAAAGTGAGATACAGTTATAAAAGAAAAACGAAACGAAATATTTAAGTTTTAGGTCCTACGTTATGCCGACTACGCTAATGGAGACAGTGATGGTGAGAAACGAATGAAATCGTTTAATGAAGAAAGTGGGAGGAAACTGGAGGAATCAGAGAAAACTCATGCACACGGTGTTTGCCCATAATAAAGTTCACTCAGTGCGAGCTGGGATCTAACCAACAACTCCATGCACCATAGGTAAAGTTATAAAAGAATAAGTGTCTAAACAAATACAGAACACTACTATCAATGAGATTTATATCAGATTAGATTTTTATTTATTTCATTCTAAGTTGAAATTTCAATCAATCTTGATCTTCATTACTGTTCGAAATCCGGACCAACCAGTATTCCCTACTAGGGTAAAGATTAATTGATCGCCAACAGAAATCCAAAATCCTCTGTATAACCCCACGTTCCATTATTCCATATACACAATTAAGAGTCCAGCGTAACCTACTAGTTAATAAGTTTTCTTCTTCTTCTTATTATTATTTTTAACACCTTAAAAATATAGGCTCATAATTGAACCACTGATTGGAAAAAGGGAATAAGTACATAATTTTTTTTTCACTTTTAAGCTTTTCTCACCAATTGCAGTGCAACAGTACAATATTCTTCTTCTTGTCTTGTCAGAGTTTATCAGTTCTTTTGCTACAATTAATCATTTATACACTTGTTGAAACAAAAACAAATACGCCTCGGGAAGATTTTTTAGCGTTTCTGAAAACTTAGGTCTGATGTACTTATTCTTTTTTGCTGGAAATAGTTGCTGCAAGAACCTGATAAATCTTTTCGGTAGACTTAACAGTATATAGCTCCTTCACAACTTCCTTTTCATCTAAGGCTAAGTAGTTACATTTTAGACATTGAGGAAAAAGTGTGAAATTAATTAAAACCCTTCAAAGATGAGTTACGAATCTTCATTTGATCCCATTTTGCTGTTGGCCTCGCTCAACGCACTCCCGTCACTGTTCAGGGTGCACAACGGAGTTTCTCCCTTTTAGGAATACTTTCTAAGACAGTACTAGTTTTTTTTATAGCTGTTTCAATTGAGTTGTATTTGCTAGAACTGTCGGTTAAAGGAAACAAAAGATCTTATACTCAAACACAAATCATCTCCCTAGAAGCTCTAATGGAAAACAAAACGAATCGTCGTAAACATGTTACGTTCTTGAAGAGGAAAACATCAAAACATTGATTGCACAAACGTATAATGGTATCATTTGCTTGCAAATTTAAAACTTATAGAAGTTGATGGCTTGTTAGGTGATGGGTTAGTGAACAGGATTTTTGTACTGGTGGTCCAGGGTTCGAATCTCGTCCGTTCTTCTTACGTTTTGTTTCTTTAAGCTACACTGAGTTTGTTCATTCCAATTCTTTAAGCTTGAATTAAATCTAATACCAGTTAGTGAATTAAAAGTAGCTAACATTATTTTCAAATACGAGACGTTATTACATGCTTATCACTAGCTCACAAAACTCAACTTTGATATAAACTCTCGCAGCCTTCATTTAACTCATTTCTTGACGTGTTTTGTTACAAAACTCATGAATCGTGGCGAACAAAATTGCTTTACCAGATAATGGTGACTGCTTTGAAACCAAATGACAAGTATGAGAATTAAACGTATCATATCTGTAGTTTGGTGTGGAGAAGAAATCAAAGAGCGAACGAAAGGTTTAAGAACAACCACGTTATTAATATAAACTATGCCAAAGATTATTGACTTGTATGATTAAAAAAAAACGAAAGAAATTTTGAAAGAACGAAAAATACTAACTTAGAATTTTGTAACTGGAGGCAAGGAAATCTAATTTAAACATACTAAAACATACCATTTAGCGCATATAGAGCGTGGATCTGTGCTCAAGGCGCTAGCTAATAATCTGGAGGTTCTCAAGTCGGAACCATGTGTGAATATTTTGTTTAAATTTAGAAGTTTTGGTGATCATTAGTCGGCGATGACACACGTTTAATTGTCTTAAGGTATTTGAATATTTTGATCAAATCTTCAATAATACTAATACTAATTCTAATACTAATACTAATACTAATAATATTAATAGTTATTATTATTATTATTATTATTAACAAAGTAATTCAATAACACGTTAATATCTTTAATTATTTCTCGATAACTACTGGAACTTAAGATGTCCTCGAATTTCGCTGGGCTATATTAAAGAAAAATAGTAATATGATATGGTTTTACTATTACTAAAGCACTCTTTGATATTGGTCATTTTCGATGATTTTATGTATCCCTCTCTCCTCTCCATGTTGGGGGCGCGGTATGACAAAAATTATCCCGGCCCCCCGAATGCCATGTACGTTGAAAATTTGATCGAAATCTGTTGGATGGTTCAAGAGTTGTTCTGTTTATTTTTATATATTAATCTCCCCTTCTCTTATCCTCTCCTATGTTCTACCGTCAAAGTGAAAATATTAAAACACAAGTTCCTAGGCCCGAACGTCTTCTATGTTGAAAATTAGATCGAGATCGGTCAGGTGGTTCAAGAGTTGTTAAGTTTTATTCATTTTTATAGATATCTACCCTCCTTTCCTTCTACCCTACGTTCTACCATCAAAGGGATATGATAAAAACCACCCCAGGTCCGAACCTCATCTATGTTGATAATTTGATTAAGATCAGTTCGGTGGTTTAAGCGTGATAAAGTCACCAAGACAGCATTTTTATTTTTATTTTTTTACAAAGTCCCTCCTTCCTCTCCCCTACATTGTGCCGTCAAGGCAAAAAATGAAAACGTCCAGGTCCGAACCTTATCTATATTGAATGTTTGATTGATTGGGATCAGTCGGTTGTTCAAGAGTTATTAAGTTTTATTCATTTTCATATATTTACCCTCCCCTCCTCTTCCGCAAGTTCTAATATCAAAATGAAATAACAAAAAGCTTCCCAGGTTCGAATTTAATCTATGTTCAAAATGTGATTGAGAACGATCGGGTAGTTCAAGAGTTATTCACCACCGAACATTGTCACTTTTATTTTTATATTTATAGCTGTTATGTATCTTCCCCCTCCTCTCCATCCTCTACGTTATTCCGTCAAAGTGAAATGGTAAAATCCATCCCTCGCGTTAATCGAGACGGGGCCATATAGCCTCATTGCTGACGTTCCCATTAATCCCCCTACTCATACCCTTTAGTGTGTTTAAGTTAGTTTTTTTTTTGTCTTCAGTTGCAAATTCTAAGTTATATGTCTTTGTTTCAAAATTCTCGCATTTCTTGTATGATAATACAAGTTAATAATCTTTGACTTGTTTTATATTAATAATCTGAGTTGTTCTTAAACCTTTGGTTTCCAATTTTGTTTTGTCTCTACACCAAACTACAGATATGACAAATTTAATTCTCATACTTTACATTTGATTTCAAGGCGATCGCCATGAATTGCTTAAAAGCAATTTTTCCGTCACGAAGCACCCAGCAGAGGGCGTACGATATCGTCTACAGCAATGAGACGAAACTCCGCCTTGTTACGTGATGTCACATGAACCACGTTCCGTTCAAACACCTAAGCAAAGCTATCATTTTGCTTCTGGTGTGAAAATGGCTCACTACGAAGCTTCTGTTAAGAGCAACGTGATTGCTTTAATTGAGCATGCGGGCATGAACTAGAGCGAGGCAGGCACGAGATATGGCGTTAACCGTGCTACAGCACGGAGGTGGTGGAGGAGATATGAGGAAACAGGAGATGTAAGACGTAAAAGAGGAAGTGGGCGACAAAGAGTTTCCCTCTGCCGAAGAAGACCAGAGTGTAATTACCCAATGCCGTGAGGACCCTTTCATGTCTGCCCGACAGTTACGAGAGGAAACCAATTTCCCAGGCGATGTTACGACTGTCCGTCGTAGACTCAAATCCTTGGGTTTGAGATCATACAGGGTAGCTGTTAAGGAGCGACTAACAGACGACCACATGGTTGACCGTCTGGCGTTCGCACAGTTAAATATTGCACGTGTGTGGGACGAGGTCGTTTTCACAGACGAAAAAATATTTTCCAGTGCACACTTCGGGTCAAAGCGTGTTTACCGCCCCCCTGGAAAAAGGTATGCCTCTGAATACGTTTCCCGTTCTGGTCGAATGGGACATGTAACTGTCCACTGTTGGGCATGGATATGCAAGGCTGCAAATTTCGGAGGAATCTACAGGATTCCTGGTCGCCTAAACGCCCACAAGTATGTGGAACATCTCGATGAAACGCTTCTAGAGGTAGTTCCGTATTGATCGAGCGACCCTACCGAAGGAAGGGTGTAGGTGTCCCTTCTAATGGTGGCTTACACGTACTATTGGGATTCGTACAAGTAGTATAGCTACAACGTGTATGTGGTACCTAAACACGTAAAGATTATGTAGTTCCGTATTATTTGGGCGGGCCTGCCAGGGGAGACGCTTCTCCTTTTGGGAAAGTCGGGAGATTTGCCTCCCAAATGACAATGTTTGCCTTGAGCAAACGGTCTACATCAGTCATTGGCTCTGGTAATGTACGGTGTACCTCTACCGTAACTAGAGAAAGTCCCCTATTGCTTGGACGACCCTAAAGGGGGGTAGTGTCGGATTCCTGCCTGCAGGGGGGCAAAGGGAGGTGGGAAAGAGGCCAATCCCAAAAATTTGGGTAACGGTTCTGATCCTGCTAAAGGGAGGGAACTCTGTGAGATATGGGCCCGTACTAAACTCAAATCGTGATTTAACACGTACCATTGGGTCCGGGGTGAAATACGGGAGTATCTCGACGTGTGCGTGGTTCCTCTACTAGACAAGGCGGTTGCCAGTTGAACGATAGTGGTAGGCAGGGCCGGGATTGAACAAGGCCCCCCGAGCATCGCCTGGGGCCCCGGATTTGGGTTGGACTCTGCCGGGCTATGGTCATACCGTGGGATAAGGTACCATGCGGGAGCTAATTCCAGGAATCTGGGTAACGATGAGCGTATGGGGGAGGTGAGCTTGCCTTGAAACGCTCGAGGGCCATACTTGCAGAGCATGGTAGGCTGACTCGCTAGCAGTCTGCCTCAACCAGTAGCTTAACTGGTAGGCACTCAAGACTTCGGTCTGGTCGCGCAGTGGGTGTATCCCACTCCCTCAGAGAATGGGGGTTACATCGTTTAGGCGAGTCAGAATTAGGGGACAAATTCTGACGGTGCACTTCGTGCATGAGAATACATAGCGTATTGAGGAACTACGAGCGGGGTACGTTACATTCTCGCGTTACCCGTGCACCAAATAGATCGAATGGTTGCGGGCATGCTCCCCATGCATGCAATTAAGCGTGGCACAGTAGACCACTAGCGAACAATGTACAAGTGATTATAAGAAGATTGTGTTAGGTTATTTATTAAACTAATTAATTAATCGGTACATCATAATTTACTAATAAACAAAAATCATCAATTGAGCTTAACAAGATTTTATTTGTGGCATATATTTCTTACAGCAGGTTCAGACATAATTTTCTCTAATCAAATTATATAGAGATTTCTAATTACATGACTAGATGTTCGTTGACAATTATTTCGATGTCTATGTATGTGATATTGCAGAACCCTTGAGAAGTTCCGTTCTTGGTCGTCTTATAATATTTCTTTTATAAAGACCACTTTCTATTATTATTTAACCCCAGAACCATGGGAATCCTGAAATAAACGAATAAAAAAGTTACTAATTTGATATTCAAATATCTGGTAAGTAATTTTACACGATACATTTAGTACAAAAAAAAAAAACATACAGTTCAAAGAAATATTAGTGCAGTAACATAGGGTGAATTATCCTCAAGTTAACAATAAGCTATTCCATATTATCTATATGCATCGCGTAATTTGTTTTCCATTATAATCAATTTATTATCATATTATCTTATTATAATCATCTTATTATCCATTCTAATCGATTTATAATATAAGTTTCTTTTAGTTGTGTTTTAGTAAAACAAACAATGAATATAAAATTTATTCTCTCATTATCCATATATTTTATGTTTTCCTACTTTTGTTAGTTTGTGTGATTACTTTCAGCACAATAGATTCCGCTGAGACGAAAGGTAATCTTAAATTTAATCAACATTTGACTTATTATGTATAAAAGCTGTGGTATTTAAGAATTTACTCAGAAACTCAATTTAAGAAAATTTAAGACGTATTTTTAATTAATCATAGGGAACAGATATAATACAAAATGTAAAATACATCAAATTATCCAGTAACTTCCATGTGGAAAATACAGTATATAACTTAATTGTTCTGAATGAAGAAGCAAATCATGAGATAATATTAAAATAAAGCAAGGATTAACGTAATTTGTTCTTTCTCTTGTGTGAGAGTTATAAACACATTTATATGAGCTTATTGACTTTTCTGTGCATTTTTCTGCTATTAATCTTCGAAATGTATATTTAGAACAATAAAATAATTATTTAGAAATATGTTTTAGCGAAGCTGCTTTTGCAAATATAAAAGGTGATCTGATACTCCCTAAGCAGAGGATAAGTAGAATGATATAGACTATATAATACTGACAGATCACTAGATGGCCATTATAAATCAAGTTTACTCTCCCTCCGAATCCTAGAAACAAAAATATATAATGTTTTCAATAAAATAAAATGACTCGAAAAGGAAATCGATACTATCTACGTCTTTATATAATGACGACTTACCCCACATCATGTTAGCTGTCTGCATATTTTCTCCTCTCTGTTGTTGTTGCAGAGGAATTCTTTGAGGATAAGGCATTGGCATTGGAACAGCCAAAGCAACACAAACGATCAATGCAAAGAAAATGAAGACCTGGAAAGGAAACGACGAGTTTAATCGAAGAGGCTTTATACACTAAGTGGAAGATGTTTCGTTTTGTTCAAAATTCTCCAACGTTTTAATTAAACAGGGTGGCTCAAAAGTAGGGATGCACCCCTGCTTTGATCAAGCATAACATTCTACCTAGGTAGATAAAAGGTTTATTTGCCTTGCATGTTCTGAGCTTAATATATAAGTAAACACATATTAAGAACAAATAATAAAGAAACTAAGCCTACCTGATGGATAACAATAAGATATATAAAAATCAATGAATTGATCAATACCGTACTGTATACCTACTTTTGGGCCACCCTGTATATTTCAATATCACATGCTTTTATTTGTATAAATTATAAACCGGAGAATGCTATTGAATTCTAATGCAGCTTTCCTGGAAATAGGAAAGAGTGGTAAGTAAAAACCTATTCTCCTTTGGTTCAGCTTTGATGACGACTTGTCTATAGTTGTCTACCGTATCACATTAAAGCCCTGTTCATAATTCCGTAGCCTTCGTTGATTCTATGATTTTAATTTCATAAAGTTCATACAAAGTGTTATGCAAGGAAAAAAGCACAATCTCAAGCTGAAATATTACAAACTTTAAACAAATTAAAATTATCGTCAGAACTGATCTATGCCCTGAACATTATTTCCAATGTTATTAATTACAAATAATAATCATCATCATCATATGTATTCTGCCGTTATTTGCAGGTCACTTGATACAACAGAGAAGTTTCCATTCTCCACGGTCTTCCATTAACCTCTTCGTTTTCACGTACGATATTTCTGTTTTGATATCGTACATTATTTGTAGTCTTCTTCTCCCGCTCCCTCTCTTTCCTGCCGCGATACCCTGCAACACGTCCATCATGATACCGTTCCTTCTTAGCTAATGTCCCAAACAGTTTCTTACGTCCAGTCTCAACTATTAATTTCGTCATAATATGATTTGCAAGACTATTACATTACTAATAATATTCTAATCATTAAAAAATGGATTGATGTCTTAATTATTTGTCGGAATTGATGCGACGAAAATCTTTTTTATAAAAATATAAGTTCAGTATTTTAGTAAAAATGATGGTAAGAAAAACGTCACAAATATTTTGATTTTTCTGTCTATTTTTTCTTATTTAAACATTCACTATTCCAAACTTCATTAGGAATATTACTTAGATTACATTCAAGAATATTAGTTCATATAGTTTAGTGACAGAAGCAATCGTTAATATTAATGTTAAAACTTAAATGAATCAACCATACTCTTCAGATGTTAAGCTACGTAAATTTGGTTACCTTGGTAAACATGATGTTCGATATGTTTATAACTTCAATGGAAGATAAAACTCTATATGCAATTCACGTTTTACAAGTGTATTTATATGTACTTTAAACCTTGAAGCAATAACACATGACGTATGATTCAGTGATGTGTAATTCTTCTTGAACTTACTAAATAATCATTAAATTTTTAAAGTTCGTTAGAGTGATATCAAATAAAACTTTCAAGATTGATTATAACAGGCAGATGTGAATCACAAATAATAATTGATTTCTCTTTTAATTTTCGTTTTTTACTACTAAGACATAATACAGCAGCAAATGTTAGGTTTTCTCATAGTGAGAGTCGAACTACAAATCTTGTGCACCAAAGGCACGCCTGTTCGCTTCCAGACTAGAGAGGATGGTTATTCACTTACATGATATTTTAATATATCTTACTTACTATTAACGTATTTTCATAGTTAAGCGGTTAGTGTACGCACCTTTGGAGTGAAAGACCCTGCAGAGCTTCGATTCTCGGCAGAGCTCATGTAGTTCGGATTCCACGTTAATTAGTAGGTTCACATGTTATAGCCTCGCTGCTGAAATGGTTGTTAAACTCACAATCAGTTCAACAATATTAACGTATTTTATTTTGCGTTTAAGAACTTTTCTTAACACAAATTATCTGTAATTATAACTTCCAGGTATGATTAAACAAGTAATAGTGTCACATGTGTACCACTTCAAGGCGTTTGAATTATAAAGATTGATATTTTCTTAATTCATATTGAATCCGTAACTGATAATATATTTCCATCACTTATGATTTTAGTCTAGATTCTACGTTCAGACGGAAAGCTTAACCAAAGATCGCGATGCATAAAGCCTCACAATTAGCTAACGTTTGCACGCTACTCATGTTGAATACCTTTATTAAATTGAACGACAGGGTGATCGTCCAATGGAATTCGATTCCCGATAGGGGTACTCGGTCGAAAAACTGTGCAATGCTTTTTCTAGCCAGCCATCTTCCATAAGGTTTTCCTGGGTTTTCCTCATTCACACTAGACAAATACTGCGGTGGTGCCTACCATATAGGTCCCAGATCGCTTCCTTCCTTCCCCAAGGTGATTCTTCCTTCACTTTCGCGGGATAATATGCTCGCCGAGGGAAGTCATCCTTCGTACGTGACGGGCTAAATAGACTTAGATGCCGAAAACCCAGAAATCTGAATTCTAAATCCTAAATCAAATAAAAGTTGTTTCATTATAAGCTGGTTCCTAGTTAAACATATCTTCATTTTCCTGATACTGCATACTACCTTAATTATTTGCCTATAATTCGTGTTTTTCCTTGCATCATACAGGAAGAGCTCAAATGGAAAACAAGTTTATGCCACATATTTTTTCTCATAAATGAGGAAAATATTCCTGTTAATACATATATAGGTCGATTTATAGACATTCCTTGATTTTCCTTTAATAATGAAGAGTAAATATTAACCTACGATATTAAACATGCACAGTCATTTAGCGTTGATAAACGGACACAATTTGACTTGTACCGAACTGACTTCATAGAGGTTGATATATTATTATAATTTTAAGTGTTTTTATAAAATTATTCTTGAAACAGTTTTATGATATAATTATTTCTAAAAATTCAATGAAATTCGTTCACACTATTTTCATATGACTTTCAGTAATAATTGAAAATTTAATGTTTAAAACTACAACCTGAAATTAAAGGCTGCAATAATTGAGTAGCATAACATTTATTTGATTTTTATAATTTCAAATGAATAATGAATTTAACAATTTGAAATTCTTTTTTAGGGTTCCATATCTACACACGATCTACAGTGCGTTCTAGATTAACACCAGTTCTATTGAGATTCATTTCATACCTCCGTAATTGCTATTTCTTTAATAACAGGAACCAATCGGTCTTCTCAGTAATGAAACAAAAGGTCCACAATCGCTGCAGGTTGCACCAGAAGCTGTATTGAGATTTTCCTACACTTTTTTGTTTTCAAAAATTAAATCCTTGTTGCTGTTCTTATTTCGTACTTTGTAGTTCTGGAAATACCTGGGTTTCATACGGCGAAGAAATTATTTTTTTGTACCGCCATTAAAGGAAAGATGGACGGAAAGCGACGAATAAGGAGAAAAAGAACGCAACTGATCAATGATCTCAGAAATAGAAGAAAATATTGTGAGTTAAAAGAGGAAACTGTAGGTCGAGAAACGTGGGAGAACATTTTCGGAACTAAGACTAAAATAATAATTAAAAAAAAAAAAAACGTTAGTCCCAGGACATGCAAAAAGGCACAATACTTAATTATAATATTTGGAGCTCAAGTCTTAAACTGACTAATCTTGAGAGCAAAAAGAATATAGACATGTTTTCTGAACATATGATATACTCTGGAATTCTTCAGAAAGGAAATTAGTTTTTTTGAGAACGAATGCCATGTGATAAAACGTTAAAATTATCTGTTGTATAGGGGAAAATGTGGGCATGTTTAGGATGAGACAGTGGTTCAACCTTCATAGATTTAATCCCGAAACCAAAATTATAAGCTTTTCAGTTTAACGTCCCGTGCTCATGCCTTTAAGGCTAACGTAGTCGATGATTAAAGCAAGTGAATGATGATAGAATAATTGGTGGAATGAGAATATGAAGGAAGCAGGAGTACCCAGAAGAAATGTGCGGACACGATGTTGTTTACTTGTGCAGGGATTGAACCAATGACTCGAAGCACCAGAGATAAGCGCTCAACCACTGAGCCTCCCAAATCCAAATCCAAATAAGTATCATGATTCTCATAATATTATTCTTGTTTTGACTTCTACAGCTACCACTAACCATGAGAATGTGTTTTATAGTTTTAAACGTTTCATTCATTTCCATAACATTGTTCAGATAGTAACAGAAGGTATTCTCATCTTCGTTTGCTTGTATTTTCGATTGATAATATAGCTTCAAAATTGATTGATTGGTTAAGTTTAAAGGAGGGCGTTAGGACCGTGGCTAATTGATCTTGTCACGATAATTCCAATGGTCTGCATATAATGCTTATAAAAATAATGACATTTCTAAAGTACAATAGAAATGCAGTATAATATATAAAAAAAAAGAAAATGATTAAAGAACAAAATATAAAATATGACAAGAAAACTCAAAAGTAGTAATGATAGTAGAATTAAATAGGAGAGATTTAAAAAGGAAAACATCAGGCAAAGTTAGCTACTCAATCTCACCAATAAAATGAAAACAGGGGTAACTAATAATTGCTATCCTCCCCCAAAATTCTTGAATTTGAGGTAGTGATATGTAGTGGTGCTATTCAGCCGGTTGACTATAACCGGTTGTTAAAATATTTCGAGTTCGCAGAACCGTTTCTTGTACCCAGATATAACAGTAACTTTTATACAATTATACCTAGAAGCAGTACATTTTAGTTTAACTATCTTCTTTGTACAAATTCTTACAGCTACAGGGATAAATACAATCTCTCAGAACAAGCTATAAGCATTTATTTCTTAGTTTCGAATGCTCAAATTCCAAGAATGACAACTGGATTCATATAAGTTTGGTGGTGACGGTTATTTATATTTGAAACGACATTATACCTAGGAACACACCATTATCGACAATTCTCGATCCATTACAGGATTAAGGTTTTTCGAACACTTTTTGACAACCATCTATCTTGGATAATTGTTTCCGAGATATTCGCAGTGCTATCTAATTTCGTCAAATCATTTTGTATTTGGATGTTGTGTAAGTCACTAGTCACTTGCAGTATCCAGTAAACAAATTGTTCTTGTCTAACGTATATGGTTTGTTTCCTAAGAGACAGTTATATATATCCATCCACTCTCCCTCTCTCTCTCTCTCTCTACACACACACACAAACACACACACACACACACACACACACACACACATATATATATATATATATATATATATATATATATATATATATATATATATATATATATATATATATAAGCTGTTAGAAAATTAGAATAGCATCACTGGTGATATACGAGTACATTGTCTAAGGTTCATATTATTTTGCCACCCTAGCAATTCCAACTCAACACTCCCTTATGACATAAATTCTCTGCACCTTCAATAATCGCATTGTTAATATAGAGTAAAATTTAAACAACCTAATATTAAGGAAGTGTAAGAAAAGAGGATATAACTTTATTTGAAGTAAACAACTTTTTCACTGTAACCTTATTTGATTTAGGTAATACATCAGTAACATTTGAAGGTCATTACGTTAACAAAAAAAAAAAAAAAAAAAAAAAAAAAGATGTAGAAAAAAAATAATGTAAAATTAAGTAAACAACTTTTAGGATGGATTTTATTTGAATCAAGTGCAGATGTGTATTGTAAAATTTAAAAATATATACTATAACATTTGCTGTAGATAATACTGAACCTCAGAAGTAGGAAGTATTTGAAAGTGCATTGGGACCGATATTTTTTTTCATAAAAGAGATATAACTTATTGTGTACTTGATCTCTTCATATAATAATTTTAAAATTTTACAAATATTTCACACTTAAGTTTTGTTTTATTTACGAAAGAATGTCATTGAAAAAGCAATCGAACTGTGCTTTGTGAATCATGGCAGTTTATTGTAATTATTGCCCTTCAAACTTATGCTTGATTGCATTCGTGAGAATCTGATAAATAACGTAATTACTTAGTAAGTTCAAATAGAATTACACATGACTGAATAGTCTATCATGTGTTATTGTTTCAAGGTTTAAATTACATATAAATTTAGCTGTAAAACGTGATTTACATATAGAGTGTTATTCTCAATAGAAAGACAAACACATCGAGCATCATGTTTACCAAGGTAAGCTATAAACTTAAGTTAATACAAGAAGTAATGAGGATTTAATCCGTTCCTTTAAATCTCAACGTAGATATTCATAATTAAGTCTGAGTAAAACGAATGAACTAATAGCATTTAAGACTGCATGTAGATTTAAATAAATCTGTATGGAAGTTCAAGAGTAGTATAACATATAAACGATTTAAATTGGAAAAATAAGAAAGCAAAGTAAAAAAATAGTTATGGATATCTTTACGACTACTTTGACTAAAATAAAGCATATGATTTTTAAAATCTATCATATTAACCCGTAAGTAGGTGCGTGGGGGTAAACGTCTACCCCGAACAAATTGCTTCAATGATTTTCTAAAATATGCAAAATACTTAGAAGTTTAGAATTAGAAGTGTAGGTTTCCAACGCAAAATTACCATGAAACTAAGTGAAAATTGAAATAGTGTATAAAATTCCATATTCTGACATGAAAATTAATGTAAAATAATCTATTTCAAAAGCATATCCAAGTATACATATATTTTTATAGTTTTTTTCCTAATTATGTGTCTGACCCGTATATGTAGATCCAATAAAATTCTAATTTTTTGGTTCGAATGCAAAACAATTTTGTACCTTCTTTTTATCTCGCCACTATGAGTTAAACAATGAAAACATGTAAAATGCTACATATTTTTATTTTCATTTTTAGAACAGAAGTTACTGGAATCTTGAAATTTGTTAATCCTTCATTAGAAAGGATAGGTAATATGGACAGCTATCCTTCATTAGAAAGGATAGGTAATATGGATAGCCCTTGCTAAACATCTACTCCAAATTGCCATTAGTAACTGGCAGAAACAAAATACTTAATTGTAGTATGTTTTCCCATAACGCGCGCCTACTTACAAAGTTTGACACTCATACTTAAGGGTTAATTCCAATAGAAACTTTATTTATTAATATATTTACAATTTTTATGTTACTATTTTCATTAAATAGCAATAGAAGTAACCCTAAGTGTAAATCAAACTCTGATAAAACCACCATAATTACATTTTGTACACAAGTTCATTATATTTCACTTTCAGTTTGAATTTTGTGTTTAGCGTCCTTATACAACACCAAGGTTATGATGGATGAGGAGTACAATTAACATAGACCGTATCCATGGCTTGAGTTTGTTGAGTTGAGTTGAGTTAATTTTGAGTTTAACGTCCCGTTCAGTAGCGAGGCTATATGAGACGTGAACCTACTGATTAATGTGGAATCCAAACCACATGAGCTCCCGCCGGGAGGCTAGAGTTTCTGTTGCACACGCCATCAACCCCCTTAGGAAAGGCTTTATCTTACCACTCTTTCTCTCCTTCAGGAGGTGGTTTACAGATACACGTTATCAGTCGTGGCTCGGAATATATATTTAAAATAGAATTAATTTTAAAGATACATAATATTGAAAAATTGAATTTAAACGTTCAATAATTTAGTGAAAACTCAACACATTCCTCCTAATGTATAAAAATCTTTTCTATTAAACTCGTTGTTTGTTTCTCAGGTCTTTGTATTTCTTGCCCTGACTGTTTGCGTCGCTTTGGCTGTTCCTATGCCAATGCCTTATCCTCAAAGAATTCCTCTGCAACAACAACAGAGAGGAGAGAATATGCAGACAGCTAACATGATGTGGGGTAAGTTATTATCATGTCAAAAACTAATTAACTTTTCCATTTATCTATTAATTTTGTTTCAAGAAAAACATGTTGTGCTTTTGCTTTTATGGTTCAAGCGAATATGAAATCAGTCAAATTAGATTTATGTAGTTGATGTAGTAACGTAAAAATCCAGTTTTTATTGACTTTCCTGCTAGAATATATCTGTATTCTTTATTGTTCTAGTCAGAAGTGTTATAAGTTTATAGTATATTTGTGGTTAATATACTTTTAAAAAATATTTTTAAAAATAAACTGAAAAATGTTGTTGCATATACAAAATATAAAAGGAAAGAAACATTCATTTAATGTAAGAATTGCTTCTCCCGGAACATTGCAATTAGCAACCCATGGTTTGCTGGGTCCATGAGGATAATAACCTGATAGGTATTATTTTCTGCATGAAACTCGTTCATTGCTTTAACATGTTTCCTTACACTTTCTCTCTTTACTTTGTTCAATTAAAAATTTCTTGAGCTTTCTTAAGTTGAATGTCTCCAGTCAATTCTTAAATATAATACTTCTATGGCAAATTTGGAGACAATAACTCCGATTAATAACTAAGATTATTGATAGTCTCCGTAAAACTTCTCACATCAACTTGTAAATACTCCCAATTTTACAAATGAACGCACTTTATTCATGAATAATGACATAAATAAAGTTTACTAGCTTAGTACGAAAGTTTTTTTATTATTATTATTTTTCCTTATTATTAGGCTGAGACCGACCAATGACCTGAGTCTGGTACAGTAAAGGGTTCCACAGTCTTCTTGAAAGATCATCCATCAGAATATATGCAGTTGTTCGTCACAATGTCTTGCGTTGAAGAGAGCTGGATTTCAGGATAATGCTTTGTACCAAAAGAAAACCAAAATTTCAAAGCAACACAAATATTTATAAATGTTAAAATAACTATTAGCAACATCGATGTAACACATTAACGACATATATTCATAATACTATACATTCAGTGTTGGTATATTGTTAGCATCACCAGCGCTTATTAAATCCGACTGCGGTGACTTAATTTAATATATATGAGGCGTATAGTTTCTAAATCCGCCATCTCCTTCATAAACGGTTTCGAGAAAAACAGGAAAAACTGATAACTCAGAGATTATGTGAGATAAAATTTTCTTTTTATAAATACTTTACTGCTTTCTGGACATTCATTATAACTACCAAATGACAAAAATCTCTCTCATCCCATATCTCGGTTATTGCAGAAAGCAGTTTGGAGATGGCGGATTTTGAAAACAACTTTTGGAGATAGAGGACTTTGAAACAAACGTACTAAAGTTTTTTGGGGTTTATTTGCTTCCAAGTCATTACTATTATAATTTCTGATAACTATTTCAGAACAGAACAGTAGATGGAGATAAACTGAATCTAAACAACGATATTAACTTGTTGGGTGACATTATAATGTGCACAAACAAGGAAAAAAAATGAAGCTCTAATCATAGTACGTTAGCTACATTTACGGGTCAAATTCCGAAGTTCCCAGCCCGTTTAGAAATATCGTCTCCTAACATAACATAAGCTAACTTAACCTCACCTCACTAACCTAATCTAACCCATTGGGACCTAACCTAACCTAACATAGCCTGTCATAACAGGATGAGAACTTCGGAATAAATGCCACCTTTACCAACAAGAAAAGGATTGAAAGTGATCTTTACACTGTTTTCAGATATAGTTCAGATATAGTTCGAAACACTGGCATTCAGCCTAAGCCTCATCTACACTTTCTTCTGTTGACGCAGTCAGTCTCTTTTCAGCATCAACATAAATGGCTAAGTTTGAATTAGCACGCCAATTCTCCCCAAAGTGTTTCGTTAGGAGTTGAACAACATCTTGCAACTTTTTTTCATTAACGTCGGTCTTCAATTCATAGCATAGAATAGAATAGAATTGAGATGATGGGGTTTACAAACACACTGCTGAGTGGAGATGACGGCTTTTGAAGAATATCCTGAACTTTAAAGCAGTAATTGAGGGTGGAGGTGGCGACATTTTAAACAACTCTTTTCACTATCATGTAGGGCATTGAAAGGAATACCAGTAAATCTACTTACCTCATTTTTTTTTTGAAAATTGGAGATGGCGGATTTAGAAACTATACGCCTCATATAGTTTACATGGTTTCTTAAGCTTACATTTAATAGCACTTTGTTACTTACATGTTTGATTTTTTTTTTAAATATATTCTTTGGTTTTAGGATTCCCATGGTTCTGGGGATAATTTACAAAGGTAAATGGACATCACGCAAAGGACAAAAGAATTGACAAGGAAAAACATAGCAGAGCTTGTTTATAAAATATCTAGTCATAGCATTAGAAGCCTCTCAATCATTGGACGGAGAAACTTATGTCTTAACCTGATTATGTAACACTAGAAGCACAAATAAAAGCTAATAAAATTCAAATAGTCGTTCCAGTTAATTTGCAAACTATATTAAAAGAAACTTTTTAAACGTCTTTATTGCTTACTAATTCTTCCCAAAGGGCCTGGTGCTAGTTCTTTTTATAAGGAGTAAATGGACGTCGTAATATTCTGGTATATTGTGTTTTTGGCAACACTTAAATAATCTACGTTCCTACCAAGAGATGGCGTGTCGAGGTCGGGTCGACTTACGTGACCTGCAGCAGTCACCTGCAGCCGCAGCCAGTGAAACTTGTCGAAACCAGTTGAGAAAAAGGCCTCGTTGTGTTAAGCCGGGTGAGTGTCAGTGTGTGATAATGCCGTATTCGATACCCCAGTGTGTTGCCATTGTTGAAGGGTTCATTCTCACTGGATCTTTTGTGAAAACAAAGAATTTGTTTCGGGAGAAATTTCCAGAACGTTCTGTGCCAGCAAAAAGCACCATTCAGGAATTGATTGAAAAATGGCGGCGTACAGGATCGGTTCAAAATGCTCCCAGGAACAGACGACCATCTGTCTGCACACCCGAATCAAAGATGCAGGTGGAGGAGATAATGACAAGAAGTCCTCGAAAGTCAACCAGGAGATTGAGTCAACAGGTTCATGCGAGTGAGAGAAGTTGCAGACGTGTTTTAAGGGGACTGAAGTTAAAACCGTACCGGATAAATGTTGTGCAAGAACTGAAGGAGCCTGACCTGCAGAAGTAATGTTGCCAGTGGTTTCTTGGATCTGGTTTCTTGGAGCCTGTCTGGGTACGTAAATTCCAAAAACAACCGGTATTGGTCGACAGAAAATCCACACGTAATCCACCAGGTACCCTTGCATGATGAGAAGATTGGTGTTTATTGTGCCATTTCCGCCACACGCGTTATTGGGCCCATATTCTTTGAGACGACAGTGAACAGTGACGTGTATATGGGAATTCTGGAGGAGTTTTATACACACTTGACCGAAGAGGAGCGTCAGTTATGTTACTTTCAGCAGGACGGTGCAACATGCCACACATCAGCTGCATCATTGTCCCTTGTGCATGAGATGTTTACACCAGAGAGGACAATCAGCAAAGGCTTGTGGCCTCCTCGGTCACCAGACTTGCCCACGTGTGACTTTTACTTATGGGGACTGTTAAAGGGAAGAGTATACGAAACAAATCCACACACAATTGAAGAACTCAAGACCAGGATCCAGGATGTCACCAATAGCATTACAACACAAGAACTGACAAGGGTATATATGAATCTACTCAATCGTGCTCACATGTGTGTTGAAGTGGGCGGAGGACACTTTCAGCACCTGCTGTGAAGGTGAGTAGTCATATTCAATACATTACATTTCATTTATATGTTGTAGTTAATCATATTCAATACATTACATTTCATTTTATGTGTTCATTTTACGGGCCGGTTTTACGTGCCGCACCCTGTATAATACTTTCTAAAATTATATATTTACTACTACTACTACTACTACTACTACTACTACTACTACTACTACTACTACTACTATTACTGCTACTATTACTACTACTACTACTACTACTACTAATAATAATAATAATAATAATAATAATAATATAACAGTTGTGTTTCTGCATGTGTTTGAAATCATAGTTTTTCGTAGAAAGAAGCAGCATAGATCTATTTAATTTTGTTTACAGATATATCTTTACCTGATTTAGTCGTGTTAGAAGCCGTTTACTGCTTTGGTGGATATGTGGTGGTGAACAAAATGTATTCACAAACAGAGAGGATAAATACTCAGAACAATGCATATTAATGGGTGTGGAGTATATTACCCGTATCACCATGGATAATATACTTTGTATTAGACTTATGCTCAGAGACTAACGGGAGGGGGGATCCAAACAACATATGACTCTGCATGTAATCCGAATTATTGTGCGATAAACATATAGCTACTTCCAATGTGTTAATATTGCAAATATAACATAATACTATAGAAGATTGTCAAATAGTCAGAAATATTAAGATGAAAAAAATTTCTATAAAAGAGTAAACCAAAAAGGCGGAAACACTGAGTCACACAAGAGATGGTAGTTACTTAATCGAATCACGAAGGAAAAATGTCGAAATATCTTAGGGAGAACGTACAGACAATCTTAGAGTCAACAAATCTCTACAACCAGTATTCGGTTGTTGATGTGTTGGGTCTTGGACGTGGACCCAACAGTCCTATCATTGTGAAATTCTCGTCGTACAAGAAAAAAAAGTGAGGTGCTTAAAAATGCCTATCGAGCAAAAGGAACTAACTCCTGTAATTATTACAGAAGATTTCTCAGCATCGGTCAGGCAAATGAGAAGACATCTCCTATGCTATTTAAAGGATGGTCGCTCGCAAGGTGACCATGCAAGACTTCAGTACAATAAACTGTGTATAAATGGGAAATCATACTCACTAGAAGAGCTTCAAACACGCAATGAAGAAATAACAGAACGTCATGAGTTGAACCAAAATACTACAACAGAGGTTACAACATTGAGTGTGGACAATCAAAGTTCTTCCCCAAAAGGCTTGTCTATGTGGAAGAAACCGCCACCCGCTGAGAAGAGACAACAGAAGAAACCAATCCGCGCGACCTTGAGCCAACCAGCTAGATATAGGGATTGACAGACGAAGGAAAATGAAGAAAATGTATTGGCTGTGGGTAAGTCTTCTTCCTCTCAAAACAGTGAAGTGTACAATCAAGTGGTATGCGAAAACAGTGGTGACACTAGAACAAGGAGTGCTTTACGAGTCTATTATCAAAATGCAAATAGTTTGCGTGATAAAGCCAAAATTTTTTTTTCTGGAATGTTCTGTCGCATGATTATGACATTATTACAATAACATAGTTATGGATAAATGAAAAGCATTATGATTCAGAATTATTTCATAATAGATATACTGTGGCGCGTGAGGATCGCAATGTTGATAAACTAGGGAAATCTAGGGAAGGGGGGGTGTTCTTGTAGCAGCTTTGCAGAAATACAATCTCAGTATAATAGACAGCTATGATGATGAATTTGATTGTGTTATTGTCAAAATCACGACTGGGGGTAAAACAAATTTTATATGTGTAGTTTATTTCCAACCAAATTCAAGTATGGACGTGTAGAATATTTTTTGAACGTATCGAAAGTAAGTGTCCCCAAGGCTGTTCTGTTCTCCTGGTTGGTGATTTTAACGTTAGAGAAATAGAAAACAATGAATATAATCTAGAAAATAGTACCGTAAAATATCAAAATATACACAATTTCATGTTTTTTTTTTAATGATATGAAATCTTTTGATCAAATACAAAACAATAATAATCGTACTCTAGATCTAGTTTTATCTACACTAGAATCTGTTGAAGTTATCAGGGAATTACTTGCATTAGTGCCAGAAGATCAACATCATCCCGCTATAGTAATAATTGTGCATCATGAAAGTCGTCCAAAAGTAGGTCGTAATTCAAACATTTTTGGCTACAATTTTAGAAAGACAAATTTTATGAAATTGTATACTAATTTAATGTGTGTGGATTGGGAATGCCTAAGGGAATACAATAATATTAATGACATAGTGAGTAAGCTATATGATATTATCTATGAAATATTCGATACTAGCGCCCCTCGCAGAAAAAACTCTGCCTCGAAATTTCCGTGCTGGTTCACTAAGGATATAATTAATAAATACTCTGAGGGAAGAACATAGACTGAGAGTATTTGAGAACAGGATCCTGAGAAGAATATTCGGACCCAAGAGGAACGAGAACGTGGCTTATAGGGAATGGCGGAAGCTTCATAACGAGGAACTACATAGTTTATATGGTTTACCCAACATTGTTAGGGTCGTCAAGTCTAGGAGGCTTAGGTGGGCAGGTCATGTAGCTAGAATGGAAGAAAGCAGAAACGCTTTCAAAGTCTTGACTGGTAGACCCATAGGAAAACGACCATTAGGAAGACCTAGGCGCAGATGGGAGGATAATATTAAGATGGATCTCACAGAGATAGGAATACAAAGTAGAAACTGGATCCAATTAGCTAAGGATAGAAGTCAGTGGAGAGCTTTTGTGAACGCGGTACTGAACCTCCGGGTTCCATAGGCCATAGAGTTAGTTAGTTAGTTAAGGCTAAGGCAAGTTATCGTAAGAAATATCAACTAAAAACTAGCAATAGTACCTCCTATTACATGGAATTTGCTCGTTTGAGAAAAGAAGTTAAAAATGCCATCAAATTAGCCTATGAAACATTTTTACGTAATACTGAAAATATTATTATTAAGAATTCAAGTGAATTGTGGAATTTTATTAAAAATAGGAAAAGACATCTACTCTCTAAATTATTAAAGTTTCAAGGTCATAATCTGTGTAGTAACGAGGAAATAGCCAATACTTTTGCCGAGTATTTTTAATCAGTGTATGTTTCCTCTTCAGAAACGATAATTGATTCCAACATAGATCTGGGAGATAACAGATATGGTAGCATAGGAGCACTAAATATTTGCGAGATAGATTTGAAGGAAATAGAAATGCCTATTAAGAACCTTAAGTCCAAAACGGCAGTTGGTTCTGATGGACTTCCCTCCTACATTGTGAAGGGTTGCGCTGATATATTTAAATATCCACTATTAATTGCATTCAATTTATCACTAAGAACAAGCACTTTTCCAGACAAATGGAAAAAAAACTTTAATTTGTCCAATTCCGAAGTCCAACAATAGTCAAGATATTACCAACTTTCGACCCATAGCAATATTACCTGCTTTTGCCAAAGCATTTGAGCATATCTTGTATCGACGAATCCTTAATCACGTCAAACCGGTTATCTCAATTAAACAACAGGCTTTATTTCACAAAGATTCACAATAACGAATCTTGCAGTTATTACAGATTTTATAGCGAACTCATTAGATGTAGGCAGCCAAGTAAATGTGATTTATATTGACTTTGAAAAAGCTTTTGATAACGTTAATCATATTACTAGAAAAATTACAGCTTTTCCACTTTTCTCCGTCCCTGATTAAATTCTTCTCATCATACCTATCTAATCGTAAACAATCCGTTTTTTTAATGCATACAAATCTAAAGAATATATTGCATCCTCAGGGTTTAAATTTAGGACCATTGTTATTTCTCTTGTTTATTAATGATTTACCTGACTGTATTACTGGCCATGAAAAATTACTATATGCCGATGATCTAAAAATATATGCTAAAATCAATTCTGTGGACGACAACATAAAGCTGCAGCAAGGTCTAGAACATATTGGTAACTGGTGCTCTTCGAATCAACTTGGGGTCAATGCAAGCAAATGCAAAGTATTATCATTCACTAGGAGCAAACCACTTCGTCACTTTAATTATGAAATTAATAAATATATAGTAAATAGGCATGATTCAATCAAAGATCTTGGTGTAGCGTTTGATTCTAAATTAACGTTTGACAATCGTATTGTAAATATAACAAGTGAAGCATTCAAGCTATTAGGATTCATAATTAGAATTGGAAAAGAATTTAAGAACTGTTCAACATTACAGAAGTTGTACAATTCATATGTTCGCTCAAAGTTAGAGTATGCCTCTACTATTTGGAATCCGACTCACATAAAACATCGTAAGCAATTAGAAAGAATACAGACATTTTTTAAAAATTTCTAACCTGTAAAGAAACTCACATTTATCCTACTTATGACAACTGTAAAACCATACTTGCTAACTTTCATCTCCCAACACTAGAAGAAAGACGACATTTGATTTTGGATTGTCCTGATTTAGTTTCTTTATTGAATTTTCATCTCCCCACATTAAAAGTACGTAGAAACACTGGTCTTTATTACTACAGAAAATCAAGAACTAATATAATGATGAAATCACCAATCTGGAGGACAACACCTTTGTATAATATAATGTGTTCAAATAACAATGAATTTGATATATGTAATATGTCGCCTAAGACATTTAGAAATGCCATTGTCGTGACTTATCAAGAGTTATGAACTCAAGTTATGTTATCAAGAGTTATGAACATGTAATTACGTAATTTTCAACACTGTAATTGGGCTATGGCCTGTTGTGTTGACAATAAATAAATAAATAAATAATTTAGGACGGATATATTTGAACAAGTCGAAGTAGGTACGAGCATCATAACTAGGAGGATCATGGTGAAGATTTAAAGCAATTGAAAATAAAACTATATTGTGCTTGCTGGGAGGATAGAGATGATAATTAGGAGAACGAATGCATGCAACGATTAAAAACAGAAGAAGAATCTTGCCATAAACTTGCCCTAATAACTGAACCAAAAGCTCCAACATTGGTTAAACTACCATAAAGTTAGCATAACGACACTCAATGGTGTCAACAAAATAAGCAGATAATGTGAATCATATGAAACCCCTATCTTCTAACATGACACAATTAATTTTGACGTATTATGTTTCTGAAGTTTTAATTGGACTGTAGAAACAACATTTTCATAAATGGAGGAAAAGGTTTTCTCCAACTTTGTCATTCAATTTGAGCATCGTCGCGAAGTGTTTTTTCTCCAAAACATTCAACAGAAGTTCACGAGGAAAGTAGTAAAGACGATCAGTTTTAATGTTATCACAGGCTGACCGTATTTTGAACGTGTTTAAATTCATCAATTGATAGTGCATTATAAAGAAATCGTTGAAAATCTTCCGATATGACAAAAAGTAGAAAAAACAATTGAATCGTAACACAGAGATTCCCAAAAGACTGTGACCAGTCATTTGTAAACTTGACTGATATTTTAGTGTACACTCATTGTACAATTCCAAACGAATGTTTAATTTGGCGCTCTTTTGTTGCTTCCATTGCACTAATTAAACTAAATAATCTTGAATCCATAATAAGTCACTATAATAGGTGTCAAAAGAAATTTTGAACACCTCGAAGAGACGAAATATGTTTAACGCAACCCAATAAAGATAGAGTCTCAGATCATGCCCATTGGACACGGGAGCAAACCGATTACACAACTGAATAATCTTCTCACTGGAGGCATAATGGCCACTAGTATCGAATTCATAATTGTCCGAATTCCTGAAGTGTATAGTAACCCTCCCGAAGCCATTCAAGTCTAAATTTAGTCCCCACTGCCATATGCGGTGCGTTAGTGAATAACACGTCAAAAATGGCCAAAATTATCGATATTAGCGATTCATAGTTTTCAAGGTCGATAAGCTGATTCATGACAGCGATGCAATTTAAAGTCAAGTTTAGACAAACAGTGATATACGAGGTGTATTCGAAAAGCATTCGTTGGCAACAATACAGTTATTGATTTGGAATTCCGAAACACTAATCCGCTTCAAAGTAGTCTTGGTATTGCACAGTCTATTCTCTCAGCGCTCCCACCATTGTTAGGAACACGTCTGGAACGCAGATTTGGAAATTGTGAGCAACTGTGTCGTCACATTCCGCATAATGTCTTCTCTTGTCTCAAATCGTGTAACTTTTAGTGGCATTTGAGATTGGAGTCCAAAAGTCACACGGAGGCATGTCGGGTAAGTAGGGAGTCTGACGATACACAGGAATGTAGTGTTTGATGATAAAAGCCTTTATCAAATTTCTCGGACACTATCCTCAAGCCTAAAATTCTCATTGAAATTTGAATGTACTGACCCGATTGAGTGGTTTCCGCTTGGGTATAGCAAAGCTTTTGTTAAAATTTGGTGCAATATCGCTCCTCAAGTTTTCTGTAGTTCTACAAAAAAGTGAAATCTGACGAAGCTCAGGACACGTCTTCACTTATTCCCTGACAGACAGCGACTGACCCTTTCTGCTGGCGGATAAATAATCACGACTGCGCATGAGTTTTCCCTCTACTTATACACTGACGTGAGTCTCTCGAGCTTCATTAGTTTAAGTAGGAAAAAATAAAGTTCGATAATTTTTAAACACACTTTGCATATAATTAGGCCAGTGAACTGATAGGGACAACGACCAAGGGATTGCGCTTCGTTATTTACTTATTTATATACAGCTTATCTCAAACATCCCCTGACATAAGGCAATTCTGTTTTTATCAGAGTTACAACAAAATATAAGAGGAATGTAAGATCATCTCCAAATAGGATATTTTCAGTCTAAGTGAAGGATTTCTTAAAATCGCTAGAGCCGTTTAGGCTGTACACTCTTTATGCGCCCAATGTTAAATAAAAATGCAACGTTCTCATTTATCTGGACCCACAAGATAAGTGAATTATGTTACTGTCTTTTACGCTAACATGTCGAAAGCCAACTAACATTTCAAATAGTAACTTGTGGGTCCAGGTAAATGGCAATGTTGCATTTTCACTTAGCATCGGGCGCATAAAGCACTGAAACGGCTCATCCGGCTTAAAAGATTCCTTCACCTTAGATTGAAACTATTATATTTGGAGATGGTTTTTCCTCTAACATTTTCTTGTAACTCTTATAATAGCAGCGTTACCCTATGCCAAGAGACTTTTAAGATACACTGTTTATAGTTTACTCATACTGACAAAGGTAATGCAGAAGGCCTCTTCCTTATTTATTTATTTAACGTTTTTTTCTTTTACTTTCAACTATGACATATTGAATAAACTTTATCCTCCTCGATAACAAAGTACGATTATTTAAGCTAATATTAAAATATTAATACATAATTATTAGAGCAACCCACATTACACTTTATTTTTTGTTTAACTATGCTTTATTTTTTTTTCAAATTATGCTTTATTAAGCTTTATTGTTAATTTCAATCATTGTTTTACATTTCTCGTGTATATAGGGATGCGCACGAGTCGAGACATGTCTCGAATCTCGACTCGACTCGATTCGAATTCGAGTCGAGACGCACTTTGTAAAATTCAAGACAAGTCAAGAAAAGAGTATTTCTCGACTCGCATATTCGAGTATATACATGAGACTAGTCGAGACTGCCCGTAAAAAATTCGAATCGACTTGAATGTCTCGAAAATCTTTCTATAATTTTCATATTATTTTGGAGTATTCACTCAGAAACAGTATTGAAAACAATTCCAGCAATTATTACTTTAGAAAGATACAGAAGGAATAAACTTAATAGTTAATCTTTCGAGATCAAGACTTATTTTCAGTTAAGTTCAGTTAATTAAAACTACTAATTAATATCGTGATATTTGATTGTACTTTAAATATAATAGTAATAAAAATATCTGATTATCTAGTTTGTATAAAACTATTATCCGTAGCTTATATCTAGTTTGCATAAAATTGTTGCGATAAAGTGAACTTCATAAATTCTCTGAATGAGCAATTCGCAGTCTATAGTAAGTTAGCATAGTTATAATTATTTTGTTTTCGTTCCCATGAACGCAACAGAGCTACATAAGTTCTGGATTATTCGCTTCCCCAACCTATTTTGAGGCTTTAATGTGTTGCAGCATATCACAAGTTACGGATAATATATAATGTCACATTTGCTGTATATACATCACATATTAATATACGTGACTATTTTACATAGTATATTACAATGAATGGTCTACTTGGATGCCACGAACTAGTACATATATATATATATATATATATATATATATATATATATATATATATATATATATATATATATATATATATATATATGTACTAGTTCGTGGCATCCAAGTAGACCATTCATATATATCTTTCACGTCTATAGATAGGTTCTCCTTAAAAGGATTTTTATAAACACTAAATTACAAAACAATCAACTACATGCAGCTTGGTGCAGTGGCAGAACGTTGCATTGTCTGACGAAACTCGATACCTTCTTCATCATGACAATAGGAGGGAGCGAATCCGTCGTGTTCCAAGGGAAACCTCCTTGACTCCTGCACTGTGGGAGGAGACATGCTGGCGGCGGCTTAATTATGCTGCTTAATTAGTAGAGCTCGAGCAAGGCACCATGACGGCCGAGGCGTATTGCACACTGCTTGCAGACTACGTACACCCCTCCATGATCAGAATGTTTCCTAACGGTAGTGGCATTTTTCGACAAGATAAGCACCATGTCACAAGACCAGGAGTGTGATGGGGTAGTTCGAGGAGCGCAGAAGCTAGTTCCAAGTGAGTGCTGTCCCCCCAACTCACCGGATCTAAACCCAATCGAACACATCGGGGATGTGATTAACCGTGACGTCAGGCCACATCACCCCCTCCCCGGAATTTACGGGAATTAGGTGACCTGTGTGTGTGTACATATGCTAACTCTCTCCAGAGACCTACCAAAGACCATTGCGTCCATGCCAAAATGCGTGGCCGTTGTTATCCGTGCCAAAGGTGGACATACTGACAATTAAGTAGGTAGTCATAATGTTGTGGCTGATGTGTGCGTATATTGTAACCCGTATATTTTGTCTCGACTCGAATTTCGAGACATCTCGTCTAGAATTCGAGTCGAATCGAGACAGAAACATATTTTTGTGCCGAGACACGGGTCGAGACAACATTTTCTCGACGTGAGTCGAAACAGGCTTAAATCTCGATTCGACTCAACTCGTGCGCATCCCTACGTGTATAATGTATGATATTTACTATACATTAAATATTCTAAATATCTTAATCTATTTATTAATATTTTTTGCAACCAGTTTCATTCATATTTAATGAACGTTCTACTTAATGCACTGTAAAGAGATATTATATACTCGTCTTTTTTTGTCACTTGTGTACGCCTTAGAGGTGCATATACAGAAAGAGAAAGTAAAATATGCCACCAAGAAGTTCAGAAACTGCTCAAGTTCAAGAGATACACATTTCAACATAGTGTGGAATTCTTATGTACTATTCATTGTTGGCCAAAATTTTCTTCTTCTTTTCCCTGTTTCTTTTCTCCACATCAAAGGATTACACTCAAAAGTTTACAGAAATAAAAATAAGCTTTTCATTGTTGGAATGTTATGTTCTCAAAGATTTTGCCTTTTAAATATTGTTTCTTTTTTAAATTAATATAGTAATTTAAACTTGCAGTTAAATAGAATTTACCATAAATTCTGCTATATATTTTAAATTATGCTTTATGCTTTATTTCCTAAAATTAAGCATTATTATGCTTTTAAAATTAGTTTCTTCTGTACACTTGGACAACCACAGCCATTTTCAAGGTACCAATTACGTGTGTAAATTGATGTTCAACTTTTTATGCCTTTTAGCTTTTGAGTTGGCATAATAATTATATATTAATGTAATATACTCAAGTATTATTTAAGTCACCCAATTCCATAACTAGTCTTGTTTCTCATATTATCAGGCGTAAAGAATGAAGATAGCAAGAAGAAAAGGCTTGATCATGGTGGAAAGACTACAAGGTGGATGAAATGCAGTGCTACATTCTTGTCGCTCTGGCGCATGACGTCATCTTGGTCGCAGACGTGGCCAACGAGAGTCAGGTGAACTTTTAACAAGCGCTTGCTCGCTGGTATCTTACACGCAAACTTCTCTTCTTTTTATAGTGACCTTCAACGAAGTAAAAAGTTTAGTACAAACAATAATTATATAAACGTAATATAATCAATTCTTAAGCTAAGTGAATTCAAAGGAAGATATTTACAATAGCAAAAGAAACAGCAATATCAGTTCATATTAAACAACTTTGAAGCTTGAACAAGCCAATATTACTCTCTACATTTTCTGCTTTTTCTTTCTTTCTTTTCTTTTTTAAACATCTGAAGTAACACACTCGAGTATGTATAGGCCTGAATAATCTATAACACAGTGTGTCGTTAATTCATTTCATTATTATATATGTATGTATGCTCCAGTATATTTTCGTAACACATTGATCGGTTTTGATTTACTATTATTATTATTTTGCTTGAAAGAAAATTCTTTACTGATGACCCCATATAAATTTTGAGAATATCTCAAGGAAGAATTCATGGTTTTCGTAAACAGAGATGCACGCACGTGTATTTTCGTAATGCATGGACAGTTTTTTTTAAGAGGTTGCTCCCACGCAAGTCTCATCAGAATCTCAGGGGCGGTTAACAACTTTATTGAGCAGGGACACACGTATTTAATATTTTAGACATCGTTTTTATTTTCGATTTATAAAGAAAATCATCTTATTTGAAATCGCTGATCGCTTATTTATAGAATTTGTATTTGAACAAAAGGTTTGGTGAAATTGACAGTTCTCTGAATGTTAGTGTCAAAATTTACGCCATAATAAACTGTATTATTAAACATTTGTACGAAATAGAACGTTACATATACTATTGTGTTCTAAAAGTATAAGGAAATAAATATGTATATACAAAGCACCCCAAACAAAGAAATAGCAACAACATGACTATTTCAAGCAAGGAACAAAGTACTAGGCGTAAGTGAAGATGATGTAGGGGTGTTACAGCTAGACTAGAAAACATATAAACCATAAAATTACATAATTTTGTTGATAAGTTTTCTCTTTTCTGTCCCGTGGACTAAAGAACACAAAAGATAAATGCAAGTGAATTATTATGTGGAATTTGGTGGAATGAGAATGCTGGAGTACCCCGAGAAACTCACCTACATGATGTTGTCCACCACAAACTCACTTGACCGAGAAGCGAACCAGTATCCCTTGCACCAGAGGTGAGCCTTCTGCTACTGAGCCACCGTGCTATCTTGATTCGTTGAGAATCTACCATATTTTTAAATTTACTGCAGTCATTCTTAATTTTATAATTCTGGAGGGGGCCCCTAAATATGTATATATAATTATCCAAAGTTATGATTAAAATGAACAAAAATTTCAAAATCTGAGTATAAAAATGTCCCGACAATGTCGCCTTGACATGGTAGGTGGATACTTTATTCTCTTGATCTAATACATTGTTATATATCTTTGTAACTGTTAATCGTTATTACGAACCTTCCATTCGTTAGTTAATTTCAAGTGTAAGGTCCCGTTTCAGCACCGAGGCTACAGGGAATGCATACCTCCAGAACGAAATGGGATCTGAACTCGAGGGAGGTAAGCATCCTAGATCATCATGCCTCCCTTCTCGAGTTACATGCCTGCCTCTATGGGGAAAATTTTGTCTTAATATCTTATGTGGAAGGAAACGATTATAGAAATGATCACCTCTGTCGCTCTCCCTCCCTTATGATTTCGAATCTGGGTCTTGCCACAAAGTTCGTCTTTTTAAATCGTGCTATTGGATTTTTCTATGCAGAATCAACACAAACTACTGTAGTCCCATATACTATTATAACATACTATCAATACTAAAAAGAAACTAGATAATGAAATCGCTTTTTTACAATTTCATTTAACATTGCATATATTATCTTTATGTAAAACTTACCATATTTTAGGTTTATATTGTCCTGTTGCCTGCAAGCTAAAATCCATTTCTGGAGACATTCTCCCTCGTTTTGAGGAAATCTAAAGTATTTTATTAGTTCCTTTAGTTTTTCTGTAATAATTACTACAGCCGTACACTGCACAGTTAGGCATTCTCGATATCATTTAACAGAACATACAGTAGTAACAAAGAATTTCCACTTGTCACTTAAAGCCGCGCTTTATCCCGTTGTCCCTTGCAAACCAGATGACGTCACAGCCACGACAGCGCTTCAGGCGACATGCGCATGCAACCACCTTGTAGTCTTTCCACCATGGGCTTGATATGTGAAAGTTTTTTTTTTTTAAAGGAGACAGGATGCCTTTTTAACAATCAATATCAGAACATACAAGCTGTTCTGGCGCTTATAATTAACAATACGTACCTAATTTACTGGAGTTTTGTGCGAATTGTTGTGCATACATACAGTTAGTGAGAAGTACAGGAAATTCTTTCAAGTGAATCCTCTAAAGTTTGTAAATGGGTTATAGAAACGTCGTTACTCTTACAATGCATGTGAAGACTAAAACAATAATTGTTGAAGTGCTTCATCTAGTAAATGCACAAGAATGTTGAGTCAAAAGTGTCAGGAATTCCGAAGTAAGTGTTGTTCTTTATCTTCTCCGTTGCCTTGTGTTTGAAACCTTAGAACGAAGTACAAATATTAATTTGTTGAACAAAAAAAGTAGTTTTCAACAATATTTCAAGTTCAAAATTGTTACTAGCTACTTGATCTAGATGTCAAAACTACAGTCGGCGAGAACTATTTTGGCAGTGACGTCAACGCTCTCAGTTGCAAGGCTACCAACTTACACTATTCACAAATAGTGATTAGATGGCGCATTGAACGTTTCGCACGTCACGTCGTAACTACAGTTTAAAATAATGCTGGTACCGAACTAGAGAGAATTTAGATAACAATGTATTTGAATAATACTAGCATATATATGTGCATTGTTACGACAAAGAAAGATAAAATAAGATTAGACCCTATATTTATGTCGTCAAACGACAATATCGTTCCTTTCAAAAAGCAGTTTTCTATTTCGAATGGAATTTTCTTTCAAACCTAAATCCCAACTTGCGCAGTATTTGTTGTAATGCCCACTCAGAACCTTTGAAGTCAATGCTTTTCTTAAGTTCGCACAATTTGTCCAGTAAAGATAGCCCATTTTTCTGCCAAGAAAGGAACAAATTAGTAACAAGCTGAAAATTGGTATGGAAGTAGGGGAATGTGTCAGGAATAACATACTAAAAGTCCCCTAAAATCCCACCGTAGCTTTTTCCGCAATTTTGAAAAATGTCCGCCATCTTTAGACGATGACAATGAATTTATGGAAATCGTCACCCTTTATGTTTACTCCTCTAGCCGCCGTTCTAATTATCACAAAGCCACGAATCATATATGGTTGGAAAGCTTGAAAGACAGAAAATCTAAGTAAATAACATATATGCCCACCGTGCCAAATTTCTAGAAGAAAAGGAAAAAGAAAACAGCTTTTTCATTTAAAAAAGATATATTTTCAGAAAATTGATGAGAAGTTTGCAACACTCACAGTTATTGCACACCAACGAAACACTACCAACAGATGTCCTTAATATTTATTTCAATCATAGCCAACAATGACACAAATCGGTGCAATACAAGCCAGGGAAAAAACATAATGTTACTTTCTGACCTCTTTGTACAAAAGTGCATATGGTGACATACACTATCACGGTTCTAGTCACCTCCTTTTATCACATAGGACTAAGAGTTATATATCATTGAAAATCTTAAGAAACAGAAATTTGAACGAGGTAACACTCATACTAATCAAGCCCAATTTGTGGATGAAGCGCAAAACCCGAAATTTCGGGACAAAACGTGATTTTCGCATAAATTCTTTAAAATTTGCAACACTGACAATTATCGTATGTTAACAAAACTCAGCCACTGTTTTCACTATCATCATTATTAATTTACTTTTAAAATGGCCAACGTTTTTTCCAATGTAGTAAGCTTTTATGACACACAGTTTTACATTACTTAAATATAGCACAAAAATTATTTATTGACAGCGTTAGAAAGTAGCAGAAATTGATAGTCTCCTATTTATAGGAAAGTCGTAATTCACATGCTTAAAATCACTCTCAACTACAATAGTCATTTGAAGGTAATTTCTTAAAAATGTCTTGTTTAAGCTAGAATGCAATTTGCCTCCTAGTATTCTTCAAATCAATCTAATATTTACATTAGACGTTAGTATGCACTTTAAGAACATTTTTGTAACTAGTCAATTCGGACTTATTTTAGTAGAAATCAATGAGGTTATCACTATCTCGTTCATCTCTATGGTCTTCATCATTTGGTTTTGCATTCATACATCCAATTCCTCGACACCGACATAAATTAAAGCACACAATTCCTGTTTTCCGACAACCGTACATACTTTCACAGGCCTTTTTTACAGTTCCAGGATATTACACGGAGCGGGTTCCTTGGTCATTCTTGCTGGTACAAGAATACCTCCTAATGTTGTCCATCCATAATCAGTCGGCCGCAAATCATTTCCACGGTACAATTGAATCTTATGATATTTTGTTTCGCAGCGTCACAGGTTTACCAATTGTATTTCGTTCTGAATGGGGAGCGACTTACTGGAAGGATATATGAATGATACTGGAATTCATTGTTGGTGCTAGTAGAAATGATGTGCCAGCTCCATAGATTGTACACTAGCATTATCATGGTTCAAAACTTCAAGTGATCGGCAAAAATTTTCCCGTTTTTGAAGTAGTCGCAATGGCTTTTTCTTTCCCTGTCGATACAAAAACCACATGATGTGTCGCATCCAGTTAAAGCATGGTAACTGAGCAAAACAGTTAGTATATTTGTCTGTGTATCTTACAACTTCTTAGTACTTAATTCTTTACTCATGTCTTCTCTACGTCCAAGCTATCGAAGTGTGATGTCGTACTGATTATTACCTTGTTCAAGCAAAATGATTAAAATGTGAACATGCTCGCCAATTACTACGACGTGAATACAAGGATTTAAAGACTTGGCTACAGCAGTTTTAACTATAATTGCGTCAGCATCACTTCTTGCTTGCTGGGTTTGAATTCCAGCTTGTGTCAAATGAACCATCAACTCACGGGCGAAATAATCCTTATTTTTGAAATTACCTAAGAATTTATCTTTTTTGTTAATAATGCGGTTTCATTTGTGAATAACACCAAAGCTGATTGAACCTTTGACTCACGTTGCTCCCACTCAGTGGCTTTTGTACAGTTTTCAGTGCAATACCCATAAAAATAGTTGTTGCTTCCGTTCCTGAGTTTGTGAGTACATAGGACACATACGAGTTGTGCACGTCAAGGTATGTTCCATGTTGTGGCCAAACGACATGATGTAGAAGCCAGCCTCCATCTATAACGTATACAGTGTTTTCAATTTGAGTTTTAAAATTTATCAGATATTCAAACATGTCATAGAAAGCAGACTTTTTCGTTTTTCTCATGGACATTTCTGTGAAGGGACAAAGTGAATACGGTGCAGGCTCGTAAGCGAAACACTGCTGGAGTTCTTTTTCGGACTTCTACTCATATGATTCAGTTGAAGTATGGTGTTTACAGCCAGTAGACCATCAAGATACGCACTACATTGTGCATTACGGATAGTGGGAAGACTTTATCTTTTTGTTTAAGTTTCATATTTCCAAAAATCTGTCCAAACATACCTTCCATAGATTTGCTTAGATTTATCAGTTGACCATTTCATTACCTACAACGGCAGTGCTTAGGGACGCGAGCTCCGGATATGAAGGGAATAGAGAATGCTGGCAAAACAGATGTAATATATAACGCGATTGACTGCTTTGGTACAGGTCCACATGCCAAGCAGTGTGAAGTTCATGCCTATCTTTAATAATTTTTGAAGACATTCTCGTAAGTGGCACGCTGCTGGCATACTTGACATACACCTAGATATTATCTTTTCAGTCATGCCTCTCTCATGGGTCAGTCCACCGCTGCTCTTCATTGCTCTCGCTAAAACATGCTCAATCGTCATATCAGACCATGTACCACTCCAAAATATATCTTTTCTACGAACAGTGAAGTAACCGTCTCCTATAAATAGCTGGAACTCATGAAGATCCATTTCTTTCTCCAACCGCAACATTTCTTGTAAGTACACATGTGCGTATTTGGCATACAAAAGATGCCCAGTTGCATAGAAGTATGGTAACATTTCTCACATGCAGTGAAGATGAAGATTCAAGTCTCCAGTTCTTTCGAATTAAAAGACGCATAATTTCTACAAGCTGAAAATACAGAGCGAATAACTTAGAGATACGGCTTGTTTCTGCAGCAGCGTCAATGAATAACTTCAAGTCATTTGCAATCTTGATCGACTATGTTTGAATGTTGAACAACTAATCAATATCGATATCTTCTTCAGTCATCAGAGAAATACAAACATCTCGCAATTGACGCACACACTCCTCAGTGGCGTCTGATTCATTAAATATACGGTATATATTGCAATTGCTAACTCTGTTTATAAAAATGAGCTCGCAAAGCACGAGCAATAGAATGGCCTGACTTCATCTGTGACATGGAGTTATTAGCATACATACAAGACCAAAGTTCTTCAATGTCACTACGTTTCATTATATATGCAACTGTTTCCATAAATGACATTATACTGTGGAAAACCCTCAAGTCTAACAACTACTGACAGTAATTCACCAGAATTTCTACATGCTGCTACAATCTCATATGCTTTAGAGTACATAGGTTGATCCAACGTGACTAAGCACACTTTTTTTGCTTATTTCCTGCACATTCTTTGCTGGCAAACATAAGCGTCGAGTATACAGCATCCATGCTTATTGGCTGATGATTGGTGAAAGGTTGAATTACTACTTGATGTGCTTGGTACTTATGGTTCTTGCTTGTCACCAACTGGATAAATCCATTCCAATTCGGGCAACTTGGTGTCTTCAACCACTTAAGAATCCTCCAGGTTACATCGTACAGAAGGTGGATTTCACTTTGGATATTCAGATCACGAAGTTATCTTATATCTTCAATGATTAAATCCGAAAGGCCATTACCTTTGCGTGTGTACTTTTATTCCATTCATTCTTTGACAGTGTAATTTTTTTGAGCCCAGGCATTGCTCAATGAAATGAGAGTGACGGAATATGAATGAACAACACTAGGAGGCATTCTCGTACCAGCAAGAATGACGAAGGAAACTGCTCAGTGTAATATCCTGTAACTGTAAAAAGGGCTGTGAAAGTATGTACGGTTTTCAGAAACCAGTTATTTGAAACCAGTCATCTGAAACCATTCAGATGAAGACCATAGAGATAAAGGAGATAATGATAACCTCATTAATTTCTAATAAAATAAGTCCGAATGGACTAGTTAGGAAAATGTTGTTAAAGTGCATACTAACGTCTAATGTAAATATTAAGTTGATTTGAAGCATACTAGGAGGAAAATTGCATTCTAGTTATAAACAAGATATTTTTAAAAAATACACTCAAATAACTTTGTAGTTGAGAGTGATTTTGAGCGTGTATGAATAGGAGACTACCAATTTCTGCTACTTTCTAATGCTGTCAATAAACAATTGTTGTACTATATTTAAGTGATGTAAAACTATATGTCGTAAAAGCTTACTCCATTGGGAAAAGTGTAAGTCATTTTAAAAGTAAATTAATAATGATGATATTGAAAACGGTGGCTGCGTTTTGTTAACATACGGTAATTGTCAGTGTTGCAAGTTTTAAAGAATTTATGCGAAAATCACATTTTGTCCCGAAATTTTGGATTTTGCGCTTCTTCCACAAATTGGGGTCAATTAGCATAAGTGTTACCAGGGGCGTGAATAACTGCTCCGCAGACCCCGCATTGCGGGATGCTCAAGCCATCATGGGGCCCCAAATCATGTAGTGAGATGTAGAGACGGGGCCCCATTCCTCGCTGTCTGCGATGGGGCCTCCAAGCCTTTACATACGCCACTCAGTGTTACCTCGTTCGAATTTACGTTTCTTAAGATTTCCAATGATATATAACTCTGGGTCCTATGTGATAAAAGAAGATGACTAGAACCGTGAAAGTGTGTGTCACCTTATTGCACTTTTGTACAAACAGATCAGAAAGTAACATAAGTTATATTTTTTCTCGGCTTGTGTTGCACCGATTTGTGTCATTGTTGACTATGATTAAGATACATATTAAGGACGTCTTTTAGTGTTGTTTCGTTAGTGTACAATAACTGTCAGTGTTGCCAACGTCTCATGATTCCTGGAAATATATCTTTTCTAAGTAAAAAAGCTGTTTTCTTCTTCCTGTTCTTCTAGAAATTTAGCACGATGTGCATATATGTTATTTACTTAGATTTTCTAGCTTTTAAGCGTTCCAACCATATATGATTCATGGCTTTGTAATCTATAGAACGGTGGCTAGAGGAATACACATAAAGTGTGACGATTTCCATAAATTCCCTGTCGTCGTCTAAAGATGGCGGACATTTGTCAAAATTGCGGGAAAAGCTACAGTGGGATTTTAGGGGACTTTTAGTATGTTATTCCTAACATATACCCCTACTTCCGTACCATTTTCAGCTTGTTACTAATTTGTTCCTTTCTCAATCCTACCTTTACTGGACTACTAGGTTCATAACCCAAAAAGGTCTCGACAGGGACATAGCAATTTACTACCAAATTATAGTATTTCATACATGAATACTCGAAGTTTGCTTTAATGACTGGGAGAAAAAATTATGTTTTAACCTAAATTAGCAAACGCAATTTATATCAATAACATTTTTGTAATTCTGTTTTTCTTGTTGGAAACGAATTAATAAATTACTATAAAATAAAAGAAATAGGGAATTTGTCATCACTTTAAACATCTTACTGCAAACTAGACAATGACTGCCATCTGCACTTTCTTGTTATCCTTAAACGTAAAGAAATAATTGTGCCATGCTATGGTTTATACGTTGCTGTTAGCTGGCATATTTGGTAACCATGTATTGCTACATTTTTTGTTCGATTTACTCTCGACCTTTTTCAAATTTATAGGATGTGCCGACATCAATATACAGTTGTTATTTAATAAATGTAAGTTACGTATACGTTAGACTACACCGGCATTTTTAAAAAAAGTTTTCTGTTGCATGATATTTTTCAGCTGTTTCTATATGGGATTTGCTCACTGGTTTGAAATCTGAAATCCCTTTTCCTATTCATGCTATCAGGCCCGTAGCCGGCCCTAAAACTTAGGGGGGCCCGATCCAACCATATGATAGTTCATCACCATATTATAGTTCTTTTGCAAGCTTACTGTAAAACTTTTAGGGGGCCAGCAAAAATTTAGGGGGGGCCTAGACCACCCTGGATACGGGCCTGCATGCTATAGTTTCCATGCAATTTATAATTTCTGTTTTTATAGACAAGGAAATCATCCATTTTATTTTGCGATTGTTTTCACTTAAATGTGCTCTAACAATCGAGCACATATTCACAATATTGACGTTTTTTCTAGTATGTTCTTTGTTTCAAGCTCAACATGACTTCTTCAAATAGACAGAATTGAGTAAATAAACCTGACGCATTTTGTTATGTATGCCGCTGCTCCACACTTCCCCGCCAAAGACGGAATTTAGGCGATCCTACAATACGTATTTTCAAGTTTTCATTGGCGACCAGGACAAAAAATAGGTTCCTCATATCGTGTGTCTTAATAGTGATGAAATGAGCATGATTGGATAAAAGGAAAACAAAAGAGTACGCCTTTCGGAGTTCCTATTGTTTCGCGAGAAACGAAGAACTATCTAAGTGACTGTTATTTTTGCCTATGGTCAATTCGAAGGGTATTGGCAAGGAAAACTGAACTGTATTTCGTATGCGAGTAATTACCTCACAAATTCGTCGGATCCCGCACTCGGATGAATCCCCGGTTCTAGTGCTTAATAGTTTCGGGTCTTCCAAAGATGAAGAAAGTGAAAGGGAGGGAGATGGCAGGGCTTCTGATAAGGTGCGTGAAGAAGCGGCTGTGGAATCCGAAGATTCACGTGACACTAAACGACCATCTACACCTCAGCAGTTCATCCAGCCTGAATTGAATGACGTAGTCTCTCCATGAAAGATGCTGAGCTATTAGTTTCTAGACTGCGAGAAAAGATCTGTTGCATCATTCGACACGAGTGTCGTATTTCTGGAAGGGGAAAAGGGGTTCACTTAGTCTTCGTCAAAAAGGAAAATAAATTATCCAATTCACCCGGCAAAATTTCCTAAAATTAGTCCGGCGATACAACTATCCCAAATATTAGGTGGGTATACGCCGGATAGCTACTCCCATCATGGATCATTACATCTTTATTAGCAATATTTATTATAAAGGGGAAAAAGGAATCTTGAGGTTACAACCTTGTCAAACTTTATGTTATTCATAAATAAAGATCATCGAGAATCTTATTGAATTATCCAATTAGAATTTCAGCAGAAAAAAAGAAACGGTAAAATCTAAAAGAGAAATGACTATAAATATAATGGGAAGTGAGTGATAACGTAAACTCATAGTAACGTTAAGTGCCTGCAAATTAGTGTTGTTGTGATGTCTTTAAAACCTAACGTAGCACAAGTAGTAGACAGAGATTCCCATTCAACCCAGAGTTGGGCGTATACCCTCCAATTTGTTTTGATCCGGCTCGATAAGTAAGATCATTTACTCCAAATTTACGATTCTAATACTCAAATATATCAAACAGCTCTCCTAAAGTACTTTTGTCTCAGAAAATTTACATATAACTACTTAAGTTTAATTGAAAATGTGTCCCCTCGTTGTAACTCAGATTCAATTTGTGAGCACCTCTACTGCTAGAAAAATCAACATATGTGGAAATGCTGTTGCTATATCAACAATGACTGTTTCAAACGACAGTGGAAGCTAGAGCTTTAAATACGGTGTTCGATAGGTAAGAATAGCAGCCCAGCGAATATTTAAAGGAGTCTAGAATTGTTCCTAAATCAGGATTGGTCAAGATTAGCCACGAGCGCATTCTTTAATTATTCATGATACTACATCAGGCGAAGTATTCAGCAACACACTTTGGTCTTCTATATCTTCTAGATTTCTTTAACTTTCAAGAGGATTGGTGAACGCGCTCTGCTTATAACGGGCTCCTCAGGTTCGATTATCCCATGGGACAGGATTTATTTTAGGTTCTGTTTTCATTGGTAACTGTACAACTAACAAAATATGTAACTTTGGATAGGTAGTTGATTGTACTAGATACTATACAACTTACTGAGTAAAGTGTGGTTCAACTTCTCATGATGATTGGACCAGCAGAAGATACACATATAAAATACGTTTTATCACATTGTATCAATACTTTACAAGCCAGTTGCACTAATATTTCTTTTTTTTTACAATATTTACTATTTATGCTGTTTTCAGATTCGCTGTTAAAATGCCTATACACTAAAAGTACAGATAGACCCTAGTTGCAGTATATATTGTTTGATATGGGACGTAATAGAAAAATGAAATGAAATCTTTGAGTATTACGTCCCAAGCTTATGCCGGTTAGGTTAAGGAAGACGGTGATGATGAGTAATGAATGAAATGGTGGCATGAAGAAAGTGGGAGGAAACGGGAGAAATTCGAGGAAACTCACGCACACGGTGTTTTTCAACCACAAAATTCAGTTGAATGAGGCTGGGATTCAATTCGGGACCCAAAGCACCAGAGGTGAACCCTCTAAAATTGAGCCACCGCGACCACGGGGCGTAATGGAGTGTATATTAGGGTAGAGCGTTTTGTACTTTTGTTGGAAATTCGATGACGGCTAGTGCGGAAAAGGTACCATTAGTGACAACGAACTTACTGATTTTTAAATTTTTTTGGACAACCCCTTACCGTGCCCCAACGGACTTAAAGTTTTTAAGTGTTTGGTTAGGCAACGCGCACAACAACAATGACAGAAAAGCTACTTGTGTCGTTTTTAAAGTTACTTGATGGCTATAATTAAATATTTTATTAAAATAAACTTTTAGCAATGCCAGTAAATAATTTTTAAAATATTTATGAGTCAATGTACAGTTATATTAGCTGAGTTGTTGGAATTAATGTCCATATATTGTTTGGAATGCCACGTTAACGATGATTATAGGCATAGCACTTGATATAACACTATTTGTTTTTGGCAACTCTTCGCTTGTTATGTACACCGACAGCAAATGTCATCTAGCGGCAGGCTACACAACTTCTTGGTTGCTTACTTTGGCCACGCCTTTCGAGGGTCGTCGCAACTTCCGGCTACGTCCAGAAGATTTGCGCACCTCCCGCTCGCCTCGTTTGCTCCAGAACCTACGCCGACGTTTCTAGAATATTCTCTCTCGACGTTCGGCGGTGGTATAAGTATTGCGTACTTTGGCCAACCAATCCAACAGGCCAGTTTATTGCAGCTTAAGCTTTAACGGTTTTAGTTCGCTACTGTTTCTGTTAAAACAGAGAATTTGTGCATTGCATCTAAATTTACAGTGTTCTTAGTGTGATACGATTCAGAGACATTGGTTTCCAAGTTCGGAAGCTATGGAAAGTAAGATGAAGAAAAAGCCTCATAGCAGACTAACGCGGGAAAGTGTGAAATGAGGGTTATTTGGCACTCCAACTGAAATGAGGAAATACAGTTACCCACGTATGCTGAAGTGATGCGACATTACCATTTGTTTCGAAGTGGTTTAAATGGTGCCGAAAGTGTAACTACGTTAACAGTGACTGACATTTGTAAACTAGTTGGAAAAAGAGTTGTACATATTTGGCATAAAGCAAGCATTCCTGTGGTTTCAGAAAAGAGAGCTTTTAACATGCTGAAAACATTTTATAATAAGTATCGCACCAAGGAAAGAAATTTCAGATGACAAGGACAAGAAGCAACACTTCGTGCAGGTTTTGTTGCACACGCGGAAACGTCTCTTTTTGATATTGCGTTTGCAAATATAAAGCCGCCGAAGATTGCAACTGTGAGAGGATACGCAATATTTCAGAACGATAATTCTAGTTTCTTTTGGACCAAAGAACATCACTGGAAATGAGCATTGGTAACATTGAATTCCGAAAAAGCAAATATCTATCAAAGATGTTTTCTAGTAAAGTGAACAAATTTAAGGGACAGACAACCAAAAAAGACGCTGGAAGTGTTGAAGCAAGTCCATCAACTAGTGGGATTAGGCATAGGCACAGGTCAAAGATACTGGCGTCATCAGGGGAATCCAGCAAAGCTGTTGAATCGGGAAGCACGTCGGGATCTGACTTTGAGGCGCGACCAAGAAGTAAACACAGCATAAAGCGGATCTGTCTTCAAAGTACATCTTAGGCAGCGTTTGGAACTGGAGCTTCTGACAGACAGGTTGCTTTGATCGATTCTGCCGTACTTCAGGGCGCGAGACTCATAATGCCAGAGGAAAAAATCTTGTTGTTGAAAGATCTAAGATACGAAGATTAAAAGATTAACTGGGTGAGAAGATCCAGAAAGAAAAGACTCACCTAGGCCGGGCGATTACCAGTATCTACTTCGACGGAAAACATGATGTAACTCTTCTGCAAGAAAAAATAACGGCAAACTACGAAGACGAGTGTTTACAGAAAAGCATATCGGAGCAGGGTTCAGAATACTTGACTCATGCCACACCTAAGTCAGGCACTGGCGAGAATATAGATGACTCTATGTTGGAGCATTTAGAGAAGAACCAGTACGTGTCAAGTCTTGAGGCGGTTGGCAGCGATGGTAAAGCCACGAACACAGGATGGGAAAAGGGCGTAATAAGTCAGATACAAAGATCCCTGGGAAAGGAACAGCAGCATCTCATTTGCGTTCTTTATACCAACGAGTTGCCATTTGGACACTTGGTTACCGTATTCGATGGAGGGGCGACCGGACCCAACGATTTTTTCGACCCCATCGGAAAGAAATTAAAGGATTGTGAACGTTCACAGATCGTCTCCTTTACACCCATTCCTGTTGAATGGGTGTCTGAAATGGAAAAACCATATAGTTTAAGCAGCGACCAGAATTATCTCTTTGAAATTTGTAAGGCTGTTGTTACAAGAGTGTTCACTACCGATCTAGCAAACAGAAAACCAGGACAATTATCACATTCACGATGGCTTACATTGGTCTGTAGGGTGCTTCGCCACTAATTCAGTACTAATAAACCTAGTTCAAGTTTCTGTCTACTTTGCCAGTATATTGTTAAAGTATACTCTCTCGTCTGATTTTCAATACGGAGAAATCCTTCGTGCGAAATGGGCGCCATGCATCTGTTTAGCATAGTTAAGCTATCACGTTTTCTTCAAGAAAATCTACAGCACATAGTTCATTCCGTTCTGCAAACAAACGGATACTACACTCATCATGAAAACCGGCTGATAGCGATGACAGGAGATGAAAATTCTGATATTCGAATGCTAGGCTGCAGAAGGATAAAAAATGGCCGCATCCAAAAGACTCCGAGATAAAGCCGCCCACGTGACTTCATTGTTCCGAAATTAAACTTTACAGTTGAAAATTACGACGACATGATTGATTCACCTAAACGTCTAACAGAGCTGCCAATCAGACGAATCATAACGGATCAGCAGGTTGAATAAAACATCCGAACTTCAGCTACCCTAACAACAACATTCCCTTGCCATAGTCAAGCTGTGGAACGCACAGTGAAGATAATGTCTTATTCAGCGTCGAAAAAATGCGGCCAGAACGCAAGAGATATTTACATTAGAGCCAAACTAAAGTGTAGGAGAAGAATGCCCGCTTCGAGACCAAGAAGTACTATGTGATCCAGGGTCAAATGTCAAGTTATCCTTATTTGGTGGGCGGGTGGGCGGAGCTCGATGTGCAGCCAGCTTCCCGTGGTGAATTCAGGGTTATTTTTTACAGAACAAAATAAGCGAAGAGTTACACAAAAAAATCGTGTTATATCAAGGGATAATTTTTAAGTTGCCTATAATCATTTTTAACGTGGCTTTCAAAACAAAATCTGGACATTAACTCCAACAACTGACCTAATATGGCTGTAAGTTGACTCATAAACATTTTAACGTTATTTACTTGCATTGCAACAAGTTTTTTTTTTTTAATAAAATAATTGAATTATAGTCATCAGGTAACACTAAAAATACCACAAGAAGCTTTCCTGCCGTACATTTGTGTTGTGGGTGTTGCCTAACCAAACACTTTAAAAACTTTAAGACCGTTGGGGCAGGGTAAGGGGTTGTCCAAAAATTAAAAGAAATCAGTATGGGTCGGTGCCACTAATAGTACATTTTCCGCACTAGCCGTCATCGAATTTCCAACAGAAGTGCAAAACGCACCACCCTAGTGTATATGGAAGTATACTGCGTATACCCACCGTATATTATTATAGTTCAACGCATACCAACATTAAACTAGGGCTGGAGTGAAGGGTATACAGTAGTGACCTCAATTCTTTATAACTATTAAGAGGGCGTTTCAATTTTGATAAATACAATATAACAAACACAATGACAATTTTAGTACAAATACATAGACCCACGGAAACTTCAGGGAATGTCTGGGTCCCTTCGCCACCCATAATCGACATCCAAGAGGTACACTATGTTTTTGAAAACTGTCGAGCGTATACCTACTAAAAATTCTAGCAATATATTAATGCGAGATGGTAATTATTAAGAAGCGAAGGAATTAACTAATAAAATTATTAAATTATTGAATTCAATCACCTGCAAAGGTTTCGCTTTTAGAATAAAAGAAGCCCAGAAAAAGTTTACACGCTTAATTATGATAAAAGGAATACATTACCATGTAACTGAGTGCATTTCACGCTTCAAAACATTAGTGTCACTAATAATAGCTAGTTTCTTTTTTTTTTTAAAGTACAGTTATTATATACACAGTCCTTACTCGTGTCTATTATATTAAGGGGGGGGCGCGGTGGCTCAGTGGTAGAGCGTTCACCTCTGGTGCTTGGGGTCCCGGGTTCGATCCCAGCCCCCGCCAAGTGAACTTTGTGGTGGACAAACACCGTGCTCGTGGGTTTTCTCGGGGTTCTCCCGTTTCCTCCCACTTTCTTCATTCCACCATTTCACTCATCTCTCATCATCACCGTCTCCTTTAGCCTAACCGGCATAAGCGTGGGACGTAAAACTTAAAGATTTCATTTTTTTCTATTATATTAAGTTCATTAATCAATCTCCTAATTAATAAATAATTTAATCACACAAACACATAATATCTTTCTGCTCATTAATTACAAACTCATTTTCTTCTTGCAACCATTGAAGCGAGAAGTGAATCATTTTGAATTCATTATTTCAATGTTAGATTGCATTATAAGAGAACATCTACCCGACGAAAATATAACACATATTCACTACATATGAAGACAGAAAGTGTTTCAATGATCGGAAAGGTAAGGTTTCTTATGTCAATATATTTTATGAATATAATAAAATAAATATATTCCCTTCATAATATTCTGAATAATTTTATAATCATACATACTTGATATTAAGTAAAACTGTTTGTAAATTTCTGTTAGTTAAAGTGAGGGATAAAAAAAAATATGAAAGTAGAGTGCAAAAAAAATCACGCATTTAAAAATTATGAATCTTGAAGAAACCTACAAACATGTCATTTTTAACCACCAAAATGTGAAGTCGTATTACAACTTTAGTTTATGCCCGTCAGTTAAAGGATATGGTTGTCGAATAAATGCTAATTAATGTGGAACAATAGATTTAATTGGAGTGTGGAAAATAACACTAGAACACAGACAACGCTCACAAAAGGGTTGATAGTAACTACAAACCAAGAACCCCTTTTAAACAAAATGAACGCTGTATGGGTTTTGAGGATTTTGAACCGATAGTTGCCGAAAATAATATAATATTTAATAAACGCTACATGCGACTTAAAATTCTTGAAAAAGAATTAAATAAAGTGCTCCAAATTTGTAATCTATAATCAAAACTTAATGGGAATGAAAGTGAACAAAGGGAAGGGAAAATTATGTAGTCACCAAAAATGGAATGATAATGCTGGATGTCGCGTTTATAACAAATACGCACTAGGTACGTGAACCTGGGATTTCATTGATTGGGGCTAGCCATTGCTAGTTTTTTGACTGGCTAATAACGTGTGCCTCTTAGCAGAACATTATACTTGATTACCGATGCAACGTACGTGGTTGCTGCTCACAGTTACTGAGTAAGGTTCTAGAAGTTTGAGATAGGGTTTCCACTGATCACCTGATCAATTTTGGCAGTTCATTCAAAAAAAAAAAACACTCAGTTTAAATCACATGTATGTACATGCAAATATTATATAAAAAAGAATCGACGTTAATTTTAGTCCACTGGTCACGATGCACGAGACTTTGCAATAATTTGATTGTGAGAGCGTTCAGATAACGAACTGGTAAGGCGATGTCTTTCTGGCACTCAGACACCTGGTGTGCTCTTGGCCGCAGTATTTCCATAAATGATTGGGAGATACACTTAATTCAGTTCCAAATAACCATAGACAAAACTCTTTACATATTAATAACTCAGGGAGAAACACTGATAACCTTCGTCGCTCACTAAAATGTTCTCACCACAAAGCATCGTTTTAAATATATATATGAATAAACGATAAAAGAATCCTTTGTCCTGTTGCGTGGGAAGAAAGACAGTTCCCATAGAAGAGGGACGTTATTGCGTCGCAGAATAAAGTATAAATCGAAAAATAATTACTGGCGTTATCGAATATATAGATCGACAACCAAAAATACCTCTATAACCTATTGACGGTTATAAGCTTTAATGAAAATATGTTTCCTTAGAATTCATTTTGAAGAAATATACAACAAGTAATATATAGTTCAATTTCGTTTAAAAAAAGATTTGGAGGCTTTTGATACTAGACGACTCAAAAGTAGATTAAGTATCGTTAACTCTACAGTAATAATATCATCTTCTTCTTATGTTCTTCTTTTATCTTACAGTTATTACAACCTACTTAGTGCATGTGTCACACAATAAAATTTCTCTTAGTACTGGTACTCATATCTGATAGAAGTTGATTTACTACTCTAAACTAAAACATGTGTGGGGAACTAAAGCATGTTTATCTATTTTATTACATCTTTTAGATTTGTAAGATGCATTATAAAAATTAAACTATTAAAACAACAATTTTTAAAAGCTAATATACTCACAACAAGGATAAAAGGTCACAAATGTTTTTTTCACGAAATTCAGCTTTTCAAATAATCTCCACTTCGCTGTCTCCTTCCTTCCTCTTTGTCACCTAAGCTTCAAGATTCATATAATAATTATCCTTCACAATTTACAAAGTGAAAATAGATTATCGCATAATATATTGTATACTTTCTCTCCTCAGTTGATTTTCGCTTTGGTAGCAGTGTTTGTAAGTATTGCTGTAGCCACCCACAAGGAGTGGCAATTACGCTTCAACAGAGATATGCCTCTGCAAAAGAAACAGATGATCTCAAAGGAGATAATTCTTTTGGGTTTGGTTACCACTATTGGAGTAATTGAAATTAGTCCTTTATCTTGTATTTATTACTGTTATATACGTAGTTGTTTTCATAATTGAAATACTGAATGCTGATTCGTTTTGAGAATATTAAACTAAAATGAAATAATTGGCTATTATAAGACAATGGAAATAATTTAACGCTGACAACTCTCTTTTGTCGGAGTTTAGTTGCAAGGCAAAAAAGCATTAGAAACAATGCAATCCAAGGAATTATTTATTATTCATTTCTAAGTGAACTTTCATTTCTATCCGAAGATGGACTTACCGAAGAAGGTAACTCCTTCCCTCAGGTACTAATTTTCGCTAAGTTTATATTTAATTATCTTGTTCACAAGTAGTATATATTAGAAAAATTTTTTTTCCTCTTACTAGTCTTAATACCTTATTCATAACAATACGTAAAATTCAGTACCAATTACTGAAATAATACGAACAATTATTATAATTCAAAATTATTATTCTTTAATAATTAAGAACAGTTCCAGTAAATATAACACAGCTATTATGCTTTATTAGAGCCCTCTCGTGGCTAAGCGGTTTTCGTACTCACCTTCGGCGTGCGCGATCCGGGTACGCTTCCCGGCGGGAGCTCAGGTGGTTCAGATCCCACGTCAACCTGTAAGCTCAAAAAGTCACTAAACTAAAATCAATTCTATTGAATTGTTATTGTTCTAAATTTTTCGCGGACAATGGCATCATTTGTCTACTATGAAATTTTGATAGCAACGGGCTTTGATTAATTTCCTACATTACTGGTGTTTTCTGAAATACAGGTGGTATTTGTACATAAGAAAGAGAAATGAAATAGCAGTATAAAATTTGTTTTTACTTATGTTGAAAGAAGGTATTGAAAAGTTTGTCGTTTGGTCGTAAAGTCCCACAAAGTATATTTTGGTTGACTTAAAGTGCTCATTCAAACGTTTTACTAACAAGCAAAGTAATTTTAACAGTTTTTGTAATATTTTATGTTAAACAATAACACAATAATTTCTCATTTGATTTAGTCGTAATTAAATCTAAGAGCAACACTTTATTTTTCAGGATTTCCATTCTGGGGCTAAACGAAGACAGACCACATTTAAAATATCGAATTGAGGATGAATTAATTTACTACCTAGAGAAGTTAAAGCTACACTTATAGTGCTGGTATTAATATATTAGCCTAAATGTATTCTAACAATGTTTCTGATGGTTGATGAATAAATATTTTTTTCCTAAAAATTGTATTTTTGTTTTGTACAAAAAGAAAGAAAAATAACCTGCTTTAAGAATTTTGTTTCATGTTTTGAGTTTTACATTAACTTAATAAGGACGTAAACTCTAAGTTTATTACACACATTGAAGGTTCCAGGAATCGTTTTAAATATCAATTTTGATATTTAAATTAGGCTGAACTTAACTTATTATAGTTGGTGTTCTTAATATATTTATTAAGTACAGGGCTGCATTAATCCAACTGAAAGCCTAGGGCTAGAAATCATATGTGGCCCCTGCTGACTTCATCTAATACATTTCTGTGAAATCAAAGTAGGGCAGTTAAGGGACTTTGTTTCATATTTTTGATCATATTTTATTTTATGATGTTGATTGTATCTTCACGATTCTTTTTATATAGCCAGTTGAGATTCTGATCAGAGTTAGAACCCCTGTCCACCTGGAGGAGCGGGGCTATAGTCCCTCTTACTCCGGCCCAGATCAAGTATAAAGACCTCTAACTTTTACAAATAGACAAGTTAGAAACGTTCACTTGCATTTGGCAATCCGCCCTTTCAATACTGGTAGTGTTCTATGTAGCACTCTTGACAATTCCTCTACACCGAACTTTTTATACTAGCAGACGTCTTTTTAGCTTCATATACAATATGTACTGTATTCCAATACTTTTGGGACAATTTCTGGATGCTTAAGAAAGGCAGTGTGTCAGACGTTCAAAGGTACAGTTTCCCATCAGACTAGTTTCCAAACTCTTCACTGAGGTGTCTGTGTGCTAGAACCTAACAAGCATTCATGTCCTACTTTCTCTCTGTGTGTAGTGACATAGATGGTCTGCACTCCTTTTCCCGATACAGTTCAACTCGATTTTCTATTCGTCCCATATTGTATGAAGTTAGCTGTTGGAAATAGTTGGAATTGGAAGTATTCTCCGACAATACTCAACATTCTTTATTACACTGTTAACTAAACATAGCTTAAATTTTTCCTGAAATAAGTCCAAATACAACAATGTTGCGGAGTAGACCACTTTCACTTTATTGACAAACGAAATTGCTGTGGTATTTTACCTGGACAGTTATGAATGTAATCGCTCATACCACATCACGATAGGTTGAATACACCCCCTCGCCGTCTGCGGTGACTACAAACTTCCACATAACTCTTTCTAGGTTTCACTGGTACAGCTTTATGTAGTTAGTCATCCTAACACAGTCATTATCAATGTTATGATCTATGACGTTTAAGTGTTCTCGTTATAAAAGAGAGGCTCGTTCGCGGGGCACTAGCTATTTCACGGCAAGTATAAATTTAAGGAAAAGTAGATCTTTGGAAGTAATAAGATGATTAAGTTCTCCTTTCGAATAAACATTATAAACGTTCTCAAATATAAACCAAATGATATACGAAAAGTCTCTCAATACAAACATTCAACAATGATTATTTAATGGTCCTTTCAAACAAGAAACTGGTATAATCCACAAACAACTATTAATACTTTTATATGCTTTAATAGTTACATGTAACTTCCTTATTTTTAATACTAAACTTTTCGCCGCAAATCTGGCTTTTTCGAGACATTATTATTAATTCAAAAGATAAACTCACTTTACTTCACACTGAGGTGAACGTAATATGTGCACTCCGGCAGAGAGCTGAATATAATTCCAATAATCTGAATAAATCCCACTTATTAATAGTGAATATAGTATTTACTGGCTGTAGCATTATGAAATATATTCTCTTTTTCGACTATAACAATTTCACTAACTTTAATTCTAAAACTCACTTCCATTTATATCCAAATTACAAACTATATTCGCTTGGTAAACTACCCATCTAACTTTTGTAACGGTTAACACTTTCCATTCTTCCAGAGTTGAACTCTCACTTCGGCTAGTTCAGTCTGAATGACGTAAACCTCATTCAGGGCCAACCGGCTAAAATAGCTAGATAGCGATTCAGTCAGATATAGCATTCCAATTTCGCCTATCTGGTTGCATAACTATCTCTTCCAAATGAAGCAATAAAGGAAAGAAAAAAAAACATTCGTAATGTCAATACGGTACACATATAACTCATCACTACATAAAAAGTTGACAAACTTTTTAAATACTCTCTAGAAAAATTATAGTTTTAACAAATACCGTATTGGAAGTTATGAATAGATAATTTATCGTCAGTTATAAACATTGGCGCAAATCCGTCTTCAACATTGGGGGGGACGGGTAAGACCGTTCCCATATATATATATATATATATATATATATATATATATATATATATATATATATATATATATATATATGTATATATATATATAAGCGATGTTCAAGACATTTATGAAGTAGCAAAACAATGCTATGAAGGATCAGGGGAACAGAATTGTCTTCAGTAGCGTATTAGGAGGCTATCGGGCTCAAGCTCCCCCCGAAATAAATTTGTTAGTTTTTCGCATTCCACGTACACAATAATCCTTCTTACCATTTCTAAGAATGTCATTGACTTTCCATTTTCTTATGCTCTTTGCTCAGAATAATACTGTATTTGTCAAATTTCATTCCATGTAAGAACTACGTTCTTTCTTTTGTTCTTTCTTTCGTCCTTCCTACTTTTCTTTTTCTTTTTCTTGACGTTAGTTTCTTTCATTTCGCCCATCATACTTATGGACCGTTGTCAGCTCTGTTTCAAGTCGAACGTCAACAGTAACACCAAAACTAAGAGGAGTTGATAAGCGAAACTGGTGTTTCACACCAACTTGCACGGGTATCAACACGACAGGACTTTAGTTATTATAATAATGGAAAAATTATATAGTTTAGTTATTTTTAAAAGAAGGAAATATTTAAATTGAAGAAAATCAAACCGGGGGAATAATTGGCCCGGGAAATTAAGAAGACCAAGAGGATGCTGCCTTTTTATCTTATGAATAGAATAAAGGGTTAGATTCACTCCTTAATTTTTGTAACATATCATTTAGGATTTATTTGTCTGCAATTCTTGCCATTATAACTCCAATTTATGCATAAATTAAAATATATCTAATTCGCCAACTCAGGTGGGCAATTGCCCAACTCCTTCCTTGTGTTGGGCATAGTCCCTCGAAAAAAAAATCCTAAATACGCCATTCTTGTCTTCAACATTGGGAGGTGGGCAGATTTAGGGCTTATTCCAGAGAAGGGAGATGAAACTCATATTACGGTAAATGAATCTTATCAACTGTTGTAGAGTATTATATATTAGGCGATGTAGATAAAGTAGTAATACATATCAGTATTATAAATCACTCCCGTGAACACATTCTGAAATCTGAATGCATGCATATTTATAATTGGTATGTTTCTAATTTGGCATCCACAAAGACCTATGTTAAAATTATTTGTATAATAATATAAATAATGACTTCCCCAAACTATGAAGAAAGAATATCAATTATGTAAGACGCAACATACTCTTATTTGAGAAAAATTATGATAATCTCAATAACATTACAGGAATCGTTACGGAAATCTGACGCATGTCATATACTCTTTAGTTAACAGATGTAACCTTAAGATTACGAAGAAAAAATCCACGAATTGAATTATTTTCTTTGCTTAGGAAACATCCTCGCGCAAAAGAAAAATTGGAACACGCGGAAATACGTAGGAACAAACAATGGTTCAAGCTAGCAGGAAAGGGAAAACAGGAAAAATTACGTAGGCTACAAAATCCGAATGAAATAACTACACAAAATTTCGTAGACATCAGGCGGGAAACTTCCAAAACTTTTAGAACAAGGAAACAATATTTTTTTTAAACTAAAATTTAGGAACTTGAAGATAATAGTAAAAATAAAAATATTCGGGACATGTAAGAAGGGATCAACGAATTGAGGAAAGGCTATCAACCTCGTGTTTATATTAAAGAAAGTTGATGGAACAGTTCTCACTGATACAGATAGCATTTTAAATGGTTAGATTTCTTTGACGATTTCCTTAACGCGCAGATAAAAACTAATGTACGTGGAGAAAGGGACACACCGCAGAACCGTATATTCCAGAACCCAACCGAACAGAAATAGAAATCGCTACAAAGAAATTAAAGAAACACAAATCTCCAAATGTATACGAAATTCCGGCTGAGTTAATTTTAGCTGGAGGCGAAAAATTGTAGAACAAGATACACAAACTATTTTTTTTTATTTACAACAATGAATAATTGACAAAAGAGTGGAAAGAGTCAATCATTGTTCCAATCCACGAGAAAGGCGGCAAAACTGACTGTAATAATTATCGAGGCATTTCTCTTCTGTCAACATCCTATAAAATCTTTTCAAACATTATATTAGCAAGTTTGACCCCATACGCAGATGAAATTATTGGAGATTATCACTGAGGATTTAGACGAAATTGATCAACTATCAACCAAATATTTAACATTCGCCCGGTACATCACCTATTCATTGATTTTAGGAAGACTTACGACTCGGTTAGGAGAGAAACAATGTATAACGTACTTACAGAATTTGCAATACCGCAAAAGCTAAGTAGATCGATTAAGACAAGTTTAAATGAATCCCAAAGTAAAGTCCGGGTAGGAAAATTTTTGTCCAAGATCTTTCACGTCGCAAATGGCCTGAAATGGCCTCCTAGACTTGACAACCCTAACAATGCTGGGAAACCATATAAATTATGTAGTTCCTTGTTATGAAGTTTCCGCCATTCCCCATTCTCGTTCCTCTTGCGTCCGAATATTCGTCTCAGGATCTTGTTCTCAAATACTTTGAGTCTATGTTCTTCCCTCAGAGTAAGTGACCATGTTTGGCAGCCATACAAAACAACAGGCATGATTATCGTTTTGTATATTTTAAGCTTCAAATTCCTCGACAAAATTCGCGACGATAAAACACTTTGAACCGAATAGTAACACCAATTCCCTGCTTTTAGTCGACATTTAATTTCTTCGTAAATATGATTTTCCTCTGTTAATATTTGATCCTAGATATTTGAAACTATCCACTTTATCTAAGTATTATTTAATATTTTAACACATTCACAATTTGCTGTATTCCTGTTCCGACGCACTTCCATGTATTTAGCTTTCTATGTATCTACTTCTAAACCCCTGTCCATGCAAGCGTTTAATAAGATCTCAGCATTTCTTTCTATTTTTCTCCTATCATCCCCTATTACATTTACATAATCAGCATATGCCATAACCTGGTGAATACCATTCAACTGTAGGAACTGGTTGCTATCTTTGATTTTTCTTATAGCGTATTCCGGAACGAAGTTAAATAATAATGGAGACAACACATGTCCTTGTTTCAGGGCATTTTCGACGTGAAAGCTCGTGGACAAAAATTTTCCTACCCGGACTTTACTTTGGGATTCATTTAAACATATCTTAATTAATCTACTTAGCTTCCTCGGTATTCCAAGTTCTGTAAGAACGTTGTATAATGTTTCTCTCCTAATCGAGTCGTACGCCTTTCTAAAATCAATAAATAGTTGATGTACCGGGTATTGTATTCCAACTTTTTTTCGAGTATTTGGCGATTGGTAAATATTTGGTCGATAGTTGATCGATTTTGTCTAAATCCGCACTGATAATCCGCAATAATTTCATCTGCGTATGGGGTCAGTCTTGCTAATAGAATACTTGAAAGGATTTTATAGGGTGTTGACAGAAGAGAAATGCCTCGATAATTATTATAGTCAGTTTTGTCGCATTTCTTGTGAATTGAAACAATGATTGATTCTTTCCACTCTTGTGGCAGTTCTTCCTTCTTCCAGATAAGGAGAATGAGTTTGTATATCTTGTTCCACAATTTTAAAATTAGCTCAGCCGGAATTTCATCTACACCCGGAGATTCGTGTTTGTTTAATTTCTTTATAGCGGTTTCTACCTCTATTAGTTTGGGTTCTGGAATATACGGTTCTGCGGTGTGTATCTCCTTTTCTCCACGAACACTACTTTTTGGTTGCGTGTTAAGCAAATCATCAAAGAAATCTTTCCATCAATTTGATTATGTTTTTTCCCATCTGCTGATGTCCAAGTGTATTTATGAACGTCGCGATGTGGAAATTTTGTACTCTTCACGATTAGGTTTTTGTATGTAGCAAAGTTCACGAGTCTAACACCGTACTTTCCTTATGCAGACTTTCGTTCCCTAAAATCGGTTTGAAAATATCCTCTCGTCCTACCTTCGCATTGAAATCCCCTAATAGAATTTGCATATGGTATCGCGGCAGTTGGTCAAATATCCGTTCCACTTCTTCGTAAAAACTGTCTTTTATATCGTCATCCTTATCTTCAGTTGGGGCATGTACATTTAAAACAATTATATCAGACCACCGTAACTTAAGAGTAATAAAATAAAGTCTGTCAGTAACAAATTCAACCCGTTTAATTACTAGTAATATACGTTTATGAACGAAAAACCCAGTTCCTAACTGGAGATGTTTATTTCCTTCCCCGTAAAAGAACGTAAAATTTCCAGAATTCACAGATCCATTTCCTTCCCACCTAACTTCCTGAACTCCTACTACGTCCATCCTGTATTTCTCTAACCCTCTCGTTACAGATTTTAACGCGCCTGCCCTAAAAAGAATCCTAATATTCCATGTTCCAAATCTCATGTCCATTTTCTTTTGCTGATGTCGTGCCAAGTTATCAGTCCTTGTCCGACGCTTTTGTGAATATTTCTGAACAAGTGCTTTTTTTTTTTTTTTTTTTTTTTTTTTTTTTTTTTTTTACAAGATGAGGTTATTAGTCGTGCCCATACCCCCAAGTTGGAGGACCACTCCTAGTCTGCTGTCCGCGACTGCTTATTCAGTATATTCCCAACTAACCTCTAAATCTAGAGGCCTTCTCTTCGATCCGCAACCTGAGGACGCGCCTTACCGTGGTGACAGAAACCCACGTTAACAAATAAAAAAAAAAGAAAACAAATACAAAATAACGAAATAAGAGAAAAAGGGTTTAAAGGTGATAATATACATGATGTATTAACGGACAGAAAAGTACTTAATACCGAAATGTAACAATTTCTGATAGAAGAAAAGAAAAGAAGTCGGAACTGTTTGAATAGAACGTAGACAGAAGAAAATTAGAAAAATTGAGAAATTAAAAGAACGGAACAATAACTTTGATCGCAGGTATTAGTAAGATTTATTTTAAAAAGGAAGTTCCCCACCAAAGTTGGATGAACTCCTTTGATATTTCATATTTTCTAACAGCGCTTAAACTTTATGACGGTTTTAATTCTATATTTGTAAGTTTCAACATTGTTTAATGTATGTTTTGCAAAGCCAATTCAATACCATCTAATAAAGATCAAACACATAGAAAAATTAAACACTATATAAGTAACATGTTCACGATCTGTTAGATCATGAATGATGTATTATGCATCTATATGAATGTATTCAGTACACATAATTAACATAATATTATAGTATTATCAATTTCCTGATTTAGGTACAATTTAAACAAACAAATAACAAATAAATAGCTGAATATTCAAGAACATATCAGCACCTTACATCTTCAATGGATTTACAACCATCTTGTGCCTGTTGTTGTCTCCAAATAAAAATCAACAGTTTCAAAGTGATAAATAATATATCGGAACTTTTTATCTGTAGTTTGTTACGAAAAAATGGTTGCTGAAAATAAAGCAAAGAGTGTGTGCAAAAGTTATTAACAGAAATACACTGCAAAATTATATAGCAGTCTTTGGTTTCGTCCTAATTTGACATGTTCTGCTATATTCAATATTAACGGACACTCTGGTGGGTGAATGATTGTATGTGCTACCATACTATTTCCTCTATTGACCTTAGAGGTTAGAAAAGTATCGTTTCATTTGCCAACAGAAGGACTAAAATGCAACTTGCACTATCTTTCGCTTCGCAAGTCCACCCAGCTCTATTCCGCCCGAGTCCACTATGCAATAATACTATTATTTATTGCATACCAGACCCTCGCAAAAATACAACCAAAGGCACCCACAAAGCTTACGTGCCACAACGAGCACTTAAAATCTGTCAAACGCAGAGTATGGGAAACAATACATAATCGTGTTACTTCGTGTAACGGTACGATGTTAAGTTGTATCAATGATTCTAATACTACACACCAAATTATACATTAATACGGACTTTTTGATTACATGCTCACTTAACGTATTGTTTCATTCATTCGGAATCATAAAAACACTAACAAATAATGGATACTTAGGTAAACATATATATTAACCAAATGTCACTACATACTTACAACAATTATTCTTTATATTAATTGTTTGAGTTTATGTTTACTTGGGGCCTTCTCGTACACTGTTTTTATAGAAAAAAACCCTTTCATACATTACACTTACCTGGTTTATAATGATAAATATCCATCCAGTTCTCTTCGATAAGAAGACACAATACTTCAAACAAATACAGAGTGCGGTACGTAAAACCGGCCCGTCGTAATATTCTAGTATATTGTGTTTTTGGCAACACTTAAATAATCTACCTTCCTACCAAGAGATGGTGTGCCGAGGTCGGGTCGACTTACGTGACCTGCAGGAGTCACGTGCAGCCGCAGCCAGTGAAACTTGTCGAAACCAGTTGAGAAAAAGGCCTTGTTGTGTTAAGCCGGGTGAGTGTCAGTGTGTGATAATGCCGTATTCGATACCCGAGCGTGTTGCCATTGTTGAAGGGTTCATTCTCACTGAATCTTTTGTGAAAACAAAGAATTTGTTTCGGGAGAAATTTCCAGGACGTTCTGTGCCAGCAAAAAGCACCATTCAGGAATTGATGAGAAGATTGGTGTTTGGTGTGCCATTTCCGCCACACGCGTTATTGGGCCCATATTCTTTGAGACGGCAGTGAACAGTGACGTGTATATGGGAATCCTGTGTCCTCCTCGGTCACCAGACTTGCCCACGGTGTGACTTTTCCTTATGGGGACTGTTAAAGGGAAGATTATACGAAACAAGTCCACACACAATTGAAGAACTCAAGACCAGGATCCAGGATGTCACCAATAGCATTACAACACAAGAACTGACAAGGGTATATATGAATCTCCTCAATCGTGCTCACATGTGTGTTGAAGTGGGCGGAGGACACTTTCAGCACCTGCTGTGAAGGCTGCTGTGAAGGTGAGTAGTCATATTCAATACATTACATTTCATTTTATGTGTTCACTTTACGGGCCGGTTTTACGTGCCGCACCCTGTACCTGTGAATCTAGTTAGTGTCTAGTGTCCTCTTTCATTGCTTTCTAAAGTTATTTAAAGCTAATAGTTAATAGTTTTCTTCTTTTAGCACAAACAACTTTGATAAATACATTTCGAACGTGGTTGAGTTTATGAGCTGCTCTTCTGATGATTCTTCAAGCCAGAATTAATTTACTGTTGCCAGTCGCTTCCAACCGGGGTGCTCCCAGCTACCAACGCAACGCAATGGATAACGTAATAGTTAAAAATAGCCATGAGCAGGGGCGGATCCAGGGGAGGGGCGATCGGGGCGATTGCCCCCCAGAAGAGGAAAATTTCTTATTTTATATATATAAATACAACCCATCCCAAAGTTCGGAGCCATTAAAAGTAGCAGTATGACAACCCACCGCTCCCCCCATAGATGTTGGGTCTGGATCCGCCCCTGGCCGTGAGGAACTGCGGTTAACAATGCATTGGGAGGGAATTTACTCTTTGCGTTATATTCCATAACCATATACGTCGCAGGAGCAAACACATACATATATACTTTTGTCTGTATGGGAAGAGAAATTTCTCAGAACTGCCTTTACTGTTATAATTATAATTAAAAGACAACTTACAATTGTCATTTACAGTTTAACTGTAGCGAACTCACAGACGCTATATGTTAATTTTGTCTTTCCCATTTCTACTGAAGATTTTAGTACGTTTTAATAAGTAGCAGCGGCAGGCGTACGCAATGTGAAAGATTTATGTTTGTATGGCGTGAAATGCTGTTAATTAATTTTGTAACTGGAAGTAGTTTACTACTACCACATTCGGCTTCAATAGAAAAATCACAGTGGAAATATAATATCTTGTCCAGACGCTCAATTGATTACAGAATGACACTTTCTACTAAGGAGTGAAGTGGTTGATTTCTATCACTTCCGGTTTTAGTAAGAGATTAGAACTAAAATTAAATATATTATTTGGGAGCTCAATAAATTAAAGAAAACCATTGTCGCTATCCTTTACAGTTTGTTTTATGAAACATTAAATTTAGAACCGGAAGTAGTTGATTTTGTTACATCCTGTTTCAGTAGAGAGATTAGAATTTTGGGTGTAATTTATCCGTGAGACCCATAGTAGTTTGCAGAATATTTATTTTCATTATGTATTGCAGTTTTTATAGGTATCAACATTAAAACCATGAGAATGTTTTCCACTTCTGGCTCAAATAGGGAGTTACGAAAGAAGAAGCTCTATGTTCTTAGAACGCTCAATCCATTCCACAAAACCATTTCTCACTATTTCTTATGATTATTTTGCCCACTGTAGATCAATATTAAAATCGGAAGATGTAGTGGGCGTCCACCAGTTTCCGTTTCAGCAGATAAACTGAAATCTTTGTGTTTTACGTCTCGGGATTATGCTGGTTACTATAAATGAGACTGTGATGATGAGAAATGGATGAATGAATAAAGTGGGAATAAACAAGAGAACCCCTAGAAAACCCACGCACACGGTATCTGTCCACCACAATGTTCACTTGACGCGAGCTGGGATCGAACCAGCGACCCCATGTACTAGAGGTGAACGCTCTATCACTCAAATACAGCAGTCCTCCGTTTCAGCAGATGGAAATATACTCCAGGAGCGCTTAATAGATAGCAGAAAACCACCTCCCTTACATATTTCCATTCTTGCTGTATAAGATTAAACTAAAACACTAGAATTGATTGATTTCTACCTCTTCTCTTTTGTATGCGGGGCCTATCAACTAATTCGATGCCTAAATACGTTTTTGAAAATACGGATAATTGTTAACAATTAGTTCACCAGATTTTTGTCTCTGAGACGGACAGACACACAGGCCTCACGTATGAAGAAGTTTTGGTAATCCGAACTCACTTACAATGAGAATATACATATACACACATACATATATATATATATATATATATATATATATATATATATATAATTTAACATTAAGAAGTTTTCAGAGAACAAATTATTATTATTGGAAATTTGAGGATACAATGCTGCATTTGAAATCCGGAAATGGTCAGAAAACATGACCAATGAGCAGGTAAGGCTGAGGGCATGAAGTCTCCAGGGATTCACAGTATGAAAGGAACGCCAAGTAAATAACGTTGGGCACCCAGGACTTGCTAAAGCTTTCGCAGCCCCTAGGCCTTTGCCGTCCATCATCCCTTCATAAAACATTTTAACACATTAGAACATTAAAATTAAACTAATTTTGTGCATTTGATTGAACATTATTCTCTATTCTTTAGTGAATTTTCACGAAAGGACAAGACTCGCCTCTACGCAACTACCAGCTTCAAGTACGAGAGCACTTTTGTCAAACCTCTTTGAAGCCACCAGAGGAGATCCATGTGGGAAAGCGAAGAGCTGATGAGCTAAATCTGTCCACTGAAGGTCATATATTCTGCATATCGAAAGATCTGCATCCCGCTCGATCATTATGGGACAACGAGCATCCTGCATGTCAAAGAATAGACTCTGCTATTCGATCATTGCTTGGTAATGACCATAAATATATATCTAGTTGATTTGAAGAAACCACTAATTGCGAATTACTTGACGTAATTCAATTTCTCCAGGCGGAAGAGCTAAATACAACGGTAATTCATCCCTGAATGATTAGGGAATTTTATAAGTAGTTTCTATATGCAAAACTTGAACAGTGAATTTAAAGAAAAGCTTAGCCGACGAGAGTAGACAAAAGTAGTATTCCATGGCGGAGGCCACCTCGATGAAACGATTGAAGTATTAGTTCGTGTAAGGAGCAGAATACTACTTCTGAGCTGTCTTATTTCGGCGGAACTCAGTTCAGCTGCCATCTGAAGAAATTGAATTACTTCAAGTACTCCACACTTGGCGGGGGCCTCGGTTCAACTGTGTTTCGACTCTTAGTACTCCATAATGATTGATCGCAAAGTCTGGCTTTTTGTTATGCAAGAAGTACGACATCGAATAAACAGATTTCGTAGTTTCAAGCAGTTTCTTTCTAATGACTTAACTAAAGTTGAACAAGAAACAAACTGTCGTAGACACGTTAAAATTCCACTCAATTTCGGCCACTAATGATTGAAGCCAACAGACTCGTTAAAGGAATGATTACTTAGAGATTGTTTACTCTTACGTTAATCATATTTATTATTATTATTTTTATTATTATTATTATTATTATTATTATTATTATTATTATTATTATTATTATTATTATTATTATCTTCCATTTCTTCATTTTTTGTTTTGCTTACAACGTTCTCGTCCAATATACCCACCTAGGTAATAAATCAAGCCCTGTGGGTACTTTGGCTCATAAATAGGGATGCGCACGAGTCGAGTCGAGTTGACATTTAAGCCTGTCTCGACCCGTCTCGAGAAAATGTTTTCTTGACTCGTGCTTTGACTCGAAATTGTTTCTGTCTCGACTCGACTCGAATTTGAGAAGTCTCGAATTCGAGTCGAGACAAAATATACGAGTTAACGTATACGCACACATCAGCCAGAACATTACGACTACCTACCTAATTGTCAGTATATCCACCTTTGCCATGGATAACAACGGCGACGCGTCTTGGCATGGACACAATGATTTTTGGTAGGGCAGTGGAGAGAGTTGGCACCATATATGCACACACAGGTCCCGTAAATTCCAGGGAGGGGCGATGCGCTCTGACTTCACCTTCAATCACATCCATGATTCTCAAGCCGAAACCTTTAAGTCAGAGTTGCCACATTTGAGATAATCGATGAAACCCAACACGGGCATGAATTACGATAGATTTTTCTAAATTATGCCAGATTCTTTACTTATCTTTCCACACTAGTTTTAAAGACCAGCCACCACTTATTTTCATTAAGAGAAGCTAAGTGTATACATTCAATTTTAGTTTAATTTTTTTTAATGTGACTTAAATTTATATTTATACTTTTTATTTTATATCAGTGTTAAACACGCAGTTTATGATTGATGTACTGATTAAAGTAGAATCCAAAAAAGATCATTGGAATTTGAACCATTCTTCGGTCGAATCAGGAACTGAAACATAAAGAGTAACATCATCTTATTAAAGATACTTTATCCAGCTGGAAATTGTGAAAATTTATGTTAGTAGAAGGAATTGCATTCCATTATACATGTGCAATTCCACAACTTCATGTATGCATTACAAAACATTGAACTTCCTTGTGTCCATATAATTACCATCGCGTCTCATTTTCGATTACCGGTGGGAATTCGTGTCGTTCTGATCGCACTCTATTTATAATTTCACATGTCATACAGCCTCCATGCTGAAAGGGACACTAAACTCAAATCTAATACTAAATACAAGTATTTAAAGAAAAAAGATGAAGTACCATGATGACATGAATTTGCCTATCAAATCCATTTTGTGTTTTCAGTTATTTTCCAGTAGTATTTTTTCTATGCTCCTTTCCAGAAGGCAGTGATGGAAATTTCGTAACTGTGAATTTCTGTCGGAAGCCATAAAATTTTCGGATTTGATTCAAAATTTCCTGCCCAGTAAAAGAGATACCATAAATTTACAATACCTAGCACCCAATAAATTTGAGAAATATCTCTTTAAAGGGGCCATAAAGTACAGTTGAATTCACTCTGGTAGTATGAAAGGCTTTATTTATAAGTATGCATGATAAGATTAAAAACAATATTTTAAAATATTATGTGCACTTTCTTTTAACAAACGTTATATTGTCTTTTATGGTGTGGAATTTTATGTTATCTTCGAAAAAATAAACAATTGTATTGGCTTTAACAGGGTTTTTGTGTTGCTGCGCGTGGCATGTTCCTTGCCACAGAAAAGATGCAGCGATAGCTAGGGTATTTTACATTTGCCTTATATTAGCTTGATGTTTCAAGTATTTTATGTTTCTCTGAAGTTCACTTTTACCACAAGAGTGCTCAATGTTGACTGGTCTTACATACTTTTGGTTCGATTGTAAACATGGACAGCAACTACCAGTTAAATTTTTGGGGTTTATAATCACTTATCTTAATAATATATATAACTTCACCGCGAAGCAAATGCTTCATTTTTCCCTTTCATCCTAGCACGAAACAAAACTAAACACAGCTATACAGCTATCTCGAAAAAAAGTAAGCTATGCTTCTGTGGAAAACTTCATAGAGATGTGCACCAAGTGATAGAAGTATGAAATATTGTTTTCTTTACTGTTTACTGGAATCAGTTGGTGTTCTTAATGACTTTACTCATTAGTTTAGAAAAAAGTACAAATATAGACATATGTCGTATGTATAATCCAGAGAAATTCATGAGACCAGAAAAATTATAAGGACAAATGGAATAGGTTTAAGCACTTTTACGTGACATCAAATATTTATTCTTCATAATGGTATCACCCGGTAAACTTGGTCTACTATAATCTTTGCCTCCATCTGTTCGCTGTTTCGTATTATGTGTATCAGATGGTTTTGATATTTATTCTGATCATTAAAACATAGCAATGATAATGTGGGTGCAAAAACGCAAAAAACCAGATACCAATGTTCCCATTTGTTTTTGAAACAACAAACAAATTTCACGTGTACAAGAGAAAATAAGCAGAGCGAGATCAGGTGTTTACTCATAATCCCTTCGCAGCAGGAGTCCATGATAAATCATTTGGTTCGCTATCTCTTCATGTTGATGCGAGAACATACTCTCAAATCCCTACAAATACAAAAGACTGCGTTTCGAAGGAAGTTTACGACACAGATGTTTCAATTTTCTCTTAACATCTTTTTTCAGCAAAAGAGGTGGTTCACTGCATTCGAAAAACGGAAGAGGAGGAAGGGTAAATTTATACTTTATGGGGAGGTACATTGAAAGTAATATAAACAATACATACCCTTCAACACTGTAATGAAGCATTTCTTTTAAGCAGTTCTTAGTTACAGAACCGAGAAAGGAAATTATCAGTTACAGGGCAAGCATTGAACGGAATGTCACATAGAACGTTTGCTTGCTGCGGTAACACGTATCCCTAACTGCAACGATAATCACAGTAATCCAGATGTAATATGACATGGCCATAAGTGAGCGCATGTAACATGACATGGGTTGTACGAGCGAAATTGCTGATAACGAACAACAAAAATTAGCACGACACCAATGGTGCTGCAAAGATACTTATAGCGAGAAACGTTTGAAATTCAGTGGTATCCTCACCAATACTAGTATAATAAATAAATAACGAATTTTACCGCCTTTGACGTTGCCCTTCTCAATGTGAGTGTAATAAATAAATTAAAGCAACAGCTTGTGTATAACCATTGGCAATTTCATGTCAATGTCTTCAATGTCATTGAGATTGTCACAAATGATTTCTAAAACTATGTTTTCGACACTAATACCGCTCATTTTGCAAATATTATGCTTGCCTACCTATCGTCCCATGACTATGGAAGCGAAACTTGGACTTGAAAGGCGGCGGAATTGACATTATTCATCTTTGTGACCTCGTATACTATGAATTTAGTAGATATTAATAGCCCTCGTTCTGGTATTTATACTCTGCAATTATGCATGCATTTTGATCCCACGTAAATCCGCCCACAAGACGAAAATCTAGAAAGTGAGTGTTCGTGATTAGATCTGAAGAAGCTATGTCTGTGTAAAAAATATATAAATGACGTATCTAGAAAATGATTTAGTGCGCGATTAGATCTGGTGAAAGTCTATATGTTAGAAAGAAAAAAATATAATTCTAGACGGGATGTTTCTATGTAAGAATATGATGACAGATACACTATTTGAATTATTATTATTATTAAAGAGGTAATACTCAATTATAGCCTATCATTGCAATACAGTATACCTTAAAAGTACAGAAAAACAAAAGTATTAATTTTATGGTTAGATAATGATACATGAATTGCAATTTGCTTTTAATCACCTCCAATATTTTTTTTCTGATCAAATCAACCTTAACAAAGTATACTCTTAATGTTAAAACTCTTGTAATAAGAAGCATTTGCATGTAATTGAATGCATTATATGCTTGAAATATTCGTTTTATTATTAATAGAAATATATAGAATTTATACACAAAATTGCATTAATTCTTTCCTTAATGAAGTAAATACTAGATAAGGGAATGAAATAAATTTCACACTATACGTATCCGTTATATAGATATTAATAAGTTGTCTTCTCCAATCGGTTAAGCGAGAAATGAAGGATTAGGAATTCTATATTCCAAGATTGCATTTTATTATACAAGGACAGAGAGTAGGCAAAATAAGCATAGCTATTTGTTACATTTCAAGAGCAGAAAAGAGTGTTGCATTGATATCAAAGGTAAATATCATCCTACTACTTTATATTAATATTTGAGCCACCTAGTATCAAAATCCGCCACATCCATTTCACCTAGTTTCAAGTAATCTCGCAAAACGTGCAGTGAAGCTCCATATGCACGCGTACAATGTCCCATATTTGAACTAGTTCTTTAGTATGAAATATAATATATTTTAAACAAAATTCTGTTTCGATGGAATTTCTTTAGATCAAACATATAACTGGCGATATATAACTCAATTTCGGTGAAAAATGGATTTGGCGGCTTTTGATACTACGCGCCTCAATTTCTTGTATGACTGTAATATCTTGATTCACGTTTTCACAATACCATGAATATTAAAATAAGTACACTGTAGGTAAAGTAGCAAATAAAAAGACAAGTGGGAAAAATTGAAAGAAATCTTTCATTGACACAATGGAAGAAGCCCGATAAACCTCATAAACATATTTTCAACTATGAAATAATATGACATAAAATAGAGTCAAATATATCTCTCACCAAAAGCAAATCGCTTATATATAACCACCGCAATACAATACTGCACAAATTTGAAACTCTAATTTATTGATGCGGTACTAGTCGGCTTTCAGTGTGTGCATCCATTCAGTGCTCAACATAGTAACACGGGACCCAAAGCGATTTTGTTATTTAATTATGTAGGCTCTGGAATAAACAGCTAAAACGACGGAATATTGGTTAACTCGGGCAAGTTCCTTAATAGTATCAATTCATTAATTTCTTCACGGGTTACTGTGACTAACACGACAAGTCATATCTCCTATTCTGTATATGGAAATATTATTGAGGTTAGATTATATTGAAATTTAAGGGCAAAATATCTTTAGGCCCAAAAAAATAGCAAATCCTCACATACTTGAGGTATGATAAAGCACATAAAGCCAACACTATTGTTGTTCTCCGGCATTAGTTTAACCTAAAATATTCTTCTTTGGCGTTAGTTTAAGCTCAAATATACGATTTTTAAGTTAAATAAATATCGGTGAGGTTAAAACTTCAAATACTTGAACGCATGCTAACGTATGTATTGCTGAACAGTTTAACTACGAGGATTCAGAAATTCATACTTGTAATTTTCGCATAATAATAAAATGGCATGCGAATATTTGAATTTAAAAAAATGAAATGTCATATTTAAAATTTAAGTCCCATAGTTATGCCGACTAAGCTAAAGGAGACGGTGATGATGAGAAATGGATGAAGTTGTGGTATGAAAAAAGTTTAATTAAGTGAGATAACCCTAAAAGAACCCACTACAAAGCTCACTTGGTGCAAGATGGGATCGAACGAAGGACCCTATGTACCAGAGGTGAAGGCTGTTCCACTGAGCCACCGCCGCACTCTTTTCGTTCCTGTATATACCGGAGTTTATTTTATCTATATTAATGCCCTATCTCTGAGTTTTATTAAAAGTGAGGTTCAATACGACCACTTACGTTCATGTAAACCTAAAAGATCATTATGTTTTATAGCATGTTTCGAACATTGATAACTAAAAGAGACTGAACTGTAAAGTACATTCTTCATGACCGAGAAGCCACTCTTGATGGCACAATATTGCAACACGAAAGAGTGGTGTACGGATTCTATAAGCCTTCAGTTCACCATTGCTAATTGTAGAAAATTCTTACTACAGGACAAGCTGTATTGTTTAAGGAACAACTCCAACATTTATATCGAATTCGAATCAGTAGCTGATAAGAGTCTTAAAATTTTCTGGAGGCAGATAACGACTATTCTTCTGATTATATTAATCAGGAGAGGAATGCAGGATGGGGTTCTTGTAAGTTAGACTATGTAATCTTGTATTGCTGTCATCAAAATCATTCTTCCCGTTTCTTCTGAATTATAATAACCCTGATGTTGAAACAATTAATTGTGATTGCAATTACAATTACTACATTTACGTATTATAAATAATTACGCAATTGATGAAGAAAGGATAATAACACTTTAAAGAATGTCATACTCAAGCAATGTTACCTATATTTAATCTCGAAAAATTATATAACTACTCTGAATGGTCTAGAGGCTAGGGTTCCTCTACTACTAGGTTCCGTATGTTATTCTCTGTAGCAGAGTATCAATTGCATTCTAGCGATTCATATTACATTTTAGACCCCAGGAGTCTAATCTTTGTATAGCTCCTCTCGTGACAAAAGGATGTAAATACAGAACAATCAATTGAAATGATAGACAAGAAGAAATAAAACTGTTAGAGAATAAATAAAAATTCTAGTGTTGAATTTCTAAAGCTATTTAAAATTTACATAGCTGACAACTTTAAAAGTTCAAGATTTCTTCTATTGTTTCCCGGAATAGTTAGGATTACATTATTGAGTTCCTAAAAGGTTTTTCTCCTTGCTGGAGTATAGAAATGAAGTCAGGTTCACTAGAAAATAGAAGTTCTACTGTGAACTTCGGGGTTAGAAGAACGTATTTATTTATTTATTGTTTATCTATTCAGTACATTGGAACGAAGAAGGGAATCAATACTTTATGATTGAAAGATTGAATCATATCTCTGCTTAATACTTAAAACTGGGATACTAAACAGGATGTTACACATATTCTTAACTTTATATGATATACTTTAAAACACTTAGCTAATTATATCAAAGAATATTAGAAATTAATAATAATAATAATCGGATGTACTACGGGCTGCTCTCCTCTTTTAAACTACAGACAAAGTATCCATACTCTTTCCAGAACAATTCCAAATCAAAATTTCAAATACTTATTGGCTTAAATTGCGGCTATTCATATTATATAATAAATCAGTATAAGTACACACTAATATCTGGATATAGGCCTATTCTACAGTCAAGGGCACCCATGTTGTGGTTTCCAAGGGGGGCAAGTATAAGCTACTTTCAAAAATAGTTTCAAATTTTGCTGTAACTAATGTAAACATTCTATTGGATTTTCGATTTTCTGAAGTACATTTTCATCTAGGGGTCCAACGCCCCACCTTGCCCCCCTTATGGGCGCCCTTGTCTACAGTATATGGCTTCTTGGTTTATACATCAGTTACCAATTTTCCACGGAATATAAGTTACATATCCTGAAAGGAATTGAGAAGGGAGTGAGAAATATTACATGGTATCACTTACACTGCCGAATTTTACCACGAACGTCCAACAACTGAGTCATCTTTCCAGAACTACTAAATGTGCTCAGCTGTATACCTTTACGCGTGCACCTAAATACGTACAATCTTCGCAATTATTCATCGGGAAAAATACCTTAGTTCCTACTAAAGAAATATTCACCTACCTTATTATCCTATATTTCCTATCTCATGGAATTCCAAGGTAGATACTTAAAATTTCATCTTAAGGAAAAGTATTTGTGTTAATACGTTTATTATAGAAATTAAAAATCTGGTAGATTTTCGTACTCATACGTAACATTTTGCATGTGTGTGAGCGCCAAGAGACAGAAAATATGTCACTTGTGGCCTCTGTTGCCAATACGCCTAGTTCCGTTCTCTTCCTCATATTATTTCAATGTTGAAATATTGCTTTTTTTCTTTGTTACTCTGCATGAGAAAAAGAAGCACTGCATAGAATTATGTCATATTTTCTTCGTACAGGTGTTTTCGTTTTGGTAGCAGTGTTAGTATGCATTGCTGTAGCCTACATTTAAGGAGCACCAATTCCTCTTCGACAGAGGCCAGTCTCTGCAAAAGAAAGTGGCGACCTAAAAGGAAATAACACTTTCGGATTTGTATACCACTATTGGGATAAGTAAAAATGTTTTTTTCTGTGGTATTTACATATTTCAGTTTTGGAGATTAAGTCTTTAGCTGCTCCCGAAAATAAAATACTAAATATAGACTCTTATATTTCATGGTGAGCGATTCTTACTCTAAAATAAGATAGAAAAATTAGATTTAATCGTTACAACATTCCACAGTTGGTTTTTATATTGCCTTTAATACAAATTACATATGTTTACTTTGTCATAGAGCATTTTCACTGCAATAACTTGTTTATTAAATCAAGAGAAAGCTACATTTGAATTTTTAATATTAGTATAGAATAAGTTATCGAAGAAAACATTCATTTATTTTTGCTTCATTCCCCTGAATAACAATTTGTATATACTAACTACCAAATTTATTTTATTTAGAATAGTGCGCAAATTGATTATAATTTAATAGAACCCTGCAATATACTTTTAGCTCAAAGTTACTCTCGTTTATTAAAACCAATAAAAAAATAGTAAGCACAGTTAAGATGAGTGAATTAAATATGAAATGTGACCGAAGGAAACGTTATTATCAATTAGTGTAACATTTTGATATACCTATCATTACCTTTGTCAGAAATACTACAGTTTGTTGAAAATGTTATCACAGTGGGTTAGCAAGGTGCGTTATAGAAACAATCCACCACAGTAGATTTGAAAATGTTTTAAGTTAGCTTAAAGGTGCAGGTCAATACTTCTACAGATTTTTGTGAACACTCAAAGTAAAGATCGCTGTTCGATAAATTGTAAATACCATGAATGTGATAGCGTCCCGCAGTACTTCAATAGTTTTAGGTCATTCCTGATACTGTTTAACGAATACTGTTGAACCACTTTTCAGTGAATATTTTACTATACTTATAACCCACACAAAAAACGGGTTAAACCAAAGAATGGTTGTTCGTTTAATGTTAATACTGTTCCACGTATTTGTATTTCTCGACATTCAAAAGGACTCTGACAGTTTTTTGAAGCATGCGTGAAACTGGCCCAAATACTTGCTTCAAACATAAACATTTTCTCGACAGAAATTAGTATCAAACTAGTGTTAATTAAAACCAGATTCTCTGAATTAGTGCTTGTCTTCTAGCACAGCTAAAGGAGCAGGGAAAACTTCATATTGGCCTAACCATGTTCCACGAATTCAAAAATTTCCGCGTCAGGGATTTCTGCCGAATTGGATTCATTAGTACTAGATTCTAACAATTAATAATGGTCTTATTGAGAAGTTAGGGCAAAGTAAATAATTTGCAATCACGTTTTCCTAATCCATTTTTTTCACTAGAAAGTGGTGCAAAATTCTTGAAAATTACCGCCCGTTTTTCAAAATGAATGCTGGTTTTGTTGAAGACTTCAGGCACAGCAAGAATAACTGTGACACCTCACTGGATTAACAAAAAGTAGTTACATTTTATTATAGATCAAAAATATCTCTGAACTCTCCAGTGATACTAGAAAACTAAACTTTGCATGGAGAGTAAGACAGCAACTAGCTAAGAAAATAATTGTATTTTAAGGTAAACAGTCAGGCAAACAGTTTACATAATTTGTCTTCCTAAGGTTTCTACCTAACCTCTTTTCCATTATTCTGAAGATAGTTTACAACATACACGTGATCAATTAGCAACACAAGAACTGATATTCAAACGAAATCTTCAAGTAAAACGTGCCATGTTTCCGTCCGTTTGATCATAGATCACACGGGCACTAATTAACACTAAATAATCGCGAGAAAATTTTTGAAATCGCAGAAGTGGTTAGACCAGTGTAAACTTTTCTCAGCCACTTTTACTGTGCCCTATCTCAAGAGCGCCCATGTTGTGGTTTCCAAGGGGAGGCAAGTATAAGCGACGTTTCTAAAATGGTTTCAAATTTTGCTGTAACTAATGTAAAAATTATATTGGATTTTCGATATTCTGAAGTACATTTTCCTTTAGGGGGGGGGGGGGCAAAAATGACTGATATCAATAGTTTTAGGGGTTAATGAGAGCAAAAATGACACTTCTGACACTGTTTCAATTCAAATTCAGCCCTCGTAGTTGGGGAGGGGAATACACACTTTAAAATGATCGAAATTGACTAATATTAGTGTCAAATCCATAATGAGGTTAACAGTGGCAATTCTGATGCCCTGTGCCAAAGCACGGAGGAGGCGGAGGGGATCTATATATAATAATGATAGAAAATGACCAATATTAGTGTCTAATCCATAGTCTTCGGCATCATTCAGATCTACAATGACCTTTCTGATCCGGTTTAAATCCAAAATCAGCCCCGTCATTTGGGAAGGGCGAGAAAGAGATATACAAAAATGATCGAAAATAGTCACTATCAGTGTCGAATTTATAGTTTTCTGAGTATCTTAGATGAACAGTGATACTTTCGATCCCGTTTAAATCCAAATTCAAACCTGAAACTTGGGGGAGTGGAGGAAGAGATATTTAAAAATCATCGAAAATGACCGATATTAGTGTTAAATCCACATTTTATGGGATCGCTGAGATGAATGAAGACATACAAAGATGTGCATTCAAATTATTTATTTCAACCCACCGAAGCGGATAATTTTACTAAAGAGCAGTATTGCAACGGCTAGCCTGTTGGACTTCATCTTGAAAAAAAAATATATGTTACAATTTAGTAGGGACAAATTTAAGCAAATACTTTCCGGATTTAAAACGTGTTTACAATATTTTCCAGATAGCAGTGCCGTGCCGTGGGTGCGAATGGGGCAATGGCCTCGGGCGTCAAAGTAAGGGGGCGCAAACATTTGGGAGGAATAAAGAAAAGACATTTATATAAAAGGGAAGGAGAAAAGTAAAAGTGTTCAAAATCAAGGAAAAGCGGGGTTTATTTTGAAAATTTTTTACACTTCGCTCCAAACATGGCGGCGGTTAGTCTGTCGGCCTATACCGGGACGTCATCACATACTCTCGACCAGGCTCTGATTTTCCACTGCACGGCACTGGTCGAGAACAAATAATTTCTAGTTGATTGCATCTCAATTTGTATGTTTAACGTTTTCTTATGTCATTTGACTAAACTTCCTTACCCTACCATTGACCAAGCGACCACAGTTTAGCTATACCTAGTTTGTAGTTGACTTTTGAAACAATAGAACTGTGGAAATCTTCCAGAATATGCTATGGTATCTAGTTCGTACGTATAAATTATAGCGGTTTATTAGTGATTGTAACATGAGATGAAAAAATTACTTAATTTGGGGATCGAACAATGCTAATTGTTTGTTTTACTTAATTTGGGGATCGAACAATGATAATTGTTTGTTTCTTCTTGCTGCTAGTTCGCTGCATCTCTCGCGCATTCGGTTCCTTGTTCGAAACAAGCTTCTAGTAAGTGGACTTTGTGGTTGACCAACAATGTAACATTTATTTGTGGTTTTCTCATGATTTTCCCGTTTACCTTAACGTTTATTATTCCACCATTATAATCCACATCATCATCAGTTTCCCCTTTAGCACTAGTGCATAATCTTATGATGATAAACTTAAAAAAGTAGTTCTTGTGTGACAAAATGGTTAGTGTACTGCCTTCAGCGCAGGATCTCGGGCTTTGATTCCTGGTGGAAGCTCGTGTAAATCCGTTCCTACTTTATGCTGCAGGTCCGCGTCTCATATAGTCTAATTCAAAAATAAAGGCTAAACTTAAATGCATTCATCAAAAAGAGAAAAATAGAAGTTATGGTCTTTGATTGTTTATAAATCAATTTCTGAAACCATTTTGCAAAGAATAAGAAATTCGACTTCTTCCTAATTGTCAATAGTATTTCACTTAACTGAATGGGAATACAAAGAAGTTGGCATCAATATAATTCTTATTAGTTCCTTGAAGATATCTATATGTGGTGTTCCTGTATGGGGCAAATGTTTATTCCTAATGATTTGATATACGATTGAAGGTCTTTTGAACACCGATGAAAGAATGAGCAGGTGCGCTGGGGTTTCATGTAAGTTAAGTTTCTTGCAGTGTGCATCGTCTGCAAGAGTACTTACAGTGTTGTTGCAGGATATTTTTATATTTAAGTCCATCCTAATTTTGAACCATTCAGAAACACAAGTGATGTAATGTGATGATATATTTTAGAAGAGAAAGGAAACGAAAACGAAAAATCTTTAAGTTTAACGTCTTAGAAATATGCCTTTTAGGCTAAGGGAAACGGATGACTAAGGCGAGTGATGATAAATTTTAGAAGAGAAAGGAAACGAAAACGAAAAATCTTTAAGTTTAACGTCTTAGAAATATGCCTTTTAGGCTAAGGGAAACGGATGACAAAGGCGAGTGAATGATGATGGAAAAGTTTTGTAAATGAGAATGTGGGAGGAAACTCACAAACTCACTTGGTTCGGGATTCAACCAGGGACTCCATGCACCAGAGGTACGCGCTCTGCCGCTGAGCCACCGTTTCGCAAGGAAAAGAAAAAATCGGCCAGATGCTTATAGGAGGATAGGGTTTATTTTATTTCCTTATCTTTGTCGCTGTTTATCGTGCTAGTAATATCGTTTATCACTTTTGCGTTATTGAGGATCGGTTACACTAACTAAAAAACATTTTCGTAACTGGTATCAGTACAGCTAATCTTTATGTTTTCGGGTGTACATATAATAAAAATGTTAATGAAAATGCAAGGTTAGCTCTCGTTTTGAATTTATGATAATTTTACGTTATTGGCTATATAAGCTTATCCGTGTATTTACCTTGTTGTTATCCCTCGCAGGGAGGGCACTGAAGGCGCAACCGCTTTTCCTGGCGTTTGTAGTGTTTTTGCTGGTGATTCCCTAATTAGTGTCCAACAATAATCGACCAACATTGATGCATTCCAATTTCCCTGGTATCTCATTTGCATGTCCGAAATTTGCAGGTGGAAGTGTTCCCTGTGCTCGTCGCTTTCAGATCCACTGTTGTCAGGAAAGAAGTCCAAGAATCTAAGAAATGTAACTTTAAGGACATGTTACACCCCAGTATATCATAGCAGTGCAGAAGATTTGCGTCAAGATCCTTATAGTTTTCTGTCTACTAAGACGTGGAAATTTCTCGAGCATATAGAGAAATGCTTCTCCAGTTTTGTTCATGGCGTTAACAAACTTTTTCATTAGGTCCAATTTTACATGAAGAGCAAGGAGAATGATGTTCTTGGATTCGATAAGTGCTTCGTGCATAACGTTGTAAGGTCCTGGATCAAATGATTGACGCTTAGGCCAATATTTCTTTTTATAATGAAGTGTTTTGGCGCGGCTATTCCAGAGGCACAGGAAGCAAGAGTATTTGGTATAGCCCTCTTGTAGCCCAAGTAATATGTCTATGACTTTCAGATTCCATCAGAAATCTGCCATTTAAACTTGTCATAGTTCAATAGCAATAAAAATGGTTTCATGTTATCATGTGTTTCTGTCAGGTAAGGTGCATACTCAATCGGAATCGATTGTAGCACGTTGCCATTATGCAGGATGACATATTTGAGACTTATTTTGGAGGAGTCGATAAACCACCTCCACTCATCACTTTTATAGTCATTAACCATAGCTGCCATTAGACAATCTACATCACTACAAAATACCAAGTTCTTTTCACTTTCGAAAAATGGAAAGAATGACATAGAACGGTTACGGAATGCAGTCAAACTTACAGTCTTAAAAAGGCATTCCACTGTTGTAGTCTTGACGCCAACAGTTCAGTTTTATCTTTCGTAACTCCAGATCTCTCACTAGGTTATTAAGTTCACACCGTGTTATTTTGTGATTCTCTGTACACTTATCGTTACACACAAAATCAAGATTTTTTGAAGAACTGGATTTTGAAGGTAATGGTGAAGCACTAGTTTCACTACCGCCCTCATCACTATCACAGTCAGGTGAAACAGGAACAGTCAGTCAATCTCCGTGAGGCACTGGTCGTATGGCCGACGGTATGTTAGGATATATCAAGGAAGACTTTTCCTTCTTGGAAATACCATGTGTTAGTGGAGTTGTCATACAAAAGTAACAATCATCCACATGGTTTGATGGTTCTCGCCAGATCATGGGTATAGCAAAGCCCGTGGAAGATCTTCTACGGTTTAACCACAAATGAAGACTCGAGACACAAGATATGCAACATAGATGAGGAACCCTGTTCATGTCCTAGTCCCCGATTTTACATCCAAAGTACAGTCTGCACGCCTTCCTAACATATGGCGTTATTGTTTATGATTTTAATGTAGCCTGTCCATAAATGTAACAAAAATAGGCAGCACTGTTTACGCATTTGCGAGGCATATTGAATCACAGGAATTACAATTACCACACCCACTAACAACATTTCAACAACACGTTCTTCCAGCACAAGAACACAACACAGCTTGTAACAGACAGAAACTACCTTAAATGAAACATGCTGCACCCCTCCCTTCCTTTCTCCTTTCCCTCCCCGTTGTTGCTGCTAGCCCGGGCTAAAAATAGCGACAAAATATTCACAGCTATTGTTGCCTGTAGGAAACTTAATCACTTTGTCTACCATCAGTGGGATTTGAAGCTTATATGGGAAGGGATTGACAATGAATTCTAATAAAATATAATTAAATGCACCCCTTTAACTTGGAAACGAGAGCTAATTCCAGCTTTTCATTGCCATTTTCATTATCAGCCTACTCAATTTAGTTTATAAACATGTATTTCATTTCAGTTACATTTTCACTGTTTTACAGTATTATAGAAGCAAAATTAAATAAATGAAGGTGAAGTGCAATCTCTTGAAAGGAAATGGGCAATATATGATAGAGCGTCGTGAGATGTTTTTACCTTATTGAAATTAGTAAATAAATATAACTTAGTTTTTAAATACTGTTTTTACTGTTTAAAGGTGAGTTAACTGGATGTTTTTGAATAAAAATTGTGTACAATTTATCTTTAATTCGAATGACATTCTTGGAGTAAGGCAGTGTCTACCATCTCGTGACTTTCTTTATATTTAAATGTAAACAACAAATCTAAATTACGCTCTAACCCAGTACTTTGTGCCAATAACTAAACAAGTGGGCAGAGCTATACAAAAGTCAAAATTTATAATCCCAAGTACTTGACGGAACATTACGTTAAAATATAATTTTAACTGATGTTGATATTCATGCTTAGATTTCTTTTTATTCTTTTTTTATTTGGTCTTTACTGTCCCTTTTAGCAGAAGATCATACGTCAGAAGTGAAGCAAAACCTTTACGTGCAACCGAACCTTATGAACTCTCAACGGGTGTCAAATTCAGGTATACACGTCTAAGGCCAGTGAACTAGCCATTTATCCACGAGCGAGATAATCATTTATGACTAATTAAACGGCCGTGACCTACTCGTAATATAATGGATAAATTTCAAATAGTTATGTCCTGTAAAATTGAGAAACAGTAAAGTATATTTACGTCTTTAGAATTCGGAAACGAAAATTCAAATCCAAAAATTTCGAAATGCAAATTCAGTTCGTCCTAAAAAGTTCTATGAATGGTAATGAATTACAATTAAAAATAATGTACCTATGATATAAAGTCGTTTAAGCTAACTAATCATATGATTTTGCGTAAGAATTTGAAGTCTTAATTCTTCACAGAAGAATATTAGTTGTAAGGCTAGACAGAAGAAGGTTGGAAGTAGTCATGTAATTAATATTTGAGTAAGTCCCATTTTTTAAACATTTAATACACATTTTAAACATATGTTCAGTAATAATCAGCGTATATACACCATATTGTGGTGTATTTAAGTGGTGTAGCTATCTAGCTCAATTGCCCCAAAATAAGTTTTTTATATGCAGAACTTTCTAAAAATTTGTCCGCACCGAAAAGGAAAACTGTTAGTGTTAGTGTTAGTTTTGTAGATAGCCCGCCCCGAAATAAAATCTGAAATACACCACTGAGGATATATGTCTAAAAATATGTATATTTGTTACAGATATTCGTATTTCTTGTCCTAATTTCTTGTGTTGCTTTGTTCCTTTGCACATGCCTTATGGTCTCTAACAACATAGAGGGTAGAATATGCAGATAGCTAACATGATGTATGATAAGTTATTAATAAAATACCCGAATAGAAGATAATATACACATTAAATGATAATAAAATTCATCTTATCCTTTTGTTTTATGGAACCACTAATTTGTAACAGGAATTATTTTCGTTTCTTCCAAAGTTTACTAAAGCTACGTAAGAGACTTATTAAGAATTCCAAGTAAAATAAAAATCAGGAGCTCTTACTTAGAATTTCTGACTGTTATCCGGTTTTGTTATTTTAATTCTACTTAGTTTTAAGATTTATTCATCGATTGTTAAGAGTCAGATCTAGTAACCTTCGAAGCAGTTTTGCTTTCTAAATTTTCGACGAGATGAGCATATTGCCTGTCAGGTTGGTAAACCAACTGCCAAGTGTTGCAAATCTTTATTTTGTATTATTACATGATTACATATAGGTTTTCAGCTAACATATAACTTAAATAAGTAATTATTGACTTTATTTTTAATATAATATTGACAAATTCCAAGCCCTAATTTTTGACATCTCATAATTTAGAAAGCAAGCGTTTCAACAAGAAGATGTATTAGATACATAATAAGCTAGACAGAATCATCTTTATTCATGTTAAATTTGATTAAGGCCAGTTTACGCTATGTAGCGTCTCTATCAGTTCCAGTGATAAGTTCCACTGGGTGCGTTGATACGAGAGGCCAAAAAGATGAATAATATAATAATACGACAGACTTGGCTAATGACATAGTCCCCTTGTGTGGAGTAGCTCAATTTTTCCCGTCACTCTGCCCCTAATTGCTTTTCGTGGCAAATGAAGTCTGTACTCTGCGATTTTAAAGAAGTCCTAAAAACAATATTGCGCCTCAAGATCATACAGTAAGGTATCACAAGTATTTTACAAGTAGTAGTCAGGGAGAGAGATGCCGGTTGAATACGGTGGGTGCGGAAGGTTTTTACGTTCTAACTCATGAGTGTTTGTACCGTCCTTTATGCGAGTGAAATGTTATGTAACATAGATATTCCGTCTGTGCTACCATTGCTGGATCCTTTTGGATAAGCTTGTGTTACATTTCATGGAATTAAGCAGCACAAGGATTTGCGTTTATTTGTAATCGAGCTTTTGCGTTGTTGGTGTTTTATAAATATAAGCATAACTCTCGTTCTCTCTCTCTCTCTCTCTCTCTCTCTCTCTCTTTCATGTAATTTAGTGCATTCGTCCCAGCTTTACTACGGCAAATGTAAAAGAGGTAAGGTCCAGAGGCGAGGCGTTTATTTTGTAACCATGACCCTAAAAGGAGGTTAACTTTCCTTGTATTCTTCCACACCTCCATATTCACCATCGAGAGATAAGGTCTCTTCAATTCCCCTTATATGAGATCGGAGGAAATCGCACCATATGGGCAGTTGAATTTTAAGGCAGCGTAAAGAAAATGATCAGAGACCGCCCTGAAAGTAGCAGTAGTCATGTGCAGTATGGTGGATAATTTTATGGTAGGACCATATTTATTACCGGCCCGCCTGCATCGGAGAACGAATCTTTTATTTGTTAATTTTCTCCCAAAATTGATAAAAGATGTGCCCTTGAACATAAGACAGCAAAGTTGATCTTAGCATAACAGTGTACCTGCACATTTTGACAAGAATATGCCGACCTAACTAACTGAAACTGTTCCCAGATCGTTGGATTGGGAGAGAGGAACTTGTGTTGTGACCATCTCGTTCACCTTAGCTCTCGCCCCTTGATTTCTTTTTAGGGGGCTATGAAAATCCTTTTGTATGCAACACCAGCCACAAATGCCGAGACACTTGCTGCTTCAGTTAATATTGCTGTGGCAGTCATCTCTGAAATTTTAGGTGTATTTAACCGCATGCGGGAAAATTTGCTTCGCCGATGTCATCTTGGCAATGCGAGCAATAGTGGACAAATTCAAACCGTGAAGTGTTATTCTTCACAGCTGTTTCGTGTACACTATACAATTTGCCTCAAATACTGTATAAAGTACCCTTGAGTATTTCACAATTATAATTGTAAAATACTCAGAGGTTCTTTTCTCAGAAGTATTTTACTTTGTACGAAACAGAATAAATCGGTAGGTTGAAACTTTATTTCTTGTATGATTGTGCAGCACGCGCAGGAGCTTCTGTTTCGACGAGTTTCATTGCTTTTGTGCACGGAATTATTATCTTCCACGGAAATGGGTATTATGAGGCAAGTAAACCTGTAACGAGATGGATAGACATGAACTTTTAAATCAACCCTCGTATTTCCCAACGTTAATTCTTAGAACTAAAACGCAACCAGCCAACATTTGGAGGAAAACGAAGCACAGGGATGTGTCATCCAAAAGGGGCCTCACTTTTCCATGCAGCCTTTCTTCCTCCCATCAGTCGTCCAAAGAAGGCGAAGAATTTCGCTACTCTCACACTCCACGCCCACGCAGTATAGACTCATGTGGTGACGACAGATTTTACGTGACAACGTAAAATTTACCTATAATCATTAATATTATGATTTATTGGGATTATCAGTGTCTTTAATGTGGATTCAACTAACCTATTGCTTATCCATTATACATTATTAGTGAAATAATGAAGCAAAAGCTTAATGTTCTATGCGCATTATATTTCAGTTTGGTAGTGTATTATTGCGCTGCTCAACGAGTTACGAACTGATGCTCTTAACATGCGCAAGTCAGAGTGTCTACATCTTTCATCTGAGTTTGGCGTACTCAGCATACACTCTCAAAAAAGAGCATCGAGGGATCTGTCAGCAGTGATACGTGTACGAGTGATGCTCCTATAGAAAAAAGATATGTATATATATTAACGAAAGTTATTTTTATACATTTCTTTTGCCAGTGAAATGAAAATTAATATGTTTTTACCATTCTGTGGTGGTTCAGCGTAAACATTGTGATTTTGATATACATCGTCAGCTAATCTTTATGAAACCAAATGGAATGAAAATAATAACATTTTGGTGTGCTATTACGAGGTCGAAATTGTAGACGGCACACAAACTCATCTTTATTCAGCGATGGAAGTGAAATATCTGCAGTAAACTTTTATCATCGTTCGAACCATCGTATTTGCCGTTCGTAAATATTGTGCACGTTAACGATATCGTCCCGTGATCGTATCGTTTATGGGCCAAGGTTATGAGTGGAACATAATCTATAATTTGAAAATGTAATTGTTTCATATTTATATGTGATTTATTTAGTGAAAGTGAAAGAAATATAAATCTTGTCTACAAGTTGTTATTTTTTGAAAAGTAAGAATATCTAATATTAATAGCAATAAGTGTATTAATAATTGGTGCTTTCTTCTTAGTGGCTGAAAAATGCCAACCTAAATGTATATTTAATTTGATCCAGGATTTGAGTAAGGTATAGTATCTCCGAAGTGGATCAAACCAAACATTTATTTGTATTCCGCTGCTCATCTGGTGTTAAGCTAGCGCATGGATCCCATTTTCTATATTTTGTTACAGGTTTTGATGTTGTCCACAGCCTGACACGGCAGTGATGGTGGGCACACGGTAAATGCCTAGTTTACTATAACGCCCGGATCCTGAGACTTTCTAAGAGGACTTTCTTTAATGCCAAAACATTTGGCTAAGACAGAGTTTATTTCTGAACAGTATTTATTATATTCAGGGACTTTGTAAGAGGACTTTCTTTAATGCCAAAACATTTGGCTAAGACAGAGTTTATTTCTGAACAGTATTTATTATATTCAGGGAATTTTAAGATCTTGAGTATCAATTTGGCTCGAGGTCCATTTAGACGTAGCATTTTAAATAAGATGCAATCACTGATTGTTATTCATCTTCAATTGTGTAGTTCTGACTATGTTCTGTTATTATTTGGTGCAATATGATTGTTTTCTATGATATAGAGGCACCATTTGAAAACATGATAAAAGATAGCACGTCTCAAAAATATGGATCATTAAAAGAATGGAAATTAAAAAGAAGATCATGAACTTCGAAGCAAGTGTATTCATGAAGTTACTTAGTATATAGTTTGCAATTAATTGTAAACATGCTAGTCACTCATAAGATGATCTTTCTCTTCCGAGAAGAAGGCGAAAGGATGGCTACCATTTTTAGCCAGGATTTCGTAATGGACGGGGGGAGGGGTTGAAATACTATGGTTACATACCAAGGGCTCTATCAATACTGTATAAACTGTTACTGGCAACATACCCATGTTAGTTTGTTAGGACAATAAAATAAGGATATGTTAGTAAGTATTTTAATAACGAACTAAGAACAAACAGAGTAAAAGAATATGAAAAGTAAAGCCCGTCTCACACGGATCTGAACTGAGGCCTCAACCCAGGTTACAACTTGACAGTGTTTTATAACTCAAACTTCCATGCAATTTATTTTATCCTGAGGTGATGTAGAGGTCTCAGACGATCCTTAAAACTAGGTAGGTTTTACCAGCAGTGCCTCTCGTGATCGCTGTATTAAACAGACGAAAAACGCTTGAATAATGTGTTACGCACAGGGCAATCAACTGTCGTAATTGTAAATATTATTGTTTTTCTATTTCACAATATGAGTTCATTCGAAGACGATGAAATAGCCGTAGCAGCGATATCTGCTCTGTTGTTGACACAACATACTCCCTCCCCTTCCCCTCCCCAAAAGAACAAGAGACAGAGAGAAAGAGTAAAGAGGAGCTGGTGGACCAGGTAGTGTATTCTTCGTCGCAATAATGCACAGGAAAGCACCGTATTTTTAGTGGTGAATAATGGACTACTTGCAGAAAATCCTCGTTCCTACTAAAAAAAACTAAAGAATTTACTATTCAGAATTCCATACGCTATTGAAATTAGTAACTCCGAAAATTCGGCAGCGAGATACGAATATGAGGGAGTATGTATCAGCTGAAATAGGTCTGTAGATCCTTGTATCCACCAGATTGTAGAACTGAACATCAAATGACTTGTCGAAATATGTAAATGAGGGCAGTTGTCAGGCGCGGAATGCTAAAATAAATAAGAAAGAGCAATTTTCTAGTATAGGAACTGAGTGTATCCGCTCAGATCACTACCCACAGAAAATGCCCACATAGCCCATAAAGTAAACTTATACCTCGCCAGGAGCTCCTCTCATGCACTACACTTGAACTTCGTTTATTGTGCCAGCATTGTACAAGTGTTCCCTGAAATTGCACGAAGGCTACACAACACTGATGACAATTAACTCTCATTGTTTCTGTTTCTGGTTTACTTTTGGAGCACAACATTTGAATTTTATGTTTATAAGTGTAAGATCACTAGTGTAAAATTATTACAAGTGCTTCACGACGGATAAAATAAGTGAGTTCATATGAAAGATGCCTGTGTAGAAACTATTTTCCACCGGTGGTGAATTTCTGCACAAGTGTATAGAAGTTGTATTCTGTTTACAAGTGGAACGCTACTAGTATGAAACCATGACAAATGCTATTGAAATTCGTATCAATGCCAAAACCCATTCATTTTCACTACCCTCTCTTATGCGGATTCCCACCTTCGCTGAAAAACCCACTCGCTAACACTCGAGCCATCCAGCTTCAGTTAGACAGCATTCGTGCTTTCTAGTGACGACCTAGCGCAGGTTGTGTTTTTTGGGCGGTAGTTTTTATGCATGCATTCGGACGCTATATTTATACGTAAATAGTAAAAGAATTATAATTTTTGAACAATTGTTTATGATACCCCTTGATTTTAACTATGTCATGTGGATATTTTCATGTCGCCCAGCACAAAACCTTTAGAAAAAAATAAGGAAAATAGAGAAGGAATTCTAATTTTCAAACTATTATTTCGAGAAGTGCGCCAAAGGTAAACTTGCACGCCTTCTTAAACATATTACATTTTTTATTATGCAAATTGCACAATATACTTAAATCACCTATTTTTATTCTTTTAAAAGATCTAATTACCTTTGTGCACACCTGTAGTGTTCGGTACACTAGTTACTTCACTGCATATCTTCTCTAAGGTCTTTATTCTTGCAGTTTTTTTAAATAATATAAATCTTGCCTCACGTTACAAAAAAAATCATATTTTTATATAACTCTATTAATATAATTAATGCTTCTCTTGTCCAGGCAGCATTGTTTTGAAATTACAGCGAGAAATAAAGTTGAATGTCGTCAGGCGTTACTCTTTTCTGATTGTAGTTGTGTGGAGCTCCAGAAGAAAATAGAAATTGCTTCTATTTCTTCCGAGTCAGCATCCAAATTATGACAGCAGAAAATTTCAACCTGAACTAAGGGCAAGTTACTTCTCACATGATCATTAAGTAAGATCGTGAGTTTTATATCGTGAATCGCAGTCTTACTTTATAACATCATTTTCTTCGTTATCCTTAAAATATTATTGAGCCACTATGAACAAATCGAATAATTCACTTACTTTTCACGCAATATGTCGTTTATTCCAATATTTCAAATATTTAACGTGGAACAACTTAAAGCAGTATAACGTACGTGTTTTTTGAGAAGAATCAAGAAGTAAGTCGTCGTCATGGATACCAGAAACATTCCATTACCTATATTACAACAATATTTACATCTTCTTCTTCTTCTATCGGAATAGCAGGCTAGTGCTTATAAAAATCAATTATCGCCCAAGAAACATTACAAGCGTATTACAGGAAAATGATACTTATTACAAGAAAATGATACAACGAAATGCCCACATTTCGTTGTATATGGTGCAATGAATATACGGACTTTTATTTTATTTGGGCTACCAATTAAAAGAAAAAGAATTCTGGACCGTTAACTTTTACATGTTAATCATTCGAGTTTTCGAATACACCTCGTACACTTGAAAATTACAATTCATATAAATACACACACACACACACACACACACACACACACACACACATATATATATATATATATATATATATATATATATATATAATATTTAATTTTGAAAGAATATCATTATCATATTTATTTTAAATTTTATCATTGTGTTAATTTATTTATACGTTTCAAAGACGATAAGGCACATTCGAAATTTGATTTACAAGTTGTTTGATTTTAAGTCTTTTTTCGGGTCCATTAAATCCTTGTTACAATTTAGTAATTATTTACTTGGGTATAATGATGTATGTGATATTGATATAGTTGCTTTTGAACGTAAAAGGATCTGATATAAGATATGGTTAAACAAAATATAGATTCAGATTGAAATATCGATAATAATCAGAACATAACATAATAACTAACTTCTTGTTATAATCATAAAAGTACAAATTGTTCCATTCATCGATTCATTATATTATCTTTATAGACTTCAAATAAGGTACGAATAACAAACGAAATCTTAATGAAATTTCAAGTGAAATGAAGCAACAATCAACTGAGTACGGTTTTCTCGGACGTCGTAACTTTAACTGAAGTTACATGACTAACGAACTCGTTCAAGTTACATTGAAAGTCATAAACAGGAATACAATATTGTGTGCTATTTACTTCTACGGTTCTTCGTTTCTTACTTTGAGAATTTTTGCCATCTATGCGATTTCAAGGGACGACTTGGGCAATGGGGACCAGTTGTCGACAGGAGCGAGATGGGTATCATTCGATTCGTATTAACGAGTAGATCAATAATTGATATGCCATTTTCCCGAAAATTCAATTTTTATCCGGGAAATTAATAAAAATTCGGGATTTTGAGCAATGGGGACCAGTTGTCGACAGGGACAAGATGGGTATCATTCGATTCGTATTAACGAGTACATCAATAATTGATATGCCATTTTCCCGAAAATTCAATTTTTACCCGGGAAATTAATAAAAATTCGGGACTTTTGAGCAATGGGGACCAGTTGTCGACGGGGACGAGATGGGTATCATTCGATTCGTATTAACGAGTACATCAATAATTGATATGCCATTTTCCCGAAAATTCAATTTTTACCCGGGAAATAAATAAAAATTCGGGATTTTGAGCAATGGGGACCAGTTGTCGACAGGGACGAGATGGGTATGATTCGATTCGTATTAACGAGTAGATCAATAATTAATATGCCATTTTCCCGAAATTTCAATTTTTACCCCGGAAAATAATAAAAATTCGGGATTTTGAGCAATGGGGACTTGTTGTCGACGGGGACGAGATGGGTATCATTCGATTCGTATTAACGAGTAGATCAATAATTGATATTCCATTTTTCCGAAAAACCAATTTTAACCAGAAAAAATAATAAAAATTCTGGATTTTGGACAATTAGGACCAGTTGTCGACAGGGACAAGATGGGTATGATTCGATTCGTATTAACGAGTAGATCAATAATGGATATGCCATTTTCCCGAAAATTCATTTTTTACCGGGGAAATTAATAAAAATTCGTGATTTTGGGCAATGGGGACCAGTTTTCGACGGGGACGAGATGGATATCATTCGATTCGTATTAACGAGTAGATCAATAATTGATATGCCATTTTCCCGAAAATGCAATTTTAACAAGGGAAATTAATAAAAAATCGTGATTTTGGGCAATGGGGACCAGTTGTCGACAGGGACGAGATGGATATCATTCCATTCGTATTAACGAGTAGATCAATAATTGATATTCCATTTTTCCGAAAAACCAATTTTAACCAGAAAAAATAATAAAAATTCTGGATTTTGGACAATTAGGACCAGTTGTCGACAGGGACAAGATGGGTATGATTCGATTCGTATTAACGAGTAGATCAATAATGGATATGCCATTTTCCCGAAAATTCATTTTTTACCCGGGAAATTAATAAAAATTCGTGATTTTGGGCAATGGGGACCAGTTTTCGACGGGGACGAGATGGATATCATTCGATTCGTATTAACGAGTAGATCAATAATTGATATGCCATTTTCCCGAAAATTCAAATTTTACCCGGGAAATTAATAAAAATTCGGGATTTTGGGCAATGGGGACCAGTTGTCGACAGGGAAGAGATGGGTATCATTCGATTCGTATTAACGAGTAGATCAATAATTGAAATGCCATTTTCCCGAAAATTCAATTTTTACCCGGGAAATTTATTAAAAATACATGATTTTGAGCAATGGGGACTAGTTGTCGACGGAGACGAGATGGGTATCATTCGATTCGTATTAACGAGTAGATCAATAATTATTAAGCCATTTTCCCGAAAATTCAATTTTTACCCGGGAAATAAATAAAAATTCGGGATATTGAGGAAAGGGGACCAGTTGTCGACGGGGACGAGATGCATATCATTCGATTCGTATTAACGAGTAGATCAATAATTGAAATGCCATTTTCCCGAAATTTCAAATTTTAAGCGGGAAATTAATAAAAATTCGGAATTTTGAGCAATGGGGACCTGTTGTCGAGAGGGACGAGATGGGTATCATTCGATTCGTATTAACGAGTAGATCATTAATGGATATGACACTTTCCCGAAAATTCAATTTTTATCCGGGAAATTAATAAAAATTCGTGATTTTGGGCAATGGGGACCTGTGGTCGACAGTGACAAGATGGGTATGATTCGATTCGTATTAACGAGTAGATCAACAATGGATATGCCATTTTCCAGAAAATTCAATTTTTACCCGGGAAATTATTAAAAATTCGTGATTTCGGGCAATGGGGACCAGTTGTCGACGGGGACGAGATGGGAATCATTCGATTCGTATTAACGAGTAGATCAATAACTGATATGCCATTTTCCCGAAAATTGAATTTTTACCCGGGAAATTAATGAAAATTCGGGACTTTGAGCAATGGGGACCAGTTGTCGACAGGGACGAGATGGTTACCATTCGATTCGTATTAACGAGTAGATCAATAATTAATATGCCATTTTCCCGAAAATTCAATTTTTACCCGGGAAATTAATAAAAATTCGGGATTTTGAGGAATGGGGACCAGTTGTCGACATGGACGAGATGGGTATCATTCGATTCGTATTAACGAGTAGATCAATAATTGATATGCCATTTTCCTGAAAATCATATTTTAACCCGGGAAATTAATAAAAATTCGTGATTTTGGGCAATGGGGACCAGTTGTCGACAGGAAGGAGATGAGTATCATTCGATTCGTATTAACGAGTAGATCAATAATTGATATACCATTTTTCCGAAAAAACAATTTTAATCCGAAAAATTAATAAAAATTCTGGATTTTGGACAATGGGGACCAGTTGTCGACAGGGACAAGATGGGTATGATTCGATTCATATTAACGAGTAGATCAATAATGGATATGCCATTTTCCCGAAAATTAAATTTTTACCCGGGAAATTAATAAAAATTGGGGATTTTGAGCAATGGGGACCAGTTGTCGACAGGGACGAGATGGGTATGATTCGATTCGTATTAACGATTAGATCAATAATGGATATGCCATTTTCCCGAAAAATCATTTTTTACGCGGGAAATTAATAAAAATTCGTGATTTTGGGCAATGGGGACCAGTTGTCGACGGGGACGAGATGGGTATGATTCGATTCGTATTAACGAGTAGATCAATAATTGATATGCCATTTACCCGAAAATCCAATTTTTATTATGGAAATTAATCAAAAATCGTGATTTTGGGCAATGGGGACCAGTTTTCGACGGGGACGAGATGGATATCATTCGATTCGTATTAACGAGTAGATCAATAATTGATATGCCATTTTCCCGAAAATTCAAATTTTACCCGGGAAATTATTAAAAATTCGGTATTTTGGGCAATGGGGACCAGTTGTCGACAGGGACGAGATGGGTATCATTCGATTCGTATTAACGAGTAGATCAATAATTGATATGCCATTTTCCCGAAAATTCAATTTTCACCCGGGAAATTTATTAAAAATTCATGATTTTGAGCAATAGGGACTAGTTGTCGACGGAGACGAGATGGGTATCATTCGATTCGTATTATTGAGTAGATCAACAATTGAAATGCCATTTTCCCGAAAAAACAATTTTAATCCGAAAAATTAATAAAAATTCTGGATTTTGGACAATGGGGACCAGTTGTCGACAGGGACAAGATGGGTATGATTCGATTCATATTAACGAGTAGATCAATAATGGATATGCCATTTTCCCGAAAATTAAATTTTTACCCGGGAAATTAATAAAAATTGGGGATTTTGAGCAATGGGGACCAGTTGTCGACAGGGACGAGATGGGTATGATTCGATTCGTATTAAGGAGTAGATCAATAATTGATATACCATTTTTCCGAAAAACCAATTTTAACCCGAAAAATTAATAAAAATTCTGGATTTTGGACAGTGGGGACCAGTTGTCGACAGGGACAAGATGGGTATGATTCGATTCATATTAACGAGTAGATCAATAACTGATATTCCATTTTCCCGAAAATTGTATTTTTACCCGGGAAATTAATGAAAATTCGGGACTTTGAGCAATGGGGACCAGTTGTCGACAGGGACGAGATGGGTATCATTCGATTCGTATTTACGAGTAGATCAATAATTGACATGCCATTTTCCCGAAAATTCAATTTTTACCCGGGAAATTAATAAAAATTCGGGATTTTGAGGAATGGGGACCAGTTGTCGACAGGAAGGAGATGAGTATCATTCGATTCGTATTAACGAGTAGATCAATAATTGATATACCATTTTTCCGAAAAAACAATTTTAATCCGAAAAATTAATAAAAATTCTGAATTTTGGACAATGGGGACCAGTTGTCGACAGGGACAAGATGGGTATGATTCGATTCATATTAACGAGTAGATCAATAATGGATATGCCATTTTCCCGAAAATTAAATTTTTACCCGGGAAATTAATAAAAATTGGGGATTTTGAGCAATGGGGACCAGTTGTCGACAGGGACGAGATGGGTATGATTCGATTCGTATTAACGATTAGATCAATAATGGATATGCCATTTTCCCGAAAATTCATTTTTTACGCGGGAAATTAATAAAAATTCGTGATTTTGGGCAATGGGGACCAGTTGTCGACGGGGACGAGATGGGTATGATTCGATTCGTATTAACGAGTAGATCAATAATTGATATGCCATTTACCCGAAAATCCAATTTTTATTATGGAAATTAATCAAAAATCGTGATTTTGGGCAATGGGGACCAGTTTTCGACGGGAACGAGATGGATATCATTCGATTCGTATTAACGAGTAGATCAATAATTGATATGCCATTTTCCCGAAAATTCAAATTTTACCCGGGAAATTATTAAAAATTCGGTATTTTGGGCAATGGGGACCAGTTGTCGACAGGGACGAGATGGGTATCATTCGATTCGTATTAACGAGTAGATCAATAATTGAAATGCCATTTTCCCGAAAATTCAATTTTCACCCGGGAAATTTATTAAAAATTCATGATTTTGAGCAATAGGGACTAGTTGTCGACGGAGACGAGATGGGTATCATTCGATTCGTATTATTGAGTAGATCAACAATTGAAATGCCATTTTCCCGAAAATTCAAATTTTACCCGGGAAATTAATAAAAATTCGGAATTTTGAGCAATGGGGACCTGTTGTCGAGAGGGACGAGATGGGTATCATTCGATTCGTATTAACGTTTTCCCGAAAATTGAATTTTTACCCGGGAAATTAATGAAAATTCGGGACTTTGAGCAATGGGGACCAGTTGTCGACAGGGACGAGATGGGTATCATTCGATTCGTATTAACGAGTAGATCAATAATTGAAATGCCATTTTCCCGAAAATTCAATTTTTACCCGGGAAATTAATAAAAATTCGGGATTTTGAGGAATGGGGACCAGTTGTCGACAGGGACGAGATGGGTATCGTTCGATTCGTATTACGAGTAGATCAATAATTGATATGCCATTTTCCCGAAAATCATATTTTAACCCGGGAAATTAATAAAAATTCGTGATTTTGGGCAATGGGGACCAATTGTCGACAGGAACGAGATGGGTATCATTCGATTCGTATTAACGAGTAGATCAATAATTGATATTCCATTTTTCTGAAAAACCAAGTTTAACCCGAAAAATTAATAAAAATTCTGGATTTTGGACAATGGGGACCAGTTGTCGACAGGGACAAGATGCGTATGATTCGATTCGTATTAACGAGTAGATCAATAATGGATATGCCATTTTCCCGAAAATTCATTTTTTACCCGGGAAATTAATAAAAATTCGTGATTTTGGGCAATGGGGACCAGTTGACGACAGTGACAAGATGGGTATGATTCGATTCGTATTAATGAGTAGATCAATAATGGATATGCCATTTTCCCGAAAATTCAATTTTTACCCGGGAAATTAATAAAAATTCGGAATTTTGAGCAATGGCATATCAATTATTGATCTACTCGTTAGTACGAATCGAATGGTACCCATCTCGTCCCTGTCGACAACTGATCCCCATTGCTCAAATTCCCGAATTTTCATTAATTTCCCGGGTAAAAATTGAATTTTCGGAAAAATGGCATTTCAATTATTGATCTACTCGTTAATACGAATCGAATGATACCCATGTCGTCCCTCTCGACAACGGGACCGCATTGCCCAAAATTTAGATTTTTTATTAATTTCCCGGGTAAAAATTGGATTTTCGGGAAAATGGCATATACATTATTGATCTACTCGTTAATACGAATCGAATGATACCCATCTCGTCCCCGTCGACAACTGGTCCCCATTGCAAAAAATCACGAATTTTTATTAATTTCCCGGGTAAAAATTGAATTTTCGGGATAATGGAATATCAATTATTGATCTACTCGTTAATACGAATCGAATGATACCCATCTCGTCCCTGTCGACAACTGGTCCCCATTGCCCAAAATCACGATTTTTTATTAATTTCCCAACTTAAAATTGCATTTTCGAGAAAATGGCATATCAATTATTGATCTACTCGTTAATACGAATCTAATGATACCCATCTCGTCCCTGTCGACAACTGGTCCTTATTGCCCAAAATCACGATTTTTTATAATTTTCCCGGCTTAAAATTGCATTTTCGGGAAAATGGCATATCAATTATTGATCTACTCATTAATACGAATCTAATGATACCCATCTCGCTCCTGTCTGCAACTGGTCCCCATTGCTCAAAATCCCGAATTTTCATTAATTTACTGGGTAAAAATTCTATTTTCGGGAAAATGGCATATCAGTTATTGATCTACTCGTTAATACGAATAGAATGATTCCCATCTCGTCCCGGTCGACAACTGGTCCCCATTGCCCAAAATCACGAATTTTTATTTATTTCCCGGGTAAAAATTGAATTTTCTGGAAAATGGCGTATCCATTATTGATCTACTCGTTAATACGAATCGAATCATACCCATCTTGTCACTGTCGACAACTGGTCAACATTGCCCAAAATACGAATTTTTATTAATTTCCCGGGTAAAAATTGAATTTTCGGGAAAGTGGCATATCCGTTAATGATCTACTCGTTAATACGAATCGAATGATACCCATCTGGTCCCTCTCGACAACAGGTCCCCATTGCTCAAAATTCCGAATTTTTATTTATTTCCAGGGTAAAAATTGAATTTTCGGGAAAATGGCATTTCAATTATTGATCTACTCGTTAATACGAATCGAATGATACCCATATCGTCCCTGTCGACAACTGGTCCCCATTGCCCAAAATCACGAATTTTTATTAATTTCCCGGGTAAAAAATGAAATTTCGGGAAAATGGCATATCTATTATTGATCTAATCGTTAATACGAATAGAATGATACCCATCTCGTCCCCGTCGACAACTGGTCCCCATTGCCCAAAATCACGAATTTTTATTAATTTCCCGGGTAAAAATTGAATTTTCGGGAAAATGGCATATCCATTATTGATCTACTCGTTAATACGAATCGAATCATACCCATCTTGTTCCTGTCGACAACTGGTCCCCATTGTCCGAAATCCAGAATTTTTATTAATTTTTCTGGTTGAAATTGGTTTTTCGGGAAAATGGCATATCCATTATTGATCTACTCGTTAATACGAATCGAATGATACCCATCTCGTCCCCGTCGACAAATAGTCCCCATTGCCCAAAATCACGATTTTTTATTAATTTCCCGGGTAAAAATTGAATTTTCGATAAAATGACATATCCATTGTTGATTTACTCGTTAATACGAATCGAATCATACCCATCTTGTCACTGTCGACAACTGGTCCCCATTGCACAAATTCACGAATTTTTATTAATTTCCCGGGTAAAAAATGAATTTTCGGGAAAATGGCATATCCATTATTGATCTACTCGTTAATACGAATCGAATCATATCCATCTTGTTACTGTCGACAACTGGTCCCCATTGTCCAAAATCCAGAATTTTTATTAATTTTTCTGGTTGAAATTGGTTTTTCGGAAAAATGGAATATCAATTATTGATCTACTCGTTAATACGAATCGAATGATACCCATCTCGTCCCTGTCGACAACTGGTCCCCATTGCCCAAAATCACGATTTTTTATTAATTTCCCGGGTTAAAATTGCATTTTCGGAAAAATGGAATATCAATTATTGATCTACTCGTTAATACGAATCGAATGATACCCATCTCGTCCCTGTCGACAACTGGTCCCCATTGCACAAAATCACGAATTTTTATTAATTTCCCGGGTAAAAAATGAATTTTCGGGAAAATGGCATATCCATTATTGATCTACTCGTTAATACGAATCGAATCATATCCATCTTGTTCCTGTCGACAACTGGTTCCCATTGTCCAAAATCCAGAATTTTTATTAATTTTTCTGGTTGAAATTGGTTTTTCGGAAAAATGGAATATCAATTATTGATCTACTCGTTAATACGAATCGAATGATACCCATCTCGTCCCTGTCGACAACTGGTCCCCATTGCCCAAAATCACGATTTTTTATTAATTTCCCGGGTTAAAATTGCATTTTCGGGAAAATGACATATCAATTATTGATCTACTCGTTAATACGAATCTAATGATACCAATCTCGCTCCTGTCGACAACTGGTCCCCATTGCCCAAAATCACGAATTTTTATTAATTTATCGGGTTAAAATAGGATTTTCGGTAAAATGGCATATCAATTATTGATCTACTCGTTAATACGAATCGAATCATACCCATCTCGTCCCTGTCGACAACTGGTCCCCATTGCCCAAAATCACGAATTTTTATTAATTTCCCGGGTAAAAAATGAATTTTCTTGAAAATGGCATATCCATTATTGATCTACTCATTAATACGAATCGAATCATACCCATCTTGTCCCTGTCGACAACAGGTCCCCATTGTCCAAAATCCAGATTTTTATTAATTTTTCTGGTTGAAATTGGTTTTTCGGAAAAATGGAATATCAATTATTGATCTACTCGTTAATACGAATCGAATGATACCCATCTCGTCCCTGTCGACAACTGGTCCCCATTGCCCAAAATCACGATTTTTTATTGATTTCCCGGCTTAAAATTGCATTTTCGGGAAAATGGCATATCAATTATTGATCTACTCGTTAATACGAATCGAATGATGTCCATCTCGTCCCTGTCTACAACTGGTCCGCACTGCTCAAAATCCCGAATTTTTATTAATTTCCCGGGTAAAATTTGAATTTTCGGGAAAATGTCATATCAATTATTGATCTACTCGATAATACGAACCGAATGGTACCCATGTCGTCCCTGTCGACAACTGGTCCCCATTGCCCAAAATCACGAATTTTTATTAATTTCCCGGGTAAAAATTGGATTTTCGGGAAAATGGCATATCAATTATTGATCTACTCGTTAATACGAATCGAATGATATCCATCTCGTCCCTCTCGACAACTGGTCCCCATTGCTCAAAATCCCGAATTTTTATTAATTTCCCGGGTAAAATTTGTATTTTCGGGAAAACGGCATATCAATTATTCATCTACTCGTTAATACGAATCGAATGATATCCATCTCGTCCCCGTTGATAATTGGTCTCCATTGCCCAAAATCACGATTTTTGATTAATTTCCCGGATAAAAATTAGATTTTCGGGAAAATGGCATATCCATTATTGATCTACTCATTAATACGAATCGAATGATACCCATCTCGTTCCCGTCGACAACTGGTCCCCATTGCCCAAAATCACGAATTTTTATTAATTTCCCGGGTAAAATTTGAATTTTCGGGAAAATGTCATATCAATTATTGATCTACTCGATATTACGAACCGAATGGTACCCATGTCTTCCCTGTCGACAACTGGTCCCCATTGCCCAAAATCACGAATTTTTATTAATTTCCCGGGTAAAAATTGGATTTTCGGGAAAATGGCATATCAATTATTGATCTACTCGTTAATACGAATCGAATGATATCCATCTCGTCCCTCTCGACAACTGGTCCCCATTGCTCAAAATCCCGAATTTTTATTAATTTCCCGGGTAGAATTTGTATTTTCGGGAAAACGGCATATCAATTATTGATCTGCTCGTTAATACGAATCGAATGATACCCATCTCGTCCCCGTCGACAACTGGTCCCCATTGCCCAAAATCACGAATTTTTATTAATTTCCCTGGTAAAAATTGAATTTTCGGGAAAATGGCATATCCATTATTGATCTACTCGTTAATGCGAATCGAATCATACCCATCTTGTCACTCTCGACAACTGGTCCCCATTGCCCAAAATCACGAATTTTTATTAATTTCCCGGGTAAAAAATGAATTTTCGGGAAAATGGCATATCCATTATTGATCTACTCGTTAATACGAATCGAATCATACCCATCTTGTCCCTGTCGACAACTGGTACCCATTGTCCAAAATCCAGATTTTTTAATAATTTCCCAACTTAAAATTGCATTTTCGGGAAAATGGCATATCAATTATTGATCTACTCGTTAATACGAATCTAATGATACCCATTTCGCTCCTGTCGACAACTGGTCCCCATTGCTCAAAGTCCCGAATTTTCATTAATTTTTTGGGTAAAAATTCAATTTTCGGGAAAATGGCATATCAGTTATTGATCTACTCGTTAATACGAATCGAATGATTCCAATCTCGTCCCCGTCGACAACTGGTCCCCATTGCCCAAAATCACGAATTTTTATTAATTTCCCGGGTAAAAATTGAATTTTCTGGAAAATGGCATATCCATTATTGATCTACTGGTTAATACGAATCGAATCATACCCATCTTGTCACTGTCGACAACTGGTCCCCATTGCCCAAAATACGAATTTTTATTAATTTCCCGGGTAAAAAATGAATTTTCGGGATAGTGGCATATCCATTAATGTTCTACTCGTTAATACGAATCGAATGATACCCATCTCGTCCCTCTCGAAAACAGGTCCCCATTGCTCAAAATTCCGAATTTTTATTTATTTCCCGGGTAAAAATTGAATTTTCGGGAAAATGGCAAATTAATTATTGATCTACTCGTTAATACGAATCGAATGATACCCATCTCGTCTCCGTCGACAACTAGTCCCCATTTCTCAAAATCATGAATTTTTAATAAATTTCCCGGGTAAAAATTGAATTTTCGGGAAAATGGCATTTCAATTATTGATCTACTCGTTAATACGAATCGAATGATACCCATCTCGTCCCTGTCGACAACTGGTCCCCATTGCCCAAAATCACGAATTTTTATTAATTTCCCGGGTAAAAAATGAAATTTCGGGAAAATGGCATATCTATTATTGATCTACTCGATAATACGAACCGAATGATACCCATCTCGTCCCTGTCGACAACTGGTCCCCATTGCCCAAAATCACGATTTTAAATTAATTTCCCGGGTAAAAATTGGATTTTCGGGAAAATGGCATATCAATTATTGATGTACTCGTTAATACGAATCGAATGATGTCCATCTCGTTCCTGTCGACAACTGGTCTCCACTGCTCAAAATCCCGAATTTTTATTAATTTCCCGGGTAAAATTTGAATTTTCGGGCAAATGTCATATCAACTATTGATCTACGCGATAATACGAACCGAATGGTACCCATGTCGTCCCTGTCGACAACTGGTCCCCATTGCCCAAAATCACGAATTTTTATTAATTTCCCGGGTAAAAATTGAATTTTCGGGAAAATGGCATATCCATTATTGATCTACTCGTTAATACGAATCGAATGATACCCATCTCGTCCCCGTCGACAACTGGTCCCCATTGCCCAAAATCACGAATTTTTATTAATTTCCCGGGTAAAAATTGAATTTTCGGGTAAATGGCATATCCATTATTGATCTACTCGTTAATACGAATCGAATCATACCCATCTTGTCACTGTCGACAACTGGTCCCCATTGCCCAAAATCACGAATTTTTATTAATTTCCCGGGTAAAAAATGAATTTTCGGGAAAATGGCATATCCATTATTGATCTACTCGTTAATACGAATCGAATCATACCCATCTTGTCCCTGTCGACAACAGGTCCCCATTGTCCAAAATCCAGATTTTTATTAATTTTTCTGGTTGAAATTGGTTTTTCGGATAAATGGAATATCAATTATTGATCTACTCGTTAATACGAATCGAATGATACCCACCTCGTCCCTGTCGACAACTGGTCCCCATTGCCCAAAATCACGATTTTTTATTAATTTCCCGGCTTAAAATTGCATTTTCGGGAAAATGGCATATCAGTTATTGATCTACTCGTTAATACGAATCGAATGATTCCCATCTCGTCCCGGTCGACAACTGGTCCCTATTGCCCAAAATCACGAATTTTTATTAATTTCCCGGGTAAAAATTGAATTTTCTGGAAAATGGCATATCCATTATTGATCTACTCGTTAATACGAATCGAATCATACCCATCTTGTCACTGTCGACAACTGGTCCCCATTGCCCAAAATCACGAATTTTTATTAATTTCCCGGGTAAAAATTGAATTTTCGGGAAAGTGGCATATCCATTAATGATCTACTCGTTAATACGAATCGAATGATACCCATCTCGTCCCTCTCGACAACAGGTCCCCATTGCTCAAAATTCCGAATTTTTATTAATTTCCCGGGTAAAATTTGAATTTTCGGGAAAATGGCATATTAATTATTGATCTACTCGTTAATACGAATCGAATGATATGCATCTCATCCCCGTCGACAACTGTTCCCCATTCCTCAAAATCCCGAATTTTTATTTATTTCCCGGGTAAAAATTGAATTTTCGGGAAAGTGGCATTTCAATTATTCATCTACTCGTTAATACGAATCGAATGATACCCATATCGTCCCTGTCGACAACTGGTCCCCATTGCCCAAAATCACGAATTTTTATTAATTTCCCGGGTAAAAAATGAAATTTCGGGAAAATGGCATATCTATTATTGATCTAATCGTTAATAAGAATCGAATGATACCCATCTCGTCCCTGTCGACAACTGGTCCCCATTGTCCAAAATCCAGAATTTTTATTAATTTTTCGGGTTAAAATTGGCTTTTCGGAAAAATGGAATATCAATTATTGATCTACTCGTTAATGCGAATCGAATGATACCCATCTCGTTCCTGTGGACAACTGGTCCCCATTGCCCAAAATCACGAATTTTTATTAATTTCCCGGGTTAAAATATGATTTTCGGGAAAATGGCATATCAATTATTGATCTACTCGATAATACGAACCGAATGATACCCATCTCGTCCCTGTCGACAATGGTCCTCATTGCCCAAAATCACGATTTTAAATTAATTTCCCGGGTAAAAATTGGATTTTCGGGAAAATGGCATATCAATTATTGATCTACTCGTTAATACGAATCGAATGATATCCATCTCGTCCCCGTTGAAAACTGGTCCCCATTGCCCAAAATCCAGAATTTTTATTAATTTCCCGGATAAAAATTAGATTTTCGTGAAAATGGCATATCCATTATTGATCTACTTGTTAATACGAATCGAATGATACCCATCTCGTCCCCGTCGACAACTGGTCCCCATTGCCCAAAATCACGAATTTTTATTAATTTCCCGGGTAAAAATTGAATTTTCGGGAAAATGGCATATCCATTATTGATCTACTCGTTAATACGAATCGAATCATACCCATCTTGTTCCTGTCGACAACTGGTCCCCATTGTCCAAAATCCAGAATTTTTATTAATTTTTCTGGTTGAAATTGGTTTTTCGGGAAAATGGCATATCCATTATTGATCTACTCGTTAATACGAATCGAATGATACCCATCTCGTCCCCGTCGACAACTGGTCCCCATTGCCCAAAATCACGATTTTTTATTAATTTCCCGGGTAAAAATTGAATTTTCGATAAAATGGCATATCCATTATTTATGTACTCGTTAATACGAATCGAATCATACCCATCTTGTCACTGTCGACAACTGGTCCCCATTGCACAAAATCACGAATTTTTATTAATTTCCCGGGTAAAAAATGAATTTTCGGGAAAATGGCATATCCATTATTGATCTACTCGTTAATACGAATCGAATCATACCCATTTTGTTCCTGTCGACAACTGGTCCCCATTGTCCAAAATCCAGAATTTTTATTAATTTTTCTGGTTGAAATTGCTTTTTCGGAAAAATGTAATATCAATTATTGATCTACTCGTTAATACGAATCGAATGATACCCATCTCGTCCCTCTCGACAACTGGTCCCCATTGCCCAAAATCACGATTTTTTATTAATTTCCCGGGTTAAAATTGCATTTTCGGGAAAATGGCATATCAATTATTGATCTACTCGTTAATACGAATCTAATGATACCCATCTCCTTCCTGTCGACAACTGGTCCCCATTGCCCAAAATCACGAATTTTTATTAATTTCCCGGGTTAAAATATGATTTTCGGGAAAATGGCATATCAATTATTGATCTACTCGATAATACGAACCGAATGATACCCATCTCGTTCCTGTCGACAACTGGTCCATATTGCCCAAAATAACGATTTTTTATTAATTTCCCGGGTAAAAATTGGATTTTCGGGAAAATGGCATATCAATTATTGATCTACTCGTTAATACGAATCGAATGATATCCATCTCGTCCCTCTCCACAACTGGTCCCCATTGCTCAGAATCCCGAATTTTTATTAATTTCTCGGGTAAAATTTGGATTTTCGGGAAAATGGCATATCAATTATTGATCTACTTGTTAATACGAATCGAATGATATGCATCTCGTCCCCGTCGACAACAAGTCCCCATTCCTCAAAATCCCGAATTTTTATTTATTTCCCGGGTGAAAATTGAATTTTCGAAAAAATGGCATATTAATTATTGATCTACTCGTTAATACGAATCGAATGATACCCATCTCGTCTCCGTCGACAACTAGTCCCCATTGCTCAAAATCATGAATTTTTAATAAATTTCCCGGGTAAAAATTGAATTTTCGGGAAAATGGCATTTCAATTATTGATCTACTCGTTAATACAAATCGAATGATACCCATCTCGTCCCTGTCGACAACTGGTCCCCATTGCCCAAAATCACGAGTCTTTATTAATTTCCCGGGTAAAAAAATGAAATTTCGGGATAATGGCATATCTATTATTGATCTAATCGTTAATACGAATCGAATCATACCCATCTCGTCCCTGTCGACAACTGGTCCCCATTGTCCAAAATCCAGAATTTTTATTAATTTTTCGGGTTAAAATTGGCTTTTCGGAAAAATGGCATATCAATTATTGATCTACTCGTTAATGCGAATCGAATGATACCCATCTCGTTCCTGTGGACAACTGGTCCCCATTGCCCAAAATCACGAATTTTTATTAATTTCCCGGGTTAAAATATGATTTTCGGGAAAATGGCATATCAATTATTGATCTACTCGATAATACGAACCGAATGATGCCCATCTCGTCCCTGTGGGCAACTGGTCCCCATTGCCCAAAATCACGATTTTAAATTAATTTCCCGGGAAAAATTCAATTTTCGGGAAAATGGCATATCAATTATTGATCTACTCGTTAATACGAATCGAATGATGTCCATCTCGTCCCTGTCGACAACTGGTCCCCACTGCTCAAAATCCCGAATTTTTATTAATTTCCCGGGTAAAATTTGAATTTTCGGGAAAATGTCATATCAATTATTGATCTACTCGATAATACGAACCGAATGGTACCCATGTCGTTCCTGTCGAAAACTTGTCCCCATTGCCCAAAATCACGAATTTTTATTAATTTCCCGGGTAAAAATTGGATTTTCGGGAAAATGGCATATCAATTATTGATCTACTCGTTAATACGAATCGAATGATATCCATCTCGTCCCTCTCGACAACTGGTCCCTATTGCTCAAAATCCCGAATTTTTATTAATTTCCCGGGTAAAATTTGTATTTTCGGGAAAACGGCATATCAATTATTGATCTACTCGTTAATACGAATCGAATGATATCCATCTCGTCCCCGTTGAAAACTGGTCCCCATTGCCCAAAATCACGATTTTTGATTAATTTCCCGGATAAAAATTAGATTTTCGGGAAAATGGCATATCCATTATTGATCTACTCGGTAATACGAATCGAATGATACCCATCTCGTCCCCGTCGACAACAGGTCCCCATTGCCCAAAATCACGAATTTTTATTAATTTCCCGGGTAAAAATTGAATTTTCGGGAAAATGGCATATCCATTATTGATCTACTCGTTAATACGAATCGAATCATACCCATCTTGTCACTGTCGACAACTGGTCCCCATTGCCGAAAATCACGAATTTTTCTTAATTTCCCGGGTAAAAAATGAATTTTCGGGAAAATGGCATATCCATTATTGATCTACTCGTTAATACGAATCGAATGATACCCATCTCCTTCCTGTCGACAACTGGTCCCCATTGCCCAAAATCACGATTTTTTATTAATTTCCCGCGTAAAAATTGAATTTTCGGGAAAATGTCATATCAATTATTGATCTACTCGTTAATACGAATCGAATGATACCCATCTCCTTCCTGTCGACAACTGGTCCCCATTGCCCAAGTCGTCCCGTTTACCTTGCTTGGGATAAATAAATAAAAATGAAACCAAGTTTTAAATGTCCTTTTTGCTGTTTATAACGAAATAACAGCGTACGTGCTTAGTAAAAGTTATGGAAAAGTTATAACTAATTTATAGACATGCTTGGAGCATGGTAATATCTACCATCTAGTGACCCATTTTCTTTAAATGAAAACAACAATTATAATAGTTTCTTGCAAAGATTCACTTCTTGCAATCTTAGATTATGAAATTCTAAAGAAATATTTATAATGTGTGAAAATGTAATAATCAGGTAAAAATTTACGAAAAGAACATAGAATTTACCCAGCTTTATCTTTACTTAGCTTCATATTTTATTATGACTTCGACCATTTTTTAAATAAAGATTGATAATATTTTTTGTAATCCTAAATAACCAAGGCAATGTTTTGTTCTAGATGAGAGGCAGCCAGCATTTGAAATGTTACTGTAGCAGGCCAGCATTTAAAGAGTTTAAGACGAACAATGTTACTTTTAATTCACTACAGGCCGAGATGACCTACAAACGATGACATTTTAAAAGTTCATTTTTTTATTTTAAGAAAGCAGTGGTGATGCATTAACCTCTAAACCACCTCTAACCCAAACGCACTCTCCTAGGTTTCCCCAACTAACACTTATACATGGGCTAGGTAAATCCATAAGTTAAATCTGTCTGCCTACTTAAATGTTTAAAAGTAACCAAGAGTTCTGTTGCTAAGTTTACCCACCACCTTCGAATATTGATATGCCACCTAAGACGTAACTGGAAGGTCACAAATAGTCCCCATCAGCATTGACGACCTTCGCGCCAACGTTCAGGAAGGCCATAGATTCAATAGTGGTAGAACTTGGAGGGCTGTGAATCGAAGAAAGCATCAAGTGCATTTTGCTCTTCTACAAGGATTACGAACTGGTGTCCTCTAAGTTGATTGTCCAAGTAATGAAACAGGCGATAACCGGAAGGTGCAATGTCCGGGGAGAATAGATGATGCAATAGCGTTTCCCATCAAAGGCGTTGAATGGTATGCAGGGATCATCCTAGCCACGATGGACTTAGCAATGCCCTATAACAGGAGGACCCCATTACGATTCAGAAGTGCTGGTTCCAAATTTTTGATTTTTTCATGAACATGGTCCAGTTATTGACAGTATACAGTTGCATTGATGCTCTGACCGAATGGTAGCAGGCCCCGATACAAGATACCAAGAGCAGTCCACCAAACACACAGGATGAACTTCTGGTGCAGTGCTACTTTTAGCTGTTTCGCAACAAGTTCATGGGATCCTATACAACGATTACGGCGCTGTGGAGCTTCTTACGGGATCCACTTCTCATCACATGTCAACACCTTGTCCAGAAATGGCTCATCCATCACATGAGGCAGCAGAGAATCTCAGCTGTCTTCTCGCGCTGCGTTCTGGGCCGGAGTCATATCATTTGGGACCCATCGAACCACTTGTAGTGCTTCCAAAATCGATGGAGGTTCTGCCGAATGGTTTCTCCACTCACACTGAATTGTAGTCTCAGTTCCTCACATGTCTGACCCCTGTTCGCCTCAATTCCTGCTTGAATATCTTCGTGTTGTACATGTGTTCGTCTTTCGGCATGTGATACGTCTTCGAGTGTTTCGTCACCGTTCTTAAACTTCTTAAATCACCTATGTACTGTCCGCGTAGTCAAGACACCCTCTCCAAAGGCCGACCCCGGCATATCTTCCGTCCCGCTGCAACGACGTTTGACCCCAGTTTGGACTCGTACAGCATACACGCCCTTATGACGCTCTGTAGAGGTCCCATGTTCACTGTCTTTACGCAAGTTCACGGTGTAACTAAACTGCCTGAACCACGTAGTATGTTGAATATACCTATACCACCAATTGACCTTCGCCTAATCTCTATTCCAATTCTACTCACCGTGTGAGGGCCATTAAACACAGACCTCCACAAATAGCGACAGAACATTCTTGGTTACCTTTATAAAATAATAATAACAATGAAATATCGCAGGCTCTGTCCTCTGGTTAGGTAGGATTGATTTTCTTGTTCCATTTTTTTCTTTTCCAGCTGCAGCTAAGAGTTGCAACCAGATATAAAATTGGCAGCTCTAGAAATAAGTGGTAAAAATTAAGTTAGAGTTTCTTGCTAATCAAATCTTGCTCTGTAGCTAAATTTTACATTGGGTAAGCAATAGTATGAAATTCACCACTTTATTTTCTGTAAATTCTGAGAAAAGAAACATTTAAGTTGCGTATTAAGACAACTGCTAGAAATGATAACTATGAAAGAGTACGGGTAATACTCTTACACTATTCCTAATATTACTCTACTAGGAACATAGCGTTATTACTGCTGTTGATACTAAAATAAAAATAATACTTTAACATTTAGCCTCAAACTTGAATTACTAAAGTTTTTGGCAAAATCATAGCTAACTTGGTCATGGAAGTGTGCATCTTTCTGTAGTTACTAAAATATATTAGTTTCACCGGATATTAGCTCTAAACTTTTCAGTTTGTCATGGCTCTCAGAACTGCGAGCATATGTGTTTATTCCTTTTAACACGAATAAGATATTTTTTTCCATAGAGACACTTACAGTAGGAATGAATGAAATAAGCTCATACAGTTTCATTGCCTCTCCATATAATTCTTGCAGATGGCTTCATCTAGGAACGGCTAGTACTTCATTATACATATAAAACATTCACTTGACACCCAATGTTTCGTTCTACGCGCAGCTATCGGATGAAGGAATCCGACTCCCTTTCGCTAAGACTCTTTCGCTTAGCAACAGCTGAACCCTTATTTGCTCAACGCGTGGCTGTGTCTAGGGTATGAGCTTTAGTTCGCATTTTTGCCACGTCTCAAGACGTTTTGGCAGCACAATAACACTTTTATTTTGTAATAACCAGAAATGAATGTCGTTATGAACTGCAAATTAGAAAAGTACTGTTTAAGGGATTCCAGAGCAATGTCATTATTTTTCATTTAAATTAACTGTACTAATGATTTTCAAGAACCCGAGAAAACCTAAATTATTGTTGAGCTACCGAAGTGCTGTATCAATAACGTTACAGAAAAGGTGTTTATGAAACGTCTTAATATTAGTAGCAACATATAATCTTAATCTCTTTCTCCCTGGCTCACATTCATATTTTAATTCCTCTATTCTCTTTTCTCAATATATTTTTAAAATCATTGATATTCAAGTTCAGTTTTCAGTTCTGCTATTTAATTAATATAAACATCAGTGTCCTGGGACATCTTTTGCAAGATTGAGAAACACATCAATCTGCTTGAAAAAAAATGTAACTATGTTCAATATAAAATTAAATACAAACAAAAACTTATCGAACGCTACAAGGGGCCGTGGTGGCATAGTGGTAGACCATTCACCTCTGGTGCTTGGGGTCCCTGGTTCGATCCCAGCCCCCGCCAAGTGAACTTTGTTTAGGACAAACACCGTGTACGTGGGTTCTCTTGGGGTTCTCCCGTTTCCACCCACTTCCTTCATTCCACTATTTCATTCATTACTCATCATCACCGTCTCTTTTAGCCTCACCGGCATAACTGTGGGGCGTACAACTCAAAGATTTCATTTCATTTTTTTTCGAACGCTACATTGTAAAAAAATAAATACTTTTAGTACAGATGTTGAGGAGGTAATATGTCAATCGTGTGTTTAGAAAGTGTGCTTCTCGTGTTCAAAAGTGTTCATTCTCGGAAAAAAGTATCTCGTATGACGTATTTAAGACATGTAAGAGTAGAGTATTCATTTCATTTCTCATGTTATTGTTCTTCGCTGATTTTTCATGTTTACTGGTGTTCAAAGAAACTTGTAGTCACCTTTTCACGTTATGTGCACTTAAAAGAACTTTTCAATTTAATATACCTAACTAATTAACTGTATGGCCTATAGAACACGGAGGTTCAATGCCGCGTTCACAAAAGTTCTCCACTGACTTATATCCTTAGCCAATAGGATCTAGTTTCTACTTTGCATTCCTATCTTTGCAAGATTCATCTTAATATTGTCCTCCCATCTGTGTCTAGGTCTTCCTAATTGTCGTTTTCCGATTGATCTTCCAGTCAAGACTTTGAAAGCGTTTCTACTTTCTTCCATTCTAGCTACATGACCTGCTCTCCTAAGCCTCCTAGACTTGACGACCCTTACAACGTTGGGTAAACCATATAAATAATGTAGTTCCTCGTTATGAAATTTCCGCCATTCCCCATTGAGTTCCTCTTGGGTCCGAATATTCGTCTAAGGATCTTGTTATAATTTAATATAACTCTTAATGTTGAAACAAGAGAGACTAGTAAAGGGAGAAATTAAACTATGAAACATGTTTTTGGAACTGGACTTTTTTCCAAAATTCTTTCTCACGGAAAAAATGGAATTACCTAGAAGTATTACAGTACACAAGAGTGATGTTTAAGTATTAATAGATCACTTGATATAGGGGCTTTAATTGTGGAAAAGTAGAAGATCATTTTCTACCCCTTTTCGTTTTGAAATAGACATCAATACTTTTCGATTGTATAATAATATATTATTAAGGATTAAGAACTGAATCTCTTATCGGTCAAGAATACTGATTTAGCTCGGCCCCCAATTGACTGTGGTGGTTGAATCCAAAGCACTGATTGTAACAATTCCGTCAATGATGTGAGTTTTATCATGGTAACAAAGATCATAATTAGTAAACAAATTAGACTATATGGCAACATTTTATGTTCAATTAAAACAACAGAAAGATAATGATTACCAAATAAGTAAAATAACTTTAAATCCGACTTTGTCAAGTTATTTATTAAAAGCAGGAATAATGTTTTCTTTATATAATATAATATAATATTTCATTTACACTGTATTTGAAAATAGGCAAAGCCTTGCATCCAGTAAAGGTTACCGAGAAATGGGGCCACACAAGAAAAACACGAAACGTCCCAATTTACTACCCTACGGCAGTCCTTTCTCGAAGCAGGAGAGCTCCCATATTTTTAGTAAATATATCTTGATCCCTGAATATAATGTTTCTAGAATTGTCTAAACTCTGTTCTAACAAATAAACGATTCTAATTACCTCGCTTTTTGCCCTTATATCACTGTACTCTTGCTTCCCTGAAACTTTTGTGATTTAAAATTGTTACAGAGTGAAAGACATACACTAATCGGGTAATGCATGATCTTCGGATAATGGAAATGACTAGAAAAGAGTCACTAATAAGATGAATAATTTTTTTAACCTCGATTGTACGTAAAACAACCAAACAGTAAGCCCCTTGTCCAGACCAGGACTAGTATATCGATTACCCAGTGCAGTACCTTATGTTCACGAATTGCACAATTTAAAAGAATATTATTATACTGTAAACCCAATGGCGCCCATCAGGGGGGCAAGATTGGGCGCTTGCCTCCTAGAGGAAATTATACTTCGGAAGATCGAAAACCCAACAGAATTTTTAGAATACTTACAGCAAAATTTGAAACTATATTTGAAATGTTCCTTATACTTGAACCCTCCGGAAACAACAACATGAGCGCCCTTGTGTAGACCCATTACAAATTCATCGTATTTCTTTTATTATTAAAATTTTTTCAACGTTTAACAAATAATCTGGAGACTCTGTCTATAACTCCAGAGGTTATTTGGTTTACTATCTCATCTCTAAGTATTTGTTAGTAAAAGATGACAATAACTTTATTTTAATGTGGACTCTTAAAATTACCAACTAGAATATTACAATTGTATTTTAAAGCAACGGATGCCAAAGAATAACACCTAACAAGAATCACAAAAGTTTACAACAACCATCATTTCTGATACATAATTTCCCAGCGTCGATAATTATAATTCATCTTTCTCGTCTTTACAACATTCGAACTATTCAAACTGTTGCTAAAAGGTGCCGTCAGACAATAACTAAATAACTAAAACCTTAAGTAAGAATATTTGGACGTACCGAAAACTCCAACGAATTTATAATTATTACAATTTAACAATGAAGTAAGCAGAAACATTTCCTAACACTAGTGTACTATCTTAGAATATACTGTAATATTACATTTGATATTTTTAATTGAAACATTTCGCTATTCACTCTTAAAATATATATTTACAGTTTGTTTCGTTTTCTCATGAGTACTAAACGATCTCATTTGTTTCTTCGGAGGTAATATCTATGATAATAGTGCAATCTATTGCTAGTATTATTGATCTTGCACAACACACTAAGCACAGCTAAAGACTAAGATATAATATATGTAATAAAATATAAAAGTAAATATATTTTAAAATAAATTATGGAGCAACAAGAGTTACCGGATCTCTGATTTGCCGTGAGACCTGTGATATCAGGGGAGGATCCAGGGGATCCTCCCCAGAAGAGCAAACATTCTTATTTTATATATAATAAAATCCATCCCAGAGTGTGGAGCGCCTTAAAAGTAATTGTAAGTAGTAGTATTACAACTCACCGGTCCTCCTAAAGTCCGTCGTGGATGCCCCTGTATAATATAGAAAGCGACAATAATGTTTGCGGTATAGTCTGTCCATAGACAATTAGTTGAAGTAACATATGATCCGGATAAACATAGCCAAACGACATTTCGTCCAGGCATATTTGGTCTTAGAGATATTTTGTCCTAAAACATATTCGGTCTTATGCAGAGACGATTTTAGCGTTGTGGCCCTGCGTGGTGTAAGTGTATTGGGCCTTTGATGTGAGCGGTCCTAGGTTGTGTTCCCCGTGGGGACACTCGGTCGAAAAAGTGTAATAGCTTTCTCAGCCCAGCCATCTAGAGTGAAAGTTTCCTTCCTAGCCCGCTTCCTTCCCTCCCCAATCCTTTCTTCCTTCCGTTTAATGAGATAGTGTGTTCGTCGAAGGACGTCATCAATTATGTACGTGACGGGCTAAACTGCCTTAGATGCCAACAGCCTACAAATCTTATTATTTATTGCCTAAGTCGGTTTTTAGCGTTATATGAATAGCTTGACTAACGAATGATGCTAACTTCCGTGTTGAAACAATCGACATAAAAGCATAATTTCTTATTGTAGGCATTTGCGCACAACAAATGTGTATTGAAGCAGCATAATACAGGCCTTACGCTGTAATTCCACATGAAAAGTAATAACATCTCGAGATTGTCTAGAAAGGAATGATCCATTTTTAAAACCAAGGATAATAAAATGTCCAGAAATGGCTTTCCCTAGGGAGAAAAACAATGAAAATTGTACAGTCTTTCGTCGTTCCACACTCTAACCCAAATCTTTTTTTCGAATAACATGCTGTTAATAGATGGTATAAAGCGTTCCTTTTTAGGAACTTTATTACAACTAAAAGAAATGAAATGAAATCTTTAGTTTTACGTCCCACGATGTGGGAAGAAGTTGCAAGTGAAGTGCTTATTTATCTGAGCACATTGGAGCATGATTGCAGTATATTATGAACAAGTATTATGAAGCTAAAGATCTTATAAATGTTCTTCAACAACCACTTTTTTTTTATAAAGCCAATGAAACTTCTTATTTTGCCCAAAAGCTGGCAGAGAAAAGGAGGACAATGTATAGAAGTAGATAGAGGAAACACAAAGGAATTTTTCACTATTACGTTTACATTTTGTGCGTCAGCTGAACATAACTTGAAAATACCTTTCTATTTGCATATGTAAAGACGTATCTTTATTTATGCCTGAAATTATGATATCAACCGAAGTGAAGATGAGAGAATAAAGGTAAATGTGTTCTATGAAAATTTTTTGGTAATTTGATTTAACCTTACATAACATCAACATATGCAGAATTATCTGTAACGTTTTTCCTTGAAAAACAAAAAACTCAATCTTGTATATCAATTAAGTGAGTTGTGTTATACAATATTACAGCCTGCTGATGTGTCACTTTTTAATACTCTAAATGATGAATTGAAACAATCAGTAAGGGAATGGCAACTAGAAAACTCATTGAAGTCTTTCACAAAATTGCATTTTTCTCTCTTCCTAAAGCTAGGTTTTAGAAGTGCCCCTTCTAGCATCAAAATAACTTTAGTGTTTCTGGTCTATACTCATTGAGCCCAAATGATATTGATTTCAGTAAATGCTTTGGTAAACAAATTAATAAGATTCAAGAAATTTGCTATGATGTGTAAAAGCCAAACATAAATGTTCTATTATCATTATCTGAACTTAAACCTTTATACTGAACTTAGTTGAGTATGACTTCTGTGGAAAAAATTATGTACAATGAAAAACAACAAAGCAGAACTTTTATCTAAAAGTTCAGCATTATTTGCAGTGTATCTTTTACGGCAGAATTTTGTGGGTGTCTTCAGCTTAAAGTTTCTGATGCAAGAGTTTTTGTTTGTGAAACTAGCACCAATATATATATCATTATATTTATAGAAAATACATTTTTTTTCTCTCTCACGTGTTCTATGGTTTAGATAATAAAAGTGACATCAGAAAACTAGTAATCAGTGATACAATAAATTAAATGCCAAGCCCAACAATTACTATGGATGCAAACACTTTATTTAGTCCATTATGAAGCTAATAAGTAATATGTTAGATAAAAACAACGAGTTGCAAAGTGAAGCAGGCAGAGTAAACGAAAAATTTTACAAAACAAAATGTGAGGATATAGAAGAATTAGAAAGAATTGAGAAATATGTGGAAATTTACAAGGATGTGAAAGATATGGAACTTTGGACTTAACAACGGGGGATTGAGATGGCAGCAGAAAGAAAGAATTGGAAGGTAATCTGTGAGAGAACTGAAGTCTTAGTAAGATGGAATGAAAATGTGGAGCATTTATATCAGAATAGAGATATATCATATGACCCAGATGTTAAAGTAGAGAAGTAGGGGAAGATGACAAAAGTTTAGTATTCTTCGGTATGAGTTTGAGAAAGCTCTATTCGAGATTATTAATGGAAAGGCAACTGGGATAGAGAACATATCAATCGAATTCATTAAAGAATATAAGAGATAGGGCAAGAAAGAATTGTTCCGACTGTGCAGTGAAATACATGAAATAGTAGAATGGTCAATACACTTCTTCAAGATTATATCGATGTCTAAGAAATCGAACCCAAAGAGATGGGATTATAGAATTATTTCTTTCATCATGAATCAAACATTTTGCTTCGAATACTGAACAAAATGTTGTATGGAAAAATAAATGGAAACGTTGAGGAAGAACAATTCGGCATGAGGCACAAGGGTAGAAGAGATGCAATTGGATTATTAAGGACGATCGGTGAAAGATTTATAGAAAAAGGGAAAGAGATGTATGTGGTATTGATTGATCTAGAAAACGCTTTTGACCTCGTGAAATTCGAAAATGTTGTTGCAAATTCTAAAGAAGGTTAGATTGGGATGGAAAGATGGAAGGCTCGCAAGAAACGTATATATGAACTAACTAGTTAGTGTTAGAATAGGGGAAGAAATGGCACAGGAGAGTGCAATTGGATGGGAAGATCGACAGCGATGCTGTCTGGCGGCAACATTACGTAATTAATATCTCTCGAAGAGATAGTGAAAAAGAGATTACCAAATGAAGACGGCATTTCAGTAGGTGGTAGAATGATTAAGTGTAGACGATTTGGAAATGATATGGTGTTGGAGAATCTGAAGACAAAATCAATAAGATGTTAGAAGACTTGAGGAACGGCTGAGAAGAATATGGGATGAAAATAGATGTTAGTAAGACAAAAGCTATTGTGAATGGACGAAGGAGCCTGTGTCATATGATGACATGACGTGTGAATGTGAAATAAAAGCAAGGATATTAATCCCGAAAGAAACGTTTAGGAGGCAACAAATTATCTTGTGTGACATTGAATAAAGAGTTGAGAAAAAAATACTCAGAAAATACTTCGTGTAGAGTATTGTTCTATATGGGCCAGAAACATGGACATTACACAAGAAATGATAAAAAACAACTGCAATCTTTAGAAATGTGGATGTGGATAAAATGAAGATAAATGTTCGGGTCTAAAAGAAAACGAAAGAAAGACTCACAAAAATGTTGAAAAAAAGAACAATTTTAGAAATGATTAAGAAGAAGAAGAAGAGAAACAGGTTGGGACATTAGCTACGAAGGAACTGTATCATTAGGGGCATGCTTGAGATTATGGTGACAGAAAAGAATGGGAGGGAACGAAGGGAACTGCAATTAATGGACGATATCAAAACGGATAATTGTTATGCGAAAACGAAGAGGTTAGCGGAAGACTGTGGAGGCATGGAAGCATCTCAGTTGCGGCATGCGATCTGCCAATACTGGCAGATTACCTATGATGATGATGATGATGATGATATTAGTTTGATAACCTCATGTACGTACATGTTACTAACTAAAATGAATCTTCTGCCAATAATTATCTTTCAAGATGCCAATAACTATAATGTTAAGCGTATTGTTATAAAAAAAAGTAAGTTTGACAAAGAAAAATAAACTTTCATACAAACTAATAACGATATCACAAAAATTTACTTTCCAAAGAAAGCTTGTAAAAAATAACAACAGAAAATTGAATGCAAAGTTTGTAATAAAGAAACTTTTTTTTTAAGAACTCTAAAGTGCAACTAACTACACTACATAGTTTTTCCTACAGTATAATCATAGTAGCATTCACAGCTGACGCAGCTGATGCACTGTATTTTATATTCAGTATACCATCAAGAAAATCAGAATATCATTGATAAACACAGAACGTATATTGTCGTAACTGGATGTAAAAAATAATTCCTATTGTGATATATTGATTATTTTATAATGAAAAAGAAAATGTTTGAAAAATCTGTCTATTTTGATAATATGAATTAGTAAATCACGATGCGTGGTAGCTGTTGCAGCTACTTATAACAATAATGTAGATTGTTTGTGTTCTTCACAATGTAATATTTAATCTTCTGTCACTAGCTTGTAAATATCATTATATTGCTATTTTCTTATATATATGAGTCATAAACAATAATTTATAAGCACTGTTTCTTCATTAAGTTTTGCTGAACTGCTACATTAAAACACAATTCATTACGAAAAGACCTAGAATACAAATCGTTAGTAAACTTGATTAATCACCGATAATCAATTCAGATTTACTTGCTTGATAGTTAATTATATATAATCATTTGCTATGCTTTTCTTTCTATTGGGCTGAACAAAAATGATATGAGTTAATAATGCAACAGAATAGCAATGAAGCACTACACGACTGAAATATTTCTATAACATTAATAATAGTTCTTTATTTGTATTGTTTTATTTACATTCGGATTCGCCACTTCTGAAACAGGAATCTGAAATCTGAAACAGATTTATAAAGTATGGGTTCTTACCGGATTAACTGAAGCTTCACTTACCACAGAATAACGTTTCGTTGTTTAATTATACATATCAGAGCATTGTATTTCGCCACCATTTAATTCACAAGTGAGTCATTGGAAATAAATAATAATTCAAGGTTAGGTTCAAGTATAAGAGACTAGCAATCTGCCAAATCTATAACAGTTATTCCTTGTGTTTGGATCCAAACTACTACAATGATCGGAAAGGTAAAGTATTCTGTTCTATACAAGTAGTTTTAATGTAACAACTTTTTCACTTCCTTTACAAAATTCTATATAGAGTTCTCATCAAACTAATTATTAACTAAAATAAGACACTGGTGTAATATTTTGTAGCAGAGAGCAAAGACTAATATGTGATCATAGAAAATAAAGTGGAATGCGAAAACGATAAAGCCTTATGGAAAATTATTGTCTTAGTCAGAAACTGATATGATGTATTAGGATCTTACACAATAAAATGAATCAATACCGTTAACCCAAATGGATATGAATGCTATTTATTTATTTTATTATAATAATGTGTTATGCTGTTGTAGGTTTTGCAAAGCGAACGTTCAAGCAAATTTTTAACGAGTGTCGACGTTTAATATAGACCTAATGTTGCAATTTATAGAGTTCGGAAATTGGAAAATTTTAAATTTAAACTTCTTAAATAGGTCTTGTTCTCATATATATTATGAGAAGTAATTGCAATTATTTATATACAGATCACATAAAAAAACACATAAAGAGTGGTTTTCTGGTGCTACAGATCTCTCGAAATCCATTTAATGCCGCGCGCGGTGGATCAGTGGTAGAGTGTTCACCTCCAGTGCTTGGGGTCCCTGGTTCAATTCCCGCTCGCGCAGTGTGAACTTTGTGGTGGACAAACACCGCACTCGTGGGTTTTCTGGGATTTTCCCGTTTCCTCCCACTATGTTCATTCCAGCATTTCACTCATCACCGTCTCCTTTTGCCTAACCGGCAAAATCGTGGGACGTAAGACTTAAATATTTCATTTCCTTTCCATTTAATAGCCGATACAATTTATTGTAGTTCGAAACATTCTGGGAGTTCAAATACAATCTTAGAAAGATAAGTTTTATTTTAAATTCCCGTGTATTTTCAAACTAAGCGAACAATCTAAAGTTGAAATCGAAAGTAATAAAACAATCAAGATTATTTCAATAAATAATAAGGGAGGAGAGCGATTCTATTCTTGTGTTACTAAAGACATTAAAATTATTTCTCGCAACCTTTTATCAATTTATGTCTACGGGGATTAATACTGAATCTTGATGGAAGTAGAACATATTTCTGAGACATGAAATCCATAATTTGTATCGACTTTTGTTTAGTGCTACACGATCCGAAGCATTAATTCATTAAAACAGGAAGTTGCATTTAAACAATTAATGAAGTTATTATATGATTTGGTTTTCATAAGTATAAGGATTTCAGCTGAACACAAACTCGTGATATTTATACAGAGTGTTTCAAAACAACACCGACAACGTTTGGCAGATGAGACAAAAAGTATAGAACGAACTGAGTGAGCTAATGCTTCCCTTCGGATTTACAGGCTGAAAAGAAAAACAGGAAAAAAATGAACTTTAAAGGTCCATAGTTCAAAAACTATGGGACCTACCGTAATCGGGTCAAGATTTCACTTAGGAACTAACATGTACCTTATCCAAATATCCAAGATTCAGAATCATACGGTACTTCCGCCACATTTTTTATAGAGGTAGTTGGTAAGTACTTCAAGTTATATGCCCGTAACCAAACTCCCTCTACAAAAATTGTTGCGTGTGCACCTTACGATTCTGAAATATGTTATTTTGGATAGCACTCATATTAGTTCTTAAGTGATGTGTTCACCCGACTACGGTAGTTTCCATAGTTTTGGAGTTAAAACTCCTCAAATTTCATTTATTCGTGTTGTCGGCAGCCTACAAGTGTAACTCCGAAAGGAAGCATTTGTGCACCCGCATTGGTCTATAATTTTTGTCTTATATTGGTTCTCAAACTTTGTCGGTGTTGTTTTCAAACACCCTATATACATATATAAGTGTGTGTGTGTGTGTGTAAATTTTGTTCTCTTCGATTTTGCTAAGTGAGCCTTGTGGTGGACAAGCTTCATGTGCGTGGGTTCTCTTGAGGTTACCCCGTTTCTTCAATCTATCATTTCATTCATTCTCGTCATCACCGTCTCCTTTAGCCTATATCAGTAGTTCTCAATGTAATTTCTATCATGACTCCCCAGTTTATCATATCCTCTTGCCGGCGACCCCCTTATAATCTCTGGTTTTGTGAAAAGCTTGTGCGGGATTTTTAATACATCTTTTGCAGACATCTCACGATATCCACCTATTTCTATAATGCTAGAATCCACTTATTGTATATAGTGAATACAGTATCTTCCCTGAAAGCGAATGGACTGAAACAAAAGTTAATCAGTTCATTTATTTTACAAATATTGAATCCGGTCAGTCATAATGTTTCAAAATGGAGGCCGTTTGAAAATTTTAGAATTTCATAAGCTCGTTAATTTTGGGACATATGATAAAAAATAAAGTGATTTATAATTTTGGTTTAAACGAACTTCAACAGTTCTTAGAAAAGTTGTTGAGTATTTTAAATGATTTGATAATGTGCGTCACGAAGATAGAACCGAACATTAACGCATGTGCATAGTGTAAATCACAACATCCTCCGGTATCTCATTAGCTTTCAATTTTAACTGTATTTCAAAATACAGGTTTTGTTGCATGTGTATCTTCCTAGTATTTCAATGTGCTATTCTTATTAATTTCATATCGTTCCTCTTTCATTTAAATAGATTTTTAAACAATCCTGCCCCTGTTGAAAATGTTGAGTATACCTATTTTTTGTTGTTCTTTACAGTTTATATAAAAATAAAAATTTGCCTATCAGAACAAAATTCAAAATAATCTTGAAAAATATTTTCCGATGTTACATTTTAATTACATTTATCTTTTCCCGCTATCTTCGTGACCCTCAGATTGTGAAACCCCAACCTACAACATATAACCATGTCATGTAAAATTGAAAGATTGTAATGTTTTATTTGATTTTCTTAATTTTAAATAAGTTTCTTAAATACTGGCATATTTCAAGCAGACAACTTTTAATCATTTTTGATACGATTTTCTTTCCACAGGTGGTATTCGCTTTGGTAGCAATGTTTGTATGCATTGCTGTAGCCTACCCTCAACAAGCAACGATTCCTCTTCAACAGAGACCTGTCCCTGCAAAGGAAAATGATGACCTCAAAGGAGATGACACTTTCGGATTTGGATACCATTATTGGGGTGTGTAACGTGATTTTTTAAAAACTCTTTCACTAATATTTCGAGACTTCAAAACAGTTAATAATTTTACTTCTAACAAAAGTATCGAAAACACTTTTTTCTTCTTATAGCGCTGTATATAGGCATATATGCTGGGCCTATTTGCTGACAAATAATGCTAAGAATTCACTACTGGACTAATTTTACAAACAGTGTGACCACCGCTAGTACTTTCGTTCCATATCGAATACATGTTATATTTTAGTGTTCAGGTACGTTCATCAATAAATCTACTACTTTTCTTTTCCTCTTCTTTTCTACTAAATACATTTAAAAAAAGGAACCTTATGAAAATTTGGCAATGTAAGAACATTTCACTGTTCCTGGTAACTTTTTCTGTATGTTTTTTTCTTTAAACAGTGGTATTTACAAGAACGAATTTGTGTAGGCGTCGTGGGTTGCCTCCTTCAACTAAAGTATGGCCATAGTAAAGAATATTATATTTTTGGTGATCGTTTTAAACAATATGGTATTAAGGAATTAAAACTAGATTAATTTTCCCAATAAGCCCATTTTATGATATTTCTTGCTTTCTTGCGACATGCTCTATATTTGTCATATTTGTGTTATTTTAGTGATTTACAGTGAGTTCTAATTCAATTAAGCAGGGATTCCGCCAGGATTTTTAGTTTGGGTGTGTAAAGGCAAAATTGGGGGAGTGTAAGTGGCTTGCACTGTTTGTATCGAATTGGTTTTAAAAATTTAACGTTGGAGGTTCATTCAGGAATGTGAGGGTCACTACCCACCCAGAGTAGAGGGGAGCTATCTGAGACCTTGTAGTAAGATATTCATATCGAAAAATGTAATAGTGTGTTAGTACTTTTCCCCAGACCTAGTAATTTTTCCAGCACAAATTAGCACGTAATATTTTTGCTGAGTGGTCATACTGAAAGCGAACTAATGGTGCATATTGTACTTCTTTATTGTGAATTTCTGTACCAAATGGTTACGAAAGCATAAACTCTTCAGGGTACTTTACTGTGTTCTCCGGATATTTAGAAAGCTTTCCATTTTTGCTGTACAGTGTTAGCCAGTTGCGTAGAATAATTTTCCATTGACAAGAGAACACTTTCATTCCTAACTCTTAATTTCAAGACATATAAATTATGGCCATTTGTAATTCTTATTCGTTTTTCTTTTGTTTTGACACTTCATGTTTTCTTGATAATTTCAACTACTTACCGGAAACCAAACACTAGTTTTGTTTACATCTTTCCTAATTTTCTACCTAATAAAACTACTTCGTTGTCAAGTTTCATTATTAAAATAACAAAACCTAAACTTTAAGGAATACTGTCTCTATTATATTTTTCTTACGATATTCTGCAGAAATTATAATAGTATTTTCTTTAGTATCGTTTAATAGGTTTATAATACATCTAGATATTGGCGATATGATTTTTTATGAATAACAATTAAGACGAACATATTTTCTAGAACATTTTCTAATTTCCTCATTATCTTTATAAAAAGGGTAAAAAAAAAGTGGATCTATCCATTTTGTAACCTAATAAGAAAATTTCACATTCATATCTCAAAGTTTTTCTTAAATAACGATCCTTCTGTTTTTATTACACATTGCCTTCTGGCAGACATTCCTAAAAGAAAACATGGCATTCTAGCAAAGTTAAAGTATAATCATTATCTTGACCTTTATATGGTTTGCATTTTAAAATGTGCAACACAAATAAATCTGATAAAGTATATTGTACACTCAACAAAATGAGAAATTTGTTTTGTCCGATCAATTTAAAATTTTCATAAATTTCTTCTCTTTACAGGATTCCCATTCTGGGGCTAAACCAACAGAAGCAACACAACCAGAATATTGTGCAGTTAAACAATACGTCTGATGTATTAAAATATCCATAAAGTTGCTTGGATTATAGTGTAACTATATTTCGATGCAGAAGTAGATGAAGAATTAATAAAGAATCATTAATTGGCTAACTGCCTTCTTCTCATGCGTAACAAAACATAATAAATTACCTTAACAATCCACTTCCTATTTCAATGATGTTCCAATTTGTTACTTATGAACAACATGCAGTTTGTTATCTTAGACATATCTAGTGAGTATATGTTATTAATTAATTATAAACCGTATGGATAGAAGTAATGAATAGACTGCGAGTAGTTAACACAGACAACATGAATTTCTAAGTGTGACACTGTGAATACGTATTCATTTATATCATATCAATATTATAATTGTGCAAATTAAATATTTTCCTTAAATCACAATAGAAGAAATAGTAACGTAAATAACGATTACGTCTTCATTGATTGCATTGATATATATATATATATATATATATATATACATGTATATATAATTAAAGAACTGAACAATATTACATGCTTCACTTCACTTAATCACATACGAATTGAAACGGGTAACATGATTATAAATAAATATACAAAGAAATAATTCTTATTTGTATTATGCTGACATTTCAGCCTTGTAATGTTCGTTTCCGTTGTCTAGTTATCTCACGTCACTCTTGTTCAACCCAGTTCAAAGGAAAACATTTCAAATCCTTATAAACAATAAATTATCAAGCAGATAAATCTGAATTTATTAGCATTTATTAAATCAGGTTTGCTAAAGATGGACATTCTATTGCCATTTCATAATAGGCTGACTTTTATGGTTGTAGTTTAGCATAAATTAAATAGCAAACAAAGCTTAGAAATAATTGGCTAAGTAATTGGCTAAGTAATAATGTAGTACAAGGATTTATAGAAGATTCCATGTTACCTTAAAATGATACAAATAATCTTTATTGTTATTATTATTATTATTATTATTATTATCATCTGTAGTAGTATTAGTAAGGGAAACCACAACGCTGTTAGCAGTTAGATAGCTTTTGGCGATTTTCCTTTCTCTCTTTTATAATAAGGAAGAATGAGGACATTTTGCAGAAAGGGTTCTGCAGGTGCCAACTGCGAAAGTCACTGCAGAAATTTTCTTCGTTCTAATCATTAGTGTCTATTCATTTCGCGGTATGCACTGGATACAAGTGAAACTTCTTTGTGCATTCTAAACTTCGATAATAATTCTTATCGTTTCCTTAAAAGCATAAAACGTTTTTTACTTAACATTATCGTTTAGCTATTGTTTGTAATAGTTTTGCTCACTAACAATGAACTGAATAAACCAAATTAATTCCTGTCTTTTACTTACCGAATTAGCAATTTTTTTTTTTTTTTTTTTTTGTATAGAATAAGGTTCTCAGTAACTATATGAGTAAATTAGCCTGCGACGTTATTTGACACTGACTAGCCAAAAACTGTGTTACTAAGTAAAATAGAAAGTGTAAAGTTCATTTTAATTCCTTTGTGTTACAGCTGCTTTTCAGACATTGCTAAATGTTGTAATAACGCCAGTCAATGTTTAAATATATAACTTAGCCTGCAAACGTAAAATAATGGCTATATGTATCAATTTACTTATCTGCCAAAATATTGTATACCGTGTATATAGCAAACAAATATTGGCTATGGCCATAGTGCCATTTACTATATCATTGACCATGCCGACGAGTGATCGATAGTATTTTTGTGGTAAATGTAATTGGTAATCATTACATTTTATATGTCGACTTTAAGAAAATCTTCTGAAATATCTATTCACTTTCTTAGACGGAAATTAGATATTTCTTGAACCGCTACTATAGGTATTATAGGGATACCCGGTATTAAAGGGATAAAAATTAGTAATCGCTCCACTTAAACTTGTGGCACTGTGAATACTATGCCAACACACTACTGCCGTTCAATATTTTACTATTACATTAATCGAAATTGCTGTTTTTTTCTAATTATAATAGCAAAGCGAATTAGTAAACATATTTCCGTTTTATATCCCGATTTTTATTATGCGTTTTAACTCACTATTATCACGAGACTACTTGGTGTGAAAACGTCCATGCTCCATCCTTTAGTTGGCCTATTTAAGTCTATTTGGCTTTATCATTTTCTGTATTGAATTATTTGGGTTAAACATATCATGGTTCACTAAGAAATATTCAGTTAAAAAGACAAATATTGAAGCACAGACGACAATCAAAATAATGAAAGTCTTTCTAATTTTCGGCAAGAATAATGTGTGAGGATGTGTATGCGACGCCTATCGGTTGTTAGTTGGAGTTGCGTGAACGCCTGTACAGTACGTAAGGGATATAGAAGTACGGTACGGTAGATGTACTTCTATATAGTCAATATAGTGAAGTACGGTAGATGTATGGTAATGTTTTAAAGTAGAAGAGCTCGAAGTTTTAAAGGAACAAAATATCAGAACAATTATTTATAGTTGGCTCAAGTCGTCAGTATGTTAAAGTATGATGTGAGAAACTATCCAATTCGTGGATGGCCTACAACACCTAAACAAAACAACATCACCGAAAAGTAATAATAGATGGAAGACTTAACAGAAGTCTCAGAGACGAAAATTGTCAAGCCTTATAGAGCATAATCACATAACACTACAGAGCATATATAACAAACGACATGGTAAAAATCAAGTAAGACCTTGGAAGAATCTACTGAAGCACTCATAGACACAGTCGAGCTGCAAAAGCTAACCAACAACTGTTGGATTGTAAATTATAAATCAATAATTATTACTAGGTTTGCTTTCCTTGACAGAAATGGTGATTTGCGTATCAATTTGCGTTCGCAATAAAATTCTGTGTTCTCGCGGAATGGTATATTTTGTCTCTTACTTTGAGAATGAAATTGGTGCAATTAACTTGCTACCAGTTTGTGATTTAATTAAATGTTTTAAATATTTCAAAGGCACAACAACTGCCTTTAAGATCAACTTTCTCTGTGCAGTTACCGCAAGACACAATAGGAATATTATAAAACTTAATAAAAAGAAAGTAAAACTATATATTTTCAAAACCTCAATCTCACGGGTATAAGCCAAATATTTACAAAATACACGAGATTTCCAACATGCCTGCTCCGTGGCTCATCGCATAGCCAGTGTTCGATTCTTTGTTGAGTCTTGTTTTTCTGTTCCCGTTCATCAGATAGGATAACAAAAAGAATACTAAAAAGTAATAAAAATTTAAGAAAAATAAGTATAATTACATTTTCTCCAATTTATCCTCTTTCTTGTCAGGCAAAGAATATGAAGAAAGATTTTAGAAGTATATAGATCCTTCTGAATTTATCTATTTAAACAAAATAGGAATAGATTTACAGCTAAAAATATAAATTAAATTGTCTTATATTACAGTACATACAGTATATAAATAATAAATATACAGTAAATAAAAGGGTATGGTCAACGAGAAGGAGATATTTCATTTGTAGTCAACACATTCTTAATCATTATCTTTATGTATCCGACGTTAAGTATCATAACATTTTTTTAGAAATACATGCTCTCCTTTATTTCTGAACAAAATAGAGAATAAAATTTAAATTTAGTTATTACAAAGTTTAAATTTACACAAATGCATCGAATAAGTACGATTATGCTTTAAAATGTCGATTAACTGAAAAAAAGGAAGCAGGTGAAAACTCCTACACTCAAAACAATGTCAAAACGCCCACACAAACGGCCATAACTCCCACACAAATGGACAAACCTCCCAAATGTACGAACGGTCAAAGCTCCCACAGCCAAAACTCTGACACAGGTAAGCGGTCATAAACCCCAACGGTCGTAACTCCTACACAAATGGGCAAATCTCCCACACATAGAGACGGTCACAATCCCCACACAAATGGACAAAACTCCCACACGCAGAAATTGTCAAAACCGTCACAAAAATGGATAAAACCCCCACACAATCTGACAAATGCCCCGCACTTTGAAATGATCCACGTTGCAAGCTGAAATAATTTAGAAAAGTCCAAAAAACGCTTATGATCCAAAGAGGAGAAGGTGATAAGTGGAAAAATCCCCTTGAACTTCTTTTCATTATTTTCAGCGTTTGAAACTTACAAGACGTGCAACCATGATCATTTCAATGAGTGGGAGGTTTGTCCGATTGTGTGGGAGTTTTGTCCATTTGTGTGGCGGTTGTGACAATTTATGCATGTGGGAGTTTTGTCCATTTAGGTGGAGATTGTGACCGTTGCTATGTGTGGGTGTTTTGTTCATTTGTGTGGGAATTATGACCGATACTGTGGGCATTTTGACATTTCTTGTGTGTGTGTGTGGGGGGGTTGGCTGTGGGAATTTGTTTTGTTCGATCAATATAAAATTTTCATAATATGTACTTTTACAGGATTCCATTCTGGGGCTAAAGCAGCAGAGATAATACAATCAGAACACTGTGCACTTACACAATACGTCCGATGTATTAGAATATCTATAATGTTGCTTAAATTGTAGTGTAACTATATATCTAAAAGTACATAAGGAATTAATAAAGAATCAGTAATTGGCTAACTCTTTTCTTCTTATACGTATCAAAACATTATAAATTACCTTAACGATCCATTGTCTATTTCAATGATGTTCCACTGTGTTACTAATGAACAACATGCAGTTTGTTATCTTATACATATCTAGTGAGAAGAGGTTATTAATTAATTATAGAAGTATGGATAGAAGTAAAGAATGGACTTAGATGTAGTTAACAAAGACAAAATGACTTTCTAATGTGAGACTGTGAATATGTATTCATTTATATCATATTATCATATGTATCATATCTATCATATTTATATCACATGTATATTTATATCATATATGATTGTAAAAATTAAATATTTCCTATAAATCACAATAGAAGAAACAGTAACGTAAATAACAATTACGTCTTCATATCTACAGATACGGGTTTGGTGCGATTGAGACTTGAATTGAGATTTGAGATTGAAATTAACATGCCACCCTTAACGCTAAATATATCGTATTAAAAATTTTTATTTTTATTGGATCATCGGTCTTGCTATGCTGACGAGACATACAACCTTGTTATTATTCTTAAAGTTTGTCAAGACATATTGAAAACTCCCTCTCTTGTCCTCTTGAAAGGAAAAATTCTAAGAAACACTTGAAGCCTGCCGTCTCGTTTTTAATAAGGAATATATATGGCAAGAGTCATCTCCGTAACGTGGAATAGGCTATTCCACTTTGGCTTATTTTTGAACCTCCTCTCCTCCATTAGGATGCACATTTTAATAAAAATGAAGTGGCCACAACCCACTAGAAGTAGATGTTAACAATGTTCAGAAATTCATTTCAAGCGGTTCAACCATTCTTCGTTCAGCCAGGATAAACAACGTCTTTTTCATTTGCATAATAAATGTAAATATAAAATAATAGTAGTGGTGCTACACTGTATGGATAGCTTATCTTTTGATATAAAATTAGTTTTTATTTTTAATATGATAATCTATAGATGAGCATTTTCCATGTTATGAAAAGTCTTACTGTGAATTTTGACTGTAAGATTAATCACACATTAAATATAATCAAGAGCACTAGTAACAATCTGAGCTTGAATGCTGAAACATTGTTCACTTTAACTTTTCAAGATAGTTCTACGTATATTCCTAGATTTTATTAATAGAAAAACAGAACGTTCTTTATACTTCTATAGCCCAAGTCCATACTATTTGTTTGACAAAAGAGGAAAACATTTTGGAAACGTGAATCGTGTAAAATTTCAATCATGTATTTTTTTTATTTTTTTCTATTGCGCTACCTGATCAATAGAAAAACAAAAGCAAGATGCTACGAAGAATCGAACATTGGATGTGAGTACTCCACAGGCCCGATGAGCCATAGAACACACAACCTGTTGCAGATCTCGTATGTTTTGTAAATAAGTGGCTTATACCTGTAATACTCAAGTTTAAAAAAATAATTTTACTTTATTCTTTTTATTAAGTTTATGATATTTCCACAATGTCTGGTGATAACTGAAAAAATAAAGTAAATCCATTTATTGATTTTGTTAGTTGTTGTCCCTTGGATACATTTAAAACATTAATTAAAAGTACACTTCATTCTCGTAGTAAGGGACAAAAGATACCATTGCGCGAGAAACACGCGTTTTTTGATCTGAAAAATAATACAGGTTCTGGCCACCATTTCCGGAGCACAGATAACAGCTAGTGATGATTGCTGATTTAGAAATTGCATTCCTGCAGCAGTTGTTTAGGTTATGTAAGTTGAGGTTGACTATGATTGCTGCAATAATCTCTTAGAAGTTATTTCTTGAGTAGTTTTACGATGCATTTTGTCATATCTCGTGTGCAGTCTTTTGCGATTATGCTCTCTAATGTTTCGCAATCCGTGTCTCTAAGATTTCTATTCCGCCTTTCGTTTATTATTACTCTTCTCAGATGTTGATTTGTTTTGAGGTTTGTAGGTACATTTGGACACATTTCTCACGATATACTTAACATACTGATGACATGCACCAACTAATTGTGTATCCCAAATTTAGCTCCCTTGAACCTCAGAGGTCTTCTGTTCTATAAAATCACCATATGTCTACTTCAATATATGCTTGCTCTCTATCCCTCTGAGGTATCCTACAGGTAGACATGTAACTCACCACTCACAACGGACACGCGGTGCTCAAGCATTGTCAAATGTCGTACGTGCTGAAAATTAGTTTTTAATATTTTGATTGTAAAAATGAAATTAAATCTTTAAGTTTTACGCCCCACGGTTATGCTGGTTAGGTTAAAGGAGACGGTGATGATGAGAGATGATTGAAACAGTGGAATGAAGAAAGTGGGAGGAAACGGAAGAACACCGAGAAAACCCCCGAACACGGTGTTTGTCCACCACAAAGTCCACACAGCGCGAGCTGGAATCAAACCGGGAACCCAAGCACTAGAGGTGAATCTTCTACCGCTAAGCCACCGCGCACCCAATTCTTTGATTGTCATCTGTGATTAAATGACAAATAAAACTGAATATTCCATGGCCAACCACGATATGTTCAATGGCAACATAAACCTCTAGTGCTTGGGGTTCCGTGTTCGATTCCAGCCCCGCCAAGTGGACTTTGTGCTGGACAAACACCGTGTACGTGGGTTTTCTCGGGTTCTCCCGTTTCCTCCCACTTTCTTCATTCCACCATTTCATTCATTACTCTTCATCACCGTCTCCTTTAGCCAAACTGGCATAACCGTGGGACTTAAAGATTTCATTTCATTTTTCAATGCCAAAATAATTAACGTCATGTAGTAACATTAATAAGACATTAAAAGGGTAATGTCTGGACATTTTTCCAACATGTCTGTCCATCACAATATCGATCACAACAATAAGTTAAATAAGTATAATAAGAAACTAGATGTAAAACTGAAATGGATCAATCCATTAGAAGTGGTCCAGGTGGTGAAAATGCTTACTCAACCATATCCGAAAATTATAGAAATTGGAGTGTGATGAACCTTGTGTATGAGAAGGTCAATAACGTCATTTACGTTGTAGTATATACAAGTTTTCCTGAATGGCGGCCATCTTTGTTGTCGGTAGAGTGCCTATTTTTGCATTTGCAACCATGTACGAAACCTACAGTTGATCCGGTCATACGTATCTGACGAACACCAAAGAAAAAGGACTGTTCAGAGGAGAGACAGAAGTACACGCTAAATATCTACCCTTGCTTCTAAATAAATATGAATACTTGCAGACTAATACATGAAATCACTAGAAAAAGTACAGAAAATTACAATTTTAAAGGGACTGTATTTTGGAATGGCATAAAGTGATTGGTTCAAAACTTTTGTGCTGAATACTATAGCATTTACAGAGTCCGCACAAATATTCACCGCTTTAATGCTACTGGCACCGTAGATTTATAGAGGCCGAAAGTTGAAATTTGTGATCTTGATGCCATTTTGGATCATAATATCTCAGAACGACAAAATGCTAAAAATTGCAGCTTAGGCCACAAAGTAATTCTGTATGTAAATAAAGTATTGCAGAAAAATCAAAACTAATATTACATGTAGAAAAAAAGTGAGGACATGGTAAAATAGCAGAGAAAGTACGTGACGATGGTCGTAGCCCGGGAAAATTTAAATGTCGCAAACTTTTGCACAACTGAACATAAATAAAAGCGGGCCTAATTGCTAACCCGTGTTTTTTTTTTTTTTTTTTTTTAGATTTAGCATAAACCGTATCCAAATATTTAACACTACACTGCTCGCGCGGATTACTATTGTAGTCCAGTGGGTTTCAGTTTTCAGGTATCTGAGGGTTGGCAACACTTGTGACCTTGAGCGGTCGTCTACCTTCCTCCCCCATTCCTAGTACACCATTAGTCGAGTGATAGCACCCAAAGTCAACGCACTGATGTTATACGGAGTGTTATTTTCGCATGGACTACTATTGTAATCCGTGCGAGTACTGACGTGATAGTTCGTTTTCTGGCTAACGTTTCAACTGTTCTCGTTTTGAATGTAATATTTCACATTATTCGCTTAAATATATGCGATATATAGGCCTATGTTAGTTTAAAATGTCAGAGCACGAACAGATACGACAGTGGCTAACAAACTGAAAGTGACGACGAAAGTGTTTTGAGTGTAGAAGACTAGGATGAAATAGAGGAAGATGTCGAGTAGTGACTCTGAAGAAAGTGGTAGTGACGATTTGGAAGAAATAGAAGATGAAGAAAGAAACGGTGTTATCCAGGAAGACAGGTTATAGGGAGAATCTTACATTTTAAATGGCAGAATTACCAGATAGTACATTGATCCAGTGCACCCAAGAAATACGCGAAAACAGCGTCATAGCATCATACCTACACTGCATAGTTATTACTCCATAGAACAACACTAAATTTTGAGTTTACATATTGGACAAATTGTGTCGCTAGTGTGATACAGCCAGGAATTCGCAAAGATGACCACCCACTCTTCTTCCACGTGTTAAGAATTGCTGGAGTAAACGCTCTCGTTGTTTTCAACGCAAATAAAGATGATACTATGATCAACCGTAGAGACTTCGTGAAATCTGTGGCTATGGAACTTATCAAACCTCTTTGTGGAAGATGACGAAACAAGAGTACCCGAGAAAGATGTTTCAGGGGTAGTAAGTGGATATGATCTGACCACAAGCACACTCTTTGCACTGACTCTTATGACTGAAACACGCAAAATTTTCCCTACTTTTGACCTTGTTTCCAAATGTAAAAGTTAAACTTGCAAACAATTTAACACTTATTTTTATTTTTTATAGTAGTTTTTGACATTTTAAATGCAAAAGTCCTCTTTTATTTCAATTTTTAATCAAATATTAGGAAAATAAACGAACATTTACAAAAATATAGTAAATTGCATACGCATTCTAAAGTTTTGGCTTCTAATTCTTTCTGTGCACTTAAAAACAAAATGTTTGCACTGAAATGTGTTCTTTATTGCTTGTGAAAACCCACAAAAATAATGTAAAAATACCGATTGAATAACCACTAAGATATATATATTTATCAAATGGACTACAATCGTAATCCGCGCGAGCACTCATGTTTCAACAATTTCATGCGAGTACTGTAGTGTTAAATGAACCCCTCACTTGTGTCATTCCAAAATACATACTCTTTAAAAGTGTAATTTTCTGTACTTTGTCCGGTGATTTCACGTATTGGTTTGCAGCCCTGCATATTTATTTAGTAGCAAGTGTATATATTCTCCGTGTACCTCAGTTTCTCCTCTAAATATTCGTTTTAGTTTAGTATTCGTCTCATTCGTACGTCTGAGCTACTGTAGTTTCCATAAACGCTTGCAAATGCAAAATGACAAATTAACTAAAAAAAATATTTCAGCGGCAGTTGTATGTTGTAGTAGTATTCGTATTGAAACAAGATTAAATATTAATGTGAGTAATTTGTATTTACTAAATGACAAGAAAGGTCAGATTTCCGTTTTAGAGGGTTATTAAACGTTTCAGAAGGTGTTTAGAAATCAAGAAATAATAGGTATTGCTTACCAATTATACTTGCTACAATTATTCTGTAGATCTGTACAATCGTCGGTATAGTCGGTGATATAGTAATTGGTAGTGTACCCATATCTTATTTTGGCATAGATACTTACGTAAGTAAATGAAGATATATAACAGCTCTTTTACGTATTACTTCAAAGTAATTTCTGTTTTACTCTTTAACACAGTTATTGATACGTAAGTGTCAATTAAGGTCTAACTTAGTCATATAGTTATTGGCAGCCAATACTTTTTGAAAACATGTGCTAAGTAACTAAAACACAACAAATTACTTTGCTTTACATAGTTGATTATTATTCACCAAAACTATTAGAAACAATAGGAGAATGATAGTGTTTCAAAGAAACCACTTCCTGTTCTTAGCGAAGGAATAAAAATTACAATCGAAATTTAAAATTTACAAAGAGGTTCCACTTCTATCCACTATATCAAGCGAAATGAAAAATCATTGCTGAAAGGAACGAAGAAAAATCCTGCGGTGACTCTCACACTTGGCACATGCTTAAGCTAAATAATATAGTTATTCTTCCTTATTAAAAGAGAGAAAAAGGAAAGAAGTGTAAAAAACTAATTGAGTTACAAGTGTGTGGCTTCCTCTACTTCTTCTACTACTAATAATAATGTAGATTAATTGTACTCTTCTAACTGCAATATTCAATATTCTCTCAAATCCTTTGTCGTTTCTTTGTTAATTATATATAATCTAGCTAGAAACAATCATTTCGAAGTACTGTTTCTTAGTTAGTTTACGCTAAACGGTAACTTGGATACAAAAACCATTATAAAATGATCATAGAATCCACATCTTTAGTAATTGTGATTTAACAATGCTAATAAGTTCAGGTTCATTTACTTTATAATTAATTATTGATAACCATTTGCAATGTTTCCCTTTCTACAGGGTTTAACAAGAGTAACATAAAATAACTAGATAACGGAAATGTCAATACAAATAACACTTTACACGGTTGAAATACCAGCATAACACTAACAAGAATTGTTTCTTTGCATGGTATATTTTTGTTCACGTTTTCCACTTCCGAAGTAGTTTCAAAATTAAGTTAGTAACAGACTAAGTGAAATGAACCATGGAATGACTTTGTATTTTTAATTATACATATCGATGCATTATCTTTCTCCACCATTTAACTGACAAGTAATTTGTACATTAAGAATAGATCAATCCAAGGTTAGATTCAACTTTAAAAGACTAACACTCTCCCAAATATTTAAAAGTTATTCCCTGTGTTTGGAAACCAAACTACTAGGATGTTCGGAAAGGTAAAGTGTTCATGTAATACTGTTATTTTTCAATGTAACATTTTCTTTTTTCATTTCTTTTACAAAATTCTATATGTGGATGTTGCCATATAAATTAAGAATAAAATTTAGACACTGGTGTATATTTTATAGCAGAGGCCAAAGGCTACTATGTGATCACTGCATATAACGCGAAAGGCCTAAACGATAACGTCTCAACGAAGACGATAATTTCAGTCAGACCTTACATGACCTAGACTCGTACACATCCAAACTGATCAGTACAATTGATCCAAAAGCTTTACGACTGTGAGATATTTATTTATTCTGTTACAATTATGTATGGTAGATTTTGCAAAGCAAACCTTTAGGCATATTTCAGGACACTGCTGACGTTTAATATACATTTAATATAGCAATTTATAGAGTTTGAAATGTAAAAAAAATTCTGATATACATTTTGGGACGTAATTGTAATTATTTATATAGAGAGTATATAAAAGAAATAAAAATAGTGATTTTATAGTACTAAAAGATCTGTTGAGAACGCTTTAATTACAGAGCAGTATTACTGCAGTTCGAAGCATTCTTGGAGTTTGCATACGGTCTTACAAGTTACATTCATTTGAAATTACCGCATACTTTCCAACTACGCGAATCCAATATTGAAATCCAAAGTAATAGATCACGAAGGCTGCTTTAAGAGGAAAGGGTGGTGGAGACGGATTCTATTTTTGTGTTGCTAAAGCCATTCAAAAAACATTTCTCGCAATGTGTTATAATAATCTTTATCTATTGATATTAATACTGTGTCGAATGCTTCGTCCGGCACACAAGTAAGGAAGGAGGTGAAATATAGTTTTGGATCATAAAACCTTTAATAGAAAATATTTATTTATATTGTTTAACGTGTTTCCTTTACTATTTGCCGACAGACAACGTTATCGTCGGTTAAATTTCTTGATTCTGTGTATGTGGGAGTGGAAACTAGAATGATTCTCCGTATATTGATGGTGTCGACGAGGCCCAAAGGTTTTGTTTGGAAGTTATCTAACATAGCAACAATTATATCCATTTTGGTATAAAGTCTATCTAGACTTAACACTTATTGTCAATTTAAACATTAATACGTGATCCTGCCATTTACAGAAAAAAGTAATTTAAATTCCTTTCTAAATTACTTATAGACAAAAGCATTTGAATTTTATTATTATATTTTTTTTAAATAATTAATAGGTACAATACTGTCGTCTGAAAGCAAAAGGAAGTATCTGCATATTTGTTTGAAATAGAGTGAACAATACGGAACTCTGATCAATATAACAGAAACTTGTTATTTTTCAAAATCAGTTTTACGTCAGATAAGTCTTTGAACCTTTTTGAGAATCTTAAATTATGGCATCAAAAATATATGAACATTTACTCACCTAATTACAGAAATGTCAAAGTATCTATCTTTCTTTCTCTCCATATATAGAATGAAGATGGACAGATACACATTTAATATTTTTGTTTCGTTCCATTTTGTTAAGTGGGCCTTGCAGTGCACCAAAATCATGTGCATGGGTTTTCTTGATGCTCTTTTGTTCCCTATGACACTTTTCAATCCACCATTTCATTTCTTCTCATCATCACTGACTTCTATAGCAGACACAACATAACTGTGATACCTAAACCTTAAGATTTCATATTTGTTTGATTTTGTTAATTTTAAATAAGTTGTTCGAATACTACCATAATTTTTTTTGCAGGATCAACGTTTAATCCTTTCATATACAATCTTCTTCCCACAGGTAGTTCTCACTTTGGCAGCAGTGTTTGTACGCATTGCTGTAGCCTACCCTCAACGATCTCCAATTCCTCTACAACAGAGGCCAGTCTCTGCAAAGGAAAGTGACGACCTCAAAGGAGATAATACTTTCGGATTTGGATACCATTATTGGGGTGAGTAACGATAGTATTTATGTTTTAAACTAATATTTCAAGATTTCAAAACAGTTAATGGTGTTTAAAGTTTTGGTTCTAAACAACAAGTATCGACAACATTTTTTCTTCTGACGGTCCTGTATATAGCCATATATGGTATTCAATGATAAATAGCGCTACAATTTATGCTAGGAATACACTACTGGTTATATGGGGCAAGTTAATGTATCTATTTAGTACTTCTTAACAGTGAATTTCTTCACCAAATAATTATGAGAGCATAAACCATTTAGAACACTTCAATGTATGCTGCGAATATTTAGAAAGCTTTTAGATTCTACTATACAGTTGTTTGTATTTTTGGTTCGCAGAGTATAATTTTACACTGACAAGCAAGCAGTTTCGTTTTATAACCCTTAGTTCAAAGACCAATAAAATATGCACAATTTCTAATTCATATTCATGTTTTCTTTTAATTTGATACAACATGTTTTCGTTTTTAATATTAATTACGTAATACAAACGATTCACTAATTTTGTTTTCTCCTTCCTAATTCTCTATCTAATAGAAACTGCTTCGTTGTTAACTTCTGTCATTAAACTAATATGTTAGCCTTCATGAATATTGTTTCCATTATATATTTTTCACGACATTCTGCAGAAGGTTTCTTAGTGAAAATGTAATAATGATTTCATTAATTGGTTTATACATTCATATATCAAGAATTCCTATCTTCAATGTATTATATCGGTACATTTAAGATATGAATTCTTATGAATAAGAATATATAGACAGAAAATATTTCCTAAAATTTTGTCGAATTTCTTCTTTCTCTTTGAAAAAAAAAACAAAAAAGTAGATTTTGTGAATTTTAGAAGCAAATAAGCTATAAGAAGATTTTGCATTCATATCTCCAAGTTTTCTTAGATAACGCTCCTGCTGGTTTGTTATACGTTGTCCTCTTGTAGACACAGTTCTAAAATGATACAAAGTTTTACTGGTAATAGATAAATACATACATGAAATAACACATTAAATTGTTTCCATACATCGCACATTCGCCAAAATGAGAAATATGTTTTGTCCAAACAATATCAAATTTTAATAAAATATCTTCTCTTTACAGGATTCCCATTCTGGGGCTAAACCAACACAAAGAATACAATCAGCATACTGTGCAGTTAAACAATCCGTCTGATAGTCTGACGTGTTTAAATATCTATAAAGTTACTTGAATTGTAGTGCAACTATATTTCTATGTAGAAGTAGATGAAGAATTAATAAAGGACCATTAATTGGCTAATTGTCTTTCTCTTATACGGAAAGAAACATAATACAATACCTTAACGATTCATTGCCGATTTCAATGATCCTCCGCTTTGTTACTTACGAACAACATGCGGTTTGTTTTATCTTAGACATATCTACTGAGAATGGTTTATTAATTCAAATAGATCCTGTGAATCACGCAATGAATAGACTGTGATGTAGTTGACAAAGGCAAAATTAATTTCTGTGTGTGAGGCTGTGAATATGTATTCATTTATATCATATTAACCCGAGACAGGTAGCGTACGTAAAATTTACGTGTAGGTAGAGAATAATAGCCTCTCCTTTCCCCTCCCCTCGCTTCCAGACCTCCGCACGCCAACAGTGCCTACTTGTGTTAGTTGCCGACTAGTTGGCGTCGGGTGTAAGTAGTCTCCGCGTTCCCTGTTCTGGGCGACTTTCTTTTTCTCAGTTTGACGTGTCGCTACCTTTAACCGCCTTTTTCCTACACGTAGATCTGACGCGTTGCTACCTTTAACGGGTGTCTTGTTGAATGCTTTGGTTCACTTTCGATCGTTTTCTGGGTGATGGCAGACACTTCAAGGACGAGAATAATGACAAACTTTTTGGACAATGCAGATGCAGTATTGGCTGCTCTCGAAGAGGAAGAAGAAATTTCCGAAGATTTGGAAGAAGATAATTTAGAAGTTGAAGTCCATTCGGATTCCTATGAAAGCTGTTACGATAGTGATGCTGACCCCGAATACGCACCGGAAGTAAGACGACTTAGATTGTGTAGAAGCAATGAAGAACATTGAAATTTCTACTGCTCCAACTCAGCCTCGGAAAAAGAAAAAAGACAATGTTCTGAACGAAAGTAAAAGAAACAAAGACGAATGTTCCAAAAATGTTGAGGGAAGATCTGGTGTAGGTGTAATCAAAGAACAAGAAGAAACATTGAAAAGCAAGAATGGGTTTGTTTGGAACACGTCATGCCTAAAGAACAAGGGGAAAACACCGTCCAAGAATGTTATTCATATACGGCCAGAACCCACAGCATCAAACAATTCCCGTCAGGCCACATCTTCTGTTGAATGTTTTGAACTATTTTTTGTGACGAAATTCCTGCGACTCTTCTCCAATACACTAATGGGGAAATTGAGCAACAACGGAAGAAGTAAAAAAAGACCTGAAGGAAGCGTGAGGCATGTTTGTATGGAAGAGCTTCTAGCACTGTTGGGGATATTAATTTTATCTGCTGCCCTGAAAGACAGTCATCTGCCCACTGAAAAGATGATTGATACGACCCTATGTGGAGATCGCTACAAGGCAACCATGTCGGAAAGTAGATTGAAGTTCTTGATAAACTGTCTCAGATTTGATAATAAAGAAACGAGAGAAGTAAGGAAGAAAGAAGATAGACTGGCCGCGATATCTGATATTTGGAATATGTTTTTGCAAAGATGTCGAGATAATTACAAGGCTGGATCATGCTTGAGCATTAACGAGCAACTTGTTGTATTTCGGGGTAAATGCCCTTTTCGAATGTACATTCCTTCAAAGCCAAACAAGTATGGTATTAAAATCGTTGTTATGTGTGACAATGCAACCAAATATATGGTTGATGCAAAAGTTTATTTGGGGCAAGGGACAGTGCCGCAAAAAACTCCTGCTGCAAACTATTTTGTGAATGACTTGGTGAAAACCATTCAAAATTCAAACCGAAACATCACCATGGACAACTGGTTCACTAGCATCCCACTGCTCAAAGAACTTCTCCAAAAGAAATTGACTGCAGTGGGATGCTAGTGTTGACCCACGCCGCCGTTCTAGTATAATTGTTTGGTATTTCAAAAGACAAAGTGTGGATAAGAGTGATTCTTAGTACAAATATTTCTTCAAGAGAACGAGTAAAAGTCACAAAAATTCGATCCGATTCGTAAGAAAATAGAAAAGTTGTTAAAACGTAAAGTTCGAAATGGGTCAAAAATGACCCAGCCGCCGTTGTAGTGTTAAATTTTGACGATCTTCTATATGAAAAACATACTCTTGTCTTTTCTATTATTCTCTTACATTTATGGTCTCACAGCTCTTGGGATAATCTTTCAGTACAATGCTTTCAGATACAGAGGCGCACACATCTTGCTATAAAGGAAATTACAGATTTAGTGAAAAGAAAGGGCTGAATAGTGACCATTAAAATAACGAAATGACAATGAATGTCAATTATTTTAACATCTCACGCATACACCCTCAGGTCAAATGAGATGGAGAGTTAAGGAAAGTACAATTTTACTAGTTTCCTACAGGGAATCGAATCCAGATTTGCAGGCACCTAAGTCGCACCTGCTACCGCTACCCACTAGGCTGCTGGTAAGATAAAAATACATCAGCAACTTGACGTAAAGTCTCCATAGGTATTGCAATGTTTGGTCGTTTTCGGGTTTTATTGAGTCTGACTACTTCTAGGCCACGAAAGTTACAACTAGTTTCATCACTGCTTCAAAATACCATTGTATTCCATGAAACAATGTAAGTTCTAGCCCCAACTCGTAAGAACGTATTGGGGTCAGATACGTTTTTTTTCTTGTAAAAATGGGGTTCAATTCCCGGCGGGAGCTTATGTGATTCAGGTTTTACGCTAAAATGTATGTCCACAGCACGGGGGCTGCGGTGGCTCAGTGGTAGAGCGTTCACCTATGGAGCTTAGGGTCCCGGGTTCGATCCCAGCCCCGCCAAGTGAACTTTGTGGTGGACAAACACCGTGTGCGTGGGTTTTCTCGTGGTTCTCCCGTTTACTCCCAATTTCTTCATTCCACCATTTCATTCATTTCTCGTCTTCACTGTCTCCTTTAGCCTAACCGGCATAATGTGGGACGTAAAACTCAAAAATTTCATTTCATTTCATTTTCATGTCCACAGCACATATGGCCTCGCTGTTGAATAGGACGATAAACTCTAATAAACTGCAATTAAAAACGGATATTCCAGAAGGAGCTCTACAGATCATTTTCTTCATAAGGAAATTCTATTCGTAAGAACAAGGACAAGTGTCTGTGCATAACAAGTAAAGTTCTCTAAAGTTCTTCAAAAATATGGAAACATCTTTAAGACATTTGAAGCATGTCTACGAAAATACGGTGCTAACAAGCCTTGGAGTCTCTTATAGGCATTATTAAATTTACTCACTCGCTACATTTGGAAATGGGACGTTAACGCAGGGGCGAATCCAAGGGGGCGATCTGCGCGATTACGTCCCCCCCAGAATAGCAGATTTTCTTGTTCTATATATATAAATAAAATCCATTCCAGAGTTTGGAGATCTTAAATGTAGCATTATGATAACCCACCGCCCCCCCCCCCAGAAGTCCGTCCTGTATCCACCCCTGCGTTGACGTTACTTGTTCTTTTTAAATATATGGAAAGGAAATATGGACATTGAACTATAATCCAACATGTCGTAATAAAGTAATTAGTAGTGCAACCGAAAAGCATAAGAGCATAACAGCAATTTATATATATGGTTCGTACCTTCAACGTCGTTATCATTGTCTAAAATTCCAGAAGAAACTAAGTTTAAAAGAATAATAAAGAACAGAATAATTTAAAATATACTGCACAATCCTTGGAAAATTCTGTTTAACTGCAAGTTTAACATACTGAATTAATATATTTTAAAACGAATATTTAGAATGCAAAATCATTGAGTACATAACAATTCAACAACGAAAAGCTTATTTTTATTCCTGCAATTTTTTTTGATGTAATCCTTTGAAGTGGAAAAAATAGAAGAAAACTTTCCCCCAACACAAGAAGATATTGTTATGTGTACCATTTAAACTTGAGTATTTTCTGTAGTTTTTGGTGGAATCTTTTACTTTCCATTTCTGTAAATATACACCTCTAAAGCGCACACAAGTTATAGAAAATATTGTCTCTAGTAAATTATATCTCTTTACAGTGCAAAAAGTAAAAGGTTCATTAAATATGAGAGAAACTTTTTGCATAAAATATTAATAAATAAATCAAGATATTTAGAATGTTCAATGTATATTACATATTGTACATTTTATACAATTAATGTAAAACACTGGTTGTTTACCATAAAGCATAATAAAGCATTATTTGGAAAAATAAAGCATAATTAAACAATAATAAAGCTTAATGTGGATTGCTCTAGTAAGTCGTTATGTTGATTTATAATCACATGTGGAAAGAGGTGGTAGTTCAGTGTTCCACTCATGGACTTATAGCTGCTTTAGTCAGTTTTAACGACAATATTATGGCTACGGGTGGTCAATCTTGTGTTGAATTCCTCAAGGATTAAGGTTTATAACATGCTTCAGATTGTATCGAGATTCAAACTAAAGATGTATATTTCATGGGGAATTGTCTATCTATTCATGGAAATTATATTTGAGCATACACCCTCCATTGCAAAAGAAACCGAACATTTGAAAACAAATAGTACCACTAGTGCCATCTGTTGTAATATTTTACCGGTAGATGGGTAGTTCCTCATTGACAACTGGTATAAATGTCATGACATTTGGATGCACGGCAACAAAGTTATTGCGTTTCAACTGTCAGTGTGTTGTGTACATCGGTCGGAAAATGAGTTTCAAACAACGAGCTGCAATTGAGTTTTCTGTTAAACTGGGTAAAACTTTTAGTGAAACGCACCAAATGCTACAAAATGCATATGGTGATGAGTGTCTATCCCGTACGCAAGTTTACGAGTGGTTCAGGCGATTCAAATCGGGTAGAGAGACGCTGGATGATGACGAAAGATCAGGCCGTCCCAGAACTGGATTATCTGAAGAAATCATCGAAAAAGTGCGTGAATTCATCAAACATAACAAAACATTATCGGCGAAAGTTATTGAAATGGAATTAGGCATTCCTCAAACAACCGCATACCGCATTTTGACTGAAGTTTTGGGCCTTAGGAAGGTTAATTCGCGGTTTGTACCACACAAACTCACCGAAGACCAAAAACTTGATCGGATTGCTCATTCAAAGACATCGTTAAAAGTGCTCGGCAGGGTCGAAACTTCTTGAACTCGATTGTAACTGGTGACGAGACGTGGTGTTTTGAATATGAGCCCGAAAAAAAAGGGCAAAGTGCTGAATGGAGAGCGCCGGATGAAGGAACACCCAAAAAAAGTCGCTTGGTAAAGTCAAAAGTTAAGGTGATGCTGATTTGTTTTTACGATTCAAAATGAATTATCCACAAAGAATTTGTTCAGCCCGGCCAGACAGTCACTGGAGAGTTTTACTTGGGCGTCATGAAGCGTTTGCTGGCAAGAATTCGTCATATTCGGCCCGAATATCGCGAAATCGGCAGTTGGACTCTTTTGGACGATAATGCACCATCACATCGTTCGCGACTTGTAACTGAATTTTTGGTCAAAAATCACATTATTCGGTTGCATCATCCGCCCTATTCACCAGATCTCGCTCCGTGCGATTTCTATCTGTTCCCGAAACTGCATTTGGCGATGAAAGGAAAGTGGTACGCATCTATTGATGCCATTGAGAAGGCGACGACCGCCGTCCTAAAGACCATTCCAATAAAGGACATGGAGAAGTCGTTTGACAACTTTGTGTATCGATGCAGAAGGGGAATATATTGATTAATAAAAATGATTTGTTCCAAAATGTACATTGCTTTTTTTGTTTTCTTTTAAACGTTCGGTTTCTTTTGGAATGGAAGGTGTATAAGGATGAATAATTTTGCTAACTTCCAATACTTTGTATTTTATCGCAACTTATTTAAGTACAAACCACTGCTTCATGTATTGTAGATTTGTTCGTGTTTGTTACATAATCAAAAGTTTAAAGTATAAATGTACTTATTTTCTCCATGTATTTATGTATGAAATATAATGTCCTAGTATCATTTTAAACTTTGCTCTCTGTTTTGTTCAGAAATACAGTTGAGTATTTTTAAAAATAACTATTTTTTATGATATTTATCTCCAGAATATAAAGACAACAGACATGAATATGCTGACCATAGAAGAGATAACTGAAATCAATTTCATTGACCATAGCTGTTTATTTATTGTGCTATAAGATAACTTAATTTATTTTTCAGCTGTAAACCTATTCTCAGTTTTTCTTAATAGAAAAGCCAAGAATGGTCTTTATACTTCTGAAATCCCATTTCGTGCTTCTTGCCTGACAAAAATAAGAGAGATTGTAGAAAGTTGAATCATATGTAAAATTGTAATCATACTATCTTACTTTTGCTGTTGTCCTTCCAGAACAATGGAAAAACAAAATCAAGGCGCAAGGAAAAATCGAACACTGATTGTAAATTCTCCACGGATTGGACGAGCAACAGAACAAACTACATGTTGAAGAGCTCATATATTTTAAAAATAAGTGGCATATAGCCGTAAATTTCAAGATGTGAAAGAATGTAGTTTTAATTGCTTTATATTAAGTTTAATGATATTTTTATAGTGTTGTGTGTGAACTGCCAAGATAATGTAAATACTTTTATCGATTTTGCTTGTTATGGTGTCTTTGAAACATTTAATTAAATCACGAGATGGTACGAAAGGTATGTGTACCGATTTCATTGTCACTGCAAGTTCCATAAGATATCATTCCGAGAGAAACATGCATTTCTTGTTGTAAAAGATCATACATACCGAAAACACCATTTCTGCTGAACTTAGCACATGTAGTAATGTTTGTCGGTTTAAAAAACTACAATCAACCGAGGTTGTTACGTTTATGCAAATCTAGTTTCTTACGAGTGTTTCAATAGAATCTTCCAAGTTTTTGTTTGAGTTCTACAATTTCTCTTGTCGTATTTGGTCAGCAGATTTTGAGACTATACTCTTTACTGCTTGACAATCTTTTTGTCTCAGAGACTTTTGTTAAGACTCCCATCTATTATTACTCTTTGGCAACGTTGGTTTGCTTTGAGTTTTGCAGAAAGTGCTTGCTTTGGACATTGTTTTTCGTGACATAACATACCAACAACTTGTGCCAACTACTTCTGCATTCGAAATTTATTCCCATTGAAACTCTGAGGTCACCTATTTTACACAATTATCATACGTCTACTTCACTATGTGCTTGCGTTCTATCTCCTTCACCTTGCATTGTTTTTTATTGTAGGTTTCGTATTCAACGTACAGCAGAAATTTTTAAAGAAGATTTGGAAACGTATAGTTCCGTGATATTATTAGCAATTTCCATAAAAGTGTACCGTTCTTTCTCAACGTATTTTTTTTTATATGAACGTACCCTTAGTAGCACAGTAACTTTCAACGTTGTTGGCATCTTTGAAAATAGTTCTTTGCAAAAAGTTTATTTCAGTTGGTAACAAATAGTAAATAGGCTATCAAATTAAGAGTATCTAATATGGTGCTTCTCATTAAAACACTATTGGCTTGAACATAGTATTTACATACATATTAAATGTAAGTCACTCACATTAGATCTTGGTTACTAATAAATTTAGTCACTCTTTTCTACGTCTGTGATGTTGTCACTTTCATCTTCTAAAACATGCATGTGACAGACAAAACCGTCTTCGAAATTTGCTGATGTATGTTCCTGATGATACTTACGAGTGCAATGACTATGATAGTTACCGGTGAAAATTTCAGACACTAGAATCCTTACATCAAACACTATCGACCTAAGAAAAGTACGGCATAATTTCTTGTTTTTTTTTTCTTCAAGATGATCATTCAAAATTCAACCTTTTTCTGATTGTTTTGCATTTCATTTGGAATTATATTTATTTCTATCACGGAACTAGTATTAGTGGATGAATCGTACGATTTCTACAACGGTACTCTTCCTTGTACCTTTCCTTTGACTTAATGTTATCTTTTAATTCACTTTCTTCATGTTTTCCTTACTTTCTTTTCGCGCTCAGCTAAGTTTCTGAACTTTTTCCCTCTACACTCTAAAAACAGTACCCATGATTTTGCACGATGTACCCACGAAATTGAAGGTAATTTGCTTATGTGTCTATGAAATTTCAATGTACCGAAGACTTTAGGGAGTACATACCGCATCCCACCTCTTTACAGATGAATTAGTTGGTACATCGAAGTATGTAGCCATGACAATAGCAGACGGTAGATTATACTCATAAAAGAAACTGAACAGACAACGGTGTCGGAATGAGTGGAGCACTTAACAATTATAACCGTATTTATATTTGATACAGTACAAGATAAGTCGAAGTTAGAGCCACCCTGATTACTGTGCATCCTAAAGTAAAAGAGGCATAATTGTAAAGAAGTTTACGTGCATGAGGAAAATTTCTAGCAGCATAATGTGTGCTGTGGGCCCTTTTCGAGGCAGTCACTTTGAATTTTTCTAAGCATAATCTTAAACGGTAAAAGGAGCCCACCTTATTTTGTGTTAGCATTTCATGAGAACTTCATTGGAGAAGTGATTGTTTCATTATTACTGTTTCTGTAACCAATTGTATATTGTTCCTAATTTCAGTATCATTTAAAAACTATTGCTGAAAAGCAGGTACTAATACTGGGTACTAATACTGGAAACTTACTTCTCCTTTGAATTTCTCTAGAAATCTAGTGTTAAGATGATGCGCCCATAACTCCTGTTTCCATTGAAGAGTTTTACAAAATAGATTAAACCGATACTTCTATTTGTGAAATGGCCAACAGGCTCACGTTATATCACCAGAAAGTTTTCCCGCGCCCACCTAAGTTCTATACACAGCCGTCACATTTTTACAACATGTACTTTAATCAGAGTGGTTGTGACTTTTAATGTTGACCAGGAGAAGCTTAGATTACAAGTTGTAATAGCAATTGTTGTTAAGTGTTGTAATCTAGTTATATACCACTATTAACTGAGTCACCTTCTATTTATCAATATAATTGGTACAGTCAGAAACAATATTAAGTATAGATTGCAGGCAGGCTCTTAGCTAGGATTTCGAGACAGGAGGAGGCGTGACGAAATACTGTGGTAATCACACCACGGGCTCGATCATTCTAAACTATTTTATTGGCAACGTATATTGGTAATATATAAATATTTTACTGGTAACAACATCGTGTGCGTGGGTTTCCTTGAGGATCTCCCGTTTCCTCCCACTTTCTTTATTCTACCATTTCATTCATTACTAATCATTACTGTCTCCCTTAGCCTAACCGACATATCCGTGGGACGTAAAACTCAAAGGTTTCATTTCATTTTTTTTTCAGCTGGATGCTTCGTGACGTCACAGTTTACTCTTTCTTTGTAATCTACATTGATAGAAGAAAGAAATTCAGATAAACTTGTTCTGAAGTAAGGCAATAATGACAGGAAAAATAGCGTAGTCCAAGACTTTGCAGTCACGCTACTCGTAGATTGGAGACAACTCGTACATGGCCAATATATATTTTTCCCGTTCCGCCATCTAGTATACTCTCCGTGATTACTCTGTGTATCTATTACAGCCGTACGTTTTTATGTTACCTCCAGGGAAAGTGATTGCCCTAATAGTTTCTCGTTGTTCTTGCGTGTTGTCCATTTTCTGACCCGTACACAATGGAACTCCACACGAAATAGTTGATGCCTATTTTTTATTGCTCTTTATTCATAGTAAAAGTATATTTGACCCTTCTAACAACGTTGTTGGTTATTCCTACCCTTTCTTTTTCTGAGTTTGCTTCATATTAGTACTTCATATTTTCACTATTAATATTTTCTATTTTATTCCTATGTTTTCCTATTATCTTATCTTCTATATCTATATTTGACACAAACCGACTTCTTTCAATATCCATTGTTTTGTTTCTGCGACGATTGTTTTATAAGGGACTTGGTGGCTCATTTGTTAAGCTGATATTTCTGGTGTGAGGATTCCCTCAGTAATATTCAAGTTCATGTAATATCGTTGTGTATAACATTGTGTCCCAATGTTCTCTCGAGACTCTTCCGTTTCGTCTACAATGTAGTTCTTACTAGTAGTCTGTAAACAAATACTATCCGCGTCGCTGGACTGAGCAGTTCTGCCGTATATCAGAGTGCCTTATCGGTAATTTGACTTTGAAATAGAACCAAAATGTTTCTTTGGATTTTGGCCCACAAATCTCGTAGCATTTTATCCTGGCATACTATACAATTCTCAATGTAGTTCAAAGTTAGAAAGCAATTAGTCTACAAGAATCATGCAAGGTTGTCCAATATGTTAGATCCCGGTATTAGTACTCGGAAGAGGCTATTTATCTGGGCTATGAAAGCAATAGGTGAAGAAACAGATACTATAGATATACCACATTCACTTGACACCTACTCCTGCGTTCGAAGCGTTGCTATCAACTGAAGGAATTCCACTCCCTTTGGCGTAGACGGCTGTGAGACTTTCTTGTTTAGCAGGAGCTGAACTCTTATTCGCTCAACGCGTGGGTGTGTCGAGGGCGTGGGCTTTAGTTCAAATTTTTGCCACGGCTCAAGACATTTTGGCAGCACTATAATACCATTAGTACATTGAAAGAATAGAGATGGTTAAAACTCAGCTAGCTGAGATAGTGAAGATGTATGCGAAGCAGATGCGGCATGATGATTAATAATATGAAGAGCTCAGTTCCAAAAGAGCCTGTCAAAAAGTAAGTTCTTAAGGAGACGAATATTTGTGTGTGTTTCCATCATTCTATTCCTGTAAAAGAAAAGTAATCTACATAAAACAAACTTGTAATTGCCTACATTCCGTAAAATGATTGTGAGAAAATCATCTATAGCAGAGTTTTATAAGTATTTTTGAGCTTGAGTCAGAAAATAGGGGAAGGCGTTGTACCTGTTAACACTTTTAGAATCTTCGAAATTTTGGCGCTAATACTCAGCATTTTTCCCCCAATTTTTGTCGTATATTTGAAGTGCCATCTCTTTGCTATCAGATAGAAAGGTTTTTAAACGTGTAACATAATTGCAGTAGCTTTTATAGAATATAATAAGAAAACATCCGTTTTGTTCACAGGTACATTATGTGTCAAGTACATACCCTCTTATACCTTTGAAGAAATTGATAATTACAATGTTACTGAGACAATAATATAAAAAGGAACCACAAATATTAATAGTTATAAACTATAATAAAATGTTATTTATGAACAGTTCCCCAGAATGGATATTGTATTAATTATATTAAGAATTGAAGAGAAGTTTAACAAAAACTTGTGAACAATAAAGTTGAGCATTACAGCTTTTTTAACATAACCTTATATGTTATACAATAAACGAATATTTTGAAACTGCTTAAAATTATAATTAATAACTTTATATCCTAACCTAACATATAAAATATATCAATTGTTTTAACTACTTACATTGTGTAGCTTTAAACAGTATTATTTGTCATTCAAAGGTACACGATGCATTAATGTTCGTAGGTACAGAGGGCCACCATTACAAAAAAAAAAAAAAAAAAAATCTTCACTACCTTAAATATTGAACAGAAGCTAAAACTAATAATATGACTGTATTTACCAATGATTCTACCCAAGTTTGGACAAATAAATATCACAACTTGCGAAAACCGAAGAGCACAAAACTCAAAAGGTAACTACAAGAATCTTCGTTTTGGGGGTGGAAAAATTAAAAGTAACTTTTTTCGGCTCAGCACTCAGTAAACAACAGCGAAACGCATTTGTAGTGCTTTTTTTTTCATTTACTCTTTCAAACGAATTTTAATCACTGCACCTAGATAGCTCTGAATTCGAGAAAAGCACAGGCGTTCAAAGGTACATTGTTTCAAAGGTACAACACCATCCCCTAACTTAAGAGAATACCACTGACTAAGGACATTTTGGAAAACAACATTGCTTTCTTTATGCCTACAATTAATTTGACTTATGTACTTTTTTTGGTATGAAACCCTGTTCAGTATACGGAGATGCTGAAATATAACTTAATAGAACCAACATTTCAACATTGACAAAAATTGAATTTTGGAATTCATCCCTTCAATTCAATAGTGATATTAATTGTGATTGCCTCAAAGGTTATTTGATCTCTGCACTAAAAAAAAAATATAGGTGCCGTACTTAAAAAGGTATGTTACGCGTGTAATTCCTGTAATTTTTGGGCTTAACGTACAGCAGACGTATAACTGAAAATGCCTGTTTTATTATACTTTCCGTATAAGTGTTCCATCTATACGTACTTTCCGTATGAACCAATGTAGGCGGTCAGGATCTCACATACAAATGGACATATATAACATATAGCTGAGGAATATAACATAAGTATATGCATGTGATATACGGAAAACTGTTAGATGTCACACATCCCTTCAGCGACATGATGTAATATCTTAGGACAGTGCGTATAAGCATTTGAATAACGTATGCTCCATACTGATTTCTGAAGTAAGCAAGAGGACTCCGTATATTTTTACTATATGTCGCTGTCCGGAAAACGGATTTTTCTCATGTACCAGTATTTAGTTTAAAATTCTTGCCTCCAAGAGCGTTTACAATACAAACCTGATCTTGTACAGAAAACAAAACATATCGTATTTAATTGAAATAACCAAATAACAGTTACCGATATAACAAAAGTAAGAAACAAAACTACAGGTGAAAGTATATACACCATATAATTACGGACAAACAAAGTCGGTTAATACCAAAAGCTAGCAAATTTCATTATGCAAAAAATGTATGAGGTAATAGGAAACATAAACAAGAAACACATTGAATAGAAAGCAAACGGAAGAAACTTAGAAACATAGTGAAATTAAAATAAAAATCATTAACTTTGCAGAATAAACAAAACAAAGAAACAAGAAATATCTAGAACTAATAATAAAGAGCGTTCAAAAAGTCTCTATACACCTTAACCGTGACAAGTCAAAGTTGCATTCAAAGTCACATAAAATAAAATTTTATGCGAAGGTTTGCAACACTGCTATATAATCGCCTTGCGTGAAGTTCCTTTCTTAGAATCCAGTCGGCAAAGTGACGTTGAAGTGATTGTTGCATCTAGTTTGCAGTCTCTGAAACAATGGTGTTAACTTTGGAACAACGAATATTCCTGGTTGAACATGTGTTCCGTGAACAAGGTGAGTACAAACAGACAGTCAAAGATAAGTTTGCAGCTAGGTTTCCGGATACATCTGTTCTGAATCGTCACACTGTAAGTACACTGATCGATAAATTTAGACATTGGAACGGTAATGGATTATGATCGAAGTGGTAGACCGTCAGTGCTCGACGAAGAAAAAAATGCTACACATATCGGATGCAATGCAACGTACCCCCGCCCCCCATAAACCACTTCGAAAATTTGCCCAGGAAGAAGCAATAAGTGTTATTACGGCACAAAAGACAATTCGTAAGAAACTGCGTCTTATCCCGTATAAGGAAAGAGCGGTGCAGCAGTTACTTCCTCGCGACAGTGTAAAACGAGTGCAGTATTGTGGATGGATTACACGATTTGTTAAGGGCAAGTCTGACGATGTTTTGGGTAATGCTTTTACTTTTGGGGTTACGCAAATAATTCTGTTTATAAAGGGAACCCTCACACGCTACAAGAGCTCGAAACAGCTATTCGAGATTTTGCTCATAGCATTCCACATGAACAACTTGTGAGAGTATTTGAGAACAAGAAGAAACGTGTGCAAGCATGTTTGGAGGCTCATGGGGGACATTTCCAACATTTGCTGTGACTATATGTTTTAAAATGTGTGTGTATATGCTACGCCCTGTACATAGTGCCTTTATAACATAAAATATAATTAATTTTGAGTAAAATAATTTTCACGTTGCTTTGAATATGTGACAATTCAGGTGTATAAAGACTTTTTTGAACGCTCTGTATTATCTAAATCTCAGACTAAAAATATGTTGTGCTGTGATGGTAAGTACAGATACAAATCAAGGAAAATGGAGAACAATTTCATCAACACGTGTGGGAAACTATTAATGTAAGCAAAGCCTAATATATGATTCACTTAAGGATAGAGTAGGTTTTATGTATTCTTGTATAAGCCCAATGTTATTTCGGACCTTTCGCAGAGTTCTGTTTACTTTAGAAAGAGTGTTTATTTAAAAAAGAAAATGCGGTGGACTTCTTTGTCATACTCTTTTTCTTGCAAATGGCTACAGCGCTAGGGCAATGAATGATTCTTTATTTATATTCTCCCACACTTCTCGATATAACATTTTAGAACGTGCAAGAGAGACTATTCATACTGAGAAAAAAAGTTGTAGGTGGCGTACTTAAAAAGGTAGGTTAAATGACTCATAATTCCTGTAAGTTTTGGATTTGACGTACAGTAGATGTATAACTAAAAACGTATGTTGTATAATACTTTTCATATAAGTGTTCGACCTATACGTACTTACCGTATGAAACAATATAGGCAGTCAGGGTCTTACATACAAATGGACGTATAAGTTATAACATACAGCTGAGAAATGTAACAAGTTTATGCACGTAATATACGGAAACCTGTTAGATATCACACAAACATAAGTTTATGTACGTGATATACGGAAACCTGTTAGATATCACACATCCTGCAACAGCTAATGTAACATCTAAGGGCAATACACATGTACAATATGGATAGCGTATGCTTCTTACTAATTTCTGTTGTAAGCAAGATGATTCCGTATATTTGTACAATATTCCGCTGTCCGGAAAACGGATTTTTCTTAATGCAACTAAACAATCCGCACAAAGAACTAATACATCAAAAACATTAAATACGATAAAACTACTAGTGCAGTATCCGTTAGGTAGTGAGTCATTTAGCATGCATCTTTTTTAGTTTAACTAGAAAACCCAGTTAGCATACATTTTGGTACTACTGGCCTCCTGATTTTGATGCAAATTAAAGAAATAGGTATTAAATAAAAAGGTGAAGATTTGTGACCACGTCGTAAACCTTACGTTTACAATTGCTTTACTGTCATCTTATGGCTTTTCTTAGCTCCAAACATCTGTTTCAAAATAAAGCAGAGGGTATGTACAAAAAGTATTAACAGAAATAAACTGCAAAATTATGAATTAAAGACAATGACCAGTTTGACTTGGAATAACCAGTTTGTCATTATAATCAGCTACGTAGCCTTGCTGTATGCAACACTTGTAAACGGAATTTAAAGAAAGACAACCGACGCACACGACCAGGGCCGGCATTAGGTGGAGCGGGGCCCGATTGGGAACATTTTGCGGAGTCCCACGTTTACAAGTGACTTGCACCAAGGTCCGGAGAACCAATCGCTCTCCCTGGTATTCTAGTGGTTAGCGCGTGCACCTGTGGTGTGCATAAGTCATAATAACTATAATTACCATAGTTTCATTGTCAAATTGACCTTGCACGAATTGACTTTCGAAAGTTATTTTTCAATTTAAGATTAAACTTATAAGACCTCCTTGAACTATGTGTTAATATGACTGAATAAAAGATAATACCTGCGTTTAATTTCTTATGAAAAATCGGCCGTTACTAAAGCCAAACTCGAATTCATCTTCATTGTTTCAGTCACACTCAATGATCTTTTAACTGACGTTTTATTGATATTTCCTACTGCTCTTTATACTATTCTTTGAAAAATCAGTGACTTCATATTTGAAATACATTCAGGGCCGTGCTGGGATACTAATGAGGGCGGTGGACAAGTCTACTAAAAGCGCTCCCATACAAACGGGAATATATATATATATATATATATATATATATATATATATATATATATATATATATATATATATACAGGGTGACCACGTGACTATGTTAAAAAATTTAAGGGATGATTCCTGACACGGAAACAAGAAAAAAAGTTCAAATAAACTTTTGTCCAACGTACATAATTTCGGAGCTACAAGGTGGCGAAAGCGTGGGAAAATGACATTCAAAGCTCTATAGCTCAACTATGGTGAATGATAGAGCTAATGCGGCATGGTCACGTCAAAGACACCGAAGCTGCTGTATTCAAAAATGCTTAGATCGTCGTGCAATTCGTGCACAAGGGATTCCCCAAAGGAGCGAAGGGATTCCCGGATAATCTGTCAAGAAAGATGGGTCGAAAAGGATACGGATGAATAGCTGTCCCAACTGCTAGCAATAAGTACTACGGAGCGAATTATGTAAAAGGCGGACTGTACCTTTCACGGGTTCTTTAGCAATAGTAACTGTATGTATTTATTGTACAGAGGTGATATACAGATGAGTAAATAAAATCGTTCATCTTTGATGTGGACTCGCAAGGACGCCTAATGTAAAGGGCGCACTGCACCTTTCACGGGTTCTTTACCAATAAAATTGTAAGAATTTATTACTAAAAACTTGTACCTTTATTTATACTGTGATGTTTCGGAGGGCGCACCGGGACACGTCCCGGTGTCCCGGTGGGCCAGCACGGGCCTGAATACATTCTTTTATATTTATCACTAAAACTTAATAATATTTCAATGTTGTAATACTCGTAAATCCCAAACTGTGTTCACAAGCACGAAAACGCACACGGGACATACCTTGTTTCAATTTGTGAAGCAAACAAACGTAAACGCTTCGGGTGCATTTCAGTATCCTCAAGCACATAAATTACACTAGCGCCCTCTTTTGATTATCTTTATTAGTTAGTAAGGTTAGTGAGGAAGCAAGAAATGAAGAGCCAATTCTTAATTTAAAACTATCGTTAACATAGGTAATAGCTGTCACGGATTAAATGTATTTACATATTTATTTAATTATTTATTTTTACATAGTTTCAGTAATGTAGTGCTGATAGCACACATCTAAAAATATCAACGTTTCAACATAAGCGGAGATAAAACAATGCAATTCTTACTAAATCAAACGTCTTAAAAACGAAAATGCACTCAGTTATTTCGCATCACCCTCATATCTTCTGTTATGATAAAGATGATGATAGAAACATCATCGATTGCAGACAGGAGCACATGCAATTAGAAAAATAAAATAAACGCTGTTTATGAACTCTAAGTTTTACTGAAAGAAATACAAGTATGTGATACTAAACATTGCAAACACATCATTTACAAACTTATGTGTATATCGTTATTACATATTCATGTACAGGGAGTTCCGGGGAAAGGCTACAAACTTCTCATAAATGTACAAAACCTCAATACAATAGTAAATATGCAATTTTGATCGACAACATTTAATTACGGAGACAGGGATAATACCAGGGTAAGAAGAATGACAAATTGCTGTAATTACATTTAATTAGCTCTCTTTCCGTAACAGGCCCGTATACACGGAGGTCTAGGGGGGCCGCCCCCTAAATTTTTTCTGGACCCCCAAAAGTTTCACGGTAGGCTTGAAAATGAACTATAATATGGTGATGAACAATAATATGGTTGGGTCGGGCCCCTCCTAACTTCAGCCGAGTCCCCTACATTTTTGGGCTGGCTGCGGGCCTGCTCCGTTATTAAGTGATTCCGACCAAAGTCACAGAAAAAGGTTTTTCTTGTATTGAGATCCTAAACATTTGATAAGATCGCCAGTATATTTCCGGAACACAATGCAAGTTCGATTTTTTTTAAAAAAATTATTAACGGAAAAGACAGTTTCGAAACATTTACCCGTTTCCCATTGTGGAGAACTCTTTCAGTGGGGTGTTCAAAATAAATTAGTATGTGCACCCAGAATAATGAAATACATGTTTACACGAACTCAAAGAAAAGAATATTTTTACACCCAGGATTATGTGTTAGGAAATTTGTGGGAGTTTTAGGAGGGTTCGGGGTGTTCAGAATACTCCCTGAACATAATATCTGTGTTTACAAGAGAAGTTGTAAATATAAAATAAAGAAACTACTACAGCATAAAATTCAGAAAATATTTGTTTATGCCCGGAAACTAAATACAAAATATTCGTCTACTTGTTAGGGAGAGGGCATACCAGAGCCGGACTGGCTACTAGTTAGCCCCGACGGACGACGATATTGGTTTGGTCCCGAATTTTCAATCCTCCCAACTACCACTTCCTCAACTGCCCGCTGCTTTTATCACGATAAGAACACATTATTACCTTCAAGCAAACATTTCTTTAGTAGCCACGCCGTACATTATAGCTTAAAGATCATAATATAGAATCAGGGTATATGTTATGAAACAATATTTATAAGACCAACACAAACAATAACCATTAGAATCATTTTTCTTGCCTTGGGATGGCCGCGATTTCTAATTTGTTGATAAAGAACTACGGACAAGTGAATTTAAAGTCAGCAATGGCGGTTTCATTATTCGTGAACAAGGGATACGATTAGATGCAAAACAGCGCACCCTGTTAACAAAAATCATAATATAGGTAATTATACAACATTATAAAATTTTCGACTAAACGTTCGATTTGAACAACGGTAATGTCTTCTTTGTTCTTGGTCCTAGTCCACTGCATCTACTGAGAGCTCTAAGTAGGGTTACCATAATTTGTTAAAATATGTTATATCGGGGGCCAGGTTGGCTCACTGAGAGAGCGCTCAAATCTGGCGCATGGAGTTTATGGTTCGAAATAAGTTTTCAATGGGTGAGCTTTGTGGTGGACAAACAACGTATCCGTGGTTTTATCGTGATTTTCCTTTCACCTCCACTTTTATTATTACACCATCATAAATCACATCATCAGTATTCCCCTTTGCATTGGTGGATATTTTTATGATTATAAACTAAAAATATAGTTCCTGAATGACAAAATGGTAGTGTACGCTCCTTCAGTGCAGGACCTATTGCTTCGATTCCCGGGTAAGCTAAAGTGGATCGGATCCTACTTTATGGTGCATATCCACGTCTCATATAACCTAAATGCTGAAAGAGAGGCTAAACTTAAATCCATCCGTCACAAAGAAAAAAAAATACAAGTTATGGTCTTTGGTTGTTTATAAATCCATTTTCGGTATCGCTTTGGAAACAATAAGAAGGCTGGATTCTTCCCAACTGCCAATAGCGTTTCCCTTAATGGATTGGTAACATGAAGAATGGTTGTAATTCTCATTAGTTCCTTGTAAATATCTGTATCCAGGGCCGAATTTAAGGGGTTGAACTGGTGCACGTCCACCCTCCGTTTTGAATATACACTATCTAAGGTGAGAAACTGGCAGTGGAAATACCAATACTTTCCTAAAATTTCAAATCATGTTTCCGTTTCGGGCTTAAAAGAAAGCGGTTTTGCTAAACAGAACAGTGTAGTTTAAGTCACTTCCTCACACACATCACAGATGCCTAAGACATTTTAAAAATATTTTAATTTGATTGAAATTTAATGATAGTTATTTGTACCCCACCCCCTTCAGATAATCTTGTATCCGGTCCTGTCCATATCTATATCTGTATTCAAAATAGAAGGTCTTTTGAAGATCGATGAAAGAATAAATCAGTATGCTGAGATTTCATGTGAGAACTAAGTTTCACTAGCGTACACCTATCCAATATTCTTTAAGGATGCTCTTGTATATTGGGCCATGAGTAATTTTCAACCATTCAGGAACACCACACATGATAAATTTTAGAAGAGGAAGGAAAACAAAGAGAAAAATCATTGAGTTAACGTCCCATGATTTTGCTCTTAAGGCTAAAGGAGATGGATGACTAAGGCAAGTGAGTGATAATGGAATAATTGGTGGAATGAGAATATGGGAGGAAACTAGGGCACCCTGAGAATACCCACGGACACCATGTCCACTGGCGTCATTTAGGGAGTGCAGGGAGGGGCATTTGCTCCCCCCTGAAATTGAGATGTATATAGATTTTATCAACAGAATAGTAGGAAGTCAGTGAAAAACGCGAAATTTTACATATATCAAGGGTCTTCCCCCTAAGCCAAACCTGAAATGACGCTACTGACCACCACAAACGTAATTTTCTGGGGATTGCACCTGGCACCCTATTCACCACAGGTTAGAGCTCTGCCGCCGAGACATTGTTCCCGCAAGAAAAAAAAAAAACATCTGCCAAATGTTTATGAGGTGGAGGGTTTATCTTAATTCCTTACGTTTATCTTGCTAGTAATATCGTTTATTACTTCTAACATTACTAACAGTTCGTTATCGAAATTAAAGAAAAATATCGAAGTAAGCCTTAAAATCTTGAGAGGTAATGCAGAATACACATCTGATAGGTACGAGTATAGTGAAAAGTTTTTTGCCTTGATTGAAATTAGTAAATAAATATAACGTATTTTAAATAATGTTGTTGCTTTTTAAAGGTTAGTTAGAAAATATTTGTTGAATAAAAATTGCGTACTACTTATCATAAAATCTTGGAACGAGGTAGTATCTACCGTCTCGTGACTTTCATTGTCTTTAAATGAAAACAAAATAGTTTCTTGCAAATTTCACTTGCAATTTAAATTACTTAATCCTAAAGGTACAAAAAAGGATATTTATTGTCTATGCAAATTTAGTAATCCGATGTAAGTTTCAGACCCGCAACTGGAGGGGAGGCTAGGGCGCCCTGGCCCCCTAAACCTTTCGTCGCCCCTCCAGACCTCAATAAAAATACTATTATTAATTAAAAAAAAACACAATTTACATATTTCTAAGAGAACATTTAATGATTTGCCATTTTTCTCTTTTTCATGACTCCCCCAAACCTCTGCGGCTAGTTTCGGGCCTGGTAATTTTCCAAGAAGTATTTAGGCATACCCTACACTATCCTAACGTCTTATTTTATTATCATTTGGATCTCTTCTCTGAAATAAAGTTTGATAATATTTTCTGCAACCATAATAGCGAAGAGAGAGTTTTAATATTGAAGCAAGAGGAAGTCAGCATTTAAAGTTGTAGTTTTTGGGGGGAGACCAGCTATACAAGAGTAAAAATAGTACTACTTCCCATTCTCTACGATCCGAGGCGACCTAAAATGATTAGATTTTAAACTTTATCTTTTTTTGTCAGTTTCATTATCGCAGTGGTGACGTATTCAATATCAAACTTCAACCAAATTCTCTCCTCAAGGTTTCCCTAACTAACAAAAAAAAAAAAAAAAAAAAAAAAACTATGGAACCCGGAGGCCTATGGAACCCGGAGGTTCAATGCCGCATTCACAAAAGCTCTCCACTGACTTCTATCCTTAGCTAACTGCATCCGGTTTCTACTTTATATTCCAATCTCTACGAGATCCATCTTAATATTGTCCTCGCATCTGCGCCTAGGTCTTCCTAATGGTCGTTTTCCGATTGGTCTTCCAGTAAAGACTTTGAAAGCGTTTCTACTTTCTTCCATTCTAGCTACATGACCCGCCCACCTAAGCCTCCTAGACTTGACGACCCTAACAATGTTGGGTAGACCATATAAATTATGTAGTTCCTCGTTATGAAGTTTCCGCCATTCCCCATTCCGGTTCTTCTTGGGTCCGAATATTCGTCTCAGGATCTTGTACTCAAATACTTTCAGTCTATGTTCTTCCCTCAGAGTAAGTGACCATGCTTCGCAGCCATACAGAACAACAGGCATAATTATCGTTTTGTATATTTTAGCTTCAAATTCCTCGACAGAATTCGCGACGACAAGAGATTTTGAACCGAATAGTAACACGAATTCCCTGCTTTTAGTCGACATTTGATTTCTTCGTGAATATGATTTTCGTCTGGTAATATTGATCCTAGATATTTGAAACTATCTACTTTATCAAAAGTATTATTTAATATTTTAACGCATCCATAATTTGCTTTATTCCGGTCCCGACGCACCTCCATATATTTAGTTTTCTCTGCATTTACTTCTAAACCCATGTCTCTGCAAGCGTTTAATAAGATCTGTGCATTTCTTTCTATTGTTCTCCTATCATCCCCTATTAAATTTACACCATCAGCATAAGCCATAACCTGGTGAATACCGTTCAACTGTAGGCCATGGTTGCTATCTTTGTTTTTTCTTATAGCGTATTCCAGAACGAAGTTAAATAATAATGGCGACAACGCATCTCCTTGTTTCAGGCTATTTTCGATGTGAAAGCTCGTGGACAAACATTTTCCTACCCGGACTTTACTTTGGGATTCATTTAAACATATCTTAATTAATCTAATTAGCTTTTTCGGTATTCCAAGTTCTGTAAGGACGTTGTATAATGTTGATCTCGTAACCGAGTCGTACGCCTTTCTAAAATCAATAAATAGTTGATGTACCGGGGTATTGTATTCCCACTTTTTTTTCGAGTATCTGGCGAATGGTAAATATTTGGTCGATAGTTGATCGATTTCGTTTAAATCCGCACTGATAATCTCCAATAATTTCATCTTCGTATGGGGTTAGTCTTGCTAATAGAATATTTGAAAGGATTTTATAGGATGTTGACAGAAGAGAAATGCCTCGATAATTATTACAGTCAGTTTTGTCGCCTTCCTTGTGAATTGGAAGAATGAATGATTCTTTCCACTCTTGTAGCAATTCTTCCTTGTTCCTGATAAGGAGAATAGGTTTGTGTGTCTTGTTCCACAATTTTTCGCCTCCGGCTAAAATTAACTCAGCCGGGTTTTATACACGCTAGGTAACTCCAAAAATGAACACCATCTGCCTACTAAATGTAAAAAGGAAAAATCCCTGATTTGGCCCTCTTGTTGGCCGCCACTGATTTTCCAGTTCCACTGTTTTCTTCGACAGTAGCTGATAGGTGAAAAAAGATATACAAGTCCAAGGGCTCTGTAAATATGTGATAAAAAGGCAGCTAGAATTTGGTGCACACTATATAATGATCTTCTGCATAATTTAATAGAATGTATGTGGGCTTAGCTCCACGTTGTCTATGAGACAAAGTAACGTGTCTTTACAAGGGTATGTTTTGTTAATTATTAATTAACTAGTTGAAATACTAACTGGTACATTTTGTTGATTAGTTATGCTGCAGTTAAATATACCAGTAAAATATTGCATGTTACGTAAATTCGGTAAATTGCAAGATATTAATACGTTTCTTTGCTGGTCTGAGTATTGTGCCTTGCTCTGACGTTATCAGTTCTGAAAAACTAAATTACCGACAAGGCAAGTCCTCATCCTCAAAACAGATGAAGAATAATTGTATTTTGAGCCTTAAAATAAATAGTTGAGCATTTATTTATTTTTCAGTTTTCTAAGAGGGTTCATTTTATTTGAGAAATTAATAATTATCTTTCTTTTACCTTCATTTACAATGTTTCACTTTTATTTTAAGTTATTATAATGTCTCAAGTCGATAAGCCAATTATTAAGTCGAAAGCTACATCAAATCAGGTAAACTCTTTCTTCATTCTTTTAATTTCATTGAAATTTATGTTGGTTGGTACTTCGATGGATCTAATAACCTGATCAACATGATATTGTATAGGTTCACAACGTGTTAATTTTTCAAGAGATCTAACCTATACATAAACTATGTTGTATAATGCACTTTATGGATATAGTTTTAATTTTCTTCTGATAGAAGGACACATTTGGAGGAATATGTTTAAATATGCAAGACGTTTATTTAAGTAAAGAAATAAAAATTGTTCTTAGGTAAATGTATGAATTTTGAAGTTAAGCTATCGTTAGCACGGAGACTACAAAATTAGACTTTACCTTCAATTTAAAGTGATATCCTAACCACTGTAATTCGTTCAATGCTGTCTTATCTGGAGTATAACTCAGGACCTCGTGCATTAAAGGTTCGCGCCAATCACTAAACTACCGGAAGAAGTCACACAAAGTCAAAAATTATAGTCTCAAGTGATTGGTCAGAACCTTATGAAACTTCGAATTTTAACAGATTTTGATATGTACACTTAATTTTTTTAGACTAATGTGCAATTCAGAAAGAGAAAATTTGTGGCACGTGGACCAACAGCTTAACGTGGAACCAAACATTATCTCAATAGAAGTCCAATTGGATCATTCCACGCCTAACACGCATAATCTAATAGTTTATCCAGGAGGGAGATAATCATTATATGAATCATTGAACGACCATTAACCACTCGTAATGTGATGAACTTAATTTCAAATGGATCCTTCCAGTAAAATTGAGAACAAGTAAAACATATTTACATATTTGGAATTCGAAGTTAAAATTCAAATCCAAAAAAGACTTATAAATGCAAATTTAATTAGTCCATATTATTTCTACTAAAGGTAATGAATTTTTAAAATTAATATTTATGATATAGACTCGCATAGCCTACCTAACTATATGATTTTGCCTAAGAACTTGTGATCTTAATCCTTCACAGAAGAATTTAGGTATTAATGCTAATCAAAAGAAGAACGTTATATGTATTCATGTAATTAACATTTCAGTAAGAAACATTTTTTAAATAAAATAATACGTATATTATATATATGTGCAGTAATTATCATTAAAAAAATAAAATATTCATTTATGATATATGTATAAAATATATACATTTGTTCCAGATCGTTTTTTTTTTGCCTCATTGCTTGCGTTACTTTGGCTGTTCCTTAGCACACCCCTTCTCTTCAGAAGATTCTTCTATAACAACATTGAGGGTAGAAATATAGAGCTATATAAATTGATATACGATAAGTTTTTAATAAAATACCTAAATGGAGAATGACCTACAAATTAAATAATACTAAACTTCATCTGCAGACATTTTTATGGTACCATTTATTTTAAACAGAAATTATTTTGTTTTCTTCCAAAGTTTCCTAAAGCTTGCTAATAAACATAGTAATATCCCAAGTCAAGTAAAAATCAGTGGCTCTCAGATTGCATACGGGGAATTTGCTTCTAATTCTACTTTTTTAAGGATATAATCTTCGGTTTTTATGAATAAGAACTAATCATGTTGGAAGCAGTTTTTTTTCGGACTAGGTGACTATATTGCCTGTCAGGTTGGCAAACCAACTGTCCCGTGTTGTAAATCTTTATTTTGTGCTATTACATTATTACAGATAGGTTATCACGCAAAACATCACCTAAATAAGTAATTATTGATTTTATTTTTAATAAAATATTTACCAATTCCAAGCCCCAATTTTTGATATCTCGTTACTTAGCAACCAAGAGTTTAAACAAGAAGACGCATCAGATACATAATAAGCGAGTCAGGATCATCTTCATTGATCTTAAATTTGAGCAAGAGCCGTTTCGGTATGGTCTGTATCAGGTTACTGATAATTTCAACGAGGTACGTCATTTCGAGAGGAAAAATGATGAACAATACAATAATACAATAGACTTTCTTAATGAAATAGTCTAGGTGTCTGGAACCATTCACTTTTCCCATCACTCTGCAACCAATTGTCTTTGTTGGCGAAAGAAATCTCGAGATTTTAAAGAAGTCCTCTAAACAATGTTGCACCTCGAGATCATGCAGGAAGGTATCACAAGCATTGGCGTCTCTGGCATGTAAAATTTGGGGGGAATATCAAAGGAAATGATCTAACTGCTAGTGAGTATCTAAATAAATTAAATAAAAATAAAATATTGAATATTTCGTATTTCAAAATAATGCACTCCCATGATCACAAGCAGAGATGGTCATCCTCCCTCATTTTGCCCTCCTGAGGGCCGCCCTCACCCTCACCTCACCCTCATTTTAGTAGTTGAGGGTGAGGGCGTTGGAGGGTGAGGGCGATAAAGTAATTGAGGGTGAGGGTGAGGGAGGGTGAGTGTGAGGGCGTCAATGGAGGGTGAGTGTGAGGGAGGGTGAGTGGAGGGCGTCAATGGAGGGTGAGTGTGAGGGAGGGTGAGTGTGAGGGCGTCAATGGAGGGTGAGTGTGAGGGAGGGTGAGTGGAGGGCGTCAATGGAGGGTGAGTGTGAGGGAGGGTGAGTGGAGGGCGTCAATGGAGGGTGAGTGTGAGGGAGGGTGAGTGGAGGGCGTCAATGGAGGGTGAGTGTGATGGAGGGTGAGGGTGTCAGTTGAGGGTGAGTGTGAGGGAGGTGAGGGTTCATAAAATTAATTATCTTGCAATTCTTCATTTCTGGAAAATATGTTAGAAAATGTAATGTAGTTTTTTTTCTTAGAATTAATCGTCGTTCACAGAAAATCGTCATATCAATATTCTATCAGTTTCATACGCTTTTCATGCGCGAAGACAAGATGTTTCTCATAGCTTTATTACTTTTCTATATTTATATATTTTCACTTTATAGAAACAATAATTACGAAATATATAAAAATATCTACTGCAAAGTTTATGGCTACCGAAAATTTCAAATTTTAACGAAAGTAACTCATTAAAAATACTAGAAGTTCTCAGGAAATGATGTTTTTTTTTCATATATTCGTTCAGAAGAGAAACTAATAAATATTCATATATTCATTCATTCTTAAATTGTAACTAAGAAAAAGCTTTATTTCTTCTTCTAAGAGAAAAATATATATATATAAGAAAAGTACAAAGCTGCAAGCCGCAATAAATAACTTTATATTTAATTATCAAATAAAAAGATATTTCCTGCTTTTGGCTATATACCTACTTTTAGATTTCCAAACTACGCTATGCATATGAAAGGGAAGTCTTATAGAACGGCTCTGTTCGTGTGTGTGTCTGTCTGTCAACAGGTATCACATCAAAATCGGTAAGAGCTATTGACAAGCGGTTTTCGGGAATCGATCCAGCATCCCAATAATAGGTTGCATCTCCTTCAACAACCTCCTACTTAACAGGTACCCTCAAATCACCTTAGCAGTCAATCTGTTAAACCGGAAGTGGTAGAAATCGGAAATTTCCAGTTTCAAATTAAAGACCACGAGTAAAAAACGGTAATAGCGATCGGCAAACGGTTTTCGAAAATAGGTGGATATGAAAGGAACCACCTTAACTCTTGCATTTCTACTAAAACTGGAAGTGGTAGGATCCACTACTACTTCAGGTTTCAATATTTATTTTCACTTAAAAGGGTAAGAGCTATTGACAAACGGTTTTCGGGAATCAATTCTGCATTGCCAGAATAGGTTCCATCTCTTTCAACAATCTTACTTAAACGGGAAGTGGTAGAAGTCGACCATATCTGGTTTCAACAAACATATTCATAACTCATAAACGAATATAAAACATAGCTAGCGATAAAGAGTTTTCAGAAATCGATTTAATTCTTAAGGGGACAAACCACCTGTACTCCTGTATTTCCACTAAAATCGGAAGTGGTATAAATTCACTACTACTTCTGGTTTCAATATTGATATTCCTAGACCTAAAACGGTAAGTGCTATCGACAAGCGGTTTACGGGAATCGATTCAGCATCCCAAGAATAGGTTCCATCTCTTTCACCAATCTTCGAGTTAAACCAGAAGCTATGTTGAACCACTTCTGGTTTCAACAATATTGGTCATAGCTCAAAAATGGTAAGAGCTATTGAGAAACGGTTTTCGGGAAACGATTCGTCGTTTGAATAATAGGTCCCATCTCATTCGACAACCTAATATTTAAACCGTAAGTGGTAGAAATCAACTACTTCAGGTTTCTACTATTTCCAGTTCTACTAGTTTGGAAGTTTACCGTAGTTTCATACTGTAGAACGATACTCGCTTTTTCTATCATATAATTCTTGTGTTATCAAATACTAGGTTTATTACCAGGTACTCAGTAATATTTATATATTTTCCCATTACAGTACCTAGAAAGTTGGAAGATTATAATTTGCTGTAATGTCATATTTCTATTCATGGATTCAATCAATATCATGGCTTAATGTGGAGTTAATACTTGATAGTGAATATTTGTTTAGAATGGAAAATTTTCAGAAATGGGAAGTTTTAAGCGGAAAATTTTCCACTTCACATCACTAGTTGCAGGGATGGTTTCAGTAGAATAATTGTTAATATGTACATTTAATGTACGGAACAATGTAAAGGAGATTCTTTCTTCTAGGGTAGAAAATGTTTTATTTGTAGCTGTACTTTATTTGAAGGAGTGCCAAGTGAACTTTGTGGCAATGGTTTTCTCGGGGTTCTTCCGTTCCCTCCCACTTTCTTCATTTCTCCATTTGATTCATTTCTCATCATCATCGTCTCTCTTATCTTCGGAGCATAATCATGGGACGTTAAACTGAATATTTCATTTCATTTTATTTGAAAGAGAACATTTCTACCCAGCGATTATCTGAAGCAGAGATCTTTGGGTTATCCGGGTTCGATTCCGTACCGGACATAAGTTCCGCGATAGGGAGAAAAGCTCAAATAAATATAAAACATAATTGTTTTTATAATGATTTACATATACAATTATAGTCCTAAATTTACACAGTTCAACTTTTTTATTATTATTAAATTAAATATTTCCCTTTGTCTTTCGTGACTGGTGGCTTGTTGGCAGTGGCGTTACTAGGTCTAATTTGGGGTGTTCAAGCCTCCCCAATTTCTTACAAGCCCAGCTAAATTTCACTATGTTACATACTTTTAGAAAAGAGGATACTAAGAAAATCTACCGAATTTGCACCCAAATGCAACAGAAGGTGCACACACACCTTAAAATTCAGCATCTTCACAGAGTAATTGATCGTTGATTATTAATATTTTGTTACTATATGAATAGCCCCCTTAAAATATGAACTATTTCACAGGGCAAATTTTAAATAGGTGACTTTTAAGGTTTGATTACTTTATAAGGTAATTAATATTTTCTTTTTTTACTGTATTCTAATATTATTACGTGCAAATAGGGATGCACACGAGACAAGATTAGAGGTTGTCTCGCCTCGAAAATATGTTGTGTAAAGTGATGCCTCGAAAAATGTATCTTTTTCTGTTGGAAGAACCCTGTCTCGTCTCGAATCTTGTCGAGTTATTTTGAGAAACAATAGCTTTAATTTAATAAAGAATAAAACAAACATGACTATGTTGCTAAAAATGTGCAAGACTGAAATAGTAACCACAATTCTTTTGCCCCAAATGCTCGCAAATTGTGTTATGTTCTTGATTAAAAATAAACCTAAAATACCGAAACAATGGAATTTTGGAGTGTTGGGTACCTTGGCCCCAAAATGGTTTTTCAGTCCCCTTTTTAAAAATCCTAGTTACGCCACTACTTGTTGGATGCAAACAGTCAATGATCGTACAGATCACGCCCATACCCATGGGGCCTGAGCTTCCCTGAAATTATGAGTTTGCTTGAGAATGAATTTCGTAATGAAGAGTAATTTCATTCATTCGTCCTTAAAGTTGCTTGTATACGAAGTATGTTCCGTCCTTCATTTATAAATATGGTGTTATATAAACTCATAACTTCAATATCTTCTTTCTGCATCTCTTAAGTTTTTTTTTTTTTTTCACCAAAAGTTGAATATCAACAAACATTTGGCAACCATTATTTTAGATTTTTTAAATCTATGTTCTCTACCAATTGTAAATCAGACATATTGAAAGATAGGCACGAAAAGTCAAGCTTTATTTCTAAAGAAATGAAATGAAATAAAATGATATATTTAGTTTAACGTCCCAGGATTATGCGCCAAAGCTAAGGGAGACGGTGATGATGAGAAATGAATGAAACTGTGCAATGAAGAAAGCGGGAGGGAACAGGAGAACCCCGAGAAAACCCACGCAGACGGTGTCTGTTCATCACAAAGAACACTTGGCGCGAGCTGGGATCGAACCAGGGACCCCACGCACCAGAGGTGAACGCTCTACCACTGAGCCACCGCGGTCCCCTTTATTTCTAAAAAAAAAAAAAAAAAAAAAAAGTGGATATTTTGTGCGCATAGCCAAGGACGTACGCACGGGGTGGGTCCTTGAGGTCCGGAACCCCCCTCGAAATCCGGACTTTTTTGTCAATTTAGTCTAATTTTAGATACAAAGTTTAGTATAATTTAGCCTGAAATTGTGTTTGGACATCCCCCCCGAAATGCTTTGGAACCCTCCCGAAATAAATTCTTGCGTACGTCTCTGCGCATAGCACTGAGAGCGGATTAAGGTTTTTGGGACCCTGCAGCCGACTATTTCAAAGGGCCCTATGTTATGAATAATTTCAGCGTATAACTTTTCTTTGCTGTCTTTCACAGCCTCATAGGCTTATCGAAACACCGAGGAGTATGCTGTAACATTTTAATGTGCTCCAAGTTTACAATAATTAGTTTAATTACATTCATTATTAACAGTTAAATGCCTATATACTTCAGTGTAACACATAAATGCCGAATACGATCCAAATGGTCAACAGTCCCTGTAAAAACACTAATAGAGTAAAAGGAGAAAAATCATATAAAAATAGTAAACCTGTACAAGGTTACACTGTGATCAAAGTTCCGAATTTGAAGGTCTTCTGTGTGAATGATGTTTGAATTTATTTGTTTATTCATCACATCAATCAGTTTATTTATCCACGCCCGGCGGTGCCACGAAAGTCTGATGTTTGCAGGCACGAGCCCAAGCTGGTGGAAGAAGACTTAACTCTAGCGATACCGCAAGCCTAGCGAGCGGGAAAAGAAATTAGCATGGATCTGAAGCCTATACTATAATAAGTTGATTGATGTATTTTAGTATTAAAGAGGGGGATTTTGGGGGACCCCCTGAGCCTGGACTCCATTAGCTCCGCCTTTAATCCGCTCCTGATTGCAATCCAGGTTACTTAAGTTGTCACAATACCTATGGGCCTATTCACTGGGTCTATTAAAAGCAATTGTGTCTGAGTTGTTTGATTCAACAACTAATAATAATAATAATAATAATAATAATAATAATAATAATAATAATAATAATAATTATTATTATTATTATTATTATTATTATTAATATTATTATTATTATTATATACATGCTACAAAATAGATTTACTGCTATACTGACACAGACTAAAGCTAGTTTTAAACAACGAACTTGGCTTAACAACAGAGTCACGTTCAATTTTTCCCATTTTCTGTACTACTCTCATTCCTTATCTTTGTTAGCCCAAACTCCTCGTCTAATGGAATTCGTCATCAGTGTATTTTTAGTTTAGTTCTTTCAATGCCACCGGAATGAATCACCAGGTCTTCCTGTCGGCAAAGAAAGAATGTTCATCGTATTCATGTTAGATTAATACTACGATAACGTTACTTTCAAGTTCTTCTTTCTAGATCTCAAAGGTTCATACTCCACCAGATGGAACAATACGTTATACTGCATGCTCATTTCTAGTATGAAGATAAAAATAGTTTTCTTTTCAGAACTTTGAAGGCTCTTTATGACAAAGACTGCGAGCAAAACAATGCCCGCCTTGAATCTTAATCCAGTGTCTACTGTGACTGTCTACGAAAATAAAACTTGCCCTTCACTAGAAAAAAAAAATGTTTATATGGAATATGAGACTCTCGACTATGACTGCCTGCAGCAGAGAGCAAGAGGGGACAGTTCACCCCACTCTTGTATTTTTGAAATAGGTTTGGTTCTTTGAAATATACCTCAAAAATATTCGATTTGTTATTTCAACATACTACCCAGCTTAATATACAAAATGTCAAAAAATCAACCTACTAAGTTTGGAACGTTATTTCTTATATCAAATGAAAAAAGAAAAAAGTTTTGATGAACATACTGTGGGTCAGAAAATGTCTCTTTTCAAATTTATAATCCAACAAAAATGAGGAAAATCACGTTTTAAAAACACTCTAGCACAAAAGTTATGGAGTCTATCGCACGTGATTCGACGGATTTCTCAGGAACTCGTATGCGCTAGTAATAATTATTTGTGTGGAACAGTCTTCTGGTATCCACGAAAAGAGTACCCAATTAGTATTTAAAAGTGTATCCTCGTACACTAAGTTACTTTTTACAAATCGTTACGTTGATATCAGGGAATTGTGAAACGTGGGTATTTAGATAAGAGGGAATACTACGTATTGCCTAATTTTTTCAACCGCTTGTGAAAAAATCTCATTATTTTTAAGCTAGGGCGTTTTAATTCTTTTTCGGCTTATAATACTGAAAGAACTCGTTTTAAGACCTATATGTATTAAATCCTTTTACTTTCAATTGATATAAACACTCGTCTCCCGAAGTTTCAGTTGATTTTTGACACCCTGTATTAATACTAGGCTTGTATACAAATTTAAAATAACATATGGAAACCTCATAGATGATATAGTAATTAATGTGAAATATGTAAGCATCTCGTAAATCCATCTTTGATGCTCTCAAGTCGAAATTAATTTGACAAAATTACAGATGTACATGAAAAATTAGTGTTAGAGCTGAGGGGAGTTGAGGAAGAAAATAACACATTTCTTGAAAATTGCCTGAGGTTAGGGGCGTATGCTGTGTTGGACACTCGGTTTCCCCTCCACGAAATCTCGACTTTTCTGTAAGTTTGGCCTAATTTTAGGGGCAGTTCTGCAAATTTTAATACAATCTGTCCTCATACTGAATTTAGGACCCCACCAAAAAGCCAAGGAGCGAAAAAAACAAAACGATTTTTTGGTGGAAAAAAGTAATGAAATTGGTAGGTGGAAAGGTGAAAAAAAGCACCATTTTTGGTTTAAATTTGGTGGAATGAAAACTATCTTAATTAATAACACAGTTTCACAAGGGTCATATTTTTGTAATAATTCACTACTCTGAATTCAAATTTGAAATTAGAATTTCGCTACCAGGTATAGTTTTTCAGTAATACAGGGTGTCCCATAAGTACATGACACTGCTAAGTATTAAGAATATTGACGGCATATACGGTATGTATACATGGGCGGCGGTAATTTTGTCCCTGGAAAGTTCGTCAGGGTAATTTCGTTACCGGTAATTTTGTCACCAAAATATTACCATATAGGTAATTTCGTCACCGAAAATTTTGTCATGATAATTTCATCAACAGTGTCTTTTAGAACATAATACAAGTACAATGAATGAATAGAAACCGTTTTTGAAATTACTTTCTTTAATCTTCAACTGAAGCAAATCGAAATGTAATAATAATAATAATAATAATAATAATAATAATAATTATTATTATTATTATTATTATTATTATTATTAAATAAATAAATAGTTACATATTTTGTATATCGTATTTAAGATAAGAGATAAAAGTTTTTAGTGATTCTGTCAGAAATATTATCAAATAGGAAATTTTGTCATGGTTATTTTTTCATCTTTCTTGAACTAAGTAGAGGCAAAGTAAATGATCTAAACAACTTACGTTATTTTAATCAAACTTGGAAAACAATTCGGTTGACGTTGAACTCTGCAAAATGTAAGTTTCGGGTACTCAACGCAGGAGCAAGCACCAGTGCAAGAAAATAGTGCCAGCTTCAGCAAGTGTTAGCAAAGGCAACGTGGGGAACTATTGGGTGAATCACTATTTACAAATATTAAGCTTCGCCAATATCAAAATTTCAGAACAGAAAATTGCAAACAAATATGGGAAGATATGCCAATCCGTTTATTTTCCCGCAAACTAGACGGAAATTTGCATCGTTCTTGTACCGTTCTCCGAGCCCAAACTCTTGAACCTTCAGTGATCTTTTTTTAGGAGCTATTGAAAGAAGAATGTTATATTTCAATATTTCAACTCTGATTAAACATTGGCCAAATTGATATTGGATATATATGTCAAGAAAGCAAATTTATATAAAGGAAGAAAAACATATACTGTAAATATTTCTAACAATTTCCTTTAAATATAGCCTTATGGAGCTATTGAGAAGTGAAACATGGATGGTGGATGGACTACTTTCCAATGGCTCCTTTAAGAAAAAAAAAAAAAAAAAAAAAAGACGTAGGCCTTATATGTTACTTGAGGTGAGACTTCCTTTACTAGGTGTATGCCTTAATGCAGAGCATGACACAGCATTCATATGAAGAACTGTTTTGTGCGGTGGTGCATCAGTGCAGTGAATTTAGTGAATACCCGGATCCTGTAACTGTGGTTATGGATTTCGAGATAGCGGAAATGCACACTTTAAAGACAACTTTCGGAAACTCAACTCGTGTACAGCATTGCTTTTTTTTTTTTTTTTTTTTTCACCTGACTCACTAAACGTGGAGAAAGGTCCAAGAGATTGGATTCACAGAACGGTACAAGAGCAATGAATGTTTTGGTGACGAAATAACCTACATGCTAATATTTTGGTGTCGAAATTACCGGTGACGAAATTACTGTGACGAAAATTCCGGTGACGAAATTACCTAAGTTCATGTATACATATATACAGAACACGGCGTATATTTAGAAAAGGAAATTTCCAATGTAATATCTGGCAACACTATCAGTTTCGATTTTCAGAGATTAACAAGATTTTCCACCAGTGTTTATTCTTCCAATGAATCCAATCTAATACTAACTTTGATTCTTGTGAGGTTAAGCTGTTACTTCTACTTACTTAAAACTCAAAAAAAAATCTTTGAGTTTTACGTCCCACGGTTATGCCGGTTAGGCTAAAGGAGACGGTGACGATGAGTAATGAATGAAATGGTGGAATGAAGAAAGTGGGAGGAAATTGGAGAACCTCGAGAAAACCCACGTACACAGTGTTTGTCCACCACAAAGTTCACTTGACGAGGGCTGGGATCGAACCCGCGACCCCAAGCAGCAGAGGTGAACGCTCTACCACTGAGCCACCGCGGACCCTTACTTAAAACTCAGGTCTTCATGAATGAGAAATCAAGAAAAACATGTATGTTACTATATGTTATTAGACGACTGCTTATGTATCAGTAGAGACAACAAAGACACCCACTATAAAACATAATATAAACCAGTAACTTCTTAATCACTATTTCATTCTCAGAGAACTTTTTTGAACATGTGTCTGTACTTATGTAACACCCTGTATTACTGAAAAAGCAACAATGATAACGAAATTTTGATTTTAGACTTCAATTCAGCATGATGAATTACTATAGAACTACAGATCTAGAACTGTAAATGAAGAATGCAAGGGATATTAAACTCTGAGAGTTGATAACTTTAGAGACGTAACTAAGCTATTTTGCGCCCGGGACGAGATCTTGTTTTGGCGCCCCCTTCCCCAACGTAAAACGTAAATATATAGCTACAGTAAAAAAAAATCTTCGTTTTGCACCCTCTCAATCCGGCGCCCGGGGCACGTACCCCGTCTACTAACCCCTAATTGCGGTCCTGGATAACTGACAGGTGAAAAAAAATTAACTGAGTTGATAGTTTCACATTTTGTTTCTTTTTTGGCTCTATATGCTTCTCTATTTCCCATATGTACATATGCTATAAATAAGGTTTTTTCTAACATTGGCCCAAGCTCTTTTATTTCACGGAAGATAACTTGTGGTTTTGCTTTAGTCGTGAGTACCAACATTTTCTAGTTTCAGCAAATTTTTGTATGGACACGTTAGTATTTATATTCTCCACAATCTAAGATAGGATGGGAACTTCTCATTTCTACATCTATTTTTCCTGTGATATCCGTTTTGATACCTCTCCTATTATTTTGTGACATATTATACTAGTAAACATAATTTTATGCATTCTTGCATATAAGAAATGGATGCAATGAACGTTAATACTGGTGAGAAACGAAAAAGAACTAATGGATAAGGAACGTAAACAAAATTTGGTACGATAATGAGCCTTGTAGTCTTAGTTCTGGAAAAAAGAGTGGAATAAATTCCGTGTCCACGATGACGCCGGATCCAGTAACTCATCCACGTGCGTTTTTTTTCTCCCATTAGCGTGTAGTAATATACGCCTAATACAATTGTATGCATTACTATCACACTTAAGACCAAATCTACAATCGGTATATTGTCCATGTCGAATTCAAATGTACACAGCTACACAGATAGAATGATATTCCTTTCCCAAGCCGAAAAAGAACAGTTTTGGTATGGTTAAAATCTCTGAAACAGAGCAAGTTTGAAGCGGAAAACCTCAGCAAGATTCCGCATACTTCACGTGGTGTACAAGTGGCTCTACTATTAGTTTGTAAATGTGTTCTACGATTGCCATCGGAAAAGTTTTTTTTTTTTTTTAAATAATTTTATTTTGATGTAGTATGGTGCATATTTTGTGAGGTTTCCTTATAGCCATATTTCTTGGGTTCAAACTCAGACGTGAATTCATCTATTCCATTCCAGATTTAAAAGAAAAAAAAATCCGGGTTAACTTTAGTTTTAAAAATCTGATTTTCAAAATTGAGAATTTCTCATGCTAGTTGCAATCGAAATTGATAAGGAATAAGGCGATAAAAATATTTTATAATAATAATAATAATAATAATAATAATAATAATAATAATAATAACAATAATAATAATAATAATAATAATAATAATAATAATAATAATAATAATAATAATAATAATAATAATAATATCTCTCGCTTTACCATGCACTACATCACTAGCTCTGTTGAAACAGTAAGATTTCTTCTCCGAACCGATGGGTTTCTGTCAGTACAGGGAGACTGTCTCCTAAAAGTATTTTTCAAGCAATGCTCTATTTGGCTTAGTCCATTATGGTTTTCATAATGTATGTTTATAAATTTATTTATTTATTTAGTTTATTTATTTACGAAAATAATAAAATAAAATGAAATAGCCAACATACATTATGAAAATTATAATGCAGTAGGCCAAACAGAACATTGCTTGAAAAATACTTTTAGGAGACAGTATTCTTTTTCTTTCTTCAATACCTGCCTGCCTTTTCTCCTGCTTGCCACTATTTCTTTTTCCATTTCTTACTACGGTCATATTAATACAATATTCTATAGAAGCATTGTAGAATCTGAAGGCCAAACTTCGATTCCTGATTTACAAAGGTTTTGAGTTTATCGGCCCTTTTCACCACCAGTGTTATACCAGACCTACACCTACAGTTTAAGGTGGAATCTTAATTATCGTAATGCGTTTAAAACTTCGCCCATCAGGATTCGAACCCGGTACCACGTGGACCAAAGGTGCACCAGGATAATAACAAGTGTTATATTTTGCTTAAAAGGTTAATTGTACTCTGTTAACTATTCATATAGACTCCGGCCAGGAAGAAGAAAGAAAAGTGCTAAAATGTTATATTCATTGCTAGAGTTTTTTTTTTTCTAACTGTAATGCACATTCATACCTTCCTTCGATGTGGACAGCAGTAACAGGTGCAAAAATGCTATTGCTTTGTGACAACAGACAGCATTTCCAAGAATTATTTTATCCCTCTGTGCTGTGTCTTCAACCGTAAATACCGCGCATTCTTGGTAAATACAAAGCATCACATGATCTGTTCATCTGTAGGGTTTTGCCCTCCTGAGGGCCGCCCTCACCCTCACCTCACCCTCATTTTAGTATTTGAGGGTGAGGGCGTTGGAGGGTGAGGGCAATAAAGTAATTGAGGGTGAGTGTGAGGGAGGGTGAGGACGATAAAGTAATTGAGGGTGAGTGTGAGGGAGGGTGAGTGTGAGGGCGTCAATGGAGGGTGAATGTGAGGGAGGGTGAGTGTGAGGGCGTCAATGGAGGGTGAGTGTGAGGGAGGGTGAGTGGAGGGCGTCAATGGAGGGTGAGTGTGAGGGAGGGTGAGTGTGAGGGCGTCAATGGAGGGTGAGTGTGAGGGAGGGTGAGTGGAGGGCGTCAATGGAGGGTGAGTGTGAGGGAGGGTGAGGGGAGAGCATGAATGGAGGGTGAGGGTGATGGAGGGTGAGGGTGAGGGGCGTCAATTGAGGGTGAGGGTGAGGGAGGGTTAGGAAAAATGACCATCTCTGATCACAAGTGATTTTGATGCCGGAAGAAGTTGTTGTGGGAGAGATGCCGGGAGAATACGGGGGGGATTTCATGTTGTAAATCAGGGGCTGTTTGTACTGATCCTTTATGGGAGAGAAGTGTTGTGTAACATAGATACACCATCTCTATTAATTATTGCTGGAAACTTATGGACAAGTTTGTGTTTCATTTCACGGAGTTAAGCAGTGTAAAGATCTGCATTGATTGATTCGTCTCATCCGTGAAAGGCATGAAGGATCAACCGTACTTTAGACCGCCACTTCTGTATAACAGCAATAACTTCTTATGTGGACAGAGATGTGGTTTAGTAAACTATCCGGGAAATTGGTTAAAATATTGCCATTCTTCGTACCATTTTCGATTGTCATAACATATCAATTTTAATCTGAAGTGTAACATCTAATACAGTAAACGTTCCTTGCATAGCATAGAACTGCATTCCTCTAGATATGGCTATTCTTGTTAGTCACTGTCAACTCATGTAACACCCAAGAGTGTAACTTTTTCACGTTACCCATTGAACAAACCGCCGATTGACTGTTTTGCAGTGTGTGTCTAACTCGTAAGCATTACCAGGAACCATTTTCCGAATGTTTGGTTTCATAGTGTTTCTTATGTGCTCATCCGATCATGATGTTAGCCGCTATCCAAGGGGCTTATCTTGTAATCCTATGTCACTGTAATAAATTTTAACAAAATAATTATGAATGTTGCGATCATTCGCCACTAATGGCTCAAATCCACTATTATGTTTTTTGTTGTAGCTTAGTATACAGTAAGTCCTAATTTCCATTAGTGAAAAGAGAGAGAAGAAACACAAGGTATACTTAGACACGTCTCTATTCAACAATGCACGGCATCTTGACTGTGTGGTTATCCCGACTAATTTACCTGACGTACACATTGGGTATCCCGACTAATTTACCTGACGTACACAGAGTAGTGATTTTTAACGCGTGAGCTGAGTTAATCCCCGTGTAGAATTACCTAGATAAATTTCCCTCCAGATCGGAAAGCGAACATTTTATTCGCGTCAATCTGATATTGTACTGTCATTATGATTTATTGTCTAAATTAAATGAGAGATAAATATTGCATTAGAAACTGTCCAATAAGATATACGTAATCAGGCCCGCAACCAGACACAGAAGTTTTGGGGGGCATGAATAAGATTGGGGGTCATTAAAAATCCTCTTACAAACATCTAAATTGTGATTTTAGTATTAATAATAGCATTTTGTATTGAGGTTTGGAGTGGCCATAAAAAGTTTAGTGGGGACAGCAAACCTGGCCCCCTTTTAGTTGCGGGTCTGTAAGTAATTTGTTTAGAAAACAAAAAGTAGAACGTATGTATTCCTTTTTTCCAGATACATTCGGAAAGAATTCTTAACTTATAGATGACAGTACTATTCGATCTAATTATTCAGAAATGTTTTAATAAGTTTTCCCATTCTTCGTAAATAAAACAATAAATTTATAAACACGCATTATTGCGTATTACGTTGCATATATGTGATTGTGAGACACTTACCACAGTATTGTAGTGCAACTGTTAACTATGAATTCCCTATTATACATTCACGAGTCGTGAAGATAGGTGTGCCTGATACACAATACCATTAAAACAATTTGATTCTGAATTTTTTAAGCGGATAACAAAACTTCGTTTAAAAAGATTATTACGTCATTATTCAAATATCATAGTCTCTCTCCTAGTGCAGTTACTGTACAATTCATGACGAAGTATAGCATACCTACTTATGACAACGAAAGAACATGAACCTACCAAACGGACTTCCTAATCAAACTTAGTCCATTCGATAAATATGTCAAAAATACGTTCATGCACAAAACATTAGGTGCCATGGACAACGTAGTAAGTCTCTGAGGCCCATTGAAACTCTTAATATAAAGAAAATATAGTAGACTCGCAGTTTAATATATATTGCATCAACACTGTTCATTGAAAATTCATTATTTATTGGTTATTCCCTTCAGCATGAAACAAACTTTTAAGAGTGCTATGTATGAGTCTCATAACATACTTGAACAAGGAAAACGTGGAGAATGTCGGGAAAAGTCCCTCCAGAAATCCTCCCTGTCAACTTTGGTCCCCCCTGGAGTGGCTCCGGTAGAAAGCACACAATCCAAATGTATTCCAAAAATAGTACAGGGAATAAGAAATGAGTATATCAAGTTTTGTATTGATAGACGGAATATATATGAGTGAAAAGCTTGTATACCAATACAGAATTGCCGCTCATACCTATTCCGTTTATCAATGCAAACCTTGGTATACACATTTTATATCCTCTATACTATTTCTTGAAATACATTTGAATTCTGTGGTTTTACCCGGAGCGACTCCAGAGGAATTCTTGAGGCAGGGATTTCTGAAGGGTAATTTTCCCGATATTCTCCAAGTTTTCCCTGTTCAAGGAATTTAGAAACCCAATACATAGCACCTCTGGAAAGTTTGTTTTATGTTGAAGCGAATGAACTATAAATATGACTTTCCAATGAACAGTGTTGATGCAATAGATATTTCACTGCGAATCTACGTTTTTCTTTATACTAACAGCGTCAATGGGCCTCAGGAGCTTACTTCATTGTCCATTGCACCTATTTTTGTGCAAGACCATATCTTTGTTAAGTTATCGAATGGACTAGGTTTGATTAGGAAGTCCCGTTGAAAGGTTCATGTCCTTTCCTTGTGACAATGGAACACTCTTTAGAGTTTGACAAAATGATTTTTACACATTTTGGTGTCTTTTTCATGTTATATATTTTGGCTGGACAGAAGAAAGGATTGCCTTTCTAAAGTAACTGCCGACCACCCATGCCTCGTAAATTTAACTGCGTATCTGCAAACAAAAGGGAAACACTTAGGACCATCATTAACTGAAATGGGGCCACCTCAAGAACCTCGACGGGAAAGAACTCGTACCAAAGTTTAGCAAAACTTCCGGTTCTTCTCAAACTTCTGACGGCTCTCCCCGAGATCTGGACCGTTCTCAGTCCCCTGCTCGTTCTTCGTATACGAACGTTATTCACAGTCCAACAATAGCCATAGCATTTACAGAGACTCAGTTACGGCTGATAAGACTTCTGTTTCGTCAACAGAAGGAGTCGCTTATGGGATCATATCTATACTCATCAATCAGCTGAACCAAACTTAAAAACAGCAAAATCATTATATATGAAAATGATACGAGATTGTATTCGACTGGATTTTCACCAGCTAATTATAAATCAAAACTGAATCATTTTGAAAAACACTGATCCAAGTCTCTATCACTGTCTAATCTGTTATGGTCTGTCCAGCTATATTTGGTACCAATGTAAAGATCAAATTACTTCAATCTTCAAATCATCAAACACCTTTTCCGCCTGAAGACACCCTACTGCTTTCCGTAGTGATCCGTAGTATTGTTCCAGACATCACAGATCAAGAGCTCTGGAGAAACTTAAAGCTTTTGGCGTCTACCTTTGTCTTGCTATTCACATTAAAAATAAAACACGCTAATATATATGAGTCGTTTACTTAATGGCAACAAGACCCTCAGGGACGATCTATTTCAAAATGATGTTTTCATATATCGCCGTCGTCACAGAGTTGAACCATCTCGAACACAACCTCCTCTCTCTTTATGGTGCTAGAATTGCCTCACTTATAACTCACATCCAACCAATAAGTATACTCTTCCGCCCATTGTTCGGATTGCAAAGGACCGCACAAGCTAACAAGCTGCACATTACCTAATCAACCTTCTGTCTGCAACACTTACAATGACAATCATCCGACTTACTTTTACCAATGTAAGAGTAAGCCTTATCTTCTTCCTGAGAAACCATAGACTGTCGTTCCACTCAGCCTCCACACGTCTTCCACTTCAACCAATATCTTAACAGGAACTCAAACTTTGTTTCTATCTCCTCTAACTGTAGAAAACTTTTTGCAATTAATCATATTAGTACTCCAAAATGTGTTTGCATTTCAGCTTGAAGTTATTCTTATACATGCCACGAAAGCAGCATACGAAATTCTCCACCTTCATATGACAGCTACTTATTCTGGCCTTAACTCACATTTTCATTTTCATTTAGAACTAACAATCACGGACAAAATGAAAAGGAACAAGAGTAAAGTCGTCAAATCTACTATTTCTAATATGATGTCACTTAAAACTAATAGAATTTTGTTCAAACCCATGTCATCCTTTCACGAAGTAAATTACATAGCATTCAATGAATATTTCTTAAAAGTTTTTACGTCCCACATTATCATCTGGACCGTTCCGATCTACCTCACGATATTACTTGTGGTGGAGCCGCTACTGCTATCAAGCATTCGTTACCTCGTCGTCATACTATTCCTTCATATCTTGATCAATATTCTGAACAAGTCATCAAAATTGTGTATTTGCCAGCATTTACTCTGACTGTGTCAAGCATATATGTTTATTTCACTCGGCCGTAGTCTTATAGATTTTATACCTTCTTGGATCTTAACTTCACAGATAATATTTACCATTCTAGACCAGCGACACAATAACAGCGTTCCCAAGACTTCCTGCAAACCACCCACAGCTCTTGTACACCTTTACTTCACCGAATTCGCCCTGAGACTAACATACCTTATATCAAAGTCAGTAACAATTTGTTACCTAAATCTACCGTAGAGGTACTCAGCTCAGTAGGATGAGGCAATTTACCCATCCTTCTTATCATCATTTAGTCTGACACTTAAAACGAAACCACAAGTTTTTGATGAGAAATGTAAATTCGCCAAAGCAGACTGAAATACGTACAGAGTCAAAATCTCTGAGCAGGTTCGAGCTATAAATACTAAGCATAAACCTACATGACATAAGCTTATATGACATGAGCGAGGACTTCAGTATGATTTACTCGGGAGCTGTAAATGGTACAGGAGGAGTCGGTTTTGTCTTGAATAAGCAGATAAAATAGAAAGTAATAGGAAACTGTAGATAGAATGAAAGGATAGTAATGTTGAAGATAGCAATCGAAGCTAGGAATATGACGATAATCCAAATATATATATGCTTACATCTAGCTACACAGATGAGGAAGTAGAAGAAACACATAAGCAAATAGAAGAAGTATTCATGCAAGTTGAGACCAGGACAATTTAATCATCATGGGTGACTGGAACGGAGTAGTCGGAGAAGGCAAAAAATATAATGGAACTGGCAAATTCGGGCTAGGAGAAAGAAATGCCTTAAATGAACTATTAGTTGAGTTCTGCAAAAGCAATAATCTGACTGTAAGAAACACTCTCTTTGAACAACCACTAAGAAGAAGATACACATGGACAAGACCAGTAGGAAAAGGTAGATAGTAAATAGACTGTATACTAGTCCGAAAAAGCATTTAGAAATTAAGTGTAGAACCGTAAGAGTTACCCAGGCGCAGATTTTGACTCAGACCATAATGTAGCTTTCATGAAGAGCGAACTCCGACTAAAGAGAAAAAGAGTGAAGCATCAAACAAAAGTTAGAACGCCATGAAGTTAAGAAGAGATGAAAACATGAGGATTTTGCAAATACAAGAGACAAAGAAACGTCTAAGGTAGTCTTAGCAGGTGATCACATCAAATGCTAAGCCATGAAAGCAGGTATTACAAAATCTGCCGACAAGCATATAGGAAGGGAAACGAGATCCCAATATAAACCATGGATAACAGCAGAAGTATTGGAAATGGTGAGAAAAAGAAGACAGTTCAAGATAACAAACAAGAAAGAGGAACATATAAAAGGTGCACAAATCATATCAATAGAGAACTGAGAAAACTGGATGAACAACTTGTGCTAGGGAACTGAGGAAACTATAGTCAAAGGCAATAGAGAAACCGCACACAGATAGGTTAGAAAACAGTTCGTTGAAAAAAGGAAACACACAAACATTATTATAGACAATTCCGGGACAGCAAAAATAGAAAAAAAGCAGATAACAAGAAGATGGAAGAAATACATTGAAGAACTCTACTAAGGATACAGAGTAATCGGAAAAGAGATAGAGAAGGAAGAAGAAGTCGATGAAAATGAACTAGGACCATCAATTTTACAGTGCAAATTTCACAATGTTCTGGAGAAAATGCGACAAAGTAAAGCTCCAGGAATAGATCAAATACCAACGGAAGTGATTAAAAATCTCTCAAGAGAAACAAAGAAGAAACTCTTCAGTCTTACTAATGAAACGTACATCCAGGGAAAAATACCAAGAGACTTCGATAAAACCATATTGATACCTATCCCGAAGGGAAAAGGCGCACGGAAATGTGAAGATCACAGAACGTTATGTCTGCTTTCTCATGCATCAAAAATACTATGAAAAATTATCGTACAACAAATAGAAGGGGAAATCGAATAACGGCTATCAGAGGACCAGTTTCGATTCAGGAGACAAAGGTTCACAAGGTAAGCAATACTGAGTCTACGGTTGATCATGGAACAGAACATGTGAATAAAGAAACGAATTATGATAGCAGAGACTCTTTTATATATATGTAGAAAAAGGTTTTGAAAACGTAAATTGGATTGTCAGGTTCAGAACGATGAAGAATCGGAAAATGGATTACGGAGACAGAAGAATAATAAACATCAACTTCATAAGAACCAGACAGCTTTTATAGGAAGAGATCAGAAGGAGGCAAGAATAAGTAAAGGAGTGAGGCAAGGATGTGGACTTTCAGCTCTCCTCTTTAGCGTCTATATAGAAGAAGCTATGAAATAATTCTTTGCTAGAAACGAGAAAGAATGGTAAAAGTGCATGGTCAAATATTCAGCACAATTATTTTTGCTGATGGTATGGCACTGATAGCAGAGAACGAGAAGGACGTGAAGGAAGCTTTTCCAAACATCAATATCAACTGGAAAAACATGCAAAATGAAGTTAAATAAGAAAAACAAAGAGATAAGGTGCACACGAGCAGGACAGGAAGAGGCAAACGTAGCACTAGATGGAGAGAAAATCGAAGACGTTAAGACGATCCTCTATTTAGGAAGTATGATATCCTTAGACGGAACGAGTGAAAAAGACATAATTTCCAGAACAGCGCAGGCTAAACAAGCATTCAATAAGAAAAGAGGACTACTAACATCAAGAAATGTCTTGGACACTCTTAAACGATTTATTAAGACTCCTGTATGGACCGTGGTGATTTACGGATCAGAGACGTGAACATTGAGAAAAGCTGAAATATTCAAGCTGGAAGCATTTGAAATGTGGTGTGGCGCAGAATGCTGCGCATATCATGGGCCGAAAGGAGAAGAAATGAAGTCGTATTAAAGGAAACTAATGGGCGACAGATCATGAAGATAATAGGAAAAAGAAGAAAAAGCAAGGTTGGGCATCATATTCGGCACTCCGATTGGATCACCGTGCTGATAGAGGGAAAGGCAGAAGGAAACTCACGAAGAGAAAGACCAAGGATAGAATATCAAATACACAGTTACGTTAAAGAGGCGTTATTAAAGATGAAACAGCTCTCCTAAGGTAGAGAAAAGTTTTAAAATTTCCATGTTGTCCACCAACCTATTGTTGAGGTGAACAAGAAGATATGACATAAACGCTATCTCTACATCTTTAAGTATTATTATCGTTAACGATATCTAATTTGGAGTGCGGAAGAGTAGCTCGCGTTCTAATGGGCTTAGTTGACCTCCTCACGCCACCACACTTATTCACCGTCCTCCATGGCTATATTGACGAATACAGGACAACTAACGATTACAACACTCTGTTTCATGGAAAATTCAAGCCCATGGTCAAGAATTTTGACCTAAATTGTTCGAAATGACTAGAATGGGGAACTTCTCGCAATCAATTACGCAATGAACAAATTCCATGAAATTTTTGAACTTACTCAAGCGCCTTACACATCTGAAGCATGATGTATCCAATTAATGTAGATGGTGCTTACTTGTCAGCAACCCAGAAAAAGCAACAGCATTCGCTAATCGCTTCGTCGAAGTCTTCATCCCTCACTCTACACCTATTTTACTCATGTACTCCTATTGTCCATCTTCCCGTAGTGGCCGAAATACATCTCCTGCTGCCGATACTATCAGTAGTAACCAACTTCGTCAGAAACCAGCAGCTTTTAGTGTAATCTTTGCTATGTTATATACGACTATACTCACTATGGGCTTTGTTCTTACTTTATGGACACTTTCATAGATAGTCGTTTTCTTAAAACCTCATAAGGATCTTAGTAGCATGTGATTTATCTGCCAATCAGACTTTCCAATGTATTCAGCAAAACATTGGAATGAATCCTGATTAACCATTTCAATAAAATATACTTATTCCCTTGCGTATTGAGCGTGTATTTAACACAGTCTGACACCAAAGACTTCTCTTCAAGTTAGTCTACTCCGGATTCTACCTTTGTCATACTTTCGACATATAGCAAATTTGCTTCATAACCTCTCAGCTTTGATAGAAATAAATCAGGCACAATCACAGCAACTCGCCATTGTAGCTTAGGATACTGCTTTGTTACCACTGCTATGCATCGTATATGCTGCTGATATGTCAATATCAGAAGCACGAGTTTATGCACTTAAGTTTGCTGATAATATGACATATCTCGCTTTATGTTCCTTAGGAGATCTAATAAACGCAGTCTTCCAATCAGCAATTTTTGAAATTGTAAGGTGGAATGTTAAATGGAAACTTAAATTAAATACATCTAAAAAGGAAACGACGTCATTTGAACTTATACGCAATAAGTACTCCTTAACACGAAATCCGGAACGTTTACATCTTATATTACTAGGCTCGTCACCATCGTTACAAAATCGTGTGTAGTACTTGATGCTACTTTCGACAAACATCTGTCTCGGAACGCCCACTTCTCAAATTTACAAGCTAACATTCGCCCTCGGATCAACTTGTTACGCAGTTTGAAATGGAATAATTAGAGTTTTAGCATCAAACTCATTTTTTTATAAATATGAAGATTTTGTTCGCCCTGCTCTTCCGTATGACATGTCGCTTGCTTATCAGCTCTACAAAAGTTTTACGACAAGCTACAGGTTCTCGAATGTCATGTCTTAACGCTTTGCCAATTCACTGCAGATACGTATATCAACTCACGAGATCTACCATCGCACAACAATACAAACACTCTTATGTCATCTACACAGTCTCCACTCTCAATACATTCAAACTGCATATCATTCACTCATCCGATTGTTCATTAACTCTTAGACCAGACATCACCTTTACCACGTTAGTCTTATTCATCAATAGATTATCTTGCTACCCAAAAATGTCATCAGACCTCTGTTATCTATAAACCCCATCATCGCATTTATTGTCGCTATCCCTTAATTTACTGCATGTGACTTTATCAATGCTCTCTTTGTCCTTACCGAACTTTGTTCCAAATTTGTAAACTCTCTCTGAGCAGCCCAATAGAAGAATATTAACACCCTCGTCGCAACTAATATACTACGGCCCTTGTGTTCTTATCACCTGTATTTCACCTAATCATTTATATTCCATGTAATGTTAAAGCCTTCTTATGTTTGCGTAGGTAAACACAATAAACAACTAATGTAGTAATGCTGTAGTAATTCTCCAATGTCCTTAAGATGGCGGTCAGGTATGAATTAATTATAATATGTTGTCGAAAGTTGCCCTCTGGCGGACGCTTCCAGTACTACGTAGAAACTGATGACGTAGAAGGATAGAATTCAAGGTTGCGCTGATTCAGATTTTTTTTTACATGAAAGAAAAATTAAACGAATTAGTTCATAGTACTTCAGGAAGTGTGGTGTTATGTAATCTTGATGGGAGGTATGTGTAATAATTTTAATATGGGATTATTAATATAGATTATGGCTGAGATACAAGTAAGGAGTTAAGTGGGGAGAGAAAAAATGACATTTGAATGAAAAATTAATTGTAACTTGCTTATATACAATAATTATATGACTCCTTAACCTAATTCTGATACATAAAATAAATATATGAATATATGTAATATAATAAGATAAATTATAAATAATGAATAACATATAAGATAAACAATATATGTATATTATACATATGCAAAGTAAAATCACTCTAAGTTTAGGTATTCGTAAAAGTTTGTGTTATTTAAAATTGATATTCGTGGGAGTGTTAGAATATGGGAGGATAAAATTAGATTAACTAATTTGGTTAGTAGCATTTCCTCTACTAAGTGCCTGAAAAGTCCGATATACCGCGGGCTACTCGGTAACGGTATATGAAGAGTAGCACTATTCCAGGTTAGTTAAATGACTGGGATACCACGAGCTAAAATACGTTACACATAAGGGATGTAATTGTTTAAATACGATGCTGAGATATTTCTCGGAGTAAGTTCTAGCGTGGAGTGATGCAAGTCTTCGGGTGTTTCTGTCGAGGAGTTGTTTCTAGCAGTAGCAGGCAAAAATCTTGGAAAAGTACGATGAAGAGATGATGGTTTCTTTTGTAGTAATCGGAAGATTTTTATTAACACAAATAACATGAGAACTAGGGTTATAAAGATGAGCAGGTCAGTAATTCCTAAAAAGCTTTGAAACGCCGAAGATAATTCCATTGCTCTCACAGGCTTATAGCAAAATGGCAAATTTAACATTTTGTTTTGTTTGAGAACGTAAATTACGTAAATGGTGAGTATTAGTTGCCAAAGAAAAATGATTCCGGGAACAAACCAGTCATGTTCAAAGATAGGACGTTCAAATGATGTTTCAACCAATGAAAAAGGCGTTACATTCATGTGGCTAACAAATGAAATCCATAAATCATTCACTAATGTATTGGCATTAAAGAAAACATTGGGTTTGAATTTTTGTCCAACGAGAAATAAATCATTGTTTACAATCATTGCCGCAAATAAATGTAGAAGTTTAGGTTTTGATAAATCATTATCGAAGCAGGGAAAATTTTTATTTACAAAGAGATGCTGATTGACTTCCAATTTGATGTTACACGTAGAGTTATTTGTACAGCACCAAAATTCAAGTGATCAGGTAATGAGAGGTTGGTTGGGATACTATTATTCCATAGGGTAACAAATTTTGGAGGGTGAGTTAATAAGTATTGGTGGTAATCTAATTCCATTATTTGAACTGTTGTGACTAATTCACATCGAAAATCGCAAGTAGAAGTAATATCCCTTACAGTTGGTCCTCTATATCCATGCGTAATACATTTTGTTTGGCGAGAATTTGTAATAACGTGGTAGGGAATTTTACATAAACGAATAGTTCGAAACTGGCAACTAAGCATATCAGATCCTGTTATGGGAATTATAGTCTTTTTGTTTGAACAGCTACAATAGCAGGTTCCAAATTGACGACACATGTCTGGTTTCTAATTGCGAACGGTATACTTCTTACAGAAAAAAATTCAAAGCTAGAATCTTTTTCCAGAATAGGAATTTTCAGTTGCAAAAATATGTAATTTTCTGTTATAGAGCATGACAGCGTTGAAATAGTGTAATAAATTTCTAATAAGTTTCTATCAATGGCTAAAACGAACCCAGATTTAATAGGAGTAGATTCTAACTGCTAATAGTTGTGCATCAAGAACATCATATGGTATAGTATTGGCATTGAGTTTGCCATCTCTACAGCTTTCTACTAATAAATCATATTTATAAATTTCTAAAAATTTCAAAAATTGTGCCGTGATTTCATAAAGTTCGGAGAGAAAAGCATACGATTCAGCCGTCACTTTAGAGTCTAGCGTGTTAAGAGATTTGCCTAATCTTTTCTCTTGTTCTACAATGTATTGGGAAAAATTTCTAATTCTCTGGAAGTTGTTTTGAATTTGAGCCTGAAAATTTGAAAGATCTTGAGATGAGTTCTGTAAGAATATGTTATTTTTCATTAATTGCTTTTGAACTTGCAATACAGTTTCTTCTAACTTTTCTTTCTTTTGATGCAAAGCATCTACAGTTGATGAGTCAGCTACATCACAACAATATCCTAGAAGATTGCCAATAAAACCCAATAATGCTCTCTTAGATTTCTTAGGTGCTGGCTTATGAAACATAGGTTTCGGTATATGCAAAAAAAAATTTCAAAATATGATCGTGTAATTGTTTAAGCTTATCTGCGGCTTTACATACACGTACATCAATGTGATAATACTTTTGTGTATTGCAGTGTAAAAATTTATACAACGTAGAAGAGTTTAATTTCTCCGGGAACACAAAACTGATATTGAAAGTTAATGGTACTGAGTGTTGATAGGTGACCATATTACTTAACTTTTTAAAATAAAATCCAGACGAAATACTGAATTCTAAAGTTGTTACTGTAGTGACAGAAGTTATCGTCACAAACAGCAGAATTTGATATTTTGCCTGCAACAAAGTGAGAAAAGTGGCACATTAGAATAGAAATCATGCCTAGTTCTACAATTAAATATAGATTTGAAGCAGTATTCTTGTGTTTACTTCTTAACTTCATGGTGAAGAGCTATGAGCAATAATAAAAGAATATTAAAATTATTTACTATATACAGCACTAGAAACATCCAAGTGCTTCTTTCCCTTATTTTGTCTAATATGTACATATAATTTTTATTTATTTATTTATTTATTTATTTCAATGTTACTTGAAGGTTCACTGACAGTGAAAAAAACGACCAACAAAAGGTCAAGAAAGAATATGAAACATATTCAAGGAATACTTGTCATGCAACCCACTACTCAAACACAATAAATAATACTCAAAATGAAAGGACTATAAAAATATCCCACAGAAACTAAAATGTAGTTTCTAAATTATCAAAAATAGAATATCAATACTTCACTATACATTACCAATGTATCGTAATAATACGATTAGCTATTCACTCATATGCTGAAGCTCACTTTTTTACACCACAGGAAAATATTCCTGCATCAAATGTTGGTAGATTCGTTTATTCTGTACATTGTAAACACAAAAAAATAATTTTAGCTATGGAATCCAAATTTTTCTCCAAGAAATTTCTCACAGTTCTTAAGACTATGTGACATGCTGGTGTTTTAGGATATAAAAATGCACCTGTTGAAATGGTGGGCAATGCAACTGCACGAAAATCGTTGTTCAAAACACTAAATAAGATTTTCTCGTAACAATACAGTAATGATTTGTTATTTTCACCTTTAGGTCCACAAGTGTGTATTACGTGTTTAGCTGGAAGATTGAAGCCTTCTGTAATTATGCACGAACCTTCTTTTAATTTCCCAATGCGTGCACATTCTTGAGTTAATTGTGGCCATGCTGCTAAGTGTATTGCCCTGTCTGCGCCCCCTAGGTAATAAATCCGTGTTGCTTGGGTTTACATTGGCATCGCCCTGGAGTTCTACAATGCTTCCATGGTACAAAGGTACTTTAGAATTGATCTCAGTGTTCACACCAAATTTTTAAGGAACTTTAGGTGCATTATGTAGCGTACGTCTTGCTGTGACATCCCAAGCCGATAAATGGAGCATAGAAATGGCATTAACGATATTTAGGCACGTGTAATTGTCAGTTTGATCATCTTTTTCTTCCTTTCCCTCTTTCCTTCCAGTGAATTCAATAATAAACCTAGATGTTGGTAAGCCTGTTTCGTCTTCATCATTCCGCGGAGACAGCTGATTCCGTTCCTCCTCATCTTCTGTACAGTTCTCTTCAGGGGGTACGTTCTCTCCTTGAATGGTTGAGTCTCTGGCTTCAATATCGTCACTGGTGGGAGGCTTCTTGCGTTGATGGTCGTGATCTCCTAACTCGTCCAGAGGCGACGGAGGGTAATATTTCTTAAGACGGTCAACCGTAATGGAGTCTAATTTCTGTCTTCCTGTGCCAGTAGTGAATTTAACGAAGTAACTATTTTCGTTATTTTTGCCCTGTATCTCACCTGGTCTAATGTATTTTCCAGTGAAAGCACGTTTCTGGCCCCGTTTCATATTATCTACATATATCCAAACAATATCTCCTTTCTGAAATTGCACTTGTTTATGACGCTTGTCATATGATTTTGCAGAAGTTTGGAACCTTTTGAATAATTTTTCAGCAGCCTGCTCTCGAATATCATTAAGATGAGATAGCCTGGCTGCGTTGTCTTGAAATTGACAGTATATGTCAAACATAGCTTGATGTATTAACCTTGGTTTGAAACCATGGAGTAATTCAAAACTGGAGTGTCCCATACTTGTGTTAATGGAAATATTATGGCTAAATGTAACCTTGGGAAGTAACTCCACCCAGTTTCCTGAATTATCTGGGTCAATATTGAGCTTCAATTTTTGTTCCAAATTACGTATTGGTACCTCAGCAAGCCCAATAGAAAAATGTGCTTTCACATCTGCAAATTTCAACGTAACACCACAAATATTGTACAATTCCTTAAATATAGCGCTTGTAAAAGCAGCTGCTCTGTCTATGCAGACTTCATAAAATAACCCATATTTTAAAATGCCATTAAAAAGGAATGATGCCAAAGTATTGGCAGTGGTGTCCGGAATACTAGCTGTTATAAAAAATCTTGTGGCTTCATCCACACAGACTACAAAATATTTGTGTTTCAAAATATTGTTAGTGCAGTAAGGCCCAGCTAGATCTAAATAGAGTCGGTAAAAGGGCATAACACTAGGGTGAGTTTGCAGCTTACCATAACTCAAACCAACTCTTTTCTTTAACATTTGGCAGTGAAGGCATTCTCTACAGCGTCTATATACAAAGCGTTTCATGTCAGGAAAATATACACTGTTAACTAATAATTTGTATGTTTTACTAAAAGCAGAGTGATTGGCTCCCAAAATCCCCTCATGACACTTCTTAAAAACTGTTTCCCGCAATGACAAAGGAATGGCAAGCAAGTAGTTCATACCCATAGGTGTTTTATTTTTTCTGTAAAGAATGTTATTGCGCAATTCATAACAGGAAGCTTGTCTTTCATACTGATTGTCTTTAGATTTGCCCTCAAGCCAGTCAATAATGTGCTTAAGAACATTATCTTTTCTCTGAGCTTCGCTAATATTAATATCGGTGTTATCTTCTAGAAAAAAACACAGGGATCCTCTGAACTTAACTTTTCATCTTCGAGATCTCTTTTATTGAAAGCGAAACGACTGATATTATCGGATTCTATATTGGCGGTTCCTGAGACATGGGATATCGTAAAGTCAAATTGTTCTAGTTGAGAAAGCCACCGAGCTAGCTTGCCACTAACATTTTTAGATTGTTTTAGAAACGTAATCGCTCTACAGTCCGTTTTTAGAAAAAAATGTCTTCCGATGAGCCAGTAACGAAAAGAACGTAGTGCATACAGCACCCCAAGAAGCTCAATCTCATATATAGAGTAATTTTTTTCTGTGGCGTTTAGAGACCGGGAACAATACCCAATAGTAACTAATTCACTGTCAGGGTTATCATCAATTGGTTGCTTAGCAACGGCCCACACCCCAGATTTACATCCATCCGTTTACAGAAATTACGGTCTTTTGGGGTGATAGTTCATTAAAGTTGGTGAATTTAGTATTGATTCTTTGAGTTTTTCAAAAGCATCCTGTTGTGGCTTTTTCCAGCTATATTTAGCATCACGCTTAAGTAACTGTAAGGGAGGAGCTGAAATTTCACTGAAATTCTTTACAAATCGTCTCACAAAACTACAAGTGCCGAAAAATGACTTGAGTTGTTTCTTAGTTTTAGGACGTTTGTAACATTTTATAGTGTCAATCCCTTTGTCAGAAAAAGAAATACTATATTTATTTACTTAATGTCCAAGAACAACTACAGAAGTCTGTGCAAACTTGGTTTTCTTTGGAGACAATTTTAAACCTCGCTTGCGAAAAGCATCAAAAAGTAATGTGCATAATTCTAACATTGCCGGTATGGTGTCAGCTACTATAAAATAGTCATCTAGATAAATCAGTATATGGGGCGATGGAATATCGGCTAATGCCAGTTTTATGAGCTGGTTCAACGCCGCAGAAGAACAAAGTAATCCCTGGGGAACCACATTATAATGAAAGGATCCCTCCCCCGGAACAGAGAATGCTGTGATTGGTTTGCTATCTTCTGTGATGCGGATTTGGAAGAAGGCATCTTTTTGACGTTACAATAAATTTCTTTCCAGAAACACGATTTAACACGTCCTCCATGCTAGGAATCGGAAAGGAATCCACCCTACACTGGAAATTTATAACTCGAAAATCAGAAACAAAACGATAATCACCTGTTCGTTTTTTAACTAAGAGAATGGGTGAGTTCCATGGGGATATAGTTCTTAAAATGATCCCTCTTTGTAATAAATTGTCCAGCTTTTTTTAAGTACAGCGCGCAAATGATGCGGTATAGGTAGGGCTGGTTTGCAAATAGGCGTGTGGTCTTTGAGCTGGATTTGATATTCATAATCGTTAGCAAAAGAAAAATCTTGATGGTGCCACATAAAACTATCACTACAACGATAAGCGAGATCATAAAATTTCTCTTTATCACTTTCAGAAAGGTCGGGGTTAACCTGAATATGTGACCTTTCAAACAGTTTTCTTTTTTCTAAAATTTCGGGTGACAATTCCTCCTGAATTTGACCTACTAGATAAGCAGAGGCTTTCTCTGATATTTCTTCAAATTCTTCGGCTAACCCTATTTATTGACCCTCGTTTAACGTTATGTCTTTAATAGTAGGATTCGTAATCCATACACAAGGCTGAGATGGTGACCACACACAAAAAGGAACAAAAATTTCTAATTTATTCTGCAAAGAATTATTTGGCACTAAAAGGTTCTTATTCACTCGTATGTCGTCACGTTTAGTGAAAGAAACTCGAGTATGCGTTTTCGGTGGGAGCTCTATTCGTTGTTACTACGTGGAAGCTGGTTTAGAGCTGGTTTCCCAAATCTATTAACTGAAAAAAATATTGTTTTGAAAATCCAGGAAAACATTATGGGATGTTAAAAAATCCTGACCAAGCAAGGGCTTAAAGGGAAACCGAGGAATTATTCTGAACGGATGCGTAAAGCTCTTCTTCCCTATGAAGAAACGAAACAAAACAATATGAGATACTTCAATTGTGTTGCCCGTCACTCCCTTTAATTTTGTAGTAATTGCTATTTTCTTTGCTCCTTTAGGAACTAAATTTTCAGGGAGACAAGAAACTTGTGATCCTGAGTCGATTAACAATAAAGTGTACACGCTCCCTGCTCTAATATTAATGTATGGGAGTTATGATTCCTTGAATATAGGGACTTGTAACACAGAATGACGAATAGTTGTGTCCCGACCAACTATTCCGTTTCTTCGTTTAAAAATTCGCGACAATCTCGGGCTAATGATTTAATCCTTGGCAGCGCCAACAAACAATAGGAGAACGTGGTGGTTTAGAAGTCCCCGCAGCGGGGCTTGAACCCTGGTCACTCGAGTTGTCAATTGCGTTACCCCTGTCACCATTACTCCCTTGATTTTGAGCATAATTGTTGTAGTAGCGAGCTTGGATTCCTTCTCTACTTCGGCCTCTTCTTACTCTGTTATTACCACGAAAAGATGAACTTGCATTTCCTGTGTTTGTCGATTGACCTTGATTTGCAGGGAGAGACGTAATATTTAAAGAAAGTTTCTCTAACTGTTGCTGCATTTTCATCAGTGCATTGAAGTCAGGGACCTGAGAATTTACATGCGCGTCAGCATTTTTTGAGCAGAAATTTTCTCAACAGCTCTGGACTGTGTGGTAGGCTGAGAGCAAGAATGCGTATTCATCGGGTCAACATTCGTATTACTAGACACTAATGAAGACTGCAATATTGACGAATTACGCTTAATGTATTTCTCAATGGTTTTCCGTTCTAATAAGATTTTTGTTTTTTCCTCAGTTATTAAGTCTGATATCAGTTTTTCAACTGAATCATATTCCTTGCGAATAACGGCCCTAAAATACTCAGGTTGCAACCCTTCTATGATTAATTGTGTTTGTTTCGCTCGGGGGGGGGCTTGAGGTCTATCCTCAAAATGAGGTTGAATTTAGAATAAACATAATCAGATATACTCTCAGTTTCTCCTTGTTCGCGAGCACGCATTTCACTTTCTGTCAACTGAGGCATGGTGTTGCTCCCAAAAACTTCTATTAATTTCGCTTTGAACTCATCGTAAGTCCAATTGGCAAATTCGGTTTTTTTGGAAGTATTGTCCATCCAAAATTCAGCCGGACCCTTCATCAATGTACATAGGATTAGCTTTTTTCTTATGCCTGTGCAATTATTGATGGAGGCAATAGCCTCGTATTTCTGCAAATACCGCGTGATATTTTCTCCTAATTTAGCATAAAACTAGCAGCGTTCACCCCGCTTCGCTGCGGTCACCCCGGAACGCAATAAACTTTGTTACTTAGATAATTTTTACTTTTTCGCTTTCAAGTGATATGATAAAAACCATAGAAGATTGCAGTAAATCTTAACATTATATCGCCTGTCATTTATGTTAACCCGCCCCGCTTCGCTGCGGTCATCCCGGTGCTGGCATATTGTAAAAGTGTCTGTAAAAATAAGCAAATCAATTAAAAAATTTTAAACAGAAGATTCAAGCTATTTTCCGCTGTATATCGCCTGTCATTTATGTTAACCCGCCGAGTGATTTGGTCATGCGGGTTGCATATAAATACGTTTATTTTTACCTATGATGAACTAATAACAAAGGATTTGTGGACACCTGAATGGTCAATTATCTCAAGACACTGGTAATTAAAAATTAAAGTGATATGATAAAAAACATCTAGGGTCCAAATCCTAACAACCCCCCAAAAATGAAAGAAATTGGTTCAGCCGTATTAGCGTGATGAGCGGACAAAAAATTGTACGTTCTCTTTTATATATATAGATGGTTCGGGCCTTACTATCGTATGAATCGAGGTTAATGAACCCTCTACATTCTCACTATTATTCTGGGCCATGTTTAAACTGTCCGGTGTGAAAGAATAAGAAATACTTGAAACTGGGGTAGATAAATGCAAATTGTCTTTAAGATTGGTATAAAAATTTATAGTAACTTGAATGGCAATCGATGATGAACAAATTATAGGTTCAAAGTACTGCGTAGTGGAAATATCGTTTAGATCATCAAATGCTGTAGATAATGTTCAGCTAATAATCGAAACATGCAGAAAATGCACATAAAATCAGTGTCAACACAACATACTTGAAGTTAAAATAAACCCAATCTTTGCGTCACTTCAAAAAAATAAATAATAAGAAAGATATGGTTTGATGTAACAGAATTGTAAGAAAATGATATGATAAAAATCGATGGATTGACGTTAATTTAAAAGTCTTATGGTTCGGAATTTATAATAACAATGTCTCACAGAAGCTGCATTTTATATTAGGAGAAACAAATTCCTAAATGCTAGGCAAAGGCCTCAAAAATCTTCACAAAGTAAAGGTCCACATCTCCACCATCTTGCTGTATTGTACTGTGCGGTTGCTACCACAGTTATTTGCTCAATTATCAGTTCTTTACTGAATGTGGGGATAGTACTTCGCATGGCAAGAGAGAAAGTACGTGGGGATCTGAGCAGTATAGCGCTGAAGTAATTAATTGGGGATGAATGAAATGAAATGCATGTTTTCTAATAGAATAAATTACAGAGACGCAAAGGTTAGGAAAGGAAAGGGTTTTACTGTACCTCAGCCATTCCGATATAACGAGCATCTTCAAATATCGGGTGAAGCCTTATCCTCCAATTCGTTGAGTGTTTCCGTCTGGTATCGATCCCGGACCTCACGTTCGAGAGTGAAGAACCTCTCGACCTCAGGGCAACAGCTCCCAGATGTCCTGGCCTCTTCTGAATGACACCTCTGTCATGCAGTGGTTGGTGAGGGCCCAGGCGTGCCGACCGTCTCTCAATTGCTGCTACGACGACTATTCTGAATAGGGGTCCAAAGTGTGTTTCTGGCGGCTTCTGTCATACTTCTCACCTGGAGGGTCCCGTGTCCCCTGGTTTTGTTCTACTTCCTTGCCTTCGCTTCTTCCTGGTGATCCGCACGTGGGTGACTAGCTCATCACAATTATCTTGGCCAGTACGGAAGTTTGTTAATTGCTGAAACGGCGTGTCTGTTTGTTTTGAAGAAGTTACGGAAACTAGGAAGAGAATGGTAAGCATGAATTTGTATTGGATGAGGTGACAACATAGGAAAGTCTCTTCTTTATTATTTAATAATTACAATTTCTTGTTTGAAAAACAAAATAACAACATACAGGGAGAATTGAAAAAAGGTGCTAAGCCTGATATCCTCTACAATAGTTAAAATTTTGATACACATCTCCAAACACCTACAAGTAAATTGGTGCTCATGACCCCAGATAAGGCGTTACTTTCTGCAACCCGCCCATCCTTTGATGCGAATGAAAAAAAAATAAAAAGTAATATTAACGTTACAACGTTAGTGCAACGTTAACTTACAATTATCCGTAAAATGTAATTATTGAAACTTGAGAAGAAAGGAAATGGAATATCTGTGTTTCAAAAATAGTTTAAAATAAAATTAGCCCGAAGCTTCAGAGCAGACCACAATGTTTTAACTGAAATATCGATGTGTAACAGCTCCGCCAACTAACTAAACCATCGGCTTCACTAGCCATATCAGATTTTATGTGCATGATGAACACAAACTTGTTGTTAGTCGCCTAAATTGTTACACATCAACACTGTAAGAAAACTATTGCAGTTCAAAGACCTTATGTTATTTCTATTTTGAATTACTGAGTAATACTAAATAGATAAATAATATGTCTTAATTGCTCAGGCATAAACGTAACTACTATCACAAGTTTTAACTAACAGTAGTAACATTAGTTTAACATAAACCTGCTAACAAATCAGCATTAAGAAGTAATTAAATATCCATGTTAAATTGTGAATAGTTACAAATTATTAGTCACACTGCGTAGAAACTCTTGGAGTAACTTTCCATGTTAGGTTTTAACATATTGAAAACTCTTGGAATTACTTTTTATGTTAAATATTTACACATTCATTACTGGGCGTTCTTTTCCAAAGATTGTATAAGTTAATATTTTCAATAATATTTACTACATAAGCTACTAAATATTTGTCACTTTAATTTCAGGCTTTCACTTTAACTAATTTATTACATAATTTCTTTTGTATTTCATAATATTTGATTTCAGAAATTGCTTTTAATTGCATTAACTATTGCTTATAATTTACAGTCAAGAATATTGTAAAATTCTGTTCCATAGGGTAGAGCAAAATACGGTACATGGGAGATTGGGATTTCCCATTCCCCTTTTATTACAAAAGATCATCTTGAATACAAGTATCTTACAAAAAGTAAAGTTTCCTCCAATATCTTTGTAAGCAAGTGAAGGAACCCAATGACCAGGCGTCTTAGGGCTTTGTTGGTTAGGTTACTCCCAATGACGTGTGTTTTAGAGAGGACATGAATTTGTTGGTTAGGTGCCTCTCAAATTACCGAGCGTCTTAGAGAGGGAATGGATTAGGTTAGGTGCCTCTCAAATTGACCGAGCGTCTTAGAGAGGGCATGAACTTGGTTTGTTGTCTCTCAAATTGACCGAGCGTCTTAGAGAGGGAATGGATTAGGTTAGGTGCCTCTCAAATTGACCGAGCGTCTTAGAGAGGGAACGTAACTCAAGAATCAGGGGTCGCGGTGTAGTGTAAAATGTTCCCAACGACGAGGGGCCTTAGCGCTTTTGAAACTTTGATCAACCGTGAGAGATTGATATATATTAACGCGTGCTCTTCTCTTTTTATACCATAATGTTGCTGACTGCTCACCCCTGCGTCATTTGTCGAATATTAGCGATGATGGACGATTTCCTCTTCGTCGCTCTCGACTGTAGAGTTATTGTTTACTGCAAGCACGCGTAGGCACATGGTTACAGCATGATGTGGAGACATGTGGGAACCTTATAATATATTATTCACATATTACTATGTTAGGGTTACCAAGGGCACTAGAAGAGATTAAAAATCACCAAGCGATATGAATCGAGATACAGCTTTTCCGGGATTCACGGGAATTCACTTGATGATTTCTGCCCCGATGCGAGGAACGATTGGTTCTTCGACGCTGGCCCAAACTAACCTCATTATCACTACTTGTCCAAGATTCAGTGGAATCACTTTCTTCTACGTTCATCCGATGATGGTGATGATACTGGGATGCCTGCGTAATATCAATGAGAATTCCATCGCCGTTTGTATGAGCATCAACAGATTTCTCATTTGCAACAACAACATTTTCCTTGATAGAGTTCACTTCTTGCAATTCTCGAATCTGGTTATTGTGTTCATTTATTTGTACGGAGTGATCAATAACAATAGTTTCTACTTCTTCAATGGAATTTTGCATCTCAATGAGTCTACGTATAATTCTTTCAATTTTAAGGTCACTTTGTTCAATTCGTAGATTCGTCTCGTCGATTTAACCATCAAGTTGTTTCATTCGTGGGTTCATTCGATCACAAAAATCTTGCTTTAACTGTCCATCTGTTGGTCGATTTTATTATCAAGTTTGTTCATTCGTTCCTTTTGTTGATATCATGCGATCACGAAAATCTTCCTTTAATTGTTCCATCTGTTGACCAATTTTACAATCAGGTTCTTTAATGAGATCGGCGAGGTAAAAAAATGTCATTTCCTTGTTATCATTTGTGTTGCATTTCCAATGTGAAGACGACTCATTTTGTTATTTCTAAAAAAATTGTGCCACTCCTTAATAAAATATACTCCGTTTCAGGGGCGGATCCAGGACCGACTTCTGGTGGATTGTCATACTGCAACTTTTAAGGGCTCCAAACTTTGGGATGTGTTTTATTTATATATATATAAAATAAGAAAGTTTCTTCTTTTGAGGGGCGATCGCCCCGATCACTCCCCCTGGATCCAGCACTAAGTAGCCTTAAAGCCAATCTGCAGACATGGAATTTATTATTTAGGAGATCGTCTACTTAACTTCATACGAATCTCCTAACATCCTGGAGGGAAACCACCAAATTTATATAACGACCAAAACTCAAAACCGAATAATGTTCTGAATGAATCACCAATTTATATATAATTAACGTCGTTACTCAAAGGTCCTCAGTTTGTATATTTATATAAGCAGGGCTACGGCAAATCAATATAAAACATTTTACGTACTGTATTTAAATATGACCTTTTATTAGATCACATAACAAATTAATCAGGTACGCTCCGTAGAACTGTTCACGTAGCTTCCACAAGATGGACCCGAAATTACATCTATTTATCTTTTTGTTGCTATGACAACCAAATGCACATCGTCGAATTACTATATTAACAAAATAGCAACATATATCAACTGAAAGAGAAATTACATCTATATCTTTTTTTCATATTCTTCTTCTTTTCTTAAACAGTTTGTGCATAATTTAAAAGTAAATTCTGCTCACAAATACAAATAAAGATTGAAATACAAGTATCTTTGTAAATATACTATCCTGCAGAAAACATGCATAAACTTATGTGGCAGAGAATACTCCATGTCAACTTAAGTTGTGTATTCAACACAATATTTTGCTTTTCCTGAACACCAAATATCGATATAAATAAAACATATATGATGTAAAGTGAGTATAGGGCACCTCATGGTGGAAAGACTACAAGGTGGATGCAATGCAGTGCTACATTCTTGTCGCTCTGGCGCATGACGTCATTTTGGTCGCAGACGTGGCCAGCGAGAGTCATATGAACTTCTAACAAGCGCTTGCTCGCTGGTATGTTACACGCAAACTTCTCTTTTATTTATAGTGATCTTCAACAAAGTAAAAATTTTAGTACAAACAATAATTATATAAGCGTAATGCAATCAATGCTTAAGCTAAGTGAATTTCAAAGGAAGATATTTACAACAGCAAAAGAAACAGCAATATCAGTTCATAAATTTATTAAACAACTTAGAAGCTTGAACAAGCCAATATTACTCACTACATTTTCTGCTTTTTCTTTCTTTTCTTTTCTTTCTTTCCTTCTTTTCTTTTTTAAACATCTAAAGTAATACACTCGAGTATGTATAGGCCTGAATAATCTATAACACAGTGTGTCGTTAATGCATTTCATTATGCTCAAGTATATTTTCATAACACATTGATCGATTTTGATTTACTATTATTATTATTTTGCTTGGAAGAGAATTCTTTACTGATCACTCCATATAAATTCTGAGAATATCTCAAGGGAGAATTCGTGGTTTTCGTAAACAGAAATGCACGTACGTATATTTTCGTTATGCTTGGACAGTTTTTTTAAGATGTTGCTCCGACGTAAGTTTCGTCAGAATCTCAGGGAAGGTTAAAAGCTTTATTGAGCAGGAACGCACGTATTTAATATTTTAAACATCGTTTTTATTTTTGATTTATAAAAAAATCATCTTATTTGAAGTCGCTGATCGCTTATTTATAGAATTTGTATTTAAACAAAAGGTTTGGTGAAACTGACAGTTCTCTGAATATTAGTGTCAAAATTTACGCCATAACAAACTGTATTATTAAACATTTGTACGAAATAAAACGTTACATATACTATTGTGTTCTAAAAATATATAGAAATAAACATGTACAGTATATACAAAGCACCTCAAACAATGAAATTGGAACTTGACTATTTCAAGCAAGAAACAAAGTACTAGGCGTAGGTGAAGACGATGTAGGGGTGTTACAGCTAGACTAGAAATCATATAAACCATAAAATTATATAATTTTCTTAATTTTCTTGATAAGTTTTCTCTTTTCTGTCCCATGGACTAAAGAAGACAAAAGATAAATGCAAGTGAATGATTATGTGGAATTTAGTGGAATGAGAATGCGGGAGTAGTATACAACGAGAAACTCACGGACACGATGCTGTCCACCACAAACTCACTTCACCGAGAAAAGGAACAGTATCCCTTGCACCAGAGGTGAGCCTTCTGCCACTGAGCCACCGTGCTTCTTTGATTGCTTGGGAATCTACCATATTTTTAAATTTACTGCAGTCATTCTTATTTTTTAATTCTAGGGGGGCTAAATATGTTCATGTAATTATCCAAAGTTTGATTAAAATGAACAAAAATTTTAAAATATGAGTATAAAAATGTCCCGACAATGTCGCCCTGACGTGGTAGGTAGATACTTGATTCTCTTGATCTAATACATTGTTATATAACTTTGTAACCGTTAATCGTTATTACGAACCTTCCATTCGTTAGTTAATTTGAAGTGCAACGTCCCGTTTTAGCACCGAGGCTACAGGGAATGGAAACCTCCAGAATGAAATGGGACCTGAACTACTTTAACGCGTTCAATGCTCTCCATTTGCGTAACTCGAGGGAGGTAAGCGTCCTAGATCATCGTGCCTCCCTTTTCGAGTTGCATGCCTGCCTCTGTGCGGAAAATTTGTCTCAATATCTTATGTAGAAGGAAATGATGATAGAAATGATAACCTCTGTCGGTTCCCCTCCCTCATGATTTCGAATCCGGGTCTTTTCTCAAAGTTCGTCTTTTTAAATCGTACTATTGGATTTTTGTATGCAGAATCAACACAAGCTACTGTAGCCCTATATACTACTATTACATACTATTAGTACTAAAAAGAAACTACATAATGAAATCGCTTTTTTATAATTTCATTTAACATTGCATTTATTTATTACTTTTATGTAAAACTTACCATATTTTGTCCTGTCGCCTGCAAGCTAAAATCCTTTTCTGGAGACATTCCCCCTCTTTTTGGAGAAATCTAAAGTATTTTATATTAGCTCCCTTACTTTTTCTGTAATAATTACTACAGCCGTACACTGCATAGTTAGGTATTCTCGATTTCATTTAGAACAACAAACAATTTCCACTTGTCACTTAAATCCGCGCCTTTTCCCGTTGTCTCTTGCAAACCAGATGACGTGACAGCCACGACAGCGCTCCAGGCGACATGCGCATGCAACCACCTTGTAGTCTTTCCACCATGGGGCACCTTATAGGCCAATGTTTCTCAACCTAATTCCTTAACTGTCCCCATTTTTTCACATCCCCTTCCCAGCGACCCCCTTATATTTTCTGGTTTGTAATAAGCTTATGTGTGATTTTAAATATACTTATTGATCTAAGGATATTATTCATTTCTATAATAGTAGAATCCACTTCTTGTATATAGTGGATACAGTAACTTCCCTAAAAGCTAATGGATTAAAACCAAATTTGACTAGTTCATTCATATTACAAATATCGACTCCGATACATCATACTGTTTCAGAATGGAGGTTGTTTAAAAGATTTAAATCTTCATAGCTCCTTTAATTTTGTGTCATATTACACAATGCTCAGGTACCTTTTCTGTTATTTCAATACATTGTTCTCGTGAGCTTCATGTAACTCTTCCATTTGAATTGATTTTTAAACAACTCTGCACCTGTTGAAAATGTTTAGTAGACCTATTTTTTGTGGTTTTTAACAGTATGTGTAAAAATAAAAGTATGTTTATCAGAACACTATTCAAAATAACATTCAAGAATATGTTCCCGTATTAGATTCTTATTTTATTTATCTCTTTCGCTTATTTTCGCGACCATCAGGTTGAGAAACCATGCTTTAGATAACAATGTGAAATGACGGGAACAATTAGACTTAATTTTTAGACTTAACTGGTGTGAGTCATTTAAGGACACCCACCTCCCTGACTTCTATAGAAAATTTAAAATCTGCTTGATATTGCAAATTGTGTTTCAGGTAGAGACTAATACTAACTCCGGCGATACTAATGTCATATTTGGTGCCTTCCATTTCAACTCAGGCAGAAAAATATAAAATTGTACCATCACCATCTCAGATATTGTTGAAACTTTTTTTTATAGCAACTAGGCACGTTTTTAAGAGAACCATATTTTTTTGTTTTGCCGAAAAAAATTTTCCCGACAAGTAATGGGCCATCAAAGACGGGGAGTACAATTTATGAATTGTAGAAGACATGGAAAATGGTCAACTTCGGAGCCTCACCATTCGGCTATGGAGACAGGTAGAGTTATAATTCTTGTTGTGGTATGTACATAGAGATATAAATAAACTATATTTTATTATAGTTTGGTTTGCGCATGCGTATCTTTCTGTACATAAATTAACAAATGAACGTCAATTTATCTGAAAAGTCGAAGTTTGCGAATTTTTTCGAGCACTTCCGGTTCGAATTTTAAAATTCTGTTTTCACGGTTGGTAAGACCTGGTTACCCGCTTTCCGAAATAAACTTTTGTATCGCTTCTGTGTGCAACCGTTTTGTTGCCAAAAATTCGAGAAATTGTAAAATTTTCAAAAATCGCAATTTTTGGGAGCCATTTCCTCGAAAATACCATCCTTCAAAATTCTGAAATTTTGTCAGATGGTTCAACTTTACATGAATAATAAACACACCAAACACCATTCTCGACCAATGCTTCATGAATTAACTGCAGCCTATTAAATTAGCGAAGTTTCGTTAACTTTCATGTCACAGTTAGCAACACCAGGAACAATAAAAGTGCAATGATTTGATGATGTTTGTGGTTTACATTCATTAAATGAAGAATGAAAAGTTTTCTTGACTGTTTTGTTTTTATTATTTTGATCAAAAAGGCTCTCTGAAATAGTAAAGTGAGACTCACCCTACTCCTCCGTTTTCTTAAACCGAAAAAATCTGAGGTGCAAATTTCAAGTTCACTTACTTAAAATGATCTTCGGAAACTAAATTTCACTTTTTTTAATTTTTTTTTTAAATTTTTTTTATATGGACCAATCATTTGCTTGATTGGTGTCTTCTTCGCTAATAGCATGGAACCGTGCAGGTACTACAATAGATGTTGGGTCACTCACAACTCGTGCATTAGTGGATCTAGGGGAAGAAACTTTTTTATTTTATATATAAATAAGACCGATCTCAGAGTTTGGAGCTCGTAGCTCTAAGTAGCAGTATAACCCCCCAGTAGATAGGGGTCACTTGGGGCTGCGCATGCGCAAATCCTCGACGCTGATTGGCTGGCGCAGGTCATGTGAAACCGCCACGCCCATTGACGCTGATTGGCTGGCCACGCCCCTTGACGCTGATTGGTCGGTGCAGGCCACGCCCCCGGCCACGCCCCTTGACGCTGATTGGCCACGCTCTTTTACGACCTCCTATCTACTGCGCTGACTGGCTGGCAGCGGACACCGCCCCGTTCACGCCGATTGGCTGGCGCGGGACCCCCGCCGATTGGCTGGCGTCGGACCTCGCCCCCTTAACGCTGATTGGTCACGCTCTTTTATGACCGCCATTTTAGGAGTATCTACTGCGCTGACTGGGTGGCGGAGGACCCTCGCCTATTGGCTGGCGCAGGACCCTCCCTCTGTACGCCGATTGGCGGACCACGCGCACGGTCTTTTAGGAGGAGTATCGCACTGATTGGTCGGCGCCGGGCACCGCGCACATGCCACATTGTAGTGGAGAATACGAACACAAAGCATACTCACATTACATAAGATTCGTTCCCTTTTACGACCACTTTACGAACACAAGCAGATCAGATATCACATTCTCCATTCACCTATTTAACGCAGCACATATTACATAAGACTCGTTCCCTTTTATGAGCACTCTTTTTAAACATAGCAGAGAATAATGGGGGAGTATTCGCCCTCCATTTTGAGACCAATTTTTGACCTACTGCGCATATGCGCAAAACTGTTCCGATTCCGCCGGAGCAGAACTGTCGTTCTATTTATCAATGGTACCAGAACACACATACACACAGCAGACCGCAGACTGTTCCAGTTCAGGAGCAGATTACGGCTATGCGAAGAAACATAAAATAAGACATAACACCCCCGTTCTCTTTTACGAGCACTTTATAGCAACATAATACAGGGGAGAATAAAAAAATAACAACACACACACACACACAGCAGACCGCAGACTGTTCCAGTTCAGGAGCAGATTACGGCTATGCACAGAAACATAAAATAAGACATAACACCCCGTTCTCTTTTACAAGCACTTTATAGCAACATAATAGAGCAGACCGCAGATTGTTCCAGTTCAGGAGCAGACTACGGCTATGCGCAGAAACATAAAATAGGACATAACACCCCCGTTCTCTTTTACGAGCACTTTATAGCAACATAATGGAGCAGACCGCAGATTGTTCCAGTTCAGGAGCAGACTACGGCTATGCGCAGAAACATAAAATAAGACATAACACCACCGTTCTCTTTTACGAGCACTTTATAGCAACATAATAGAGCAGAGAATAAAAAAATAACAACACACACACACACACACACTTGATTGCTTATGTGCAGTAAAATTAAATTTCCAATTAATTACACATTGCACGCATGCGCACAAAAATTACACTAGACTACAGACTGTCCCAGTTGCAGTTGTGGTCCCTGTTCAATACAGCAGACTACATGCAACAAGCAGGTCATAAAAGACTATGACCTATTTTTCATCCCCTAAATAACATAGTATACACCCACACTTGGTTGCGTATGCCAAATCCGATTTAGTACAAATAACACGCATGCTCAGAAACATTTATATTTCCGATTCGACCATGCTGGTAAAGAATACCACACTTATTTCTACCTGGGTCTTATAGTTTATGTGGGATACCCCCTTTCTATGACAATTTTAACCGCTTTGGATGAAACTCGGTATACAGGGGTTTTCGGCCATGCTGATTACGAATATCATACTTTTTTTTTTACCTGGGTCTTATGGTTCATGTGGGATACGCCCTTTCTATGACAATTTTAACCGATTTGGATGAAACTCGGCATATGGGGGTTTTCGACCATGCTGAGTACGAATATCATACTTATTTTTTAACTGGGTCCTATAGTTTTTGCGGCATACGCCCTTTCTATGACAATTTTATCCAATTTGGATGAAACTCGGCATATGGGGGTTTTCAGACATGCTGATTACCAATACCACACCTACATTTACCTGGGTCTTATAGTTTATGAGGGATACGTCGATTGTATGACACTTAAAACCTAATAACTCAAAAACGGATCCACATATTGAGGTCGTGTTTCCACATTTAGTAACGGGTCACCAGCAACCACAAGTTCCAAAATAATGACCATCGAGGTCAAAGGTCTACCTACTTAAAACCTAATAACTCGAAAACGGATCCATATATTGAGATGGTGTTTCCAAGTCTGGTAATTGGTCATCAGGTACTACAAATTCCAAAACATTGACCATCGAGGTCAAAGGTCAACCTACTTAAAACCTAATAACTCGAAAACGGATCCACATATTGAGATGCTGTTTCCAAATCTAGTAATACGTCATCAGCTACTACAAGTTCCAAAATAGTGGCCATCGAGGTCAAAGGTCAACATACTTAAAACCTAATAACTCTTAAACGGATCCACATATTGAGGTGCTGTTTCCAAATCTAGTAACTAGTCATCAACTACTACAAGTTCCAAAATCATGACAATCAAGGTCAAAGGTCAACATACTTAAAACCTAATAACTCAAAAACGGATCCACATATTGAGATGCTGTTTCCAAATCTAGTAATAGGTCATCAGGTACTACAAGTTCCATAATAATGACCATCGAGGTCAAAGGTCAACATACTTAAAACCTAATCACTCGAAAACGGAGCCACATGTTGAGATGCTGTTTCCAAATCTAGTAATACTTCATCAGCTACTACAAGTTCCAAAATCATGACCATCGAGGTCAAAGGTCAACATACTTAAAACCTAATAACACGAAAACTGAGCCACATATTGAGATGCCGTTTCCACATTGAGTAATAGGTCATCAGGTACCACAAATCCCAAAATAGTGGCCATCGAGGTCAAAGGTCAACATACTTAAAACCTAATCACTCTTAAATGGATCCACATATTGAAATGCTGTTTCCACATTTAGTAATTGGTCATCAGTTACTACAAGTTCCAAAATCATGACCATCGAGGTCAAAGGTCAACATACTTAAAACCTAATAACACGAAAACTGAGCCAAATATCGAAGTGGTGTTTTCCCATCTAGTAATTGGTCATCAGGTACTACATGTTCCAAAATAATGATCATCGAGGTCAAAGGTCAACCTACTTAAAACCTAATAACTCGTAAACGGAGCCAAATATCGAAGTGGTGTTTCCCCATTTACTAATTGGTCATCAGGTACTACACGTTCCAAAATCATGATCATCGAGGTCAAATGTCAAGATACTTAAAACATAATAACACGAAAACTGCGCCAAATATCGAAGTGATGTTTCCACATCTAGTAATTGGCCATTAGGTACTACATGTTCCAAAATAATGATCATCGAGGTCAAAGGTCAACCTACTTAAAACCTAATAACTCGTAAACGGAGCCACATATTGAGATGGTCTTTCCACATTTAGTAATTGGTCACCAGTAACTACATGTTCCAAAAATACTGACCATCGAGGTCAAAGGTCAAACTCGAAAACGAAGCAACATATTGAGGGGCGGTTTCCACATTTTAGTGACAGCTCATCAACTACTACATGTCCTAAAGTTACTTCCCACGGAGGTCAAAAATCAGACTAGTAAACGAAGCAACATTTTGAGGTGCTGTTTCCACATTTAGTAATTGGTCACCAGCAACTACATGCACCCAAAAAGGTCAAATATTTAAACCAGAATAACTCGTAGATTGAGCGTCGGAAAATTTTTGTACCAAGGAGAAAAAGTGAAGGAGGAATAAATTTGAGTGCCCTATTGAATTTTGTACCAACGAGAAATCTCATTTGCAACTAGGTTAGAATTTCTGTACCTGTTTGGGTTATTCAAAATTTGGATAGACTAAGAAAGCAAAGGTATGCCATTTTAGCTAGCTGAGAATTTAAAGAAACAAAGGGAACCTACTCAATTTTCTATCAACGAGAAGTGCCATTTCATCTACCTCAGAATTTATGTGCCTTTTTGTGCTAAGGTCTGTTTTAACTCTTCTTGACTAATTAAATAAACGAAGGAATATTGTACCAATGAGAAATGCCATTTTTCTAGACCATGTTCTAATATTTAAACAAACGAAAGAGTGAATTTGATTGACCTATTCAATTTTGCACCAATGAGAAATAACGTCGTATTTTAAATCACTTTGTACTATTTAAATAAACAAACAATCGGATAAATTTAACCGGCTCAGAAATGTACTATTTAAACAAACGAAGGTCTCTTGAGTGAGATTTCCAATTTTGTAGCAAGAAGGACTATTTTCTAACTAACTCAGAATTTCATTTCATATTGTAATACTCAAATTTGGATGGAGTGTTTAGTTTTCTTCGAACCAGAAAATTTGATTGGATTATTTCCTTATGTACCAACCGGAAAAAAGTGAAGGAATAAATTTGGGTAGATTATCTAGTTTTGTACCTAACAAAATAAGAAAAAGAAGTGAAGAACGAATAAAATTTGGATGGACTATTTTCTAATGTACCAACAAAAAAAAATGGAGCACCAGCGACAAAAAAGAAACCGAAGGAGGAATAAATTTGGGTGACCTAATCAGTTTTGTACTAAGCAGAAAATTGTTGGCTTTTTTAGAAAGACCATTTTATCTTTTTATACTCTACAAATAAATGTGCCTTTTGTAACGAAGAAACAAATTTGAAGGAGGTTCATTTTAACTAATCCTGTTGCGAGTAGATCGATTAGCACATAGTAAAAAAATAAAACAATGTGGTATTATTGCGACTTTCATTTTCGAATACATACGAATTAGGCCACTATGGCAAAAAATTCTACTCTCTCCTTATGCTTTAGAAACCCGCTAGTAGGGCGTCGATTCAGTAATCCATATTGGAGTATACCTTTTATACAACAAACAAGCTTCTTAGCCCCACTCCAGAAATTAGAAAACAAATTCTTTCTTCTACGGTCTTCGGCATGCATTTTAGACCAAGGGCAGCAAGACACTATATTAAATAACACTTCTGCTGGATAGAAATTCGATTCTCTCGATCTTCTGCTTTACTTGGAAATTATCCACATCTTAGAATTTATCAGGTTACATCTAGTAAAAGAAAACGAATAGATAATTTTGAGACAGTTCCATATGGGTAAATACAGTATTAGTAGAAACGATAGTTTTTAATTAAGTAGAGATAAGGAGAGAGTGAAAAAATGGAAAATAAAATTTTAAATCATTATTATTATTATTTTAGAGGTCAAAAGGAAGAATAAATGAATTTGAGTGGCATATGTACGGAATTTAGTTTTGTACCGGGTAAAAAAAAATTAATGGAATATTTTATTTTGTACCAGCTAGGAATTTTGTGTTGTACCATTGTATCAATTTAAGTATTTTTGTACTATTTAGTACCACCGAGGTGTAGAATATTTAGTTTTGTTCGCTTCTTTATTTTGTATTAACGACTAAAACCTTTAACACATACTTGGTTGTGTGCATTATAATGGCCGAAGTTTTTCATTTCCCTGTGGTACAACGTAATGGTCGCCCCGCTTATTCTAGGTCTACAGTTAGATATTTTCGATTGGATAATGGTATAAAGCCATGTTTTGTTGAGCACAATGCCCACTATAACGATGTGGTAGACAATTATTTAATGGATAGATATTTGTTTAATAGTCGCTATAACAAATGGTATATGGTAGAATTTGTTAAGCATTTATCGCAGGTAGATATTAAGATAGACTTTTTGTCGTTGGTTACTCGTTTAACCGCACACAGTTCTCTTTTCGAATCAGCTACCTTTTTTGGCATGAAAACTTAGGGTAATAGTTATACTGTGATAGCTTTCTTTCGCTATGGGGGAACGCAGGACACTTTGGATGAGTTATTAAAGTTTTGGAATCATGTGTGCGAGTTCAGGCCAAGTATCCAGATTGCAGATTTACTTGGTTGCTTTACACGATGTGGTAAAACTGGCCTTTTTGCGGTATCTCCTGATACCTATCTGTTGGACCTCGCGGTATTTGGAAACTTGGTGAAAAAGAATAACAAATGGTTTTTCTCACAATAAAGCTATACATACAGAATAATCCATTATGGTAAAAAAATACTACTTTCTCCTTATGCCTAGTTGGAGAGGACTTCGATACATTGTGTAAGAATTTCCAAATAATAGCGGTATTGCACTGTACTTATAATAGTCTGTAATAGTGCAGTTTATTGTAGTCTACCAGCAATAATGATCTCTAACAGAGTTATTAGGTAAAGATAACAATTACACCGCCATTCTGCTAACAAATTTATAAGACCATATTCTGCTACTCAAACAAACGAAGGAATAAGCTCAGAATTTCTATACGTTTTGTGCTATTCAAATAAACCTATTCACTTTTATACCACCATTTAGTTTTGTACCAACCACAAAAAAAGGGAAGAAGGACCATTATAACAAGCTCACTATTTTTATACCATTTTGTATTACGCTATTTCATTTTTGTAACAATCAGAAGAAAACAGCTAAGAATTTTATACCTTTGTGGTGTTACATTTTGTATATTTTTGTGTCATCCAGGGAACAATTTAAATTGACTCTCACTGACAATTCAGTTGCCGGTAATTCAGCATTTTAGCTCTAACTAATATTTACATGTGCTAGTCCAATGTTTGTAATATTACAATACTACAAATTGTTCCATTTATAAAATAATATAGTTAACAGGTCAAGTTCTTCTATTCTTACACAATCAAATACATATGCTACAGTGGGCTCAGTGTTCATTTACAGAATTAAATAATTGTTTATCTTTTTCGAAAAACATTTCTACTATTTTGTTGATATAATAATCACACTCTGTAATGTATTCATATACCAGATTAAATTTTTTCTCCATAGTATAAGTGTTCTTAATATTACAACTTTTAAAATGCTTCTTTATAAAGTTTATAGATTTTCTCTCTCATTTCACGTTTAATTAAGAGCGTCCACAACTTTTGCAATAATTCGTAATCATACTGCAACAAACAGTTGTGATCTTTTTCATTCTCATTATGTTTAGAACATGCTTCACATAATAATACTGAATTTGGTGTATACTCATTAAATAATTGTATAACACATGTATGACTAATACTTTCACTAGCACACTCGCACTCATTAGCTCCCAGTTCAAAAAAGGTAATATTTGAAACACTGTCATCATCACTTTCCGGGAGTATTTCATCATTATATCTATTATAGCGTCTAAAAGAATACACTTCTTCTATTTCTTGTGTTGGATATATGATTCTCACTTTATCACGTAATTCATCTGGCAAATCAGGGTCAGACGGCTGGATTAACAGTATAGGTTTTTCGTTTTCACGCTGAATTTCTTTTTCTCTAGGTGAAACATAAACAATTTCCATGCTAGTCATTTTTCTGTTCTTCAGCAAAAACAAATCAAGTGTGACACATCTACTTATATACCTACAATAAAAGCATTCTATGCATTCTCTGTGTTTAATAATATGTTTCAAGGCAATGCAAAATAATTCGTTAATATAACGCCGTGATGTATGTTCTATTATTTCCAAATATACTCCATAATCTTATATTCCATTATAATAAAATACATAAATGCAAAAATATATATTTGTCTTTTTGGACTTAGACGAGGAAAGAAAGTTTAAAAAATAATTGAATCGTTGAGCAATACAAGTGTTAGGTAACGCATTCGTAACGTTGCTTAATTATCTGCAGCACTCTTTATAGATGGTGTGGAACATGGAACATTAAAAACTTTTCTTACTTTGATATGATTTCTTCTGTTGTGATCGAAAATGGCAAAGTATGATGTCATGATTTGTCGTCCTTCATCAGTTTTCTTTAGTACGCTAATTGCTATGGATTAATTTATAATTGAATTATGACGCAATTTAGTTAGTGACCGGGAAACTTTGGACTTTAGCGTCGCCGTTAGTATTTTGTAAACCTAATTCGCTAAACACACGTCAATTCCCATATAGTGAAGGGAGAGTCAATTTAAATTGTTCTCTGGATGACAAAAAAATATACAAAATGTAACACCACAAAGGTATAAAATTCTGAGCTGTTTTCTTCTGATTGTTACAAAAATGAAATAGAGTAATACAAAATGGTATAAAAATAGTGAGCTTGTTATAATGGTCCTTCTTCCCTTTTTTTGTGGTTGGTACAAAACTAAAAGGTGGTATAAAAGTGAATAGGTTTATTTGAATAGCACAAAACGTATAGAAATTCTGAGCTTATTCCTTCGTTTGTTTGAGTAGCAGAATATGGTCTTATAAATTTGTTCGCAGAATGGCGGTGTAATTGTTATCTTTACCTAATAACTCTGTTAGAGATCATTATTGCTGGTAGACTACAATAAACTGCACTATTACAGACTATTATAAGTACAGTGCAATACCGCTATTATTTGGAAATTCTTACACAATGTATCGAAGTCTACTCCAACTAGGCATAAGGAGAAAGTAGTATTTTTTTACCATAATGGATTATTCTGTATGTATAGCTTTATTGTGAGAAAAACCATTTGTTATTCTTTTTCACCAAGTTTCCAAATACCGCGAGGTCCAACAGATAGGTATCAGGAGATACCGCAAAAAGGCCAGTTTTACCACATCGTGTAAAGCAACCAAGTAAATCTGCAATCTGGATACTTGGCCTGAACTCGCACACATGATTCCAAAACTTTAATAACTCATCCAAAGTGTCCTGCGTTCCCCCATAGCGAAAGAAAGCTATCACAGTATAACTATTACCCTTAGTTTTCATGCCAAAAAAGGTAGCTGATTGGAAAAGAGAACTGTGTGCGGTTAAACGAGTAACCAACGACAAAAAGTCTATCTTAATATCTACCTGCGATAAATGCTTAACAAATTCTACCATATACCATTTGTTATAGCGACTATTAAACAAATATCTATCCATCAAATAATTGTCTACTACATCGTTATAGTGGGCATTGTGCTCAACAAAACATGGCTTTATACCATTATCCAATCGAAAATATCTAACTGTAGACCTAGAATAAGCGGGGCGACCATTACGTTGTACCACAGGGAAATGAAAAACTTCGGCCATTATAATGCACACAACCAAGTATGTGTTAAAGGTTTTAGTCGTTAATACAAAATAAAGAAGCCAACAAAACTAAATATTCTACACCTCGGTGGCACTAAATAGTACAAAAATACTTAAATTGATACAATGGTACAACACTAAATTCCTAGCTGGTACAAAATAAAATATTCCATTCAATTTTTTTACCCGGTACAAAACTAAATTCCGTACATATGCCACTCAAATTCATTTATTCTTCCTTTTGACCTCTAAAATAATAATAATAATGATTTAAAATTTTATTTTCCATTTTTTCACTCTCTCCTTATCTCTACTTAATTAAAAACTATCGTTTCTACTAATACTGTAATTACCCATATGGAACTGTCTCAAAATTATCTATTCGTTTTCTTTTACTAGATGTAACCTGATAAATTCTAAGATGTGGATAATTTCCAAGTAAAGCAGAAGATCGAGAGAATCGAATTTCTATCCAGCAGAAGTGTTATTTAATATAGTGTCTTGCTGCCCTTGGTCTAAAATGCATGCCGAAGACCGTAGAAGAAAGAATTTGTTTTCTAATTTCTGGAGTGGGGCTAAGAAGCTTGTTTGTTGTATAAAAGGTATACTCCAATATGGATTACTGAATCGACGCCCTAATAGCGGGTTTCTAAAGCATAAGGTGAGAGTAGAATTTTTTGCCATAGTGGCCTAATTCGTATGTATTCGAAAATGAAAGTCGCAATAATACCACATTGTTTTATTTTTTTACTATGTGCTAATTGATCTACTCGCAGCAGGATTAGTTAAAATGAACCTCCTTCAAATTTGTTTCTTCGTTACTAAAGGCACATAAAATGGTCTCTCTTTGCTTTTCCTCCGTTTATTTGTAGAGTATAAAAAGATAAAATGGTCTTTCTAAAAAAGCTAACAAATTTTCTGCTTAGTACAAAACTGATTAGGTCACCCAAATTTATTCCTCCTTCGGTTTCTTTTTTGTCGCTGGTGCTCCATTTTTTTTGTTGGTACATTAGAAAATAGTCCATCCAAATTTTATTCGTTCTTCACTTCTTTTTCTTATTTTGTTAGGTACAAAACTAGATATTCTACCCAAATTTATTCCTTCACTTTTTTCCGGTTGGTACATAAGGAAATAATCCAATCAAATTTTCTGGTTCGAAGAAAACTAAACACTCCATCCAAATTTGAGTATTACAATATGAAATGAAATTCTGAGTTAGTTAGAAAACAGTCCTTCTTGCTATAAAATTGGAAATCTCACTCAAGAGACCTTCGTTTGTTTAAATAGTACACTTCTGAGCCGGTTAAATTTATCCGATTGTTTGTTTATTTAAATAGTACAAAGTGATTTAAAATACGACGTTATTTCTCATTGGTGCAAAATTGAATAGGTCAATCAAATTCACTCTTTCGTTTGTTTAAATATTAGAACATGGTCTAGAAAAATGGCATTTCTCATTGGTACAATATTCCTTCGTTTATTTAATTAGTCAAGAAGAGTTAAAACAGACCTTAGCACAAAAAGGCACATAAATTCTGAGGTAGAAATGCACTTCTCGTTGATAGAAAATTGAGTAGGTTCCCTTTGTTTCTTTAAATTCTCAGCTAGCTAAAATGGCATATCTTTGCTTTCTTAGTCTATCCAAATTTTGAATAACCCAAACAGGTACAGAAATTCTAACCTAGTTGCAAATGAGATTTCTCGTTGGTACAAAATTCAATAGGGCACTCAAATTTATTCCTCCTTCACTTTTTCTCCTTGGTACAAAAATTTTCCGACGCTCAATCTACGAGTTATTCTGGTTTAAATATTTGACCTTTTTGGGGCATGTAGTTGCTGGTGACCAATTACTAAATGTGGAAACAGCACCTCAATATGTTGCTTCGTTTACTAGTCTGATTTTTGACCTCCGTGGTAAGTAACTTTAGGACATGTAGTAGTTGATGAGCTGTCACTAAAATGTGGAAACCGCCCCTCAATATGTTGCTTCGTTTTCGAGTTTGACCTTTGACCTCGATGGTCAGTATTTTTGGAACATGTAGTTACTGGTGACCAATTACTAAATGTGGAAAGACCATCTCAATATGTGGCTCCGTTTACGAGTTATTAGGTTTTAAGTAGGTTGACCTTTGACCTCGATGATCATTATTTTGGAACATGTAGTACCTAATGGCCAATTACTAGATGTGGAAACATCACTTCGATATTTGGCGCAGTTTTCGTGTTATTAGGTTTTAAGTATCTTGACCTTTGACCTCGATGATCATGATTTTGGAACGTGTAGTACCTGATGACCAATTAGTAAATGGGGAAACACCACTTCAATGTTTGGCTCCGTTTACGAGTTATTAGGTTTTAAGTAGGTTGACCTTTGACCTCGATGATCATTATTTTGGAACATGTAGTACCTGATGACCAATTACTAGATGTGAAAACACCACTTCGATATTTGGCTCAGTTTTCGTGTTATTAGGTTTTAAGTATGTTGACCTTTGACCTCGATGGTCATGATTTTGGAACTTGTAGTACCTGATGACCAATTACTAAATGTGGAAACAGCATTTCAATATGTGGATCCATTTAAGAGTGATTAGGTTTTAAGTATGTTGACCTTTGACCTCGATGGCCACTATTTTGGGACTTGTGGTACCTGATGACCTATTACTCAATGTGGAAACGGCATCTCAATATGTGGATCCGTTTTCGTGTTATTAGGTTTTAAGTATGTTGACCTTTGACCTCGATGGTCATGATTTTGGAACTTGTAGTACCTGATGACGTATTACTAGATTTGGAAACAGCATCTCAATATGTGGCTCCGTTTTTGAGTTATTAGGTTTTAAGTATGTTGACCTTTGACCTCCATGGTCATTATTATGGAACTTGTAGTACCTGATGACCTATTACTAGATTTGGAAACAGCATCTCAATATGTGGATCCGTTTTTGAGTTATTAGGTTTTAAGTATGTTGACCTTTGACCTCGATTGTCATGATTTTGGAACTTGTAGTAGTTGATGACTAGTTACTAGATTTGGAAACAGCACCTCAATATGTGGATCCATTTAAGAGTTATTAGGTTTTAAGTATGTTGACCTTTGACTTCGATGGCCACTATTTTGGAACTTGTAGTAGCTGATGACGTATTACTAGATTTGGAAACAGCATCTCAATATGTGGATCCGTTTTCGAGTTATTAGGTTTTAAGTAGGTTGACCTTTGACCTCGATGGTCTTTATTTTGGAACTTGTGGTTGCTGGTGACCCGTTACTAAATGTTGAAACACGACCTCAATATGTGGATCCGTTTTTGAGTTATTATGTTTTAAGTGTCATACAATCGACGTATCCCTCATAAACTATAAGACCCAGGTAAATGTAGGTGTGGTATTGGTAATCAGCATGTCCGAAAACCTTCATATGCCGAGTTTCCTCCAAATTGAATAAAATTGTCATAGAAAGGGCGTATGCCGCAAAGACTATAGGACCCAGTTAAAAAATAAGTATGATATTCGTACTCAGCATGGTCGAAAACCCCTGTATACCGAGTTTCATCCAAATCGGTTAAAATTGTCATAGAAAGGGGGTATCCCACATAAACTATAAGACCCAGGTAGAAATAAGTGTGGTATTCTTTACCAGCATGGTCGAATCGGAAATATAAATGTTTCTGCGCATGCGTGTTATTTGTACTAAATCGGATTTGGCATACGCAACCAAGTGTGGGTGTATACTATGTTATTTAGGGGATGAAAAATAGGTCATAGTCTTTTATGACCTGCTTGTTGCACGTAGTCTGCTCTATTGAACATGGACCACAACTGCAACTGGGACAGTCTGTAGTCTAGTGTAATTTTTGTGCGCATGCGTGCAATGTGTAATTAATTGGAAATTTAATTTTACTGCACATTAGCAATCAAGTGTGTGTGTGTGTGTGTGTGTGTGTGTGTGTTGTTATTTTTTTATTCTCTGCTCTATTATGTTGCTATAAAGTGCTCGTAAAAGAGAACGGGGGTGTTATGTCTTATTTTATATTTCTGCGCATAGCCGTAGTCTGCTCCTCAACTGGAACAATCTGCGGTCTGCTCCATTATGTTGCTATAAAGTGCTCGTAAAAGAGAACGGGGGTGTTATGTCCTGTTTTATGTTTCTGCGCATAGCCGTAGTCTGCTCCTCAACTGGAACAATCTGCGGTCTGCTCTATTATGTTGCTATAAAGTGCTTGTAAAAGAGAACGGGGTGTTATGTCTTATTTTATGTTTCTGTGCATAGCCGTAATCTGCTCCTGAACTGGAACAGTCTGCGGTCTGCTGTGTGTGTGTGTGTGTTGTTATTTTTTTATTCTCTGCTCTATTATGTTGCTATAAAGTGCTCGTAAAAGAGAACGGGGGTGTTATGTCTTATTTTATGTTTCTTCGCATAGCCGTAATCTGCTCCTGAACTGGAACAGTCTGCGGTCTGCTGTGTGTATGTGTGTGTTCTGGTACCATTGATAAATAGAACGACAGTTCTGCTCCGGCGGAATCGGAACAGTTTTGCGCATATGCGCAGTAGGTCAAAAATTGGTCTCAAAATGGAGGGCGAATACTCCCCCATTATTCTCTGCTATGTTTAAAAAGAGTGCTCATAAAAGGGAACGAGTCTTATGTAATATGTGCTGCGTTAAATAGGTGAATGGAGAATGTGATATCTGATCTGCTATGTGTTCGTAAAGTGGTCGTAAAAGGGAACGAATCTTATGTAATGTGTGTATGCTATGTGTTCGTATTCTCCACTGCAATGTGGCATGTGCGCGGTGCCCGGCGCCGACCAATCAGTGCGATACTCCTCCTAAAAGACCGTGCGCGTGGTCCGCCAATCGGCGTACAGACGGAGGGTCCTGCGCCAGCCAATCGGCGGGGGTCCTCCGCCACCCAATCAGCGCAGTAGATACTCCTAAAATGGCGGCCATAAAAGAGCGTGACCAATCAGCGTTAAGGGGGCGAGGTCCGACGCCAGCCAATCGGCGGGGGTCCCGCGCCAGCCAATCGGCGTGAACGGGGCGGTGTCCGCTGCCAGCCAGTCAGCGCAGTAGATAGGAGGTCATAAAAGAGCGTGGCCAATCAGCGTCAAGGGGCGTGGCCTGCACCGACCAATCAGCGTCAAGAAGCGTGGCCAGCCAATCAGCGTCAAGGGGCGTGTCGGGGTCACGTGACCTGCGCCAGCCAATCAGCGTCGAGGGTTTGCGCATGCGCAGTAGGAAAAAAACAGCCCCAATTGACCCCTATCTACTCCCCCCCTTCTTTACAGAAGTCCGTCCTGGATCCGCTCCTGCGTAGCACATTGTCGATAGTCACAAATGCTGAAGGTCCATGTGGAAGCATAAACAGCACTTCAACTTCACGTAATTCGTGATTTATTCATAATATTTCTGCTACGCACCACTGGTTATCATACATATATGTATGCAACAAAAGTTCCTTTTTGCAGATTTCTTAAATCTACACTTTGAATTGCAGAAGTTCGATTTTGGGGGAAGCAAGAAGTCACTGGAATAAAAGGTTTGCCATTTTCCGAAAGACAAAGATGACTTCGTTGAATACCAGTTACCGGTCGTATACTTTCCCTGTTTTCTTCCGGAAGTCGTCGAATTCAGTTCCAGGCAACAAAACGAGAGTAATACCCGGAGTTTCTACTTGCACTATACTCACCAACTCTTCTGTGGTTTTAGTGGGGGCGCGGTGGGTCAGTGGTAGAGCGTTCACCTCGGTGCTTGGGGTCCCTGGTTCGATCCCAGATCGCGCTGTGTGGGTTTTGTGGTGGACAAACACCGTCCACGTGGGTTATCCCGTTTCATCCAACTTTCTGCATTTCATTCATTTCTCATAATCACCGTCTCCTTTAGCCTAACCGGCATAATCGTGGGACGTAAAACTTAAAGATTTCATTTCATTTTTTCTTCTGCGGTTTTAATACTATGTATCTGTATTTGCCTGACGTTATGGCGCGTTGCCACATTCTTTACCCCCCCCCCTCAATACCGTCGCAGAGAACATGCATGGCCGGTTTCACTGCAAAAACCACTGCTTTATTGGACCTGTCTGCATCTCGAATATCTGAAAGCGATTTTTAAAATGGGATGCAGCACCATCAGAAATCACTTACACGGTTTGGGAAATTGTAGACACTTGTTTTCTCGTATTCAAACCTTTTTCTATAAAGCATATTTTCGCTTTTCTTCGAGTATTTTAGAATCTTGTCTATGGGTATGAGCACATGAGCCGAATCGTGTGTTTTATCGTCGATTATTACAACAAAACTGTCAGTCGTTTAATATTCCGGTGATAACTCTGAATTTCACTTTGCAGAATAACAGTCCAGTTTTCAGCGAAGTCCACATGAAGTAAAATAGAATTTGTATCTTGAAATTTTCTACGCTGCTTTTCGCTAACAATTAATTCTTGATGTAGTCATGAATTAAAATTCTTACAGTTAAACAAGCAATGTACGATACGAAAACAGAAAGTGTCAGTTTTTGTAACGAGATTATTGTTTTTTCCATATGGCATATGTAACACTTTCATTTTCATCAGGATCAATAATTAAAGACTCCACACTTATTCCTTCCACTCTAGGACATTCACCACATTCTTAAAGAAGACAGTTGTCATTTTCTACGGATCATACTACTAAAGGAAATAGGTGACTCATGACAGCTTCAATACAGGCTGCACCTTTGATTTGTAGCAACGCAGTAGCAGCTAACTTAAAATTTGCACAACACACACACACACACAAACATACACAGTTCCCTCGCAGGTTGAGGACTGACCCACTTTAGTTGAATACTGTAAAATTCCGAGTGAGTCATTCTTATGTTGGGATTGTTCTGTTTAAAAAGTCAGTAAATTTCTTTGGAACGCGTAAGAAAACGTTTCGATTTTTTTTGTCCTTTTTCGATCACTGTAATGACATCGCACTTAATTGAGACTTTGGGACATTCTAAATCATCACTGAGGTAATAGTTCAGGCTTTTTGTAGATCATCAGAATTTATTGAATGGCCATTTCAAGTAAACCTAAATTTTGTGTGTTTCGTAATCGTAATTTCCACCTCAGATTATTTCGGTTTAAGAAAACGAAGGAGTAGGGGGAGACTCATTTTACTATCTCATAGAGCCTTCTTGATTAAAATAATGAAAAAAAACAGCCAAGAAAACCTTTTATTCTTCATTTAATGAATATGAATCACAAACATCATCAAATCATTGCACTTTTATTGTTCCCAGTGTTGCTAACTGTGACATCAAAGTTAACGAAACTTCTCTAATTTTAAAAGGCAGCAGTTAGTTCATGACGCATTGGTCGAGAATGGTATTTGGTGTGTTTATTATTCATATAAAGTTGAACCATCTGATAAAATTTCAAAGTTTTAAAAGATGGTGGTTTCCAGAAAATAGCGCCCAAAAATTGCGATTTTTAAAAATTTTACAATTTCTCGAATTTTTTGCGACAAAAGGGTTGCACACAGAAGCGATACAAAAGTTTTTTTTTCGGAAAGCGGGTAATCAGGTCTTACCAACCGTGAAAACAGAATTTTAAAATTCGAATCGGAAGTGCTCGAAAAAATTCGCAAACTTCGACTTTTCAGATAAATTGACGTTCATTTGTTAATTTATGTACAAAAAGATACGCATGCGCAAACCAAACTATAAAAAAATATAGTTTATTTATATCTCTATGTACATACCACAACAAGAATTATAACTCTACCTGTCTCCATAGGCGAATAGTGAGGCTCCGAAGTTGATCATTTTCCATGTCTTCTACAATTCATGAATTGTACTCCCCGTCTTTGATGGCCCATTACTTGTCGGGAATTTTCTTTTCGACAAAGCAAAAAAATATGGGTCTCTTAAAAACATGTCTAGTTGCTATAAAAAAAGTTTCAACAATATCTGAGATGGTGATGGTACATGCTCTGCCTGAATTGAAATGGAAGGCACCAATAGTAACTTCCTTAACTTTCTGACTAACTTATTGTGTATTAATACTGAAATACGCAAAGCTTGTATAATGGGGATTGGCAAATAAATGTAAGACAATTTCTTCAGTTTAACAAATCAATAATCGCTAGATTAAAAGTGAATTAAGGAACTACCTATCAAATGAAAAAGTAAAAAATTGTCACCACCTTAAAAATCTTACTGTGAACTGGAAAATCACTGCCATCTTAACGTTACCGTTATCTTCACGTAAAGAAATAATTATAGCAGATTGTGGAATATACCTTCTTGTTACCTCGAATATTTGGTAACCAGGGAACGATTTCTTAAAAAAAAGTGAAATAAAAAAATAAATATATAAAAAAATAAAATAAAATAAAATAAAGCATAGTACTTACCCTAATATATGCTTGATCTTTCGTAAAGCTAAGGTAATTATAAGTTAGACTGTAATTAACTAGATATACGCTGTGTAGACTACTTCATTTACGGCCCATGTCCTCCTTATTGATAATAATTATCAGTGGCGTATTTAGGGGGGTTCCGGACTTAAGCCCCCTCCGAAATCTTACTTACTATAGTCAACTATATGAAATATCATGCAGAATTTTCACATTTTCAGGCAAAACCCCTCCCGAAACAAAATCGTAAATACGCCACTGATAATTATCATAAAGAAACGAAAGAGGTTGTGTGGCTACAATGATTACAAACCTTACTGCATTCATAAGTAAATATGTTCTTACTAATGTACCCAATAAAATTTTCTGCAGGAAAAAGAAATTAATTTTGAGAACCAATAAAGAAACTTTAAAGAGAAACGACTATACAGTAATTGTAATGGTAAATGAGTTATAACTTGATATGTTTGTCGTCACATCAACTATGTGCACATTAGTGTGCTTGTGATGGCTTCAAAACCTGATCAAATAGGAATACTAGGTAGGAGCGATCATTCACCACAAGGCTTGGTTATAAACCATCTCCAAATTTGAAGTTGTGGTCGCTAAATTAATATTATCTCCCCCAAATTTACCATTCTATCCTTCAAATTTATGAAGTAGCTCTTCAAATGTTCTTTTGTCTCACAAGTAAACCTTACGTTTGGGTGAATCGAGTTGCTAACTGAGACACACATGAGAAAGTAGTACTAAATGTGGTCAGTATTTCAGTGAAGTTGTAGGTGCGAAGCTCCAGGGGTTTAGGAGATACAGCTACCAGAACATCACATGGAAGTACAGAATAGTCTTCATACAGTTGGAGGTAAAAACTCTGTAAGACCTCTTGTAACGACAAAAGGTGAATAACAAATATATGGGTACATATTAGGACTAGGGGGAAGTCATATAGTAAGGGTATACCTGACTGCGGCCATCTTGAAATCCGCCATTTTGAATTAAAGTTAAGTTTTTAAAATAGAAATAGGGTCATGTGATACATGATTTAAGGCTCAAATTTAATCAGAAGAACAATGGTGACGTTAATTTTGATTTACGCGCAATTGGTAAAAAGTTACGGGGAAATTAAATATTGTTGCAGCATACGTATTAGTCCTTTACCCCATCTTGTAAATTTTGTGTTAATGATAATAATTAAATAAAAAGCAGGTGGATAAATATTAGGTCTAAGGTAAGAGTTGCCTTGATGGCGGCCATGTTCAAATCCGCCATTTTGAATCAGACAAAAGTTTTAAACAAAACGCATAACATTGACACCTTATTAATAGCAAATTTTACCATAACTCCAACGGTATAACCATTTTTGCTTTATTATTAACCAGCACAAAATTAAATGAATCGCTCCTTACGACTGCTGCTTTGACGAAATTGTTAACGACAAATGTCAAGTGTAACTCGATTGAATTTGCCAGGTGTGCTCACTGTGAGCAGAGCATTTGTGCAAGTCATGCACTCTTTTCTGAACTACATATTGATTGTACTAATTGAGGACTTTTCTGGAAGAAAGACCCAAGTTCAATTATGACTCAATTTCACTTTGGTGTTTTTTCCTTAAATTAGAAACTTGTTTATGCGATAACAAATTCTGGTTAATGATAAAGCAAAAATGGTTATACCGTTGGATTTATGGTAAAATTTGCTATTAATAAGGTGTCAATGTTATGCGTTTTGTTTAAAACTTTTGTCTGATTCAAAATGGCGGATTTGAACATGGCCGCCATCAAGGCAACTCTTACCATAGACCTAATATTTATCCACCTGCTTTTTATTTAATTATTATCATTAACACAAAATTTACAAGGTGGGGTAAAGGACTAATATATATACTGCAACAATATTTAATTTCCCTGTAACTTTTTACCAATTGCGCGTAAATCAAAATTAACGTCACCATTGTTCTTCTGATTAAATTTGAGCCTTAAATCATGTATCACATGACCCTATTCCTATTTTAAAAACTTAACTTTAATTCAAAATGGCGGATTTCAAGATGGCCGCAGTCAGGTATACCCTTACTATATGACTTCCCCCTAGTCCTAATATGTACCCATATATTTGTTTTCACCTTTTGTCGTTACAAGAGGTCTTACAGAGCTTTTACCTCCAACTGTATGAAGACTATTCTGTACTTCCATGTGATGTTCTGGTAGCTGTATCTCCTAAACCCCTGGAGCTTCGCACCTACAACTTCACTGAAATACTGACCGCATTTAGTACTGCTTTCTCATATGTGTCTCAGTCAGCAACTCGATTCACCCAAACGTAAGGTTTACTTGTCAGTAAATTTACCAATCCTTAATTTGACTAGAAAAATCCTCATGTGTGGAAATGCTGCTGCCAATATCAAAAACGATTGTTTTAAACGACAGAGGATGCTAGAACTTACAGCACGATGTTCGATAGGTAAGAATAGCAGCTCAACGTGTAGTAAAAGGAGCCTAGGATTGTCCACAATTCGGGACTGGGCAAGATTAGCCATGAGCAAGATGTATATATGGTAATTCTTAATATATTAGTGACACGGCATGAAGTTACTTAGTTAGCAAGGGCGCCCATCAAGGGTCAAGGTGGGGCGCTCCCCCTCCTACAGGAGATTGTACTTCAGAATATCGAAAACCCAATATATTTCTTACATTACATCAGCAAAATTTGAAACTATATTTGAAACGTCGCTTATACTTGCCGCCCCTTCGAAACCAGAACATGTGCGCCCTTGGTCTTCAGCACACTCTTAGATCACCTAGATTCCCTAATTTCCTTTAATTTTAAAGAGTGTAGGTTTGCCCACTCTACTTTAAAGGGGATGATCAGGTTCGATTACCAGATGGGATATTTTCATCCTTTTCTATTTTCATTGGTAAACTTACAACTAACAATCTCTAAAAGGTACACCTTTGGATAGGGAGTCAATGATAGTAGAGATCATATCAGTTACTGTAAAGTGTGGTGCATCAACTCGTCATAATGACTGGATCAGCAGGAGGCACCCTTATAAAATATATTTTATCAGATTGCATCAATGCTTTAGAAGTCCACTGTACTAATAATCTCTTTGCAATCCTTACTATTTTTGTCGTATCCAATTACGCTGATAAAATGTCGACCGTTAAACCACAGATAGATGCAACTTTAAGTATACATAGTTAGTTGGCCGGAATGATGTATAGTGCATATGGAAGTATACGCGTCTATGCACCGATATATACATTTTTTTAATTTCAAAATATACCTGCATTAAATTAGAGATGTAATTGAGGATATAAGGTTGTTTGTATATCAGTAGCGCCGATTTCTGTATAATTACACTAGTTAACAAATTTAAACTTTTTGTTTGTTACATGAGAAAAATCAACTGATCTTAAAGGAACTTTTTGCGCTGAATTCGAATATGCACTCGGTTTCTCTCCATCACGTACAGTTTTCCCGTAACAGAGGGATTTTCGGGAAATTCCCTTAAAATTTCCCTTTTTCAGATATTTTATTCCCCTAGCTCCTGTTTCCTTACATATAGTAACATAGAAATTATACCTAAGTATACCTTGATTTATATTTAATAAACCCTAAAAGTTTCGCAAAAATCGCTTTGTTCTTTCTAGATAAATAAATATACTTCTATGTATACTGTGTGCACTGTTTATTGCACCTGATAGTAATGCTTTCAGATCTCCTGAGTTGGGGTAAAAACGATTTGCTTTATTACTACAAACACAGACATAAAAATGAATATTTACAATAGTCAACAACACACTTGTATTGCTCTCTGTAAATTAGAAACGTGTATAAAAATAGAATGTACTTCCAACGTATATTTTTTTAACGTACAGTATATGTATATCTTAATACATATATATACAATTCTCCAAGTTTTTTCGTTTTGTTCATGAAATGGTTATCAATATTTGTTATCAAATGTAACAGAATGCAAAAGAAAGAAAGAATGGAATACACTCATTGTTGACAACAATGAACTAATGCAGTCTGAATTTTCCACTACGGTATCGTTTCCCCCCTCTCCCCGCGCATTTCTTTCTTTCTTGTGTTCTTGACACCTGGTGAGGGAGTTTTGTACATTTTTATATTGACGTGTGGTTTAACACTACTTCACTTTCAAAGTTGTCTTTGCTGCTAAGAGTGCTTTCATGTTTGATCTTAACGGCATTATACCCAACTAAGACCAGAAGTTTAGTTTGTGATAAGTACAATGGCGTCAAGAGGACGGCGTTCGTGTGTTAACTCACCAAATAGTTTTTGTTATGTGTGTGGCCAGTTTGTAGTTAAAGGACAGTGTAGATCCATTACGCCATCGGTGAAACTAGCATATTATATATATTTCGGATGTCGTGTGGGAGATCAGGACAAAACTTGGGCACCCAACATAATTTGTGCGTCGTGCTACGTCACTTTACTTGCATGGGCCAAAGGGAAACGGAGGTTCATGAAATTTGCTGTACCAATGTTGTGGAGAGATCCCACCAACCATCTGGATGATTGTTATTTTTGTCTCACAGTAGTTAAGGGACATTCTAAAAAAAGCAAATACACAATAAGTTATCCAAACATTAAATCCGCAATTAGACCTATTCCGCACGGGGATGAACTTCCACTTCCCGAGCCCCCTACCAACTGGAAAGAGATATGGCCAAAAGACTCTGATGATGATCATGACCTTGATGAACCATCGACATCAACATGTACATCCAAGGATCCAACGTTCATCCCTGACTGTGTTCGCGAGCCACATTTCACCCGGCAATGTGAACTTAATGACCTAGTCCGTGATTTGCACCTGACAAAACAAGAGGCGGAACTTCTGGGATCAAGGCTCCAGCAGTGGAACTTATTGGTTGCAGAAACGAACATATCAGTGTACAGGAAAAGGTATGTTCAATTTTCAAGCTATTTCTGAATGGAAGATAATGTGTGCGTATGTACGGATATAAATGGGTTGATGGCGGAGCTAGGAATTCCTTACGTTCCAGAAGAATGGAGGTTATTTATCAACGCGTCAAAGGTCAGCCTTAAAGCTGTCCTTTTACATAATGGAAATAAAAAACCTTCTATACCACTTGCGCACTCAGTGAAGATTAAGGAATCCTATGACACCATGTCAACTTTGCTAAATCTTATAAATTACAAGGACCATTGTTGACAAATATGTTGTGATCTCAAGGTAGTTGGTATTTTATTAGGACTGCAGTGCGGTTACACGAAGTACCAATGTTTTTTTTATATTTATGGGATAGCCGAGCTGATGACAAATATTATGAAGTGAAGGAATGGGAACCTAGAGTGAATTACGTACCTGGAGAATGCAACGTCAAATACGCTCCTTTGGTAGATCCTAATAAGATATTACTACCGCCACTTCATATCAAGTTAGGACTTATGAAAAACTTTGTCAAAGCCATGGACACATCTGGTGAAGGTTTCAAGTATTTGCGAGATAAGTTCCCTAACCTGAGTGATGCTAAGATTTCAGCGGGAGTGTTTATTGGTCCCCAAATTAGGAAATTAATGCTTGATGATAACTTTGACAGCAAGTTAAACAGTGCTGAGCTAGCTGCCTGGACAACATTTAAGTGTGTTGTGCGCAACTTTCTGGGCAATAACAAAGCTGAGAGTTACACAGAAATCGTACAGGACATGATACAGAAATACAAAGAGTTGGGTTGTAGGATGTCTTTTAAAATCCACTTTTTCCACTCCCACCTCAGCTTCTTTCCTGCTAACCTAGGTGCTCATAGCGACGAACAGGGGGAAAGATTCCACCAAAATATAATGGCAATGGAGAAAAGGTACCAGGGACGATGGGATCCTTCAATGATGGGGGACTATTGTTGGGGTCTTGTTAGAGAATGCAACATTTCTTACAAAAGAAGGAAGTAGTGTACGTTTTTGTAACCCAATGGAAGTTTCATATATTGTGATAGTTTTGATTGTCTTTTCATGACCTTTTGGTATATTTGTATTATTGTTTATTGTAAATTGTCACATTTGTAAATTATATTGTATTATATTTTATATATGTGTTTGTGGTAATAAAGCAAAACGTTTTACCTCAACTTAAGAGATCTGAAAGCATTACTATAAGGTGCAATAAACAGTACACACAGTATACATACAAACATATTTATTTCTCTAGAAAGAATAAAGCGATTATTACGAAACTTGGAGGGTTTGTTAAATATGAATCAAAGTATACTTAGGTATAATTTCTATGTTAGTATATGCAAGGGGACAAGATCTTGGGGTGTAAAATAAACGAAAAGGAAAATTTTTGAGGAATTTTCCCGAAAATCCCTCTGTTACGGGAAAATCGTACGTGATGGAGAAAAACCGAGTGCATATTCGAATTCAGCGCAAAAAGTTCCTTTAAGAACAGGTATTTCCTTTTATGTAACAAAAACTTTGTTAACTAGTGTTATTAGGATGCAGTGTCAGTTTTGGCAAAAATCACCTATGAAGACATGAATAACAATTTTAATACACATACATATTTCCAGTAAATTTTCAGGGAATTCCTGGGCCCCTTCACCTCAAAATTGGCATCCATTAATAAATGATATAAAGAAATAATACATCAAACAAAACACTTAATAACCTTTCTGTTCTTTAAGTATAAATTCATTTAATTTCTTCTACGATTCAAACGAGAACTGAATCATTTTGAATTCAATATTTCAAGGTTGGATTGAATTATAAGAGGGAATCTACCTGAAGAAATTATAACAGTTATTCGTTACATTTCAAGACAAAGAGTTTTACAATGATCGGAAAGGTAAGGTATTTTATGTTAATATTCTTTTATGAATGTAATAACTTCATTCATTTCTTGTACTAAACTCTGAATAATAATATAGCCACACAAATTTTATATTAATTAAAACCATTCGTATAATGTTCTATTAGTTAAAGTAAGGAATAATACAAAAGTGAAAGTAGAGTAGAGAAAATTACGCATTTAAAAAGTGTTGAGTGATCCAGAGACCTACAAAACATTGTATTTTCAACTGCCAAAAATAGAATCAAATGAAATCTTTATCGTTTATGTTGCTTGGTTATACGCTGTAAATTGAAAGTAATGATTGAAACGCTAATTAATGTGAAATAAATGGTCAAAACTGAAATGAAATGATAGTTTTCTTTTAAATGCCCCATGTTTGTGCCCATTAAGCTACGATAGACGGATGATTAAGGACAGTAAATTAGGATGGAGTAATTAATGTAATGAGAATGAGGGAGGATAGAGTACTACGACAAATACAAAGGACACGATTTTGTCAACCACAAAGTTCCGGAGATCGATCCAGGGCCTCCACGTACCAGAGATAAACTCTCTACTATTGAGCAAAACTTCTACCTAAAAAAGAACTACTGGAATAATAATGAGGGAGATAACGGGAGAACCGGGATCAAACGGGATCAAATTTTGGCGTTTGATCAAATCAGGAATACCTTTGAAAAAGAGGGGAGCGCTTAAAAGAAGTCTATCTGACTGAGAATTTATTGTTTGACTCCCTCTGTGGTCCCAGACTCGACAGGAGACCGACAAGGAAACAACAAGAACAAGTAAGAATATCCATGTGCATAATGAAGAACTTGAGAATTCAAATGGGTTTCGACTCATGCCCTTTTATACAATTTACGTTATATTTATTAGGGTATAGAGGAGTTTAAAGCGATAACTATCCAAAATAATATAATACTTAGGTCTAAATGACAAGCTTGTTTCCAAAACCTGGTAAACGACATTCTTTTTCGAAAACGAGATAAGCACGCCATTTTGTTCTTCTTTGATCTAGATTTAATTTTCAACACTTTTCTTGCTACCTGAATATATTCTATGGATGGAAATGTATTCTATTTCCATTTACTGTTTATTTCCAAAACATGCTAAAATAATATTAAAGAGGAATAGCGTTTTAGTTTATGGTGAGTAATTTCAACTAATTTCAATCCTACTAAAAATATCTTTGCTTACAGACTGGTAGCACTTTGACTAACATCTTTACCACAGTTTCTTTATTATGTGCTTTTTTGTTTCCGCTCTTGATATTGTGAAACACATGAAACATCGAGATCGATTCGTTTGTTGGTGTGTTCTCATACATACGTAGCGTATTCAAGCTAGGTACCCAATTTTTAAAAAGAGTTATTAATCGATTTCTAAAAACTTGTAAGCTGCCAGAATGCCGAACAACACTAATTTTGAAACTTCTTAGCAACAAATGGAAGTTGAATATAAATCAAGGAAACGCAAACGATGTCCAGAGAATGGAAGAGAACCCAGAATAAGATAAGAAAGCACAACTCTAAAGACAAAAGTTATCATAAATGCACCCACGAGAGTGAGGGTAGGTTTTGTAAGATAGTTATGGTATCAGAAAATGATATGCAAGCGTTCCATGCTAAATTTTGGGGTCTTGGTAGGGCAGTTAAATAAATATTTTTTTTTTTTAAATGAACATTGTAGTGAAATCGGTGTTTCGAAAAAAAAAAAAACAGAAGTGAATTAGTGAATGCCATTATCAGGAAGCTACAATGGTCTACAAACTGTACCATCCCAACAGGTAATGGCACAGTAAAATTATGCAAAGAATCAATCATAAGTATTCTCAATGTGGGAAGAACAAAGGTTGAAAAGGCTGCTAGACATATAATGCTATCTGATGAGACTACGAAAGAGACAGGAGATGGAGGTAGATACAGTGAAGTAAAAAGCGTTTCAAATGAAGAGATCTATCATGCATCAAATCATTCAATAGCAGAGAAAAAACACTATGATAAAAACAACACATCTAGTCTCTGTTGTGATTCAAAAGAATTGACTGTAAAAAATTAAGATCCTTTTCGAACTTGGCTCTTCTTTATAATATTACAGTGAATTTTTTTCAAAATACATTAGATTCCAAGGGAGGCTTGAAAATTGTGTTTCGAAAAAGCAGTGCTTCGTTTTCTAAAAGTTTTGAAATGGAAAATAATTTTGAATTTGCGAATTAAAACGTATGGCAAGATAGCCCCCCCACTTTAGAAAATTGAAACAACGACTAGGTCATTCGTTTGTACTACGTTTGTACCGTTTGTACCGAAAATAATTTCGTTTGTACCATTTTCCTTATAGGGTTACTTGAGAGGTCGACTGGGGGGCTATCTTGGCGCCAAGATAGCCCACCGTATCACAGCACAAAAAACTGAAATACACTATTCGAAAGCAAATCGTTTGTACCGTTTGTACCGAAAAAAGTTTTGTTAGTATCCTGATAGTTTTCGAGAAACAGGGGATGATATTTTGGGGCGAGGGCTATCTTGGCGCCAAGATAGCCCCCCCCCGTATCACAGCACAAAAGATTGGAATACACCACTCGAAAGCAAATCGTTTGTACCGTTTGTACCGAAAAAAGTTTTGTTTGTACCCTGATAGTTTTGGAGAAACAGGGGATGATATTTTGGGGCGAGGGCTATCTTGGCGCCAAGATAGCCCCCCCCGTATCACAGCACAAAAAATTGGAATACACCATTCGAAAGCAAATCGTTTGTACCGTTTGTACAGAAAAAAATTTTGTTTGTACGATGATAATTTTCGAGAAACAGGGGATGATATTTTGGGGCGAGGGCTATCTTGGCGCCAAGATAGCCCCCCCGTATCACCGCACAAAAAATTGGGATACACCATTCGAAAGCAAATCGTTTGTACCGTTTGTACCGAAAAAAGTTTTGAAATGAAATGAAATCTTTGAGTTTTACGTCCCACGGTTATGCCGGTTAGGCTAAAGGAGACGGTGATTATGAGAAATGGATGAAATGGTGGAATGAAGAAAGTGGGAGGAAACGGGAGAACCCCGAGAAAACCCACGCACACGGTGTTTGTCCACCACAAAGTTCACGTGGCGGGGGCTGGGATCGAACCCGGGACCCCAAGCGCCAGAGGTGAACCGAAAAAAGTTTTGTTTGTACGATGATAGTTTTCGAGAAACAGGTGATGACATTTGGGGGGCTATCTTGGCGCCAAGATAGCCCAACCGTATCACAGCACAAAAGATTGGAATACACCATTCGAAAGCAAATCGTTTGTACCGTTTGTACGAAAAGAGTTTTGTTTGTACCCTGATAGTTTTGGAGAAACAGGGAATGATATTTTGGGGCGAGGGCTATCTTGGCGCCAAGATAGCCCCCCCGTATCACAGCACAAAAATTTGAAATACACCATTCGAAAGCAAATCGTTTGTACCGAAAAAAGTTTTGTTTGTACCCTGATAGTTTCCAAGAAGGAGTGGATAGCATTTGGGAGGCTATCTTGTACAAGATAGGCCCCCTAATGTGTACTTTTTCCATGCCCATTAAGAAGTATTATGTGCCTATTTTTGTGAATTTATGTGTATTTGGAACTCTTGTTGTACATATCCAAATAAAACAAGGACTTGTTGGGAATAACGCAACGTCAAAATTGAATCGGCGAGTGGGAAAGCAGTGTGAGTTCGAAATAAGCCATTTTGAGCTAAAGGCGAAAATAACACTAAAGATGTAGAACTACACGTTGTAATGAAGAGCAGTACAATTTGGAACACCTCACACGATATAGCAGATTGCTGTAATGTCGACTGTACATTTGTGGCATTAACAAACGAAAGTTCTTTCTTCAAATATCTCAAAATGCGTTTTGTGGACTAGTACTTTTTTTCCGCTCAACGATTCAATTAAATTTTCTCTATTTGTGCCCTTACTGTAGAAAAATACATGTACACTGTTTTCCCACTCGCGGATTCAATTCTAACGTTGAGTTATTACTGAAAAACTCATTTTTTATGTTGATATGCACAACCAGAATTCTAAACACATCAATTCACATGGATAAAGATATAATATTTATTAATGGACATGGAAAAAGTACACATTAGGGGGCCTGTCTTGCGTACAAGATAGCCCTCAAATTTCATCCCCTGCTTCTCGAAAACTATCAGGGTACAAACAAAACTTTTTTCGGTACAAACGATTAGTTTTCGAATGGTGCATTTCAATTTTTTGTGCTGTGATACGTGAGGGGCTATCTTGGCGCCAAGATAGCCTCCCGCCCCAACATATCATCCCTTGTTTCTCGAAAACTATCAGGGTGCAAACAAAACTTTTTTCGGTACAAACGGTACAAACGATTTGCTTTCGAATGGTGTATTCCAATTTTTGTGCTGTGATACGGGGGGGGCTATCTTGGCGCCAAGATAGCCCCCCGCCCCAAATATCATCCCATGTTTCTCGAAAACTATCAGGGTACAAACAAAACATTTTTCGGTACAAACGGTACAAACGATTTGCTTTCGAATGGTGTATTCCAATTTTTTGTGCGGTGATACGGGGGGGCTATCTTGGCGCCAAGATAGCCCCACCGAATGTCATCCCCTGTTTCTCGAAAACTATCAGGGTACAAACAAAACTTTTTTTGGTACAAACGGTACAAACGATTTGCTTTCGAATGGTGTATTTCAAATTTTTGTGCTGTGATACGGGGGGGCTATCTTGGCGCCAAGATAGCCCCCCCAAATGTCATCCCCTGTTTCTCAAAATCTATCAGGATACAAACAACACTTTTATCGGTACAAACGGTACAAACGATTTACTTTCGAATGGTGTATTGCAATTTTTTTGTGCTGTGATACGGGGGAGCTATCTTGGCGCCAAGATAGCCTCCCAAATGTCATCCCCTGTTTCTCAAAAACTATCAGGATACAAACAAAACTTTTTTCGGTACAAACGGTACAAACGATTTACTTTCGAATGGTGTATTGCAATTTTTTGTGCTGTGATACGGGGGGCTATCTTGGCGCCAAGATAGCCCCCCAGTCGACCTCTCAAGTAACCTTATGGTACAAACGAAAATATTTTCGGTACAAACGGTACAAACGTAGTACAAACGAATGACCTAAACGTTGTTTCAATTTTCTAAAGTGGGGGGGCTATCTTGCCATACGTGAATTAAAAAGGATTATATCCGAACATGAAATAAGTTTTATTTCTATTTTAACTATAATTTACTGTTATTAACAACACATCAATGTATTGCGACCATTTTACCCTCCTTTTAAAGTAAATAGCAGTGTTTGGAATATAATTAACCCTCCCCCAAATCTAAAATTGTTATATGTATTTCCAAAAAATGCTAAAGGCCAACTTTATTTTTAAAACATACTATGACGAATTTTGAACATAAAAATAAATAGGTATATGCTTGGAAAATGACAACACTATCAAATAACGTTACATAGATTAAAGAGATCAAAGTATACTATTAGTTTGTGTTCTCAGAAAAGAGCAGGAGAATTTATGGTCTCCTGTAAGATCGTAATGAATAGAAATAGCAGGTTTTGTAAACAAGCTTCTCAATGATTGGTATGTGTGGTTTAATATCCTTACAAAATGAACGAAATGAAGTGCTTGTAGGTGTAATCCATGATTTAAAGTTAATGGAAATGAAAACAAAGAAAGAGATTAGACACAAAATCTGGAAATGCCATTCTAAATTTATTTAAATAAGGGTAAACGACTTTCACCTTTCCTTTACAAACCAATCTTAAAATAAAAAGAAAAACTCATTTGCTCAAGTTTATACTGAATTGCCTAAATCATGACGAATTAGAGATTTTAAATGGATATTTGAGATACGTTTCACTTTTCCATCCTTACCCCCTTACATTATGCCATATAACGAGAAATATTGAGGTAATAAGATCCGAAAATGCTCCAATATTTCACGACTAGTCAGAGAGGGCCCACTTGAGCAGGTTAGATGTAGGAACACGAAGTCATGACTTGGTGTTAGTCAGTTATATGGAGTGATAAGAGAAATGTCTCATGGTAAACATAATTGCACGTCTATAGTTTCCGACCAAGTATGAAGTATGCACGGTTATGAAGCTTCTCCATACTAAGAATCTATTGGCGTGAGAGATCCACCGCTAGTTGTGTGAAATGTATGGAACGGACGTCAGTGAGTGAAGGTGTGTATGACAAGTAGATTGTACTGCCAATTCAAAGCAGTCGGAACCAAAGTGCATGACGAACACCATAGTTGGTAACCGTTCGCGGTTGCTCATAATTGATGGACAGTGTGTCGCAAACAATTACAAGGTTCGTGATGTTCGAAATGATTTCTGGCCGATCACCTTTCGACAACTCAGTTGAATTTTAGACGGTTGTTATTTTCTGGTTCCATTCACTGGGACAGAATTCATAAACCTGTACACAAAAGCTGGTTCCAATTTAAGACAAATACATAAAAAAGGACGGTGCACATGCTGAATAGTAGGATGTGTGTCGCTAACTCCACAGTAACAATATCATTTTCTTTTGATGATCATCTTTTTTATTATATGGTCCATCGAAACTTACTTTGTGAATACGATTCGTAGAATAATAAAGTCTATTTTAATACTAATTTTCAAATCAGTTAAAAATCGATTTATAACTCTGCCGACATAAACTACAATATATCTTGGGAACTAAAGCATATTTCTCAATTTTACTTTATCTTTTAGATTTGCAAGAGTTCTTAAAATTGAAATATTAAAGCAAGTCATTTTTCTAAAGTTGATATTCTTAGAATAAGAATACAATTTCACGACCTCCACTTAACGAAAATCAGTTTTTCAAATAATTCTTGCACTCCGCTTCTAGTTGACCTACTTTCTTCCTCATTTTCTTCTTAGTTCAAGATTCATTAATTAATGACCCTATACATTTTCAAAGTGATAACAATTTACCATTGAATATTATGATATATTTTCTGTTTTCAGGTGGTTTTCGCTCTAGCAACAGCATTCACATACATTGCTGTAGCCTACCCTTAATTAGCACCAATTCCTCTTCAGCATCGGTCAGCATCTGCAAGGGAAACAGAAGACCTCAAAGGAGATAATACCTTTGGATTTGGTTACCACTATTGGGGTAAATAAAATTGTCAATTTATCTTGTATTTAATATTGCTATTTCCACATACCAGCTTTTTCAGAACTGCACTACTGAATGCTCAAACCTTCATTTCTTTCTGTTTATCAGTTTAAACAATAAATTCAAAACCAGAATAGTTTGCTAAAATAGGGAAGTTGTTTTATGTTACCAAAGTTGTCAACTCTTAATTTTAAGGAAGACGATTTGCAACGATATAACTGGTTATAAAACAGAATAAGAAAACCGAATTCTGAATTTCTAACCATTGAATCAAATCAGTTATTAATTCCCATTGAGTTGGAACTTAATTTCATTGATTCGCAACTACTGCGTATAATTAAATTTTGTTCAGTTACCAATCATAATGTGCTATTTATAACAGTACCAGTACCTAAAATTCAGTGTCTGTTATTGAAATAACACTATTTTTTATAACTCAAAATTATTCTACTTCCATTAATTAAAAACAATTACCATTAAATAAAACACTCTTATCATTCTTTATTACATTTTTGTCAGACTCTTTCACCACTTGTCTAGTATGAAATTTTAATAACATGGACTTTCATTAAGATCATTCATGTCACATTCATGACTGGACTACTGGAAGTAACATATGAAAAACAGCATTTAGAACTAACTGTTTTCTGAAATGCAGATAAAACTTATACATTATTTCAAAAAGGAATAAAATAGTAATATAAAATTTGTTCTTAGTTATGACGAAATAAAGAGGCTACCGTGAATCATTGGTAGAGCGTTTATGGCTATGCTACTTCTGGTGCGCTTGGTCCCTGGTTCGATCCCAGTCCGCGATAAATGAACTTTCTGGTGGACAAACACCGTGTGCATGGATTTTCTTGTGGTTCTCCCGTTTCCTCAAACTTCATTCATTCAACTATTTATCCTATTCTTCATCATCACCGTCACCTTTAAAATGCCAGCATAAACGTAGGACGTAAAACAAACATTTCATGTCATTTCATGAATGAAATATTTCATGAAAGTATCAAACAGCTTCCTGCTCACGTGGCCTCGGGTTCGATCCCAACCTCCGCCAAGTAAACTTTGTGGTGGACAAACACCGTGTGCGTGGGTTTCCTCGGGATTGTACCGTTTCCTGCCACTTTCTTCATTCCACCATTTCATTCATTATTGATCATCACCGTCTCCTTTAGCCTAACCGGCATAATCGTGGGACGTAAAACTCAAACATTTCATTTCATTTTTTTCTTTCTCACGTGGTAAACTTCTATTAAGTATTTAATGACGATTCTTTGTATCGTCTTACAGTACTTACTGAAACCTTCCACTAAGCAAATGTGCAAAGTAATTTTTGTAGTAGATATAATAATTTTGGATTAGCTATAACCACAATCATTTATTACTGAATTAATTCAGAGTTAAATCTAAGATCAATACTTTATTTTTGAGGATTTCCATTCTGGGGCTAAAGGAAAATAAACCATTTGAATCCAATTGACGATGTATTAATTTCACTACCGAGCAAATTAAAAAAAAAATATTTTTGGTACATGTATTAATTTATTAAGTTCAAAATTTTCTAACTGCGTTTCTATGTACAGATAAAAAATAAATAAATAATAATGAATTTCATAAAAAATTGCATTCATTCTTTCCCATAAAAGAGAAACGAGCTTGGTTTAATAATTTATGCAAGTCTACTACATATACTAACGTGTTTGGGGAATGTGTTTTAGAGAATCATTCTGTTAACTAGAGTTTGTTAAACTTGTCTTATTATCCATCAATCAATGTAGTTGGTATTTGTGACGTTTGTTTCCAAGCATATGAACTACAAGTACTATAAATAGACAGATTTCAAATGTTTGCTTGGAGATCCATTCTTTCAATACTAGTTGTATTCTATGTATTGGCAAGCATTCGTGACTATTCCTCGGACCACTAACACCGAACGTGTAGAATGGACCAAAGAAAACTTCTTTACAGATGTATAGTGTGTATTGTGTTTTATCCATTTTGGACACCTTCTAAAGGGTTCAGGCATTCAGAAGCATAGTACGTCATTAGATTGCCTTTGAAACTTTTTACTGAGATCCTTTCTCAGTTGGGTGACAGCTATGACTTAACTGTGTTTGGACCCTTTTATCTGACACATTTGAATCCAATATTTTTTATTCGTTTATAATATTTGCTAATTTTGTTGCTGTAAATATCAGTCGAAATGTGTCACCATTCATTTTTACGTTGTTGTTAATGAAACGTAGCTTTCATTCTCCTGCAAGAAAATCTAACCATGGTGCATTTAATCATGGTGCGGCTCTGACAACTTTCGTTGCATCGACGAATAATGTTGCTTCGTTGTTTCACGTCGACAATTCTGCCCGTAATTGCTCCAACTTTAACACAATCGGTTGGATACATCCCTTCTCGCTTACGGTGAATACAAAACTTCCACAGGTATTTCGATATTTCACTGGCACAATTTTACATTCTTTGGTACGACATAACCGGTTTTCGTACATACATATGTTCCTCATGTACGAGGGTGGTTCAATAATTATTGCCCTAATCTACAAGCAGCATTATTTTTCCAAGAAGTCTGCTCTCATAGTAATGCACTTCTTCCACCTGTGTTGTAAAGACACTATGCCAGCTTTAAATAATCTCTGGCTGAGCCGGGAGCAAATTCTCCACAGCTTGAATAACAGCTGCATTTGAGTGAAACTTCTTCCCATTGGGGTGCTCCTTCAAGTTTGGGAACAAATGAAAGTCACTAGACGCGAGGTCGTGTGAGTAGAGAGGATGTTCCAAAACATCAAAACCATCAGCATGGATTGCGGCACCAGTAAGATGGCTTTTGTGGGCCAGAGTATTATCTTAGTGGAACAGTACTGTTCGCTGTCACATCTCGCGCCATTTTTCATTGATTACTTCGCGTAACTTAGGAATTAGGGCTGCATAATAGGTCCCCGTGATAGTGTGTCCAACCTTCAGCTAGTCAACAAGGAGCACACCCTTCGTATCCTAAAAAAATGTGGCCAAAACCTTGACTGCTGATTTTTGCACCTTGAATTTGCGTGGGAGAAGCGAACTACTGTACCGCCACTCCATGCTCTGTCGTTTGGACTCGAGATCATAGTGTTGGAACCACGTCTCATCCACTGTCACAAATCTATCACAGAACTGTTTCAGGTCTGCCCCCAAAACCTCCAAACCAGCCCTTCAACATCGAACTTTCTGGTTTTCACGAGATAATATTTTGGGTACCCATCGCGCTGAAACCTTTCTCAATTCCAAGTGCTCATGCACAATGGTTTCCACTGAGCCTACAGAGATGTGCATGATCTCTGCTAACTGTTGCAGCGTGATTCATCTGTCTGCTATAATCGTATCATGCACAGCATCAATGTTTTCTGGGGTGCATGCTTTTGTTGGAGGACCAGCACCAGGGGACAGTTGACAGGTTTCCCTGCCGCAACAGAAGTCGCAGCAGCAGCTCTTTACTACCTGATAGGAAGGAGCCCTATCACCCAATACACTGATCATGTCCTCATGAATCTCCTTTGGGCTTAACCCCATTTTCTAGATGTAATTGATGACAGATCGTTGTTTGATTTTTTCCATTTTTCATGCTAGATGCCATCTTCACACCTGAAACAACAAAGACGAATATTAACATAGCAACTATGGTTCTGAAATTTAGACTTAAGGCATCTAAGACATTAGACTATAATATCACCTATCACCCATCCCAGCTCAAGTATTTTAAATATGCCGGGGACAATAATTATTGAATTTCTCTCGTACACTCATGCCCAAAATTATTGTCTCATGTCTATAAAAATCTTGTTGTATATCATCCTTACCACAGGATATATCCCCAACCAGTGGAAGCTTGCAAAAGTCCTAGTCTTTTTAAAACCACGCAAAGACCCGGCATTAGTCACATCTTATCGACCTATTTGGTTAACGTCGGTATTCAGTAAAACCCTAGAACGGATCCTTGTTAAACGGCTCCATCCTTACCTCGCCGAGCGCAATATCCCTCCTTCTACACAGGTAGGATTTCGACCCTTTCATGCCACTAGCGACCAACTCCTCAAACTCTCCTCGTTCGTAATGAATCACTTTAATAAATACTTACCATCTGTGCTAATCTCTTTCGATATCGAACGTGCATTCGATACTGTCTGGCACGAGGGACTGCTCTTCAAACTAAAGCGCCTACTTCCACCTCATTACGTCCGAGTGATCGCCAATTTCCTCCATCAACGACGTGCATTTATCCAACTCCATCACGGACGTTCACACGAATTTCTTTTAAGAGCAGGAGTCCCTCAAGGATCCATACTCTCTCACCTTCCCTACATCCTCTACGTAGTCGACATGTCTTGTCCGCCACCTCCAATTCATGCTCTCCAGTTCGCAGATGATACAGCCTATCTTGCTCTTGGATCCTCTGTCGAGCGCATCAATCTGCAATTGCAAGCAGCAATAGATAACCTCATCTACTGGTGCCTACGCTGGAAACTTAAATTAAACCCAAACAAAACGCAAATGACCCTTTTTGCCCGCAAGACACACAAGTACTGTCCCACACGTAATCCAGAGCGTCTCCGTATTATGGTACTGGACTCAGAAATCTCACTCAGCAATAGCGTTAAATATCTTGGGGTCCATTTCGATAAACATCTCACATGGCGCACCCACTTAGCCGCTCTTGAGCAAGACATCCGTCGTCGCCTCAACCTCTTAAGGAACTTAAAGGGCACAACCTGGGGCTTAAATGCTGACGTCTTACTTTATACATACAAAGTTTTCGTCCAGCCAGCTATGACATACGGGCATCTAGCTTGGCTTACAGCGCCTCTCCAATTCTATGATCGCCTACAACTCCTTGAGCGTCAGGCAATACGCATTGCATACTCTCTAACGTATAGAACCTCCAATGCCGAGCTCTATCAACGCACTGCAATACCTCGAATCTTGGGCCACCTCTATCGCCTACGTACGCGATATATTACGCTTCATAACAACTTCACATGAAACGCTTAAAGCCCTCTTAGATGAGACCCCTGCTCTCCCTCGTACTGGATATCCTCCAATCGACCATCTGCTGGCAATTTACGAACGGGAAACCAATTCAGAAGTCTACAACCCTGAGCGTCGAATATACAAAAACCATCCTCATATCTATAGATAATACTTTAATCGCAATACATGCTTTCACAAGACATCACTGAAGAACCTCTCTACCTCACCTCACACTAACCCATTCCTTGCCACGTGGCACTTCCGATAATGGGACACACCATCACTATAACTGAGAAGCTTTTGCTTGCATCTCCCCTATACTAGCAACCTGTATCCAACCACAATAATTCTCTTCAAATAGTAAAAACACCACTCTGGACATAGAGACGGTATAACCGTCTCCGGCCCGCCCATCGATTGATGGTAATGAAAGACAGAGGGAAAAAATATATCTTGATAATGAATTATCCCGGTATTTTAGAACGAATAATAAGAACACTTACTCTTAATCGTTCTATAGCCTTGATTCTTGGATATATTTTGAGCCACAGAAATAAACAAAGTTAATGTGGTACCAAAATATTGTTTATTATACCTTTTATGTTCAACGTGATCTCTCTGATGTTATTTATATATTATAGCTTACAGTAACTCTGTTTTTATGTCGATACTCAACATACCGTCATGGTTACCACGGTACGCGAAAAAAAAAAAGAATATACGGGAAAACATTAGTTTTTAAAATAATTTGTTTTTGTGTTCTTCTTCTTTAGAAATAGGTGACTAGTACATCTTTAAAGAAATATCACATATTTCCCAGACAAAGTTTAAAAGAATACAGCATATCGTTGAATTTTCTTATAATGTTAGTATGTGTATTATCAGCAAAGACGTGTATGTGGCAAATTTCATGTCCAAGGAGCAGTAAATAAGAAAGTTAAAACGAAAATAAACTTTTCTAGTCCATTGAGCAACATTTTATTTTACTCATTACAATTTTCGTATTTATAACTCTTTTCCTACGAAATTTAGCACAAATATACATTTCCTGATTATACACATAGTATCAGTATTAAAAGCACCCTGCAAAATCATTATCAAATTATATTCTTACTAGAAGACATTTATAGATATGCGACAATCATTTTGGACATGAGTGTACCTCCTTGAAACATTACTATATCTGATTTTAATGATAAACGTTTGGCTGAGGGATACGTTACATCGACGGATTTTGCGGCGATGCAAATCTCTTAAAAACGGTGTAACACCCGTTGTGCCAATTTCACTTGGGTCCATTTCAGAAGTCAGTTACTCAGGAACACGCAGTCTGAGGGCGGTAGTAGTGCACAGGCCCGTATCCAGGGGGGGTCTAGGGGGGGCCTGCCCCCCCCTAAATTTTTGCTGGCCCCCTTAAAAGTTTTACAGTAGGCTTGCAAAAGAACTATAATATGGTGATGAACTATCATATGGTTGGATCGGGCCCCCCCTAACTTCAGCCGGGCCCCCCCTAAGTTTTAGGGCTGGCTACGGGCCTGGTAGTGCATACTATCAGAGCTTAGCAATGGCTCGGATTTTGAGACAGTGTAAACTGTTGATGACAGGCAAGATGGTAGTGATGCTACATTCGACGCTTCTTCATCAGAAAAACGCACTCTATAACTCAAGCAGATCTCAATTATCTCGTTTGGCATTCGAAAAAAAGAGTACTGTTTTAACTGTGGACTTCTATTGAGAATAGGAGAATTACTATCAAATTACCAATACCATGTGTCTACCACCGCCACCTTAAGGATAGTTCCGTATTATCTGTCCTACATTTCACTACAACGAGTCTTGGCCACACATATTCATCAGGGGGACACTCACTTTCCGATCCTTTTCTAAAGTCGTCACAAGTAATACGCGTTCTCATCATTTTAGAAACGCTTTGGTGTAGAAGTTATTAGGTATATTTCATATCATTAGGTATAATAGGTACATTGATAGACCCATGACTTGGTCGAACAAGGACCACGTTAACTTACATGAAAATGGTGTTACTACTATCAGCAACGATTGTTATAAATAATAATGAACCATGAACTTTGAATGCAAATTTTTTATATATTAGAACAATATATATCAAACTTTCGTTCGTGGACTACATTCGACCTTCGAAATTTGCCTCTGTGATCTTCTAAGATTAAATATCAGTAAAACAAATTAAATGCAGGTGGTCATCCAAATAATAACCACATCTGAATTTGGAAACATGGCAGATGCATGGATCGGCATCGGCCAGGAAACGTGCGCAACACCGGACAGTTGGTACTGATATGTTAGGTGAAATTCTGTAGTAATTGAGGATCAGTACGGCTAGCGCTGTGCTATGAATTGATGAGACAGGGATCAGCTCTCTCATTTCCAAAGAGAACAAATTGTTGACTTTCGATTATGTAGTGTGAGCGTTAACAAAGTGGCAAGTATGTTGGATGTTTTTCGAGGAATAGTGTTCACGGTAATGACAGTCTATAATAGTGTTCAAAATCATGCAAACATAGATCGCCGATGGCGGGAAATGTACTATATTCCCGGATGAGTCACTTTTCATCATATTTCAACAGATAGGATTTTTGTGTGGATGATACTCAAAGAAACGTATGATACACAGTATCTCTGCCCAATTGTAGACATTGCGCAGGGTATGTGATGTTGTGGTCCACGTTATCCTGTTTTGACGCCTACCTGTAAAATCACTATCCTTGATTAAGTCGCAATTTTATAGGGTCATGTGTATCCAAATGCGCTTTTTTGAGGGGGGAGCAGTGGCACTATTACACCACAATATGGCACCAACTCACACAGCTGGAACAGTTGCAGCATGGCTTAAAGAATACTGGGATTAAATTCAACACCTCTTTTAGTCCGTTGTAAATACCGATCATGAATGTAGTTGGACATCTTTGGTCTGTTTTAGGCACATGACACCGGCGTAAGTTTGAGCCTCCATTTTCTCTCACCGAAGTGAGTTATACACTTCACGCGGGACAGTATAATAGTCAAGATCTCTATGACTCAATTCCATATCGCATTTCAGCTTTTCTGGGGTGAAAGCTGGCGCAGAGCAGGCTTCATCTAGTAACTTGCACTTACTCAAGTGGAGTTTGATCATTATTTTGATACGTAACTCTCTCTCTCTCTATATATATATATATAAATAAATCTGACTATGTTTGTGACTATATACATGATGAACCACCCTACCGAACTTGATCAAATTTTCTACAAAGATGGGTTTACGGCCTGGAATGTTTTTTGTTATTTCACTTTGACGGTACAACGTAGGTAGCGAGGGGAGACATAAAAATAAATAACACTTAATAACTATTGAACTACGAGACCGATCTACAGGAAATTGTCCACATAGATGAAGTTCGGGCCTGGGATGTATTTTGTTTTCCTCATTTCAGTTGACAGCGCATTTTACGGTAGGGTGAGGCGGGGGTTAAAAATGATCAAAAATGAACAATATTACTATCGAATCCATAGTGTTCTGGCTCCTGAGACGCACGGTAACACTTCCGATGCAGTTTAAATCCAAATTCATTCCTTTCTATCCAGAATGGGTGGTTTCTCCCGTGCGAAAAAAGGGTATTGTGGTAGTATATACACAAAAGAATGCAATTTAGATTAATTGCGTATCATACAATATTTGAGAATGTTCAACAGGATTAAGTAAATTAACTACAGTAAGTAAAAACTCATACGCTTAAGGAATTAAAAGTCTGATAAGTTTTAATATTCTTAAGAAGTGTAACCAAGGTTGTCACACTCGATACTCGCGATGATGCCAAACACGGGTCTGAATTATGCTAGATTTTTGTAAATTATGCCAGATTTTCAAATTATCTTTCCTAACTAATTTTAAAGATTCGCCCCTACTTATCTTCATTTTTTAATTGTTTTAACTGTATTCATGTATAAAACTAATATGCTGCTGTCAGGAATGATAACACAGGCCTACAGAAAAAAAAAATTTCTTGGTGCCTAAAATTTTAGAGCTGATTTTAACTATGTGTGGGGCGCTGAATCCAATAATGTAAGCAGTTTTTTTCTATCAGCTCCACTTTGGTAGATACAGGCTACTGTACCAGTAGTGTTATTTACGTTACAATGTATGTGGAAGAAATATTACAATCCAAAATAAATATGTAAATTATAAATGATGTAACCACTATTTCTGCATGCTTCTTGCAATAGTATACAAAATAAGCAAAAGAAATACAAATATTCTCGTAATAACAAGTTTGAATATGATCTTATAAACTCTGCAACTCAAATAAATCCTACTGTGCTCTATAGAGATTTCTATTTGGACGAACGGCGCTTTTCTCATTAGTGCTGCTATCTGTCGGTACTAAACGGAAACTCGTCATATAGTAGTTCCAGGAACGTCCACTAGATTGCTTTGGTATTCTACTTGGCTAGTGGATCGTAGTTGTTGTCTTGCAGGTGGAGTGACATGTTGGAACATGTGAGTTTTGTTCTGAAATCATAACTTGTATCGCGTATACTAAGGCTTTATATTTAACATCCGTGTTAGTGGCCTGAACATAAAATGAGTTCAAGTCGAAGAAGTTGTGTTAACCATCCTGATGTGTTTTGCTACATATGTGGTGAGTACACATTTAAAGACAATAGAAAACATATCAGTGACTTTGTAAAAAAAAGCATATCATGCATATTTTGGTGTACGCCTAGGGGACCAAGATAAAACGTGGGCTCCACATATTGTGTGTAAAATGTGTACTGAACACTTGCGACAGTGGACAACTGGAAAAAGAAAAAGAACCCACAAACCATGTTGATGACTGTTATTTCTGCCTGGTAAATGTTACGGGTATGAATAGAAATAACCGGAACAAGTGGACATATCCTGATCTGCCTTCAGCAAGACGTCCAGTTGTTCATTCCGATGAAATACCAATCCCAACGTTTCACCACTTGCCAGAGCTTTGTGAGACTGAAAACGAACGTAGTGAACATTCTTGTGACATGGATGATGGAAGTGACAGTGATTATGAGGGAATGTCAACAATTCCTCAACAGTTTAATCAAGATGAGCTAAATGATCTAGTTAGGGACCTTAATCTTTCAAAAGAATCGTCTGAATTACTTGCTTCCAGATTGAAGGAGAAAAACGTACTAGAACAAGGAACTAAAATCACATTCTACCGAACAAGGGAAAAGGAGTTTTTACCATTTTTCACTGAAGACACAAATCTCGTATTCTGTCACGATGTTAGAGGTCTCCTAGAACAGATGGGTCTTCCAGAATACAATCCAGATGATTGGCGCCTGTTTATTGATAGCTCCAAGCGAAGTTTAAAATGCGTCCTTCTACACAATGGCAATAAATATGGCTCAATTCCAATCGCTCATTCAACACGACTGAAAGAAGAATATGAAGCAATTGCTTTGGTTATGGAAAAAATTAAATATCAGGACCATCAGTGGGTGATTTGTGTGGATTTAAAGATGGTGAACTTTCTTCTTGGACAGCAAAGTGGCTACACAAAATATCCTTGTTTTCTATGTCTGTGGGATAGCAGAGACAAAGCAAACCATTGGTCAAAAAAAGAGTGGCCGCAGAGAGACGACATGGTTGTTGGTAAGAAAAATATTATTAACATGCCTATTGTTGAGTGTGACAAAATCATTTTGCCACCTCTACATCTCAAGCTCGGTTTGATGAAGCAGTTTGTAAAGGCGCTAAATAAGGACGGGCCGTGCTTTGCTTACATGGGAAACAAGCTACCTCAGATCAGCACAGAAAAATTAAAAGCTGGAATATTTGATGGTCCCCAAATAAGACAACTCATGAAAGATCCGGCTTTCGTGGAGTCCATGAATGAGACTGAACGTAGAGCTTGGACCTCATTTGTAGAAGTTATCAAGAATTTCCTTGGCAATAATAAAGCTGATAACTATGTTGAGCTAGTGAACCAGATGCTTAATGCATTCCAAAAACTTGGATGTAATATGAGTATCAAAATTCATTACCTGCACAGCCATTTGGACCGTTTCCCAGACAACGTAGGCAGTCTGAGTGAAGAACAAGGTGAAAGATTTCACCAAGATATTAAAACAATGGAGGACCGCTACCAAGGAAGATGGGATGCCCATATGATGGCAGATTACTGCTGGAACCTAAAAAGAGACTGTGCAAAGAAACATTCAAGGATGTCACGAAAACGAAGCTTCCGAAGTGTTGAATAGATCGTTTTGAACAAATTATTTGATTTTTTATTCATAAAAAGTATTATAAAATGTAGTTACAGAGTTATTATGTACTTGATGTTTGTGTTTATATGGTTTTCATTATTTTCAAAGTGTTCCAAATAACAGATTTAAATGTCATAGTTTTCTTTTCACTTACAGTAAAACAGCGCCTATGCAATTTTCAACGTTGTAGCAGGTCAGTCTTGCAATTCCTATATCTCAAAAACTAAAGCTGTTAGGGGAAAACTAACGCCATATTTGGATTCAGCGTCCCAATTCTACTTCAAATCAGCTAAGAAACACCCGGCACCAAAACCACTGTAAGCCAGTGTAATGAAATAAATTGGGAAATGGCACATTATAAGGGAGGAAGGTCGATTCCGACACAGCCCTGAAGCATTTCTTTTAGTGTATTGCTAGCTGTGCCCTGACGCTCATATCCCTCCCCTCTCAATTTGTAAATTGAAAGGTACAGAAACATCCAAGATAACCACACATTCAGGTTTCAGTTGACAGTAATAAAACTATGGGTAAGTAAATGTGTTTTACAGGGTCACGTTTTGTTATTTTTGAACATTTCTCTGAATTCAACCATAAATTACAACCGCGGAAATACTACTGGTTTCATTGCTTTAACCATCGCTTCAACTAAAAAGAATAATTCCCGACGGTTCTTGAACCATCTAAATTTTCGTTCTTTTACTGTTCTCCAGAGGGAAGAATGAAATTATGCTAGATTTGGCCAAGATCCTAAATTCAAGATGCTAGATGCTAAATGCATGTGAATTATGCTAGATCTAGCACCAAGATGCTAGATATGGCTTTAGTGAGTGTAACGTATAAAAAACAACTAATCTACATTTTCTTCTTTTAATATCCATGCAAAAAAAGAGAATTCGCATGTTAATCGATTACCGTGAAAATATTTTTATAAATTTTCAAAAATTAAACTGTTCCTTTCGGTGGTGCCAAAAGGAGAGTGAAATGTTGAACATAAAAAAATTGGTCAATACTTTTAATCAAATTGAACCCTTCTTTGAATAAAATTTGCGAATTCTTTTGTAGGAATATGCAGGCAGGATCTCATAGTAAATGGGACCTAGAAGTGCCACTGATTGAGACTCTGCAGTGGCACCTATGACCGATAATGTTTTACAATTTTACTTCCATATATATACGTAACGTGCAGTTGTATGCACAGCACTATTATTGAATACAGCTCCTAGCAGTGGCGACCGGTGGTTTGTGGTTTCGGGTGTTGCAGTACGAACGATCGGAGACAGAAGATATAAAGTGGACTCATTGACTAATCAACATAAATTTAGATGGAAATGCTATGCGACATGTTAAATTAAATAAAAATCTGTTTTTAAAAAATAAAAAGTGGAGAAAATTTAATCCGATTAATCACCTTATTTAATTAGTAAGTTCATTCTTCTCTCTTTGATTGGAACAAATCTGCCTAATACATGCTTGTTGAACTCTGATATTCTTATTGTCAGGTCTTTTTCGATGGAAAGCATAACCAATGGTGATAACCTTTCTTGGGACATTCAATTTCTTGAAAGTATCAATTCTTTTTTATGTGAAAAAGAAATTTTCTTCTTTTACTGACGCCATAGGTACAGTTAATATTAAGTGCAGAAGCTTTGTAGATTCACTAAATATTTTTCCTAGATTTTTGTGAACAATTCATTCTGGCAAACTCAGTCCCTGGCAGTGATCCGAATTCTTCTTCAGTGTAGACTGAAGAGAGTTCGTAGCAGAGATTAATGTTATAAAAAAATGTACACTGAACACGGCTTATTCACAATTTATCTAGGAAAATTTCAAATAAATTGTGGAAATGTACCTAGTGCATACAACATTATTGCCATAAGGTGTCCTGTAAACTTAAACCGTTTTTTTTTTCGAACACTCTCCTGAATTGCACTTTGCTTGTTTTATCTAAGCCTTAATTGTAAGTTTTCCTCAGTTGAAAGCTGGGCAATTTTTTTGTAAGTTATTTACAGAAGTCATGATATGCAATTCATTCAGAATTTGTAGGTTATGTACAGCATTAAAGCACACACAATAAAATTAAATCTAATAACTAATAACCAAAACAGCTGATACAAAAGAGATACTAGTATATGAATTTCAAATGTCTCATATTCATAAATAGGGCTGTAAACTGGCCTGCTTTTCATTGGCCTGGCCGGAAAAATTGATGTTGTTTTGATTAATGCCGGTGACGGGTACAAACTTCTCACCAGCCCCTTTATACAGTTTTTTTTTTCAAATTTGTATCTAGTTCGAAGTATACATATTGAAAAGTAGCTGTCATTCTGTAAACTCAAAACTGTTACCTTTCACCATATATCAACAATTAATATATTTTGTTCACCTGTTTAGAAAATTTTAGAGAGATGACAGGGACTACATCAGGGAAAATTTGAAATTTACTTTCAAGGAATTTTATACATTTATTAAGAGTGGAAAAGGACTTCTTAAAGCAATTTCCTATAGTTGAAGTAGAGACTATATGTTTAAAGAGTGAATTTCATTTTCCAAATCCAAAATTGTCAGGTAAAGATTATTATACTTGTGTTCATCTGTTTCGATAATTTTAAAGGAATGGTAGTTACTGATAAATACAATAAATTGATCAGTTCCGATTGATCAATTTTAGTTTCTCATTTATAGCACAATGTATCTATTAAGGTTATTAGTGAATGTTCTAAGGATATACAGAATATATGTGTTAATGCACTTTCGTTCACTATAGTACATTTCGTTTTCATGCATAGGTCTGAACAGAGATACTTCACGCTGAGACCTATATCACAGAGAATTTTGAGGAAGTGTCGGCAACCCTATTCATATATCAACACACACACACTTGTGCGTAAAAGAAAAAAAGAACTACATTCCAAATCATCCGTCTTGGTTGTTACGCAATGCACGATGAACACAATATACTTCCACATGAGGCGAAACAATGTTCATCAACGTTCTGGAAAGCAAGCTTGAAACCCGCCAGATATAGGAACAACATGTTAGCTGGGAGGGGTCCAAAGTATTTGAGGAAGGTCCAATATGTCTACGTAATAACGAACCTGTCTTTTACTGTACCCGAAAAGATAAGTAATTCTTAATTACTGTCAGCTATATTATGATAGAACGATTATTTCTATAAGAAAAGAAAGAGTACATGATGAGGCGTAAAATAAAATATTTAGCTTACATCAATCATTTCTCTGTTAAACAAGTATAGTTCGTTAAGAAAGTCTACAAATGCTAGTCGAGTTTCGAAATTTTGGGGAGGTCCGGACTCGGTGGACCCCTTCGTGGCTACGCCTCTGAGCATTGCTAAATAGTCCCAAATTAAATGTGGCGTTCCCCACCATACAGTTCTTTCTATCAAGAGTATAAAATATATTTATTTTATAAAAGAAATATGTATATACTAAAATACTATCCACAGAGGGGGGGATTCTGCATATTGACTTATTAATATTTGGTTCACAAATTACTGTAGAAGAAATTTTCATTATCTATATAAGCTAAGAATTAACTTGTAAATGCAGATCTACTTTCGATTCGATTTCTGCTCTACTATATATTTTATTTTTTATTTTGTAATTCTGCCATCACTTTTTTTTTAATTGTCATTATATTGATTTGCTTCAGTATTAGTACCGCAATATAAAAATATGAATGCATAAAAACAAATTCCATTTGTTAACTGCTAGTGAAATAAAATTTAGAAATCTTATTTAGCGCGAAAACCTTCTCGTTCACTCGAAACCGTGCTGTGTGGCAGAAGCACTACAACGACCAAACCCTTTAACTTCTCAGATAGGGGAAAAGAGACTTAACATTTGTTCCAATACCCGCGCTGAAGGAATCTGCTCGTTGCATGCTCGCTGCAACACAATATAAATTAGAGACTCTGTGACGGATTATTTTTCGCTTTTTAAAACGGATTAATGAAACGGACAGTTAGAGAAGTAAAAAAATATATATATATGTTATTTAATGTATATATGGAAGTATTAGGAACATTTTTTTTCTGTTCTTTACTACTATTGTTAATAATATTTTTTTCTTGAAATAGTTTGGTTGTTGCGCAACGCTGCAACACTAACATTAGCCGCCACTGGCTTCTAGACTTCAGGAATCAAACAGAACCGCTTCTAGTTTAGTGTGAATGTCAAGCAACTATGGTACCGTACATTAAACCGTCATATTCAGTAAGCTGCTACTACCTTAAGCTATATAAGGCCATATTTTTCCTTTTAGCGTGTGTATCAGTTACTTGAATTCAGTGTATCAATTCTTTACAATTCAATAATAATAATAGTTGTTGTACATTTGTTATTACTTAGTGGCTGAAATACCCGTTCTTCGCACGGGGAGGAGAATGTTCATGCAGTATGTGACACTTGAGGGTGAAGAAATTAGTGAAATACATAAATACGAAAAACAACGCTTTCGATGTTGCCATTGCCAATACGACTGTAATAAATAAATAACGATGTGCATGTGTAATAAACAAATACAGATGAATATCGTCTTTGCTGTATCATCTGCGAATATGAACAAAGTAAAAAAAAAAAGAACAAGAAGCAAGCCATGGCGTTGTCCTTTTCAAGATGAGTTAAACAAACAAATATGTAATGAACAGCACTAGCTTTGACATTGCCCCTGTCAATTCCTAGCTCGCAAGACGGGTCGTATGATACGTCCACTCTTTCTAAACTAGGGAGAAACGGGTTCGATTCCTGGCATGACCACATGTAGTTCGTATTCCACGTTAATCAGTAGGTACACATCTCATATAGCCTTTCTGCTGAAACGTACGTTAATCTGACAGTCAACTCAACTTTTTTTAAATTTCTGTTTAAGTGCCACGAGGACTGTCAGCAACAAATTTAGCAGTCTTGAATACAATCTACTAGACAATAATATCAATTGTTTTGGAATGCCATTTTCACCCTTTTTGTTTCCCCATTATGATGGGGGGCTAAGTTTGGATTTGAATAGCGTCGGAAATGTCATTATTTATCTCAATGACTCTAAAACTATTGTATTGCTTTGACAGATGCAATTACCAGTCGTCTCAGATATCTATCTATCTATCTATCTATCTATCTATCTATCTATCTATCTATCTATCTATCTATATGCTGTTCTATTATGCGTACATCTGGATCCCCGGAAATCCGGATCAAAACCGAAAATTGAAAAAAGAAGGCTTCGTGAATATCTATGTGTTTTTAAATGAAGTATGAATCTAGGTGGATTCTTACTGTACGAAAATGTAATTAGAGTCACACATTATTTTACTATTATTAAAGATGATTTATCCAATTACACCGGTACTTAATTATTATAATGTAGGTCTACTTTAATACAAATACACAATATTTTGTATTATTGAACTGTACCGTAATATCGAACTAAATTATTTATAATATCATTGTTAGATAATAATCAGTAAGTTGAGTTAGATTTAATTAATAATGTAAATTTCTTAGTAATCGCTTTTAATTATCTGCAATGATTTTGTTCCTAAATTAAAGCAAGCTTAAATGAATAGATTATTAATAAAAATAACCGTGTAATAGAAACCATTTCCCATGTAATTGAATGTATTATTATAACAATACTTGTATTTCATCACTCCTTATATATTTTTATTTGCATTTGTGGGCAGAAGTGCTTTTAAATTATGCACAACGTGCTCTAGAAAGGAAGAAGAAGACTATGAGAAAAAGATATACATGTAATTTCTTTTCTAGTTTTCATAGCAAGGAAGAATAAATATATACAAACAAAAAAGGATCCATCTTGTGTACACTGCATGTACTATGTTTAAAGGGTGTAAAAGTTTAATGTGTCACATAAAACAATAAAAGGTAATATCATCATATCGTGTAAATGGATTTTGTTAAATCAGTAGCCTTAGTTATATATAAATACTGTATATGAAATGGTGATTTCGTCGTTTTATAAATTTGGTGATCCTCGCCTCAGTATTGCCATTATAAATTTGGTGGTTTGCCACCAGGACTTCAGGAGATTTGTATGAAGTTAAGTAAACAATCTCCTAGATAATAAACTTCAGGAGTGCAGATTGATTTTAAGGCTACTTAATGATTTTGTTAAAAAATATCAAAATGAATCGTCCTGACATTGGAAATGTAAGAGAATCAAATGGTAACCAGGAAATGAACTTTTCTGACCTAGCCGATCTCATTAAGCAATTAAGGCAAGATTTTGGTAACCGAATGAATCAACAAACGGAACAAATAAATCAACGTATTGAACAATGTGATCTTAAAATGGAACATATTATACGTAGATACACCGAAGTGAAAATTCCGTTGAAGTAATAGAAACTATAATTAATGAACGCACCAACCAAAGTAAAGAGTTACAAGGAAATTTGCCAGTTACCAAAGAAATTTCGTCACAGGTTAACATGAATGATCCAAATAAATCTTGCAGATCTTGAGTTTGAAATTTACTAAATTTGCATTGATGAAATTTACTGAGTTTTCGCAAAAACTTACTGCAGTATTGATTCAGTCAGATTATCCCGACTTCTCTATTCATTAGAATGTTTTTGATTGCCTTACTTACGCTGTGTGTAACGAAGATTTTAGTATGTATCAATATGCGAAAAGTTATGGCCATCTTCGTCTAGTGAGTGAATTGTTCAATGACGTGTACACTACATTGGTTCATGTAGCAAAAAGAAAATTGATTCCAGTATTCGTAAAATTCGGAAAGAGAAAGTGTGTTCCCACCTTTGGTTGTAGCGATTGGTCGATTGATTTGGAACTGTTGAAATGTTCATTCAATGAAAAGACTAAAATGAAGTTAGTAAACAAACCGATGATGTTTTTACAGAACGTGATGCAATTCATTGACTTCGATCATTTAGATATGACGTTGCGAAATTTTGAAAATCCATCAATGGTGCAAACCAGTACTAACTTGAACCAAACTAACATTAATTGAAATCAAGTTCGAAGTGTCCATGTGAGATTGAAGTGTGATACCAATATGAAAATAATGTTAGATTCATGTGTACCGGTAATGTGACCGAACCTAATCACAAAGGAAACAAAAACCGTGGTACGACAAATTACCGTGAATATTGTTGAAAGAATAGGTACAGATCTGTTAGGAGACACGGGATTTCTCAAAAAGTAAAACGAATGAGAACTGAACGTAATTTAACCGGTAAGATAACCGAACCTAACCTTAGTAGTAACAGTAGTAGTAATCGAGTAACCGAACCTAATCATAGTGTAGTACGATTACTTACACTTAAGCAGCATGTAATCACTAGATCTAATTTCCCTTGAATTGAATTTCGTAGAAATTCCATAAATGGTACAAATTCCAAAAGTAAGAAACAAAGAACTGTAGAAGTAAATAATGCGCAAGATTGTATTACGATTTATGACTTCCAATGAAACTTGAAAAAAAAATCGTTGGCCTTGTAACTTAAATTAAAGCTAGGACGTCCGAGAAGAATATATTCAATTGATTTTTGTTGTACTTCACTGTAAATATCGTTATGGTTTCGTTTATCACTTGCATTTCATTTGAATTCTATGAATATAATTCAATGATAAATGGAACAATTCGTACATTCATGATCTTGATAACAACTCATTTTGTTCAAACCGTAATACTAATTTTTGTTGTGATGTTAATCATTGTGTTTTGTTTTGGATATTGTCGATATTGCAATCTCAATTTATATTTTATTTAAAAATATCATATATTTGATTCTTTTTTGTGTAAAATAGCAACTATGTAAATGTCATAATTAGTTTTACCCCTATCTTCACCTTATACTACGTATCAATGGCATAAAAATATCTTAAAATTAAGTTACATCTATGCCGTAATCTGAATGTACCCTTATATTATCGACGTTAAAGTATATAAATATTTGAAATAAAATTAATTCAAGAAGTTAAGATAAAATACAAAAATAATATTGCTTTAAAAGTGAAATATAATATATGATTATTTGGATTGTAACTTTAATATATATATATATATATATATATATATATATATATATATATATATATATATATATATATATGAGGGTCATTCGGAAACTCAAGTAACTAGTAGGGCTATGTAATAGTTAACGGTCCAGGATTTATTTTTTTTTTTTTTAAATGTCCTCAGTTTCAAAGCGCCATATATAGCAATACTTGTATTTCATCACTCTTTAATATATCTTTATTAATATTTGTGGGCAGAAGTACTTTTAAATTATGCACAAGCTGCTCTAGAAAGGAAGAACAAGATTATGAAAAAAAGAAAAGATGTAGATGTAATTTCTCTTCTTGTTGTCATAGCAAGGAAGAATAAATATATATAAACAAAAAAGGATCCATCTTGTGTACACTGCATGTACAATGTTTAAAGTTTAATGTGGCACATAAAACAATAATAAGTAATATCATGATATCGTGTAAATGGATTTTGTTAAATCAGTAGCCTTAGTTATATACAAATATATGAACTGGTCATTTTGTCGTTATATAAATTTGGTGGTCCTTGCAGCAGAATTGTCGTTATATTATATAGTTGAAAAATTAGTTGTGCCACATATAGGAAAATATTTAACAAATTTATACACAACATTATTTTTTATTGTTCATTAATCAAAATCGTAACAAATAATGGAGTAAAGTAAACTTACATGCATCATATAATACCTATACGGTGCTCGCATGTGCTACGTGAAGGACTAAGAGGAAGGAGTCTAATTTGACCGCGCTGGTTTTAAGTAGCTTACGGAGTATATTTGTTCAAATATTAAGATAAAATATTGAACTAAATTTGCAAAAAAAAAAAAAAACTTTTTCAGTAATTGTGCCTTTTATTTGTAAAGAACGATCTAAAATACAGTGCATAAAACTCCTTATATGTTATACCAAATCTATATTATAAAATTGAAAGTGATTATAACATTGTTTGTGACTCCTAATCACTGGAACCGCCTGGCCGATCTCGAACAAATTTTCAACGTAGATGCGGTTTTGACCTGGGAGTGTTTTTTGCTATTTACTTTGACGGTAGAACCTAGAGGAAATAGAAAAAAAAATAAAACTTAATAACTCTTGAACCACTTGACCGATGTTGGTCAACTTTTCAATGTAGAAGAGGTTTGGGACTGGCATGACTTTTATTATTTCACTTTGATGGAGCAACGTAGGGGACAGTGTAGGAGATAAAATACCAACATCAATAAATATAAAAATAAAAATGTCTATGTTCATGAACTAATAAATTTTGAACCACCCGATCGATCTCAATCAAATTTTCAACATATATGAAGTTCAAATCTGAGAAGTTTTCTATCATTTCATTTTGCAGTTGATCTTAGGGTAGGGGAGGGGAGAAGGGGATATTTATGAAAATGAATAAAATTTAATTACTCTTAAACCACCCTATCGATCTCGATCAATCATTCAACATAGATAAGGTTTGGGCTGTAAGAAATAAAAGTGGCTGTCTTTGTGACTTCATCACGCTTAAACCACTCGACTGATCTTAAAAAAAACGTAGATGAGGTTCGGACCTCATTTGGCTTATATCATATCACTTTAACTGTAGAACTTCGGGCTGGGGAGGCGAGGGGAGAAATCTATAAAAATAAATAAAACTTAATAATTCTTGAACCATCAGACCGATCTCGATCAAACAACTTTTAACATAGATAAGGTTCGGGCCTTTCATGTTTTCTTCACTTCACTTTTACGGTGGAACCTATGTTAAGGGAGAGGGGGAGATATATGTAAAACGAGTAAAAATAAAAGTGACTGTTTTTGTTACTTCATTACTTTTTAAGCAAATGACCGATCTTTATCACATTTCCATATGGATCAAGTTCGGACCTGGGGTGGTTTTTATCGTATCACTTTGATGGTACAAATTAGGGTTTGTGGAGGAGAGGGGACAGATATTTAAAAATATATAAAGCTTAATAACTAAACCACCTAACCAATCTCGATCAGATTTTCATCATAGATGACGTTTGGGCTTGAGATAATTTGTATCGTTTAACTCTGACGGTACAATGTAGGGCAAGGGGAGGTGGAGATGCATGAAAGTGACTGTGTATGTGACTTCACTCTTGAACCATCTGACCGATCAAATTTTCAACCTAAACGAAGTTGGAACATGAGATGAGTTTTGTCATTGTGACGATGTAACTTAAAGGAGGGAAACGACACTTGCAAATTATTTAAAATGGACTATATTAGTGTCGAATCTATAGTTTTTGAGAGGTCACTGAGATGAACAGTGACACCTCTGATGCCATTTAAATCCAAGTTGAGAACCGCAAAAATAGTGAGGGAGGGGATATATATATATAATCAAAATGACTATCAGTGTCGAATTCATACTTTTCGGGTTCGCTGAGATGGACAGTGACACATCTGATGATGCCGTGGCCCGGAACATGGGTTGGGAGGTGGGATATATAAAAAATATCGAAAATGACCAATATCAAGGAGCCCTATAGTAATATTAAAAAGTGACTGACCAAGGAAATATATTACTATTTTTTCTTAATTTAACCCAGCGAAGCGTTTAATTGATGCTAGTTTCTTATAATACCATGCAAAAAAACAGTGTTATAACTAACATTCTGTAAGTCTGTGAGAGCCTAAATGTTTTTATATAGGAGAAAAGTAACATTTTAAAAAAGTAATCCATGTTTTAGATATAACAAACACATGAAAGGAATTTTGGAAGAAAAAATGGGTAAAATCTACGACCAAGAGGGGGTCAGATCTGCCCGCTAAACAAGATTTTTTTTTTTCAAAAAACAACGCAGTATATTGTAGTTGAAGAAAAGCGAAACTGAACTTTTCATTAAAGGGAACAACGACAAAAAGCACAATCTAGAACACATATTAATGCATGTAAACTAAATAAGAAAATAAATTGAGGGGAAAATTGACCACCTCCCCTTGGTCCTTCTAGGGTTAAGCGAGAACGGAATCATTAGCAGTTCTATATTTCAAGGTTACATTGCATTATAAAATAACAATTAACAATTATAACCAAGGTAGGTATCTTCCTACATTTCAAGAGAAAAGTGTTACAATGATCAGAAATTTAAGGTATTTTGTATTAATAGTTATTTTATTACTGTAACAAAAATATTTATTTACTTTACAAAACTGTGAACATGAATATGAATACACAAATTTAAAATCACATAAAATACTTCGCATAATATTTATAAGTTAAACTAGTAAATAAACAGACGAGTGGAAAAAAATAGAAGAAATCGTGCATTAAAAAAACACGGTAGAATCTCGATAAAGCACACTTACATAGGCTTACTTTGATACATGAAGTAATATGACCTTGAATAAGCCACATGTCTCTCTCACCAAAAGGAAACAGTTTAATTTTTAACCACTATACTACAATACTTCGTAAATGTAAAACGTTAATGTATTAAAGCGACACTACTGTGGTTTACATCTGTCCCTTTGTCCGTTATTCCACAAGCTAAGTCTCGAAGGAAACAAATGTTGTTGAATTATATGGCTTCAGCAATAGATAGCTAAAGCAATTATCACGGTCTACTTTCTTTACGGATTCAATTCATTAACTTCTTGAAAGGAACTAACTGTGACTAACGTTGCTATCCGTATCCTGATACCTGAACATGGAAATATTACTGGATTAAGGTTGTTTTGTGGTAAGAAGTTTAAATATATTTTTTAGGGTAAGAGACTCTTTGCTTCAACCAAAAAATGATGTAAACAGCGCATACTTAAGGCATCAGGGAGTATATAAAGCCTAAACTATTGTTATTGTTTGGCATTAGCCTAAAGTCAAGTATAAGATTGTTAGGTTAAACCTTAAAGAAAATAGCGAGGTTAAAACGTCATATATTTGGACTATAAGAGTGTATATAATATTGAACGCTTCAACTACGAGCAGACATTCGTTCGTTTAATGTAAGTTTCACATGCTCTTCTTTACTACTGTTTCCAGAATTTATTTTAATACATCAATGTTGTATCCATTTATTTTGGATACGTGTGCATAGTACTATTTGAAAGGCTGTTATATTCTAAAGAAAATGAGGTAAGAGATATTATCATAGGATAAAGAGGAACCTCTCAATAAATGTTTACCTAAGATCATGTCCATACGGGAATTTTGGGCAGTGTGTGGAATACTTAGCATATAGGTAAATATTTTTACCTTACTTTTCAAGAAAGAAGTCCGGAATTTTCTACAGCCATTTAGAATACCTTTTAGTAATTTTCAGTTGATTTGAGATATCTGCATTAACACAAGGGGCGTCCAGAGGGACAAAGACTTAGATAAAAATCGTTTTTCTTCACAAAAATCAGCATTCAGTCAAACTTTTTCTCCTTGGAGACACGATAGGCTGATATGAGTAGTATCGTTTGAAAGGCTATTCTACTCTAAGGCGAGTGAGGTACAAAATGTGACCCTAGGATAAACAGGGATGTCTCAGGAAATTTTTTATGACATCCGAGTCTTTTGAGGACATCTGGATCGTTGTGGGGATGTTCTTAGCTCATTAGTGATTATGTTCCGCTCTTAGTACTAAAGATAGAAGCTTAATAATTTGTACACACGTTTAGTACACATCTTAGTATGTTCCAGTTGGTTTTCAGATCTGCGTGTTAACACAGGGGTCCAGGTGGAACAAGTGGTATTATTTAGGAAACAACTCAAATATATCAATTTGAAATCAGTATCAGATAATACCCTTAAACATATATCGACATTTTTCTGAATTTAGAAGCTATAACTATTCTTGAGTGATATTAATCAAGAGAGATATATGGCATAGGATTGTTGAAAGATAGCCTATACGAACAGAGAAATTTTTGCATTGCTGTACATTCATTCTTAAAACTTCTGAATTATAATAATCTTTCTTGTTGAAACGGTTATTCATGATAGCAATCACAATTATTAGAACCTTTTTACGTAGACCTATTATAAGTAATGTTTAAATTATTACGTAATTAATGAAAAAAAGTAGAAAACCTTAAAGAATGTCATTTTCAAACGATGTTAGGTACACGTAATTTCGAAAAATTATAACTATTCTCGTTAGTCTAGAAGCTAGCTTTTCTCTCTTCACCTAAGGGGAAATTTGCCCAAACAAAATTTGAAATAATAAATAACATGAGTTGATGCTATTTTGTAACATATAAGGAATCAACATTACAAGTACACAGTAAAATCTGACATATTCCATGTTGTATGGCTTCTTTTGTTTATTATAAAGGGTGCGGCAACGTTCATAGTAGGATATTAATACACACCATAAAGCAGTAACTGTAATTTATTTATTACCTCTTACGTGAATTAATAGTTAATGGTATGCCATTCACTAATGTGCAAGTCATTGTCCATTGCGTGGATTACTTTTTGAATGTGACTCCTGTCAAATGATGCCCCCTCTGCACAACACATTCATCTAGGCGGTGTTGGAAGCTTTCCGTAAATCGGCGTAACGTATTCCATGGGACATTGCGGACGGCAGTTCTGATGCGATCCTTCAATTCAGGATGGTGGCACAACGTGTTCGGAACATTTCTTGCTTCAGGTAGCCCCAAAGGAAAAAGTCTGCACATGAAAGATCAGATGAGCAAGGCGGCCAGGAAATGTCGCCAAAACGGGAAATTACTCTACCTGGATATGTCTGTGCAAGAAATCCATGCAAAGTCTGTCTGTATACGAGGTCGCTTCGTCTTGTTTAAACCATAATTGTTCCATATCCACATCGACCATACCTAATTGGGGAAGAAGGGAGTGTTGCAGCATCTTTAGGTAGCGTTCACTGGTGACAGTTACAACCACACCGCTGTCATCCTCAATGAAGTAAGGGCCAATAATCCCAACGGAAGCAACTCCACACCACACTGTGAGATGAGAACCTATTCGCGAGGTCTAATTTCCTGAATAATCTGTAGCTAATATGAGTGAAAATGGAGATTTTCGTGCAATATTCCCCTGAATGAGCGATCGACATATGCACAGTTTGCGAATGATGCCGATCAGATCTTTCTTAGCTACGCAATATTGCAGAACGAACATTTTCCATGGCTTCTGGCGTCCGCACAGTTCTTCCACTTCTTCCCGGTTTGCCATTGCAAACATAACCTGTTGTGAGGGCCATGCTGGGATACTAATGGGAGCGGTGGACAAGTCTACTAAAAGGGCGCCATACAAACGGATATATATATATATATATATATATATATATATATATAGGGGCGGATCCAGGATATGATCAAGGGAGGGGCTAAACCATATTTTGCCGTTTTATCCAGTGTAAAGCAGGATTAAAGCCCATTATAACCAGGGTATAAATGAGTGTCAAGGGGGGGGCTATAGCCCCTATAGCCCTCCCCTTGCATCCGCCACTGTATATGTATATAGATAGATAGATAGATAGATAGATAGATAGATAGATAGATAGATACAGATAGATATAGATATAGATGTATAGACTTCGGAAAAAAATTATAGATTCCTTTCTATATCAAAATCACCACCAAATTTGTTTTCGTATTAATGTAAATAGCTAATTTTTGGAAACTTGTAACAATCGAGATCCTATTTACTAGAGAAAAACTTTTTAGTTCCTCTAATAACATTTCTATCAAATAAAAAGAAGTTAAATGTATTAACAATTAATATAGTTCTATGGCCTATGGACACAGGAGGTTTAGTGCCGCGTTTACAAAAGCTCTCCATTGATTTCTGTCCTTAGCCAACTGGACCGTCTCTACTTTATATGATATGAGGATAATCTGTAGCTAATCCGAGAACGAAGGGTGCCGGACCCCCCAAACTCATGTGGGCCCCCTATTGTATTTATGAATATACAATATTTGGCATAATCTGAATGCAATTCGTCTTAAAATCCTCATATATATGCCTTCTGCATATGAATGCCACCCCTCCAAATTTACAGAGAAATCGGCGCCCTTGCCGAGAACCATTTTAATATTGTCCTCCCATCTGCGCCTCGGTCTTCCTAATGGTCGTTTTCCTATTTGGATTTCCAGTTAGAACTTTGAAAGTGTTTCTATTTTCTCCCATTCTAATTACATAACCTGCCCATTTGAGCCTCCTAGACTTGATGACCCTAACAATGTTTTTGTAAACGGTATAAAATTATCCAGTTCCTAGTTATGAAGTTTCCGGCATTAACCATTCCCGTTCCTCTTGGAGTTCGAATATTGCACTGAGCAAAAAAATGTAGGTGGCGTACTTAAAAAGATAGGTTACATGAGTAATTAGTATATTTTTGGACTTAACGTACAGCAGACGTATAACTGAAAACGCATGTTTTATAATAATTTCTGTATAAGTGTTCCATCTGTATGTACTTTCCGTATGAAACAATATAGGCGGTCAGGATCTCATATACAAATGCCCTTATACTGTATAACATGCAGCTGAGGAATGTAACATAAGTATATGCATGTGGTATACGAAAACTGTTAGATGTCATCATCCTGCAACGGCATGATGTAACATCCAAGGGCAGTCCCTACGTAACACATGGACAACGTATGCTCCGCATTGATTTCTGTAGTAAGCAAGAGGATAACGTATATTTGTACAATATACCGCTGTCCGGAGAACGGATTTTTCTCAGTGTGGTTTAAGAATCCTGTTTTCAAATACTTTAAGTCTGCGATTTTCCCTCAGAGTCAGTGACCATGTTTCGCAAACATACAGCACAACAGGCATGATTATCGTTTTATATTTTAAGCTACAAATTCCTCAACAGAATTCACGACAACAAAAGATTTTTAACTGAATAATAACACGAAATCCCTGCTTTCAATTGACATCAAATTTTTAGTGATTATGGTTGTGGTCTGTTAATAATGATTCTAGATATTTCAAGGTATCCACTTTGTCGAAAGAAAATATTATTTGATATTTTAACACATCCATAAAATTCAGTATTACAATCCCGAGAAACTTCCAATTATTTACTTTTCTGTGCATTTACTTTTAAGCCTGTAGCTTTGCAAGCGTTAAATAAGAAATCTGCATTCCTTTTTATTGTTCTATCATCCCCTATTAAATTTACATCATAAGCATACGCTATAACCTGCTAAATACAATTCAGCTCTAGAACCTGTTTCCTGTCTTTGATTTTCCTTATAGCGTTCTCCAGAACAAAGTTAAATAATAATGGCGACAACGCATCTCCTCCTTTCAGGTCATTCTCAACATGAAAACTCAGGAACAAGAATTTCTCTACTCGAACCTTACTTTGGGATTCATTTAAACATATTTTTATTAATCTACTTTTTTCGGTATTGCAAATTCTGTAAGCATGTTGTACAATGTTTCCCTCCTACCCTAGTCTAAAGTCAATAATTGATATGCCAGAATATTGTATTCCCATTCCTTTTTCAAGTATTAGTTGAATAGAAAATATCTCGTAGATAGTTGATCGATTTTACCTACAGCCGCTCTGATAGTCTCCAATAATTTCATCTGCGTATGGAGTCAATCTTGCTAATAGAATGTTTAAGAGAATTTATTGGATATTAACAGAAGAGAAATGCCTCAATCATTATTTCAATCAGTTTTGTTGTTTTCCTTCTGAACTGGAACAATGAGTGATTCATTTCACTCTTGTGGTAATTCCTCCTTGATCCAGATAAGGACAATGAGTTTTTGCATCTTGCAATACAATATTTCCTCACCAGCTAAAATTAAGTCAACCAGAATTTCGTCTACACCCAGAGATGTGTGTTTCTTTAATTTTTTAATAGCAATTTCTATTTCTGTCCGGTTAGGTTCTGGAATATACGGTTATGCTGTATGCATTTCACTTTCTCCACGCACATTAGTTTTTGGCTATGTGTTAAGCAACTCGTCAAAGAAATCTTTCCATCTATTTAAGATGCTATCCTGATAAGTGAGAACTGCTTTATTTAATATGTAAGCACGAAATTGATAGCCTTTCTTAAGTCCATTAATGCATTTATACATATCCCGAATGTTTTTATTTTTACTATTATCTTCAAGTTAATTAATTTTAGCTTTCAAAAATCGCGTTTCTTTGTTCTAAAAGTTTTGGAAGTTTTCCGCCAAATGACTGAACTTTTATGTAGTTATTTTGTTCGGATTTTGTAGCCAACGCTGTTTCTTCTGTTTTCTCTTCTCTGCTACTTTATTGCATTCCGGGTTGAACCATGCTCTGTTCCTACGTATTTCTGCGTGTCTCAATATTTCTTTTGCTGAAATCTTCATGTTATCTCTAATTTCAACCAAGTATCCTGAACACTAGTGCACTCCGAACTTTCTAAAACCGAGAATCTATTCGACACTGGTTCCCGTCTCACCTGACTCTCCTTTAATTTCTTTAAATTAAACAGCTCCGTTTTCAGATATTGAATATTTCCTTTATTCAACGATAGTCACTCTTATTATCAAAATCAATTCCTCTGAACGACCGAACATCAGTTGTGCTAGACTGTTTTCTTCTATCTACTAAAAAATGATCAATTTGATTATATGTTTTTCCGTCTGGTGGGGTCCAAGTATATTTATGAACGTCGCTATGTGAGAGTTTTGTAATCTTCACGATAAGGTTTTATGGATTTGCGAAGTTCACGAGTCTAACGCCGTTGTCACAATCTTCCTTATGCAGACATTTATTTCCTATAATCGGTTTAAAAATACCCTCTTGTCCTACCTTCGCATTGAAACCGCCTAACAGAATTTTCATATGGTATTGCAGGAGATGATCAAATACCCGTTCTAGTCTTTCGTAAAAACATTTTTATTGGCATCCTTATTTTCTGTTGGGGTATGTACATTTAAAGCAAGAGAGAATTAAATGAAAATCTATCATTAACAAATTCAACCAATGTAATTGCTGATATTATGTATTCGTTTGTGAACGAAAAGCCCTAATCCTAGCTGGTAATTTTTAATTCGTTCCCCGTAAAAGAACGTAAAATTTCGAAGACTTGACTCCTCCATTTCCTTCTCATACAACTTTCTGATATCCCACTAGGTCCAACTTCTATTTCTGAACTCATTCGTTACGCATTTTAACGCGCCAGCCCTATAGAGACTTCTTATCTTCCATGTTCCAATTCTCATGTCGATTTTACTTTGCTGAGTTCGTGCCAAGTTATCAGTTCTAATCCGAGGATTCAGCGAATATCTGATTTTGTTGTTGTTGTTGTTGTTAGGCCACTCATCAAATTCCCAAGCTGGAGGATCACCCCTTGTATGTCCGCGACTGCTTATTCAGTATATTAGCAGCTAATCTCTATATTCCAGAGGCCTTCTCGTCGATCCCAAACCTGAGGACACGCCATGGCGACAGGAAGACCACATTTTACGGAAATTAATATAGCTATATGTTACTATATTACAATAGATACTGATTATCCAAACACTGATTTAAAACACACAGGAACAATAGATATGCTCGGATATATGGATGCATATTGAGACTGTGAAAGCGTTGCCATAAAAATCGTAATTTAGAGACTAGTGTCAGTGTAGTATTTCATTAATGCATAGTACATTTGAGTATTCGAACTATTCTTGATGTATTACATTGTTTCGTTCTATAGCTACATAACTTTATAATGATTTTGTAAATGATTATACTCGTTACCTGTTCTCTGCCAATAGCACCTGTATGAATTTATAATATAAAAGGGAAATACAGAAAGATATTTAAAAGAAAATGCAATATTTCGCAGGGCATCTCATGTAAGGGGCGCCTTGTATTCTTCACAGCTTCTTTATTAACAATCACTATTCGAATTTATTATACAAAGCTGGTACACAGGATTACTAAAACCACTTATCTATAATGTGATGTTTCGTAGGGCGCCTTACGTAGAAGGCGCACTGTATCTTTCACTGATTCTTTCCTAATAGTAACTGTATGTATTTATTGTACGGAACTGTGGTGTACAGAAGAGTAAATAAAATCGTTCATCTTTGATGTGGACTCGCAAGGGCGCCTAATGTAAAGGGCACACTACACCCTTCATGGGTTCCTTACCAATAAAACTGTAAGAATTTATTACTAAAAGCTTGTACCTTTATTTATACTGTGATAATTTTGGAGGGCGCACCGGGACACGTCCCGGTGTCCCGGTGGGCCAGCACGGACCTGCCTGTTGTTCGAAATGCACGTATGACGTCCCATGTTGACATGACGTCCCAAGATGAAATGTTGCCGAAATAGACGGTGGGTAGCAATAACAAAGTCGTTATTCTTGAAATAACTTTCAATAACAAATGCTGTGCACTCCACCGCTTCATATCACTGTCACACTCGAAATTGCAGCCCATTAGTACACGAACGCGGCACGAGCTGGCGCGCATTCATGCAGTACGTCATTGTACTACGCAAGTCAAATTACGCTATGAACGCTGCCCCACCCTGTACTTCACTTACAAATTTTCTACACAATAACAGTTACTTATCCTGTGGAAACTGTGGAGGCAATGACAAAAATTACATCGTCGCAAATTCGCTACCGAATTCTACAATGAAAGTCCAACGCCTGCGCCATATTAACACAAGAACCTATATCTAAAGTTCTGTTGAGTGTACTGCCATTGACGTAAATAAGTGCAAATTTCATAATTATCCACTGGCCAAAGTAGTGTGTTCCTATAAGATCTTCAACCTTCTTCAGAGATGGTAAACCTACGTAGTAGTTAGAAGAAAAAGCACGTTGTTGTATCTTCTTAGAATCACTCAAGTGAAACATATTAATATTAGTATGTCGCGCGGTATCTACGTCCGTTACCCCACACGACACCTTACAGAAAAGAGAATTTTTCAATTCTATTTGCGATAGATAAATACGGTGATTATCATGGCCCATTTCGGTAATCGATTCAATCTGTTAACACATTAACGAATAACGGTGCATTTCATCCGTATGTTATTCTAAATGATAATTCTTGAACGAATGGATTTTTTTTTTAAATTATGTTTTGGCAACATGTACGTAGAGCGATTATCACAGACGAGTTTGTTTTTTAAGCGAATCAGGTGGCCTCTTTATGTGTAACGAATACGATAACATTTTCAGCGATTTAACAACAGCTATTAATAGTGACCTATTTACGATTTTTTTCCGGGGTGGAGCTTTGCTAACTTCACTCCTGGAAATGGAAAAAATCTGTAAGATATTTCATTTACTTTAATATATTAAATAAACCTCCGGTGGTGGGCTTAAGCCCGGAAGTCCCCTTAAATACACCACTGGCTAGTTATATCTTGATTTGCACTATTGGAAGAATAAGAAAAGGTAGACAATGATTCATATCTTGCAATTAGATGGAAGAATACATCATCCAACGGTTAACATCCACCGGAAAAAAAGTGAAACGTCTAGTATATGATATATTTTACTGTATAGCAGAGTTTATCTCATCTTTTACAGTGAGATAGGTTCGATTATACGACAAGACATATTAATTCTAGTAGGCTCAACACAGAAATAAAAATTTGCGAGCTTTTTGTACGCATGTATAAATTATTTTACATGCGTGGGAAGGGGAAGGGACAAAAAGTATGTTACTCATGGACTCCGCTGTCAATACGCCGAGTTCTGTTCTCTGTCTCATAATATATCAATGTTTAAGTATTACTTATTGTGTGGTTAATCTGCAGGAACAAAGAGAAGTACTGGATAAAATTATGTTATATTTTCTTTCTGCAGCTGGTTTTCACTTTGGTAGCATTGTTCGTAAACATTGCTGTAGCCTACTCTCATAGAATACCAATTTCTGCACGACAGATGCCAGTCGCTAATAAGGAAAGTGTCGACCTCAAAGAAGAAAACACTTTTGGGATTTGGTTATCATTGTTGGAGTAAGAAAGATAAACCTTTTTTTGTATTTACAGTTTTTATTTCTGGAGATTAGGTCTTCAGTTCATTCCGAAACGGAAGTACTAAAATTAGAATCTTATTTTTGATTGTGAGCGATTTTCAATCCAAAATGTGTACAAAAATTGATTTCGTAATTACAACATCGTCGACCAGTAAACTGGTCTTGATAATTTTATTATGTTCTAACATTATCGTAAAGAATTTGCAATACACTTATTTGCTAACTGGAAACAACAAAAAACAGCCTCTGTATTTTAAATCTTAGTATAGAATGAGCTATCAAAGCAATAATTCATATTTCCTTTTGTTTTATTTCTCTGATTAATAACTTTTGTACTCTTATTACCTTATTTGTTTTATTTAAAACCGAACACCAAATTCATTATCAATTATTAAGATAATGCAATATTTCTTCTAGTTTGAAGTTACTTTCGTTTCATTTCATAAAAAATTATTATAACAAATAAACTTTTAACATTTTTAAGATGAGTGAATTAAAAATAAAATGTGAGTAATCACTTGTTATTACTAATATGTGTAATACTTACTATAATCTATCATTCCGTTATTGAGAAACACTACAAGGCGTGAAGAGTCACTTTGCAGTGAGTTATAGCAATTATATTCATAGAAATAGTCCTCATTTCCCATTCCCGTCACCCATAGTAAATGTTGAAAATTGTTTAACTTAGCTTGAAGGTTCATTACAGTCTATCTACATATTTTTGCGAACACTCGAAGCAAAGATAGCTGACCGATAAATTGTTAGTACAATATATGTGATGGCGTCATTCAGTACTTTAATAGTTTTAAGTTGGTCCTCATACTGCTCAAAGAATACTGTTGGAGCACTTCTCATTCTATATTTCAGTATAATTATCACCCTTACGAAACATGTGTTGAACGGAATAATACTATTGTTGCTCCATTTTTTATATTGTACCACACACACCTGTATTACTCGATGCTCAATAGATTTCTATACTCAACGGAACGAGCTTAGAGATATGCTTGAAGTTTCCCAATCATTTTGTCAAAACCTAAACTTTTTCCTCCAGAAATTAGTGCTAATTAAAGACCGTTTCCCAGATTTAGTGCTAGTCTTGATGAGAAGTTAAAAACACAGAAAAGCGGCCAGAAGAACTTTACATTGGCCTGAACAGTTTCTATGAGTCGAAACAATTTTCACGTTAGGAATTAGTGCTCGTTTTACATAATTAATTCTGCTCTCGTTGAGAACTTAACGCCTAAGTTCATTTCTCATTGTACTAACAATAATTTACTAATTACTTTATCTTATTATATAACAAAGATATCTAAAAGCCCTCACTAATACTACAAAACTTTTATTTTCATGGAGAGTAACACAAGACCTAAGCGAGTTACAAAAATAATTGTATTTGGAAGTAAACAGACAAGGATTTAGTTTAATGATATGTCTCCAATTGTACCATTCTAATCTTTCTTTCATCATTATTTTGAAGCATGCGACAACTAATACTCAGGCGAAATGAAATGTTCAACTAAACCGTGCCATGTTTCAAGGTTACGCACACATTCAATTGAACTGTTCATCTTGCGTGTAGGGTATTGGTTTAAAAAAAAATCCCGTGATGTACCCTGAGCGTTTTATGATGGCTAGGCACCGAATACGGTGTTTTTTAGCATATCTTTTATCTCTTCGCTAACTGTTCACACCAAATCTTCAAGAATTAGCTGCTAAGTAACACAAACTAATAGCGAGAAAAGCGTGGATTGGGAAAAAGTGGCTCGGCTAGTGTAAAATTGGCTCAGACACTTTTTTCTGTGCACAAAATCCTCAACGAGTCCAGCACTAAATCTTGCAAGTGGGCACTAATTAGCAGTATTTAGACCTAGTTTCTGCCACGAGAATTTTTTAGATTTTGAGAAATTTGTTGTACCAATTTCATTCATATATCATTGAGCATATCATCCTTTCACAATGTAAGAGAAAAGGTCTTTATTGTGTAGTATACGTTTATGTTGACTTCAAAATTAAATTATAGCTTCGTTTCGTCGGTTGAACATTTGCATACCGTAATATACAGAAAGCTAGGAGAAAAATGAATGTTTCAATTCTTTTCTCACAATAACAAGTGCCTGCATATATTGCGGACAGAGATTTTTTGAACGCAGGCAATCACATGTTGACGAACCTGCAAGACAGAATAACAACAACAACAACAATAATAATAATAATAATAATAATAATAATAATAATAATAATAATAATAATAATAATAATAATAATAATAATAATAATAATAATAATAATAATGTTTCCTTTCCACAGGATTATTTTCATTTATTAATACAGTTATTACCTATTTTTTCACTCAATTTTGCGCAGACGATTATGCAGTTTGTGCACAATGGACTATTGATACAATAAACTATGTTTCTATTAGTTTAAGGTTCATTTCTACACGTGGTGTAATGTGTAAAGCTATTCCTGTAAAATGCCAATGCTTTCTGAGATACTGTGGCATTAGAGCACCTTAAAAAATTATTAGTATGAATTTTCTTTCTAGTTTATGTAAAACGGACTCAGAAAATGTATTTTTTCCGTCATGAATTTCTTTTGCAGAGTGTAATATGTTATTTTCCATTTAGCAGTACAAATATATGTTTAAACACGCAACGAACGAAATAACCGAGATTATTTATCTAGTTCTAATATTAGTAGTATGCATTGTATTCAGTACATTAATCACAGTAGTAATTATTCTGATTTGATCTGATCAAAATTACATCTAAGGAGAGGAGTTTTTCTATTTTAGGATTTCCCTTCTGAGGCAAAACAAAATTAATATGAAAGTGACATTTGTATTAATTTGGTGATGACTGAAGGTAAAACAATATATTTTAGCAGTTTTATTTTTGAATATCATACATCTCGTCTTAACGTTATTCCTGTAAACACACAGCTTTTCAATAAATACTAGTTTCGTAACGATTGTTATGTTTTGTTTTTGGTTAAAACGAAATTGGTAATCTGCTTTAATTCCTATCGTTAATTTTTTTCATTTTTTTTTATTTTGTAAAAAAACTTGTCTAGAAAAATCTTATATTAGATGCTGCAGTTGGTTGGAAGATATTTGAGACACTCAGCATGATATATAGATTTGTGTTTAAATCTATTACTCATCAAAGATAGTGTTCATGCCATTTTCTAAGAACACATGAAGCATGTTTATATGTGCTTGTAGCGGCTATGTTAAAACTCCGTCATAGGCTGCTGTTCATAATAGACAAGGGTAAGGTTTTATTCGAGGCGACAAGTTTTTTCATAGGAATAATAAAGTAGTTAGGAAATATAATTAAGTTAAATGCAATACCTATATTCTCATTAAAATGAATTTCAAGTAGCAGTAGTTAAATGAGGGAAGGATAAATAATCTAAGCACCATTTGAATACTGTTTCTTGGAATCTCAAATGAAAGCATATCTACCCGTAAACTTTATAAACGTTAATCTGATATAACGAAATATTCTTTGTGTCAACAAGCATAAAAAAATACATATTTTAGCAATTCGTTAACTACTCCAACTGTAATTAGCAAGGAGAAGTTACACTTCTCATATCCAAGTCCTGAACACTGATCACTCATTTAAATTTTGTTTGCAACAACACTTAAACCCACTACTACAATAAACATGGTTTCTGATGTAGTTTGTTGTAACCATATAAATTAGCAACAAGGAGACATCTGCATCAAAGCGTAAACTCAATACTATTGTTACAGGATATGCTCAGTATGTATTGTCAACCTAATACTGTGTCGTGCCTATTGAGCTAGGATGTAGTATGTTCTTGACACGCTATAGGCTGCTTCTGTCTATTATCCAGAATAGACAGGAATGCGATAATGATCATATCTCCACCAACCTACGATGTAGGATTTACGCTTGGCATGCGACCATGTCAACCTAGTTAACAACATAGTCAAGGGTAATGACCATGACAACATACATGGTGAACGGTAATGAATTAAGTGAGAGTTAAGCAGTTAATCTTTAAGTAGACATTTATTGTCATTAATGTTATAGAGCTAAGTGTATTATGTTTGTGATGTTTAGTTAAGCAAGATTGCTAGATCACATTAGACAAACTATTGGCGATTCAATCAGTCGAGTGTACTCAGAGATGTATTACCACATACTTTGGATGTTTACTGGAGTCGAACTCCTGGTTTCGGAATTCGTAGTTACAACGACTTATCAAAAAGATAGTCGTAAACCTGGTTCGTTTGCTAAAATAAAAATCCGAAGTGGTAGTATTTCTTCCTCATGTAAAAATTAGCTTCGATATTTAACTATCGTTAATCTCACCTTTTAATAAATATGACCACGTCTATAAATGGTGTTAAACTGATTTTATTATTTTGATATAACTTAAATATCCTTTTCTTTAAACTGTTAAGTACACAAAATCACTGACTAGGTAACCATAAAACATGACCATATCAACAACTATCCCATAATAATCATTTACATATATTAAAAACATTCTTCTTTTGTTAATATGAAATTGGCATTCTACTAAGTATAGTGCATATGTATGAGTATTTTCTGCCCAAGGTACAGGTAAATATTACTCAAGCCAAAGTATTTTGTTATATAAAATGTCGCTCGACAAAGGGACTGAATATAAAAGTCATGAGTAGGCTTGGCTTTTATCTTCAAGAACCACTGGTCCGTTAACATTAGTGTTTTTACATTGTATATGTCCATCATATTTTGATCGCACCTTGTATATCTATTCATTATATTTCACATATACATATATATATAAATACATTCATAACAATTTTTTCATTTTATCAATATTTATCTTTAATTACATTAATTATATTTTATTTTATTATTATCCACTATATTATTAATATATTTCCTTATTAAAATATCGTCGCTTATTTAATTAATCGTCGACGGGTGCGACTTCGAAAAAATGTAAAGGACAAACGTGGGTTACAAATAATATTAATCCTTACGGGCGCATTAAATAACAAATAAGTCGGATGTTGCATGTAAAGGTATACATAGTAGCACTAAGATGTTATAATAAAGAAGAATTTCTTTCAAGGTAGTCGTTGGATAATTGATTTTATAGAATAGAGCTTCTTTTTAACATAATCTTTGATAATTAAGTTTTCAACACAAATCAATCTAATTAATCTTTGCTTTTAATTAATTATAAATCGAATTATAATTCCTCATATTAACAAGAAAGAAAGAAAAAAAGAATTTGAAAATTAATTTTCCAGTCTACCTAAAACTCCATTTAAGCATTTCAAGTAATTTTAAGAATCGTTTTCATTATTGATATTAACACATAAACTTAAAATGAAAATTTACAAGAATCTACAACTAACATGAATTTAACCTAATTTCAGTAACGGTAATCAGGTTACATTCGAACTTGCATACGGTTCTAATAAAGTACACTGTACTGCGCTATCATGATTAGGTTCTACATTGTGTTGTACATGTCTTTCATCGTGATTCTGACTTTGGTATGAAGTCCCATCTCTTGATCTCCAATTACGTCTGTCCACGTAGTTCGCTGCATTTCTGGAATTTCGCTCAGTACTTCGATTATTTTTATACCTACTGCTGTTGAGTGATCTGACATCATAATTACCATGATTAGTTAGGTTAAGCGGATTCCCCACATAACCTTGTCTATTTTGCTCATTTTGATTGCTAGAGTATACTCGGCTTAGGTTAGGTCCGGTATTATTCACACTCCGAATATATAAATTCCGAACAGGCAACAAATGATCTGAATTATTCTTATTTTTACCCATTCCTGATTGTGAATTCATGGCATGATATTGAGTTTCGTAGCATTGGACAAGCATCAATAAATGGCTGAAACTCATACACTGTGTGGAAAATAAGATCTGTTGCAGTTTAAATGGAAGCAAATTTCGAATCGATGCTATTATTCTCGATTCCGATTGTAATGGATTAACGACCTTTAATTCGTTGTAGACATTTACAACAAACTCTACAAGAGATTTATGCAATCGAGGATTGAAATGTTGATTTCTAAGGGTGGCATCTCTATTTGCCAGCAAAAAGTCATTTTCATAATTTGCGATCAATGCCGCTTTGAATTCTTCATATGTACTAATGTGATCACGTATTGCTTTAAACCATAAGGAACAAGGTGGGAGTAATACATGGGGTATTAATTTCATATATTGTGATTTATCTATACACATTATATTACATTCGTCTTGGAATTTCTCTAAGAAAGAAGTGGCATTTTCATTACACTTACCACTGAATTTGCTCATAGCTCGAATTTCACTCATCTTAACACTTAATTTTACCTTCCCTTTCTCATTCCTTGTTCTTGTTGAGTGATAGTTCCTATCCTTGACGTGCTGTGTCGTGACACCATCTAAGTTTCGCTCATCAGTACTCTTCGGATAACTTTCTTCTAGGATAATATCCTCATCAGATCCGGGCGAAGGCGAGATCATCTCTGGTGAGTGGGGCAACTCAAAGCGATCACTACCCAAGTTATTACGGAAAATGTTGTCTTTAGCCTGTAACGTTCTAATCTCTTCCTGAATAGTGGCTAAAAACTGTGTATTCGCACGTATGTTGTTAGAATTGTTGATGACCTGGATCTTTTGCTGTTTAACGGAAGATTCTATTACTTCTAAATCTTTTTTTACAGCACAGATTTCTTGATTTTGGTGATTGTGCTTTTCCTGACAATCATCGGATATTCTTTTTAACTTTTCCTCGAACTGTGAAGATAGGTCGTTCACCACCTGGACAATTGTTTGTTTCGTTTCATCTGATTTCTGTTCTATCCGTTCTATCCGCCTACTTAATTCTTCATATTGCTTGTTAGCTTCGTCAAACTTCAGTTCTATCTTCTGTTCCATGGTCTTGTTAGATTCGTTGAACTTATGTTCCATGATCTGGTTAGCTTCGTCAAACTTCTGTTCCATTCGTCTACTTAATTCTTCATTTTGTTTGTTAGCTTCGTCAAACTTCTGTTCCATTCGTCTACTTAATTCTTCATTTCGCTTGTTAGCTTCGTCAGACTTTTGATCTATGGTCTGCTTTAATTCTTCGTATCGCTTGTTAGCTTCGTCAGACTTCTGCTCTATGGTCTGCTTTATCTCGGTAGACATTTGCATCATTTGTCGCTGTAAAGCTAACAAGATATCTTCCGATGTCAATCCTGGTGTTACACTAGTCTCTTCGCTGTCACTAGTATTTGATTCCTGCAGCATTGTTTCGTTGTCCATTTTTCTTATGATTACTTTACCACTTCGTAATACGGTTAAGTTCGTATTCATTAAACGTAGGATAAAAGTAAATTCAATCTTACTCTTCTTCGGGAACTGAATTTACAAAGTCCCGGGTGAGGTAAACCAAATTTTTACAACGACTTATCAAAAAGATAGTCGTAAACCTGGTTCGTTTGCTAAAATAAAAATCCGAAGTGGTAGTATTTCTTCCTCATGTAAAAATTAGCTTCGATATTTAACTATCGTTAATCTCACCTTTTAATAAATATGACCACGTCTATAAATGGTGTTAAACTGATTTTATTATTTTGATATAACTTAAATATCCTTTTCTTTAAACTGTTAAGTACACAAAATCACTGACTAGGTAACCATAAAACATGTCCATATCAACAACTATCCCATAATAATCATTTACATATATTAAAAACATTCTTCTTTTGTTAATATGAAATTGGCATTCTACTAAGTATAGTGCATATGTATGAGTATTTTCTGCCCAAGGTACAGGTAAATATTACTCAAGCCAAAGTATTTTGTTATATAGTCGGTGACGAGCCATAGTGGATGGATTTCCACTGAAAATTGATGTTGGTCTTCTACAGATTGGTTTCCAAGAATTGATCCTTCTAAGGGTCTCCAGGTACTGCTTTCAGGAACTGACCCTCAGGAAATGATCCCTATTCAGTTCGACATCACCTTTTTATGTCATTTTGCTTCATGATGATTTTGTCGTTTCATCCTTACCAAATTTCGTAGTTGATACATCTCTGTGCTGAAACCGTAGTTTCTGCATTTTCTCTCAGTGACCAAATCTCCAGACAGTTTACGTCTGCGATTTTCACAATTTTACTCAACTTTTAGAATGTGTTGTTGCGAACACAAATTATACAAAGGTTTACATTTTCGTTTTGCTTCAATGTTTGTTTATACTGTTATGACACGTGCACACTCGTGTCTGGATCGTTACTTAATTAAAAACAACAATCATAGTCTGTCTGCAAGATTACTAATTTCTAACTTCAATCCAATTCTTAAACAACAACTTAATTTTCATCTTTAGCCAAATTAATGAAATAAATGAATTTTAATATAAACTTTTATCTCTGAACTTGGCGTACCGTGACACGCCCCCACTTTAAACTAAGGCATATCCGATGACGTCTAGATCTTATATTTAAGATCGGTTTTTGGAGAACTTCCTGTATAAAAATTTACATATTATTATTTCATAGTACATATAACACCAATTACACATGTAATTTCAAAAATAAAAACCAAAATTTTAATGTTGATTTTGAGAAAGAAAAATAGTAGTTATTAATTTTCACTATTTTTTTCAAAGTCCAATCAGTCTTTTCAAAATACTGAACCAATTATTTCAGATAGCAGTACTCTGCATTAGTCTGCCATCAATCATAACAACACTCAACTACTTGGAGTCCTATATCCACTCAACACTTTAAGAATTCTTTCCAAACTAAGTCTTTTCTTAGTAAATTTATAACGATGCACTCATACTAAATTGTGTATTCACATACATGAAATGTATTATAGGCACTATCACTTTTACTATAAATTGATTTTTATCATAAAACCAAGCACACAAACACTAAATTTGCACAATTGTTTTTATAAACTTGACCCACTTTGAGCTACCTGGTTGGCAACTTTGTGTCAACGATTTTAGATTACATGCTGATGTTTCAAAAATTACTTATTTCTTTTATTCTTTTTTCTCCTTTTCTCGTTTCCGATTAACCTTGACCGATTCTGCATCCTTGCCACGTCTCAGACTGAGTACGTCCTTTTTAACACACGTCTTCCTAAGTCATGTTAAACCCGTAAACTTCTAACACTCACTGCAGTAATATCTATGGGGTAATACATTCCAACCACTCATACAATGAATCCAACCGTCTCTAATGTGATCTTTGTGTTAGTAAAAACATTTGCATATATATATTTTAAATTATGTGTGTGCGGTAGTGTTAAGTGTGTTACTTTTTTTCAACCTTTACCATTGTATAAATGTTATCTACCAGCTATTGGGTAAGTACCTAACTCTATTTTATTATTATTTTTATTACTTGCTATTTATTATTATATACATACTTATTTATAACTCTACAAATTTTATTATTTTATTAACATGTATGTTTAAATATGTCCCGACACCTTATTTATTTATTTTATTACTATTATTATTTTAATCATTTTATCTATCTTTTATCACTATTCACTGTAACGAAAATATATTTATCGATTGCAGGGTTTTGATTGAAGCAGATTCGCATTTCTTCGGACCTGGGATTGGGCTTTTGAAGTCTGCCCTGCTCGCAATTTCATCCATAAATACATCTTGAGTACAGCTACTTAAATTTCCCTATATATTAAACATTTTGTTGCTTTACTGCTATAATTGTTATTATTATTATTTTTCAAAAAAAATTGTTCAATGCTATATTTATTCTTATAATTCAAAATTTTAATCTTCTTCATACTTCAAAATGTGTTATTATTATTTTTATTTATTTATTATTATTTTTTGACAAAATCGGGTCTATCAACAAAATTGATATCTTATTACATCCAGATGTTACATTTCTAATCCCTATATCTAGTAATTAGTACATACATCCTTACTATAATTCTATAAGTCATAATCAAGATTAATAAACTTCAATCTTTTTTGGTTGATGGCCTTTCAACTCAAAAAACTATTAAAGCCAGTGTCAACATCGGTTCAATAATTAATAATATAATATAATATTATCTTAATATAACCATAATAAATAATAATTAATTTGCCAAATGGCCTAATCTTTGAAACGGCATCCTAGATCAGCTTTAAACATGATGTTTTAATCCGTCTCCATATTTTCTATAACTCTTAAGGGTATCTTCTAGACTGGAGGTTCCCAAGTCTTATTCCTTTCCCCTAAAATTATTTCTTAGTAAGCTTACTTAATCTTCATTTATATATATCATTTATCTTTATATATCTCTATTTATATAGCTATATATCTATATTGTTTACTTTTATTACTATCACTAATGTATACATAGCTAGCATTATTCTTCACTATATTCACATTTATAAAAGATAATTATAATATAACAATATAATAATAATAATAGTCATACTTCAGGTATAATATAATACTTCAAAATTAATAATAATCTTGATTGTTAAATCCTTGTTGAAATGTTTTAATCCGTCTCCGTATGTTCTATAACTCTTAAGGGTAACTTCTAGACTGGAGGTTCCCAAGTCTTATTCCTTTCCCCTAAAATTATTTCTTAGTAAGCTTACTTAATCTTCATTTATATATATCATTTATCTTCATATATCTCTATTTATATAGCTATATATCTATATTGCTTACTTTTATTACTATCACTAATGTATACATAGCTAGCATTATTCTTCACTATATTCACATTTATAAAATATAATTATAATATAACAATATAATAATAATAATAGCCATACTTCAGGTATAATATAATACTTCAAAATTAATAATAATCTTGATTGTTAAATCCTTGTTGAAATAAATAGCTATCCTTGTTACGCTATTCTTCTATTAATTTTTCCATCTATACATCTATTATCTTATCTATTTTACTATTCTTTCCAGCTCTTTCTCGTTCCAGATCTTTCCTTCTCTCCTCTTTCCTTCTCTTTCTCTCATTCTTTAATTAAGCGTTCATGATTAATATTTTTTTCACCTACTTTCCCTATTCCTAGATCTTAACTATTCTAACTTAAAGCTAGATAGAAAAGCCTATTTTCTATATTTCACTATTTCTTAAACATCTATTTTTCTTAATATTTAAACTCTATCCTTTACTACTACGCCCAAATTTAATATCTAAAAATAAATCAAAATTTTGCTCTCTCTAGATTTTCTGCTAAATAGGTCAGACTCACAAAAAAAAATATTTCCACCGCTTTACAGAACGACAAATGGGTAACACTTTTCCTATTTTGTACCGCCTTAATGCCGCCGAAGACTTATGTGCTTTTCATAAATAAAAATTCTCATGAGAGGTCTGGTAATCACCCAATTCAACTTCACGAGAATGTGATTTCTTACCTACTTAGATCTTTCTCTTTCGAGATGTTGGCCTAATTATGTTATTATTTTACTAATTTTATCTTACTAATAACTAACCTTAATTTCATCACTCATTTCATGATTTCACTCTATCTTGCCCCTTTCTGATCTTATTTTCCTAGATAGCATATTACATACATTTCTATTCTCCTACATTATCACATTTCTTAGTCTTATTTCTTTTTATTCCTCTTAAGTTTAATTTTTTATTTATTATTACTTATTAATCTAATCTAGTTTATCTTTATTATGTCATACAGACACAGGAATTGTCAGTTCAAATCAAAATATTTAGTTTTTCTTCTTTTAACTTATGTTTTTAACACTAATAATAAATTACTGAACATATGTTACTACTAATCCAAACACTACTATAGATTACCTTAACCATTTTCTATACTTAAATTTATTCTTATATCTAATCTTAAATCTAATTAACCTACTTCCTTACTACTACTTAATTACTTAAACTATAACTATACAAATATATGAATTTACATATTCCTAATATTAATAAAATAATTTGACACTAACTAATCCCATATCCTAATAAAACCTAACTGTATATTTAAACTTATAACTACTAACGATTATATACATTTCATGCATTTGTTATCTACTACTTACTTACCTAGGTGCGGTGAATATTTATCATAACATCCAAGCATTTCGCTCGATGAACTACAATAGTGACAGCACTGCTGTGTTAGTGATAACATTTCTAATAGTAGTAATCCTAATTCTATCACCAAGTAAGGGCGAGCGGTGGGGTTTAATTTATCCTTATGTCCTATAGCCATGCTTATAACCTAGTGACTATACTATTATTCACTATCGAAACCACATTCGCTTTTACCATGTCATTAGTAGATAATTTACTTGCTACAACTATGGAACACCCGGTAACCGAACCAACGGTTGCCTCCACCATTTCATTTGGTGGGTACTTAATGCTTTAAAATACTAAACCTCCCGGGAATCGAACCAAGGGCTGCCTCCACCATGACAACAACAACAACCATGACAACATATATGTAGAATTTACGCTTGGCGAGCGAGAGGTAATAAATTAATTAGTTAGATAAACATTTATTATTAAAATTGACATTTATTGCAGACTCGTATCTGGATCGTTACTTAATTAAAAACAACAATCATAGTCTGTCTGCAAAGATTACTAATTTCTAACTTCAATCCAATTCTTAAACAACAAATTAATTTTCATCTTTAGCCAAATTAATGAAATAAATGAATTTTAATATAAACTTTTATCTCTGAACTTGGAGTACCGTGACAGTATTAATGACAATATCTAGCACATGCACTGGAATTAAAGTGTCTCCGGCCCCTCATGAATATCTTCCATCACAGACAAGGATTGGAAAGGAATCAACGATTAGGTGCCTCTTCCAATTCGGTGAATATGAATTTCCTTCACTTGGTGAAATATGCATGCAAGAAACATTGCGAGCAAAATAGTTGTTGATGTACGTAAAATAAACTACCATCTACATCATTCTGAAATTTCGGTGAATGCGAAATCCCATAAAAGCGCCCCAAGCATTGCTGAATGACTACGTGAATAGAGAAAATGAATCACAATCTCTTTTGATTAATTAATTACTTTTATTAGAAAATTTCAGGATTATCTTCATTTTACTCTCTCTTTATTTCAGCTTCACATTTTAATGTATTTTTCTCTTTCATGCGAATGAATGTTTAGATTGTTCTAAGTTTTTGTTTCCGAAATTACCGATCTACTACTGCTTGCTCTGCTTTTATGGACAAAATTAGGATTTAGTATTTACATTTCTGGGCTTCCGGTATCTATGGCCATTTAGCCCGTCACGTATATGAGGCATGCACACTATTCCTCGGTGAGCACACTCTCCTCGGAAAATAAGGAAGAAAGGATTGGGGAAGGAAGGAAGCGGTCTGGGACCTATAAGTTAGGCACCACCCGGCATTCTCCTGGTGTGAATGAGGAAAACCCAGGAAAACCTCACTCAGGGTGGCTGGCCTGAAAAAGCGTTTTTCACTTTTTCAACCGAGTACGCCCACTGGAAATTGATCCCCGGACCGGATGCATTGAAGGGAAGAACCGTTAGAGAGTACGGTACATGTGCAATTTGTATTGATAAGAGTTTCATGGGAAAAAAACAAGGGAAACGAAAGGCAATTAAAAAAAATATTTACCAAAACACTCTTTAGGATCAATTTTACGTAGCGGTTATTAACAACAGTAACACATATAATTCTGCAACACATTATTCTCGACTAAAATTTTACAGCAAAAACCCCACCGAAAAATTTTGAAATATTCAATTTCCAATTTCGAGTTAAAAATCAAACTTTGCATAAAATTTTCCTCCTAAAGATATTTACTAAATATCAGTATTGGTACGGTTAGTTATGGTGGCCGTCATCTTGAAAATTAATACGAAGGAGTAAGGACAAATTTGGCAAAAAGCCATTTTCGGATTGAGAACGTCTTTACAGTAGTTGGTCGAGAAAAAATCATTTCTGTTTAGTTGCTTCTCAATTTGAAGGTGTAACTTTTGTGATTTTATTTAACCGCTTAACCTATGTATTTTTTCGCAATAGACGTTTCAAATTTTATAATTTTTTATTTGTAATTTTTGTTCTAGATTGAAGGTAAAAGTGAGTGGAAGCAAATATTATCAAAAATACACAAACTTTAGGCTCAAAAATAGGCACATGAAAATTGCCGATTTTAAAATCACGAGTATACACGTTCAAGTTATAAACAAACTTATTTTATTGTTGGTGTTACTTTTTGAGGACTTATTGGTGTAAATGAAGCTACAATGAATTTTTACAACATATTTTATACAGTATGTTGCATTTATTGAAATTTAGGGTGACGAAAATTGAGAATGTAACTTTCTACAAAAAATATTAAAATACCGAGTTGTTGTACGAGATGCTCGGTGATTTTTTGAACGTCTGTATATTTATATGTAAGCCACGTTGGGTACGGAAGTTTAATTTGATACGCTAGTCGAATAGCATATCGTTCCATAATGCTGTTTTTCATAAAAGAAAATAGAAGCATTGCACCATGTGGTATGACCAAAAGTAAGAATAGGATGGAGGAACGCTTTGTAAGTATGAAGTAAAACATCAGCTTTTAGTCCCCATGTTTTTCCTCTGATACGGCGCTAAATATTTAATCTTTTTTTAGCCTTATCCGTATTTTTTTTCAAGTGGGCATTCCAGGTGAGCTTTGAATCGAATATTACCCCCAGGTAGGTGGCTGTTGAGGAAAGGTGTACTTGATATCCATCAACAGTTAGTTGCAAGAGAGTTGGGTTCTTATGGACTTTAAAACGTCGCTTCGGCGCTAAGAACACGACAGCTTGCATTTTCTCCGAGCTGATCGTTAACTGCCTTTTCCGGTACCACTTGACAAAATTATCTAGTGTTGTTTGTTGAGAAATGTTGAGCTGATGCAATAGTTTTGCCGAGATCAAGAAATGCTGTGTTGACAGCATATTGAAAAAGAAAAAAAACATTGCGTGGTACAGAAGGGATATCGAACGCATAATAAAGTACTGAGAACTGATTCTGCTGGTACTTCAATTAGAGGAAAAATCGGCCAGGAGAGTGCTGCATTAACTGTAATATAAGCAATGCGATTTGAAATAAAAGAATATATTAAACTGAAATAGCACCTGGGAACTTTGAACGACTTCAGTATTTTAATGAGGCCACAATGCCAAACCTTATCGAACGCCTTCCCTAAATCCATGAGAACAAGGCATGATGGGAAAGCTTTGTTACATTGTTTAGTAATTATTGTTCTGAGAAGAGGTAGCTGGTCATTTATAGAAAATCCACGGCGAAAGCCCGCCTGATGGATAGGTAACAGACAAGTCGTGTCAAGGTACGTATGGAGTCGGCAAACTAGATTTTTTCCAGTATCTTACTGAAAAATGAGGTGAGCTGGATAGGTCAGTCAGAGGTTACTGAATATACAGGTTTGTTCGGTATGTGAAACATGCAAATTTTGGAGACTTTCCAATCTGAAGGGTAGAAACCTGTTTTAAGGATAAAATTGTATATTGTAACTAGTAGTAGCAGCATTAATGACGGGGCTTCTTTCATATGCTGGTATGATATCGTATCGACCCCAGGTGCAGTACTTCTTTTCCGTTTTAGTGTCGTATGGAGTTCATCGACTATGATGGGTGAAGTAAGAGGATTATGAGGATTATCTGGATCAATGGCATACTCCGTGGAAGATTGTAAGGGAAGAAGACAATATGTATATGTCCGTTCACTGTGTTTGGTAGCAGCTGATGGTGTAAAAACGACCTGTAACTACGCGGCAAATGCGTTTGCTTTCTCTGCCTCACAGGAAAGAGTACCGTCTTTTATTAGAGAGTAGGTTATTGCAGTACTTTTGCCAACAAGCTGATGAAACCACTTCAAATAGCGAGAAGGATGAGCTTCCTCGGATAAGTTGTTACAAGTTTTTACCCAGGTTCGACCTTTATACGCAACAAGATAGTTATAAACCGTTCTTCGCCATTGGAGATATAGGCGTAAATAGAATCGTTACCAGTTCTATAATATTCTTCAAGATATTTTCGAGCTTACTGTATGACTGTATTGTAGGCTGGTGGGTAATTGTGGTTTGTGCGAATGCACTTGTTCTGTCGGAATAAGTTGAGTTGATTTTAGTTTAGCGCCCCTTTCAGCAGCGAGGCTATATGAGACGTGGACCTACTTATTAACGTGGAATCCGAACCACATGAGCTCCCGCCGGGAATCGAACCCGGGTCTCCTGTCGGAATATTGTTCTGAGCACTAGTTTGTATGGATTTAGTGATAGCTGTAACACAGGAAGACAACTCAGTTTTATTTGTTGGAGGCACTCCACAATGAAGAATGCTTTCAAGGTCTTGCCAGAATAGAAGTCAGTTAACTTTATCATATCTCCCGACATGACGAGGGATGATTTCATGACGTGGTCGTTGTCCGCGAGTTAGTGTGAGTCTTACTAGATGGTGATCGCTAAGAATCGAACTCAAAACTTCTAGCTCGCAGTGAGAAAGAAGATTCAGATAAGTAATAACAACATCCGGCGTAGTCTGCCTTATAGGTCTGGTGTGCGAAGGAATGACATGATGATGGAGATGGAAATTATCAGTTAAATACTGTTGAAAGTCGGCTTTCTTCTTGATCACTGCGAGTATGTATATTAACGTCTGCCATGATAGTAAAATTTCTATAGTTATGGGCGATCTATCCGAAATATTCTAACTGGATAGGTTGACGTGGTCTAATATAGATCGTACTAAAATTAATAATTATAGAAGGAAAGTATATGGAGTAAAGGAGATATTCCGGGAACCTACTGAAAGATGGCGGATTGTATGACCTAACTGGATATTTTGGAGAAACGCCTATTGCAACTCCGACTTGCATACGAGCCAGGTGATCATGATAGTCATGACGTTGTAATTTATAGCCTGAAATGCGGCCTGGCATCCTCGGTTTTAAAGCGGTTTCGTTAAGTGCGAAGACATGTATGTATATGTTCCTCCAACAACAGTGTAAGTTTATGCAGCGAAATGCATCGAATGTTAACAAAGAAGAAAGTAATACTAATGAAGAATACTATGCAGATTGTATTAAACAGAAGTTTCCAGAAATCCAATGTGAAAATGAACATAATTGTTAGAATATGCTGCATGTAGATTAATGTGAAATCTAGATTTTGAGGCTGAGATGAGGTGGTGAAGGATATTGGCTCACTAAAAGGGAAAATATTTTGGAGCACCGAACTGATGTAGCGGGGAATATAATCGACTGCTAACGGTAGTAAGATGGATTGGTTAGATTGAGTTGTTGTTTCGGTCGTTTTTAGAGGTACTGTTAAGTCCGAGTGTTATGGTTTTGGTACTTGTTTCGCTTTGCAACGATAGCTATATGTAGGGTGTTCCATTCTGGCACACGTGTTACATTTAGGTGGTCCTCATAAGTTGAGACATACTTTGGTTTCATGTAGCCCCAAACAATATCCGCACTTAGATTGATTACAACAAGCTGCTGCATATGGTCATTGTATACCTGACATTTTTCGTAGCAAATAGGTAATGGTCCTTGTGTTTTAGATGGTTCTACACGATGTATTTTCTTCTAAATAGGTGCTCCGAAACGTACTAGGTAATGAATAGTATCTTCTTGCTTAGAAAGTACACGAATTATGTACGTCGGACCATTATTTTTTTCCTAATTCGAATGCATTTATCTACTGAAAGTCCTTCTTGTTTCAGTTCCTATTGGAGTTGTGCATCGGTGAGCTCTGGGGAGACACCTCTAATAACGGCTGATAAAAATGGCGGTTTTCGAGGTGGTGGAGGTTGTTTCTGCCGCTTATTGGTTAATTATATTAATTTAGCACTCTTACCGAAGATTTCGTAAGAGGATTTGTTGCTAATAGTAACTAAAAAATTTGGATCTTTAGATTTTAGAATGTAACCGTTTCTAGTAGGAACAATTTGAACCAGGTATCCCGTAAACGTGGAAAATATTTCATGATTTGAAGAAAAATCATTTTGGGATTGGTGTACTTCGTGTCGCAGTCAGTGAGAATGAAATTATAAAGAGAATCGACATTTGACTGTATTGAGGATGTACGTTGAATCACAGTAGCAATATTGGTATGCAGCAGATTGAGTTCTACAACCATTGATACCTTTGAGGACCGTGACCGTATGTGTTCCGCAGACTGTGTAGAATCATTAGAATTATGTCTATTTCTAGATACAGACGGTATTGTTTGACAACTTCAAGAAAAGTGCCGACTGCGGTTATAAGGTGCAATGGGTGTCGTTTGTGCATACTGTGTGCCACGGTTTGAAGAAACTATAACGGTAATCCGAAATGTTTGCCGAGATTTGATTGTTCGATAGATTTGCTAGAGTCCGCCATCGTAATGGAGCTGCAGAGGGCCGAAGCCCAGACGAAGATGAAAACGATGAACAAGATGATGAAATTAAGTTCAAAAAACAAGTTTGCCCTTCGAAAGTGAAAACTCCCGTCGACCCTCTAAGTGTTGTATGTGTGCTTTGTTCCCAAATGCGTATTGTAATGCATGATCCTTGCTGGCACACTAACTAGCACAAGAGAAGTTAGGCTTCTTGATTCAGTATCAGGAAGCGTGGGGAACAAGTGCAGTATACGTAAACATTCTACTTATTCATATTTCAGAAATTTGTAATATTATCAAGGAAAATAACACTATTTCGAATAAACAAAACCAGCAAAGTTAATTATTGGTATAATGGACATGCACTATATTACTATGTTAATTACGTGAATAATTAATTGCTATCGGAAAATTACGAGATAAAAATGGTAAAATGAAAGTTGGCTACATCTAGTGGACACCTGTGTACTTAGCCGAATACAAGCAACGTAAGAATTCGATGTTTAAATTTACAGTCAGGCTTTATTGCACTGCACGAAATTTCTCGTCATCATAATTTATAGACAAAATAATAATCCTGAGATAATTCCTGATTTTAAGTTAAGCGCTTAACTAAAAATTAGTTTCTCTGTCATTCACCAAACCACCACAGGTGGGCTACTGGTTTTTGAAATAATTTGGCTTTCGAAATACTCCAGAATGTGGTATAGTATCTGGTACGAGCGTATAAATTATAGCGGTTGATTAGTGATTGTAACATGAGATGAGTAACTTTCTAAATATGTGGAATATCATAGTGATATTTCTTGTTTCTTGTTGCTGCTGGGTCAGTGAGAAATCTTAGTAGGTTACCATTATATATGTTATAGTGGGGACCACAGTGGCTCACTGAAGGAACACTCACATCTGACGCATGAAGTTCCTGGTTCGGAACAGGCTTTCACTAAGTATGTTTTCTGGTAAACAAACAAACGTATCAGTGTTTTCTCGTAATTTTCCCGGTTTGCTTCCACTTTATTATTACACCATTATAATTCAACATACCATCAGTCTCTCCTCTTAGTATTGGTGAATACTCTTATGATGATAAACCAAAAATAGCTACTGTATGACAAAATGGTTAGTGTACATGCATTCAAAGCAGGACCTCTGGCTTCGATTCCCGGTGGGAACTCATGTGGATCGGATCCTACTTTACGATTCAGGTTCACGTGTCATATAGCCTAAATGCTGAAATACAGGCTAAACGTAAGTCATGGTCATTGATTGTTTGTAAATTCATTTGCAAGATCGCTTTGGGAAGAAAAAAAGGCTGGCTGCTTCGCAACCCAGGCCCGCAAACAGATGGGGCTAGGGGATACTGTTCCCTAATCTTTTCGTGGCCCCTACATTCCTCAAGACAAAATGCTATTATTAATACAAAAACAAAAAATTCAGATATTTTTAAAAGAAATTTTAATGTCTTAATCCCCAAACATAGAGCTTTCAGGGAGCAATACTGATGCTAGTGATTTCGCTTACCACTTTAGAAATTTTTGACTGTAGTAGATAGTTATGTGCTTCCATTTAAAATTAAAACAACTAAACAACATTATGATAAGAAAGTATGTATACGTAACAAACAGCTCAAATTATTAAAATATTACATAGAATCGTAGATAGGTATGAGTATCGTAATATGTATTTGCCTTGGTTGGAAATAATAAATAAAAATATAACTTGTTTTTAAATGCTTTTGTGACTGTTAATAATATATGAAAGAGATATTTGTTATATAAAAATTTGTACAATCTTTTATTAATTCGTAGATATTATTAGAGTAAGGTAATCTCTACCATCTCCTGACTTTAATTGTTTAAAAAATGAAAATTACTATTATAATTGTTCTTTGCCAGTTTTACTTCTTGTTATTTTAAATTACTTACTTCTAAACGGATATTTCTTGTGTATAAAATTGTAATAATAAGATGTAAATTTCGCAGAAGGCTCTAGACTTACCCTACTCCAAGTTCACTTAAAACTTTGTTATGGTTTGGACCTCTTTTCTAAAATAAAGGCGTAAGTGCTGTATCGCCTGATCAAGTTGAAAATCGATGTAAAGTACGAAAATGTGGTGCGTTAGGACATATTAGGTTGGATTACATTAAGATGTGTTAGATTACGTTACATTAGACATACAGTATTACAATTCGTATCCATAGTATAAGTGGTAGTTAGGAATGGATTAGAAGCCCCGAAGGGATTGGTTGGATTCTGTTCTAGACATGAAATGGGCAAATTGAAGACTTTCATAAATTTTCTGTTTATTTTACAATCTATGCATCCGTATAGTAAAACAAGTACTATTCTACGAAATAGCCCATCCGCGTTCACTTACAGTGCAGCTTACAAGAAAAACAATCTCTTTCTAAACTTTTACTATTTCCCTTACCTTACGTTCACTCATTCTTCCTTATAAAATTAAATCCTCCTATTTACCCTGCAAATTTCCAAAAAATAGTCCGCCAATACAACACTTAGGCCGAAATAAGGATTAATAATAGTTCCTGTAATCATAAAGGCAAAGTTTTGTTATTGAAAGGAGACACAGATAACATTTGAAGTGTTAATGTGGCAGCCAAGCATTTAAATACAGAGTGTCACAGAAGTAGTGACTCACTCGTTGTTAGGTGGGGAAGGTTGGCTTGTATGATTGATATTTATGTTTGTTAGTTTCTTGTTTTGTTTGTGTTCTCCTGTAATGTTGTGTTTTTCTTTTTAAAGTTGGCAAAACTACAATATGACGGCTCGTCTTACGCTTGAGAAAGATGTTCAATGCGTTCGCCTATTTTCTGAGACACATAAAATTACGGAAGTACAGGGACGAATTCTGCTCCACTGTGGAAGATAATAACAAGGATAAATGAAGCCCTCCATACCAGGAAGACCTTTCTGGTAGGCCTAAATCCGTCACAAATCCCGGAAATGCGACTCGAATACAGGTGGAACATGAAAGGTCACCGGACAAGTCGTAATCGAATCTATGGTTATCCCGCATCCAGACTATCCGGAAGCCATCCGTTGCCAGCTTTCTCAATGGTCTGAAACTGCAACTGCATCAATCCTCCCCTGCTACACGCACTCAATGAGGACGATCTCGATTGTTGTATCCAGGGCCGAATTTAGCATTTTGGCGCCCCTAGGCCCAATATTTTATTCCGCCCCCCTAGTCTGATTAAAGGTACTTTCCTAAAAACCTTTATTGAAAAATTACAGCCACTTCTCCCGTGTTTAAGATCAATGTTGTAACGAAGTCAATGCATAATGTTGAAAAATAGTTTAACTTTACCAACAATTATTTGTTCCAACGAACTTCAAAATCAGAATGCTTTACTAGCCTGATTTTTTTAATCAATTCAAAAATATGTTACGTTATTGCTATTTATTTTTATTTCTAGATATTTTTTATTTTTTCTCTCGGCCATGCGCTATTGGGAAATCCGGCCCTGGCTGTATCCAGTTTGCTGAGTAGTAGCCGTGGACGGTGGAGGCAACTTCCGACTTCTACAACCAGTTAGCCTGGATGGACGAGGAAAAGTTCCATGTGTCAGTGTCAGTGAACACTTGTAAGTCAAGGTATAATGCAAGACCCGAAAAACAGTGTTGCGGAATTGATGGCGCGAATCACCGAGGAATTCAACAAATTTCCGTTCAGATATGCCGAGATGCGTTCAGACATGCATCGACGTTAATGGCTGCCAGGTGGATCTCCAGATGAAGAATAGGTATTAGGTACTGTTAAGCTCTTGATTTTTACTTCATTCCTCTGTACCTATAATATTCTTTCATTCCATTCTTATTTGTAATAAAAATATACTGTCAACTTAAAAGGTGTAAATGTACACTAAGCTCTGACGTGTTATGCAGCCAGTGTTGAGGATATAATGAACCCAGAATTTCCTGCTGAGTAATTTTTAATTGTTTCTCGTGTAATGGATGAATGAATTGTTTCGGTAATGAAAACTTACATAATGGCATCAAAGTGCCTGAATCTTGCAGATAATTTATGCTCCATTTATGGTTGAACTAATTTTCAAATCTTAAAGCGAAATTCTACGCCCAATTTTAAAAAAATTACGAGCTTTATTTTGTGTATGATGTTGGTGATTTTCAAAAAATCATGCCCACCGAATAAACGTTGTGTGTCTCTTGCGCGGCTTCTCACAGAATGGACAATAGCATACATCATATACATATTGTAATTCTTATGACCTTGTGGGAAGGAAATGTTATTTCTATGATTATCATGTTTGTTTGAAACTAAAAGGGAATCATATCTGAAAATAAAAATCCAAATTTCCCATTTGTAATGAGACCTGCATCACATAATGACGAGTAATTGGTGATTTTGTGACCTTAAATGATGACTATGACTGCGGCACAGTACATACTGTCGAAGGAAAGCAAAAAAGTAGAAGTAATTCTACGTTCGATGTTTCTCCACTAAGAGAACCCAAACTACTATAAATCAAGTGGATCTCAATGATCTAATTCGACATTTAAAAAAATACTGTTTTAACTGTCGACTTCTATTGAGAATATGGGATCTACTACCAAATACCAATACAATGTATCTACCACCACAATCGCAAGCATAGTTCATATTATTTGTCCTACGTTTCAATACAACGAGTCTCGGGCAGTTATATTTACCAGGCGGGCGTTTATCTTCTTATACTTTTCAGAATTTTCATTGGCAATGCGCAGCCCCATTTACTTATAAACGCTCTGGTGTAGTAGTTATTATTTCATATCTTAATAGGCCCAATACTTGGTCGAACGAAATTACTGTATTTAACTAATATGAAAATGCTCTTCTTATTATCGGTAACGATCGATATAAATATTAATCAATTTAGGAATTTCAAATGCAAACTTCTTGAAGTGTTAGAAAGATATAGGCTTTCTCAAAATTTTGTCCGCGGAGTACATTCGGTCCTCAAAATCAGGCCCTGTGATCCTCTAAGATTAAATAGCAGTAAAACGTAAATAAATAAGTACAGGTGGTTATCAAAAAAAAATATGAACATCAGGATTTGCAAACATATCAGATATATTTGTTGAGAATGGTCAGGTGTCATGCGTAGCGCCACTCAGTTGATAGTGAAATGTTAGAAGAAATTCAGTATGAATTGAGGAGCAGTAGGACGGCTGTGTGCAATGAACTGATAAGACAGTTGTAGTGTAGAGTCGACCATCTCTGTCATTTCCAAAGAGGACAAAATATTGGCTCTCGATAATGTAATGTGAGCCTGAAGGAAGTGGCAAATATGTTGGATGTTTTTCGAGGGATAGTGTTCATGATAATCTGGCCAATCGTGGAACTTTACCCTGGCTCCGTGATGGAGTGGACCACAGTATACTGTGTTAGTGTTTCCGGTCTCATCACTGTCCTTGATCATGTCGCAATTTTAGGGTATCATGTTGATCAAATAGTCCTGATTTTTTTTTTCAATCAACGACACAAATTACAGGATGATTATGCGCCCACTCACATAGCAGGAACTGTTGCAGCATTCTTGAAGAATATTAGGATTAAATTGAACACTTCCATTAGCGTGTGTCATTCCGGAACTTGAATGTAGTTAGACTCATGATTAGAGACAAGAATATGACGCAAGTTTCAGCCTCCTATGTTCTCTCACGATGTGAATTATACACTGCATGCGGGATAGTATAATATTCACATCATCTATGACACAATATCACGTCGCATTTCAGCTTTTCTGCAGTGAAAGGAGGTGGTGCTGTCTTGCCCTCTTCATCAGGTAACTTACAATTTCTTAGGTGCAATTTGATAACTATTTTGTTACTTACCTGTCCATATATAAATGAAAATGACTATGTGACTATATACGTCTGGAACTTCCCGATCTGGATCAAATTTTCCATAAGAATGAGTTTCGGGCTTGGGATGTTTTTTTTTTTTTTTTTTTTTTTTTTGTAATTTCAATGACGGTGCCTATTACAGGACAGGGAAGATGACATATTTAAAAAGAATCAAAAGTGACAAATATTAGTGTGGAATCCATAGTTTTCGGAACCCTGAGATGAACAGTGATCAATGGCGTTTAAATCGAAAATTTATCCCTTAATGTACAGAATGAAAAAATTCTCCGCATGCAAAAAAGATATTCTGCTAGTATATAAATAAAAATATATAATTTATGTTTTGGGGGTGACAAAAGTAGAGTGATACGTAAAACATAATAAAATTGGTTTCTACTTTCAATCAATTTGAAGACCCCCTTGAATAAAACTTGGAAATTCCTGCATTAGAATATAAAGTCAGGATCTCACAGTAAATATGATCTAGAAGTGCCAGTGATCGGGACTCCTCCTTGACACCTATGAGCGATAATGTTTTACATTTCTTTACTTTCTTATATATATACATAACATGTTCTATGCACCGCGCTCGTGTATACAGCTTCTAGGTTTCTCCAGGAATCAAATTTATAGAAGTTGTGTAATCAACAGAAGTTGTTAATTTTGCCTATCTATAGATAGGTACCTGATGATAGCACTCTTCCTACTTTAGTGTGAATGTTAAGTAACCGTGGTACTTTAAACCTTCATATAACGTAAGCTATTACTACCCTAAACTATATAAGGTCAAATTATTCCTTATATCGTATTTATTGTTGTAAAATTTCCGGGAATTTTGAACCGGCTGGTAAAAAACCTTTTTTTCTGTTTCTTTCCGGAAAAAAATGGAAAATAACAAAAACCTTTTTTATTTGGTTAGTTTTACTAGTAATGGGATAGTTTTCTTTCGAACGCGTGAAAAATGTAAACAGACAATTTTCAATATTGTGATTATTTAAAAAAGAAGATTTCGTAAATAAAACTGTTGTAAATATTCTTGAAACTAAATAGTCTGCACTAATTTCCATTATGTGTCTTTTAGTCGTTTTGAACTACTACTGGCTGTGCTATAATTATAGTAATTTTATAATTGCATACACATCTACCATTATGAAGGGTTCCTGTTGCAACAAATAGGGCTCTTAAATGAAACTGAATTCTTAAATGTGCTCTTTGATCTAGTGAAATTTTGTTAATTTTAACCAAATTACTTCTTAAAAGAAAGAGCTATAGGCAAATTTCACTAAGACTCATGCACTAAGACGTATAATTATTATCATTTAAAATTAAAATACAGACTTTAATATAATCTTTATGTACAACATTTCTTATTTAAACAAGTACCTGCTTTCTAATGCGACAGATTATCGCAACTATATATAAAACTACATGAGCTCACATAAATTATTGAGCACTTCCTGTAGAGCTGCAATGATTAAATTTGGCATGATTGGAGCTCTCCGGAACAAACCCGCAGTAAAATCGCCAAAAGTAAACATTTTTAATTTTAGAGGGTCTAAAGAGGGGATGAACAATTTATCCATGCTATTTAAATGGGCCCTTCCTGGACTTATTTAAGTACTTACAATTGGAATAAAAACTTGAAATTTGGTATGCTTGTACGTATTCGGTAACGTTACCTACGTGAATCATCAGAAATAAAATTTTCCAGCCGCAGAACGGTTTTATGGAGAAGTAAAAAATCTTTCCCATGTTAAATATATCGAAAGGCTTCTACACACCAAAATGTTTAGGGACTTCGGGCAGGATTAGAATCTTGAAATTTAGTATGATTGTAGGTTTCCAGCACTAACCGACAGGAAAATTTCCAAAAGTGATTTTTTTTTATTTTTTAGAAGTCTAAAGGTGGATGAAAAAATTGCATGCTATTTAAATGGGCGTTTTCTTGGGATACAAATCTTACCTTTTAGACAGTTGAAATAGGAAAAGAAATAATAGAATTGTGGGTTCAACAGGTTACTCTATGTATATAAAATGAAAGTGACTATATTTGTAACTTAACAATTCTTGAACCACCAGACTGATCTCGATCAAAAATTTCAACATAGATCTGGCTCAGGCCTGTAATGGATTTTACATTTTCACTTTGAAAATGCGGATATATATATTGAAAATTACCGATCCTAGTGTCGAACTCATAGATTTCGGAGCTGCTGAGATGAACAATAACATTTCCGTTGAAGCTTAAATTCAAATTCAGCACTGCAACTTGGGGGAAGGGGAGGGAGATACATAAAATGATCAAAAATGGCCGATATTTGTGTCAAATCCACAGTTTTCGTGGTTGCTGAGATGAACAGTAACAGTTCCGATGTTGTTTAAAAAAACATTGAGGCCGCAACTTAAGGGAGGGGGAAGGATATATAATTATATATATATATATATATATATATATATATATATATATATATATATATATATATATATGTGTGTGTGTGTGTGTGTGTGTGTGTGTGTGTGGCTGAAAGTAGACGATATCAGTGTCGAAACCATAGTTTTCGGAGACGCTGAAGTGAACAGTGACACTTTCGATGTCGTTTAAATACAAATCCTGACCTGGGGGCGGGCAAAAATGATCAAAAGTGACTGATATTGGTGTCGAATCCATGGGCTTTGGGGTCCTGAAATAAACATTAACTCTACGGATGCTGTTTAATTCCAAATTTAGGGCCGCAACTTGGGCTTAGGGAGAAGGGGTAGATAAAGAAAAATGACCAAAATGACCGATATATGTGTCAAATCCATAGTTTCGGGGTGGCTGAGATGAACAGTGATACTTCCGATGCCGTTTAAATCCATATTCAGCTCCCATTAGTTACTCCTAAAGGGGGAAAGTGACATGTAAGAGTAATTGAAAATGACTTACATGAGCGTCGAATTCATAGCTTTTGGGGTCCCTATGTTCATTGGTGACAGTTTTGTTGTCCCTTAATCCAAAATGAAACGTATTCTCCCCGTGCGAAGTCTTTTAGTCTTTAGGGAGTCTAATGTTAATTTATTTAATATATTTGTCGCTGTCAAATTTACGCACTTGTGTGGTGTATGTCTGTATATAAAAATAAGACAATCTCTCTTTTTGGGTTGTTCGAAAAATATAATTACAAAAAATAAAGAGGGATTTTTTAATCAGAAATCAGAGAACTAAAACGTAAAATTAAAAGCTGTTGTCTTAAGTACATTTCCTGCTAGCGAAATACGTTTTATACGTATATGCTGCAGACACGTTACACAAATAAGATTAGTATCAGGCGAACAAATTGTTTTTAATTATATTATCCTCGTTTTGTTAAAATTTTCGAACGAAAGATTTTTTCTAATGTGTTCAAAATTTCCGGAAATTTTACACAGCGCAAGAAAGACACATATCTCCATAAAATATATATTTAATTTTAACATACTGGTAATAACTAAACTTTTTCTGGCCCTTTATTTTAACACTTCCCTGCCTTAAAACGCTAAATTTATAACATTACTTAATATAATTTAAATTAAGTCTATATTATATTGTAGGTTCACATTTTATATTTCCTTATAGGATTATATTTTAGTATCCATTGTAGTCATAAATCTAATCTGTTACGGTGCTAAATTTAAAGAAATGGTACAAATATATTTCTTGCCACAAAATTTCCCTACTCTAATACAAGAAACGTAACTACTCAATGATCTTAACTGTAAACTAGTAAATTTAAAATAGGTTTCATTTTAAAAGCATAATGTTGTATAATATTCGAAAATTTCAATTTTTCCCAATTTTTCCGGTTTTGTTCGAAGCTCGGGAAAGAAACGGTAAAATACTGTTTTCTTACTCAAAATTTCCGTTTTTTTCAGGCTTTTAAAACACTAAACGTGTTACAATAGTAGTTGCTGTCCATTGTTTATTACCTAGTAACTAAAATTCCCGTTCTTCGCACGGAGAGAAGAATGTTGATGCAGTTTGTCATATTTGAAGGTGACGAAATTAGTGAAATACATAAATAAGAAAACCAACGCCTTCGTCGTTGCCATTGCTAATACGAGTGTAATAAAAAACATAAGGACGTGCAAGTGTAATAAATAAATTAAAGAGGAATAAATCTTTGGTGTCGCCTGTGTCGATATGAACGAAGTAAATAAAGAAGTAGAAGGAAGCTTTGGCGTTGTATCTCTCAAGATGAGTTAAATAAAGAAATTAGTAATGAAGAACATTGAATTTGGCGTCGCCTCTGTCAAATGCCAAGTTGCAAGACGGGTCGAATGATAGGTACACGCTTTCGTAAGCTATAGAGATCCGGGTTCTATTCCAGGCGGTAGTTCATGTGGTTAGAATCCCACGTTAATCAATAGGTTTACGTCTCATATAGCCTCACTATTAAAAGGGATAATAAACTTAACTTAACTCTACTTTTCTAAAATTGTGCTGAAATGTTATCCGGACAGCTACCAATAAATTTACCGATCACGAATACTATGTACTCGACACTAATATTGATGGTTTTTCATAATTGATTTTCACTCTTCCTGTTTTCCCATTACATTGGGAGCTAAATTAGGATTTGAACAGTATCGGAAATACCATTATTCATCTTAGTGACTTCAAAACTGTTGACTTCACTGATGCTAATATCCGTCGTCTTCGATATGTATATGCTCTCCTGCTATGAGTACATTTTGAGCCACAGAAATTCGGCTTCAACCTGAAAAAGAAACTCTTCGTGAAGACATATGTGTTTAAAAAAATGGTGAATCTATGTGGGTTCTTTCCATACGAAAATATAATGAAAATCACACATTATTTTATTATTATGAAAGATATTTTATGCAGTTTCATTGCTAAAATATTGTGTACTTTAATACAGTGCTATTCAACTGGGCTACGCGAAGATGTTTCTGGGAATACCTAATCCTAAAATAAGCATAATTCCAACATTTATTGAATGAACATATTTGAAGAAAATTTTGATATTTATCATGTTAATTTACTCGGATGTGCTTTTATCCCCCTGTAAATAGTCTTTTGATTAGCACATTCAATGTCCTTTTATTGGGTCTCTATTTGTCTTCCTTTTTAATCAACAGAACACGTATATTTAGTTTAATACGTATATTTCGATTTAATTTCTTTGAAACAGCTTCAGGGGTACACAATTGGATGGCGAACCATATCTAGAGGTGCACATAAAAAAGTTTAATAGCACTGATTTAATACAGATAGGATATATTTTGTATTATAGAACTGAAGTGGCCGGTCCCAAGCCCGTGCTGATAAAGGGGGAGGGCCCCCCTGTGTATGGCCAAGTCACATGCCTTGTGGTGGCTCGGAAACCCTCAGGTGGAGATAGGGTTTTCGGGAGCAGCGTGGAAACACGCTACCAGCGGAGGTGAGGCTTTGGCTACCCTCCGAAATGGGCTACTAACTCGTGCCATTGGATCTCGTAGAGCACGTGTGACCTCATCACGTCCTCAGTGAGGTAGGTAGTCTTGACTGCTATACCTACGGCGGAGGTCATCCCACGGGTACCCTCCGAAATGGGCAACTAGTCCGAACCCTCTGGGAGATAAGGCGGCTACGTAATGCCACAATACGTATGAAAGAGTGGGTAGCTGGTGTGTCCAAGGGGGTGGGCGGATTCAGTGCCCTACCGGGAGAATGATCTAGGTTGTCCTCAAAGAGAGTGTTATGCGTTCGCTTGAGTTCGGGATGGGATACTTAGTATCCTAACGCATACTGGTATCTCAGGAGTGCTAAGGAAGTGGGTCGCTCCTTCATCCCAGGTTTACACGTTCACTGGGCGCAGGAGCACACGACACTACCAGGGGAGCCGCCGCTCCTAAATGGCCATTGTCTTTAAAGGTAGACAGTCTACATCAGCTATTGAGTCTGCTAAAATACGGTTTACCTCTACGTAATAAGAGGTAGTTCCATATTGCTTGAACGACCCTACCGAGGAAGGGTGTGGGTGTCCCTTCTAATGGTGGCCTGCACTTACCATTGGGTTTCTGACAAGTAGCTTAGCTACAACGTGTACATGGTACCTAAACACGTAAAATACAGGCAGCTCCGTATTGTTTGGGCGGGCCTAGCAGGGAAGACATTGCTCCAAAATGACAACGTCTGCCTTGAGCAGACGGTCTACATTAGTCATTGGCTCTGGTAATGTACGGTGTACCTCTACCGTAACTAGAGGAAATCCCGTATTGCTTAGACGACCCTACCGGGGGGGTGTCGGATTCCTGCCTGAGGGGGGACCAAACGGAGGTGGGAGAGGGGCCAATCCCAGGAACCTGGGGAACGGTTCTGATTCAGAGGGAGGAAACTCTGCGGGATATGGGACGGCTCCAAACTCAAATGGTGACTTAACACGTACCATTGGGTCCGGGATGAAATACGGGAGTATCTCGACGTGTGCGTGGTACCTCTACACGACAAGACGTTTGCCAGTTGACCGATGGAGCTAGGCCGGGTCGGGATTGATCAAGCCCCCTTGGGCATGGTGGAAAGACTACAAGGTGGTTGCATGCGCATGTCGCCTGGAGCGCTGTCGTGGCTGTGACGTCATTTGGTTGCAAGATACAACGGGAAAAGGCGCGGCTTTAAGTGACAAGTGGAAATTTTTTGTTACTTTGTTATTTTAAATGATATCGAGAATGCAAAACTGTACAGTGTACGGCTGTAGTACTTATTATAGAAAAACTAAGGGAACTAATATAAAATACTTTAGATTTCCTGAAAAAGAGGGGGAATGTCTCCAGAAATGGATTTTGGCTTGCAGGCGACAGGACAAAATAAACCTAAAATATGGTAAGTTTTACATAAAAGTAATAAATAAATGCAATGTTAAATGAAATTACAAAAAAGCGATTTCATTATGTAGTTTCTTTTTAATATTAACAGTATGTAATAATAGTATATAGGGCTACAGTAGCTTGTGTTGATTCTGCATACAAAAATCCAATAGTACGATTTAAAAAGACGAACTTTGAGGCAAGCCCCGGATTCGAAATCATGAGGGAAGGGAACCGACAGAGGTGATAATTTCTATCATCATTTCCATAAGATATTGAGACAAAATTTTCCCCACAGAGGCAGGCATGTAACTTGAGAAGGGAGGTACGATGATCTAGGGGGCTTACTTCCCTCAAGTTACGCAAATGGAGAGCATTGAACGCGTTAAAGTAGTTCAGGTCCCATTTCGTTCTGGAGGTCTGCATTCCCTGTAGCCTCGGTGCTAAAACGGGACGTTGCACTTCAAATTAACTAACAAATGGGAGGTTCGTAATAACGATTAACGGTTACAGATATATAACAATGTATTAGATCAAGAGAATAAAGTATCCACCTACCATATCAGGGCGATATTTTGGGGAAATTTTTACACTCGGATTTTGAAATGTTTGTTCATTTTAATCATAACTTTGGATAATTATATATACATATTTAGGGGCCCCCTCCAGAATTACAAAATTAAGAATGACTGCAGTAAATTTTAAAATATGGTAGATTCTCAAACAATCAAGGAAGCAAGGTGGCTCAGTGGCAGAAGGCTCACCTCTGGTGCAAAGGGTACTGGTCCGCTTCTCGGTCAAGTGATTTTCTGGTGGACAACATCGTGTCCGTGAGTTTCTCGGGTACTTCCGCATTCTCATTCCACCAATTTCCACATAATCATTCACTTGCATTTATCTTTTGCCTTCTTTAGTCCACGGGACAGAAAAGAGAAAACTTATCATGAAAATTAAGAAAATTATGTACTTTTATGGTTTATATGTTTTCTAGTCTAGCTGTAACAGTCCTACATCGTCTTCACCTACGTCTAGTATTTTGTTTCTTGCTTGAAGTAGTCATGTTGCGATTTCTTTGAGGTGTTTTGTATATACATATTTATTTCTATATATTTTTACCACACAATAGTATATGTAACGTTTTATTTCGTACAAATGTTTAATAATACAGTTTGTTATGGCGTAAATTTTGACACTAATATTCAGAGAACTGTCAGTTTCACCAAACCTTTTGTTCAAATACAAATTCTATAAATAAGCGATTTCAAATAAGATAATTTTTTTATAAATCTAAAATAAAAACGATGATTAAAATATTAAATACGTGCGTCCCTGCTCAATAAAGTTTTTAACCTCCCCTGAGATTCTGGCGAAACTTACATCGGAGCAACCTCTTTAAAAAAAAACTGTCCAAGTATAACGAAACTATACGTACGTGCATTTCTGTTTACGAAAACCATGAAGTCTCCCTCGAGATATTATCAAAATTTATATGGGGTCATCAGTAAAGAATTCTCTTTCAAGCAAAATAATAATAATAGTAAATCAAAACCGATCAATGTGTTAGAAAAATATAATTGAGCATACATAAATATATACTAATGAAATGCCTTAACGATACACTGTGTTATAGATTATTCAGGCATATACATACTCGAGTGTATTACTTCAGATGTTTAAAAAAGAAAAGAAAGAAAAGAAAAGAAAAGAAAGTAAAAGCAGAAAATGTAGTGAGTAATATTAGTTTGTTCAAGCTTCAAAGTTGTTTAATATGAACTGATATTGCTGTTTCTTTTGCTATTGTGAATATCTTCCTTTGAATTCACTTAGCTTAAGCATTGATTACATTACGTTTATATAATTATTGTTTGTACTAAAATTTTTACTTAGTTGATGATCACTATAAATAGAAGAGAAGTTTGCGTGTAAGTTACTAGCGAGCAAGCGCTTGTTAAAAGTTCATCTGACTCTCGCTGGCCACGTCTGAGACCAAGATGACGTCATGCGCCAGAGCGACAACAATGTAGCACTGCATTGCACCCACCTTGTAGTCTTTCCACCATGCCCTCGGGCATTGCCTGGGGCCCCGGATTTGGGTTAAACTCTGCCGGTCTGTGGTCATACCGTGGGATTCGGTACCATGCGGGAGCTAATCCCAGAAATCTGGGTTACGGTGACCGTATGGGGGAGGTGAGCTTGCCTTGAAACGCTCGGACGCCATGCATGCAGAGCATGGTAGGACTGGCTCGCTAGCACTCTGCCTCAACCAATAGGTTAACTAGTAGGCACTCAGGACTTCGGTCTAGCCGCGAAGTAGGCGTATCCCACTCCCTCAGAGAATGTTGGTTATATCGCTTCGGCGAGTCAGAATCAGGGGACAAATTCTGACGGTGCACTTCGTGCACTAGAATACATAGCGTATTGAGGAACTATGGGCGGGGTGCATTACGTTCTTGCGGAACCCGTCCATTAAATAGACCGAACGGTCGCGAGCATGCTCTCGATACATGCAACTAAGCGTGGCATAGTAGAACACTAGCAAACAATGTAGTGTTTGTATATACTGCACTATTTCCGAACTATTACTGTATTAGTGTTCTGTAATACAATAATACACTATTATTCATATCATTGTTAGATAATATTCAGTGAGTTGAGTTTTATTTAATTAATAGTGTAAGTTTCTAAGCAACTACTTTTAATTATCTCTAATGATTCCGTTTTTAATTTGAAGATTCTTAATACTAATAGGAGTGTAATAGAAAGGATTTAGCATGTAATTGAATGTATTATATGGTTGAAAAATTAGTTGTAGAATCATTAAGAAGGTACTTAACAAATTATACACAACATTACTTTTATTCGTTCATTAATCATGTTCCTAATACATAATACAATTAAGCAGAGTTTTACGCATCATAGTTACAATATATATCTGTACTTTAAATATAATTCCGTTGTTTTCCTCCAATCATTTACGCGAGAACTGAATCATAAGCAATTCTATATTTCAAGGTTAGAATGTATTCTAAAAGGATAGCAGTCAACAGGCGAAATAATAGTAGTTATACACTACATTTGAAGACCGGAAAAAATGTGTTACGCTTATCTTAAAGGTAAGGTATTTTGTGTCAGTATTTATTTTATTACTATAATAACTTTTTTTTTTTTTTACTTAAAGGTACTTTGAACATAAATATAGTTGAAGAACTTGTTTCCAAACTCCACCTAAGACATTTTCTGAAATTTTAGAGGAGAAGCAAAAACGTGTATAGCTCTTGTTCTACACTTAATGAAATATATTTGAACGATATATTTTATGTATAGTGGTACATAACAACATGCTAAATTTTAAGAAATTCCTGATTTTAAGTTAATGTTAAATGGCGGCAAAATGTTACATTTCTGTCCAAAAACCACTTAAATCATATGTTTTCCCAAGAAAAAGTCAGCTACTGCTCAATAATTACACACTAATATTAGTCTATCTTCTAAAACATTTAAAATAATAATGATAATTTATATTTGACTATACTAGGTACTTCCTTATTTATACTAACAATAACGCACTTTATGTATTTGTAATGAATTTTTATTTATTCTAATTCTAAGATTTTTATTTTTAACTTTTATTTTATAAAGGACTTTCATATTGTATTTTGTTATTTCTATTGACATTGTATATTTGAAAGATAAAAAACAATTACACAAAACTTACAAACTTTTGGAGCAAGAATAAATGCTTGTAATCAGAACAACAAAGAAGAAACATTACGATTTTGTTACCTATGAAGTATAAAACATTTTTCCAGACATTCGCACAGTCTTTACACGAAAAGCTCTTCAAAATGTTCGTATAGCAGTTCATTGGCAAATTTCTGCGCTCTCCTTATTAAGCTGTCTTTTCATAGAAAGCTTGGTCTTCGTCACTGAGCACTGTAACTTTAAAAGTTTGTTTTGTGTCTTGCTTCTTTACATCACTTACAGTATTTTCAGTGGGAAAAGTGGTTGCAATTCTGAAGCTTGGAACTTTTGTAAGGCACCTCTTTAAAACAGCTGAGTAAGATTTTGGCCCTGCATATGTATTTCTGTGCTCAATAGATTTATATTTTTTGTAGAACAAAGGTACACGCATTTGTGACAGTTTTATTGGCATCGCTGATCTCAACGCCTCTTCGGAAAATATCTTAAAGCCTTTGTATACCCAATACTCCCCAATCACAGAAATTGTAACAATGAATATCAAACTTTCAAAGCAGATAAATAATACCGACGTGACTTAAGTGGAGTTTGGAATTAATATTTTTAATGACTTAGGCACATTTTAAAAAAAGTGATATTTTACATTTAATTGAGAGACGACTTACGTGCGTTTTGAGAAGTTATATAGTCAGACATGTGTATCTACTCCTAATAAACAAATAAAGCGTAAAATCCGAATATTGCAAAAAAAAAAAAAAAAAAAAAAAAAGTGAATTAGGTGATGTTTGGAAGCAAACTCCTCAATTACACAAATTTAAAAGTACATAAAAAATTAAGAGGTTAAAGTACAGAATAAATAGACAAGTGGAAAAATGTGGAAGAAATTGTTCATTGGAAAAGGATCTCGATAAATCATACACATGTATTTTCAAAACATAAATGAAAAATTAAATCTTTCAGTCCCATGATTATGCGATGTAGGCTGAGGGAGACGATGCTTAAGACAAGTTAAGATTATAAATTTTTTTAGTGGAATGAGAAAGAGGAGGAAACGAGAGCACCCCACAGAACCCATGGACACGAGGTTATTCACCACAAACTTAATTGGTCTGGGGTCAAACCAGGAATCCCACGTACGAGAAGTAAGTGCTAAGCACTGAGCCACCATGTGCTCTTTCCAACAATAAAGTAATGACTTACAATAGAGTCAAATGTCTCTCTCGCCAAAAGGAAATGGTTTGCTTTCTAATCACTACGCTACAATACCTCGTAAATGTAAAACTTCAATTCATTAGGACGACACTAGCAGGGCTTAAATCTCCGTCCATTACTCCACAAGCTACGTACATCCGTCCATTCTCGAATTCAACATATTTTGTTGAATTATGTGGTTACTGCAATAGACTGCTAAAGCAGTTATCTCGGCCAAGTTCCTTTATAAAATTAATTCATAAACTTCTTCATAGGTAACTGTGATTGATATGAGTATACATATCCCATTATCCTTAAACACAAATATTGCTGGGGGTTCAGTTATTTTGGGGTTAAAAGAAAAAAATACTTTTTTCAGGATAACATATTTTTCTTTGAACCTCAATAAAACTGTAAGTTTTCCAAGTTTGAGGGATGAGAGAGTATAGCTACGAAGCCTAAATCCCTGTTGTGTTCTGTGTTTAGCCTAGCCTTAAAAGTAAGATTGTTAATTTAAATCTAAAAAAGTAGGGTAAAACTTCATATGTTTGGAATATGAGAGTATATAACATAAAAAGCTTCAACTACTAGCATAGTTCATAAATCTAGGTTTCCCATGACCACCCTTTCTGCTGTTATTAAAGTGTATTTTACTACACTCATGTTCTATGCTTGAGGGTTTATGAAAAATGACTTTTTTGATGTTTATTTACGTTCATCTAAACATAAAAAAAATCATTATGTTTGGCATCATGTTTTTAGTATTGATAAGGCGAGGAGATTGAACTGTAAAGTGCATCCTGTCTGTCCCTTAACTCATTCTTCGTAACACAATATTGCATCACGAAGGAATTGTGTACGAACACTAAAAGGACCTTTAATTCACCATTGCTTAACTGTACAAAATTCTTACTACAGTACAAGTGGTATTATTTAGGAACAACACAAATATATCGATTTGAAATAAGTACCAAATAAGAGTCTTAAAAATCTATTTAAATTTTCTGAAGGCAGAAACTATAGGACTATTCTAAGGATGATATTAATCAGGAGAAGTGTATGGAATGTAATACTTGTAAGGTAGGCTGTATGTAGAAATCAATTTTTGCATTGCTATACATTCATTCTTCCGACTTCGTCCGAATTATTAAAAAATGTTACAGAAAGGGTTATTCATGATAGCAGTTACAACTATTAGCACGATCTTTACGTATTTTAGGTATTTGATGAAGGAAATAGAACACGTTAAAGAATTTCATATTCAAACGATGTTAAGATTTCGCGCCTTGCACGACGGCGACAGTTAACGTACGAGACAGTTAGTAGATAAAACACGTTCTGCTATTTTATCTAATTAGGATTACTCAAGTTGAACTTATCTTATTATTAGTATGAAGGTAAATAGTTCGTTACCTCACACAATAACTCTTAAACAAGAGCGAAGTTTTTAGTTATTTTTGGAAGAAATAGGTAGAATGATTATCCCGGCCCAGTTAGTTAATGGGGTCTATCAAATAACAATTTAACTGATAAAATTGAATTTCGAAAATCAGTTATTCCAAATGATAACACTTGAACGATAGCGATTTTTTAAACTCTTTTTTTTGGCAATAGGTAGCCGTAGCTAGAGCGATTACCACAGCCTAATTTGTTGTTGATGCGAATCCGGTAACATCTTAATGGATAACGGATACCACGGTAACATCTTCATTGACTTTAACTTTAGCTATTTATTTATATCTCAATTTGTAATGATGCAACAATTTAAAGGGTAGAATAAGACAAATATCTCTAATTTAGATGACAGAAAACATCCTCTAATGGTTTACATCTACCGGATGAAATTAATGCTTCTAGTGCGTGATATAGTTTATTGTTTAGCACAGTTTATCCTATCTCTTACAAGTGCAAGGCAAATTCTTAAAATTTCAAATTTGAAGAAAGAAAAGACATTTCAATGGTAATACGCCACACCAGGGGTAGAACTTTAAAGCTCTTCTTATGCATATTTATCTTCCTTTGCATGTGTGTGAAGGTGAAGGGGCAGAAAATTTGCCTTTCGTGAACTCCGCTGCCAATACGCGTGGAGGAAACGAAGTACCTTCCACAGTACCTTCTTTCCACAGAGGTCTTCACTTTGGTAGCAGTATTTGTATGCATTGCTATAGCCTACTCTCAAGGAGCACCAATTTCTCGTCAACAGAGGACAGCCTCTGCAAAGGAAAGTGACGGCATCAAAAGAGACAACACTTTTAGATTTGGTTATCACTATTGGGATGTGTAAAATTCCGTCTTTTCTTTCATTTGTAATTTTCAGTTTTGAAGACTAGATCTTCAGTTTACCCCGGAAATAAAGTACTGAATGTAGAATCTCATACTTCATTGTAAGCAATTTTTAGTCCAAAATATACAAAATTACATTTCATCATTACAACATATAATACCTGGATTTTAGATTTATAATTTTCCAGTGTTGTAATTTTGTAATAGAACATATGCAATGCACTTATATGCAGTGATGAAAATTTTCCGATTCTTAAAAACTTACTCCACTTATTCCTACATCGTTGTTTAGCCGTGATGTGAGGTGGAACATTTTCTTCTATATTTTCCGGAAAATTTTCCGTTCTTAACAAATTCTTAAAAAGCGAAAGATCGTTTAAAGAATCTGAGAATTTTAATGACTCAAACAATTTTCAGTACTATGTAGGAACAAGCGAAACAATTTTTCATGAATCGAAATATTTTCTGTTTTCTATGGAAAAATTGAAAAAACTTTTTATGAGTCGTAAACTTTTCATTTTGAAACAAAAAGTGAAAAAACATTTTGTGAATCGGAAAGTTTCATTGCTCTGTAGAAACAAGTGGAAGGAATTTTCATGCATCGGAAAATTTTCATTGCGATGTAGAGACAAGTGTAAAAACTTTCATAAGCCGGACAGTTTTGGGAATTCTGTATAGTGTTGTTAGGGGAAAAATTTTCCACTTTTTTAACAGCACATTGAGATATAAAGTTCAATTCCTGTAGAGGAAAAGTAGGCAGCAACAAATTGTAATTTTCCAATTAGCTTTCGGGAACCAGAAAATGTTCTAATATTTCAAGTTGGGAAGAAAACTTTAGACAGTGTTTCTCCCTTTCTCTCTCTGTGTGTGTGTGTGTGTCTGTGTGTGTGTGTCTGTGAGGGTGTGTGGAGTGCATGGAAAAATTTTGACAGCAAGTTTTCAAATTCCAAATTTGTTGCGCTTCAACTTCGAAAGTAGTTACCACGTTCATTCATCTCAGAGATATTATGACCCGTAATTGTATCATTCTGAAGACTACGGACCAAGCACTATTCCAAACCATCATAAACAAAGTACCCATTGATATTTTTGGTAAAAATACGCAACGAACAGCGTTCCAGGACTGCCGCCGTAAGCAGACGCGTTACACACTTTCCGCTGTTATTACCTTAGTAGATCCTTAATACACCGATGAAGAACTGCTGGAAGAACTAAAATAGGTAGAGCACATCATCACAAAGGCCATTAGCATCAAGAATGATTGAGGTCCAATCTACATGATTTGCGTGCTGATATGACACCAAGCAACCATCGATGATTTGATAGTGAAGGGGGTTTTAATTTATCAACATAAGCATTGAGTGGAACATCAAGTTCACCACTACCCTTGCCCTTGCGGTGCGAAAATGCCACCTATATAACACACACACTCAACCGAATGTGAGAACACGCATTAATGTGGTTATTGCGGTGGCCCACATTCCACACGTTCATCTACAAATCTAAAATCTCCTCCGACTTGTCTCACTTATCCGGAGGAACATCCTGCATATAGCTATAAATGCAAGGGCACACCATATCCACAATGGAACCATCCTGAATTTGTACTTCCTCTTTGTATAAAAGAAGAACATATCACACATCATCATTCTACGGACGCTGTACTAACCCTTGATCAGCTTCTGACCGTCTTCACTTTGGCAATGCAGAACTTTCAACCTTTCTAGCGACCTCACATTCTCCCACAAATCATTCAAGCCCCATAGCCGACTTTCCATGATAACTTTAATGCCACTTTTTGTGGAAACAACGTCCATTTTCACACCTTATTGCCAGATTCTCTTTCACATGCGTTTAGTGTTCCTGTTTTTTAATATCTGTTAATTTCGTGAAACCACAATTTTCTATTAACGTTGCTCCTTGAAGAACACGTTAAAGCCTTTCTGTTGAACGAAACATTGTTAATGCCATCTAGGATATCTCGTATACCTGGATATTCCTTACTACATGAGGATTGCAAATTACTTGCGCAACGAGCGAATGGTGGTACAGCCGTTCGCTTTCTCCGTAAAATTCCGCACCGATGATATATTTGCATTGCTCTCCATCTACAAGAATACGTCCTTATCTCTGTATTTTAGAAATATCACCATCATCGTGGCAACCATTTACATTCGTCTTTGTCACCCATTACAACTGCGCTTGTTCAATTTATGTCCAACTCATTCAATCATTACGGCAGAGTTAAACCACCCACACAGCCGGCATCATACAAGATCTGCCGAAAACTACTAGGCACATTTACAATACACTTTGTGGTGGACAAACACCCTACGCGTGAGTTTCTTCGGGGTTCTTCCATTTCCTCCCACTTTCTTCATTCCACCGTTTCATTCGTTACTCATCATCACCGTCTCCTTTAGCCTAACCGGCATAATCATGGGACGTAAAACTCAAAGTTTTCACTTCATTTTGCCATTTTCAATTCAACGCCGGACATTTTAGCAAAAACTGTAGATTTCTGTAGTTTTATCGAAGTTTTTAATCCAACAGGAAGTGATCAAGTGCCACTAAAATCTACCATAAATATTCATAGCTTTAACCCTTATTGGCACAATCCGGGCCTGGGAGGCCAGAAGATATTTTCTGCTGAAAGTTACATAAATATATATGTCTGAGGCTAAGTCTTTTTGACATCATCAATTGAATATTCAAAGTTGTTATGGTGATATTCTTTACTCTTTTTAATTTTAATTTTTTCACTTTAAAGATATTTTCTTTATATACCTTGATTTTGCACAATCCGGGCCTTGTAGGCCCTAACTCATATTATTCATTATGTTCTGTACATGTTCTGTCTTCCTTCCTCATTTCATTCAAATAGTTGAAGTAAATATAATAATTATTATTTTACTTTTAACTACTAGATGTCTCTCACATTTCTTTTACAATTTGTTAACACCAGATAATTATTTTTGTAGTTTAATACGCTAATACTTAGAAAGTAAATACACTATTTTCATTTACGCACTAAAGTAGCACTTCGTATCTTTAGTGCGTTTGGAAAGAAGTTGTGCTGAATTTTTTTAGAATATTTTCCCAAGTAATTCTTATTATTTTCAAAATATGAAACGGTTAACTCCTTCCAAATGTAGATTTGCTGGATACGGTAAATGTAGATGCATTCAATACATGTTATTCATTATTGTGCCTTATAACTTGTGCTGTCAGATCTACTGATTTTGCCGGAGACCTCCTGCGAAAGAAAATGAAAAGTGAACAATCTCCTGCTTTTTCCTTACTTTGTGAAGTTGAAGAAATATATTATTATTAATATTGAATTTTCAATGTTTCCTCACATAAAAAGATGAAATTTCTCTGTTATAATACACAAAGCTCTGTAGAGCATATACCTATAGAGTTTTACTGTATAGTGTATATAATATGAGTCGAAAGAATACAACTGTGTGTCATCTTCTATATGCATTATGGTTAGCGTCTTACAAGTAAGTGTTTTTTAGATTGGGACTTGGTTTGGAAGAGTGGGTTAGATCATTTCGCCACGATCGTCAGCAAGAAATCGTCTTACGCCGCGATCACGTGTGACTGTACCATATAGCTACGTTATCGCTTCATGCATGAAAAACATTTTCCCACTCCACTTTGCTCTTTCAGTAAGTTTTACTTCACATACGTGTGTATCAAATAATAATATAAATCGGGACTTTTCCCTTTCATTTGTTCAATGTAGTTAATCGGAAATGAATTCCGGACTCCTTGTTTTGACTATTGCCCCCTTAATAATGGCAAATTTTATTGCCTCCTCCCCGAATTTACATTCAAACACTATCACTGTATGTGTCTCAGTGATGCCAATTTAGCTTATTTTTGGCTAAATCTAGCCTATTTGGAGAAGCCTTTAGCCATACAAATCTATGAAATGCTTATAGCCTTAAATATAACTTATTTTATGAAACTCTCTTGCCATTGTTGCCTTTTCTATTAGCTGTTAACTTAATTCTAAAAATACCTTTCTTTGAAACTAAAGTGTAATTTTTAAAACTTAACCTTTTTGTTATTACGTATTATCGTATTAATTGATTTTTCTAGACAGAGGGTGTTGTAATACGTAACAAACACTTATTTTTCGTGCTTCTTCTCTCTCCCCACCCATAGATTTACAACCACTTAACAATAATTATCGACTCAGAAAGAATTTTAATGTCGCTATAGTAATGGCACCGTTTGCCACTTTAATTATTTTACTTTTCGCGTTTCATTAAAAGAATGAAAGTTTTTAAATATGAATTTAGTAAACTGTTTGGTTCTTCAAGTCACACAGATTGTTCTTGTTTATCAAAGGAAACAAATAGGATATCTAATTAGTTTGAAGACTCTCAATACAATCATGATGATTCGTGTCGGTGTACGAAGAAATAAGAAGTGTTTGTAAGAAGTATGACCTGCCGAAAGTACTACTGAAAATTGGGACAATGGCGGAGTACATAGACACTACCAATCCACAATCCAACGATGGTACATGCAGTTCCAGCGCCTCGGATAGCTGATAACTTATTTCAATTCAAATGGTAATATAGTTGTTGACTTTCAATTCTTTCACATTAATTAGTGTTTATTTAGCAACCATTTCTTTCAACTTACACTCGTATAACCAAGCAACATAAACGCTAAAGATTTTATTTGATTTTCTTTTTATTTTATTTTATTTTTTTTTTTTTTTGTAGTTGAAAATACAATGTTTTCTAGGTCCCTTAAACACTCAACACTTTTTAAATGCATAATTGTCTTCACTCTACTTTCAGTTTTGTATTATACCTTACTTTAACTAATTTAATAGAACATTATTCGAATGGTTTTAATTAATATAAAAAATTGTGTGCCTATATTACTATACAGAGTTTTGTAAGGGAAAAATGAAGTTATTACATTCATAAAAGAATATTAACATAAAATACCTTACCTTTTCAATCATTGTAGCACTCTTTGTCTTGAAATGTAAGGAATAACTGTTATAATTTCTTCGGGTAGATTCCCTCTTATAATTCAATCCAACTTTGAAATATTGAATTCAAAACGATTCAGGTCTCGTTCGAATAGTAGAAGATATTAAATGAATTTATACTAAGAGAACAGAATGGTTATTAAATGTTTTGCTTGATTTTTTACTTCTTTATATCATTTATTAATGAATGCCAATTTTGGGGGCAAAGGGGCCCAGGAATTCCCTGAAAGTTTACTGGAAATATCTATTTGTATTAAAATTGTTATTCATGTCTTCATAGATGATTTTTGCCAAAACTGAAACGGTCTCCTAACAATTATACAGAAATAGGCGCTACTGATATACAAACAACCTTATATCCTCAATTCCATTTCTAATTTAATGTGGGTATACTTTGAAATTAAAAAAAAAATATATACTGTGCATAGAAGCAGTATACTTTGATATAAACTATATTGCATTCCGGGCATCTAGCTATGTATACCAAAACTTGTACCTATCTGTCGTTTAACGGTAGATATTTTACCAGGGTAATTGAATACGATACAAATAGTAAGAATTACAAAGAGATTATTAGTACACTGGACTTGTAAAACATTCATGCACCACACTTTAAAATAACTGATAATCTGATAAAATGTATTTCATAAGGGTAACTCCTAATGGTCTACTCAGTATGAGGAGTTGATGCAAGGCGCTTTACAGTAACTGATGTGATCTCTAGTATCTTGACTACCTATCTATAGTTGCACCTTTCAGAGATATTAGTTGTACGCCTACAAATGAAAGCAGAAAAGGAAAAAATATATAAAGGAAAATGATAAAAGGAAAAAAATATATCCCGCCTGGTAATCGAACCTGAGCGTCCCGTTTAAAGTAGAGTTGGCGACCCCAAACTCTTGAAAATTATGGAAATTTAGGAGATCTTGTGATCTAAGAGTGATGCGGATGACGTAACATATATACATCTTGCTCATGACTAATTTTGCTCAATGCCGAATTGCGGACAATCCTAGCGTCTTTTACTACACGTTGAGCTGCTATTCTTTCCTATCGAACACCGTACTGGAAGTTCTAGCATCCATTGTTGTTTGAAACAATCGTTGTTGATATCGGCAGCAGCATTCCCACATATGACGACTCTTCTAGTCAGATTAAGGAGCGGTAAATTTACTGAGACAAAAGGAAACATTTGGAGAGATACTTGATTATGGATGCACGCGAGACAAGACGAGACGAGAAATGCAAAAGTCTCGACTAGTCTCGCAGCCTCAAATGTTGCGCGTCTCGTCTCGCCTCGTCTCGTCTCGTCTCGTCTCGCGTCTTGCATAAAATTTTGAGTCTCATCTCGCGTCTCGCGCGAGACTTTCTCGTATGGTCTCGCAGTCTCGCATATATTGTGGTCAAAATTTTGCAATGTGTTATTCTATGGCTGTTAATGAATGATGATGTGATATTCTGTCCGAAGGCAGGTATTTGACCTAAAAGTCCCTTGGCAAGGTGAATCCATGGTGGTTTGCCATTGCTTTCCATGGGATGAATGTTCATAACATCCTAAGGAGACGGAAGCTAGAGTTCGACATGGTATCCGAACTTGTGTCTCCTCCGCTACAAATTAAAAGAAAAGTTGTGCTGAAATTTGATTGCTGGACCATTAATTTTTGGACCAAATATTGCTGGACGAAATATTGCTGGACCGTCAATTTAATATCATAATTTACAGCAAACCAGCATAAATTGTTGCTGGATCCAACATTGTTTTCCAGCTTAGAGGTCTCCAGCAATATTTGGCTCCTAAAATATCGTCGCCACTATCAACACTTACACGTCTTGGTCGTTTCCTTGAAAGGTGATTTTCTATTATAAAGATGTTTTATACCACCAAAAGCGCTTGTAGACAACAAAAGAACTCCTCATATCACAATACGACCCAATTCTTTCGGTTCGTTCGCGCGTGTAGCAATGTTGCATTATCGCATTTTATCAACTTTCGCTTTCAGCTTATATAGTGTTGCCAGATCTAGAAAATAAAATTAATAATAATCCAGTAATCGCCCTTAATAATCCAGTAGCATCTCTTGTGCTCTCACCTCTTCTGAACCCGAACTGCTCCTGCTCAACTTCATCAATTGTTCTTCCTCATAACCTTCTGCTCAGTATTCGGAGCAAAATGTTAGGTGCATGAGATATGAGACTAAGAGTTCTATAATCCTGACATCTCTTTGGGTTCGATTTCTTAGCCATCGGTATCATGATCCTCTTCAGGAAGTCTTTTGGCCACTCCGCTGTCTCATGTACTCCATTGCATAGTTGGAACAATTCATTCTTTCTCTTGTCTCCTATATTTTTAATAAATTCGATTGGTATATTATCTATCCCGGTTGCCTTTCCATTCCTAATCACGGATATAGCCTTTTCAAACTCATCCAGAAGAATACTAAAAACTTTATCATGCTAGCATACTTCATTTTCTACTTTAACATTTAGGCTACACGGTCTCTCCCTACTCTCATATAAGTCTTCCACGTATTCTTTCCTTCTTTCTATGACCTCATTTCTGTCGCTCACTACCTTCCAATTTTTATTTTCTACTGCCATCGTAATATACCCTTCTTTCGTCCGAAATTCCAGAGATCTCACCTCCTTATACATTTCGTCATATTTCCTAACTCTTTGTAATTTTTCTATGTCCCCGCATTTTCTTTTGTGAAACTGTTCCCTCGCTCTGTCGGTTTCTCTCCGTATCTCATTATTACACTTTCTGTACATCTTTCTGCCCTCTTCTGTATCAACCTGTTTCCACGTCTTCCTTTCCTTCATTTTCTGCAACATTTGTTCTCTAATCCTTGGAGTTTTAGCTGTTTTGTGTTCGGGTAACCTACTGCTTCTTCTATAGCCTGCTGTAAGCATAGTTTAATGTAGTCCCACTGTGCGTTACTATCTGCGCCAATTCGTTTCTGGTTTGAATACTTTTCTTCGAATTTTGCAACGAAACGTTTTCTTATTTCCTCGTTTTTCAACTTTTCAGTATTCAAAGTTTTCAGTACAATATGTTTTTTTTTTGTTTGTTTATTTCAGGATTTCCTTGCTTTGGGGGATAACAATTTGTGGCACATAAACCAAACACAGATTAGAAATGAGAACAGATATGGATGGAAATCTAAAAAACCAAAGATCTTTTAAATACAACTACCAGTTTTCCCCTGTAAACTCCCAATACTTTGATATTGTTTTTCTGCTATTTTCATTTCTTATAAAACTTAGTTCCGAAATAAAGACTTAGTATACTCATAATCTTGAGGATATTTTCATTATCAACTTTTTTAAAAAAATACCACAGTTTATTACTAGGAAAATGTTTACTAGTTAAAAAAATGAAACTGACCTTCTGTGGAATTAAATCATTGGAAATAGTTTGGACTGTTGAGAATGAATTTTGACTAGTTATCACATACCCTGAATTTAGCACTTATCTACCATCTTTTTTAAAATACGTATTCTAATGGGAGTATAAGGGATTTTTACAAATAACTATATATTATATTAATTTGTTTTAAGTGCAATATTGTTGAAATTTCCCTTTGAAAGTTAGTTATTTTTCTTATTTACACTCAAGAACATTTGTCGTCCTGTTTTCTATATATATAGTTTTTCAGTTGAAATAAACATTTTCGCCTCCACAATGGGGGTATTATGGAAGTGGAATAGCGTCTTTCTTTGTTGTAAAACAAATAATGATCCAAAAAGCTTTGTTTTCTGGGTGATACATAAGCTCTTCATGGGAAACAATTTCCTTCAATGTAGTATGTCTGTCAAAGTTTAAAATTATCCCTGCTTTTAGGAGAACAGGGGAAGATGACTAAAATAGTTATTCGTAACAAAGAGCATTTTCCGACGCCTTCTTAACCTGTGCTTATCTTAATAGGCAGAAAATGCATTTTTCTAAGAATCTTTGATTAATTTACTTGAGTACTTTGCTTTTTTTTTTCTCTATACTAAGTGTAAAGAGAGGCAGGTTTTGAGGGAAGCCACATTGGGTAAAAGTCAAGGTTTGTCACTAAAACCTAGTGGAAGACAATACTGTAATGTCTTTGAGGTAGAGTTAATAATGGTCCGGGTGTTTCCTTTCACTAATTTCATTATAAAATTAAATACAAATATATTTGAATTTCCAAAGATCAGTCTAAGAGTGTCTTTCTTTATGAGTGACCAAGCTGAAGGAAAAAGTGTTTTGCACGGTGTTTCTTTTGCTCAAACCAACCTTCAGAACACCTTGCAGAAAGCCTCCTCATCCCAAAGCAGATTCGCAAGGTTTGGTTTTTGTTAGGATTCCCTACTCCAAAGCGATCTCGGATTTAGGTAAATGTGAACTCTTTAGAATAAAGCGACCTCGGAAGCGGGTGTAGGTTATTTGATCAGCGGTCAAACTGATATCTAGTTCAGAGCAGAGCAGAGCATTTCTTGGCGGATTTTATTGTGTGAGGTGTCGGACATTTCATGTGATCCTGGCTTCTGTCTGTGTTGTTTCTTGACGTAGGATTCTAGCGTGCTGAGGTGTAGCTACTGTCTCTTACCCCTCTGATGTTGTGCGGCCACCTTTGGTGTTCTATTAAAGGATGAGTCGGTTTCTTGACTTCTGAATTGTATTCCACACCCTGGCAGACTGCATTTCTCTTAACCTATTCAGAAGTGGGAGCCGTGTGTCTTCATGGAGTTGCTGTATTCTGTTGTTTATGGAGTCTCCGGTGATTGCGCGGACCAATCTGTTTTGAACAACCTGGACGTGTCTTAGGTAGAATTTGTAAGTATGCTACAAGCCTGGGTGAACATACATGAAGATTGAGCAGGTACACATCTGCTAGATGTGTCGTCGGGTTTCATGGCTGAATTGCAGGTTTAAGAGGACAGGGAGAAAGGCGATGAAGCGGGTTCCTCGTCAGGCTCCACTTTTGTAGATGTTTTCTTGGTGGCTCGTAACTCCTTGAGCTGTATCGTTTTCGTTTCGTGTCTTCCTAGTCGTAGTTTCTTGTCTTCTTGAACGGTTTGTAAATAGTAACACATGTTGTAGTAACATGTGCTTCCGCTGAAGGTGGGGATACTTACAATATTTAGAAAATAAGGTAAAGTATTTTATCGCTTAGCTCGCTGAGATAACATTTTAACATTTACCGACATTACAACCCCCAAAGCCGCCACTGACCATATATTGTTTGCGTTGTGTTAAATCACACATCCTCAACTAAAAAGTCTCAGATGGTAGGCTTAAACTGTTCTAAATTTCCTGCCAGTAAAAAGTTTTTTTCTCTCTCTTTATTTTGCTAATGTGCTTAACTCATGAAAGTAGACAATCAATACTATCGATACGTGAAGAAAGTACTACTAGTTAATAAGTTGGCTGGTAGTTACTTATTGTGAAACACTCGTCAATTAAAACCACATGTTCTTATATAACAACACATTTAGGCGAGTAGATGGTGGGCATGCTACTCTGTTATCATTTCATTATTTTAGGATATTTATAGAATACTTCCAAAAATTGTTATCAAGATAATAGCAAAGTAAACATATTGAGTGCATATATGGTTCCTATATATGTAACTTTGACCTGAATTTTATGTTTCTAGTGTTCATTTATTAAACACTTTATTAATTACAAAAATTAATGCTTCTTAAGCTCAAGTATGAAATTTCGCTCTGTAATTATTTGTAAATACCATAATATCTGGCAAACAATTATAATTACTCTCGTCTATGTTCAGTACACTATGACAGTAGTTCTATAATCCCAGTTGTTCCTTTTAGTATGCAATATTTCATATCGTGTGGGTAAGTGAAGTTTATATTTTAGAGCTTTATATTAGCAGTATCGTCTCTAGAGTTCTACAATGGCAGCCATAAATTCCCGTTATCCGTTGAGAAATGCTAATGTAAGTTTCAGAATGAGGGCACCTTTCCACAATGATGTCACCGTAAACGAATATCTTCCTGCGCGTTGGTTTGGCCATGGTATTACGGATCTGCTCGCCTACTTGCTTGGCCACAACAAAGCCCAGATCTCACCACATGTGATAATGGCTATGGGGTTCATAAAGTGCATCATTGCACAAAACCGTCATGATACTACTGAGGAACTGACAGAAGCTGTGAAACAAGCTTTCAGTCAAGGTACGACTGCAGTGCTACGGAAAATGTTCACAGAACCTGACGACGTATAATCCTTTGTTATGGAAATAACGGTGAACAGACTGATCTTTTGGACAGCATTCAATTCTTGCGTGCAGTTATCTACGTAGGTTTAGTTGTTTATGTTACATTTTGTCAGGGTTACAAGAGTTTGTAGCCACTTTGTACAAGATGGAATACAAATCGACAATGAGAATAACATTGTCGACAACTCTATTTCCACTTACTTTCCAAATAATTCCCAGGTATTGAGGCCTCTAGTTACGTTTTACTTTGAAGGCATTTAAATGCCAGTAATATTTATAAATATTACAGACAAATACCCTGTATCAAGTACTTATTTCACTTACACTTTACACACTTAACGCAGCACAAATAATTTAAACTATTGAAGAAGTGAAAAACAATTGATATTAGCGACAATAATCAATCTATTTCTTCAATTGAATTTCCTCACTTGATTCTCTAAAATGAAAAGAAGTGTCTAGATTTGCGTCACATGGTACTGTCATTTAGACTAAAGAAGACAGATAAATTAATAAAAGTATATTATATGGAATAAGAATGTGGGAAAAGGCAGGAGTATCCCGAGAAATCTTACGTACACGATTTTGTCTTCCAAAAAACTTTTGTAGGCGGGGATCAAAACAGGGACTTCTCCTATCAGACATGAGCGCTAAACCACTGAGTCACTGTTAACTCTTTCATTGTTTACCATTTTTAGAAATAAGGCCACTTGGCATTCAAACAGTCGAATTGACTATTCCTTTTCTTATTTTTATTTTGAAATTATATACTTGAACACAAGTTTAACACATGACCTTACGTATTCGTCTTCATAGTGTCATTCAGTGTTAAATTAAATTAAAATGTAGTTCAAGAAGATTCAATAATTCCATTAGTGTTTGCAAAAGTACGTCAATACAAATGAGACGTTATTAAATTTTGAAATTGTAAAATACACTAAGAAAGTGATTTTTTTAATGCTTTCGTTCGTAATACCTTATATGGCCCACAAACAAGATTCAAAATTTATGTCGTTCTTGGTACAGTCCACGGCATAAAATTTGTTACAAACATTCTAAGTCCAAATGAATAACAAACTCTTGCCCAGTTTTCTTATGCATTCCCGCAATACATGTATCAATCGATTAGTTGCTTCTAGTATTTATTCCAACTCCTCCCCGTCCTCCACCACTCCTTGTGAGTGTGTGTGAAGACGTACACTCTTTCCATTCAGCTGAAAAGAAACAGGAATCAAGTTTACAACGTTATAGCTTTAAAACAGTCTTTTCCATTCGTTTTTTCTGAAATATTTTTAAGAGCGTAAATTAAAGGAAAGTCACACAATCTTCCCAGAGCTTCATAAATATCTTTAGTTTCATTCTTTTCTTTCTTTAAAGAGTGCAAGCTAGTAAGATGCTCCCTAAGAAATCTATGGAAATTGCCAAGAGTTCTAAAATATCTACGGACAGAAACAAGTTTTATTCAATGATTCATTGAATTTCTTTTCAGTAAGTGCAAGCAAATGTTTCAGGGGCGTCATTTGGACAGGACAGAAGGGTGTAATTCCCCCTCTCTTGACCTTCATAAATACGTATTTTTTGATCAAATGTATAGCAATACACTAATAAAAAGTTAAAATCTTATGTCGCCGGAGAATCTCTTCTTCCCCTCCCCCCCCGAATAAAGTCTAAAAGACATTGGTATTAACAACAAAACTATAGAGTTACGATAGCACATTGCTAAAGAGCTTACATTTGGTTTCAAGAGTCGAAGGTTTGATCTCAAGCCATATGACTTCCTGGGTGACATTGAGAGAGAGGGGGGATTCAAGTATGGAGACAGAGATGGATGATTTGTATACACAGATTTAGAATTGGGGAAAATGATCGGACATCATTCGTATTAACACGAACATTCTGATTTTGTGAACGATAAGAAGCGAAGTTTTCGAATTGCGAGGATCACATTAGGCAGTTGTCGAACTAATGTGGAGAACTCTTTTTAGAGCATCAGATGATTACGAAAGGAGTGAAAGATCTTCAGAACTGAGGAATTAAGATTTTAAAAAATCTGGTTTCGGCGACGGGTTTCGAACCACGAACCTAGTGGTCATCGAACCATGACTTTATCCATTCTGCTACGGAGGATTATATTACTCGTTCACATACGTTTCCCTTAGCTGCGTTCAAAGCTACCTTAAGGGATATTCTAAAAGTTGACTTTGTAGATGCGGGTTCAGTTAGGACGTAAACCTCTTGTAACTTAGTTACAATGTGCAAAATGAACTTCCTCTTCTTCAGGACATTTTTAAAGCTTTAAAATTTGTTACCCTTGTTTTAATTAAGTGACATTTGATAGAACCATCTGATAAAGTAGTGCCAAGCCCTGTGTGTCATAGTCTGTTAGGTGAATGGTTAATGTAAGTTACTTTTACGTGGATGGTCCGAGCTTCCAATCAAGACCATTCTTATTGATTATTTGATTTGAGCTACGCTCATACTGTATATTCCACAAGTTCAAGTTTGAAGTAATGTAGTCACAGCTAGTTTAATTCGAAATAATTTTCCAATATTATATTTGTTACTAAATCTACATGGCACTCCTCACTTGTTTGTAGCCCTGCATAAATGCAACATTAATTTTAGAAGTATATTTTACTTTAAGGTATTATTATTTATTTTAAATTCTCCTTCAAATTTATTTTATAATTATTTTCTATTTCTTAATTATAACATATTTTCTATTTATATTGTATTCTATGATACACGTTTATTATTTACATTTTATGTCTTAGCTTTGAAGAGGAGCTTTTGACAATTCAGAGCAGCAGGGACATACACAAGATGCAGGCCTTGGCAATCCAGAGCTTTTGCCCCCACGAAATCACTACTTTTTTGTTTGTATATATATCTAGTTTTATAGATGGTGATAGCAGGGGCGGATTCAGGGGAGTGTGCTTGGGGTGATCGCATCCCCCAGAATACTGAACTATTTATACTTTTTATTTTAAAAATAAAATATATCCTAAGTATTTTTCATCTTTGTATTATAAACGTAAATTAAAACCTAAAGTAGATATGCCTTACTTTCTTAAGAAGGTTAATTCTACAGAAGAGCTCTCCTCATTTTCTATTTTTTCTTTTCTTTCTTTTCTTTCTTTCTTTCTTTTTTCTTTTCCTTTTCTGCAATCCGCTCTTACCTTGATTTGACTTCGAAGGACCTCCTCTCCCAAACAATCATCCTGGATCCGCCCCTGGATGATAGACATTTTAGTAAAATATGCCCTCAATCGCTGAAATAAATTCCTGTCAAGCTTTCGATCGCTGAAATAAATTGCGGTCTACGGCCCTGCAAAACAGTGACGAATTTAGGGAGTGATCAGTTAGTAATGCCTCCCTGGAGAAACGACATTTCCCCAGAAGTCATATCTCCGATAATTCAAAAAGTGATTTCTGCATTATCAATTTTCAATCTCAGTGTCTTGAAACGCACAAAAAGGTACTGTTCTGAAGTATTTACTGGTTCTCCATATGACACCATTTCAATATGGCCAACCTTGGATATATATACATCTGAAATATCACATTTTATATCAGTGATCCCGAAAACTATCCATTCGACACAAATATAGGATATTTTCGATTCTTTATTCCTGTCACCCTCCCATTGTCAACTCGAAGCTAATCAAGGCTTATTTTGGACTTACGCAGCATCCGCAGTGTCACTTTTCATCTTTGTGCATGAATTCGACACTAATTTCGTTCGTATTTGACTACTTTTACATGTCCCCTTTACCTCTTGGTAGGGATTTTTTCAGTATCTCGCCCCCACAACTATGGAGAAATTTCAACCAACTAAGTATAATTATAAATTATCATCTGAAACACAACAGTACGGGTGATCTTTTTCCCAGAGGAATTCGTTAACTACTGTTTTAATATCAATGTTTTGGCTTTTTTCCTGTGTATGCTGAAGATTGCCAAAGGGCTAAACTTCATCTGCACTATTGTGCAATGAATATAGGTTTTAGTGGTTTAATTTACTGAATACTCGCTTAGATGTCTCTCGTCAGAGAAAAAGTGATATACAGTTATGAAAGAAAAATGAAATGAAATATCTAATTTTTATGTCCCACGATTATGCCGACTATGCTAATGGAGAGAGTAATGGTGAGAAATAAATGAAATTGTTTAATCTAAAAAGTGGGAGGAAACGGGAGAAACCCGAGGACACTCATGCACACGGTGTTTGTCCATAATAAAGTTCATTCGGCGTGAGCTGGGATGGAACCAAGGACCCCATGCACCATAGGTAGAGTTATAAAAGAATAGGCGTCTAAACAAATGCGGAACACTACTATCAATGAGAGTTATATAAGATTAGATTTTTATTTATTTCATTCTAAGTTGAAATTTCAATCAATCTTGATCTTCATTACTGTTTGAAATCCGGACCAACCAGTTTTCCCTACTAGGGTAAAGATTAATTGATCGCCAACAGAAATCCAAAATCCTCTGTATAACCCCACGTTCCGTTATTCCATATACAGAATTAAGAGTCCAGCGTAACCTACCAGTTAATAAGTTTTCTTATTATTATTATTTTGATTTATGTACTTATTTTTAAGGAATAAGTACATAAAAATATTTTTGCCACTTTTAAGCTTTTCCCACCAATTGCAGTGCTACAATACAAGATTCTTCTTCTTGTCTTAGAGCTTGTCAGTTCTTTTGCTGCAATTAATCAGTTATACACGTGTGAAAACAAATACAAATACGCCTCGGGAAGGTTTTTTTAGCGTTTCTGAAAACGTAGGTCTGATGTACTTATTCCCTTTTGCTGTGAATAGTTGCTGCAAGGACGTGATAAATCTTTTCGGTAGACTTCACAGTCTATAGCTCCTTCACAACTTCCTTTTCATCTAAGGCTAAGTAGTTACATTTTAGACATTGAGGAAAAAGTGTGAAATTAATTAAAACCCTTCAAAGTAGAGTTACGAATCTTCAATGGACCCCATTTTTCTGTTGGCCTCGCTCAACGCACTCCCGTCACTGTTCAGGGTGCACGATGGAGTTTCTCCCTTTTAGGAATACTGTCTAAGACAGTACTAGTTTTTTTTACAGCTGTTTTAATTGAGTTGTATTTGCTAGAACTGTCGGTTAGAAGAAACAAAAGATCCTATACTCAAACACAAATCATCTCTCTAGAAGCTCTAATGGAAAACGGAACGAATCGTCGTAAACATGTTACGTTCTTGAAGAGGAAAACAGCAAAACATTGATTGCACAAACGTATAATGGTATCATTTGCTTGCAAATTTAAAACTTATAGTTGATGGCTTGTTAGATGAGGGGTTAGTGAACAGGAATTTTTGTAGTGTTGGGCCAGGGTTCGAATCTCGTGCGTTCTTCTTACGTTTTGTTTCTTTAAGCTACACTGAGTTTGTTCATTCCAATTCTTTAAGCTTGAATTAAATCTAATACCAGTTAGTGAATTAAAAATAGCTAACATTATTTTCAAATACGAAACGTTGTTACATGCTTGTCACTAGCTCACAATTCTCAACTTTGATATAATCTCTTGCAGCCTTCATTTAACTCATTTCTTGACGTGTTTTGTTACAAAACTCATGAATCGTGGCGAACAAAATTGCTTTACCAGATAATGGTCACTGCTTTGAAACCAAATGACAAGTATGAGAATTAAACGTATCATATCTGTAGATTGGTGTGGAGAAGAAACCAAATAGCGAACGAAAAATTTAAGAACAATAACGTTATTAATATAAACTATGCCAAAGATTATTTACTTATATGAGTAAAAAAAATGGAAAGAAATTTTGAAAGAACGAATAATACTAACTTAGAATTTTGTAACTGGAGGCAAGGAAATCTAATTTAAACATACTAAAACATACCATTTAGCGCATATAGAGCGTGGATCTGTGTTCAAGGCGCTAGCTAATAATCTGAAGGTTCTCATGTCGGAACCATGTGTGAATATTTTGTTTAAATTTAGAATTTTTGGTGATCATTAGTCGGCGATGACACACGTTTAATTGTCTTAATATATTTGAATATTTTGATCTTTCAATATTTGAATGATCAAATCTTCAATACTATTACTACTACTACTACTAATAATAATAAAAAAAATAATAGTGATAATAATAGTTATTATTATTATTATTATTATTATTATTATTATTATTATTATTATTATTATTATTAGCAAAGTAATTCAATAACACGTTAATATCTTTAATTATTTCTCGATAACTACTCGAACTTAAGACGTCCTCGAATCTAAGTCGCACCCCGATTTCGCTGGGCTAAATTCAAGAAAAATAGTAATATGTTATGGTTTTACTATTACTAAAGCACTCTTTGATATTGGTCATTTTCGATGATTTTATGTATCCTTCTCCCCTCTCCATGTTGGGGGCACGGTATGGCAAAAGTTATCCCAGGCCCGAATGTCATGTACGTTGAAAATTTGATCGAAATCTGTTGGATGGTTCAAGAGTTGTTCTATTTATTTTTATATAATAATCTCCCCTTCTCTTATCCTCTCCTATGTTCTACCGACAAAGTGAAAATATTAAAACAAAAGTTTCTAGGCCCGAACGTCGTCTATGTTGAAAATTAGATCGAGATCAGTCAGGTGATTCAAGAGTTGTTAAGTTTTATTCATTTTTATAGATATCTCCCCTCCCCTCCTCGTACCCTACGTTCTACCATCAAAGGGATATGATAAAACCCACCCCAGGTCCGAACCTCATCTATGTTGATAATTTGATTAAGATCAGTTCGGTGGTTCAAGCGTGATGAAGTCACCAAGACAGCATTTTTATTTTTATTTTTTTTACATAATCCCCCCTTCCCCTCCCCTACATTGTTCCGTCAAGGCAAAAAATGAAAACATCCCAGGTCCGAACCTTATCTATATTGAATGTTTGATTGATTGCGATCAGTCGGATTGTTCAAGTGTTATTAAATTTTATTCATATATTTACCCTCCCCTCCTCTTCCGCAAGTTCTAATACCAAAATGAAATAACAAAAAGCTTCCCAGGTTCGAATTTCATATATGTTCAAAATGTGATTGAGAACGATCGGGTAGTTCAAGAGTTATTCACCACCGACCATTGTCACTTTTATTTTTATATTTATAGCTGTTATGTATCTTCCCCCTCCTCTCCATCCTCTACGTTTTCCGGCAAAGTGAAATGGTAAAATCCATCCCTCGCGTTAATCGAGACGGAGACATATAGCCTCATTGCTGACGTCCCCATTAATCCCCCTACTCATACCCTTTAGTGTGTGTAAGTTAGTTTTTTTTTGTCTTCAGTTGCAAATTTCTATTATTTCTATTATTTTTCTTTGTTTCAAAATGCTCGCATTTCTTGTATGATAATACAAGTTAATAATCTTTGACTTGTTTTATATTAATAATGTGAGTTGTTCTTAAACCTTTGGTTTCCAATTATGTTTTGTAACTACACCAATCTACAGATATGACAAATTTAATTCTCATACTTTACATTTGATTTCAAAGCGGTCGCAATGAACTGCTTAAAAGCACTTTTTCCGTCACGAAACACCCAGCAGAGGGCGTACGATATCGTCTACAGCAATGAGAGGAAACTCCGCCTTGTTACGTGACGTCACATGAAGCACATTCCGTTCAAACACGTAAGCAAAGCTATCATTTTGCTTCTGGTGTGAAAATGGCTCACTACGAAGCTTCTGTTAAAGGCAGCGTGATTGCTTTAATTGAGCATGCGGGCATGAACTATAGCGAGGTAGGCGCGAGATATGGCGTTAACAGTGCTACAGCACAGAGGTGGAGGAGATATGAGGAAACAGGAGATGTAAGACATAAAATAGGAAGTGGGCGACAAAGAGTTTCCTCTGCCGAAGAAGACCAGAGTGCAATTGCCAAATGCTGTGAGCACCCTTTCATGTCTGCCCGACAGTCACGAGAGGAAACCAATTTCCCAGGCGATGTTACGACTGTCCGTCCTAGTCTCAAATCCTTTGGTTTGAGATCATACAGGGCAGCTGTTAAGGAGCGACTAACAGAAGACCACATGGTTGACCGTCAGTCGTTTGCACGTTTGTGGGACGAGGTCGTTTTCACAGACGAAAACATATTTTCCAGTGCAAACTTCGGACCGAAGCGTTTTTACCGCCCCCCTGGAAAAAGGTATGCCTCTGAATACGTTTCCCGTTCTGGTCGAATGGGACATGTAACTGTCCACTGTTGGGCATGGATATGCAAGGCTGCAAATTTCGGAGGAATCTACAGGATTCCTGGTCGCCTAAACGTCCACAAGTATGTGGAACATCTGGATGAAACGCTTCCGGAGATAAAACCTCATGTAGGTGACGGCATATTTATTTGCAACAGGACAATAGCTCGATACATAATTGAAATGTGGTTCAGACATAGTTGCAGAGGCAACCTGATGTCGAAATAGTTGACTCGGTTCCTCATGGAGCAGATCTGAACCCTATTGAAAATATGTGGGCCTCTGTTGGAAGAACATTGCGGGAAACCTGGTCGAACAATCCTCCACCAACATCTAATGATTTTGGGAGCGTGTTGAAGATGCGTGGTCAATCTGTTGCACCCAACGCTATATCTCTCGCCTGGTGGATTCAATGCCACGGCGTATGGCAGCTGTAATCGAGTCCCAAGGGAACTATACACACTACTAATAAATGCTCGCCCACAACACCATCAGCCCTCTCGAGGGCTACCTAATTCGACCCACTCATTAACAAAATGTTATGAAATATATTACGCGACACCAGTGAATGTAAGTGTCTAAGCATGTTCTGCATTAATAAAGAGGCTAACGTGCGAGACTTGGTGGCCGAGTGATATTATGTTCGCTATGTAAACCAAAACCGCCTCTAACAGTGGTTCGATTCTAGTCCAGGGATATTTGCAATACGCCTTCTGCTATGTCCGCCTTCGTACGGTCTATTATATGACAAATAATGTGGGCCGACATAAGTTTTTACTTAGTAAACAATTTATAAATATATGAACAAATACCTAGGTATATTAGAGTAACAATGGAATATAGTACTTTCGTCCGAATGACGTCGCTCTGCAAATGTTCATTGTATTACACCGGAAGATGAATTAAATAAAGACTGGAAAATTTGGTATAAAAATTGATACGTAATAAGTTAAAGACAAAATATGTAATTATAATCTCATATTTGAAACTAATTTCGACTACAATTAATTCTCTACCTGCTTTCATAAATAATCCAAACCAAACTTCGTGGTTTGGAATGCACGAACTAAGTGTAGCTAAGAGAAGAAAGTAACAAGAAGAGCAGAGATTCGAACCCACGACCACCAGCGTAAGAATTCCCTTTACTAACCCTTCATCTATCAAACCATGACGTGAACATGACTTTTGAAAGTTATACATTTGTATCCAAGAAACACCATTAAGCGAATGTGCAACTACTGCTTTGCTCTTTTTCTCTTCAAAAGCGTAACATGATTAGGACGCTTCGAAAGAGATTATTTGTGCTTGAGTGTAGGATCTTTTGTTTCCTTTAACCGACACTTCTAGCAAATACAACTTAATTCACACAGCAGTTTTAAAAAACGCGTACTGCCTTAGAAAGTATTCATAAAAGCAGAAGCTGCATCATGCATCCTGAACAGTTACGTAACTAACGGTAGTGAGTTGAGGGAGCTCAGAGTAAAACGGAGTCAATTGAAAATTCGTAATTCCACTATTTTTCCTCCATGTCTAAAATGAGACTACTTTAGCCTTACATGAAAAAGAAGATGTAGAAGGGACTGCGAAGTCTACTGAAAAGATTTATCACGTCCTTGCAGCAACAACTTTAAGTTTTCGAACAGTAATGAAGAACAAGATTCATTGAAATTTCAACTTAGAATGAAATAAATAAAAATCTAATCTTATATAACTCTCATTGATAGTAGTGTTCTGTATTTGTTTAGACGACTATTCTTTTATAACTTTACCTATGGTGCATGTGGTTCTTGGTTCGATCCCAGCTCACGCCGAATGAACTTTATTACGGACAAACACCGTGTGCAAGAGTGCCCTCGGGTTTCTCCCGTTTCCTCCCACTTTTTCATTAAACAATTTCATTTATTTTTCACCATTACTCTCTCCATTAGCATAGTCGGCATAATCGTGGGACGTAAAAATTAGATATTTCATTTCATTTTTCTTTTATAACTATATATCACTTTTTCTGTGACGAGAGACATCTAAGCGAGTATTCAGTAAATTAAACCACTAAAACCTATATTCATTGCACAATAGTGCAGATGAAGTTTAGCCCTTTGGCAATCTTCAGCATGGACAGCAAAAAAAGCCAATATATTGATGTTGAAACAGTAGTTAACGAATTCCTCTGGGAAAAAGATCACCCGTACTGTTATGTTTCAGATGATAATTTATAATTATACTTAGTTGGTTGAAGTTTCTCCATAGTTGTGGGGGCGAGATACTGAAAAAATACCTACCAAGAGGTGAAGGGGACATGTAAAAGTAGTCAAATACGAACGAAATTAGTGTCGAATTCATACGCAAAGATGAAAAGTGACACTGTGGATGCTGCGTAAGTCCAAAATAAGCCTTGATTAGCTTCGAGTTGACAATGGGAGGGTGACAAGAATAAAGAATCGAAAATATCCTATACTTGTGTCGAATGGATAGTTTTCGGGATCACTGATATAAAATGTGATATTTCAGATATATATATGTCCAAGGTCGGCCATATTGAAATGGGGTCATAGGGAGAACCAGTAAATACTTCAGAACAGTTCCTTTTTGGTGCGTTTCAAGACACTGAGAGCGTAAAGTGATAATGCACAAATCACTTTTTGAATTATCGGAGATGTGACTTCTGGGGAAGTGTCGTTGCTCCAGGGAGGCATTGATAACTGATCACTCCCTAAAATCGTCACTGTTTTGCAGGGCCGTAGACAGAAATTTATTTCAGCGATCGAAAGCTTGACAGGAATTTATTTCAGCGATTGAGGGCATATTTTACTAAAATGTCTATCATCCAGGGGCGGTTCCAGGATGATTGTTTGGGAGGGGCGGTCCTTCGAAGTCAAATCAAGGTAAGAGCGGATTGCAAAAAAGAAAAGAAAAAAGAAAGAAAGAAAGAAAAGAAAGAAGAGAAAAAATAGAAAATGAGAAGAGCTTTTCTGTAGAATTAACTTTCTTAAGAAAGTAAGGCCTATCTACTTTAGGTTTTAATTTACGTTTATAATACAAAGATGAAAAATACTTAGGATATATTTTATTTTTAAAATAAAAAGTATAAAAAGTTCAGTATTCTGGGGGATGCGATCACCCGAAGCACACTCCCCTGAATCCGCCCCTGCTATCACCATCTATAAAATTATATATATATATATATATATATATATATATATATATATATATATATATATATATATATATATATATATATACAAACAAAAAAGTAGTGATTTCGTGGGGGCAAAAGCTCTGGATTGCCAAGGCCTGCATCCTGTGTATGTCCCTGCTGCTCTGAATTGTCAAAAGCTCCTCTTCAAAGGTAAGACATAAAATGTAAATAATAAACGTGTAATATAGAATACAATATAAATAGAAAATATGTTATAATTAAGAAATAGGAAATAATTATAAAATAAATTTGAAGGAGAATTTAAAAAAAATAATAATACCTTAAAGTAAAATATACTTCTAAAATTAATGTTGCATTTATGCAGGGCTACAAACAAGTGAGGAGTGCCATGTAGATTTAGTAACAAATATAATATTGGAAAATTATTTCGAATTAAACTAGCTGTGACTACATTACTTCAAACTTGAACTTGTGGAATATACAGTATGAGCGTAGCTCAAATCAAATAAACAATAAAAATGATCTTGATTGGAAGCTCGGACCATCCACGTAAAAGTAACTTACATTAACCATTCACCTAACAGACAATGACGTACAGGGCTTGGCACTACTTCATCAGATGGTTCTAACAAATGTTACTTAATTAAAACAATAGTCACAAATTGTAAAGCTTTAAAAATGTCCTGAAGAAGAGGAAGTTCATTTTGCACATTTTAACTAAGTTACAAGAGGTTTACGTCCTAACTCAACCCGCATCTACAAAGTCAAATTTGGAATATCCCCTTAAGGTAGCTTTCAACAAAGCTAAGGGAAATGTATGTGAACGAGTAATGGAATCCTCCGTAGCAGAATGGATAAAGTCATGGTTCGATGACCACTAGGTTCGTGGTTCGAAACCCGTCGCCGAAACCAGATTTTTTTAAAATCTTAATTCCTCAGTTCTGAAGATCTTTCACTTCTTTCGTAATCATCTGATGCTCTAGAAAGAGTTCTCCACATTAATTCGACAACTGCCTAATGTGATCCTCGCAGTTCGAAAACTTCCCTTCTTATCTTTCACAAAATCAGAATTTTCGTCATAATACGAATGCTGTAAGATCATTTTTCCCCAGTTCTAAATGTGTAAACAAATTCTCTTTCTCTGTCTCCATACTTGAATCTCTCTCTCTCTCTCTCTCTGTCTCAATGTCACCCAGGAAGTCATATGGCTTGAGATCAAACCTTCGACTCTTGAAACCAAATGTAAGCTCTTTAGCAATGTGCTTTCGTAACTCTATAGGTTTGTTGTTAAATAAAAATTTTTAGACTTTATTCAGGGGGGAAGGGAAGGAAGAGATTCTCCGGCGACATAAGATTTTCACTTTTTATTAGTGTATTACTATACATTTGATCAAAAAATACGTATTTATGAAGGTCAAGAGATGGGGAATTACACCCTTCTGTCCTGTCCAAATGACGCCCCTGAAACATTTGCTTGCACTTACTGAAAAGAAATTCAATGAATCATTGAATAAAACTTGTTTCTGTCCGTAGATATTTTAGAGCTCTTGGCAATTTCCATAGATTTCTTAGGGAGCATCTTACTAGCTTGCACTCTTTAAAGAAAGAAAAGAATGAAACTAAAGATATTTATGAAGCTCTGGGAAGATTGTGTGACTTTCCTTTAATTTACGCTCTTAAAAATATTTCAGAACAAACGAATGGAAAAGACTGTTTTAAAGCTATTACGTTGTAAACTTGATTCCTGTTTCTTTTTCAGCTGAATGGAAAGAGTGTACTACTTCACACACACTGCTTTAGGCAAGGAGTGGTGGAGGACGGGGAGGAGTTGGAATAAATACTAGAAGCAACTAATCGATTGATACATGTATTGCGGGAATGCATAAGAAAACTGGGCAAGAGTTTGTTATTCATTTGGACTTAGAATGTTTGTAACAAATTTTATGCCGCGGACTGTACAATATGAGCCTTCCTTTTGTGTGCATGTATATGCGAGAAGTGGAACAAAGCGCTCTATTTCTTCTCCCATTGTACCGTCTTCCGACCGAAACTGCTTGTTTTTCCATCCATGAAGAATTTGCGAATACGTTGCACGTAAGGGTGATATTTAAAGGGATTTTCTGTGAAAGAGGTGATGTCTAGTAAGATTCAAACAGGAAAATGTCAACACATAGAAACCTCAAGTATCGTGACATATATTATATTACCAAGTTCCTTATTAATATACATCAGGGTTTCGAACCCAATGGTAAACTAAATTCTTTTGTTTGGTCTGATTTGTTCCTACACAAGAAAAAAATGCCCATCTTTTTTCTTTAATTTTTTGTGTTAATTGGAAGACACTTGATTTTGAGATTACTTTATAGAGCTTGTGTCTTACTTCAAGATTTTTTGTAATAAGAAGGTGATGGGAAATTCCAATCCTCCATTTGCCGTATTTTGCACTAGTCTATAGAATAGAATTTTATAATATTCTTGACTGTAAATTATATACAATAGACGGTGCAATGGAAAGTAATTCCTGAAATCAAGCGTTATGAAAGACAAAAGAAATTATGTAATAAATTAGGCAAAGCAAAAGCCAGAAATTAAAGTGGCAAACATGTTTTTAGATTCTGTAGTAAATATTATTTTAAATACTGACTTACGCAATGTGTGGAAAAGTACGACCAGTAGTGAATAATGAAACTTTTAACATATAAAATAATTCCAAGATATTTAAGCTACTGTGATTAATAATTTCAAAAAATAAATAAATTTAATTAATTAAATTAGTTAAATTGAATTTACCAATTTAAAATGTTTATTTAATCATTAATTGATACTAATTTTTTAGCAAGTTTATGTTAAACTATTATTATTACTGCTGATCAGTGTTGCCCAGCGGTCTAGCATAATTTGCACGTCTTTAGCATCTAGCATTTTGCTTTTAGCCTCCTGACCAAATCTATCATAATTTCAGCGAATTTATTAAAAAGCCGGAAAACCTGAAGATGAGAAGAAACTTGGTCGTGGGAAGAAAAATAACGACAGAAATGTATCCTTTTTCATTGAATCATTTAGTCTATAAATCATACAAGGCAGTCTTATTGTTCGAAGAAAGTTCGAAATTGCGAGATGTCATCTGTTTACCGATGCCTTTAGAGAAGGGGCGTGGAAATAAAAAACAATATAGTGTTTCTGAAAATTAGTTAGAAAACGAGTTATATTGGACACGGTAGCTTCTTCACCTTAAGATGAAACATATAGTACACAAATGCAGGTGACTCAAAGGCCTTTCCCCATGTGTTTGAATCAGTCCACCCCAAAAATTCATTTTTTTGTAGCTTCGCCCAGGGCTTTCTAATCCTTTGACTGTGAGGTCAATTTCTTTGAAAATATGTAAACAAACACTTTGCATTCATTTATGCGACATATTTCTCTTTCTTTATTCTTCTTCGAAGGCAAGCTTTTCCTGCTCTTAAAAAAGATTATTCAGAAAGTTTTAGTCTGGCAACGACTGCACTAGTTTAGTTGAGCTATAGATTTGGTGCGTGAAATATTGAGTCCATTCTTGCATTCTTGCTCGCTGTGTATTTTACGTTACGTTATCGTATCTCAGCTTCGGTTTTCTTTTTCTTTAAAAACTTCTGAAACAGTCCAAAATAGATATCAATGGCGTGCCCCCACTTTCAATATATATATATATATAATTGGTAATAATAGGCACGGGGGACAGTGTGACCTCATGCATCACCCTACCTTTTCAGAACCACTTTTACCCCCTTTTTGGAAGAGTAGCTTGCTTAGATCACCTCTCCACGATCGTCAAAGAAAAATAGTCTTATATTAAGATTACGTGTGACTGTATCATATAGCTATACTGTCGCTAGGTGCTTGGTTAGACATTTTCGTACCCCACTTTGCTCTTTCACTATGTCTTACTTCACACATGTGTGTATGAAACATTATAATATAAAGGGGAATGAAGGTCTATCAACTTCCAAAAAAATAGCTTATCATCCGAAAAAAAATTTTTTTTGAAACTTGTTTTGAAGTAATTAAAATTCAAATTATGTTTCGCATGTATTGATTTATTTTAAAATGAAAGTAATAATAAATTCTTGACTGCTTGTTTTGACAACTGTCCCCTTAATAATGAAAAATGTTTACTCCCCTTGGATTTGCATTCAAATGCCACCACTTTATGTGTCTACAGCTTTCTCCTGTTTTTACCTTCGAATCTTCTGCTATCCCAACAGATCGGTCTGGCAACACTGCTTATAAGTATGACTAGTCTATCGGCAGGTGAAAATACTAGACGGATGTTAGAAGAAGAGAACGAAAACAATACTACTCTATGTTTTAGCAGTGGTGAATACAGTGACGGTGAGGATTCGAATGTTCGTAATGATACTCATATAGAAAATAGCAAGTATTCAGATACAAGTGAAAGTGGCAGTGAAAATGATACAAGTGAAAGCACTAATGAAAATGGCACTGATTCGGATGGATGGAGCAGAACATCGAATATTGTAAGTATAGAATATCGTTCAAAAGACGGATCTTGTTGTTCACGTTCTCCGGGAAAACGATCTCAGACTATATCTCACAATATTATACGACCAGATCCTTGACCACGGCAGGGAACATTCTCTGAATCACCTCGAGCTGCGTTTGATTTGTTCATTACACATGACATTTTGGAAGAAATTGTGTTGTGCAGCAATTCGCAAGTAAGACGAGCAACAACTGAGGTTCGAAAGAAATGGAGAGAAGTAGACAAGGAAAAAATGTTAGCGTTTTCAGGACTTCTATTTGTGGCTGGCGTGAATAAAAATTGGAATGTACATGTCAGAGAACTGATTCAAAGTTCCGACTCGAACTCGCATTATAACACTATAATATCTGTCAACAGATTTAAATGTATTTTAGGCTGTTTGCGCTTGGTTGATAAGAGAACACGAGAGTTTCGTAAAAAGACTGAGAAAGGAGCACACGTGTCCTTTGTGTGGAACTGTCTCTTAAGAAACTTTAAAAAGAAGCTAATATCCATAGCGAATCACTAACAATTGACAAACCGTTGATTCCATTTAGAGGAAGATGTCCCTTTACTCAATACATGCCTAAGAAACCCACAAAATATGGAATGAAAGTGTTCTGGATGTGCCATGCTAAATCTTGCTATGCTTGTGACGAATATTTCTATTGTGGCAGAAAAATTGATGAACCAGTTCAAAAAGGTCTTGCAGCAGAAGTTGTCAAACATTTGGTGTCTTACCTCAATCAGTGTCAAGGATGTAATATAACAGACAATTATTTCACAAGCGTTCCTTTAGCAGAATACATTCTCACAATAAACATAATAGTTGGAACAGTTACAAATAATAACAGGAGCATCCGTCACATCATGAGACCTAGTCATAAGAGAAGTGTTTATTCTTTCGAATTTGTTTTTTTGCAATAATGTAACAATGGTCAGTCATGTCCCCCCCCAAAAAAAATCGTGTGATTCTCATTAGCAGCATGCATCACGATTCGATGATCGATAATAATCACATAAAAGGATGCCGGAAATAAAAAACTACTCCAATAAAAATAAAGGAGGCATCAATGTGATGCATCAAAAATTGGTAGAATATTCGTGCAAAAGACAGAGTCAAACATGGCCTGTTTCATGAATATGTTAGACTTAAAACCATTAAACTCTTATCTTGGTTTCAATCCCATCTGGAATATCCAAAAGGATAATAAGCGACGGATTTTCATCAAGGAGATAACTTATGATTTGATTACACCCGTAATTTTGAGAAGAGCTGAGGCGTCTACTTTGGGAAAAAAAATAACAGAGAATTTAGTAAAATGTGGTATCAAAATTGAAAGCGATAAAATAGCAAGACCTGAATAAAAGAAGAGGAAACGATGTCATTTGTACCTTGTTCTAGAGACAGGAAAACCAAAGTGGTGTGCTGCAAATGTCAAAATAATGTGTGCAGTGAGCATATGTTATTTTTGTGTGAACTGCGTATGCAATATGCAGTATGTGCTAAAATATTTCAAAGTGACGCTGAGCACAAATAACAAAATCATATACATTTTGAAGTATAAACTTAAAATTTCTCACGTTAATTATGCACACTATATATATAAATTTAAAGGTCATATTTAACGGGATAATTTGCATCCTTTCATTTTCGAAATAATTACACATTATTAGAGCTTATATTGTGCTCCTTATATAATTTACGAGTTAAATATATGAGTATATATATATATATATATATATATATATATATATATATATATATATATATAGTAAAAGTAACCATATACAAAATAAATATTAATCTGTTACACATTCAGAACGATCTCCACTAAATTATATCCACATGTACACACTACAGCGTAAACGGGACTCGCAGGCCCGGGAAGTGCTAACTACGATAATAAAAGGGTAGTGCCATTAAGGGTAAATCCAATTCAAGCACAACAATAATCTATTGCAGTCTTCGTTTTGATAATGCAAACTTGAATAACTACATACCACAAATTTCTACCATCACACATCACGTAACAGAACTAACTACAGAAGAAGAGCTTTACACTGCAATAAATACTTTAACTGTCGCAATCCAACAAGCCAGTACACCTTTCATACCTATCAGTAAGTCCCGACCGTATCATACCACATTGCAAAAACTACGTCACCACGATAACACGTTCTAGACAGCTACATCCTGAATGTACTCATACTATTAATCCAGACTCCTTCCGTCATCATAAACAGTTACAACACAGAGTCCTTAATTATATTCACTATTACAAACTTCGATGTTGGGTTAAAAATGTAATAAACTCTCAGATACAAATCATCCTTCAAAGTGACTATTAGCCCTTTACTTACACTATTTTAAATCATTATCACTGCTCATAATGTAATGATAAAATCCTTCAAAGTTGTCAATGATCTATTTGGAAATGGACAAGGACTCCATAATTAAATTTTAATCGATAACTCATCAGCATAGGACGACATAGACTAAGTAAATGCTTTTGTAAATAAACTCCAACTTACCTTCACACCTCTACCTTCGGATGATTCTTTATATCCAGAAAAAAAGTAAATGTGAATTCTTACGTTTTACATCATAACACACGCTACTCCTTTATACCTGGCACAGCCTTAACTTCACCATTTATAGTCGATGGATTCAGAGCTGTTGTCAACGGGAAACGTAATACCGCACCAGTTTTGATAAGGTCATTTACTGCCATATCAAAGAAAGCCCTTTATCATTGATGACTATTTTAGCAACTATTTATATCTTACTTCTCCGTATTAGATATTTCCCAACACAATGGAAATCTTCGAAAATGCCTGTTTTCTAAACCGAACAAACCGTTACATGACTTTTCTTCATATAGTCCAATTCAGCCTACCTCCACTTTCAACCAAATCCTCGAACGGTTACTGGTGAAACGACTCCCTACATAAGTTGCCCATCGTTCCATTCTTCCTATATATCAAGCTGGATTCAGACCTGCTTTCTGCATCAACCACTAGCTTCGTAGACTTACCAATCTGATCACCACACATTATAATAGCTTCAAACGCTCTTGTGTTTTACTGGTCGATTTAGAAAAAAGTATATGAAAAGACTTCGCATTTACCTCTCATTCACAAACTTATTGGCTGCATTTCCTAATTACTTATTTGAGATCTTTTTTTCAACTTTCTAACTGACCGTCTTGCATATTTTTCTGTAAACAATCCGCTATCTCATCCAATCTTTATTCATTCTGGTGTCTCTCAAGGGTCGTCATTATCGCCTTTCTTATATCTCCTCTTTGTTACGGATACACCAACCAAAGTCCACCGCAATCCCAACCGCTTAACGCTTCAGGCTGAGGAAGTTCCAATACGACAGCCAATAAGACAGCCACATATCTTGGTGTAACATTTGATCAGGATCTTGCGTCGAAACCACACCTTGCTACGATTATCAGTAAAGCTTAATTTGCCTAAATCTTCTGAAGCGTTATACTGGCACAACCTGGTGGTTAAATCCAGCCAATCTGCACAATACTTACAAAGCTTTCTTGCGTCCAACCCTTACATGGCCATACAGCTTAGGTCTCTGCTCCTAATTTCTCTTACTTGAAAGACATGCCTTCGGAATTGCTCGTACAGTTCGATTACCTAGTCCTACATAATACCTTTACAGTCTCATCAAATTTCCTACATTGCAGTACCACATAGAAAAAGTCAGAATTAATTACATCACTAGAGGTTACCAAGATAATCATCCTTTCTTCTTAGACACGATGAACTATTTAGCAGTTCACTCCACACCTTCTCGTTTTATGCACACACACCTATAACTATTATTTACACTCTACTGCTTCACACTTCCCCTGAATCGTCCAGATTTTAACCTATTTGATGATTATCATACTCACCACCTTCATCATCGTCTCATCTTCTCATCTTATAGTGCACAATAATTCTCCTTTGTAATTAACATGGGCTCCCCTCTGTCCACATCATAGCCTAGAGTAGCCACTAGGAAAGAAGTTGATTTTATTTGTGCTCTCAAACACAATAAGTGTTACAATGTGATTTGCACATCATCTTATACTTCAACTTAATTGTTACACAACTTATTTCCACATCCAGGCCTTTTATCTGATATATATCTACACATTGGCAGCTAGAATTGTTTGAACATTATTGTTATTTTCTTTTCATTTGAACACCTTTGCTTACTCATTCAAAGTAATATATGGCTCCTTCTAAATATTTTAGTATATGGTATTTATTATGTATTTTGTCTTCCATCCATAATGTTAAGGTCGAAAATGCTCTTAAGTCTTATGATCTTTGCTGATATGTTCAATAAAGATATTTCTGCTATATGCCACAGCTTAGGAAAAAAGCATTATCCATTTTATAATACTCCCGACTTTCCTTACCTAAAAGAGGGCGTAATCCTCTCACAGCGTACTAGCCTTCTGCTAGCCAAATAATCATTTGTGTTCATACGGAATCAATCAGCCTAATCCCTCTTGTGGAAGTTACAGTCAAGTGTTGCCGTCGAATTTTTGAGCAAAACACATATTGAACACTAGCAGGAAGTTTTCAATTTCGGAGAACAACTTGCTTTTTGAACTTCATTTTATGATATTTTTTTCTCTCATTTATCTTCAATTGGGCTTCGGCCCTAGACTACCATCTTACGATGGTTCTCGGTAGGGATATAGGATTATTAGTTTCAGTTCCAACAAACGCAAGGATTTCTCTTGCAAAAGCTGCACCCGTTGAACCTTCCAGTCGCACTCGACACTTGTCATAGGGAAGTCAACCGGTAGCGAGTACATCTAGGGACATGTATCCATCAACTGATTCTGCTTAGTCTGCAAAGCGATTTCGCAATGGAGCCCAATCTGCTAACTTTCAGCAAATTCATGTCGACAACGCCATAGACACGGGACCACCATCTACAGAATCATCAACCGCAACTCTTGGCATAAATCCAGACCTGGTTTATAACGTTATCCTTACTTAGTTTGATTCTAAATACACACATCCGAAGAGGATATTTCTACATATTATTAAAAACGTAACCCCTGCAAATGTTGACCAAAAAGTTCATATTCGAAATGGCTGTATCATCATGTCAAAAGATCCCAATTTTGACACCTACTTGAGAAACAAAGCATCTTACGAAGTCATTGGAAAAAATGCCAAACTTACTTACAGATCGAAGTGTAGGGTTAAATAACCTTCACCTCCGAACAAGATACCAATGCTTCCTGTAGTCATTCGTTTCGTCCTACCAGAATTTACAGATGAAGAATTTCATGAAGAACTTCCTTAAAATGGTATCAGTTTTGACAATGGTATCTATCGTTTATTAGCTTACAGTGCACTAATTTACAAGATGATCCGTAAGGCAGAACCGTCAAAATCTCCTGGACCACTGCCTGTCAAACGTGAGAGATGTCATGTTTATAATTCTCATTTTACAAATGCTCTTCTTAGTCAGTCTAAATGTGGCTATTGCGGTGAACTGCATGACTCTAGGTTGTGTAAAAACCAACAACAACCTGGTAAATGTGTCACGTGCGAAGACGCACATCCCTGCGTCTACGGCTCGAAGGCAGAGAACAGAGTTTAGAGCACTTCTCCGAAGTTCTCAGAAAGCAACGCCCCCAGTGCAATCAATCCTACATCCTGTCGGTATTGAAGATCTTTTTCGTTGTGTGACTATAGCACTTCAAAATGTAGTGTCTTTTCAACGTGATCATATCATTCGCACTATTAGTGACAGTCAAATCACTCTTTAATTTCAATCTTCACGCTACCTACTCCGGACAATATGCTCAATTTCAAATTGCACCACTTGAAACAGGCGTATAAAAGAATTGTAATCGTTTTTCTTATTACGGCTCTAATGATTGTCTATTTATTTATGTTCGATCATTTCTATAAACATGAATTTCTACTGGAACAGCTACTGCAAGAGGAATACTTTGATTCATTTGCTATAAATAAAACCACACTCAACCCTACTAACACAATTAGCTTACCAGATTATCAAATATAACGCGATGACTACTCGGGGCCTTACACAAGACTACAGGGTTGGGATCGCTGTTCGTTTTCCCATAAAATACTGAATCGTCAATATCATCCCACACATATTCACCAATCACCCGGAACAACTTCTTTTGTCAATATATTACCCAACTCTTGTTATCAATATCGCTACTGCCTATATACGACCGCGACACCCGTACGCATTTGATTTTCTTCATTACGTGCTACGTAATGAAGAATGTCATAATGCACTTCGGCAATGTCATAATCTTGTCAGGTATGAACATCCATAGTCGCAGTGACCGAGAGAAAAAAAACACCTGTCTGACTATGTAACTCACAATTTGAATATACATTGACATAATTTAGCTAGTCATTATTGCCCAGTCACACAACACCGATGTAGTGACACTCTCCCTCAATATAGTCAGTGACTGTGCTATACAAATTATTGACACTATAAGAAGCGATCATGCACCAATTAAGATATATTTGACCAGGGGCCATTGTTTACAGACTAAAACCGAATGCTGTACTCCCAGACGATATGATCGAGCTAACTGGCAAACATATACGGAGATTATTGACAGATATATTACGGATATTGTAAAGGGTCTCCTGGTTCGTATCTTAAGTTAGTCTTCAAAATAATTCAACGCGTTTAACACTTTCTTAACTGGTTTTTAATATTTGACCATGAGAAGTGTACATAATTAACTTTTCTGCACACCCAACAAAATATCTAGACCTTCATACACACACGAATTTTCTCGTCAAGATGTCTACGTACTTGCACATTCATTTATATCGTTTCTATATTAACAACAACTCTTATTTCAGTTACCGATTACACAAATCATATCTCGAAATCTCTATATGTCTTTCTTTCCCTTTATACATTATACTGCTCACATAATTCGCCTCTGATCCCTTTCTGTAAATAGGCACAGATTGCTAGTTATCGTTGTAGATGTCGCCTCGAACGGGACTTCCATAATAGTTTTCCTATGAAGGAAAGAACTTTGGGTTAGATATCATGAAACATTTATCTTTTGAATATCCCTCATATATATATATCACCTTTAATACACATATTCTACTTTTCCTTTATATATAATATATTATAACGTTACACATTTTTATTTTTGTCAATATATCTCAATATTAATAACGATTATCATTAATAACGAATTACAATTATCATAAGTAAGGCTATTCAAAAATTAAACCTAACTGATAGTCTCCTTCTAGGGTACTAAATTAACTATTCCTTCATATACAAACAACACAATTTACAAACAAAGATCTTCATAATATTAAATATTGATAGGAGCAGAAGTCAACAAAGTTGGAACATATAAACGCATTGATGGTCATCATTTAATACATTAATAATCTTTGTAAAATTAAGAGATTCGATATTCATTACTCTTACTCTTTCCATATAATAAGGTGCATCTTTTTGATATATGTCATTACTTTCATAAGTTTACATTAAAATTATGATCTTTTATTTTTAAATATTCGTAATATTCAAATAAGTAATTATGAGATAACTTTGCAAAAGACATGAATCACAAATATAATTACATTACTTAACATACATTATTAATAATAAATCGAATAAAGACCATAATAACCATGGACGTAAGCAAAGGTCAAATCAACACAAATCCATCGGACGCCTTTTTGTCAGTTCAAAGTATACGTTCGAAGGGTTCATTTCAGGAACATTGTATAGCACAATCTTGTGTACGTGCTTGTCTTTCATAGGATGATACCATATTTTGATTACTGTTTACAAAATTCCTGCAATCTGCAAATTGATTTTGTGGGAATCGGCGGTAACTATTACTCCTACTGAAATTCCTGTTGTAATTTCTGAAAATCCCAGCTCCATTTCTATAGTTAGGTTGCGTTTGATTTCCGGTACCATTATAACTACTCATTCTATTATTGAAACTACGAACATTACAATCATTTTCAGGTTGTATATCTACATTACGAACAGAAGCATATTGCGTCTGATTACGTACATAATTACAATGACCTCTATCCTGCATCTTACTGTTATTCTGAATTGCAGACTGGCTCTCATAACTCTGAATGAGCATAATTAAATGGTTGAAGTTAATGCACTGAGCCGACATTAACAACTGTTGTAGTCTAAATGGCAATAAGATCCTAATTGAAGCTATAATTCGGGATTCCGGATGGTTGGATTTAATGATCTTAACTCGTGAGAAGTCGATACTACAAATTCACTAGTACTCCGGTGTAACTTTGGATTATAGTGGTTCGTTCGCAAAACAGCATGTCTATTCGCTACCATAAAATCGTTTTCATAATTTGACAAAAGAACATTCTTAAAATCTGAATACGTATGGAGACTACCTCTAATAGCTTTAAACCATGTTAAAGAAGGTAGCAACAAGATATGCGGTAATAGTTTTAAGAATTGAGACTCATTTACACCCATGAGCTCACATTCATCGTGAAACTTTTCGAGAAATGCCCTAGCGGGTATATCTCCTGGCACGCCACTAAACTTTGTGAGCGACTTTAAACCGCAATTGTTTACCTGTGGATGTCTTCATACCTCTACTGGAAATGTGTTTGCGTCTGGATATTTGCCTCACTTGTTCTTCTCTGTCACTACTCTCTGCACCACTCGAAGATCCATCAAATTCCAATGTTGTTCTGGGAGGATGATTAGGTACCCAAACTGTGGCTATAGGATGATTCGTGCCTTCGGTATCCTGGAATGAAGTACCGGGAATACACCTTTCCTTGATGAAATTTACTTCATCTCGCAGTATTTTAATATGGCTTTCCTGGGCATTAATTGTTGATTCTAAATCATCCATGGATTCTTGCATTTCTGTGCTCCCTTGTACAACCTTTTCTATTTTATTTTCGTACTTCTCGAATTTTTCCACCACATGTAGGTTCATCTGATTTAACTGATGTTGAACATGCTCCCATCGGTCTTCATTACATTGGTTCAATTACACTATTTTTTTCATGAAAGTCGTTGGCTAACTGATTTAATTTCTGATCCAATTTTTCATCCACGTGCGGAATTTGCTGGTCCAATTTTTCTTGAATTTGCTCGGACTGGTTCTTCATTTGCTCGGACTGGTTTCTTATCTGTTGGGCCAAGTCTTTTAGAATGTCAGCCAAATTGCTACTCGGAGTCAATTCAGGATACACACTCTGTTCACCAATCATATTATTACTTTCCGAACTCATGGCCATATTTCGCCGAATTACTTTTCCACTTCGCAATATAGTAATATTAAGGTCGCGTTGAAAGCTTGCCGTTTTTACTAACCTTCGAAACGACACTTATATAACTCCCGTGGTGAGGCACCAATTTTTGTAAGGGTTCTCCTGGTTCGTATCTTAAGTTAATCTTAAAAATAATTCAACGCGTTTAACACTTTCTTAACTGGTTTTTAATATTTGACCATGAGAAGTGTACATAATTAACTTTTCTGCACACCCAACAAAATATCTAGACTTTCATACACACACTTATTTTCTCGTCAAGATGTCTACGTACATGTACATTGATTTATATCGTTGCTATAGTAACAACAAATCTTATTTTAGTTACCGATTACACAAATCATATCTCGAAATCTCTGTATGTCTTTCTTTTTCTTTATACATTATACTGCTCACATAATTCGCCTCTGATCCCTTTCTGTAAATAGACACAGATTGCTAATGTTACATACAACGTTATCGTTATAATATTACTCAATCGAGTACGGAACATGAATAATATGATATTCCTACTCAATTTACTGGTACTTTAAAATCACAAGCACGTGTAAAATTTCCTGAAAAGAAAGTAGTCCGTACAGACCAAAGTTGCCACTTCAATGTCTTGCACTTGTAAAGCGCACACGCCAACACATAAAAGAGAATATCACCGAACAATCAATGAGGAAGAGCTCTTTTACCGCAGGCAATGGCAATGAATTGTTAACAGTTACCTTATTGCACACAAGTGGAAGCATTGGATTGGTACGTGTAACCACCTGAGAAACGAAATACATCCAACCCGATACTGGAAGAAATTTCAGCAACTAACGGGTAAAAGTTAAATAAATACGTACTCGCTTAAAATTAATGGTGTACCACTTCACTTGGATAAGGCAAATGTTTTCGCTGACCAATTATAGACAGTCTTTACTCCAGCAGCATCACCCTGCCGTGATAAGCTGATTGATCTCTCTACAACCTACTCTATCAAATCACATTGACCGCAATCATGCTCTTACAAGGCAAATAACACTTTGTGAATTTCATTCAGCTCTCAGACGAAAAATAACTGAAAGAATCACCGGTCTCCCTTATCACTTATGTAATATCCAACTATAATTTCATTATCACAACTGGTTTGTTAAAGGTTTCTAAAATGTGAATATTCTATATACCAAATAATCCGATTCATGATGTCAGTTAATATCGGACGATTCAGTTAACTTCCTTCTTTTGGAAACGCTTTGAAAAGATCCTAGTAAATCGAATTGATGCACATCTTAAGGTATATTATGTATTACCAATACATTAAATAGGCTTTCGACCCACATTCTCTATCAGTGACCAACTGCAGCGTTTAGCTACAGTCATGACAAACCAATACAACAAGGATCTCCCATCCTGTTTAGTCCTCATGGACTTAAGAAAAGCATTCGATACAATTTGGCATTGTGGATTAATACGTAAAGTAAAGTAGTTCCGCCTGCCCACATACTACCTTCGAGTCATGTACCCCTAGATAAGTCACCGCATAGAGTATGTATCAATATAAGACGTTCTATTAAGGCCCATTTTTCCCCATACAGATGTACCTCAGGGATGTGCCCTTACCCCATTTTAATATATATTATACGCTTCCGACAAGCCGACCCGACCATCTAAACCGTACCTCTTTCATATTAAGACAACACTGCCTTTTTATCACTTGTAAGAACAATCTTTTAGGTCAGCAGAAACCTACAAATAACCTTTAACAACTTTCTCGTTTGGTACAGTAAATGGAAATTAATTGTCAATACTGCATAAATCCAAGCCCTTGCTTTCCTTCCTTCTAAACGACGCAGTAAAGTACACAGAATTCCTGCAATCCTTTGTGAGTCAGTAAATGGTTATTTCCTTATAACAGCCATTTCTACAACATACTTAAGAGTGGTCTTTGATTCGAAACTCTCGTGGAAACCTCATTTCCAAAACTATCGTTGCCAGCAAAGCGCAGGTTAAATCTCATCCGTCGTCTTACTGGCACAACTTGGGGGCTAAATGCAAAGTTACTACTAAATATAATTAAAATATTCTTACGGCCTATATTAACATTTGATCACATTGCCTGATCCCATTTCTCATTTACACTAGACGAAAAGCATATAAATCTGGAACGCTATATTATTCGCCTTGCAATCATATTATTATTACCAAAACCAATTTAACTCACGTATGAACACATTGATTTGCTCACCATCTCTCTAATCTTAGGGCACGATATATACGCTCTCGTATTACTACTTCGCATCCCTTATATCTCGATACTTTACGAGTAAATGCCCTTACCAATGCACCTTATAGATTTCTAGGTTCGCCACTCAACATCCTGACAACAATATATATTCACACTTCGAATCTGGACGCAGCGAAAAGAGATATTTTTACCACTTATATGATTCTCGAACATTTACCCCACATTCTACAATTTTAACAATTGTTCTTCATTTATAATTAAAATTGGGCTTCCATTCTGTTTACATCAATCACAAGTAGCCCCGAGACAGAAGATATAACCATCATCTGTTCAAACTGACTTGCCCATTGCGATTGTGGTGTAAACGCACTTCATTTCATCTATTCATATACATACCACATTTATTTACAATTTCAGAATATATTATCCTATAGTTTATTACGTATTACTTTTCATATCCAACATTTAGCAAATTCAATGTTTTCCTGCACTTATCTTTTTTCCACGTTATTATTACTATAATTTCACCAGGATTAATGTACTGTGTATTTTGTGTTAAATATTAATCTACTTACAGTCGCACTTAGATCAAGTATAATCCTTTAAATTGAGTTAACTTAGCTTAACACCTGTGCCAAAGAGAGAGCGTAACCGTCTAATGATTGTTGGTGAAAAATCTCTTCCCTAAAAATTGATGCTCTAAAAATGATGAATAAAGGTATATTTATATTCTCACCTAAAAAGTAAACTTGGTGTAAATAAAATTCCAAGTAACATGCTTAAGTGCTAATTATTTTATGTTGTGTGGTGTAACGAACTGACGGTTTAACATTACCCACATTTTGTGTTAAATTCCGTAACGGTTAATGTGACTTTTACTCTTTTAACCCATTATTTCATCATGTTTTAACTCCACCGTGGTAAATTTTACCTCATTGTTGGGTTACTTACACTGCCTCCCTTCTCGAAGCGACCCCACAATGTTGTTATTTCATACCCCACGCTCGTTCACTTGTAACTACACGTTTGGTCAAACGGATTATCGGGTTAATGGAATTTACACTTTGTTGGGTCATATTGTACACCAAGTTGGGTGAAACGTAATAACCAGTTATGAGATTTTACACAAATTGATTCTTTGGGCTGGACTCCTACATTAAACTACACGTTAGGTTGAATTTTATTTCATCCCAATTAAACTAAACATTTTGGCCCTATTTGGGTCGGAGTAGTTTTAGACATCTGGTTGGCTTAAAATATACAACAATAGGGATAATTTTAACGAACCATTTTTCTCCGTGTGGCAGAGTAGTTATAGTAATGTTCCAGAATACTTTTGTCCTTACGGCCATGCGTAATTTTGAACTATTCACAAACATGAGCGATTTTAAAACAGAAAGGAAACGAAAAAAATCTTTTAGTTTAACTAGCGGACGAAAGGAGAGAATCTCTAGAAAACCCATGGACACCATGTTGTCCACCAAAAGTTTACTTGGCCGGGAGTCGAACCAGGGATCTATGTATCAGAGATAAACCGTGTACTGTTGAGCCACCGTGCCTTCAAGGAAAAGAGAAAACGGAACGAAAGTTTGAAGGAAACTATGCTAATAATGTTTACCACTTTACACATTGATGACTATAGTATATAGTAATGCACATTCATTAAAGATGGGAAACAACCAACCATGCGAAAAGGATGCAAATATAAAGAGAAGCCCAAAATCATGAAATAAACTGTAGGATAATGGAAAGGTGAGAGTATTGTAAAATGTATTCGTCTTGATTAGAACTTGTAAATAAACATATAACTTATTTTTAACTCCTTTCGTCACTGTTAATAGTAAATTAACGAGATATTTATTATATAAAAATTGTGTAATTAGTCATTAATTTATAGATATTATTACAGCAAGGTAATCTCTACCATCTCGTGACTATCATTATTTACAAAATGAAAAGCACTATTATAATTGTTCATTCCAAAATTTACTTCTTGCTATTTAAGAATTACTTAATTCTAAAGGGATAAAAGCGGTATTTCTTGTCTCTGAAATTGTAATAATGAAATATAAATTGAGCAGAGGGGTATGGACTTACTCCATTCTATATTAATTTCATATTTTGTTATGATTTGGACCTCTTTTCTGAAATAATGCATCAGTGCTGTAACGCCTGACCAATCTGAAAATCCAAAAAAAAAAAAAAAAAAAAAAAAAGTACGAAAACATACGTACTACATTTGGTCGTATTTGGTTGGATTACACTAAGATGCGTTAGATTACTTTACATTAGGCGTGCCGTATTACTATACGGATCCATAGTATAAATTGTAGTATTACTAAGAACGGGTTTGAAGCCCCGAAGTGTTTGGTGGGTTCTGTTCTAGACATGAAATGGGCAAATTGAAGACTTGCAAAAAAATTTCTGTTTATTTTACAATCTATAGATCCGTATAGTAAAACAAGTGTACGCTTCCGCGAAATAGTCCATCCGCCTCTACTTACAGTGCCGTTTACAACACCAAAAGCAACGAACAAATACAGCCACTTTCTTAACATTGACTATTCCATTTAACCGACTTTCACTCATTGTTCGTCACAAACTTAAATAAATTGTCCAATTGACCCGGTAAGTTCCTTAAAATTGCTCTCGTAATACAGTACATAACCCGAAATAAAGATTAATAATATTTTCCGTAATCTTGAAGGCAAAGTTTTGTTATTGAAGGGAGGCAGCCAGAAGTTGAAGTGGTACGGTAGCAGCCCAGCATTTAAATACAAGGTGTCCCAGAAGTAGTGACACACTCGTTGTTATGTGCGGTAGATTATTGTGTATGATTGATGTTGTTTGTTAGTTTCTTTTTTTGTTTGTGCTGTGGTGTTTTCTTTTTTCCGTTGGCAACACTACAATATAGTGGCTCATCAGAAAATGTTCAATGGGTTCCCTATTTTCTGAGACACACAACGTTACGGAAGTCCGGCGACGAATGAAGGAGCTGTACGGTCATTCTGCTTCACAGTGGATGCTAATAACAATAATAAATAAAGCGTTCAATACCAGAAAGACCTTCCGGGTGGTCTAAGGTCCGTCACAAATCACAGAAATGCGACTCGAATACAGGTGGAACTTGCAAGGTCAGCGGAAAAGTCGAAATCGATACTATGGTTGTCTCGCATCCAGACTATCCCGAAGCCATCCGTTGCCAGCTTTCTCAAGGATCTGAAACTTTGTCCCTATCAACCCTCTCCCGCTACACGCACTCAATAAGCATGAACCCGATCGCCGTATGAATTTGCTGAATGGTACCTTCGGACGGTGGAGGGAAGTCCCTACTTCGAGAGCCACATAGCCTGGACGGACGAAACAAAATTCTATGTGTCAGAGTCAGTGAAGATTTGATGGACAAGATATATTGCAAAGACAAATAAAGAATATTGCGAAATTGACAGTGCGGGTATCTCCATATGGAGAAAAAAACATTAGATACTGTAAAGTACTTGATTTGTACATCGTTCCTCTGTACCTGCAATTTTCGTTCACATCATACTTGTATATAATACAAATGTAGTGTCAACTCAAATGGTGTAAGTGTAGATGAAGCTCAGACGATTTAGTATAGTTGATCGAATAGTGAACCCGTTGTATTTTGCTTTTAGTAATATTTTTTCTCTTGTTGTGAAGAAAACTTGCATAACGGCAAGAAAATGCCTCAATCTTGCCGATAATTTCTGTTTCATTTGTGGTGAACCTTTACATCTCAAAGGCGAAATTTTACGCCACTTGCAAAACAAAACGTTATGAGTTTTGTTTTGTCTATGGCCTTGGTAATGAGAAAAGATGACCTCCGAATAAACGTCGTGTGTCTCGTGTGCTACTTCTCTGACATTTGAATAATGCATCATGTACATATTGCAATTCTGATGATCTGGGAGGAATGAAATGCTATTTCTGTGATTATTTATTTAAAATATAAAAGGAATCATATCTGAAAATAAACATCTAAACTTGCCATCTGCAATGAGATCTGCATTACATAAATACTAGTAATTTGTGAACTTAAATTATGTATATGACTCCGACTCAGTACATACTGCGGAAGGAAAGCAAAAAACGTACAATTAATCCTACATTCGATGCTTCTCCACTAAGAGAACCCGACTTACTATAACTCAAGTCGATGTCAATGATCTCACTCGACATTTAAAAAAAATATTGTTTTAACTGTTGACTTCTATTGAGAATATGGCAATTACTACCAACTAGCAATACAGTGTATCTACCACTACAATCGCAAGGATAGGACATATTATTTGTCGTACATTCCAATACAACGAGTCTCGGACCAGGTATATTCACCAGGCGGGCACTTATCTTCTTATCCTTTTCAGAGTCTTCATTGGCAATGCGCGACCCCATTTTCCTATAAACGCTCTGGTGTAGTAGTTATTATTTCATATATTAATAAGCACATAACTTGGTTGAACGAAAGGACTGCATTAACTAATATGAAAATGCTTTTATGCATTAACTAATAATAATGAATTTAGGAATTTCAAATGCAAACTTTTGAAATGTTAGATTCTCCAAGATTATCTAAGATTAAATACGAGTAAAAAGTAAATAATAAATACAAGTGGTTATGAAAATAATATGAACACCAGGATTTGGAAACATATCAGATATGTTTGTTGACATGGTCAGCTGTCCTGCGTAGCGCCAGGCAGTTGAAATGATAGAAGAAATTCAGTATTAATTGAGGAGCAGTAGGACGGCAGTGTGCAATGAACTGGTGAGACCGGTATGGAATGTAGAGTCGATCATGTCTCCCATTTCCAGAGAGGGCAAAATATTGGCTCTGGATAATGTAGTGTGAGCGTAAAGAAAGTGGCAAGTATGTTGTATGTTTCGAGGGGGATAGTGTTCATGGTAATCGCGGTCTACAAAACTCACAACGAAACCACATCGGGGAAGAAGAACGGCAGTCGGGCAGAAGTTCTCAATAACAGGTTCTGGCGAGCATTGGAAGGGATTGCCACAAAGAACCCTTGTGTGACTGCGGTGCACACGACGGAAGAACTCAAGTAACACCTACACTACCTGTGACCACAACCAGAGTCCACTTCGAGAAACATGATAGGGGCATACGTGGTCAGGTTGTATAGGTGAATTTGATGATAAGAACTACAACACTTTGCCAATGGTGCAGCGAATGTTGCAACATCGACCACTGATGATGGGAACATCCGATTTCGTCGGATGAATCACCGATAAACATATTTCAAACTACACGTAGATTTATGTATGGATGATGCTCGAACAAACGTATTACAACGACTCTATGGAAAGAAGTCGTAAACCTGGTTCACTGGTTAAAATATAAGTTACGAAGCGATAATACCTTTTCTTCGTGCAAAAATTAACTCACACCTTTAAATATCTTTAATCTCACCTTTATTACTGGACATAACTTAAATATCTTTTCCTTTATACCATTAAGTACATAAATTCACTGGCTAGACGAACAACAAAACATGTACATAGTCACAACTATCCCATAATAATCACTTACATATCATAAAGATATTCTTCTTTTATGTTAATTTAAAAACGAACATTCTACTAAGTATATTGCATATGTACGAGCACTTTCTGCCCGAGGTACAGGGAAATGTCCGAGGTACAGGTAAATATTATACAAACTAAAATATTTCGTTATAGAAAATGTCGCCCGACAGATGGACTGAATATAAAAGTCATGAGTATGCTTGGCTTTTATATTCAAGAACCACTGGTCCGGTTACATTAATGTTCATACATTACATATGTTCTTGATATTTTGATCATATCTCGTATATATCTTCATTACATTTTGATTAACCCTCATATATATATTATTTATAATCATTCACATAGATACATTTATAACAAATCTTTCATTTCATTATCGTTTATTTCTTATTACATTAATATTTATTCTTTATTATTAAAAACATCGTCGCTTATAAATATAATAAACGAGGGTGAAATACAAATTATGAAGATTAATAACTTCGAACATTATTACAAATGGTGATGTTACAAATAATATTTTTTCTTTTCGGGCGCATTGAATAACAAATAGGTTAGATGTTACATTTTAATGTATACCTCGTAGTTCTAAGCTGTCATAAATAAAGAAGAATTTTATTCAAGATAGTCAGTGAATAATTGATTTTATAGAATGGATCTTATTCTTAACATAATCTTTGACAATTAAGTTTTCAACACAAGTCAATCGAATATAAATAATCTTTGCCTTTGATTAATTATAAATTGAATTATGATTCTTCACATTAACAAGAAAGAATAAAAATCATTTGAAAATTAATTTTCCAGTCTACTTAAAACTCTATTTAAGCATTTCAAGTAATTTTAAGAATCGTTTTCATTATTGATATTAACACATAAACTTTAAAAATGAAATTTACAAGAATCTATAACTAACATGAATTTAACCTAATTTCAGTAACGGTAATCATGTTACATTCGAACTTGCATACGGTTCTAATAACGTACACTGTATTGCGCTATCATGATTATGTCCTGTATTATTGTTCTGTACAGAAATTACTTCAATACCTGGATCTTGATGTGAATTGCCATCTCTTGCCCTTCCATTATTTCTATCCCCGTAGTTCGTTGTGTTTCTGGAATTTCTCCATACATTTCTTCTATTTTTAAACCTATTTTGACTATATGGTCTAACATAAGAATTACTGCGATTAATTAGGTTAGGTGGATTCCCTGCATAACTCTGTCTATTTTGCTCATTTTGATTGCTAGAGTATACTCGTCTTAGATTCGTTTCGGTATTATTATTCATATTTCGGATATTTAAATTCCGAACAGGGACCAAATGATCTGCATTATTCTTATTTTTACCCATTCCTGATTGTGTTAGATTCATAGCATGGTATTGGGTTTCGTAACATTGAACGAGCATTAATAAATGACTAAAACTCATACACTGTGTGGAAAATAAGATCTGTTGTAATTTAAATGGAAGCAAATTGCGAATCGATGCTATTATTCTTGACTCCGATTGCAAAGGATTAACAACTTTTAATTCGTTATAGACATTTACAACAAACTCTACAATAGATTTGTGCAATCGAGGATTGAAGTGTTGATTTCTAAGAGTGGCATCTCTATTTGCCAGCAAAAAGTCGTTTTCATAATTTGCGATCAATGCCGCTTTAAATTCCTCATATGTACTAATGTGATCACGTATTGCCTTAAACCATAAGGAGCAAGGTGGGAGTAATACATGGGGTATTAATTTCATATACTGTGATCGGTCAATAGACATTATATTGCATTCGTCTTGGAATTTCTCTAAGAAAGAAGTAGCATTTTCATTACACTTGCCACTAAATTTACTCATGGCTTTAATTTCGCTCATCTTAACACCTAATTTTACCTTCCTTTTCTCATTCCTTGATCTAGTTGTGCGGTAATTCCGGTCCGTGACGTGCTGTGTCATGATACCATCCATATTTCGTTCATCAGTGTTCTTCGGACAATTTTCTTCCAATATAATATCCTCCTCAGATCTCGACGAAGGCGAATTCCTCTCCGGTGAGCGGGGAAACTCAAAGTGTTCACTACCTGGGTTATTATGGTAAACGTTGTCTCTAGCCTGTAACGTTTTAATTCCTTCTTGGAGAGCAGCTAACAACTGTGCATTGACACTTATGTTATTGGTGTTGTTGCTGACCTGGATCTTTTGTTGTTTAACGGAAGATTCTATTATTGCTAAATCTTTCTTTACGGTACAGATTTCTTGATCTTGGCGGTTGTGCTTTTCTTGACACTCATCAGATATCCTTTGTAACTTTTCTTCAAACTGTGAGGATATGTCGTTCATCACCTGGACGATTGTTTGTTTCGTATCGTCTGATTTTAGTTCTATCCGTCGGCTCAACTCTTCATATAGCTTGTTAGCTTCGTTAAATTTTAATTCCATCTTCTGTTCCACGGTCTGGTTAGCTTCATTAAATTTCTGTTCTATCTTCTGTTCCATGGTCTGGTTAGCTTCATTAAATTTCTGTTCTATCTTCTGTTCCATGGTCTGATTAGCTTCATAGAACTTCTGTTCCATGGTTGTGTTAAATTGATTGAGCTTCTGTTCCATGGTTTGTTTCATGTCGGTAGTCATCTGCTGTAGAACTAACAAAAGTCGATCCTCGGATGATACACTTGGTGTTGCATTATTTTCACCTTGATTACTTGTATCTGATTCCTGCTGCGCTAATACGCTATCCATTTTTCTGATGATTACCCTACCGCTTCGTAATACGGTTAAGTTCGCATTCATAAAGTACAGTATCCAAGTAAATTCACCCCTACTTTCCTTTCTTCGGGAACTGAATTTACGAAATTCCCGGCGTGAAAGGCACCAAAAAGTTTTACAATGACTCTATTGAAAGGAGTCATAAACCTGGTTCACTAGTTAAAATATAAGTTACGAAGCGATAATACCTTTTCTTCGTGTAAAAATTAACTTATACCTTTAAATATCTTTAATCTCACCTTTATTACTGGACATAACTTAAATATCTTTTCCTTTATACCATTAAGTACATAAATTCACTGGCTAGACGAACAACAAAACATGTACATAGCCACAACTATCCCATAATAATCACTTACATATCCTAAAGACATTCTTCTTTTTTGTTAATTTAAAAACGAACATTCTACTAAGTATATTGCATATGTACGAGCACTTTCTGCCCGAGGTACAGGAAAATGTCCGAGGTACAGGTAAATATTATACAAACTAAAATATTTCGTTATAAAGGGATGATCTATTTTGCAGAGTATTAGAAGTATCGGTAAGTCAATAAAAATGAGCGTATTTTAGCGACACCTGGCTTTGTTCAGACGTAAGATGGAAAAGATAACAAGTGTCAAGGTATTTTGCAGTATCCTTAGATGAATTGACTGGTACGAAGCTCCGCGAAAGTCAGAAACACTTATTTAATAAAAATACGTAAACTGTGTTATATTACTATGTCTTTTGATCTAGTAGTTTGCACTCTAGAAGACTGTGATAAGGACAGTTTAATGATAATGACAGACAGATATTAGTTGGCAGAATGATAATGTTTGAGGAAACGAAAGTATCCCGAGAAACCCATGATCACAGCGTTGTCTACCACAAAGTTACTTGGTCAGGGATTGAACCAAGGTCCCCTTGCTCTAGCACTGAGATACCGTGCCACTCCGTGACTAAGAGAGACGATGATGAAGATAATGAACGAGTTGAGTTGATTTGAGTTTAAGGTTCTATTCAGTAACGAGGCTACATGAGATGTGGACCTACTGTTTAACGTGGAATCCAAACCACATGAGCTCCCGCCGGGAATCGAACCCGGATTTAGATAATGAACGAATAGCAAAATGAAGAAAGTGAGAAAGAGGGGAGAACTCCGAAAAACCCAAGCATGCGATGTTTGTCTACAACAAAACCCAATTGACTTCGCTACTACCTCATGGAATTTGATTTTAGCGGTAACATGATATCATGTACTCATGTTCGTTTTGGTACAAATTTTCTGAAACTGATATGGAGAAACAGTTGGCATTGTAGTTCAGGAATTGAAAGAATTGTGAGACTTCTATAATGAAAAGCGATTATTTCTTTGCCTTCAAGTATTATTAATTATTTCTGATTAAAGAAACTTTTTATTTACATCTCCAATTACGTAAGCATTTAATCTTCATATGATTTAGCGATGACATCAGATTGATAGAGTTGTGAGCGTAATAATATGTTAAGAGCATACGCATTTTTGTATATGAAGAGAATACGAATAAGTTAATATTTTATTATGTGTGCAGAATAAAAGCGAGCTTTCGTACTAGAATTATTTGATGAAATTCAACTTCCTAATTCTTTAGTTCTGAAAAGTGTGTCGTGTAAGGATTTAAAATTAACTTCTCAACCTATAAAGACATCACATTTCTAGCCATGAATGTGCAACTATGTAGCTGGGTGGATCTCAGTCGCATATGTTCTCAGTAATGAAAGGGATAAATAAATAATGAAAACAAAAGAAAAAATAATGTCTTGTAGCTCGAATACAAAGTTTAACTCAGAGTTATACCTTAGTACGAGGTGTGGCAATTAAATATTGAGACTGGTGTCATAAATGTGATGTATCGCAAAGAAAGTTACAATTGTCTGTTATCCCGTTCAATATACTCCCCTCCCCTACCTATACACCGCTGCGTGTTGAAATCAATGCGGTCATAGTTTTGCAACTTCTGACATCAGGTTTGAAATCGAATCATGAAACTGTTCTGTCAATGTTGTCAAAAGGTGTTTGTAATAGACCATACTTCAGTGCAGTGCGAAAAAGCGCCTACGCAGTTGAAGACAAAAAATAGAAATTCAATATTTGGTTTCGTTTGTACCTTTCCGTAATAGTTTTGTAATTAACAAATGTTCTTAAAACATATATGTAATTATTTTTATTGCACTTGTAATACTTTCGTCAAATACTTGCAAGTTATAATACATCATATATACTTGCTAGTTAAAAAACAATATATAGTGAAAAATTTCAGTCATAAAATAAGTTTAAACTTTTTATATAATTGTAGAAAGAATAACGTAAAGATTTTGTGGATTTTTGTCGCTTAAATTACATTAGTTTATAAATAAAAATCAATGTACCAGTCTCACAGACCGTGCATTACACTTAACGTTTCGGGAGTTATATTACGGTTACAAGTTTTAATAATAATAATAATAATAGGGCTAATAATAATAATAATAATAATAATAATAATAATAATAATAATAAGAAGAAGAAGAAGAAGAAGAAGGAGAAGGAGAAGGAGAAGAAAAAGAAAAAAGAATAAGAAGATATCAAATTCGAAGAATTTTTCAAATATATTGTATTTGAGAGTGCTCCCCACGATTTTATTTTTAGTCAGAAATAGATTTTAAAAATTAATTTTGTTGAGGACAGAATTATCTTTCTTTCATTTTTTAGTCTAATTTGTTTAATTTTTTTAAAAGGAAAACGTATTTATAAAATCGTGCGTTTTATTTTCCATTCTAGTTTCTGTCTTGTTTTCCCTCTGACACACTAATATTATTTCCTAGGTTCCGTCATTGATGTGATTTAAAAAAAAAAAAAGTACTAGCTGTTTCTGTGAATCAAGTGAGACAGTAATTATACTTTCTAAGCAGTAATTAAGTCTTGCCCTTTTTTTAATTACAATTTTCAATTATATTACACATTATTATTGTGTAAATTGATTGAATTACTTAATTTACGTACCTAACAGAAACTGGAAAACCATATAAGTTGAACATAATCATATTAGTTTATTTTATGCAACCTTTGTAATTTTACGCTTAGCTTCACTCAAATAAATGAAGTAAATAATTATAATCACAATTAATAAAGAGAATTGTAAAATTATATCAGGAGCATGTGACTCAGAGAAACATCATGTGTTAACTTTTCAAGGTTTAGGTTTTTGTATAAATAATGTTCTCCAGGTACTTGAAACATAACTTGAATTGTCAACAGAAAGACGATCACTTACAGCATTATGTTCACTAAAGTAAGTATAGTTTTATTATTGAAGTTCGATACAATAGTTATTTTACAGTAATTTAGCTTATTGCGAACTAATATTTATATACACTACAGTACAAACTTAAAACCTTACAAAGAATTGTAAATCATATGACAATACTAAAATATTCTAGTTCGCCTACTGGCTTTGAAATACAGAAATTTTAGTACATATTGTTGAGTTTAGCGAAAGATACATCTGGTAAATATGGCCATATGAGATTTGAACTTCACGTTTTACAATATATTTCTGTGCTCAAATAAATTTCACTTTCTATTGCTAAATTATCTAGTAGAAAAATAAACTTATTAATCTTTACCACCAAACAAAAATATAAGCAAGGTATGCAAATGATTGGCTCTGGTGTTTTTCTTTTCCTGTCTTCCTATCGGAAACATTTTCGTGATGTTATATCATTACCAACGTAAGTATATTATCAAAGCTTCGTACGAGAAGAATAAATTTAAAAATATATTAAATAGGAAATTGGAATATTGAAGAAAAATTCCTTCCCTCTTTTAGAAACAGGACTTTTTTTCAATGTTTGATAATTTTTAATGAAACTTTTCTCACCGAATATTAGCGACATAATTAAATCTTCTAATTGTGAACTATCTGAAAAGGAAACAAGAGTTTGAATATCATAGAAATGTTCTCTTCATTTCACAAGTTGAATTTTCTATCACACTGAAACAAGTTTTCCCTTATTTATAATAAACGTTTACGCACTAGTTGAGAAATCTTATTTTTAATTTAAATAATTCGAATTGGACATCTCTAACTTGAGCGAAACATACCACTGGAGATTTTCTGAATAAATAATCGGAAATTTGAATATTAAAGAAACCGTCTTCATTTCCTTGTTAATAGCGGCATTTTGGACAGTACTGAAAGACATTTCCTTTTATTGGGGAGTTTGTGTTCTGAGTTTGGTTTTCCAAACATGAAGACTTCGTGAGATACTCTATACTTGGCAGGAGCAAATATCAACCAACACCTTAGAATATATGTTACAAAAAAATCCTTTGTAATCTTTGTTTCCCCACCAACAGGTAGTTAATTTTTAAATTTCATGTTTTTAGGCACCGAGAGTAGTACGGACTAGGCTTTCAAGTGGTTACTTTTACTCTTCCAATATCATAGTATAGATGATCATTACATTTGATGAGTTTCAAGATTACTTACCTTACACTGAAACATTCGTTTCAATTTATTTCAAGTGCCTTCAAAGGGATATTACCATCTTACTTTCTTTGTAAAAACACATTATTTAGCTCTAAAAGTATTAGTACCACATGTTGTCTTACTTACTTGATATTAAATATGAGAATGGCTATAGATGATGACAAAGTTTCGCTCTATTATTATTATTATTATTATTATTATTATTATTATTATTATTATTATTATTAGTTCACCAAGAGAGTAAATATTTAACATTACTCCGTACTTAATTAAAGTTTTCATATACAAAGTAACTCATATAGCTTCCCAATAAAGTAATCTGTGCATTATTCTGAAATACTTTAAACTTAATGCTACACATTCTCTCTTTTTTTTTATGTAGGTCTTTGTATTTCTTGCCCTGATTGTTTGTGTTGCTTTGGCTGTTCCTATGCCAATGCCTTATCCTCAAAGAATTCCTCTCCAGCAACAACAGAGAGGAGAGAATATGCAGACAGCTAACATGATGTGGGGTAAGAATTATATTCATCTTCATAATTCAGTGCATTTTCGTAATAATTTATCGTAGTGGAATTACTCATGCTAGGGCCATGTGTGTTCAATATTGAATATATATGTCACATACATAAAGATTATTTAGTTTTGTGTCTCTCTTCTCTAAACTTAGTTTTCATGGAGATGACTGGTTTTGGAACTCAACGATTCAATTATAAAATGAACGAAGTTTTGTATTTCCGTTTTAATAAAACTTTTCATGTAGGTTCGTAATTGGAACAAAACTAAAGACAGAAAGGTTGATTTTTTTCAACAAATTTATATACGAAAAGTAAAATATCGCGGAAATAAAACAGGTCATATTTGAGCTCAGGAATTCTTTGTTTAAAAAAAATGACGTCTTACACAGGCCTGTAGCCAGCCCGAAAATGTAGGTAGTCCAATCCAAAAATATTAGTTCATGCCATATTATAGTTCATTTGCAAGCCTACAGTGAAAAGTTTAGAGGGGGTCAGTAAAAATTTGGGGAGGCGGACCTCCTAGTCCCCCCTGGATAGGGCCTGGTCTTACAAGGAATATTACATAAAGAAGCTGAAAATAGCATTCGTTAAATTATAAAGTACTAATTGTAAGATGTAAGATGGCCAACAGCATTGATTGGGAAACTAATTTGAAGTGTTTTGAAGCACCACTTTGAAGAAAACAATACGTTAAAATAATTAGCACTGAGAATTGTATTATTTGTGATTATTTAATTACGATAAACAAAACACAAAAAATATAGTGTAATAGTGCTGCGAAAAGTACGTTTTACTGAGTCGATATATAGTTTTACAATAATTTGAATTCAACACCTTTGTTGAATTTAGGAATATATAATCTAGCTGTTCTGCACATTTCCTTTAAAAATTTTATAATGCTTTTTTTCTATTATTATGCTTAATGTTATTCAAAAAGTCAATTTTGATTTTAACATGTTTATAATTTATTTATATTACACGTATTATTTAATATAATACTGAAGTTCAATAACGTTAACGTTTTATTATTTTTACTTTCTAGGATTCCCATGGTTCTGGGGCTAAATAACAAGATGAAGTAACAGCAATGTTCCTAGAAGTGATCCAAAACAAAACTATCAACTTACTTCAACTACAAATTATATGAAGTTTTGGCCCATGTGCTTACAGAACAAATAGTCAAAATTGAAATTTGAGACTATATTAGTTAAAGATTGTAGTACTCTTACTGTAAGAAACCTTTGTAAAAGATAGATAAGCAAATAAAAATGTGTTAGAACGCAATACTTTAACATTTTTTGTCTTACAGTAAATTTATGGTGGCGCAGCTGTACAGCGCTCATCTCTAGTGCGAGGATCCCTATTTTGAACCCTGGCTATATGAGTTTATGATACACAACATCGGTTTCGGTGATTTTTATCGCGGTTACCTAGTTTGCACCTACATCCTCTCTGCATCAATTCCTTCATAATATTGTGTTTTTTTTTTTTTTTTTTTCATTAACCACATATCACCTTTAGTCAAAAGGTCATAAACGTGCGATTTTAAACTGAAAACCCCATTTCTTTTCTTTGCTTACTAGATAGTAATGATAATCTTGATATAAAGGTTCCACTAGATCCCCAAAAATAGCTATAAATTTGATAAATAATCTTTAATTTAAAAATCGAAATATACAGGGCAATTCAAAATGACGGACTCGAATTTAAAAATTTATTCTGTGAAATCCTATAAACGTATACCATTGTAAAACATGTGCTGAGAAAAAAAGGTAAACTGTGAAGGTTTCTTCAAATATACCACAAGTAAATGAAATGAAATCTTTGAGTTTTACGTCCCACGGTTATGCCGGTTAGGCTAAAGGAGACGGTGATTATGAGAGATGAGTGAAATGGTGGAATGAAGAAGGTGGGAGGAAACGGGAGAACCCCGAGAAAACCCACGAGCACGGTGTTTGTCCACCACAAAGTTCACTTGGCGGGGGCTGGGATCGAACCCGGGACCCCAAGCACCAGAGGTGAACGCTCTACCACTGAGCCACCGCGCCCCCCAAATATACCACAAGTGTTAGACGTGAGCACTTTACGTAACAAGGCGCACATCAAGGTTATACTCTATCTCATGCCAAACCGTTTGTAGGATGTTGTGTTCAATTTCAGCAATTGATTTCGTGCTCGCTGCTGACTCTTAGCAATAGACAGTGGAAGCAATGCGTTGAAACTAATCTTTGATATTTAACCTCTCTAAACGCACACCTCCTAATAACTTATGTTTAGGTCTATTACTTATATTTCATTGAAGGAATTTCTGAAATCAGGTCCATCATTTTGAAATATCCTGTATATTGCAGCCTTAAATTTTAATTCTTAAAAGATCTAGAATAATGTAAGTTGGAGTATTTACGTTTAACGGAGTTTGATGTTTCTTTACAGAATTAGTGTTATATAAGAAGGCATAAGGGGGCGCGGTGGCTGAGTGTTAGAGCATTCACCTCTGGTGTTTGGGGTCCCTGGTTCGATCCCAGCTCGGGCCGTGTGGACTTTGTGTTGGACAAACACCATGTTCGTGGGTTTTCTCGGTGTTCTCCCGTTTTCTCCCACTTTCCTCATTCCACCATTTCCCTCATTTCTCATAATCAGACTCTCCTTTAGCCTAACCGGCATAACCGTGGGACGTAAAACTGAAATATTTCATTTTGAAGAAGGCATAAATGGGGATCCGAACCAAAACTTAATCCTGAACAAGAAGGAGATAAGAGCTAAGTTAGCAATAATCTCTTATTTTTTCAACAACTAAATTTAATGCATAACCTTCATTACTGTGAAAGTTTGATATAGGAAAAGGACAATCAACTAATCAATTTTCTTTTTTAATAAAATTTGAATCTTTCTTAACCCTTTTAAGATCTATGGTACGTTTTCGTAGCAAATTGCAGTTGCCTTTAACATGTTATTTAAGTCCTATAACAGGCATTTAAGTCGTTTATTTATTGGCCAAGTCAGACATGGTAGAGGCAACTGCCCCGCCAGGGAAGCTTCTTGTCGTTCGAGGGGGCCATTTTTAAGACAAAATTTTCTTACTCCATATACAATAAGAAAATGTAACTATAAATGAAGCATCCAACAGGTTCACTACAGTACATAAACAAAGCAGCCCACAAAAGGTTAATAAAATAAAAATGAGTTGTGGGCCCATTTCAAAAAAAAAAAATCTCTCTATTAAGGACCCTAGAAATAATTTTTGGTATTGCTTTGAGATTTGTCAATATTGTACCTTAATTATTAATTAATTTGTCATGTATGGAACGGGCCCAGGGGCGTAACTAATGGCCCCGCAGACATTGCTCCGGGGGCCCCATATAGAGTAAGAGAAAGATAGAGTGGTCCAAGAATTAGAATAACAACTTTTCTAGGGGGCCCAAATACGTGTATTAATGCTTCCCCCCTGAAAAAAATCTGAGTTACGGCGCTGGTAGAGATGCACAAGGTGTCAATACTAAAAGCAGTGTTAATTTGCAAGAAGAAACTAATAGGATGTAAACAGGGTATTACGGATCAAACAGCACATTTTTTTTTTTTTTTCGGTTAATATAATTTGCATTTTGAAATTGTCTTGCTGAGTTTAAATATCCTACTACTAGATGGTGTTGCGGAAACAAAGTACACTTTGAGGATATCTTCTTAAAATCATAAACAAGAGAATATTAGTTTACAGACTAACTTATAATTCACCAATTTTTCGCACTAGAGTTTGTAAGTAATACATTTCATTTAATTGTTCTTAATACCATAAAGAATATCTTGCAAGATTCTGTGAACGCACTTGTCGAAATGTAAGCTAAAACTTTCAATCAGTACTCATTATCTCTTGATTTGGTAGTATGTGTTCTGGTTTCACATCTTAATAGATTATTTATCTAGCATTGTGTAAGCAGAGAGAAAAACTGTTTCTAATATAGTCGGCAAGAGCGCCGATCAGCTCATGTGGGTCCCCTTTCGTATTTATGAATGTACAATATTTCGCATAATTTGAATGCAATTTGTCTTAAAATCTACATATATTTACCTTCTATACATCTGAAATCCCCACCTCCAATTTTCGGAGAAAGCTGCGCCCTTGAGAGTCGGTGTTTCTTGTTCCCCATGTAAAAGCCTTTGATTCGTATCCTATGAAATTTTCTAATATTGAAACCGGGAGCTCCCTCGAGGCTAAGCGGTTAGCTCCTTTGACGTGAGAAACCCGAGTTCGATTCCCGGCGGAGGCTCATGTGATTCGAATCCCACGTTAAGCTCTAGATTCAAGTCTCATATAGCCTCACTGTTGAACAGGACGCTAAATCTAGAACCAAATCGATCAAATATTGGAACCAGAAATGTTGCTATGTTTCTAAAATTTCCTATTTTAGTAGAGACATTAAAGTATAGATGGAATATAGAAAATATTCTTTGGACACTTAATTCATTGTAGAAAATAACTTCTCTCTATCTATAGCCGTTTTTTATTCCGTAGCATTCAACGTTAAAACCGGAAGGATTGATTTATGCCACTTTCCCTTTGAATAGAGGATTAAGGGAGAAAATGTTAACTATTCTTAAAACGACAAATCGATTCGAAAAAGTACAGAAGGTATAACGTTGTTGGCTTCCCGCGAAAAGTTATAGGGATGTTTATGGGGAGTGAATAGTTTGGTTACTCGTGGCTCGCTGAGCGCAGGAGACGGTTGATGGTGATTGGCTACCCTCTTACCACACCTCCAGTGACGAGCAGGTCCAAGCGCGGGAAACCAACGACGTTATACCTTCTGAACTATAGATATATCACGGTATTTTTACTTTCGAGAGGTGATATAAGATAGGAAAAGAAAAGTTGTCCGTTAAAAAAAAAAAAAAAAAAATTGAGATTTGAACGTATTTGTACGTTTCATGGCTCCTACAAATCGAAAAGGTGATTCTTTGATGTCTGTCCATCTGTTCATTCATCCCAATGAAATATGTTAACTCACCTTTGATTCCCTACCATTCAACATATGTGCACAAATTTTAAAATGAAGATTTTCATAAGATTTCCTAGGGCCACTTTTCGAGGTTGTTCCCTATTCCCAAAGTTAGGGTACTTTACTGAAAGGTAAAAATGGAAAAATTGCTATTATTTCGAGAACGTTTCTAATGATTCTGTTTATATTTTATATATCAACATTTCATGATCAAAGGTATATTGTGATATAAGTCATTTCTCTAGGATAAACCCGGAGAGTTTTTTTTTTTTCTGATGGGTGAGATCTTTTAAAAGGATTTTCTCAAAAACGACAAGAGTAATTTAGTTCATATCTCATAAATAGGTATTTCGTTGGCAAGGAAACAATATGGCATTATTCATTTGGCCTGAAAATGTTCAAAATATGTAGTTTATTCTTGGGAATGAGTTTTTTCCTGACGATTTTCTATAGAAAAAATGTAAGAAATGGCCCGGGCGATTTTGTTGTTACATCATAAATAAATATGTCTTTACTAACATAACAGATCGCATAAAAATTATCGTAAAAAGAAAACACAAGGAGTACTTCATTTGTAGGGATGCGTTTCTTCTATGACGATTTTCTCGAAAGCACCTCAAGAGTTTGTGTTTATATTACATAAAGAAATATTATATTATTAAGCTCTTTATGTGGCATAATTAATTTTTCCTGAAAATTAGAATTCACAAAGTGTAGTCCACCCTTGAGGGTTTTTTGGGCAATTTTCTCATTAACGTTTCAGACAATGATGTTCAAACTTATTTAAATAAATATTTCACTAATAATATTACAGTACACGATATGTCATTTCTCATAAAACAACGAACAAGAGTACCTTTGATGGGAAATGGGTAATGATGGGAAATGAAGGAAATTGTGGAATGAATAAAGTAGGAGGAAACGGGAGAGCCCCGAGAAAACCCTCACACACGATGTTTGTCCACCACGAAGTTCTCTTGGCGCGAGCTAGGATCGAACGAAGAAATCCATGTACCAGAAATGAACTCTCTATCACTGAGACATTTATGAGTCATAAAAAAATATTTTATTACTAATATACAATGTCATATAAAATATTTCCTTCGGTTAAAGTCTTCCTCAAAAACTCCCTCAATGTTGCTCACATTTTACTAATAAATGTTTCAGTTATAATTGTAGCATTAGGCGATTTAGTTTAAGGAAGTTTAGCGATAACAGTTTGTGGTAGCCCATAACTGTTAATGCTGTATGTAAATCTCTATTAACAACGGAAGTTGTAGTGGATTGCTATGACTTCCGGTTTTAGTAGAGGTTTAAGGATAGGGATTGTAAATTTTCTCGAGACGTCTAATCTATTGACAGATATCATTTCTAGTTATCTATTAAAGTGTTTGCTATATATATGAATCAATAAAAACGATGAATGGTTCGTTTCTACCATTTCCGGTTTGAAATCTATCTCCATGAAACAAACTATTCTCTCCAACATTATGGTTGAAATTGATAAGTGAACCATCAAGTAGTTCGAGAATATTTGGTCTGTTGGACGTACGAGACACAGGTAGACACATTAAAGCAAACTTCCTTAAAAGAAAATGAAATCAACGAGTATCTTATGGAACAGGAAACTAATATACCCTACACCATTCGGTTTGTATTTGGTCTAGGAATTAATTCGTGCGGTTGGTACGCACACATTGAAGCTGTAGTACAAACACAAAATACATAAATACCTTAAGAAAAATATTGTCCATCGCTAGCCACCACTTTCGCCCATCTGTCAGGCAATGTACGGATTCCGTGGCGAAAGAAGTCCTCATCCTTGGAAGCGATCCAGTCAGAGACCCATGTTTCGATATCTTCTGAAGAAGTAAACAGCTGTCCAATCAAATCGTTGTTCATGCAATCGAACAAGTAGTAGTCCGAAGGAGCAACGTCTGGTGAATACGGCGGGTGGGGTAAAACTTCCCATCCGACATTTTCTAAATAGGTTTTGACCGGTTTTGCGACATGTGGGCGAGCGTTATCATGTTGAACAATAAGTTTATCATGTCTGTTCTCCCATTCTGGTCGTGTTCTGGCCAGAGCTTGCTTCAAACGCATTAATTGTCGTCGATAACGTTCTCCATTCATAGTTTCACCCGGTTGCAGCAGCTCATAGTACACCACACCTTTCATATCCCACCATATGCACAGCATAACCTTTGCACAGTGAATATCTCGTTCTGGTTGTGATGGACCTGGTTCACCTGGTTTCACCCAGGCCTTTTTTCGTTTAGGGTTCTCGTAATGGATCCACTTCTCATCACCCGTAATAATTCGATGCAGAAACCCCTTTCTGCTCTGTCGTTGAAGCAGCAATTCGCAAATGGTTTTTCGTCTTTCAACGTCTCTGTCTTTCAATTCATGTGGAACCCAATGTGACATCTTTTGAATCATTCCCATGGCTTTCAAGCGTTTGGAGACTGTTGTTTGATCAACGCCTAATGCTGCTGCAAGTTGTTCCTGCGTTTGACACGAATCCTGCTCGAGCAATGCTGTCAATTCTTCGTCTTGAAATTTTTTTGGCTGTCCAGCTCGCTCTTGGACTGCCAAGCCGAAATCACCACTTCTAAACCGTGCAAACCACTTCTGACAAGTTCGCTCAGCTAGAGCATGGTCACCATACACTTCCACCAAAATACGATGACTTTCAGTCGCACTTTTCTGCATGTTAAAGTAATGCAGCAGGACACCCCGCAAAACACTTTATCAGGCACAAATTGCGCCATGTTCACTTAACTACAAACTGGTGTTGTTGACGCTTTAATCCACTGCCTATACTACGAACGATACGCGATGACAGGTGTTTGCAACACATATGTGGATACACGGAACTGTGGGACGCTCCGTTCGTTGCGCCCTCTCTTGTCCACCCGCACGAATTAATTCCTAGACCAAATAGTTGTCTTGCGAAGTGTTAAATGTCTCGCTACTAGATGGCGCTTAAGAAACAAAGCAGACTTTGAGGATATTATCTTAAAATGATAGACTGAAGAATATAAGTTTACAGACCAACTTACAACATATTAATTTCTCGTACTAGAAGCGGTAACCGATAATATCTTTTTCAATTTGCAATTAATACTATAAACAATATCTTACAAGATTCTGTATACATACCTATTAAAATTTAACTTAAAATTCTCGATCACTATTTATAAAGTGCATCATCATCATCTTTCGTCAAACCTAGCTCCTCTTGTAGCAGTTAATGTACTATGCTGTGATCAAGTATAGCAAACGTACTTGTGAGACCAGTACAGGTACCCTACTTAGGAGTCTGACAGAAGGTTTCCATCTTCTGGAGGGTATTAAATTACGATTTTGAAGGTCATTGTTTTTATACTCTGACCAACTTCTTGTCGCTTTGCGACACAGGTTGCTCTTTTTGGATCTCGAACTTTGCATACGACTTAGGCCATTCATAACGGACTTCCTCGGACAGTATATCAACGTTCGTCTACTTCTGCTAAATCTTCCAAAAATGTCTCTTCACCTCCATCTCGTTCTCGCTCATCAAAACGATCTCCAACATCTAGTACCAAAGAGACTGCTACTCCTAAAGCTGCACGTTCTCGCTCACGCTCACCAGTTCGAATTCCATCTGAAAGTGATCTTCATGACACATCTATGGATTACACTTCAACAGAGACTTCTGCTATTCCGTCTGCTTCTGTCAATCCTCAATAGCCAACTCTTTACAACTTTCTACTGACAAATTTCGACACGAAATTCAAGACTCCAAAACACATCTTTCAGCAACTTATAAAATATGTTCCGCGTGTGGAAATCAGTGAAATTATCTTCAGAAATAATGGAGTTATTTTGAAATACTTTAACTCGGATTTCCATCGCCATGTGCGGAACAAGGCAACTTTTTGAGACTTTTGGCAAAAACGCCAATATAACAGAACTCCAACCCAGACAAAACAAACAACCTCCGCCTCCTCGAAAGCCACCTATGTTATCTGTAGTCATCAAGGGAGTTGACCCTGAATATACAGACACTGAAATCGAGGAAGAGCTGAAAGCGGAACAAGTTCAAGTACATAAGTGCATTCGAATCCGGAATGACCTTGGACCCACCTCTCTAGTACGTGTGTTAACTCCTGAACAATCTGTAGTTGATCACCTACTTCTTATAGGAGCATACATTTACAGACGGAGACACAAGGTTGAACCTTCACGAACTCCAGCACCGCAACCTATACGCTGTGAACGGTGCCAAACATATAATCAACATGTGACCAAAAATTGTAAAAATTCTTTGATCTGTGGTTACTGTACCCAACCTCATGCTACTCGAAATTGTCCTAATGGAAATACAAATCCTAAATGCAACACATGCTCTGATCAGCATCCAACTTACAGTTCTAAATGTAAGGCCAAACCATCAGTTGATCCTACTCAACCACAGCTTACTGTTCCCATCAGAACGTCTGACCGTTCAATGCCACCAAATAATTCGTTAACTCATCCTGTTACGATTGAAGACATGATTCGTTTCTTTACAGTTACTACCCAAAACATTCATCCATTTCTGCGTTCTCATATTCTTAATCAAGTCATGTTTACAGTTAAGCAACTATATAACATTCAACTTTATGCTACATATTCTGGTCAACATGTTCAGTTTCAGCTTCATCCTGTTTCAACACCTGTCTAAAATTATACATATAATCATGGATTTATCATTTCTGTTTTTTAACATCCGCTCCTTCAACACTTGAAGGGTACTACTTCACACTTTACTACTGGAAGAAAATATTCACGCCTTTGCGTTGAACGAAACATATCTTTTGCCACACCAACATGTGCATTATCAGCCCTATACTATTTCTCGTTGCGATGGTCCACCAGGAGATCGAGCAAATGGCGGAACCCTTATAGGAGTACGAAGCAGACTACCTCAACGCATGATCACGCATCACTTTCAGGCCCCTCTTCCGGAGCACAACATCACCCTGATCTATTTTCCTTCACGTACTATTGCCTTTGCTACTATGTATGTTAGACCTAATGTTCAAATTCCCTTGACATTCTTCCAATACATGGACACCACGTTCCGTCATTATATTATTATGACTGATCTCAATTTATCTAGTCGCACTCTTACGCAACAACGGAACTTCCATCAATTTCTAATGCTCCACACAAATGCTGAACTATGTGCATTACCAAGACATACCCGACCTTCCTCGGATACAACTCCTGACGCAGTCATTGTCTCATCTACATTACAACCATTCATCAACTGTCATGTTCTATCTTCCATCGGCAGTGACCACGACCCAGTTAAAGTGACTTTACATTTTCCAAACCACCGTCAAGCTCCTGACACACCACCACGTAACGTTCTCTGTCATGACCGTGCTAACTGGGAAAAATATCGAGAAGATTTGACTACTACACTCTCTATTGTGAATACTCCAGTACATCACTCTGACTTACATACCACGCTCGATACGCTCACTACTGCTATACAACATAGTAGCCATCAGCATATACCCACGATTAGATCTAATTATGCTCGAACCGCACTTCCTCCTCAATATCGCACACTAGTTGCTCTTGCACGGCAAGCATACCATGAATATCTTCGCACATGTGATCCTGGGCTTTTACAACTACAGCGCCAATATCTACGCCAAGTTCACCATTATATCATTGCCTATAAAAGACGTAAGTGGATCCAAACAGTTAACCATCTTGACCAGGAACATAATCCTACCAAATTCTGGAATGCCTTTCACAGGCTCTGTGGGACACGCTCGTCTCTCTCTTACCCGCTCATCGTCAATCAGACCTCGCTACAAACTGACACAGAGAAGGCTAATATATTTGCTCAATCGTTTCAAAGCATTTTTACGCCACCAGTCATTTCCTATACCCCTGAACGTTTACTCACTAGAAACAGCAACGTAACAGATCCACATCAAACACATCTTCGTATTAGTGCTAGTCATGACTTGGATTCGGATCATCCTCTTACTCATCCGATTACACCTTTGGAAATCACCAAAGTCTTAGCTAATAAGAAGAATACAGCTCCTGGATTTGACGGTATAACTTACCGACATATTAAAGAGGCTCCACTGGCGGTTCTGCTTCTACTTTCTGCTATATATAACCTTATACTTCGAACTGGTGATTATCCGGCTTCTTGGAAAACCTCAAAGGTTTTAATGTTTTTGAAACCACATAAGGATAACACAAAGGCAGAGTCTTACCGCCCGATACAACTTACGTCTACACTGGGAAAGATACTTGAACGCATATTAGTTCGTCGCCTACATATTCACTTCTTCCACAATCACATTCCTCTACACCAAACTGGTTTTCGCCCCAACTACAGTCTCAACGATAATCTACTCAAACTTACCACTATTCTTACCAACCACTTCAATAGCATCCAACCTTCCTGTTTATTTGATTTGGAAAAGGCTTTCGATTCAGTTTGGCACGATGGATTAATTTACAAACTTCATCTTCTACGACTATCACTCGCATATATTAGACTGATTTATCACTATCTTACCAATCGCATAGCATATGTCTGCATTAATTCATCTTTATCTTTTCCTATTTTCCCATTTTCTGGTGTACCCAAGGGTCAGCCCTATCGCCACTCCTATATATATTATATGTTCGAGATTTGCCTGTTCCTCCTGACCCTATCCACACCTTTACTTTTGCAGATGATACTGCTTACCTTGCCTGTGGGAAATCTATTCAGCATATCAATAGCATACTTCAAGAGGCAATAAATAAGTTCTGTGACTGGTGTAATACTTGGCGACTCCGAATCAACTCCACTAAAACACAGGCACTTGTCATCCTACCATCAGGACGTACCAGTCGGGTCCGACGCAATAGATCTCTTTTACATCTTAGCATAGCAGGCACACGCATTTCTGTCACACGTACAGCGAGGTATTTGGGTGTAATCTTTGATGACCATCTGTCATGGCGTGGACATCTTCAGCATCTCATATCTCTAGCACAAAATAAACTAAATCTTCTGAAGAGATTAGTCGGTACTTCATGGGGCCTTAATCAAGAGACTGTGTCACATACTTATAAAGTCTTCCTACGACCATCTATACTTCATGGACACATCGCATGGCTTAATGTCAGTAACAAATTCTACACCCGCCTCCAGATCATTGAAAGACATGCATTACGCCTGGCATATCGTATCAAACTGCCTAGTCCTACCCGGCTACTATATGATCGTATTCCGTTTCCACATCTTCTTCTTCATTTGGAAAAACTGCGTACCAGATACATCACTACTCGTTGGAGGCAAGACCATCCCATCCTTTGCAATAGTATACGTATAGATGCCGAACAAGACGTTCCACCCCGTCTACAACCTACACCCCTTCAGCATTTAATTACAATGTATGTTCTTTCCCATCCTGAAGAACACATAGACGACTATCTATTAGCATATCAACCACAAGATTTATCACCCAACATCTATCCATCTTTTGCACCTTAATTCGCAATAATAAGGGCATCATACTGTCTCTCGTTAGGTGCGGAGTCGCCCCGGCACAAGAAGATAACCCTTCATCTGTTTAGCTAACCAATATCACTGTGTTGTGGCGTCTGATTTGCACTGCATCTTTCATCCCATCATACATAGACAATGACAAATAATGAACATACATTGAATGACGATTATTAATCAATTGATGAATAAAGAACACCATATAATGAATAAATAAAGATATCAAATAAATGAAATAAAACCTCTTTGTCCTTCCACTTCATGCTTAGTTTTCCCTATACTATTAACTTCACTCCCAAGAGAAGGTATTCCCTTCTACGGGTTTTGCATGGTAAAAAAAATATAAAGTGCATACTTTTCCAGAGGTTTTGCCTCTGAAGCGCCACCTACCTAGAACGGTGACGATTTTTGTAAATCCTTCCTACTCCTGATCCTGAACTTTTCTTCGCGTTTTTACAGGACACTGTTCATCAGACTTATCTCAGCCAAGGGTGTACAGTGTCACTGCATTAATAGGGGAACTGTCTTACCTGGACTACTATCCAAACGGGTAGTCCCACCTTGAGATCACTCACACATCTCATCATACACTAGTCTCACTAGCTTTTGCATCTGGGCAGTTGCCCATCGGACGGTCTTTTAAGATGGCGGATTCACGCACCACCTCAGGCAAACGCACGAACAGTCGGCATACGTCTCTTCCTTCTGTCGTCGACGAACCTCCTGTGTGTCCCACGAAGGTGAGGCCACGGAAGGGATCGTCAAAGGCGCAGACAATCGCTACAACCGCTCGCACACGAGGAGACTTTCATACTGCAGTTGCATCTATTGAATCTACAACCTCCGTCCGCTCCAGGTCACCTCAGTCTAAAGACAGCTATGTTGCACGTCTTCAGGATTCACCTCCAAAGAAAAAGCATCACCACGAAGATTCCGCTAGTGACACTATGGATATAGGAGCATCAACATCGTCCACTTCATCTATCTCATCAACCTTTTCCATATTACTTCGTAATTACGACAGCAAGTTTTCCAACGAGAAGTTTGTCTCACTTCAATTACGGAAATATCTACCACGTGCTGTTCTCAAGGAAATAGTTCATACCCGGAATGGTTACATTCTCAAGACAGCAGACCCAGATCTTTACACCACTATTCGTAACAAAGTACCAATCGATACTTTTGGCGCAAACGCTGAGATCATTCGCCTTTCCGATTCAGCACGCAAACAACCACCTCCACCCCGACGGCCCTCACTTCTCTCTGTGGTTACCAGCGGAGTAGATCCGTCATACACAGACGATGAAATCCATGAGGAACTGAAACTCGATGGTTACACCGTTACTAAAGTTCTTAGGATTCGTAACGACCATGGACCCACCTACATGGTCCGAATTCTTACACCTCATCAGGAGACTATAGATGATCTCCTTGCACATGGGGCATACATCTATAATCGAAAACATAGAGTCGAACCATCGCGATCGTTAGCACCATTGCCAGTACGTTGTGAACGCTGTCAGGAATATAATACCCATACCACTTCTGAATGTAAAAACAATTATAAGTGCGGGTACTGTGCAGGACCCTATTCAACACGGCTCTGTACCAATTTACACCAACCAGCGAAGTGCTCCACATGTCCCGATAACTACCCCACTTATAGTTATAAGTGTAAAGTAAAGCCGGAACCAACACCAGCCCATCCTGAACTTGTTGTACCACTCCGTACAGCACCTGCCGCCCCTTCAACTCCGCCTGCTACTGACGCTCCTGTCACCTTAAACCAACTGCTCACATTTTTTACTCTGGCACTCCAAAATATTCTCCCTTTCATACGGCCACACATTCTACAGCAAATTACTCTAGCAGCTAAATCAACATTTCATATCAATTTCACAGCTACTTATTCTGGTAATACAATACACTTTCATGCATCTCCACTCACTCACCTCGGATAATCACCCTTTCATTATGGCTTTAAACTTTTTGTACTTGAATATAAGATCATTCTCTACTAATAAACTCCTGTTTGAAACTCTACTGCTGGAGGAACATATCACAGTTTTTCTGTTAAACGAAACATTTTTGACAAAGAAAACTCCATGTCGCATACCCGGCTACACCATCCTTAGGGCAGACAGTCACATTCCAGCACAACGAGCGAATGGATTCGTAGCAATTGGTTTCTCTCCGCATCACCCTATCGTCAGCAGGATTGTCCCATCAATATGTTACCTGAACATCTCATCACCACTTTATACTTCAAATCTCTCAGCATCACGTTTTCAACCATTTACGTACGTCCTGGTCAACCTCTTCCGACTCAATTTGTTCAATATATTTCAAACACTTACCGTCACTATATTATCATGGCCGATTTTAATCTGCACAGTCGCTCACAACTAGATCGTATGAATTTCGAAACTTTTATAACTACGCACACAACTGGGATCATACATCCACTCCCAAAGCCTACTTGGCCCATTTCCAACACAACATCGGACATTGTCATCACCTCAGCAAATCTCTCCACCCATAGTCTAATCACTGTTCTCGATACAATAGGTAGCGATCACGCTTCTGTTCAATTTACGCTTCAGTTACAAGCCACTGCATCACCTCGCTCGCAATTGCCTTCTCGCCTATGTTACCGCTTCGATAAAGCAAACTGGACTCATTATCGCAGCTATCTGACTCAACATAGAGCACACCTAACATCACCCACTACTGAAGATGAACTTTACGCTACAATGGATACCATTACAAATACCATCCAGGAAGCCAGTAAACTCTCTATCCCAACTAGTAAAAACATCCCATACCAACCACGTCTACCACCACACTATGTGACTATGATATCCCGCTCCCGCCAACTTTTCAGAGATTACCTTCGCACCGGAAACCCTGAAGTTTTACATCATCATAAACAAATGCAACGTACAGTGCACAACTACATCAAAGCGTACAAACTCAGATGCTGGGTTAAAACCTGCAATAACCTATCAAACACCAGTCATCCAACAAAGTACTGGAAAAGGTTCAACGCTTTATGCGGCAAGTCCAGTAGCACTCCATACCCCATACTGATTGGAAACTCCGCTGCTCCTACAGACACAGCAAATGCTTTTGCCGAACACCTTAGGACAATGTTCACTCCGCCCCCTTCTGAGGACCGCCCACACATCGCTGATCGGGTAAACCCATCTACTCCATTCTTACAGCCTAGGCATCTGCATATTCTCAATCCAAATCAACCTGTTACCGCACCCATCACCGTCACGGAGATCACGGATACCATACGATATAAACGAAATACAGCACCAGGTCTCGATAATATAACGTATCGCCAGATCCGAGAATGTCCTTTTGCACTACTACTTCTTCTTGCAAACGTTTTCACTTTCATTCTACGCACTGGATACTTCCCTATGCCTTGGAAGACTTCAAAAACGCTAATGTTTCCGAAACCACACAAACCACCTCATGAACTATCTTCTTACAGGGCGATTCAACTGACAACAACATTTAGCAAAATTCTCGAGCGCATTCTTGTTCAACGCCTCCATAACTATCTCTTAGACAGAAACATTCTACCACTCAGCCAAGCGGGTTTCCGCCCTTCCTTTTCTATAAATGACCAAGTCTTACGCCTCACAAGCCTAATTAGTACACACTATAATTTAGTGCACCCATCATGCCTCGTCCTCTTCGACTTGGAAAAAGCATTTGATAAAGTGTGGCATATTGGACTTATTTACAAGCTTATTAGACTTCAGCTACCTACCGCCTACATACGCCTCATCTTTAACTTTCTCTCCGGCCGTCTTACATACGTAGCCATCCGAAATTGCCTATCTCATCAAATCTTTTTACTCTCAGGAGTCCCTCAAGGTTCCGCTCTCTCACCTCTATTGTACATTCTGTTTGTAGCTGATATGCCACGCCTTCCAAATTTCGTTCATGCATTCCAGTATGCAGACGACACAGCTTTTCTCGCGCTAGGCACATCCATTCAACATATTAACGGCATCCTGCAAACCGCCATAGATAACTTTTGCCGCTGGTGTCGACACTGGAAACTTAAACTTAATGCTACAAAGACACAAGCCATCGTTTTCATCCCGAAGAAGAAAACGTCTGAAGTACGCAGAAATCGCCGTTGTCTCTCCTTACATGTTGACCATGTTCCGTTACAAGCTACCAGGACAGTAACCTATTTAGGCATCACTTTTGACAGTCACCTTACATGGATGCACCATTTTAAAACGATAACGACAAAGGCTTACAATAGACTAAACTTGCTTAAACGTCTCGTGGGAAGACTTGGGGTCTAACACCTTCTACTGTCTTAAACACCTACAAGGTTTTTCTGCGTCCTACCTTAACGTATGGCTTCACAGCCTGGATCGCTGCTTCTGACACATTCTAAAATAAACTACTTGTCCTTGAACGACACGCCTTCCGGATAGCTTTTCGTGTAGTATTGCCTAGCCCAACACGTGATCTCTATTCCCGTATCTCATTTCCAACGTTGCAATATTATCTTGAAACTCTCCGACTCTCCTACATCCGTAGCCGCTTTCAAGCACATCATCCCCTTCTCTTTGTAACGAGTCGCCTAGAGGACACCCCCCGGCTCGCGACTCAATGGACTCGTCCCATGTTGATGACGACTAACGAGAAGCAAGAGATTGTAAAAGAAATAGAAAATAAGGGAATATAAATACAATATGTTATAGTGTTTAAAACAAGTTAAATTTAACCTGTTTATATATATTTATTCTTTGTATTTTTTTTCAGTTAGTTTAAAAAAAACAAAAAGTAAAAAGGAAAGAGTACGAGTGCGCGAATATTAGAACTGATATGGAAATCATTCATATTTGCTAGCACGTCACGCGATGGTTCATAGCTTCGCGGTATGCGGTTGCCTTGGGCCCGCATACTCTCTTGTAGTTTTTCAGCCGGGACAGATCGTGAACTCTCTCGTAGTTTTCCAGTCAGGACGGATCGTGAATTCATGGTTGTAGTTTGTCAGCCAGCATGGATCGTTAACTCATGGTTATGTGTGTGGTGACGGTTGTGGAACGAAACGTGTACCAGTCTTTGCATGGTGTCGTTGTTTGTACCTGAGTTTAACTGTGAAGTTGAACTGGGGCAATGAATGTATTGGGAATAACGGCAAAAGGAGTGAAAAGTGTGGAAAAAGGTGCTTAATGATATGAAAATAATCACAGTTTCTCAGAAGCTAGTATTTCTGTTATGCTTCTTTTCTTATTTTAAGCAGAGAAATAATAGGAGTATTGGAGGCAGGAAGTGAGCGGGGGACCAAAGGAGGTCAACTTGTGCCCGTTTATATGTTACGAGTTTTTTCTAATAACCAGTGTAATCGTTTTGATTACTATAACCTTAGTTGTCTGGTTAGTTTGTGGAGTATTTTTGCCCCAAAGGAGGAATTCTGCATTTTTTTGTGGGACAAGAATCTGCGAAAAGAAAAGAAAAGAACTGAGAAACAATAGTTACTTGCTTTGGGTTTGTAATGCAGGAAGCTTTTCCCTTAATAAGCTCAACTGCTATTGCAAGTAACCGTTTGTACGCCAAAACTAAGTTTAGTTTGAATTTTTTGGCGAGAGTCTTTGAAAAAAAGGTTCTAGATAAGAGTGCCGTTTGACCAATATGTTTATTCGCTTCGAGTTTCATCTCGGTCAGCCAATGAAGCCAATTCCATTACTGTAACACCACGAGACAAGGTAATAAGAAGACGGAAAATTTGGGTGAGTGAAATTTTCGATTTAAGTAGTATATGGGTCACTTTGTGAACAATTCCTGTTTGGTTGTGGTTATGGTCGTTTCCGCTTTGGTTAGGACGCTATTTGCATTTGAATTAAATTGCCACAGTAGGGATCTGTTACATAATCTAGTTAAATCCTCACCAAATAGTAATTTAGAAATTGGTGGAATGATAATCCGGGAGTATTGATCCGAATAATTCTAAAGAATATTAAAAAGTTCAATATTTATTCCTTGTGGATATGTTTATGACTTTAAAGCGTAATTTTAACCCGTTAATACGTGCATGTTGCATTTACTATCGATGAATGATTTCCATTGAGATTCTATATCGAGCAATTAAGAGTAGAAAAAATTTCCTAAGAGCATTTAATTCTGTAGGTACATTGTGCGATATTTTGAACATCATAAGGATTAGTAATTGTGGAATTAAAATATTACGTAATTATCAAGTATTATTTTCAAGTTTATACAGTCACGGTCAATAAAAATAGGACTAGGTACAACTTTAGTAAAGAGTGTTGTAATTTGAATAGGAATTTAATTCTAAAGAATTTCATAAGATGAATTGTGGTATTTCTTGATGTCACCAATTAATAATTATTGTACAGTCGGTGACAAAAGTTATTGAATCATAGATTTTCTAGTTAACATTGAACTTTCACTTAATATTTACGAAAGAAATTCTTTGAATAATATATTTGAATTGAAAGCAGATTGTCGAGACTGATTTACTTCAGATTTATTTTATTATTATTAAATTTTCTATTACTTTTTGAAAAAATTACCTTTAGACTTTGTATTATATTCAAGTGAATTTAGATTCAAATTGAGATACCGAGATTGTTGTTAGGTATTGCGATTAAATTAATAGTCAATACACTTGAATCAAATTATAATTATATATATTTTTATTGGATCTCGTATATATTACTACGCGGGATATATATATATATATATATTTACATTTAATTTTTTTTAAATTTTACTTCTGTTGTTATTATTGCTTTGTGCATTTATATTAATCTAACGTATTAGTATATATGCACAACCAACGCTTTGAAATAAAGAATTTTATTGAAAATTTGAAATCTGTTTGTTCCATTATTTAAGATTATCTGTATATCCTATTTATTTTTGTTCTGTATTAACATATTCACAAGGAATATCAATCCGTCCAGTCTGACGCTGCGACTTTGGGTTTATGTGTCTGTTCGGCCAAGACTCTTCTTTCGGGTTTGCTACTCGAGTTTAAATCGATTGTTGAATTATATTTTTTTCTTAGTTGAGACTCTCGATTTGGATTCGTGTGGCGTGACTAGGAGGAAAGGGTCGTTTCATCTTTGAAACAATGCAATACTTAACATTACATACCACACCTTCACGATATGTACACACTCCCTTATCCCTTCTTTTCACACTATATCATTACACACTTCCATCCGATGATTCCTCCCTTTTGCTTATCAATGATTACATCACTCGTGTTCATCGTCCTCTCATATTCCCATCATTTCATGCACAGTGATTTCCTCTGTCTACTAACTTGGGTTCCCACCGTGTTTCATCATAGCCTAGAGTCCCCCTAGGCAAGAAGATAAAACGCATTCGTCTGCTAACATTACATCCTTTGTGTTGTCCTGTGCATCGCACCTCACTTCATCCTTCACTCCCATCAACAAATATTTACAGACTCATATATTAAGATATATATTTACTCTAGTTGTCTTAATTTCAAAATATGTCTCTTTTGACATGTTCTAGTTGTTTCATATTATGTTTCTTATGTATGTTTTTCCGTGACTATCCTATATATTTAAAACATCATTTTCATTATTTTTATTATTATTTTGTTTTCTGCAATTCATAGCAACTGCATGACTGTATGTATTAACATGTATCACTCTCTTTAATGTTTATCAATTGTGATCATTCATGCCAAATGTTAGAGAACGCAAAGTTCCTTAAGTCCAACAATTAAATGAATAAAGATATATTGCAGCACTTAGACCATCTATAGTCCTTGTAACGTAAGTCTTCCCACACCACTTCCCTAAAACAGGGCGTAACCCTGTAAAAGGTAGCTAGCCTTGGCTAGCATTGTAAAAAAAATTATAAAGTGTACAACTTGTCTGTTACCTATTCATCAGGCAGGTTTTCGTCCTGGATTTTCCATAAATGACCAGCTACTTCGTCTCTGCACAATAATTACTAACCAATATAACAAAAATTTACCATTATGTCTTATTCTCATGGATTTAGAGAAGGCGTTTGATAAGGTTTGGCATTATGGCCTCATTAAAAAACTGCAGTCGTTCAAACTTCCCGTGTGCTATCTCAGGTTAATATATTCTTTCATTTCGAATCGCATAGCTTATGTTACAGTTGGTACAGCACTCTCCTGGCCGATTTTTCCTCTAACTGGTGTACCACAAGGATCAGCTCTCAGTCCTTTATTATATATCCTTTATGTGTCCGATATTCCTTCTGTACCACTCAACTTCTTTGTTTTTCAATATGCTGATGACACAGCTTTTCTTGCACTCGGCAAAACTGTACATCAGCTTAACATTGCTTTGCAAGCAACACTCGATAATTTCGTCAAGTGGTGTAAGAAATGGTACTTAATGATAAACTCCGAGAAAACACAAGCTCTAGTATTTCTACCGCCTAAATATCGTTCCAAAGTCCATAGAAACCCAACTCTCTTACGCATAACTGTTGATGGTTACCCTGTACGCCCTTCCACCACTGCTACCTATCTAGGCGTGGTTTTCGATTCAAACCTCAGCTGGAATGCTCACTTGAAAAAACTAACGGACAAGGCGAATCTTAGATTATATCTTTTGCGACGCCTCACAGGAACAACTTGGGGACTTAAAGCCGATATTTTGCTTCATACTTACAAAGCATTCCTCCGTCCAATCCTTACTTTTGGGCATACCGCTTGGTGCAATGCTTGTGTTTCCTTTTATGAAAAGCTCAGCATACTGGAACGACATGCTATTCGACTGGCATATCGAATTAAACTTCCATATCTGACATGGCTCACGTATGAATATATAGACTTTCCTAAGATCACCGAGCATCTCGCACAACTTCGCCTTAGGTACATAACCTCTCGCATCCAAACAGGTCATCCGCTATTCTTGGATATACTTCACACCGACTCACTTACCGACGAAGCATATCGATACAAGCACTCCCCATTAAATATCTTCGTATCTATGTATGTGAACCACGAACATCTTCCTGCGGCTGAAAGGAAAATATATGAAGTATATGTCATTGATTATCATGATTTGTGTTCATGATTTCTGCACTTTGCCCATATATCATTACCTTGAACTCAACAGTGATACTCTAATCTCCATGCCAAAGAGAGGGCGTAACCCTCTATTGGCTGGGAGTAGGAACTTATTTTCTGCATGATGAAACTCAATTGATGAATAAAGATTTCACTATGTTACCCTATTCCCGTACCCTTAAAAAATTATAACGTGTGTTTTTTTTTATTATTTAACGGATGGTCAGTATATGTATTTTGATATTTAGTATAAAGTAGATTTGGTTTTCTAATGCACACACTCACAGAAAATGCGTAATACTTTGAGGGTGTTAGGAAAAAATACCATTGCGCTTAAGATTGCCACGTCGATTGAAATATCCAGGTTTCCAATAAATTTTACCGGCATAAATACTAAATTACTAATAATTAATCATTTGCTTCATGTATGTCTTATACGGACTAGAAGAAAAACGGGGTATAGCCAGATAGCTAAAATTTGATGGTCTCTTGAAGCAAGGGGGTCTACCTGGAGGCCCAGACCACCCAGTGCTCATGTGGGCCCCATGTATTTTATAAATATGCATTGTTACATGCTTTTCATGAATATACAATATTTGGCATAATTTGAATTCAATTTGTCTTCAAATCCTTATATATGCCTTCTCAGACCCTTGTCTCCAACCAAACACACATCTGAATGCTTCCCCTTAAATTACAGAGAAATTGGCGTCCGCGTCTGGGAGCTAAGGTTGTACTAGGCCGGTAAATTTCTGTCAAATTATACAACTTAAGTACAAATTGATGTTTATCTTATTTCTGTATGATGATTAACTATTTATTTCTTAATAATTTGATAATTGAAATAAGATAAAATAATAAGATATTTCTGAAAACAATTTTTACTTACAAAATTGTAACAATTACAGTAAAAAGTAGAAAAAAGTATATAAATCGTGAGTAAAAGTAAAGAAAATTACTTTAAAATATATATTTGGTCTAGGAATTAATTCGTGCGGGTGGACAAGAGATGGCGCAACGAACGGAGCGTCCCACAGTTCCGTGTATCCACACATGTGTTGCAAACCCCTGTCATCGCGTATCGTTCGTAGTATAGGGCAGTGGATTAAAGCGTCAACAACACCAGTTTGTAGTTAAGTGAACATGGCGCAATTTGTGCCTGATAAAGTGTTTTTGCGGGGTGTCCTGCTGCATTACCTTAACATGCAGAAAAGTGCGACTGAAAGTCATCGTATTTTGGTGGAAGTGTATGGTGACCATGCTCTAGCTGAGCGAACGTGTCAGAAGTCGTTTGCACGGTTTAGAAGTGGTGATTTCGGCTTGGCAGACCAAGAGCGAGCTGGACAGCCAAAAAAATTTCAAGACGAAGAATTGACAGCATTGCTCGAGCAGGATTCGTGTCAAACGCAGGAACAACTTGCAGCAGCATTAGGCGTTGATCAAACAACAGTCTCCAAACGCTTGAAAGCCATGGGAATGATTCAAAAGATGTCACATTGTGTTCCACATGAATTGAAAGACAGAGACGTTGAAAGACGAAAAACCATTTGCGAATTGCTGCTTCAACGACAGAGCAGAAAGGGGTTTCTGCATCGAACTATTACGGGTGATGAGAAGTGGATCCATTACGAGAACCCTAAAGGAAAAAAGGCCTGGGTGAAACCAGGTGAACCAGGTTCATCACAACCAAAACGAGATATTCACTGTGCAAAGGTTATGCTGTGCATATGGTGGGATATGAAAGGTGTGGTGTACTATGAGCTGCTGCAACCGGGTAAAACTATCAATGGAGAACGTTATCGACGACAATTAATGCGTTTGAAGCAAACTCTGGCCAGAACACGACCAGAATGGGAGAACAGACATGATAAACTTATTGTTCAACATGATAACGCTCGCCCACATGTCGCAAAACCGGTCAAAACCTATTTAGAAAATTTCGGATGGGAAGTTCCCACGGAATCCGTACATTGCCTGACAGATGGGCGAAAGTGGTGGTTAGCGATGGACAATATTTTTCTTAAGGTATTTATGTATTTTGTTACAAACACAAAATACATAAATACCTTAAGAAAAATTTTGTCCATTGCTAGCCACCACTTTCGCCTATCTGTCAGGCAATGTACGAATTCCGTGGCGAAAGAAGTCCTCATCCTTGGAAGCGATCCAGTCAGAGACCCATGTTTCGATATCTTCTGAAGAAGTAAACCGCTGTCCAATCAAATCGTTGTTCATGCAATCGAACAAGTAGTAGTCCGAAGCAGCAACGTCTGGTGAATACAGCGGGTGGGGTAAAACTCCCCATCCGACATTTTCTAAATAGGTTTTGACCGGTTTTGCGACATGTGGGCGAGCGTTATCATGTTGAACAATAAGTTTATCATGTCTGTTCTCCCATTCTGGTCGTGTTCTGGCCAGAGCTTTCTTCAAACGCATTAATTGTCGTCGATAACGTTCTCCATTCATAGTTTTACCCGGTTGCAGCAGCTCATAGTACACCACACCTTTCATATCCCACCATATGCACAGCATAACCTTTGCACAGTGAATATCTCGTTTTGGTTGTGATGGACCTGGTTCACCTGGTTTCACCCAGGCCTTTTTTCCTTTAGGGTTCTCGTAATGGATCCACTTCTCATCACCCGTAATAATTCGATGCAGAAACCCCTTTCTGCTCTGTCGTTGAAGCAGCAATTCGCAAATGATTTTTCGTCTTTCAACGTCTCTGTCTTTCAATTCATGTGGAACCCAATGTGACATCTTTTGAATCATTCCCATGGCTTTCAAGCGTTTGGAGACTGTTGTTTGATCAACGCCTAATGCTGCTGCAAGTTGTTCCTGCGTTTGACACAAATCCTGCTCGAGCAATGCTGTCAATTCTTCGTCTTGAAATTTTTTTGGCTGTCCAGCTCGCTCTTGGTCTGCCAAGCCGAAATCACCACTTCTAAACCGTGCAAACCACTTCTGACACTTTCGCTCAGCTAGAGCATGGTCACCATACACTTCCACCAAATTACGATGACTTTCAGTCACACTTTTCTGCATGTTAAAGTAATGCAGCAGGACACCCCGCAAAAACACTTTATCAGGCACAAATTGCGCCATGTTCACTTAACTACAAACTGGTGTTGTTGACGCTTTAATCCACTGCCCTATACTACGAACGATACGCGATGACAGGGGTTTGCAACACATGTGTGGATACACGGAACTGTGGGACGCTCCGTTCGTTGCGCCATCTCTTGTCCACCCGCACGAATTAATTCCTAGACCAAATATATAATTCATATTATATCAAATATTAAATTTTAGTATATTGAAGCGACGCAAATCCGCCTTCAACATTGGAGAAGGGGCACGGGTAAGACCGATCCAATAATCCTTTTTTTTAAGCGATGTTCAAAGTATTTATGAAGTGGAAAACAATGCTGTGGAGGATCAGGGAAGCAGAGTTGTCTTCTACATTGTGTGGCGGCAGATTTGAGACTTATTCTGGGGGGAACATCAATTTCATCTCACTTTGCTTTGTGACAATTTTACACAAATCATCATATTTCTCCCCAAAACACGTTTCAAATCGGATTATTAGTCTCACCAGTTCCAAGATTGGAAAGAACATGCCCCCTCATCCTCCCGGTATTCGCGCCAGCGGTATCTTGTTCTATAATACAGCTTGATATTGACATTATTTTATTCTTGGCTTATTGAATAATTTATAGATACGTATCCTAATACGCTACGTAATGCTATTATAATACATTATATTCTTTATTATTGCACTGTAAAAATCGTTATTTCAACGACATGTCTATGTGTTAACACGATTGTGTTAAAATATAACACAAACAAATGGTTAGAACAACTCACTCTCTATTTGGAGTTCTGAGTCAAATGCTAGTAGTTGAAATGACACACAGCCTGTGTGTTAAATTAACACAAGTGTAGAAACTTCGGTGTTGTTTTCTGCGTGACTGCCAAATGTGTTGGGCATCTAATTATAAAGGCTTATGAATTGAAGCCACAGACAAACACAGTAGAAAGAAATACTCAAATAAATCCAGATAATACTTAAAATTTCAAAATGCAAACCGCGCGATGTGTTTTCTACTGTTTTACATAATGTTTCTGAAGAAACCCTAACAGCACAAGATGTGCTAGGCATGTGCCATTTAGGTGTTCTAAATTCATCTCCCACATTTGATGCTCTTATTGCTTCTTTTTCTAAGCGATTGTGTACTAGAAGCAACAAACGCATCAGCTTTATTAGATGGCAACTGGCGCCGATCATTTGAAAGTTAATATGGAAGAACTATAAAATAAAGTAAATAGACAGTCGTCATTTTGTTATAAAAGTACATGGTGAGCAGATTTAATCTTATTCCGAACGGTTATCGTCGAATATACGCGGCTTAAAGGAGCACTCTGATTAGGCAAACTCAAAACACCTCAATAATTTATCCCTCTACAAGCGACATTTTCTTCATCGCCTCCGTGGTCGTCGAGCTCGTCGTCTCGAGCTCTTCACATCGTGAGTAGTGTTGGTCCCATTAGAGTGCCTGATATAGCTACTCATACGTTAGTTGAAAAGACTTGTGCTTCTTCCACAAGTTTGTGCTTTAGTGTGCTCGGTGAATTTCACCCTGTGTGTACAGTGTTTTGCAGTTTAATAGCTTGTAGTAGTATGGAATATAAGAAGGAGTTACAATTTCAATTAATATTTGACCGAAGATATACAAATGTAAAACCTAATGCTAGTCAAGTATATCAGTGGTTGGAAAATAAGTTTAATCGTATCTTCGACAACATTTGTGCGCTCCAGTTACATGCGGAATCATATAGCACATATATTAAGTTTAAAGATTTACAAGCCTATGAACATTTCGCAGCAACAGCTCCTTCGTCTGTAGAATTCACGCATGTGTCTGGGGAAACAAGCACAGTAAGTATCGTCCCCGCTGATGACCCCATTCGGTTGGTGCGTAAATACGACTTTCCTCTGGAATTACCATTATCATTCCTAGAAGATCATTTCAAAAGTTATGGTAAAGTGCGCAAAGTGGAACCACAATTATGGAGTGCCCCTTTTCCCCCTGACATAGACAGTGGCGTACGTATTGCTCATATGGAAATACATAAGCATATACCATTCCGTATCATAGTGCACGGTTGAAAGGTGAGTGTGTCTTATGAAGGGCAGCCTATTACTTGTTTCAGATGCCAGAGCAATTTTCACACGATTGCCACGTGTCCTTTGAAGAACGCAAAACCAACTACGGCCGCACCTGAACAGACGTCTCTACACATGACGGAGATTGGCAAAGTGCATCACTCTTTTCCCTCTTCTGGCTCGCTTTCGCTCTCTGTACCTGTCCCCTGGGATCCTGCTCAGAGTTCCTCAGGCTTTCCTTCATTGACTGATACCAACGAGTTTCCAGTGTTAGTACGAACCCCCCAAGTGAATTCATCTCTAACAAATAATGTCCTAGTTATGGAAGATTCTGAAGTGAAACTGCGACCCCCGCCTTTGCAGAATACGCCTGTGGATGTCATGGAACTTGACTCGACTCGTCCGTCGGAGCAGGAAGTGTTAACAGTTCCGTCTGGTTCTTCGTCTGAAGTGCAAGACAATAATGTCCCGTCTTCAGCTGAACATTACTGTTACTTCTGTGCAAGCTGATTTTTCTTCACAACAAAAAAGAAGGAAAGTTGCTCGAACGTCTACACGAAAGAAGGATCAGTGTGCCCTTGATGTTACACGAGGGATAGACCAAGCTGAGCCACGCGAATTACGATCACAACATCGGGCAATATCTGACTCAGAATTGCCCTGAGGCGTGGAGTGTTTACTCTTCGCTATTGACCTTCACACCTGCTTTCCAGGGCTTCGTCCACATTGTATGTTATGAGGTATTTGGCAGTGTTAGTTTTTGTGTTCGTACAGGAAAGTTCACTCGGTTTGTTTTCTATTCGTCTCAAAATGCGTCACTTTACTAGTGTTCATGGGAAACAATCCCTGACCCACTGTGTTCTTGATGCGCCAAAGAAGATACACTATCCCACCGGTACGATCAGTATGTGGGTGCTCCAGCTATCTGGAACTGTCTCACGTCCTTCTTAGGACGAATTTGTCGTCGACCTCCACACCAGTTCACAGTATCCTAGTTTTTGTATCCTATGTTTTGTTCCCGGATTTTCGTTATTTTCCACAGACCAAACACCACGCTGTGCTTTTTCTACTGGCGTGTACAATTGTGTATCTCCATCGCCATATGCCTTTGCTGGATGCTCGCACCTATTTGGATTTTTTAAAACGGACTCGCCGAAAGGTCTTTTCCCCCGAGTTGGACAGGCAGTATTTTAGTAGGTTTTTAGAAGTGGTGTTGCAGTAATCTCCTTCCTTCTCGTTACAAAAAAAAAAAAAACAAAAAAACTACAACTCATGATGTAGGTTTATCTTTTCGTTTTTATTTTTCATTTATTTATTTATTTATTTTTATTTTTCGTGATTATTGTTATACTTTACATTTTCCTTTTCTTGTATGTAAGACATATTGTATTACCCTAGGAGTCAGTCTGGTTCCTGTACACTTTTTGTATAAAGACAAGCACATGAACAATAAAACTAGTGGCCAAGTCGGAAGAGCACGCGGCTAGTAATTGAAAGGTTGGTGGTTCGTGCGACCCCGCTACTGGAATACATTTTTTTACCTGTTTAAAGTGTTTTTTTAGACTAAGCATAATGTAAACACATTACGCATAGTCCTATAGGCAATTTAACATATTTTGGGGAAGTAATTTTGGTGGCTAAGCAGTGGTGCATTAACGCTTACGGCACGGCTCAAAACCGGTTCTGTGTTAAAGGTGTAACACACCCCCTTTGTTAAACGCCAACACCGCGGGGTATGTGTTGATCTAACACCGCATAGTGGTAGTCACGCCGAAACCATTGCCCTGTGTTAAATTTAAGTTGAATTAACACAACGAATTTTTACTTTGTGACGCAAATTATCTGGTCGCACCTAGTGTAATGTTCGTTATATCACTAGAAATGTTTGAAATATCAAATTTGTAGCTGTAAATGAATATACGATCTTTTTGTCTATCCATCTACGTGATAAATGTAATACCTATCTAAGCAGTTTTACAATATAAAAACTTCTGGAAACAGTTAAATTTTCAACCCCGAGCAATATTGCTCCTATTTATAGAAAATCCGTCATATCATGCGCATAGTATTTGGCGATTTCATACTTTGGATTTGAATTGTCTCGTTCATTTCACTTGTATTATCGTTGTTGTAGAAGCCACCAAAGTTTGAAAATTTCTTACATATAGCGACTTTAGTGTGGGAAAAAATGTGATATTGAAAGTTTTCCTTTAGCATATAGATCTGTAATCTGAAGTAGTAGATTGGAGAAAGTATAGCTTTATATTAGGTTCTGCAAATGGTATTCATCTGGTAGTATCGAGGGTGCGGTGGCTCAGTGTATTAACCTCTCTTGATGGCTTCCTGGTCATTCCCAGGTCTCACTAAGTGGCCTTTGTGATGAATAAACATCGTGGGGTTTTAAGGGTACCTCGCTTCCCCCCACTTTCTTAATTTCACCAGTACATTCATTTTCATTCTCACCGTCTCCTTTAGCTTATATAACTCAACTGTGAGACATAAAAAAGGAATTGTTTATTTCATTTAACCTTTAAACTACGGAAGTAAATTCTTTAACCTTTAAACTACGGAGGTAATTTACTTTACCCTTTAAACTACATTTAAAGCGTTTTCGTAAGGGTTAACAAAGAAGTCCATTTCTTCACTCCTATTTATCAAAGACACATGAAAAAAAAAGTGTTACAAAATTTACTGTAGTACCATTTCGAAATCGAAATGTCCGTAGTTAAGACAAGAAACAGGGTATTTTGAAAACAAAATATCCGGTAGTTTATGAAAGGTTGTATTACAGAGTGTGTCAAAAAATTTTCTCTTTATTGATATTTGCACCAACCAAAATTTCAGTATTTTTATCTATTAGTTTAAAAATATTCACTCAGAGTATTTCAATATTTTTTAGTTTAACGTCCCACGTTCATGCCCTTTTACAGGTAAGGGAAGCGATTATTCAAGCAAGTGAATGACGGTGTAAGAATTTGTGAAATGAGAAAGTGGAAGGAAACTAAAGTACCAAGTGAACCCCATGAATATCATGTTTTCCACTTGGGTGCTTATCGAACCAGGGCCCCAGCCACCAGAAGAAAGCGCTCTACAGAGCATTTCAAGATAAGTGGTCCACCTTCTTTTTATATGTACGTATATCAATATATCGTACAGCCTGTGGAAGACATTTGTGGGAACATGACTTATAAAGTTTGATATTGTATCAAAATCGCTCCCTGGAATACTGACATTTCTGCCGTCTTAGGGTTAATTTCTTTAGTTACGTTTCTGCAAAAATGCCACCAGGTAGACCTTGGTTTTCTCTCTCTCCATTCCCTTTTGAGCAATGATAACTCAAAATTTCCATTTTTAGAGTTATAATACTCTTCCATCGGGTGTGCGATATATACATATAGTTTCTCAGCATTCTTGTGTTTCTTCCCATGTCCCTGTTGCATCAATTCTGTCCCAATACTTTACTTTCATAAGTCACTTGCCTCCTTTAATCCCTAAAAGGAAACATGGTGAAAATTCACTTAAATGAAAGTTATTTCTTTGGCTGCAGATTGGCAATACTGCGTTGACCTTTGTTCTCTATGCTATGTTCCTACCTTTGTAGTAGCTTTATGATCGTGACGCAAACCTGTTTATACCGCTTTACATTGTATATGTAATTGTTGGGTGAATTTTCACCCATGTTTGCTTTCAAGTGACATTTCCCAGTGAGTTATTTGTGGAGAACATCGGGTGTTATTTGCAAAACATGCACCCCTTAATTAAAACTTGTAGGTATTTCCTCACCAGCCTCATGGTAAACAGAAAATAAAGTTCTCTGCTGATAAGCATTAGCATTTTGCTACAAACTATGTTTTTTTTTTTTGTTTCTTTTTAAAACTTTTCTGCAGCTGCAACATTTAATATCTCAAAAATATAAGTATTGAACAAAAATATTTTGGATTTTCATGTTTAATTTTCTAGCATTTTTCTTGATTCTATGAAGTGAAAATATATTCTCAACTACTTCATAAATTCTCCAGCAAATACTTCAAAATATACAGTAGCAATGTTATATTTATGAGTCATCGGTCAAACAGAAGGACCTGAGCGGATTTCAAATTTAAAAAAAAGGAACAAGAAAAAGAAAAGAATGTTCTTTAGATTGATGTTTTGCATAGGCCTGTCTATCAGCGTCGAATATACGTAAGACGTGAGGAGGAAATATGTTCCCCGTGTCGGACTTTAATTTGCATTAAATTAACCAATTCATATTTCACTATTAGTTCGTTCATCATTATTAGGGATGCGCACGAGACAAGTCGAGACAGGATTTTCCTGACAAAATTCGAGTCGAGACACGGCTCTTCCAATAGCAAAATATACATTTTTCGAGTCGAGACATCACTTTTAAAGCACAGTTTTTGAGAAGAAACAGCCACAAATCTTGTCTCGTGCGCATCCCTAATCATTATCTGGAAAATCAAGCATGCGATTGTGCCAAGGAATGTGTACATATTGTTTAGGTTTAGAACATATTTAATATGTGATTCAGGCGCCAACTAGTAAAATTTGAGAAATCAAATAATTATATCTTTCTGTGTTACCAAATATTAGAATTTAAAATTATGCAATTAAGCTATATGACAGTTGCATTTTGTTAAGATATAAGAAACTAACAAATTTATGGTAGCTTTGAAAGTAAATTATTGCAATTTCTTCCATTTAAGACTACAAAATAACTAAAAAAGACCAAATAATTTAAAGCTTTTTTGTTCAATTTGTTAATTGAATTTGGTATCTGTAGTAAAAAGCTGGTCAATCAATGTTTTCAGACACCCTGTGTTCGTACATACTACAAAATATAGTCAAAGATAGTTGACATGTCTAGTGAAAGTATAATAAATGGTTTGGGAGCAAAATGAGTGGTCCAGTATGAATAGTGTTAGTAAGTGTTTTTGAATGATAAGTACATTATCGATTTTCACAGTTAGTTTTCACTAGATAAGGAAATTAGAATGCAGTTTAAAGCAGTTTGATATATGGAGCCGTTCAGGAGACAAAGTAAAAAATACTAAAATGTACAACACTGATTAATATATGAAATTCCGGGAACTTTTTGCAATTACACTTTTTCAAGATGTATTATTATAATGTTAAGGGAACAAAATAAATAAAAAAATGTTTTAAAGATTTCCACAAATATACCATTTCAAGCATTATATAAAATTCTACAATGTCTTTTCAAATATCTTCCGAAAGGTGTGAGATTTCAAATTACTCAAAACATCGTTATGATCTTTACGTCTTTTGAAAACCATGTAAGTAATTAGGTGTGATACTTACTTAAATACTTGTTCGACATAAAGTCTTTGGGGAAAAGGTGAAAATTAAAATTTCTTGTGACATTGTTTCTACATATTCGAGGTTTATTATTTTTTCCAAGTTTGTGATACTGTAGCGTCCTTAGTTTGCAACACTGATTGAGAAATATGATATTGTAAGTTTTTATCTTATATATAAATTTAAAATATGTAATAACCTGAGGTAGCACCATTTGAAAAATATGCAATGTTATGTCGAGTTTGCAATACTGTTAATCTTATGACATTTCAGAGTATTCCGAACAGTGTCCCAATATCGATATTTGCATGGTGAGAGATTTCAGTATATTCTGTGTATTAGTTTAAATGTTACAAGGGCGGTTCAAGATTAATGGTCAACCCTATATATATGGCCATGCATACTTTCTATGCTGACCCAGTTTACAAAAGTTATTGCCCAACCTGTAAGTCTTAAAATTTAGTTTAGGTATGTAAATTAACTACTAGGGTAACGAAAAAGTGGAAAAATTAAAGTTTCTATTTTAACAAAATAACCGACATTGAAAACGTACTAAAAACTAAAGAAAATAAAATTTTAAAAAATCAATATTAACTATATTTAACAAATGAGCTAAAAAGTAGAAAGTAATGAGTGCTAAGAAGTAGAAAATAATGAAAGCACTACAAGTAGAAAATAATGGAAGCCCTAAAAATTAGAAAATAATGAAAGCGCCAGAAGTATAAAATAATGAAGCGCTTAATAGTTGAAAATAATGAAATCGTCAAAAAGTAGAAAATAATACTAATACAGCACATAAAACCCAAAATAATTCATTAATATTCTCTATTAAAAAATTGAAATCTATGTTAAACCAAAGAAATTGATACATTTATAAAATTAGTTATGATGAGAGGTTTAAGAAGAGCTCATTTGTTTGGCTGGACACAAACTTCAATTCTTTTCTAGGTAATAGTAACGAATTATTTTCTGATTTTAAGCGTTTTATTACTATAATGTTCTACTTTTAAAGCATTTACTATGATCTGCTTTTTAGTTAACAATTATTTTCTAGTTATACGTATATTTCATACTTTTTATTTATTAATTTAACCTTTTCGTGATCACTGTTTTAATTTTCATAGATTGCTATGATTTATTTTCTTCAATTTTAATAGTTTCTTTGAGAACTAAACTTTTTAATTGATGTTTTGTTTTTTGAATTTTTAATATGCACCATTTGTCAGTCATTGTTCTTATCGTGACGGTGACAAACAGCCTCGGTGCTGACGTCCCTACTAACTTACGACAATCAATCAACAAACATAATACAACATTAGAGCATTGGACACTTTATGAAACATTTCCGGTAGAAATTTATAGCTGTATATGGATTAGTACATTTGTTCTATTCACTTCATAAGGATATTCCAGATTATCTGAGATAATTTTGCTTTTTTATGAGTCGTTCTTTTAAACTAAAATGTATAAATAAGAATACTTCTGCATTTTTTAAAAAAAAAATTATTAATTGATATCTCTTTCTTACATTATCTGTAAATTCCGATACAATATTGACCTTTTCCAATCAAAAAATAAATTTAAAAAATAAATACATAGCCTAATTTTATAAGTTGAATTTTCTTAAAAGATGTCTAATATTTACAAGTGTAAACCCTAAAATGTCACTTCCCGTAGTTAGTCCACATGTTCGTGGTATAACACTCGGTTCTTTTCTTCTAATTTATAACTAGAACCATGGAAACCCTGAAAGAAAACAACAAATACTTTAGAATATTTGAAACTACTTAGCGGTCAGTTTTACAAAAAAAAAAGTCTTTTTTTTTTTTTGCATTTTAAATCTACCGTAAATGTATATTTTCGCACCAAATTTGATTTTTATGTAGAGCTAAATTTGCATGTTTGTAGTAGCTTGAAAAGAAATTCCTTTCGCGTTAACCAAAATGATTTAGAGCACAGTTAAAAGTACATTAAGTGAGAAAAGAGTGAAATATGAACTAAAACATGTTTTTTTTTTTATAATTTTTTTTTGACATTTGTTATTGAATACAAATAAAGCGAAAGTACAATTTAATGAGGCGCTGAAATGGAACAGTAATGCTGAGGCCTCTGTCTGCGATAACACTGAAGACTGGCATGGGATTTGTTACAACTGTAAAACACATTAATTTGGTATTATGTGATCATACTACAAGTAAATACGTTTCAATGGAATACGAAGAGCCGCTTTGCGCAATCATTTATATTACTAGGAAATATTTCGAATTATTTCAAATTAGAACGTAAAATAATGCATATTCGAAATTATCCGGGTTGATCTATGGATGGACACACTGTTTTACAAATACATGTTGTTTTTTTTCGTAGAAGTAAAAATGTTTACAACTTTTTTTTTTACCTCTTTTTACAGGTAGTTAGCTTTTGTTTGGTAGAGTTTGAAAAACTCTGGAACACAAACAGCAACTCCACAGTCCTTGCACCATCAAGACGTTTCTTTTCTTCACAGTTTACCGGTATCCTTCTTCTTGTTCTCATTACACACTCTCAAATCTAAATAATGAATTTCACCTTCCGAGCCGGAAGCTAAACTGCGCTTTTCTGAAATCATTGATATTTCTTCTACATTTTACTTGCTTCAAACAATAGAACTTCTATAAAAATGAAATTGTTTTCGACTCAGAAAGTTGATCACAACAATGAACCTACATAATGTTGGTTTACTCTTCACAAGATGTTAGTTGAATAGTATTTTTTCAAGGGCTAAATCTCAGTAAGTGTTTAACACGATTGACAACCGACCGCAACTCACAATAAGTTACATAATGGCTATTACGTAAAAAACGAGTTAGACTCGGGCTTCGGCGTTTTGGAATAAACATACAAACCCGAGTCTGACTCAGTCTTAGGATCGAAAGTGTTTAAAACAATATGGAAGAAATAGGTTTATCGGAGGATTCAAGGTATTTTATGATTTATCAAACATAAAACACAAAAACGTATAATATAAGCAATCCGTATAAAACGTTTCCATGTAATAGTAAGATAGAAGATAGTGATGTTCGTCTCTCACAAGGAAACCGATTCAAGTGTGACATGAAATTGTGGATGAGTTTATGCGCAAACGAATGATTTTTGTGTACAATTAAAACTATTAGAGCGACAAACCCTCGATCTCAACTATTCCGGAGATATAGAGAAATAATGGGAAGGCTGGTGCTCCGAAATGTTTCTAATTTTTGAATATCTAGCGATAGTACAAGTAAAAGAGATTTTTAAAAATGAAGAATTCCTTCATCCACGAAGCTGTAGTAATACGTCGCCTTGGACATGAGGGTTACACTACCGAAGAGTTCATAAAATTTCTAGGGGAAGAAAGTTTTGGAGGGGGAAGACGAAAATACCAGAGTTCCATTGTTACCTAAAACAGGGATCAAGCTGTCTATGTATAGAATGAAAAACGTAAAATGGTGGTGGATCCGAACTTTCCGTTTATAATTTCTACAACTATTAACCGATCGGAACTGTATAAGGCGTACTGGTTTTCGTTTTCGTAAGTGTAAGAAACTATTTTCTTTATTTATTCACATTTTGCGCTATAATATATGTCACAGAACAACACACTGTCGTACTTACGTTTGCAACAATATATGTTTATTTTTCATATTATTTGATTTATAGCGCTTTTGCACAGAATACGACCTTACATTTTTTCACATAAAAACGTCTCCTTTGGCAATGTAATTAATATATTTTCATATCCCCTTTTCTCATTTTCTACGAACTAAAGACATGATATATTAGCAAGTAATATCACACAATTTTGTCTTTCGTGTCAATGGCGAATGTTATTCCTCATAGACCGTTCTTTTCTCAGATAAACGCTACGCCACTCATATCAACATTCAACACCACTTGTATTCGCTCTGGTGCATCTGCTTTTAACGTTTCAATGCATTCTTAAACATAATCACTCGCAAGAGAGGTGAAAATCCACAAAATATCAGAGCACTAGCTTTCTCCTTACTGCTCTATATCTCAGGAACGGCTGAGATCGAGGGTGTTTCACTTTAATGTGTTTAATGGTACACAAAAACACTTCGTTTGCGCATAAGCTCGTCCACTATTTCGTGTTACACTTGAATAGGTTTCCTTCTCAGTGGGAAACTATGGTAGGTTTCCAAACTATGTGAATTCATTTCTCAAACTTTAACAAGTACATATACAAATATTGATTGAAATAGAAGATTAAGATCAAAAGTGGATTTTGGTACTTGGACATTGAATTCATATCAAAAGGAGATTTATCGCTAATTCTTAGTGTTTTTATTCTGTAGACTAACATTAAAACTTTAAGTGGTAATTGATGTCTATTAATTCTAGTTGCAATAACAAGATTAAAATCAGTGATGAAAGCTATCCTTGGTACTACATCCATATCAAAAATCTGATTTCGATATCTATTTCCGTTTTACCCATATACGATCAGCGTTCCAATCGAATAAACTTAAATTTTCACCAATTCTCGTTTCAGCAGATAGGAGGAATTAAATCTGTGTCAAAAAACAGTTTTATGATTTCCTTTGCCCTTCCTGCTCTGTCTAAAATACTACTGAAACTGGAAATACTAGTAAATTCCTTCCCCTTTAGATTTTGGAAGTATTTTGTAGGTGGTGGTGTGTTCTGTTGAGATGCTGAATCGATTATTGAAACCCTCTTGTCGCAGTCTACACTATTACCACTTTAATTCTATGGTGTTCAATGGTAAAAGTGGAAACCGTAAATTTCTGCCACTTCTGATTTGAATATAGGACTAATCGAAGAATTGGAAGCTATTTTGGGGAAACAATCTATTGAAAAAAATGCTTCTCAATATGTTTTACTGCCTTTGGCCTATGGAAATCAATATTGGAATCGGAAGTGTCAGTAGATTTTAAGTACTTCCGTTTTCGGTAGATTGTTGCAGATTGTGATGTTCTCTTGATGGTTAGCTCTCTTGACATGTTGAACCAATTACGAAATAACGCTTGTTGATATCTATTTCCTTTATGTCCTATATCGATGAATGTTGAAATCTGAAATGGTTGATTTGGATTGGAGTAGGGGGCTAACGGAGCAGGTGGACCTATTCTTGGGATCCTGACTTCTTCGACCTATGTTCGACTGGCATACGTTCACTTTCGCTCGGATAGGTACGAATTTATAAACAAAAATTTCTAAAACTTCGAATCTTTTTGCCCAAATTCCCTAATTAGCAATACTGCGCAGGGGTCGGTTCTATTAATGTAAACAGGTATCCATCCGAGGTATCGACCGGACAAGTCTTAAGGAGACCTCTCTACAATTTAGGAAGCTACAGAAAATAATAATAATAAAAAGAAAATTCGAAATTCGAAAATTCTCGAACTTTTTACTTTGAGCGGAAATTTGAGAAAGAAGTTCAACACCCAGAAGAAAAAGAAACTAATATGGTAAATTATGGTCCAACCATCTTTGGCCAAATATATATATAACACAGGAATGGATTTAAAAAAGTGACACACCCGGATGTGCAACTTCGGCCATCTGGGTCAAAAAGGGATATTTACCCTCTCCGTCATAGAAATAAAAAATGTCAGAACAATTTGATGAATCGCATCAAACTTGGTCAGAACGTAGAGGGAATAAAACTAGGTTTCGAGCTCGTTGATGGAGGCGATATTCAAATCAAAAATAGTATAAATCAAAAATTTTCGGTTTGTATAGAGCAAAAGCGATAGTAGGTAGCATGTAGCAATTTTCTGCAATCGATTAATCGTCCCAAGAATACATTTAATCTCCATCCTTAGCGCTACACTAAAACCGGAAATGGTAGAAATGAACCATTTTTGATTTCTACACTTGCTACTATAGAGTAAAATGGCAACAAGTAGAGACAAATACATTTCTGTAATCATATAAGGGTCCCAAGAAACACTGTTCATCTCTATTCTTAAGTCCTTACTGAAACTGGAAGTGGCAGAAATCAAAAACATAAATTCTCAGTCTATGGGGGTCTCCGGTTCGATCACCGGCCAAGTAAATTTGTGGAGGACAACATTGTGTCCGTGAGTATTCTGGGGCTAGTCTCGTTCCCTCTCATTACACCAATTCTTATAACATCATGCACTTGCCTTAATCACTCGTCTCCCTTACTTTAACGGACATGTTAAACTGAAAGATTTCATTTCACAAATAATGTTTCTTCCAGACATGTTTTTGGGGGGCACTGCCTCCCGGAGCTCTGAGAGTGCCTCCCCTGGAGGAGACCAAAATAATATGTCTATAATATAATAATAAATAGAATAGTACCAGCAATGCCCCCTCCGGAACACTTTTTCTGAAAGGACGGCTGTATCTGGATGTAACAACGGCCCTTGTCCTGTATTGAAATAATATAATTGTAACTACAAATTTTTCAGTTGCAATTAAACAGTCACAATAGCTTTAAAATATCATCACAAATTGGCTGCACGATAGCGACATCTATTAGCGACAATCAGGCAAACGATAATTAAGTATTGATATTTATTTGCATGGGTGCTTACTTTTAAGAATTTGTGGGACGGAATTTGTGGCCACGAAATTGTTCATTGAGGCGTTTAACCTTTACAAACAAGATAGCTTCATAAACAATTCCATTGAATGCAAAAATACAAAAATACACAGATACAAGAGTTAGGCGCACCCGCTTTTCTGGGGAAATTCTCCTTTGTTCGTCCCAGCAAATTTAATAGGAGTTCCTGTCATGTAACAGCGAATATATCACAAATCATTCAGGTAGTATGAATAACAGTTAATTACAGGGTAGGTACGACTCGAAACCTGTGTAGGAAATAGACTTTCCAATTAAATGCTGACAACAACGACGTGTGAGCATCCATACCATTCAGAACTGTCCCCTTCTTACGGGATAGAGAAGCAAGCATCCAGCGAAAGTACCTCTGCTCAATGGTCATAATGATGTCCAACGACGCTGGCAAAGAAATGCTGTCATTGGACCGTCAAAATATGGGCAGAAGTTGCGTCAGGTGAGTTTAGGTAGCCCTATGAAGTTGGTATACGGCGATGACCAGGTATGAGTGCGTCGTCAGCCTTAAAAGACAATGAACCCCTCTTGCCAGCATGATACAGTTCGAATTGGTGGTGGTAGTATCCTCGATGAGGTTTGTTCACGAAACGAGAACTCTGATATATCTCTCATCAGCGAGTGTTATAGCAACCGCGTGGCAAATTAACTTAGGGTAACCGAGGAACAGTTTCTATGTTTGATTTTACTTCTCTATTGAAACTAGAAGTTATAGATCTACTGTACTTCTAATATCAGTATAAACTTTGCATAGTTTGGAAGTACTGTACTTTCATGTAGGGGTCTACTGTATATTAGATTTGTTTGAAGATGGCTATAATGCTAGAACTAATTTCATTGTTTTACCAACAAGAGATAAGTAAAGCTAAGTTATTACAGTTAACCTCTTTGATCCAGCGTTGTTGCAGACATTGATAAATAACACAGTATTTATAGTAATAAATCAATTCTCTTTCTTGACCGTAGCCCATGCTCTGTAGCTCTAATGCTTCTTTCTTTCTTGTTTCTGTCTTGGCTTTCCTCGGCCGCATTGTCGTTTTGTATATCAATGACGTAACTGCATAGAAAAATGTATTTTCTCTTTATGTGAATCATATGTGTCCGTTACATTAGTTTTTAAGCAACAAATAAGCGTTATGCTTTATTAATTACAGCTTTCTAACTTTTAGAGAAATACACGTGTATGCATTATTAGTCATTCTCATTAGTCATTATAGTCATTATATGATATTATTAATTATCATTATGTAAATGGCTTGAATTCATTACTAAAAAAATCACCGAAACAAAAACTGTAAATCCTTATACATTGAACCTTAATCATACTGGTTTATTACGGAAGCGTTGTAGTTTTACACTTTCTTGCACACAAACGAATTAAGCAAATAATTATAATTAAAATGAATAAAGACAATTGTTAACAGATATTGGTTAGGTATGACTCAAAAAATCTTGATATGGTCACTTTTCAAGGTTTAGGTTATGTATAAATTATGTTCTCTAGGTAGTGTATCCATAAGTTGAATCGTCAACAGAAACACGATCACTTGTAGCACCATGTTTACTAAAGTAAGTATAATTATTGAAGTATGTTGCAATAGTTTCTTTATATCAATTTTGCTCAGTGCAAATTTAATATTTATATACATTCCAGTACAAAACTAAAATTTTACAAGGGAATATAAAAGCATATGACAACAGTAATATATTCTGCTTTTATTTATTTATTTGCTTTCAAATTGATAAATTTTTGAAGATATATTAAAAAAAAATATCAGTACAAAGTGTTACTTCAAGTTTTCCTTCCTTGTTTACTAGTGCATTGCCTTGATTGAACATTGTACATTGAACTTTATAATTTAACATAAATTTGTACAAACATCGAAAATCAAAGTGCTACAACAATATTGTGAAATTCAACGAAAGGTACATCTGGTAAATATGGGCATATTTTGTGTAGAGAAGTAAGGCGAAAATTGATCAAAAGAAAAATTGAGCAAGTACTTATTCTGAATTGAACTTCACATTTTACAACATATTTCTGTGCAGAAATAAATTGCACTTCATATTATTTTATTACCTAAACAAGAAATAAAATTGTTAAAAATTTACTACTTAACAAAAATATAAGCGAGCTTTGCAAACAATTTGCTCTAATGTCTTTTATGTAATATGTTGGAAAACATCTTCGTGTGGGTATGCCATTACAAAGACAAGTATACTATTAGAACTACACCTTCTTCGCACGAGGAGAATAAAGCCAATTAAATATAAAAATACAAATTTGAATATTGTAGAAATAGCTTCTGTCCACTTTTATAAAGCACGATTTTCAAAAATGTTCAAACAGTTATATGATCACTTTTCATTAAGCAAATTTTACAAGACATAAGAAAACCCTTAAGTTCAGCACTATCTGAAAAAAACGAAACGGAAATTTGAATGTTATAGAAATCTCTCCTTGATTTTAGGAGCTTAGCAGAATTTCCTAACACTGAAACACGTATTATATCATTTCTAATTCAAGTTTTCAAATAAATTACGAATTCATTAAAATAATTCCAATTTCACATCTCTAACTTCAGTAAATCACGCCACTAAATATTTTCTGAATAAATAATCGGGTGAAATTTGAATGTTAAAGAAATCGTCTCTTTTTCCTGCTTTAACAGCGGAATTTTTGAAAAATACTGAAAGACATATTAAGATTTTTTTATGGGGAGTTATTAAGTTTTATCTCCTAACTTCTGAAATTAGTAAAGTACTCTAAACTTGACTAGAACAGAAGTTAACACTCTTAGAATACGTGTTAGAGAGAGATTCCTTTGTTTACCTTATATTTATGTTAATAACCTTTGTTAACCATATGTATATTTACTCCAAGAGGAGGTTTATGTTGTTCATGTGAAGAGTAACCTGTATTATTATTATTATTATTATTATTATTATTATTATTATTATTATTATTATTATTATTATTATTATTATTATTATTATTATTATTTCTCTAACTAATAAGAGAATAATAACCTAGTATTACTTTGTACTGTAGTACACAAAGTAACCATAATTTCTTAATAATATAATGTGTGCATTTTTCTCAAGTACATTAAAGTAAATGGGTCTTTTACTCTCTTTCTTGTAGGTATTCGTATTCCTCGCCCTGATTGTTTGTGTTGCTTTGGCTGTTCCTATGCCAATGCCTTATCCTCAAAGAATTCCTCTGCAACAACAACAGAGAGGAGAGAATATGCAGACAGCTAACATGATGTGGGGTAAGTTATATATTTATGTTCATTATTTAGTGCATTTTCGTAAGATTGATTTCTGAATTTAGCATTCCTTTCAACAGTGAGGCTATGTGAGATGTGTACCTACTGATTAACATGGAAACCGAACAATATGAGCTCCCGCCAGGCTCACAGTTTCCCAAAGAAGCTCGCATTTTCATCGTAGCGGAATTACTCATTCTAAAGCCATGTGTATTCAATATTGTTCTTTCTGCTAGAACCTTGCTTTGATTATTGACTTCCGCCACAGTAAAGGAATACGTTCTAAACTTGAATGTACTTTGTCAGATTCCTAGCGGTTAGCGTAGTCCTACGCGCCTTTAGCGTCGGAGACCCGGGTTCGATTCCCGGTGGGAGCTGATGTGGTCCGGATTCCACATTAATCAGTAGGTCTCATCTGATATAGCGAAGCTACTAAAAGAGAGGTTAAACTCAAAATCACCTCAACTTAATCAGGTTATAACTTTCATAAAGCTAATTACGAACAGTTATATAGAGAAAATTGGAAACACTGGCTATGAGTTCTACGGTCGACGAAGCTGTTGATGTTCTCTATAGCTTAATGAATGATGCTTTTGATAAGCATATACCAAGGTCATCAAAAGAAAAAGAAAAGAAAAGAAAAGAAAAAGAAAACTAAAAAAAAGAATCACAAATATCTGTTTGTTTCATTCTGAAAACAATGAAATTAATAAAAAGTTAAGATTATCAAAGAAGAAAATGGATAGATGGGGGATAGAGGACATTTCCTATTATTTAAACAAATAAAAGCTAAGTCCTCAAACCAGAAATGAGACTTTTATGATAGATACATAGATGAATGCTAATTCAGTATTTTTGTAAATCTAAATTTCTTTTGGTTTTACGTTTAAAAAAAAAAAAAAAAACTGAATTCCGATAGAAGTTCTCTAACATACGAAGAACGTCTGTTGAATTTCGAAATAGATATTGCAAATACATGTATATGTAACCAGGGTCGGATCCAGGATTTTCTGAGGGGGTGCACCGTAACTACCAAAATATGCAGTCTCATTGAAACTCTTTAAAGCGACGTATGGCAATATTCTCTACACCTGATGCGTAGAACGGGAGGGAAGTATTTTAAAGAGGGTTGCAAGTAATATGCAGAAAAAAAAATGTTGTCTCTTCCTGGCTTCTGTTTTCTTCCCTACTTGACAAAAGTTATATTACCTTGCTTGTTAAATCCTTTTCCTTCGATTTTCAGAAAATCGACTTAAACTATTGTATTTGCAAAACCCCTCTTTCTTTCAAGCCCTAAACGGAAATATGACGACAGAAGCTTTCGGAAAGTGTTGTTATTTTCAGTTAGCTTCTCATTTTATATATGTATAATCTTATTTACAACGAAGAGGAAGGGGGGTACGCGTGCACTGGTGCACGCACCCTAAACCCGGAATTGTATATAACAGTTGCAACTCTCGTATAACAAATGTGAGTACGATCTTGAGCCTTCATCGCATCATGGTAATTCTGGTGTACATAATCAGTTTGCGAACACTCATGATGAAGTGGAAGAAACCACAGATGCTATCGACAGGAAGAGGTCTCTAATATCTCCAGTACCTGATAACATCTCACCATATGCCATCAAGGGTTGCTATCAATTACCTAAATATCCATTACAGGCGATATTTAATAGGTCATTAGCCCGATTTCACTTTCCAACAAGATGGAAAGTTGCTGACATTTGTTCAGTTCCCCAAAATTGATATAAAAAAACTACAAACCAGTATTAATCATCTCTGCTATCGACAATATATTTGAAATTGTTATTCACAAAAATATAATATATCCTTACTTGTGAAAATTTAATTCATGAAATTGCTTATGATAGTATTACTACTATTGGTTTGCATATTAACTCCCAAGGGCTGGGTGGCTCAGTGATAGAGTTCCTATCTCTGGTGTGTGGGATACATTGTTCGATCCACGGCTAAGTAAGTTTGTGGTGGACAACATCGTGTCCTTAGGTTTTCTAAGAAACTTTCCTTTATCTCCCACATTCTCATCCTACCAATCTTTCCATTATCATCCAATTGTTTTCATCATCCGTTTTCTTTAGCCCAAAGCGCGTGATTTTCATTGTAAACCTAAATCTTCTAATTAAGTTAGTTCCACATTGTCGTAAACTTGCTTAGAAAACGTCTTCCAATGGACGTCTGCTATGCGAAATACTCAGTAATAACAATTGTAGTTTTTACACTTAAAACATTCCACCGACTGAAGATGTACAGCACATTTTAGATTGTGCTGAGGTTCCAATAGAATCATGTTGTATGCAAAATGACTGGCATATCCACTCATAGGACACTCCACTTATCCACTAACTATCCACTCATAAGACAAGATATTTCTGAACATTGATAATGTGTTTTAATAATCTTTAATTTTTCCTTGTTGTCTACGAGGGTACTACAGTTTTCCTTCGTATCTCTCGATTTCACTTAATTATTTGGTGAAATGCTTGAATTTGTAAACAAATAAAATAAACTCTTGGCCATTCTACATAAAGTAAATACAGAAAAGTTACAAGACAATACAGATTTTTAAAAATATGGTCTTTAAGTTGACATGGAGTTTGCAAACGCACCGTCATAATTCAGCTCAGAACAACAACAAAAAAATTAATAAAATGAAAATAATAGGACTTCCTCAGAAGGAATACTTCAGAAACAAACTTACAATAACATTCGTTAAATTGTAAAGTATTGCAAATAGGGCCGGGGCTACGCAATTTGCCTCCCCTTGCAATGCCATTATTGTCCGCCTCTTTCTCCAGCATGAACAAATCTTATAATCCACGATTTTAAGCATGCTACCCTATCATGAACAACGAAAGGGAGGGGCAGAGTACTCGCACTCACAAGTAACACTTCACATCGTTGCTGCCGGTCTGACGCTAAACTATACATTTTCGGAAAGCACTAGTCCTAAATAGGATAACTACACAGTGCGACGGTCAGACGTTGCCGCGTTCAGGACTTATGGAGCGTCAAACATTAACATGGGGTTTATGAGAGTTACAGGAAACGAAGAAGAACACAAGGTTTGTGACGTTTGAATCGACGTTGTCTGATTGAGCACTTGTTTGCGTAAGTTAAAGGGTACAATCAATGTGCAAATCGTCGAACAGAGCATGAGAGATGCAAAGAGTGCGCTCACAGTGTGCACACTTGACGAACGGTAGTTCGCCGCACGTGAAGCACACGTCACCTTCGTCGAGGGAGTCAAAGCAGTACTCGTGCGGAGAGATCCACAATCCCGGCTCCTCGTCCAGATAGCCAGCCTTGTGGAAAGCGTACCGGATCAGGTTCTTGAATCGGGGTGCGCTGAACTGGTAGAGTGAAAACGACTGTAGTGCCAGGAATCGATCGCGATGCCAGATATCCATGACACTGTCCATGGCCAGTGTGTCGGTCACAAAGCGTACAAAGGACTTGTACTGACGGAAGAAATGCACATCTAAAGGCTGAATCTTTCCAGTGCAACCACCAGGAATCAGTCTCTTGTGCAACGCAACGTCGGCAGGCTTCAGTGCGTTCGATAGATTGTCGTCCTTGTTCAGAGTCCACGAGTCCAATAGCAAAACGATCTTCTTCCGATCATCAGGCATGCTTGGCCAGAACACTTGCTCGTAGAAGTCCTTAAGGTCGTCCCTGTTCATGTTGGACGTTTTGCCAGCAAATGATTTGATGTTCGGTGGATCTGCAGGCTTGTTTCCCGGAAACTTTCCACTTGGTTCCGACACCAGTACATACATCGGCCGCAGAATCTCTCCGGCCATGGTGATCACGGGCATGATCATGTAGCTGTGGGTTGTTGCGCTCATGGATCCCACAACCGCTCGCACGACTGTTGTTCCTTTGGTACGGAGAGTGCGAGTACTCTGCAACAACTTCTTGAAGCTACTCTGATCTGCATTGGCAACCTGCGTTGGTGGGATGCTTTCGCTTGCAATGAGCTCGCGAGTCGCTAATACGAAAGCATCAGCCTGCTGCTGCAAGTCCAACTCTTTCAGTTGCCAGGTCCTGCCGACCCTGTGGGTGATTGCACGGTCCACGATGTTGTTGCGCTTCTTGAATCTGTACACCCACGACGGTGATGCCTTGAACTTGAGACTCTTGTTAGGGTCCAGTTCATTAGCTGTTTGCCTAGCCCAAATTCGCAACGTTCGATCGTGAATGATAGCAGTGTGCTGTTTCTCCGCGAACATGCCCCGAACTGCCTCATTGATCTCTGCCATCAGCGTCTTCTTGTCATCTTTGCCTTGTGTTGCCCCAAAGTGACGTAGCACGCCAATGTTCCGAATATACCTGAACTGATTCTGCAGAGTCGAGTGGGTAGCACGACCGGTCTTTGTGTTCCAAGGCCTACCTGTTTTTGGATTTACCGTCCAGTAGGCATAGGCTTTTGCCTTGTACTCGCGCCACTGCTCTGGTGTCATTTTGGAGTCTTCTGGAGGCTGATCCTGGAACTTCGGCTTCTTCACAGGAGAGGGCAGGTATTCTGACGCTGATGAGCCAGATGCGGAAGACGTATGAGACTGCTGCGATGACGAAGGCATCTCTGCATCCTCCTGCTCTTGGTCTTCCTCGTCTCCAAAATCCATGTCTCCGTCCCCCTGGTCACCATCACTGTCACCGAAGCCGAGCGTACGAATCTCTTCAACGACTTCCATCCCGCTGGTCAAAAGAGACTTGATGTGTGCCACCATCCTTTGCTCTTCCAAATTTGGATTGCGCTCATTTGTCCCGATCTCGGCCACCAGAGCCCAAACGACCACTTTCGGATCCATCTTACAACGCATACCTAAAAAACACAAAAACAACACAAATGTTAGCACAGAGTACAAATGCAAGACGAATTAGCATGAAATAATACGACTGCTACAACACAAATGTTAGCACAGAGTTCAAATGCAAGACGAATTAGCATGAAATAATACGACTGCTATGGTTACTCTCATAAACCCCATGTTAATGTTTGACGCTCCATAAGTCCTGAACGCGGCAACGTCTGACCGTCGCACTGTGTAGTTATCCTATTTAGGACTAGTGCTTTCCGAAAATGTATAGTTTAGCGTCAGACCGGCAGCAACGATGTGAAGTGTTACTTGTCAGAAAGATCTAAACACTACAAATACAATCTTATTGCGTCTGTTGTTTGTTTAAATAATAATTTATTAATTAATGATAGTGAAAGATAAAGCAAACGCACGTGCAGAGGAAAATGGTAATTCTTTTTTTTCTTTTATAGAATCCAATATCGGGCTTCAATCTCAATACATCAGTTTGCAATTTCTGTGCAACTATCTCTTTTATCTTTATTTTTTGGTTTTCCTTCTACGTGTGTTAGAAAACTTTTTTTTTTAAAAGAAAAACTTGTTTTTACCTTCAATAATAAGGAACTTGTTTCTGAGCCTAGTTTTCGTATCAAAACTATGATAACAAACTAAATAGAACAGGTGTTCGCTACTGTTCGAGAATTGACTTCTTTTATTTGACAACAATCAAGCAATTCATCCTGCTGGGATTTGTTTGACCACTTGATTTAACAGTGGCCTTATCTAATGCGACGTAAACAGAATTTATGAATGTACTATTCAAATAGAAGGCCAGCTCAGTAAATTTAACTACATCATCATGAAGTCTGTTTCTAACAAGAAATATTTATTTTAAATAATATAGTATGATATATTTAGCCGCCCTTTGCAAAAGCATGTATTGCACATATAGTAAAGTTGTCCCTGATTGCAAACTGTAAGACGGCAAACCACACTAACTGTGAGAGAAAAAATATGTAGTGTTCTGAAGCAGTATTTTAAAGGAAACTACACTATTAAAATAATTACTAGAACTAATAATTATAATTGTAAAGCATGGGGAAATGTTTGCATATCATTTTCTGAATACCAGACGATAATGGTAAACGAAAGACATAATATTAAAAGGTAATATTTCTGTAAAAAGTACATTTTCCTTAGTAGATGTTTCATTTTACAAATAATTTCAAATTAACCAAATTATATTCAAATGGAATTTAAATTTACATTTATGTCTAATTTAAACCAATTTTGTTCATTTTTGAAATGCATTTTTTTTCTCACTGTTACACACATTGCTATTCAAAAAGTCCATTTTACTTTACAATTAATTTGTATTATTATTTGGTTAACACTGAAGTTCAATAACATTAACTTTTTATTTATTATTTATTTATTTATTTTTGCTTTTAAGGATTCCCGTGGTTCTGGGGCTAAATAACAAGATGATGTAATAACACTGTTCCGAGAATTGATCCAAAACGAAACTATCAACTTACTTCACCTACAAATTATATGAAGTTTTGGTCCATGTATTTATAGAAGTAATATCACAATTGAAATTTGAGACTATATTGGTTAAAAATTATAGTATATTATTACCTTTACAAACCTTTGTAAAAGATAGATAAGCAAATAAAAATGTGTTACATCACAATACTTTGACATTTTTGTGTTACAGTAAATTTACATCCTTCATGGTATTATTTTGTGTGTCTGTGTGATAATAGTATATCTTTATTGGACATAAGACGATTAAAGTGGCTCAGCGGTAGAGTGCTTATCTCTGGACCAAAGGTTCCTATTTTTATCCCTGGTGATATGAGCTTATGAAGAACGATATCATGTCCGCAGGTTTTATCGCGGCAGGGGCGGATCCAGGCTAAATGTTTGGAAGGGGGCGATCGTTCGAAACACTATTGCTTCCTCTATACTCCCGGACATTGCATCATCCGATTATAACCTGTTCCATTCCTTGGAGAATCTTCTTCCAGAGCGCCAGTTCAAATCCCTAGTAGAGGTGCAAAATGTACTTCATACCTTCTTCGCCTCACGGCCCACCAATTTCTACCATGATGGAATCCATGGCCTCCAGAACGTTGGCAGAAGGTCGTCGATGCTGCTGAGGACCTCCAAGTTTACGTTCATTTTCTCCTTGATTTATCTGAATCCGTAAATTTAAGTGTAGATCCATACTATGTGCCAGTCCAGTTTGTGGAACAAAAGGTTGCTGAGATTTACATAAGAAATATCTAATATTACTTCAAAAGAATGATGTATAACTAATGAAAATATCTTAAAGGGAATCTTAACTATAATAATATTGAAAAACGTAATATAAAGTATATCGTTTTAACCTCGTAATAGTCCATGAGCAAGCTATGATTAAGTGAATTGGTATGTGAATACAATGTTAAGTCACGATACGTAACAATAAGAATATTGGAAAGCTGTCCAATAGATGTGGCAACTAGTAACATGATGAAGACAACGTGTTTCCAGTACTTTCGTTTATGCGGAAACCCACTGTCGCCAACGAGACTGCTTCTTACGAACGTACCCTTCGGTGCAGCGGGAATCATCAGTTTTGCACTGCCTTTACGTGGGTTAGACACAATTCTTGCTTTTAATTTCCACCTAACGCAGGTTGGTTGGTGCTTTTCATTCTACTGTCATTTCTATAGCATATATACGAACGCTGAATTTCTATATTTACCTGTTAAGGCCACACAAAATGAATCTGCATCAATAAATGCAACTCCCATATAAGAAATCACTTACAAGCTCTTAGAAGTTGATTTTGTGTTGAAAGAAAAATCATAATTTATGAATTTATGTTAGGCTCTTAAACTGAACTTTTACAACGCTGGATTCAGCATGCTAGAATTACTATAAAACCAATTAAAGCTTACCCAAACGATGCACTTTTTACCAATAACATGAACGTTAGTGGTGAGCGTCCTACAAACCCAGTGTGTGGTTTAAGGGTTAAAGGAAAAGTGATTAAACGGGTTGGAATACCTCATTAGATCATAGAGAATATCCGGCAAATCAAAAGATGGCAATGATGAGAAATAAATGAAATGGTAGAAGGAAACGGGAAAACCCCGAGAAAACCCACTGACACGGTGTTTCTCCTCCATAGAGTTCACTTGGTGCGAGCTGGGGTCAGTACGCGTCTTTGGCGTGGGATACTCGAATTCAATTCCCGGTGGGAGCTCATGAGTTTGCATTTCACGCTAATCAGTAGGTCCCGGCTCATATAGCCTCGCGCTAAAACAGACGTTAAACTCAAAATCAACTCAACTCTAGTTAGCTGGGATTTAATCAAGAACCCCAAACACCAGAGGTGAACGCTTTACTACTGAGCCACTGCGGCTCTAAGTGTTTACTTTAATGTTCAACATAAGACTAGTCTCTATCTTACTCTAAAAAGGAGAGAGAGAGGAAGAAAGAAAGGAAAGAATGCCAAATACCTTTCTAAGAAGAAATTTTGAAACACTCTAAAATATATTTCATTATAAAAGGTATTTCCTGATATTCGTTAATTCTTTTAATATGCGACTGACTCATGGACTTTAGTATGAGATAAGTGCAAAGAAACAAACACTGACAATAAATATTAAAAATCGATGTTCTTGGGCTTGGTAAAATGAAATGAAATATTCAGTTTAAGGTCACTCAATTCTGCACCGAGGCTAAAGGAGATAGTGATGATGAGAAATGAATGAAATGGTGGAATGAAAAGAGTGGGAGGAAACAGAGAAACCCCGAGGAAACCCACCACACGGCGTTTCTCCACCACAAAGTCCACTTAGCATAAGCTGCGATCGAACCATAGATATCACGCACCAGAGGTGAATTCTCCTCCACTGAGCCATTGCGGCCCCGCTTGGGCTTCGTCTTCCATATCCAATGTTTCTTCTGGCCTTGCATAAACAACTACTAGTTTTGTTCTAAATCCAGACTCCATATTGGGGTAAATATTAATATTACAGTCGATTGGCAAAATGAATCTTCCATATTTAAAAATTAAAGTACACACAAGTACAAAAATAAGCACTTACCATAAAAACACCAGCTGCAAGTGTTCAAAGTAGATTTATGGTTTCTGCAAAATCAATTTAAAATTGCAGGGGCCGCGGTGGCTCAGTGGTAGAGCGTTCACCTCTGGTGCTTGGGGTCCCGGGTTCGATCCCAGCCCCCGCCAAGTAAATTTTGAGGTGGACAAACAACGTGTGCTTGGGTTTTCCCGGGGTTCTCCCGTTTCCTCCCACTTTCTTCATTACACCATTTCATTCATATCTCACCATCACCGTCTCCTTTAGCCTAACCGGCATAACCGTGAGACCTAAAACTCATAGATTTCATTTCATTTTCAATTTAAAATTGCCATTTTTAATTAGGCAGTTAATGAAAAACAGCAACTTTCGACTCCAGCCGAGTTTAACTCAACCTAAACTCAATTGACCAAAGTGATCTGACCCGACAGGAACTGACCCGAGCTGAGCCGACTGACACGACCTGACAACCCGACTGAGTGACCTGAATCGGCAACCCGACCCCAGCTGACCCGAGTGATCCGACTCGACAACACGACCCGAGCAGACCCGACCCAACTTGTATGAGAGCACTAGTTCTGAAATCCATAAGTGGAAGACAAGCCATAAAAGCAAACGTTTGAAGAGTTCAACCTTTGACAAGTATTCTCCAGTACATTGTATTGTTTCACAAATCGGAACAGAATTTGCGTTCATTACTAGTCATGACATATCACAAACATTCATCATCAAAGAACAGAGTGGATCAATAGTGGAGCTATCACCTCTAGTGTAAGGGGTACCTAGTTCGACTTCAAGCCATATGAATTTGTGATTGACAACATCGTGTTCATGCGTTTTCTCGCGAATCAGACGTTTCCTCCCACATGACCATTCCACCGACTATTTATAATCATTCACTCTCATTAATCATCCGTCTCCCTTTGCTTACAGGACATATTCGTGGAACAAAAAACTAGAAATTTCATTTTATTTTATTCAGTAATAAGCTACTGTAACTAGTTTGTTATCAGTACTGTGAGACCACATCTGTTTATTTGTTGGTCTAAATGTTAACTCATGTGCTCCAAACACTTCAGTCAATTTTTGTAAATGTTCTAATGGGCATGGACTAATATAAAATATTTACAAAATGTTCCATGGGCTAAAGAAAAGACAGTAAGCGCGAAAATATTATGTTGAAATAGTATTGCTATTGTTTAAAGTCGTTCGATAATAGCACCGGTAAATTACAGAGTTCTCATGAGTATAATTATCATCGTAAATTTGTGCTTCCTTGTGTTGAACTCAATAAAGAATTTAGGTTATTTTTACTTGGAGAAATGTTTTTCATGTATTAATTTCCTCTACCTTCCCCTGAGCGTGTAAATATCGAATCCAAAATAAACTTGCATTTAAGAAATTAGCACTCTACTACCAAATAACTATTCTTTTTGTTGATTTTTTCTTAAGAATGAATAAAATTCCCTCCGTAAGGTCGGTCGGTGACCGAAACATGAGAATATTAATTAGTTTCTTGCCTCAGGCTGCAAACAATGTCAATAATATAGCTAATTATCACACTTCAACTTTGTCATAAGATATTTAAGTATATTCAAATAATTGGTAATACATAAATAAATAAGTAAATTGCTTCTTAAATAAACCTCAAATTCTGTTACTTTTCTTATTCTTTGTGTTATTATCAACGTCGTACATATTTGAGAAACATACATCGTATCCTTTGCTAAGCCGTTTCCCTAGTGATCGGCGCAGACCTTTTCCCCTGTACCGACCTGTGACGTTCAAACATGGTGATCGTTGTTCTAAGCGCACGAATAGCAGACCGGAATTCAATCGCAAATTTCGACTAGTGAGAGTCGTCGTATGAGCGAAAGGGATCATCTACACAATCAGCTAGCTGTGAAGTTTTTTTAGAGCAATAAAAAAAGAGTCGAAATGTCCATTATAACAACAAAACTTGACCTAACACAATTGCTATTTACAATTTTAGTATCCAAAGGGATAATGATTACAATAACTTACAAGAATTAATTTTAGAATTTTTCGTTATGGTAACTGGGATAATGATTATAATACAAGAATTTTTAGATTTGTGCGTAATGGTAACAGGGACAATGAATCTGAATGTATGTATATAATAGGTACATACGTAATGTTAATTTTCGTAATGTTACGTAATGTTAATTTTCAGAGTAATTTTGTAAGTATAGCAATTTTTAAAATAGTGTACAAGGAAATAACGGAAATAACGAGAGAAATACTTCACAAATATTTACTCAACAAATGGAAGTACAATCCAATATTATTTAACAATTTAATAAAAATGCTTTAAACTAACACTCACTGATGTGACATGCGTTAAAACCACATCGGCTAACAATGCACTTACGAGTTAGTAGTAAAAATGACAGTATGAGTGGTGGTAATATTAATAATATTTCTTATTATAAAACTAATCCAAAGGTAATGAATTATTTTAGTACCAGGAGTAAAAGTGAGGGAGAACGCCAGGGGATAGCGTCCCCCCAAGTCCAATATCAACATATGTGAGGAAGCATTTAGTGAGGAGCTTGCTAATAATTTAATTGGTATTCTATTGGAAAAAATCAAAAGGTGATCAACATGACTCTCTTATAAAGTTCATTCAACGAACCTTCTGATCCTGATGTAAACATTGCAGAATGGTATTAGTCCGCCAGTCATCAGATGATTGGCTATCGCAGCGCTTCTTTCGAGAAGCACATGCTTGTATCCTTCCCGCACGCGACCATATTGTAAACTGTGATTCGCGCGTAAGATGGGTCAAAGCCACCTTCTACGCATGCGTATTCTCTTTTATTGCATTAATTCAATTTAGTTCTTAGATACAATGTTGTTTCTGTTATTTAACTGTAAGGAAACTGCATTTCTAATAATGAGCCTTAAAAGCAACAAAGACATTGAAAAACAGCTTACTTAACAATGGACTATTTTCTTCTGCCGCATGGATGTTCCAAGGCTCTTTAATCAATAAAATGAAACAATCACCACGTGTATTTGTTTACATGAGGTATTGAACGTTCCTTGAATAAACTTTAGTAGTATTTTTGAATGCATTTAAACATTTAAAATGGAATACGGATACTTGAATATATGGGGGAATACATGTATATACTTCAAAAAATCATTGTAATTAGTTTTTCGTCAAATCTTCAAATAAGCTTCTTCATATTCTTATATAAATTGCGTATGTTATGGTTCAGCATTACGATGATCTCCTCAGGATAGTTCATTATGTTTGCTTGTTGCTTGCAAACCGTACTCATTAATAGACTAGCTGCTATGATGTTAGATATTCCTTAACCACAACAATGTTTAAATTCATTATAGGTTACATTGATTATAATTATTGAAAACTTACTTTAGAACGATGAATTGTACAAATTATACTCAACAGTTCCGCACCAGAGGTGGGCTAGGGAAAGCGTGGCGCCCTCAAGTAACGCATGTAGATTTTAATAATAATACTTTCCATTGCTCTTTCTATCGAGTTCTTTTGCAAATTACTCGTATCTTTGACTAGTATCGTTTGTTACCTGTTGCAACACACATATACACAGGGTGTTTCAAAACAACGTTTGGGAGGAGATTCCTGACACCAATATAACACAAAACGTATTGACCAACCTCGATGCAAAAATGCTTCCTTTCTTGGTAACAGGCTGAAGAAAACATGAAAAAAATGCACTTTAAAGGTACATAGCTCCAGTAGTATAAGACCTACCGTAGTCGGACCAAGACTTCACTTAGGAACTAACATGTGCGCTATCCAAAAATACGTGTTTCAGAATCCTAAGGTACTTACACAACAATTTTTATAGAGGGAGTTTGGATACGGGCATATAATTTGAAGTACTCACCAACTACCTCTACAAAACTTGTTGCGGAAGTACCGCGGGATTCTGAAACTTAGATATTCAGATAGGGTCCATGCTAGTTCCGCAGCGAAGTCTTAACCTGACTACGGTAGGTCCCATAGTTTTGTAGCTATGGACCATTAAAATTCGTTTTTTTCATGCTTTGGCAGCCTATAACTCCGATAGAAAGCATTTGTGCACCCAGGTTGGTCTATACTTTCTGTCTTATCTTAATGTCAGGAATCATCTCCCAAAGTTTGTCGAAGTTGTTTTGAAACACTCTGTATAAATAAATATCAATAGTTTGATTGAAATTACTTTAATAATCACCAAAAATTGTTACGATAATTACACTACTCTACATTATGAAAAAAAATGTTTCGATGATTTTGGTTTGAGTGGCGTTTTCTTATAATTTTAGGCTGCTAATTATGAATATAACATCAATTTCCCCCATCACGTGACGTTTCAATGGAAATGGGAAGATATGTTTATATCAACACGTACATTATAATACAGAATACATAATATATATTTTTCATGTACATACAGTGGTTTCAGAATAATAACAGTAACTAAGCACACACAAATGCAAACAAATTCCAAAATTTAGTCAAATATCTACACTTAATCATACAAAAGCCTACAACTTCGAAACAATTTCCTTCGTTTGGTCAATTTTCCAGGAGTTAGAACGCCTCTGTTTTCCCTTTTCAGCAACAAACAATAGTTGGCCATCATATTAATGGTCCAACCACCTTGATACATTTTTCAATATCCTTTAAATCCTGGTAAAAGCGTTCACCATGTTCTTCACAATAAACATCAAGATTGTGTAGGAAATTTTCAAAATGTGCATATAAAATTGTAGTTAGATACTCATACAGTATTACACCTAAGATTTCTAAGATCTTGAAACAACTCTTCTACAATAAGTTCGTAATTACCCACGAAGTTCTTCACAACATTCCTGAAGCTTTGTCACGTTTTCTTCTCGATTTGGGTCATGGGATTCTGAAAACGTGGATCTTTGATAAGTTTTCTTACCTGTGGACTAGTAAAAATACAGCTGAGAGTTTTTTGATGCTTATAGTACTAAATACCTTGCATATGTACTGCGAGCACTTAAGACCTTATTAACAACATAATACTGTGGATATAGCGCTTGAATTGCTATCACCGGGAATCGAACCCTAAGCATCTGCACCATGACAACATAATACTGTAAGTCGTGCCTAATATGCAGGTATTTACAAGTTAAATCACACAGTATTAGTTGCTTCTACCTACTATCTGAAGCAGGTAGGAATACATTAAAACTCCTTCTATCTCCACCAACCTACAGCGTAGGATTTTCATAGAACAACATGCGAAAGGTAATACAATTAATTATAACTGAGACAGTTTACCTTTAGAGTACTCATTTATTCAGTTATCTTTTATAGTAGAATTTAATAGGATGTTGTGATGTGTAATATTAAGTAAAATAGTTAACTCACATTTCATAGAACTGTTTAGTGAATTGGTCAATGGTAGAATATCAGAGTTGGATTATTACATACCTCGATCTACGGGGTTCGAACTTCAGGCTTCGAAGTTCGTCTTCTGACTTCCTCACAGTGGATGGATGTCCACTGGAACGTAGTTAACAGCTGATTCCCAATAGTGGCTCTATCGAGAATAATACTTGGATACTATTCCAATACTGCTCATGGAGACTCCTACACAACTCCTCCAAGACTAAACCTTAGCGACTGATCCTAGACTGCTCCAAGACTGATCCTCAATAATCCTCTTAGAGACTGATCCAAGACTGATCCCAGACTGATCCAAGACTGATCCAAGACTGATCCCAATTCCGTCCAACATTAACTTTTTATCATCGTGTTCGTGATGACGAATTTGTTATTCCTTGATTACAAATTCTGAAGTTTTCCATCTCTGAGCCGAAATTGTGCTGATTCACAATTTCTGCATTTTCTCTCATTGACCAAATTCTCCAGACAGCTTATGTTTGCGAAATTCACACTTTTACCTAATTTTGATATTGTGTCTGTGTTGACATGAATTTCTACAACGTTTTACATTTATTTGTTTCGTATTTGTTTTTGTTATTCTTATGACACTGCAGACTCGTGTCTACTCCTTGAAGAAACAACAAGCATCAGCAATGCGTAATACGATGATATAACATGTCTGCAACCTAATTACAACAATTTAAATAAATAAACAAACATTTTACTATTTCCTTCTGAAACCAATTAAAGAGATTGAATAAATTTTGATCTTAAAATCTTCCATAATTTCAGCGTACCGTGACACGCCCCCACTTTAAAATGAGGCATCTCCGATGACGACTAGATCTTTGCAAAAGATCGGCTTTCGGAGAACTCCCTGTATATGAAATTTCAAAATTATTAATTTATGTGCAAATTACAAAAAAAAATCTTTTAAATTAAAAACCAAAATTATACTGTTAAGAAAAACAAACAAAATTAATGATTAATTCATTTTCATGGATTTTTCTTTTTTTTTCCTCTGTTTTTTTTTCAAAAGTTCATTCAATTCTTTATCTTTATGAATCTAACTCTGTTTGATAACAGTATACTGCATGTATCTGCCATCTGTTGTCGAAACTTAAAACTACTTGAACTTTGTCTGTCATCAACACACTAACGAATGTTTCCAACCTAAGTTCATTCTTAGAGAAATTGAAACTGATATATCGGCATTTAATTTATATATACACACACACTATAGTATATTTCTATGCACTTGCACTGTGGTTTTTAACTTGAATTCACTAAAACACTCATACACTAACACAAACTGCATTATAATTTCAGCAAACTTGACCTAAATTAATGAACATAGTTGGCAACTCAATGTCAACTTTTCATCAACGCTTTTATGCTAAAATGATGATCATAGCAAAACTTCATCTCTCTTCTTCTCTTTCACCGACTTCCGTTTAACCTTGACCAGATTACACGTCCACTCTACGTGTAAAGCGTCCTTCCAATCCATAACAATCTACGTGCACTCTTTGTCCATTTACTCTTACAGTTTTATTGCATGAAATAATACCACCTCGATATCTTAATTAACCAATTCACAGTCCAAATGTGAAATAAATGTGATTCTGAATATATTACTTTTTTTAAAAAATTAAGTGTGCGTACGTGATGTGTGATTACGTGTGTGACAGTGTTATATATTTTTTTACATCCTTTATTCTTCTATACATCATCTCTACTTTTAATGGTAAGTACTCTATTTTTTTATTTTCTCTATTAGTTGGTATTATTTATTTACTTTGAACACTATTTATAATACTATACACGTCTTATTTAAAAATATGTTTATTCCTATTATTAATTATGTTTCCCGTAACCTACTTTTTTAATTATTTTTATTATTAAATTACTTATTTATCACAATTCACTGTACACAAAACGTTTTTACAGATTCGGGATTTTTACTGATGCAGATTCATATTTCCATGAATCTGGGAATAGGCTTTGGATGATTACTTGCGGCCATACTCGCAAGATATCTATAAAAATCATTTTGCATACAGTTACTTTATTTATTTAATTAACTTTCGTTACTACTATTTATTTATTTATTTAAAAAAATATTCAATTTAAAATCTCCATTCTTCTCCATACTCAAAAATATTTTATTATGTATTTATCTATTTAAGTTTGTCAAAATCGGGTATAAAATTAAATTAATAAAATTGATATATCTAGATGTTATTTCGATAATAAATAGTACATCTATTGTACTCCATAATCGTCTATTCTTAGTTCTTAACTTAAACGTCTTTAGTTATTGGCCTTATAACATAAAACTATCTAAGCTTTCGTCACTTTCAGGTTTAATCAATAATATCATAATAATTAATAATATAATATAATAATCTTAATAATAATGTAATGTTAATAGCGCTAGATAATACTTAATTAATTCATTTTGCCAAATGGCCTACGCTTTGAAACGATATCTCCGATCAGTTTAATAAACATGATACTTTAACTCGTCTCTTAATGTTCTGTATCTATTAAGGGTTTCTTAGCGAACTGCATATAGCAAAGTCCTATTTCCCCTAAAAATATCTCTTATAGTAAACTTCTTATTTATAGCTATAGCTAGAGCACTCTATCTTTCAACTAGTATATATATTCTTTGCTTACTCATTTACCTATTTATTTAGCTAGCTTCTTTTTTTTTCATTAACATTACTATAATATAATAATCATAAATTTAATAATATAATAATCATAATAATAAGTAATAATTAATAATTAATAATTGTCAATTCCTGCTATAAAAATATTTCAAGATTATCAAAATCTCGACTTGTCATATCCATATTAAACTATCTATTCATCTATTTTCTAATTAATTAGCTATCTATTTCTCTATTATCTTATTTTCCTTCTCTTTTCCTCTTTCCAGATCTATCCATCTCTCCTCTTTCATTTTCTCATTCCTTAATTAAATGTCTGTGATAAGCCTATTTTTGTACCTTTCCTTATCCTAGAACTTAACTACTCTAACTTAATCGCTAGATAGCAAGCCTTATTTTTCTCTATTCCTAATTTCCTTAACATTTAAATTATTACTATACCTACAATCCAATTAAAAAAAATCAAAATTTTGATCTTTCTAAGTACTCAACTAAATAGGTAAGATTCACGCAAAAAAAAAAAATCACTGCTTTGCGAAACGACAAGTGGGTATCTAATTCCTCTCTGTACCGCCTTAGTGTCGCCGAAGACTTATGTGTTTATTTTAAATAAAAATTTTCGTGAGAGGTTTGGCGCACTCCCAGTTCAACGTCACGAAAATGTGATTTCTAACCTACCTAGGTTTTCCTATCAAGAATTTCCTAATTGTGATGAATATATTTATTAAAATTAAAACTTAACCACTACACATTTAATTTCATCAATCATTTTTTTTATTTACTAATATGCTCTTCTTCTTTTTTTTCAGATAGCTTCTTAGTCATAATTACTTCCTTTATTATGTCGTTATTTAATCATATTTAATACTTTAAATTCTTATTACTTTAACAATGTATCGTTTAATATGTCATAAAGACATCTTTATTTATTAAATTCCGATTCTAGTATTTACTTCTCTTTTAAATTCATTTTTAAATTCCTAATAATTAATAATTACACTTATTTAAATTTTACTAATAATAATATACAAATCTATAACCCTATAACCTTCATAATTTACTATTGACTAACCTATTCTTAAAATTAACTATAATTCCTATGACTATAATCTTACTTACTTAACTATTTATATATATATATATATAACCGAATCCCATAATATAAAACTCACAAATATAACTAATACTAATACTATATACATTCTAATGAGTATAGTCATAACTCGTAAATCTACATTTGTTCTAAATCTCTAATATTTACCGTAACGCCTCTTATTTCTCTCCAGAAAGAAATTTGCGAATGCTACTGTGTCTAATAGTATGTTCTCCCTTGATATAATTATCTTTGATTTCTTTTCCAATGATCCAAAAGTACTGACTATATCCGCAATCTGAATTGCGTCAGAGCATTCAAACGTATTCTTAAATCGTTCTAGCCAAGTGTTAACCCTTTCCTGGTCCACACACTCTAAAAATTCCGCATATCTTATACGATACGCCATCCAACTTCAAACCAAAGAACGTGGCGTTCTTTAGACTTAACGACACTTCCACCACACCTGATACTACTGACATAAAATGCCTACGGTATCCTAATTCTACCAGCTTATTTATATCTAAGTCTTTTTGTTGAAAAGTAACCATGTACCATTTCTGTTTTTTCCATACTTGTCTATTTTCTCTAATTACTTCTTTTTTTTTCTGAAGAATACGTCGGACCGTATTCATTAAAACTTCGTAGTACTCCCATATCTAATCTATAATACCGACTGTCAGAAAACATCGTTGCCGGTTCGCCGTTATCCTAAAGAACCGGATAATGTTCTTTGTGGTTATTTAATAAAGACAACATGATTATCAATGATTTTAATTCTTACAACTTATTAGTACTGGTGGGTGGTGTGGGTTTAATTTAATTGTTACTATTACCCGTTAACTTAACAGCCTTATTACTCTTTATACTATTCTACAATCCTTGGCGTGCAAGAGGTCGTCACTTAATTGAGATTGAACTCCAGTATCTCCGCCATGACAACATAATACTGTGGATATAGCGCTTGAATTGCTATCACCGGGAATCGAACCCTAAGCATCTGCACCATGACAACATAATACTGTATGTCGTGCCTAATATGCAGGGATGTACAAGTTAAATGACACAGTATTAGTTGCTTCTACCTACTATCTGAAGCAGGTAGGAATACATTAAAACTCCTTCTATCTCCACCAACCTACAGCGTAGGATTTTCATAGAACAACATGCGAAAGGTAATACAATTAATTATAACTGAGACTGTTTAACTTTAGAGTAGGCATTTATTCAGTTATATTTTATAGTAGAATTTAATAGGATGTTGTGATGTGTAATATTAAGTAAAATAGTTAACTCACATTTCATAGAACTGTTTAGTGAATTGGTCAATGGTAGAATATCAGAGTTGGATTATTACATACCTCGATCTACGGGGTTCGAACTTCAGGCTTCGAAGTTCGTCTTCTGACTTCCTCACAGTGGATGGATGTCCACTGGAACGTAGTTAACAGCTGATTCCCAATAGTGGCTCTATCGAGAATAATACTTGGATACTATTCCAATACTGCTCATGGAGACTCCTACACAACTCCTCCAAGACTAAACCTTAGCGACTGATCCTAGACTGCTCCAAGACTGATCCTCAATAATCCTCTTAGAGACTGATCCAAGACTGATCCCAGACTGATCCCAATTACGTCCAACATTAACTTTTTATCATCGTGTTCGTGATGACGAATTTGTTATTCCTTGATTACAAATTCTGAAGTTTTCCATCTCTGAGCCGAAATTGTGCTGATTCACAATTTCTGCATTTTCTCTCATTGACCAAATTCTCCAGAGAGCTTATGTCTGCGAAATTCACACTTTTACCTAATTTTGATATTGTGTCTGTGTTGACATGAATTTCTACAACGTTTTACATTTATTTGTTTCGTATTTGTTTTTGTTATTCTTATGACACTGCAGACTCGTGTCTACTCCTTGAAGAAACAACAAGCATCAGCAATGCGTAATACGATGATATAACATGTCTGCAACCTAATTACAACAATTTAAAATAATAAACAAACATTTTACTATTTCCTTCTGAAACCAATTAAAGAGATTGAATAAATTTTGATCTTAAAATCTTCCATAATTTCAGCGTACCATGACATTATTTAGATCACAAACTAAGTGTGCCATAACGCCTATCTTTTTATGTAGGGGAGGGAGTAAAATTTTTGAACGCTCCACGAGTGATTCATGTTCAACATTCTTCACACCAGGTGACAGAGACTTTCAGGATGACCATTCTTTCCTAACCTGATATTCACCCTTTGCACGACTGTCCCATTCGCAGAGTTAATGAGAATGTTTGATGTAGTCTGATTGCAGTCGCAGCAAGAGGCCTATAACTTTAAAATAGCCATACGAAAGCCGTTGTTGTTGTTTGTAGTTCACACAATGTAGCAAGCACTTAACATTTTCATATGTCTCTTGCATATGAATAGAATATGCAACAGGAATAGACCCAAGGATATTACCGTTGTTAAATAGAACACCTTTCAAACTTGATTTCGACAAATCGAAAAAAGTCTCCGATGAGAACCATTGTAAGTCACACCAACTCATTTTATGTCCTGGTACGGCACAGCTGTAAACCATTGATCCATGTTCAACAAAAAAGAAATAATCTCATGTTTTCATTGCCTATACCCAGAGAAAGTAGTCCGGGTTGAAAGTCAAGACATCGTAGGACTCGCATATAACAAAACTAATGTCAATCTTCTAGCAGTTATTAGAATATATTCATTTTTTCTACTAGTTTTCCCCATGAACATAAGTAGTTTTTTCGCTAAGTCCTGATTTCTGAATATGTCGAATTTTCAAAAACCTGACGTAATAGAAATGAAGAGATTACATATTTGAAATCAGTGTAAAAGTCAATTTCAGAAAATGTTGTTCGTTTCAAAACACCATAACGCATGCAGAGATGTGTTATTTTCATAAATTAAACTTTTTTTCTTTTTGTACTTTGAAACTTATTTCCTTAACATTTACGATTTATCTCAGAGAAATTAAAAATTCACTTCAATCAGTTATGGCTTCCTTACTTATTACTATATCTTTAACAGCTTAAATAAATCAAGTTTAAACAAGTCCGGCCACATGATTTGTTATCATAAGGTACCAGACTATTGTCCTTTTCGCGCTATAACTAAATAGACTTAAACGTTATCATTGCACTGTACAGGGTTCGACAGCAAACATTCTTAAAAAAAAAGAAAAAAGAAAAACAAGTAAATAAGAGTCTGGAAAAAGGTGTATACAATAAAATTACGCATGAAGTTTAGTATCTTTAATTTTACGACCTGTTTTGCTGAATTTTAAGTTAATTTGAAATTCATTTCTTCCCAATTTATTCCTGAAAGTTGTCCTAATATTTATTTTTCTAATTTAACCACTGTGAATGAATACAGTGAGTAAATAAGATTATTTTCTTTAAGAGAAAGATCACTGTGATGGAATGTTTTGTTTATAGTGCGTAGAAGTTTAACATGGCAGTCTTGTAAGGACAATGCTAAATATCAATACTAGAGATACAAAATTACATTAGGAATATTTGATAAATCTCTTTCTGTCAACTTCAATTAACTTAAGACTTTTTGTCATTAAGTATTTGCAAATTGTCTCCAATTCAGATTTTTATTTTTACATCAATTGCACATCACATCAAGTACATTGTGTCCCACTACGTGTAATATACATAGTACAGCTAGTTTGTAATAAATTCACACGGACTCATCCGAATCACACAAAGTTACATGCATTACGAACATTAGTGGTGTGTATATACAGAATCAACTTTTACTGCAAACATTAATTAATACGGAAATTTACATTTATTTAAGCTTAGATAGAGATTAGATAAACATCTTTTTAACTATTCGGTAAGGGTCAGAAAATTCTTCTCCACTTCACCTATGATTAATTTTAAAGTTAAACTAGATACACATCAAGTTTAACAACTTCTTAACTGCCTTAGCTAAATACACATAAACAAAATCACAACAACAACTTTATCTAGGTAAGTGTTGAATGAACTTGGTGCTTTTGTTATTCCACGTTGTAAGGCGATTGTAACTATCGCTCCAGTTGACTTCAATTTTTGTAAGAATACCAAGCTAGGTTACGATACACAATTAATAAGAAGCAGAACACGAATAACAAATTTAAGTCAATATTAAGCAACTGACAAATTACAAATCACATTACATCTCATCAATAAACTCTTTTGTTTATCTTCCAAATGATTAATGTTTTCTGAATATTAACTGCAGTATAACCTTCCACTATAATGATTTAGGTAGTTACTAAACATACAAACTTTACTATAATTGTTTTTAATATTTCATTTTTTCAACGAAGAATTTGAACATCAATAACTGACTTCTTTCAATATCAGAAGTACTGCTGGCTTAAATGACATTTTCCACTCACATGTACAAGTTTGTAATTAGTTACTATAAACTTGTTACAACGCCCAAAAATAAGAACAAACAAGCTTAGTACATTTAAGATCTTTGTTTCATAGTCCTGTCTAACCTACTTTACATGCATCAGTGTTATGTGTTACATTTACTTTACTTAATAAAGTCGAATGCCCTCCTTCTCCCTAAATTCACAGCCAATTGTGTCCGGCTATGTTACGAAACACTCTGAGGAGAGTTCATTATATTTTCTTGTTCCTTGCAAATCGTACTCATTTATAGCTGTTATGATGTTAGATATCCATTAACCACAATAATGTTTAAGTTCATTATACGCTACATTGTTTATAATTAGTGAAGACTTACTTTGCAACGACGAATTGTAAAAATCGTACTCAATACTACCAGTTTTCTCAACACGGAGACGTGGTAGACTTGGTAACAGACGACACAATCAGTAGAATAGAACGTCAGTATCTTTGTAGCTGTGTCGAAAGAAATCAAACTTGAACTGAAGAGAAACTGAAATTATATTCATGCAAGCAATGTAATGGAGAAAAACATAAAAACGAAGATATTTAGTATTAGAAAAAAAAATAAAACTTACAGAATCAAGAAAGCCAAGTGTAGATTAATGGTAGGGGATTCTTACTATTACTCTAAACAAAATCTTTTAAGTGGCCTAGTCACTGCGAAAATAAAATACTGCTAATCTTACAGTAATTATATGATATATTCAAATAGATAAAATATAAATGAAATGTGGAACAAGAGTGCCAAAGACAATATTTTATTACATCAAATACCGTTGTAACAAGTTACCTAGTAGGTTTTCGTTTCCAACCATTTACAAACGCAAAAATAAATGCCGATATTCTAAATATCTGGAAATGGAAAGCTGGTAATTGAGTCGTGATTACCAAATTTCATGTATAATAGTATTGTAGTAGTAATTGCGTGACCTGAGAACACTTTGGACTTTGACCCCGACATTTGTGACGTCATAGGTCAAAGGTCGATGACCTTGGCCCGGGGTCAATGAAAGATAGATGATCAGCCAATCAGATTGCACGAAAGATAGTGATCAACCAATCAAATTGCATTAACAATAACCTTGCCAGTGTCAGATTACATCACCTTGTGACTAAATTTCAGTGTTGTAGCATGTATTCCCTTAAGACTATGAGTCATAAGATTCAATAAGGTTAGCTATCAGATTTCTAAAGCTCAAGGTCAAATCAATCACCACAAATGATCTTAGACTATGAGCTATGACTAAAGTTCAAAGTATTGTTTCAAATTTTCACGCCTTTTTATCACAATTCCCAAATTTAAAGAAAACTTCTCTCTATATACCTAAGTCTTAGAATTAATCATATCATTATATGTTCAATAAGGTCAATAATGTCCGTCAATTGTTTATCTGAGTAGAACCAACTGTTTTGTGTAAGTGTGTACTCAAACTTAAGAAGTACCACAACAAAGGAAATGAATCCCTGTACACTATCTCATCAAGGTCAATCACGTGGCACATCGTCTTGCTTACGTTTATATTTGGTCCATATGCTGGAATAGTCAAAACCAATGACGCAATTTCATTTGACAATTCTCAAATTATCCTACAAAGTTCAATGTACCAATGTCCTGGACTCCTAATTCCATCATAGGTCAATAACTGATCACGTGATCATACTAATATTTCACAATGATTTACCCAATGAATGAGATACTATCCAATTTCAAGAACAATTACCAATTATTGATATGACAATAAGAAATGTACCCCTCCCAAAATTTAAGATTGGTACACAAATACACCTGTGTCTTATGAAAAAGTAATAAATCCTGTACTTATTCAATAATAAAGCCGGTCAATAACCTTTAAATTTTGAATGTTTGGCCATAAGAGGAACACCAACATCTACAATGGGTCCTAGAAAACGTTTACCGAATTTTGTTATTCGATAAGTCCCAAATTTAAAAGGGAACATAAACATATGAAGGTAATAAACTTCTGTACATACCCATATAACGTGCTAAATAGGGGTCCATAACCTCCGAAATTTGATTTTTGGTAGTTCTTTACCCATGAAAGGGAACGAGGTGGACCATCCAAATTTATAGTGATGCATATTAAAGTCTTGTACTATGATACCAAATGCTTATATTAAACAATTTCTAAAACAGAGTGGATGAGCCAAGATATCCCTCCTAAATTTTTAAAGGGTGCATCAATGTACCCTTGTCTTATGATAGGAAATGAACCCATATACATGACCATATAACCATATAAGGTAATAGAACCTCATCAAAAAGGAGAAATTGGGCCAGAACCAAACACGTAGTACAACATATTGCTTATGTTTATATTTTAGCAATTTTTACCCATGAAAAGGAACAAGGTGGACCACCAAAATTTATCATGATACATGTTGAGGCATGTACTATGATACCGAATGCTTAAATTGGAAAATTTCCAAAATTTAAGGGGATTGGCCATGGTACCCCTTCCAAAAATTTAAAGGGGTACATCAATGTACCCATGTCTTATAATAGGAAATGGACCAATATATACATGACCATATAACCACATAAGGTAATAGGACCTCATCCAAGGGGATAAATTGAGCCAAAACCAAACACGTGGTTGTACTTAAGTTTGGTAATTTCGTACCCATAAAAGGAAACGAGGTGAACCACCAAAATTTATAGTAATTTATATTAGGGTCCTATACTATAATACCAAACATATAAAAGGGAGAATTTCCAAAATTAAAGAGGTGGGTCAAAGTACCCCTCCCGGTTGCACAAATGTACCTATGTCTTATGATAGGAAATGAATCCCCATACGTGACCATATAACCATATAAGGTAATAGAACCTCATCCAATGGAATAAATTAGGTAAAAAACGAAACACGTGGTACAACGTATTGCTTACGTTTATATTTTGGCAATTTTGGTACTCCTAAAAGGGAACGAGGTTATAGTAATATATATATTAGGGTCCTATACTATTATACCAAATGTTTAAATTGGACAATTTCCAAAATGAAAGGGGTGGGCCAAGGTACCTCTCCCAAATTTTTCAAGGAGTGCATTAATATACCCATGTTTTATGAAAAGTAATGAACCCCTGTATACGCCCATATAACCATATAGGATAATAACTCATCATAAAAGGCGATAAATTAGCTCAAAAGACCAAACACGTGGTTGTACTAAAATTTGGCAATCTTGTACCCCTAAAAGGGAACGAGGTGGACCACCCAAATTTATAGTGATACATACTAGGGTTCTATACTATTGTACCAAATGTTTAAATTGGGCAATTTCTAAAATTGAAGGAGTAGGCCAAGGTACTCTCCCAAATTTTTAAAGGGGTGCACCAATATACCCATGTCTTATGAAATGTAATAGACTCCTGTATACGCTCATATTAACATATAAGGTAATAGGACCTCATCCAAGGGGATAACTTTGGTCAAAACCAAACAGGTGGTACTACATATTGCTTACGTTTATACTTTGGCAATTTGGTACCCCTAAAAGGGAACGAGGTGGACCATCCAAATTTATCATAATACATATTAGGGTCCTATACTATAATACCAAATGTTTAAATTGGGCAATTTTCAAAATTTAAGGGGTGGGCCAAGGTACCCCTTCCAAAATTTTCAAGGGGTGAATTAATATATTCATGTCTTATGAAAGGTAATGGACCACTGTATACGCCCATATAACCATATGGGATAATAACACCTCATAAAAGGGGAGAAATTAGGTCAAAAACCTCCGAAATTTGAATTATTGGCAATTTTTTACCCATGAAAGGGATTGACATAGACCCCCAATACTAATAGAGATACATACTGTGGTCCTAGGCTACCACACCAAATTTTTAGATGTGGCAATTTCCAAAATTTAAGGGGGGTGGTTCTAGGTACCCCTGCCAAAATTTAGAGGGGGTGGTCCTAAGTACCCCTAGGTCATTGACCTCGGGCCAAGGTCATTGACCTTTGACCTATGACGTCACAAATGTCGGGGTCAAAGTCCAAACTGTCCTCAGGTCATGCAATTACTATTATTGTCTATGGAACTCTTGTCCACATTTCGATTACATTTTATCTATTTGAAGATATCACATAATTACTGTAAAATTAGCGTTAATTCAATTTCTCTGTGATATGGCCTTTCCATAGCATCTAGCCAGCTAGATGGAAATATTTGGAAGTCAAATTGTTTCCCACGGTATTATATGAATCAGAATGCTGGGCCCATGAGAAAAGAAAGCAAGAGAGATTCTGACTATGTGAAGGTAAAGGCTCTTGCAGAAGAGTTTTCAAAACAAAGTTAGAAGAAAACTATATGACGCGAAGGTACAAAAACAAGTGCATTTAGAAGCAATAGTTCACAGCAAGTTACGAGGTAATGAATCGGAGACATTTAAAATAAGTATAAAACATATCGCTCTCACAGATAATACGTGAAAGGTGCACAGAATTTCAGACGGAAAGTCTAAACGCAAAAGGTGTTTAAAGACCAAAAATAAGATGAAGGATACTTCATAGCGAAACTCCAGGAAAGAGAAGACTGACAATCAAGGACGAATTTTCTTTGTTCGAACTTATCCAGTGGTGAAATTTTGATTTCGTGGCAAGGAGCCTTTCCAACTCCTATAATAAAATGATTTTTTAAAAAATATATACAAACTAATTTTTGTTCCTTTTGTAGAAGATGAATGAAGAGCTATTTATACTTTTAGTAAATTTCAGTGTGAGAATTTCTGTTAAAAAGGCAGCGATGCTTACACAATACCCCAAAATAAGTATTGCGTAAGCACCTAATAGAGTTTTTAGACTAAAAGCATGATTATTCTGAGGTAATTGGGTAACATTACTTCCTGAAAGCTTCTTGTAATGCCAGGCATCACTTTCCCATTTCGATTGTAAACCTGATTCCTCGCAAATTGAAATAATACGACTGAACTCGTTTGTGAAAGGAGAATCATGCCTTAAAACATACGAAGTAGGATATCTCACTGAGCCACCGGGTATTGCATAGAATAGATTTTTATAGTCCTTCTGAAATATATTCTCATTTATCTTTATATTTCCTATTGCATAGTTCTGTCTTATGTATGAGATAAAATTCCCTCCTGAAAACGTTTCTTTTCCTGAAATTGAAGCATTGATCCATTTTCTATTAATTCTCTGACTAATTGAAGTTTTCGTACGGTGAAAGTACAATTTACGGACATCGTTATTCCCTCCGAAAGGAATTCCAGAATTTAAGAGTTCCTCCAAGGTATTGATATAAGGATATCTTGCAGGCGACGTAAGGAAACCAAATAAGGAAGCTTGGTACCCTGTATTCAATGTGAGTGCAGCTAATACCCAAACAAGAAATAAACTTTTCATTAACTTCGTGTTTGGAATTACTGGAGCTGATGATCCTAACAGAAGCAAAAGACTAAATAGAAACGGCGATTTAAGAGTAAAAGAACTTACGAAGTTATTTTCCACTGATTTCATGAGATGCAGTACTAATGAAAACAACATATAGCTAAGTATTATCATCATCCACATCTCCGATTTGAAAGGAAATAAAAGATTCATCCACATAGGATATAAACCTGGACGACGAGATACGAAAAAGTGAGCTGAAAATCGTTTACTTAATAATGTTTCGAAAATAATTGAGACCACAGAACTAGATATATCTTCACAGAAATAGAAATCAAAGTAGTGACAGTACAAGCTTTGGATATAGGAAACATCATATTTTCTACCTTCAAAGTAAGGAACGAATGTGCAACGTTCAAATCCTCTTTGTGGCTTCAAGTGTTTTCCCGAAAGTTTATATTCGGCACTTGTTTTAAACTTAAAATTTAATTTATTTGAGAGTAAATTAATTAAATTTCCTGTTATGCCGCGCAAAGTATAATTACCATTCCCCTTATCTTCTATATATATAGAAGGGAATTGAGTACAAGTGTAAATTGTAAAAGTACACCCGCTAAGATTTTTTATTTTGTTAGGAAATAAATCTACTTCATGAGTAAATCTACCTTCAACCCATTGATCAATAACAACAGGGTTACTTACAAAATTGCAAACTTTCTTCGTGAAAGCATAATAAGTAAATACCTTTATGACAGTAGTATTAGTAGTATTTTGTTTACTCATTACCCTCTCGCTTTCAGGAGCAATGACTACAACGTTGTAAAAGTCAAAAAGGTACATGACATAAAAAATTCGTTTAACGTGCCCTAAAGAATAGTTATTATTGACGAATACAATTACACATTTCCTGTTTGAGTTCCACATATGAAAATATCGCAACTCAATGTAAATGTTAGCAATGGTTTGAACAGAACGAATGATAAACATGTATGCCATCTTACGGTGATCAAACAGCCATGTTTTATAAAAAAGTCTCCTCCAACGCTGACGGTCTCTCTTATATACAAATTTCAGCATAATGTTTCCCATATAATTTTTCGTCACCTCTGCTTCCACATCTTGTATATGTCTATTGTTTTCCACAAATATCAACAAATTCCTGGTACCCTTCACGTAAGTATTCAGTACGTTTATAGTACACTGACTTAGCTCATGTTCAAAAATAGGTCTTGAGAGTGCTTGAAAAGAATGTGCTTCATTGGGGCATGACACAAGGGCAATGACAGCAGAAACTAGCAGGATTAATGTCGACTTCATATCCAACAGTTACTCTGTAGTTTTCTGCAAAATATATCGGAATAATAGTTTAATATTATTTATTATAGTATTGCGAAACATATTAAAGTACCCAGAAAAGAGATTTGTCATAAATAAACATACCATATTTGATGATATTACTGTTGTTACATAATTATACCTTAATATATGCAGCTTCTTTTCGTGTGGTTTTTGTAACATTTATCATTTGACTGCTCATACGCTATGTAAGTTGGATAAATCCTGATGATCTAAGAGTTTTATTATTTCTCTTTATCCATACTTTTCTTCACAGAGAGGAAGAAGGCTTAATCTTATAAGACCCATACAGTCTTAATTATTTTTTTTATTTAATTTCTCAAAATTGAATTAATATACACTATTTCCAATCCTTGTGGAACATTAAATTTAAAGCCAATATAACTGTAAGTAAAGAGAAAGTGTTTCTGAAGAATACTGTTTTATACTAAATACGAATTGAATAATCCCGTATCCTCCCTTACATATAAAACAGAAAGTCTTCTAAAGAGTGTGATTGCGTACTCTTAGAATAGGTTGCAATTTTACTTTTAAACCGGGAGCAGTTATTGGTTGGTACAAATATATCTACACTTCATTTCAAGAAATTGAAATTACAAGAGAGAAAATTATTACATTACTTGACAATTGCAAAAGAGAAACATACACATGTTGACTTGCAATTATCGGAAATTTTATCCATTTTCGTCATGTAAAAATATACAGGTAAACTTATTATTTAACATTCGTTTTCTAATGTTGTCTTGAATTCCAAGGCATGTGAACAAACAGCACATGGTAAGCCATACACAAAAAAGTAGCAAAACAATGTTAAAAAAGAACATAAATTATCACAAGTTTATTGAACTCAGATCATATGGGTGAGGCATAGTGTCACTTCGAAGACCACAGTGTCCCTCACATCTGTTTGGAATGCGGCGGTAACAAGACAGGAGTATTTTGGCCCATTCTTTACGAAAGAATGTTTCGGAACCTGTTGATTACGGAGTCTTAAATTGCTTTGTGCAACTCTCCTGACGCGTATATCTCAGGAAGGTTCGATAGGAACAGGCTCTCGGGAATATGTTGCCAAATCATTATGCTTAATGTCCTCAATTTCTAATGGTTCTGCATCATGACCAGTTCTCGTCGCCATCAATGCAAACAATTCTAGATCCACGACGTTGAAGATGAATATATCCCTTCTGCATCCCGGTATGATACCATTCCTCAATAACGGATCTAAAGTCGAAGATGTGATGTGGTGTTATTCCATTTTTCATTGTACATTCATGCCCAAAATGATTATCGCATATGTATAACTGTGTCGTTGTAAGAATACAATTTGATTTTGCAGGTTACATTTAATACTGATACTATGTCTATAATCCGGAAATGTACATTTGTGGTAAATTTCATAGGAAAAGAATTATAAATACGTAAATTAGAATGAATAAACAAAATGTTGCTAAATGGACAAGAAAGTTTTATTTTCGTTTTATTGTTCTTATTTACTGCTCTTTTGACATGAAATTTGTCATACATGTCTTTGTCGATTATTCAGATACTAACATTGTAAGAATTACCGGGTGAATTCGTTATCAAATTTTATTCGTACAACAATATATTTATAGAAATGCGAATTATTTTTGGACATGAGAGTACATACACAAACTACAACTCCAGCACCTCTATTTCAGTCACATTTCAGAACTTCTGTAGATGATATACGGCCCCATCTCCCTTCACAACATAAGACATACAATATCGATCCACACAAAACAGTAATCGGTACCAATACATCGGACTGGGTCACCTTAATCCTTTCACTACTGTAATTTGGTAAGATAAACGAGTAAGAGCAATGGAAAACGCTTTATTGTTTTCCCTGGCATACAGCTCCACAGTATTCAGACGTTATTAACGGTCGTAGCTTATACATGCTCATCAGAAACTCTAGAATAGGTGTAAGCAATTTGTTCTGGAATACTTTTCAACTGTGTATTTAATTAAAGACTTCAGCTATAAGCAATAGTTAACAGTAGCTATGATAGGTTGATATTTAATTGCCTATGAAAGCTAACTTCACGTTTTTTATGGGGTCTATACAGTCTTCATAAAAAAAAATACGAAATCCTAAAGTAATACATTATTAATGAAACTATAAAGAAACTCATGAAAATTGCTCTGTTAGAGCCTGAAGTTGTTCACATTCACGTTCATGTGACTATAACTAAAATTTTTGACGTCACAGTGTCGGCCGAGCAGTATGACAGGGAATCCAGTCGAGAAAGCACAATTAGTTATTTGGTTTATTGAAACTAAATTAGTGATTAATGAACAACGTTACTTTTGTCGCGAGTGTGGGAGATTCCCACCAACAGACAAGAGTATTCGAACTAGTACTAATACAACATGATGGATCCCATTCCATTTCTACTGTTATGTTCAAGCAGTTATGGACCTAAGGTTTCCTGGCAGATGGATCGGCAACGGAGCATTGTTAAATCTTCTCGTATACCTGACCTTAATTCATTTGCCTATATAAGAGTTGAGTTGAATTTCAGTTTAACATCCCGTTCAGCAGCGAGGCTATAGGAGACTTGGACCTACTGATTAACGTGGAATCCGAACCACATGAGCTCCCGCCTGGAATCAAACCCGGACCTCCCATTGAAAAGGTGCGTATGCTTACCCTTAGCCACGGAGGACCTATTGACTATTTAAGAATTTAACTAATCTTAAATAACGAGTAACAGACACAATTACATTCATCAAACATGATATGCTGGTGTGAACATGATAGGAGGTAAAATATCGTTTGGACATATGCAGGACCACGAAATATCGAAATCTACTAGGTAACCAAAAAACAAAACTGCCTAAGCGGTTTATTACGCGCCTTTGGAGTGTGAGACTCGAGTTAGATTCGCGGCAGGAGCTCATGTGGTTCGGATTCCATGTTAATCAATAGGTCCCGCCTCATATAGGCTTGCTAAGAGACGTTAAACTCCCAATCAACTTAATTCAACAAGAGTTTCGATTCGTTTTTAATATGTGAAGTCCTGTCCCTTCTAAGGAAGAAATGGATCCCTACAGGAAAAGGTTGAGTAGTAAAGTTGTTTTAAGATCACTACACCCTTGAATATGATCGTATAAGTAAATCTATAGTTTTATATAGATCACAATTAGATATATTTTTAGAGGTCCCGATCTCCCAGTCAAAATCTGAAGTGCTATACTTCTAATCAAGAACAAGCTGAGATGCTAAAAATTCAAATGTGCGATTAAAGTCCTGTAGAGAAATAGAAAAGATATTGATTATTTATTTCACTGTATCGTACTTACTAAGAAATATGTTTGAATATCAAGTTGTGTAGATCTCATCAAACTACTGTCTGAGCAATATTATCCTGTTAGAACTTTAAAGTTAGTAAAGTCTTGGAACTTACTATGAAGATCACGAACTTCAAACAAAAACGTTCAATATTCAGTTGAGTTTCAACTAAGATAATTATTGTTTTCGTACAATAATGTATTATTCTTAATAAGAAGGATACGAGCTATTTTTAATTACACTAACGTTGTGTTCTGGATATTTAGCTAAATAATAATTACAAAATCCATATACCTCTTGTGAATCATTTCCTAATGTAGAACAATATAATTGATTTAATATTTTACTCCAGAATTTGTATGAAAACAATTTAATAATTTGACATGAAATATTGTTCGTAATACCAAAATTATAGATTCACTAGGTTTCAAAATTAGCAAAGACATCAGGTATTATGAATATAACTTAATTTTGCTTGCACCAGAAAGATTTAAAGTGTCTATTATCTAAATCTTAGTGATGGATCATATTACATGTTATATCATTTACGCCATTAACAACACTAAATTTTATGTTTTTCTTGGAAGGGCATCAGACATAATATAAATCAAAATACAAAGTTTGTAACGCAAATAAATCCCATTTCTGTTGTAGTGCTGTTGTAAATAGTAGTAAGGTTCAGGGTCATTCGTAACAAATACTTGGTATTGCGCAACTAGTTAAAACTAAATGATAAATAAATTCCCCATTTTTTTTAAATGAGAATGACTTGAATTCCATCCTAAATTGAAGGACAGTGTGTTATGTTACTCTGTGTAGAAAATGACATAATACAAAAAATATAATATGTTCAGCAGAGCCTATTCCCGTCGATATGACCTTACTTAGAACATCATTATCCGAGCTTAGATGTTAGTATATCATTACTTAACACATAGGATATGATAGTAAGTCATTAAACTAAAGATTTTATTTAATTTCATTTTATACACTATAATAATTCCTTTGCGAAGTTCTGTAACCTCGCACGACGAACCGAAACTTATTCACTCTCTCGATTCTGTTAAATATATTGATATTCCTTTAATGAATTTTAGTAACTTCCTGACGCATACGTTTTTATTCTATGCTTCATGAATATATATCATCTCTCTTAACATAACCGGGTATTTTCACACGGATTATAGGAAGCGAATATCTGCATAAGGAAAGTAATGATAAGATAGTTAGAATCGAGAACTTTGAATCATCTAGAAAGCTTATCGTGAAGAGTAAAAATTCAACAGATCGCGACATTTATAAATATACTTGAAGGCCACCAGATGGAAAACGCATTGTTTCGTTTCAGTCGATACAAGAAACAATTCTACACAGTCAGTCTAGTACAATTTGTATTTGGTCGTTCATAGGAGCTAATTGTAATATTGACCACTTCTGTGAAGTTGTCCCGCCAACCTAACGAAGTTTTCTTTTTCTTATCTACATCGTTAGTTTATCGTTAGTTTACATTAATTTAGCTAGAATTATCGTTAGTTTTGAAAAAAATAAAAATTTTATTCGAAAAGTAAATGGGCAGGCCAACTTCATAGTTCCTCACCTATAAACGAATTTCAAAAGTTTTTTATATCACGTCGTTAGTTTACGTTAGTTTTGCTAGTTTCGCCAAACTAACAATTTTATTCTAGAAACAAACTGTGAATTAGCCCGCCCATATTGAATTTTCAAAAAAATCAAATCATATCGTTAGTTTTGCTAAAATTAACGTGTTTTTTTTGGCAAAAAATAACGATTTTATTCGAGAAATAAAGGTTCCCGCCGTATTTAAAGTTAGCTCCCCGACAAAGAATTGTCACAAATTTCCATCTCACATTATTAGTTTATAGTTAGTTTACGTTGGTTTTACTAAAACCATCGTTAATTACGCAAAAATAACGATTTTGTTCGAGAATAAAATGCAGGTCAACTTCACGGCTCCCACCCGCAAATGAGTTTCCTAGATTTTTTTCCATAAAATCGTTAGTTTACGTTAGTTTTGCTAAAACTATCATTAGTTTAGCAAAAATAATGATTTTATTCAAGAAATAAAGATACCCGCCAACTGTGAACTAGCCCGCTTATATTGAATTATGATAAAATTCCAACTCATATCATTAGTTTACGTTAATTTTGAAAAAAAATAACGACTTTATTCGAGAAATAAAGGTTCCCGTCAAATGTAAAGTTACCTTGCAACTAAAGAATTCTCATAAACTTTCACGTCATATTGTTAGTATATTTTTTTAGTTTACGTTAGTTTCGCCAAAACTATCATTATGGTTGCTGTCGTTCGGAAGTAAAACGACTGGATGGGATGATGACACTGGTTCCATGGATGAGAGGTAAATGTTTATTCTGGTACTTCACGTGCGCCTCGTCAAAAGAAATCACAGTATATTTCTCTCAATAAATACGCATCAAAAGATGCTATAATAAATTAGGTATTTAAAATATTTCAGAATAAACATGAAATAAAATTTCTCACAGTTCTCACATTGAATTTCAGTAAATAAAGGAAAGTAAATAACTTTCTGTAATAAGCAGAACTCGTAAAAGTATAAAATGAATTATATAGCGAAATGGATGTACGAGGGAGAATACGAAAGTAAGGTTACAAGGCTGATACTTCTGGAGATTCGTCTGTTATAGAGAAATGAGAAGTATGCGGTAAGTTTAATATATGGTGTTGGCAACTGAGCAGAGTTGCAGCCACCCATCACTTACAGCACTAATTGTAGGAAAACAGAAATCTCGACTCGTTTCGAAAACTAGTCTCGCGAAGAGGTTCGCTCAGTTATTCGATTTTTATGGGTGAGACATGTAACCGCGGCTACTGTAAGAGCAGTGGCCGACCCTGCACGGCATTAACAGATTTCATACCATCGACCACCCACCCTATAGCCAGGATCTCGCTCCAAGCGACTTTCATCTGTTCCCACACTTAAAGGAGAACCTAGGATACCGGCGTTTTTCTTCAGACGAGAAGGTGAAACACTTAGTGACTGAAAACGCAAGGACAGGACTTTTACCAGGAGGAAAACTTCAAACTCATCCCACGATGCGATAAGTGTTTCAACTGATATGAAGAGTATGTCAAAAAATAACCTACTGTATGTATTATCCGTTGGCTGTATTGGTTGTATGAAATAATATATACACGTTTCACTACAGGCTTTGTAACCTTACTTTCTGATCATCCCTCGCAACAACAACAAAGAAAAGCACTTCTGACATTTATTTTTCATTCCAACTTACGTAGTTTATAAAATGTCACTTGTTTATAAATATATTATAGCCAAAATGTAACATTTGTCTTTTTAAACTAATATTGGGGGAGAAACACTTAGGACAATTCAACTGTCAAATTACACTTACTATGAAAATTATAATTACATAATAAAACGTTAAAATAGCTTCTGACAGGCTTGGTAGAAAGCAAATTCTTCTAAAATTATTTTTGGGTTACACTATTTAAAGCACTTCGTTACATAGAAAAGTTGTACCTTTACACCAGGCCAACACAATATACGGCCCGCGGGCCACTTGCGGGTCTCTCGTAAATATATTTTGACCCGTCTGCGTAATTCAAGTTAGTAGTATGAATAGAAGTACGTAATTTTCTAAGACTATGCAAACCTGTCTCTTTGTAGTGCACTTTTCTGAAAATGAAATTGCGGGTTAACTTCAGATATGACGGGAATCATTATTTCTCGAATAAAATTCTTATTTTTGCAAAACTAGCGATAGCTTTAGGAAAATAAGAATACATTAACGATAAACTAAAGATGTGATGTGGAAATTTATGGAAATTCTTTATGAGAAGACTAACTTCACAGTTGGCGGGAGACTTCATTTCTGAAAATTGATCTTTTTGCGAAATTAACGATAGTTTTAGCAAAGCTAACGTAAACTGACGATAAAATAACGATGTGGTGTGAAAGAATTTGGGGGGTCTGGACTTCCCAGAAATTTTTAAAAGTTGTAAAAATAAAACCTAAAATTACATTTCCAGACTTCATATTCCCAAAATTTCTCCTGGTAGGAACATCGTATCCCCCAAAATTTGTAAGGGTCCTTAAAATGTAGCCTAAAATTCCTAGTATACAAATAGCCAAAACATTTCTGAATAATGCCCCGGATACCGGGTAAGAAAATCCTGACTACGCCACTATCGAAATCATTGTTTGTCGAATTACATCTTTATTTTTGAGAAACTAACGATAGTTCTAACAAAACTAACGTAAACTAACGATAAACTAATGATGTGATGTGAAAGAATTTTGAAATTTGTTTGTGGGTGGGGAACCATGAGCATTCAGTTTTTGAATAAAATCGTTATTTTTTCGAAACTAACGAAATTTTTGTCACAACTAACGTAAACTAAAAAAAATACTAACAATATGAGGTGGAAGCTTATGAAGATTCTTTAGGGGCGGGCAAATTTTACATTTTTCGGGAACCATTATTTCTCGAATAAAATCGTGACTTTTGCAAACCAAGCGTCAATTTCAGCAAAACTAACGTAAACTAACGATAAACTAACGATGTGGATAAGAAAAAGGAAAATTCGTTATATGGGTGGGACAACTTCACAGACGTATACTGACTATTACATCGTAGCAGTGATTGTAAGAAAGAGTTTATCGCCAAAAAAAGGAAATATTCAGCACCTGGAAACAGAGAGATTTAGTTTAAAGAAATAGAATAAGAATACTACATTGAGTACTAGAGGAATAAAGGATTAAAGGAATATGGGTAAAGAGATGAGTACTAGATTGAAGTGATGAATACTGTAGATGACTGATTTTAGAAGGTTCAGGATGTACTAGTGTTGGAGAGGGTTTACATTAAGGACAGCACTAAATTATTGGCAAACAGAAAAAAATGGCGGAAATACATAGAAACAAACTATGGTCCAACGAATGGGTGCACTAAGGTAGCAGAGAAGAGAAGACGGAAAACTGCCTTGGTTACAAAATACGAGCACAAAATTTCATTGATATCAGATGGGAAACTTACAAAACTTTTATAAGAAGGGAACATGATTTTTTGAAAGTTAAAATATTGAACTTGAAGATATTTGTAAAAAATATTCAAGACATGTATGAAGACATTAACGAATTTAAGAAACATTATCAACCTCACACTCATATATTTAAAAAAAGTGAACGGAACAATTCTCGTTGATACGGATTGTATTTTGAATAGATTGAAAAAAAAAACAGATAAAAGTTAATGCACTCTGAGAAAGTGATATATATATATATATATACGGAAAACCGTATGCCGTATCTTGTTTCTTCTCCAAACTTTAATCGAGACTTGTCAAAGTTTTTCCTTGACCTTAAAATACCTTCAATATCCTCATCCGACAATCCTTCCTGTTTTGATTCGTCCTCGTCTATACATTCTTCCGCTTGTCCTAGAGTTACATTCGCTCTTAACATAACAAATCTGCTAGATGGATTCACAATCTCAATTTTGTTATTCTGTGCCTATAAAAGTACACGCGGGATTAAGATATTATATTGGCGTTCTACATTCCTGTCTGGCTCTAACAAGTACTCCTTCTTATTCCATGAGTTGACTAAATTGACCTCTACTGTTGTTTTTGTTCTAAGTAACAATCGTACCTTGTGACCTAAAACCCATTTCGGTCTAACGCTGTATCTCAAGCCAATAGATGCGTTTTCCGATACAGTAACATATTCCTGTTCTTCCCTCTTTCTAAACCGTGGTTTTCCAAATCTCTGTAGTGTTAGTTTATTCTGTCCGTAATTTATTTCACAATTTTGACTTTGCAGACAATCATTTCCGATCAAAACTTGATACGGAAAATCTTTTACTACACGAAACTCCAAATGAAACGTTTGACCAGCCATCTTAAATCTTATAATTGCTATCTTGTTTACTACTAACACATTCTGTGTTATACCACGTATTCGTGTTGGTTTAGAAATTACCTTAGCGCTCGGTGGAATTAACTTTTCATTGATGATTGATATCTCCGAGCCTGTATCGATTAATGCCTTGTGTTTTCGCCCATCGACTTCTATCGGTACATATAACATATTATTCTCGTTTAGTGTAGAGGCTACAATTCCTCTAATCTTTGTTTTACTTCCTGTAAATGCGCCTCCGTCATTTACAGTTTTACTTAGTTTAAATTATTTGTATTTGGAGCCTGATAATATGTTGTCCCGTTAATCTGATTTGGCACAACCGGTACATATTGCACTTGACTATTCATCTGCCCTTGATTTTGACACCACGACGGACCATTACTACGATTACCACAACAACTCCCACGTTGTTGCCAATAATTTGTCCTTCGTCCACCACGATTACCACGCCAATTGTTATTCCTATATCCTCTTCTATTATTATAGTCACTATTGCCTCTATTCCTATTGAAATTACCATTATCTCGGTTCCAACTTCTATTTCCATTATTGCGATAAAAGTTACGTCCTTTATTTCTAAAATTCTTGTTGCCTCTAAAATTATTTCCGTTCTTTTTTTTGTTTAGACACACTATCTCGTCTATCTTCTCTATCATCCTGGTCTTGAAACTTCGCGGCTAAAGTCAGCTGTAGTTTTTCAATCTTTTTCTCTAATTCACCTAATTGGGTGATACTCTGGGGCTCTTGTTTAATTTTCACTTCGTCCCTATTCCTAATTTCTTTCTTTAGTAATAATTTATCTACTTCTATGTCGCTGTCATCCTCTCCTACTTGCTCACGCATTTTCTTTAGTAGATCCTTCACCGTAACCTTTCCATTTTCTCTCTTTACACGTTTGTCTACTTTGCATTTGTTTTTCTCTATTTTCTGGAGATCTTCAACAAACTTATCTATTGTGGAATACGAAATCGTTCCCACTTTCTCCATAAAATATGGCTGAAGGCCTCCTACTATGATTCCAATGTTTTTCTTATCATCCATACTAGAGTCTAACCTTTCACATAGCACCAACATATCGTAAACGTAATTGATAATAGGTTCATCCTCGAGATGTAACCTTTCCCTAATCTTTTCTTCTATGTCCAAGGTAACATTAGTTATCGTAAACTCATCAATAATGTTCTTTTGTAGCTCTTTATAACCTGTCACTAGTATTCCGTCTTTTTAAAAACACCTTAATCCATTGCCTTCCGTTTCCCTTGAATACGCTTGGCAAAAGCTCTTTCCTTTTATCTTCGCTTACGCCTGCCGTCTAACACGCGTCGTCAAACTCATCGAAAAATTTTACGATGTCATTATCCGTTTTTAAATCAAATTATGGAGTTTATTAACGTCCGAATAAAACATCACATTGGTCGTCATTTTGCTTTCTTGTGAACTATTGTTTTCACTAGTAGACTGTTTACTATTTATAACACTACTTCCAAACGGAAAGATAGACTCGAAATCCTCAGAGTATGACTTCGCTACCGGACTAGATGGAAAATTCTCTACAGGACCTAATTTTAAACTTGGTTTAGCACCTTCTTGTTCAGTTACCATAACTTGCTTCTTTCTACTCGAAGTTGCAATATTGAATATACTTCCGACTTGTACACCTCTACCTGCTTTTTGTGCTCTAGTACGAACTGTCGTCACTCATTTAACTACTATTCAATTCAATTCTTATTATTCTTATATATATAACTTATATTTCGAGCATCTAAAAATTAGCTAGGGTGGGTGGGTGGGAATTATTCTTATCGTTTAAACTATAACCATATTTCATAAAATCTTACTTATAACTAAAACCTTACAACTAAATATATATATTGCTAATTTCGAGAAAATACTTGAGATATTCTTAACGTTAATTTCATCGTAAACAGGGTGGGTTGGGAGGGTTTAATATAATAATCACTGATAACTACACTTGCTGGGAAACTAACCCGAAGCATACTTCACCATGAAAGGGTGGTTATATAAAATAACAAATTACTCGGCCTGGACTCGAACCCAAAGCAGTCTCTACCATGACAACCCGCTCAATTCGTGCCTGAATTTTTGGATGCAAAATTGAATTGAGCTGAGCGCCTTCCACTCACCATCTAGAATGAGTGGGCAAGTTCTCTGATTCATATGCGAGAGGTTTATAGTTTAACACATAACAATTGGGGATTGAGTTTGAACGATAACACATCGATTTTAATGATTAGATAACAACTGTATTTCTTATTCAATGAAATGTAATAAGTGTGAATGTTGTGAATTTAAAACGGATACTTGGAAACTTTGCCAGACGAGTATCGCGTATCGAGCCTTGAGCTATTGAATCCTGAATAGGGGAAACACATACCTTTCAGTTTTCTTCAAACGATGTTCTCTGATGACCTCGGTGTTGATGTGTTGATTCCAGTATCGCCAGGTTGATACTTCTATGGACAGGCGTCGCTGGTCAATTGCTGCTTAGCATTGAATCCGGTCTCACTCTCAATGCTCCGGATAAACTAACGTTGGCAGTTAGTCTTCCCTCGATGTCGTGATTAAATTCATACGGTGAATAACGATAATTCAAACTACTTTGATAAATCGTAGAACTTCTCTAACAAAAGGCTGGAGCTTCTCTAAGAGCTGAAGCTTCCATCAAGATCGCAATGACTTCTATCGAACAACTCGTTCTCCATCTATCTGTCTCTCTATCCTCTGTCCAGAAAACCTCCTGCCTCTCGGTTTTGTTCAAATCTTCAGTTCTGGAATTCTGCGGCGTCGTCTGCTGCCAAGCACGTGTGACCTCCTTTCATTCGGAAAAACAAATTCTTTCCTCGTGTCAAGACTCAAAAACTGCAACACTCGACATGCTCCGATTTCTCGATTCTAGGCAATTTCCTCATATCCGTGAATGTGTGAAATGTTCACAAACATATTACAATTACGCTTCATGATTTTCAGAATGTCATTAATGTAGGAGTTAACGCATTATATACATTTTCTTCCTGCATTCGCAGACTATCCATTGTGCATTTTTGTTTACTAAATCTTGCTGACAATTAAATGATACAATTCTACCAGCTTGCGTTAACCTCGATTTTTAATAGTTGTTTACCTTCACCTCATGATTTCTAATATTTCGTAAAGCCCAATATCCGTAAAATAAATAAAAATTGATCATTAAAATTAAATTCTTATACATAAAATTCTAATAAAATTCGGGTACTGCCACAATATCGATCCACACAAAACAGTAATCGGTACCAATACATCGGATTGGGTCACCTTAATCCTTTCACTACTGTAATTTGGTAAGATAAACGAGTAAGAGCAATGGAAAACGCTTTATTGTTTTCCCTGGCATACAGCTCCACAGTATTCAGACGTTATTAACGGTCGTAGCTTATACATGTTCATCAGAAACACTAGAATAGGTGTAAGCAATTTGTTCTGGAATACTTTTCAACTGTGTATTTAATTAAAGACTTCAGCTATAAGCAATAGTTAACAGTAGCTATGATAGGTTGATATTTAATTGAATATGAAAGCTAACTTCACGTTTCATTATGGGGTCTATACAGCCTTCATAAAAAAATAGGAAATCCTAAAGTAATACATTATTAATGAAACTACAAAGAAACTCATGAAAATTGCTCTGTTAGAGCCTGAAGTTGTTCACATTCACGTTCATGTGACTATAACTAAAATTTTTGACGTCACAGTGTCGGCCGAGCAGTATGACAGGGAATCCAGTCGAGAAAGCACAATTAGTTATTTGGTTTATTGAAACTAAATTAGTGATTAATGAACAACGTTACTTTTGTCGCGAGTGTGGGAGATTCCCACCAACAGACAAGAGTATTCGAACTAGTACTAATACAACATGATGGATCCCATTCCATTTCTACTGTTATGTTCAAGCAGTTATGGACCTAAGGTTTCCTGGCAGATGGATCGGCAACGGAGCATTGTTAAATCTTCTCGTATACCTGACCTTAATTCATTTGCCTATATAAGAGTTGAGTTGAATTTCAGTTTAACATCCCGTTCAGCAGCGAGGCTATAGGAGACTTGGACCTACTGATTAACGTGGAATCCGAACCACATGAGCTCCCGCCTGGAATCAAACCCGGACCTCCCATTGAAAAGGTGCGTATGCTTACCCTTAGCCACGGAGGACCTATTGATTATTTAAGAATTAACTAATCTTAAATAACGAGTAACAGACACAATCGCATTCATCAAACATGATATGCTGGTGTGAACATGATAGGAGGTAAAATATCGTTTGGACATATGCAGGACCACGAAATATCGAAATCTACTAGGTAACCAAAAAACAAAACTGCCTAAGCGGTTTATTACGCGCCTTTGGAGTGTGAGACTCGAGTTAGATTCGCGAAAGGGGCTCATGTGGTTCGGATTCCATGTTAATCAATAGGTCCCGCCTCATATAGGCTTGCTAAGGGACGTTAAACTCCAAATCAACTTAATTCAACAAGAGTTTCGATTCGTTTTTAATATGTGAAGTCCTGTTCCTTCTAAGGAAGAAATGGATCCCTACAGGAAAAGGTTGAGTAGTAAAGTTGTTTTAAGATCACTACACCCTTGAATATGATCGTATAAGTAAATCTATAGTTTTATATAGATCACAATTAGATATATTTTTAGAGGTCCCGATCTCCCAGTCAAAATCTGAAGTTTCTATACTTCTAATCAAGAACAAGCTGAGATGCTAAAAATTCAAATGTGCGATTAAAGTCCTGTAGAGAAATAGAAAAGATATTGATTATTTATTTCACTGTATCGTACTTACTAAGAAATATGTTTGAATATCAAGTTGTGTAAATCTCATCAAACTACTGTCTGAGCAATACTATCCTGTTAGAAGTTTAAAGTTAGTAGAAACCGAAGTCTTGCAACTTGCTAACAAGATCACGAGCTTCAAATGAAAACGTTCAATATTCAGTTGAGTTTCCACTAAGATAATTATTGTTTTCGTACAATAATGTATTATTCTTGATAAGACGGATACGAGCTATTTTTCGTTACACTAACGTTGTGTTCTGGATATTTAGCTAAATAATAATTACAAAATCCATATCCCTCTTGTGATTTATTTCCTAATGTAGAACAATATAATTGATTTAATATTTTACTCCAGATTTTGTGCGAAAACAATTTAATAATTTGACATGAAATATTGTTCGTAATACCAAAATTATAGATTCACTAGGTTTCAAATTTAGTAAAGACATCAGTTATTATGAATATAACTTAATTTTGCTTGCAACAGAAACATTTAAAGTATGTATTATCTAAATCTTAGTGATGAATCATATTATGTTACATCATTTACGCTATTAAAACACTAAATTTTATGTTTTTCTTGGAAGGGCATCAGACATAATATAAATCATAATAGAAAGTGTGTAACGCAATCAAATCCCATTTCCTTTGTTATGCTAAATAGTAACTGAGGGTCAGGGTCATTCGTAACAAATACTTGGTGTTTCAATATTGCACAATTAGTTGTAGCTAAATGATAACTAAATTCCCCATTTCTTTTTTTAAAAAATGAGAATAACTTGAATTCCATCCTAAATTGAAGGACAGTGTATCATATTATTCTGTGTAGACAATGACATAAAACCAGAAAGCATATAATATAATATCTTCAGCTGAGCCTATTCCCGTCAATATGACCTTACTTAGAACATCATTATCCGAGCTTAGATGTTAGTATATCATTACTTAACACATAGGATATGAGGCGTATAGTTTCTCAATCCGCCATCTCCAATTTTCAAAAAAAATGAGCTAAATAGATTTACTGGTATTCCTTTCCATGCCCTACATGGTGGTGAAAAGAGTTGTTTGAAATGTCTCCACCTCCACCCTCAATTACTGCTTTAAAGTTCAGGGTATTCTTCAAAAGCCGCCATCTACACTCAGCAGTGTGTTTCTAAACCCCATCATCTCGATTCTATTCTATTCTATGCTATGAATTGAAGACCGATGTTAATGAAAAAATGTTGCAAGATGTTGTTCAACTCCTAACGAAACACTTCGGGGAGAATTGGCGTGCTAATTCAAACTTAGCCATTTATGTTGATGCTGAAAAGAGACTGACTGCTTCAACAGAAGAAAGTGTAGATGAGGATTAGGCTGAATGCCAGTGTTTCGAACATGATTCTGATGAGAACTATATCTGAAGACAGTGTAAAGATCACTTTCAATCCTTTTCTTTTTGGTAAAGGTGGCATTTATTCCGAAGTTCCCTCCTGTTATGTCAGGCTATGTTAGGTTAGGTTAGGTTAGGTCCCAATGGGTTAGATTAGGTTAGTGAGGTGAGGTTAAGTAATCTTATGTTAGGAGACGATATTTCTAAACGGGCTGGGAACTTCGGAACATGACCCGTAAATAGCTAACGTACTATGATTATAGCTTCATTTTGTTTTCCTTGTTTGTGCACATTATAATGTCACCCAACAAGTTAATATCGTTGTTTAGATTCAGTTTATCTCCATCTACTGTTCTGTTCTGAAATAGTTATCAGAAATTATAATAGTAATGACTCGGAAGCAAATAAACCCCCAAAAAACTTAAGTACGTTTGTTTCAAAGTCCTCCATCGCCAAAAGTTGTTTTCAAAATCCGCCATCTCCAAACTGCTTTCTGCAATAACTGAGAAATGGGATGAGAGAAATTTTTGTCATTTGGTAGTTATAATGAATGTCCAGAAAGCAGTAAAGTATTTCTAAAAAGAAAATTTTATCTCACATAATCTCTGAGTTATCAGTTTTTCCTGTTTTTCTCGAAAGCGTTTAGGAAGGAGATGGCTTATTTAGAAACTATACGCCTCATATGATCATAAGTCATTAAACTAAAGATTTTATTTAAGGGGACATTTGCCATTTTGAGATTTACTAATATTAATGCATTACTCATGTTCTGTCTGTATGAAAACACTATTACATTGACTATATGTATGATTAAAAGTGATTTTATACAAAATTAGATAATTAATTACTGCATAATTAATTATTAATTATGCATTTTTATTACGTGTTTTTCTCTGTAATCAATTGTCAGAAATATTTTTGTAAAAAAGTATATGATTCTTTACACATTTTTCATTGACATAAAATAATAATACACGTCAATATCGTGACAGATATTAAATTATTATTAATTGAAAATGGAAAAGTGCATTGCTGATACTACTGAATTCCGTATGAGGAACAAACTTTCAGTTTTGAGCACTATTTTTGTGAAAAATACTTTATTTATTCCTATATATTGCATATCAGGCAAATCCCTATATATTTGTCTTTTGATTGGTACCACAGTTTTGGATATAGACATATGCATTTCAAAGTAAAACATGAAACAATTTCGTAATATGTAAAATGCCACCCTCTTGGTTTGTGAGGTGGCGCCTCCCACTTCAGGCGACGTTTTTTTCGGAACTTCTTGCAGTCTGGATAAGTCTTGACAGAGTTACCAACGCACAGTTTTATTCAGCTAGTGTTTTAGAAATGGGTCGTACGCGGCGATGTCCTTCCAGAAGTAGGAAGAGAAATAAGCATTCTAAGGCTATTCGTTTATCTTGGATAAAAAGGCGTAAAATAGAAGATAGCTCCAAGTGTGACACTTCTGTTTGTGTATCTTTGGAAGAAACAAGTGGAAGTTCTATGGAGGTTCCAATTGCAAGGGATGAATCAAATGATAAAGAAAGGTGAGATTTATTTTACTTTCCATCCTGATTATTAATTACTTTGAACCAACATAAAATGATTCTTTTATAAAATTGTTATCATTCTATCTAAATGTATACAGGGAAAGAACATTGTAAATCCAGTTTTATTGATTTTATACCAAAACTCATTTTTGTACTCTGACTGAGCGTGTTCTTTACGCATATAGCTGCTTTTAACATCCAATTTACAGAGGAATGATCAAAATTTTTTACCACTTTGAGTAGTCCAAAACATCGTGTGCAACGCATACTTTTACGGTTGGGTGCAATCTCAAAATCGAAGAAAAAAAATGTACTTACCATGTTCTTTCCCTGTACCCTTCACATGTTTCACTAATCTTTTAGTGGATTATTATAATATTGCTAGGTGTATTATTTTTTTTAAAATACAATTACGTGAATCATTTGCGTGTTTAATTTTATACAGCGATACATATAATAATAGTATTATGCGCAATGTTATATATGAAGGGCTTGGAACAATATGCCACATTTAAAAAAAAAAATCACTATTTTTAGGACCTTGCATATCTTACGACCTGCAGTAGTCGATTTGGCTTTAAAGAAGTGGGGGAACACTCTCTATGTATTAATATAAAATGCTCTAATACATTGAATAACAAAATTATTTTGTAAGATTCCGGGGTAACGCGTTCCAGAACGAAATAAAGTAGGGGAACGGATATTTGATTTTCTGGTAAATGGAGAACGACGTTCTCCGTATTTCCTCCAAATCGACCACTGATAACCCGTTGATCTTGACAAGTTTGCAAAAATCGAAATTAGGATCAGTAGATATAGTAAGTATTCTTGTTTAAATTACTTTTTTATGATGCAATGGCAAATTTCACTTTTCTCTCGGATCATAAATATATATTAGTTTAGAGTCCCTTGTCAGCAGCGAGGCTATATGAAACATGGACCTACTGGTTAACATGGAATCCGAACCACAACCGTTCTATGCTCTCCCTTCGGGACTCGAACCCAGGACCCCTTGCAGAGAAGCGCACGTGCTAGCCACTAGACCAGCGACATATATATATATATATATATATATATATATATATATATATATATATATATATATATATATATATATTGCATCTTATGTCTGAATATTATGTGTTTGTATATGTAGGTATTTTAGGAAATGTATTCTACCTTATTTATTAAGTGTTTACTTTTATTGGTTCAATAATATATATACCCTAATACACTTGCCATCTTCTTTGATACTGTTTAGAATTCACCTGAATTAGATGCTTTACAAAAACTTGTTATAATATACAGCTAAAATAAAAAATAGGAATTAATTTAACTGACAACATATAGAATTACAATAAGGATTAAACGATTATTTTACTTTAGGACTATTAATATTTCAGACTTGAAGAAATGTACTTTACTCGACTCATTCTATCACACATTTTATAGTGGTTTACTGCTAAAATATGTACACTTCGAGGAAAATCACCTGCTAAATTGTTCATTGTAACTGAAGGTTTAGAGGAAAAAGTAATTATATATATATATATATATATATATATATATATATATATATATATATATATATATATATATATATATACAGTGGCGGATCCAGGATATGATCAAGGGAGGGGCTAAACCATAATTTGTCGTTTTATCCAGTGTAAAGCAGAATTGAAGCCCATTTTATCCAATGTAAACCTGAGCGTCAAGGGGGGGGGGCTATAGCCCCTTAGCCTCCCTTTGGATCCGCCCTTATATATATATATATATATATATATATATATATATATATATATATATATATATATATATATATATATATATACATTGTTCACTAACTTAAAAGGCTTTTTTTTTCGTGTGATTTATTTCTCTCATTTAATTTCAACAATACATATTTTCTTTATGTATCGAAATGTTACTTTAAAAAAAAAAGTCTGAAATTCAAACTTTAAATCTATACGTAATTTATTAGTGGAAAGCTATTTAAAAAATCATGCTTAATTTACAGATTATTCCTACTAAATAATTTTTAGAAATCCTTGGTCAACTCACACCTGAAGGGGACTCAGCCTCCTACAACAACATTCAGTTGTTTGTTTACATCAAAGATTCCGGCAGCGTGATTTTCGCCCTCAACTTTTTTTTTTTTCGTCGTGGCTTTTGCTCCATATGATTTTCTACTCTTGGTTATTCCCCGAAAAGTCATGAAACCGAGTCTAAAATTGCACTGTTTTAATCTATCTAAATTGCAAACCAAAGAACAAAACCAGTTTCACATTTGAACTTCATATAAAAGTTACTTTTTTGGTTTTAATTTTCGAGCGACAATAGGAGATAATATAATAGTCATAGAGAAGAAAATCTAATTCAAATGTTTAAAAAGATAAACACATTTCGCAGTCCTACATACAGGAAAAAAGTAATTTTTGACCATCTGTCCTTCAATTATTCACCCTATTCATATAAGCCATATCGTTCAACATATAAGCACTAAATTTCTATAAATTTCATTTTCATTTCTATAATTTATTATTATTATTATTATTATTATTATTATTATTATTATTATTATTATTATTATTATTATTATTATTATATGTCATTTCAGCTCTGACACTGAGTCTCTACCATCTCTTGTAGTGGAGCCCGAAACAGAGATTGTTAGTCGCAATGACTTTCCAAATGGCTACCGAATTGTAAATTTGGGACACATTCTCAAGTGGTCCATAAAGCTCCAAGAAAACCACAGAAAGATATGTGTCTTAGGAAAAATGGATTTTCATAGAGAGAGACGTTCAGGACTAGTGTCTTACCTCTATTTCAAGTGCCGCGTGTGCAAACGCGAAGTATGTCACTCTACAGAGGAGGAACAACAGTCGAAAAGATCTGTAATCAATACTGCAGCTGTTTGGGGTACTGTTTCCATTGGAAGTGGGTATTCTCATCTAGAGGAATTTCTCAGTATTATGGATATCCCATGTATGAGCTTCAAACTTTTTAACAAGATTGAACAAGATCTGGAACCGGTAAGTAATAATTGACAAATCCGTTTGATCTTAAAAAAAAAAAAAAAAAAAAAAAAAAAAAAAAAAAAAACTGACAAATATACTTTCCTACTTATCAACAATATCACAAGTTGCTAATATAATAGTTGTATTGATATAGTTCTGAATAGAAGATTTTATCATAATAGCACTTGCGGAATGAAAGTAATCTTAGTTACAAGCAGGCCCGCAACCAGCCATAGAAGTCTGGGGGTGCCATAAACATGTTAGGGGGGCCCAAGTCTTAAAATAATTGTTACAAATATATAAATTCATGATTTTTTGTGTTAATATAGTATATGATGCATTGAGATCTGCGAGCCATGAAAAATTTAGGGAGGTCTGGCCCCTTGCCCCCTTCTAGTTGCTGACCTGGTTACAAGGGCAACGTAGTAGTTTCAATTGCCAAAAATGTGGAAAATTCGAAAACGTAAATTAATCGTTAAAAAAAGAAAAAGAAAAAACACATAAAGCACATAAATCGGTGATTTCAGCTTTGATAGCGATCAAATATGACGGATTTATAATAAATTACTTTTGCTTTTGAGAAAATCTTTTTTTTTCTGCACCGCGACTAAGAAAGGCGGTAATGATGAAATAAGCGATAATGGTGGAATGAAGGAAGTGGAAGGAAATTAGAGAACTCCAAAGAAAACACTTACGCGGTGTTTGTCCACCATAAAGTCCACATTGGTGGGACCGAGATCGAAGCAGGGTCCGTTCCACCACTGAACTAACGCGATCTCATAAGAAAAAATATATAAATGGGTCTCCCAAGCGGCTAATTTTGAATTGTAAATAAATTAATGACAAATAAATTTATCACCACTTCATATTGAACGGGGGAGTGTGAAAGAAAGCATAAATTCGCCGCCTAACTGCGAATATTTGAGTCGTGGTGGATGGTAGAGCTTTCACCTGGTACGTGGGTTTCCTGATTTGACCCCATCTCGCGCCAAACGGACAGATATCACTGTGTGCGTTTACTTGGGGGGTTCTTTTCTTTCGTCCACTTTCTTCATTCAACCATTTCATTCATTATCATCATCAGCGTCTCCTTCAGGATCGGTGCATAAATTTCATATCTAAATGCGAATGCAGGATAAATTTGGGTTAAACAAAATGGGGTCAACATGGGCAGCTGTTGAAGGGTTGGGTGTAGTAAGATTTTTGAACTCACCACATTTTTAATTTTGCAATTTCAACTCAAAATAATGGAAAAAAGATGTTATAAATGGTTCAATAATATATTAACAAGCAAATTTTATTACAATTAACGTACGTAGTTAAAATCTACTTATTTTCAATCGCTGACTCCATTGGAGAAAATGATAAAATAACTTTAATCACAAGGAAATTGAGCGAGCGAGACCTTGATGTGAGGAGTTCGGCGCTTATATATATATATATATATATATATATATATAAAGCCAGTATATGCATCTGACCCACAAAACCGGGTTCCTAATGGTTAAAATACTAACCTAACCTATCTATTTGGAGAAGTATCAAAGTTGAGACTTTGATTTAGGGGTTTTTGATTACGTTTTCGGAGTTTGCACCACTCTGCGACCCAAGCGTAGTCTCGCTATGATCCTCAGCTTCCGTAACCCGCCATATAACGAATTGTGGATCACACTCGTTTTGCTGCTCTCGTGGAATTTTCATATTGATGTTGTCAAGAATACTTTATGGTGTGTGTGATGAGATGGTTGCGCACCGGAGCCATACGAGACTTTAATCTGTAAATTAACGTGAAATCCAAACCATTGATCTTTCACGAAATATTACCCTAATCTCCCACACAGCAAGCGAGAACGCTATTTGGCCACAAGGAAATAGTTTTAGAAACCTTTCTGCAACAAATCTTCCGGTATTTCGACTGTAATTCAGCACTCTTGCAGGGGTGCGGGGCCGTAGGCTAACCAAACATTGATGATTTTATGTTTATGAGATGCGAGATCGGAGAGTGAGCATATGTGGGATTCAAGAAGTGAAGCCTCAGTCGCTATCTACATTTTATACAAAGTAAAATTCAAACTGATATTTTCTGAACGCTGCTAGTCTTTGCAATGCATACCAGACAAAGCATGCAGAGACAAATAATAACTATTTATCCGTATAGTTTCTGCACAATCATAGAGAAACTGAGTCACATTCTCGATGACTAGGAAAATTTATCTTGTTCGTTATTGATATCACTCAAATGTAAATGGGTAAATGGGTAATGAGATTTGTAATGAATCAAAATTAGAACAAAATAACGATATGCCATGTTTTCTAAAACAATGTATATCTTTTATAGGTGTGGACAGATTCTCTTTGGAGTCAGATGAAAGAAGCTGGAGAGGAAGAAAGAAGATTAGCATTTGAAAAGGGCCATGTAGATCCAGATGGTATACCACGGATAACTGTATACGTGGACGGAGGGTGGAGCAAAAGAAGTTATGGACATGGATACAATGCAGCTTCTGGAGTGGTGAGTATAATTATACAAATTTAATGACTTATATAGGAAGGAATTAAAAACTAAACCATATAGAAGTCAAAATAAAAAATTAGGACAATACATAGGATTTGTGACGTAGAGTACCACTAAGGAATGATTTTTGGAAATGCGACAGGGATAGAATGAAAATGGTGTCTGAAATATTTTAATAAAATGGAATTATTTCCGAATCTCGTGACGTTAGATACCTTAAATTTGATATTTGCATTTCTCATTGAAAATCATTTGACATGTTTTTAGCGTTTTGTGATGTTTTAATTAGATGGGACGAAGAGGAGGGAAGAAAAGGAAAATGGCGAAAGGGAAAGGAAAATAGGAAGGGGAGAAAAGGAAAATGCAATGGGAGTTGCAATTCGTATCTTGCCAATATCTCGGAAACTCTGACGGTTAGAAACATAGAATTTCGTATTTGGACTTTTCATTTAAAATAATGTAGCACGTATTTCAGTGCCTTTTTTTTAATATGGCCCAGAAGGGAAGAAAAATGGACGTGGATTATAATTACTATAATAAGATGTTCACTCCGGGTTAGAGACTTGAAATTTGGTATTGGGATTTCCCATTTAAAATAAATTAACACATGTTTCAGCATTTTTTGATATTTTAGTGAAAGTAGAAGAAAAGAGCTACATTGTAATTCTTATAATAAGATGTCGATATCTTGGAATCTTTGAAGGATAGGAACATGGATGTGGTATTTATACTTTTCAATGAAGATTATTAGATACTTATTAAGCGTTTTTATGTACACCGGTGTATATCCTAGAAGGAAAGAAAAGAGGCGGGAAGAAAAGATGTTCAAATCTCGGAACCCCGGCATGTTAGAGACATGAAACTTGGAATTTGAACAAAAATTCGGGAAATGTGCAGGTGTATGATATGAAGAGCAAATGTAGGGGATCTGAGCAGTAGCGTAACTAAAGGCTTGGGGGCCCTCCCGCAGACAGCGTGGAGTGAGCCCCCTTCCCTACTTCCCACTTCACGATTTCGGGGCCCCTGATGGCTTGAGGCCCCCCGCAATACAGGGTCTACGGGGCCCTTATTTACGCCCCTGGATCTGAGGGCGAAGCCCCCGCGTACTGAACCTGACTCAACCTGCAAACCTGGGTTGGAGCTAATCCTTTGACAACTTTAACTGAAATTCAATATGCTTGCAGGATTATGAGGTACGATGCCATAGGTCGAGTAAACGCCTAATGAGATGCGAGGCCGTACACGGAGCGATTTTCCGGATCTGAAATGAAATTCGGTGTGCTTGCAAGTTTATCAGATGCAAGGCCGTTGGCCGATCAAAAGGGATAAGGGAGGTTGTGGGCGAAGCCCCAAATGAAATTAAATATGGTTCTAGGTTCATGAACTGAGAGGCCGTAAACCGAGCAAACTAGGAGATCTAGGGGTGAAGCCGACGAATATTTTGTCTATATATTCAACTAACCACATTCTTTTTAAAATAATGTTTGTAAGTTGTAATTTCACCCTACCAATCATTGTGAAGATGGGAAATGAATTGTTTTGTTTGCTATCCACGTTCTATTTGGGGTGACCCTCCCTGCTGGTCTAATGGCTATTATGCGCGACTTTGGTGAACGGGATCCCGTGTTCGATTCCCAGTGGGAGTGCATTGAACGATAATCTTCGGATTTCAGGAGTTGTATATCTACGTCTCATGTAGCCTCGCTGCTCAAAGGAACGCTAAACATAAAATCAAAAGTTCAACTTGGCATTCTTTTATGAGCACAAGTAATATAATTTTTGTTAGTATACATTCTGTGGAGATTGGAAACACCTTCCGCCAACAACAGGCTTTCAATAGTTTCCGCTTCCACTCCTGGCTGTGTGAATTTTTCGCGAAATACGTATGTTCATATGAAACACCCAAATAAGCTCCGAAACATTCCTGAAAGCTTTCACAGATGAATGGATATTATTTTTCTTCTGAAGCAGAAATAGTCTTTTGTGAAGGTCACTGCAAATAGGGGTGGGGGTTTATTGACCACGAAAGAGAAGATTGAAGAGCTGTTCCCATTTGCAGCCTTCCTTCTGCGAACTCGATATTATCTCATTGCCAGAAGCAACAGCTGAAGTGAAGGGATGAAATTTTATAACCACAATACCTTTTCCTTTTCCAGTACATTGTTTGTACTAGCAGATTTACAATTTAGACTAGCGGCAATTATCTTAGCCAAGATTCCAAACACCTCCTTCCCCAACTGGGATAGATGGGGGAAAAAAAAGACAATCTCTTGTTTCTGACCCTGCCGGCACGAACTATTTTTATACTCTTACATCTCGACCGTTACAATAGCTGTCATATTCCATCGTCTAGTTTATTCCAGGAATTACAATCTTACTCCTAGCAGGTCACTTACAATAATACGTACAACATACAGTACTACACATTATACGCCGCGTTCCCTGTTTCCATTGTGATAAACAGCCCGAAAGATTTCAGAGTAGTGGCACACACACAAAACTTGCGTAGGGATATGTACAGTTCGTCGGTAATCATTCGAGAAAGTGAAAGAGCAGTTAGAAACGTCCATTCGCAATATTTGAAGTACCGATGTTCTATTCAATTTAGCAGAAAGCCTGCTCTGTTTCTTGTGCAGAGGTACAGGAAAGAACAACGCTACATATGTTCCCTTCGCACAAAAAAAAAAAAAAAAAAAAAAAAGGCGAGAGAGAGAGAATCCAGTTTCGTTGCGATTTTATGGTCAACTTCCTGGCCTGAGCTTTGTCTGCTGAAGCGGTTAAAATCCAAAGAGAAAAGTGTCATTTATAATAACATAAATGTTCAATCTGTGGTCAAAAATAGGCCGGTTTTCAATATTCAATAAATATTTGACATCCTGAAACAAATGAAATTTCAATACTTTATAAATATTATTTCACGATTCCTTGCTCTTAGGGATGTTTTTCCATTTTACCATTGATTTTTAGTTATTTTTTTATTTACTAAGTTTTCCACATTTATTTTTCTGTCATAAACCTTTTGCATGAAACGAACAGTGTAAGCATGAAAAAAAGTTTGTAGTAAGGAACATAATATATTACGGGGAAAGGGTATCATGATTTTACAGAGGCTTACGAGAGGCATCCCAAGTAAAGCATCCCAATACAATTAAAGTAAATAAAAACTACAACACAACTACAGAAAGAACTGAAAAAGCACCAGCAGAACAAGAAAACTTCCAGTCTTGTGGTTGCATGCTGCTTTACCCTATAGATCATTATAAAAGTATTCATGTACTCTGTGTCTAGTCTGGCATATGTTCCATAGAACGATTGTGGACTGAGTGAATATGCAACCGCAATGCTGCCTTTTCAGAACCTCCTATTATTATTATTACTATTATTATTATTATTATTATTATTATTAGTAGTAGTAGTAGTAGTAGTAGTAGCAGTAGTAGTAGTAGTAGTAGTAGTAGTAGTAGTAGTAGTATTTTAAATACCGTGATCTCAGCCTGTTTCAATATATTTCCGCATCTTTTCATATAATGTATAAAACGAACCTTTCACATGACGCACTGTCAACAATGGATGGATCCAAATCTTTCTAGTACTGCTTTGTTTCCTTTTTCTTCGCCGTACGTACATCAAGGCAAGGAGATGTCGTTTGTTTATTGCTGGACTCATGTTCTATTATTCACGTTCAAATTCTAACTACTTCTTGGCACCGGCATTACCGGGATGTGTGGGCAAAGCAGCGCCGGATCCGGTTTTGCCGGCCGCGTGTGCAAAGCATCCTCGGTTCCGGTTCCGGCATTGTCGGTACTGGGCCAGCATTGCCGTGGACGTGTGCAAACGCTCTAAGTTCTACACTGTGTTTTGTTAAAATTGAATACGTTTTACGTTTTATCGTGCATAATGTTGCTAATACTTAAATTTTACTTACATTGTTGTATATATTATCTTTTCCAGGCATGTATTATTGGTCAAGAAACTAACAAGCTATTATTTTTGGGAGTGAGAAACAAATATTGTTCAGTGTGCGCTGCAGCGTCATCAAGAAATAAAAAACCAAGCGACCATCGATGCTACCGCAACTGGTCATCCTCATCTTCGTCGATGGAAGCTGACATAATCGTAGACGGCTTTTGCAAGAGCCAAGAAATGCATACGCTTCGCTACAAACGATTTGTGGCAGATGGCGACTCCAGCGTTCACTCCAGGATAATCGAAAAGGTGCCGTATGGACGTCAAGTCACGAAAGTTGAATGCGCAAATCATTGTGTGCGGAATTATACATGTGCGCTCCACAAGCTGCGTATGCAAAATAGTTTTCCCTTGCAAGCCAGAACAATTTTGCGAGATAGAATTCCACGTCTAACCGCTGCTGCTCGGGGAGCTATATCCTATAATGCAAAACAGAAGTGTTCAGTGCAGGATCTTAGAGATGACCTGCGAAATGGTCCATCGCACGTATTTGGGAACCACGAGAAGTGCAAACAGTACTTTTGTACAAAGAAAGAAGATAGAAACTTAGTTCCAGATTTAGAAAAGGCCGGATTGTATTACCACATTATGGCTGCTGTAGACCAGTTAATAAGAAAGGCAGACCGATTAGTTCCAAACGAAACAACTAATCGGGTTGAGCTGTATATGAGCCTTCTGTCAAAGTTCAATGCTGGTAAGAGGCTTAATTTGACAAATCGCGGTGCCTTCCAGCGCCGATGCTATGTTACAGGACTATCATATAACAAAAAAGCAACATGGCACCGTAGTCCTTGGAAATCTGTGATAGAAAATAGTCCTGGAATGTATTTCAGGAGATTTATGAACAAGAGAAGCCGCAAGCGTTCTCACTCCCGTTCACGACGAGTAAGAAGAAAATTAGAACTTCCACCAGAAAAGGACAGAGATTATGGGCCGAACGCGGATAAACCACCGCTGTCTCCGACTTCGCTTCAATCAGCCTGTGAAGCCGAGCTCAAAACATACGACGTAAGTTTTCATTTCTTAAACCATATTAAATTATTTGAATTTTTTTTAAAGTTTACTTTAAGTTCGTTTTATCATTTATTTTATACCTTTAATAGCACTGAAATTTGAAACAATATTTTTGGAATATTTATTTTATACTCAATATTGAAATTGCATTATTGTTTGATTTCTAATACTTATAAAATAGTAAAAAGGCCTATTTCTTACCGCCCATTGCATGTTTATTGAATACTGAAATTATGTTACTATGAATACTTATTCAAAAAAACAAACAAAATAATAATAATAATAAAGCATAAATATTTTTTTTCTTAAATATCCATTGAATAACAAGCATAAAAAGTGTAAATATTTCATATTAGTGATTCAATGAATGTTTGAAAAGTAATGTTTAAAAAAAATTTATGCTATACTATTTTTTTATTTTTTATGAATTTTTGGTTTAATAAATACTCATGTAATATAATTTTAATATTCAATAAATACGCAATGGGCGGTCAAAAATAGGCCTTTTTAAAAATTCTATAAATTCAAAACAATGAAATTTTAATATTTTATAAACTGTTTTCAACAAATGATTCACCGTTTCAAGAAAGAATAATAGGCCCACTTATTTCTCTCCACTAAAACTAGAACTGGTACAAATTTATATTACTTCAGGTTTCAATTGAATTTTTGTGGAGCCAAAATTATAATTGCGCATAAATCAAAAACGGAAGTAGATAGCGAATAGCAGCTTTCGTTAACTGATTTAGCATCTTACTATGTCAATCCTTTTTAAGCCAAAACTGGAAGTGGTAGGTATTTACTACTACTTCCGGCTAAACTTGATTTTTATAAGCCAAAACGGTAAGAGATATCGAAAAGTGGTTTCCGGGAATCGATTCAATCTCGAATTTGTTTGATTTTGCTTTGAATTTGCATAGTTTGTAAGTCTGCCATAGTTTCACACTGTGAAACGAAACTAACTTATTATTATTATTATTATTATTATTGTTATTATTATTATTATTATTATTATTATTATTATTATTATTATTATTATTATTATTATTATTATTAGGTTACAACAGAACAGAGAACAAAGATAGAAGTTTCTTCTAGAGGACAGCACGGTAACTTAGTTTACGAGGAGCAGCGTCGTAACAGACTAACAGCGTCTATGTTTGGTAGGGTAATTAAGCGTAAAGATAACACCGCCTGTCATTCATTGGTAAAGGATGTACTTTACAAAAGAAATGTATGTACACCAGCCATGGAATATGGGAGGAATTATGAACATGTGGCTCTCCGAAGGCTTGCGGCTGAGAAAGGCTGGACAATACAAAAGAGAGGACTGTACATAGATCTCACACACGGATTTTTGGCCGCTAGTCCTGATGGTAAGAACATTTTTTCATTAGTAAATCTTTCCGAATGAAAATTATTTTTATTTATTTTCTGTATACAACCATCTCGTACTTAGAAACCTGCCCCATACTTTTCATGTCGGAAATAGATGAGATAAAGCCTACTATCAATTTACTTCACTTCAATGCGTGGACATGGGAGAACTAAGAACCTATAGATATAGGTTATTTACTCTAAAGTATTTTGTGTACTTTCAGTATCGATTCCAGTATTGGATTCAACAGTAGCCCATATGAACAAATACAATTTACCTGACATGTATTTATTAATATTATCTACTATAGTCGGTTCAAAGAAAAAATGAGAAATGTTGCTTTTGTTGAAAATTTTTTCCAAATATAATGTGCGTTTTACTTCTTTTAAAAAATCGAATGTTATTTTTTCTATATAAAATTGAATAATTAAGTACAATAAATTTTGAATTCACAACGCGGTCGCTCCTTCGCCATTATAACCCTGACCAAAGGTTTTTCCTGTTTGATGGGCTATCGTCCTATCCTATAAAATTTCTGGTGGATTTTGTTCTCTGAAGTTTTGTTCGTAGTTTCGTTTTTTATGGCTCCGTTTCTTTGTAAATTTTTGATATTGATATTTAAAAAGTTTAGGAAAGCAAAAATTACTGCTTTTATAATAAAAACTAGAAGCAAAAGTTACAGCTGCTGTAAAATATTCGTAATTCTGATTTCCGTTTATTCGTAGCCGACTGAGGGGCCTGTAAGTAGCAGTATATGTGCAATGCGAAAAAATGATAACGAATTTATTTAGGGAGGGCCTTGAGCCCAATAGCTCCCCTAAATATGTCCCTGGAAGGAACAGTTAGGTGGCCTAACTTACGCCTTTCAGAAAATGTTAACCAGTTTACTATTCCTGTTTATCATGACTGTTTTCCAGAGGTTCCCAACCGTATTTACCCGGCGCCTTCCTTCGTAAATATTGTTTTTCCTGAATAAACTTCAACGTTTACAAGGCGATTTTTATGATACGCGTAGTTATACTTATACAACAAATAATTTAGTATTCCATTCTTCAATAACACACATTGACTTACGTATGTGATTGTGTGCAAACGTTCACACCCAGTTCTCGTACCAATATGACTTCAAATAGTTATGATTTTGGAACTGCAAGGGAAAATATTGCCCATAATTTGTAATTCACGAGAGTTTAATTTGATTGAAGATTTGCAGTTTGCCTTTAGTTATGTCTTTTCTCCTGAACCAGTGTCGAACAAATTTTACTTTTTGACTAAATTTGAAATAGGGAGGATACTAATTTTTCATATGCAACACCTTAATCGTCACAAAGTAATAATTAATATTATAATTGGTATTATCTGCATATTTACAGGGTATGTAGTTGAAGAGAATGCACTAGTGGAAGTCAAGTGCGTTCCTTCCCTTAGGAACAAAGATATTCAAGAAGAAATAAGAAAGAGGAAAGGGACATTTTTCTTACTTGTCCAGCCGGATGGAAGCTTGAAACTAAAACAAAATAGTGATTACTACTACCAAATTCAGGGACAGCTGAACATTGCCGAACTAAATAAATGCTATTTGGTAGTGTATATTGACGACAAAACACCTCTGTATATTGAAAAGGTAGTAAGGAATGAAGATTTATGGAAGAATATTATGCTTCCTAAACTCTGTCGTTTTTTTAAACAATGCATGCTACCAGAGATTGTCGATCCGTTAATCCCACGTGGAATGAAATGTAGAGATCCCGACTACATAGTGAAAGCCCAGGAGGAAATCCAGAGAAGAAAGGAAAGCAAAGAAAATAGTACAAATAAAAAAGGGAAAAAGTGAGAAAGGCAAAGTATGTTTTACATGTTTGGAACGACCTATTCTCAAACATTACTATTTGTAATTCCAACAAGTATTCTTCTTCTTCTTTATATTATTATTATTTGTATCCCTATATTGTGCTGTTTTGTTGTTACAGTAAATGTAAACATTATTTTTTTTATCAATATCGTCAGTGTGTGTTCAATATATGTATTTATGTTGTCATTATTATTATTATTATTATTATTATTATTATTATTATTATTATTATTATTATTATTATTATTATTATTATTATTATTATTATTATTATTTTGAAATGTTCCTTTAATAATTTAGTTCTCGTAATATTTTGGACATTTTTAAAAGCAAGATAACGCACTAAGTAAAGAACTGTAGCGACTAAAGACTCCAAAGTTTAAAAAAAGGGTAGTGGCTCTACAGATAGTTACAAAGTCACGTGGCATTCTAATAAATCCATAAAATATATAGCTACATATAGCCATTACAAACAACAAACACTTGCAACCTTGATTGATTTTGGAACATACCATAGCGGGTTTGATGCTATTCTCGTTGGCTTTGCTCTTTCTAGCGTCCACCTGCATAGAACAGTCCTGCTTTACGTACAACATAATTAATAATTTTCAAGACAAATGTGTTTAAAATAATAATAATAATAATGTTAGTAATAACGTTCTGAAAACGTAATAGATTTCGTGGAACAAAATTGTCAATTGTATATTTAGGTAGGAACACGTAAGCGTGTTTGCACACGATACCGTCAAAATCGGTGGAAGCCCCGACAATATCGTTGCCGGTGATGAGCGAAGTAAGCGACACACAATGTATATTCTGCACTGTTTTTCTAAAACTCTTCTCCATATATGAAAAGAAATAAAAAGAATAATAATAATCGGGAAAATTATTTTTTAAAACAAAGGATTACAATTATTTTAAAATATTTGCGTTTTGGGGGCGTGGGAATCTAACTTTCTAGGATCTTTTCTATAATGCAAAAAGATGAAGTTATATATATATGTAAGTGTATATGTAAATAGAAAGTCATATAGGTGAAAAACAAGTGTCAGTGATTATTAGTATTAGTGACAGCAAAAGCATACAGTGTAGTGTAGTGTTAAGAATATTAGTTTTGGTGCACAAGTGTTAGTGTGGTAAACACAGGTGAAAACCATTAGTGCAGTGAAAGAAATAGGTGAATACCAAATAAATATATTTATATATATATATATATATATATATATATATATATATATATATATATATATATATATATATGTATATAAAACATGTGGGCGAAAAACCCTAAACACACAGGGAAAACCTGCAAGAAACAAGAAGAAGCCTAAGGTAAAAAGAAGAAGAAGCCAAAAGGTAAAAACATAAATACGCAGAGAACACAGATACCAAACACACATACAGAAATACACAATAAACAAGCAAACTAGATTCAAACTTTTTTCCTAAATTTTTAGTTTTTTTTTTTTGTTTCGTTTTTGTAAATTTTCCCTTTTTTGGTCTCTTTTCCTTCCCCATCCTTTCCCTCCCAAATTTTCCTACTTTTTTTCTTTTTTCACTTATGGAAATAAAGAAAAAAAACTACCATAGAAATCATTCGCAGTGATGATAACTCGTCGGTTTTCGAATGCTCTAGGTAACCGACTAAGAGTAACTCGACTGAGCGAATGTAGAAAAAAAAAAAAAAAAAAAAAAGCAAAAGCAAACAGCCCTCTGAACATGCAGTGATTTTTCCCCAAGATGTCACATGCGTTGTCCCTACCTTCCAAATTCAAATTCACATTCTGTCGATTGGATACAATTTGAACAAGGCAATATGGGATGGAATCAGTTCCCTTCTAATCTCGGAAGGAGGTTCCGAAAAATGTGGTCTTTACTTAAAAGTTAAGAGAAATTAAATGAATATATTTGCTCCAAGAAATCGTTGGCCTCCACAAAAATAACAAAACACATGACCTGTCGTCGGTCTTGTTTCAAGCATTCACCGTCGTTCCCAATACCACCAATTACAACAGCGAACCTGGGATTAATACTGCTCATTTGTAGCCGCAATTGACATAAAAGAAAGGAGCGATTGATTTCGATAAATACTTAGCAGCTAGCATTTTCGCCGATCCCAAGCTAGTACTAGTAGTAGTTTCTCCTCAACCTACCGAACACACACACACACACACACACACACACACACACACACACACACACACATACACACTCACACACACACACACACAAGGGCGGGGTAAAAATAAACATTTTTCTTTGCTGTTTTATTTTCTTTTAGGTAAAAAAATAAAATTGAAGAAAATTTTTAACAGGAATGGGTAGAAAACAAGTCAGGAAAGACTTGTAGCGTATGAGCATGTCACAGCAATCTTTGCTCATTTTGATACAGCCGTCACTTCGAAAATATTTCCTTAGTAGTGTTTAACCCTTTAGGGGATTTATAGTACGAATCAGTACCATGGAGTAGTGTTGTATTTAAACGCTTGAACACGTATTGAACCCGGTTCTTTTTATTGTTCAAGTCAAGCATGGATCAAAGAACACCCCAGATTCGTTTTGCAACCGGATGGTAAGGTTGGCGGTGCCAAGGAGGGGCAGGAGTGTGACTTTTTTTTTTTTAGGAGAATTTCAGAAAAGTTCGCACCTTAACAAGATATCAAAATTAAAATTTTGCATGCGGATTGTGTGCATCTTTAATTATTTCTCATTTCTTTTGAGATTCCTATCTGAACCCGGACCCAAGGGGCGCAAATATTCCGAGAGGTTGGTTTTTCAGAAAAAAGTCCGGTTTTTACCGAACTTTCGGATTCATGTGTACGATACAGACATGTGGGTGGTACTGTTGGAAAGGACACGTAATACTGAAGAAAATGAAGTTTGAACCATAATCCTAGGCCAAATAGTAATGTTATATGAATTTTTAGAATATATGTATATACAGGGTAGCCCAAAAGTAGGAATACAGTCTAGTGTACTGATTGACTTATGACATTATATATAATTTACTTATTATTATCCAGACAGGATTTACTTATGCTAGTTTATTTGATTTATTTTCACTTATACGTTAAAGTGGAAATAGAACGAAGCAAATAACCTCACTATCTTAATAAACGGTCATATTTAATCAATGCAGGGTTGTATACCTACTTTTGGGCCATCCTGTATATCTATAAATGGATCACCTTCAGATTTTCAAAAAAAAAAAAAAAATCTGTTCTTTGTTTTCAAGATATCGAACTGAAATTTTGCACACGTACTGTGTACATAACAGCATATTTTTCAAGAAATTTTCAGATCCCTACGTGAACCCAGGCCGGCCAGAGTTTCGAGGTGGGTGACTCTTCGAAAAAGAAACGATATCCCGGTTCAGATGCAGATACGGACATGTGATGGTAGCGTTTGAAAGAGCGCGTAATACGAAGAAAATGGCGTTTGAACCATGATGCTAGGCCAAGTAAATAATGACGCAGTAAATTTTATATATATATATATATATAGAGAGAGAGAGAGAGAGAGTGAAACCTCCCTTAACGGACACCTCTATAATACGGACAGATCTTTTTGTCCCGGCAAAAATATATGTTCTCTTACGGAACAAAACCTTCCCTTTTACGGACACTCTCAGATACGGACGCGGACAGTCCTTTTTTCCCCAAACGTTTCAATAACCCCTTCATAACGGACAGGAATTGTTCTCGGTTCTGCGATATATTACACTCTTTTCTCCATAAGTGTATCTCTCATGAGTGAACCATCAAACAGAACAGCTGAACTTGAATTTTTTTCCCGCAATAACCTGCTTTCTGGCGGAAATCCTAGAAAATTTTGAATAAGCAATAACACTCATGCAGGGTTAGTCGCAAGGCCAGGAATTCTTTGCGAAAGATCTTCCCTTCCCTAACAAATTTAATCCTTTTCGTCTGGACCTTGCATCTTTACCGACAGTTTCATAGATAACAAAACAAACATTGTTTGCTTTACAATAACATTTTCAACGAGCAATGTTTCCTCTCTTACTTTTTTTTTTTTTTTTTTTTTGAAAAGAAACATTTTTCTTTTACTCATGATACTGGAACAAGTGTGAGTTGGAGTTTTCCCGGCTTCCTTTTTCACTTTCTCTAAAATGATATTCTTTGTGATTGGGCCTGGGTCAATAAACATATGCAAGGGGCCGCGGTGGCTCAGTGGTAGAGCGTTCACCTCTGGTGCTAGGGGTCCCGGGTTCGATCCCAGCCCCCGTCAAGTGAACTTTGTAGTGGACAAACACCGTGTGCGTGGGTTTTCTCGGGGTTCTCCCGTTTCCTCCCACTTTCTTCATTCCACCATTTCACTCATCTCTCATCATCACCGTCTCCTTTAGCCTAACCGGTATAACCGTGGGACGTAAAACTCAACGATTTCATTTTTTTTTTCAATAAACATATGCACCCCCAATGCCTTTTCATCCATTCTGTCAACGAAGATGCCGCGCCAGTACACAAACACACACACACATGTTTCTTCTGCAATCGAGGATTTTTAGAGGACACTTGCTAATGAGTTTTATTACCGATGTAGAGGAAAAACATTGTCTTTTTCGTTAAACATTCCCCAGCAATAATATGATTTAACAGAAATGAATTTCTCCTTCATCCCTCCCAGTAATTCAAATGTGTACTAAATAAGACTATTTTCATATTGAATTTTACGTATTTACGCTAATACAAAATGTATTTACTATATATTACAGCATACAATTACCGTTATGAGAAATTAAACTTCTGTAACCTCTCAATAACGGACAAAACTTCATGTCCCATTGGTGTCCGCTATTGAGAAGTTTCACTGTATATATATATAAATTTGCCCAAACATTTTGAAAAAAAATCGAAAAAGCTCCCGGTTTTCCACCCTTTTCTCGTTTCTGGTGTATAATACGGACAAGCGAGTGCTACCGTAGGAAAAGATGATGCTCTATTCTGAAAAAAAAAAAAAAAAAGTACGAACGATCCTACGATAAATAGTAAGGAAGCAGTGACTGTTTCAGTGAAAGTCTAAATTTACCTCACGAAGTGGAAATCCCAAAAGGTTTAAACTTTCTTTGTGGATTGACTAATTAAGAGTTCCTTCGCAATTTGCAAGATGTTAGAAAATTAGTTAAAAAGGAAAAGAGACAATAGCTGTGTAAATTCCATTGACGAAAATGTGAAAAAATACATCGGGAAATAGTGAAGAAAAATCCAAAAGAACACGTTAATTTGCCAGCTACTTCAGAGAAAGTATATTTATTTATTTATTTCACATTATAACGGTTGTTATTACATCTCCGGCTTGATGATGATGTCATATGGATAACGTCCTTCTCGGCATTGGATAGGAGAGTACTTGGGGCCTGTTAGGTACTATTCCAGCATTTGCCTGGTGTGAATGAAGAAAAACCTCTCTTGGGATAGCTGACCTGCAAAATCTTTTTCACACATTCTTGACCGATTTATTATTATTATTATTATTATTACGAGGGTCATTCAATAAGTAAAGAGACAAAGTCTATATTTTTAACACTAATCATTTTTTTTTTGTTTCAGGGTTGTTAGCTGGCAACCTTGGGATATGCTCTGATCTGCTGTTTCGTAATTTTATGTCAACATAACTTCAAAAATATCAATTCATCATGGCAAGTCCTCTAGAAGATTGCACCTTAGAAGAACAGCGCTCAGTCATTGGGTTTTTAGTCGCAGAAGGTGTAAAACCAAGTGAATTTTTTTCTAGAATGTTGAGACAGTACGGTAACAGTTGTATGAACCGTGCGAATGTGTACAAGTGGGTTGATCGGTTTAAAAGTGGCCGAACAAGGTGATGAACCCCGATATGGACGTCCAGTGGAAGTTTCTGGTTCTTCGTTGGAATCGAGGATTGACGGACTTATTCGTGATAACAGAAGAATTACTGTTGAAATGATAGCTGAGGAAGTTCAAGTAAGTGTTGGAACTGTTCACAATGTCATTAGGAACATTTTAAAGTACAGAAAAACGTGTGCCAGATGGGTTCCCAGACGGTGCAAAGGTGGCTTCGGGGTAAATCGAAAGATTTCTTCGCCAAGGGAATTAGGAAGCTGCAAGAAAGATGGGACAAATGCATAACTGTAAAGGGTGATTATATTAAAAAATAGCCTTAGTTTTGAAAGATTAAAATAAATCTTTATTGAGCTATAGCAATTTGTCTCTTTACTTATTGAATGTCCCTCGTATTATTATTATTATTATTTTTATTATTGGAATCATTTGCGTGAATGGCCCCAGGGTCAAATTTCGCTGGAAATAACTGTTCGAGTAATTCTACTCTTAAAAAATCGAGCCAGCCATCCTTACTGGTCCAACTAAACACAATTTGGGAGAGAGAGAGGTTATAAGCTGTAGGACGGACAAACTACAGATTGAGGGCGATTAATTTCTTCTTGGTTATGGCCCTGATTATTACAGCAGCCAGTAGGCTGTGGCTCGCGACCGATCTACAATGTTAAAATTCAAAATGTCAATCTTAAATTACTCCAAATGTACTCAACATTTTAACTCAAACGAGATATGTATACATTAAATACATCCTTTGAAAGTGTCATAGTGATAGATAGGGCCAAAGGAATGAGCAACATGGCGGAAACAACATTGGTCAAAGTCATTGTTTTCTTCTTATAGTTATCAGTCATACAAGTACAGCCACTTCTACAGCCTGATCTAGTTAACGCTGAGAGCTAAATAAGGTCTTACATTAATCTATAACATTATAGGTAATCTTTTTCTTAGTCTCTGGTTGATAGGTTAAGTGGTTCAGTAGCTGCTCTCAAAAACATAGCTCTCCATTCAGACTTCTCTTGTTACTTCATATACATATCCTGCTTATTATGCAACCGATACGCGCAGAGAGCCAGTGTGAGTTCCGTATAAGCAAGGATATTTCATAACTTTCTTATGAACGTTGAACTTTAAATCTTAATAGTGCAAAGACCAATAGTATTGAAACACCCGATGTATATATATATAATATGTGTGTGTGTGACAAGGGATGGAGCGTATACCCACCTAAAAAATTAGCATTACATCACTGTATATATTGTATATATACACGGTGTTCCAGAAGTCCCCTAACATAGGGTAAATATTATCGGTTTTTCAACAAAATGTAAGAGGGGAAACCGTCACCAAATATGATGTTTTCCATCCAAAAGTGAAGGAATTTTTAAATCGGACTACTATTTGGGCTGTACACTCTTTATGCGTCCAATAATGAAAATTCAACCTTGCCATTTATCTGGATCAACAACATAAGTGAATGAAGTTACTGTCTTTTCCGCTAACGTGTCGATGGTCAGCCTCCATTGAAAACACAGTTCTCATTCACCATACTGTTACAAAATTTATTCACCTCCTGACCCGCCCTTCCCTCCTCCAGTCCCTCTATTAATGGAAACGTTGCATTTTCATTTAACATTATGCACATAAAGACTACAGCCCAAACGGCTAGTCCGATTTAAAATATTCCTTCACTTTAGATTGAAAACATATTTGGAGACCGGTTCCCCTCTTACATTTTGTTGATAATAACAGAGTTACGCTATGTCAAGGAAGTTTTGAGACGCACTGTATTTAAATGGCTAGGGTAAATTACCCAGTTATGGGCCCGGAGGAAGTTAAAAAAAATATGTATTTCACACATTGTATCACTAAATTTTGTAAGTTTCTTTATTTCATGAACAAATAAATTTTTCCTGAAAGGAAGTCTATTTAGACATAGTAAAATCAGAATGTATTTATTTATTTATCTTTTAATGAGAACCCGAAAATGAGTAGTTGTTGGTACTTACCAAATAGTCATTTTGCGCTTTATATTTAACTTATATGTTAGTCCTACAAATGTACACATTTGCGTGCGGAATGAAATGGATATTTCTCCCACTTTTTTTTTTTTTTTTTTTTTTTGCTAAAGATCATGAAGAAATAAACCAATTTTTAGATTTCATCAAATGTTTTGGTAAGGAGTAACTTTGTTATACATGGTGTTTTAGAACAAGACCGGCAACGTTTGAGAGGTGATTCCTAACACCAAAATAAGACAAAAAAGTATTGATCAGCCTATGGTCAAAAGTGCATAGTTTGGGAGTTACAGGCTGCTGAAAACGTGATAAAATTAACTTAAAAGGTCCATTGCTACACTGCTTTGAGACTGATCGGAGTTGGGTCAATACATCTTTTAGGAATTAATATGCGTTCTATCTAAATATCTATGTTTCAGAATTCCCCGGTACTTGCGCAACAGTTTTTACAGGGGCAGTTTGAAAGTACTTCAAACCTTTTGAGTACTGTTCAGCTGCTTCTCCAAAAATTCTTGTGCAAATTCCGGGAGGTTCTGAAACATGGATATTTGGATAGAACACGTGTTAGTTTCTAAGTGATGTTTTGGCCCGACTCCAATCGGTCCCATAGTAGTGGAGGGATTGACTTTTAATTTATTTTTTCACGTTTTCGGCAACTTGTAACTCCAAAACTGTACACTTTTGACCGTAGGTTGGTATATAATTATTATTTTGGTCACCTCCGAAACGTTGTCAGTGTTGTTTTAAAACATCCTGTAAAATAGGGCCAGGGGTGGATCCAGGACGGACTTTAACGGAGGTGGCGAGAGGGGAACAGTCGGGTTTGTGGCGGTAAAATATTCCACTGGCGATCTGTAGTTGGTACAAATTGCTACTTAGGTACACTGTTCATGGTGTGGGATTTCCCTGAATTCATTTATAAATAGTACTATATACATCTAAAAAAAAATATTTACCTTCACTCACTCGGACACAGACGCGCAGCCAGAATTTTTTGTATTGAGAGGTGTCCAGTACTACAAGACAGTGCTTGTATGTAATATTGAAACGATTCTGCACTTGAAAAAAATATACTTATTTAAAATTTTACCAAACTTCCCTATGATAGAATTAGATTTTTTTTAAATTAGGATTTATAGTACAGATGAAGTGTAAAATCAAATTATGAGAATACACCAACAATTTATCTGCTAAGGAATTGTGGTTTTATTACGGAAGTGTACGAAATTTTTTGAATTATTGTTTTTGAGGGTCTGGTGTAAGCGGAGTAACCCGTGGGTGCGCTCGTGCTCAGAAATAAGCTTAGTGGCTAAGGCATAAAATTCTACAAGGCAGTTAGTGACCAGTTGGGATAATCTTTTTTAAATTAAAAATCAAGAAAATCAGTATTTTTTTTTATTTTAACGCTTTACTCTTATTCCATGGTGGCTGCAGGAGATCTACTACCTTTAGTGGTATCTGAACATTTTTTTATTGTTCTACTGTACCCTATCTCTTATCGGAATTGAACCCTGGATAGCGAGCTCCGAAGGCAAGTGTGCTAGATACTAGACCAAGTAGAAGACCTTAAAATCAAATTAATCTCTAGTAGACTGTTACCTTGAATAGTATCAAATTAATATCTCTAGAACTGCTTTATATCCTTGTGCCAAGCAAAGGGGGTTTATGTACACTCATGCCCAAAATTATTGTCGCATATCTATAACTGTTTTCTTGTAAGAATATAATTTGATAATGATTTTGCAGGTTGCTTTTAATACTGATACTATGTGTATAATCGGGAAATGTATGTTTGTGGCAAATTTCAAAGGAAAAGAATTATAAATACGAAAATTATAATTAGTAAAATAAAATGTTGCTAAATGGACAAGGCAATATTATTTTCGTTTTATTGTACCTATTTACTGCTCTTTTGACATGAAATTTGCCACATATAGTCTATGTCTTTGCCACATATCATTTGAAATTTGCCACATACACACATACTAACATTGTAAGAAATACTGGGCGGATTCGTTATCAAATTTTATTTCTAGAACAACATATTTATAGACATGCGACAATAATTTTGGACATGAGTGTACATTAGAAATCCTAATTTTTGATACCGTTCAGGAACGTAACTAGAGTTCTGATTTTGGGAAGCCATATTAGCAAATGGGCTCCTTCATATAAATAACGTTAAATAAATATTTGGAGGGCTAAGTCAACTTTTAGGAGGTACGTGGGGCCCCATGTTCTCTCCTAGCTACGTTCCTGGCACCGTTGTAAGCATGCGACGAATGTACAATTTTTAACAGTATGACATAAATGCACATTCTTTACGGTTTAACGAAGCGATCAACATAAAATATGTGCAACATTTCCATTAGAACAATAAATAACGCAAAAACACTGAAAGCATATTCCTTAACCTATTGCCTAGAATCGAGCAGAAAACTTGAATATCATGAAAGCCTTTCACTTAAACGCGAATTTTTTACAATAAATTAAAAAAAAAAATAAACAGACGCCACTTGGAAATGTCATCGACGAAAGACAGGGGAAAAAGTAGATAACGCCGATATTGCCACTTAATATAATAAATCTGAAAAAATCTAAAAAAAAAAAAAAAAAAAAAAAAAAACTGGTCTGTGCCAATTTCAGGTTGATTTACCCTGTATTTTCCTGAAACGAAACGAAACCATTTGGTATGTTGGGATGGAAACACCCTACTTTACATTGAGAAGCTAGTTCCAACTGAGCTCACTACAAACGCTTGAAGCGACCTACGCAGGTGACCTCTGTTGACACTGATACAAACTACGTAGTGGATCCCCCGGCTTTAATTTCGTTTTATACACTATAATCATTCTTTTGTGCAGTTTTGTAATCTCGCACAACGCACCGAAACCTATTCACTATCTCGATTCTGTTAAAGATATCGATATTCTTTTAATGAATTTTAGTGACTTCCTGAGGCATATGTTCTTATTCTATGCGTCATAAATATATCCCATCTCTCCTAAGAGAATCGGGTATTTTCACACGGTTTATAGGAAGTGAATATCTGCATAAGGAAAGTAATGACAAGAGAGTTAGACTCGAGAACTTCGAATCATCCAGAAAGCTTATCATGAAGAGTAAACACTCAACAGATCGCGACATTTATAAATATACTGGAAGGCCACCAGATAGAAAAACGCATTGTTTCGTTTCAGTAGATAGAAGAAACAATTCTACACAGTCAGTCTAGTACAATTTGTATTTGGTCGTTCATAGGAGCTAATTGTAATATTGACCACTTCTGTGAAGTTGTCCCGCCAACCTAACGAATTTTTCTTTTTCTTATCTACATCGTTAGTTTATCGTTAGTTTACATTAATTTAGCTAGAATTATCGTTAGTTTTGAAAAAAATAAAAATTATATTCAAAAAGTAAATGGGCAGGCCAACTTCATAGTTCCTCACCCATAAACGTATTTCAAACGTTTTTAATATCACGTCGTTAGTTTATCGTTAGTTTACGTCAGTTTTGCTAGTTTCGCCAAACTAACAATTTTATTCTAGAAACAAACTGTGAATTAGCCCGCCCATATTGAATTTTCCAAAAAAAAAAAATCAAATCATATCGTTAGTTTTGCTAAAATTAACGTTTCTTTCTTTCTTTCTTTTTTTTTTTTTTTTTTTGCAAAAAATAACGATTTTATTCCAGAAACAAAGGTTCCCGGCGTATTTAAAGTTAGCTCCCCGACAAACAATTGTCACAAATTTCCATCTCACATTATTAGTTTATAGTTAGTTTACGTTGGATTTACTAAAACCATCGTTAATTACGCAAAAATAACGATTTTATTCGAGAATCAAACGCAAGCCAACTTCATGGCTCCCACCCGCAAATGAGTTTCATAGATTTTTTCCCATAAAACCGTTAGTTTTTCGTTAGTTTACGTTAGTTTGCTAAAAATTATCTTTAGTTTAGCAAAAATAATGATTTTATTCAAGAAATAAAGTTTCCTGCCAACTGTGAACTAGCCCGCTTATATTGAATTATGATAAAATTCCAACTCATATCCTTAGTTTACGTTAATTTTGAAAAAAAAATAACGATTTTATTTGAGAAATAAAGGTTCCCGTCAAATATAAAGTTACCTTGCAACTAAAGAATCTTCATAAACTTTCACCTCATATTGTTAGTATATTTTTTTAGTTTACGTTAGTTTCGCCAAAACTATCATTATGGTTGCTGTCGTTCGGAGGTAAAACGACTGGATGGGATGATGACACTGGTTCCATGGATGAGAGGTAAATGTTTATTCTGGTACTTCACGTGCGCCTCGTCAAAACAAATCACAGTATATTTCTCTCAATAAATACACATCAAAAGATGCTATAATAAATTAAGTAATTAGAATATTTCAGAATAAACATGAAATAAAATTTCTCACAGTTCTCACATTGAATTACAGTAAATAAAGGAAAGTAAATAACTTTCTGTAATAAGCAGAACTCGTGAAAGTATAAAATGTATTATATAGCGAAATGGATGTACGAGGGAGAATACGAAAGTAAGGTTACAAGGCTGATACTTCTGGAGATTCGTCTGTTATAGAGAAATGAGAAGTATGCGGTAAGTTTAATATATGGTGTTGGCAACTGAGCAGAGTTGCAGCCACCCATCACTTACAGCACTAATTGTAGGAAAACAGAAATCTCGACTCGTTTCGAAAACTAGTCTCGCGAAGAGGTTCGCTCAGTTATTCGATTTTTATGGGTGAAACATGTAACCGCGGCTACTGTAAAAGCAGTGGCCGACGCAGAACGGCATCAACAGATTTCATACCATCGACCACCCTCTCTACAGCCCAGATCTCGCTCCAAGCGACTTTCATCTGTTCCCCCACTTAAAGGAGAGCCTAGCAGACCGACGCTTTTCTTCAGACGAGAATTTGGAACACTTAGTGCCTGAACACGCAAGGATAGAAACTTTTACCAGGAGGAAAACTTGAAACTCATCCCACGATGCGATAAGTGTTTCAACTGATATGAAGAGTATGTCAAAAAATAACCTACTGTATGTATTATCCGTTGGCTGTATTGGTTGTATGAAATAATATATACATGTTTCACTGCATGCTTTGTAACCTTACTTTCTGATCATCCCTCGCAACTACAACAAAGAAAAAGACTTCTGACATTTATTTTTCATTCCAACTTACGTAGTTTATATAATGTCACTTGTTTATAAACTATATTATAACCAAAATGTCACATTTGTCTTTTTAAACTAATATTGGGCAGAAACACTTAGGACAATTTAACTGTCAAATTACACTTATTATGAAAATTATAATTACATAATAAAACGTCAAAATAGCTACTGACAGGCTTGGTAGAAAGCAAATTCTTCTAAAATTATTTTTGGGTTACGCTATTTAAAGCACTTCGTTACATAGAAAAGTTGTACCTTTACACCAGGCCAACACAATATACGGCCCGCGGGGTCTGCGTAATTCAAGTTAGTAGTATGAATAGAAGTACGTAATTTTCTAAGACTATGCAAACCTGTCTCTTTGTAGTGCACTTTTCTGAAAATGAAATTGCGGGTTAACTTCAGATATGACGGGAATCATTATTTCTCGAATAAAATTCTTATTTTTGCAAAACTAGCGATAGCTTTAGCAAAATAAGAATAAATTAACGATGAACTAAAGATGTGATGTGGAAATTTATGGAAATTCTTTATGAGAAGACTAACTTCACATTTGGCGGGAGACTTCATTTCTGAAAATTGATCTTTTTGCGAAATTAACGATAGTTTTAGCAAAGCTAACGTAAACTGACGATAAAATAACGATGTAGTGTGAAAGAAATTGGGGGGTCTGGACTCCCCAGAAATTTTTAAAAGTTGTAAAAATAAAACCTAAAATTACATTTCCAGTCTACATATTCCCAAAATTTCTCCTGGTAGCAACATCGTATCCTCCAAAATTTGTAAGGGTCCTTAAAATGTAGCCTAAAATTCCTAGTATACAAATAGCCAAAACGTTTCTGAATAATGCCCCGGATACCCGGTAAGAAAATCCTGACTACGCCACTATCGAAATCATTGTTTGTCGAATTACATCTTTATTTATGAGAAACTAACGATAGTTCTAACAAAACTAACGCAAACTAACGATAAACTAATGATGTGATGTGAAAGAATTTTGAAATTTGTTTGTGGGTGAGGAACCATGAGCATTCAGTTTTTGAATAAAATCGTTATTTTTTCGAAACTAACGAAATTTTTGTCACAACTAACGTAAACTAAAAAAAAATACTAACAATATGAGGTGGAAGCTTATGAAGATTCTTTAGGGGCGGGCAAATTTTACATTTTTCGGGAACCATTATTTCTCGAATAAAAATCCTGACTTTTGCAAATCAAACGTCAATTTCAGCAAAACTAACGTAAACTAACGATAAACTAACGATGTGGATAAGAAAAAGGAAAATTCGTTATATGGGTGGGACAACTTCACAGACGTATACTGACCATTAAATCGTAGCAGCGATTGTAAGAAAGAAATTATCGCTGAAAAAAGGAAATATTCAGCACCTGGAAACAGAGAGATTTAATTTAAAGAAATAGAAGGATAAGAGTACTACATTGAGTACTAGAGGAATAATGGATTAGAGGAATATGGGTAAAGAGATGAGTACTAGATTGAAGTGATGAATACTGTAGATGACTGATTTTAGAAGGTTCGGGATGTACTAGTGTTGGAGAGGGTTTACATTAAGGACAGCACTAAATTATTGGCAAACAGAAAAAATTGGCGGAAATACATAGAAACAAACTATGGTCCAACGAATGGGTGCACTAAGGTAGCAGAGAAGAGAAGACGGAAAACTGCCTTGGTTACAAAATACGAGCACAAAATTTCATTGATATCAGATGGGAAACTTACAAAACTTTTATAAGAAGGGAACATGATTTTTCGAAAGTTAAAATTATTGAACTTGAAGATATTTGTAAAAAATATTCAAGACATGTATGAAGGCATTAACGAATTTAAGAAACATTATCAACCTCACACTCATATATTAAAAAAAGTGAACGGAACAATTCTCCTTGATACGGATTGTATTTTGAATAAATTGAAAAAAAAAACAGATAAAAGTTAATACACTCTGAGAAAGTGATATATATATATATATATATATATATATATATATATATATATATATATATATATATATATATATATATATATACGGAAAACCGTATGCTCCAGTGCCTAATCCAACAGAAATCCAAAGTAAACTAAAGAAGTACAAGTTTCTAGGTGTAGACGAAATTCCTACTGAGTTATTTTAGCTTGAGAGGAAATATAGACTGATTATCCTCATTTGGAACAAGAAGGAATTATCACCAGAGTGAAAATAAATAATCATTTTTGCAATTCATAAGAACGATGATAAAACTATAGATAGTAATACTATAGAGGCAAGGCTCTTTTGTCAATACCTTATAAAATCCTCTCAAACATTCTGTTGGCATGTTTGGCACAATATGCAAAATCAATTATTAAAGATTGTCTTGCGGATTTAGACGAAGTCCATCAACTGTGAACCTGAAATCTACCATTCATCAAATATTCGAAAAGAAATAGGAACACAATACTCGGTACATCAATTATTTATCGTTTCAGAAAGGCTTACAACTCGGTTATGAGAGAGGAATATTGTACATACATCATTACTACCGAACTTGGTAGACTGAGGAAACGTAGTAAGACGTAGTAAGTAGTGATAAGTGCAAACTATAGCATCTTATTTCAATGTTGTGCCTTGAATATAGAGTATTGGATGGCGGAGGATAATGGAGGTACCGTAACATTTGGTAATATTCTTAAATACACGATTCATGCAATTTTTTTTCTAATTACATACCACCTTGATTACTAATTTACGTAATAAAATATTGAAGCTTCTGTAAGGCGGACACCTCTCTATAGCGGACAATTTTTGATTCCCCACGGCTGTCCGATTTAGAGAGGTTTCACTGTAGTTGAAATTCAGTTGAGTATTAAACATTCGCAATTCATGTTCTAAGAATCTGTTTTTAAAAGTCTAATCCTTCTAAGGAGGTGATATAGTTTAGGTTGAAATTTCATCAGAATTACGCCTCTTGATATAATTAAATCAAATGCATTAGTAATTTTTAAAATATCTAATTATATTAATATATATATATATATATATATATATATATATATATATATATATATATATATATATTTATATATATATATTTATATATATATATATATATTTATATATATATATATTGCATACTATTATACACATTTGGGGACTACATGTCTTATTTGTTTCCACAATCCGCCATATTGGCTCCGCCATTTTTCATTTTTTCATTTGGATATCAGATTCGTATTCAGCGACCCCCAAAACCAGTAGTAATGGGGAGACCTGAGGCCATTTTGGACTTTGACCCCGACCTTTGTGACGTCATAGGTCAAAGGTCAATGACCTCTCTCCCGGGGTCAATGACCTAGGGGTACATAGGACCACCCCCTCTAAATTTTGGCAGGGGTACGTTGGCCCACCCCCTAAAATTTGGCAGGGGTACATAGGACCACCCCCCTTAAATTTTGGAAATTGCCAAATCTAAAAATTTGGTATGGTAGCCTACGACCATAGTATGTAACTCTATCAGTATTGGGTGTCTATGTCGTTCCCTTTCATGGGTAAAAAATTGCCAAAAATTCACATTTCGGGGGTTTTTGACCTAATTTATCCCCTTTGATGAGGTGTTATTACCCTATATGATTATATGGACGTATACATGGGTCCATTACCTTTCATAACATATGGGTATATTAATGCACCCCTTGAAAAATTTGGGAGGGGTACCTTGGCCCACCCCTTAAATTTTGGAAATTGTCCAATTTAAACATTGGGTATTATAGTATAGGACCCTAATATGTGTTATGATAAATTTGGATGGTCCACCTCGTTCCCTTCTAGGGGTACAAAATTGCCAAAAATATAAACGTAAGCAATACGTAGTACCACGTGTTTGGTTTTGACCTAAGTTATTCCCTTGGATGAGGTCCTATTACCTTATATGTTTATATGAGCGTATACAGGAGTCTATTACCTTTCATAAGACATGCGTATATTGGTGCATCCCGGGAGGGGTACCTTGGCCCACCCCCTTAAATTTTGGAAATTGCCCAATTTCAACATTTGGTATTATAGTACTGGACCCTAACATGTATTATGATAAATTTGGGTGGTCCACCTCGTTCCCTTTTAGGGGTACAAAATTGCCAAAATTTTAGTACAACCACATGTTTGGTATTTGGTACATTTTATCCCCCTTTGATGAGGTCCTATTACCTTATATGGTTATATGGTCATGTATAGGGGTCCATTATCTATCATAAGACATGGATACAATGGTGCACCCCGGGAGGGTTACCTTGGCCCACCCCTTAAATTTTGGAAATTGCCCAATTTAAACAATTTGGTATTATAGTACCGGACCCTAACATATATTATGATACATTTGGGTGGTCCACCTAGTTCCCTTCTAGGGGTACAAAATTGCCAAAATATAAACGTAAGCAATACGTAGTTCCACGTGTTTGGTTTTTGGTCGATTTTATTCCCTTTGATGATGTGTTATTATCCTATATAGTTATATGGTCATGTATAGGGGTCCATTACCTTTCATAAGATATGGGTATATTTGTGCACTTCTTTAAAAATGTGGGAGGGGTACTTTGGCCCACCCCTTAAATTTTGGAAATTGCCCAATTTAAACATTTGGTATTATAGTACCGGACCCTAACATATATTATGATAAATTTGGGTGGTCCACCTAGTTCCCTTCTAGGGGTACAAAATTGCCAAAATATAAACGTAAGCAATACGTAGTATCACGTGTATGGTTTTGGTTGATTTTATTCCCTTTGATGAGGTGTTATTATCCTATATAGTTATATGGTCATGTATAGGGGTCCATTACCTTTCATAAGATATGGGTATATTTGTGCACTCCTTTAAAAATTTGGGAGGGGTATTTTGGCCCACCCCTTAAATTTTGGAAATTGCCCAATTTAAACATTTGGTGTTATAGTACCGGACCCTAACATGTATTATGATAAATTTGGGTGGTCCATCTCGTTCCCTTTTAGGGGTACAAAATTGTCAAAATATAAACGTTGTACCACGTGTTTGGTCTTTTGGCTTAATTTATCCCCTTGGATGAGGTCCTATTACCTTATATGTTTATATGGTTATGTATATTGGTCCATTCCCTATTATAAGACATGGGTATATTGATGCACCCTTTAAAAATTTGGGAGGGGTATCTTGACTCATCCACTCAGTTTTAGAAATTGTTTAATGTAAGCATTTGGTATCTTTTTACAGGTCTTCAATATGTACCACTATAAATTTGGATGGTCCACATCGTTCCCTTTCATGGGTAAAGAACTACCAAAAATCAAATTTCGGAGGTTATTGACCTCTATTTAGCACGTTATATGGTTTATTACCTTTATATGTTATGTTCTCTTTTAAATTTGGGAATTATAAAATAACATAATTTGGTAAACGTTTTCTAGGACCCATTGGTGTTCCTCTTATTGCCAAATATTCAAAATTTAAAGGTTATTGACCGGCTTTATTATTGAATAACTACAGGATTTATTACTTTTTTTCATAAGACACAGGTGTATTTGTGTACCAATCTTAAATTTTGGGAGGGGTACATTTCTTATTGTCATATCAATAATTGGTAATTGTTCTTAAAATTGGATAGTATCTCATTCATTGGGTAAATCATTATGATCATGTGATCAGTTATTGACCTATAATGGGATTAGGAGTCCAGGACATTGGTACATTTAAACTTTGTAGGATAATTTGAGAATGCGTCATTGGTATTGATTATTACAGCCAAATATAAACGTAAGCAATACGATGTACCACGTGATTGACCTTGATGAGGTAGTGTACAGTTATACATACCTAACCTTATTGAATCTTATGACTCATAGTCTTAAGGGAATACATGCTACAACACTGGCAAAGTTATTGTTGATGCAATTTGATTGGTTGATCACTATCTTTCGTGCAATCTGATTGGCTGATCACTATCTTTCGTGCAATCTGATTGGTTGCTGATTTTCAAATCTTTGATGCATTCAGTTTTAAGTTTTGTTTAACATTTAAAAATCTTGGTTTCGTTCATAATTTTGCACTCACTGATAAATATGATCAAAACCGTTTATTTGTTAATCGAACAGTTAAAAACCGGATAAAGTTTGACGGTTAACCGTGAAACGTAAATTTTTTAGTTTAAAAATTTTGTTTGAAAGTTTTTGTTTGAAAATTTGTTTGAATTTTTTTGTTTCAGAAATTTGTTTGAAATTTATGTTTCAAAATTTTTTGTTTAAAAATTTTTTGTTTGAAAATTTTTTGTTTAAAATTTTTTCGTTTGAAATTTTTCGTTTCCAAATTTTTTGTTTAAATTTTTTTTTCAAAATTTGGTTTGAAAATTTTTTTCGTTTCCAAAATTTTTTTTCTGTTTCATGATTTTTGTTTGAAAAAATTTTTCGTTTCCAAATTTTGTTTCAAAGTTTTTGTTTGAAAATTTTTTGTTTGACATTTTTAAAAGTTTGTGCACTCATTAGTAAAGAACCGGAACTGCTTAGAACCAAAACCTCTGGCAACATTGTGGTGCAATAGTACACGTCAGAACATGGGGTTGTACTTGAAATGAAAAAAATTCATTGAAATGGATCATTTTATTACACTCCACATACATCCATACCAGATATATGATCTGGATATTGTCGATACAATGTATTTTGAACTTCTTGCACTAGTTTGTCTTTAGCATATAATTTTAATTCCAATTGAAGTCTTTTAAGGTCTATTGCAATATCAATTGGTGGAAACTCAATGTCCATTTGATCACAAATAAACTGTTTATCAATACAGGTATGCACCCACGAACGATGTTGACAACCATCACAATATCTAGATACATGTTGTACAATATGCATAACACATTTTTCAAAATAGTACTTTTTCAGGAATATACTTGTTTTGTTGCACACTTCCACTGCATGTTTCACACACTGAAATACGCTGATGAATTTGTTCCATTCAGTTTGTGTTAGATACACCATGTTGCGAGGGGCATGAAATGTACTCTTTTTACGTAACAGCACCATCTTCTCTTCGAGGACTGTACGCAGCACCACTTCATGATTTGAGCCTAATGATTTGACTATTGTCACATTTAGCTCATCATGAAAATAATCGTTCATTTGGTCGATTCGTGCCATTCTTCAAAGGTCAGTTGTACACCAAATTGCTCTGCTTTGCCCAATCGAATTACTGGTTCAAATGTTCTAGCACTGATACCAATCATCACATGTTTTGTTTGAAATATATTTATTGGATAATAGCTTGCGAAGATGAACTCTTTATCGTTAGAAGTACACATCTTTCCTCCTGAAAAGCACTTGCTCAAATGATTTCGTGGGATGACAGTGTATTGGTTGATTTATAGTTATTACTGACGTCATAGGAAAGGAATGTGCTGACATTTGAATTCATGATTTCATCACAGTTACTGACGTCATGCTGACCAACCAAATTCATACAACTATGTCTAATGTGCTGACGTTTGAATTCATGATTTCATCACAATTGCTGTGTACTAAATTCAAATTGATGACTTCGACCCAAGAATCCTTTGTAACATAAAGATACAGATCCAGTATTTAAGAAACGCAGCAGTTCTTCTTGTTTTGATGCTTCCATGGGTAAATATCTTGCTGGTAAAATTATATTCTTATCATTTTCAAGCTTCACTACGATTCTTAATCCAAACTTTGTAGGGATCATTTGGCTAGCTAAGATTCTATAAGGTACATTCTGTTGTAAATCAGTAATCTTGGTAAATGATTTCATCACGTCACGTGTGTTTAGAAACTGCAGACAAGTAGCCATGATGACATTATTATGAATACTAACTCGAACGATACTTATATATGATGCAAAACTGATGACGTTGCATTATCATGTTCTGACGTGTACTATTGCACCATAATGTTGCCAGAGGTTTTGGTTTTAAACAGTTCCGGTTCTTTACTAATGAGTGCACAAACTTTTAAAAATGTCAAACAAAAAATTTTCAAACAAAAGATTTGAAACAAAATTTGGAAACGAAAAATTTTTTCAAACAAAAATCTTGAAACAGAATAAAAATTTTTGGAAACGAAAAAATTTCAAACGAAAAAATTTTAAACAAAAAAAAAGTTGAAACAAAAATTTATAAACAAAAAATTTTTAAACAAAAAATTTGGAAACGAAAAATTTCAAACGAAAAAATTTTAAACAAAAAATTTTCAAACAAAATTTTGCAACAAAAAAATTAAAAATTTTCAAACAAAAAAAATTTCAAACAAAAAATTTTGAAACAAATTTCAAACAAATTTCTGAAACAAAAAAATTCAAACAAATTTTCAAACAAAAACTTTCAAACAAAAATTTCACGTTTCACAGTTAACCGTCAAACTTTATCCGGTTTTTAACTATTCGATTAACAAATAAACAGTTTTGATCATATTTATCAGTGAGTGCAAAATGTTGAACGAAACCAAGAGTTTTAAATGTTAAACAAAACTTAAAACTGAATGCAGCAAAGATTTGAAAATCAGCAACCAATCAGATTGCACGAAAGATAGTGATCAGCCAATCAGATTGCACGAAAGATAGTGATCAACCAATCAAATTGCATCAACAATAACTTTGCCAGTGTTGTAGCATGTATTCTCTTAAGACTATGAGTCATAAGATTCAATAAGGTTAGGTATGTATAACTGTACACTACCTCATCAAGGTCAATCACGTGGTACATCGTATTGCTTACGTTTATATTTGGCTGTAATAATCAATACCAATGACGCATTCTCAAATTATCCTACAAAGTTTAAATGTACCAATGTCCTGGACTTCTAATCCCATTATAGGTCAATAACTCATCACGTGATCATAATGATTTACCCAATGAATGAGATACTATCCAATTTTAAGAACAATTACCAATTATTGATATGACAATAAGAAATGTACCCCTCCCAAAATTTAAGATTGGTACACAAATACACCTGTGTCTTATGAAAAAAAGTAATAAATCCTGTAGTTATTCAATAATAAAGCCGGTCAATAACCTTTAAATTTTGAATATTTGGCAATAAGAGGAACACCAATGGGTCCTAGAAAACGTTTACCAAATTATGTTATTTTATAATTCCCAAATTTAAAAGAGAACATAACATATAAAGGTAATAAACCATATAACGTGCTAAATAGGGGTCAATAACCTCCGAAATTTGATTTTTGGTAGTTCTTTACCCATGAAAGGGAACGATGTGGACCATCCAAATTTATAGTGGTACATATTGAAGACCTGTAAAAAGATACCAAATGCTTACATTAAACAATTTCTAAAACTGAGTGGATGAGTCAAGATACCCCTCCCAAATTTTTAAAGGGTGCATCAATATACCCATGTCTTATAATAGGGAATGGACCAATATACATAACCATATAAACATATAAGGTAATAGGACCTCATCCAAGGGGATAAATTAAGCCAAAACAAACACGCGGTTGTACTAAAATTTGGCAATTTCGTACCTCTAAAAGGGAACGAGGTGAACCACCCAAATTTATCATAATACATGTTAGGGTCCAGTACTATAATACCAAATATATAAAATGAGCAATTTCTAAAATTTAAGGGGTGGGCCAAGGTACCCCTCCCGGGGGTGCATTAATATACCCATGTCTTATAATAGGGAATAAACCCCTATACATAACCACATAACCATATAAGGTAATAGGACCTCATCAAAGGGGATATAATCGACCAAAAACCAAACACGTGGTTGTACTAAAATTTGGCAATTTTGTACCCCTAAAAGGGAACGAGGTGGACCAACGAAATTTATAGTAATCTCTATTAGGGTCCTATACTATAATACCAAATATATAAAATGAGCAATTTCTAAAAATTAAGGGGTGGGCCAAAGTACCCCTCCCAAATTTTTAAAGGAGTGCACAAATGTACCTATGTCTTATGATAGGGAATAGACACCTATACATAACCATATAAGGTAATAAAACCTCATCCAAGAGGATAAATTTTGGCCAAAAGACCAAACACGTGGTACAACGTTTATATTTTGACAATTTTGTACCCCTAAAAGGGAACGAGGTGGACCACCCAAATTTATCATAATACGTGTTAGGGTCCGGTACTATAACACCAAATGTTTAAATTGGGCAATTTCCAAAATTTAAGGAGTGGGCCAAAATACCCCTCCTAAATTTTTAAAGGAGTGCACAAATATACCCATATCTTATGAAAGGTAATGGACCCCTATACATGACCATATAACTATATAGGATAATAACACCTCATCAAAGGGAATAAAATCGACCAAAAACCAAACACGTGATACTACGTATTCCTTACGTTTATATTTTGGCAATTTTGTACCCCTAGAAGGGGACTAGGTGGACCACCCAAATTTATCATAATATATGTTAGGGTCCGGTACTATAATACCAAATGTTTAAATTGGGCAATTTCCAAAATTTAAGGGGAGGGCCAAAGTTCCCCTCCCAAATTTTTAAAGGAGTGCACAAATATACCCATATCTTATGAAAGGTAATGGACCCCTATACATGACCATATAACTATATAGGATAATAACACATCATCAAAGGGAATAAAATCGACCAAAAACCAAACACGTGGTACTACGTATTGCTTACGTTTATATTTTGGCAATTTTGTACCCCTAGAAGGGAACTAGGTGGACCACCCAAATTTATCATAATATATGTTAGGGTCCGGTACTATAATACCAAATGTTTAAATTGGGCAATATCCAAAATTTAAGGGGTGGGCCAATGTACCCCTCCCGGGGTGCACCAATGTATCCATGTCTTATGATAGATAATGGACCCCTATACATGACCATATAACCATATAAGGTAATAGGACCTCATCAAAGGGGGATAAAATGTACCAAATACCAAAAATGTGGTTGTACTAAAATTTTGGCAATTTTGTACCCCTAAAAGGGAACGAGGTGGACCACCCAAATTTATCATAATATATGTTAGGGTCCGGTACTATAATACCAAATGTTTAAATTGGGCAATATCCAAAATTTAAGGGGTGGGCCAATGTACCCCTCCCGGGGTGCACCAATGTATCCATGTCTTATGATAGATAATGGACCCCTATACATGACCATATAACCATATAAGGTAATAGGACCTCATCAAAGGGGGATAAAATGTACCAAATACCAAAAATGTGGTTGTACTAAAATTTTGGCAATTTTGTACCCCTAAAAGGGAACGAGGTGGACCACCCAAATTTATCATAATATATGTTAGGGTCCAGTACTATAATACCAAATGTTGAAATTGGGCAATTTCCAAAATTTAAGGGGGTGGGCCAAGGTACCCCTCTCGGGATGCACCAATATACGCATGTCTTATGAAAGGTAATAGACTCCTGTATACGCTCATATAAACATATAAGGTAATAGGACCTCATCCAAGGGAATAACTTAGGTCAAAACCAAACACGTGGTACTACGTATTGCTTACGTTTATATTTTTGGCAATTTTGTACCTCTAGAAGGGAACGAGGTGGACCATCCAAATTTATCATAACACATATTAGGGTCCTATACTATAATACCCAATGTTTAAATTGGACAATTTCCAAAATTTAAGGGGTGGGCCAATTTACCCCTCCCAAATTTTTCAAGGGGTGCATTAATATACCCATATGTTATGAAAGGTAATGGACCCATGTATACGCCCATATAACTATATAGGGTAATAACACATCATCAAAGGGGATAAATTAGGTCAAAAACCCCCGAAATGTGAATTTTTGGCAATTTTTTACCCATGGAAGGGAACGACATAGACACCCAATACTGATAGAGTTACATACTATGGTCCTAGGCTACCATACCAAATTTTTAGATTTGGCAATTTTTAAAATTTAAGGGGGGTGGTCCTATGTACCCTTGCCAAATTTTAGGGGGTGGGCCAACGTACCCCTGCCAAAATTTAGAGGGGTTGTATTATGTACCCCTAGGTCATTGACCCCGGGCCAAGGTCATTGACCTTTGACCTATGACGTCACAAAGGTCGGGGTCAAAGTCCAAAATGGCCTTAGGTCTCCCCATTACTACTAAACCTTTATTTACCCAATTTCAGATCCATGACTTGATTTGTTCCTTTTTTGTCCGCCATATTGGATCCGCCATTTTGAAGGTTTTCATTTGGATACCAGATACGTATTCAGTGATCCCCGAAACCTTTATTTACCCAATTTCAGCTTCATGGCTTGATGTTTTCTTTTTTCTGTCCGCCATATCGGATCCGCCATTTTGAAGTTTTTAATTTGGATATCAGAATTGTACTCAGCGACCCCACAAACCTTTATCTGTCAAGTTTTATGGACATGGAACCACATCTTCCTATTTTGGCCACATTTTCAGGGTTTCTGCACCACTGTGCAAAGCCATAATCCATTACCGTTTAGAAAAATTCTGAATACAGACTTCCCTGGTGTAACATCAGCCGCGTATCCAAGGGGACCTAGTGGAGCTGGACACACTTAATTTTTACTGTTCCCCTAAAATTTTCACGGTATACTTGCAAATGAACTATAATATTTATTTATTTATTTATTCACGGAGTTTTATATAGCATTAAACCAATTGACAAACTGAACAACATAATAACAAATAAAATAAAAACAAATAATAAAAAAAATCAGAATAAATACAAACAAAGAAGGTTCAGCTCTAAAATACCTCGGTACAATGCTCTCTTTAGCTGACCTCTAACGGTTTTGTTCAGAAGTAAAAATATTACATCATGTTAGCAATGTAGTGCAATCATGTGCTGGTCTATAAAACAACAAACGTTTTACAATTGACATTCCAGGTGTCTCGTAAGTTCGCAAATTAAGAGAATGGAGTTCGCAGGGGAGGAATTCGAAAATTAATCTGTGATAGTAAAAGTTCATTTTCAATTTTACTATTGATAAGCTTATATTAGTAAAGTAAGTCTGCAGCTTGGCGTTGTTTGTCTGGGGTACATAAGTTCATTAAAGGCATTATATCCTGTCTCCTGTGGTCATGTAACTTGGGAATTCTAAATCTAACCATGGCTATAAAAAAGTTTAAGATCAAGTCAATGCGTGATATTTTAGTGGGTACTGCCATATTCCATACAGGTAAATACTTTTCAATGATTGTGGAAATATAAGTGCTATAAAACATTGTACGCGCCGGGAGACTTTGTATTTCGGGAAATCTATAAAGTAGACCAAGTGATTTGATAGTTCTACATGATATCGATGAGATGTAATCCGTAAAGGAGAGTTTTTAATCAAAGACAACACCTAGATCTTTTTGAGTTTAATAGGTATGTTATTGCCACTGTAAGACTGAAGAAGTACATTCTTCTTAAAGAGAAAGAAAGGATAAAACATTTGTTGAGATTTGAAGCTAAATCCCAGGTAGTAAACCAGTTACTTAGTATATCTAGATCAGGTTGAAGTAATGAAGAATCATCTACCGAGTTAATGACTCTAAAGAGTTTACAGTCATCAGCAAAAAGCAGCATAATCCATGAAGAGAACAAAAAGATGGTAGGTAAGTCGTCCATACACAATAAGAACAAAAGTGGACGCAGCACGCTCCCCTGAGGGACTCCGGATAATACGGGACTGTATGGAGATAGGGATCCAGAAAGACTAATGCGTTTCTTTTTCCCTGAGAGACAACAATCTAGCAAAGAGAGGATCTGTCCATGAATATTATATGGGGGGGGGGTTAAAGTTATTAACTGCAGAAATAATGTCCATAAATAGTGAGACAGCATCATTAATTTTACCTTCATTCCGTATACATCAAAGAATTAAATCAAGGACGTGATTAATACTGCCCCACGGTGCCTTCTTTCATAACCATGTAAAGTGCTTAGAGTCAAAAATGTTATTTTTGGATGACGGTCTAAGCAAGGGAAAATCGGCGTCCAGAGATTCATCATCGGATGAAAACCAATTTGTACGTGGAGTGATGACAAGATCATTTGGAGAAGAAACGACATAATCAAGGATGTAAACACCAAGAGTAGGAAATAAGTTATATTGACTGACTCCTAAGCCTTGAAGAAAAGTATCTAAAAACCAGTGGTCATTAGGGCAATAAAATATACTGATCTAAGGTCAATCCAATCTATTGATAAATTAAAATCACAAAAACAACTATATTGCTATCATTGATGTCAGCAAGCACAGAACCCCTGCAATTTCGAGAACGGAAATAGGAGAGTTTCTGCCAAGTCAATAATAACAGCAAATCCTTTTTTACCCTTTTACACGTTTAATTTAAACCCATATTATTTCACAGTTAGTTGTACGGTCATTACGTAATTTACACTCCCATTTATTATTCACAGAAATCAGAACGCCACCACCACGACTTCCTCTATCATTCCTATAAATGTTAAAATGTGATGATATGGGTAGTTCACTGTTGTCAACACTTTCATTTAGACACGTATCAGTAAAAATCAGGCAGTCGCAATTCACTAACTCACCTATATGCATTGATAAGCCAGTCAATTTATTTTTGACGCTTTGAAAGCCCTGATAATACGCAGAGAATATAAAAAGATCACTTGCTGATGGGTCAGGATTTAATCAGATATCACCATAAAGAAGAACTAAAACCAAAAGATGGATACAAGGATGCATGGATTTCTTAGTTGTATATGATTTTGATACGTTTCTTCCTGACGCAGTCTGGAAACCAGTAATCATGCCGTAGGCTGTAAGATATAGTTTCCTTTGTCTGGTTGTCAGAACTCCCAGCATTCTACAGGAACTGTGACATAGCCAACTCTATGCGAATATTGTTTTAGTAAGAGGTAGGGATGGGACTTGGGTATAAACCCACTGTGTAGGTAATTGAAAATAGGTAAATTGTCGATATACACCGAAATTGTACAGTATTTACCTTTCCAAAAAAAAATTGTATTTATTAGTACAAAATGGAAGATTACATAATAAGCAGACAGTGGCTTCTAAAATAACATAATACTATCTTCCAAATACAAATGTGGTTAAAGAAAGATGCAAACTTGCAACACTGGAAACTCATAATTTATATCTGGTAACACTGCTTCAATAAACTCCATATCTAATGTAGTTCAATACTGGTATAGAGTTGAGACTTGCTGACAATAGACGTGCATGTTACCTTAGCTGAGTTCTCTAAACTTTCTTTTACTCAGGGAGAGAAAAACCGAAAATGGGCAGAAAGAAAAGTAATGTTTGGAGCGCATATGAGGCATTGGATTAGAAAGTGGCCGAACTCAGTTTTGAGACACTGTGAGATGTTAAGATTTTTATCAGATAGAAAAAGCGGATAAAATCGTTTTTTTGTGCTCCCATTCATATATATATATATATATACAACGGCACCTACTTTCCAAAATTTATGTGGGTGCATATGAATGGCGGGACATGTTATATGTTTTCAGGGGAGTCTCGATATATTTTGTTGATTTCCTTTCAATTCAAATCATTTATGAATACTTATCATAAAGAACTGTGCTCGATTCTGTTAACAGTTTAGGTCTAGTTCCATTTTTATTCCATAGGTCTAGTTCCAATATAGGAGACTGTCTTTGACTAGGCCAGAGACAGGCAAAGAAGGGGTAAGTGTGTTGCTTGGTTGCTTTACACAAGCAAATTTAAAACCAACAATTGTTTTAGAGATTAGAAATTTTAAACTCCATCTCGTTGTTTTAATTGTTTATTATTATTATTATTATTATTATTATTATTATTATTATTATTATTATTATTATTATTATTATTATTATTATTATTATTATTATTATTATTAGGAATATCAATGTTATTTTGTTTCTGTCAAACTAAACATCTTGTCGTTTATAGGCTGACGAAAACATGAAGTTTAAAGGTCAAGCTCTTGGTGATTTCATGCGTTTTCCAGCCCACGTCGTACTATGGGTCCTACCGTAGTTAAGTCATGACTTCACTTAGGAACTAATATGTGCACAATCCAAAAATACATGTTTCAGAATCCTAAGGTACTCAAGCAATAATTTTTATTGAAGGAATTTCGCTACGGGCATATAATTTGAAGTACTCACTAACCCCCTCTATAAAAAAATTGTTTTGAAAGTACCGGAGGATTCCGAAACATGGAAATTTGGATAGGACACATATTAGTTCCTAAATAAAGTCTTTAGCCGACTACATTAGGTGCGGTAGTTTAGGAGCAATGGACCTGTAAACTTCATTTTATCATGTTTTCGTTAGCCTATAACTCCGAAAGGAAGCATTTGTGCATCCAGGTTGGTCCATACTTTTGGTCTTATCTTGGTGTCAGAAATTACCTCCCAAAAGTTGTTGTTGTTCTTTCGAAACACCCTATATATATATATATATATATATATATATATATATATATATATATATATATATATATATATATATATACAGTATGGCACTAAATTCGTTGTACAAAGGCAGAGGAGTGATTCCTGAGAGTAAAACAAACAAAAAAGTTCCAATAAACATAGGGTGAAAACCACATCGTTTACGTGTTATAGGCTGCCGAAATCATAAAAAAATGAATTTTAAAGGTTCATAGCTCCAAAACTATGGGACCTACCTTAGTCGGGTCAAAACTTCACTTAGGAACTAGTATGTGCCCTATCCAAAAATTCGTGTTTATGAATCCGCTTCCACAACAATTTTTATAGAGGGAGTTTGACTAAGGGTCTATGATATAAAGTACTCTCCAACTATCTCCATAAAAATTGCTGCGTGAGTACCTTAGGATTCTGAAACATTAATTTTTGCATAGAGCACATACTAGTTAATAAGTGAAGCCTTGAGCCGACTACAGTAGGTCCAATAGTTTCGGAGCTGTGGACCTTTAGAATTCATTTTTTCATGATTTCGGCAGCCTATAACACGTAAACGATACGGTTTTCGCCCCATGTTTATAGGAACTTTTTTGTTTGTTTTACTCTCAGGAATCACTGCTCTGTTTTCGTACAACGAATTTAGCGCCAAGAACACACACACACACACACACACACACATATATATATATATATATATATATATATATATATATATATATATATATATATATATATATATATATACTCGTGCTCATAAATTAAGGATAATGCGGATACATGGTGAAACAACGCTCTGGTGGGCGGTTTTAGGTTGGAAATCACCTGGGGGTAGGACCATGCGGTGCATTTGACCATTCGGTGCGGTGGTCGCACGGTGGCGCTGGCAGCAGTCCAAATACGCAGAGGTGTGTTGGTGTATATTAGAGTACGGTGCAGCGTATGAGTGTGCAGATGTTGTTAGACGTGCTAATGGTGACTGTGGGTTGAAAATGGCTCAAAGAACACATATTGATTACGTTATGAGGGGTAAAATAATAGGGCGACTGGAGGCTGGTCATACACAGCAGGTCGTAGCACGGGCCCTCGGTGTACCACAAAGTGTGGTCTCAAGATTATGGCAACGATTCCAGCAGACAGGAAACGTGTCCAGACGCTACAGTACGGGACGTCCAGTGTTCAACACCTCAAGAAGACTGATATCTCGCCATCAGTGCCCGCAGACGGCCACGGAGTACAGCAGGTAGCCTTGCTCGGGACCTTGCCACAGCCACTGGAAGAGTTGTCTCCCGACACATAGTCTACAGACGACTGAACAGACATGGTTTATTCGCCCGGAGACCTACAAGGTGCATTCTACTGACCCCTGTTCACAGGAGAGCCCGTAAAGCCTGGTGTCAAGAACACAGTACATGGTCAATGGAACAGTGGTCCCAGGTTATGTTCACGGACGAGTCAAGGTATAGTCTGAACAGTGATTCTCGCCGGGTTATCATCTGGCGTGAACCAGGAACCAGATACCAATCCCATAATGTCCTTGAAAGGGACTTGTATAGAGGTAGTGATTTGATGGTGTGGGGTGGGATTATGATTGATTCATGTACACCACTGCATGTCTTTGACAGAGGAACTGTAACAGGTCAGGTGTATCGGGACGTCTTTTTCATCAGTATGTTCGCCTTTTCAGGAGTGCCGTGGGTCACATCTTTCTCCTGATGGATGATAACACAGGGCCCCACCGAGCTGCCAATCTGGAGGAGTACCGTGAAACAGAAGATATCAGGCGAATGGAGTGGCCTGCCTGTTCCCCAGACCTAAACTCCATCGAGCATGTCTGGGATGCTCTCGATCGGCGTATCGCTGCACGTCTTCAAACCCCTAGGACACTTCAGCAATTCCGACAGGCACTGGTGCAAGAATGGGAGGCTATATCCCAGCAGCTGCTCGACCACCTGATCCAGAGTATGCCAACCCTTTGTGCGGCCTGTGTACGTGTGCATGGTGATCATATCCCATATTTATGTCAGGGTACATGCGCAGAAAACAGTGGCGTTGTGTAGCACATGTGTTTCTCAACTTATCACCAATACCGTAGATACCGTGGATATCACTAATACCGTGGTATCGATATGTTTCGTTTGTTCGTATGTTGTGTTCACTATGTGTCTATGCTATTAGCGCCAGTTTTGTGTAGTTCCACCTTGTGTAGTACTACAATCTGCAATTATCCTTAATTTTTGAGCATAAGTATATATATATATATATATATATATATATATATGGATAGATAGATAGATGTTATAAAATTATAAGTAAATGTGTTTTAAGTAAAATTATATAGGAGAGACCGGGATATTCATGAACACTTATGCTTTTATTATAATTTTTTTCTTTTTAGAGCTAAAATTAAGATTTCCTGTGTATAGAAAGCTTGGAGTTTTTCCTGTTTACTAAAGTGCAGAGGAAAGTCAAAAGTAACATTTTTTCAAGAAATCAGTGAAATGTTTTAAAAATGTACCTATGTTCGAGATTGCCCCAGTGGTTGGGGTAATCCCGAACATACTGTTTACTTTAAACTTTCCTTTACAAAAGAAGCGAAATGCATTGAAATACATTAAAATTATACTGTAGTTTAGTATTTAAATCTTTAATAAGAAATATAAGTACAAACATACTCGTAACTTAAGTTAATGAGAAACACGACCAGACCTCACCATCTTTGAAACTATTACAAATGAAAGCTAATAAGTAATACGCTAAACAAAATGTAATATTATGAAACAAATTCAGAAATAACGGTGTATTAAGTAAAATATTTATTAAAATGAAAACATTATTTGGAATTATAAAAATCAAGATATACACATTTATGTTTTGCTCCCAAAAGACAGTATTCTTTATTAGTACAATGTTCAAATGCGGTTAATAGGCTAAAGAGAATTGGCTAACTCATAATATATGCCACTAGGCTAAATAAATTTGTTAAACTCTCTGTGAATCACACACAGAAAAACATTGCAGCCTAGGATGAAGGAAAAGATCTAAAATACGGTTTGCTGATCATAGAATAATGAAGTAGGCTACTAATGGCCTAAAATAATAAATATAGCAAACTATTCTAATTAAGAAAGCTAATAACGCTTATTAACAAGATATGATCTATTTCCAAACCAATTTCATTAACTTATTACTTACTTTTCAATAAGGAAAACTATTTAAAAACTTTTAATAATTTATTTCACACTATTGGTCAACAGGGCCGGATTTCCTAATAGGCCCGCTAGGCCCGGGCCTATGGGCGCAAGCTCCCAGAGGGCGCACAGCCGAGAGAAAAAATAAAAAATATCTAGAAATAAAAATAAACTTAATATAAAATAGCCATAACTTAACATATTTTTTGAATTGATTTAAAAAATCAGACTAGTAAAGCATTCTGATTTTGAAGTTCATTGGAACAAATAATTGTTGGTAAAGTTCACCAATCTTTTGTTAATACATTAACGGTATTTTGTTAAACCCAGAACCAAGTAAATTCCTCAAAAAACTTGCAAAAATAAAATTGCATCGTTTAAGCAATTAACATATAGGCCTGATATAATTTTTTAATAAAGGTATTTTAGGAAAGTAACTTTAACCAGACTAGGGAGTGGAAAAAATTATTGGGCCTAGGGGCGCCAAAATCCTAATTTCGGCCCTGTTGGTCAATCCCGAAGACTCCGGCGTAATGGCAAACATTCTTTCCGGCATTTCCCGATATGAGTCACGATTTTATTGTTAAAGTTGAAATTAATTGTTGACTGCATACAGGTTGGAAAGATTACAAAGAATTAATGTATAGGAATTCCCCTCAAATATAGTGGAATATATATAGCCTTATCTGTAACCATACATATAAGATATGATCCAAGTTACCTTGCCCAGATTGTTGAATCAACGTTATAAGTGAATCGACAAAAACAACAAAACGTCTTCTTCTTGGTAATCCACTCAATTGACTGTCACAAAATTTATGCTACACTTTTCCAAGTCTCTCCGTTAACATGGAGCAAAATAATCGGTTTTCTAACAAGTTTCCTTGGGCTTAAACTTGGGTGTTCGACATTACCTCAGTGTTAGTGAATACCCCGGTTTCTCCTATATTATAAAAATGAAAGTGACTATTTTTGTGACGCTTAACCTCTTGAACCACCCAACTGCTCTTGACCGAATTTCCAACTTGGATGAAATTCAGGCCAGGGACTGTTTTTATCGTTCCACTTTGACGGTAAAACTTAGGGGAGGAAGAGAGGAGGGATAATATACATATATATATATATATGTAAAACTTAATAACTGTTGAACCACCTGACCAATCTTGATCAAATTTTCGTCATAGATGAGGTTTCGACTTGTGATGAAGTTCGGACCTGAGGAATTTTTTTCATATCACTTTGACGGTGAAACTTAGAGAGAGGAAAGAAATAATAATAATAAAAAAATGACCAATATTATACAGTGCCGAATCTATAGTTTTTGGGGTTGCTGAGATGAACAGTACACTTCTAATTCTGTTTAAATCCTAACTCTGCTCCACAGCTTGGGTTAGGGGAACGGGATTTATATAAAAATGATCAAATATGACTAATATATGTGGCCTTCATAGTTTTCGGGTTTCCTGAGTTGAACAGTGACAATTTTGATCCGGCTTACGTCCAAATTGAACTTGGTAACTCGGAAGGGGGGAGGGTACATAAAAATGATCAAAACTGACCAACAATAGTGTCTAATCAATAGTTTTTGGGAGTTGATAAGATGAACAGTGACACTTGCGATCCCGTTTAAGTCCAAATTCAGAACTGCAACTTGAAGAAGAAAGGTGACTTATAAAACGATCGAAAATGACCACTATCAGTGTGAAATACATGGTTTTCGGTTTCACTGAGATGAACAGTGACACTTCCCATGCCGTCCCCCGTAACATGGAGGAGGCGAAGGCGAGACATAAAAATCATCGAAAATGGCCGATATTAGTGACGAATCCATAGTTTCCGGGATTGCTGTGATGAATAGTGACACAACCAATGGCGTTTAAATCTAAATTCAGCCACGGAAGATGGGGAGGAGAAGGGGAGATAAATATAAAAATCATCGAAAGTGACCGGTATAAGGGAGCGCTTTAGTAATAAATAAATGTGACTGACTAACGAAACATATTACTATTTTTTTTAAATTTAACCCAGAGAAACGGGTTATTGATGGTTACAGATCTAGGAAAAAGTAAGTGAATTATTTACGTTTAAGGAGTTTGATGTTTCTTTACAGAACTTATGTTATATAAGACGACATAAATTGGGATGCGAAGCACAATTCAGATTTTAATCCTGGACAAGAATGAGATAAGAATTAAAGAAGCAATTATCTCTCTTTTTCTTTTTTTCTTTTTTATCTTTTTTTGTCTTTTTTTTTTTTTTTTTTTTGTTTCCCAAAACTTAAATTTGATGCATAACCTTGATTATTGTGAACGTTTGGTATAAAGAGAGGAGTTCATTACTGAATTCTCTGCGTCTGTGTGTGTGTATGTCTGCCTGTCTGTCCGTCTGTCTGTTATTTGCGATTTTTTTCTCAATTTTGAGCTCTCCATTCGATAGAGCATCAAAAACTATGTAAGAAAGTAATGGAATTTTTCGATTCACTCTTACCGTTCCCGAGTTGTTGGCCAAAAAAGTGTCCGATTTCGAGATATTTAAGGCAGGAGCGTCATTTCAGATTTTGCTTGGGGGGGGGGCAAGACCCCTTGATATAAGTAAAATTTCGCGTTTTTCACTGACTTACTACTATTCTATTGATAAAATCTATATACATCTCAAACTCAGGGGGGCAAATGCCCCTCTCTGCCCCCCATAAATGACGCTCCTGATTTAAGGAGCCATATCTCGGGAACCATAAGGTAGACCACTATAGAGAGATGATATTGGTGTTGATCAATACCAAAGAGGATGTTAAACATTTTGGTACCAAATAGATGGCGCTGTAGAAACAAAGTACACTTTGAGGAGGTTTTCTTAAAATGTTAAACAAAAAGATATTAGTTTACAGACTAACTTAAAATGCACTAATTTTTCTTGCTAGATGCGGTAAATAATATAATTCATTTAATTGCTTTTAATACTATAAAGACTACCTTGCAAAATTCGGTGAAAGTACTTGTTCAAATTCAACCTAAAATTCTCGATCAGTACACATTATGCATAGGTTTGGCAATGAATTCTCTCGCTTAATTTTATACTAGATTGTTTATCTAACTAACCAGTGAATAAGTGAACACTAAAAATGTGTTTCCTATTGTGCTAGTAATCCACAATTAGAAGCAAGGAGCAGTGTTACGTGTACGCCACATGAGAGAGCTTTGTTTCTTATCCTGTGATATTTGCTCAATTAATGTTGAAACTGGGAGCTCCCTCTGTGGCTAAGTGGTGTAACTTATTTCTCTAGGATAAACCCGGGAAAAAAAAGTTTTCTCTTATGGGTGACGTTTTAAAACGATTTTCTCAAAAACGACTCAAGCAATTTAGTACATATTTCATTAATAAGTATTTCGTTAGCAAACCGACAATATGACATTATTCATTTGTCGTGAAAATGTTCAGAATATGTAGTTTTCTCTTGGGACTAAGTTTCTTCCGGTCTATTTTCTAAAGAAAAAAAAGGTAAGAAACGACATAGGAAATTTAGTTTATATTTCACAAATAAATATGTCTTTAATAACAAAACAATGTGACCTAAAAATTATCGTAAATAAACACCAACACATCAGATGTATTTCATTTTTAGGGATGAGTTTCTTCTTTATCGATTTTCTCAAAAGTAACTCAAGAGTTTTTGTTCATATTGCATAAATAAATATTTTATTGTTAACGTCTTTATGTATAATAATTCGTTTGTCCTCAAAATAAAATTTCACAAGCTGTAGTCCAGTCTTTGGGATGATTTTTGGTCCATTTTCTCATCAACACTTCGGTCAATTAGGTTCAAACTTTATAAAATGTACAGGTGTAGCAGGAAAATCAGACCCCAGGAAAATTGTCACCCCGGGGTGCGATTTTTCCCAGGAAAATAAGACCCCAGGAATCACCTTTACACGGGGTGATACTTTTCCTAGGAAAATTATCACCCCGGGGTGTTCATTTTCCCAGGAAAATTGTCACCAAGGGGCATAAACTTCCCGAATATCAATTAAAAATGTACATATGGGGGTAAAATTTTCCTGGCCAGGAAAAATGGACCCCCACCTAACAAACACAGAAAAAAAAAACTACCAAAAAAATCAATCCGTTGTCATTTCAATAGTCTTTAGAAAGATGATTTGTCCACACAGTAGAGTGGGGGTATAATTTTCCTGGCCAGGAAAAATGGATCTTACCTAAAAAAAACGCCGAAAATAAGAACCAAAAAATTAAAACTTTTGTCATTTCATTAGTCTTTAGAAACGAGATTTGTCCACACAGTAGGGTGGGGGTATAATTTTCCTAGCCAGGAAAAATGGACCCCACCTAAGAAAATGCTGAAAATAAGCACCAAAAAATTCAATCCTTTGCCATTTCATTAGTCTTTAGAAAGCCGATTTGTCCACACAGTAGGGTGGGGGTATAATTTTCCTGGCCAGGAAAAAATGGACCCCACCTAAAAAAAACGCCGAAAAAAGGAACCAAAAAATTAAAACTTTTGTCATTTCATGTGTCTTTAGAAAAGATATTTGTCCACACAGTAGGGTGGGGGTATAATTTTCCTGGCCAGGAAAAATGGACCCCCACGTAATTATCGCAATAAATAACCAGCAAAAAATTCAATCTTTGGTCATTTCATTAGTCTTTAGAAAGGAGATTTATCCACTCTGTAGGGTGGGGATAAAATTTTCCTGTCCAGGGAAAATTGACCCCCACGTAAAAATCGCAAGAAATAACCAGCAAAAAATTCAATCTTTGGTCATTTCATTAGTCTTTAGAAAGGAGATTTCCCCATGTAGTACGATGGGGGTTTAATTTTCCTGGCCAGGAAAAATGGACCCCCACCTCAAAAGAGCTGAAAACAACCACCAAAAAATTCAATGTCTTCTCCTTTCATTAGTCTTTAGAAAGGAGATTTATCCACTCTGTAGGGTGGGGATAAAATTTTCCTGTCCAGGGAAAATTAACCCCCACGTAAAAATCGCAATAAATAACCAGCAAAAAATTCAATCTTTGGTCATTTCATTAGTCTTTAGAAAGCAGATTTGTCCATGCAGTACGATGGGGGTATAATTTTCCTGGCCAGGAAAAATGGACCCCCACGTAAAAATCGCAAGAAATAACCAGCAAAAAATTCAATCTTTGGTCATTTCATTAGTCTTTAGAAAGGAGATTTCCCCATGTAGTACGATGGGGGTTTAATTTTCCTGGCCAGGAAAAATGGACCCCCACCTCAAAAGAGCTGAAAACAACCACCAAAAAATTAAAACGTTTGTCATTTCATTAGTCTTTAGAAAGGAGATTTATCCACTCTGTAGGGTGGGGATAAAATTTTCCTGTCCAGGGAAAATTAACCCCCACGTAAAAATCGCAATAAATAACCAGCAAAAAATTCAATCTTTGGTCATTTCATTAGTCTTTAGAAAGCAGATTTGTCCATGCAGTACGATGGGGGTATAATTTTCCTGGCCAGGAAAAATGGACCCCCACGTAAAAATCGCAATAAATAACCACCAAAAAATTCAATCTTTGGTCATTTCATTAGTCTTTAGAAAGGAGATTTCCCCATGCAGTACGATGGGGGAATAATTTTCCTGGCTTGGAAAAATGGACCCCCACTTAAAAATCGCAATAAATAACCACCAAAAAATTCAATCTTTGGTCATTTCATTAGTCTTTAGAAAGGAGATTTCCCCATGCAGTACGATGGGGGAATAATTTTCCTGGCTTGGAAAAATGGACCCCCACGTAAAAATCGCAATAAATAACCACCAAAAAATTCAATCTTTGGTCATTTCATTAGTCTTTAGAAAGGAGATTTCCCCATGCAGTACGATGGGGGTCTAATTTTCCTGGCCACGTAAAAAGCGCTGAAAACAACCACCAAAAAATTCAATGTCTTGTCCTTTCATTAGTCTTTCGAAAGGAGATTTATAAACTGTAGGGTGTCGGTAAAATTTTCCTGGCCAGGAAAAATGGACCCCCACGTAAAAATCGCAGTACATAGCCACCAAAAAATTAAAACGTTTGTCATTTCATTAGTCTTTAGAAAGGAGATTTATCCACTCTGTAGGGTGGGGTTAAAATATTCCTATCCAGGAAAAATGGACCCCCACGTAAAAATCACAATAAATAACCACCAAAAAATTAAAACTTTTGTCATTTCATTAGTCTTTAGAAAGGAGATTTATCCACTCTGTAGGGTGGGGTTAAAATATTCCTATCCAGGAAAAATGGACCCCCACGTAAAAATCACAATAAATAACCACCAAAAAATTAAAACTTTTGTCATTTCATTAGTCTTTAGAAAGGAGATTTATCCACACAGTAGGGTGGGGGAATAATTTTCCTGGCTTGGAAAAATGGACCCCCACGTAAAAATCGCAATAAATAACCACCAAAAAATTCAATCTTTGGTCATTTCATTAGTCTTTAGAAAGGAGATTTCCCCATGCAGTACGATGGGGGTCTAATTTTCCTGGCCACGTAAAAAGCGCTGAAAACAACCACCAAAAAATTCAATGTCTTGTCCTTTCATTAGTCTTTCGAAAGGAGATTTATAAACTGTAGGGTGTCGGTAAAATTTTCCTGGCCAGGAAAAATGGACCCCCACGTAAAAATCGCAGTACATAGCCACCAAAAAATTAAAACGTTTGTCATTTCATTAGTCTTTAGAAAGGAGATTTATCCACTCTGTAGGGTGGGGTTAAAATATTCCTATCCAAGAAAAATGGACCCCCACGTAAAAATCACAATAAATAACCACCAAAAAATTAAAACTTTTGTCATTTCATTAGTCTTTAGAAAGGAGATTTATCCACTCTGTAGGGTGGGGTTAAAATATTCCTATCCAGGAAAAATGGACCCCCACGTAAAAATCACAATAAATAACCACCAAAAAATTAAAACTTTTGTCATTTCATTAGTCTTTAGAAAGGAGATTTATCCACACAGTAGGGTGGGGGAATAATTTTCCTGGCTTGGAAAAATGGACCCCCACGTAAAAATCGCAATAAATAACCACCAAAAAATTCAATCTTTGGTCATTTCATTAGTCTTTAGAAAGGAGATTTCCCCATGCAGTACGATGGGGGTCTAATTTTCCTGGCCACGTAAAAAGCGCTGAAAACAACCACCAAAAAATTCAATGTCTTGTCCTTTCATTAGTCTTTCGAAAGGAGATTTATAAACTGTAGGGTGTCGGTAAAATTTTCCTGGCCAGGAAAAATGGACCCCCACGTAAAAATCGCAGTACATAGCCACCAAAAAATTAAAACGTTTGTCATTTCATTAGTCTTTAGAAAGGAGATTTATCCACTCTGTAGGGTGGGGTTAAAATATTCCTATCCAGGAAAAATGGACCCCCACGTAAAAATCACAATAAATAACCACCAAAAAATTAAAACTTTTGTCATTTCATTAGTCTTTAGAAAGGAGATTTATCCACTCTGTAGGGTGGGGTTAAAATATTCCTATCCAGGAAAAATGGACCCCCACGTAAAAATCACAATAAATAACCACCAAAAAATTAAAACTTTTGTCATTTCATTAGTCTTTAGAAAGGAGATTTATCCACACAGTAGGGTGGGGGAATAATTTTCCTGGCTTGGAAAAATGGACCCCCACGTAAAAATCGCAATAAATAACCACCAAAAAATTCAATCTTTGGTCATTTCATTAGTCTTTAGAAAGGAGATTTCCCCATGCAGTACGATGGGGGTCTAATTTTCCTGGCCACGTAAAAAGCGCTGAAAACAACCACCAAAAAATTCAATGTCTTGTCCTTTCATTAGTCTTTCGAAAGGAGATTTATAAACTGTAGGGTGTCGGTAAAATTTTCCTGGCCAGGAAAAATGGACCCCCACGTAAAAATCGCAGTACATAGCCACCAAAAAATTAAAACGTTTGTCATTTCATTAGTCTTTAGAAAGGAGATTTATCCACTCTGTAGGGTGGGGTTAAAATATTCCTATCCAGGAAAAATGGACCCCCACGTAAAAATCACAATAAATAACCACCAAAAAATTAAAACTTTTGTCATTTCATTAGTCTTTAGAAAGGAGATTTATCCACTCTGTAGGGTGGGGTTAAAATATTCCTATCCAGGAAAAATGGACCCCCACGTAAAAATCACAATAAATAACCACCAAAAAATTAAAACTTTTGTCATTTCATTAGTCTTTAGAAAGGAGATTTATCCACACAGTAGGGTGGGGGAATAATTTTCCTGGCTTGGAAAAATGGACCCCCACGTAAAAATCGCAATAAATAACCACCAAAAAATTCAATCTTTGGTCATTTCATTAGTCTTTAGAAAGGAGATTTCCCCATGCAGTACGATGGGGGTCTAATTTTCCTGGCCACGTAAAAAGCGCTGAAAACAACCACCAAAAAATTCAATGTCTTGTCCTTTCATTAGTCTTTCGAAAGGAGATTTATAAACTGTAGGGTGTCGGTAAAATTTTCCTGGCCAGGAAAAATGGACCCCCACGTAAAAATCGCAGTACATAGCCACCAAAAAATTAAAACGTTTGTCATTTCATTAGTCTTTAGAAAGGAGATTTATCCACTCTGTAGGGTGGGGTTAAAATATTCCTATCCAGGAAAAATGGACCCCCACGTAAAAATCACAATAAATAACCACCAAAAAATTAAAACTTTTGTCATTTCATTAGTCTTTAGAAAGGAGATTTATCCACACAGTAGGGTGGGGGTATAATTTTCCTGGCCAGGAAAAATGGACCCACACGTAAAAATCGCAATAAATAACCACCAAAAAATTCAATCTTTGGTCATTTCATTAGTCTTTAGAAAGGAGATTTCCCCATGCAGTACGATGGGGGTCTAATTTTCCTGGCCACGTAAAAAGCGCTGAAAACAACCACCAAAAAATTCAATGTCTTGTCCTTTCATTAGTCTTTCGAAAGGAGATTTATAAACTGTAGGGTGTCGGTAAAATTTTCCTGGCCAGGAAAAATGGACCCCCACGTAAAAATCGCAGTACATAGCCACCAAAAAATTAAAACGTTTGTCATTTCATTAGTCTTTAGAAAGGAGATTTATCCACTCTGTAGGGTGGGGTTAAAATATTCCTATCCAGGAAAAATGGACCCCCACGTAAAAATCACAATAAATAACCACCAAAAAATTAAAACTTTTGTCATTTCATTAGTCTTTAGAAAGGAGATTTATCCACACAGTAGGGTGGGGGAATAATTTTCCTGGCTTGGAAAAATGGACCCCCACGTAAAAATCGCAATAAATAACCACCAAAAAATTCAATCTTTGGTCATTTCATTAGTCTTTAGAAAGGAGATTTCCCCATGCAGTACGATGGGGGTCTAATTTTCCTGGCCACGTAAAAAGCGCTGAAAACAACCACCAAAAAATTCAATGTCTTGTCCTTTCATTAGTCTTTCGAAAGGAGATTTATAAACTGTAGGGTGTCGGTAAAATTTTCCTGGCCAGGAAAAATGGACCCCCACGTAAAAATCGCAGTACATAGCCACCAAAAAATTAAAACGTTTGTCATTTCATTAGTCTTTAGAAAGGAGATTTATCCACTCTGTAGGGTGGGGTTAAAATATTCCTATCCAGGAAAAATGGACCCCCACGTAAAAATCACAATAAATAACCACCAAAAAATTAAAACTTTTGTCATTTCATTAGTCTTTAGAAAGGAGATTTATCCACTCTGTAGGGTGGGGTTAAAATATTCCTATCCAGGAAAAATGGACCCCCACGTAAAAATCACAATAAATAACCACCAAAAAATTAAAACTTTTGTCATTTCATTAGTCTTTAGAAAGGAGATTTATCCACACAGTAGGGTGGGGGAATAATTTTCCTGGCTTGGAAAAATGGACCCCCACGTAAAAATCGCAATAAATAACCACCAAAAAATTCAATCTTTGGTCATTTCATTAGTCTTTAGAAAGGAGATTTCCCCATGCAGTACGATGGGGGTCTAATTTTCCTGGCCACGTAAAAAGCGCTGAAAACAACCACCAAAAAATTCAATGTCTTGTCCTTTCATTAGTCTTTCGAAAGGAGATTTATAAACTGTAGGGTGTCGGTAAAATTTTCCTGGCCAGGAAAAATGGACCCCCACGTAAAAATCGCAGTACATAGCCACCAAAAAATTAAAACGTTTGTCATTTCATTAGTCTTTAGAAAGGAGATTTATCCACTCTGTAGGGTGGGGTTAAAATATTCCTATCCAGGAAAAATGGACCCCCACGTAAAAATCACAATAAATAACCACCAAAAAATTAAAACTTTTGTCATTTCATTAGTCTTTAGAAAGGAGATTTATCCACTCTGTAGGGTGGGGTTAAAATATTCCTATCCAGGAAAAATGGACCCCCACGTAAAAATCACAATAAATAACCACCAAAAAATTAAAACTTTTGTCATTTCATTAGTCTTTAGAAAGGAGATTTATCCACACAGTAGGGTGGGGGAATAATTTTCCTGGCTTGGAAAAATGGACCCCCACGTAAAAATCGCAATAAATAACCACCAAAAAATTCAATCTTTGGTCATTTCATTAGTCTTTAGAAAGGAGATTTCCCCATGCAGTACGATGGGGGTCTAATTTTCCTGGCCACGTAAAAAGCGCTGAAAACAACCACCAAAAAATTCAATGTCTTGTCCTTTCATTAGTCTTTCGAAAGGAGATTTATAAACTGTAGGGTGTCGGTAAAATTTTCCTGGCCAGGAAAAATGGACCCCCACGTAAAAATCGCAGTACATAGCCACCAAAAAATTAAAACGTTTGTCATTTCATTAGTCTTTAGAAAGGAGATTTATCCACTCTGTAGGGTGGGGTTAAAATATTCCTATCCAGGAAAAATGGACCCCCACGTAAAAATCACAATAAATAACCACCAAAAAATTAAAACTTTTGTCATTTCATTAGTCTTTAGAAAGGAGATTTATCCACTCTGTAGGGTGGGGTTAAAATATTCCTATCCAGGAAAAATGGACCCCCACGTAAAAATCACAATAAATAACCACCAAAAAATTAAAACTTTTGTCATTTCATTAGTCTTTAGAAAGGAGATTTATCCACACAGTAGGGTGGGGGAATAATTTTCCTGGCTTGGAAAAATGGACCCCCACGTAAAAATCGCAATAAATAACCACCAAAAAATTCAATCTTTGGTCATTTCATTAGTCTTTAGAAAGGAGATTTCCCCATGCAGTACGATGGGGGTCTAATTTTCCTGGCCACGTAAAAAGCGCTGAAAACAACCACCAAAAAATTCAATGTCTTGTCCTTTCATTAGTCTTTCGAAAGGAGATTTATAAACTGTAGGGTGTCGGTAAAATTTTCCTGGCCAGGAAAAATGGACCCCCACGTAAAAATCGCAGTACATAGCCACCAAAAAATTAAAACGTTTGTCATTTCATTAGTCTTTAGAAAGGAGATTTATCCACTCTGTAGGGTGGGGTTAAAATATTCCTATCCAGGAAAAATGGACCCCCACGTAAAAATCACAATAAATAACCACCAAAAAATTAAAACTTTTGTCATTTCATTAGTCTTTAGAAAGGAGATTTATCCACTCTGTAGGGTGGGGTTAAAATATTCCTATCCAGGAAAAATGGACCCCCACGTAAAAATCACAATAAATAACCACCAAAAAATTAAAACTTTTGTCATTTCATTAGTCTTTAGAAAGGAGATTTATCCACACAGTAGGGT